>NC_136063.1:1914263091-1917167091 GCF_964261635.1 Lissotriton helveticus | reverse complement strand
ACGCACCCAGCGATCCCCAAGGTCTCCCAAAAAAAATGGTACCTCACTTGCGTGGGTAGGCATAGTGGCTGCGACATGAAACAGCGCAAAATGCAACGTGTTTGCACCTCAATTTCCCAGTGAAATCTTGCCATTTTTGGACAAAGAGACTACCTTTTGTTTTTGAGCCCTAGCTCTGCCAGCACCTAGGGAAACCTAGCAAACCTATACATTTTTTAAAACTAGACACCCAGGGAAATTCAGGATGGGGTGACTCGACTGCCTACAACCAGGTTTTGTTACCCAGAATCCCTTGCAAAACTAAGAATATGCCAAAAAAAAACAAATTTTCCTCACATTTCTGTGGTGGAAAGTTCTGGAATCTGCGTGGATCAACAAATTTCCACCCACCCAGCGTTCCACCAGGTCTCTCGAAAACAATGGTACCTCACTTGCGTGGGTAGGCATAGTGGCTGCGACATGAAACAGCGCAAAACGCAACGTGGTCGCACCTCAATTTCCCAGTGAAATCTTGCCATTTTTGGACAAAGAGACTACCTTTTGTTTTTGAGCCCTAGCTCTGCCAGCACCTAGGGAAACCTAGCAAACCTATACATTTTTTAAAACTAGACACCCAGGGGAATTCAGGATGGGGTGACTCGACTGCCTACCACCAGGTTTTGTTACCCAGAATCCCTTGCAAAGCTAAGAATATGTCAAAGAAAACACATTTTCCTCACATTTCTATGGTGGAAAGTTCTGGAATCTGCGTGGATCAACAAATTTCCACCCACCCAGCGTTCCCCCAGGTCTCCCGAAAATAAATGGTACCTCACTTGCGTGGGTAGGCATAGTGGCTCCGACACGAAACCGCGCAAAACGCAACGTGGTCGCACCTCAATTTCCCAGTGAAATCTTGCCATTTTTGACAAAGAGACTACCTTTGATTTTTGAGCCCTAGCTCTGCGAGCACCTAGGGAAACCTTGCTAACCTATACATTTTTGAAAACTAGACACCCAGGGGAATTCAGGATGGGGTGACTCGACTGCCTACCACCAGGGTTTGTTACCCAGAATCCTTTGCAAAGCTAAGAATTTGACCAAAAAACACATTTTCCTCACATTTCTGTGGTGGAAAGTGCTGGAATCTGCGTGGATCAACAAATTTCCACCCACCCAGCGTTCCCCCAGGTCTCTCAAAAAAAATGGTACCTCACTTGCGTGGGTAGGCATAGTGGCTGTGACATGAAACAGCGCAAAACTCAACGTGGTCGCACCTCAATTTCCCAGTGAAATCTTGCAATTTTTGGACAAAGAGACTACCTTTTGTTTTTGAGCCCTAACTCTGCCAGCACCTAGGGAAACCTAGCAAACCTATACATTTTTGAAAACAAGACATCCAGGGGAATTCAGGATGTGGTGACTCGACTGCCTACCACCAGGTTTTGTTACCCAGAATCCCTTGCAAAGGTAAGAATTTGACAAAAAAAATACATTTTCCTCACATTTCTGTGGTGGAAAGTTCTGGAATCTGCGTGCATCAACAAATTTCCACCCACCCAGCGTTCACCCAGGTCTCCCGAAACAAATGGTACCTCACTTGCGTGGGTAGGCATAGTGGCTGCGACATGAAACAGCGCAAAACGCAACGTGGTTGCACCTCAATTTCCCAGTGAAATCTTGCCATTTTTGGACAAAGAGACTACCTTTTGTTTTTTAGCCCTAGCTCTGCCAGCACCTAGGGAAACCTAGCACACCTATACATTTTTGAAAACAAGACACCCAGGGAAATTCAGGATGGGGTGACTCGACTGCCTACCACCAGGTTTTGTTACCCAGAATCCTTTGCAAAGCTAAGAATATGCCAAAAAAACAAATTTTCCTCACATTTCTATGGTGGAAAGTTCTGGAATCTGCGTGGATCAACAAATTTCCACCCACCCAGCGTTCCCCCAGGTCTCCCGAAAAAAAATGGTACCTCACTTGCGTGGGTAGGCATATTGGCTCCGACAGGAAACCGCGCAAAACGCAACGTGGTCGCACTTCAATTTCCCAGTGAAATCTTGACATTTTTTGACAAAGAGACTACCTTTGGTTTTTGAGCCCTAGCTCTGCCAGCACCTAGGGAAACCTAGCAAACCTATACATTTTTGAAATCTAGACACCCAGGGAAATTCAGGATGGGGTGACTCGACTGCCTACCACCAGGTTTTGTTACCCAGAATCCTTTGCAAAGCTAAGAATTTGACAAAAAAACACATTTTCCTCACATTTCTGTGGTGGAAAGTGCTGGAATCTGCATGGATCAACAAATTTCCACCCACCCAGCGTTCCCCCAGGTCTCTCAAAAAAATGGTACCTCACTTGCGTGGGTAGGCATAGTGGCTGTGACATGAAACAGCGCAAAACGCAACGTGGTCGCACCTCAATTTCCCAGTGAAATCTTGCCATTTTTGGACAAAGAGACTACCTTTTGTTTTTGAGCCCTAGCTCTGCCAGCACCTAGGGAAACCTAGCAAACCTATACATTTTTGAAAACTAGACACCCAGGGAAATTCAGAATGGGGTGACTCGACTGCCTACAACCAGGTTTTGTTACCCAGAATCCTTTGCAAATCTAAGAATTTGACAAACAAAACACATTTTCCTCACATTTCTGTGGTGGAAAGTGCTGGAATCTGCGTGGATCAACAAATTTCCACCCCCCCAGCGTTCCCCCAGGTCTCCCGAAAAAAAATGGTTCCTCACTTGCGTGGGTAGGCATAGTGGCTCCGACACGAAACCGCGCAAAACTCAACGTGGTCGCACCTCAATTTCCCAGTGAAATCTTGCCATTTTTGACAAAGAGACTACCTTTGATTTTTGAGCCCTAGCTCTGCCAGCACCTAGGGAAACCTAGCAAACCTATACATTTTTGAAAACGAGACACCCAGGGGAATTCAGGATGGGGTGACTCGACTGCCTTCCACCAGGTTTTGGTACCCAGAATCCTTTGCAAAGCTAAGAATTTGACAAAAAAACACATTTTCCTCACATTTCTGTGGTGGAAAGTGCTGGAATCTGCGTGGATCAACAAATTTCCACCCACCCAGCGATCCCCAAGGTCTCCCAAAAAAAATGGTACCTCACTTGCGTGGGTAGGCATAGTGGCTGCGACATGAAACAGCGCAAAATGCAACGTGTTTGCACCTCAATTTCCCAGTGAAATCTTGCAATTTTTGGACAAAGAGACTACCTTTTGTTTTTGAGCCCTAGCTCTGCCAGCACCTAGGGAAACCTAGCAAACCTATACATTTTTGAAAACTAGACACCCAGGGAAATTCAGGATGGGGTGACTCGACTGCCTACAACCAGGTTTTGTTACCCAGAATCCCTTGCAAAACTAAGAATATGCCAAAAAAAAACAAATTTTCCTCACATTTCTGTGGTGGAAAGTTCTGGAATCTGCGTGGATCAACAAATTTCCACCCACCCAGCGTTTCACCAGGTCTCTCGAAAACAATGGTACCTCACTTGCGTGGGTAGGCATAGTGGCTGCGACATGAAACAGCGCAAAACGCAACGTGGTCGCACCTCAATTTCCCAGTGAAATCTTGCCATTTTTGGACAAAGAGACTACCTTTTGTTTTTGAGCCCTAGCTCTGCCAGCACCTAGGGAAACCTAGCAAACCTATACATTTTTTAAAACTAGACACCCAGGGGAATTCAGGATGGGGTGACTCGACTGCCTACCACCAGGTTTTGTTACCCAGAATCCCTTGCAAAGCTAAGAATATGTCAAAGAAAACACATTTTCCTCACATTTCTATGGTGGAAAGTTCTGGAATCTGCGTGGATCAACAAATTTCCACCCACCCAGCGTTCTCCCAGGTCTCCCGAAAAAAAATGGTACCTCACTTGCGTGGGTAGGCATAGTGGCTCCGACACGAAACCGCGCAAAACGCAACGTGGTCGCACCTCAATTTCCCAGTGAAATCTTGCCATTTTTGACAAAGAGACTACCTTTGATTTTTGAGCCCTAGCTCTGCGAGCACCTAGGGAAACTTTGCTAACCTATACATTTTTGAAAACTAGACACCCAGGGGAATTCAGGATGGGGTGACTCGACTGCCTACCACCAGGGTTTGTTACCCAGAATCCTTTGCAAAGCTAAGAATTTGACAAAAAAACACATTTTCCTCACATTTCTGTGGTGGAAAGTGCTGGAATCTGCGTGGATCAACAAATTTCCACCCACCCAGCGTTCCCCCAGGTCTCTAAAAAAAAAATGGTACCTCACTTGCGTGGGTAGGCATAGTGGCTGTGACATGAAACAGCGCAAAACTCAACGTGGTCGCACCTCAATTTCCCATTGAAATCTTGCAATTTTTGGACAAAGAGACTACCTTTTGTTTTTGAGCCCTAACTCTGCCAGCACCTAGGGAAACCTAGCAAACCTATACATTTTTGAAAACAAGACATCCAGGGGAATTCAGGATGTGGTGACTCGACTGCCTACCACCAGGTTTTGTTACCCAGAATGCCTTGCAAAGGTAAGAATTTGACAAAAAAAACACATTTTCCTCACATTTCTGTGGTGGAAAGTGCTGGAATCTGCGTGGATCAACAAATTTCCACCCACCCAGCGTTCCCCCAGGTCTCTCTAAAAAAAATGGTACCTCACTTGCGTGGGTAGGCATAGTGGCTGTGACATGAAACAGCGCAAAACTCAACGTGGTCGCACCTCAATTTCCCATTGAAATCTTGCAATTTTTGGACAAAGAGACTACCTTTTGTTTTTGAGCCCTAACTCTGCCAGCACCTAGGGAAACCTAGCAAACCTATACATTTTTGAAAACAAGACATCCAGGGGAATTCAGGATGTGGTGACTCGACTGCCTACCACCAGGTTTTGTTACCCAGAATCCCTTGCAAAGGTAAGAATTTGACAAAAAAAATACATTTTCCTCACATTTCTGTGGTGGAAAGTTCTGGAATCTGCGTGCATCAACAAATTTCCACCCACCCAGCGTTCACCCAGGTCTCCCGAAACAAATGGTACCTCACTTGCGTGGGTAGGCATAGTGGCTGCGACATGAAACAGCGCAAAACGCAACGTGGTTGCACCTCAATTTCCCAGTGAAATCTTGCCATTTTTGGACAAAGAGACTACCTTTTGTTTTTTAGCCCTAGCTCTGCCAGCACCTAGGGAAACCTAGCACACCTATACATTTTTGAAAACAAGACACCCAGGGAAATTCAGGATGGGGTGACTCGACTGCCTACCACCAGGTTTTGTTACCCAGAATCCTTTGCAAAGCTAAGAATATGCCAAAAAAACAAATTTTCCTCACATTTCTATGGTGGAAAGTTCTGGAATCTGCGTGGATCAACAAATTTCCACCCACCCAGCGTTCCCCCAGGTCTCCCGAAAAAAAATGGTACCTCACTTGCGTGGGTAGGCATATTGGCTCCGACAGGAAACCGCGCAAAACGCAACGTGGTCGCACTTCAATTTCCCAGTGAAATCTTGACATTTTTTGACAAAGAGACTACCTTTGGTTTTTGAGCCCTAGCTCTGCCAGCACCTAGGGAAACCTAGCAAACCTATACATTTTTGAAATCTAGACACCCAGGGAAATTCAGGATGGGGTGACTCGACTGCCTACCACCAGGTTTTGTTACCCAGAATCCTTTGCAAAGCTAAGAATTTGACAAAAAAACACATTTTCCTCACATTTCTGTGGTGGAAAGTGCTGGAATCTGCATGGATCAACAAATTTCCACCCACCCAGCGTTCCCCCAGGTCTCTCAAAAAAATGGTACCTCACTTGCGTGGGTAGGCATAGTGGCTGTGACATGAAACAGCGCAAAACTCAACGTGGTCGCACCTCAATTTCCCAGTGAAATCTTGCAATTTTTGGACAAAGAGACTACCTTTTGTTTTTGAGCCCTAACTCTGCCAGCACCTAGGGAAACCTAGCAAACCTATACATTTTTGAAAACCAGACATCCAGGGGAATTCAGGATGTGGTGACTCGACTGCCTACCACCAGGTTTTGTTACCCAGAATCCCTTGCAAAGCTAAGAATTTGACAAAAAAAACAAATTTTCCTCACATTTCTGTGGTGGAAAGTTCTGGAATCTGCGTGCATCAACAAATTTCCACCCACCCAGCGTTCACCCAGGTCTCCCGAAACAAATGTTACCCCACTTGCGTGGGTAGGCATAGTGGCTGCGACATGAAACAGCGCAAAACACAACGTGGTTGCACCTCAATTTCCCAGTGAAATCTTGCCATTTTTGGACAAAGAGACTACCTTTTGTTTTTGAGCCCTAGCTCTGCCAGCACCTAGGGAAACCTAGCACACCTATACATTTTTGAAAACAAGACACCAAGGGAAATTCAGGATGGGGTGACTCGACTGCCTACCACCAGGTTTTGTTACCCAGAATCCCTTGCAAAGCTAAGAATTTGACAAAAAAACACATTTTCCTCACATTTGTGTGATGGAAAGTTCTGGAATCTGCGTGGATCAACAAATCTCCACCCACCCAGCGTTCCCCAAGGTCTCCCCAAAAAAATGGTACCTCACTTGCGTGGGTAGGCATAGTGGCTGCGACATGAAACAGCGCAAAACACAACGTGGTCGCACCTCAATTTCCCAGTGAAATCTTGTCATTTTTGGACAAAGAGACTACCTTTTGTTTTTGAGCCCTAGCTCTGCCAGCACCTAGGGAAACCTAGCAAACCTATACATTTTTGAAAACTAGACACCCAGGGGAATTCAGGATGGGGTGACTCGACTGCCTACCACCAGGTTTTGTTACCCAGAATCCCTTGCAAAAGTAGGAACATGCCAAAAAAAACACATTTTCCTCACATTTCTGTGGTGGAAAGTTCTGGAACCTGCGTGGATCAACAAATTTCCACCCACCCAGCGTTCCCCCAGGTCTCCCGAAAAAAAATGGTTCCTCACTTGCGTGGGTAGGCATAGTGGCTCCGACACAAAACCGCGCAAAACGCAACGTGGTCGCACCTCAATTTCCCAGTGAAATCTTGCCATTTTTGACAAAGAGACTACCTTTGATTTTTGAGCCCTAGCTCTGCCAGCACCTAGGGAAACCTAGCAAACCTATACATTTTTTAAAACGAGACACCATGGGGAATTCAGGATGGGGTGACTCGACTGCCTTCCACCAGGTTTTGTTACCCAGAATCCTTTGCAAAGCTAAGAATTTGACAAAAAAACACATTTTCCTCACATTTCTGTGGTGGAAAGTGCTGGAATCTGCGTGGATCAACAAATTTCCACCCACCCAGCGATCCCCAAGGTCTCCCAAAAAAAATGGTACCTCACTTGCGTGGGTAGGCATAGTGGCTGCGACATGAAACAGCGCAAAATGCAACGTGGTTGCACCTCAATTTCCCAGTGAAATCTTGCCATTTTTGGACAAAGAGACTACCTTTTGTTTTTGAGCCCTAGCTCTGCCAGAACCTAGGGAAACCTTGCTAACCTATACATTTTTGAAAACTAGACACTAAGGGAAATTCAGGATGGGGTGACTCGACTGCCTACAACCAGGTTTTGTTACCCAGAATCCCTTGCAAAACTAAGAATATGCCAAAAAAAAACAAATTTTCCTCACATTTCTGTGGTGGAAAGTTCTGGAATCTGCGTGGATCAACAAATTTCCACCCACCCAGCGTTCCACCAGGTCTCTCGAAAACAATGGTACCTCACTTGCGTGGGTAGGCATAGTGGCTGCGACATGAAACAGCGCAAAACGCAACGTGGTCGCACCTCAATTTCCCAGTGAAATCTTGCCATTTTTGGACAAAGACACTCCCTTTTGTTTTTGAGCCCTAGCTCTGCCAGCACCTAGGGAAACCTAGCAAACCTATACATTTTTGAAAACGAGACACCCAGGGGAATTCAGGATGGGGTGACTCGACTGCCTTCCACCAGGTTTTGGTACCCAGAATCCTTTGCAAAGCTAAGAATTTGACAAAAAAACACATTTTCCTCACATTTCTGTGGTGGAAAGTGCTGGAATCTGCGTGGATCAACAAATTTCCACCCACCCAGCGATCCCCAAGGTCTCCCAAAAAAAATGGTACCTCACTTGCGTGGGTCGGCATAGTGGCTGCGACATGAAACAGCGCAAAATGCAACGTGTTTGCACCTCAATTTCCCAGTGAAATCTTGCCATTTTTGGACAAAGAGACTACCTTTTGTTTTTGAGCCCTAGCTCTGCCAGCACCTAGGGAAACCTAGCAAACCTATACATTTTTGAAAACTAGACACCCAGGGAAATTCAGGATGGGGTGACTCGACTGCCTACAACCAGGTTTTGTTACCCAGAATCCCTTGCAAAACTAAGAATATGCCAAAAAAAAACTAATTTTATGGCACGACACGGAGGCCATATTATGCAAATCTCCTTTATTACCACAGCTCAGTAGCAACAATAGAAGAATGTAGAACATCAATAACATTCTGAGAAGGAATAAAGTCTCTTAGAAACCATGTCTCAGCCTTCTTTGTTGCTGCTGCTCAGAAAGATAAGTAGCTCTTCCTTATCCTCTGACTTACTTGGTGATTTTTTAACTAGAGGCTTGTCCCTCCTGTTGTACTATTATTAGCAATATTTATTATAATATCCTTGTACAGTTTACTGCATGTTTGTATTGTTTCTTACTTATTCTGGGTTTTGCCCCTTAATATAGCATTAGTTCGTATGGGTATGTACCCCTATTGCGCTTTACCCTCTTGGTAACCTGTACCTTTTTCACCTTTCGCTATGACCCCCTCCGGTTCTATTTCGGACCGGTTTCATGCCCCTTGCCGCTTCACAATCCCTGTTATTGTTTGGATACACTCGCGCGCCACTCGCAACGAGTAAACCTGAAGTACAGGGGCTCACCTTCGGGCTCACCCCTGTGTTTCCCCCAACTCCCTTTCCGATTGCACACACCTACCCGCCTCCGCCTCCGCTCGCAGCCCGCTCTGCATTTTTGATGAACTTTGCCGGCCCCCTCGCCAACGTTACTCGAGAGGGGCCGGATTAGAGGAATTCACCTTACAACGGCAGACGCACGCGTAAAACGTGCGTGGCGGCCATTTTGGGACCTTGGGCAAGTCCTATTCTTTTATATTAAGCAGCCATTTTATGGCGTTGGTCTGCCCTACTGTCGGCGGAATGACAGTTTACCGGCACACATAACGTGCCCCTCACACAACGAACAGCGCTTTTCATCACGAGAGATCCCTTTACCGCTCTGCCTAATATTTAACCCTTACTCCACCACAACAATTATTACTACCCCCTTTCTTGGGTAAGCATGTCAGAACCTATCCCAAACATCGAGGGTCATTTAGAAAAACTAGTCAATAAGGCCTTTGAAAAGGTCCTTGACTCAATCGACATAAATATTAATAAAAGGCTTGAGGCCTTACATTCCCCCCTCCCATCTACCAGTGGTACTCAATCTGGAGCAAAAGGAAAGGCTCCCAAAAAAAGGGCATTAGGAGGTACAGATCACGAAGACCCAAAGAAGCATAAGGCAACCTCCGCCCCTTCACGCCCTCGGGGTGGTGACAAGAATGGTGCCTCGGGCACCCCATATGGGCGAAATGAAGGCCCAGAGCCCCCTACTAATATGGATATCGAGGATATCTCAGAACCTGAAATAGACCTGTCCTGTTCATCTGAATTCGACACCGATGAAGATGATTACCAAAAAAGAAGAACGGGGAGCTCAGAGGGGACACTTAAGGTCCCGGAGAAAAACATAGCCCTACTAGACCCCTTTGGAGACCCTATGTTCGACCCACTCCTAATTAAACACCCCTTGTCACCTGAGTGGACCCCCTCCCAACACGTCGCTGATTACTTAACCTTTTGGCTTCGGAGGGAGATTCCACAGGAAGTCAGGGCAAGACTTCGATCTGAATGCCCTAGACCCTCCCTACCCAATAAAGTAACCACTACCCCCGAACTTGATCCCAAAGTGGTGGCCTTTATCTCTAAAACCTCTCGAGACCCTAGAAAAGGACTAGATAAGGGCCTTAGATCTTGCCAGGATCGCCTACTAGATTCTATTGGTCCTATAACAAAAAATTTTGAGATGGCAGAAACAGCCTATCTCGAGGACCGACAGGTCGACCCTAAGGAACTGAGGGAATGGGTTCAAAGGGCTATATGTTTAATTGGAAATGCCAATACCGCCTTATCCATTGAGAGAAAAAAGGGAGTCCTCTTTAAAATCGACCCCAAATTAATCGAACTAGCTAAGAACGATGGAGGTCAAACTACTCAAGGTTTCCTCTTTGGGGAGGAATTCATCAAAGATATGGCTAGATATGTAGGAGCCTTTAACTCCATCCAAAAATCCCAAAAAGACATTAAAAGAGTATTCCAAGATCGTGTTTTTACCTGGGCCGGGAGAATGCGGGGTCGTTTTCCCGGCCGAGGAAACTCAAACTCAAGACCCTTCATGTCTCGTGGTGGTGGCAGATTCAACTTCAACAACTCCAACAACTTTGGACAATTTTATCCCCAAAGGCAAAGACCTCGTGGTAGTAACTTCAGAGGCGAGAGGAGACAACGCTCCTTTTCCACAGGTAAGAACCTTACCAGACCCTTCAGATACCCCTCCAAAGGTGGGAGGGAGACTACTCCAGTTCGCTGGAAACTGGGAATTGGTAACAAAAGACCCGTGGGTACTCAACACAGTAAAGGGCTACAAAATAGACTTTATAGCCACTCCCTTTCAAAGAAGAACCCCCAGAGAAATAACGTTCTCGGCCAAGGACCAAATGTTAGTCTCTCAAGAAGTCCAAGAACTCCTAAAAAAAGGCGCAATAGTCGAATCTTTCTCCCCAGGGTTCCTCAGCAACATATTTCTGGTGGAAAAGAAAAACAAAGAACAGAGACCAGTGATAAACCTGAAGGAACTAAACCAATGGGTAGTTTATCAACACTTCAAAATGGAGGGAATTCACCTCCTAAGGGACGTGTTAAGGAAAGGAGACTGGTTGACAAGACTCGACCTAAAAGACGCCTACCTAACGATACCTATTTGGGAACCTCATCAAAGGTTTCTACAATTCACATGGCAAGGCCACCTATACCAATTTTGCAGCCTGCCCTTCGGCCTCTCGTCCTCCCCTTGGTGCTTCACCAAAGTACTCCGACCCATCGCATCCTGGTTGAGACAAAGGGGAATCAGGATGATCATTTACCTCGACGATATCCTTATAATGGCACAGTCAAGAAAGACTGTTTCCTCTCATACAGACCTCACGATACGTCTTCTACAACACCTAGGTTTTATCATAAACCTAAAAAAGTCTTGTACGACCCCCTCTCAACAGACCCAATTCCTAGGGTTCTTGGTAGATACTATAAAGACAGAACTCCGTCTCCCCAGCGACAAAGTGAGAAAAGTCAGGAAAGAACTGAGGAGAACACTTCTTATGAAAGTCTTTCCCCTGAGATACCTAGCCAAAATCCTGGGCCTTCTTTCCTCCACAATTCAAGCTATATTCCCGGGCCCCCTCCATTATCGGGCTCTACAGAGACTGAAATCGAGACATCTGAGAGCCAACGGCTCGTACTCCCAACTAATTTCACTAGATCAAGAATCCAAAACCGAGCTACTCTGGTGGCTCAGAAATCTAGAAGCTTGGAATGGCAGAGCCATCTTTGGAGATCTCCCAGATCTAATAATAGAATCCGATGCGAGTTTAGAAGGCTGGGGTGCAAGATGCGGGAACTTATCCACTGGGGGTCGCTGGACCCAACAAGAAAAAGAATTGCATATCAATTGCTTAGAGTTACTAGCAGGCTCGTTGGCGGTTCGCTGTTTTACTCAGGACTCAATGAAATGCTGCGTAACTTTACGAATGGACAACGTGTCTGCAGTCCGCTATGTCAGCAAGCTGGGCGGCCCTCATTCCAAAGACCTGACAGACCTGGCGAAAGGCCTATGGAACTACTGTTTGAACAAAGGTATTTCAGTTGTAGCGGAACACATTCCCGGACTGAAAAACGAAGTTGCCGATTGGTGTTCCAGAAATTTCAAGGATTCCAGCAACTGGAAATTGAACAGAGATGTATTTCTGTCCATTCAAACGAAATGGGGTCCATTCAAAACAGATCTATTTGCAGACCGTATAAACACCCAGCTGAAACAATTCTTCAGTTGGAGGCCGGACCCTCAAGCCATGAAAGTAGATGCCTTCCTACAAGATTGGACAAACCTAGCACCTTATGCCTTTCCCCCTTTCTCAATGCTCCCTCGTCTCCTTCTCCACGCTCGACGTTACAGTCAGAGCATGGTAGTGATAGCCCCTCTCTGGAGGTCCCAAGCGTGGTTCCCCATCATCCTAGAAATGAGCATAGATTTCCCAATTTTAATTCCTTCCTTCTCGGAAATCCTTCTAGATTCAGAAGGTCATACACATCCCCTGATAGAGCAGGGCCTTCTAATTCTGACGGCATGGAAGATTTCAGGAGACAATGGAATGTCCCTGGACTTTCGTCAAATGCTTTCAGACTCATTTCAGAGTCTTGGGCACCCGGAACAAGGAAAGCTTATAGACTGGCATGGAACAAATGGGTTCGCTGGTGCCTTCAACGGCGTTACGATCCCGTTTCAACTGATCTAGTCAATGTTATCAACTACCTTTCGGACCTTTTTACTTCAGGTCTCTCTTACAGAACTGTTAACGTTTATAGATCCGCAATTTCAGCCGGTCACTCTTTAATTAACGAAACATCAGTTGGACAAAATCTTCTTACTAAAAAGATAATGAGAAGCATGAGGGTTTTAAACCCTCCTGGCCCTAAATATACCACCCTGTGGGACGTCACTCTTGTTCTTAGGACTTTAGCGTCTTTGGGAGATAACTCTTCTATATCGTTCAAACGCATCTCTTTTAAAATTACTGTCTTATTGTGTCTGGTGTCCTTTCGTAGAACTTCTGACGTTAAGGCTTTAGACATTTCTAGTAGGGCCTTTCAACCCGAAGGAGTTTGTTTCTTCCTCAAGAAAAGAACGAAGACCTTATCATCTTCAATCTTCTATCCCTTTTTCCCTGAAAATGATAGACTTTGTGTGGTTAAATGTTTAAAGGAATATGAAAAAAGAACTAAATATCTTAGAATGAATGAATCACAACTAATAATTTCTTATAGATCTCCTCATAAAGGAGTCTCTTCTCCCACTTTAGCCAGGTGGGTTAAAAATGTCATGCATGAAAGTGGTGTTGATATTTCTGTTTTTGGTGCTCACTCTTTAAGAGGTGCTTCAGCCTCTAAAGCCTTCTGCTTAGGAGGAGGATTACAAGACATCCTTAGGGCTGCAGATTGGTCTAATGATACTATGTTTAGAGCATGTTATTTCAAACCAATTTCTAATGTGATTGATAATGTTCTTAATGCACTTTAAACTTGCATAATATGGCCTCCGTGTCGTGCCATAAAATTTAGATTTTTCACAGCCTGCTGGGCAGAAAATCTGGATTTTATTAAGGACACGGAGGCTAATATTATCCCACCTCTTTCTTCATACCCTCCCATTTGTATTACATTACGATGTATACCTTTTTTCTTTCAGAATAACCTGATCTTGGATTTTTATCTATGGAGTTTTTGGATCTTCGAGTTTTGGATCCTCAAGTTTACCTCATGTTGATCTTTCTTCGCAGTTCTTGAACAAAGAAGGCTGAGACATGGTTTCTAAGAGACTTTATTCCTTCTCAGAATGTTATTGATGTTCTACATTCTTCTATTGTTGCTACTGAGCTGTGGTAATAAAGGAGATTTGCATAATATTAGCCTCCGTGTCCTTAATAAAATCCAGATTTTCTGCCCAGCAGGCTGTGAAAAATCTAAATTTTCCTCACATTTCTGTGGTGGAAAGTTCTGGAATCTGCGTGGATCAACAAATTTCCACCCACCCAGCGTTCCACCAGGTCTCTCGAAAACAATGGTACCTCACTTGCGTGGGTAGGCATAGTGGCTGCGACATGAAACAGCGTAAAACGCAACGTGGTCGCACCTCAATTTCCCAGTGAAATCTTGCCATTTTTGGACAAAGAGACTACCTTTTGTTTTTGAGCCCTAGCTCTGCCAGCACCTAGGGAAACCTAGCAAACCTATACATTTTTTAAAACTAGACACCCAGGGGAATTCAGGATGGGGTGACTCGACTGCCTACCACCAGGTTTTGTTACCCAGAATCCCTTGCAAAGCTAAGAATATGTCAAAGAAAACACATTTTCCTCACATTTCTATGGTGGAAAGTTCTGGAATCTGCGTGGATCAACAAATTTCCACCCACCCAGCGTTCCCCCAGGTCTCCCGAAAAAAAATGGTACCTCACTTGCGTGGGTAGGCATAGTGGCTTCGACACGAAACCGCGCAAAACGCAACGTGGTCGCACCTCAATTTCCCAGTGAAATCTTGCCATTTTTGACAAAGAGACTACCTTTGATTTTTGAGCCCTAGCTCTGCGAGCACCTAGGGAAACCTTGCTAACCTATACATTCTTGAAAACTAGACACCCAGGGGAATTCAGGATGGGGTGACTCGACTGCCTACCACCAGGGTTTGTTACCCAGAATCCTTTGCAAAGCTAAGAATTTGACAAAAAAACACATTTTCCTCACATTTCTGTGGTGGAAAGTGCTGGAATCTGCGTGGATCAACAAATTTCCACCCACCCAGCGTTCCCCCAGGTCTCTCAAAAAAAATGGTACCTCACTTGCGTGGGTAGGCATAGTGGCTGTGACATGAAACAGCGCAAAACTCAACGTGGTCGCACCTCAATTTCCCAGTGAAATCTTGCAATTTTTGGACAAAGAGACTACCTTTTGTTTTTGAGCCCTAACTCTGCCAGCACCTAGGGAAACCTAGCAAACCTATACATTTTTGAAAACAAGACATCCAGGGGAATTCAGGATGTGGTGACTCGACTGCCTACCACCAGGTTTTGTTACCCAGAATCCCTTGCAAAGGTAAGAATTTGACAAAAAAAATACATTTTCCTCACATTTCTGTGGTGGAAAGTTCTGGAATCTGCGTGCATCAACAAATTTCCACCCACCCAGCGTTCACCCAGGTCTCCCGAAACAAATGGTACCTCACTTGCGTGGGTAGGCATAGTGGCTGCGACATGAAACAGCGCAAAACGCAACGTGGTTGCACCTCAATTTCCCAGTGAAATCTTGCCATTTTTGGACAAAGAGACTACCTTTTGTTTTTTAGCCCTAGCTCTGCCAGCACCTAGGGAAACCTAGCACACCTATACATTTTTGAAAACAAGACACCCAGGGAAATTCAGGATGGGGTGACTCGACTGCCTACCACCAGGTTTTGTTACCCAGAATCCTTTGCAAAGCTAAGAATTTGACAAAAAAACCACATTTTCCTCACATTTCTGTGGTGGAAAGTGCTGGAATCTGCATGGATCAACAAATTTCCACCCACCCAGCGTTCCCCCAGGTCTCTCAAAAAAATGGTACCTCACTTGCGTGGGTAGGCATAGTGGCTGTGACATGAAACAGCGCAAAACTCAACGTGGTCGCACCTCAATTTCCCAGTGAAATCTTGCAATTTTTGGACAAAGAGACTACCTTTTGTTTTTGAGCCCTAACTCTGCCAGCACCTAGGGAAACCTAGCAAACCTATACATTTTTGAAAACCAGACATCCAGGGGAATTCAGGATGTGGTGACTCGACTGCCTACCACCAGGTTTTGTTACCCAGAATCCCTTGCAAAGCTAAGAATTTGACAAAAAAACCACATTTTCCTCACATTTCTGTGGTGGAAAGTTCTGGAATCTGCGTGCATCAACAAATTTCCACCCACCCAGCGTTCACCCAGGTCTCCCGAAACAAATGTTACCCCACTTGCGTGGGTAGGCATAGTGGCTGCGACATGAAACAGCGCAAAACGCAACGTGGTTGCACCTCAATTTCCCAGTGAAATCTTGCCATTTTTGGACAAAGAGACTACCTTTTGTTTTTGAGCCCTAGCTCTGCCAGCACCTAGGGAAACCTAGCACACCTATACATTTTTGAAAACAAGACACCAAGGGAAATTCAGGATGGGGTGACTCGACTGCCTACCACCAGGTTTTGTTACCCAGAATCCCTTGCAAAGCTAAGAATTTGACAAAAAAACACATTTTCCTCACATTTGTGTGGTGGAAAGTTCTGGAATCTGCGTGGATCAACAAATCTCCACCCACCCAGCGTTCCCCAAGGTCTCCCCAAAAAAATGGTACCTCACTTGCGTGGGTAGGCATAGTGGCTGCGACATGAAACAGCGCAAAACACAACGTGGTCGCACCTCCATTTCCCAGTGAAATCTTGTCATTTTTGGACAAAGAGACTACCTTTTGTTTTTGAGCCCTAGCTCTGCCAGCACCTAGGGAAACCTAGCAAACCTATACATTTTTTAAAACTAGACACCCAGGGGAATTCAGGATGGGGTGACTCGACTGCCTACCACCAGGTTTTGTTACCCAGAATCCCTTGCAAATCTCAGAATTTGACAAAAAAACACATTTTCCTCACATTTCTGTGGTGAAAAGTTCTGGAATCTGCGTGGATCAACAAATTTCCACCCACCCAGCGATCCCCAAGGTCTCCCAAAAAAAATGGGACCTCACTTGCGTGGGTAGGCATAGTGGCTGCGACATGAAACAGCGCAAAATGCAACGTGGTTGCACCTCAATTTCCCAGTGAAATCTTGCCATTTTTGGACAAAGAGACTACCTTTTGTTTTTGAGCCCTAGCTCTGCCAGCACCTAGGGAAACCTAGCAAACCTATACATTTTTGAAAACTAGACACCCAGGGGAATTCAGAATGGGGTGACACGACTGCCTACCACCAGGTTTTGTTACCCAGAATCCCTTGCAAAACTAGGAACATGCCAAAAAAAACACATTTTCCTCACATTTCTGTGGTGGAAAGTTCTGGAACCTGCGTGGATCAACAAATTTCCACCCACCCAGCGTTCCCCCAGGTCTCCCGAAAAAAAATGGTTCCTCACTTGCGTGGGTAGGCATAGTGGCTCCGACACGAAACCGCGTAAAACGCAACGTGGTCGCACCTCAATTTCCCAGTGAAATCTTGCCATTTTTGACAAAGAGACTACCTTTGATTTTTGAGCCCTAGCTCTGCCAGCACCTAGGGAAACCTAGCAAACCTATACATTTTTTAAAACGAGACACCATGGGGAATTCAGGATGGGGTGACTCGACTGCCTTCCACCAGGTTTTGTTACCCAGAATCCTTTGCAAAGCTAAGAATTTGACAAAAAAACACATTTTCCTCACATTTCTGTGGTGGAAAGTGCTGGAATCTGCGTGGATCAACAAATTTCCACCCACCCAGCGATCCCCAAGGTCTCCCAAAAAAAATGGTACCTCACTTGCGTGGGTAGGCATAGTGGCTGCGACATGAAACAGCGCAAAATGCAACGTGGTTGCACCTCAATTTCCCAGTGAAATCTTGCCATTTTTGGACAAAGAGACTACCTTTTGTTTTTGAGCCCTAGCTCTGCCAGAACCTAGGGAAACCTTGCTAACCTATACATTTTTGAAAACTAGACACCCAGGGAAATTCAGGATGGGGTGACTCGACTGCCTACAACCAGGTTTTGTTACCCAGAATCCCTTGCAAAACTAAGAATATGCCAAAAAAAACAAATTTTCCTCACATTTCTGTGGTGGAAAGTTCTGGAATCTGCGTGGATCAACAAATTTCCACCCACCCAGCGTTCCACCAGGTCTCTCGAAAACAATGGTACCTCACTTGCGTGGGTAGGCATAGTGGCTGCGACATGAAACAGCGCAAAACGCAACGTGGTCGCACCTCAATTTCCCAGTGAAATCTTGCCATTTTTGGACAAAGACACTCCCTTTTGTTTTTGAGCCCTAGCTCTGCCAGCACCTAGGGAAACCTAGCAAACCTATACATTTTTTAAAACTAGACACCCAGGGGAATTCAGGATGGGGTGACTCGACTGCCTACCACCAGGTTTTGTTACCCAGAATCCCTTGCAAAGCTAAGAATATGTCAAAGAAAACACATTTTCCTCACATTTCTATGGTGGAAAGTTCTGGAATCTGCGTGGATCAACAAATTTCCACCCACCCAGCGTTCCCCCAGGTCTCTAAAAAAAAATGGTACCTCACTTGCGTGGGTAGGCATAGTGGCTGTGACATGAAACAGCGCAAAACTCAACGTGGTCGCACCTCAATTTCCCAGTGAAATCTTGCAATTTTTGGACAAAGAGACTACCTTTTGTTTTTGAGCCCTAACTCTGCCAGCACCTAGGGAAACCTAGCAAACCTATACATTTTTGAAAACCAGACATCCAGGGGAATTCAGGATGTGGTGACTCGACTGCCTACCACCAGATTTTGTTACCCAGAATCCCTTGCAAAGCTAAGAATTTGACAAAAAAAACACATTTTCCTCACATTTCTGTGGTGGAAAGTTCTGGAATCTGCGTGCATCAACAAATTTCCACCCACCCAGCGTTCCACCAGGTCTCTCAAAAACAATGGTACCTCACTTGCGTGGGTAGGCATAGTGGCTGCGACATGAAACAGCGCAAAACGCAACGTGGTCGCACCTCAATTTCCCAGTGAAATCTTGCCATTTTTGGACAAAGAGACTACCTTTTGTTTTTGAGCCCTAGCTCTGCCAGCACCTAGGGAAACCTTGCAAACCTATACATTTTTGAAAACTAGACACCCAGGGAAATGCAGGATGGGGTGACTCGACTGCCTACCACCAGGTTTTGTTACCCAGAATCCCTTGCAAAGCTAAGAATATGTCAAAGAAAACACATTTTCCTCACATTTCTATGGTGGAAAGTTCTGGAATCTGCGTGGATCAACAAATTTCCACCCACCCAGCGTTCCCCCAGGTATCCCGAAAAAAAATGGTACCTCACTTGCGTGGGTAGGCATAGTGGCTCCGACACGAAACCGCGCAAAACACAACGTGGGTGCACCTCAATTTCCCAGTGAAATCTTACCATTTTTGACAAAGAGACTACCTTTGATTTTTGAGCCCTAGCTCTGCGAGCACCTAGGGAAACCTAGCAAACCTATACATTTTTGAAAACGAGACACCCAGGGGAATTCAGGATGGGGTGACTTGACTGCCTACCACCAGGTTTTGTTACCCAGAATCCTTTGCAAAGCTAAGAATTTGACAAAAAAACACATTTTCCTCACATTTATGGGGTGGAAAGTGCTGGAATCTGCGTGGATCAACAAATTTCCACCCACCCAGCGTTCCCCCAGGTCTCTCAAAAAAAATGGTACCTCACTTGCGTGGGTAGGCATAGTGGCTCCGACACGAAACCGCGCAAAACGCAACGTGGTCGCACCTCAATTTCCCAGTGAAATCTTGACATTTTTTGACAAAGAGACTACCTTTGGTTTTTGAGCCCTAACTCTGCCAGCACCTAGGGAAACCTAGCAAACCTATACATTTTTGAAATCTAGACACCCAGGGGAATTCAGGATGGGGTGACTCGACAGCCTACCACCAGGGTTTGTTACCCAGAATCCTTTGCAAAGCTAAGAATTTGACAAAAAAACACATTTTCCTCACATTTCTGTGGTGGAAAGTGCTGGAATCTGCGTGGATCAACAAATTTCCACCCACCCAGCGTTCCCCCAGGTCTCTCAAAAAAAATGGTACCTCACTTGCGTGGGTAGGCATAGTGGCTGTGACATGAAACAGCGCAAAACTCAACGTGGTCGCACCTCAATTTCCCAGTGAAATCTTGCAATTTTTGGACAAAGAGACTACCTTTTGTTTTTGAGCCCTAACTCTGCCAGCACCTAGGGAAACCTAGCAAACCTATACATTTTTGAAAACCAGACATCCAGGGGAATTCAGGATGTGGTGACTCGACTGCCTACCACCAGGTTTTGTTACCCAGAATCCCTTGCAAAGCTAAGAATTTGACAAAAAAAACACATTTTCCTCACATTTCTGTGGTGGAAAGTTCTGGAATCTGCGTGCATCAACAAATTTCCACCCACCCAGCGTTCACCCAGGTCTCCCGAAACAAATGGTACCTCACTTGCGTGGGTAGGCATAGTGGCTGCGACATGAAACAGCGCAAAACGCAACGTGGTTGCACCTCAATTTCCCAGTGAAATCTTGCCATTTTTGGACAAAGAGACTACCTTTTGTTTTTTAGCCCTAGCTCTGCCAGCACCTAGGGAAACCTAGCACACCTATACATTTTTGAAAACAAGACACCCAGGGAAATTCAGGATGGGGTGACTCGACTGCCTACCACCAGGTTTTGTTACCCAGAATCCCTTGCAAAGCTAAGAATTTGACAAAAAAACAAATTTTCCTCACATTTGTGTGGTGGAAAGTTCTGGAATCTGCGTGGATCAACAAATCTCCACCCACCCAGCGTTCCCCAAGGTCTCCCCAAAAAAATGGTACCTCACTTGCGTGGGTAGGCATAGTGGCTGCGACATGAAACAGCGCAAAACACAACGTGGTCGCACCTCAATTTCCCAGTGAAATCTTGTCATTTTTGGACAAAGAGACTACCTTTTGTTTTTGAGCCCTAGCTCTGCCAGCACCTAGGGAAACCTAGCAAACCTATACATTTTGTAAAACTAGACACCCAGGGGAATTCAGGATGGGGTGACTCGACTGCCTACCACCAGGTTTTGTTACCCAGAATCCCTTGCAAATCTCAGAATTTGACAAAAAAACACATTTTCCTCACATTTCTGTGGTGAAAAGTTCTGGAATCTGCGTGGATCAACAAATTTCCACCCACCCAGCGATCCCCAAGGTCTCCCAAAAAAAATGGGACCTCACTTGCGTGGGTAGGCATAGTGGCTGCGACATGAAACAGCGCAAAATGCAACGTGGTTGCACCTCAATTTCCCAGTGAAATCTTGCCATTTTTGGACAAAGAGACTACCTTTTGTTTTTGAGCCCTAGCTCTGCCAGCACCTAGGGAAACCTAGCACACCTATACATTTTTGAAAACAAGACACCCAGGGAAATTCAGGATGGGGTGACTCGACTGCCTACCACCAGGTTTTGTTACCCAGAATCCTTTGCAAAGCTAAGAATATGCCAAAAAAACAAATTTTCCTCACATTTCTATGGTGGAAAGTTCTGGAATCTGCGTGGATCAACAAATTTCCACCCACCCAGCGTTCCCCCAGGTCTCCCGAAAAAAAATGGTACCTCACTTGCGTGGGTAGGCATATTGGCTCCGACAGGAAACCGCGCAAAACGCAACGTGGTCGCACTTCAATTTCCCAGTGAAATCTTGACATTTTTTGACAAAGAGACTACCTTTGGTTTTTGAGCCCTAGCTCTGCCAGCACCTAGGGAAACCTAGCAAACCTATACATTTTTGAAATCTAGACACCCAGGGAAATTCAGGATGGGGTGACTCGACTGCCTACCACCAGGTTTTGTTACCCAGAATCCTTTGCAAAACTAAGAATTTGACAAAAAAACCCATTTTCCTCACATTTCTGTGGTGGAAAGTGCTGGAATCTGCATGGATCAACAAATTTCCACCCACCCAGCGTTCCCCCAGGTCTCTCAAAAAAATGGTACCTCACTTGCGTGGGTAGGCATAGTGGCTGTGACATGAAACAGCGCAAAACTCAACGTGGTCGCACCTCAATTTCCCAGTGAAATCTTGCAATTTTTGGACAAAGAGACTACCTTTTGTTTTTGAGCCCTAACTCTGCCAGCACCTAGGGAAACCTAGCAAACCTATACATTTTTGAAAACCAGACATCCAGGGGAATTCAGGATGTGGTGACTCGACTGCCTACCACCAGGTTTTGTTACCCAGAATCCCTTGCAAAGCTAAGAATTTGACAAAAAAACCACATTTTCCTCACATTTCTGTGGTGGAAAGTTCTGGAATCTGCGTGCATCAACAAATTTCCACCCACCCAGCGTTCACCCAGGTCTCCCAAAACAAATGTTACCCCACTTGCGTGGGTAGGCATAGTGGCTGCGACATGAAACAGCGCAAAACGCAACGTGGTTGCACCTCAATTTCCCAGTGAAATCTTGCCATTTTTGGACAAAGAGACTACCTTTTGTTTTTGAGCCCTAGCTCTGCCAGCACCTAGGGAAACCTAGCACACCTATACATTTTTGAAAACAAGACACCAAGGGAAATTCAGGATGGGGTGACTCGACTGCCTACCACCAGGTTTTGTTACCCAGAATCCCTTGCAAATCTCAGAATTTGACAAAAAAACACATTTTCCTCACATTTCTGTGGTGAAAAGTTCTGGAATCTGCGTGGATCAACAAATCTCCACCCACCCAGCGTTCCCCAAGGTCTCCCCAAAAAAATGGTACCTCACTTGCGTGGGTAGGCATAGTGGCTGCGACATGAAACAGCGCAAAATGCAACGTGGTTGCACCTCAATTTCCCAGTGAAATCTTGCCATTTTTGGACAAAGAGACTACCTTTTGTTTTTGAGCCCTAGCTCTGCCAGCACCTAGGGAAACCTAGCAAACCTATACATTTTTGAAAACTAGACACCCAGGGGAATTCAGAATGGGGTGACACGACTGCCTACCACCAGGTTTTGTTACCCAGAATCCCTTGCAAAACTAGGAACATGCCAAAAAAAACACATTTTCCTCACATTTCTGTGGTGGAAAGTTCTGGAACCTGCGTGGATCAACAAATTTCCACCCACCCAGCGTTCCCCCAGGTCTCCCGAAAAAAAATGGTTCCTCACTTGCGTGGGTAGGTGTTAGAAACTGGACCCTGGCCGGCCAAGACTCGCGTCGAGGTCAGTCAGGGATCACCATTTCTAAGGTCAGGGCAAGGGAGTCACACACCAAGATAACCCCCGCTCACCCTCTAGGTAACGTGGCGCGAGCAGCAAGGCTAATCTCAGAGGCGATGTGTAAAGCGTTTGCGCGCGCACCCCAGCGACAACAACCAAAGGCCCACCACAAAGGAAACTCCACACAAGGTTATATCAAAAATAGCCTTTGTATTATAATAATAAAAACACATTAGATAACACACACACTTTACAATGTGCCAACAGGCACGGGCAAGATTTACAAGGGATTATGTACAGGACAGGGCCACCTGGACCACTGTCAGGGGTATGCACTTGTTAGAAATAATACTTGTAGGTATAACACTTTAGCACATAAACATACAATGACTGTAACACAGAAATAGTAAATGTAGCATACAACCAGTAACTACTGGTAAAGGGAAAATACCTCCTACGCCACCCTAGTCTCTGTAGGGAAATCACGCAGGGAGCTAGGACCTATGGAAGGAAAACCTATCACCTACTACGCCACCCTAGTCTCTGTAGGGAAATCACGCAGGGAGCTAGGACCTTATCATCAGGACCTATGGAAGGAAAACCTATCACCTCCTACGCCACCCTAGTCTCTGTAGGGAAATCACGCAGGGGGAAGGAAACCTAAAATAATCACCTAGGCAAGTAACATTTAGCAAAGGCAATTAAACATCAACATTCCTCTCAGCAGGTCACTTTTAGCAAAGGGAAATAAAAGAACAAGGCACTACCTAAGCAGGTCACTTTTAGCATAGGTAATGACACAACCAATCCTCTAAGCAGGTCACTTTTAGCAAAGGGGATAAACACATAAAGAATTACCTAAGCAGGTCACTTTTAGCAAAGGTAATAATAAACAAGAATTGCACATGTAACATTAAAACACATTCAGAGGTGCAGGTTAGAACTTTTGCGCAAGAATCATATAGCAAAGAAATCACAATGCGCAGGGTGCATGTAGCACAACACTCAAAATGTCCCTCAGGCCAACTGGCCTCGAAAGGGGCGGAATGCCCTGAGTCTCAGTGTCAGGGAGGTCTGCGCAGGTAGCACAGACACAAAAGCCTAAACGTAGCAACTGTCCACTAAGTGCTGGACAGTTGTAAATATGCACTGGGCAAACGTTGGAGCCAGGAGGGCTCAAGAACACAGGTGGGGAGACACAGCGTGGGAGCCTCGGGGCTACAACCAACTAACTGCCTGTGTCCCCCTAGAGCCTCTGTGGCTCGCAAAGCAAATGGGCAATGTAGAGCTTCTGCGCTCGAAAAATAATCAATAATGCCCCAGAGCCTCTCTGGGCTCGTAGAACCACTATGGCTGTGAGCCTCTCTGGGCTCGGAATCGGGAATGCCCTGAGCCACTCGGGGCATTGAAGAACCAAATGCGGGCGGAGCCTCTATGGCTCACAACACATGTGCCCCGGATCGTTGGAGTCCCTCACGGGGGACTCAGACAACAGAAAAATGCCCCACGAGCCTCTGGGCTCGAACACAACGAGGGCCTCGCTCGGCCCGCACACGGAAGGGGAGGGGCGGGCACCGACAACGTGCCCCGACGCCCTCCTCCCTTCCTTCACTCACCGGCTGTCTCGCTGGGGCTCCTCTCTCCTTACGGGGAGCCTCGGACACGGCCGGCTGCTTCCTGCTCCTTCGGCGGCCTGGATGACGCGGCGGAAGGCTCGGCCGGCTGGGCCAATCCCAGCGCGGCCGGGCTGTGACGTCAGCGGCTGCTTCCTTGCGTCCCCGGGCTGCGGCGGTGATCACGGGCGATGCCGGGTGGGCTCCGGCTCGCAAATAATAAAACACAACGGGGCAATGCCGGGTAGGCACCGGCCTTAAATAAATATAAAGCGAGGTAGGCACTCGCTATGCCGCAAAACGGCAAAACAGAACGGGCAGATGCCGGGTGGGCACCGGCTGCACAACGAGCGCTCCCCAGCGCTCGGGGACAAAGGAAAGCGCTCTCAAGCGCCAAGAGAAGTGCGCCCAGCGCTACAAGGAAAATAAAGCGCGCCTAGCGCTATAAATCAGAATAAGAGTGCCCCCAGGCACAGCAAAGCTCCAGAAAGGTCTGGAGGCAGGCAGAGGGGCAAGGCAGGGCCAGCGCCAGCACACTGGGTCTCCAGGCAGGGAGACAATCCAAGTGGCGGTCCTCCTGGCCCCAGCAGCAGCAGCAGCCCCCTCTGGCAAGGATCCAAAAGTAGAACCATTTCTGTGGGGACGCAGCCCCATATTTATACAGAGAAATCCTTTGTTAGGAGGTGCAGGGTGGGGGGAAACCAGTTGCAGCTGGCTTGGGAGTACCCTTGATGGCCCAACCACCCCTTTCATTCACTGGGGAGGCTAGGGTCATTAGACAAACCACAGGGGGGCGGAGCCAGCATTGTGTGGGGAAAACCCAGCCCATCCAGGACACAGATCTACTCCTCCCACACATCACTCATGCTGATCTCACACTCACCACCGGGCAGACCCATCCAGACTTCCTGGAGCCTGGCATGCCAGCCAGCTCCAGCCAATCACGCTCCAGTATCCTCACTGCACACATACATCAATGTCCAGAAGTAGCACTTCCCTTCTAGACACATACAAGCCGCACATACCATTGCGCAGCATTCACTCTCACGAGTTCATACATACTAAACTCGAGCCTGCACTCCCCACACATCAGGAACTAACAGGGCACACGCATTCCCCATGCATTCCTATGGGAGGGCAGGCCAGCCATACTACACGCACGCACTTTCACTCTGGGACACAGGGAAAAAGTGCGCCAAGACCCAAAAATCACTACACAGGGTCACAAATAAAGGCAAAAAGATTAGGGGTGAACCTGCCCTAAGGCCCAAGTCTAACACGACCCCCTTCCAGCCAAAACGCAGGGCAGACCGATCACCACCGTGATGGGCTTCCCTGCTTGGGGCGATAAAACAAGGACGCGGGCCCACAACTGCAGGGACACCCTCCTGTTTTACGCCATGGTGAACCCCTAGGGTTCCTTCTAAAACTACTGTAGGGACTAACTGGGGTACCCCACTGGCACTCTCCAGCTGCCCTCGGCCAGGACCAGGCCCTAGGCCATCCAGGTACCACTGGATCCTGCCTACTCACAAAGTGGGGGGTAGTAACCCCTGGCACATAACAGCCATTTTCCACTCTTCCTGTCTGCAAGACAGGGCTAGACTGCCACTGGTTCTCCAGCCTAGGGTCTACAACCTTAGGTGGACCAGGAGTCTCAGGGAAGGCTCTCCTCCCCTTACCTCTTCTCCTAGGGTTCCTCCTCCTCCTGCGAGGGGTCCCCTCTAAACAACATTCTCCCAACCTAGGGTTTAACCCCTCAGGTGGTACCGGGGTCAGAGGTGGGCTCTCCCAACCTCTGCACCCCCTTCCAGAGTCCTGCTCCCTCCCAACCGGGGCGGTACTTCTGGAGAAAGAACTGGTCAGGACACTGATTACAGTAGTCCCACCCTTCAGGTCAGGCGGATCCTGAACCTGGCCTTCCAACCTCCGGTCTAGAACCTTTGGTGGAACCAATGCCTGGCACTCCAGGACTTCTGGGGACTCACATACCATCCCCCAATCACTCCCTTCACTGGACTTCTGTACTCTCCCTCCTGGAGCGGTACTGCCAGCTTCTAGGACCATAGAAGCTCCGCTTACAGATGCTCCAGGTCCTCTACCCACTAGGAGATCTCCCTCAAGTGAACTAACAGGCAAGTCTAGGTTCCCTTCCTGGTGTTCCCTAAAGAAACCATCCAGGCTCTGTGACAGGGCTTCGGGCATCTGGGGACTCTCGGTCACACACTCACTCCCGCTCCACTGAGACAGGCAGTCAGCCCCTACACCCTTCTCACTAACCAAGGACCTAGCTGGGCTCCTCTCACCCTCCTCCACCACACTGGGCTGGAAGACACCTGACCCACTATTGTTGGAATCACTCACTAGTGACTCAAAAGAACCTCTCGCACTGTCCCAGCGATCTGCTTCCGCTGCAAGCTCACATGCAATAAACGATCCAAACTTCAACAGGTGCTGGCGCAACCCGGGCGAACAATAACTGAGCAGGTGCTCTGTGACAACCATGCTAAATAAACTGCCAGACTTGTCGTTCACGTGAGCCTCTCTCCAATCAAACAGTGCTCCACAACATTCGTCCTCAAAGTCTTCCCAAGACTGATGAGGCTGTTTCCTAAGTCTCCTGAACTTCAACCCAAACTCTTCTGCGGGGGAAGCAGGCAACATACTCGGGGAACTGGGAGTGGGACTGTCTACACTTATATTTAAAAAGCTGCCACCACTGGACTCCACCCTCCCTGGGGAATCCAGACAATTACAACTGTGCGCAGGGAAGAGTCTATCCTCTAGGGCTGCTCTCTCACGGATGATGGCCCTTCTCTCCACCTCTATCCTCTCCTGCGCTAAGAGTCTTTCGATCTCTAGCTGCGCCATAGCCTGGGCATGCTCTAACATGAGCTGTTCCATCGCTAACTGATGCTCCCTTTCTTTCTCCCTATCTTCCCACTCTTCTGGGGACAGGACAAGGGATGTGGCGCTGGTACTGACACTGGACTCAGCAAGGGACTCCCTACCTATGGGGTCCTCACCATCTGCTGACATCCATCCACTGTCATCATCATACAACTCACATTCTTCAGGGCTCTCCACAGACTCACCATCCTCATGACGTGCGGCCCGGGCCCTCTCTCTCTCACTGTACTCAAGATCCCACTGACCCTTTTGCCATTGGATCAGGCTGTCCCTAAGCTGGGACTGAGTATCCGACACACTCACCCCCATGCCTCCCTCCTCACAGAATCTGACCAGCTCTGACCTACTGTACCTAAAAAGACAACAGAGATCAAAAACAGGCTCCATTTTGGCGGACGTTCTCAAGAAGAGTTTGACACAGGGAACCTGGGGGTCTGAGCTTACACAGGAGTACACAATTAACAAAATTCAGCAAGATTCCTATCTCAGAACTTGCACTCCACTGTCCAGCGTAACACACACTCATTCACACACAACCCTCCCCTCGGACTGGTAAGGCAGTTTCTACCACCCCTGATTATCTCAACCTGACCACTAGCGACACAGGTACCAAACTCTGGGAGCAGGGCGGGGAACGAGGTACTGGACAAAATACAAATGACACCTTTCAGGAGAAGCAAAACTGAACTTCCCTAAAAAACAATAATCCCAAAAATGTGGTTATCTAAAATTGCAGAGTTTTGAAGTGTGGCCTGTCGCCACTGTGGTACAACGCAAACGCAAGTCCAATCCGCACCGCTAGCCACCAATGTTAGAAACGGGACCCTGGCCGGCCAAGACTCGCGTCGAGGTCAGTCAGGGATCACCATTTCTAAGGTCAGGGCAAGGGAGTCACACACCAAGATAACCCCCGCTCACCCTCTAGGTAACGTGGCGCGAGCAGCAAGGCTAATCTCAGAGGCGATGTGTAAAGCGTTTGCGCGCGCACCCCAGCGACAACAACCAAAGGCCCACCACAAAGGAAACTCCACACAAGGTTATATCAAAAATAGCCTTTGTATTATAATAATAAAAACACATTAGATAACACACACACTTTACAATGTGCCAACAGGCACGGGCAAGATTTACAAGGGATTATGTACAGGACAGGGCCACCTGGACCACTGTCAGGGGTATGCACTTGTTAGAAATAATACTTGTAGGTATAACACTTTAGCACATAAACATACAATGACTGTAACACAGAAATAGTAAATGTAGCATACAACCAGTAACTACTGGTAAAGGGAAAATACCTCCTACGCCACCCTAGTCTCTGTAGGGAAATCACGCAGGGAGCTAGGACCTATGGAAGGAAAACCTATCACCTACTACGCCACCCTAGTCTCTGTAGGGAAATCACGCAGGGAGCTAGGACCTTATCATCAGGACCTATGGAAGGAAAACCTATCACCTCCTACGCCACCCTAGTCTCTGTAGGGAAATCACGCAGGGGGAAGGAAACCTAAAATAATCACCTAGGCAAGTAACATTTAGCAAAGGCAATTAAACATCAACATTCCTCTCAGCAGGTCACTTTTAGCAAAGGGAAATAAAAGAACAAGGCACTACCTAAGCAGGTCACTTTTAGCATAGGTAATGACACAACCAATCCTCTAAGCAGGTCACTTTTAGCAAAGGGGATAAACACATAAAGAATTACCTAAGCAGGTCACTTTTAGCAAAGGTAATAATAAACAAGAATTGCACATGTAACATTAAAACACATTCAGAGGTGCAGGTTAGAACTTTTGCGCAAGAATCATATAGCAAAGAAATCACAATGCGCAGGGTGCATGTAGCACAACACTCAAAATGTCCCTCAGGCCAACTGGCCTCGAAAGGGGCGGAATGCCCTGAGTCTCAGTGTCAGGGAGGTCTGCGCAGGTAGCACAGACACAAAAGCCTAAACGTAGCAACTGTCCACTAAGTGCTGGACAGTTGTAAATATGCACTGGGCAAACGTTGGAGCCAGGAGGGCTCAAGAACACAGGTGGGGAGACACAGCGTGGGAGCCTCGGGGCTACAACCAACTAACTGCCTGTGTCCCCCTAGAGCCTCTGTGGCTCGCAAAGCAAATGGGCAATGTAGAGCTTCTGCGCTCGAAAAATAATCAATAATGCCCCAGAGCCTCTCTGGGCTCGTAGAACCACTATGGCTGTGAGCCTCTCTGGGCTCGGAATCGGGAATGCCCTGAGCCACTCGGGGCATTGAAGAACCAAATGCGGGCGGAGCCTCTATGGCTCACAACACATGTGCCCCGGATCGTTGGAGTCCCTCACGGGGGACTCAGACAACAGAAAAATGCCCCACGAGCCTCTGGGCTCGAACACAACGAGGGCCTCGCTCGGCCCGCACACGGAAGGGGAGGGGCGGGCACCGACAACGTGCCCCGACGCCCTCCTCCCTTCCTTCACTCACCGGCTGTCTCGCTGGGGCTCCTCTCTCCTTACGGGGAGCCTCGGACACGGCCGGCTGCTTCCTGCTCCTTCGGCGGCCTGGATGACGCGGCGGAAGGCTCGGCCGGCTGGGCCAATCCCAGCGCGGCCGGGCTGTGACGTCAGCGGCTGCTTCCTTGCGTCCCCGGGCTGCGGCGGTGATCACGGGCGATGCCGGGTGGGCTCCGGCTCGCAAATAATAAAACACAACGGGGCAATGCCGGGTAGGCACCGGCCTTAAATAAATATAAAGCGAGGTAGGCACTCGCTATGCCGCAAAACGGCAAAACAGAACGGGCAGATGCCGGGTGGGCACCGGCTGCACAACGAGCGCTCCCCAGCGCTCGGGGACAAAGGAAAGCGCTCTCAAGCGCCAAGAGAAGTGCGCCCAGCGCTACAAGGAAAATAAAGCGCGCCTAGCGCTATAAATCAGAATAAGAGTGCCCCCAGGCACAGCAAAGCTCCAGAAAGGTCTGGAGGCAGGCAGAGGGGCAAGGCAGGGCCAGCGCCAGCACACTGGGTCTCCAGGCAGGGAGACAATCCAAGTGGCGGTCCTCCTGGCCCCAGCAGCAGCAGCAGCCCCCTCTGGCAAGGATCCAAAAGTAGAACCATTTCTGTGGGGACGCAGCCCCATATTTATACAGAGAAATCCTTTGTTAGGAGGTGCAGGGTGGGGGGAAACCAGTTGCAGCTGGCTTGGGAGTACCCTTGATGGCCCAACCACCCCTTTCATTCACTGGGGAGGCTAGGGTCATTAGACAAACCACAGGGGGGCGGAGCCAGCATTGTGTGGGGAAAACCCAGCCCATCCAGGACACAGATCTACTCCTCCCACACATCACTCATGCTGATCTCACACTCACCACCGGGCAGACCCATCCAGACTTCCTGGAGCCTGGCATGCCAGCCAGCTCCAGCCAATCACGCTCCAGTATCCTCACTGCACACATACATCAATGTCCAGAAGTAGCACTTCCCTTCTAGACACATACAAGCCGCACATACCATTGCGCAGCATTCACCCTCACGAGTTCATACATACTAAACTCGAGCCTGCACTCCCCACACATCAGGAACTAACAGGGCACACGCATTCCCCATGCATTCCTATGGGAGGGCAGGCCAGCCATACTACACGCACGCACTTTCACTCTGGGACACAGGGAAAAAGTGCGCCAAGACCCAAAAATCACTACACAGGGTCACAAATAAAGGCAAAAAGATTAGGGGTGAACCTGCCCTAAGGCCCAAGTCTAACAGTAGGCATAGTGGCTCCGACACGAAACCGCGCAAAACGCAACGTGGTCGCACCTCAATTTCCCAGTGAAATCTTGCCATTTTTGACAAAGAGACTACCTTTGATTTTTGAGCCCTAGCTCTGCCAGCACCTAGGGAAACCTAGCAAACCTATACATTTTTTAAAACGAGACACCATGGGGAATTCAGGATGGGGTGACTCGACTGCCTACAACCAGGTTTTGTTACCCAGAATCCCTTGCAAAACTAAGAATATGCCAAAAAAAACAAATTTTCCTCACATTTCTGTGGTGGAAAGTTCTGGAATCTGCGTGGATCAACAAATTTCCACCCACCCAGCGTTCCACCAGGTCTCTCGAAAACAATGGTACCTCACTTGCGTGGGTAGGCATAGTGGCTGCGACATGAAACAGCGCAAAACGCAACGTGGTCGCACCTCAATTTCCCAGTGAAATCTTGCCATTTTTGGACAAAGACACTCCCTTTTGTTTTTGAGCCCTAGCTCTGCCAGCACCTAGGGAAACCTAGCAAACCTATACATTTTTTAAAACTAGACACCCAGGGGAATTCAGGATGGGGTGACTCGACTGCCTACCACCAGGTTTTGTTACCCAGAATCCCTTGCAAAGCTAAGAATATGTCAAAGAAAACACATTTTCCTCACATTTCTATGGTGGAAAGTTCTGGAATCTGCGTGGATCAACAAATTTCCACCCACCCAGCGTTCCCCCAGGTCTCTAAAAAAAAATGGTACCTCACTTGCGTGGGTAGGCATAGTGGCTGTGACATGAAACAGCGCAAAACTCAACGTGGTCGCACCTCAATTTCCCAGTGAAATCTTGCAATTTTTGGACAAAGAGACTACCTTTTGTTTTTGAGCCCTAACTCTGCCAGCACCTAGGGAAACCTAGCAAACCTATACATTTTTGAAAACCAGACATCCAGGGGAATTCAGGATGTGGTGACTCGACTGCCTTCCACCAGGTTTTGGTACCCAGAATCCTTTGCAAAGCTAAGAATTTGACAAAAAAACACATTTTCCTCACATTTCTGTGGTGGAAAGTGCTGGAATCTGCGTGGATCAACAATTTTCCACCCACCCAGCGATCCCCAAGGTCTCCCAAAAAAAATGGTACCTCACTTGCGTGGGTAGGCATAGTGGCTGCGACATGAAACAGCGCAAAATGCAACGTGTTTGCACCTCAATTTCCCAGTGAAATCTTGCCATTTTTGGACAAAGAGACTACCTTTTGTTTTTGAGCCCTAGCTCTGCCAGCACCTAGGGAAACCTAGCAAACCTATACATTTTTGAAAACTAGACACCCAGGGAAATTCAGGATGGGGTGACTCGACTGCCTACAACCAGGTTTTGTTACCCAGAATCCCTTGCAAAACTAAGAATATGCCAAAAAAAAACAAATTTTCCTCACATTTCTGTGGTGGAAAGTTCTGGAATCTGCGTGGATCAACAAATTTCCACCCACCCAGCGTTCCACCAGGTCTCTCGAAAACAATGGTACCTCACTTGCGTGGGTAGGCATAGTGGCTGCGACATGAAACAGCGCAAAACGCAACGTGGTCGCACCTCAATTTCCCAGTGAAATCTTGCCATTTTTGGACAAAGAGACTACCTTTTGTTTTTGAGCCCTAGCTCTGCCAGCACCTAGGGAAACCTAGCAAACCTATACATTTTTTAAAACTAGACACCCAGGGGAATTCAGGATGGGGTGACTCGACTGCCTACCACCAGGTTTTGTTACCCAGAATCCCTTGCAAAGCTAAGAATATGTCAAAGAAAACACATTTTCCTCACATTTCTATGGTGGAAAGTTCTGGAATCTGCGTGGATCAACAAATTTCCACCCACCCAGCGTTCCCCCAGGTCTCCCGAAAAAAAATGGTACCTCACTTGCGTGGGTAGGCATAGTGGCTCCGACACGAAACCGCGCAAAACGCAACGTGGTTGCACCTCAATTTCCCAGTGAAATCTTGCCATTTTTGACAAAGAGACTACCTTTGATTTTTGAGCCCTAGCTCTGCGAGCACCTAGGGAAACTTTGCTAACCTATACATTTTTGAAAACTAGACACCCAGGGGAATTCAGGATGGGGTGACTCGACTGCCTACCACCAGGGTTTGTTACCCAGAATCCTTTGCAAAGCTAAGAATTTGACAAAAAAACACATTTTCCTCACATTTCTGTGGTGGAAAGTGCTGGAATCTGCGTGGATCAACAAATTTCCACCCACCCAGCGTTCCCCCAGGTCTCTCAAAAAAAAATGGTACCTCACTTGCGTGGGTAGGCATAGTGGCTGTGACATGAAACAGCGCAAAACTCAACGTGGTCGCACCTCAATTTCCCATTGAAATCTTGCAATTTTTGGACAAAGAGACTACCTTTTGTTTTTGAGCCCTAACTCTGCCAGCACCTAGGGAAACCTAGCAAACCTATACATTTTTGAAAACAAGACATCCAGGGGAATTCAGGATGTGGTGACTCGACTGCCTACCACCAGGTTTTGTTACCCAGAATCCCTTGCAAAGGTAAGAATTTGACAAAAAAAATACATTTTCCTCACATTTCTGTGGTGGAAAGTTCTGGAATCTGCGTGCATCAACAAATTTCCACCCACCCAGCGTTCACCCAGGTCTCCCGAAACAAATGGTACCTCACTTGCGTGGGTAGGCATAGTGGCTGCGACATGAAACAGCGCAAAACGCAACGTGGTTGCACCTCAATTTCCCAGTGAAATCTTGCCATTTTTGGACAAAGAGACTACCTTTTGTTTTTTAGCCCTAGCTCTGCCAGCACCTAGGGAAACCTAGCACACCTATACATTTTTGAACACAAGACACCCAGGGAAATTCAGGATGGGGTGACTCGACTGCCTACCACCAGGTTTTGTTACCCAGAATCCTTTGCAAAGCTAAGAATATGCCAAAAAAACAAATTTTCCTCACATTTCTATGGTGGAAAGTTCTGGAATCTGCGTGGATCAACAAATTTCCACCCACCCAGCGTTCCCCCAGGTCTCCCGAAAAAAAATGGTACCTCACTTGCGTGGGTAGGCATATTGGCTCCGACAGGAAACCGCGCAAAACGCAACGTGGTCGCACTTCAATTTCCCAGTGAAATCTTGACATTTTTTGACAAAGAGACTACCTTTGGTTTTTGAGCCCTAGCTCTGCCAGCACCTAGGGAAACCTAGCAAACCTATACATTTTTGAAATCTAGACACCCAGGGAAATTCAGGATGGGGTGACTCGACTGCCTACCACCAGGTTTTGTTACCCAGAATCCTTTGCAAAGCTAAGAATTTGACAAAAAAACACATTTTCCTCACATTTCTGTGGTGGAAAGTGCTGGAATCTGCATGGATCAACAAATTTCCACCCACCCAGCGTTCCCCCAGGTCTCTCAAAAAAATGGTACCTCACTTGCGTGGGTAGGCATAGTGGCTGTGACATGAAACAGCGCAAAACTCAACGTGGTCGCACCTCAATTTCCCAGTGAAATCTTGCAATTTTTGGACAAAGAGACTACCTTTTGTTTTTGAGCCCTAACTCTGCCAGCACCTAGGGAAACCTAGCAAACCTATACATTTTTGAAAACCAGACATCCAGGGGAATTCAGGATGTGGTGACTCGACTGCCTACCACCAGGTTTTGTTACCCAGAATCCCTTGCAAAGCTAAGAATTTGACAAAAAAAACACATTTTCCTCACATTTCTGTGGTGGAAAGTTCTGGAATCTGCGTGCATCAACAAATTTCCACCCACCCAGCGTTCACCCAGGTCTCCCGAAACAAATGTTACCCCACTTGCGTGGGTAGGCATAGTGGCTGCGACATGAAACAGCGCAAAACGCAACGTGGTTGCACCTCAATTTCCCAGTGAAATCTTGCCATTTTTGGACAAAGAGACTACCTTTTGTTTTTGAGCCCTAGCTCTGCCAGCACCTAGGGAAACCTAGCACACCTATACATTTTTGAAAACAAGACACCAAGGGAAATTCAGGATGGGGTGACTCGACTGCCTACCACCAGGTTTTGTTACCCAGAATCCCTTGCAAAGCTAAGAATTTGACAAAAAAACACATTTTCCTCACATTTGTGTGATGGAAAGTTCTGGAACCTGCGTGGATCAACAAATTTCCACCCACCCAGCGTTCCCCCAGGTCTCCCGAAAAAAAATGGTTCCTCACTTGCGTGGGTAGGCATAGTGGCTCCGACACGAAACCGCGCAAAACGCAACGTGGTCGCACCTCAATTTCCCAGTGAAATCTTGCCATTTTTGACAAAGAGACTACCTTTGATTTTTGAGCCCTAGCTCTGCCAGCACCTAGGGAAACCTAGCAAACCTATACATTTTTTAAAACGAGACACCATGGGGAATTCAGGATGGGGTGACTCGACTGCCTTCCACCAGGTTTTGTTACCCAGAATCCTTTGCAAAGCTAAGAATTTGACAAAAAAACACATTTTCCTCACATTTCTGTGGTGGAAAGTGCTGGAATCTGCGTGGATCAACAAATTTCCACCCACCCAGCGATCCCCAAGGTCTCCCAAAAAAAATGGTACCTCACTTGCGTGGGTAGGCATAGTGGCTGCGACACGAAACAGCGCAAAATGCAACGTGGTTGCACCTCAATTTCCCAGTGAAATCTTGCCATTTTTGGACAAAGAGACTACCTTTTGTTTTTGAGCCCTAGCTCTGCCAGAACCTAGGGAAACCTTGCTAACCTATACATTTTTGAAAACTAGACACCCAGGGAAATTCAGGATGGGGTGACTCGACTGCCTACAACCAGGTTTTGTTACCCAGAATCCCTTGCAAAACTAAGAATATGCCAAAAAAAAACAAATTTTCCTCACATTTCTGTGGTGGAAAGTTCTGGAATCTGCGTGGATCAACAAATTTCCACCCACCCAGCGTTCCACCAGGTCTCTCGAAAACAATGGTACCTCACTTGCGTGGGTAGGCATAGTGGCTGCGACATGAAACAGCGCAAAACGCAACGTGGTCGCACCTCAATTTCCCAGTGAAATCTTGCCATTTTTGGACAAAGACACTCCCTTTTGTTTTTGAGCCCTAGCTCTGCCAGCACCTAGGGAAACCTAGCAAACCTATACATTTTTGAAAATGAGACACCCAGGGGAATTCAGGATGGGGTGACTCGACTGCCTTCCACCAGGTTTTGGTACCCAGAATCCTTTGCAAAGCTAAGAATTTGACAAAAAAACACATTATTCTCACATTTCTGTGGTGGAAAGTGCTGGAATCTGCGTGGATCAACAAATTTCCACCCACCCAGCGATCCCCAAGGTCTCCCAAAAAAAATGGTACCTCACTTGCGTGGGTAGGCATAGTGGCTGCGACATGAAACAGCGCAAAATGCAACGTGTTTGCACCTCAATTTCCCAGTGAAATCTTGCCATTTTTGGACAAAGAGACTACCTTTTGTTTTTGAGCCCTAGCTCTGCCAGCACCTAGGGAAACCTAGCAAACCTATACATTTTTGAAAACTAGACACCCAGGGAAATTCAGGATGGGGTGACTCGACTGCCTACAACCAGGTTTTGTTACCCAGAATCCCTTGCAAAACTAAGAATATGCCAAAAAAAAACAAATTTTCCTCACATTTCTGTGGTGGAAAGTTCTGGAATCTGCGTGGATCAACAAATTTCCACCCACCCAGCGTTCCACCAGGTCTCTCGAAAACAATGGTACCTCACTTGCGTGGGTAGGCATAGTGGCTGCGACATGAAACAGCGCAAAACGCAACGTGGTCGCACCTCAATTTCCCAGTGAAATCTTGCCATTTTTGGACAAAGAGACTACCTTTTGTTTTTGAGCCCTAGCTCTGCCAGCACCTAGGGAAACCTAGCAAACCTATAAATTTTTTAAAACTAGACACCCAGGGGAATTCAGGATGGGGTGACTCGACTGCCTACCATAAGGTTTTGTTACCCAGAATCCCTTGCAAAGCTAAGAATATGTCAAAGAAAACACATTTTCCTCACATTTCTATGGTGGAAAGTTCTGGAATCTGCGTGGATCAACAAATTTCCACCCACCCAGCGTTCCCCCAGGTCTCCCGAAAAAAAATGGTACCTCACTTGCGTGGGTAGGCATAGTGGCTCCGACACGAAACCGCGCAAAACGCAACGTGGTCGCACCTCAATTTCCCAGTGAAATCTTGCCATTTTTGACAAAGAGACTACCTTTGATTTTTGAGCCCTAGCTCTGCGAGCACCTAGGGAAACCTTGCTAACCTATACATTCTTGAAAACTAGACACCCTGGGGAATTCAGGATGGGGTGACTCGACTGCCTACCACCAGGGTTTGTTACCCAGAATCCTTTGCAAAGCTAAGAATTTGACAAAAAAACACATTTTCCTCACATTTCTGTGGTGGAAAGTGCTGGAATCTGCGTGGATCAACAAATTTCCACCCACCCAGCGTTCCCCCAGGTCTCTCAAAAAAAATGGTACCTCACTTGCGTGGGTAGGCATAGTGGCTGTGACATGAATCAGCGCAAAACTCAACGTGGTCGCACCTCAATTTCCCAGTGAAATCTTGCAATTTTTGGACAAAGAGACTACCTTTTGTTTTTGAGCCCTAACTCTGCCAGCACCTAAGGAAACCTAGCAAACCTATACATTTTTGAAAACAAGACATCCAGGGGAATTCAGGATGTGGTGACTCGACTGCCTACCACCAGGTTTTGTTACCCAGAATCCCTTGCAAAGGTAAGAATTTGACAAAAAAAATACATTTTCCTCACATTTCTGTGGTGGAAAGTTCTGGAATCTGCGTGCATCAACAAATTTCCACCCACCCAGCGTTCACCCAGGTCTCCCGAAACAAATGGTACCTCACTTGCGTGGGTAGGCATAGTGGCTGCGACATGAAACAGCGCAAAACGCAACGTGGTTGCACCTCAATTTCCCAGTGAAATCTTGCCATTTTTGGACAAAGAGACTACCTTTTGTTTTTTAGCCCTAGCTCTGCCAGCACCTAGGGAAACCTAGCACACCTATACATTTTTGAAAACAAGACACCCAGGGAAATTCAGGATGGGGTGACTCGACTGCCTACCACCAGGTTTTGTTACCCAGAATCCTTTGCAAAGCTAAGAATATGCCAAAAAAACAAATTTTCCTCACATTTCTATGGTGGAAAGTTCTGGAATCTGCGTGGATCAACAAATTTCCACCCACCCAGCGTTCCCCCAGGTCTCCCGAAAAAAAATGGTACCTCACTTGCGTGGGTAGGCATATTGGCTCCGACAGGAAACCGCGCAAAACGCAACGTGGTCGCACTTCAATTTCCCAGTGAAATCTTGACATTTTTTGACAAAGAGACTACCTTTGGTTTTTGAGCCCTAGCTCTGCCAGCACCTAGGGAAACCTAGCAAACCTATACATTTTTGAAATCTAGACACCCAGGGAAATTCAGGATGGGGTGACTCGACTGCCTACCACCAGGTTTTGTTACCCAGAATCCTTTGCAAAGCTAAGAATTTGACAAAAAAACACATTTTCCTCACATTTCTGTGGTGGAAAGTGCTGGAATCTGCATGGATCAACAAATTTCCACCCACCCAGCGTTCCCCCAGGTCTCTCAAAAAAATGGTACCTCACTTGCGTGGGTAGGCATAGTGGCTGTGACATGAAACAGCGCAAAACTCAACGTGGTCGCACCTCAATTTCCCAGTGAAATCTTGCAATTTTTGGACAAAGAGACTACCTTTTGTTTTTGAGCCCTAACTCTGCCAGCACCTAGGGAAACCTAGCAAACCTATACATTTTTGAAAACCAGACATCCAGGGGAATTCAGGATGTGGTGACTCGACTGCCTACCACCAGGTTTTGTTACCCAGAATCCCTTGCAAAGCTAAGAATTTGACAAAAAAACCACATTTTCCTCACATTTCTGTGGTGGAAAGTTCTGGAATCTGCGTGCATCAACAAATTTCCACCCACCCAGCGTTCACCCAGGTCTCCCGAAACAAATGTTACCCCACTTGCGTGGGTAGGCATAGTGGCTGCGACATGAAACAGCGCAAAACGCAACGTGGTTGCACCTCAATTTCCCAGTGAAATCTTGCCATTTTTGGACAAAGAGACTACCTTTTGTTTTTGAGCCCTAGCTCTGCCAGCACCTAGGGAAACCTAGCACACCTATACATTTTTGAAAACAAGACACCAAGGGAAATTCAGGATGGGGTGACTCGACTGCCTACCACCAGGTTTTGTTACCCAGAATCCCTTGCAAAGCTAAGAATTTGACAAAAAAACACATTTTCCTCACATTTGTGTGGTGGAAAGTTCTGGAATCTGCGTGGATCAACAAATCTCCACCCACCCAGCGTTCCCCAAGGTCTCCCCAAAAAAATGGTACCTCACTTGCGTGGGTAGGCATAGTGGCTGCGACATGAAACAGCGCAAAACACAACGTGGTCGCACCTCAATTTCCCAGTGAAATCTTGTCATTTTTGGACAAAGAGACTACCTTTTGTTTTTGAGCCCTAGCTCTGCCAGCACCTAGGGAAACCTAGCACACCTATACATTTTTGAAAACAAGACACCAAGGGAAATTCAGGATGGGGTGACTCGACTGCCTACCACCAGGTTTTGTTACCCAGAATCCCTTGCAAAGCTAAGAATTTGACAAAAAAACACATTTTCCTCACATTTGTGTGGTGGAAAGTTCTGGAATCTGCGTGGATCAACAAATCTCCACCCACCCAGCGTTCCCCAAGGTCTCCCCAAAAAAATGGTACCTCACTTGCGTGGGTAGGCATAGTGGCTGCGACATGAAACAGCGCAAAACACAACGTGGTCGCACCTCAATTTCCCAGTGAAATCTTGTCATTTTTGGACAAAGAGACTACCTTTTGTTTTTGAGCCCTAGCTCTGCCAGCACCTAGGGAAACCTAGCAAACCTATACATTTTTTAAAACTAGACACCCAGGGGAATTCAGGATGGGGTGACTCGACTGCCTACCACCAGGTTTTGTTACCCAGAATCCCTTGCAAATCTCAGAATTTGACAAAAAAACACATTTTCCTCACATTTCTGTGGTGAAAAGTTCTGGAATCTGCGTGGATCAACAAATTTCCACCCACCCAGCGATCCCCAAGGTCTCCCAAAAAAAATGGGACCTCACTTGCGTGGGTAGGCATAGTGGCTGCGACATGAAACAGCGCAAAATGCAACGTGGTTGCACCTCAATTTCCCAGTGAAATCTTGCCATTTTTGGACAAAGAGACTACCTTTTGTTTTTGAGCCCTAGCTCTGCCAGCACCTAGGGAAACCTTGCAAACCTATACATTTTTGAAAACTAGACACCCAGGGAAATTCAGGATGGGGTGACTCGACTGCCTACCACCAGGTATCGTTACCCAGAATCCCTTGCAAAGCTAAGAATATGTCAAAGAAAACACATTTTCCTCACATTTCTATGGTGGAAAGTTCTGGAATCTGCGTGGATCAACAAATTTCCACCCACCCAGCGTTCCCCCAGGTATCCCGAAAAAAAATGGTACCTCACTTGCGTGGGTAGGCATAGTGGCTCCGACACGAAACCGCGCAAAACACAACGTGGGTGCACCTCAATTTCCCAGTGAAATCTTGCCATTTTTGGACAAAGAGACTACCTTTTGTTTTTGAGCCCTAGCTCTGCCAGCACCTAGGGAAACCTTGCAAACCTATACATTTTTGAAAACTAGACACCCAGGGAAATTCAGGATGGGGTGACTTGACTGCCTACCACCAGGTTTTGTTACCCAGAATCCTTTGCAAAGCTAAGAATTTGACAAAAAAACACATTTTCCTCACATTTCTGTGGTGGAAAGTTCTGGAATCTGCGTGCATCAACAAATTTCCACCCACCCAGCGTTCCACCAGGTCTCTCAAAAACAATGGTACCTCACTTGCGTGGGTAGGCATAGTGGCTGCGACATGAAACAGCGCAAAACGCAACGTGGTCGCACCTCAATTTCCCAGTGAAATCTTGCCATTTTTGGACAAAGAGACTACCTTTTGTTTTTGAGCCCTAGCTCTGCCAGCACCTAGGGAAACCTTGCAAACCTATACATTTTTGAAAACTAGACACCCAGGGAAATTCAGGATGGGGTGACTCGACTGCCTACCACCAGGTTTTGTTACCCAGAATCCCTTGCAAAGCTAAGAATATGTCAAAGAAAACACATTTTCCTCACATTTCTATGGTGGAAAGTTCTGGAATCTGCGTGGATCAACAAATTTCCACCCACCCAGCGTTCCCCCAGGTATCCCGAAAAAAAATGGTACCTCACTTGCGTGGGTAGGCATAGTGGCTCCGACACGAAACCGCGCAAAACACAACGTGGGTGCACCTCAATTTCCCAGTGAAATCTTGCCATTTTTGACAAAGAGACTACCTTTGATTTTTGAGCCCTAGCTCTGCGAGCACCTAGGGAAACCTAGCAAACCTATACATTTTTGAAAACGAGACACCCAGGGGAATTCAGGATGGGGTGACTTGACTGCCTACCACCAGGTTTTGTTACCCAGAATCCTTTGCAAAGCTAAGAATTTGACAAAAAAACACATTTTCCTCACATTTATGGGGTGGAAAGTGCTGGAATCTGCGTGGATCAACAAATTTCCACCCACCCAGCGTTCCCCCAGGTCTCTCAAAAAAAATGGTACCTCACTTGCGTGGGTAGGCATAGTGGCTCCGACACGAAACCGCGCAAAACGCAACGTGGTCGCACCTCAATTTCCCAGTGAAATCTTGACATTTTTTGACAAAGAGACTACCTTTGGTTTTTGAGCCCTAACTCTGCCAGCACCTAGGGAAACCTAGCAAACCTATACATTTTTGAAATCTAGACACCCAGGGGAATTCAGGATGGGGTGACTCGACAGCCTACCACCAGGGTTTGTTACCCAGAATCCTTTGCAAAGCTAAGAATTTGACAAAAAAACACATTTTCCTCACATTTCTGTGGTGGAAAGTGCTGGATCTGCGTGGATCAACAAATTTCCACCCACCCAGCGTTCCCCCAGGTCTCTCAAAAAAAATGGTACCTCACTTGCGTGGGTAGGCATAGTGGCTGTGACATGAAACAGCGCAAAACTCAACGTGGTCGCACCTCAATTTCCCAGTGAAATCTTGCAATTTTTGGACAAAGAGACTACCTTTTGTTTTTGAGCCCTAGCTCTGCCAGCACCTAGGGAAACCTAGCAAACCTATACATTTTTGAAATCTAGACACCCAGGGAAATTCAGGATGGGGTGACTCGACTGCCTACCACCAGGTTTTGTTACCCAGAATCCTTTGCAAAGCTAAGAATTTGACAAAAAAACACATTTTCCTCACATTTCTGTGGTGGAAAGTGCTGGAATCTGCATGGATCAACAAATTTCCACCCACCCAGCGTTCCCCCAGGTCTCTCAAAAAAATGGTACCTCACTTGCGTGGGTAGGCATAGTGGCTGTGACATGAAACAGCGCAAAACTCAACGTGGTCGCACCTCAATTTCCCAGTGAAATCTTGCAATTTTTGGACAAAGAGACTACCTTTTGTTTTTGAGCCCTAACTCTGCCAGCACCTAGGGAAACCTAGCAAACCTATACATTTTTGAAAACCAGACATCCAGGGGAATTCAGGATGTGGTGACTCGACTGCCTACCACCAGGTTTTGTTACCCAGAATCCCTTGCAAAGCTAAGAATTTGACAAAAAAAACACATTTTCCTCACATTTCTGTGGTGGAAAGTTCTGGAATCTGCGTGCATCAACAAATTTCCACCCACCCAGCGTTCACCCAGGTCTCCCGAAACAAATGTTACCCCACTTGCGTGGGTAGGCATAGTGGCTGCGACATGAAACAGCGCAAAACGCAACGTGGTTGCACCTCAATTTCCCAGTGAAATCTTGCCATTTTTGGACAAAGAGACTACCTTTTGTTTTTGAGCCCTAGCTCTGCCAGCACCTAGGGAAACCTAGCACACCTATACATTTTTGAAAACAAGACACCAAGGGAAATTCAGGATGGGGTGACTCGACTGCCTACCACCAGGTTTTGTTACCCAGAATCCCTTGCAAAGCTAAGAATTTGACAAAAAAACACATTTTCCTCACATTTGTGTGGTGGAAAGTTCTGGAATCTGCGTGGATCAACAAATCTCCACCCACCCAGCGTTCCCCAAGGTCTCCCCAAAAAAATTGTACCTCACTTGCGTGGGTAGGCATAGTGGCTGCGACATGAAACAGCGCAAAACACAACGTGGTCGCACCTCAATTTCCCAGTGAAATCTTGTCATTTTTGGACAAAGAGACTACCTTTTGTTTTTGAGCCCTAGCTCTGCCAGCACCTAGGGAAACCTAGCAAACCTATACATTTTTTAAAACTAGACACCCAGGGGAATTCAGGATGGGGTGACTCGACTGCCTACCACCAGGTTTTGTTACCCAGAATCCCTTGCAAATCTCAGAATTTGACAAAAAAACACATTTTCCTCACATTTCTGTGGTGAAAAGTTCTGGAATCTGCGTGGATCAACAAATTTCCACCCACCCAGCGATCCCCAAGGTCTCCCAAAAAAAATGGGACCTCACTTGCGTGGGTAGGCATAGTGGCTGCGACATGAAACAGCGCAAAATGCAACGTGGTTGCACCTCAATTTCCCAGTGAAATCTTGCCATTTTTGGACAAAGAGACTACCTTTTGTTTTTGAGCCCTAGCTCTGCCAGCACCTAGGGAAACCTAGCAAACCTATACATTTTTGAAAACTAGACACCCAGGGGAATTCAGAATGGGGTGACACGACTGCCTACCACCATGTTTTGTTACCCAGAATCCCTTGCAAAACTAGGAACATGCCAAAAAAAACACATTTTCCTCACATTTCTGTGGTGGAAAGTTCTGGAACCTGCGTGGATCAACAAATTTCCACCCACCCAGCGTTCCCCCAGGTCTCCCGAAAAAAAATGGTTCCTCACTTGCGTGGGTAGGCATAGTGGCTCCGACACGAAACCGCGCAAAACGCAACGTGGTCGCACCTCAATTTCCCAGTGAAATCTTGCCATTTTTGACAAAGAGACTACCTTTGATTTTTGAGCCCTAGCTCTGCCAGCACCTAGGGAAACCTAGCAAACCTATAAATTTTTTAAAACGAGACACCATGGGGAATTCAGGATGGGGTGACTCGACTGCCTTCCACCAGGTTTTGTTACCCAGAATCCTTTGCAAAGCTAAGAATTTGACAAAAAAACACATTTTCCTCACATTTCTGTGGTGGAAAGTGCTGGAATCTGCGTGGATCAACAAATTTCCACCCACCCAGCGATCCCCAAGGTCTCCCAAAAAAAATGGTACCTCACTTGCGTGGGTAGGCATAGTGGCTGCGACATGAAACAGCGCAAAATGCAACGTGGTTGCACCTCAATTTCCCAGTGAAATCTTGCCATTTTTGGACAAAGAGACTACCTTTTGTTTTTGAGCCCTAGCTCTGCCAGAACCTAGGGAAACCTTGCTAACCTATACATTTTTGAAAACTATACACCCAGGGAAATTCAGGATGGGGTGACTCGACTGCCTACAACCAGGTTTTGTTACCCAGAATCCCTTGCAAAACTAAGAATATGCCAAAAAAAACAAATTTTCCTCACATTTCTGTGGTGGAAAGTTCTGGAATCTGCGTGGATCAACAAATTTCCACCCACCCAGCGTTCCACCAGGTCTCTCGAAAACAATGGTACCTCACTTGCGTGGGTAGGCATAGTGGCTGCGACATGAAACAGCGCAAAACGCAACGTGGTCGCACCTCAATTTCCCAGTGAAATCTTGCCATTTTTGGACAAAGACACTCCCTTTTGTTTTTGAGCCCTAGCTCTGCCAGCACCTAGGGAAACCTAGCAAACCTATACATTTTTTAAAACTAGACACCCAGGGGAATTCAGGATGGGGTGACTCGACTGCCTACCACCAGGTTTTGTTACCCAGAATCCCTTGCAAAGCTAAGAATATGTCAAAGAAAACACATTTTCCTCACATTTCTATGGTGGAAAGTTCTGGAATCTGCGTGGATCAACAAATTTCCACCCACCCAGCGTTCCCCCAGGTCTCTAAAAAAAAATGGTACCTCACTTGCGTGGGTAGGCATAGTGGCTGTGACATGAAACAGCGCAAAACTCAACGTGGTAGCACCTCAATTTCCCAGTGAAATCTTGCAATTTTTGGACAAAGAGACTACCTTTTGTTTTTGAGCCCTAACTCTGCCAGCACCTAGGGAAACCTAGCAAACCTATACATTTTTGAAAACCAGACATCCAGGGGAATTCAGGATGTGGTGAATCGACTGCCTACCACCAGGTTTTGTTACCCAGAATCCCTTGCAAAGCTAAGAATTTGACAAAAAAACACATTTTCCTCACATTTCTGTGGTGGAAAGTTCTGGAATCTGCGTGCATCAACAAATTTCCACCCACCCAGCGTTCCACCAGGTCTCTCAAAAACAATGGTACCTCACTTGCGTGGGTAGGCATAGTGGCTGCGACATGAAACAGCGCAAAACGCAACGTGGTCGCACCTCAATTTCCCAGTGAAATCTTGCCATTTTTGGACAAAGAGACTACCTTTTGTTTTTGAGCCCTAGCTCTGCCAGCACCTAGGGAAACCTTGCAAACCTATACATTTTTGAAAACTAGACACCCAGGGAAATTCAGGATGGGGTGACTCGACTGCCTACCACCAGGTTTTGTTACCCAGAATCCCTTGCAAAGCTAAGAATATGTCAAAGAAAACACATTTTCCTCACATTTCTATGGTGGAAAGTTCTGGAATCTGCGTGGATCAACAAATTTCCACCCACCCAGCGTTCCCCCAGGTATCCCGAAAAAAAATGGTACCTCACTTGCGTGGGTAGGCATAGTGGCTCCGACACGAAACCGCGCAAAACACAACGTGGGTGCACCTCAATTTCCCAGTGAAATCTTGCCATTTTTGACAAAGAGACTACCTTTGATTTTTGAGCCCTAGCTCTGCGAGCACCTAGGGAAACCTAGCAAACCTATACATTTTTGAAAACGAGACACCCAGGGGAATTCAGGATGGGGTGACTTGACTGCCTACCACCAGGTTTTGTTACCCAGAATCCTTTGCAAAGCTAAGAATTTGACAAAAAAACACATTTTCCTCACATTTATGGGGTGGAAAGTGCTGGAATCTGCGTGGATCAACAAATTTCCACCCACCCAGCGTTCCCCCAGGTCTCTCAAAAAAAATGGTACCTCACTTGCGTGGGTAGGCATAGTGGCTCCGACACGAAACCGCGCAAAACGCAACGTGGTCGCACCTCAATTTCCCAGTGAAATCTTGACATTTTTTGACAAAGAGACTACCTTTGGTTTTTGAGCCCTAACTCTGCCAGCACCTAGGGAAACCTAGCAAACCTATACATTTTTGAAATCTAGACACCCAGCGGAATTCAGGATGGGGTGACTCGACAGCCTACCACCAGGGTTTGTTACCCAGAATCCTTTGCAAAGCTAAGAATTTGACAAAAAAACACATTTTCCTCACATTTCTGTGGTGGAAAGTGCTGGATCTGCGTGGATCAACAAATTTCCACCCACCCAGCGTTCCCCCAGGTCTCTCAAAAAAAATGGTACCTCACTTGCGTGGGTAGGCATAGTGGCTGTGACATGAAACAGCGCAAAACTCAACGTGGTCGCACCTCAATTTCCCAGTGAAATCTTGCAATTTTTGGACAAAGAGACTACCTTTTGTTTTTGAGCCCTAACTCTGCCAGCACCTAGGGAAACCTAGCAAACCTATACATTTTTGAAAACCAGACATCCAGGGGAATTCAGGATGTGGTGACTCGACTGCCTACCACCAGGTTTTGTTACCCAGAATCCCTTGCAAAGCTAAGAATTTGACAAAAAAAACACATTTTCCTCACATTTCTGTGGTGGAAAGTTCTGGAATCTGCGTGCATCAACAAATTTCCACCCACCCAGCGTTCACCCAGGTCTCCCGAAACAAATGGTACCTCACTTGCGTGGGTAGGCATAGTGGCTGCGACATGAAACAGCGCAAAACGCAACGTGGTTGCACCTCAATTTCCCAGTGAAATCTTGCCATTTTTGGACAAAGAGACTACCTTTTGTTTTTTAGCCCTAGCTCTGCCAGCACCTAGGGAAACCTAGCACACCTATACATTTTTGAAAACAAGACACCCAGGGAAATTCAGGATGGGGTGACTCGACTGCCTACCACCAGGTTTTGTTACCCAGAATCCCTTGCAAAGCTAAGAATTTGACAAAAAAACAAATTTTCCTCACATTTGTGTGGTGGAAAGTTCTGGAATCTGCGTGGATCAACAAATCTCCACCCACCCAGCGTTCCCCAAGGTCTCCCCAAAATAATGGTACCTCACTTGCGTGGGTAGGCATAGTGGCTGCGACATGAAACAGCGCAAAACACAACGTGGTCGCACCTCAATTTCCCAGTGAAATCTTGTCATTTTTGGACAAAGAGACTACCTTTTGTTTTTGAGCCCTAGCTCTGCCAGCACCTAGGGAAACCTAGCAAACCTATACATTTTTTAAAACTAGACACCCAGGGGAATTCAGGATGGGGTGACTCGACTGCCTACCACCAGGTTTTGTTACCCAGAATCCCTTGCAAATCTCAGAATTTGACAAAAAAACACATTTTCCTCACATTTCTGTGGTGAAAAGTTCTGGAATCTGCGTGGATCAACAAATTTCCACCCACCCAGCGATCCCCAAGGTCTCCCAAAAAAAATGGGACCTCACTTGCGTGGGTAGGCATAGTGGCTGCGACATGAAACAGCGCAAAATGCAACGTGGTTGCACCTCAATTTCCCAGTGAAATCTTGCCATTTTTGGACAAAGAGACTACCTTTTGTTTTTGAGCCCTAGCTCTGCCAGCACCTAGGGAAACCTAGCACACCTATACATTTTTGAAAACAAGACACCCAGGGAAATTCAGGATGGGGTGACTCGACTGCCTACCACCAGGTTTTGTTACCCAGAATCCTTTGCAAAGCTAAGAATATGCCAAAAAAACAAATTTTCCTCACATTTCTATGGTGGAAAGTTCTGGAATCTGCGTGGATCAACAAATTTCCACCCACCCAGCATTCCCCCAGGTCTCCCGAAAAAAAATGGTACCTCACTTGCGTGGGTAGGCATATTGGCTCCGACAGGAAACCGCGCAAAACGCAACGTGGTCGCACTTCAATTTCCCAGTGAAATCTTGACATTTTTTGACAAAGAGACTACCTTTGGTTTTTGAGCCCTAGCTCTGCCAGCACCTAGGGAAACCTAGCAAACCTATACATTTTTGAAATCTAGACACCCAGGGAAATTCAGGATGGGGTGACTCGACTGCCTACCACCAGGTTTTGTTACCCAGAATCCTTTGCAAAGCTAAGAATTTGACAAAAAAACACATTTTCCTCACATTTCTGTGGTGGAAAGTGCTGGAATCTGCATGGATCAACAAATTTCCACCCACCCAGCGTTCCCCCAGGTCTCTCAAAAAAATGGTACCTCACTTGCGTGGGTAGGCATAGTGGCTGTGACATGAAACAGCGCAAAACTCAACGTGGTCGCACCTCAATTTCCCAGTGAAATCTTGCAATTTTTGGACAAAGAGACTACCTTTTGTTTTTGAGCCCTAACTCTGCCAGCACCTAGGGAAACCTAGCAAACCTATACATTTTTGAAAACCAGACATCCAGGGGAATTCAGGATGTGGTGACTCGACTGCCTACCACCAGGTTTTGTTACCCAGAATCCCTTGCAAAGCTAAGAATTTGACAAAAAAACCACATTTTCCTCACATTTCTGTGGTGGAAAGTTCTGGAATCTGCGTGCATCAACAAATTTCCACCCACCCAGCGTTCACCCAGGTCTCCCGAAACAAATGTTACCCCACTTGCGTGGGTAGGCATAGTGGCTGCGACATGAAACAGCGCAAAACGCAACGTGGTTGCACCTCAATTTCCCAGTGAAATCTTGCCATTTTTGGACAAAGAGACTACCTTTTGTTTTTGAGCCCTAGCTCTGCCAGCACCTAGGGAAACCTAGCACACCTATACATTTTTGAAAACAAGACACCAAGGGAAATTCAGGATGGGGTGACTCGACTGCCTACCACCAGGTTTTGTTACCCAGAATCCCTTGCAAAGCTAAGAATTTGACAAAAAAACACATTTTCCTCACATTTGTGTGGTGGAAAGTTCTGGAATCTGCGTGGATCAACAAATCTCCACCCACCCAGCGTTCCCCAAGGTCTCCCCAAAAAAATGGTACCTCACTTGCGTGGGTAGGCATAGTGGCTGCGACATGAAACAGCGCAAAACACAACGTGGTCGCACCTCAATTTCCCAGTGAAATCTTGTCATTTTTGGACAAAGAGACTACCTTTTGTTTTTGAGCCCTAGCTCTGCCAGCACCTAGGGAAACCTAGCAAACCTATACATTTTTTAAAACTAGACACCCAGGGGAATTCAGGATGGGGTGACTCGACTGCCTACCACCAGGTTTTGTTACCCAGAATCCCTTGCAAATCTCAGAATTTGACAAAAAAACACATTTTCCTCACATTTCTGTGGTGAAAAGTTCTGGAATCTGCGTGGATCAACAAATTTCCACCCACCCAGCGATCCCCAAGGTCTCCCAAAAAAAATGGGACCTCACTTGCGTGGGTAGGCATAGTGGCTGCGACATGAAACAGCGCAAAATGCAACGTGGTTGCACCTCAATTTCCCAGTGAAATCTTGCCATTTTTGGACAAAGAGACTACCTTTTGTTTTTGAGCCCTAGCTCTGCCAGCACCTAGGGAAACCTAGCAAACCTATACATTTTTGAAAACTAGACACCCAGGGGAATTCAGAATGGGGTGACACGACTGCCTACCACCAGGTTTTGTTACCCAGAATCCCTTGCAAAACTAGGAACATGCCAAAAAAAACACATTTTCCTCACATTTCTGTGGTGGAAAGTTCTGGAACCTGCGTGGATCAACAAATTTCCACCCACCCAGCGTTCCCCCAGGTCTCCCGAAAAAAAATGGTTCCTCACTTGCGTGGGTAGGCATAGTGGCTCCGACACGAAACCGCGCAAAACGCAACGTGGTCGCACCTCAATTTCCCAGTGAAATCTTGCCATTTTTGACAAAGAGACTACCTTTGATTTTTGAGCCCTAGCTCTGCCAGCACCTAGGGAAACCTAGCAAACCTATACATTTTTTAAAACGAGACACCATGGGGAATTCAGGATGGGGTGACTCGACTGCCTTCCACCAGGTTTTGTTACCCAGAATCCTTTGCAAAGCTAAGAATTTGACAAAAAAACACATTTTCCTCACATTTCTGTGGTGGAAAGTGCTGGAATCTGCGTGGATCAACAAATTTCCACCCACCCAGCGATCCCCAAGGTCTCCCAAAAAAAATGGTACCTCACTTGCGTGGGTAGGCATAGTGGCTGCGACATGAAACAGCGCAAAATGCAACGTGGTTGCACCTCAATTTCCCAGTGAAATCTTGCCATTTTTGGACAAAGAGACTACCTTTTGTTTTTGAGCCCTAGCTCTGCCAGAACCTAGGGAAACCTTGCTAACCTATACATTTTTGAAAACTAGACACCCAGGGAAATTCAGGATGGGGTGACTCGACTGCCTACAACCAGGTTTTGTTACCCAGAATCCCTTGCAAAACTAAGAATATGCCAAAAAAAACAAATTTTCCTCACATTTCTGTGGTGGAAAGTTCTGGAATCTGCGTGGATCAACAAATTTCCACCCACCCAGCGTTCCACCAGGTCTCTCGAAAACAATGGTACCTCACTTGCGTGGGTAGGCATAGTGGCTGCGACATGAAACAGCGCAAAACGCAACGTGGTCGCACCTCAATTTCCCAGTGAAATCTTGCCATTTTTGGACAAAGACACTCCCTTTTGTTTTTGAGCCCTAGCTCTGCCAGCACCTAGGGAAACCTAGCAAACCTATACATTTTTTAAAACTAGACACCCAGGGGAATTCAGGATGGGGTGACTCGACTGCCTACCACCAGGTTTTGTTACCCAGAATCCCTTGCAAAGCTAAGAATATGTCAAAGAAAACACATTTTCCTCACATTTCTATGGTGGAAAGTTCTGGAATCTGCGTGGATCAACAAATTTCCACCCACCCAGCGTTCCCCCAGGTCTCTAAAAAAAAATGGTACCTCACTTGCGTGGGTAGGCATAGTGGCTGTGACATGAAACAGCGCAAAACTCAACGTGGTCGCACCTCAATTTCCCAGTGAAATCTTGCAATTTTTGGACAAAGAGACTACCTTTTGTTTTTGAGCCCTAACTCTGCCAGCACCTAGGGAAACCTAGCAAACCTATACATTTTTGAAAACCAGACATCCAGGGGAATTCAGGATGTGGTGACTCGACTGCCTACCACCAGGTTTTGTTACCCAGAATCCCTTGCAAAGCTAAGAATTTGACAAAAAAAACACATTTTCCTCACATTTCTGTGGTGGAAAGTTCTGGAATCTGCGTGCATCAACAAATTTCCGCCCACCCAGCGTTCCACCAGGTCTCTCAAAAACAATGGTACCTCACTTGCGTGGGTAGGCATAGTGGCTGCGACATGAAACAGCGCAAAACGCAACGTGGTCGCACCTCAATTTCCCAGTGAAATCTTGCCATTTTTGGACAAAGAGACTACCTTTTGTTTTTGAGCCCTAGCTCTGCCAGCACCTAGGGAAACCTTGCAAACCTATACATTTTTGAAAACTAGACACCCAGGGAAATTCAGGATGGGGTGACTCGACTGCCTACCACCAGGTTTTGTTACCCAGAATCCCTTGCAAAGGTAAGAATATGTCAAAGAAAACACATTTTCCTCACATTTCTATGGTGGAAAGTTCTGGAATCTGCGTGGATCAACAAATTTCCACCCACCCAGCGTTCCCCCAGGTATCCCGAAAAAAAATGGTACCTCACTTGCGTGGGTAGGCATAGTGGCTCCGACACGAAACCGCGCAAAACACAACGTGGTCGCACCTCAATTTCCCAGTGAAATCTTGCCATTTTTGACAAAGAGACTACCTTTGATTTTTGAGCCCTAGCTCTGCGAGCACCTAGGGAAACCTAGCAAACCTATACATTTTTGAAAACGAGACACCCAGGGGAATTCAGGATGGGGTGACTTGACTGCCTACCACCAGGTTTTGTTACCCAGAATCCTTTGCAAAGCTAAGAATTTGACAAAAAAACACATTTTCCTCACATTTATGGGGTGGAAAGTGCTGGAATCTGCGTGGATCAACAAATTTCCACCCACCCAGCGTTCCCCCAGGTCTCTCAAAAAAAATGGTACCTCACTTGCGTGGGTAGGCATAGTGGCTCCGACACGAAACCGCGCAAAACGCAACGTGGTCGCACCTCAATTTCCCAGTGAAATCTTGACATTTTTTGACAAAGAGACTACCTTTGGTTTTTGAGCCCTAACTCTGCCAGCACCTAGGGAAACCTAGCAAACCTATACATTTTTGAAATCTAGACACCCAGGGGAATTCAGGATGGGGTGACTCGACAGCCTACCACCAGGGTTTGTTACCCAGAATCCTTTGCAAAGCTAAGAATTTGACAAAAAAACACATTTTCCTCACATTTCTGTGGTGGAAAGTGCTGGAATCTGCGTGGATCAACAAATTTCCACCCACCCAGCGTTCCCCCAGGTCTCTCAAAAAAAATGGTACCTCACTTGCGTGGGTAGGCATAGTGGCTGTGACATGAAACAGCGCAAAACTCAACGTGGTCGCACCTCAATTTCCCAGTGAAATCTTGCAATTTTTGGACAAAGAGACTACCTTTTGTTTTTGAGCCCTAACTCTGCCAGCACCTAGGGAAACCTAGCAAACCTATACATTTTTGAAAACCAGACATCCAGGGGAATTCAGGATGTGGTGACTCGACTGCCTACCACCAGGTTTTGTTACCCAGAATCCCTTGCAAAGCTAAGAATTTGACAAAAAAAACACATTTTCCTCACATTTCTGTGGTGGAAAGTTCTGGAATCTGCGTGCATCAACAAATTTCCACCCACCCAGCGTTCACCCAGGTCTCCCGAAACAAATGGTACCTCACTTGCGTGGGTAGGCATAGTGGCTGCGACATGAAACAGCGCAAAACGCAACGTGGTTGCACCTCAATTTCCCAGTGAAATCTTGCCATTTTTGGACAAAGAGACTACCTTTTGTTTTTTAGCCCTAGCTCTGCCAGCACCTAGGGAAACCTAGCACACCTATACATTTTTGAAAACAAGACACCCAGGGAAATTCAGGATGGGGTGACTCGACTGCCTACCACCAGGTTTTGTTACCCAGAATCCCTTGCAAAGCTAAGAATTTGACAAAAAAACAAATTTTCCTCACATTTGTGTGGTGGAAAGTTCTGGAATCTGCGTGGATCAACAAATCTCCACCCACCCAGCGTTCCCCAAGGTCTCCCCAAAAAAATGGTACCTCACTTGCGTGGGTAGGCATAGTGGCTGCGACATGAAACAGCGCAAAACACAACGTGGTCGCACCTCAATTTCCCAGTGAAATCTTGTCATTTTTGGACAAAGAGACTACCTTTTGTTTTTGAGCCCTAGCTCTGCCAGCACCTAGGGAAACCTAGCAAACCTATACATTTTTTAAAACTAGACACCCAGGGGAATTCAGGATGGGGTGACTCGACTGCCTACCACCAGGTTTTGTTACCCAGAATCCCTTGCAAATCTCAGAATTTGACAAAAAAACACATTTTCCTCACATTTCTGTGGTGGAAAGTTCTGGAATCTGCGTGGATCAACAAATTTCCACCCACCCAGCGATCCCCAAGGTTTCCCAAAAAAAATGGTACCTCACTTGCGTGGGTAGGCATAGTGGCTGCGACATGAAACAGCGCAAAATGCAACGTGGTTGCACCTCAATTTCCCAGTGAAATCTTGCCATTTTTGGACAAAGAGACTACCTTTTGTTTTTGAGCCCTAGCTCTGCCAGCACCTAGGGAAACCTTGCAAACCTATACATTTTTGGAAAATAGACACCCAGGGAAATTCAGGATGGGGTGACTCGACTGCCTACAACCAGGTTTCGTTACCCAGAATCCTTTGCAAAGCTAAGAATTTGACACAAAAAACACATTTTCCTCACATTTCTGTGGTGGAAAGTTCTGGAATCTGCATGCATCAACAAATTTCCACCCACCCAGAGTTCCACCAGGTCTCTCGAAAACAATGGTACCTCACTTGCGTGGGTAGGCATAGTGGCTGCGACATGAAACAGCGCAAAACGCAACGTGGTCGCACCTCAATTTCCCAGTGAAATCTTGCCATTTTTGGACAAAGAGACTACCTTTTGTTTTTGAGCCCTAGCTCTGCCAGCACCTAGGGAAACCTTGCAAACCTATACATTTTTGAAAACTAGACACCCAGGGAAATTTAGGATGGGGTGACTCAACTGCCTACAACCAGGTTTTGTTACCCAGAATCCTTTGCAAAGCTAAGAATTTGACAAACAAAACACATTTTCCTCACATTTCTGTGGTGGAAAGTGCTGGAATCTGCGTGGATCAACAAATTTCCACCCACCCAGCGTTCCCCCAGGTCTCCCGAAAAAAAATGGTTCCTCACTTGCGTGGGTAGGCATAGTGGCTCTGACACGAAACCGCGCTAAACTCAACGTGGTCGCACCTCAATTTCCCAGTGAAATCTTGCCATTTTTGACAAAGAGACTACCTTTGATTTTTGAGCCCTAGCTCTGCCAGCACCTAGGGAAACCTAGCAAACCTATACATTTTTGAAAACGAGACACCCAGGGGAATTCAGGATGGGGTGACTCGACTGCCTTTCACCAGGTTTTGGTACCCAGAATCCTTTGCAAAGCTAAGAATTTGACAAAAAAACACATTTTCCTCACATTTCTGTGGTGGAAAGTGCTGGAATCTGCGTGGATCAACAAAGTTCCTCCAACCCAGCGATCCCCAAGGTCTCCCAAAAAAAATGGTACCTCACTTGCGTGTGTAGGCATAGTGGCTGCGACATGAAACAGCGCAAAATGCAACGTGTTTGCACCTCAATTTCCCAGTGAAATCTTGCCATTTTTGGACAAAGAGATTACCTTTTGTTTTTGAGCCCTAGCTCTGCCAGCACCTAGGGAAACCTAGCAAACCTATACATTTTTTAAAACTAGACACCCAGGGGAATTCAGGATGGGGTGACTCGACTTCCTACAACCAGGTTTTGTTACCCAGAATCCCTTGCAAAACTAAGAATATGCCAAAAAAAAACAAATTTTCCTCACATTTCTGTGGTGGAAAGTTCTGGAATCTGCGTGGATCAACAAATTTCCACCCACCCAGCGTTCCACCAGGTCTCTCGAAAACAATGGTACCTCACTTGCGTGGGTAGGCATAGTGGCTGCGACATGAAACAGCGCAAAACGCAACGTGGTCGCACCTCAATTTCCCAGTGAAATCTTGCCATTTTTGGACAAAGAGACTACCTTTTGTTTTTGAGCCCTAGCTCTGCCAGCACCTAGGGAAACCTAGCAAACCTATACATTTTTTAAAACTAGACACCCAGGGGAATTCAGGATGGGGTGACTCGACTGCCTACCACCAGGTTTTGTTACCCAGAATCCCTTGCAAAGCTAAGAATATGTCAAAGAAAACAAATTTTCCTCACATTTCTATGGTGGAAAGTTCTGGAATCTGCGTGGATCAACAAATTTCCACCCACCCAGCGTTCCCCCAGGTCTCCCGAAAAAAAATGGTACCTCACTTGCGTGGGTAGGCATAGTGGCTCCGACACGAAACCGCGCAAAACGCAACGTGGTCGCACCTCAATTTCCCAGTGAAATCTTGCCATTTTTGACAAAGAGACTACCTTTGATTTTTGAGCCCTAGCTCTGCGAGCACCTAGGGAAACCTTGCTAACCTATACATTTTTGAAAACTAGACACCCAGGGAAATTCAGGATGGGGTGACTCGACTGCCTACAACCAGGTTTTGTTACCCAGAATCCCTTGCAAAACTAAGAATATCAAAGATAAGTGGGAGTTCGCACAGCGGTAGAAATCAAAGATAAGTGGGAGTTCGCACAGCGGTAGAAATCAAAGATAAGTGGGAGTTCGCACAGCGGTAGAAATCAAAGATAAGTGGGAGTTCGCACAGCGGTAGAAATCAAAGATAAGTGGGAGTTCGCACAGCGGTAGAAATCAAAGATAAGTGGGAGTTCGCACAGCGGTAGAAATCAAAGATAAGTGGGAGTTCGCACAGCGGTAGAAATCAAAGATAAGTGGGAGTTCGCACAGAGAAGGTCCCCCTCCCAGTAGGGGGACCTTCTCATTTTAAAACTAAGAATATGCCAAAAAAAACAAATTTTCCTCACATTTCTATGGTGGAAAGTTCTGGAATCTGCGTGGATCAACAAATTTCCACCCACCCAGCGTTCCCCCAGGTCTCCCGAAAAAAAATGGTACCTCACTTGCGTGGGTAGGCATATTGGCTCCGACACGAAACCGCGCAAAACGCAACGTGGTCGCACTTCAATTTCCCAGTGAAATCTTGACATTTTTTGACAAAGAGACTACCTTTGGTTTTTGAGCCTTAGCTCTGCCAGCACCTAGGGAAACCTAGCAAACCTATACATTTTTGAAATCTAGACACCCAGGGAAATTCAGGATGGGGTGACTCGACTGCCTACCACCAGGTTTTGTTACCCAGAATCCTTTGCAAAGCTAAGAATTTGACAAAAAAACACATTTTCCTCACATTTCTGTGGTGGAAAGTGCTGGAATCTGCATGGATCAACAAATTTCCACCCACCCAGCGTTCCCCCAGGTCTCTCAAAAAAATGGTACCTCACTTGCGTGGGTAGGCATAGTGGCTGTGACATGAAACAGCGCAAAACTCAACGTGGTCGCACCTCAATTTCCCAGTGAAATCTTGCAATTTTTGGACAAAGAGACTACCTTTTGTTTTTGAGCCCTAACTCTGCCAGCACCTAGGGAAACCTAGCAAACCTATACATTTTTGAAAACCAGACATCCAGGGGAATTCAGGATGTGGTGACTCGACTGCCTACCACCAGGTTTTGTTACCCAGAATCCCTTGCAAAGCTAAGAATTTGACAAAAAAAACACATTTTCCTCACATTTCTGTGGTGGAAAGTTCTGGAATCTGCGTGCATCAACAAATTTCCACCCACCCAGCGTTCACCCAGGTCTCCCGAAACAAATGTTACCCCACTTGCGTGGGTAGGCATAGTGGCTGCGACATGAAACAGCGCAAAACGCAACGTGGTTGCACCTCAATTTCCCAGTGAAATCTTGCCATTTTTGGACAAAGAGACTACCTTTTGTTTTTGAGCCCTAGCTCTGCCAGCACCTAGGGAAACCTAGCACACCTATACATTTTTGAAAACAAGACACCAAGGGAAATTCAGGATGGGGTGACTCGACTGCCTACCACCAGGTTTTGTTACCCAGAATCCCTTGCAAAGCTAAGAATTTGACAAAAAAACACATTTTCCTCACATTTGTGTGGTGGAAAGTTCTGGAATCTGCGTGGATCAACAAATCTCCACCCACCCAGCGTTCCCCAAGGTCTCCCCAAAAAAATGGTACCTCACTTGCGTGGGTAGGCATAGTGGCTGCGACATGAAACAGCGCAAAACACAACGTGGTCGCACCTCAATTTCCCAGTGAAATCTTGTCATTTTTGGACAAAGAGACTACCTTTTGTTTTTGAGCCCTAGCTCTGCCAGCACCTAGGGAAACCTAGCAAACCTATACATTTTTTAAAACTAGACACCCAGGGGAATTCAGGATGGGGTGACTTGACTGCCTACCACCAGGTTTTGTTACCCAGAATCCCTTGCAAATCTCAGAATTTGACAAAAAAACACATTTTCCTCACATTTCTGTGGTGGAAAGTTCTGGAATCTGCGTGGATCAACAAATTTCCACCCACCCAGCGATCCCCAAGGTCTCCCAAAAAAAATGGGACCTCACTTGCGTGGGTAGGCATAGTGGCTGCGACATGAAACAGCGCAAAATGCAACGTGGTTGCACCTCAATTTCCCAGTGAAATCTTGCCATTTTTGGACAAAGAGACTACCTTTTGTTTTTGAGCCCTAGCTCTGCCAGCACCTAGGGAAACCTAGCAAACCTATACATTTTTGAAAACTAGACACCCAGGGGAATTCAGAATGGGGTGACACGACTGCCTACCACCAGGTTTTGTTACCCAGAATCCCTTGCAAAACTAGGAACATGCCAAAAAAAACAAATTTTCCTCACATTTCTGTGGTGGAAAGTTCTGGAACCTGCGTGGATCAACAAATTTCCACCCACCCAGCGTTCCACCAGGTCTCTCGAAAACAATGGTACCTCACTTGCGTGGGTAGGCATAGTGGCTGCGACATGAAACAGCGCAAAACGCAACGTGGTCGCACCTCAATTTCCCAGTGAAATCTTGCCATTTTTGGACAAAGAGACTACCTTTTGTTTTTGAGCCCTAGCTCTGCCAGCACCTAGGGAAACCTAGCAAACCTATACATTTTTGAGATCTAGACACCCAGGGGAATTCAGGATGGGGTGACTCGACTGCCTACCACCAGGTTTTGTTACCCAGAATCCTTTGCAAAGCTAAGAATTTGACCCAAAAACTACATTTTCCTCACATTTCCGTGGTGGAAAGTGCTGGAATCTGCGTGGATCAACAAATTTCCACCCACCCAGCGTTCCCCAAGGTCTCCCCAAAAAAATGGTACCTCACTTGCGTGGATAGGCATAGTGGCTGCGACATGAAACAGCGCAAAACACAACGTGGTCGCACCTCAATTTCCCAGTGAAATCTTGCCATTTTTGGAAAAAGAGACTACCTTTTGTTTTTGAGCCCTAGCTCTGCCAGCACCTAGGGAAATCTAGCAACCCTATACATTTTTGAAATCTAGACACCCAGGGGAATTCAGGAAGGGGTGACTCGACTGCCTACCACCAGGTTTTGTTACCCAGAATCCCTTGCAAAGCTAAGAATTTGACAAAAAAAACACATTTTCCTCACATTTCTGTGGTGGAAAGTTCTGGAATATGAGTGGATCAACAAATTTCCACCCACCCAGCGATCCCCAAGGTCTCCCAAAAAAAATGATACCTCACTTGCGTGGGTAGGCATAGTGGCTGCGACATGAAACAGCACAAAACGCAACGTGGTCGCACCTCAATTTCCCAGTGAAATCTTGCCATTTTTGGACAAAGAGACTACCTTTTGTTTTTGAGCCCTAGCTCTGCCAGCACCTAGGGAAACCTAGCAAACCTATACATTTTTGAAAACTAGACACCCAGGGGAATTCAGAATGGGGTGACCCAACTGCCTACCACCAGGTTTTGTTACCCAGAATCCCTTGCAAATCTCAGAATTTGACAAAAAAACACATTTTCCTCACATTTCTGTGGTGGAAAGTTCTGGAATCTGCGTGGATCAACAAATTTCCACCCACCCAGCGATCCCCAAGGTCTCCCAAAAAAAATGGGACCTCACTTGCGTGGGTAGGCATAGTGGCTGCGACATGAAACAGCGCAAAATGCAACGTGGTTGCACCTCAATTTCCCAGTGAAATCTTGCCATTTTTGGACAAAGAGACTACCTTTTGTTTTTGAGCCCTAGCTCTGCCAGCACCTAGGTAAACCTAGCAAACCTATACATTTTTGAAAACTAGACACCCAGGGGAATTCAGAATGGGGTGACCCGACTGCCTACCACCAGGTTTTGTTACCCAGAATCCCTTGCAAAACTAGGAACATGCCAAAAAAAACACATTTTCCTCACATTTCTGTGGTGGAAAGTTCTGGAACCTGCGTGGATCAACAAATTTCCACCCACCCAGCGTTCCACCAGGTCTCTCGAAAACAATGGTACCTCACTTGCGTGGGTAGGCATATTGGCTGCGACATGAAACAGCGCAAAACGCAACGTGGTCGCACCTCAATTTCCCAGTGAAATCTTGCCATTTTTGGACAAAGAGACTACCTTTGGTTTTTGAGCCCTAGCTCTGCCAGCACCTAGGGAAACCTAGCAAACCTATACATTTTTGAGATCTAGACACCCAGGGGAATTCAGAATGGGGTGACCCGACTGCCTACCACCAGGTTTTGTTACCCAGAATCCTTTGCAAAGCTAAGAATTTGACCCAAAAACTACATTTTCCTCACATTTCCGTGGTGGAAAGTGCTGGAATCTGCGTGGATCAACAAATTTCCACCCACCCAGCGTTCCCCAAGGTCTCCCCAAAAAAATGGTACCTCACTTGCGTGGATAGGCATAGTGGCTGCGACATGAAACAGCGCAAAACGCAACGTGGTCGCACCTCAATTTCCCAGTGAAATCTTGTCATTTTTGGACAAAGAGACTACCTTTTGTTTTTGAGCCCTAGCTCTGCCAGCACCTAGGGAAACCTAGCAAACCTATACATTTTTTAAAACTAGACACCCAGGGGAATTCAGGATGGGGTGACTCGACTGCCTACCACCAGGTTTTGTTACCCAGAATCCCTTGCAAATCTCAGAATTTGACAAAAAAACACATTTTCCTCACATTTCTGTGGTGAAAAGTTCTGGAATCTGCGTGGATCAACAAATTTCCACCCACCCAGCGATCCCCAAGGTCTCCCAAAAAAAATGGGACCTCACTTGCGTGTGTAGGCATAGTGGCTGCGACATGAAACAGCGCAAAATGCAACGTGGTTGCACCTCAATTTCCCAGTGAAATCTTGCCATTTTTGGACAAAGAGACTACCTTTTGTTTTTGAGCCCTAGCTCTGCCAGCACCTAGGGAAACCTAGCAAACCTACACATGTTTGAAAACTAGACACCCAGGGGAATTCAGAATGGGGTGACTCGACTGCCTACCACCAGGTTTTGTTACCCAGAATCCCTTGCAAAGCTAAGAATTTGACAAAAAAACACATTTTCCTCACATTTCTGTGGTGGAAAGTTCTGGAATCTGCGTGGATCAACAAATTTCCACCCACCCAGCGTTCCCCAAGGTCTGCCAAAAAAAATGGTACCTCACTTACGTGGGTAGGCATAGTGGCTGCGACATGAAACAGCGCAAAACGCAACGTGGTCGCACCTCAATTTCCCTGTGAAATCTTGCCATTTTTGGACAAAGATACTACCTTTTGTTTTTGAGCCCTAGCTCTGCCAGCACCTAGGGAAACCTAGCAAACCTATACATTTTTGAAAACTAGACACCCAGGGGATTTCAGGATGGGGTGATTCGACTGCCTACCACCAGGTTTTGTTACCCAGAATCCTTTGCAAAGCTAAGAATATGTCAAAAAAACAAATTTTCCTCACATTTCTGTGGTGGAAAGTTCTGGAACCTGCGTGGATCAACAAATTTCCACCCACCCAGCGTTCCACCAGGTCTCTCGAAAACAATGGTACCTCACTTGCGTGGGTAGGCATAGTGGCTGCGACATGAAACAGCGCAAAACGCAACGTGGTCGCACCTCAGTTTCCCAGTGAAATCTTGCCATTTTTGGACAAAGAAACTACCTTTTGTTTTTGAGCCCTAGCTCTGCCAGCACCTAGGGAAACCTAGCAAACCTATACATTTTTTAAAACTAGACATCCAGGGGAATTCAGGATGGGGTGACTCGACTGCCTACCACCAGGTTTTGTTACCCAGAATCCCTTGCAAATCTAAGAATATGTCAAAGAAAACACATTTTCCTCACATTTCTGTGGTGGAAAGTTCTGGAATATTCGTGGATCAATAAATTTCCACCCACCCAGCGTTCCCCCAGGTCTCCCGAAAATAATGGTACCTCACTTGCGTGGGTAGGCATAGTGGCTCCGACACGAAACCGCGCAAAACGCAACGTGGTCGCAACTCAATTTCCCAGTGAAATCTTGCCATTTTTGACAAAGAGACTACCTTTGGTTTTTGAGCCCTAGCTCTGCCAGCACCTAGGGAAACCTAGCAAACCTATACATTTTTGAAATCTAGACACCCAGGGGAATTCAGGATGGGGTGGTTCGACTGCCTACCACCAGGTTTTGTTACCCAGAATCCTTTGCAAAGCTAAGAATTTGACCAAAAAACTACATTTTCCTCACATTTCTGTGGTGGAAAGTGCGTGGATCAACAAATTTCCACCCACCCAGCGTTCCCCCAGGTCTCTCAAAAAAAATGGTACCTCACTTGCGTGGGTAGGCATAGTGGCTGCGACATGAAACAGCGCAAAACTCAACGTGGTCGCACCTCAATTTCCCAGTGAAATCTTGCCATTTTTGGACAAAGAGACTACCTTTTGTTTTTGAGCCCTAACTCTGCCAGCACCTAAGGAAACCTAGCAAACCTATACATTTTTGAAAACCAGACATCCAGGGGAATTCAGGATGTGGTGACTCGACTGCCTTCCACCAGGTTTTGTTACCCAGAATCCCTTGCAAAGCTAAGAATTTGACAAAAAAAACACATTTTCCTCACATTTCTGTGGTGGAAAGTTCTGGAATATGAGTGGATCAACAAATTTCCACCCACCCAGCGATCCCCAAGGTCTCCCAAAATAAATGGTACCTCACTTGCGTGGGTAGGCATAGTGGCTGCGACATGAAACAGCGCAAAGCGCAACGTGGTCGCACCTCAATTTCCCTGTGAAATCTTGCCATTTTTGGACAAAGAGACTACCTTTTGTTTTTGAGCCCTAGCTCTGCCAGCACCTAGGGAAACCTAGCAAACCTATACATTTTTGAAAACTAGACACCCAGGGGTTTTCAGGATGGGGTGATTCGACTGCCTACCACCAGGTTTTGTTACCCAGAATCCTTTGCAAAGCTAAGAATATGTCAAAAAACAAATTTTCCTCACATTTCTGTGGTGGAAAGTTCTGGAACCTGCGTGGATCAACAAATTTCCACCCACCCAGCGTTCCACCAGGTCTCTCGAAAACAATGGTACCTCACTTGCGTGGGTAGGCATAGTGGCTGCGACATGAAACAGCGCAAAACGCAACGTGGTCGCACCTCAGTTTCCCAGTGAAATCTTGCCATTTTTGGACAAAGAAACTACCTTTTGTTTTTGAGCCCTAGCTCTGCCAGCACCTAGGGAAACCTAGCAAACCTATACATTTTTTAAAACTAGACATCCAGGGGAATTCAGGATGGGGTGACTCGACTGCCTACCACCAGGTTTTGTTACCCAGAATCCCTTGCAAATCTAAGAATATGTCAAAGAAAACACATTTTCCTCACATTTCTGTGGTGGAAAGTTCTGGAATATTCGTGGATCAACAAATTTCCACCCACCCAGCGTTCCCCCAGGTCTCCCAAAAATAATGGTACCTCACTTGCGTGGGTAGGCATAGTGGCTCCGACACAAAACCGCGCAAAACGCAACGTGGTCGCACCTCAATTTCCCGGTGAAATCTTGCCATTTTTGACAAAGAGACTACCTTTGGTTTTTGAGCCCTAGCTCTGCCAGCACCTAGGGAAACCTAGCAAACCTATACATTTTTGAAATCTAGACGCCCAGGGGAATTCAGGATGGGGTGGTTCGACTGCCTACCACCAGGTTTTGTTACCCAGAATCCTTTGCAAAGCTAAGAATTTGACCAAAAAACTACATTTTCCTCACATTTCTGTGGTGGAAAGTACGTGGATCAACAAATTTCCACCCACCCAGCGTTCCCCCAGGTCTCTCCAAAAAAATGGTACCTCACTTGCGTGGGTAGGCATAGTGGCTGCGACAAGAAACAGCGCAAAACTCAACGTGGTCGCACCTCAATTTCCCAGTGAAATCTTGCCATTTTTGGACAAAGAGACTACCTTTTGTTTTTGAGCCCTAACTCTGCCAGCACCTAAGGAAACCTAGCAAACCTATACATTTTTGAAAACCAGACATCCAGGGGAATTCAGGATGTGGTGACTCGACTGCCTTGCACCAGGTTTTGTTACCCAGAATCCCTTGCAAAGCTAAGAATTTGACAAAAAAAACACATTTTCCTCACATTTCTGTGGTGGAAAGTTCTGGAATATGAGTGGATCAACAAATTTCCACCCACCCAGCGTTCCACCAGGTCTCTCGAAAACAATGGTACCTCACTTGCGTGGGTAGGCATAGTGGCTGCGACATGAAACAGCGCAAAACGCAACGTGGTCGCACCTCAATTTCCCAGTGAAATCTTGCCATTTTTGGACAAAGAGACTACCTTTGGTTTTTGAGCCCTAGCTCTGCCAGCACCTAGGGAAACCTAGCAAACCTATACATTTTTGAGATCTAGACACCCAGGGGAATTCAGGATGGGGTGACTCGACTGCCTACCACCAGGTTTTGTTACCCAGAATCCTTTGCAAAGGTAAGAATTTGACCCAAAAACTACATTTTCCTCACATTTCCGTTGTGGAAAGTGCTGGAATCTGCGTGGATCAACAAATTTCCACCCACCCAGCGTTCCCCAAGGTCTCCCCAAAAAAATGGTACCTCACTTGCTTGGATAGGCATAGTGGCTGCGACATGAAACAGCGCAAAACACAACGTGGTCGCACCTCAATTTCCCAGTGAAATCTTGCCATTTTTGGAAAAAGAGACTACCTTTTGTTTTTGAGCCCTAGCTCTGCCAGCACCTAGGGAAATCTAGCAACCCTATACATTTTTGAAATCTAGACACCCAGGGGAATTCAGGAAGGGGTGACTCGACTGCCTACCACCAGGTTTTGTTACCCAGAATCCCTTGCAAATCTAAGAATTTGACAAAAAAAACATTTTCCTCACATTTCTGTGGTGGAAAGTTCTGGAATCTGCGTGGATCAACAAATTTCCACCCACCCAGCGATCCCCAAGGTCTCCCGAAAAAATGGTACCTCACCTGCGTAGGTAGGCATAGTGGCTGCGACATGAAACAGCGCAAAATGCAACGTGGTCGCACCTCAATTTCCCAGTGAAATCTTGCCATTTTTGGAAAAAGAGACTACCTTTTGTTTTTGAGCCCTAGCTCTGCCAGCACCTAGGGAAACCTAGCAAACCTATACATTTTTGAAAACTAGACACCCAGGGGAATTCAGGATGGGGTGACTCGACTGCCTACCACCAGGTTTTGTTACCCAGAATCCCTTGCAAAGCTAAGAATTTGACAAAAAAAACACATTTTCCTCACATTTCTGTGGTGGAAAGTTCTGGAATATGAGTGGATCAACAAATTTCCACCCACCCAGCGATCCCCAAGGTCTCCCAAAAAAAATGATACCTCACTTGCGTGGGTAGGCATAGTGGCTGCGACATGAAACAGCACAAAACGCAACGTGGTCGCACCTCAATTTCCCAGTGAAATCTTGCCATTTTTGGACAAAGAGACTACCTTTTGTTTTTGAGCCCTAGCTCTGCCAGCACCTAGGGAAACCTAGCAAACCTATACATTTTTGAAAACTAGACACCCAGGGGAATTCAGAATGGGGTGACCCAACTGCCTACCACCAGGTTTTGTTACCCAGAATCCCTTGCAAATCTCAGAATTTGACAAAAAAACACATTTTCCTCACATTTCTGTGGTGGAAAGTTCTGGAATCTGCGTGGATCAACAAATATCCACCCACCCAGCGATCCCCAAGGTCTCCCAAAAAAAATGGGACCTCACTTGCGTGGGTAGGCATAGTGGCTGCGACATGAAACAGCGCAAAATGCAACGTGGTTGCACCTCAATTTCCCAGTGAAATCTTGCCATTTTTGGACAAAGAGACTACCTTTTGTTTTTGAGCCCTAGCTCTGCCAGCACCTAGGGAAACCTAGCAAACCTATACATTTTTGAAATCTAGACACCCAGGGGAATTCAGGATGGGGTGGTTCGACTGCCTACCACCAGGTTTTGTTACCCAGAATCCTTTGCAAAGCTAAGAATTTGACCAAAAAACTACATTTTCCTCACATTTCTGTGGTGGAAAGTGCGTGGATCAACAAATTTCCACCCACCCAGCGTTCCCCCAGGTCTCTCAAAAAAAATGGTACCTCACTTGCGTGGGTAGGCATAGTGGCTGCGACATGAAACAGCGCAAAACTCAACGTGGTCGCACCTCAATTTCCCAGTGAAATCTTGCCATTTTTGGACAAAGAGACTACCTTTTGTTTTTGAGCCCTAACTCTGCCAGCACCTAAGGAAACCTAGCAAACCTATACATTTTTGAAAACCAGACATCCAGGGGAATTCAGGATGTGGTGACTCGACTGCCTTCCACCAGGTTTTGTTACCCAGAATCCCTTGCAAAGCTAAGAATTTGACAAAAAAAACACATTTTCCTCACATTTCTGTGGTGGAAAGTTCTGGAATATGAGTGGATCAACAAATTTCCACCCACCCAGCGATCCCCAAGGTCTCCCAAAATAAATGGTACCTCACTTGCGTGGGTAGGCATAGTGGCTGCGACATGAAACAGCGCAAAGCGCAACGTGGTCGCACCTCAATTTCCCTGTGAAATCTTGCCATTTTTGGACAAAGAGACTACCTTTTGTTTTTGAGCCCTAGCTCTGCCAGCACCTAGGGAAACCTAGCAAACCTATACATTTTTGAAAACTAGACACCCAGGGGTTTTCAGGATGGGGTGATTCGACTGCCTACCACCAGGTTTTGTTACCCAGAATCCTTTGCAAAGCTAAGAATATGTCAAAAAACAAATTTTCCTCACATTTCTGTGGTGGAAAGTTCTGGAACCTGCGTGGATCAACAAATTTCCACCCACCCAGCGTTCCACCAGGTCTCTCGAAAACAATGGTACCTCACTTGCGTGGGTAGGCATAGTGGCTGCGACATGAAACAGCGCAAAACGCAACGTGGTCGCACCTCAGTTTCCCAGTGAAATCTTGCCATTTTTGGACAAAGAAACTACCTTTTGTTTTTGAGCCCTAGCTCTGCCAGCACCTAGGGAAACCTAGCAAACCTATACATTTTTTAAAACTAGACATCCAGGGGAATTCAGGATGGGGTGACTCGACTGCCTACCACCAGGTTTTGTTACCCAGAATCCCTTGCAAATCTAAGAATATGTCAAAGAAAACACATTTTCCTCACATTTCTGTGGTGGAAAGTTCTGGAATATTCGTGGATCAACAAATTTCCACCCACCCAGCGTTCCCCCAGGTCTCCCAAAAATAATGGTACCTCACTTGCGTGGGTAGGCATAGTGGCTCCGACACAAAACCGCGCAAAACGCAACGTGGTCGCACCTCAATTTCCCGGTGAAATCTTGCCATTTTTGACAAAGAGACTACCTTTGGTTTTTGAGCCCTAGCTCTGCCAGCACCTAGGGAAACCTAGCAAACCTATACATTTTTGAAATCTAGACGCCCAGGGGAATTCAGGATGGGGTGGTTCGACTGCCTACCACCAGGTTTTGTTACCCAGAATCCTTTGCAAAGCTAAGAATTTGACCAAAAAACTACATTTTCCTCACATTTCTGTGGTGGAAAGTACGTGGATCAACAAATTTCCACCCACCCAGCGTTCCCCCAGGTCTCTCCAAAAAAATGGTACCTCACTTGCGTGGGTAGGCATAGTGGCTGCGACAAGAAACAGCGCAAAACTCAACGTGGTCGCACCTCAATTTCCCAGTGAAATCTTGCCATTTTTGGACAAAGAGACTACCTTTTGTTTTTGAGCCCTAACTCTGCCAGCACCTAAGGAAACCTAGCAAACCTATACATTTTTGAAAACCAGACATCCAGGGGAATTCAGGATGTGGTGACTCGACTGCCTTGCACCAGGTTTTGTTACCCAGAATCCCTTGCAAAGCTAAGAATTTGACAAAAAAAACACATTTTCCTCACATTTCTGTGGTGGAAAGTTCTGGAATATGAGTGGATCAACAAATTTCCACCCACCCAGCGTTCCACCAGGTCTCTCGAAAACAATGGTACCTCACTTGCGTGGGTAGGCATAGTGGCTGCGACATGAAACAGCGCAAAACGCAACGTGGTCGCACCTCAATTTCCCAGTGAAATCTTGCCATTTTTGGACAAAGAGACTACCTTTGGTTTTTGAGCCCTAGCTCTGCCAGCACCTAGGGAAACCTAGCAAACCTATACATTTTTGAGATCTAGACACCCAGGGGAATTCAGGATGGGGTGACTCGACTGCCTACCACCAGGTTTTGTTACCCAGAATCCTTTGCAAAGGTAAGAATTTGACCCAAAAACTACATTTTCCTCACATTTCCGTTGTGGAAAGTGCTGGAATCTGCGTGGATCAACAAATTTCCACCCACCCAGCGTTCCCCAAGGTCTCCCCAAAAAAATGGTACCTCACTTGCTTGGATAGGCATAGTGGCTGCGACATGAAACAGCGCAAAACACAACGTGGTCGCACCTCAATTTCCCAGTGAAATCTTGCCATTTTTGGAAAAAGAGACTACCTTTTGTTTTTGAGCCCTAGCTCTGCCAGCACCTAGGGAAATCTAGCAACCCTATACATTTTTGAAATCTAGACACCCAGGGGAATTCAGGAAGGGGTGACTCGACTGCCTACCACCAGGTTTTGTTACCCAGAATCCCTTGCAAATCTAAGAATTTGACAAAAAAAACATTTTCCTCACATTTCTGTGGTGGAAAGTTCTGGAATCTGCGTGGATCAACAAATTTCCACCCACCCAGCGATCCCCAAGGTCTCCCGAAAAAATGGTACCTCACCTGCGTAGGTAGGCATAGTGGCTGCGACATGAAACAGCGCAAAATGCAACGTGGTCGCACCTCAATTTCCCAGTGAAATCTTGCCATTTTTGGAAAAAGAGACTACCTTTTGTTTTTGAGCCCTAGCTCTGCCAGCACCTAGGGAAACCTAGCAAACCTATACATTTTTGAAAACTAGACACCCAGGGGAATTCAGGATGGGGTGACTCGACTGCCTACCACCAGGTTTTGTTACCCAGAATCCCTTGCAAAGCTAAGAATTTGACAAAAAAAACACATTTTCCTCACATTTCTGTGGTGGAAAGTTCTGGAATATGAGTGGATCAACAAATTTCCACCCACCCAGCGATCCCCAAGGTCTCCCAAAAAAAATGATACCTCACTTGCGTGGGTAGGCATAGTGGCTGCGACATGAAACAGCACAAAACGCAACGTGGTCGCACCTCAATTTCCCAGTGAAATCTTGCCATTTTTGGACAAAGAGACTACCTTTTGTTTTTGAGCCCTAGCTCTGCCAGCACCTAGGGAAACCTAGCAAACCTATACATTTTTGAAAACTAGACACCCAGGGGAATTCAGAATGGGGTGACCCAACTGCCTACCACCAGGTTTTGTTACCCAGAATCCCTTGCAAATCTCAGAATTTGACAAAAAAACACATTTTCCTCACATTTCTGTGGTGGAAAGTTCTGGAATCTGCGTGGATCAACAAATATCCACCCACCCAGCGATCCCCAAGGTCTCCCAAAAAAAATGGGACCTCACTTGCGTGGGTAGGCATAGTGGCTGCGACATGAAACAGCGCAAAATGCAACGTGGTTGCACCTCAATTTCCCAGTGAAATCTTGCCATTTTTGGACAAAGAGACTACCTTTTGTTTTTGAGCCCTAGCTCTGCCAGCACCTAGGTAAACCTAGCAAACCTATACATTTTTGAAAACTAGACACCCAGGGGAATTCAGAATGGGGTGACCCGACTGCCTACCACCAGGTTTTGTTACCCAGAATCCCTTGCAAAACTAGGAACATGCCAAAAAAAACACATTTTCCTCACATTTCTGTGGTGGAAAGTTCTGGAACCTGCGTGGATCAACAAATTTCCACCCACCCAGTGTTCCACCAGGTCTCTCGAAAACAATGGTACCTCACTTGCGTGGGTAGGCATAGTGGCTGCGACATGAAACAGCGCAAAACGCAACGTGGTCGCACCTCAATTTCCCAGTGAAATCTTGCCATTTTTGGACAAAGAGACTACCTTTGGTTTTTGAGCCCTAGCTCTGCCAGCACCTAGGGAAACCTAGCAAACCTATACATTTTTGAGATCTAGACACCCAGGGGAATTCAGAATGGGGTGACCCGACTGCCTACCACCAGGTTTTGTTACCCAGAATCCTTTGCAAAGCTAAGAATTTGACCCAAAAACTACATTTTCCTCACATTTCCGTGGTGGAAAGTGCTGGAATCTGCGTGGATCAACAAATTTCCACCCACCCAGTGTTCCCCAAGGTCTCCCCAAAAAAATGGTACCTCACTTGCGTGGATAGGCATAGTGGCTGCGACATGAAACAGCGCAAAACGCAACGTGGTCGCACCTCAATTTCCCTGTGAAATCTTGCCATTTTTGGACAAAGAGACTACCTTTTGTTTTTGAGCCCTAGCTCTGCCAGCACCTAGGGAAACCTAGCAAACCTACACATGTTTGAAAACTAGACACCCAGGGGAATTCAGAATGGGGTGACTCGACTGCCTACCACCAGGTTTTGTTACCCAGAATCCCTTGCAAAGCTAAGAATTTGACAAAAAAACACATTTTCCTCACATTTCTGTGGTGGAAAGTTCTGGAATCTGCGTGGATCAACAAATTTCCACCCACCCAGCGTTCCCCAAGGTCTGCCAAAAAAAATGGTACCTCACTTACGTGGGTAGGCATAGTGGCTGCGACATGAAACAGCGCAAAACGCAACGTGGTCGCACCTCAATTTCCCTGTGAAATCTTGCCATTTTTGGACAAAGAGACTACCTTTTGTTTTTGAGCCCTAGCTCTGCCAGCACCTAGGGAAACCTAGCAAACCTACACATGTTTGAAAACTAGACACCCAGGGGAATTCAGCATGGGGTGACTCGACTGCCTACCACCAGGTTTTGTTACCCAGAATCCCTTGCAAAGCTAAGAATTTGACAAAAAAAACACATTTTCCTCACATTTCTGTGGTGGAAAGTTCTGGAATATGAGTGGATCAACAAATTTCCACCCACCCAGCGATCCCCAAGGTCTCCCAAAAAAAATGATACCTCACTTGCGTGGGTAGGCATAGTGGCTGCGACATGAAACAGCACAAAACGCAACGTGGTCGCACCTCAATTTCCCAGTGAAATCTTGCCATTTTTGGACAAAGAGACTACCTTTTGTTTTTGAGCCCTAGCTCTGCCAGCACCTAGGGAAACCTAGCAAACCTATACATTTTTGAAAACTAGACACCCAGGGGAATTCAGAATGGGGTGACCCAACTGCCTACCACCAGGTTTTGTTACCCAGAATCCCTTGCAAATCTCAGAATTTGACAAAAAAACACATTTTCCTCACATTTCTGTGGTGGAAAGTTCTGGAATCTGCGTGAATCAACAAATATCCACCCACCCAGCGATCCCCAAGGTCTCCCAAAAAAAATGGGACCTCACTTGCGTGGGTAGGCATAGTGGCTGCGACATGAAACAGCGCAAAATGCAACGTGGTTGCACCTCAATTTCCCAGTGAAATCTTGCCATTTTTGGACAAAGAGACTACCTTTTGTTTTTGAGCCCTAGCTCTGCCAGCACCTAGGTAAACCTAGCAAACCTATACATTTTTGAAAACTAGACACCCAGGGGAATTCAGAATGGGGTGACCCGACTGCCTACCACCAGGTTTTGTTACCCAGAATCCCTTGCAAAACTAGGAACATGCCAAAAAAAACACATTTTCCTCACATTTCTGTGGTGGAAAGTTCTGGAACCTGCGTGGATCAACAAATTTCCACCCACCCAGCGTTCCACCAGGTCTCTCGAAAACAATGGTACCTCACTTGCGTGGGTAGGCATAGTGGCTGCGACATGAAACAGCGCAAAACGCAACGTGGTCGCACCTCAATTTCCCAGTGAAATCTTGCCATTTTTGGACAAAGAGACTACCTTTGGTTTTTGAGCCCTAGCTCTGCCAGCACCTAGGGAAACCTAGCAAACCTATACATTTTTGAGATCTAGACACCCAGGGGAATTCAGAATGGGGTGACCCGACTGCCTACCACCAGGTTTTGTTACCCAGAATCCTTTGCAAAGCTAAGAATTTGACCCAAAAACTACATTTTCCTCACATTTCCGTGGTGGAAAGTGCTGGAATCTGCGTGGATCAACGAATTTCCACCCACCCAGCGTTCCCCAAGGTCTCCCCAAAAAAATGGTACCTCACTTGCGTGGATAGGCATAGTGGCTGCGACATGAAACAGCGCAAAACGCAACGTGGTCGCACCTCAATTTCCCTGTGAAATCTTGCCATTTTTGGACAAAGAGACTACCTTTTGTTTTTGAGCCCTAGCTCTGCCAGCACCTAGGGAAACCTAGCAAACCTACACATGTTTGAAAACTAGACACCCAGGGGAATTCAGAATGGGGTGACTCGACTGCCTACCACCAGGTTTTGTTACCCAGAATCCCTTGCAAAGCTAAGAATTTGACAAAAAAACACATTTTCCTCACATTTCTGTGGTGGAAAGTTCTGGAATCTGCGTGGATCAACAAATTTCCACCCACCCAGCGTTCCCCAAGGTCTGCCAAAAAAAATGGTACCTCACTTACGTGGGTAGGCATAGTGGCTGCGACATGAAACAGCGCAAAACGCAACGTGGTCGCACCTCAATTTCCCTGTGAAATCTTGCCATTTTTGGACAAAGAGACTACCTTTTGTTTTTGAGCCCTAGCTCTGCCAGCACCTAGGGAAACCTAGCAAACCTACACATGTTTGAAAACTAGACACCCAGGGGAATTCAGCATGGGGTGACTCGACTGCCTACCACCAGGTTTTGTTACCCAGAATCCCTTGCAAAGCTAAGAATTTGACAAAAAAAACACATTTTCCTCACATTTCTGTGGTGGAAAGTTCTGGAATATGAGTGGATCAACAAATTTCCACCCACCCAGCGATCCCCAAGGTCTCCCAAAAAAAATGATACCTCACTTGCGTGGGTAGGCATAGTGGCTGCGACATGAAACAGCACAAAACGCAACGTGGTCGCACCTCAATTTCCCAGTGAAATCTTGCCATTTTTGGACAAAGAGACTACCTTTTGTTTTTGAGCCCTAGCTCTGCCAGCACCTAGGGGAACCTAGCAAACCTATACATTTTTGAAAACTAGACACCCAGGGGAATTCAGAATGGGGTGACCCGACTGCCTACCACCAGGTTTTGTTACCCAGAATCCCTCGCAAAGCTAAGAATTTGACAAAAAAACACATTTTCCTCACATTTCTGTGGTGGAAAGTTCTGGAATCTGCGTGGATCAACAAATTTCCACCCACCCAGCGTTCCCCAAGGTCTGCCAAAAAAAATGGTACCTCACTTACGTGGGTAGGCATAGTGGCTGCGACATGAAACAGCGCAAAACGCAATGTGGTCGCACCTCAATTTCCCTGTGAAATCTTGCCATTTTTGGACAAAGAGACTACCTTTTGTTTTTGAGCCCTAGCTCTGCCAGCACCTAGGGAAACCTAGCAAACCTATACATTTTTGAAAACTAGACACCCAGGGGAATTCGGGATGGGGTGACTCGACTGCCTACCACCAGGTTTTGTTACCCAGAATCCTTTGCAAAGCTAAGAATTTGACCAAAAAACTACATTTTCCTCACATTTCCGTGGTGGAAAGTGCTGGAATCTGCGTGGATCAACAAATTTCCACCCACCCAGCGTTCCCCAAGGTCTCCCCAAAAAAATGGTACCTCACTTGCGTGGATAGGCATAGTGGCTGCGACATGAAACAGCGCAAAACACAACGTGGTCGCACCTCAATTTCCCAGTGAAATCTTGCCATTTTTGGAAAAAGAGACTACCTTTTGTTTTTGAGCCCTAGCTCTGCCAGCACCTAGGGAAATCTAGCAAACCTATAAATTTTTGAAAACTAGACACCCAGGGGAATTCAGCAAGGGGTGACTCGACTGCCTACCACCAGGTTTTGTTACCCAGAATCCCTTGCAAATCTAAGAATTTGACAAAAAAACATTTTCCTCACATTTCTGTGGTGGAAAGTTCTGGAATCTGCGTGGATCAACAAATTTCCACCCACCCAGCGATCCCCAAGGTCTCCCAAAAAAAATGGTACCTCACTTGCGTAGGTAGGCATAGTGGCTGCGACATGAAACAGCGCAAAATGCAACGTGGTCGCACCTCAATTTCCCAGTGAAATCTTGCCATTTTTGGAAAAAGAGACTACCTTTTGTTTTTGAGCCCTAGCTCTGCCAGCACCTAGGGAAACCTAGCAAACCTATACATTTTTGAAAACTAGACACCCAGGGGAATTCAGGATGGGGTGACTCGACTGCCTACCACCAGGTTTTGTTACCCAGAATCCCTTGCAAATCTAAGAATGTGACAAAAAAACACATTTTCCTCACATTTCTGTGGTGGAAAGTTCTGGAATCTGCGTGGATCAACAAATTTCCACCCACCCAGCGATCCCCAAGGTCTCCCAAAAAAAATGGTACCTCACTTGCGTGGGTAGGCATAGTGGCTGCGACATGAAACAGCGCAAAATGCAACGTGGTTGCACCTCAATTTCCAAGTGAAATCTTGCCATTTTTGGACAAAGAGACTACCTTTTGTTTTTGAGCCCTAGCTCTGCCAGCACCTAGGGAAACCTTGCAAACCTATACATTTATGAAAACTAGACACCCAGGGAAATTCAGGATGGGGTGACTCGACTGCCTACCACCAGGTTTTGTTACCCAGAATCCCTTGCAAAGCTAAGAATTTGACAAAAAAAACACATTTTCCTCACATTTCTGTGGTGGAAAGTTCTGGAATATGAGTGGATCAACAAATTTCCACCCACCCAGCGATCCCCAAGGTCTCCCAAAAAAAATGATACCTCACTTGCGTGGGTAGGCATAGTGGCTGCGACATGAAACAGCACAAAACGCAACGTGGTCGCACCTCAATTTCCCAGTGAAATCTTGCCATTTTTGGACAAAGAGACTACCTTTTGTTTTTGAGCCCTAGCTCTGCCAGCACCTAGGGAAACCTAGCAAACCTATACATTTTTGAGATCTAGACACCCAGGGGAATTCAGGATGGGGTGACTCGACTGCCTACCACCAGGTTTTGTTACCCAGAATCCTTTGCAAAGGTAAGAATTTGACCCAAAAACTACATTTTCCTCACATTTCCGTTGTGGAAAGTGCTGGAATCTGCGTGGATCAACAAATTTCCACCCACCCAGCGTTCCCCAAGGTCTCCCCAAAAAAATGGTACCTCACTTGCGTGGATAGGCATAGTGGCTGCGACATGAAACAGCGCAAAACACAACGTGGTCGCACCTCAATTTCCCAGTGAAATCTTGCCATTTTTGGAAAAAGAGACTACCTTTTGTTTTTGAGCCCTAGCTCTGCCAGCACCTAGGGAAATCTAGCAACCCTATACATTTTTGAAATCTAGACACCCAGGGGAATTCAGGAAGGGGTGACTCGACTGCCTACCACCAGGTTTTGTTACCCAGAATCCCTTGCAAATCTAAGAATTTGACAAAAAAAACATTTTCCTCACATTTCTGTGGTGGAAAGTTCTGGAATCTGCGTGGATCAACAAATTTCCACCCACCCAGCGATCCCCAAGGTCTCCCGAAAAAATGGTACCTCACCTGCGTAGGTAGGCATAGTGGCTGCGACATGAAACAGCGCAAAATGCAACGTGGTCGCACCTCAATTTCCCAGTGAAATCTTGCCATTTTTGGAAAAAGAGACTACCTTTTGTTTTTGAGCCCTAGCTCTGCCAGCACCTAGGGAAACCTAGCAAACCTATACATTTTTGAAAACTAGACACCCAGGGGAATTCAGGATGGGGTGACTCGACTGCCTACCACCAGGTTTTGTTACCCAGAATCCCTTGCAAAGCTAAGAATTTGACAAAAAAAACACATTTTCCTCACATTTCTGTGGTGGAAAGTTCTGGAATATGAGTGGATCAACAAATTTCCACCCACCCAGCGATCCCCAAGGTCTCCCAAAAAAAATGATACCTCACTTGCGTGGGTAGGCATAGTGGCTGCGACATGAAACAGCACAAAACGCAACGTGGTCGCACCTCAATTTCCCAGTGAAATCTTGCCATTTTTGGACAAAGAGACTACCTTTTGTTTTTGAGCCCTAGCTCTGCCAGCACCTAGGGAAACCTAGCAAACCTATACATTTTTGAAAACTAGACACCCAGGGGAATTCAGAATGGGGTGACCCAACTGCCTACCACCAGGTTTTGTTACCCAGAATCCCTTGCAAATCTCAGAATTTGACAAAAAAACACATTTTCCTCACATTTCTGTGGTGGAAAGTTCTGGAATCTGCGTGGATCAACAAATATCCACCCACCCAGCGATCCCCAAGGTCTCCCAAAAAAAATGGGACCTCACTTGCGTGGGTAGGCATAGTGGCTGCGACATGAAACAGCGCAAAATGCAACGTGGTTGCACCTCAATTTCCCAGTGAAATCTTGCCATTTTTGGACAAAGAGACTACCTTTTGTTTTTGAGCCCTAGCTCTGCCAGCACCTAGGTAAACCTAGCAAACCTATACATTTTTGAAAACTAGACACCCAGGGGAATTCAGAATGGGGTGACCCGACTGCCTACCACCAGGTTTTGTTACCCAGAATCCCTTGCAAAACTAGGAACATGCCAAAAAAAACACATTTTCCTCACATTTCTGTGGTGGAAAGTTCTGGAACCTGCGTGGATCAACAAATTTCCACCCACCCAGCGTTCCACCAGGTCTCTCGAAAACAATGGTACCTCACTTGCGTGGGTAGGCATAGTGGCTGCGACATGAAACAGCGCAAAACGCAACGTGGTCGCACCTCAATTTCCCAGTGAAATCTTGCCATTTTTGGACAAAGAGACTACCTTTGGTTTTTGAGCCCTAGCTCTGCCAGCACCTAGAGAAACCTAGCAAACCTATACATTTTTGAGATCTAGACACCCAGGGGAATTCAGAATGGGGTGACCCGACTGCCTACCACCAGGTTTTGTTACCCAGAATCCTTTGCAAAGCTAAGAATTTGACCCAAAAACTACATTTTCCTCACATTTCCGTGGTGGAAAGTGCTGGAATCTGCGTGGATCAACAAATTTCCACCCACCCAGCGTTCCCCAAGGTCTCCCCAAAAAAATGGTACCTCACTTGCGTGGATAGGCATAGTGGCTGCGACATGAAACAGCGCAAAACGCAACGTGGTCGCACCTCAATTTCCCTGTGAAATCTTGCCATTTTTGGACAAAGAGACTACCTTTTGTTTTTGAGCCCTAGCTCTGCCAGCACCTAGGGAAACCTAGCAAACCTACACATGTTTGAAAACTAGACACCCAGGGGAATTCAGAATGGGGTGACTCGACTGCCTACCACCAGGTTTTGTTACCCAGAATCCCTTGCAAAGCTAAGAATTTGACAAAAAAACACATTTTCCTCACATTTCTGTGGTGGAAAGTTCTGGAATCTGCGTGGATCAACAAATTTCCACCCACCCAGCGTTCCCCAAGGTCTGCCAAAAAAAATGGTACCTCACTTACGTGGGTAGGCATAGTGGCTGCGACATGAAACAGCGCAAAACGCAACGTGGTCGCACCTCAATTTCCCTGTGAAATCTTGCCATTTTTGGACAAAGAGACTACCTTTTGTTTTTGAGCCCTAGCTCTGCCAGCACCTAGGGAAACCTAGCAAACCTACACATGTTTGAAAACTAGACACCCAGGGGAATTCAGCATGGGGTGACTCGACTGCCTACCACCAGGTTTTGTTACCCAGAATCCCTTGCAAAGCTAAGAATTTGACAAAAAAAACACATTTTCCTCACATTTCTGTGGTGGAAAGTTCTGGAATATGAGTGGATCAACAAATTTCCACCCACCCAGCGATCCCCAAGGTCTCCCAAAAAAAATGATACCTCACTTGCGTGGGTAGGCATAGTGGCTGCGACATGAAACAGCACAAAACGCAACGTGGTCGCACCTCAATTTCCCAGTGAAATCTTGCCATTTTTGGACAAAGAGACTACCTTTTGTTTTTGAGCCCTAGCTCTGCCAGCACCTAGGGGAACCTAGCAAACCTATACATTTTTGAAAACTAGACACCCAGGGGAATTCAGAATGGGGTGACCCGACTGCCTACCACCAGGTTTTGTTACCCAGAATCCCTCGCAAAGCTAAGAATGTGACAAAAAAACAAATTTTCCTCACATTTCTGTGGTGGAAAGTTCTGGAATCTGCGTGGATCAACAAATTTCCACCCACCCAGCGTTCCCCAAGGTCTGCCAAAAAAAATGGTACCTCACTTACGTGGGTAGGCATAGTGGCTGCGACATGAAACAGCGCAAAACGCAACGTGGTCGCACCTCAATTTCCCTGTGAAATCTTGCCATTTTTGGACAAAGAGACTACCTTTTGTTTTTGAGCCCTAGCTCTGCCAGCACCTAGGGAAACCTAGCAAACCTATACATTTTTGAAAACTAGACACCCAGGGGAATTCGGGATGGGGTGACTCGACTGCCTACCACCAGGTTTTGTTACCCAGAATCCTTTGCAAAGCTAAGAATTTGACCAAAAAACTACATTTTCCTCACATTTCCGTGGTGGAAAGTGCTGGAATCTGCGTGGATCAACAAATTTCCACCCACCCAGCGTTCCCCAAGGTCTCCCCAAAAAAATGGTACCTCACTTGTGTGGATAGGCATAGTGGCTGCGACATGAAACAGCGCAAAACACAACGTGGTCGCACCTCAATTTCCCAGTGAAATCTTGCCATTTTTGGAAAAAGAGACTACCTTTTGTTTTTGAGCCCTAGCTCTGCCAGCACCTAGGGAAATCTAGCAAACCTATAAATTTTTGAAAACTAGACACCCAGGGGAATTCAGCAAGGGGTGACTCGACTGCCTACCACCAGGTTTTGTTACCCAGAATCCCTTGCAAATCTAAGAATTTGACAAAAAAACATTTTCCTCACATTTCTGTGGTGGAAAGTTCTGGAATCTGCGTGGATCAACAAATTTCCACCCACCCAGCGATCCCCAAGGTCTCCCAAAAAAAATGGTACCTCACTTGCGTAGGTAGGCATAGTGGCTGCGACATGAAACAGCGCAAAATGCAACGTGGTCGCACCTCAATTTCCCAGTGAAATCTTGCCATTTTTGGAAAAAGAGACTACCTTTTGTTTTTGAGCCCTAGCTCTGCCAGCACCTAGGGAAACCTAGCAAACCTATACATTTTTGAAAACTAGACACCCAGGGGAATTCAGGATGGGGTGACTCGACTGCCTACCACCAGGTTTTGTTACCCAGAATCCCTTGCAAATCTAAGAATGTGACAAAAAAACACATTTTCCTCACATTTCTGTGGTGGAAAGTTCTGGAATCTGCGTGGATCAACAAATTTCCACCCACCCAGCGATCCCCAAGGTCTCCCAAAAAAAATGGTACCTCACTTGCGTGGGTAGGCATAGTGGCTGCGACATGAAACAGCGCAAAATGCAACGTGGTTGCACCTCAATTTCCAAGTGAAATCTTGCCATTTTTGGACAAAGAGACTACCTTTTGTTTTTGAGCCCTAGCTCTGCCAGCACCTAGGGAAACCTTGCAAACCTATACATTTATGAAAACTAGACACCCAGGGAAATTCAGGATGGGGTGACTCGACTGCCTACCACCAGGTTTTGTTACCCAGAATCCCTTGCAAATCTAAGAATTTGACAAAAAAAACACATTTTCCTCACATTTCTGTGGTGGAAAGTTCTGGAATATGAGTGGATCAACAAATTTCCACCCACCCAGCGATCCCCAAGGTCTCCCAAAAAAAATGATACCTCACTTGCGTGGGTAGGCATAGTGGCTGCGACATGAAACAGCACAAAACGCAACGTGGTCGCACCTCTATTTCCCAGTGAAATCTTGCCATTTTTGGACAAAGAGACTACCTTTTGTTTTTGAGCCCTAGCTCTGCCAGCACCTAGGGAAACCTAGCAAACCTATACATTTTTGAAAACTAGACACCCAGGGAAATTCAGAATGGGATGACCCGACTGCCTACCACCAGGTTTTGTTACCCAGAATCCCTTGCAAAGCTAAGAATTTGACAAAAAAACACATTTTCCTCACATTTCTGTGGTGGAAAGTTCTGGAATCTGCGTGGATCAACAAATTTCCACCCACCCAGCGTTCCCCAAGGTCTGCCAAAAAAAATGGTACCTCACTTACGTGGGTAGGCATAGTGGCTGCGACATGAAACAGCGCAAAACGCAACGTGGTCGCACCTCAATTTCCCTGTGAAATCTTGCCATTTTTGGACAAAGAGACTACCTTTTGTTTTTGAGCCCTAGCTCTGCCAGCACCTAGGGAAACCTAGCAAACCTACACATGTTTGAAAACTAGACACCCAGGGGAATTCAGAATGGGGTGACTCGACTGCCTACCACCAGGTTTTGTTACCCAGAATCCCTTGCAAAGCTAAGAATTTGACAAAAAAACACATTTTCCTCACATTTCTGTGGTGGAAAGTTCTGGAATCTGCGTGGATCAACAAATTTCCACCCACCCAGCGTTCCCCAAGGTCTGCCAAAAAAAATGGTACCTCACTTACGTGGGTAGGCATAGTGGCTGCGACATGAAACAGCGCAAAACGCAACGTGGTCGCACCTCAATTTCCCTGTGAAATCTTGCCATTTTTGGACAAAGATACTACCTTTTGTTTTTGAGCCCTAGCTCTGCCAGCACCTAGGGAAACCTAGCAAACCTATACATTTTTGAAAACTAGACACCCAGGGGATTTCAGGATGGGGTGATTCGACTGCCTACCACCAGGTTTTGTTACCCAGAATCCTTTGCAAATCTAAGAATATGTCAAAAAAACAAATTTTCCTCACATTTCTGTGGTGGAAAGTTCTGGAACCTGCGTGGATCAACAAATTTCCACCCACCCAGCGTTCCACCAGGTCTCTCGAAAACAATGGTACCTCACTTGCGTGGGTAGGCATAGTGGCTGCGACATGAAACAGCACAAAACGCAACGTGGTCGCACCTCAGTTTCCCAGTGAAATCTTGCCATTTTTGGACAAAGAAACTACCTTTTGTTTTTGAGCCCTAGCTCTGCCAGCACCTAGGGAAACCTAGCAAACCTATACATTTTTTAAAACTAGACATCCAGGGGAATTCAGGATGGGGTGACTCGACTGCCTACCACCAGGTTTTGTTACCCAGAATCCCTTGCAAATCTAAGAATATGTCAAAGAAAACACATTTTCCTCACATTTCTGTGGTGGAAAGTTCTGGAATATTCGTGGATCAACAAATTTCAACCCACCCAGCGTTCCCCCAGGTCTCCCGAAAATAATGGTACCTCACTTGCGTGGGTAGGCATAGTGGCTCCGACACGAAACCGCGCAAAACGCAACGTGGTCGCACCTCAATTTCCCAGTGAAATCTTGCCATTTTTGACAAAGAGACTACCTTTGGTTTTTGAGCCCTAGCTCTGCCAGCACCTAGGGAAACCTAGCAAACCTATACATTTTTGAAATCTAGACACCCAGGGGAATTCAGGATGGGGTGGTTCGACTGCCTACCACCAAGTTTTGTTACCCAGAATCCTTTGCAAAGCTAAGAATTTGACCAAAAAACTACATTTTCCTCACATTTCTGTGGTGGAAAGTGCGTGGATCAACAAATTTCCACCCACCCAGCGTTCCCCCAGGTCTCTCAAAAAAAATGGTACCTCACTTGCGTGGGTAGGCATAGTGGCTGCGACATGAAACAGCGCAAAACTCAATGTGGTCGCACCTCAATTTCCCAGTGAAATCTTGCCATTTTTGGGCAAAGAGACTACCTTTTGTTTTTGAGCCCTAACTCTGCCAGCACCTAAGGAAACCTAGCAAACCTATACATTTTTGAAAACCAGACATCCAGGGGAATTCAGGATGTGGTGACTCGACTGCCTTCCACCAGGTTTTGTTACCCAGAATCCTTTGCAAAGCTAAGAATATGTCAAAAAAACAAATTTTCCTCACATTTCTGTGGTGGAAAGTTCTGGAACCTGCGTGGATCAACAAATTTCCACCCACCCAGCGTTCCACCAGGTCTCTCGAAAACAATGGTACCTCACTTGCGTGGGTAGGCATAGTGGCTGCGACATGAAACAGCGCAAAACGCAACGTGGTCGCACCTCAGTTTCCCAGTGAAATCTTGCCATTTTTGGACAAAGAAACTACCTTTTGTTTTTGAGCCCTAGCTCTGCCAGCACCTAGGGAAACCTAGCAAACCTATACATTTTTTAAAACTAGACATCCAGGGGAATTCAGGATGGGGTGACTCGACTGCCTACCACCAGGTTTTGTTACCCAGAATCCCTTGCAAATCTAAGAATATGTCAAAGAAAACACATTTTCCTCACATTTCTGTGGTGGAAAGTTCTGGAATATTCGTGGATCAACAAATTTCCACCCACCCAGCGTTCCCCCAGGTCTCCCAAAAATAATGGTACCTCACTTGCGTGGGTAGGCATAGTGGCTCCGACACGAAACCGCGCAAAACGCAACGTGGTCGCACCTCAATTTCCCAGTGAAATCTTGCCATTTTTGACAAAGAGACTACCTTTGGTTTTTGAGCCCTAGCTCTGCCAGCACCTAGGGAAACCTAGCAAACCTATACATTTTTGAAATCTAGACACCCAGGGGAATTCAGGATGGGGTGGTTCGACTGCCTACCACCAGGTTTTGTTACCCAGAATCCTTTGCAAAGCTAAGAATTTGACCAAAAAACTACATTTTCCTCACATTTCTGTGGTGGAAAGTGCGTGGATCAACAAATTTCCACCCACCCAGCGTTCCCCCAGGTCTCTAAAAAAAAATGGTACCTCACTTGCGTGGGTAGGCAAAGTGGCTGCGACATGAAACAGCGCAAAACTCAATGTGGTCGCACCTCAATTTCCCAGTGAAATCTTGCCATTTTTGGGCAAAGAGACTACCTTTTGTTTTTGAGCCCTAACTCTGCCAGCACCTAAGGAAACCTAGCAAACCTATACATTTTTGAAAACCAGACATCCAGGGGAATTCAGGATGTGGTGACTCGACTGCCTTCCACCAGGTTTTGTTACCCAGAATCCTTTGCAAAGCTAAGAATATGTCAAAAAAACAAATTTTCCTCACATTTCTGTGGTGGAAAGTTCTGGAACCTGCGTGGATCAACAAATTTCCACCCACCCAGCGTTCCACCAGGTCTCTCGAAAACAATGGTACCTCACTTGCGTGGGTAGGCATAGTGGCTGCGACATGAAACAGCGCAAAACGCAACGTGGTCGCACCTCAGTTTCCCAGTGAAATCTTGCCATTTTTGGACAAAGAAACTACCTTTTGTTTTTGAGCCCTAGCTCTGCCAGCACCTAGGGAAACCTAGCAAACCTATACATTTTTTAAAACTAGACATCCAGGGGAATTCAGGATGGGGTGACTCGACTGCCTACCACCAGGTTTTGTTACCCAGAATCCCTTGCAAATCTAAGAATATGTCAAAGAAAACACATTTTCCTCACATTTCTGTGGTGGAAAGTTCTGGAATATTCGTGGATCAACAAATTTCCACCCACCCAGCGTTCCCCCAGGTCTCCCAAAAATAATGGTACCTCACTTGCGTGGGTAGGCATAGTGGCTCCGACACAAAACCGCGCAAAACGCAACGTGGTCGCACCTCAATTTCCCAGTGAAATCTTGCCATTTTTGACAAAGAGACTACCTTTGGTTTTTGAGCCCTAGCTCTGCCAGCACCTAGGGAAACCTAGCAAACCTATACATTTTTGAAATCTAGACACCCAGGGGAATTCAGGATGGGGTGGTTCGACTGCCTACCACCAGGTTTTGTTACCCAGAATCCTTTGCAAAGCTAAGAATTTGACCAAAAAACTACATTTTCCTCACATTTCTGTGGTGGAAAGTACGTGGATCAACAAATTTCCACCCACCCAGCGTTCCCCCAGGTCTCTCCAAAAAAATGGTACCTCACTTGCGTGGGTAGGCATAGTGGCTGCGACATGAAACAGCGCAAAACTCAACGTGGTCGCACCTCAATTTCCCAGTGAAATCTTGCCATTTTTGGACAAAGAGACTACCTTTTGTTTTTGAGCCCTAACTCTGCCAGCACCTAAGGAAACCTAGCAAACCTATACATTTTTGAAAACCAGACATCCGGGGGAATTCAGGATGTGGTGACTCGACTGCCTTGCACCAGGTTTTGTTACCCAGAATCCCTTGCAAAGCTAAGAATTTGACAAAAAAAACACATTTTCCTCACATTTCTGTGGTGGAAAGTTCTGGAATATGAGTGGATCAACAAATTTCCACCCACCCAGCGATCCCCAAGGTCTCCCAAATAAATGGTACCTCACTTGCGTGGGTAGGCATAGTGGCTGCGACATGAAACAGCGCAAAGCGCAACGTGGTCGCACCTCAATTTCCCAGTGAAATCTTGCCATTTTTGGACAAAGAGACTACCTTTTGTTTTTGAGCCCTAGCTCTGCCAGCACCTAGGGAAACCTAGCAAACCTATACATGTTTGAAAACTAGACACCCAGGGAAATTCAGAATGGGGTGACTCGACTGCCTACCACCAGGTTGTCTTACCCAGAATCCCTTGCAAAGCTAAGAATTTGACAAAAAAACCACATTTTCCTCACATTTCTGTGGTGGAAAGTTCTGGAATCTGCGTGGATCAACAAATTTCCACCCACCCAGCGTTCCCCAAGGTCTGCCAAAAAAAATTGTACCTCACTTACGTGGGTAGGCATAGTGGCTGCGACATGAAACAGCGCAAAACGCAACGTGGTCGCACCTCAATTTGCCAGTGAAATCTTGCCATTTTTGGACAAAGAGACTACCTTTTGTTTTTGAGCCCTAGCTCTGCCAGCACCTAGGGAAACCTAGCAAACCTATACATTTATGAAAACTAGACACCCAGGGGAATTCAGGATGGGGTGACTCGACTGCCTACCACCAGGTTTTGTCACCCAGAATCCCTTGCAAAGCTAAGAATTTGACCAAAAAAACACATTTTCCTCACATTTCTGTGGTGGAAAGTTCTGGAATCTGCGTGGATCAACAAATTTCCACCCACCCAGTGTTCCCCCAGGTCTCCCGAAAAAAATGGTACTTCACTTGCGTGGGTAGGCATAGTGGCTGCAACAGGAAAAGGTTCAAATCGTACGGTGGTGAATTTACAATACCCTATAGCAAAACTACCTTGATTTTTGGGGGGGCACCTGAGTTTTTGGCCCGGGGCTCGGCGGCCATCTTTGGAAACTACCAAACCCAAACCCAAACAGTTCTGAAAACTAGACACGCGGGGGAGTCCAGGGAGGTATGGCATGCGTGGGTCCCCCAATGTATTCCTACCCAGAATTCCTTGCAAACCTTAAAATTAGGTAAAAAAAACACTTTTCCAATCTTTTATGCGTGGGATCTCCGTGGCGGCAAAAATGTCCTACCACCCAGCGTTCCCCTTGTTCTCCAGAGTAAAATGATACCTCACTTGTGTGGGTGCTTCAAAGCAGAACAGGCTAAAAATGAATTAAAAAAAAAGTATATAGGTTTGACAAATTAAGCACCCCAACCTTAGTCACAGGGCTTTGGCCCACCCACACAAGTGAGGTATCATTTTACTCGGGAGATCAAGGGGAACGCTGGGTGGTAGGACATTTGTGCCTTGCAGGGAGATCCCACCCAAAAATGTATGGAAAAGTGTTTTTTTCAACCTAAATTTAAGGTTTGCAGGGATTTCTGGGTGGGAAACATTGGGGGACCCACGCATGCCATACCTCCCTGGACTCCCCTGGGTGTCTAGTTTTCAGAACTGTTTGGGTTTGGTAGTTCCAAAGATGCCCGCCAAGCCCCGGGCCAAAAACTCATGGGAACCCCTTTGCAAAACCAAATTGTTTTGAATGAATTAAGTTTTCAATTGGAGAATGTGCGATTCAGGGGACAATATAGCATGAAAATTGTGACAGACAATTTCAAGTTTGCAAGAGATTGTGGACAAAAAACAACAATAGAATTCACCAGAAAGACATGACCATATACAACCATGATTTAATAATAATATCTAAATTTAGAAAGTTATTTATAGCTATAATATACACCATAACTGAGTTACTCAAAAGTCAAAGATTCAAGCACGGCTATCTATTCCTCAAAGACACACACATACAGGTTGGATTTGGCACGAGGGCGAGTGATGGTTCAGTACATAAAATTTTATTAACATGATATTTCAAAAAAATGAAATGATCTGTCAATAAATAAATGCATAAAAACCGAACCAGTGACTCGCAACTCGTGAGCTGTAAAGCCACGACAAGGCACCAACCGTTTTACAGGCCATTCACGCACCTTTCACACCTGATACAAACCAGACCACTGACACCATCTGGAAGGAAATGCAACACATTACAACAATCACAATAAGGGACAAGGTACACCCTACTGCAGAAAGAGAAAAAAAAAATATTACTACACAGCCATCTAATCCGCAAGCACACTCACATACTGGTTGGATTTGGCATGAGGGTGAGTGATGATTCAGTACATACAATTGTATTCGCAAGTAATTTCACAAAAAATGAAATACACTGCGTATAATTGAAAGTATGATTAACTGAACCACTGACTCACAGCTCGTGAGCTGTAAAGCCACGTCAAGGCACCAACCTCTTTACAGGCCATTCATACACCTTTCGTACGTGTGACACATACAAAACATTCACACCGCCAGCCGTGGAAACATCACATTTCAACACTCACACCAGCAAACAACGCCATTCAAGGGCCCATCACTTTCACACGCCCACATTTCTGACACTGCAACTACACAAAATGATGGACTGCGTGGTGTGTCACTCAACTAGCAGTGTGTGTAGTGACCAACAGAAAGTAACTACTCACACACCGCCAGCCGAGCGCCAGTCCACCCATACCACCATCCAAGCACCAGACCATGCACACAGCCAGCCAAACACCACTCAGCGCACACCGACAGCCAAGCACAACTCCGTGCACAGACAGCCAAGTACCACTCCACACACACCACCAGCCAAGCGCCACTCCACACACACCGCCAGCCAAGGACCACTCCGTGCACAGACAGCCAAGTACCACTCCACGCACACCACCAGCCAAGCGCCACTCCACACACACCTCCAGCCAAGCACCACTCCGTGCACAGACAGCAAAGTAGCACTCCATGCACACCACCAGCCAAGCGCCACTCCACACACACCGCCGTGCACAGACAGCCAAGTACCACTCCACACACACCACCAGCCAGCGTCACTCCACACACACCGCCAGCCAAGCACCACTCCGTGCATAGACAGCGAATTACCCCTCCACGCACACCACCAGCCAAGTGCCACTTCACACACACCGCCAGCCAAGCAACACTCCGCGCATAGACAGCGAATTACCCCTCCACGCACACCACCAGCCAAGCACCACTTCACACACACCGCCAGCCAAGCACCACTCCGTGCATAGACAGCGAATTACCCCTCCACGCACACCACCAGCCAAGCGCCACTTCACACACACCGCCAGCCAAGCACCACTCCGTGCACACACAGCCAAGTATCACTCCACACACAACATCCAGCAAAGCGCAACTCCACACACACCGCCAGCCAAGCACCAGGATGCACACACCACAAACACATTTAGAATTCTTTTTTTCAAAATAACAGTAAACAAATGGAAATACCTACAAATCAGCTAACACAAATTCTAAAACTAAACACTTTGCACTAATGCCAATCCTTGAAACAAACTAAAAAATTTTACAGAATGCAGACCAGGCAATTCACTTTACAGCTCATTAAAACTCCCAAAACTTCTTTTGTGTGTGGTACGATTTAAAACAAGCTGTCAGACACAATCCAGGCTTAGAAGGACAGTACATACGAGACTCCTTCCGCACGCCTCTTCGCCAACAGACTCTGCATCTGCTAGTCGGAAAGTCTCTTGCGGTAGTGGGAGGAATGTACTCAGGAAAGTGGCGATCTTTCAATCTAGCCACATCCTCCACCACTCCAAATCTAGGAACACTTGCCTGCTTCACAAGTACAAGGCTGCCTATTATAGACTCCTGAAACTTAACAAAAGGCATCTTCGTCTCAGGACAAGACTTCTGGTACACAACAAAAGCATTAAAGGATGCCAAGTGGAACAGATGGATAGCCAACTTCTTGTACTAAACGTAAGCCTTTCGAAGAGCAGCATAAGGTTCCAACCTCTGATCTACTCTGTCAACACCACCCATGAACTTATTGTAAGCTAAAATGCACACAGGTTTGCGCACTTCAGCACCTTGAATCCAAACAGGCACAGGTACAGTACTTTCATCGTGGATAGTAGTCAGCATGTACACATCTCTCTTGTCTGAAAACTTCACAGCTAGAAGCTCCCCGCATCGCAATGCAGTAGACTGTCCCCACACAAGCCTTTTGCAAACAAGTTCCTTTGGGAAACCTTTACGGTTACTGCGCATTGTGCCACAAGCAACAGTGCCCACTTTGGCCAACTCCTGGAACAACCGCACACCAGTGTAGAAGTTATCTACATATAAATGATGGCCTTTGTTAAATAATCCTCTACCTAGTTCCCACACAATTTTCTCAGTCACTCCAAAAGTAGAAGGACAACCAGGAGGGTTAATGCTGGACTCCTTACCAGTGTACACCCTGACATTGTAGACATATCCAGTCTCACTGTCACACAGCATATACAGTTTGATTCCATAGCGTGCCCTCTTACTAGGAATGTATTGCCTAAAAACCAAGCGGCCCTTGAACAATAGCAAAGACTCATCCACTGCAATTTCTTTACCAGGGACAAAGATCTCAGAAAAACGATCAACAAAGTGATCAAGGACAGGCCGAATTTTAAACAAACGGTCACAATCAGGGTGATCGCGAGGCAACGCTAAACCATTATCAACAAAATGCATCATCCGAAGAAGAAGCATATACCGATCACGACTTATGACTGCTGGAAATATAGCTGTTGCCATCAAGGGACTAGTGGACCAATATGAAGTCATTGATGGCTTCCTTAGCAAGCCCATCAAAAAAGTTAATCCCAAAAACTTCTTCATCTCTTCAACATTTGTGGTCCACCGGGTTGCTCTAGAATGGGGCTTAAGGCTGGCACTGTTGTCCCTCAAAAACTGTTCTGCATACAAATTAGTTTGATCAACAATCTCTTGCAAAACACATCGTCAAAAAACAACTGAAAATTATTGGCTGAAAATTCTCAGTATTCACTCTACACCCAGGAACACCAGTGAACTCTGGCAATGCCGGCTGCACCATGCCAGGGGGAACCCAGAGGCCATCCCTATCAACGGGGGGAGCAGCCACCCCAGCCTGCAGCCCAGAAGCCTCTTGCTGCTGTTCACCAACGGGAAGCCTAACAGCCACAGATACTTCTGGCTGCACAACACCAACAGAAGACATAGCATCCCCAGAGGGCTCTTCCTGCACTACACCAACGGGAAGCCTAGCAGCCTGAGATGCTTCTTGCTGCACTACACCACCGGGACACCAAGCAGGCCCAGATGCCTCTTGCCGCTCTACACCAATGGGAAGCCTAACAGCCCCAGATGCCTCTTGCTGCACTACACCAGCAGGAAGACGAAAAGCACCAGATGCCTCTTGGTGCACCACAGCAATGTGAAGCCTTTTGGGCGCAGGCTGCAGCCCACATGCCTCTTGCCGATGTAAAAAGAAAGGAAACCTTGCGGCCCTAGGCAACAGCACAGATGCCTCTTGGCCCACTACCGGCACATCAATGTCCTCCTCTACCATAGGCCCTTCATCAACACTAGAAGAAGATTTATCACCCGATGATGATGATTCCATGCGCAGAGAAGACTCACTGCCTGAATCTTCTGCTCCTACCTCTGGGTCCGAATCGGACTCAGTCTCTGAACCATGGTCAGAGGAAGACTCAAAAAGCAAACCAAGAACCTGCTGAGCAGTAATCCTGCGACTAGCCATTATCCTTACAAAGCAAGAAGACTGCACACACAAGTGAACAACAACCTACACTGTGCAAAGTAAGAAGTAAACAAGGTAAGGCTTTCACAAAAAAAACAATACAATCCAAAACAATTTCACTCTTAACAAATATAGCTACGCTCACCAGCACCTACTCTGCTGAGACACAGCAAAAAGAAATGATATCCCACTAGAAAGAAAAAAAGAAATGACAGATTAGAAAACAAAGTGCACATCAAACACTAATGCTGAAAAAGAAAAAAAAAAAAACAGAGCCACACAAACTGCTATAAGTTCAACCTTTTTCAAAAAGACAAACATCAAGGGAAAGTAGTAAAAAATACATTCACTTACCAAGCACAAGCAACTACACAAGCTGCAAACAGACCCGCAGCCTACAACAATCCAAACAGCATAAGCCTGGAACAAGACAACAATAGAGAAGAAAAAAAAATTACTACCACATTTCACAAACAATATAACATTTAAAAAAACAACACACAAATTTGCCCCCCAAATTTACATTCGCCCAGATGGGCCATCAAATAGGGCTTAGACCAATTGGGATTAGATGAGGTTTAACTTCAAGACACTGGTTAATTTTTTGAATTTTTTTTACTGCCTGACCCCTTTGGTGCCAGTCGGTCTTTTGCTCCTACCAGTACCCCCATCACACAGGGGCAGTAAGGACATTCATACACCTTTCGTACGTGTGACACATACAAAACATTCACACTGCCAGCGCCATTCAAGGGCCCATCACTTTCACACGCCCACATATCTGACACAGCAACTACAGAAAATGATGGACTGCATAGAGTGTCACTCAACTAGCAGTGTGTGTAGTGACCAACAGAAAGTAACTACTCACACACCGCCAGCCGAGCGCCAGACCACCCACACCACCATCCAAGCACCAGACCATGCACACCGCCAGCCAAACACCACTCAGCGCACACCGACAGCCAAGTACCACTCCACACACACCACCAGCTAAGCACCACTCCACGCACACCGCAAGCCAAGCGCCACTCACCGTTAGCCAAGCACCGCTCCACGCACACCATCCAGCCAATTACCACTCCACACACACCGCCAGCCAAACACCACTCCACACACACCACCAGCCAAACACCACTCCGTGCACAGACAACCAAGTACCACTCCATGCACACCATCCAGCCAAGCGCCACTCCACACATACCGCCAGCCAAGCAGCACTCCGTGTACAGACAGCCAAATACCACTGCACGCACACCATCCAGCCAAGCGCAACTCCACACACACCGCCAGCCAAGCACCACTCCACGCACACCGCAAGCCAAGCGCCACTCCACACACACCGCCAGCCAAGCACCACTCCATGCACAGACAGCCAAGTACCACTCCACGCACACCACCGGCCAAGCGCCACTCCACACACACCGCCAGCCAAGCACCACTCCACACACACCGCCAGCCAAGGCAGTAAGGACAAAAAAAAGACCAACTGGCACCAAGGGAGGCGGACAGTAAAAAACAACCAAAATTTTAACCACCATTGGAACAAAACTCAAATCCTAGGGCCTAGTGGGCCAAAAAACAGGAGGCAAAACGTCAAAAAAAGGGCCGATTTGCCCCAAGGGGGGGCAGAAATTCAAAAACATAATTACTTGCCACCAGGAAGCGACCCTTGCCCAAGGGGTCGCTTCCTAAAAACTAAATTTAAATTCCCTGGTGCTAGTGGGCATTTTCTGCCCCCCCCCCCCCCGGCGCAAAACGGCAAAAAAAACTGGCCGATTTGCCCCCAGGGTGGACAGAAAAACAAAAACACAATCATGGCCACCTGGAGGCGAACCTTACCCAAGGGGTCGCTTCCCAAAACACATTGCCCCTGTTAAACCTGAGACGGGTCGGGGACAATCGGTATTTGCCCGGCGGTATTGCCTCTGTGACCCTCTAGTTATTTAATCAATGAAGAGGCAGGCGCTGGAGACTGGAAGGCAGGAAACAAGGTTTTTTATTCTCTCCGGAGGAGAACACAACAAAACGGGCAGAAGGTATCGTTCTGAGGTGCTCTAGCTACATTTCTGAGGCCTGGCCTCTTATACACTGTTTTATGACTTTATTGCAGATTACATATTCATGTTAAAGCTTTGATGTATGGAAAAGACATTCCCGGAACTCCCCTTTGGGCCCGTTCCCATACACATTTACAGTTGAAGTCCCCACCCTAGTCACAACAGGTGATGAGTATCGCGCAGCTGGATATTCCGCCGATTCACGGAATGTGGGGGGTTTGATCGGATCTCATGGAGTGGGGGCTTTGATCAACCCGGGGATCCTTTGGTGGGGGAAGCTTTCTATTGTACGGGGAGGGGCAAGGAATGGTATCGGCAGTGCTGGGTGTCGGCCTGGGAACGGGGAAGACAAACGGGCACACGGGGAAAAAAAGGGGGGTTTGCATCTAAGGGCCGGGGATCGTGAAAGGGAAGAAGGGAGGTGTCGCGCTGGGAACAGGATGAGGGCCTGGGGCAGAGCAGCGCCGAAGAGGGGTTTATGATTCAAGGCAGGTGCAAGCAGGGGGTTGGTCAGCGTGCAGGCTTAGTGAGGGCGAAGGGCTATATCAGGGGCCAGCGGCATGCAAAAGGGTTCGCTCTGATCAGGGCATCTTAAAATGGCGGGTGCGCACGACAAAAGTGTGGCATCAGGGGAAGAGGCAAGATGGCGCAGATAATGTTCACCAAACCGTACTAATTTTCAACAGTCCTCCCTTTAACATATTCAAGACATCTTGCTGGTTCATTTTCTACTCGGTTCTATTGTGGTGGGCATGAGAAAGAAAACGGTAGGAACCCTAGATGAAAAGAGTTGTAAACAATACATTTTAACATTTCTAGTTTTAGGAGGTGGACCTATTTGATAAACTTTTGATCAATTTGTTTTAGCAGGAAAGTCATAGAAATGTAATACAAAAAACGATTCTGTAGCGAGAGCAGCAAGTACATTTCATAACGTGAACTGGTAGGTTATTACATATATCAGATTCGGATTGGAACATGATCAATACAATGGCGGCTGGGAGAGAAATGAGGCATAGCAGAAACGGTGATTGAGGATGTCAAATGTTCGAAGTTAACGAGTTCTCATTATTCTTTGTTGTCTTTCGTTGGCGCTGTGGAGCACCGGCGGTGGAGCTACAAGTCCAGCTCTATTCTAAGTTCTGCGTTGCAGGGCACGACCCTTTCCTCGCGTTTCTGGTCGGAAAGGTCCTTTTCGCCCTGTGTCCTTTGAGGTGATTGTCAGAAAGTTCAGATGGAAGAAGAGCGTACAAAACAGTCCATAGGGTAGGTCGGAGAAAAAGGGGGATGGAGCAAGGCCAAATTAGGAACAAACTAGGGGAACGAGAGACTTCAGATGGGCGGGCTCATGACCGAGTCTGGAGAGCGGGGACCTTTCGGCACACATTCGAACATAGAGCGGGGGCATCAGTTTAGCCCTTTCTTCTCACTTTGCTGGAGGTAGTGCCTCGTCCTGTAGCTCTGTTCTGTCGCGGTCTCGCCTTGGCCCATGTCGTAGGTGTTCCATAGTCTGCAGTCAGGCCTCGTGCTCCCACATCCGGTCCTTCTCTCTCCTGACAGCCGTACCCTTAAACGAGTTTGAAAAGACAGTCTTTAGAGAATTTGCAGAGGAAGGAAATCACAAAAGTCTATTTCTCTCCCAGCTTCAGATAGAAATGAAAACGTCCGTTATTTTAGGGTTCACAACTAACATATAAATGACCGATGATGGGCCTGTTGGAGGTATTATGGCTTTCCTTCATAATTATTTATTACAGTTTCGACAGTTTATCTGATGGAGACCCACCTTCGTAAGACGGGCTTGACAAAGTTATGCCGTTCTCTAGGGCTTTATATTTACCAAGGGTACTGTGTGCTATCGACATGGTACTAAACAGATATTTTGCTGAGGGACGAACATAGGCTAAACAGTTCTTTTTATCAATGCGTCCTGTTTTTCAACTAAACACATTTTTTTTTTCTTTTTTTTTTCTTTTACTTTCGGCAGGGTTCATTTCAACGACTTCTTCACTTTGGTCTAGTCTTTTAACCTTGTAAAACATCATTCTGGTTCCTACGTAGCTTCCTACGGCCTGAGTACTTAATCAGAAAAGACAGGGGTTTTATGGGAGACAACTAGGGACATAGAAACTTGTGGCAAGGGCGTAAATCGACCCATTCCTCACAACCGGGAATGAGGGGTAGTTTCATAACTCCAGTTTGGAGCGGCTGATACAGGGGATGTAACAGGGGTGATCATTTTTCCTGTTTGGGTATTGCGACAATTCGGGGCGGGGAGGGTCGCGTATTCTGAGGTGCTTGTTTTATACCATAGGAGCCGTTGACATGTAGTTCCCTTATTACGGGTCAGATTAGGGAACCTCTGTCGTCTTACCTGTCCTTTCCCTTACGGCCCAACCTCGGTTCATTGACTTCTAGCGGAAAAGGAGAGGTAATGACACGGTCTCAGGGTGATTGTATTAAAGACAAGTTTTTGTGCAAATACTGACGGTATTTGAAGCCAATTAGGTGGTGCGCTAGGGGTGGCAGTCTGCCAATTTCGGGGCTAATCGCTCGGAAGAGTGGGAGTGCAAAAAATAGAAGGAGAGAGAGAGAGAGAGAGAGAGAGAGCGAGAGAGAGAGAGAGAGAGAGAGAGAGAGTGCAACGGCAGGCTAAATAGTACACGTGCAACAGAGAGGGTGGCAGTGTATTCAAGAAAGGCTATTTAGTGCATTACACAGTAAAGGACATTCACGGGTCTGCGTTAGGATCTTGTAATCATGCAGTTTGAGTATTAGACAGGGTAGAGGGGACGTGCCTTGAGAAAAGGAGAGAAGAGAGGAGGTACCATTTTGTCGCATTTTCTCGCATTCTCGGTCCTTCGACCAGTTGGGTCAGCGCCTCGGTCACACACACACATTCTCTCATAGTTTCGCATCATACGTGACATGGGTTCATTCGTCCGGTCTGGTTTAAGGGTGATCACTTTTTATCAGGTCGTGCTAATTTTTCGGGTTTGTTCGATACGTGAGTAGTTTGCAGGCGTGCTTAGGCACCACCTTGCGGCGCTAGTCTGCTTCGTGTATTAGACATGGCAAGGCTTCAGATCTTCGCCACACCTCGGCTGTAATTTCTGATGTAACCTGCAGAGGGAGGAAAAAGGGGGGAGGGGAGGGAACAGCATTCGCGCATATTTAAATACATGTATTCAAGAGTCCTTTACTCACCTCTTACTCGTCTTCCCTCCTCGGGGCAGAGTCCCCGGGGATATGGTTTCTGGAGTCGGGGGGGGGGGGGGCAGTGTGTCCATATAGGTCGTGTGCGGGGAACGTGAAAAGGAAACCAGAGGTGCCTAGTGCGAGGTATCTAGTCAAAGGACGTATCTCACTATCGGGATCCTTAAACCTCCTTCAACGCTGTGGCGTTCTAAGGTTCTTCGGTTCTTGGGTCAGCTCCGTTCCCTGATACCTTGGAACGTTGTACTTTATAACGTTTACATCATTTCATTTCACCCTCCTTTTACATTCCCTCATTTACACCGTTCGTTTTACCCATCCTTGGAAGTCAAGGTCTTCCTCCACGCGAGAGTTCATGAGTCAGTCGCGTACTTTGAAGGCAGAGTGTCGTGTTGTCGATCCGATCCGTCCTCCAGGGCTGGGCAACCATCTTCTTTCAACCTTAAAGAGAGAGCAGAGTAGGGTGCACAGAAAAGAACTTTCCCACCGATCCCACATTTTTTTAAAATAAAGCATGCAATACCCGTCCATAGTTTCGAAAACCTTTATTTCTCGGAATCATTTCAGTACGTGGATGATGAGGGTGCAGTCGTATTTGGTCGGACATGGCAATGGTTAAAGCGCGTATAGTGGGAGTGTCGTCTTGCGGAAATAAATACATTGGAAAGTTTTATTCATTCATTTGCAGGAAACTAAAACGTCTATTAATTGGCTGGGGGTTCGGGGGCATTTATTTCATAATTTAGAAACATAATCATAATAGTTGCAATCAGATTTCCTATATGCATACTGTATGTGTGCGTCGTAGATGAGGTTATACATCAGCTATAAAAAATATAATACATTGTACATTTGTAATCAACATTTTTAACGGGATCCTTTCATACTGTTCGTCGAGTGAGCTCTCCTTGTCTTTTCTAGCCAAGTGTACAAAGGATCATATAAAGTCTCAGAACATCAAGTTTATATTAGTGCGGAGGAACACCACGAGGTGTTCGCAAGTCCCTCTTGATACCGGCGCCATTTTGGGCGGGGCCGGCTCAGTCCGGAAGTAGCATCAGGGGGAAATGTTTCCCATTACTGGCAGTTTGGACCAGAGTCCTTTTCGGCAGTTCTAGAATTCATGCTAACAGAAGGAGTGGCAATGTCATGTTTATTTCGTTGGCGGTCAAGGCAGCCGTCCCTTACCGGAAACCTGCAGAGGCCGAAGGTTCCGCCGGGGACTTTTGTAGGGTCTTCAAGGCTGCGGAGATGCTGTCGGAGATGGGGGCTCGTGCCCCAGTGGGCAAATGTCCGAGTTATATTGCTGGTCAAAGTTACTCTAGTGGCCGGGGCCCGCCTTCCAGCGGACCCAGACGCCATTTTGAGGCCCTACAGGGGCCACTCTCGTCGAGTTTGCAAGAGTGGAAGAGATCCTTCGGAGTGAAAGGAAGAGGTCCCTGTTGTGTGAAAGCGGGACGTTCGGCTGGGGTGCAGCTGTGATGCCCCCACCTGGGGGGCGAGGGAGACTCGTTCGCGCCGTCTCCTTCTCCCGGTGCACTCCATGCTGCTCTTTTTCATCGCCCCGCATGAAGGTCTCTCCACATCCGGTGTTCCCCAAGTCTTGTGCTCAGTGCTGTGGGAGTATGGCCACCTGTGGCGCGCATTCGGCGCGGCACGAGTATCGGTGCAGTCATTGCAGGTTCGGTGTTCCGAAAATATGGCCACCATTGCACGTTCGGTGCTGCGCAAATACTGGGGTGCCACCATGGTGTGTTCGGTGCTGTGCAAGTATGGGCACCATCGCCTGACTGGGGGTGTTCGGCGTTGGGCCGGGGGCTGGGAGACCTCCTATCGGTGGAGGTGGGAGAGGCTCGTCCGCGTCGCCTCTCCCTCCCGGCCCGACCTGGACGCATTCCTGCAGGGGTATGGACAGGGCATCCGCCGCCCAGAGCTGCTGCGGCTGTTGCGGAGGAGAAAAGGAAGAGGTGCCTCGCTCTTCTCTGGACATGTGGCGGGACTACTTAAGTCTATCCAGGCCCGTTGCGGCTGGGCCGAGGAGGCATGTGGCGGGACTACCGGCAACTACCTAGGGCCGTTGCGGCTGGACTCCGCTGGCCCCTGCCTCTCCTCCGGCTTCCCCATATGTTAAGATTTCCTGACCAAGAGTTGGCAGCGGGGCCCGCCTTATATGGGTTGCCGCTGGTTGGGCGTAGCCGTAACCCTGCCCCACTTTGGAAGGTTCCAGAATGGGGGGGGGGCGAATGTTCTGTTTGACTTTCATTTTCTACAGTTTACCGTTATTATTTCTTGTTTGCTGTGTTAAATTAAAAGTTCAAGTTCATCAATGGTCTACGGATTTTGTTGTACCATTTCTTTCTTTCCAGGTTGCTTTTATGCTAAGTTTCTGCTTAACAGAGGTTGAGTAACACGGAAACACGTGTAGAGGGATGACGCAGATTCGTACATTACATACACACAAACTCAGACGGGGGGGGGGGGACAGTACAAGTACGACATACAAAGACCCAAGACGAATATAAAACAGTTATTGGTCATAATTATCTCTTTCCGTTTGTGAATCTTAAAGCGTGGCTGGGTTCCCGTCTTGACGTTGCCCGACCTAGGAGAACTTGAGCATGCCGCTGAAATTGTCCTGGCGAAATCTGTGCCATCGGGCATAATCAAACGTGGTGGTTCTATCTGGTCTGTCTATGTAAGTCGGGTTCTTCTTTGTCTCGCGCTTTTTCTCATACTGCCGATCTGTCGTTCCTGTCGGCCCTTTGCCTTTACTCACGCTCAGTAGAGTCGGGCATTGGGCTTTCCAGTGTCCGACATATCTACAAAAAGCGCATTGGTCTGGCCCTAAGTCTGGTCGTCTTTTGCGTAGTGTCGGGGGATAACTTGTGGGTAGCGGTGTCCTGGGGTTGTCCTGTCGGTATATTTCTCTACTTGGTTTGTCCTCGTCTTTTCTCTGTCGTTGCATAGCCTCTCTGCGCCACATACCGAGACTATCGAGCATAATAGGCGTTGTCTTATTATTTCGAAGGGCTATTTCTAACGTTTCTATTTTATCAAGGTCAAAGGATCCTGCCAGTGGCCACTGTTTGTCTTGACTTTCTTTGGTATACCTGTGCCACAATTTATTATAGGCTATGGTAACTAATCCATAGTTTATGAACATGTCCTTATTAGGGGTGCCTTCTAGTGGAGCTATATGGTCCACCTCTAATACACGGTCCGGGCTGAACCAATTATCAATCAATGGGGAGAAGACAGACATGACGGCTCGTAACGAGGGACTAATAAGTCAGCAGTGCCTATCTTATCACTAGGTGCAAAGACTAGACAGAATATTCCTATTCTACGTTGTTTGCAGGCAGTGAATACCTCATGAACAAAAAATAAAAAAAGAGTAACCAAGAGCGCGGAACAATCAAGCAATTAATAAATAAATAAATAGGATAGAAAAAGGACAATGGGGAGAGTAAGTAGGGCGCAAAAGTCTGCGTCCTCTACCCTTTCACTAACCGCAAAGAGGAAGCTGTTGTTTCCGGTTTGCAGACAGAGAATCTCCAGAAGACAATCTGTGAACAGTAGTTCGGGGTTAAAGAACCCAGTTTAATCAGTGAGGGAGAGGGGAGTCTCCCAAAAACCGTTAAGAAATAATAGAGTCAGTGGGGGAGAAAGATAGGCGCGACGGTTACGTTACCTATCCTTCACCGTTTGCAAAAGAGAAGGAGCCTACTGTTTCTCCGTGTGCAGACAGTGAATCTCCAAATAGGTCAAACAAAGAGTAATACTAGTATTTTATAAATAATCAAGCAATCAAACAATCAAGCAATCATTTCGCAACTTGTCGTGATTACACGACCTTACCCGGACCATGTGGACAGTTTCTTGTCTTCCGAATCCAGCGCCCGTTCGTCCTCTTTTTCTCGTATTTCTCACGGCACTCCTAATGGTTCCCAGTCAGGACCGTAGATCACTCGAGAGAGGTCTGTTCGGAACTAGTGAAGTTTGGATGATCGGCTGCCAGACGAGGGTCTATTGGGCAAGAGCTCTCCCGATCGTTGCAGTCGTTCACTCTGTCGTCGGGACCTCTCCCACTGGATCCACGAGTCGCTGATGGGCCCCACGCTTGGGACGCCAATTGTTAAACCTGAGACGGGTCGGGGACAATCGGTATTTGCCCGGCGGTATTGCCTCTGTGACCCTCTAGTTATTTAATCAATGAAGAGGCAGGCGCTGGAGACTGGAAGGCAGGAAACAAGGTTTTTTATTCTCTCCGGAGGAGAACACAACAAAACGGGCAGAAGGTATCGTTCTGAGGTGCTCTAGCTACATTTCTGAGGCCTGGCCTCTTATACACTGTTTTATGACTTTATTGCAGATTACATATTCATGTTAAAGCTTTGATGTATGGAAAAGACATTCCCGGAACTCCCCTTTGGGCCCGTTCCCATACACATTTACAGTTGAAGTCCCCACCCTAGTCACAACAGGTGATGAGTATCGCGCAGCTGGATATTCCGCCGATTCACGGAATGTGGGGGGTTTGATCGGATCTCATGGAGTGGGGGCTTTGATCAACCCGGGGATCCTTTGGTGGGGGAAGCTTTCTATTGTACGGGGAGGGGCAAGGAATGGTATCGGCAGTGCTGGGTGTCGGCCTGGGAACGGGGAAGACAAACGGGCACACGGGGAAAAAAAGGGGGGTTTGCATCTAAGGGCCGGGGATCGTGAAAGGGAAGAAGGGAGGTGTCGCGCTGGGAACAGGATGAGGGCCTGGGGCAGAGCAGCGCCGAAGAGGGGTTTATGATTCAAGGCAGGTGCAAGCAGGGGGTTGGTCAGCGTGCAGGCTTAGTGAGGGCGAAGGGCTATATCAGGGGCCAGCGGCATGCAAAAGGGTTCGCTCTGATCAGGGCATCTTAAAATGGCGGGTGCGCACGACAAAAGTGTGGCATCAGGGGAAGAGGCAAGATGGCGCAGATAATGTTCACCAAACCGTACTAATTTTCAACACCCCAACAAAAATCCCTGGTGCTAGTGGGCAAAACGGCCGAAAAACGGGCCGATTTGCCCCCGGGGGGGCAGAAAAACAAAAAATTCATGTAAGGCCACCTGGAAGCGACCCTTGCCCAAGGGGTCGCTTCCTAAAAGCTAAAAACAAAATCCCTGGTGCTAGTGGGAATTTTCTGCCCCCCTGGGGGCAAAACGGCAAAAGAAACGGGACGATTTGCCCCCAGGGGGGACAGAAAAACGTAAACATTGAACATGGCCGCCATATTGCGACCAAAAAACAACCCTGGTGCTAGTGGTGAATTTCTACCCCCCCCCCCGGGGGCAAAACGGCCAAAAAAACTGGCCGATTTGCCCCCAGGGGGGGCAGAAAAACGAAAACATAATGAGACCCCGCCTGGAAGCGACCCTTGCCCAAGGGGTCGCTTCCTATAAACTAAATTTAAATCCCTGGTGCTAGTGGGGGCATTTCCGTCGCACGATCGTGACGCTGTGCGCGATCGTGAGGCAGAAATGCCCTGCAAAGAGACATCAGGGGAGAGGAAAATCTCTTTCCTCTCCCCTGATGCCTCTTTGCGGCCCCAAACCCCCGCCGGACTCGAAAAACCTACCTTGCTGCACGGCGCTCAGGAAGCAAATGGCTTCCCGAGCGCTGGGAATCCTGACGTCATCAGGGATTCCCATGGGGAGGGGCGGGGGCGGCAGCGGAAACTCTTCTGCTGCCGCCCCCAGCAAAACGAGCACGATCAGAGACCCTCGGGGGAGCGCCAGCGCTTCCCCCGAGGGTGGGGCTCATGACGAGCTGGCCTTGTCATCTGCGCACGACCGGTGTGCGCCATGACGAGCCCAGTTCGTCATCAGCCCCGAAGGGGTTAAGGGGAGGGGCAGTACGTGACTAACAGCATGTGACACACTTTGATTCTGTATATCTCTTTTTTTATTTTCCTTCAAATACCATTAAAGCCAAATTTGACATACACTGATGAAGTGTTGTCTGTCTTTCTGTGAAATTTAGTGTCAAAGCAAATCTACCCAACTGTTTGCAGGATACACATCGTCATGTATATCCCTTCACAACACAGGTAAACTTGTAATAGTATCAAAAGCAACAACATAAACGCAAAACGCACATGTTAAGCCATCAGATATACTTGCTGTATATCAAGCACAAAAAACATAGACAAAACAATAGCATATATAAATGAGCGGCGACGCACACACTTCAAGTCCATTACTTTATGCACTGTGAACCTGCAGCCCAAAACTCAATATTTGGGCTTGCTTAATTTGTCAGGTTTAAAATCCTTACCCTCCTTTTGACAGTAGATCACCAATTAGTGGATATCTGCTGTCAAATACAACTTTCAGACACACAGAACCAGCAAGAACAATTCATGATAAAACCAAATACACAAACATGAAAAACGCATGGACATTTCTTTCCAAAGGAGTTACGCAAAAACACATCTCATTTCAACCAACCAAACTCACATGTCTTGTCATCCTTAAAATCACCCAGAACAATCCATGAATGATCTGTGGAGAGGTGTGGCTCACTGGTTAGAGGCGGCAGACCCGGAAGCAGAGAACAGCCCGGGACCAGGGTTCAATTCCCGACGCGGCAGGGTCGTGGACCAGGGTCAGCGGACTCGACAATTCTCGCCTCGGTGCCTACTCTAACCAGGGATCACACTCGGCAACTCTGGGCATTAAGCTTGCCTCATCTCTACAACGGCCCCCCACAGACGCCGGGGATGCCTGGTTTCACCTTGGAGATACCCAGAAGGGACCATTTCACAGGGAAAGCCAGGACAGGTTCCCCAGCGGTCTTCAGCGCCGGGACGCTCACGGGCAGCTGTGCGCTTTACAAGTCCAACACATTTACATTTACATTTGTGGGCAGAAGCAAAAAAAAATACACAACACACAAAAGAGAGACATTTCTCATAACAAACAGACATTAATTATAACGTTTAATCAGAAGACAAAACATAATACACATGAACAGACACAAAAATAAATTTCCATTACTTAACTGTTACCATCTTGTCAGTCAGCTTGCAACATTAAGCCATTTTAACTTTCCAAAAGTACAATTCTTTCACTGACACTCCATGTTATCTTTGCGCCACAATTCGTTCTCACTTAGGCATGTAGCCTTCAAAATTTCAATAAAAAAAACTTCATCTTCTTTTCTGTCTAAGACTTAATGCAATGCTTCATTTTCGGTCAAATAAAAGCAACTAGCAGACATTATTTTTTTAGAGGCAGAGATACAAATATATCATTTCTGCAGAGCATTTAGCATGTGTTGGGACTTTCAAAGAAACCTGTTTCATATTTTCCCTTTGGAATTAAGTTCTTTAATTTTGTGGAGAAACCAGAAACCCTTCCTTTTAGAGGCCTGTTTAGCAAGGTCATTCTGCATTTCACAGAGACAAGGCCTCAATTTAAAAGGTCACAAATGTCAACATGACAGCCTCCTTCCATTGTTTACAGGGAAACTAAAGATAACACCTCAGCGGGACTTGAGCAAACCTCTGCAGTTCTACTAGCCCCCACCCTCTGCTCATTCTTAGGCTGACAAAGGCAAAAGGCCTTCCTAATTCCTCCTAACCTGCAATAATTCACTCTATTTAAAAACACATGTTATACATATGACTCCTGTTAGGGGCTACAATTTATTGCTATAATTATATTATTAAAACATTTACTGTGAATAATTCGCACAACATAATAACATAACATACCATCTTTAGAACAGATGTTTGCTATTACCCTATGCAATGGTACTCATTTCAGCAACCTTAAATAGATAAACATTTCAGTAAGTCCAGCTGGAGTTAAAACCTTCAACCCTGATATTAAAGTCAAACCTCTGCACCAGGCACATTGGCTGACTGAGCCATTAAAAGCATCTCCAAATGAGAACAGCCTGCAAAGTTGTATTATACCTAAATGTATGCATTCACTGAAGCCTAAAAGCACTTTAAAGCTATTATAAATGGCAAAAATACCCAAAATCGACTTTGATATTTGGGGCACTTAAAAATAAATATCCTATAAGTATGTTACATATTAATTATCCTCAGAATGTTCTTTACACATTACAGATATTAGACATTAGACATATCTCATGGAAATCCTTAGAAAAATGTGTTTTTTAAGCCTGCGCTAAGTGAGATGTCATATGCTAATGTCTTCATTATGCAGTGCAACACAACTCAAATTAAATTATAATGCTAGGAAGTCACAGTATGAGCATTAAGCTTCATGAATAGTGAAAAACGAATTTTGTAGCACTTATTTTTAATAACTATTTTTCATAATTTAATAATTATTTTTAATAAACCCAATTATTTTGGCTAATTTCACATATAAAAGCAAGCTGCATCCCTTATTTCAGACATAAACAGAAAAGGGTGAAACACTCAGGACACACAGTACGGCGCGCTTTAGCCATGCATTTCGTGAATAGCGCCAACGCTATTCACTTACAGAAATTGCACTAATTGGAAAACCACATAGACATTTAAACACACATTTAACCCACAAACCAATACTCAGAACAAAAACAAAGGACAGACTGTACTTAAAACAAATCATTTGTAAATACTAGTTGTAAGTCATATTTACAAGAAACGCTTCTCAATTGTGTTTCAAAAGACTGCAAAAACAGCCCAACAGACTGATGTATGTCCAAGAAGCGAAAATACACTCAATTCACTAGCTTTGGCTAGCAGAACACCAAAAAATCGCTCTGCATATCTTCCTTCATAACATTGCGCAGAACAAAGGATCCTTATATGTATTATGTCATATTTTAATTCCCTGGGGATACAAAATCACCAAGGAGGAAATATGTTTGTAAATCTAAACCTATTTAGATATTCCCTCTAGGGAAGCCGGCTAATTTACTTCACATCACACTATGGTACCTTCCAAATAAAGTCACACATTCTTCGTATGTGAGCTTTTAAACAGGCATGCCAAAAATATTGCAAAATATACAATATTATAATCAATGTGGTGCTTAATGTACTTTTCGTACGTGCACCGTTCAACTAAACCAAATAGAGAAAATTCTCCTCATTACCTGTTCTACACAAATTGCAATTCGTATATACAAACCTATACAAATCCAAAGTTGGCCAACACAAATTCCAAAGTTCCAAAGTTACAGTCCTAAATTTGCTAAGACCAGGCATCTTATAGCTCACTAATTTAGCTTTAAACTTCAAGGGGTTATCAAAAACGATATACTCGCAAGTATACGAGACTCTCGGCTTTGGTAATTGCAATAACCAAATCAAAACCAAGAAACCAAACAAAGTCGTGGGAGCGATCCACTTGTACTTCTTATTTTTACTAATCAAAAGGTTATCCAAATTCTAACTGTCAAGTTCTACATGACCTAACGGTCCTTTTTTACAATACTCACGTCAAAAAAGGTTCTCAGTCAGGAGTAACATCATGTGGAGGATCAAAATCAGGAAGAGCAGAAATATACTGGGCTGCGAAGACAGAGAATCTCCAGAATTCCTGTGCACAGAGTAGTAGAGTCCCGTCCTGTTCTCCTCAGTAGATTTCAGTCTTCTGACAAGATCACTCCCACAGAAAGTCACTTCTCTGATGAAGCCCACGTTGGCCGCGCCATTTGAAGAACTGAAATCTTCATTCTCAGGGAATACTTACTAATAAAAAAAAAGAACTTGGCACAGAAGCTGAAAATATGAAAAGACATCTTTATTATATTTAATAAGTGAGGCCACGTCACACAGAAGCCGTAGCAACTGAATGAGGTAGTCTGAGGAATACAGAAAACAGAGGCCTTTTATATGCTTAGGGTTACAAACTTCAGCATACAAGTAAGGGGCAGTCCTAGCTTTTGCAAGCATACAAAAAATGCCTAACATGGACATGCAAGGTCTGCTAAACGACAAACCCATTTTACAGTTGTCCGCCCCATAATCAATCATTGAACAAACCCAACATTCTTCTTTAGACAAGCCGGACAAACCCATAATAAAAGGACCACAACCCATATCATAATCAGACCATAAAAGAAGGAACAGAAAGCAGGATAAGGGGTGTGTGTGTGCATACCAAACTCTACAATGTCCTGTGCTTTGATCCTCAATCTTGATTAGCTAAAGGGCAGGAACTGGTTTAACAAGGTCAGCTTCAGGCAACAGGGTCAGTTCACTCAGGTCAAACAGGAGTCAGCATGAACTCGAGCTAAGGTGTACATGTTCTAAAAAGACTAGTTTCAGCCACAATCATGGCCTATGTGAGGGCAACCACAAAATGGCTGCTATACACAAAATGGAACCCACAGGTTCAGAATTCACAGAATCTCACTGCTTGTTGCAGTACCACATAGGGGTGGTGGTGTCCGTAAACACCTGCAATATCTTCCGCTTAACAGAGGGAAGAAATGCTTTCAACCAAATTGCTCGGAGTTCCAACAAATTAATGTGAAGTCCTGACTCTGCCAGAGACCAGTGTCCCCTGATGTCCACCTCTCCCAGATGGCCGCCCCATCCCAGAAGTGACGCATCTATCACTACAGTGAGCTCCCGGTTGGGGAAGGGAGAGGGGGCTGCCATTGACCCAGTTGTGGTTCGTCAACCACCACTGCAGATCTCTTGCAGTTCCTTCTGAGATATGGACCATGTTGGTGAGATTTCCTCGATGCTGGAACTTCAAGTCACACTTCAGAGCCTGCATACGCCACCTGGCATGCTTTACTAACATGATGCAGGAGGCCATGAGGCACAATAGCCTCAGAGTCCGTCTCATCGAAATCCAGGATAGAGGCTAAAACATCAGAATCATAACCTGAAAATCCTGGACTCGCTGCTCAGGTGGAAAGGTCCGAAACTGCACTGTGTCTCCAATGAAAGGGGGCATCTGAGAAGGAGTCAGATGTGACTTTTATAGAGAACCCCAGTAAATGCAGGAGGTATGGCGTAGTCTGAAGGTGGGAGACGACAACCTGGGGTGAGGACGTAGTCAACAGCCAATCATCGAGGTAGGGGAGCACTGACACCCCTAACCTGTGCATAGAAGCTGTGACCACCGCCATCATCTTGGTGAACAACCGAGGGACACTGGTAAGGCCGAAGGGGAGCACGGTAATCTGAAAGTGCTAGAGGACTACCTTGAACTGCAAGTAACCTGTGGCCCGGCAGGAAGGGGATGTGAAAATAGGTTTCCTGCAGGTCCAACGCTACCATCCAGTCTTCCTGGTCCAGGGCAGACAAGACCTGAGCTAGATCGAGCATCTTGAACTTCTCCTTCTTGAAGAGATTGACAGTTCGAAGATCTAAAATGGGCCGTAAACCTTTGTTCTTCTTTGGATCAGAAAGCAGCGGGAATAACAACCACTGCCTACTTCTGAAACCAGGACCCTTTTTATAGCCCCCTTGGCCAAGAGAGCTATAACTTACTCTTGTATCAATTTCAGATGATCCTCCATCATTTGTTCTTGATTTGGCAGAATAGGAGGCGGAAAAGAAAGGAAAGGCAGAGAATAACCCTCCTTGACGATCTGCAAGACCCACTTGTCCGATGTTATGGATCTCCAGTGGGAGAGATGATAATTAATTCTCCCACCAACTGGGGTAGTGTGGCCTTGGAGAGTCAGCCTAGGAGTGCTTGGAGGCTGTGGCTGCCAGGGGCAGGGTGGTCGAGGACTTCTGGCCTCCATTCCTGGATTGGAATGCACTGCGTCTATGTCCTCGCATGGCTTGTGAAGTCTGTGCAGGATGGTGGCTGGGATAGGGTTGAAACGTCTGGAAACCCCTTCCATTGCCACGAAAGGAAGACTGGCCATGAGGAGTAGAGGCAAGGTCCAAGGAACTGTCGGTAGCTCCAGAGTACTAGAACCACACCAGGGCCGATCTGCCTTTTCCCCCAAAAAGACTGGTTCCATCAAAGGGCATGTCCAGCAGATTTGCCTGCACATCGCCCAAGAAGCCAGTTGTCCTAAGCCAGGCGTGGCGCTTTAAGGTTACTGTCATTGAAATCTATCTGCCAAGTGAATCTGTTGTATTTAGGCCACACTGAATGGTGAATTTTGCTACATCTCTCCCATCTTTGACAGCTTGTGAGAGCACAGCCCGGGCCTCCTTCTGGACTTGTGGCAGCACTTAAGCAATCGCCTCCCAAAGGGAGTGGGAGAAATGGCCCAATAAGCATGCAGTATTTACTGACCGCAATGCCAGGCTGCAGGAATAAATCCATTTCTTCCCAAAGGTATCCAACTTCTTGATTCACTATACGGAGGGGCGGAAGGGAGCGCATCCTAGGAAGTAGAGACCTGCACCACCAAAGTTTAGGGGTGTTGGCTGAGGAACTTCAGATCACCCGCTGCTGGGCGATGGCGGCGTGTAACCATTCTGTTCACAGTAGCCCCTGTGCAAGGCTTGGACCACGTGCCTGGAAGGTCGCCTGTAAGTGCCTCATTAAATCGCAGAAGGGGTTTGGAACTGGAAGCCTCAGGTTGAAGCACTTCGGTCAGGAGATTTGTCATGACCTGCACTGAGGGTAGTTCTAGTCCAAGGACTTCAGCTGCCCTTTTTACCACCAGAAATGGTAAATGCTTGCTTCTGTTTGAAACACAGCGTAATTATGAACTCTAAGTAAGGAAACGCGGAGTGAAATCAATGAACTGCGTGTTATTTACAGACAAAATGCACTGAATCACGTCGGCCGCGTGAAAGAGAAGAAGCCAAACGTTTTAGACAGGAGCTGAGTCGTTAATGAGGCGTGCACAACACTTAAACGCTTAGAAGGTACGCATAACGGTTAAGCGAACTGAAAATATGGTACAATGTATAATCGAGGGAACTGTTGCCAAATACATGATTTCATACATTGTTCACAGGAAGAACAACCCAGAAGCAGCCGGTTTTACTTCCCAAAATTGAAAAATTAAGTAGCACAGTGAACAGGTATGCGGCAGCTCACACTCTGTCCCTTTTAATTTGTTGCAACTTTGGGTAACGCAGTAACAACAGGTACTGTACGTATTGTAATGCTTATTCGCAGGATTGATCTGCTAACCCCACAGAGTCCCCGCTCGAGTTGATGAGAATTGTACCTTCATGTAGATTAATGCTGCGAGTTCAACACAGAATGTTACAGGTAATTTTTTCATCACGGTACTGGTGGCACATAGAGTAAAAGAGGAGCTTTTAAACACACTTACACACTTTTTTTGGTATTTTTTATATAGAAACTCCACACACAAAGTCACTATTGAAATATAAGAAGCCCTGATGAGGGTTCCCCAAGTGTTATTGGAACTTGAAACGTGTCAGCATTTCCAAAAGTGTTTCTTATAAAGAATAGATAATAATTCATTGGTTGACTTTCAAAGAAAAAAAAAATGTACAGTTTTTTGTAAATGCAGTGTGGAAAGAAATGGGTGCAAGATTGCATATGTAAAGATTGACATGTTTGAGTTTATAGTCTATTGTCGATTTGTTTGTTAAACGTCTTTTGAATGTATTAAGGAAACATTTTATCCTTGTCTTGAGACTTTCTAAGGATCAAAATAAAGTTGAAAACTCTAAAAAGAAAAAGTTAAATAAATAACTTGATCCAAGCATAATGCAGTGCTGGATTGTTTGCTGTACATGTTAAATTAAAGATCAGGTTCACAAACCAGTAGCCAGGTAACTCCCCATATGTTTATTTGTTTAAAAAGGCCCTACCTGGCCACGGTCCCAGGGCCTAACCTTCTTTTGATTCAACTTTTTACCACCATGGCATAGGATACACCCTCCTCCGTAGCCACTCTAGGCGGAGAGAGCATGCCAGTATCTGGAGAACTATCCAGTCCACGGCTTCCGCAAGTTCCCAAACTGCTCTGCAGAGTCTTCCTGGTATTCCAGAGGGTCCATAGACCCCTCCAATTCTCTCCTGAGCCTAGCACATCCTCAAAGTGCTCAGGCGACAACATTGAACCCCTGGGTTCAATCGACGTCGGAATTGGCATTGAGTGATGTCATTCCGACTCCGTGTCATCGGGGATGGGGATGAGGATGGGGATGGCACAGCCTGTGCGCAACTGTGGCGCCACACGCACCTACTTCAGGTCCGACATCTGAGGAGGTTGCTTTGGCACAACCAGCATCGACCCGAATCTGAGATCGGATCCACGAGGCCCCACCAGCGCGGTGGCCAGAGCCGACGAAATCAAACATGCTGGGGCTTCTCCCGACCTCGAGAGCTCACCAGAGGAGTCAGCGTGCTCGAATATGCGGCACATGGCATCGTAAAACATTTACTTGAGTGGGGGCTGCTCTAGCCCCCAGAAAGGGAGTGAGGCGCAAAGTTGACCCATGCTCCGGCTCCGCTGAACCGTGCCTAGAGCATCAGTGCTCCTTACCCCTCTCATTGACGGACGACAGATAAAATACAAAAACAATCACACAGCCCACAGTTATAGAGTGAACACAGCAAACCCCCCCAAATTGGTAAATCCAGCCAACAGCAGCTTCGTAAAATGCAGTGCTGTATCCATGATCTTTCTTATAAAGCAAAAAATATGGACTGCTTCTCTCCCTGTAATGCAGGATGGGATAGTGAAGCTTCTTGGTTTTGTAAAGTAGCAGGGTGTGGGGCCTTCCTTTAGAAGGCCTCATTCCTACATTCTTTTTTAGTTTTGACTGTTGTCTAGTGAGGTGGTTCAGCCTAATGTTCTGTCTATGTAACAAACTGGCTTACAAAAATATAAAATGAAGACATGAATGAAGTCGTTTTTTCGGGCACATTTTCTGTTAACGTGGTTGATTGCAAAGCATTAAAATATTATCTTTAAAAGCTGTGTTCTGGTATCTTGCACGAGTGGAGATATTCAGCCTTTTATGAATATCAAAGGGAATACCATAGTGAAGAACTTACAAGCAGCTTCAGAAAACCTCCCATACCTGATACATATGGTACTAGGGAGATATAACACTTCTTGAACTTTAAATATTTGGGAGAGATAGAAAGGGAATCTTTAAAAAAATAAAAGAGAAAAATATTCCAAAAGGATTAGTATACGTATAAACATGTAGAATAATTCCAAAGTCTGTCAGACTGATGACACAGAAGAAAAAGGCTGAGTTGGTATGTAGCAGGAGACAGTTATTGAACCAAAATATTGCCACTTCTTTTGACGGCAGTGGTATCTCAGCAAGACTTGGTGTCTAATTTACACTAGCCATCAAACCAAAATGGGGGGGTCACTGTTCCGTAGGAGGGGATGCCAAGGGTCACCCACCCACCAGAGAAAAAAGAAGGTAAACAAAAATGAAAAAGGAGAAAAAAGGAAATCCTAAGTCTAGAACCCACTGGTCAGAGGCAAGCACATGTGTTGTCTCTTGTTGCCCTCACACACCTCGAAGGATGCCATGCTTCATCATTGGACGTTTGCTACTCATCGGGCCGGCCCTGCAATGCCCTAAGGGTCCCCTGAACGGTCACTTTAGCGGAGATCTTTTTGCAACAGCCGTCAGATGAGTGCGGGTGTGTGGGGAATCCTATGTGAAGAGTCAAAGTGGTGTAAGAAGATAAAACTGGCTAAGGGATACCTGGAATCGGTGCATTTATTGGTAAGGTACCCTTGTCAGAATCAAAAACCCGAAGGTTGTGCGTTACTCCAATGGGAGTAATGCGCCCAATTAACTTAAAGGGTCGACATTTTTCGTGGCTCCTTGGTCACAAATGCCACTTCATCAGGACCAAAACAAGCCGTGGTGTGATTGTGAAAGTGAGTGAAGGGGTAAAAACCATGGTGAACTCAAGACTGTGAAACACTACAGCGAGGCCGCAACTAAATAGTTGAACTGCTCCTGAGGCAACCTAGGAATGAAAGAGGAAGACAGAAACAACAAAGAACAGACATGAAACATATCTAAGAGGCATCAATGAGTGCCTCCTCAAAGCGCCCACATTGCGCATGACACAGGGGACAGACTATTCTGTGTACCATCAGGCTCGTACTGGCAGTGGTGGTTGTCATGGCGGGCAACGCAGGCCGGCTCTAAGTCATGCCAGTAGGGTGGCGATCATGTATGCGGCATCTGCTGGCTTCCAACGATTCACCCCCACTAGAAGAGTAGAGCCATAATAGAATAATGTCCCATCCCGTGGGACCAAAACACGCAATACATTTTACTGACTGGGTGGTGCTGCGTGTGACAACAAACATGATACTATCACTGCCGCGTTGCTAGTAGTGAAGAAGGAGAGCCATTACCTAGAAAAATGAGGATAAATGCTCCATGGGCGAGAGCACAGGGTAACCCGCACCTTAACAGGCTGTGGAAAATCAAAGAAATACGAGAGCAAGACACAGAATGAGTTAAGCACACGCCGCACGCCAGTACAATAGCGACTTACTGTGCAAGCTGGGTGGTGTAATGTCCTCCGGCGCAAGGTAGCGGTGCAGCCTACCTGCGCCAGAGAGGTCACGCTAGCACTGGCGCGTGTTGTCACGCGCCAGCTATAAATAAAGGAGGCGTGGTCCGGGAAGTTAGTCGGAGCCACGAGGAGAGCACAGAAAGGTGTCCCGAGTTTCATTATTGCCGCAGGGCTATTGCCATGTGCGCGAGCGGCCCCACCCCCATTACACTGGCGACGAGGGGCAGAAACGACCCCATGCTGTGCTCAGTAATTGCCGCTATTAACTGGTAATTAACACCTTCTGGGAGCCTTCACTCTGGGTCCACGGAGGAGTGCCCTAGCTGCTGGCTGACCTGCTGGGTGCCCCAGGACCTGCCTGCTGCGTCTGAAGTGACCCCTGATGCCCCTACAGGTGCCTTGCATTGGAGAAAGGACCCTCCTATGCTTCTGAAAGAGCCTACACCGGAGTGCGCCCCAACTCTAATCACAAAGAAAAGGAGGGAGTGGAAAGAAGGGAGTGGTGTGAGGACCGTCACCGTGGTGAGGCTGAAGTCATACCAGCCACGGGAGAAGACCCCAATTACATCATCGTCACCCACGGCCAGGAGGCTGCTGGTGGGCCCGGGAGGTAAGCAGTGCACATGTCGTGAGGTGTGACTGGGTCTGCGCCAAGATGGCGTTGATCCCCGCCATTGAACCTTTTGTGGTGGATGGAGCACCCTCATCCCTTGCTCTGCGATGGAGAGACTGGACTGATCGCCTCCAGAACTACTTTGAAGGAGCGGGCACAGCCCGAGATAGGCGCAGAGCCCTACTCCTCCACCTGGGAGGTAAAGACATCCACCGCATCTACAAAGCCCTAGTAGAAGCCACGCCCAAAACATATATCACGCTTCTCAACGCCCTAAACGCACACTTTGAGCCGATGGCGAACAGAGACTATGAGAGGTTCATTTTTCGTCAGGCCAAGCAGGAAGCGGAGGAATCATTGGACACATTCCATGGACGGTTAAAAGAGTTGGCCAGCACGTGCGCATTCCGCGACGAACAGGAGGAAATTCGAGGTCAGATAATTCAAGGGAGCTACTCGTCCAAACTTAGGGTAAGCATTCTTCAGGAAGATGGCAATCCACTAGTGGACATCCTCACCCTGGGCCGATCCAAAGAGCTGTCGCAAGCCAGAGCCTCTCACATGGAAGCGGCCCTCCACCGACCCATCAAGACGGAACAAGTCAACATGGCGGAGAAGGCGAACGCCGTGAGGCCGAAAGTGCGCCAAAACGCAGGGAGAAGACAGCAGGACAAGAAGAAGACTGCCCGGCAAGAGGAAAGAAGTGCAGTGCGTGCGGGTGGATTAACCACTTCGCGGCGGTATGCCGGCCCGCGAAATCAAAGAAGGAAGCAGCACAGACAGTAGTTGAGGAACGGGACAGTGAGGACATGGACGACGACACGGGTGATTACCCGGTCCACTATGTGTTTGTGGTTGAACAGCCACAACGGAAGAAACAATGACTTCCAAAGTGCAGAATCAAAGTCCACCAGCAGGTGGTGAGAGCCACTGTGAGAAGTTGGCCTGATATATGATGCTCACTAGTTCTAGTGATCACCTTGTATCAGTCCAAACAACCCTTATGGTGATTGGTTGTAAGTCAACCTTATAGACCAGCTATCCTAATGGTAGCATGGACAAAGCAGTCTTAGGCTAAACTCTTTTGGCATGTGAAGCCAGCTGTTTTACCACAATATAACCCCTTGAATACCAGATGAAAGGACACCACACAGGTTGTTATGAAAATAAACAGTATATTTATTAATAAAAACACCTCTGAACTCTTTATGAGGTCAGAGGGCTAAGCACATGACAATCTCTTACGAAAAACACTACAAGTTGCACAAAATTACAATGGTGCCCTAGGGGCACGACAAACCATATACTAAGTAAGTGGAATGTGAGAGTCGATAAAAGGAATGGAGCTGTCCAGAGGCTGTAGGATCGATGGGACCACGCTATACTAACTTCAGGTAAGTAATAGGAGGCCCACGGAACGTGTGTGCAGAGTGTGAACTCACACGCGAGATGCGTAACAACGTCTATGGACAGTACAGTTCAAGTTAAAGGTGAGTACGGACAATCCTGACTAGGTAGGACTAAAACGACTGTGGAACTGGACACTAGGACAGTTAAACTACCCTTGAGCACCGAGATGCTCTTGTTACCTCACCCACGGGCCGCGGGTGCATAGGTGTCAAAGTGCGTCGGGTTCTCGCGTTGAAGTCAATGGAGCCTGAAAGAAAAGATGCTGCAGGTGACCAGGAGGAAGATGTCCGGTGCAATCCAAGGGTGGATTGTTGAAGAAGGAGACCTGAAAGCAGAGGGGACAATGTTCACAGTCACTAGCCAGTGACTGGAGTGGAACCAGGAAGGAACCAGATGTCGTCGTCGCGATCAGGTGAAGAGTGGACGCTTGACTCTGCAGCCACGTGGACCAGGAGGCGTCTTTGACAACCAGGATAGAGGCACGAGCTGTCCCACGCAGGCTCTCGCTGTCGGCGGTGTCGGATCCGGGATTGGACTCAACAGGCCTTGGCAAAGGCAACCGACGCGGTGAGGGGAAAAGACGTCTGGTGCAGGCTAAGAGAGTCCGGGGTGCCCCTCTTTTGGATGGGAGCAAGGGCCAGTCTGGAGCAACCAGACCAGCAGTGAAGATTCCAAGGTTCATCGTCTAGGAGGCCACTAGCCAGCCGGCAAGTGACCATATAACGCGTCGAGCAGCAACAAAGCAGAAGGGCCCCACGCAGATCTCGTGGATGCTGGAAGGCTGATCTTCGGTGCAGGGGCTGCTCGGGGCTGGGGCTTTTCAGTCCCCAAAGCACTTGGTCGAGTTTACCTCGGGAGTCGTGCTGGAAGCGAAGTGCAGTTTCTTCCAAGATGGCTGGTCCCACGTGTCTCGTCGCACCCACGGATCTCAGCTGTGCTGCAGATGTAGGTTGAGGTCGGGGAGAGGTCTGGGAATCCGGGTCTCGTCAGGCTCTGAAGTCTGGATCCTCGAGGGAAGACAACAAAGGGAAGCCGCTGGACGCTTGATGGTGCCTGCAGTTGCAGGGTGGACACTCCTTGTCCACAAGGGAGATTCTTCAGTCTTCTGTTGAGCAGAACGTCGAAGGCCAGAGTTTCTTCTTGGTGAATAGTTCAGGATAATCTAATTTGGAATGGGACCAGCTCCTACCTTTATTCTCCTAAAGGGGGCTGCACTACTGACTAGGTCCCTCCCCTGGGTGGGACCAGGAAGGGGGGTGGCTACACCCCCTATCCTTTGTCCGGTTTCCCGCCAGAGCTGGGGCAGGGATGCCCCAGCAACTGGTTTGAACCGGTGTATGCACAGGGCACCTTGTGTGCCCCAGGCATGTCTCATTCCTTTCAGGCCTCCCTACCTCAATACACAAAATCCTGCCTGGGGTGGTGCTAGCACCTCCTAAGGCAGGAAACCCTTTGTCCAGGCCATCCTCGCTGGAAGGACTCCCAGCAGCAGGAGGTCAGACTTGTGTCTGTGGTGGCAGCATCCATTTTGTGATGCTGAGGCTCGAGTTACCTTTAACCGCGGTTCACAGTTACATACATGTCATGTCCCTCTAGAAGGGTGGAATGCTACCCCCGTCGCCAGAATTGGCAAGGGGGTAGTATTCCAAATCGTATGACACCTTACTCGACATGTTTTGATAATGTTATACCAGAGTTAGCATTTAACCGCGAGGTTGATAATGCACTTAAGAGTATATGGTATAGCGTTATCATGGAACAGCTATTAGGACTTTGTTCCGCAAGCTGAAAATGGGCTCAGCTCATGCCAGAGCACCATCTCACATAATTCCAAGCACTCTGCCTTCAGGATTGATAAGGCCTTCCATAGGAGTGACTGATAGGAATATATGTGTCCATTTTACGGTTAGATATAGGTATTCTATATCTACAGCAAAGGGTGTTTACACCACCTTGCCCCAGCTGTCGTGCAGCCAGTTGTGTCAGATTTAGATGGCCAGCCAGGGGTGGCATAATACATGCTTCAGCCCCTGGTAGGCCCTGGGTACACCTATGCCCTGGATACCTAAGATATACTGTACAGGGACTGATAAGGTGGCCCAGTACCAATTGGTAAATGCACCTAAAGTACATGGTTGTCAATTTAGAGAGAGAACAGCTAGGCTGTGGGTCTGATTAGCAGGCCCACAGCCAGGGAAAGTCGTAAACCAGTGAAGCAAAAAGCAAAAATCTGGGGTGACCATAGGATTGCAGAACACCACTCTCCTACAGCCACTATTGACACTGGAGCCTCTATTGAACTGATGGCCGCCAATGTGTACAATCAGTTAAGTACTCGCCCACCCCTACGCGAGGCAAGGATTAGAGTATTTGCGTATGGCCAGAAGACACCCATCCCGCTCATAGGATGCTTCAAGACTGAACTGCAACACCAAAGTCTCAAGATCCCCACCACAGTGTACGTAACAAAGGAAGGCAGCGGTATGTTGATAAGCGGACAATCAACGGAAGAGCTGAGGCTAATATCATTCGCCATGGCAGTACTAGAAAAAGAACGAGAGGCCATCATGGAGGATTTCGAAGATGTCTTCAAAGGCATTGGATGTTTGAAAGGGAAGGAAGTCGCTCTCCATATCGACCCATCAGTCCATCCAGTGGCGCTTAGGCACAGGCGCATTGCGTTCCACCTGCGGAAGAAGGTTGAGGAAGAATTGGAGGAACTGGAGAAGCAAGGAATTATCGAAAAGGTCAGAGGCCCCAACCCGTGGATGTCCCCGATCATAGTGGCCCGGAAACCGAAACAGCCGGGGCAAGTCCGCATCTGTGTGGACATGCGCCTCCTAAATGCAGCGGTAAAGAGGGAATGACACCTAACCCCGACCATCGACGACATATTGGGAGAATTGAACGGCACGAGGTGGTTCTCGAAGATGGACCTCCGGTCCGGTTATCACCAACTACCACTACACCCAGACTCCCGATACATCACCACCTTTTCCACGCACGTCGGTCTCAGGAGATACCGACGCCTCAATTTCGGAATCTCAAGTGCCGCAGAGGTGTTTCAAAACACCATCCGCGAAGTCCTCAGTGGACTCCCAGGGGTTCTAAATGTAAGTGATGATCTACTCATCTACACGTCATCAATAGAAGATCACCACAAGAGAGTGAGGGGAGTTCTCCAAAGGATCAAAGAATTTGGTTTGACCTTACACAGAGAGAAGTGCCAATTCTTGAAAAACAAATTCAGTTTTTTTGGTTACACTTTCTTGGACCAAGGAGTATCCCCAGATCCCGACAAGGTGTGACAAGAAGCCCCTGCACCATCCAACATCTCGGAAATAAGAAGTTTCTTGGGAATGGTGAACTTTTGCGGACGCTTCATCCCCGACCTGTCCAACTTCACGAAGCCCCTCCAGGAACTGACGAAGTCCTTCACCACATGGCAGTGAGGCCCTGAACAGGAACAAGCCTTCAAGGCTACGAAATCAGCCCTATCTGCAGACACTACACTGTCATACTTCAACCCTACCAGATCCACCAACGTCGCAGTGGACGCCAGCCCATATGGGCTAGGGGCTGTGCTAACCCAATTACAAAGTAATGGAGAATGGGCCCCGATTGCGTAGGCAAGCCTTCATTGACGGACACAGAACAGAGATACTCGCAAATAGAGCGAGAAGTGATTGCCATCCACTGGGCCTGCCGGCACTTCCATGTCCATGTGTACGGCCATCCATTCACAGTATCCACGGATCACAAACCCCTCCTCCCCTGTTTCAGGGGTCAGCGTCCAAACCTCCACCGAGGATTGAGAAGTGGATCCTTCAACTGCAGGGATATGATTATCGGGTGGAGTACAAACCAGGCTCGTCCAATCCAGCGGACTACCTCTCGAGACATCCCCGAGCGGCCACCAAAGCAGAGGAAGAGGATGCTGAGGACACCGAAGAATATGTCCGGCTGGTACTGGAAAGATCCCGACCTCTGCCCGTGAGCCTTGAGGCTATTGTCGAAGCCACCCGGGATGATGAATGCCTACAACTGACCGCCAAAGCAAGTCCAATCTAATGACTGGCGCCCTGTTCAGTCCACAATGAGCAGGCGGACACCGCAAGCCAAGGCTGCCTTAGAGTCAATGATGCGAGTCAAAGAGGAACTGTCAGTCGACAGCCGAGGCTGCCTGCTCCAAGGGCAGCGACTGGTGATGCCATTCAGCCTGACTCAGCAAGCGGTAGACCTGGCACACCAGGGACATCAAGGCATGGTAAAAACAAAGAGCAGGCTGAGAGCCAAGGTGTGGTTCCCGGGGATGGACGCAATGGTAGAACAGACCGTCAGAACCTGCACATGGTGCCAAGCAGCGGGGCACCCAGATTGCCCTCACCCAGTCATCACGGAAGATAACCCCCAACGACCATGGGAGTTCGTGAGTGTAGACTTTGGACACCTCCCAGATGGACGCTATACACTGGTGATCATCGACGATTTTACAAAATATCCGGAGGTTGAAATTTTGGGGAGTCAGACGGCCACGGAGGTCATCACCAAATTCGAGAAGACCATTGCTACACACGGAATATTTGAAGTGGTGAAGACGGACAACGGCCCACCCTTGCAGGGACAAGAGTTCGCAGACTACCTAAAGAACTGGGGACTTCAACACTGGAAGGTGACCCCGCGCTGGCCCAAGCCAATGGGGAAGTAGAGAGGTTCATGCGTACTCTCAACAAGACAATACGCATTGTGCATGCCGATGGCTCACCGTTGGAGAGGGCCATATATAGTTTTGTGCGGGAATATCGGATGACGCCCCATCTCACAACTGAAGCAGTCCCAGGGCCGGCGACCATGGGCCAAGTCGTGAGAGACACTATCCCGCATCACCCAAGCTGGGCCCCATCCCAGATTGACGCTGTAAGGACCCTAGCTAACCGGACCAACTCCAATGACCAAGCCAGTACCAGGAGACGAGCCCGGAAGTCTACCATTCAAGCAAAAGACTGGGTATACATCAAGGATAGATACCCTGGGAGAAAATTCCGGCTTCCATTTGAGCATAAGCCTTGGACAGTCATCCGCCGAACCGGCATCATGGTGACAGCCAGGAGGGGGACCGAAGAGTCACTCGCAACATCTCTTTCTTCAAGAAAGTGCACACCGGAACACCGGACCGGCAGAAATCAGATCACCCGGAGGCCAGACCACGTCAATTGACGGAGGAAGAAGGCCCCGAGGAGCAAGGAATGACCCCCACTGCAGATGAGAACCTGTGGGACCAGGACACTCTGCCACTGCCGGTAACACCTGCGGGGGTTTGCCGAGCTCCTGTGAGATCCCAGAATAGTGGAGTTCTGCAAGGAATGACCCCATCGGTGCCATCGGCTCGGGGAGAACAATCCAGGTATGGACTGCGGAGGAACCCAGCCCCATCCTCCAGGCTAGCTGACTTCATGGTGTGACTATCCAGAGACTGGAATTCTAGTGACTGGTAACTGATCCCAGTAATCACTCTTGTGTTTATCTTGTTTGTATGTTTAATAAAGGTTAGAAGGAATGTAATGTCCTCCGGCGCAAGGTAGCGGTGCGGCCTACCCGCGCCGGAGAGGTCACACTAGCGCTTGCGCGTGTCGTCACGCGCCAGCTATAAATAAAGGAGGCGTGGCCCGGGAAGTTAGTCGGAGCCACGAGGAGAGCATAGAAAAGTGCCCCAAGTTTCATTATCGCCGCAGCGCTATTGCCATGTGCATGAGTGGCCCCACCCCCATTACAGGCGGCATGGCCGGGGAACTCCGGTCTTGTAGGGTTATTTACAATTTCCTTTGTGCTGGCTCTCAACGCCTACCCCTCCTGACGCCTGCCCGCATATTGTCTGGCCACAGTGAGAGTGGCTTAGTTATAGTGGCGGTGCCTCGTCATGTTACGCTCAGTGGTGCGTGTGCAGCAGTGCCATCAAAAGGTCCGTGTATAGTGCGAATGTGTGAAGAAAGGAACTACTCAGTTCGGCATGCGCGTAGGGTTCAAGACCCGGGTACCTAACTAATTTGGTTGCCATGGAAATGTCAATTGCAGGATGTCAATTTCAAGGATGTAATGCGTGCATCAGCGGGAGATAAATGTCATAGTTTATATGTGCTACATTAAAATCTATAATAGAGTTATGTGGAGTGTTGCAGGAAAAAGAGAAAATCCGGCTCCGCCAGTAACGTGTGTTGAATTCCAGTGACAGGGCAAAAGCACATAGATTGAGCATATATTTCCCAAAGAATAGCATACAGCGTGCCCCATTGAGACCACTAGGGTGGTTATATTTACATGGTCAGGATGTCAGGGAGAGGTATGAGATCCTGTGGCCCTACCCCAATAAGGTGGGGGGCCCACAAGAGCCTAAAGTAGTGGGAGCCCCATCAGTTAGAGAGCCTGCTGCCCGGCAGGGGAGAGACGGTTCCTGAAAGTGGCTACCCAAAGCAGTGCGGGGTATGATTAAAGTTCCACCCAGGGAATATTATCATTGAGGCCCTGCATGTTGGTGCGAAGGCGATGCACCCAGCGTTGCTCACGTCTCAGGCGTAAGGTATTTTACACTAGCACCTTCATATTTTAAAAAGATAAATCCATATAAAAATCCCTCCATCTGGCACCAGGACCTATACCCAGTATTTAAATTCTTCCAATATACACTATAAAAAAAAAAGAGAAATGTTGGCTTATTAGAACTATTTTAAACAAGTAAACATTGCATTTCTTTCACCATTATTGGTTTGCTTTTTCACAGTTGACTTTTATGAAATGCAGCAAAATAAACTAACTCTTATTTTTTTAAGTTAAAAAAAGAAATTTATTAAGTAAAGAAGAGAAAAGCAAGGTGTCAATAGTAAGCAGAAAAATAGGAGATAATAATATAAAAACAGTAATACTCAATGGTATCAATATGATTACAAACAATGAAGAGAAATAATCACGGGCATCAGAGCAAAGTGGAGGAGATAAAATAATTACACAATTTAACTATACAGGAATAAAACCATAAAAATGATAATGAAGGAAAGAAGAAATGTGGAGGGCAATTAAGGAGGTTTGGAAACCTCTTGTTGGGAAGGAGGTGGATGAAATGAACGGTTAGCACATGTATCAAAATAAAGCGTGACAGGAAGCCATAAATCCATACGTTTTGTCGCCATGTGAGCAGGAAAAACAAAAGCAGTATCTAGTCTGTGGTTGTGACACACATTATACCACCATGCTTTAAAGGAGATGTGAGAAACATTTTTCCAATTAATTGTGATCTGCTGAAATGCAACAGCTAACAATAAATAAATGACCTGGATATTAATGTCAACAGTTTCCCAACAAGGAGAAAGACTTCCTAAGAAAATGTTAACATAGGAAAAAGGAATCCGAGTATGAAAAATAACATTGACTTGAGCCCAAACCTGCGACCAAAAATCATGAACAGATTTACAAAGAAACAACATGTGAAATAAAGTTGCTTGTGGTGAGGAACAGGACCAACAGACGTGTGGAGTTTCTGGAAAACGCTTATTGAGGTCAAATGGTGTATAAAGGAGTCGATTGTAAATGAAGAACAAGGATTGTGTCAAGGTCGCCGCTCTTGAGGATTTACGGATCTTAGCCCAGATTTTGTCCCATAGACGAATGGACCAAGACATGGCAAAGTCATGTTCCCAATGTTCCTCCACTTTAGACTTGGGTCTAATGGAATCCTTAGTATGAAAGTTTCTGTAGATAGAGGAGGCTTTGGGAGTGACACGCAAAAAGGAGTAGAGTTGTGAAGTGGGGGTAAGGGATGTAGGAGAAGTATGTGTTTGTAAAAGTCGAATGTAAGTTGCCATGACTGTCTCCTTAAGTAGGAGATACTTATGAGCGAAAGAAGCAGGAAGACCATAGGTGGAGCATAGAGTTGGGAAAGGTATGAAAGTAGAGTGTGAAAATAATTGGGAGACCCAGATTAACCCCTTTTGCCTCCATGATTTCCAATAAAAGGGTGTGTTGCGAATCAAGAGGAATATGTTGTGCCAAATAGTGGAAGAAAGTAAATCAGCAACTGTCATAGGAGGAGAGGGTAAAGAAGATAAGAGTAGTTTAGTGGTAAATTTGTGAATAGGAGTAGAAATAGAGGAAGGTTTTCGTGAAAAGGAAAGATATACAGCAAAAGAGAAGGGAGAGAGAAAGAGGCGTTCAACTTTAGCCCACAAAGGACAAGGAGAGGCCGGGTCCTGTAACCAAAAAGAAGCCTGTCTTAACACAAATGCCTTATGATAGATTGGAAAATCCGGGAAATTGACTCCACCCTCTGACTTGGGGCGTATAAGCCTAGCAAGGGACATTCTGGGCTTTTTGTTGTTCCAAAGAAAGGATATCAGGACTGAGTTAATCTTCTTGAAAAATTTGGAGGGAATGGGCACCGGGATGTTAGAAATGGTGTAGAGGATTATTGGAGACAACATCATCTTGATGGTGTCAAGACGGCCCCACCAAGATAAGTATAGGGGATGCCGTCTAGTTGCCAACTCTGAAACTTTTTGAATACACTTATTTAAACAAAGTGAAACTGTGTCTGAAATGGAGGGGGTAACATGTAAGCCAAGGTATTTGATGTGTGAAGAGCTCCATGTAAAGTTCGAGGAGCTGAAATCAGGCTTGAAAGTGGAGTTCGTCAAGGGTAAAATCTCACATTTTTTCATTGTTAAGCTTATAACCAGATATTCGGGAATAATTACTAACTTCAGCAAGGAAAGCAGGAATGGATTCAGTGGGATTAGAAATAAAAAGTAGAATATCATCGGCGTATGCGGCAAGCTTGACGTGGGAGTTCAGGGTGTGGAAGCCATGAACATTAGGGTTTTGAAGGAGCCTGGACAAAAAAGGCTCCAAAGCCAAGTTAAAAAGAAAAGGGGACAGGGGACATCCCTGACGGACACCTCTGCCTAATTCAAAAAAGGAGGAGACCAAGCCATTAGCGCATACTGCCGCACGCGGGTTGGAGTACAATAAAGAAATCAAAGGGATGAATTTAGGGCCAAAACCAAACCATTTAAGGGTATGGAAAAGAAAGGACCATTCAACCATATCAAATGCTTTCTCAGCATCTAGGGCAATCGCTGCCAAAGAATAGGGCAAGCCCTGGGATTTTGAAAGGACGTTAAACAAAAGTCTGGTGTTATCAGTGATAAATCGACCCTTGACGAAACCAGATTGTTCCTCGCCCAATAGCTCCGGGAGTAGAAGGTCTAGACGTGCTGCAAGTGATTTAGCAAATATTTTATAGTCCATATTGACCAGAGAGATTGGTCGGTAGTTTTTGCAATGCTTAGTATCCTTTCCCTCCTTGGGTATAAGGCAAATGTGGGCATCAGAGAAGGAGCCTGAAGAGGCACCCAAGGCAACAAATGTGTCTATGAGGGAGTGTAATTTGGGGATGAGTAACTTTGAAAAATGAAGGAAGAATTCAACAGTAAGACCATCTGGTCCGGGGGCCTTGACTTTTTTGAGAAGTTGGAGTGCTGTGAGTAACTCACGCTGAGAGATATCACATTCTAAGTGAGAGAGATCAAGAGGAAAATGGTCAGGTTTGTGTATAGTAGAGAAGAAACGGTCTAAGGATTGAGAGGAAGGCTGAGATTCAGAAGAGTAAAGGGTTTTGTAGAAAAGGGAGAATTCAGTGAGGATATCAGTGTCCTTGTGTTTAAGAACGGAATGTGTGTCATAAACGGACTCAATATTCAATTTATTATGCTTGACTTTCAGATAATTGGCTAAAATCTTCCCTGCTTTGTTTTTGCCCCCATAAAACTTTGCACTTGATTTTAAGAGATACAGGGAGGCATCCACTGTAGATTTTTTGTTGAACTTCATTTTGGCAGCAACAAGGGCAGTTAAACTGTCTTGTGAGTGAGAAGTAAAATAGGCGTGTTCCAATTTCTTGATGTCTTGGAGTAGGTCCCCAGTAAATTTGCGATTAATTTTCCGTTTTTTTGCCACATAACCAATTATAAAATCTCGTGCCGCAGCTTTGAAGGTATCCCAAATGGTATGCTTAGGAATGGAGGGGGTATCATTAAACAGAAAAAAATCATCGAAAAATTCGGTGAAGGAGGCAGTAAATTTGGGATCTAAGAGAAGGGCATTATTAAAACGCCACCTCTTGGGCCCAACAGGTTTGGGAAGTATGTCGAGATGAACTAAGACAGGGGCATGACCTGAAAGTAAAATTGGACCAATTTCGGCATGAGTAAGAGTTTGGGCAATATTGTGGGTAGCAAAAATATAGTCAATCGAGATTGGGAGCGATGGCAAGGGGAGTAAAAAGTGAATTCCCTCGTCACTGGATTACAAAGACGCCATGCATCAATGAGTTTATGCTGGGAGACGGCTTGAGCAAAAAGTTTGTGAGATTTATTCGGGATAAATGAAGTTTTATTGTTCCTGTCAAGGAAGGGATCAAGGGGTTGGTTGCAATCACCTGCCCAGATGAAGTTATCATCAACAAATCGAGTGATATGTTGAGATAACACAGGCCAAAAAGTAGGATCACCACCCGTGGGAGCGTAAACATTGAGAAGAGAAATTGGAACACCTCTAAGAGACAGTTTAACAAGTATCCAGCGCCCATCAGCAACCGATTCCTGAGTGATCAAGGAGTGAGAGAGGGATTTGCGACATAGAGTAGCAACCCCGTTGCGTTTACCATCTCCCTGGGAATAATAAACCTCACCCACCCAACCCCTCTTAAGTTTTGTAGATTCTACATCAGATAAATGGGGTTCTTGCAGAAATGCAACATCAACATTTAGCCTAGCCAGGTGAGATAAAATTCTTTGACGCTTAATTGTAGAATTAATGCCCTTAACATTCCATGTAACTATTTTCAATGACATGAGAAAAAAAACAGAATGCAGTAAACATAGGGAACAAATTGAGAGAGTAAGCCCATGAAGAGAAACAAACGAAGGAGATGAAAGTGAGCAGAAATGACCGAAACAAAGGAAAGAGAAAAGAAGAAAGAAGAGAAGAATTCAAGAGAAAAGAGTAAGAAGAAATAATAGATGAAAAGGAAAAAAGAGGTAAGGTGAGAATGGTATATGCTAGAAACCGATACAGAGAATATAGATGTAGAAAGAAAGATACGAGCGAGATCAAAGCAAAGTATAATAATGGCCACGAATCGGTGAGAGAAAAGGAAATGAAAAAATATAGCATTGAGAGAGAAAGCAGGAAAAAGAGGAGAAGAATAAAGAAGAAAGGAATAGACAAGAAAGTAAATAGGGCAGATAAGAAGTATCGGAAGAAAACGCGTAAATTCAGAAAAAGAGGGTAGAGAGTCCAAAAGATCCAGTAACAAAAAATTAAAAAAGAGAGAATAGAAAAGTAGAAGCCAATAGAGAGGAGGAGACACCTTCAAATAGGAAAAAAAAGGGAAAAAGTTAGGAAGAGAGGAAACAAGGGACAAAGCTAACATATTAAACAAGAAGGAAAAATGTACTTACAGGGAAGGTAGGTGAGGGAGCACAACCAGGAAATGGATCAAATGTGAAAAGAATCAAACGTGAAAAGAGGGGGGGTAGAACCAACTGGAGGAGGCAAGGCGTCCAGGGTCATCAAACCGCCCAGCCGGGGGAACAACACGGAACGCGAAGCGTAATCTGTGAAAACATGAGGACAACACGAGAACAGGGAGTCAATATAAACAAATGCCATCAAGATGAGCGAAGAATCAAAGATATTAAACAGGAGAAAGATAAATAAAAAGAAATAAAAATAGGCAGAAGAGCATATAGAAACACAAAGTACAACTTGTAAACTTGAGGAACGGATAGAAGAAGCTAAATAAGGAAAGACATCCACAAGCTAGCCAAGTCACGGAGGAAAAGAAGAGGAGGGACCAGAAAGGTCCATTTCAGCAGCTCGGCAGGAATTCAGGAAGCTCTGGAGTCAAACAGGATCTTCGTAAGTCGTTGTTTTATTATTGTATGTAACTCTGAAGAGGCATGGATGGAAGAGTCCATATCTAGCACGATGAAGCGAAGATCAGGCCTCATATCCAGGAAAGCCTTGCGACGGTTAGCCGTGGTTCTGGCGTAGTCTTGCGCAAAAAATAGAGAGGAACCTGACCAGGTAAGGCGAGGAGAAGCTCTGGCCGCTGAGAGGACTTTTAGGAGGTCGGTGTATTCTAGGAAATACATGATGACGCCTCTGGGTCTCGATGGAGTAGAAGTAGGAGACGAAACCCGGCCAAGTCTGTAAGCCCGCTGGATGTTGAGTACAGTGTCCTCAGGCATGCGCAAAAGTTTAGGTAGAAAAGATTTTAAAAAAGCAATGTGATCATTCCCCTCGCAGCCCTCTACCAGGCCGTAGATACGCAAATTATTGCGCCTATTATGATTTTCAAGGTCCTCCACCTGTTTCTGAAGAGAGGAGATCTGCAAGTGCATTTGTGAGATCTTAGTAGCCGACTCCTGAAGAGAAGAAACACTGCGTTCTACGGATGTGACTCTCGTGTCCATTTGTGACCAATTATCAGTCAGAACCTGTAGCTTGGCATTGGCTTCCTCCATAAAAGGGCGAAGTGCTCTTATCTCCTCCAACAACAGCTCCATGGATATGGTGGCGGCAGTTGTAGTCGGTGAAGGAGGATCCTTTTTCAGTCTCTTAGTGGTGCCTTTCCCCGAAGTCTGCGTGGGGTGCTCCATTGTATGATGTGATGTAGAGACAGAAGGTGTTTGAGAAGCTTCTAACTGAGCTAATACTGAGAACACCTTAGAATTTTTAATGAAAACGTGCTTCGAAGCTTTAGCAACGGAGTCCGGCGTGAGCTTGCCCATGGAAGTGCAGCACCACCAAGAAAAGCACCAAACACCACACTTGAAGCAGCTCTACAATCTTCAAAAAACATAAACTGCAGTAGGAGGCTAGAAAGAACAAAAAGAGTCACTCACAAAGCGAGGACAGCTGCTAGCGATAAATGTCACAAGCGATGAGTTCAGGAGATAAGAGAGAGAATACACAAAATGGCCATCATAGCTGGGAAGAGCATCCCGTTGAAGTTCCGACTTTGGTACACCGCTGACGTCTGAAAGAAATGCGCATCAAAGAAAATGCGTATATTTTATGTGGATCTGCAGGTTCGAGGGTATTCCAATATCCTAGAGAGGACAACAAGTGTAGGTGTGCTATGGAAGAACATCAGAGAAGTGCCATTTAAATTTGGAGAATCAGCATAAGCTGCTACCACAGGTGACAGATGTGGAAGGAAGATGCCAGGTATAAACAAAATGGCCACTCAGACTGAAGCAGCTGAGAACGACATCCTCAAGGGGATGAAATATTAGGTATAATGGCACTGAGAGTAAAAATAAGCAGTTAGTAGCTCACCATGAGCGTAATGAGGAGTAACAGGCGTCGCAGGAGGTCGGCATTAGCGAGAGGAGGCTGCGCGCTGAACGCACCTCAGGAACACAAAATGGCGGTCATGGCCGTCATGAAGCCGCGACCGCAGGGACGCACGCTGGAAAAGTAGCAAAGACTGCTGCAGGAAGCCGGAAACCAGTCCTACGGCACTCCTGCAGTTCTCCGGCAATGATATCCGCCTTCTCCGGGGTGCAAACAGAGGACGCAAGCTGTTGGTTCTCCCGGCTGAAACGGAGCGCTCACGTTGGAGCCGCCATCCGCACCGGGCGCTAAGCCACGCCCTCATAAACTAACTCTTATTAACAGTGCTTAAAGCATATAAAGAGAAAACATGGCCACATATCACAAAATAAGTGTAAAGAATGCTAGAGCTATTCTCATTCACTCAAGGCTAATTAAATAACAGGAACTGTATGGAAAAATGTATATAAAGTCAGCACAAATACATTGTTTGGTAAAATGAACACTGATTTTTAGGTCTCACATAGGCAGCACTTGCGCTGTCTCTTCGAAACCTGCTGTATTCAGGATATGGTGGTATAAAAGGGGATGGTGATGGACGGAGCATCTGAACCAATCAAACACTCACACCCAGTCAACAGATCTGGGTTTAATCCATCACCGTTCTTTAGCCCACTCTGCCACCCCAGTTCAGACATGGCCATATGCAAATCAGTCTGACCCTGTGCCTCATGGGAACAGTCCAGCCCGAACTGCCAAGCCATGCCTTCCCTGGACCCGAAACAAGCTTCCTAGGACTGGTTTCTGGCATTTCAGCCGTCTTCAGCCAGGCTTGCTTGAATCCAGTGGCAAAGTGAGCAAGGGACTCACGTCTGAGCATACCCTGCCAACTTATGGCGAACAAAGCGGTACAAAAGGGGGTGGTGATGGACGGAGCATCTGAACCAATCAAACACTCACACCCAGTCAACAGATCTGGGTTTAATCCATCACCGTTCTTTAGCCCACTCTGCCACCTCAGTTCAGACATGGCCATATGCAAATCCGTCTGACACTGTGCCTCCGTCCATCACCACCCCCTTTTGTACCGCTTTGTTCGCCATAAGTTGGCAGGGTATGCTCAGACGTGAGTCCCTTGCTCACTTTTCCACTGGATTCAAGCAAGCCTGGCTGAAGACGGCTGAAATGCCAGAAACCGGTCCTAGGAAGCTTGTTTCCGGTCCAGGGAAGGCATGGCTTGTCAGTTCGGGCTGGACTGTTCCCATGAGGCACAGGGTCAGACTGATTTGCATATGGCCATGTCTGAACTGGGGTGGCAGAGTGGGCTAAAGAACAGTGATGGATTAAACCCAGATATTTTGACTGGGTGTGGGACCAGTTCTTTCTTGATAAGGAGCCGGGCCCGAATGATTTGTTTTTGTATGTCCGATTAAGGCAGAGCGTAAAAGCTGCAACCCCTTGCTACCCCAATAAGCCCCTTATCGTGAGACCGCTCCACAACTTACTTCAAACCACCAGCCCTGACCATGTCATTTGCCTGATATACCACAACACACAGGGAGAGACGAAATCACATACAGGGACTGACAGGGCGCAATGGAAGCAGGAGTTAGGGGAACCCTTGGATGAAAGGAAATGGGGCTACTGCGGTGAGCAGACTGGTAAAATCTCTGCAAATAGTAGATTACGAAAAATTCATTATAAAGATCTTCAACGCCTCTACTGCACCCCGATCAAACTATTTAAGTTTAAGTTGCGTGACAATGATGCTTGTGCAAGATGTAGGCAGGAGAAGGCGGGATTCCTACACTTAGCCTGGGAGTGTGGTGCGATATGAGTGTTCTGGGACGAGGTACTGGGAGCACTGGGGCAAATGGCTGCAACAACGATTGTGCACTCACCACTGGTGGCTCTCTTAGGCTACACAGCTGACATGTATCCGACTTTCCACAGGTTTACTGCATTAAGACTCCTGTTAGCCAAGCAACGTGTGGCATGCAGGTGGAGTAGAAGGCGGGCCACTAAATTTTAAAATTGGTTCACGGACCTCCTTATTTGGCAGGACAAACTTTAACATACGCAGAATTGCTATCCACTGCCTCTACACCAAAAGACATTTCGGATCCTTTGAGCACATATCTGCATACACATCCAGAGATCTCTCGTGACGCCCCTCCACCCCTGTGACCCCACACTGACCGGGTGGACTGAACTGACTGGACTTGGGATATGAGGCCCTACCCTTGGGCACACACGACCCCTTCCCGGGACAGGCATGCTCCCAGAGGGATTGCAGCTAGATGTCGGGGAATTGGAAACCGTAGAGCTTGTCTGCTACATGGCTGCCACATGTTAATGTCATTAATCTACATGATGGGCAATGTAATCGGTCTCAACGCTCGCAATAGAGACCTAAATGTCATGGTTGTTATGAATGTCACCATTATCGATTATTAAGTGAGTTCGCAGTATGCTCTATTCAAGACGTACCAAATAAAGGTTTTTGAAAGTGAAAAAAAAAAAGAAAAAATACTAACAGCTTTCTTTATGGTAGTGTTGAGGAGTAGTTAGACTTAACCAGAGGGTAGTAAGTAGGACAAGGAATGAGAAGAACGAGAACATGGAGCTGTACTTTGAACAAATCCCAATAAGAACAGGGTGGAAGAAGCTAGGAAAAAGGCCGCCCCTAAACAGGTCTCAACTGCTGCAAGGATTTGCCAAATGTCAGAACCTGAAAGCTATAGGAACAAATGACCTAAGGGTAGTGGGCTTTAGACAACCACATAGCATAAGATTAGTCTCCTGGAATGTAAATGGGCTAGGAAATGAGGAGAAACAAAAAAGCATAAGGGAGCTGGGGGAAAACACAGAGATTATATGTATACAGGGGACCTGGCTATGTGGTGAGACACCAACTTTCGATGGATTCTGCCAACTGAACCGACTAGCTAAGAAGTGTCGATTTAGGCGACCTGCGTGTGGAATAATGACCCTTGTGTCAACAAAAATAATGAATAAAGTAATTGAACTACCCGTGAAATGTAAATGGCTATTGGTCTGTAGAATACTGATATCAGGATGCATAAATATTACCACAGTCTTGATTATAAACGTGTATATGCAATGGGCCACCACAGAGCAATATGGGAAGGAAATGGCTCTGTTTAAAGAAGATATGGACTTTTTGTGTGAGACATATTGTGAGGACATAATTATACTACTTGGTGATTTTAATCATAAATTGCATCCTAAGAATGTAGATTGCTGTTTCCAAGATATATTAGAGGCTTATGAAATACCACAAGCTACTTTTCCATCATGTATAATAGGAGCAAAGGATAATCAGTTGATGAATTACTTGGGTGCCAAAAATCTCTTCTGCTTAAACGGAAGAAGCGAATTAGACTGTCCCGCAAAAAGAACCTTTAAACTGGGTGCTCAAACTTGCCCGATTGACTACATTTATCTGACTCCTTGGAACTTCCATCGATCCTCTGGGTTTAAGATTATAAATAGAGAAAGAAGTAATCACAACATATTGGCCTTTGAGTTCCCCAGTGTTCAATTAGCACCTCGCACACTAGTCTTGGAACAACAGATGGAGTACCCCAGACGTTGTACAACCAGGCTAACAGAAGAATATGTTGCAAGATTAATACATTTACAACGAAACCTAGACCTTGAGACTGCGAGTGGACAAACTCTGGAGTGGTACACAAGTAAGATCGAGGAGGTAGTCCAAATACTCAGTAAGGGATTAAAAGTTAGAAACGGTGGAAATACTAAAACTAATCAGAGTGATAGAAAGATGGGGAAAGTAACTGGTTGGTTTACAAAGGAATGCCAGGAGAAAAAAAGAGAAATCAGGAGGATGGTACGCCATAACCCCGGAAACAGGGACCAGGATAGTAGAAAAGCGTTAGAAGTCGTAAAAAGAGAGTATAATATGCTAACTAGGAGGGTGAAAAGAGAATTTAAAGAAGGGTGCTGGTTAAAACTACTTGAGGCAATAGAAACAAAGAACCTACGCCAGTTTTGGAAACTAGTGCACTCAGCAGCAGACCGCCAGCCAGGGGCAATGAATTGTATAGTGGAGGAAGCAGCTTGGGAGGAATATTTACATGACTTGTATAGCCCGGGGACAGAGGGGGCAGAGAATCTGTACACAGATTGGAGCGGTCTGGTATTAGATATGAAACCCGACTTCTCAGTCACTGAAGTTAAAAAACGATAATGGGCCTGAACCTCACAAGAGCAGCAGGCCCTGATAACCTTCCAGCACTGATAATGAAAACGCATCCAGACTGGTGGGCTAAATTCTTCGCAAACATGTTCCAAATTATTCTAGATACTGGGAAATTCCCTGATACCTGGAAAGGGGCAATAATACGGCCCATACACAAGAAAGGGGACATGTATAGCCCAAAAAACTATAGATTAATTAATCTACTGGACATTGGGGAGAAGATCTTCGCTAAAATAGTACTTGGCAAACTAAAAAACTGGGTAGAAGCCAACCAAATCATCCCGGTAGAACAGGGGGGATTTAAGGAAGGGCATTCCACGGTGGACCATTGCTATGCTCTGTGGGCCTTGGCACGGAAGTCGATAGAACAAAGGGGGAGTATGTGGTGCTGCTTTGTCGACTTCCGTGCAGCCTTCGACTCTGTAGACCGGGGGAAACTTTGAGAGTGTCTGATTAAATACAATATCCCACGGCACTTATTCGAAATATTAAAAGAATTACACAGAGGGAACTGGGCCCAAGTAATAAAAGACACCCAGGGGGCACTCACAAAGAAGGTTGACATAGGAAATGGGCTACGACAGGGTTGCGTCCTGGCCCCGCTTCTTTTTTCTATCTTCCTAGCAGATTTACCAGCAGTATTAGAGGTGGAAAAAAGTGCCAGCCCCAGAATGAGTGGCAGAAAGATCTCATGCCTGCTGTACGCAGATGATCTGGTTATTATTGACCAGACCGAATTAGGGCTGCAGAGGAAATTAAATGCTTTTAATGAATACTGCAAGAATAAACTGTTAACCGTAAATATGGATAAAACAAAGGTCATGTGTTTCGGGAAAGGGTCAAAGAGCTTTTGTTGGTATCTTGATAAAACCAAACTAGAAATAGTAAAAGAATATAAATATCTGGGGCTATTATTCTAATCTAGTTTAAAATGAAACAAACATATGGAAAATCAGAATGCAAAAGCTTCAGCATCCATTTGTGGTTTGAAAATTTTTTATAAAAACTTTGGTGATAGGTCACACAAACCTATGCTGGAAGCCTTTACAGCCATGGTCCCCCCACAAGTATTATATGGAGCAGAGGTGCTCTTTTTTAGCGGGAAAGGCGACTGGGACCAGGAAGAAAGTAAGGCCTTAAAAATGCTTTTGTCCCTACCAAAGTCTGCAATGGTGCAGGCAATTAGGCTTGAAACAGGAATTATAGGGTGGAATACCCAGGCCAAAATGCTAGTGGCCAGATTCTGGAAACGCCAATCTCAGGGGGAAGATCAAAAGGTCTCACATTGGTGCAGTGAGGAGATCCGACAAAGTAGCCTAAGATGGGCAACCGAGGCAAAAAAAAAATTAAAGGAAATAATGTGTTGCCTAAAGGTGGGGGTTACCCAAAATTCCTTAGAGGTTAATTTTACAAAAAGCTCTTTAAGAGCACAAGGAAGGGAACTTTCTAGAACACAAGATCTAATGTATGTAAGAAATAAAAAATCCGTCCATAATATAATAAAGATATGGGAAGCCGACGTGGGGTATCCTTACCTGGAAGCCTTGCCGAACCATGGATTTAGGTGGGATATCTTAAAAATGAGAATTGGCATTATCCCCTGGCGATTGGAGGGGAGAGTGATGAATGAAATGATGTACCCGGATGGTATATGTAAATGTGGACTAGGGACCAAGTGCGGAACTGTGCACATATTACTGGATTGTCTTATGTGTATAGAAACGAGGAAACCGTTTCTGCGACCCTTATTTATAAAGTATGACATCAGAGCAAGAGCACAAGCAATCGATTTATTATTAAGAATGGAACATCTTGATATAGCAATTGCTCTTGGGTACTACTTGAAAGGAGTGAATGCACTGGCTAGGGAAAAGCTCAAGTAAGGTTAGTAAACTCCCCTTGTAATCTATATCTAGCAACACCGGAAGGATAAATCATGGGTGAGGCAAATTCAAATAGATTTAATATTGCACTGTAAAAAGATAAAGATCTTATTGTCTGTTTTAGAATGTACATAACCTTTTATACTTTTAAAGATTTTAATGATTTTTAGTAATGAAATCAAATGTCGAATAGAAGTAACAAAGCACAGTGTATAGAAGGAATGGTTGATTTTAATAAGGTCTGTATGACGTGTTTGTAGCTGATTTTGTATAGGGTTTTTACCCGATTGTTTAAAGACTAAGGTCTAAATAAACAGAGTTCTTCTCTCAGAGGGTGTGTTAAGCATTTAGTGTATTCACTCATCAAGACTGCTAAAACACACTCAGACTGTATCTAGATAAGTTAGGTAAGCATAAAAAATAAATGGTTTCTTACCTGTAACTTCTTTTCTCTCGCAGTTGAATTTCCATGATAGTCCTAAGCGCTGAATAGTCCCGTCCATGCTAGGGGACCCCGGAGTAATAAATAAGTATATATATATATATATTCACTGAAAAAACCATAGGTTATACACCATATATAGTTAGGAATTAGCATTTAAAAAACCTTATTTTACTCACACAAAACCAATGAAATTCCATATATAGTTAGTTGTACTAACTATATATCACGCACCCGCAATCCACTGCTGATGATGTCACATATTACATCATTCATGACATGGTCAGTGACATCACTGATGACATCACTGATGACATCTCAAATGACATCACTGATGACATCACTGATGACATCTCAAATGACATCACTGATGACATCACTGATGACAACATCCAGTGACTGTATTTTTCTGTAAAGTTAAAATATGTCTTACATATTTATGAATGAGTCGATGTATAAGTGTCTGGACGAAGGATTTAGTAGGTGCATGACTGAATGTATGAGTGAGTGATTAAATGTGTCTCACTGAGTGCATGGGTTAGTGACTAAACTGTCTTAATTTGTGCATCATTATGTCTGTTGTTCTGTAAACTGCTGCATGTGTTGATCAGTAGCTATATGAGTAACTATATAGGTTATTGATTGGTTGCACAAGCATTTGTATGGGAGACTGAGTGTGTGTGTGGGTGGCTGGGAAGTGTATGACTCTGTGCATAGATGTATGGATTCAAAAGTGCATGTTGGAAACAGCTGTATGGGCGGTTGACTGTGTGCATGACTGTATTGGTGAGTGAATAGATATCTCAGTGCTACATGTCAAATTAAGTACATATGTAAAATACAGTACATGTGAGAGTTGACATATATAAATAACTGTGCATAAGAGCCAGTGAATGTGTGAGTGGCTGTATGGATCATTGTGAACTTGTATCCAGGATTGTATAAGTGAGTAAATATGTTTTAGTATATGTTTGAATAAGTAAGGTGTGTTTAACTGTATAGTTAAGGAAACGGAGGTGTGATTGATTGTTTGCATGACTGTCTAGGTGTGTGTGTAACTTCATGGATGAGTGACAATCTGTGAGTCTGTGTTTACACTGAGTGTATCTAAGGTTATATTACAGTCTGAAGAGGTTCATCGTATTATCACATGAATGATTTCATCAGTGATGTCATCAGTGATGTCATTTGAGATGTCATCAGTGATGTCATCAGTGATGTCATTTGAGATGTCATCAGTGATGTCATCAGTGATGTCACTGACCATGTCATGAATGATGTAATATGTGACATCATCAGCAGTGGATTGCGGGTGCGTGATATATAGTTAGTACAACTAACTATATATGGAATTTCATTGGTTTTGTGTGAGTAAAATAAGGTTTTTTAAATGCTAATTCCTAACTATATATGGTGTATAACCTATGGTTTTTTCAGTGAATTTCATTGGTTTTTTAATAGCTAATATCAAAACCTTTACAATGTATTATTCTTTAAAAAGAAAAATATTTTTTACATGTTTTTTATACAATTTTTTTTTTATTTTTTTTTGTTTCGCTCCCAGTACGCGTACCGGTTAGCTTCCCGTTAGCTCAATCCGGAGGCGCGACCCGGTACGCGAACTGGTAAACGTTCCTTTTGCGCACCTCTCGCGTTACAAAACAACATCGCGACGCTTCGCGTCAGCATGACGTTTCGCGTTCTCGCGTAATACGTCATATTACGTGCTACGTTAGCGTACCCGGAAGCGCACCGGTACGCGAACCGGAAGCGATCCGCGGCGCGGCGCCGACCGCGTAATGTAAACATAGCAGGTCATGTGACTCGGTAATAACACTTTTCATTGGTTCATTTCACTTTTGGTTTCCTAATGATGTAATACAAGGTCATGTGATCTAAAATGGACACTTTTCATTGGTTTAGAACTTTTGTTTTTCCCAAATGATGAAAACCCCTCCTTCTTTCATCACTCTGACTTTCATCTTGGTGAGAGAAAGACCCTTTATTGATACTTTGTGATGGCTTCATTAGTAGCTTCAGCTGGTGCTAGCCCACCACCTCCACCAAATCCAAGAAAGAGAGGACCACCTGCAGAAGTAATTTTGCAAGAAGAGGAAGAACAGGAAGAGGAGGAAGAGGAGGAAGAGCATGAGTTTTTGCCAGAGGAGCCCAGGAGGTACAATCGAAAGGAGAATTATATCTGGCAATTCTACAGAATTCCTGAGGGGCAAAAGAAAGTGAATGCACGTTACGTGTTTTGCCGCATATGCGGTGATAGATTGTCAAGGGGCACTGATAAAAAATACAGTTATGGCAATCATACTATGCATCGGCATATGAGTAGGTGGCACCCAAATAATTATAGTGCTGCCCAGCTACGTGACGAACAACAAAATCCCCTCCCAATGGCAAGAAGATCGGTGGTTCCAGAGGTGTCGGGACCAGAGGCGAGGGAGATGATCGCAAACATCCAAATGTTGTTTGGGCACGTAAAGCAAGTGTGCGTGGAATGTGGCACTTTCATCTGCTACAGAGAAAGTAGCATTACTTTGATTTTGCGAGCAATTCAAAATCATATTAATGTTTGTACGAGACGCACCAAAAAATAAATTCTTTTTTTTTTTTTTTGCTCCTGTTGAGCCCTTTATAATGGATCGTTTTTGTTTCCCCCCCCCCAAAAAAAACCAAAAAAAATTTAAAAACGTTCAGAAAATACAAAAAAAGTAAAAAAATGTTCAAAAAATACTAAAAAAATATAAAACAACAAAAACATAAAAAAAAAAGTTCTTTTCAGAACTAACTCCCCATTATAAAAAAATTGGTAGAATATTTGGAACTCTGCCAACCTCTATTTCTCTTAGTTCGCTCCCGGAGCGCTACCCGGTACGCGTACCGGAAGCTAACCAAAAAAAATATTTTTTAAAAAAAAGAACAGTAAGTATAAGGTAAGCAAACAGACAGTTATGTTAAAAGAAAGACAGCTCTAGGGAGTAAACTAAGGATACTGTTACCTACAATCCACTGCTGATGATGTCACATATTACATCATTCATGACATGGTCAGTAACATCAACAGCAGTGGATTGTGGGTAACAGTATCCTTAGTTTACTCCCTATAGCTGTCTTTCTTTTAACATAACTGTCTATTTCCTTCCCTTATAGTTACTGTTCTTTTTTAAAAAACATTTTTTTGATCAGTCATAAACAGTGACATTAATAGAAACAGAGAGAGTGAACAAGAGTGAAGAACTATGGTCCTCCTCAGCCACCCTCAGAAAACCAAGGGGGTCAAGATACATCTACCGTGCCCCCTTCTACCCATTCTGAACATTATTTGCCCTCCATCTTGTATCTTGATTCGACCGAAACACAAAATGGTGGACTGCCATAACGCTGCTGGTTTGCGAACCGGGCAACTTCCCGGGAAGCGGTCCAAAAAAAAAAAAGTTGGGAAAGTAATTCACAGACACTAAGAGTAATAGAGATGGAGTGAGTGAACAAGACTGAGGAACTATGAGAACAGAGGGACTGAGAAAAAGAGTGGAAGGAGTTGAGTAAATAGGTAATAGAGAAAGGAATGAGGAAAGTAGCAAAGGCAGGAAACTGAGGATTAAAGAAGTGAAGCAGTGGATCTAATAGTAGGTGAATGTGATAGAAATGTAACGAAAAGAGTACAACTATTTACCTTGTAATTGCCATTATATTAATCACATTTTATTTCTATATTTTCAATCTGTGAAAGAGAGAACCAACATTTGAAAAAAACTTAAAATATGTATTTAAAAATTACAAAAGACAAGGGAAAATATTGAAGGACAAATAGTTTTTCAACAACTTTGACACTGACAGAAGCTTCTGCTTCTCCAGGTCCTCTACACAATCCTAAAGATATACATTTTAAACTAACAGTATCTTGATGCAGATGAAGTGAGGCCTATCTTAAAACATGGTGCATCTTTTGCATTGCTCTTGTTTCAGAAAAGTGTCGCTTCAGTATGCCAATAACATGTCTCCTATCCAGAGATTTGTTTGAGGTGAGGCCTACTCAGAGTTCAAGATGAGATTTACACTTGTTGAAGTGTACAGAGGAGATAATATCTGTGAAAGTCTACTAATGAAGTGAGTCATGTCCACTGCACTCTTCAACAAAGTAGAAACCTCCTATGTTTCCCTGGACAGACCTAAACTTGATCTGCACAATGTGATTCGTAATGATAGGAAACACAGGTGATGTAATTGAAATATGTGCAATTTATTTTGCTCATTTCACAATCACATCACTTGTGTTTCCTTTGCTTAGGTATCTCATTGTGCAGATGTAGTCCAGCATATGAAAGAATACGTAGAAGTGCAGCACTGCATACAATAAATTTAACACTTACAGAAAACTCACCTTCTCCATGCCTCCTACACAGTTCTACATATACATCATGAATGCAAACAGTACAGAATTAATTATACATGTTAAATGGTTTATTTTTGCTGTTCTCAGAATGTATCAAAATTCACTAAAAACAGTGACTTGAAGGTATTCATCATGTAACAGCGGGGAAAAAAAAACACAATCAAAATGATTGTGTTTAAAAAACCCATACAACATCAGAAATTAAAATTCAGAACTCCTTAAAGTTAACTTACTTTCCATGACGTCCAAGGATGTTCTATGAACAGCTTACACTCTTTTGTGCTGTTATTACTTTCAGCCCGCCACTTTCTGAAAGAAAACCTCCATCGTTTTTAAAAACACGTTACATGCAATAAATGACTTCTTGCTCTCTACCACTATTTTCCACAAGGCCAAATCTAGTCAGAGATATTTATAACTCTTGGATTTCTTGTAAGCCAATCCCATCATTTGGCATTTCCGCAACTTTCAGAATTAAAATGTTGAAGATCATTTTCACAATCCTGGAATAGTAATATCTTCCCCTTCTTGCTCAGTCATGTTCTACATTTCCTATGACACTGATACTGCTTAATATGAAGCAGACTTACACTACCTCTATGAGTACTACAATTATTTAATTCTCTACATCACTTTTAATCACAAAGCAATGTAAAACAGTAGACAGCATTGCAGACTTACATTCCCTCTACTCCATGTTTTGATTGGCTGCTTCAATTAGCTTATGAAAAGAAACAGTTTTTCTGAACTCATTTAAAGTGCACATACATCTCCATGATGTCCAATCCTATGATTAGAAGTTATGTCTCTGAACTACACTTATCCTCAAGGCCAAATTGTGTAGGAGCCATTAGAACTTCTTGAAATTCCACAGATCATATCCCGAGATTATTTTCCTAAAATTTTGGTTTTAAAAACACCAGGTAAGAGTTTTTAAGGTCATACGGCAATTTTGTTTTGAAAATTAAAACAGAATCATTGCAGAATGACCAGCCATTTCTAGACTTTAAATAAGCTGTGTAATGTCCTGATGATATTGAAGGGCCGTCATGATATATAATTGCTGTAGTTACAAAAGTCCTTCCTGATATTGACAACTGCGAAGCTACAAATTTTTTTATTAAAGTTGTCAATTTTGTTCCATCAGGCCTACATCGTTGGAACATTAAAATGACGTACTGGCCATATGTTCGTATAAATAATGTGGACATCTTTTCAGATTTACATTGGCTACACTCCATGTTGTGATTAGCAGCTTTTACTAGCTTATTAAAGGAGACTGATTTACTGTCTGGCAAAGTTAAATATATAAATCTTTCTGAGTCTACACTAGTAGTACTTGATACCATACAGTTCTCGCAGTCATGCTGCCATTGATAAGAAAGCCCAAACAGCTGATCTACATCTACACCTTCAGCATGTAATACATCAAGCATATACATTAAAAACTCCTGACAATCTTGCTGAATATTTTGAGAGAATTGTGTTTGGCCTGAACATCTATCTAACAGATTTCTAATTTCAGACACACTTTCTATGTTTCTTCTATCAGTGGTACATTTCTCTAACACAGAATTTAACAAACTGCAAAATCTTTGATCAGAATTGACCACAATCTCTTCTTTTACATTTTTTAGAGAAAACAAAACATTAATTACTACATTAGCATAGCAGTTGACACCAGAACTGTTTTCAAACTGAAAACCAACAACATCTTCAACAGAATCCTCTTTGTTTCTGCTTGTAATTTTAGGTTCATTCACTTTTTGTCTTTTTGCTACAACCTCCCCAGTATTGTTCTCATTTCTTCGTTTCCGGCCTACCAGACGTTTCTCAAACAAAGGAAACTGAGGCAAATGTGGCGCATACTCTCTTCTTAACCTATTGTATTCCTTAACACAATCTAGATCTGCACAAATGTTTCTGACATCACACTCAATCAAGTACAATCCCGATAAAGTTCTAACTCGTGACAATGCCACATATGCCATACCCTCCTTGAACACAGAACTGCCAATATTCACCAATGCAGTGTCTACACTTAAACCTTGCGATTTATGAATTGTCACCGCATATGCCAAGCAAACAGGGAACTGCTTACGGCGAACATATAAGTCTTTTACAAGCAAAAATCTAGCAGAACAACGAGCAATTAGCTGTACTTCCTCAATGCCATCAAATTTAATTTGTAAAAATTCAATTCCATCTCTATTTCTGTATTTCACAAAATCAACAACATTACCCATTGATCCATTTACCAGACCTCTTTCAACATGTAAATTCCTTCTTAAAATTATACGGCAGTTCAAGCACACATTCAGAGTCTTTTCAAAACCTGCAGTTTTAGATATACTCTTCTCTAATGAATCCAATTTTGTTTTCAGATTCTCAGACAAAATAATTGTTGATCCCATATGCTCTACTCTATCAATAGCTTCCACTTTCACAATCTCTTGCTTTTCTAAATGCAACATTTTGTTGTTAAATTTGGCACATTCTGCAAGAGTTGGCATCAAACATATTCCAGATTTCTTATCAGTAATTTTCTGAAAAATATTCTCAGGCACAACATCTTGTTCTGGATATAAATTTGACAGTAATCGTGCATGTAAAGCTTCTTTCCCATGCTCGGTCACTTTTCCAATTCTAACATCTTGTAGAATAGTCTTGTAAACTTCATCCTTTGCCTGACGCATATTTTCATGCAGTTCAGCATAATTGAAGTTTAACCATATATTGACGTTGCCAATGCTGCCTAGGCACTTCCTGGTATCTTCATGCGTGAGCATTTTGAACACAGGTTGCCCTTTCACTGGTGTCAGCTGCAGAAGATCTCCGAAAACAATGATGTGTTTGCCACCAAATAACACATCATACTCTGTTTTGAGAACTTCTTGCATCCTCAAATGCACAAAGGCAAGCATGACATTGGAAACCATGCTTACTTCGTCAATGATAAGAAGTTTCATTTTCCTCAAGATTCTTGAAACTTCAAAACAAGCATCTCCAGATAGCTTGTGATATTCTAATTTGTTGTCATGCTCCACTGGCAGCATCAGTAAACGATGTAAAGTAATCCCTTTAATATTATGTGCTGCCAGTCCAGTTGGAGCAGTGACAACACAAGACAGCGATGACTCTGTCCTTTCCTGCAAATAGCATGAAATTGCTTTAATGAGGAAACTTTTTCCAGTTCCTGCTTCTCCACTCACGTACAGTCGGACAGGCTTCAACGACGTACATGAGCACTCTTTCTTATCATGACTTAATCCATGATCAATTTGCATGGTAACTTCGTCATATATTTTCCTCTGCTCAACGTTGAGTTGCCTTTCCAACTCTTCTAAGTTAACCGCATCCTCTTGAGCATGTGCCATGGCTCTTTCCACCTCATTCATAGCAGTGGCAGCTTCATTTTCAATAAGAGGTCCTCCTAGTGGATCCTGACTCAATGAAGCAGAACTCTGACTGTCCTGAGAACTGTCTCTGGCAATCTCGGCTGCAATCATTGCTTCCTGCTCAATTTCCGCATTCAACATTTCTACATATTTGGGAAAAGCAGGACATTCTATGGTCTCCTTGGCGGCATTGAAAGAGTCTTCGTAACAGAGGAAATCTCCAAGCAGTTCCTCTTCTGCACGCCAAGGCTTGAAAAGTTGCAAAAGTGCTAAATAGAAAAACTCCTTTTTTTCAGGAGATTCGCCACTCAATTTTCGATGGTTTATCAAGTGGCATTTTCTTTGCTTGACCAGACATCCCTCACTTCCTATTACAGCATACACTCCTTTCTCAGTATCTTCTTTGATGTTCCTCTTGAACATGTAATTTTGCAGAACCTCATACAGACAAACATTCTCTAGGTGACTGCTTCGATTTGGATAATATGTATCCAACATGTTTGTCTTCAAAATGTCGGTACTGTTTGGCTCCTTTTCCGCCAAATACTCAATTTCCCGCACAGGTTTGAGAACTCGATTACGCGTTGCAGCAAGACCAAGACTCGCCCAAACGATACTCCTGGACTTGGCATAGAGACTTGCTGAAGACAACCGGTCAGAACATTCGTACGCTCCGATTTCTCGATGCGACAACATCTTCAGACTGAAACTGTACAACTTCTTGCTGAGGCTCTTTTCATGGGAAATGTCCTCCCACATATCCTTCAATTCTGTCTTCTCTTTTTTGGTGATGTAAGACGTCACATACCGAGCCACAGCCATACAGTTATCAGCCACAAACTGTATATCCATGTTAGCATTCCACATGGACAAAATCACCGGGTTGTAGTCGTTGATGTACTTGGACTCTTCGTTCCTCTTCAAATTGTAAGTGTTTTTAGGTGATTTCTTCATCACATTATGTCGCAGCGAAGACATCAAACTGTTTACTCTTCCTTTAGAAATCACCGGTCGTGGAAAGCCGAAACGACATTTGGTGTAGAACTTGTCTTTGTTTCGGAATTTACGACGGCAGTACTTTCCACATCGATGGCTTTGGAAACGCAGAACTTTTTCTCTTAGGCTTTTCTTCTCCTTTGCGTTTGGAACAGCACACGTAGAATACTGTTGGATGAAACTCATCACTGAGTCTTCTGGATCCGTTCCAAATTTAGGTGCATCCTTGATCCACAGCAACATATGTATATGAGGAGCACCTCTTGCTTGGTACTCCTTTCTCCAGAAGAAATCCAACACCTCTCCAAGAGGTGGATTCTTCTTATTCATGATGAAAGACATCATAGCTTCAAATCTATGATTGAAGTACCTACATACATTGACTGGATCCAAAGAGCACAGTTCTCCGGGTGTCTTGAATTCGATGTTTTCTACGTTAGCATTTGCCTCTCGTAGAAATTGAAGTAAGTCTTCCCAGCCATACTCGGCACAACTCAGAGTGAGGAACCATGTGGGAGTACCTAAGTTCCTCAGCATACATTTTAAATCACCATGACGACGGTACCAGTACTCATTAGTACCACGCTGACACGCCATGAGATTAATCAGGTGAGAATCCAAAATACTATCTTGGACATTCACTTTATCCATAAAATCACTTGCCGAGATGTTTTGCATGTGTATACCACTTTTCAAGATGTGGTTCACTGCATATGACAGTCCAGACAGATCGCTTTCAAACAGGAGATGAAACAAATAAGGAATGCATTGTCGAAACCTAGCATCTCCTGCATACAATCGCAAAGTCCGGTATTCAGAAGCAGGAATTTGATGAGGTCGCTCATCATATCTTCCTCCCTGACCTGTTGGAAAAAGCTGTGGGAAACACCGAGCTTCCAAACTTTCCTCCCAAACACTAATGGGACTCCCTTTGGCTTGTTTCATTTGAAACAACTCAATAGCATTCCCCATGACTTCCTTTGAATGCAAAGGATGAACACTATAATGTTCATATATTTCCTCACTAGTAGAGGGTTCTACTTTCTCAATTTGACCAGCACACAAATCGCTATCCTCTTCCTCACTTACTTCCTCTTCTGCAGCATATACATTCTTATAGTATTTATTATTTTTTTTCAAATACAATGTTGCCTTTTTAACTTTCCTAACATCTACTAAATCTTGCCATATTTTCTTATTCTTTGTCGGAACCCCATTAACTAAGATAACCAGAGGTTCCTCTTCCACTTTTTCTACTCCAATTGTGTTAATGTTTTTCTTGAAATCTAGAGGCAAATAAACAACTCTTCCCTTTAATCCTCTCTGTAAATCTGATGGAGGCAATTTCCCTGTCTTTGGCTCCATTCTTACAATAGCCTGAAAGGGATGGATACTTTGAATCAAAATAGATTCATAAGTATTTAAGTCCTTCAATTCAGAAGGAATCTCAACCAATTCCAGATTATTATGAACTGCTCTAGCAGGCATCTGGTTTTGTTTTAATTTGTTACAACAATAAGTACACACACGTTGATCCAATCCCAAATCAAAACAATTTTCTACCATCAAGTATGTTGCAAAATCCTTCCATTCACTATTATTTTCCCTTTCACTTTTTGCATATAAATCCACTAACTTAGTCTGATTCTTATAATAAGTGCGTCTACAACACACACAAGTGAAATTAGGCCTCTCACTTGATTTCATGTCAAACGTCGCAATTTCCCTCTGGAAATTATCTGTACTGGAAACCTGTACACTATCTTCCAAATGACCCTCTACTTCTTGCTCAATTTCAACATTCTCCTCTTTACTTCCAAAGTAACAAAACTCAATTTCTTCACATATATTCTTCACATCTATTTCAGAACCATGCAAAAGAGCAGCGCATAATTGTTTCAGCATAATTGCTGGACTCTTAGCATAATACAACAGTCTAACTAACTTCCTCACTTTGTTATGATGCACTGCTAGCATCCTGAAATGATGAAAAACACTCTGGCATACTCTCCTGGAAAGACAAGCCAGTGAATGACCATGCAAACCTGTCACTTCTCTCACTCTGCAAGGATCTAATTCTTGCAACAACCTTATTTTCTGCTTCAAACTTTTCTTGTTAAATGTCCGTACAAAATCACAAAGCAAATTGATGGAATCCTGTCGCACACTGCAAATACTACTACACTTCCAGGTGTACACAGGACCCTTAGCACGTCTTCCTAAAACCTCATTACCTAACAACTCTTCTGCCTCTGTTGTCACAAGTTTTTCTTTTTCAACTGGACAACCATCTTTCACTTCATAAGCACGACCACTGATGTCAACTGCATGCACCAAATCATTATCCTGGAAATAACTCTCTTCATTAAAAAATGCCTCACAGCTTGAACTATGTATCCATTCTCCAGAAAAAACTTCACAAAAATTACTACGATTAACTATTCTCTTCCATCTACTATTTCTTTTCAAATCAAAAATTGCCTTGTTTAGCTTCCTAATTCTATTGATTATCAAAATAAATAACTTACGTTTAATTTCAAAAGCCTGATCAATAACTTTCTCAACTTTTTTTTTTCTCCTATAAAAAACTAATTTCTGTTGACCTTTCTTAATATTTTTTAACAAATTGCCAATTATCCTGTTACGGAACATTCGTTTACGAATCTCCCTAAACTGTTGTTTCCTTCTACTATCATGCACAGATTTATCTCTTGCTCTAGCAGTAACATTTTCATTTGTCCTTTTCTTTCCATTTGATTTACTTGTCATGTTATGGATTGAAACATTTTCTGTACTAATATTTTTTTTATTAGAAATATTTCTTATGAAATATTTAGAGCTCTTACCCGGTGCTTTCTTCATGGCTTGAGAAATCTTTTTGTTAGAGGACTGCTGCGTTTTTTTTTTCTCCTGCTGTCTTTGACGTTTTGCAGCCTTTATCTCTCTTATTTTTGTAGGCATATTTAAATCTTGAAATGATCTGCAGTTGAATCTGAGGAAAAATATAATAAAAAATGTTATTAAACATTATTATCAAACAGTAAATCAGTAATAGTGATCAAAAACATAACACACTACTTGACAATTTAATTTGAAGATTTTTTAGTCATTGCCATTTTTTGGGAAAAGTAATGGTTTGCAAATTTATGACAAGGACATAATGGTGTATGCTTCTCTATAAGGCATTTCAGTATCTCTAATGTCATTTTTCCCATATTACATTATAAGACCTTTCCCCATGAAGCACATTCCTTGTAAATATGCTCCCACCTGTGCATTGCAAATTTAGATTTTGACTGTTTCAGACACATAGCCATGTTGAAAGTGACCCAAAAAAATTGCAAACGTTTTAAAAAAAAACATTCATGTGTCTTAATGACATTTTAAGTCATTTCCCCATGGACAATGTTTTCTAAGTGGCACAAAAGAGGTATACACCTATCATAAAACAATAACAGTGATCAAAAACTTAACACACTACTTGACATTTTAAATAGAAGATTTTTTTAGTCAAATTTACAATACAGAAATACCAGAAAAAAAATGACATTTATATTTATGTCACCTATGCTATTTTATATGTGAATCTGATCTACTTTTATGAGCATATTTTAATATTTTATTGAAGACACTACACATAACCTGTTTTTGAAGGTGTCTTTATTTTTAAATTAAACGGTTTACCTTTTTACTTTTTATTGATTATAAATTTTAAAAATAAATGTTTATAATTCCAAAGGCTCAAGCAGGTCAGCTTCCCATCCTATATCATATAATTCGGACAAATCTGCATCCTCATCACGCTCTTCTTCATCCTCAGGATTTAAATCATCCAATGGATCAACATCCACTGATGTTTCAATTACAAGTTCAATGATGAGGTCAAAATCAACTGATTGCAGATTGTCGCTCATGTTGAGGTTGTCTTTATCTTTAAATAAAGATAACAACAATGAGATGTTGCAGAGTAAGAGACAAATCTCACAGATTATAATAGTAAAATTATTTAACAAGAGTAACATTTTGCAGCTATTATTTAGCCATGTCCAGCGATGCTGAGCAGGTGAAGCCTATGTCTAATTTTTCACTGAACAGGACTCATCTGTTCTTAACCTTGGATAAGCCTCAACGACTCTGTGTCCCCTGCACATACTCAAATGTTAAAGTGCAGATTTATATTAAATGGCACATCCCCAGGCATGCACCAGTTAATGTGCACCACTGCTTTACCACCCATGGTGTGCCGCATTTACAATCAGATAGGAGAAAGCTGCTTCAAAACCCTGCGCCTGCTTGAAGCTGGCATAGGTCTTGACGCAGCATTGTATAGATGGGGCACCCCTGAGCCTTGCTGGAGCTGCATCGCACTTACGATACAACTCCAGCAATGCGCCACCTTTACGGCACAGATGCGTCACGCATCTGTGCCGTTTTTGCCCCATGCTGCGCCGCATTGTAAATGCAGCACAACATGGGTGGCGGAACAGTGGCGCAGGATGACTGTCACATCCCTGGTGATGCGCCACTCATCATAAATCTATCCCTAAGCTTCTTATCTTGTTACAGATGAACTGCCATATGTATCATCAAAATATTTTACATATTATAAATAGCAAATTTTAAGGAATAAATAGCGATTCTTTACTATTCCTAATTTGCAATGAGCAAATTGCTAATTGCAAATTACCCATTCATTTCCATAGGCTAGGAGGCTCATAGGAATTAATGTTGCAAGTTGTGATTAGCAATTAGCTCATCACAAAATAGGATTTTTTTCAAGCGTGCAGGGGTATCTCAAGAACACCCTGCTGCACCCCTGAAAAAGAAATTTGGGAGCACATGGCACACCTACATGCCCTAATGGCATGTATGGGCGTCATATGGGACCTTTTTTTTTTTTTTTTTTAAAATGCTTTTTGAAAAGAATTCGCAAATTACCACAAACTAGAAGTTGGTGGTAGTTTCCAAATCCTTAATATCATTTTTTACATATATTTTTTTGATACATTGCATTTAAGGAATCACAAATTTTGAATTATTGACATTTTAAGTAATTTCCACATGTGCAGTGTTTTCAAAATATAATTTGAAAATCGTTTTTGGGGAAAAGTAATGGTTTGCAAATTTATGACAAGGACATAATGGTGTATGCTTCTCTATAAGGCATTTCAGTATCTCTAATGTCATTTTTCCCATATTACATTATAAGACCTTTCCCCATGAAGCACATTCCTTGTAAATATGCTCCCACCTGTGCATTGCAAATTTAGATTTTGACTGTTTCAGACACATAGCCATGTTGAAAGTGACCCAAAAAAATTGCAAACGTTTTAAAAAAAAACATTCATGTGTCTTAATGACATTTTAAGTCATTTCCCCATGGACAATGTTTTCTAAGTGGCACAAAAGGGGTATACACCTATCATAAATCTGTCCCTAGCATTATAAATGATTAAATCAGGATGACAATAAGATGTGGCCTATCCAGAGGTTTGTTTAAGGTGAGGCCTACTCAGGATTGCAGAATAAAGTTACGCTTGATGAAGAATACAGAGGAGATAATTTATTGTAAAGGCCTACCAATGAAGTAAGTGATTTCTACTTCATTGCACCAGTCATCATAAATGTATCCATAAGCTTCTTATCTTGTTAGACATCAACCGCCATATGTATCATATAACTATTTTGCATTTCCAAAAAAGCGAATTTTAAGGAATAAATAGCGATTCTTTACCATTCCAAATTTGTTTGAGAAAATTGCTAATTGCAAATTACCCATTCATTTCCATGGGCTAGGAGGCTCATATAAATGAAGGTGCAATTTGCGATTAACAATTTGCTCATCACAAATTAGGAATTTATTCCAAAGGTGCAGGGGTGTCTCAAGAACACCCTGCTGCAACCCTGAAAAAGAAATTTGGGGGCATATGGCGAACATAAATTTTAACAACATTCCTTTACCTCAAAAACGATTTTCAAATCATAACTTCAAAACACTACACATGGGAAAATTACTTAAATTGTCCTTAAGACACATAAAAGCGTTTTTTGATTGGCTTTCCTGCATGGTAGGGTCACTTTTAACATGGCTATGTAACATAAACATTCAAAATCAAAATTTTCCATGTACAGGTGGGAGCATATTTACAAGCAATTTGCGCCACAAAGAAAGGTCTGACATTAAAATGAGAAAAATAACATCAGGGACAGTCAATTGCCTTATAAAGAACCATACACCATTATGTCCTTCTCATGAATTTAAAAACAATTCCTTTTTCCCAAAAACGATTTTCAAATCATAATTTCAAAAAACTGCACATGAGAAAATGACTTAAAATGTCATTGAAACACATGAAAGCGTTTTTTGATTGGCTTTCCTGCATGGTTGGTTCACTTTTATCATGGCTATGTAACACAAACATTTATAATTAAAATTTTCATGCACATGTAAGAGCATATTTACAAGCAATTTGCGCCACAGAGAAAGGTCTTACACTAAAATGAGAAAAATAACATCAGGAACAGTCAATTGCCTTATAAAGAACCATACACCATTATGTCCTTGTCATGATTTTATAAACAATTCCTTTTCCCCAAAAACGATTTTAAAACCATAATTTCTAAACACTGCACATGGGAAAATGACTTAAAATGTCATTAAAACACATGAAAGCGTTTTTTGATTGCCTTCCCAGCATGGTTTGGTCACTTTTAACATGGCTATTTAACACAAACATTCAAAATCTAAATTTTCCATGCACATGTGAGAGCATATTTACAAGCAATTTGCGCCACAGAGAAAGGTCTTACACTAAAATGAGAAAAATAACATCAAGGACAGTCAATTTCTTATAAAGAACCATACACCATTATATCCTTGTCATGAATTTAAAAACAATTCCTTTTCCACAAAAACGATTTTCAAATCATAATTTCTAAACACTGCACATCAGAAAATGACTTAAAATGTCATTAAAACACATGAAATCATTTTTTGATTGGCTTTCCAGCATGGTTGCGTCACTTTTAACATGGCTATATAACACTAACATTCAAAATCAAAATTTTCCATGCACATGTGAGAGCATATTTACAAGCAATTTGCGCCACATAAATCATAATTTTCTCCTTAAAGCACACTATTCTCTATCTAAAGTAAAGAAATATTTTCTCACCTTAGCAAATACTTTGAGTTTGAAAACAGTCTAAGAAACACACCAATTTGTCTTCAGCAGAGCAAAAGGTATGCACTCCAGAGTCTGCAGCTATCAAAAGCACAGAAATGGTGTAATTCTTCACACATATTTCTCATGTCACCCAATCAAAACTCTTCCCTCACTTTTTTTCAAATGAAAACCCTTCCCCCTCTGCCCTTTCTGCCTATTTTCCATAGCAACCACCTCTTGGAAAAAATCTGGTGTTTGCAAGTTCACACAACAATGTTGCAATTGAACTCTGAACTCTCAGTGCACCTGCATATCCAGTGCATTCTTTCATTTAATGATTTTTTATTGACCATTCAAAATACATCTTTCAAAGAACACATCCGTGCACCCTAACTTTCTGTTTTCAGCAATCAAAATCCACCAATCACTGTTACTGCTTCATGAACACAGAAACTCCACAGTTTTTTTCATTTTACACTCTCATTTTTTCTACTGCCATTTCATTGCCACACTTCATCTGACTGCAGGAGAACCTTCTCTCACCATGTTTTCTGTCTGGATTGTTGGTCATAGTTATATTCACTGGGCTCAAAGGTACGTTGAAAGCAGGAATTTACCTAACCTCAATTTACAAGATGTGGAAATTAAGTGGTTTGGCCACAGAGGATTAAAATGTCCAAATGACCAATTGATACCATTGGTGAAAACCTTTATGCATTTGCCCAAACCTGACCTGTTAATTGTGCACTGTGGAGGTAATGACTTGGGCACTTTGACTGGTGTAGGTCTGGAAATGCTTTTAAAGGACACCTTTGAGCAATTAATGGCACTTTTTCCTCAGACTGCCTTGGTATATTCAAATATATGCCAAAGACAGAAATGGAGGTGGTCAAACCAATTTTGTCCACAAATTGAGAAGTCGAGGAAGCATGTAAACAAATCTGTTTCAGCTTACATGAGAGACCATGGAATGGGCTCCCTGTACAACAATAACTTGCGTTACTACATGCAAGATATCTACAGAGGAGATGGAGTTCACTTCTCAGATGAGGGCAACAGAGTTTTCACTCTGAATTTAAAAATGTGCATTGGTACCTACTTATAAGTACCAAAATGTACCATAAACCCAAAAGCTCTTCTCAGAGCTACCCTACATCTAATCACTCACAATTATTATTTTACTCTAACTTTTTTCACTAATTTTCAACAAAGTACACTCCCTGGGGCGCTTCCCGGTACGCGTACCGGGAGCTAACCTCGCGAAATTTTTAAAAAAAATGTTTTTTTTTCGCACATATAAACCTCCTCAGCCACCCTCAGAAAACCTAGGGGGTCAAGATAAGTCTACCGTGCCCCCTTCTACCCATTCTGAACATTATTTGCCCTCCATCTTGTATCTTAATTCGACCGAAACACAAAATGGTGGACTCCCGGAACGCTTAAGGTACGCGAACCGGGGCGCTCAACGGTTCGCGTACCGGGTCGCTCCCTGGGAAGCGCACCATCAAAAAAGGTGGGAAAGTAGTTTACAGAAAAGCCACTGGAGACAATTTCACCAAATATAGATTAGCTCATACTACATACCAATCCCTACCATTTTCACAAATTTGATTGGAATTCCATTTAGCCATTTAGCCTGTAGACCTCTCTAAATACCGTGAGGTAAATTACTTCACAAAACACATCTGAAATGTTGGAATTGACAACCAATTAAAATGTTACTTTCATTTTCTACTTTTTTTACCTCACATTTGATTGGTTATGTACCCGAATATATATAAAGGAAGAGAAGGAAACACAGCCATTTTGACTACTACTTCCTGGTGTACATTTCAATAGGATTTTCATTAATAACTTCAACTTCTTTTTAAAGGTAAGTTGTTATTTTTAAAACTGAAGTATATTGTGCACTTTAAGTTAATATGGCAAACTTTTTCTGTTAGTTATATACTATCCCTCTGTAGTACTTATAAATTTAGATACACTTTTTTATATTCCTACTTCCACTCTGATACTATACACTGCCCAAAGATAAATTCTCTGTTAAAAACTGCCTATCTAAAATTAATCCCAACAGTGCCCTACCTCTACTAATATATATTTTTTTTATGCAAATTTCAGGAAAAATGGAAAGTGAACAAAACATTTCATTTGAAATTGTCCTTCCAGAGTCCAACACAGAAATCATTGATCCAAATGAGATTGAATTTATGGATGAAACTTGGGACCAAGAACTACTGCAATGTGTACAAGCAGTAGATAACCTCCTTGCAAATGAGGACATTTTACAACCTCAGAGACTACAATCTATATTCCATGATTATGAAATTTCTGACAATGAAATGTTAGAAAGTTTAATAAATTATGAAACACAATAAAAAAAGCTTAAAAAAAAAAAAAAATAATCAACAAAACCAACAATCAATTAACATACAGCATTTGAAAAGTCTATCATTCATTTTTCATTGTGATACGCTCCCCAGAACGCTTCCCGGTTCGCGTACCGGGCGCTAACCACGAAAAAAAACAAAAAAAAATTTTTTTTTTTTTGCTTAGCGGGGCCCCTTTAAAGCCTCCACATCAAACCTAGGGGGTCAGGGAGGATCTACTATGCCCCCTTATGGTCATTTGCCCCTTCGCTTTTGCCTCCTCTTGTCTCTCGATCCTACCGAGAGACAAGATGGCGGCCGCTCCGGACTGTTTAGAATGTTGACAGACACCGGAGAGCCAATCAACTTCGCTACGCGAAGTTCCGTTACGCGTCAAGTACGCGTACCGGGGCGCTGCCTGGTCCGCGCTCACAGATATATATCTTTTTTTGAACGTTATTTTCTCAAAATCCACTGCAGCACATATATTGAGACCTACAAAAGGCACATCGGGCTACCAGTCCCTACAATTTTGCCAAGTTTCGTGCAAATCCATTCAGCCGTTCGGGCTAAAAGTGAGGCTAACCGCCCTATGGAAAACTCAATGTTAAAAACACGTTTTGGGACCCCCCTTTTTTCTCGGCCCCCCCTGGACCAACTCCCCCCAAATTTCCAGGGGCTGCTCAGAAACAAAATGTGCCATTTTCCAGAAAATTTCAGCCAATTCCGTCCACAAACGCCAAAGTTATTAGACATAGAATTTTCAAAAAACCCATAGGGAAAAAATCCTAACTATATATACCTACTGGCGACCGCCAGTAGGTAATATATATATATATATATATATATATATATATATATATATAGTAGGTAGTTATAGTTAGGATCGTTTTCCATAGGAAATCCGCAACATTCTATTGGGAATAACTTTGGCGCCGAATGAGGGATCTGCCTGGAATTTTCCTTAACTTTGCCTCGCTGCGCTCCGCTACTTCCCTGACAGTTTCAGGGGGATCCGTCAAGCGGGGGCCGAGATAAAAGGGGGGTCCCAAAACGTGTTTTCCCCATGTTAATTTCCATAGGGCGGTTGGACTCACTTTTAGCCCGAACGGCTGAATGGATTTCCACCAAACTTGGCAAAATTGTGGGACTGGTACCCCGATGTGCCTTTGCTATGTCTCAAGATATATGCTCCAGTGGTTTTTACGAAAATTAACTTTGAAAAAATATATATTGGGCTACATTGGGCTATATATATATGTTAGAGCCCAAATGTAGCCCAATGTAGCCCAATGTAGCCCAAAGATGGCCACAAGAGACAAAAAAAAACAAATGTAGCCCAAATATCAGCCAGATGTAGCCCAACTATAGCTCAATGACAGAATGTCCCAGAGTGTTCTAAAGAACAACTAGAGCGCTAACAGTCTTACTTATGACAAAAGTATGGCACACCTGAAGTCATCTTGATTGGAATAAAGTGTTAACACTTAAAACATTTAATTTGCTAAGGAACAAAATGAGGGGGTTCATTTTGCCATAGTATATATATATATATATTCACAGAAAAAACCATAGGTTATAGACCATATATAGTTAGGAATTAGCATTTACAAAACCTTGAAAATTCACTGAAAAAACCATAGGTTATAGACCATATATAGTTAGGAATTAGCATTTAGAAAACCTTATTTTACTCACACAAAACCATTGAAATTCCATATATAGTTAGTTGCACTAACTATATATCGCGCACCCGCAATCCACTGCTGATGATGTCACATATTACATCATTCATGACATGGTCAGTGACATCACTGATGACATCACTGATGACATCTCAAATGACATCACTGATGACATCACTGATGACATCTCATTTGACATCATTCTTGTGCTAATACGATAAACCTCTTCAGACTCTAATATAACCTTAGATACACTCAGTGTATACAGACACTCACACACTGTCACTCATCCATGGAGTTACTCACACACCTAGTCAGTCATGCAAAGAAACAATCTCACCTCCATTTCCTCAACTATACAGTTATACACACCTTACTTATTCAAACATATACTAACACATATTTACTCTCTTATACAATCCCTGATACAAGTTCACAATGATCCATACAGCCACTCACACATTCAGTGGCTCTCATGCACAGTTATTTATATATGCCAACTCTCACATGTACTGTGTTTTACATATGTACTTACTATGACATGTAGCATTGAGATATCCATTCACTCATCAATACACTCATGCACACAGTCAACCGCCCATGTAGCTTTTTCCACATGCACTCTTGAACTCATACACCTAGTGAATCAACTGCTCACACATCTATGCACAGAGTCACACACCTCCCAGCCACCCCCACACAAACTCAATCTCCCATAGAAATACTTGGGCAACCAATTAATAACACATATAGCCTCTCGTATAGCTAATGATCAACACATGCAGCAGTTTACATCACAACAGACATAATGATGCACAAATTAAGACAGTTTAGTCACTAACCCATGCATTCAGTGAGACACATTTAATCACTCACTCATACAGTCAGTCACGCACCTACTAAATCCTTCATCCAGACACTTATACATCCACTCATTCTTCAATATCTAAGACATATTTTAACTTTACAGAAACATACAGTCACTGGATGTTGTCATCAGTGATGTCATTTGAGATGTCATCAGTGATGTCATCAGTGATGTCACTGACCATGTCATGAATGATGTAATATGTGACATCATCAGCAGTGGATTGCGGGTGCGCGATATATAGTTAGTGCAACTAACTATATATGGAATTTCAATGGTTTTGTGTGAGTAAAATAAGGTTTTCTAAATGCTAATTCCTAACTATATATGGTCTATAACCTATGGTTTTTTCAGTGAATTTTCAAGGTTTTGTAAATGCTAATTCCTAACTATATATGGTCTATAACCTATGGTTTTTTCTGTGAATTTCATTGGTTTTTTAACAGCTAATATCTGTAGCTGTAAAATGTATTCTTCTTTAAATCCAAAAATATATTTTATATGTTTATGAATAATTTTTTTTTAAAATATTTTTTTTTCTTCGTTCCCGCTTCGCGAATCGGGAAGCTTCCCGTTAGCTGACCTTGATGCCGCGAAATAGACCGCGAGCCGGTAAACGTTTCTTTACCGCAAGTGCCGCGTTAGAAAACAACATCGTGACGCCTCCCGTCCGCATGACGTTCCACGTTGTCGCGTGATACGTCATATGACGTGCTACGTTAGCGAACTGGTACGCGAAGCGAGTGCCAAAGCGCAGGTTTCTGGAAGCAAACCGGGAGGCCCTGCAAAGCGCTTAACGTAAACACAGCAAGTCATGTGACTTGGTAATAACACTTTTCATTGGTTCATTTCACTTTTGGTTTCCTAATGATGTAAGACTAGGTCATATAATCTAAAATGAACACTTTTGATTGGTTGAGAACTCTTGTTTTTCCCAAATGATGAAAATCCCTCCTTCTTTCCTCACTCTGACTTTCATCATTGTGAGAGAAAGACCCTTTGTGATCACTGAGCAATGGCTTCTTTAGTAGCTTCAGCTGGTGCTTCCCCACCACCTCCACCACCTCCAAGGAAGAGAGGACCACCTGCTCAAGTTGTAATTCAACAAGAAGAAGAAGAAGAGGAGGAACAGGAGGACGAGCACGAAGAGAGGCAGTTTTTGCCTGAGCAGCCCAAGACGTCTCACCGGAAAGAAAACTTCATTTGGCAATTTTTTAAAATTCCCAAAGGTCAGAAAAAAGTAAATGCAAGATACGTAACTTGCCTTATATGTCAAGATAGACTGTCCAGAGGGACCGACAAAAAATACAGTTTCGGAAACTACACAATGCATCGCCATATGACTAGGTGGCATCCTAACAACTACAGTGCTGCACAGTTTCGGAACGACCTAGATAATCTCCCTATTATGGCCAGAAGATCTGTTGTACCGGAAGTAACGGGACCAGAGGGCAGGGAGATGGTGCCAAATATACAAATGAGATTTGGTGAAGTAAAACACACCTGCGTATTTTGCGATGGATTCATTTCCTACGGAGAAAGAAGCATCACTCTGATCAACAGAGCTATTGACTATCATATGCAAGTTTGTCCGAAACGCCCAAAATAATAAATACTTCTTTTTTTTGTTTTGTTGCTCCTGTTGAGCCCTTTACAATGAATCGTTTTCATTGCCCCCTCCAAGAAAAACCCAAAAAAATATAAAACTGTTCCGAAAAATTCAAAAACATTAAAAAAATGTTCAGAAAAATAAAAAAAAAAGTTCTTTTCAGAACTACCTCCCCGTTATTAAAAAATTGGTACAATATTTGGAACTGTGCCAACCTCTATTTCTCTTAGTTCGCTTCCTAGTTCGCTCGCTGGTACGCGAACTGGAAGCGAACCAAAAACAGTAAGTATAAGGGAAGGAAACACACACTTATGTTAAAAGAAAGACAGCTATAGGGGAGTAAACTAGAGATACTATTACCCATAATCCACTACTGATGATGTCACATATTACATCATTCATGACATGCTCAGTGACATCATCAGCAGAGGATTGCGGGTTTTTTGGCAACATGCCTTATCCACGGTTTAATAACGCTGCCTTTTGCTTTATATAAGTTTTCAAATTGTATGAAATATATACCAATAGGTCTTTATGAACCTTTAGGTAGTGCTTTTGTTCATGAGGTCTGGTCGCTTCCATACACATACAGATGTTTCAAAGATGATCAAGAAGTTTATCTGAATGGAGAGGAATGCACTGAGACGCCAGATCATTCACTAATGTGTAGGCACATACAGTTACACGATTCATGCAACAAACACCGACCAAATATGGCTTGCGTGTTGCAAGGCACGCCAGTTCCTGCTATCATCCCCACGTTCAAGTTGTTGGAAAATGGTAGTTATTTGATGCTCAATAATGAAGATTGTTCTGAGTTAATTAAAAGTATTCCTTTTATCGTAACAGTAAGTGAACGGGTTATTTGCTGCAGAAATGTTCTATTTCCTCCCACACATGAACATAGGGAGTTTTCAATCTGGCCACAAATACCAACCTTGGGACACGTTTCAACGGCATGACAAGAATAAGAGCTCTTTTGTCTCAGAGAGAGGTGGCCTTGAGTTCGGCCCGTGAAACTTTCGTACTTCACATAGCGAACACCCGTACACAGGTTTGCCTTTCAATTTCAGCAACATGTTTCCGACTATCTTTAACGCATCCTCCACAAAATCCCTGGCACACTTTTTTAAAGTTGTTACCAGTGGTCTCGTGACTTCATTTGAGAAAATCTTTGGAGTCATCCCTGCTCCCTTTCATTCCATTTTCTCCACTCTGGTTCGTGGATTGCATTTTTACTTGCATTACCAGCGGACGCTCTTGTGCTTTTTTACATTTTTAAATATGGATGTCCCTCCTATGCAACCTCCGACCCTGCAGCTGCTGACACTGTTCCGCAATCGCATGCTAGAATATTATGGCACAATGCCGTTGGCGATATTAAGCACGGCATATGGATTATCTTTTCGGTTCTCCTACTTCACCTGTGTCCAGCCTGTATTTCACTGCCTGACCTGTGATTTCGATTGGGCCATTGATTTGTGTCTCTGCGGACCGGTTTCTCCTGACGTCGACTTTAATCAGCTGATGACTCCTATCATTACTCACGAGTTGGTTTGTCCTGGCGAAAGGATTATGGCTGTGGCATTGATGCATGGACTACTTGGTCCCTGGAATTTACTGGCGGCAGCACAGTCTTTCTTGGAACACAGCTTTCTTGAAAACCCACCGAGCTGTCCTCTGATGGTGATAGAGGATCCGGTGCTGGGAGAGCACGTATGTTCTTTTCCGCTTTTAAATTGGATGGCTGAACTGTTTTCGGATGAAGACGGTGACTTCCTGTTGGAGGCTGTTGCAGCTTATTTTGCATACACAGTTATGTCATAGACCTTTTTCATGTTTCATATGCTGAGTACTAGCATTTCATTGACAATTCATTGACTTAATTGTCAAGTTTTTATTATTTACCTTGCCTATTGGCTTAAGACTCGATAAAGTACTTGGCTGTTTTATTTTTCTTTAGCATTGAATTTTCCTAGTTTTTAATGCTTTACCTTGCGGACCGTCCACATATAAACTTGCAATCTGCTCTCATGAGATGGCACTTCTATTATCTTATTCAGTTCGTTTCCGGATCATGGGGAGGTGTCATCTAGGTCCTGGATATCTTTACACCGTGTTAAGTTAGCATGGGCTCATTACCGGTTTAAACGCCATTTTTCCTTTTTTGCAACTTCTGCACACGACATTTAGTTGTTGCTTTAGCTTTCCACCTAGTAGTTCATCGTGGTTTACATGAGAATAATATGTTATTGGTCTACTATCTGCTTTACTTGTTAAACTATATCTGTACAGCGAGTGCTAAAGTTTCAAGAACAACACGATACAGAATTGTTATGAGGTCTGATCTCCACGACTTCATACTCATAACATAAGTGCAACTTCTGCCAATTCTGGGCATGAGGCGGGTTTTATATTGCTTTGCCGAACACACATACACAACAGTTGATGCGGTTCACATGAAGAGAGAGCTGGTGTATGCTGATGTGATTCCTTCAAATCTAAGACACTAAAGTATGGGCACGCCCTAAACCAACACAAAGAGACCTTCTTAGCAAATAATATAATATGTGTATTAGGGAGGGTGAGATATAAGCAGCCGCGGGCCGTGGAGGGAGTTACGGTGAGGCAGGGAGGCGGGGAGGGGGAGAAGCAGGGTGGAGCCCTCTCTACCTTGCCCCTCCCCCTCCCCGCCTCCCTGCCCCACCGTAACTCCCTCCACGGCCCGCGGCTGCTTATAAGTGTTGCTAACTCTTATTCATTTACAGCATGTTAACATACTGTCACCATTCGCTTTTTATGTACTAGTAACTATGCTGGTAATTTTGCTACTGATAATATGTGTACTTGTATTCTCCACCCTGCTTCTCCCCCTCCCCGCCTCCCTGCCTCACCGTAACTCCCTCCACGGCCCGCGGCTGCTTATAAGTGTTGCTAACTCTTATTCATTTACAGCATGTTAACATACTATCACCATTCACTTTTTATGTACTAGTAACTATGCTGGTAATTTTGCTACTGATAATATGTGTACTTTTATTATCTAAGGTACTACGCCTGAGAAGACGGCATTAGTAAATAAACATTTCAAATACACATGTGTTCTTCTTAACTCCATGTTCTGGTTTCTAAGAAATATATAACGACCGACTGTTCATGAGTTCCACGTATCCTGAGGTACTATAAGTTCATATTCTGGATTGTCTAAACATTGAGAGTTTGTTATATCCAATGTGACACTGTACCTAGCTTGCTAAATAGTTTTTGATTACTAACGTGAGTTTTGGGACACCCTAATTCGCCGAGGTTCCAATCCTCTGTCCACAGTTCTGTGTGAGAACAGAAACCCTGCGACAGGGGCACCCCCGACCCTTGCTGGAGCTTCATCACACTTGCGATACAACTCCAGCAATGCGCCACCTTTACGGCACAGATACATCACGCATCTGTGCTGTTTTTGCCCCGTGATGCGCCGCATTGTAAATGCAGCACACCATAGGTGACGGAACAGCGGCACAGAATGACTAACACATCCCTGGTGATGCGCCAGTCATCATAAATCTATCCCTATGCTTCTTATCTTGTTAGAGATGAACCGCCATATGTATCATCAAAGTTATTTGCATTTCCTAAATAGCGAACTTTAAGGAATAAATAGCGATTCTTTACCATTCCTAGTTTGCGATGAGCTATTTGCTAATTAGCCGAATGTAGCCCAATGAAGCCCAATGTAGCCCAATGTAGCCCAAAGATGGCCGCCAGACACACAAAAAAACAAATGTAGCCCAAATATCAGCCAGATGTAGCCCAACTATAGCCCAGTGACAGAATGACCAATCAGCTTCGCAAACCTCCGTTACGCGAAGCGGAGCGCTGTTACAGATATATATCTTTTTTTGAACGTTAATTTCTCAAAATCCACTGGAGCACATATATTGAGACCTAGCAAAGGCACATCGGGCTACCAGTCCCTAATATTTTGCCAAGTTTCGTGCAAATCCATTCAGCCGTTCGATTATTATTTTTATTATTTTTTTTTGCCCCGCGGGGCCCTTTTAAAACCTCCACATCAAACCTAGGGGGTCAGCGAGGATCTACTATGCCCCCTTATAGTTATTTCCCCCTTTGTTTTGACCTCCTCTTGTCTCTCGATCCTACCGAGAGACAAGATGGCGGCCGCTACGGACTGTTTGGAATGTTGACAGACGCCGGAGAACCAATCAGCTTCGCTTCACAAAGCTCCGTTGCGCGAAAAGTCCGCGAACCAGAGCGCTAACCGGTCCGCTGTTACAGATATATATCTTTTTTTAAACGTTAATTTCTCAAAATCCACTGGAGCACATATATTGAGACCTACAAAAGGCACATCGGGCTACCAGTCCCTACAATTTTGCCAAGTTTCGTGCAAATCCATTCAGCCGTTCGGGCTAAAAGTGAGGCCAACCGCCCTATGGAAAACTCAATGTTAAAAACACGTTTTGGGACCCCCCTTTTTTCTCGGCCCCCACTGGACGAACCCCCCCCAAATTTTCAAGGGCTGCTCAGAAACAAAATGTGCCATTTTCCTGAAAATTTCAGCCAATTCCGTCCACAAACGCCAAAGTTATTAGACATAGAATTTTCAAAAAACCCATAGAGAAAAAATCCTAACTATATATACCTACTGGCGACCGCCAGTAGGTAATATATATGTCGGAAGAGGTTCCCAATCCTGATTTTTAGGAACACAAAAGACTCGCACTCCAGGGTCCGTGTATAAGTCGTTTTATTGGCGACGCGTTTCGACCTAGCGGTCTTTTTCGATAGCCTATATATATATATATTCACTGAAAAAACCATAGGTTTCACACCAGTTATAGTTAGGAATTAGCATTTAAAAAACCTATTAAATTCACTGAAAAAACCATAGGTTTCACACCAGTTATAGTTAGGTGGAAATGTTACTCGCATAAAACCATTGAAATTCCCACGTTATAGTTAGTTGGACTCACTATAACTTGCGCGTGCAATGCACTGCTGATGACGTCACATATTACATCACTCAGAGCCTTCTCTGCTCCTCTGTTCCATGGAGACAAATCATCTCCCGGTCTCTCAGGGTACGCTTAGTGAAGTTCCTGCAGTGTTGACATGACTCAGGAACATGACTGTGTGGAAGACAGATGATACAGACCTCATGGGGTCTGTTTTGCCCTTCTTTCTCCCACAAGCTGGGTATTTGTCAAAGAGGGATGACATTTCTTGATACAATGCTGTTAATTTCTCTAAGGAAAAAAGTGAAAAAGGCAGGGAGAAACAAAAAACACAGAGTGAAACGTTTAAAGTTGCAATTGAATGAAGAATTCTAAAGAAACAAAACAATTTGGTCAAGCTCAATGCTCCAGGATCATGTCAGCAGCAGCTGGAAAAGAGAACTGAAGTAACTGCCACCTGCTATGCATGATGGGATACTGGTAATGCCTGGTACCTTAAAGGCACAGTGTTGTTTTTTTAGACATATAATGACAGCCTATGAGGCTACTCTGCCCTGCTCCCTTCTCTATCATAAAGATAAAATGGGTTTGTGAGATATTTCTACTGACTAACACTAAAATTATCTCAAATTTACTTATTCTGGCCCCTTTTTCTCTTCAAGATGAATAACCTGGCCAGTGGAGCCTAGGTAAATAGGCTGCATAATCTGTCTCTTTTTCTTAAGTGTATTTGCAGGCCTTCCTGAAGTAAGGTGAAAATTCGACACTTAAGAATATATGCCCGACTGCCCGCCCACAAACGGATATTCCAACACATACGGGCGATTGTGGGACACGACCAGGCTTACCCATTTGCCAGGCACTTTGAATCAATACACTCAGGGAATCCCTCTCAGCTCCAATATTATGTCATCGACACAGTGGTAGCTTCTACGAGAGGAGGAGACCGCGAGGCCAAACTCAGTCTACTGGAGACGAGATATATATTGGAGCTGAACACGAAGAATCCTAATGGATTAAATGACAGAGAGGATTTGCATACCTGTATATAGAATTCAGCAAATAGATAGGTGCCTGTCCGGGTGAGCTCTTTTCAGCAGTAGGATTTAGAATTTTTAGATATAGATAGTGGTTATGCTTGGTTAAGTTACTTATGAAACAATTGCTTTTATAATCTGTTTGTCTCTTTACTTGTATAAAAAACAAAAATTCTTGCACTATTTTTTCTTGCACTTTGCACTTTACACTTGGCACTTTAACCCTTCAGGGAGACTTAGAATCAGTAATAGGGCCACTTGGCCTGAATGGGATTGTAATAGAACTATGACAGTAATGTTTTGCAGCTATAAATTAATGCAATGATTCATCATAGACTAGGCAACTGCGCGGCAGCGTTGTGAGAGTGGAACCATAACAATTTTGGAATTGGTTTTTGACCTCATATTTATAAATGTGTAGATAGGAATGTAGTTTTAATTTGATAATAGTCACTATGGCTTTTATTAATGTTCTACACATTACTCTTTGATATATAATTATAATGTTTTTTATACTCGTTATGTCCCAATATGCTGCTGTTTATATAAGATATAATATTTATTAATTTGCGTACTTTGCACAGTATGTTGTCTATGTTTACTGCCAATGGCTATGCACTGTCACTTTAAAAGTCTACCTCGCGGGTTAGCAGTATGTCATGTGATCAAGCTTCTTCCCAAGGCGAAACGCGTCATGGCGGACGCGCTGGCATTTATGGAATAAATAAAATCACTGCACCAGCTATTGAAGGGTCTGCTCTTCGTCATTTGTGGATTTTACAGCGGGCGCTGTGTGACGATTTCCAGGATATATATATATATATATATATTACCTACTGGCGGTCGCCAGTAGGTATATATAGTTAGGATTTTTTCTCTATGGGATTTTTGAAAATTCTATGTCTAATAACTTTGGCGTTTGTGGACGGAATTGGCTGAAATTTTCAGGAAAATGGCACATTTTGTTTCTGAGCAGCCCTTGAAAATTTGGGGGGGGTTCGTCAAGGGGGGGCCGAGAAAAAAGGGGGGTCCCAAAACGTGTTTTTAACATTGAGTTTTCCATAGGGCGGTTGGCCTCACTTTTAGCCCGAACGGCTGAATGGATTTGCACGAAACTTGGCAAAATTGTAGGGACTGGTAGCCCTATGTGCCTTTTGTAGGTCTCAATATATGTGCTCCAGTGGATTTTGAGAAATTAACGTTTAAAAAAAGATATATATCTGTAACAGCGGACCTGGCAGCGTCCCAGGACGCGTACTTTTCGCGCAACGGAGCTTTGTGAAGCGAAGCTGATTGGTTCTCCGGCGTCTGTCAACATTCCAAAAAGTCCGTAGCGGCCGCCATCTTGTCTCTCGGTAGGATCGAGAGACAAGAGGAGGTCAAAACAAAGGGGGAAATAACTATAAGGGGGCATAGTAGATCCTCGCTGACCCCCTAGGTTTGATGTGGAGGTTTTAAAAGGGCCCCGCGGGGCAAAAAAAAAACAAAATAATAATAATCGAACGGCTGAATGGATTTGCACGAAACTTGGCAAAATATTAGGGACTGGTAGCCCGATGTGCCTTTGCTAGGTCTCAATATATGTGCTCCAGTGGATTTTGAGAAATTAACGTTCAAAAAAAGATATATATCTGTAACAGCGCTCCGCTTCGCGTACTTTTCGCGTTACGGAGCTTTGCGAAGCTGATTGGTTCTCCGGCGTCTGTCAACATTCCAAACAGTCCGTAGCGGCCGCCATCTTGTCTCTCGGTAGGATTGAGAGACAAGAGGAGGCCAAAGCGAAGGGGGAAATGACCATAAGGGGGCATAGTAGATCCTTCCTGACCTCTTAGGTTTGATGTACCATTTTGCCAAGTTTGGTGTAATTCCGTTCAGCCATTCAGGCTGTAGACGTATGTAAATGTCCTATGGAAAATTGCATGGGGAAAACACATTTGAAAGTGTTGAAATTTAGAACCAATTAAAATGTTACTTTGGTTTTGTATTTGTGTGTGATGAAAGTTAATTGGTTATGTATATATGTCAAATGAGAGGAAACCACAGCCATTTTGTGATACTACTGTCTGAGGTACATTTGTGAGGAATTTTTGGTGGTGAATTTCTGGTGTTTGATTTACACAGTACTAACACTTCTGCTACTTTTAAAAAGGTGAGTTGTTAATTTGTAAGGGGAACTATGTTGTACACTTGAAGATAATTTGAAAAATGTTTTCTGTTATTTATTTGCAGTCCTTCTGTTATACTAAATACTTGATAAAGTTAGTTTTATATTATGTATTACTAAAAACGATAAATGAAAGTGATTATTTTTTTCTGCAATTTACAGCAAGCAATTTCAAAATAAAATGGCTCACAATGAAGAGACCGTGGCAATTTCTTTTGAATTGTCCAGTACATTGATTGAAATTGAGAGCACCAATAATGAAATATTGTCACAAGGAGGACATGACTTGTATGATTCCATTAGATTGATTGAAATGGACAGCACCAAGAATGAAATATTGTCACAAGGAGATGACTTGAATGATTCCACTACATTGATTGAAATTGAGAGCACCAATAATGAAATATTGTCACAAGGAGGAGATGACTTGTATGATTCCATTAGATTGATTGAAATGGACAGCACCAATAATGAAATATTGTCACAAGGAGGAGATGACTTGAATGATTCCACTACATTGATTGAAATTGAGAGCACCAATAATGAAATATTGTCACGAGGAGATGACTTGAATGATTCCACTACATTGATTGAAATTGACAGCACCAATAATGAAATATTGTCACAAGGAGGAGATGACTTGAATGATTTTTTTGATCAATCTCTTGATGGCGAATTTATCGAGTGTTTGGAGACCATAGAGTTACAAGAATCATCATTGGAGACTTTTAATGAGGACATTGCTGATGAGGACATGTTACTAGTTCTTTCAAATTTAGAAAATTCTGAAGAATAAATTTATATTTAGAAATCAAAAATTGTTTGAGACATTATTCATTTTTATTTTTAATTTATGAGGTTGTAGCGAAGTGATTGTAGTATAAAATGAGACTTATAGTATAGAGTGCAACATTTTTATGTTACATGGTAAGTTTACTCATATTTACTTCCCTTCTGCCACTATATTATCTCCAATGTGTATTTGACATCTCTTCTTCATCTCCGGCCTCCTTTCTCTCACTGTGTGTCTCCGATGCATCTTATCGCTGCTATTTTGTGTAATTACAGAAGAGAGTAAAATAAAATAGTTCGGAACGTGAAAAGGGGGCAAAGTAGAGTACTCCTCACCCCCTAGGCCTTTTTAGGCGGTCCCAAAAGGATCAGTTTCTGCTTTCCTGAGAGATTATGGTATGAGTTCCATATACCACAATAACTTGCATTACAACATGCAAGATATCTATCTCCTATTACCAACTTTTGGAGATATTCGCGCTAAGCGCGAATATCTCCAAAAAGTAACACCTGCCCTGAGCAGTTCTTAGCCATGTTATCCAATGGGAGGTGGATAACATGGCTAAGAGCATTAGCTCGGTAATGCATGAATATCGCTGAGTTTTTAGCGATATTCATGCATTGCGGCCGTTTATTATCGCATTTGCGATAAACCTTGATAATAGCAAGGTTTATCTTCGATAATTTCTGACGATGCTTAGTGGTAAAAAATTGGTTGGTAAGCATCGTTAGCGATAAATATCGCTTAACTTTGGTAATATGCCCCAACGTCTGTTAACGTTCGATTCGAAGGAAATGAGGAAGTGTTGAAAAACATTGTCTGCGCCATCTTGCCTTTTTTGAAATGCCACACTTTTGTCGTGCACGGCAGCCATTTTAGATGTCTTGACCAGGCCCACTCTCTGCACGCTGTCGATTCGTAGCATGGCTCCTCACCCACGCAAGCATCTTCCCTAGGCACTGGTCACCACCGCTCTCTGTCTTATGCATGGGCAATAAACCTCCCCCCATCTGCGCTGCTCTTCCCTGAGAATCACACTCTGTGCCCGCCCGACACCTCCCTTTCGCCCTATTCACTACCGCACCCTCTGACACTCCTCTTTCTCTGTGTCCGATTGTCCAGGCTATCAGCTAGCCCTGCAGATGTAGTTTATGGCCCCAGCTGTAAAGAATCACCCCTCTTCAAAGGAGTTATAGTAGATCAAGGCCCACACCCGATGAGATCCGTCACACCACACGTGTTCCTACTATCTGAAAACCATCCTGTATTGTGATTGGGGAGGGGACCGAGCCTGAAGCGGAAGATTCCAGGAATGACTCTTTGTACATCAAAGTTTTTACAATTATGTGTCACATTAAAAATATATAGCACTCCAACAAAGTAGTAGGAATATAAAACTTTAATAACATATAAATATATACAAGAAAACAAAAACAGTAAAAACATTTAAACAACGAAGAGACCGTGGCAATTTCTTTTGAATTATCCAATAGATTTATTGAAATTGACAGCACCAATAATGAAATATTCTTGTCAGTAGCGGTCTGTTGTGCGAATAGTTCCAAGGCAGCAGAACGCGCTGAAATCTAGATGGCACGAAAGTGATGTCTAGTAAGTTGCCGCCCAGCAAAAAACGGCGTGGGGCGCCGCGGGGGTGAGTGAGTCCAGTAGGCACCACAGCTATTCTTACCGGCATTGCAGAATTACTGCTGGGGACAATGCCTGTGCTGTAGCAGGGTCACAGCAGAAACAAAAAGGATTCTGTTGAAGATGTTGTTGGTTTTCAATTTGAAAACAGTTCTGGTGTCAACTGCTATGCTAATGTAGTGGTTAATGTTTTGTTTTCTCTAGAAAATGTAAAAGAGGGGGAGGCAGTCCAAAGTTCCGTTAAAAGGGCAAAGGAAAGGATCGGTGGTTTGAACTATCAGTCAAAAAGGGGAGGGGGTGCAATAATTTTTCCTACCGGGTCACACTGTGCTTTCACCGGAAGTGAGGTCTGCAGGATTCTAGTAATTCAAAGTGAGGCTGGCGCCAGCATGGGAGCGCCGACGTCCCGCGGATACAGTTTCGTCACTCCACGGGCGATCATGGCAGTCATTCCCCATCGGGGGTCGGAGACTCCCGCGGCTCCTCTAGAATCTTCAAGGTCGTGGAGGACTACGGTGGTGGAGTCAACCAGTGACCGGGCCATTTCTTTATGCTGGGCCCGCTCTTGCCAGGTCGACCGCCATTTTGAGAGTTCGGCAGCTACCGGCGATCGCGGGGTCACATGAGCGGACGGGCTCCACCCTGCCGGGCGAGACGTTGCAGCATGGCCACAGTGGAAGAACCCTTTTCCGGGCGCCTGGAGCGCTGAGGGTGCAGCTGGGAAGCCTCCACCTGGGGAGGCGGGAGAGGCCTGTTCGCACTGTCTCTCCCTCCCAGTGCACCCCACGGCGTCTCGCTTGAGATTTGTTATGGCCGGACCAGGCGATGAGGACGAGGGGGGGGGGGTCGGAGGCATGTGCAAGACATCCCCCCCCCAGTGTTGTCGCAGCCATTATAAAAGAAAGAAGTGTCCCGTCCGTCTTCGGGCCGGGCTTCCGGTGGATGTCGGCCGGACGCCCCTGGCTCTGGCCCCATGAACGGGTTTCTTGGTTTATCGGCTGCAGCCGGATCCCGTCGGCCTCGGCCCCCCGACCGTTGGTGGTCGGACCGGAAGAGCATGTGGCGGGACTACCTGCAACTCTCAAGGGCCACCGCGGCCGGACTGGGAGAGAGAGGGGAGGGTCGAGGAGACATTCCCCCCCCCTGCAACTGTTCAGCGTTGTAAAGGCAATCCCCTGGCCGGGTCCCGCTGGCCTCGGCCTCTCCTCCGGCTACACCCTACGTTAGGATCTCCTGGCCGAGGCGTGGCAGCAGGACCTGCCTTATATGGGCTGCTCCCGGCTGGGCGTAGCCGGAACCCTGCCCCACCTTGGAAGTTTCCAGAGTGGGGGTGGATGTTCTACTGACTTGCATTTTCCCTAGTCTATCGATTTTTTTGGCGTGGCAGGCGGTGGGACAGCGAGGGGTGATTTGGTTTCTCTTACTGTTTTTCTGGTCTCTCACCACTGGCATATTTTAACGTTTTCTTGTTTCTAGGACATTAATAGGTTTTATCATTACGTTATGTTATCGTTTCTTTGTTCGTTGTTTAATAAAAGTTCATGTTCATCAGTGGCCTACTGATTTTCGTTTTCCTATTTTTTTCTTTCCAGGTTGTTTCATGGTAAAGTTTCTGTTAACAGGATACAGTGATCACTTCGTTATTATTGCATATGTCCTTTTCACTAGGGGTGCTCTCTGGTCGGGCCAGATGACGTATCTCTAGTAAATGGTCCGGGTGAAAAAGGTGCATCAATCAGTGGGGAGTAGATAGGCATGACAGATTACAACGGGGGAGAACGGTCCGCATTACGTACCCTTTCACTACTTGCAAAGATTTTCCTACGTTTATTTGCAAACAGGGAATACCTCCAAAAAGAACTAATTCCCAAACAGTCAATGTTCGGACAATCAATCAATCAATGAGGAATGAAATAGGTACGACGTGTTAAAGGCTTGCGTTACCTACCCTTCACTATCTGCAAAGGGAGAGAGAATATTCCTATTCTTCCTCGTTTGCAGGTAGAGAAGATCCTTAAGAGAATTAACTTCGAACAATTCAATGCTCGATTGAAACAATCAACAAGGGGTACTGTGAACACAAATGAACGCCGCTTATATACATACGCATTGCTATTTTCAACAGGTTGTTCCTAATGTTTCTATTTTAGCGAGGTCAAAAAGAGATCCCATTAGTGGCCTACTGATTTTGCTCGATTCCTTTTGTTTTTTTACACGATTTTTCGCTATCTGCAAAGACTAAACAGAGTATTGCGACTCTGTGCTTGTTTGTAAATAGAGAATGAACCAAAGAGAACAATCAATCAAATGGAGAGAGAAGCAGGCACGACGGATTACAAAGGGGGCAAAGGGCTGCGTTAACTACCCTTCACTATCTGCAAAGAGAGAGTACTCCTAATAGAAATGAGGGGTGGGGGGCAGCATTCAAAGCAGATCAGTGTGCATAAACACGAAAATGTTTTTACTTACCACGTACTTGACATTCGACAGCTTATGATATTTGCTATTAAAAAACCATTGAAATTCACTGAAAAAACCATAGGTTATAGACCATATATAGTTAGGAATTAGCATTTACAAAACCTTGAAAATTCACTGAAAAAACCATAGGTTATAGACCATATATAGTTAGGAATTAGCATTTACAAAACCTTGAAAATTCACTGAAAAAACCATAGGTTATAGACCATATATAGTTAGGAATTAGCATTTAAAAAACCTTATTTTACTCACACAAAACCATTGAAATTCCATATATAGTTAGTTGCACTAACTATATATCGCGCACCCGCAAGCCACTGCTGATGATGTCACATATTACATCATTCATGACATGGTCAGTGACATCACTGATGACATCACTGATGACATCTCAAATGACATCACTGATGACATCACTGATGACATCTCATTTGACATCAATGACCACATCACTGATGATATCATTCATGTGACAATACAATGCATCTCCTCACACTTTAATATAACCTCTGTTACACCCAGTGTTAAATACAGAGTATAATTTTTGAAACCATTGACACACCAATACTAGTTACTACATACGCACTCAGTGATTCCTATGTTTACACACACATTCACTCATTTACCCATACAATCATTCATACATACAATCACTCATCTTTACAACACTATCATATGCACTCATACACCTATACAGACTCTCACACTCTGTCACTCATCCATGGAGTTACTCACACACCTAGTCAGTCCTGTAAAGAATCAACCACACTTCCATTTTCTAATCTATACAGTTAAACATAGAGCACCTTACATTTTGAAACATATACTAACACATAATTACTCTCTTATACAATCATTGATACAAGTACACATTGATCTGCACAGAGTCACACACCTCCCAGCCAGCCACACACACACTCAGTCTCCCATACAAATACTTGGGCAATCAATCAATAACCCATATAGTTACTCATATAGCTACTGATCAACACATGCAGCAGTTTACAGAACAACAGACATAATGATGCACAAATTAAGACAGTTTAGTCACTAACCCATGCACTCAGTGAGACACATTTAATCACTCACTCATACAGTCAGTCACGCACCTACTAAATCCTTCATCCAGACACTTCTACATCTACTCATTCTTCAATATGTAAAACATATTTAAACTTTACAGAAACACACAGTCACTGGATGATGTCATCAGTGATGTCATTTGAGATGTCATCAGTGATGTCATCAGTGATGTCACTGACCATGTCATGAATGATGTAATATGTGACATCATCAGCAGTGGATTGCGGGTGCGCGATATATAGTTAGTGCAACTAACTATATATGGAATTTCAATGGTTTTGTGTGAGTAAAATAAGGTTTTTTAAATGCTAATTCCTAACTATATATGGTCTATAACCTATGGTTTTTTCAGTGAATTTTCAAGGTTTTGTAAATGCTAATTCCTAACTATATATGGTCTATAACCTATGGTTTTTTCAGTGAATTTTCAAGGTTTTGTAAATGCTAATTCCTAACTATATATGGTCTATAACCTATGGTTTTTTCAGTGAATATATATATATATATATATATATATATAAAACAACTGGTACGGGGTCCCCGCGCATGGTCGGGACTATTCTGCGCTTATGACTATACATGGAAATCCTCTGTGAGTGAAGGTATATTTATGTTTTATTTTTATAACCAAGCAGGACTTGCCACAGGAAAGTAAAATATACTCTCAAAAGCAAGACTTTACAAAGAAGTGTAGTTGTGGTTGAATCTACAATGGTTACTGGTTTGTATTGGCTTTCAAAACAGTTTAAATTACAGAGTAATTACTTTTGGAATTCTTTTAGATTACTTGTGGATTACATCGACTAATCGGGGTGGTATGCCTAGATGACACACCGAGGATCTCACAATACAAAGTAAGAATTTTTAGGGTTTTCTGTTTAGTTACTTTTTCTTTCATACAAAGGTCAGCACAACACAACATTTTCAGGAACAAAACATCACAACATTTGGTCCCCAGGGGACAACATGTTAGCTGTTTCTCAAGTAAGTAAATGACTTACAAGTGTGAGTTTAGTGGGTAAGGACTAGGGTTCCCCAGGGTCTAGGTAGGCACTCAAATTGCACCACCAGCAGCACTGAGGCGGCCAGGTGCAGAGTGTAGGAGCCCAACGTTAGCCAATGGGGCTAAAGGGCTGTCATGTAGTGCCTATAAACCTATATAGGATCTGTGTGTTTAGACAACATACACTATTGGTGGCAGACTGATTCTATGATATAATTGCAAAAATATCCCCCACAGACCAATATCTAATTCTTATTGCATTCCTCACTTCTCTGACTCACCATTCCTCAATCATTCTATAGAATCATAATACTGAAACCAAATATATGCAAAAATGTATATTATTTATTATTTTGTAGTGGTATACATATAAAAAACATCACTTAAAAAATGATTAAAATACATTGTTTTTTCTGAATGACAGGTGTTAGTCTTTTCTTTTTAAACCTCCTTTACCTTTTTATGTCAGTATACTTCATACCGAGCAAAACCAAAAGGGATGATGGACGGAGTGTAGAACATTGCAAGCTCTCACCCCAGTCAACTGATCTGGTTTTAAACCATCATCATTCTTTAGCTCACCCCAGTTCAGACATGGCCATATGCAAATCAGTCTGACCCTGAGCCTCATGGGAACAGTACAGCCCGAACTGCCATGCCATGTCTTCCCTGGACCTGAGACAAGCATCCTGGCACCGGTTTCCGGCTAATCAGCCGTCATCAGCCAGGCTAGCTTGAATCCCGTGGCAAAGTGAGCAAGGGACCCACGTCTGGGCATACTCTGCCAACTTAGGGTGAACAAAGCAAATCCAAAGGGGATGATGGACGGAGTGTTGAACATTGCAAGCACTCACCCCCGTCAACTGATCTGGGTTTAATCCATCATCATTCTTTTTTTTTTTAACTTTATTTTGCAGTTCGATATAAAACAATACAATACATTTGTATGAATGCAGTCATTGTAATTGAATAGCAATGATGTTTTACATACTTCAGTTGGCCTCACTCGGAGGGTATCTATATAAGCTTAGGATACAATTCTTCTTTCAAAATATACAGTGACAAATCCCTGGTCATGTGCAATTGCCCCACATGTGCCATTGCTACTCAATATGTTGGTGCTTATAGTCGTGATACAGTACATGATGTGGAGTAAAAGACCGAGAGGGTATGTGATATGCCATATGTACTTAGCAGGAATTCTCTATCCTATTCCAGTGGGAGCGATGCCCTGTTCTTGTTTTTTTTAAATATTTTTTTTATTGAGCAGAGCATTAGGTACATGATATACATTTCACGATCAAAATCAGACACCATTATTGAAAACCTTTTAAAACATTAAATAACTTCTTCCTTCCATGACAAGATTAAAAAAGATAAAACTGTACCAGCCAATATCATCATCAGTATTTTAAAAAGAGACAATGTGCAAAACCTGCGATAAAGTGCATCAGCAGAGAAGTGCAAATATTACAAAGTGCAACAATCACAAAAGTGCTAATGCATTCTAAAGTGCACCCACCAAGGAAAAAGTGCTAGTGCTCTTAATCGCAAAAATCTGCTACGATTTCAACCTCGGTATCAATATTGATATCCGTATCAAGTGTTAATCACCCCTCTTTAACTCTTCTATGTTTCCAAAATACTTTCAATTTTTTTCTAATTTCCGAATGGCTCCCACTCGACTTGCATATGCTTTTTCGAAATTACGAGTCCTTTTCATTTTATTGAACCAATTGAATTGGGAGGGAACATCACTGGATTTCCAGTTCTGAAAGATTAAAGAGCGGGCTACCGTAAAAGAGATAAACAAAAACATTTCCTCAGCCTTAGTTAACATCATTCTATCTTTGCATATACAAAATGGCCTTGCAAAAGGGCTCTAGCCGTGGACAGGTAAAAAAAATGTGGTGCCACCCGCCCCGACAATTGGCTTGGCATCTAAAACACTTGTTTTCAACCTCCGGATATCTTTTCCCCAGGGCCTCCGGAGTCAAGTAGGCAAGCCAGCGTGATAAAAATGCCATCCTTTTAAAATTGGCCTCGCGGAGGGATTTGCTTCCTAGGTGGCATAGGGTTTCCCAGTCCTTACATGAAAAAGCGCATTGTGTCTCATGGCCTATTTTACCCAGATGACTTTCTATCAATGATGTTTGTCCCTGGCGGTGTAGCAACCAATACCAGTTTCCTATGCCATTGATTTTGGCCCCATAAAGGGCTACCACCTATTCGTTAGGAGACTCAAAAAGGCCATTAATATTTTTTTTAAAATGAACAACTTGCAAATATTAACAAAAGAAGGTTCTCCTAGGGATATTAGCCCTTGTCATCACCTCTTGCCAAGCAACCACCCTATTTTGAATAACGAAATGTCTTAGCTCCCGTAGCCCACAATTTTCCCAGTTTGTTAGATGGCTTATCTTTAATTGGAGGCATAGGCTGGTACACTCCCTCAAACTCAGATATTGGACGCCTGAGGAGCCGGTCTTTTTAATAAAGCACTGAAGTCTAAAAGAATATTCCCTTAAGGACTTGAATCTAGTTTTCTTTTTTAAGTTTGGAGGGTTTTAAAAAACACTTGAGTTTGAAAACCAATTTCTTGTAACATTTTATCAAAGAAGAAGCTATCTCAAATACATTTAGATCCTATCAATCCCGCCACTATATCTAAAAAGGCAGCCTCATAATACGTTTTAAAATGAGGTGGAGCGAGGCTCCCCTGGGCAATGGATAGTTGTACTACTGACAGCTTAACCCTAGATACTTTTTTCCCCCAGACAAAACTTCTGAGCATCGTTTCCATTTCTTTAAAAAAGGACAAATTAATTTTTATTGGAACATTACTAAATAGAAATATAAGCAGCGGTAATATCGACATTTTGATTAAACCCTATCCAAAAGTGAAAGTGGGAGTAAAAGCCACTGATCTAAGAGTCTCTTGATTTTATTTTTCATTCTTGTATAATTCAGATGATATAGCTGGTGGTACTGGCTAGTTACAAATATCCCAAGATATCTAACTGGGTCTTGATTAGCGGTTTGAACCCGCAAACAAGATGGAAAAAGATTTAGATCAGTGTTGAGGGCAAGGACCTCCGTTTTACTAGGATTTATTTTGTATCCCCCGATTTGTTCAAAATCTCTGAATTCCCTCAATAGACTCTCAATATTTTCTTTGTTGGGCATCAAATATAAAATAATGTCGTCTGCGAAAAGTTTCAGCTTAGCTATTCGGGGAATAGGGTATTGGATAGCAGCATTATTTCTGATTTTGATTACTAATGGTTCTATAAAAAAGGTAAATAGCAGTGGCGAGAGTGGACAGCCCTGTCTGGTCCCCCGGTTTATTTTTATCCTACACGTTTTGTGTTGATTAATACCTGGGCCGAGGCCCCCTGATAAATATTGCGTAGCATATCGATAACCTGAGCTGGAAAACCGGATTGACCGAGGGAGGAAAAACTGGGTTGTCCAATTAACCAGGTCAAATGCTTTTTCAGCATCGACCATTATAATACATGCCGGGGTTACATTTGTGTTAAAATAGTCCAAAGCCTTTATTAAAAACTCGGTATTAGCTGCCATAGATCTTCCCGCTATAAAACCTGTCTGATCACTATGAATTACCTCCTGGGCAGCAAAAAAAAAACGTTCGCCCATACTTTCATTAAAATCTTATAGTCTGAATTTAAAAGACTGATGGGTCTATAAGAGTTTATATCCTCAGGATTTTTATATTTTTTGACAAATGACACAATTATCACTTCTTTAAAAGTTGTAGGAACCAAATCTCCTTGCTTAATATAATTAAATCGTTTTTTCAAAGGTATCAGCAATTCATTTGAAAAGGTTTTATAAAATTCGATGGGGAAGCCATCCTGACCACATGCTTTTGCCCCAGCTGTTGCTTTTATAGAAGTCAATATTTCTGCGGAATTTATATCAGATCCTAATTGACTGATCCGGTTGTCTGGAAGTTTAGGGATATCTATATTAGAAAAATAATCCTGGATCCGTTCTTCCCCCACTAAATACTCTGTAGAATAAATACGGTGAAAATGTTCTAAAAAAAAATCTGTGAAATCTTATCACCATTGACCTCTTTTTTTTTTAAAAGATCTTTTTATTAACAAAACCACAAAAGAAAACATCACATGACATACAGTGTTTCACAATTTTCGTATATACTTTTCCGTACCACAGGATAAGACATGCAGAATAACATTTGGGTTTCACCGGGATTGCTGCGCTATTGCTTCATTCCAATTAACTGGAAGAGCACACACATCACCACAATACCTATTCCAGGCTCCCCAAACCTTCCCCCACTTTTCAGGACAGCCCCTGGCAACATAGACAGATCTCTCCCTATACATACACCAATCCAGGTCTTCGTCCATTTCTCACCCCGGGGCGGTTGGCTAGCACCCCACAACTGGGCGATGTTACGCTTGGCTATCATACACACCAGGGTCGCCCACTGTCTCTCATTCACACTCAGATCGGTGGGCTCTCAGACATTCAAAACACACCTTCGAGACTCCATTGTCATCTCCACCCTCAGCACCTCTCGCTTCTTACCATGAATTTTACTCTAATAATCCTGAATCGCTGCACAATGCCACAGAATATGCATGAAGGTTCCAAGCTCCCCGCACCCCCTCCGACACTCTCCGCCCGCCGCCCGACCCATGTGCACCAGATGGGGCCCCGTAAAATATGACCTATGTAGGATCTTTAACTGGACTGGCCGGAGTCTCATCGGAATACCCACTACCTTTGGAGAGGAGACTGCCTCTCTCCAGTCTTCATCATCGAATTCCAAGCCGTCTGCTCCCCATTGTGCCCTAAGGAGTACCAACGGGTCCTCTATGTTATTGATAAGCTTTATATATATTAAGGAAAAAAAAATTCGGGGAGATGACCGTAAGTTCGGGTCTTCCCAAGGATGCAAAAGTGTTTTTTAAATATTTCAGCCAAGGTACTTTCATAGCGTGATCCATGGAAGCAACATCCGCCAAAATTGCATGGTTCAAAGTTAGTTCTGAATTGAGCCATGTTTTTGCCCAGAAAACTAAGGGAGCCAATTTCAGCTTGTCCGTAATGTAGGACAAGCCCATCTCCTCATGGATGGAAAAGGTAGGGGTGGATTTAGGGACAGATAGAAAATGTCTAATAAGCCCATTCTCAACCGTTTGAATTTTATCATGAGTGGCATAGCCCCACAAAACAGACCCATAGGATGCGATGGGAATGCACTTGCTATTATAGACTTTCAAAAGTGCCTCCATCGGCCTAGCCCCTAATCTTTTTGAAAAGCCTAACAAGGCAGACGTGGAACGAGCCAAGGATAAACTCTTGCCTTAATCTGGGGAGCCCACGTCCCCCTCTCATCAAAAAGGACCCCCAGATGGGAAAGACTGAGACCCTTGAGACCATCTCTCCCTTACAGATGAAAGTTTTAGATTTGGGCTTACATCTTTGTCGGCCTACTATCATGGTATGCGATTTTTTGCATTGACTCTTAAGTCAAGGTTCTCCATGAAGGACCCAAAAAGGTCCAGTAAGGCCTGAAGGCCATTACCAGTGCACGCTATTAGGACTGCGTCATCCGCATATAGGAGGGCCGGAACAAGCACTCCTCCTACACGCGGGACGTCTGCCACCCCTGCCTCTAGATGTTTTCCCAACCCATTGATGTAAATGGTAAAAGGAGGGGGGCCAAAATGCACCCTTGGCGCACCCCCTTCTCTGACCTAAATCTGGGCATACACCTACCTTCTTTTGTGACCCGTACTGTAGCGATTAGCTGCGTGCCACACACGCACTGCATGAGCCGACAGTCCAACGAGGGGAAATCGACCGGCTCTGGCATATAACGCCCTAGTGAAGTCGCCTCCCAGCACCAGCCCGCGGTCCATTGCATACCTGGGGTCTCCAGGAGGTCCATAGATAGCGTGATTCACTGCCGCTAACTGGGAGGCCCAGTAATACTTCCGCAGATCTGGCAAGCCAATTCTGCCATCATACCAGGGAAGGGAAGTTTAGTGAAGGCAATGCGCGGCTCTCCCTCCCAAAGAAGCTGTCTTTGAAGGGCCTCGATTTCTCTGAAGTAAGACGATGGCACCAGGTCCATTGCGTTCTGAAGCGCATACAAGAATTGGGGGAGGGCCATCTTGAAGAGCACCGTTCTGCCCAAAGGAGAGAGCGGTAACCCCTTCCATCTCGCCACATCCCTCTTAAGCCGGGCCAGCGGGTGGTCCAAGTTATTTACATATCGCAATCTCGGGTCCAATGTCACATATTTATTTATTTTATTTTTATTTATTTTAAGGTTTTATAGAGCGCAAACATGACCCGTGAGGGTATCAGAGCGCTTTACAGATACAATAGAGTAATACAGGGTCACGGCAGGTCATAGCACAACAAAAAACCGGTAAAAACGATAAAAATTAGTACATAGGAGAGCTTACAGAAAATCAGGGGGAGGAAGGTGGGACAGGGTAGCAAACAGGTACTGTACCTGGGGAATAGGATAGGCTATACAGCAGGACAAATATAATACAATGAACAAGAAAGGTAATGTACAAGGATGCAGGATAAGGCAATAGTCTCTCAGGTGGCTGAGGGAACGAGATTAGCCAAGGAATTTATCCATGACGCCGAGGTATCGGAACCCCACCGGCTCAATCTGCATCGGGCAGGAACCCGGGAGCACCGGAGGACTTTCCCTGAGGACAAGAGCACCGACTTCGACCAGTTAATCGCAAAACCTGAGCATCTCCCAAATATAGCAAGCACGTCAAGGAAACAGATCAGGGATTCCCTAGGAGTGGTGAGGTACAACAGGATGTCATCGGCATAAAGCGATATCTTGTTTTCCCACTCCAGTGTCCAGCGTAGCCCTCTAATCGACCGGTCCCACCGGACCCACGCCGCCTGAGGCTCAAGTCCCAGGGCAAATAAAAGTGGGACAGGGGACACCCCTGTCTCGTGCCTCTGCCCAGAGAAAAGTCCGCGGATTTCCGATTGTTCACCACGACTCTGGCAAGGGGATTTGTATACAAAAGATGGACCCAATTGATGAATTCAGGACCGAAGACCATCTTCCCCAAAACAGCGATTAGATAGGGCCACTCGACCCTGTCAAAGGCCATGGTGGCATCCAGGGACCCCAGCACTGCCGACTCCTATATCTGTGGGGCACCAGCCAATATCCCATGCAACCTCTGCAGGTTAAGGGCCGTGTTTCCACGCGGCATAAAGCCAGACTGATCTGGGTGAATCAGGGTGGTAATGACTTTGGCCAATCTTGTCGCCAGGAGCTATGCCAGAATTTTATGCTCAGCATTAAGCAGCGAAATGGGCCTGTAGGAGGAGCAGTGCATCTTAGGTTTCCCTGCTTTGTAGATAACAACGATATTAGCTACCCGCTGATTGTAGGGGAGCTGACCCTCCTCTTTGCTCTCAACAAACATAGCGCAAAGAAACCGAGCCAGTCTATTTGCACTTAGTTTATACAGTTCTACGGGGAAAGCATTTGGGCCGGTGGCCTTCCGGAATGCACTTCCCTAATGGCCTGCACCACTTCATCATTGGTAAGAGGGGAGTCTAGGTATTTCTGATCGTCCTCCGATAGTATGGGCATACATATATCGCGTATCATGGCCGCATTTTCCGCCTCAGAGTATCCCCTCGTGGAGGTGTATACTTCAGCGTAATATTCCAAGAATTCGTTAGCTATAAGTTGTGGGTCAGTTATCTTTACGCAGTCTCCGTTCTGCAACTCCGACACTAGCCTTGGCGCGCCCTCTCCCTTCTCCAGCCACGCTATCAGTTTACCTGCTCTGTCCCCGTGTTCGTATAACCTGCTCTGAGTGCACACGTGTTGTGATTTGGCCCTATCTCTAGCATCCTGGAGGAGCCTCAACCGGTGTGTACCCTCGGGTGTCACATTCCTGGAAACCTCAGCCTCCATCTTGGTTACCTCCGCTTCCACTCGGTCTACTTCTGCCCGACTTTTCCTCCCCCTCCCCCAATTATTGATAAAGCCTCCCCTCAAATAACCGTCTTGCACGCCTCCCACAGGGTAAGAGGCGAATCGACAGAGTCTGCATTCTCTTGAAAGTACCTCTCTGTACACGTGACTCTTTCTTTCTTAGTAGCAGGGTCTCTTAGGTGCCAGGCATTTATAGGGGCTATTCTTCCTACGTCGTGTTGGTCAATTTCGACCCGGAGCCAAACTGGTGAGGGATCAGAGATTCCCCTACCTCTCGGACCGTTGCTGCCTGAGCCGCCGGTACCAGGGCATAATCTATTCTGGATAGGGTGTGGTGAGCAGCCGACACGTGTGTGTGGTGTATCTAGCCTGGGTTCCTCCGTCTCCAATCATCAATGAGCCCCCGTTATTTCTAAGAAATCGGTGAGCCACCTCTGGGACGGCCTCAAAGTTCGGGCTGGGTGTCTATCTATTTCACCATCTATCACTGCATTAAAGTCCCCGCCCATCACCAATAAGCCCATGGGCAATGTAAGGGAAATTGCACCCAGATCCCGAAAAGTGTCAGTTTGTAGGCCCCGTGGAACATAAACAGACATAAAAAGTGACGGTTCTTCCCTCCCACAGTCACAATATGCCGAAATACCTGCCTCTATGGTCAGCCCATGTGGCCTGAATGGATAGGGGAAGAGAGTTTTTCACTAGGATACCTGTCACCATTTACCTCTTTCTAGCCGGTCTGGGGGTCCCGTACCTTCACTATTATTGCAGACTCCTGTCTTTTTCTTGTTGTATTTGACAAAAACGTTTCCCTACTAACTGGCTATCTTCATACACCTTTTGCTGATACATTTTTGTACTTCAAATTTCTTCCAATACAAAAAAAAATCTCTCAGAGCTGCTCTCGCCTGCTCAAGTTGATTAGAATACTGCTGAAGGGCATATTCTTTTTCAACTGCAGTTTGTAGCTTGGCTATTTTAAGCCTCCTTCCATTTGCCTGGGCAGCTGTATAGGCGATGATCTGGCTACGAGCTGCCGCTTTGAACCCACCCCACACAGAGAAAGGCTCCGCAGTGTTTTCGTTAATCTTGAAATATTCGGAAATCCATTCTCTAAAGCTCACCACCCAATCCTGATCTTGAAGCAGAGTGCGGTCCAGCTGCCACCTGGGCCGCTCACTGTTTTCCCCACCAAATACAATTTCAAGCTCAACTTTTGCATGGTCTGAGAAGGGATTACACCCGCTATCTATCTTGGAGATCTGGAGAGATCTTGATATGAGAAAAAAATCAATTCGAGATGCAGTTCGAAAACGATGTGAATAGCAAGTAAAATGTGTTTTATCTGGGTTGCTATTTCGCCAGGGACCTACTAATTGGTATTCTAGTTTAGGGGCTTCCATAATTCTTTTGGTGTTTGGTTGCAGTTGTTTCTTCTTTGTGTTTGAAGTGTCTTTTTTTAAATCCTGTATGAAATTAAAATCCCCTCCTACTATAAGCTGCCCCGGGGCCCCCCTCAAAAGCTCATTCATTTTGACCGGACTGGAAGTATCGTCCGAGACCGGACCATAGTAATTTACAAAATTCATAATTTTCCCCTGTAACCTAGCCACTACCCATAGCCATCTCCCCTGTGGATCTCTCTGAACTTGTAGAAATCCCCAAGATAATTTTCTGGAAAAATAAATGGCAACTCCTCTCTGGGCCAACCCTGCCGATGCAGAAAATACATGAGAAAAAGACCTGGGTACAAATAATTTAGGAGAATTTGATTTTAGATGTGTCTCCTGAAGGAACACCACTTGGGGATTAAAAGATATCAACCATTTTATGAGGGCATCGTATTTTTGTATGTTTAAAATTCCATTGGCGTTGACTGATAAGATTTTACATTTGTTAATTTCCATCAAGGTTTCTAATCGCAAAATGACCTTGAACTTCTAATTGATTAATATCTGTACCTTCTGCTCTTGCTCTTTTTACCGCTGTTCCAATCCACCCTACCCTCCCAGCCCACCCTGAAAGAATAAGAAAAAAAAAAAAAAATGTAGAGAAACCCCTACCAACCACGCTAACCACATTTCGCCCCTCCCATCTACCCTCTTGGGTGTCATGAAATTACATCCTGGGTGACCCGGCTGACCCCAGAACCCCACAATACTTTTCAAAACCAACCAAAATTGACTGGCTAAAAATCACATCGTGTACTATACATAACCATGTTTAAGTACTAGACTCTGCCGACCCTAACGAGATGTCCTTCAAAAGGGCTAGTGCTCCTTCTACATCTGAAAACATAAATAGAGAGAGTGCCCTAGGTGTTGCGGTTACTGCAGATAACTCCATATAAATAACGGTATTCAACCTGCTGAAATTTCCTTAAGCAAAGCCTAGGCCTCATCAAGATCTGAAAACATAAAAAACTTCCCTTTAACCAAAACCCTCAGTTTGAACTGCTGGGCGATTGATGCCTGCGCGCCCTGATCTTTAAACAAATGCAAGATTTTAACAATCGCTTATCTCCTGCGGACGGCAGCAGCAGTCATATCAGAGAATATGCGGCACTTATTCGTTTCATTCACAAAGAACTGTCTCTGCTGAATAGCCTTGGTCAAAATCCTCTCCTTTATGTGGAAATCTGCAAAGTTCAGCAAGATAGTTCTTGGTATCGTGGAGCTTGGGAAAGGTTACGCGGGAACTCGATGGGCTCTTGTAATAGTGAGTTTGCCCTTAAATTCAGGCAGAACATGCTGTTTGATAAATGTATTTACCCAAGCAAGGGGCTGGGAACCGTCTATCCCTTTTGGGACCCCAACGAATCGGAGGTTAGATCACCGAGAGTGGTTTTCAAGCTCATCCAGCTTATTCTCTAGGTAGTTCTTCCTTTTGACTGCCTCTTTTGCCTCCCCCATTGTCAGATTAATTTGATCTTCCAAGACAGAAATTCGGGCTTCCGCCTCCTGCAGTCTAATAGGAAATCCAGTCATCACTTCCTCAATCTTTCCCAGTCTCTGATGCAAAGCCGCGATTTCCACTTGCTGGGTTTTTTCATTTTGCGGACCTCCTCCAGAATCAAATTCAGCATATCTCTAATATCAAGCTGAAAGACCCCCATGGTCTCCATGTTCTGACAGGATTCACTTGGTGGGCCATCAGTTTCAATAGTCAAAGTTCCTATTACTGGGTCCATCTGGGCTAGAGCAACTTCTGGCTGTGCTTGCCCTTGGGATCTAAATTGGGGTTGAGGCTGAGATTATAACCGGGGCTGAGATGACATCAGGCTCACTGAGGTATCCATCACAATCCTTCTGCCTTCATTTCCCAAATCTTGAATCTGGATAGAGTTGGGAGTCAATTCTTCTAGGGATCCTGCTAAAGCTGATCCTAGCGGTGAAGCATTCAAAGATTTAGAGGCTGAATTTAGGTTTGGTGAAGAGGGTAGGTGTAAGATAGTTGTTTTTACAAACACCTTTCCCCACACAGTCCTGTACTGGGCTAATTTTGTGAGCTGTTTTAAGCACAGGGCTTGATCAACCATTAATTGGGGTAATCCTTCACTTTGACGGGAAACTGTGATGAATGGATACTCATCCCCAGAGCTTTCAGGGGTGCTATTAAGATCGGGGGAGCTGGAATTATTTCCCTTGTCCGTTGCCTTATTAGCTCGGAGTGCAGCTTTTTTAGCCCGGGCCTGGCACGCTTTAGCTTTGAGGCAGGACGCAGCCTCTGCTTTATTTGACTTAGCAGCAGTACTGACATCCTTCTGGGGTTTGCCCATTATTGCACCTAAATTTTGGTTGTTCTTCTTCTCTCTTCTTCGCATTCAACAAGATAACAGCGATTTCTTCCCAGCCATTTGAGGCACCCGGAGGCACTTGGGATTGTTGCACCAGTTCATAATGCAGAGTAAAGCTTTATATTTCAAGTATTTTGGACCTTAAAGTACTTGAATACTGAATTCTACACCCTCGGGGACTTGTGTTCAAGCAGTGCAGCGCAGTCACGGCAGAGGCTAATTATTCCGCACGGCCCTCCATCTATTGAATATCCTGTCACAATGTCTCAGAATTTCTCAGTATTCACGTTAAAGTACTCTAGAATAGACTCCCATGAAGTCACAGTACCCTTACCTGTTCTTGCAGCCATCTCGCCTCCCACTCTCTCTCCTCCGCATTTCCGTCTTCACTTCTTGTTTTTTCTAAATCAAAGCTGCCGCCGCAACATGAAGCACCCACTGCTCCAAGCCTGCACCTGCAGCGGTACACTCCACTGTGGCCGCTGCTCTCTCGAGCCTCCAGCTTCCAAAATGCAAACAAAAACGGAGAACCAATATCTTCAACTAGCAGATGCTCCGCAACTGGCCGGGAACCGCTACGAAGTCCCGATATTGAAGCCACAATCCTCTGCAATCCATGAGGATTTTCAGAAAACACGCCGACCTGCCGCACGCCAAAAGCAGACCACCATTGTTGAGGGAGAAGGGACAGCGGTCACCTGAGGCTAATCGGAGGCGTGGTTCTCCGAAATAGCCCAACCCCTAAAAAAGATGCCCTGTTCTTGTTGTGCGGGTTGGTCTTGTTTCTGTGTTTCGAGGTAAGTTTGGAAAGGGCCCCACATGTCTTTGGGCCTAGAGGTGGGAGGAATTGTGGTCACATAAATTTTGCTTCTCGTGGAGCAGGACGCCAAGCTATTAAGCCATCCCTTTACCGTGGGGGCCGACTTGCCGCACCAGTGAATGGGGACTTTTCTTTTGGCTAATAACAAACTAATGGCTACAAATTTACAAAGCTTCAAGGGCAGCTGGACCACATAGCCTAGAAGGGCGATCTCGGGCAGGGGGTTTATTGTCAGGGTAACTATGCAGCTAATGATCCTATGTATTTCTACCCAATATGTGTGGATGCGTGGGCAAGTCCAGGCCAAGTGGGCAAAGTCTGCATGTGTTGCCTTGCACCCAAGGCAAATATGAGGTTTGGAGGGATCTATTCTGTGGACTCTGGTAGGTGTAGCATATGTTCTACGTAGAAATTTGAAGTGGATCAACTTGTGGCGGCTATTAAGTGAGACATCCTTCGTTACTGAGCAGCACGCAGTCCATTGGTCATCTGTTATTGGATTCCCCAAGTCAGTCTCCCACTCTCTACGAATCTTGGCATCATTAACAGGGATAATGTCAGCAGATACCTTTTATAGCTTAGAGATAAGGTGTATACCCCTAGAACTGTCTAGCACCATGATGAGTGGGGGGAAGGACGGAGGTTCAAGAGGGAAGTCAGGGAAAGTACCACGTAACACTGAACTAATGCACCATACAATTAACTTATCCATGAACGTGGCAGCAGGGAATTGGGCCACATTATCGGCATCGAACATTATTATTATTATTATTATTATTATGGCCTTCTGGAAATAGGTCGACCATTTTGACAATGTTAAATTTAGTGAATGTACGTTGGATGAGCTTTTCACCTGTAATTGGCAGCCATCTGGCATTTGGGAGCGGAAGAGAGGATGCAAAGAGGGTAGAAGCATTAGTGATAAGTCTCAGTTTCTCCCAAGCCCAGCTGGTAGTGGACAGAGTCTGGATGTCTTTGGGGTCTCTGGGAAGACCTTTAGGCAAGACGGTTGCCAATGTTTCTGGGAGGACTAAATCAGATTCCGGTCGTAAATAGGGAATTCTAGCATCTGGGTGGTACCACATCTGTGCGTAACTGCACTGGGCGACTAAATAATACAGCTATAGGTCCGGCATCCTATATCCCCCTCTATCACAGGGCATTGTCATAACTCGCCAGCGAACCCGGCCCCTTTTGTCCCCCCCCACCAGTCGTAACAGATGGGAATGAAGAGTCAAGACAAACCTGTTTGAAAGGGGGATCGGGATGTTATGAAATAAATATAGGAACTTAGGAAGCACGACCATCTTTATAAGAGCAACCCTTCCAGCCATGGAGAGTGGGAGTTTGAGCCATTTGTCTATCTGTGCCTCTAATGAGTGTATAGCCGAACCATAGTTTAGGCAAATGATGTGGTCCGAGTCGTCGAGGTGTATGTGGATGCCCAAGTATTTTACTGAATCGGAGCACCACTCTAGCGGGAACTCCATGTCCCATTTTTCATGTGCTGGTGGTGAGGCGGAAGATCATAGATTTGTGCCAGTTGATGCCTAGACTGGAATATGCGCCAAACCTGAGAATTTCCCAAATTATGGGTTCTAAGTTAATGTGAGGGTTGCGAACATATAATATGGTATCATCTGCGTATAATGACCCCAATAATGGACCCGTGTTAAATTGTAGGCCTCTGTGAAGGTGTTTTTCTTGAAAATTACAAATCAAGGGGTCCATAGCTAAAATAAATAATGAGGGCGAAAGTGGGCAACCCTGCCTTGAGCCTCGTGATAAGGAAAAGGGAGCTGACAGGCTACGATTCAGTCTGAGTCGAGCGGTGGGCTGGCTGTATAATAGTGTGCTGTGGTGTTTACAAATCCAGCCGGCATACCCATTCTTTGCATGATGGACAGAAAGAGAGGACATTCTAGGGAGTCGAAGGCCTTTTCTGTGTCAAGTAAAATCGCAGCTGCTGGCACCTCCTGATTTATCCTGTGGAGGGTTGCAAATAAGCTTCGAAGATTAAAAGCTGTGGAACGATGGGGGATAAAACTGGATTTTGCCGCAGATATTATGGATTCCATTAAGAGGGATAGATGATTGGCGAGGACTTTGGCCTAGATTTTGTAGTCTAGGTTCAGGAGCAAGAGCAGTCGATATGAGCCACAGAGTAGGGGATCCTTACCAGGTTTCGGGACTAGAATGACAACCGCTTTGCGCAGAGTGGGTGGCTAAACCTGTCTTTCCTACGGCTTCTGTGTACACCTCCAGGAGCTGTGGTACCAGCTGATCCCTAAAGGCCATATACAATTTGCCCGTGAGCCATCTAGGCCAGGGGCTGAGGTGGCTTCTATGATGTCCGCTTCCGAGATTGGCTCTGCCAGGAAGTCCTGCATATACTTCTCGAGATAGACAAGTGCAATCTCAGATAGATAATTCTTTTGCCCAGAGTGGACAGGGCCCAATCTGGAGGTGTATAAGGTCTTAAAATGGGATAGAAATTCCCTCTGGATTTCAAGTGGAGCTGTAAGGTGTTGTCCTGTCGATGTATGTAAATTGGTAACATATGCCTTACTATATGGGGTTCTGATCATCTGTGCTAGTACGCGTCCCGTTCCCCCTCGCCATACTGCTTTGCATTATGATATTTCCCCAGGAAGAGGATCTCTCGCTCAGCAGTGTCTCTGTAGTCTGCGAGTAAGGTCAACCGTTGTCTGTCAATGTCAGGGTTTTGTATGAGCAACTGCCTAGATTTGGGCAAGTGTTCAGCGCAGGTCTCGGAGTACTCCGGCGTGTTTGGAGATGCGTACACCTCTTATGTATGTTTAAAGCCCTCCCATAACATTGCTGCAGAGTCTACTGAGCCGGTGTTGATGGTGAAGTAGTCCTCTATGGCTTCCTGAATGTCATGTTGGAATAGATCGTGGTCTAAAGCACGACTAGGGAACTGACATTGTCTTTTGAAGCCCTAAGGACGTGGGCCTTTCAATGTCAATAATACAGGTGAGTGATCAGAATACGTCCGGGGGAACGTCTGGTGGAGTCACACCAACTAAATATAGCTGGGGAGGTCAAAAAGTAATCGATCCTTGTCCAAGTGTTGTGGCAACTAGTGTAATGTGAATAAGCGGTGTGCTGTGGGTTAAGTGTTCGACTAATGTCGGTTAAAGAGAGTTGGTCGCGTAAGGAGTGCAGAGCCTTACACGCACGTGGTTTGGGATCGGGTGCCTTTGATGTACTATCCAGTGCATGGTCCGGAGTGACGTTGAAATCTCCTCCCAGCAGGAGGGATATTGGGCCTAGCTGTATCAGTTGGGAGAGCAAGGAATAATAAAAATTGGGAGAGTCGTTATTCGGGCCATATGCGCATACCATCACTACTTTGTGCCCTAGTACCATGCCAGCTACAATTATGTATCTACCGTCACTGTCTAAGACAATCAACTGAGGACTGAAAGGGACCCTTTTGTGTATGAAAATGGCGGTGCCTCTAGTGTAATTGCTGAAATTCGCAAAGTATCTATGGGCCCCCCAGGAAGTGGCGAATCTGGCTGGGTCTGTCGTGGGTAGGTGGGTCTCCTGTAGAAAGGCAATGTCTACTCTGTCTAAGAAGATAATGCACTACCTGCCTCCTCTTACATGTATCATTTAGGCCACGGATATTCCATGTCATCAATGTTAAATAGGTGGGGCCAGCGTTGTGTCCTAACTGGGCCATGTTCTTAATATAAGGCTGAGCTTGAAATGAGGAAAATATACATTCCTGCTATTCTTGACTGCATTTAACTGTAAAACTGTCCAAGCGTATCGTAATAGTAACAAAACCCCCCTCCCAGCCTCCCCACCCATCCAGAGAGGCAATACGAACATGAACCAAGAAATCCAAAATACCAATTGCATCGCAAAGATATTGAAAAAAGCCCATTCCAAGTACATTCATAACTCACAGAACTAAGGTATACACCAATAGGGTGGTGGCAACGCCCTTACTGCAGACTGGCAACTAGAACTTATGCATGTCATAAACTATATCCCAGTGTTTTCGGTCGTCTGTATACAGCAAGGCCTAAGAAAAAGTTCAACCTGGACCTGATCCGGAGAAAAGTTCCATACTCGCATCGGAGCCGCTTCGGGGAGGAGAAAATCTATTTTCTTCGCTGGGCTGCTTGGTGTTGAGAAATGTTACAGAGGTAATTATATCATTTAGAGATATTTTAAATAAATGTGATATCTTCAAAGGTTCAGTGGGGCCAAATACATCATAATCAACTTTGTCTCAAGCTATACCATCAGGAATTGGAACAGCTGTAATGTTCACTGAAACAAGTCTCTTTGTTCAGGATGAGATTATGTATGAGGTTTCACGACCAAGTTCACATTCGATACTGCAGAGCGTTTTGGGAGATATTTTCCATTCATGAGTAAGCATAAGACAGTCACAAGGCCAATCCAGAACAGAAAAAACAATATTCCAGTTATGATCCAGAGCTGGAGCCAAGGTGATACTAAGCAAGTCTTTTTCAGAAAAGTGTAGAACCATACATTTGTTGCTTACGGGAAACTGGAGCTGGCATTGTCTCAGGGTCGCTGGGATCAATAGAGAATGTATCAAAATCAAAGAAGTAGCCAGACGCAGCCAGATCCATCTTTGGTAGCTTGGCAGGTTGTGTTGAACCGGCAGGTGTCTCTTGTCGAGGCATATTGATGTAGACATCGGTGGTAGGCCAAATTTAAATTTGTCTTTCATTTGTACTTTGAAGTTCTGTTTCCAGAGAAACAAGTTCCAATTTATTGTTGGAAATTCCATCATTTCTTATCGGTGACTTCAAATGTTGAGTCTTTCTGTCTGAACTTCCTGTATGGTAGCGTAAGGAGAGCGTCGGCCACCCAGGAGCCAATGAGGCCTACTATTCAGTATCGTCCACATAGTGTGGTTTGATCAGATCAATTGAGACTAATCTCTTTTCTTTTTTGCTGGCAAGAGGTGGAAGAAGTACTGTTCTTGTTCCTTCGACAGCGAGGACAGGTACAGACTTTCTGTATGATGGCCCACATTCTTTCTTGTCCTGGCTTTTCGGATCCAGACAGGTGTTGTCGTGACTGATTTGACTTCCCCAGTGGTGGTGAGTTTTACTTGATACCAAATGGTTTTTCATCCTCCACCATGCTTTCAAAATCAAGATCAGGTACCTACATTCTTGTCTCAAATTGGACCTTGTAAGGAATGACTCCCCCGAGAGGCCTTTTTGCCAAATTATTAAGGGCTCGCTGTACCCCATATAAGAGATTGACCCAACTACACCCGAACCTAATATCTTACTGTTAAAGATTGCTTTAAGTCTTTGTTTTTCCTCTCCATGAACGAATTTCCCTCGGGAAGGTATGGAGAGGAGTACCACAATGCTACACCCAAACCTTCCCTGGCTTCCTTGTAAGCCCTAGAGCTAAACGCGGGGTCACAGTCAGAATGTAACATGCCAACTGCGAATAAAAATAAAAATATGCTAATCTTTTACAACATTTCGAGTGTCAGCCAAGCACTGAGGCGATACCCGTAGGAATCTAGAGCATAAATCCACTGCCACCACAATATACTTGTAAGCCCCATCCAATGGTAAGGGGCCGCAGTGGTCCAAATAGACACCAGTGAGTGGTCTGTCTGATATTAGTAATGGTGTCTGCGCTAGACGTACTACGGGGGGTACCCTTTATCTGCTGGCAGATGTCACATTGTAAGATAAAAAATGTCTCTTTAGTTAAACCAGGCCACCAATAGTGTTGTTTCAGTAAAGAAACTGTTGCAGTAACTCCTATGTGTGCAGAACCTATACCCTCGTGTGCAGCTAGTATTAAGCCTAATCTGTGATCCATGTTTGGTATTACTCTATCCCCCCACGCCTGGAATCTGAGCATACGGAATGTTGTTTGCATCTAACTTGTAGGAGTACCTGAGTGGAAAACTTTTTGGTAAGGCTGGGCTGTTTTTGCATGAAGCAATGACAGCTACCATTACCTATATATTCTCGTTTTTGAACGAGTGATAGCAGCTACGGCAGCAGTACGTACTGCCCCTTTTGCGGTTTCATCGGCCAATAAAATCCCTCAGGCATTGGCGTATTGTCACTGCTGAGGCCGCCCTTTTTATATTGGCTAATATTTTAGCTGATACCTGGGTAAAATTGCCTAATAATTTCACCCCTAAGTTCAGAGCAGGCTCTGGTCCATACTCCGTTTGTATTGGTCTTAAAATGTCTGGTATTAATGCTAACAAAGGGATACCATGAGTTTTGGTATATATGGCAGCGAAAACTGTACCCCAAGTGGTACAAACCTCCATTTGGAGAGCTATCCCCGATTGGCAAGCAGATTGTTAGCATTCTGTGTTTTTCTTGAGGGCTTGTGTGTGGAAATATTGCCTCAATCAATCAATCATATCATTTGTAAAGCGCACTACTTACCTGTGAGGGTCTCAAGGTGCTGGGGGAGGAGGGGGTGCTGCTACTGCTCGAAGAGCCAGGTCTTGAGAAGTCTTCTGAAGGTCAGCAGATCTTGGGTCTGCCGTAGGTGGGTGGGGAGGGTGTTGCAGGTCTTGGCAGCGAGGTGGGAGAAGGGTCTGTCACCGAAGGTCGCTCTGTGGATGTAGGGGACTATGGCGAGGGCGAGGCCAGTGGAGTGGAGCTGGCGGGTGGGGGTGTGAAAGCTGAGTTGTCTGAGGAGGTCCGGTCCGGTGTTGGAGTGCTTTATGTGCGTGCGGGTGTGAGGAGCTTGAAGGTTATCCTTTTGCTGACGGGGAGCCAGTGCAGGTCTCTCAGGTGGGGTGTGATGTGGCTGCGGCGGGGAATGTGGAGGATCAGACGTGCAGAGGCGTTCTGTATGCGTTGCAGCCGTCTCAGGAGTTTGGCCGAGGCACCTGCGTATATTGCGTTTCCGTATTCCAACCTGCTGCTGACGAGGGCCTGGGTGACTGTTCTTCTTGTTTCGGAAGATCCTACAAAGCATGCGGAGGGTGTTGAAGCAAGAGGAGGAGACGGCGATGACCTGCTTCGTCATGGAGAGGGTGAAGTAGAGGATGACTCCTAAGTTGCGTGCGTGCGTGGTCGGTGGGTGTTGGTGCTGATCCTAGTGCGGTTGGCCACCAGGAGTTGTCCCAGGCTGAAGGGGTGGATCCGAGGCTGAAGGTCTTGTCAGAGTTCAGCTTCAGTCCGCTGTTTCTCATCCATTCGGCGACAGCCTTCATCTCTTCGTGGAGGTTGGCTTTGGCAGTGTGGGGGTCTTTGGTGAGGGAGAGGATCAGCTGGGTGTCATCGGCGTAGAAGATGATGTTGAGGTTGTGATGTCGGGCAACGTGGGCGAGAGGTGCCATGTAGATGTTGAACAGCGTAGGGCTGAGGGATGAGCCCTGGGGTACGCCGAAGATGATCTCGGTGGCTTCGGAGCAGAAGGGGGGGGGAGGCGGACGCTCTGTGTTTTGCCGGTAAGGAAGGATGTGGTCCAGTCCAGTGCCTTCTCTAGGATCCCGGTGTCGTGGAGGCGTGTTCGTAGTGTGCGGTGGCACTGTGTCGAAGGCGGCTGACAGGTCCAGGAGGATGAGGGCCGCTGTTTCTCCATTGTCTAGCAGGGTCCTGATGTCATCGGTGGCAGCGATGAGGGCGGTTTCGGTGCTGTGGTTGCTGCGGAACCCGGACTGGGAAGGGTACAGGATGCTGTTCTCTTCGGGGTAGCGGGTCAGTTGGTTGTTGACGGCTTTCTTGATGACCTTCGCCAGGAAAGGGAGCAGGGAGATGGGCATCTAGCTGTGTTATTTTTTTAGCTATCCAGAATGGCATTTGCTCACGTTTATAGCGTTTGTTGTACAATTTTAGTTGTAGAACCCCGAATTTGACTTTTTTGTCTAGCTCATGTTGGCTGAAGTGTGATTGCTCTAATCACTAACTGTCAGGTTTCTGTAAAGTTTAAAATTTCTTTATGAAGTGGATGTAAGTCTGCTACTGGCATTGTGTCAATTTCTGGATGCGGTGTTTAAGCCGCAAGGACAGGCCACGTGGCTCCATCTCTTCCGAGCAGACCTAGACTTACTTTGTCTTTTGTGTGGGGGAGGGCGTCTTTGAACCAGTTTATGTGCTCCTGGTAGGTGAGCGGAACTTCAATGTCCTCATGTGGACAGTATTCATTTGGTGTTTCATCTTCAGTGTAAAAATGAAATGTATTTGATTGTGCATCTGCTTGTGGGATTTTTACTCATGAACATCAAACCTCTGTTCTATGATTCGTGAGCCTCAATCACGAATGTTACTGTCCCACACCTAGATGTGACTACTTAGTCTATTAGCTTTTGAGTAGGGGCATTTCTAACATTTTCTGAAATGTTGCTTCATTTTCCTCTTCTTCTTCCCTGACTACAGCAGGCTGTGCTTTCTCAGCGGTGTTTTAGTCAGCCATTGTTGACAAAGGTTTCTCAAAGAAGAGTTTCAAGGAAACTGAGATAAGGTTTTATACACAATAGCAACTGTTTGTCCTTCAAGCTTGATAAACCTACAGCCAATACATAGGATATGCCTACTCAGCTGTCGTGGATCCTTCCCTTCCCACTCCAGACGTCTCTGAAGAAATGTGAGTAGGGGTCTCTGTGAATAGCACAACTGAACTAGTCAGATTTTACTGTATAATAAGTACCAAACCAACGTTGGCGGTAGCATGTCGTGTAGTTCCTATAAACCAATAAGGGATCTGCGCGTTTAGACAACATACACTATAGGATTGGTGTCAGACTGATTCTAGGCACATCTACCGGGTAGGTTAGCCTGTATACCAACTAGCTCACAGTGCCACTAGAAACCTCTCTTACCAAGGAGAGAATAGTTCTTGATAACTATCGAACGTGACAACCCTGATCCCTCAGGATCGTGGAAACTTTGTACTACTTTAACCTCAGTCACTTGTGCTCACTTCGTCTCAGAGGGATACACAGAACAAATGCTGGAGACGTTTTTCAATAAGCATTTATTGAACCAGCGTCATTCTAGTGTAAAATAAGTGTGCTGAATCAACCATTAGACAGTAACAGATATAAATTATTATAAGCACTAACAGAGTAAAAGGATGGTAGATTTCTACTATTGTGCTAAAACAAGGAATACAGGCAAGTATATAAAATACATGACAGTAAAATGCGTACTCCTATGATGCGACCCTAACTAGATGTACCTAAGTGTACCTGGCATGTATGCAGGTGTAAAAGCTGTAAAAGCCATGAACCCCTCTAGGATAAAGTCAACCCCATTACCTGAAGTGAGAGACTGTGGGACTCAGTCTTGGTCTCGCAAGGGATGTCAGACCACTGCGAGCTGGAGTGTCTGTGTGCCGGAACCTCAGCGTCTCGCGTCAGCATGGAAATCCTTTTCTCGGACTACCTCAGCAAGATATAGAGTATATATACACCCATAGTGGTACCCCACGGGGATATACCTTGCTATGTCATGTCGGACTAGGATGAAGGAAGGAATAACCCTTATACATAGTTATTATGCAGGAGATGGTAGGCCTGCTGTCCTTCTGTGATTCCAAGAATCCTCATGCATAATGAATGAGGCTTAAGCTTTTCGGAGAAACCCCCATGTCACATTTGGACATTACCGTAACTAGGTAAAAGGTCAGTACTAAGAACCGTTATGTAGTGTAATATCAGGGGAATTTAGGTGAAAGGCGCATTTACTACCTGAGCCAATATTGGGGTACCTCTATGAAACATAACAGAGCCTTCGGCCTGAGACTGCTCACGAGCAGACCACTCGGTGTGGGAGCAAAGCTCGTGGGGTTCAGGTCCGCGCTGCAGAATCCAACAATCGGCACAGGAGCTGCACCACCAGCGGCACAGGGGCAGCTGGGTGCAGTGTGCCAATAAGATGTCGGGGACCCTGTGGATTCCATTGGAGACCTCAGGTTCGGCAAAGAGTCTGCAGGCTCGGGCAGGGAGACTTCCTGAAGGCGGATGTAAGTTGGGTTCTTGGGAGATGCCTGGACACCATCGGGTTGGCCACCCAAGGCCATGAGGCACTGCAGTGTCTTTTGGTGTCTGGTCTTCTTACCAGCTCCGTTCGCGGATGGTGGGAAGGAGGTGTGTTGGTGGGGGTATTTGGGTTGAGGCTGCAGGCATCGTCTTGAAGTTTGAGGGAGGTCAGGGATCACCAGATCCCAGGTCAGGATCAATGGGGAGACCTCCTTGTGGTGTTGGGCCACTCAAAATCGGCCCGTCAATGTCGGGTGCAGAGTGGTGCAGAACCACAGAGCCACCTGAATGGGGGTTCTGGTCTTGGAGTCTTTGAGCAAATCCAGTGCTCACGGGAGATAGTCTGTAAGGTGAGTGCAGGGAAGAGGGCTGCTGGACACGCCGGTTTCTTCGCTGTAGGCAGGTCGGAGTCAGGTCAGGCCGGTTGGGCTGGGGCCAAAGCAGTAGGTGTCCTCTTCTTCCTGGGTCAGCACAGCTCTTCAGCCCTTCTTTCTTCCTCGAATCTGAGGAGGCAAGGTTCAGGGTTGCCCTTAAATACTACTTTGGGGCATTACAGGGGTCTGCAGGTTGGGAGCCTATGGGTCCCTTCCTTGGGGTGCGTACACCCACTATTAGGCCACCCTCCAGTGGGAGGGCATGAGCCGCTTCCGGTTTGTTGGGTCCCCTCACCTCAAAGATAGAGAGGACTCATTTGTGTGCTCCACCTTGCCTCCCTCACCTGAGGGGTGGGGTTGGCAAAGGTGGGCACACCTCTCATCCTAGATCGGTTTCCCCACAGATTCTCTCGCCCAAAATGGGGGTCAGAACCAATGGGGGCTGGTTGCTGGGGGCTGCAAAAGGCAGGGACAGTGTACAAAGGAAGCAGGACTTTGAAGATTCTCCTTTTGTGGATCTAACCCATCCTGGGGGTGGAGGCATGACACCTCTACCCAGGATGTTGTTTCTGGACCCAGAGAGCAGAGGCTCTCTACCCAGTAACCTGTCTGGTGGTGGCAATGGCATGCAGCCCTTCAGGAACACCACTAGGGATGGTCATTTTTCAGGGGGTATCTCATTATAACCCATGTTGGCATCAGTGTGGGTTTAATGTACTGAGATGTTTGCTATTAAACTTCCCAGGTTTTTAGTAAAGCGATTATAGAGCTGTGAAGTTCCTAATCACCAACTCCCAGACCATTTACTCTTTATGGCTTTACTACACTTACAATGTCTAATAATGGATATAGAAACTGTAAGGGTACAGGGCTCATTTTATTTTTGTAAACAAATTCATTTTTCCATTTCTCACATATATGACATTCGACTTTTCTTGTGTATAGTACATGCAGGTGTGCAACATTACAACTCCATTAGGATAGAACATGTCATATTCATGCTCCGTGCTAGGCCGTCCACCTCTTCATCTCGTTCTTCGCCAGTATTATTGTCCACTGAATGCAGTAGTTGTACCCATTCTAACCTTTGTTACAGTCCTAGAGGGCCGGTCAATACTACCCCAGGATTATGCTTACTCTAACTTCACCGCTCCCCCTTGCCAAACCCCCACCAACTCCCCCCTTCCCTGGCCCCTCCCACTACCCCTTCCTCCCCCCCTCCCCCCAGACATGTCGTTCTCCCTTACATCTCACTTGTTGCACAGTATGCATTCTTACCGCTTTGTTGAAATCCATATGACAGTAATCAGTGTCCCATCTAGGGGGATGCTCCCACATCAATCTCCCCGCCCACCATCCATCCCACACATTCACCAGAGGTTGTGTTCCCATGTAGTGGAGTGAGTCCCTCACATTACAGGGGATCAGTCATCATCATCAGTCGGACTCTTAAGAAGGTCCACCATCGCCACCCAAGCTCTCGCCGTTTCCAGTAATCTATCATTGTCAGTTCTACGGGCCATCTGTAGCTGGAAAGTCCTCTTGCAGTCCGCCCACTTTATAAATTCTCGCATCCAACGCGCAGTATTGGGGGCAGTTACCGCTTTTCAATGACTAGTGATCTCCCTTTTAGCCAAGACTAACCCTAAATCTAGGAATTTACTAGTGATTTTGTACGGGCAGTGTGGGGAAACCAGTGTAACAGGCAAACACCTGGAGTTAGCTGCAGCTCCCTGTCTGTCACTTCCTTCAGCCTTGTCAGGACCTCCCCCCAAAACGCGTGTAGCAGTGGGCAATCCCAGAGCATGTGCACAACCGCTGCATTTCCCGTTTTACACCGCGGGCAGGCTGCGTGGGATCCAAAAAACTCATTGATTTTGTAAGGAGAGAGGTACGCCCGATGAAACACGTACAATTGTATTAGCTGGAATCTCGCATTCTGGGAGCATTTCCATGACCGCTGCAGCAACATCTCCCACGGCTTTGCCTCTATAGGTGTCCCCAGATCTGCCTCCCATTTAATGCGCAGCCCCTCTAAAGGAGTCTGGACCCCTGCGTCAGTCTCCCATACAGGCATGTAACCGCCTTAATCTTTCCCGCCGAGGTGACCACACACTGGCAGGGGAGGAAGGTCTGTGGCTCCTCCATTCCTTTTCCCCAGTGTTTACGCACAGCAGCCGTCAGCGCCGCATGCAAAACAAAGTCCTGGGCAGGCAGTTCATATCGTTCCATGATGCCTTGAAATGGTAAGAGGGCACCATCCTCATATAGATCCCCAATGGTGGAGATTCCCAGTTCTTCCCAATCCCGCAGCCTTCGCCAATCCCCCCCGTGCGGCAACTCCTCACAGAGCCACACTGGAATCTCGGGCGCATATGCAGGGCCCATCTTGCCTCGCCTTAGGGCTCTATGCCAGCATTGCCGCATTACCCACAGATCTCTGGGCACCTCTCTTTCGCGCACCGGAAGCTGAAGCAGAATCGTAGCCAGTTGGCGAAGTCCCAAGTCCCTACCTCTCTGGTCCACCACTACCCTCAACTTCCCCGCCGTCGACTGCGTGAACCATTGAAATTGGGCCGCGTGGTAATATGCCTCGAAATCAGGCGCTGCAAACCCTCCTTCCTGTCTAGGGCGCATCATAGTATTCAGCGCCACTCTACACTTCCCCGAGCCTCACAGAAAACTCGTAACCATAGAGTTTAATTGGACAAAATATTTCCCAGGCACCCAAAGTGGTAGTGTACCAAAGTTGTAAAGTAGGCGAGACAGGGTTATCATTTTTAGCAACGCCACTCGCCCCACAACTGATAAAGGCAGAGTCCCCCAGACATTGAAATTACTCCTGGTAGTTCTCAATGCCCGCCCTATGTTGCCCTCAAATAAATCAGCAGGCTCATGATAAATTCTGACTCCCAAATAAGGCAAGCATCTGCCTTCCCAGCGTACATCTAGCCCCTCAGGTGGTTCACCTCTGTCCCCTCGTACCGGAAATAGACTCGTCTTATTCCAATTGACTTTAAGCCCCGCCGCTTGCCCCAGTCTCACCAGCAATTCCCGAGCACCCTGTAGCTCGTCGGCAGCATTGGCGAGGAACATTAACAAATCGTCGGCATATAGAGCAATGTAGTGCATCTGACCCATCCCCTCTAAGCCCCTGTAGTACCTCCCCGTCTGTGCATGAACCGCCAAAGGCTCCATTGCCAGGGCGAATAGGAGGGGAGACAGCGGGCAGCCCTGTCTCGTCCCCCTACCCACATCGCAGGCCACAGAAATCGCTCCCCCCATTCGAACCCTGGCCCTCGAGCGATTATACAGAATCTTCGTCCAGGCTACAAACCCTTCGCCTAAGCCAAACATCCCCAAAACCTTGAACAGATATGGCCACTCTAAGCTATCAAAGGCTTTTTCAATGTCAATCGATAGTACGCATGCCGCAACTCACTTTTTCATCGTCCCGTGTAGTATTTGGCACAGCCTCCGTATGTTCATGGCCATATTCCGGGTAGGGATAAAACCAGCTTGGTCCCCATGCACCAGAGCTGTCATATGTGCCATCAGGCGGCTGGCCAACACACTGCTGAAGATCTTATAGTCAATATTTAGCATCGCCAGGGGGCGCTAGGCTGTGCGGTCCCATTCGGCTTGCGCGGTTTAAGGAGGGGTATGATCACTGCTTCCCTTGTCGAGCTAGGCAGATAGCCATCTTGCTTCGATTGATTATAAAGGGTTACCAGTTGCGGGGCCAGTAGGTCTACATATGTGACATAAAACTCAGATGGTAACCCATCAGTACCCGGCGTTTTGTTCTTGGCCATGCGCTTTATGGCTCCCCTGACATCACCCAGCTCCACCGGCCGACCCAAGCTCTCCGCGTCCTCTGCCGCAATCTGAGGCAGATCTAAGTCTAGAAAATCCCCCTCCTCTAGGGTCAAGCCTACTGTGGTATAACTTAGTGTAGTATTCCTGGAACTGCGTGTTAATAGCCTGCTGTCCATAGTATACTGCCCCCCACTCCTTCGCGTAGTTCGAGAATCGGCCCCTCTGCGCGCCGGGTTTGCCAACCAAGCTAGTAGTGCCCCGGATTTATCTCTTTCAGTGTGCGCTCGCGTCGTGTATGCCCTGTAATCAAAGCACCTCGGCCTCTCTACTTGCGCCGCCATCTATTCTTTCGCCCTTAGTATCTCCTCTTGTTTATCCTCCCATCCAGGTCTTTCATTTTCTGTCTCCCTGAGCCGCTGTTCCGCCTGTTGTACCTCACTCAATAAGGTTCTTCGAACTCCCACAGCCTTCCCAATGCACCGCCCACGTATCACTACCTTGAATGCGTCCCACTCATTATGCAGGTTAGTGGATGTGTTGGTGTTATGCTGAAAGTATTCCTCAATGGCAGTGCCTATGGTGGTTCGGAGGACACCGCGCTGGAAAAATAGGTTGATGGCGGGCTGACGCCGACCGACAAAACGCTCGGAGATCAGCCACCCGCGATGTCCATGAGGCACATTTAGCACATCATTGAAGTTCTTACACAGAATGCTGTATATAGAACGACAACCGTGAGTACACAGGAGTTGCACTGTAGGGTCTGAGAAGGGTGCACCTTAGCGTGTGCAGACCTCTCGTCCCTTCTATCCTGGTCCTGAAGAAAACCTATAATTACAACAGGTTGAAACATGTCGACCATATTTTTTAACCACTTTGATACCATATGGCCAATAGCACCATGAGCAGTATCACACTTGTTTTAAATTGGGTTACACGGACTCCAGAATAAATAGTTCCAAAGGAGTATCCGCTGTTTACCGTTTTAACTCACCAATATTTTCACTTTTCACCCCTCACTACACAAAAAAACAACCAGCTCCGCTGCAGTTGCAGGCGTCGTAGCACACCTAAGTGGCACTCGGTCACTTGGGTGGGCCCCGATGATGAAGCATGTCACCGACCAGGTCGGTGAGTGAGGGGTTTCTTAAAAAAGAAATGATTTCTTTTTTCTGTCATTTATTCATCTCTTATATGCTTTGAAATTATTAATATTTTATGTCTTGGGGACTACTCCCGTCATTGTTTTTGTTATATTAACCTAGGGGTTCAAGGAGTAGGTACCTAAAAAATACCCTTACTCTCTCTTTGGTACAAATTCATACAAATAAGCCATAACAAGAAGGTAGCAGTTGACTCGCGCTCGATGCCCCCAGAACCCCCTCAGTCTCCCTCCCATGAGAACTTGTACAGCCATTTGGGCCCCTGGCATTCTTGTAGGGTCGTCTCCTGCCTTGCTACCCTGCATCAAACGGGCCTCTGGGCCCAGTGGTCACAGCAGTCACCTTACCACTTTTCCCGCTTACCCTCTGCAGACCCATCACCCAAACTTCCCATCTGATGTCTGCGGAGTGACGTCCGGAAGTTCTATGTCTGAAAGTCCCTGGGCACTACCCACTCTCGGGCTCTCTGTTCCACTCTTCTCGACGTCCGTGTCATTACTAGCCGGGCTAACCACGCCCTGGCTGATGGAAACCACTGCTTGAACTGCACTGTCTCGTTCCTGACGATGATCCAGCGGTTCACTTATTCTCATGGCTGCCACTCTAGTTACCACAGTCCCAGTCACTGTACCGGCATTGTACTGCGGCGGCCTGCTGCCACCTCACCGCTTCAGCCAGGTCCTTCTGCCCACCAGGGTGTTGCAGTGCGCCCTCAGTCACAGTAGCAGGGCTCCAAGCTCAGGATCTCTACTCCTGCGGTAGCTCTTCTGGATCCGTACTTTCCCCCGCAGCCTCACTCATTAAATCTTGTTCAAGCCACTAGGCGTAGTCTAGCCTCCTCCTGTCAATCATATGTCTGTGCTCCTCAGTGAAAACTCGTGTTGTGGGTCTGCCTGGCACTAATCAGTGAGACTTTATAAAGCGTCTTTGGAATGCAGCTGGCAACACTGTGGTCTGTTGCGCCCCTCGGTCGGTCTCACCGCAGTTCCGTTACTGGCGCAGCAGCGCCCAGCCAAACTCCTAGCACCATCCAGGCTCCGCACCCAGTCAGGTCGCAGGAGCTTCGCGTACCCGCTTTCCGGAGTCGCCAGCTAGCGGATCCCCCAGCCAGTATCAGATCCCGGGCAGTAGCTCAATCTCCCGGTGTCCAGGACAATATAGTCTTCTCACCAGTTCCCGCCGAGATGTATCTGCTAGTGTGGAGTCAGCTCAGGGGTTAACGGCCGCACCACCATTCAGCTCTCGCCGCCCTCCCCGCCATCTTTGGGATCAGGCTACAGCATGCAAGCAGCGGAAAGGCGCTCGTCCGTGCTCCTCACCTCCTCCACTTCTTTCTCTTGTAAGATTGTGCAGGTGGGCCCCAGCTTGTTCTCCCCCTCCGCCCCGTGGCCCAGGCAGTTGTTGGGGATTCTCGCTCACCTCAGAAGCGGCAATCTCCGCCTTCGATCACAGCAGCCATTTTGTCTCTCTCCGCAGCGGACTTTCTCAGGCGGGATAAACGTCAATTTCTCAGGGTTGCCGCACTTCTGTACCCAGAGATTTCTCCCAAAGGAGCACCCAGTATTCTGCTCTATTTTGCGGTGCCGGGGGCCTCGGTACAGCGTCAGGATATCTTGTTTTGAAGGGCGGCCACGGAGGAGCTCCGAGGTTCCCTGCCGTCTACATCGGCGCCAAGCCACGCCTCCTAAGGGTACAGGGCTAATGCACCCTGCTAGAGGGGAGACTTACCTAGGCCCCAGGCAGTGGGTTGTAGGTACGGCACACAGGGATTTGTGCCATGTTGACTCTTCACTTTTCTCTGCACCAAAACACGCAGCCTGCAATGGCGGTGAGTGGGTGTTAAGGTACAGGGCCTCTAACGGTGGCACAGTAGGTGCTGCAGACATTAGAGGCCTTTCCTGGTCTCAGTGCCCTTGGTACCCATAGTACCTTTTACAAGGGGCTTAACTGTGGCCAGAGAAGTGCCAATTGTGGGTACAGAGATACAGCTTTGGAAAAGAACACAGGCCCTGGCAACCTGATTGGCAGGGACCTATAGCACTCTAAGTTAAAAGTGCATCATGTGCCAGGCAAAAAGTGTGTGTGTGTGGGGGGGGGGGGAGTAACCAGGCAAAAAGGGGCACTTTCATACAGGTCCACATCTGGAACACAGGCAGTTGACCACTCTGCAGAAATAAAAGTACATTTCCAGTACAAATCCGACCTTTATCTCTTAGACATAAGGCTGAGTACTGCATACTAGTAGCTTCTATTGTGCTGTCCCAGAAAATAAAAAGAACACAAATATGTTATAAAAAAGGCTACTAAATCTCACAACAGCATATACACAGTATGGGGATGTCAATTTGCAGAATACAAACAATTTAATCTTTAAGTATCGAAAAATAAGTTAAATACAGAATATTTTAACCCCCGATTACACAATTGTGTCCCATTTTGGTTTCTGTGTGAACAAACGTGATATTTAATGTTCAAACCATCAATAAGCCATCCCAGAGAATAACATCGACAATAATGAACTACAGACAAAATTCACATGTAAAACTCTGCCATTTATTGTAGGCTTACACACAAACATTTCAGGCAGTATCATGGCATTTCTTACAAGAACTGGGTAGTATAAATTCAACGACCCGTTTTGATTTACGAAAACATAAAAAAGTATAGTAATTAAGGATGACTTTCATTCATTCCCAGTTTTCTATCATTGTCTCTTTGACCTATTCAAACGATGACCACTTTATTTTTTAAGAATAAAGAAATCCACCTAACAGACGCAGTAAAACCAAAGTTATTGGAAAACTAATGAGGTCTTCCTTTTCAAAGTTACAAAATTAGCCAAGATTCAAATATACAGATTTCCTATTCCCCCGAAGTTCTTTACACAACTCTGAATGAAATGCACTTGACCAGAATTAAGCCTCCTACTGCTATTTACTATCTTGGCTTCTTGGGCGTGTTTCATTGTCTAGGTGTAAGACTTGTCAGGAGTAACTTCTAAAACTAGTTTCCATTGACTTGCTGAGTAGTGCCACTATGTTCGATACCCATTTTGTTTCGGCTTTTGATTTCTCGTTCTTCATCTTCTTCATCTCTTTCATCATTTCCACTATGATTTTTACAGTAGAGCCTATGAAAAAAAGTGGAAGGGTTATGAACATTTTGCTAAAACATCACACTAGTCAATAATACGTGCACACAGCATATTTGAACATTTTATTTTATGTAATCCTTGATAGGCACATCTTCTTATACCCCCTCAATAAAGTTGGGGATAATTCTTATGCCCCCACTAGTCTGCAGACTTTAGTACATGAATTGCCCAACACCATTGACTTCCATTGGAAATCCAATCATCCAAGACCACTGGCTTCCAGTGGAAACAGGAAGCAATTAAACTGGCATTTCTCGCTCACTACACCTTCTATAGCAAAACACTACCATTTGCAGGAAACTTAACAGGTGGGCCCAGATTTTAAACTACCTCAGTGTAATTCACAGCAAACGAGAAAAAAATGTATTCCTTGGTTCTTTCTACAGAAGCTAACATTTGTGAGTTATTCTAATACTCCAAGTAGGTTCTGTCCACATGGCCCATAAGGATTATTGTTACTTACCCTGTAAGCATCTGTTTTTGGCATATAGCGCTGTAGAGTCACATGCTTTGCATAACTCCGCCATCTAGCGTTGTGCTCGGATGTTTGCAAGTTGTTTTTGTTCCAAGAATTGTTTCTTGAATCACGAGGTTGGGTGACTCCTCTGCTTGGTAATGCTGCACGTGGTCATCAACGCCATCTTCAGAATGCTTTGCCGTAGATAGTGGACAATGTAATAATGATAAGTATAGCAATGTGATGGCCATGGGATAGCATGATGCAAGTATATAAAGTATATGAACTGCAACATGCACAGGTTTCTTTTGGGGAGGAGGGATGGCGCAGGTGAATCTACAGCACTACATGCCAAGAACAGATGCTTACAGGGTAAGTAACATAATTCGGTGAAGGCATGTGTCCTGTAGATTCCAAGCTTTGCATAGACTGTAAAGCAGTCACTGCCCCTAGGCATTGGTTAATCCGTGGAGGTTGCAGTTGGTTGAAAGAGAGTCCTTAAGACTGCTTGACCAACATTGGCTTGTTGGCGTATTTACATCACACAATAATGTTTTGAAATTGAGTGTGGAGTAGACCATAAAGCTGCTTTGCAAATTTCAGCAATGGGAATGTTCCCTAAAAAAAGACAGTGAAGCTCCTATTTTTCTAGAAGGAATGAGCTTTAGGGCAAACAAGTAAAATTATTTTCGCTTTTGCATTTAACGATCCATCATGACATTCCTGATTTTGAAATGGCCTTTTCCTTATGAGTTGGTGTAAAGGTGATAAATAATTGCTTTGTCTTTCTGAATGTTTTAGTTCTGTCGATATAACACATTAGGGCTCTTTTAACATCTAATGTGTGTAATGCTCTCTCAGCAACAGAATCTGGTTGTGGGGAAAATACAAGTAATTCAATAGATTGATCAATATTAAAATTAGGAACTACTCTTGAAAGGAACTTAGGATTTGTTCCGAGTACCACTTTTTCTTTCTGTAGCTAGAAGAAAGGTTCTTCAAGTGTTAATACCTGAATTTCACTGACACTTCTGAGAGAAGTGACAGCAATTAAAAAGGCAAGTTTCCATGGTAAGTATTGCAATTGACAGTTATGAGGTTCGAAAGGATGTCCCATGAGTCCTGTTAAAACAATGTTTAAGTTCCATGCTGGTGCATGAGGAAGCCTGGGAGGAATGGTTCTTTTGAGTCCCTCCATAAAAGCTTTAATGACAGGAATCTTACATAATAAGTGCTATCTATGCTGAAAATAGGCTGCAATAGCAGTCAGGTGTAGGCGTAATGATGTATATGCTAACCCTGTTTGTAAATGCAATAAGTGAGTAACGAGTGCCTGCACCCTTGCATTAAGAGGGTTGATGTTCTGCTGTTGACAGTAAACAACAAATATTTTCCATTTGGCCGCATACCCTTGTGGTAGGTTTATGGGCTTCCTTAAGAATGACTTAAGAACTGGGTCTTGAAATGGCTGCCCTCTGGATAAGTTCTGTGGATTCCACCATTGCAGAGAGTGGTGTGCACGGCTGTCCAACACTAGATCGTGAAGTTAACCCAGTGATTGCTTCCACTGATGAGAGAAACATTCCTGGAGCTGTCTCGTGTAGTTTGGCATGTGGGACTATTGAGATAAAGGATGCCATCATGCAAAAAGCCGTAGCAATGTTTTGGGCGGAGATAGAATTCCCTATTTGAAATTGTTGAATTAATGATACTAGGTTGTTGATTCTGTCTGGATTGGGGCATACCAGTGCTGAATGTGTGTTGAACATGGCTCGTAGATATGGCTGTATGGTATGTGGTTGTAGGTTTGACTTTTGTAAATTGATGGTGAACCCTAATTGGTGTAGAAGAGTTAGGGTGTGTGGAGTACTGTGGTTGCATAGGTTGAGACTGCTTGCTTTATTAACCAGTCATCTAGATATGGAAACATATGCATGTTGTGTCTTCGAAGATGAGCTGCTACTTTTGCAAGACATTTTGTGAATGGTTGCAGTGGTAATCCCAAATGGAAGAACTTTGAATGGATAACGGTTGCCCTGAAACTGAAACATGAGATACTTTGTGTGTGCAGGATGGATGGGTATGTGAAAATATGCATCCTTTAGATCCAGGGTGGTCATGATACAACTTTTCTGTAGCAATGGAATATTTTCTCCTAAAGAGTGACTATATGGAAGTGTTCCGATATAATGTAACAGTTTAGTGGTTTGAGAATGAGGCATAAAGACAAATCTTTTTGGGGGGATAAGTATAGCAAGTATGCCCCTGTTCCTTAAAATAGTTTTTTAACTGGTTCTATTGCTCCTTTTTGTAATGGAGCTGCTATTTCCTGTTGAAGGAGAATTTGATGTTGTATTGATAGTGTATGTTTGTGAGGGGGGATATTTGGGGGAGTTGCAGCTTGTTCCACACTGTTGCCATATTGGATAATTTCTAACACCCATTGATCTGTTGTGATTGAGTTCCAGATTGGTAGAAAGGTTTGAAGACGACCACTGACAGGTGTTAAGTGGTTTGGGGGAATGACAAGGAAGTCATTGTTTATTGTTAATGTTTGAGGTGCGGGGATTATTTCCCAGACATCTTTCTTTAAAATAGTTTCCTTTGTAGGAATCTCTATAGCAGGTATGTCCCTGATTTTTATATACTGCCCCAATGTCAGAGAAGGCGGATCTTGCACCGTGCCTTATAGGTAGGCTAAGAAAGGACCCACGATATGTGGTTGTTTGCAAAGCCCCCCTTCATTTTGCAACCTCTGTGTCCTTTTTAATCTTTTCTAGGGCTGCGCCTACCTGAGGTCCAAAAGGGAGTGCTTTGTCAAACGGTAGGTGTAAGATTGCCTACTGTACCTTGGGCTTGAATCCTGAAACACAAAGCCATGCATGTCTAAGCAATAGAATGCTAGTACTTATCTCTCTAGCAGCGGTATCAGCCACATCAAAGGCACATTTTATTGAGTTGTTAATTATCATTACCATCATTTAAGGGGAGTATTGGAGGAGCGCCTACATTTCTTCCCAATGGGCAATATGATATCTAGCTAATAGAGCCTGGCTATTAGCTATGAGCCAATGATTAGATGCTTGGGCAGATACCTGTTTTCCAGAAGCATCAATCAATTTAGATTCCTAGTCCAAAGGCGGCGCTTCTCCTGATGTTTGGGAGTTGGCCCTTCTCTTTGCATTAAACACGACTAGGGAGTCTGGAGTTTATTGATCTCTAATATAGATAGGATCTGATGGTGCAGCCTTATAATTTTTGTCAATAAGTGGTGTTATAACTCTCACCTTGACAGCATCTTTAAAAGTGTCCTCTGTGTGGCGTACCATGCCCTTCAGGATTGGTAGGTATTGCACCCCTGTTTGAGTGTTAGATATGGTTTCAGAAAGAAAGTCCTCTTCTATTGTATCTTTATGCAAGGGAACTTGATGTTAAGCTGCAGCCCTTGCAATGAGATTCTTGATACACAGAAGCGTCATCAGGTGGTGATGGCCATGTGGGATCGAGATCAGGGTCTGTATCCCCTTGAGGATTGGCATTATAATCATCCCAGGCATCCCCTGTGGTATATTATCATCATATACTAGGGGTGAGTGAGACCATATGTCACCTGGCTCATACGGTGTTGGCGAGTGAGGTAGTGGAGTGTATGATGGTGTTGCTGGAGTAGAAATGGGCAAAGGACTTGGTGCAGCATCCTTTTTCTTTGAAGGTTGTAGAGGAGCATTTAAAGCCCCCCAGAAAATAATTAATTATTTGTTTGAAGAGTGGGTTTTTGCAGGCTGAAGCACAATTTTGGTTGAATTAGAGCCTTTTTTTGCTTTGGGTCGAGCCTTTCCTGCATGAGATTGAGGATCGGATCAGGTGGAGTCTTTGATCCGAAAGATAAACACTTCAGTGGAGGGAGCTTCGATTTAGGCAGAGCTACTGGTAGATCCGAAATAACCAGTTTTTGTTTTGGTGAGGATACCGAAAGTCGAAGAGTTGTAGGGGCAAATGAGGGAAAGGCGGAAGCCCCAGCTTTAGGCCAAATTTTGGGAGCTGAGCCCGAGGGCAGGGCTTCCATTTAAGTCTTTTGGTGCGTAGGATGGATTATTAGGGGTCTTCCGGGCAGTATTACCTTCTGGAACACACTAAAGCTCTCGCTAATGGGGAAGATTGCCTTGATAAAAATGGTGGTTTGCCTAGATGCCTCTTTACGATGCAGGGATCCTTCTTTGAACTCCCCAATCGGATATTTAAAGATACAGATGCGCTGCTTCTACAGCTGCTATGGAATGGGAAACGGTGCCGGGTCAGCCTGAAGGTCATGAAACGCAAGTGGGGCAAAGGAGGTTTGGAAATTACGGACTTGGAACTTTATTATTTTGCATCGCAAATGCAGCATGCCATAGCATGGTTGGACACCGACCCTTCCTGGGAGAGAGCCCTACTGGCGGACACATATGGAGGCCGGCAGCTGGGGGCACTCCTTTGGCGGGCAGGGGGGTCTCGGGAGCCGTGTCCTCCACTAGTCCGACTATTAACGGCGATCTGGAATCGAGTGATTAAGAGACCTATCCGAGAGTGGCCGTTCGCCTCGGAGGTTGATCTCTGGCTTATGCCACCCTTCGCTCAAATTGAGCAGGTTATGTCGACTGACAAATGGAAGGACAGGGGCTGCCTAATGTTATCTGACCTGGAAAATAGGTTCATTACCTATCAGGAGGCGGTGGCTACCTTTGACTTGGGACCGGGACAATTTCTGCAATATGCCAAGATAGCGGGCACGGTAGCTTTGGCCCTCATTCCCTGAGGCCCCGGAATCCACCCATATCCTGGTTAAGATGATAGCAATGGCGGGAGGGCGGAAGTTTGTCACCCATCTATATAGTGCGCTGAGGCAAGATAAAAAAAACCTGGTCCCTTAAGTGCCAAGATAGCGGCCACGGCACGGTAGCTATGGCCCTCATTCCTTGAGGCCCCGGAATCCACCCATATCCTGGTTAAGATGATAGCAATGGCGGGAGGGTGGAAGTTTGTCATCCATCTATATAGTGCGCTGAGGCAAGATAAAAAACCTGGTCCCTTAAGAATAGAAGGGAAATGGCAGCAGGTGTGTCTGCAGGAACTTATGCCGCAGGACTGGGAGAAAATCCATGAGAGGATACGCAAGGTATCAGTCTCTAACAGATTTAAACAAATACAGTATAATATAGTACATATAACCTACCTCTCGCCCAGGCGGCTCCACGCCATTGATAGCTCTAGGGATCCAACATGCCCCAGATGTCGCCATGTGCAGGTGGACTTTCCACATATGGTATGGACCTGCCCAGTAATTCAGACATACTGGACGGAGGTCCTAGAGGACCTGCATAGAATAACTGGCTGGACGATTGCCATGGAGGCGAGCTCATATCTCCTCGGTCTAATTCCCCGTCTACTCGTCTACTGCAAGACGAGTAGCCGGTTCCTGGTGCTGGGGGTCATAATAGCTAGGCGGCGGATAGCAATACACTGGCTGGCGCAGCAGCGGCCAAAGTTCGCAAGCTGGAGAACTGACCTTAGAGAATGGGCACAGGCGGAGGTAGCGCCACCAGAAGAGATGACAAACTGCCCGAGGTACTAATGGCATGGGGGATGGTGGTGCAGGAGATAGAAGGGCAGGCCCCACAGTCCACACAGGTATCGCTAATGAGACACACTCCACTGGGACAGAAACTAACAGTCAGGAGGGGAAATAAGTGGAGACCCCAGACGGTGCTTGAGATAATCGGACCTAAGGTGCATGGAACCGGTAGGGGGGGGGAGGGTGTTGGGGATGATAGGGGTTAAAGTTCGTTTACTGCACACCAAATACTTGTCTTAAGTGGCAAACCGCTCTAGAGGAGCATATAAGGTTATAATTCTGACTTCACAAATGGTATGTTCATGGTATCAGTTGAAATGTGAGAGAAATGTATTGTATATGAACATGGTCTGTACCTTCCAAAGAGCAAAATTAATAAAGAAAATTCATTGGAAAAAATAAAATATTCTTTTGGTGTGTGCCATGGCCTTTTTGCAGGGGCGGACCGTGTGCAGTTTTTTCAGTCAAGACCACTTTGGACTTTGAATCAGGGGTAGTAGTACTCACTGTCCGATGCTTCTGTGCCGGATGAAGGGTGTCAGAGTCCAGATCAGATTGAGACTCGGAATCAGCATCGTGAATAGAGAGCGATTTGACCTGCTGAAGCTTCTTCGTGCTGTTGCTGACCGAAGATGTTTGGAACATCGTGTGCTTGCCTGCCCTGCATTTCTGGCATAAAGCACATCAATCTCTAAGGGTCTTTTTCGATCGAAAAGATGTTTAAGGCCTCACAGGTGTCATCTAGAAGATCTGGCAAGAGGTATTGGTTGCGAACTGAGTATTGGTTGGTATGGCAGTACTTAGAATGACACTCTGGACAGATGTAGAATGGAGTTCATTTCTTCAGCATGTCCTTCTCCGAAGGATGCAGAAATGGAAAAAGGAACCAGGCCGGGCGAGGCCTGTAGGCCTCGAGAGCGAGCTGAAGAGCACCTACTCAGAAGGATGATCTCTCGGATGCAGTGAACTACGCGATCAACACAATACCGTCGAGTGGAGATCTATATGAGAACCAATAGGTTGTTCGAAGGTGTCTAGAGGGGGAGTTCGAGAGATTACATACAAAACAGTCCGCGGAAAAAATACAATTTGAAGATGGGGTTGATGACCATGCACAGTATTAATAAGAGGAGGAGTCACACAACCTCGTAACTTGAAGAAAACGTCTTGGAACAAAAACAACTTGTAACCATCCAAGCTCAACACTAGATGAGGATATACAGCACACATGCCTTGAACAAATATTAATGAACAAACTTATTTCCCCACAGTATAAAATGTTATGGATCAAAGTTTAAGAGTTCTGCAGGTGTTAAAGTAAAGGTAACAAAACATTTGGGAAACATTTAATGCAGAACATAAAGACAGTGTTACTAATAAGTTTATAATACATGTACAAGGCAAGCGAGAACACACCTTGTGACTACAACGCGAGAAGCTAAAAATCAATTCATACTGGTAACTTAATCATCACCTATCAATTCACAACCTTTACAAAACATTCCCAAAATTATGGAAATGCATCTAGGGGAAGTCTGTAGCTGTAGAAAGGATGTTAACTAGTAACTTGGCTGGAATATTTCTGTTGGTGTTTCCAATATATGCACAAAAGAATTGTTGGAATACAGCTCAAAAGGTATGTCACCGGCAAAGTGCAAAGCAAAGTCGCATGCACTCCCAACATAAACTTTGGTGTTTTGTCTAAACCAAAGTGGCATAAGAGTGTCCAGATGTAGAGGATTACAAGCATTGGCTTAGCCAATAGGTCTCGTCTTTGGTACCTTATAAATGTTTAGCTATGCAACAGTTGATGTTGTTGCACCAAGGATATTGTGCTGCATAACTAAATACTTTTAAGGTCCCAAAAGCACGACCTATTGGCTATGCCAATGCTTGGTTATTTAGTTTCAGTTCTAAAACAAACTCTACCCTCGCCCCCTACACTCATGACAAGAAGTTAAATGGACACTCGCAAAGCATTTCGGGCCAATAGGGATCCACGTATCAAAGTGATTTTGGGGGGGCATTTGTAAGTAAACAGATCGTGTAGCATTCCTGAGGCTGCTGAAACTGAACCGGGTGTTTCTACAGACTCTCAACCGCCGAAATAGTTGTGGAATGGTGAATTTGTGGTCACTAACTACAGGGAACAACCTGACCGGAGTTTAACACACAGTGCAAATTATATCTACTTGTGTTGATATCTCAGTTTCAAGGGTGCGTTTCTCATAGTGAACTGAACACAGTAATGGTCAGCAAACTCAGAAACAAAAGGATGTAGAGACAGGTGTCTCTCCGTTTAGTGAGAATGGATTAGTAACTGAACAACCAGAACAAACCCTTAAATACATTTCATATACAAATACTGCAAATCATTATTTTCGCTATTAAATTAATGCAGTGTTAGGAAGCCACCCAGCGTCACGCAGGTGAATGAACATGCGCAGTTATGCATCTAGAGACATTAACGGTCTTCAGTTCACTGCCAAAAAGCTATATTGCTACACTGAGACAAATATACTCATTTCCATCTCGCTTACAGTAGAGACCTCAATTTTCATTGCAGGATACCAATTATCAGTAGCTATTTGGTGGCAATATCCAATCGATTCATACTGTTTTTCAAACTTCCCTCAACGTGCCAATATCCTTTAATCCAATATCTGTTGTCTCTTATTAAAACTTGCTCGAACTTCCCAAGACTTTAGCATTTGAAGAGGTTAATTATTGCTTCCATCGTCCTTTTTAATGCATACTGCTTTGCGTGGTAATGTGCATTCATAATGAAAGTCATTTGCATTTCGATTTTTAATAGTAAAGAGAGTCTGCAGAGACTTAGGCCGTCCGGCCTGGACTTTCCTCTATTTTATATTTGGCTGAGAGGAATCACTTATGAAAGCTAATGGGAGCCAGGGCTAGGCAGATGACAAGGCTGCGGGTGCCTGGCTGCTAGGACAAAGCTTCCACTGTCCCTTAAAGAGAGGCTGTCAAACACCCTGCGGGCTGCCAGGTATCTCTGTTCAAGTCACTAATACCCCAGCTCCCTTGCTTACCCAACCATTTCAGAGTATCTAATTCTCTTGGTGTCACATTGGTTAATGGCGGGAGTTCACGCTCAGAAGGCTTTGTCAGCAAATACCAACCTGTTTGCCTCACAATAACCAACTCACCCACACAGAGCGCCATGGTTCTCGGTCTTAACATGCGCATGCACCCAGAGAGCTGAAACAACGCTTGGTCGATGTTCATATTGTTTGTATTAAAAATAAGCACACACATGATTTTTAAAATTTTAAGTTTCTCCAGCAAACTTCCACAGAAGAAGGCAAGCAGCAGGGTGCTCCTCATTCGGCCTAGAGACTTCGTTTAATAACTATTGTTTTAGATTCGGCTGTTAAGATGACAATTTATAACTGCCATATATAACGGCTCGTTGCCAAAACAGAGCCATTCGGAGAAAATTTCTCGAGAGAAACCAACTCGAGAGAAACCAACATAGCTGCACCTAACAGTATTTTGTTATTCGTAAGACGTGCCAGTGTAATTATGGGCCCTTACATGCACTGCAAAGACAGCCTGCATCTGCCTCTTGATGACAAGAAAGTGAAAGCGACCGCGAGCAGGCAAAGTGAAAGCGACCACGAGCAGGCAAATGTAAACAAGAGTGCGCGGCCACGCTAACTGACAAAAGATGGCCCCTGCGTGCTGCTGCTCGCTCCCGCATGGTGGATGCTGCCACATGCACGAGTGCTTTAAAAGTGCAGACTGATTCCAAAAGGTCATCTCCGAAAGCAGCACATGCGTGCTGCGCTACGATCGACCTAAAAGACCAACAACAGAATAAGCAGCCTTTGGATGGTTACAGGCAAGTATTATCTTCACTTTGCAGCATGTGTATAGTAGTAACATATGCTATGCACAGGCTGCAAAACAGCATCTATACGGACTACATAAGATAGAAGTTGTAGTGAGGTAAAAAGGGTAGACAAACATACCTAACTAATCTATCCAATGAGAATTTTCCTGAGATTGGGTTGTGGATACTTGGAACGGATGTTTTGGAATAATGGGGCCAATTTATAAAGCCATGTATGAGTACATGAAGAGGTTCTCTGGTAGCACTACTTTACATACTTATAGATGTCTTTTGAATTTGCCACAAAACATCTACAATGAAAATATTCATATATAATTTGACCATATAGAAAATACGATGCCTTCCTTGCTGGTTCACTGATAGCGGGGTGGACATTCTGCTAAAGGGTTTGTTAAGAGGACTTTGAATGCATTGTATAAAGCTATTGTGAAGCCACCTGGCAAGTGTATTTTTGCCCGGATGCTTATTCATCGTCAGGTGGACCTCATCGTCCATCATAATGCTGTCTACAGACGGCACTCTGTTAGTAACAAGAGATGGGGAGATGTCATTTAAATGATCTGCTAGTTTTAGGGAGTTAAATTGCTCTCCAGTGTATTCACATCTGCAATATATAATGAAAACCTATTCTGTACATTCTGTAGTGTGCTGTACTGCCCCTTCCTTGTCTCTTATCCTACCTAATTGGCCGAATAGCTCTGATCTTATGAACCAAAAGTTATTGCTGTTTCCGTCCCTACCATAAAGAAGTTATTTACCTTAGGTAACATTCTTTGCAGTGGATACACTATCTAACGCAGATTACTCACTTTAGAATGCTACCAAGGGGCCAGATTGAATTAGATTATTTTTCTCTAGCAATACTTCTGCACACAGCAATTTGGTGCTGTGCAGCTCCGCGTTGATATGTACTGCCCCAGAGGTGACAGAACAGACGTTCGTTTCTGGTTTGTCTCTTTCCACGCCCTCAGATGCAGGTGTGAACAATTGGCAGTACCAATGAGCTGATTCCCAATTTGGGACTTTCCTACATCTTCAAAGGAGGTCATCCCAGAGAATGGCAAGACAGGCGGGCAGTGAGGAGCCTGCACTTAGTGTCCACCAGAAAGAACGTTACAGAAGGGAAATAACGTGTTCTTCTGATGTCCCCAGGCCCTGTCCTTTTTTAGGATAAGGAAATAGGAATACTAACCCTTGTCTTTCTCTAAGTCTGGTACCCTCTCTAAAGTACCCTTTGGAGAACAATAGGTATACTTCCTGCAGCAGGATGGACAGATGCTCTGCTGACATTCATCCTCCCACCCAGGACATGACTAGACATGTCCTGCAGGACAGGATTAGAAAACTCAGGAAGAAGAGGTGGACTCTCTACTTCACTGACTGGACATGCACCACTGAGGGCAAAATAAAGAGATTGGTTTGCCATTGCAGCAGTGGTTTGTGTAGGTATTGGTGCCAGTTCTCTGGAATAGTCCCTACATTTCCAGAACTGGTGTACAAATTGTTCTGCCAAGGTCCACATCTCCATACAGTATGTTGTAGGTTTGCTGCCTTTAAAACAAAACCGAGCGGAGTACGCTTCTCTTCAAAGAAGTGAGACTCATCAAAGGGTATGCCCATTAGCTGACTGTGTACACTGCCAGAGAATCAGGTGGACATCTGCCAGACATATCTACAAAAGAAAACACTGGTACTGATCCCCGTTACTACAGCTCATTGTATCCAAACCAGTGCAGATAACATACTTGGACACTTCCTGCATGCCATGTATCATCTGAGTCAGGGAGGCCTCAATATCCTTCAGGTCTACTGGCAAATCCCACCAGCCATGTCCAAAACGGCTTGTGTGCATCCGCTCAACAGACGGACTGTGGGTACATATTGTAGTGTCAAGCTGGCAAATAAAAACATGTTTGCCAAAGGAATCACATTTTTTTTTGATATGTGATCTGGAGGATTGGCTGGAACGGAGTGTTCACCTCACTGGTCAAGATCAGAACAATAAGACTCCCTCACGGCCAAGAACATGGTTTCAACATGGTAGCCATCAGAGTATCTTTGAAGGCATCATTAAATGTCAGCAAGGGATCAGATGTTGCCAGACCAGGCAGTAATATTGGGGTCAAAACATTTGTTTTAGCCTTAATGGAAGGAAGCTGTAGCTCTTGTACCTCAGCTGCCTCTGATCTATCACTGCAAAGAGAAGCCTATTTTGTTATAACTAAATGTCTGGTAATGGGTCCGGAAGGGGACAGATGGTGTCAAAGTGACCAGCCAGTGGTACGCTAACAAATGGCACCTAAAAATTTTTGGAGCCCCAAGGTGTGCCCGAAGAACACTGAAAATTGGCAGCTTGGCCTACTTAAAGGCCACAATCTGCTGCAGGGTTGATGACAGCTTAGCAAACTCGGGACATTTTGGGTGTCAACTGAGGAATTAACATGATGTCTGGTGCAACTCACATCTTGACTCCTCTTTTCAGAGTAGAGGGGTGAGGGTACAGTCCAACTTCACCTTTTTAAGCCTGCGCTTGGACTTCCTGGAGGACTTTGAGAAGGAAATAGAGAGCGTACTGTAAAAGTCGAATGACTGGGGTAGTGACTGGGCCCATGACAGAGATTGAGCACGATCTTTGCAAAGGCCATGAGTTCTTCTTGTTTTCTGCAACATACAGCTTCACTTGCTGGTCTTGAATTTCCTTCAGGTACAGAAGGGTGTGCTTATCACACAACTCTGAGTTGTGTTTGGAGTCCAGGCACGAAAGGCACACCTCCTGTTGGTCTGTAGCCGACATCTGCTTCCTGCAGTCACAACACAGGGGTTTGTATCCCCTCGTACTTGTTGGGACATCGTTCCCTAGCACACTGTAGAAAAGGTTTTGGAGTAGTCGAACAGCTGGCAAAGTCAGGAACAGAGCTCCAGATCCATGTCGGGTTGTGAAGATACAAAGGAGGATTACTGTTACAAAACTATCCAGAACCAGTCTGTCTGGTGTCTGGAGTATATTCTAAAGTGAGAAATGAGTGGTTAAACATATCAATCAGAAAATGTTAATTCAAAAAGAGCATCTCCAGTGGGCTTGCATGACTACCTGCCTCATTAGATGAAAAACAGAGTTAGAAGAGCTAACAGCTTACCAAAGTCGGACAGTGAGAGAGCTTTTGTTCAAATAAAGGCAACTCTAGTCCCCAAAATGGGCTTGAGGACTTTCTGGAGGGTCTTTAACCCCTATCAAGAGTGGAGAAGCTTTCTTAGGCTGTCCTCTCTGGTGTTTTTAATCCCAAAAATATGGCAGGCATGCACTAACATGCTTTGTGTAATGACACTTCCTCCACCCGAAAAGCTACAGCCAGCATAGCGGTTTACTAATGCAGAAGAGAGCTGTGGTTTTACCTGTGGTGACCATCGCCACCATGGATCTCAGTAAAATTAGTTATACCTTCAGAGTCACTAATATTGCCTTGAGCTGCAAGGCATAGGTTATTTACCTGGAACTATAGTTTTACGGAGCTGGTATCTTTCATAAATTCTACTGCTTAAATCATTCCCTATTGTTGAGCTGGGCGTCCCACGACAACGTTTCCATACAAGTAAAAAAGACTCCATAGAAGTACAAAGCCATTTCCTTTGCAAGCAATGTAAAAACCACACACGTTAGTAATCCAATCACTAGAAGAGACCAACCCCTCAGCAAAAGAGGTGAACAGTACACTGGACTGCACTCTCCCAGAGCCTTACATAACTCAGAATTCTATAGAACTAGTGTGAAAGGATACAACCAGCCCAATTTTCTGATTTGGGAGGAGGAAGAAGTAAGTGTAAATCTATTAAAGATACCAATAATGGGAGAACTGTAGTTACAAATAAGCAACTTATTTGTTCTCTAGCATTGGATGCTTCATAGATTTACATGCATGATTCAGAATAGAAAGCAGTATTCAGTATGTAATCTACATAGAAGAAAAGTATACATTTCATGACCTTAGAGTGACATAAATATATACATATTTAAATAGGCAAGCCTTCTAACTGAAGGTTTGGCAGAGGTTTTAAATCTAGTTTTTCACACACAGGAGAGCGGTCTTAACCATGAATTAGTTCCTGTAAATCTCACTGCTGAATTGATCTGAAGGATATTTAGCTTCCGTAAACAAATAAAGTTATCTAAATAGTTAACATAGCATTTTTGTCTTTGCTTCAGAGCTGGTAAAAAATAAATTAATTAATAAAACATTCTCACAATGACAGTGCAGCTCTCACATCAATTATCAGCACAGATCACCTATCTTGACAAGTTCACCCTTCAATACCAATTTTTTTTTACAATTATCTATCAAAGAATTCACCCCGGTGTATCAAGGTGAATGCAGAACCCTATTAGCAAAATGTTACACTATCTCAAATTACACTTTCGATTCTGTCTTTGTGTAGGTCTAGTTAAATGTACTCTATATTATCAATACACTGCAAAAGAAAAGCACACACAGGTTTTTGATTTCCTTACAATGCACTTTGCATTAAACAATTGACTTGCAATACACAGTGCTGCACAAAACACATTTTAAATATTAGGACATTATTCTAAGCAAAACCTCACATTTTATGAGACACTGGCAGACTGACCTGCCGTGTCAAATGCTCCAAATCTTTCTAAAGAGTACTACAATGAAACAATAAATCATGAAATATAAAACATTAAATATATAACAAGTAAAGTGTAATAATATTGTTCTATATTGCCATCTCGAATTTCAGGTGACAATATAGGCTCTTATCAAACAGGAAGCCATTATCTATTTCCTATACACACACTCCCCCTGAGCTGAATATTTTGGAAAAATCTGTATCCAGGCATTAGAGTTTTGTAAATATGTTGACTCTTCCATGCTACAGCTCTACAGATGCATCATAGGGAACTCTAGCATACTGTACTGATGTGATTAGTTTGCCTCTTGTTAAAAGACAATATTTTTTTTAAACTATCTTTATTGGTATTTTGTTACATTGCACAATGAGCATGGAATAAAACAGAAATAAAATAAACAACACAAGTGGACCCTACGCACAACTGGCGTCGGTATGTGCGCACCAAGGGGACAAACTCCCAAAGGTTGTGCAGGCATAAGATAACAAGTGTCCTTAACTAAAGAATTTACAATCCTTACCCGGGGCCTGCGTGGCATTGGGAAGTGCAGCAAGTGTGTCCTCAGGCTCATCTGCCTCCCCATCTTGTTGTTGAAGAAGGAAGGACACAAAGGGGGCCCAGATGTCCTTAGGTCTGGATTTTAAAGGCAGTAGGTCCTCATAATCATGTAAGCGTTCCTGCCAAGTGGACATGGTGCGGACCCAACATTTAAATTTAGGAGCGCGGCCCGTGCCCCATCTACATGCCACAAGGCGCTTAGCTAAAAGGAGACTGAGCGCTAGGAATTTTCGATGCACGGTCTCCACCGATTGTGTCACGCCCAATAATGCCTTCAACGGACATGGGGTAATCGCAGTATCTAGCAGGGTGGAGAGCCCTTCGAAAACCTGGTTCCAGTAGGAGGCAACTTGGGGGCAGCACCAGGCCAAGTGTATGAAGTCGGCTCCAGCCGCACCGCAACGAAGGCAGCGATCAGAGTCTCGCAGGCGGAATTTATGCAGCCGAACAGGGGTATGGTAAAGTCTGTGCAAGAACTTATAATGTAGTAGTCGCAACCTATTGTTACCTGTAATTGTTTTCGTCTGTGTACAACTAAGCTCCCACTGTTCATCAGTCAATGGCTCATCAAGGTCTCCATCCCACTCCCGCCGGGCCCGGGGTGCGGTGGGTCGTGGCGCGTCCTGCACATGTTTGGACAGCTGTGAGACTATATGGCGTGGTGTACTTGTATGAACCAGGACGTGTAATGGCGCAAAGGTTTCAGGTTCTGCGGGAAAGGAGGGAGTAATAGCTCGGACGTTCTGACGCAGACGAGCGAGCAAAAAGGTGTCCATAATAGAGGGTGACCTCTCCTTAAAAAATTGCTCACTAGTTCGACAGGTCCCATTGATATACAGATCGCCCCATGTGGAATATCCCAGTTCTCTGAGCAGTTTGCGACCAATGGCTTCGCACATGATCGGCAGCCTAGGATCGTTATCCAGGGGCAACTTGGGTGAATATAAAAAGGCACAGTCCAGGGTGTGTGTTGTACGGGTCCAGGCAGTCACAGTAGTCGACAGTAGAAGGATCCTGTTCTCTGGGCCCTACCTTAGTGTGGATATATCCAGAACAGACCGTTGGGGCTATATAACCATCCTCAACCGCTAGGTATGCCATGTATGGCGGGGGGTGATACCAATATACAGCAAAGTGCGCTTGGGCGCAATCATAGTATCTTTCGAAGTTGGGAACTTCGAACCCACCTAGGTGAAAGGGGAGCATGAGCGTGTCCAGCCCGAGGCGTGCATGTTTCCCACCCCATATCAGTCTCGTAATTTGGGACTTCAGGGAGTTAAAAAAGAATTTCCCTGGGTTGTATGGAATGTTGACAAAGAGGTATAGGAGTTTCGGCAACAATACCATTTTGGTAAGAGCGATCCTCCCAGCCATGGACAGTGGAAGGTGTATCCACTTAGTGACATTATCTGTGATTTTATCGAGTACAGTTCCGTAATTAGCTCGCATCATGGCATCCTTCTGTCTAGAGATAGTTATGCCCAGGCACTTCAATTCGTCTTGTTCCCAAACTAAAGGGAAGTCCAGCTGAAACTGGCGGGTACTATCAGTTAATGGCAAGATGGCTGACTTGGTCCAGTTGACTTGTACTCCGGCTATGCCTCTGAATTTGGTAATTTCTCTCAACACCGGGTTTAAATTGTCTTGTGGCTTTTCAATGTAAAGGGTAATGTCGTCCGCTTAGAGCGAGACAAGCAATTGCCGAGCAGGGTAAATGAGGGATCGATGGTTGTGTTTCTGATGGAGCTTCGCAGCAAGAGGCTCTATCGCGATGGCGAATAGTATAGGGGACAGCCCTGCCGAGTGCCCCTCTGGACCGTGAAAGGGGCGGACCTCGCCCCATTAAGAAGTACCGTAGCCATTGGCTGGTGATATAGGAGCTTGACTCAGTCTATGAGGCTAAACGGCATTCCCATGTGCCGAAACGTGCCCAATAGGTAGTCCCACTCCAGCGAATCGAAAGCTTTAGTGGCATCTAAGAACACCACTACAGCCTCGCATTTGGGGTTGAAGTACCGCGTGTAGGGTACGAAGGTTGTGTAAGGTTGACCGATTAGGAACAAAACCGGCCTGGTCCGGTAAGACAAGGCATTCCATAAGGAGATTAAGGCGCGTAGCCAACACCTTGGCTAAAATTTTGGTATCGCAGTTCAACAGCGATAAAGGCCGGTAAGAGTCGACTAGAGTGGGGGGTTTGCCCGGTTTGAGCAAAGAAGTAATGAGTGCCTCACGCATGGTGCGGGGGAGACTGCCTTCCTCCAAAGAGGCATAGAAAACCTGCTTCAAAACAGGGGCCAGAATTGGAGCGAAGAGTTTGTAAAAGTCTATGGGTAGGCCGTCAGATCCAGGAGCCTTGCCGGAACACATTCCAGCGATAGCGTCTGTTATTTCGTCAACTTCCAGCTCTAAGTGGAGGAATTTTTGCTGGGAGTCTCCCAGCCAAGCCAGCGCGACATCCTCGAAATATGCTGGGAGGTCAAGGGGTTCTATTCTGTGTGAGGAGTACAGAGTACGGTAGTGCTCCTGAAAAATACGCAGTTGATCCCGAAGGTTCCTATGCAGGTTGCCTTCAGTGTCTTGGATGGCAGTGACATAGTTGTGAAACCTGGGGGGTTTGATCGAATTCGCTAGAGCCTTACCCGGCCTGTCTCCCTCCCCATAAATGCGAGCCATATGTGGTCGACCAAGGAATTTGCATTCCCTATCGGCTACCTGAGCATATTCTGTAAGTTTTTCACGCATTCGGGCTTGTAATGGGCGGTAATCGGGGCCTCGAGTAAGTGCGTGTTCGAGGTCATGTAGGTCTTTTTCCAGAGCATGGAGGTCGGCACGTAGAGTTTTAAGTATACCTCCGCCCTTGGCTATACACCACCCCCTAACCGTAACCTTGAAGGCTTCCCATACTGTGGTGACACTATCTACTGAGGACATGTTGCGGTCGAAAAGTCTTCAGTTGTTTCCTAAACTGGAGATAGGCATCAATAGTGCGTATAGACGGGGGAATAGAATTCCTAAATTGAGGGGCCAGCGTTGAAAACCTGAGTCCACCATGTTTAATACGCTTAAACCTGGGGGTAATAAAAAATTATGACTAGATGATCGAAGAGTGCGGGAAGGGATATATTTCTGAATTCTGGATACGCTAGTATATTAAAAAATAATTCATTGAACTGTTAGATACTCTGCTGATGTGCTCATTTAAAACATGTAATCAGACAGTGCCACCAATTGGCAGACAATCTAAGTGCTGGGGTTAAGAAATAGGTGCTGTTGCAGAGCAGAGGCACAAATTAAGCACTGATAGATGCCCTGCCCTAGAGCAGGAGATGACCTGCCCTAGAGCAGCAGAAATCAATCTTGTTATACCTTGCTTTTATGGCAGATGCTCACTTTCAGAATGGCCAAAAGCCACAAAAAGCTGGTGTGATTGTTGGAAGGACACAATATGTTCAATATAGAATATCAAGCATCTGTGGACATCTAAGGAATACAGACCCAGTTTCATGCTTATAGTTGGATTTGGAAAGAATGCTTCAAGCAGGATTGCTTCAAGTGAAAATCTGTAGGTGCTTTTGGGAAGAATTTTGGGTTGGAGGTGAAAAAAAGAGCACCATCTTTAAAAGTAAAAAAAAAAGGAGGTTTGATTGTAAATGCTTGAATCTTGCTGACATGTCTGCTGGAAGTGAAGGCTTGCACTAGTACAGTTTTTTTAATGAGACAAATTTGCTGCCAGCCTTCTGAATGGGTTCCAATTGCTCCAAGGAACTGGATGATATTCAAGGGCTGCAGATGGGCAAAAGACCAGTTTTGAGACGTTTTGCACACTCCTGCATGAATCTACACTTGCCAAAGATCTCCTCTGTACCAACTAATCATATAGTTAGGGGAAGACCTGACGACCATGGTGCCACAGGAAGGCTGCTACTGGTGCCATTCGGTTTGTGAATATCTTTGGTGCGGACTTTAGGTTAAAGGGTAACACTTGAATTGACATTGGCACCTGGCCTATCTCGAATCTTAGGTACATTGCTAGAATAAATGGGTATGTGACAATAGACTTACAAGAGGTCTAAGGAAAGCATGAATTCCCCTTCTTAAAGAAACAGAAGAACCTACTGCAAAGTTTCCATTTTAACTGTCTACCTTTTCAGGTTTTGTTTGGGCTGACAAAGATCTAGAATACTTTAAAATGCAGACTTTTGGCATTGTTGGGGCTTGGACACACTCTCTAGGAATTGTTTGTGATGCAGGGGCAGTATCACTACCTGTCAGAGCTGGAGTTGATAATGAGTGGTCTTCCATGATGGAAAATGCAATGGATTTTCAGAAAATTCCAGCCTACAGACCTATCTTATCAGATCAAACACCCACTCACTGATCGGTTGTAATGTTTTGCCACTGAGAATAAAAGGCAGAAATTCTGCTGCCTTGGACTTTGCAAAGCAGGTAATAAAAGGGGTAGTTGGGTTGGCTGGAAGACACTGTCAGTGGGAAAAGTCTTGTTGCTTACCCTAGCCACAAGACTTTTGCTTGGATTGTTGTCTGGAACATGACTAATAGGTTTAATGACGATGAATACCATTGCTGCCTATAATGAGATGTTTGTCGAGACTGTTGCTGTAGTTGATGGTATGGCTGGTAATATCTGTGTAGTATGGAAAACTCCTTCAAGCTTGTTGCACACAACGGCAGTCTATACTGCAACACTTCAAAGGTTGCAGTGTCTGGTATGGTGCATGTTTGCCCACATTTGGCAGCCATAGCGCCCAACTAAAGCCAAAGAATTTGCAGTTCAAATTGAGTTTGCAGCAAAAGTGGAGAAACTTTCCAAAAAGTCCATCTTCCTACTTTGCCTAGCTAATCAAGCTGCACATATTTTTTATGAAGCCTAAGTACAAAGGTTGAAAGAGGCCGTTGTTTGCAAAATTTCTAATCCTCCTTACCAAATATAGTCAATTATCGGTCTGTCGTAATGGTGGGGACTATATTCCCCAGTGTGATTCCTCCTACGCTGGATATCTACATTTTTTCTACCGTATTTACCCTGTTTCCAATGTTCTTCGTCGTCATCTTGACATTTTACATGCAATTGTTTTGGGTTGGTGGCTGTCCTGCACAGACTTTCATCTTGTGACTCTTTCAGTGTCTAGAAATTCAGACGACATATACTGTGGAACTTTATTTGGCAAAGTATCTTTAGGAGCCAAAACCACAGATTCTTTTCCCCTTTTTTAGTGCAGTCTGATGGTATTTGGGGGTAATAGACAGGCGCTTGGAGCTGGGGTCCCTTCTGTATGTATTTGGTAGGTGTTTCACAGGAGTTCGTGATAGTCAGTGGTGCCAAATCCCCTTCATCATGCATGCCCCTACCTTGTACTGCAAATGCCTTTGTAAAATCAGGTACAAATATCTGGTTTGAATTTGCATCTGCTGGTCTGACCAATAATAAACTGAATTCACTTTAGCATTTCGTAGATCTTGCATTCCTCTGAGATGGTCTACAAATATACTAGAGGAAAATATCCTCAGGTGCCATACGTGCTATATTCCAGACCTATCTCAATGTGATCTTTAATGACTGGCAAATGCACCACTTAGTGCTCAATTGTCACTTAAACATTAATTTATGTATCTCTAGTATCAGCATGATGGTTTTGCTCTCTTTGACACAAACTTCTCTGCACCACCAAAAGAGCAGACTGAAACTAGAGATGCATTTACTATCCCCACAAAAAGGCTTGAATGTAAATGTGCTATGTCTAACTATAAACTTTCCATTAAAGATGCCTGCAGTCCTTATTACACATGTTCAGAATATTAACAGCTGCTTAGAAATCAGAGATTGTTAAACATGTTAATGAAATGCTTTATACTGACCAGTCTTCTTATAACAAATCCTTCTCTCAACTAAGATCAGGGCTTGATCCATCACCGTTTTTTAGCTCATCTTTTGACTTGGTAGGAGTGTTCTGATTAACTCAGATACTCTGTCCATCACCACCCCCTTTTTGAAATTATTTTGGCCACCATGAGTGTGGAAGGGTATGCTCAGACATGAGTCCCTTGCTCACTGCACCATCAGGATTCAAGCAAGCCGGGCCGAAGACGGCTGTAATGCCAGAAACCGGTCCCCGGAAGCTTGTTTCCTTTCCAGTGAAGAATTGGCTTGGTAGTTTGGTCTGCCCTGTTCCCATGATGCACTGGGCCAGGGACAGACTAATTTGCATATAGCCAGGTTCTGAACTAGGATGGTGCAGTGAGCTAAAAAACGGTGATGGATCAAGCCCTGATCTTTTGACTGGGTAGGAGTGTTCTGATTAACTCAGATACTCTGTCCATCACCACCCCCTTTTTTAAATTATTTTGGCCACCATGAGTGTGGAAGGGTATGCTCAGACATGAGTCCCTTGCTCACTGCACCATCAGGATTCAAGCAAGCCGGGCCGAAGACGGCTGTAATGCCAGAAACCGGTCCCCGGAAGCTTGTTTCCTTTCCAGTGAAGAATTGGCTTGGTAGTTTGGTCTGCCCTGGTCCCATGATGCACTGGGCCAGGGACAGACTAATTTGCATATAGCCAGGTTCTGAACTGGGATGGTGCAGTGAGCTAAAAAACGGTGATGGATCAAGCCCTGATCTTTTGACTGGGTAGGAGTGTTCTGATTAACTCAGATACTCTGTCCATCACCACCCCCTTTTTTAAATTAATTTGGTTATGCAGGGTGGCGCGGTCATGAGATGTGGTGAAAAGGATTAAAAAGGAATATTCAGGAGTTCATCCGTGCTCATACGGTAGAGGAATTGGTATGGTTCAGAGAGACCCACAGTGCACGTGTATCAGTGGCGGTTTGTTATATTAAAAAATGTGTAGGAAGCACGTTGTGTAAACCATCGGAGAGGCGTGTGAACGTTTACTAATATGGTAAGGGCTGGAGGCCCCATCTTGAGGGTGCAAGTGCGCTGGCCGTGATAAACTGTGAGGGTGCGGTTGCCTGAAAACAAATGATTACAGAGTTAGATCAGCCCATTGCGGAGGCACAGTTACTGGGAAATAAATCACAGCATTCGGCCCGGGCGGGATCCTCATTAAGGCAAAGGGCAATTATCAAGTGAAAATTAAAAATGGGGGTGAGGGGGAGGTGTTTTTGGACGGCATCACTCATCGTGAGTATTAGAGTCCGGCATGCGGGTGTGCGCTTTCAATTAATTGGCATCGGTGTTCCGAATACGGGGAGTGCTAGCAGAACCCGAGCTCACCTTAAATCTGAAGAAATCAGCGAACGGAAGGATGGTACAGGATCCCATCCATCTATTGCATGTATGTCAGAATGAGCGAGCCACCACGGTAGCAGGTATATAACGTGGCCACGAGTACGTCCTGCGCCGAGCTCCATTGCTTAGAGACGGCGTGGCGTCCTATACTGTAGCACGCAGGCGGCGTGAGTTAGTGAGTGAGCCCTGACTTGTGGTGGTGACTTGTATCGGTGTTAGTTCACCGAAAACAAAAACAATAATTACCATGTATAAGTCTTAATCTTGACATGTATATGGTAAACATACGTCCAAGTGTAACATGGCGGATGCTCCTGTGGGGATAATATCAATTAGACTGATGGTGCATAGTTAAGTGTGCCCATTATGTACAGACAGGCGCTCATATATGTGCAGGTCAAAGACTAAAACGGGTACCCTATATGGGAAGCGGCAACAAGTGTGATCCCTTGTTTAGTATCGTGGGAGTGGGGTGCACTTCGGGGATTGTTTATTGCTAAAACAAGTTCAGAAGCACCGTTAGATGGTCACAGTATCTCATGGGGGAAAATATGCATACAATAATTTCATGGATAAATCAAGTCCAGCAGCATTAGTGGACGGACAAAGTACCTCATGGGAGAAATTATGCCTACAAACAGTATGGTAAAAAGCACGCTTAAAGTCTGATTAAGTAACGCCATCTGATGGGGAACAACTCTTTACATCAGATACTATATGCGGCACACCTTCGCAGGGGGCTGCCGCCGGCAACTCAGCAGGTATTCCAGGTTTGGAAGCAGACATTGCGTCGTATGGGATGGTGGGGCAAACTGACTGCGGAAACCCCGTTGTGGCAGAATGGACGCTTTCCGGCTCTGGAGTCCCTTCGGGTGTTCAGGGGTTGGGACGACATCGGGATCTCGAGGTTCGGGAATGTCATGTCAGGTACTACGCTTAAATCCTTTCAGGACCTCCAAACGGAATACGGTATGCCCCGGTCCCAATTTTTCCAATATTTGCAATTCCGTCACGCTATTACACAGAGTCTGGTGGGTTTGGATTCTCTCCCAGAGGTTAGTCCTGTGGAGGCCAAGGTCTTCGTGGGAGACTTAGGTGAAAAAAAGGTATCACGCATCTACCAGACTCTTACCACACATTGCTCCTCGACACTACAGAAGCTTAGGGAGTCGTGGGAAGGGGATGTTGGGGCATTAGAGGAGGAGGATTGGCGGGGGGCACTGGAGGCCCCTAGAGGTGCGGCGATACCAATGACATTGAGGCTTATTCAATTTAAATATCTCCACAGAATTTATTATACTAGGGAGCGGTTGTGGAAGGTAGGTCTTATTGCGAGCCCGAACTGTCTGAGATGTGGTGGGGAGGTGGGGACACTGCTGCACACGGTGTGGGACTGCACCTCACTGGATAGATTCTGTAGAGGAGTGTGGGGTTGTCTGGCAGAGGTTCTGGGGTGGGAACTCCCGCGTACGGCACGACTGGGTTTGCTACATGTGATGGAGGGGGTTGGGGGGGGAATAGGTACAAGAGGCATTTATTGGTCTTAGGCTTGACCCTCTCTAAGAGGGATAATGCAAAAGCATGGAAGGATTCCCGAGCTCCTTCTGTTCCGGTGTGGAAGAAGGGGTTGGACTTCTGCATGGGTTTGGAGCGGCCTATTTTTGAGGCCCGGGGCTGCCCGCGTAAACACTATCAGATTTGGAAGAGGTGGGCCGATTACAGGGGCTTGTGGCTGGACCCTCCGGGAGAGCGAGTGGTTACAGTGGGGAATGTGTGCTGAGCCATAACTGCGGATGTATAGATAATACTGGCCTGAGGCACCAAGAGTTGACTAAGGGGGACGGGGTTGTATGACCAGGGGGGTTCCAGGGAAGGGGGGATTGGGGGGAGGGGTGGGAAGGGGGGGAATTTCCCTGGGTTCAGTTAGATATTGTTGCCGTATACAATGATGTACAGATTGCTATGACAATGATGCTTTGTATTGCTTGGCGGCTACCTCCGACATGTGGGGGGTCGCGATATATGTGCAATTTATCAAATAAAATCTGTTAAAAAAAAAAAGTCTGAGTAAGTGACTTGCAAGAGTGCACAGTATGGCACAGGTGTGCTTACAGAGAATGTTTAATATGATTATGCAGTTGAAACAACCAAATGGATAGGTGTTACAGATCCTAATATGGCAATTATAAAAGTATTATGGCAGCATTATGCAACATAAGGGTTGAAACAGTTCGAGGTGTTTATGAAAACCTGTGGAGCCTACAATTGACCCATTTGTCTGGCTATCTCTTCCTGTTCATTTAACCCATTAGACACTGAGTTAAGGATGTGTATCCATTTGCACTCTTTGCGGGTTTAGAGCTGCCGCAATGGACCCATCCCGTGGGTTAATATTGATCTTCTCCACCACCCTCCATTTCATACTCTCTGGTGTGTGATTTTGGGTAAGGAAATGCTCTACGAGTGGCGCTCCCTGTACTTTACATCTGATCTTGCTCACGTGTTGCAGAATTCTCATTTTGACCTTCTGGGTGGTCTGGCCATTGTATGTAGTATTGCAGGGACAGAGAATGATGTATATGACATTCGTACTATTGCAGTTGGTCAAGGATGGTAATTTGTGTGTTTTATTGTTATGCATGAGTAGCTGTCCTTCCATGCCTGAGGGGCAGGCTTTATTTACATGTGCCACATAAACATTCGGACAGTCTACTATTGTAAAATACTTATCATTGAATGAAGTAATTCTGATAAAAACTGTCTTACATCAGGTCTTTTTTCATTAAGTGCTAAGACATTGGAGTATTGACCTTTTGTTGAATTATTGTGTGTTGGAGAGCTTACCCTTCGTATTGCATTAACAGAATCCTCAACTCATGCTTGTTCTAACCGACAGAACCGCTTTTGTTTAACGATATATTACCCAGGTTCTGGGGGACACAGGGTCACCCCGTTTTTTCTTAACTATCATGTCCTACATCTGGTGCCCTGCTGTGTTGAAGAAAGCAGATCCTAGCAGTACTGGCCACAAGATAGTCTGGAAGCCAATGCACAGTTGAGGACAAAGGCTGTCCTGTGCCTGGTAGCTACTGAGCTATGACACACTTGACAAGAAACCACAATTTGTCAGAACTTGTTCCCTCTAAAGTTTGAGGCTAACCTTGAATTTAAGTGCACAGCTGCGATCAGAACATCTGCTCTGGAACTACATATAAGATGACCCTATTGCTATTCCAGTGTTGCTCTTTTATTTCAATAGACTCTGAATAGCTCTGCAGAGAAAGGACATGACTCAATGAAGAATTCCTGGCGGTGCCTGTTTCAATTATAAAGTCGTGGAGAATGTGCAATCAAAAAGAACTTTGATGACATCCCTTAGGCACTCAAAACAGGTGAAATCCTCCAACAAATTCAATGGAAAATAAGTTCTTTCAACTGAGTTTAATTTTCATTTTTCATTTTTCAGTTTTTCATTATTTTCATTTCAAAAGAAAATATCCACTGCCAAATGCATATTAATATTCAAAATCCATATTAATGTTGCTGCTCCAATGCATTTCGGGCTAACAGCCCTTCATCGGGGAGCCTATACAAACAAAAGACGAACATATCTGTCATATGGTGGTAATTGATTGTCAATTGAGATTAAAAGACGGTGATTGTAAAATGATAGTGATAGTGAAGATAAAACCTTATTTCCAGGTGTTCACCAGGTAACGTGAAAGAAATGGTGTCAGCTACGCGATGCTAGATCTGAGGGTAACTAATGGGTGAGTTCGGCAAAGCGTTAAACTAACGTGGTTCACCGGTGGCTTGTAATGGAACTAACTTGAAATACTGCTCAATACAGAGAAAGTGAAACCCCAAAGGTAAAGGCGTGCTATACTAGCAATGCAGAAATTCTAAAGTGGCGTGCAAAACTTACTTTTCTAGCAGGGTTCACAGCGTTTCTGGAAACGCTGACCGCAGATCGGCGTGTTAGTCCGGAAATGCGGTGAAAGTAAATAAATGGCCGTGAGTGGTTAGTGCTAGGGCACGTGATCGCGACTAATGAAAACAGAAAGTGGACTAATGGTAAACATGTCGAACAATAAAGAACACTTATCAATTATAAAGTCTGCACATTTAAGAATGAGTAAAAGACTAATGCTGCTTCTGACAAAGACAAGGAGGTAGACTACATTGCAAATAGAGAACCTGCCTTGTTCACCACACAATCAATGCCCAGAATTACAAGCCCAATCTTGAGGAGTCTACAAGTGCTACCCTGCAGAAACTACAAACTCCCTGGAAGACAGAAGTCTTACACGCCAATGAGAATGTTGATGGTGAAGGTAAGGACACAGATATCCCTGTGAGGCCACGTGCATGAGCACTGCATTACTTTCTGCCCCTTCCCTTAAACAAAGTTGATGTCTGTGTAAGGCTTGACTGCTGCACCACCGGCACTCACCACCCTTTCAAGTGGTCATCAGCATGTGTGGTGATGTCTCCGCCACCCAATGCCTTCATTAGATTCTCCTGAATTGAGTCTTCTCCTTGTAGCCTACAATCGTGAAACAGTACAACTGCAACCCAACTAAGCAATACTGATCAACAGTCATTACATGCAGCTGAGGTACTGAATTTTGCAACTAACGATTGCAGGACACCGGTGTTGTGCCTCCCTAAAGGCACCCATTACCTTTACTAAAGCGCCAGTAAGACACAGAGAAGTTACAGAATCAATAGATACTCATTCAGAAATGTTGTTTATGCTGCACAATGTCTTAAAATTACTGAGTGTCTTCTTAAATTAAATAAATAAATATATTTTCTTAAAACAGTAACATTCCTTGGATATTATATTTGTTGTGAGTTGTACATATGTTACATATGATCTAGACGTTCTTTCTGGCTAATTTGCTAATTCAGTGAGGCAGCAGTAGTATCGAGTTCATAGGTTTCCAAAGACAGCAGCAATACCTGCCATAAGGACTGCCTAACCGCCCTTGAGCCACAAAAGCCCCGGAGAAATGGCATGATAGCGCTGTCACTGAATAGAGCTTACTGTAATGAACAACGCAAGGACTTAAAGCAAGATTTTTTAACACAAGGAACAACTTGCAAACAGGCAGAGAACTTCTTTTCTGAAAGTTAATCTGATGATAATTAGGGGATGCTAATAATTTATCAGAAGCAACAACTGTTCCCTGAAGTAGAAACAACCAAAAGAAATACGTTATCAACTTATTAGTTGGGGGTTTGGACGAAGTAATGTATCTCTTAATGAAAAAGTGATTTTCACTCATCAAGCAAATTGCAGACACCACACCAATGATAAGCAATTTTAAGTGGAGGACATGTGTAGACTGGTTGCTCTTTTGCAACCCAACTACTGAAGTGTTTATTACAAACCAGGCATTTCTCGAATATGGGTTTTAGTAGCACTCAAAGAGATGAAAGCTACATAGAGAAGAAAGGAAAGAAGATGAAGAAGCAGGATAATGTTTTACTCTCTTCTCTGATCAGGTGATAGGAAAGTCAGTCTAAATTTAGGAAAAATGTCAAGATGAGACTGCCTGCAGAAATACCAATACTCAGTGGGACTGAGTAAATACTTCTGAGCAGAACCCCAGATGGAGAGGAGCCTGCACACAGAAGGTGATGACCATGTTGAGAGTCCTGGTATTCGTTGCAAAGAGGTTTCTAATCAGCAGCAGTTTCCTGTACATAAACAGGAGAGAGCTGAACATACTAGAACCGGACATGTGTAATCAGTAATAGGCTTGGTAAATGGACCAGAACTTGGTACTTTTCCAAAAACAGATTAAAAGGGGAACTATCTCACTAGGGCAGAGTGCTTGGAGCATTTCTCCATTGTTGTTGTGCATGGTCTACTGTGCTGTGGATATTCCTTGACGGGGAAGGGTGTCAGGGGCTGTCAAGAAGCCGTATAAGCTGGTAGGGTAGAAGAAAAGTTGTGCAGCAGCACAAGTGCTGGAGTGAAAAACAATAGAAGTTGCAGCAACACGCCTTTAACCGCACTCACCTTACTGAAGGTGGTGCATGGAGAGAAGCTCCAGTGTTACGCCTATGGCAGGTATTGTGAGTGCAGGCCCTGTATAAACAGAGGCTCTGTCATGTTTAATGTGACAATTCAGGTGCAGGATAGGCAGAGGAAATCACTGAGGGACATAAATGAATTATTTACCTCTGCAGTTCTCCAGCATTGGTATTTGTTCATAGAGTCACATGCTTGACTATTTCATTCATTGATGCAGGAAGCTTTCAGTTGCGTAATAAGCAGTATAGAAAACAGTTTTCCATGGGAATAACTGCAAAACAGTGCAGGTTGCAGGGGTGCCGCTCGAGGCTACAGACTTTGGTTCCTGCTACAACGGGTCGCCAGCCACACCAGGAGGAAACGCCGACTTGGGGCAAACAACAGACCGAATAGCGGGACAGCGGTACTTCGAGGACCAGGTTGCTCAGCGGCAGAGTCACCGGCCGCACCTGGATCCTCTTCCCGCCCCGCCTCCCAGCACTCCCAGCACTCGCGGTCCCCGCTCCGCAGGGGCCGCTCGAGGATAGAGACTTTGGTTCCTGGACGCGCCCGGGCGTGCACCGGGCTAAGCCCGGGCAAAGGGCGGGCCGTCTGGGGCTGTCCGGGGCTGTCCAGAGCTGGGCTGGGCCACCCCCTTTATGTTTGTATTCTGTTGTCTATTATTTTACCTTGGACTCAGTAGTAAGACTTGTTGTGAACAATTAAGTTCATCACCGTGCCACAACATTGCTGTATTCAATATGGCCATGAAATCCAGCCAGGGTGGGTAATCATTGGTGGGGGGTACATCCACCTCTTTTAAAGGTACTCTGGATAATTACATCACCAGGGCCGTTTCAGTCGTAGAACGAGAAATAGAGCAGGCTGAACGGCGTATATCCTCAGAGTGGCAAAACAAACGTTCCTCCCTTGGTGCCATACAGAAAGCTCCATCACCTTCTTTCCCACCCTCCGGCTCTGTATTACCACCAATAATTGGTATTCCGCGCCAACTCCAAGACCTAACTGAAAGTCTGGACAGTACGGGAGTTAGCACTTCTACCAATATTATAATTGATTCACCTACGGACAGCTCTTTTGAAGAGCAGCTCCCATCAAAATCTATTACTACTGGACTAGCAGTCCCAATACTTCCCATAAACAGAAAACGAGGTCACAATAAACAAAAAGGTCCCAGAGCAAAAAATTCTAAACCATCATTACCCTCCAAAACTCTCAACAATGCCCCGCAAAGTAAGATGGAACTAAGTTCCCCGCACACGTTATTGCCAGACGCTCTCATAAAAAACATTGAGCACTTGATGAAATCTTTACTGTTGCCTCTCGTAGAGAGGGTCAAGCGCATAGCAGACCAATTAGATTCTGTCCAAGCCACAGGTATTTCCAACATGAATTTACTCAGAGAACTTTCTAAAAATAGGTTCCCCCTGAACACCTCAGACCTGGGAGATAAACCGAACCTTTGAGACCCTCCGCCTACGGGACTGCCTCATCCTATAGACAAAGGTCCTACTCCTACTAGTCAACCCTTAAAGCAAGCTCCCCCTATCCCCAAACCAAGAAAACCCCGGGAACCAGAGCAGCCTAATAAAAGTGCTCAGGTGTATGATAATTTGGGGGGGAGGCAAACGGCGGTTAAAAACTATCGAGGGCACGTGCAACACGTAAACCTACCGCCGGAAGCAGAACCCTATGTAATAGTATTAACCGGGGTTCCTGAGTTGAAGCAGGGTCAATTCGAAAACTACCAGATCCTGAAGAATAAGGTCACGCACTGGCTAAGTACCAACAGGCCATTACCCGCAAGTATCGATGGTAAAATACTACATGTTAGGAGGTTACCATGGTTGGGCCAAAGACCTAAAGTTGTACAAGGGGACTGCGTAATAATCAACTTTAAAGATTACAGGGCCACAAGCTTTATTAGAGACTGGTGTAGTGATAGCTATGAGGAAGGTATATCAACAAGAGCTCTAAGTTATTTTTACCCAAGACCTTTGGTCGAAATGAATCCCAAGAATAACACGGGCCCCTCCTTTAACATAGCTACTACCAACCGCTTTATGGCTCTCTCGAGTTTAGAGGGGGTAGACTGACTTAATGTCAAGTCCAATAAGACCCAAAAGGTACCTCCACCTGTATCTAGTTCAGGTCCTGACGTTGCAGATGCCCCTTTATTGGATGTTCCTATCCTGGATGTTCTATCTTATAATCTCCCTTTAGTGTGTAGCCCTAAATTACAGACTCGGGACCCAGGCATTCTGGCGGCCAGTTCTCTTAACCCCTCACACAACCCCCCCTTCCACGACTGTTCCCCAGCAATTGAAGCCTTTCGAGCTCCATCCCCTTCCCCCACCACTGAACCACCAAGTTTTTTAATTATGAATGTGATATACTGGAACGTAGCAGGGTTACGTGCAAAGATCAACCAACGCTCCTGGCTCGAATTAATTCGTAAACACAACATGGTATGCCTTCAGGAGACTTGGTCGATCTCTCCTATTCACTTACAGGGTTACAAGACGTTTCACTCAAGTGCCCGTCCTTCCCCTTCAGGTAGACCGAAAGGAGGGCTAACTATCTACCTATCGAATGACCTCCCTCTAAATGAAATATCCGAATTGAAAGTAGCCGAGAACTTCCAAATTATTAGAATTACTGTGTATAATGGGTCCCCGTATCTATTGGTCAACTTCTACAACAATTTGTCTCTACCTGATTCTGTAATTGTTTTTAATGAAATATCAGCAATTTTAAAGGATCACCGGGCTAGATACCCTGTATCTTCCTTTAACGTGATTTGGGGTGGTGATTTTAATACCTGTGTGTGCAAATTATGAAAATGTAAAATGTGGCATTATTGACGAATGTGGGTGTCCTCTAATGCATTTCTCCCATTCTAGCCCTGGGAATTGTTTGAACGAACATCCTTTTTTCTTAGATCTGGGTTTTGCCAACGACCTGGTAGTTCCCGCAATAGCTTTTTCTCCTACGTTCCATGGGAGAGGCTTATCGAGTGTTATAGACTTCATATTGTGTACCCATAACTCAAGAGCACAATTGTCTAATTTTGCAACGGGAGTGGATGTTAGTAGCGACCATTATCCGATCAGTCTCACTGTTACTGGCCAGAGTACTCGTCAACAACCTAGGTTTCCTAGTTTGCTTGACCAGCAAGCTCTGACCATAGCCAAGTTGAACGGCTATTCAGTTAAATGGTCGAAAGTAGATCCGAACGCCCTGTCTGCCAGTATAATAAAAAGAGCATTCCCCCTATTACAAACATGTTTAGACCCAGAATCATCGAAGGATCTGATTCTCACCAGTTTTGCCGAAATTACTAAAATAATTAGAGAAGAATTATTCCGTAAGCAAAACTCAAATAAATCCCAAGTGATAAGTTGGTTTAATCCCCAATGTCGAAAGGCGCTCTCATCCCTAAAGGAGGCTCTTCGCAATCCTATAAGAAATCCACTTGTAGTAAGAAAACGAAGGAAAGATTACAATCTGGCCATCAAGAACTGTAGACGGGAGATCAAAAAGAACCTCTGGGAAGAGCTCCACGAGAGTTGTCGCTCTAAAGACTGCTGAGCTTTCTGGCGAGTAGTCAAATCCCCCTTTCTTTCAGACTCAGGTTCTACTCCCAGGTTAGAGGTGGCAGTGACTGCAGAGAGCTGGCTTGACCATTTCACAAAAATCTTTACAGCAGATAATCTGAATGAGAACGTTAGCGGGAAAGCTGGGGAGGGCGTCCCCCATAACTTTGCAGCATAATGACGTTATTACCGCTCTGTCAGCCTCTAAATATGGCAAGGCGCCTGGTCCTGACGGGGTACCGTTAGATCTCTTTACTCACAACCAGGAGCTATGGTCCCCAGTTTTGACCCGCGTTCTTGATGCTGCCATGTCCTTGGGGTTAATTGACTCATGGTCTACATCTATTCTGCTCCCCATTTTCAAAAAGGGAGATCGTAACAACCCTGCATGCTACAGACCCATATCCCTCCTTGATTCCCTAGGCAAAGTTGTAGGCCGGCTGGTCCTCGAGCGCCTGCAGGATTGGGCTTCTGCCAACGAAATCATGACTGACTTGCAAAATGGGTTCAGGGAGGCACTGGGAACCGCAGAGCAAGCACTTAATCTCTCCCTTCTTATTGGAAAATACGTTGGGGCAAAGAATGCTAATCTACATCTAGTTTATGTAGATTTGTCAGCAGCGTTTGACTGCGTGTCTCACTCAAAACTGTGGTTGATTCTCGCTGAACTGGGAGTTGACCCTCCGTTGGTCACCTTCCTGCGGGAGCTTTACTCCGACGCCTCGGCGAGAGTGAGATACGGGGTGTCTGGAGAACGCACTCCATCGTTTGCCGTCACCAGGGGAGTTAGACCGGGTTGTGTCCTGGCTCCCTTTCTTTTTAACTTATACACCAATGGCCTTGAGTCGGCCATGTTGGAAGGGAGCCAGGATTTACCCATAATTGACCATCGCCCTATACCTGCACTATTGTATGCGGACGATTCAGTGATCATGGCAAGAACCCCAATACAGCTGCAGCTCCTCCTTAATAACTACTGCAAGTTTATGTCATCCTTGGACCTGATGGTCAACATTAAAAAGACCTTCGTAATGCACCTCGGCAAGCGGGTCAAGAACCCGAAATCGACTTTTTTCACCAAAGATAAGCTAGAGTGCACTACTACGTACCCTTATTTAGGTATCCTGTTTGATAATAAAATGTCCTGGAAAGAGGCCATGTGTAGTAAGAAACTTCTGTTCTTACGTGCAACAACTGCCTTGGTAGCTTTCTCAAGAAAGCTTGGTAAGCCCCCTCCCGAAGAACTTCTGAAAATATATTTTGCCAAATGCCACAGCGTGGCCGTGTATGGCGCGGGGGTGTGGGGCTATGCTGCCGCTGAAGCTCTTCAGCTGGTAGAGAACAGTTTTATTAGGTATATCCTGGCTATCCTGAAAACTGCTCCAACCTACGGTTGCCATATTGAGCTGGGTATGGACTACATTACGGATAACATCAAAATCCAGCCCATCCTCTTATGCCACCGAGTTTGGATCACGGAGCAGTGCAATCTGACCCGCTCACTCATCGTGGACTGTCTGGGCTTGGTCAATTGGAGAAAAATCCCTTGGTTGGCTTATGTGAGCAACTTTTTTAAAGATATAAATATGTCTTTGTATTTCACTGAGCCTTCATCCCCGTTAAGCATTTCAAGGAAAGATCTAAAAATGCTATGCTTATCACACTTAAGGGAACTGCGTCTAGCTCAGGAAATCACTAAATCCACCAACATCCAGTTTCTAAGTGTCCAAACTACAACAGGCCTTCAACCCTACCTGAAATATCATTTGAAAGCATACGAAAAATACCTGCTGACAAGGTTTCGCTTTAATGTGTTCTTTCGTATTGTTTCCTTCCCGAAAAAACAAGATTGGTCAAAATCTATTACCAAGTGCCCATGTGACGAAACTTCGGAACAATCAACAATCCATGTTACTTTATTTTGCAGATTTTATGTGTTGCCTCGTAAACGTTGGATTATCCCATTACTGTCATCCATGGGCTTGAGATCGTGTCGTCCAGCCTTTCTTGCTTTGCAATACTTAGATTCTGAATTTGTTGCCAAATCCGTAGCCTGCTTTCTTAAAGCATGCATAAAACATCGGTGCAATTTTGACTAAATCCGTCTTCAAATGCATTTGCACTTTATCATTAGTTAGTTTAAGATCCCGCCCGATTCCGATTTTGAAAAAGTATTTTTAAAATGTATTCTCTTATAATGTCAATCATGTATTGTGGTATAACTTTTTCTGCTAAATTACCCCTTCTTTTAAACGGTTTGCTGTAAATGTACTTTTTATGGTTCCTAAAAAATTATGGAAACCGAATAAAAGATATATGACTGACTGACAGTGCAGGTTTAGTAGCCCATTCAGCTCATTAGAAAAAACTCCAGGGAATGATGTGGACTGGCTCTGAACTCCACTTTCCTCCGAGGCCGCCACACCCGAGTTAATTTTAAGTAATTAGAATTGTATTTGTAGGGTGACCAGATGTCCCAGATTTGCCCGGACAGTCCCGTTTTTTTTCAAGGGCTATACTGGCGTCCCGACACTATCTCCTAAAACAAATACATGTCCCGTTTTTTCAGAATTGGGTGAACGTGCATAATAATCACAGTGTTGTGCAGGATCACGTTTCAAACGACATTCTTATCACACCAGGGAGACGCAACTTATTTAGAGTCTCTTGCTGTGCAGCCTCGTCTCATTCAAGCAGCACTGCTGGAATTAATGGGGGGGTATCAACATTACAGTTGTACCCCAAGGCCAGCCCACCAGCACCTTGACCCCCAAGCTCTTCACAACAAAGGAGGGATCGTTTCAAATTGAATAAATATATATATGGTGAATGTTGCTTACCCTGTAAGCATCTGTTTATGGCATGTAGTGCTGTAGATTCACATGCTTAGCACAAGTTTGCCATTTAATGTTGGGCTCGGAGGTGTGCAAGTTGTTTTTCTTCGAAGAAGTCTTTCGAGTCATTAGTTATAGTGACTCCACCTCTAGGCTTGCAGTGCGCATGGTCATTGACTCCATTGTTAAGACTGTTTTTCATTTGGTGGGTGAGGATGAAGTGAAAGGATAGTGTATCCTATGTAGATGACCATGTAATAATGAACAAGTTACTTACCTTCTGTAACAATATATTTGTAAGAGACTTAGATTAGTTATCGATTCCTCACCTTAGAATTACCCCCAGGCATCAGACTGGAACCGGAGAATTTATCTTCAGCAGTACCCCTGCGCATCGGTAGATAGCGATGGTCGACTCCGCGTTAGTCGTTGGGGTCGTTGTCGCCAGGATGACGTTGCGGTATCTACTTAGATGCTGCCCCTGCAAGCTGACATCAGTTCTTTACACGACATTTCATGCCAGAAGCGCAGTGCCATGCAAGACACTGACCACTGGTGCACAAAACTAGGCCCCTGATAGGAAGTCGCTCACCCTAGAAGTCAGTTCGCCGAATGGGGAGGATGGGTGGGGCAGTGCAGAATCCATAACTAATCTATGTCTCTTACAGATATATCGTTACCGAAGGTAAGTAACTTGTTCTTCTGAAAGAGACAATTAGTTATGGATTCCTCACCTTAGAGTAGATACCCCAGCAATACCAACCCCGTAGGTGGGTCTGCTAGCCAAGTTCACCCCAGAAAGTCCTTGAGAACTTAACGGCCAAAGAAGCTGTCTCTCCGTACTTGGCTATCCAGGCAGTAGTGTTTGGTAAACGTGTGCAATGAAGCCCACATAGCTGCCTAGCAGATGTCATGAGGGGGACTTCACGTCCCAAAGCAGTGTAGCTGCCGGCGCCCTGGTGGAATGGGTGTGCAACCCCACTGGAGGTTCCTTTTTTGCTAAGGAATAGCAGATTTTGATGCAAAGAACGTCTCATCGAGAGATGGTTCGTTTTTGCACGGCCCAACCTTTCTTGGTGCCTACATACCCAACAGAGAGCTGGTCATCCACCCGGAATTGTTTTGTGTGAGCCAGATAGAATGAAAGCGCACGTTTTGGATCCAGATGGTGGAGCCTCTTCTCCTCTTTAGAAGGGTGCGGGTGGGAAGAAGGTGGGCAAAGTGCTGGTCTGTACTACGTGGAAAGAGGTAACCACTTTGGGAAGGAAAGAAGGCCTAGTGCGAAGGACAACTTTGTCCGGATGAACAGCCAGGAAAGGAGGTTTGGAAGAAGGAGCCTGAAGCCTACTCATCCTGCGAGCAGAGGTGATGACAACCAGAAAGGCAGTTTTAAGAGTCTAACGTCTGAGAGGACAGTTATGCAGCGGTTCAAAAGGAGCGCACATACGGTTCAAGTCCCACTGGGGCATTACGAAAGGAATTGGAGGAAACATGTGAGTAATGCCATTAAGGAAGCGATTTACAATAGGGAACTTGAAAAGAGAAGGCTGATCAGGAAGCGGAAGAAAGGCCGAAACGGCTGAAAGATAGCCTTTTAAAGTGCCCAGAGCAGAGCCCTGCTGGGCTAAAGAAAGAATGAAGAGGAGAACATCTGAAAGGGGTGCACAAAGGGGATGTACAGCTTTTGCTGCACACCATGCCACAAATTTGTTCCATCTACAGGGGTACTCCGTTTCGATGGAGGGACGCCTGGCTGCCAAGATAATGTTATAGACTTTGAGAGGAAGGCCGAAAGCTGTCCACTGTCACCGCTCAATCTCCATTCAAGGAGGTGGAGGCTGGACAGGTTCGGGTGGAGGACAGTCCCCTTCTGCTGCGACAGAAGATCCTTCCCAAGGGGCAGTCTGATCGGAGGATCGATGGCCATGTGTAAGAGCTCAGAATACCATACTCTTCAAGCCCAGTCCGGGGCCACAAGAATGACTTGGACCCAGTCGCGCTTGATCTTCTTCAGCACTCTGGGTAGAAGTGGTATAGGCGGAAAGGCGTACAGAAGACCCTAACTCCACTTGCGACGAAAAGCATTGCCGAATGAGTGCCGCCTTAGAAATTCCAACGCGCAGAACTGCTGACATTGCGCGTTTTCTTCGGTGGAGAATAGATCTAACCAGGGCTCTCCCCACCTCTGAAAGAGACCTTGCACCACCTCAAAGTGAAGACGCCATTTGTGATCCATCATGCACCAGCGGCTGAGTTTGTCCGCCCTGACGTTCAGAGAACCTGCCAGGTGTTGAAACACCAGGGACATGCCCTGATGTTCCAGCCACTTCCAGAGACAAAGTGCCTCTTGACATAGGGTCCACGACCCCACCCGCCCTGTTTGTTGCAGTACCACATGGCAGAGGTGTTGTCCGTGAACACCTGCTCTACCCTCCATTTGACAGAAGGAAGGAATGCCTTCAGTGCAAGGCGGACAGCCCGAAGCTCCATTAGGTTAATGTGGAGCCCGACTCTGCCCGGAGACCAGAGTTCTCTGATCTCCGCCTCTCCCATGTGGCCGCCCCACCCTAGAAGTGATGCATCTGTCACCACTGTGAACTCTGGCTGGGGAAGGAAGAGGGACCTGCCGTTGACCCAATCCTGGTTCGTTAGCCACCACTGCAATTGGTGTGCAGTGCCCTCTAAGATCTGAACGCAATCGGAAAGATTCCCCTGATGCTGTGCGCACTGTAACTTCTGGTCCCACTGCAGAGCCCGCATATGCGAACTGGCATAGTCCACCAGCAGGATGCAGGAGGCCATGAGGCCCAGTAGCCTCAAGTTCATTCTGACGAAACCCGGTGTGAAGAGAAGCCAAGTCAGGAACACGAACAGTTACCCTCTTACCTAACTCCCTATCCTCTCCTCTACTTTCAGACTCCTTCTAGTCCCCTGGATCAGTACTATGCCTTTAAGGCTCCTCACGCCTCTCTGGTTGCCGGTCAGGTGGACGGGTCAGATGATCCATTCTCCTTCAAAGCGGAAGAGGAGACGCTTCTCTGGCGTCCACATCGAGGATTTGAAGCCTGGCGGTGGGATCTTCCGAGGAGGGAACGGGACGTCAAGACCTTCTTCGTTGAGCTGGGACTCGAAGAAGGAAGGACCGCGATCACGAAGGATGAGGAAGTTCCAGGAGCTGGGCGAAGTGAAGAGCCAACCCCAGATGGCGAAAGAAGGGAGCCGGACCTCTTCCGGCAACGCGCAGGAGGCGGCCACGGCCGACCCTCCACAAGGTACGGGGCCGCTTAGGTGTCGTGTGGGGGAAGGGAACCGGGGTGGCGAGGGGAGGGCCGGACAACACAGCGGAATCATCAGCTCTATTATCTAACGATGAGAGCTACACAGAGTATTGAGGGTGTACAGAACAATTCACTGGTGACGGTCGGGTGCACTCTCCCCCACTACCTCTCCCCTGCTAAAATGCCTAATAGTTAAACTGCGCCCTTAGCGAGTTTCTTTTTTTTTCTCTCTCTTTATTGTGTCCTTGTTTGTTTTCCCGGCATTTGGTTATCACCGGACGACGAGACCAAATCCTCCACACCTTGTCAAAGACTGACGGAAGAAAGTAAAAGAAGAGTCTAGAAGGACTGCTTGTTATGTTTGTTATTACTCTTTAGTTATAGGAAGAGCTTCTTACCCCCATTTTTCTTGTTGAAAAGACAACAAACCAAATAAAGACTTGCATAATTATTTGATACTCTTGGTCTCCTTCTCTGCCACCGTACACCCGGGATAGAGGCTGAAAGTTCGGAATCATAGCCCGAATATTCCGGACTTGCTGCTCGGGAGGATAAGCCCAAAACTGCGCTGTGTCCACAACCGCTCTGATGAAAAGGAGCTTCCGAGAGGGAATCAGGTGTGACTTCAACACGGTGATGGTGAACCCCAGCAAACGCAAGAGGTCGGCCGTAGTCTGGAGGTGGGAGACGACAGCCTGGGGCAAGCTCGCCTTCAACAACCAGTCGTCGAGATAGGGGAAGACTAGAACCCCACATTTCCGCAGATGAGCTGCGACCACTGCCATGATTTTCGTCAAGGGCAGACAGAACCTGAGCCAGTGTCAACATTTTGAACTTCTCCTTCTGGAGGAAGCGGTTGACGTTCCTGAGATCCAAGATAGGATGCAGGCTCTTGTCCTTCTAGGGCACCAAAAAGTAGTGGCCCTTGGCCAAGAGAGCCGTAACTTCCTGTTGAAGAAGGGCCAGGTGTTCTTCCGACATTAAAAATTGAGGTGGCATGGATGGAGGGGTAGTCTCGAAGGGGCGGGAGTAGCCCCTTCGGACTATCCGCAAGACCTACCTGTCCGAGTGATGTTGAGCCAGTGGGGGAGGTGATGGCTAATCCTGCCGACTAGTGGCGATTGGTGGCCCTGAAAGTTTGGACTAGGAGGGCTTGGAGGCCTCTGCAGAGGGGGCACTGTTGGACTGGCCTGCCCGCTGGCCCCCAGACCCAAAACAGTGGGTCCCACGTCCCCGGCCGCGCCAAGGCTGGACAGCTTGCGCAGGCCTGTGGCTCTGGGTGGAACTTGGCGGGGCATCCCTTTCGTAGCCACCAAAGGGGCGAAAAGCAGACTGCAAGGGGCGAGAGGTGGAAGTGAGGCCCAAGGATCTGGCCGTAGCCCTGGAGTCCTTAAAGCGCTTGAGCGTGTTTGATGGCCCAAAGGGCATGTCCAAAAGTGTAGCTTAGACAACCCCCGAAAAAACAGTGGACCTCAGCCAGACGTAGCGTCTAAGGGCTACTGGCGTTTAAATTGTCCTGCCTAGCGAGTTGGCGGTGTCCAGCTCACATCAGATGGCAAACTTTGCTGCGTCTCTCCCTTCAGCCACTGCACGGGAGAGCACGGGCCGGGCCTCCTCCGGGCACTGCAACAGCATCTTCGCATCCCTGTCCCACACAGAGTGAGAGAAACGGCCCAAGAGATATGCAGCGTTCACTGACCGCAGTTCTAAGCTGGAGGAAGAAAACATTTTCTTCCCAAGATGGTCCAGCTTCTTGGATTCCCTATCAGGTGGTGCAGTAGGAATGCGCCCTTGGAAGTCTAGGCTTGAACCACCAAGCTCTCAGGGGTGGGGTGTTGGGAGAGGAAAATGGGGTCGCCGGGGCCAGGCAGTGGCGCCTGGCAATCATCCTGTCCACAGGAGCCCCTGTGTTGGGCTTGGACCAAGTGCCCAAAAGGATGTCTGTAAGGGCCTCATTGAATGGCAGCAGGGGTTTCTATGAGGCCACTGCCGGCTGAAGCACCTCGGTCAGGAGGTTTGTCCTGACCGCCATCGTAGGAAGCTCAAGGTTTAAGGACTCAACCGCCCTACGCAATACCACTGCATAAGATGCATCCTCCTCCGTAGCCACGGAAGGAGGAGATAGCATGCCAAGGTATGGGGAGGTGTCCAGACCACTGGCCTCACTAAACTCCTCTCTCCTGTCCGGTTCTTCTAACTAGTCTGCCAAAGGGTCCACAGACCCCTCCCAGTCCTCCTCACCCTCCTCTGGTAGCCACTCAGGGCTATAGGGAACACCAGGGGAGAACAGTGGTACAAAATTACCAGTCGGTGCGCGCCAGCCTGCTCTGTGTCCACATCGAGGGGGAGGCTGGGGTTGAGATTGGCTGGGGACACAACAGGTGTCGGAGGGGGCAAAGGTGTCGCCACTGGATTTGGCGTCAGAGGAGGTGTTATGAGGTCGACTGGCGCCGTTGCGGATCCAAGCCTTGATCTCTGGGGGCCCTGCGGTGCCAGAGCCGAAGCTGCAGGCATGGAAGGCCTAGAGCCCCCTGCCGAGTCCGCGGGGCTCGAAGGCGCGCCAGCAGAGTCCAGCTGCTCAAAGATGGAATGGAGGGCTTCGTAAAAGCTCCGAAGTTGGGCATGGGTCGCTCTGGCTCCCTGGAAGGGAGGGAAGACCGGAGTCGATCCAACAGGCTCCGTGGATGGAGCTGGATGACTACCTTCCACTTCCTGCATTGCGTCATCCGGGGAGAACGAAAAGAGCGACAGTGCTTCTTCGCCTTCTTCTTGTGCTTGGGAGTGATGGCTCTGCGACCGGTCCCGTGACCTCCCTCTGGACCGGGGCCTCGAACGGCGCGGAGCTAACTGCCGGGCCTCGAGAAGCTTTCAGGAGCGCTCCCGCAAAGGTTTCGGGGTTCATGGCCGGGCAATCGGAGCACGACTTCGGGTCGTGGTCGCGCTCCAAACACCAAAGTCACATGAGGTGCTGGTCCGTAACCAACATCAATTTGCAACAGGAATCACAAGCCTTGAAGCTGGTTCGAGGATGGGACATCCCTACGTGCACCAGGAGTAGAACGACTCGAAAAGATGTTGACAAAAAGTCGCACAAAGAGAGTAAAAAAGTGACTCGAGGTACTGCTCTCTTCAGCTCTGCGCTGGTTGGCGTGGAAAAAGAACGAACGGACGTCAGTGCGAAGGGGCTGCGTCTAAGTAGATACTGCAATGTCATTCCGGCGACCACGACACCAACAACTAATGCGGAGTCAACTGCGGCACCTACCTACGCGCGAAGGGTACTGCTGAAGGATAATTCTCCGGATCCAGTCTGATGCCTAGGGGTAATTCTAAAGTGAGGAATCCATAACTAATTGTCTCAGATATAAGTAATGTATACAAATGCAAGAAACACAAGTCACTGGGGAGGAGGGTGGTTGCATGTGAATCTATGGAACTGCATGCCACAAACAGATGCTTACAGGGTAAGTTTTACTTACAGTTTGGTGATGTGTGGCTGTAGATACACATGCTTAGCATGGAAAACAAAACAGTTCCTCTTGGAAGCAGTGACTAAATTGTGCGAGGCACATTTGTTTGAAATAATGTACGTAGTATTCCTTGACCAACATTAGCTTGTTGTTGTGCCATAACATCTACACAGTAATGTTTTGTAAATGTATGTGATGTTGTCCATGTAGCTGCTTTACATGTCAGCCATTAAAATATTCCCTAGAAATGCCATCGAAACCCTTTTTTAGTGTGTAGAGCGGTCTTTTGGTGAGATAGGAAGAGGTCTTTTAGGTTTAGCATAACAGGTTTGGATACATTTTACTATCCAGCGTGCAATACCCGATTTGGAAATTGTTTTACCCATATGTGGTATAGAGAATGCCACATATAGTTGTTGAGTCTTCCTAAATGATTGTGTTCTATCAGCCGGGTCTAGTGGCTTAGTGGACTGAAGGGGCCTGTGTTCGACCTCATGGTCACAGGATCTAATCGCGGCGGGTCCCCTCAGTCTTTCATTCATCGGAGGTCGATAAAATGAGTACCACTGAGTTGGGTAACAATAAACATCTGTTATTGCCTTGAGACCCATGAGTGATAAGTGCACTTAACAAATACAAGTGTTATGTTATAAATTACATTAGTGCTCTTTTAACATCAAACATGTGTAACTCTCTTTCTACCACTGAGTCTGATTGAGGAAAAAATAGAGGCAATACAATGGATTGACTGATACTACCTTAGGTAGAAATTTAGGATTAGTTCTTAAAACTACTTTGTCTTTATGTCCTTGAAAAAAGGATCCTCTAAAGTTAGTGCTTGAATTTCACCTACTCTTCTGAATGAAGTGATTGCAACGAGAGAAGCAAGTTTCCATGATAAAAATTGTAAAGGACATTTATGCAATGGTTCAAAGGTGCGCCCATTAACCTTGTTAGCACAATATTAAGATTCCGTATTGGGGTAGGTGGAGCCCTAGGAGGAATAACTTTTTTAAGGCCCTGTAAAACAGCTTAAATTAAAGGAATTCTGAATATAGAGGTGTGTTCTCCATTTTGAGCGAATGCAGCTAAAGCTGCAACATGTATTTTTATAGAAGTAAAAGCTAACCCTGCATTTTGTAAATGAAGGGGTAACAAAATGTTTTGAAGTGATACATTTAGAGGATCAATATTTTTAGAGTGACAGTAATGAGTGCTTTTAACATATCCATACATTGTTGTGGTAGATTTAGGTATCCAGCTTCTAAGACCTCAGGAGCCAAATTGCAGGTTTTAGTGATCTGGGATTTTGGTGTCTTACTGCTCCCTGGTTCTAAGTGAGTAGGTCTTGTCTGTTGGGTAATAGTTGATGTGGGACTACTGATAAGTAATGGTGTGTACCAAGGTTCCTGGGCCCATGTGGGAGCAACAAGAATGATCGTCAGAGATGTCCACCTTAACGTGTGAATTACAAATGGAAGCAGGGGGAGAGGTGGAAAAGTGTAAGCAAATATCCCTGTCCAATTGATCCATAAGGCATTGCCTTTGGACTGTGGATATTGGATTCTGGAGGCAAAGTTTGGGCAATTTGCATTCTCTTGTGTTTCAAATAGGTCTATGTCTGGTTGTACCCATTGTTGGAAGAATGGGTGTAGGGCTTGTATATTGAGTTCCCATTCGTGGACTTGTTGGAGTGTTCTGCTGAGGAGATCCGCCATTTTCTTGTCTAATCCTAGAATGTATTATGCAAACTGAATGTTGTGTTGTAGAGCAAACCTTCAAATTTTCAGTGCTGGGAGACTGAGCTGTGGAGATTTTCTCTCCCCCTGTTTTTGCAGATAATACATAGTAGTCATGTTGTTTGTTTTGATTAGGAGTACTTTCCCTATTAGGTGAGAAAGAAAAGCTTTGATCGCTAGATGAACAGCTAGCTGCTCTCAGTGACCAATAGGTAGAAGGGATTGTCTGTGTGTCCAATGCCCATGTACAGTTATTTGTTGTAAATGCGCTCCCTATCCAGGTTGGGGGCGGAGGGGGGGTGTCCAACCTCCGACTAAGATGGACTTATCTTGACGGGGCTCTGGCTGATCGCCATGAAAACCCTAAACATCCGCTCAATAAACCGCTCTGATAATTGCTGAGAGAAGATGAGCAATGTCTTGGCGCAGTCTGTGTAGCGTTTCTCCACCTATTTTAGACCCCTGTAGAGGCCGGCAGGTGGGGTCTAGACGTCGGAACGCAGCCTTGGCCTGGCACGAATCCCTTGCTGTGGAGTGACGGCGCCAGTTACAAATAGTTCCCGCTGCGTTTCACTAGGAGTGTGTGGGGTCGCAAAAGGAGAGACCTATGGAGAGGAGCTCGGGTGCTGTGTGGGGGAAGGAGAGGCTGGTAGTTCGACCTGTCTGTGCTGGCTGTGGAGAGGAGACCAGACTGGCGTCCGCTGATGTGCAGGGATCGGTCTGGCAGTCGGTAGGGCCGCAAAGGCCCTAGCCGTATCAGTGACACTGGTGAGTGCGGCTCAGGGTGGGGACCTACTGGTTTTATGGCCCGAAAGAGACTGTGACCTGCAGGAGTTGCTTAGCCGCATACGCGTTGTGCTGTTTGGCCTGGGTGGCACCTGCACGGAAGTAGGCCTGGCTGGAACAGTGTGGAGATGTGGGCGACACAGATCCTGCTTTTGGCCGTGAACTGGTTAACTTGTCTGGCTTGACCCCAGAATTAGAATGTGGCGAGGTCGCAAAGGGGCTCATTTATCCTAGTTGTGACACAGGCTCTCTCCACCTAACGAACTGCAGCACGGCCCCGCTCAGCCTATAATGTAAAGCCTACTGAATAACAAGGGGGAGACATTTTGCATACTACACACAAGACTGCCTTCATGGTCTAACAAGTGAGGTCCAGCAAGGTAACAGCCACCGCGTATTGAGGGAAGGGCAAATGGAAACCGTACAGGCCACGGTGCTGCTCCTATTTCCCTCCGGTGTGTGGCGGTGAGCCTGGAGCCCTTCCTCTACCCCAGTCCTTTTTTTTTTCTTTTTGCTCCTTCTGGTGATACAGCTGCAGCGCCGTTCCGGGAGTGTATAGTGGACAGCGTCTGGGCATAAGGGGTCTTGAGTGATGCATTAAACCTAGATGGACAAATATGCACAGCCTAAACCGGATACACCGACCACAATGGAAGAGGGGGGGGGTCTAAGACTGCAAGACATTATGGTAGCAATTCAGGGCGATCGACCAGCACTATGTGGTTATCCTGTAGCATGCCAAGCTGCGAAACCTAGGTTCCCGAGCCAAAGTTGCAGAGGCCTCAAAAGCCTCACTACAGACTGGGGTGTTTGCACCAAAATAACGTCTGTATTCTTGTAGTACCAAAGCTGGCGGAAGGCCCAACAACTTGTGGAAGATATGATCTTAAAACACCGGTAACCCCGCGGCCTCTCCAACAATTTTTAGGTGGAACGAGCGCACTGTGTAAGGTGGTCCACTGAGGCCTGATGAGACCCCACGCCCCATTGTGGCACGAATTTTGAACTACAGGGACTACAGATGGCACGAAGTGCGCCACCGCTTAAACTGAACAATGCTACCATCAAATGTTTTCCAGACTAAACCATCTGAGCGCAAAGGTTGAGGTGCACTTTCCTCAAAGTAAAATAGGCCTTGCGAGAACGAGAAATGAAATATGCGATGATGTTCTCGGCCAAACTCCAAGTGGCAGCTGAGGGCAAGATATGTTTTTTTGTAACCCCAGAGGAAGCTTGGAATTGACTTGACAGCTGGCGAATGGCCAGAGACAAGAGAACCTGCACCCGGTGAACCAAGAGTGGAAGGGACAAAGGACTTCAGTAACAATAATAGAACCTGGCTGACGGAGACACTAGTGGAGAAAAGCACGGAAATGTGACACCTTAAAAACCTCTCCTAAGGATCAGAAAAGACTGGAGCGCTAAGGAGGGGCTAACGAACACTTTATGGCCATGAAACCCATCAGTGGGACAGCGAGCTGCTTCACTTGCCCCCAACGGACTACCTGCTGTGGGTTAACTCTCCCGCGTGACCATTAAGAACTCTGCTGCAGGATCATGTGGTAAAAGATTATCTTTGTTAAGTAAGAAGGGAGCAGTGAGAAGGCATTGTGGTTTGTCCATGTTCACCTACAACTGGCTATAAGGGTTGGGGTAAAGAACAAGTTACTTACCTTCGGTAACGCTTTTTCTGGTAGATACTATATCTGCCTGTGGATTCCTCACCTTGTGAATACCCCCTTGCGTCAGCAACATTCGGAAATTCTTTTTTCGTAGCCTCGCGCCGACGTGGACTCCTGACGTCATAGAGACACGACCTCGCTCGCGACTCCGCTGACGTCACCGACGCCTATAATAGGCCCACGCCGGCGTGATGACATCAGTTCCGCCCTTTTTTCCGTGCCATCGAGGCACACGGACGGACCAATGACAGTAGAAATATACAAGTATACACAGTACACAGTACTCAAGGCAAAACACACAGTGTTAAGCAAAAGCAGGAAAGCAACTGAAACATTTCCTTGACAATAAAATATATATATATATTACACTACAGTAACTCTGGCATAGAAGAGTGGACAACGGGGAGGCGGGTGGGTCGGTGAGGAATCCACAGGCAGATATAGTATCTACCAGAAAAAGCGTTACCGAAGGTAAGTAACTTGTTCTTCTGATAGATACATCTGCCGTGTGGATTCCTCACCTTGTGAATAGAGTCCCACAGCAGTCCCCACTCCCGGAGGAGGGTGTCCACTCTTCTAAACCAGGAAATCCTGAAGGACAGAGCGCGCAAAATGGCCGTCCCTCCTCACTTCGGAATCCAAGCAGTAATGCTTCGCGAAAGTGTGGAGGGAAGACCAAGTCGCCGCCCTACAAATATCCTCCACAGGCACACCTCTAGCCAATGCTGAGGTTGAAGACTTAGCTCTAGTTGAATGAGCCCTTATACCCTCTGGTGGTTCCTTACCGGCCAAAGAGTAGCAGATCTTTATGCAGAGGACGATCCATCTCGATAAAGTCCTTTTATGGACCGCCCTTCCTTTCTTGCAGCCAGCAAATCCGACGAAGAGCTGGTCCTCCAAGCGAAAGTCCTTGGATCTGTCCAAGTAAAAGGACACCGCCCTCTTAGGGTCCAGACGGTGCAGTCTCTCCTCCTCCTTGGAAGGGTGAGGGGGAGGATAGAAGGTAGGTAGGGTAATGGACTGTCCTAGATGGAAGGGAGTTACCACCTTAGGCAGAAAAGCAGCCCTGGTCCTAAGAACCATTCTATCAACATGAATGGTCAGGAATGGGGGCTTGGAGCTAAGAGCTTGAAGCTCACTAACCCTCCTTGCCGAGGTTATTGCCACCAGGAAGACTGTCTTAAGGGTAAGAAGCCTCATGGGACATTTGTGGAGAGGCTCAAAGGGAGCCCCCATCAAAAAGGTCAATACAAGATTTAAATCCCACTGAGGCACAATGAAAGGTGAAGGAGGGAACATATTAGTAAGACCCTTCAAAAACCTTAAGACCACAGGAGACTTAAAAAGAGAGGGCTGGTCAGGCAAACAGAGAAAAGCCGACAGCGCCGACAGGTAACCCTTTACCGTGGCAACCGCCAGACCCTGCCGCGCCAAAGAAAGAGCAAATTGTAGAACATTAGACAAATGGGCCCTCAAAGGATCAACAGACCTTTCCCCACACCACGTGACAAATTTCGCCCATCTATAAGAATAGATGGACTTAGTGGAGTCACGCCTGGCTGACAAGATGACATCCACAACGTCAGGCGGGAGGGAAAAGGAATTCAGGTTGCCCCGCTCAATCTCCAGGCATGAAGGTGCAATGTCTGGAGGTGGGGGTGTAAAACCTGCCCCTCCATCAGAGAGAGGAGGTCTGCCCTGAGAGGGAGACGGAGCGGCGGGTGAGAGGAGAGGTGGAGTAGATCTGTATACCACACCCTTCTTGGCCAATCCGGAGCGACCAATATGACTTGGGCCCGGTCTTGGCGAATCTTCCTCAGAACCCGAGGAATCAAGGGTATGGGGGGAAACGCGTAAAGGAGTTGATCTTTCCAACTCAACTGAAACGCGTCCCCCAAGGCTCCTTGCATCGGATACTGGAGACTGCAGAACGACAGGCAGTGCGCATTCTCGCGAGTGGCAAACAGGTCCACCCGAGGAGTCCCCCACATCTGAAAGATGTCGTGAACCACCTCCGGGTGCAGCCTCCACTCGTGGTCGGCAGAGAACTGCCGACTGAGACTGTCTGCACGAACGTTCAGAACACCGGCCAGATGATTTGCCATCAGGCAAATCTGATGGTCCTGAACCCAGGACCAGAGACGCAGAGCCTCTCTGCAGAGACACTGCGACCCTACTCCTCCCTGCTTGTTGATGTACCACATCGCAGTCGTGTTGTCCGTCAGGACTTGAACAGACTGACTGCGAAGGGAAGGGAGGAAGGCCTTGAGCGCCAAACGTATCGCCCGCAATTCTAGAAGGTTGATGTGAAGCAACCTTTCCTCTGGAGACCAAAGGCCTTTGACCTCCAGATCCCCCAGATGAGCACCCCACCCGAGAGTGGATGCATCCGTTATCACCGTGGCCACCGATGGGGGAAGTTGAAAAGGCTTTCCTTGGGACAGATTGCCTTCCACGCCCCACCAAGACAGATCCGCTGCAGCTTCTCTGGAGATCCTCACTGACTCCCTGAGGTCTCCGCTGTGCTGATACCACTGCCTGCGGAGACACCACTGGAGCGCCCTCATGTGCCAGCGTGCATGGTTGACCAACAGAATGCATGAAGCCATCAGACCGAGCAGGCGAAGGACCTTCAGGACTGGAACGACCGCTCCATTGTAAAACAAAGGAATCATCTCCCGTATGTCGCGAATCCTTTGAGGGGGAGGGAATGCACGACATACGGTTGTGTCCAGTACCGCACCTATGAACAGGTTGCGCTGGGAGGGCACCAGGTGAGACTTGGGTACATTTATTGAAAAACCCAACCTGTACAACAACTGGGTTGTCTCCCGCAAATGATGGAGCACTCTCTCTGACGACTCCGCTTTGATCAGCCAGTCGTCTAAATAAGGGAATACCGGAATCCCTGACCTTCTGAGATGTGCCGCCACCACTGCCATCACCTTGGTGAAGACTCGAGGCGCAGTAGTAAGTCCAAACGGAAGGACCGCAAACTGGTAGTGCTGCGATCCCACCGTAAAACGGAGATACCTCCTGTGCGACTTCAGGATTGGGATGTGAAAGTAAGCATCCTGCAAGTCGAGTGACACCATCCAGTCTTCTTCTTGCAGCGCTTGAAGAACCTGAGCAAGGGTGAGCATCTTGAATTTCTCCTGTTTCAGATAGAGATTCAAGATCCTGAGATCCAGGATTGGACGAAGCCTGCCATCCTTCTTCGGAATCAGGAAATACCGGGAGTAGCATCCCTGACCCCTTTCCTGCTCTGGGACCACCTCTATCGCACCCTTTCTTATCAGAGTTAAAACTTCCTCTTGCAGAAGAGACAGATGCTCCTCGGAGCAATACCCTTGGCAAGGAGGGAAATTGGGAGGGAATTCCCGAAAGGGAAGGGCATACCCATTTTCTACAAGATTGAGAACCCAAAGATCTGACGTAACCGATTCCCAATCCTGTAGAAAATGGGTAAGCCGGCCCCCAACCGGACCCACATGATCCTGAATGTCGGATCTAGGGCTGCTTCTCAGGGGCAGGAGGGTTGGAGGAAGTGGAGGAGGAAGAGATCTGACGTCCACGAGGACGCACTCTTTGCTTTCCCCTGTAGGACCTGTATAAGGAGTTTTGCTGCTGCTGTTGTTGCTGCTGCTGCTGCTGGCCTTGCCGGGAATTCCGAAAGGCAGGACGGCCAAAACCTCTGAATCTTCTGCCAGTTGAAGAACCTCTCATTTGGAGACCCAGGGATTTAGCAGTCGCCTTGCAATCTTTAAACCTCTCAAGGGCCGCATCAGCCTTCTTCCCAAAAAGGCCTGAACCATCGAAAGGAAGATCTAATAATGTCGCCTGAACATCAGCCGAAAAGTCAGAGGATTTCAACCAGGCAGACCTCCTAGTAGCGACAGCAGTGCCCATAATGCGCGCCACAGAGTCTACAGTATCCAAACCGCTCTGAATGACCTGGCGAGCCGCTGCCTGAGCGTCAGAGATGACTTCCTCAAAATCCTTCCTGCTGTCATCAGGAACTTTTGGAGCCAGAACATGTAAAGAGTCCATCAGAGCGTGTAAATATCTCCCCATCAAGCAAGTGGCATTTGATGACTTCAATGCCATACTGGCAGAGGAGAAGGACTTCTTTGCCACTTGATCCTGCTTCTTTGCTTCCTTCTCAAAAGGAACCTGAGGGAAAGCACTAATGTTCTTTTTGGAGCATGCAGCCTGAATGATCAAACTCTCCGGTGAAGGGTGAGAGGTTAAAAAGGCAGGATCATCAGGGGCAACCCTGTATCTTCTGGCTACACTTTTAGAGACAGCTGGAGCAGACAAAGGCTTTTTCCACACCTCCAGAATGGGCTCTGTTAGAGCCTCATTGAAAGGAAGAAGAGGTTCCACCACTGAACTCGGAGAATGGAGTACTTCAGTCAGAATATTAGATTTGAATTCTGCTGTAGGCAAAGTCAACTTAAGCAGACTGGCAGCCTTTCTCATAATCAAATGGTAAGGTTGAATGTCCTTAGAAGGAGTACTAGAACCTGATGGTAACTCCCACTCTGGAGAGAAATCCAGGCTTCCTGCTTCTGCCAAATCTTCAAAAGTATCTTCATCCAACTCACCCTCCTCGAGATCAGATTGTGAGTCCAAAAACCTCCTTTCCTCCAGAAGGCGCTGAGCCTCTCTTCTGGATCTCATCTTGACCCGTTTTGCCCTCGGATCCACCATCGGCTCCGACGGATTCGGAATCGACGTCATGATCGAATCCGCAGGCTCAGCGGGATGTGTTCTAGGTCGACCCGGAGCTGGCGAAGCCGGAACCGGCGTCGACGGCTTCGGTGGAGCCGGAAAATGCCACGGTGGCGTCGGAGCCGGCATGTAAGGCATAAACGGAGCCGGAGGGTAGGAGTGAGGGACTCCTAAGTTAAACGCCAAAGGACCCATGGGACCCGAAGGTGCACCAGAGGGGTACCATGACCTCGAAAAGACTCCATACATCGCGTTGAGAAACGCAGAAGGGTCCTGGCCTGGGGCAGGAAATGGTGGATGAAAACCTTCAGGCCTGTCTCGAGGAGCGTTCGGATTCGGCTCGCTTAAGGGCTCGGAACCCTCATCCTCATGAGGCTCCTCCTCATCTCGGACCGGGGACGGCGCCGGAGATGGATTCGGAGCCGGATTCGGAGTCGGAGACGGAGCCGGAGACGGCGCCCGTGACTCAGAAGGGGAAGCCTCACCTTCAGGTTCTGGATCCGAAACTTCAATGGTCACCACCTTCGAACGAACCTTCGGTGACCTCGACCTCGACCCCGACTCCTTACCAGAACGACGTCGGGACTCATGTCTCCTCTTTTTATGTTTCCTCTTCTTCGAAACATGGTCCGAAGCCGACTTCGAAGACGACCTTCCTCTAGATCTAGACCTGGACCTCGATCTCGACTTCGACCTCGCCCTTCGAGAACGAGACTTCGACGATTTTCCTTTTCCAGCTTTCATTTTAGCCACCAGGAGCTTCGCCTCTCTCTCTCTCAGGGCCTTCGGGTTCATCTTCTTACACGAAGAGCAGTCCTCCACATCATGGTCCGAGCTCAAGCACCAGATGCAGTCGCTGTGTGGGTCGGTAATGGACATCATTTTGCCGCATTCTCTGCAGGGCTTGAAGCCGGTCTTTTTTGAAGACATTGTCGAAGAGACAGGATACAGAGATGCAGAAAATGTTAATAATAAAGACAACAAAGTATCTGTTGGCTACAGAGATTCCCGATAACCGTTAGCGTCGACGACGCGGAAAAAAGGGAACTGATGTCATCACGCCGGCGTGGGCCTATTATAGGCGTCGGTGACGTCAGCGGAGTCGCGAGCGAGGTCGTGTCTCTATGACGTCAGGAGTCCACGTCGGCGCGAGGCTACGAAAAAAGAATTTCCGAATGTTGCTGACGCAAGGGGGTATTCACAAGGTGAGGAATCCACACGGCAGATGTATCTATCAGAAAAGGCACTCTGCAAAGTTGGGGTGGGTGGGCAGTTTTAAGTCCACTGTGCAGGAGTGTAATTTGGGTTTATTGCGTGTGTATCTTTTGGATGTGTGTGTTGGTGGCAGTGATGGCAATCTCTGGCCCAGTTGGGCAAAGTGGGTCGGTCTGGGCCTCATTTAGATTCAGATGCAGAGTCACAGACTTCCCCCCCGCCATTTCTTGTGATCAGAGGGTCGCGGATTCTCCACATGGTTCGGACCCCCACCCCTGTTGAAAAAGTACCCACCGAAGTTCCCTGATGAACATCAAAGTATCACCATTTAGCTTTAAAATTATCTCCTTGATTGTAAATGGCCTAGGGGATAAAATTAAAAGGAGTAGTAGTACAGTATTTGAAACAACACTCTACTGATGTGGTCCTCCTACAGGAAACACATATTATTGTGCGTTAAACATATTGGGCTACAAACTGGTGGCCCATGCGGGTTACACGCTCCAGGGGAGTGGGCATCTTTTTCCGTAACTCCTTTCCATTCACTGTGCAGCATATTACCCATGACACCCACAGGCGCTTTGTAGCACTCACAGGACACTGGGAGAGCCACCTGTTCCATATCATCTCTCTCTATATTACCCCGAGACTCCACATTTCTGCGCTCGCTGACCTAAGCTTTCTTATTATCTGTCGTCCAGAGAGAGAACTGTTGCTTGGGGGTGACTGCAAAGCAGCCCTCTGCAAGGGTATGGACCGTTGGCCTCCATGTCAGGGAGAGACCTCCAGTAAAGCCCTAACTGTCAGCAATGGGCCGGGTAGATGTGCGGCGGGCCATTAAGCCTCCCGTCCGTCCATATACCTTTCATTCAGGCACACACTGGAGCTTGTACTGCATAGATTACATTTTCGGTCTGACCAGCCAACTGCCAGCTTTTAGTGACATACAGCACCTAGTGTTAAGCATCTCCAACCACTCTAGGGCTCGAAAAATCCACTTGCTCTGGCGAGCAAGATTTAATCAGGACCTGCTTTTTTCAGGGCCTACTCGCCCTTACTGACGAGCTAACAACAGGTGTTCTGCTTGCTCACACGGCGAATGAGCAATAAAGATGCCTTTAAATTTTGTTTTCTCATCACATTTGCTCTGCTTTCAGAGACAGAGATTAAACGTCTGTTTGCCTTCCTACAATTAATTTTCTTTCTGTGACTGAAGTTAGAGGATTTTGTAAAGTGAATTGTGAAAATCGCGTTGAGACCAGTTCACCTGTCAACTACATTATAGTTAGGTAGAGTAGATTATTAAAGTTACTAGACCTGCAGGTCTAATGACATTTTTAGGATTTTCTGAGCTCTGCACTCCCCAGTAGGCGCAATGTATGATCGAAGGTCTCCGGTATGGGGACGCATGATATCACTCAATCCCTGGTATCTTACAGTGCAGCAAATACGGACCTGCCTTCAAGTGGCCACCCTCATTACTGTAAAGGAAACTATGGAACAGTTGATTCGGCGCGAGGATTGTGGCAGGCATTTAAGGCGGTGATAAGGGGCCAGGATGTTACTTTGACTGCGGTTAATAAAAAGGAACTAAGGCAAAGGTAGCAACCCTGGAACAAGAGATTCAGGGATTGAAGGCTGATTTGACATCAGCTGACCACGCGGAGGTGAAGCATCACTTGCCCCACAAACACAAGAATTACAAATACATTGTGGAGGAGGCGGCCAGGGTCAGATACCGGGCAACCCTACATCACCTGTATGAGGTGGAAGATAGGGAGGGCAAGCTTCTGGCATGGCTGGACAGGAGAGAGGCAATGTCAATATGGGTGTTTGAGGTACTCAATGACTGGGGGGCTCGGGTAAGAGATAGGCAGGGTATAGGAGAAGCTTTTGCGGCCTATTACATACATATGTACTCCCCTTCCTTGACGACCACTGTAGACTAGGCACGAGAACTATTATCTGACCTTCATGTACCACACCTTGCACCGACTGACCGAGACCTCTTCAAACAGGATCTCACTGACAGTGAGGTCTCACAGGCCATCTGGTCGTTAAATGCCAGAAAAGCGGTAGGCCCGAATGGCCTCCCTTTTGAACTATATAACCTCATGGGAGCCAAAATTGCACCCTTCCTACTGAATATGATCCAAGAAAGTTGGGAAATTACCAGTAGTTCAAAGACTAGCTAAGATTGTAGTTATCCATAAGGCCAGGAAACCGCTGGATCTCTGTACATCTTATAGACCGATTTCACTACTAAAGACGGAGGTCAAGATTTTAGCCAAACTATTAGCAACCCGACTGGCCCAAGTAATAGGCACACTGATCCACCCCAACCAATCTGGCTTTATGCCAGGTAGAAACATTGCACTTAATTTGGGGCACCTTAGTGGGGTATTGAGACAAGCAGCTTTTATCAGAGAAGACACTGCGGTGGTATCATAAAAGCGCGGGTTTGGCCCAAAGTTTTTATCCTGGATTCAGTTTTGTAAACAGAGCCCCTGACACAGGTGACGGTGACAAGTTAGCAACCTTCCACTTACAGCGTGGCACGAGACAAGGCTGTCTGTCCTTTTTCCCCTTGGATTTTTCCCTTGTGCTGGAACCGTTGACAGTTTGGATAAGGGGATACCCGCTAATCAGAGGGTTAAAGTGGTCCGAGGATTGGGAAGATAGAATCTGCCTCTATGCCGATAACATCCTCCTCTATGTGGCAAGTCCATATACTACATTGCATAGAATATTCCACATATGCGACCTGTACCATAAATATTCGGGGTATTCTATAAATTGGGATAAATCGCTTATATATGTACTCCATGGAGATGACCCTCTCCTTCCCAAAAGTTGTACAGACAGGTTGGTGACGGAAGGGTTTCAATATCTGGGAATTTTCATCTCTAGCGACCCGAATGTCTTCTATGAATGCAATTTAGAGCCCCCACTGCGTCTAAGAGGGGATGTACAACACTGGAGACCCCTGCCCCTTTCAGGGAAAGTGTCGCTGTTCAAAATGATGGCACTGCCTCGTTTCCATATCCTCTACAATACACCATACCTGGTTCCACCCACGTATTTCCGGAAGGTTGATTCTGTTGTCTGCACACTCATCTAGGATGGAGGAGCCCGCAGGATAGCCTTACCAACATTGACAAGGGGCTGGTATGATGGAGGAATAGCACTCCCGGCCCTCCATTACTACTACTGGGCAGCCCTACTTACGGTGGTGACTCATTGGGTCCACCTCCTACATGATGAACGCCCGTACAGGATGGACAGGCGTAATATGCAACTAGGAGGTTACCCCAGAGCCATCTATGGGGGGAAACACAAAACATTATTGCTGATCCCAACCTCCTAGACTATTAAAATTTGGCACATTACATCGGCGGCACTGGGATGACAGGGTAGGATCACCCTTGCTACACCACTGTGGGACACAGAGCAGTTGGTCCTACTGGCCAACCACCAGGGTTTCGAGAAATGGGATCTAATAGGTCTATCACGCGTTGGGGATTTGTAGGCAAATGAGGAGGTGAAGTCCTTTGGCGACTTACAAAAGGAATACCAATTGGCACACTCAGAGACATACTGTTACCTCCAGATAATACATGCGCTATGGGGGGCAATACCGAGAGGGGAAGAGCTCCCATGAGTCCTCTGTTAGAAAATAGGCAGCTGGGTGAATATATACATACAAAAGGCAATCTCCTTAACCTACTGCAAAATCCTATACAATTCCCCTGACCTCTTGGTGAGGCTCCGTGAGAGGTGGGTGGGGGACCTGGGACAGTTGGAGGACGTTGAGTGGCAAGAGGCAATGGCGTTCACCAAAGAAGTAGCTATCCGTTCCTTCTTTAGATTAGTGAAACACTGGTCAAAATGGGCTGAGCGGAGTCGCCATTGTGCCCTAGAGTGTGTGATCGGGAGGGTACATTTCACCACATGTTGAGGGACTGTCCGGTACTCCGAGCTTACTGGGATGCAGTGACATCCTGTTTTATGGCACTGTGTAAAGGGACTATGATGGCCTCAGCAAAGTGGTGCCTATTGAATGTATTGAAGGCAACGGACCTGACCGCTAAGGACCGATTCTGGGTTACACTAGGCTTTATGGTGCCCAAAAGTAATGTAGCTAAGATGGGGAGGTCGGTGTTCACCCCAAAATGGATGTACGTCATGAAAACGCGGGCTTTTACACCGCGCTACCATTACGACGCATCCATTACAACGCAAGTCGTTACAACGATTTGCGCTGTAGGTGCTGGATTTTGGAATAGTATGATTTACTATTCCAACTCCAGCCTACGCAACAGTAGGGAAGGTGTTGGAATAGTAAATCTACTATTCCTTAGTTTCTAGCGCCATCCAGCGCAAGTCGTTGTAATGACTTGCGTTGTGATGGCAGCGTCGTAATGGCAGCGCGGTGTAAAGCCCGCGTTGTCATGGCTGTTGGCCCCCCAAAATTAAGGCAATGGAAGGCAGACATGGATTGGTGTAAGCAGGCAGAAAGGTTGGTCTGTGAAGGCAGCAGATGCCCACATACATGGAAGAAGATCTGGGAGAGGTGTAATGAAAGCAGGGGAATGTTGTGCGCGCTTGTTAACAGAGAAAATCAAATGGAACTGGAATGAATGCTGCTGCATGAAGAATTCTGCCCCTGTGAAACTGCTGAAGGGGTCTGGAAAATTGAAATGTATAAGAAACGTATGGGAATCATCTACTGATACACTATCTCACTATCTTGTATGCTGAGAGGTGCTGTCATCGCTGTGTTATGTTTATTCACTGCAATAAAAAAGTAAAAACACTAAAACAACACTAGATTCTCTAATTAGGGCACGTGATTCCGAGGGGACGCATAACTGATCACTGATTTTGAGGCAGAAACAGTAGCACCAGGGGGTTTAATGTTTGTATTCGGATTGTATTTGGGTAGGATGCTCCTTTTTGACAATTCAGTATGTCTCCCCAGGTAAGGCTGTATTTTGAGAGGATACAGGTGTGACTTTACTGCATTTATTGTGAAACCTAGTTGATGTAGAAAATGTATTGTTGTGTGTTGCAAACATTTGTGATATGTGTTGCTTTTGATAAGCCAGTTGTCTAGATATGGAAAGACGTGTATGTTTTGCCTTCGCAAGTCAGCTGTTACCACTGCTAGACATTTGGTAAACACCCTGGGTGCTGTGGTGACCCTGAACGGAACAACTTTGAATTGTATGTGTTGTCCATTGAAGGCAAACCTGAGGTATTGCAAGTGTGCTGGGTGAACTGCAATGTGAAAATATGCATCCTTTAGGTCTACTACAGTCATGAAGTTTCCCTGATGGAGAAGTGGTATGACGTCCTAAAGAGTGACCATATGATAATGTTCTGAAAGGAGCATCTGTTTAGAGGCCGGAGGTCTAATATGGGGCTTAAAACTCCATCCTATTTGGGTATAAAGAAGTAAAGGGTAAAGACCCCTGTGCCTTGTTGTTGTAATGGCACTAGTTATTTTGCTCCTTTGTTCAGTATAGCTTGAATTTCCTCTTTGAGTAGCTTTTGATAGACTGTTTATATTCCGTGATTGAGAGGTGGAATGTTTGGAGGTGATGAAGTGAGCTCCAGACAATAACCACGTTGGATGATATCCAAAGCCCATGAATCGGATGTGATATTTAGCCATGCGTAGAGGAAGTTTTGTAGTCTTCCCCGACAGGTGTTGTGATAGAGGGAATGATAAGCCAGTCAAGCCTTGGTATTGTTTTTGTTAAAACCTCCTTTACCTCTGCCTCTATTATTATTTCCACTGTAGGACCCCCTATAAAATCCTCTAGGAGAGGCTGTTTGAGTTTGTGTGTTATACGAAGTGGATGTGTCAGTGAGGTTGTTTTTCATCCTCCGCGATAAGAGGAGTGCCGAAAAGGGCCCCTTTGAGATTGTGTTTATAGGGCTCCCGTTGATTTAGCAGTTTCCTTGTTTTTGTAAAAAAATTCTAAGAGTATCAGCTTACAGTCCAATAAGATGCTCTCCATCAAATGGAAGGCCTAGTAAATTTTGTTATACTTCTGGTCTAATGCCAGATACTGCTATCTACCTGGTAGTTTCTTAATCTGCAGGAGGTGGTGGCGCGCGCTGGGTGTCGTCATGTAATTGTTCAAGTATCTAAGCGGTGCACTAGGTGAGGGAAAACCACAAAGCCCCCAAGCAAGTGGACCTAAGTCCCAAAAGTGAACACAGGGCCTATACACACGCTACAGTATTCAATGACATTGCATTCATAGTATACATGAGAAAGTACAACAACGTTCTTGGTGTGATGATTCTTCTTGATTTATTCTTGTGTTCCAATAAATCAAGAAGAATCATCACACCAAGAACGTTGTTGTACTTTCTCATGTATACTATGAAGGCAATGTCATTGAATACTGTAATGCCAGATACTCTTAACCGGGAATGTCTCCTCAGTATAAGGCTTGTGTTTATTCCTCTGGCCGCTGTATCAGCAGCATCAAGGGCACATCTTCTATTTGTATTCGAAATTAGTTTACCTTCTGAAGCAATTTGGCATGCCCTCTTTTTATGTTCCTCTGGGAGATGCTGCAAAATGTCTTCCATATCGCCCCATCGTACCCTATAATATCTTGATAATAGGCCTATTGAATTAGCAATCCTACAATGATTGGATGATTGGGCTGCCACCCTTTTTCCTGCTGCATCTATACGCTTACTCTCTTTGTTCGGTTCGCAGGTACTGTTCCCCCTAAATGGAAAAGGGCTATGGTGAAAGCATTGCTAAAAAATACAGCTGGATCCTGCCAGCCTGGGAAATTATCGTCCCATCTCACTCCTTCCTGGAATCAACAAGATCGTGGAGAAATACGTTAATCACACACTCTTCACTTTTCTTGAATATCACAAACTGCTTCATCCCTCTCAAACGGGATTCCGCTCGCACCAAACCACTGAAACTGCCCTGTTGGCCATGGTGGAAGAACCTGGAAAGATTCTGGATTCAGGAGGGTCTTCAGCCATAATCCTCCTCAACTTAAGTGCGGCCTTCGATGCGGTGAACCACCGACTGCTGGTTCACCGTCTCAGGAGCACAGGAGTAACTGGCACAGCACTTCAATGGCTGCGATCTTTTCTGGATGGAAGATTCTTCCAGGTGTTTGAGGGTGATATTTCTTCAGAGCCCATCTCCTTACAGTGTGGAGTCCCACAGGGCTCATCGTTGAGCCCTACTCTTTTTAATGTATACATGGCCCCATTGGCAGATATTGTAGCCCCTTTCGGGATTCACATGGTAACATACGCTACGATACACAGTTGGTGGTAGCACTGAACCATGCAGACCAGTGGTCTAATGGCCTCCACTCTTACCTCAAAGAAGTTTCTAAGTGGATGGGTATATCACACCTAAAACTCAACGGTGAGAAGATCGGGCTCATTATTCTCGGTAATCATTTTAATTTCAAATCAAGCACTATGTGGCAGCATGCATGGGCCCGGTCCCAGCCCCAAAAACCGAGATAAAGAGCCTGGGCATCTGGTTAGACCAGGAACCATACCATCAAGGCTCAAGCTAGGAAGACCGGGGTTACATGCTATGGCTTGCTCAGAATGGCCCGCAAAGTGCTTCCTCTTCTACCCTTCCAAGCAAAATAATTGCTAGTTCAATCACTAATACTGTCAAGGATAGATTATGGCAACGCTTTATATTTAGGCGCTCCAAACTCAGTAGCTGCAATACGTACACAATTGTGCAGATAGATTACTGATGGGAGTCCCTAATTGCTGTTCAGCAAAACCCACGCTACACTCCCTCCACTAGCGTCCGGTACAGCAAAGATCAGCTTTAAGGCCCTTTGCGTTGTCCATAAATCCCTGCAAGGAAATGGGCCACCGATCAACTCAGCCATGATTCATCCCTATAGGGCTAACAGTAAACTGCGCTCTGATGAGCTCCATTTAGTATTGGTCCCTAGGATCAAGAAAGCCAGAAGTGGTGGCCATCTTTTTTCTTATAATGCCGCCAAGCTCTGCCGCTGCACCTTCGCAGGGAATCTAACCATCTTGCCTTGCGAAAACAGCTTAAGACCTTGCTCTTTCCTTAAGGTTCTACTCCTCTTTATACTGCTCAGCGCTGGGATGCACCCGGGTAGCCATGAGCTATACAAATGCCTTTTCATTCATTCATTGTCTGGTGGCGGAGTTTCACCAGATGCCTGGGAGTTTGCTTTTTTGCAATTTGTAGCCACAACTAAAGAGTCTAGTCTAAGTTTACTCCTAATATAAATAGTCTTCTGGAAACTGCTTATATTTTTTATTAACTCGGAGTGATAATTCTAGATCTGACAGGGTCATTGAATATATCAGTAGTATGCCTGACCATTCCTTTTAACATAGGGACATACTGTGTAGATTTTTTGTGTTGAAAAAAAGTCTCATATAAAAAATCATCCTTTATGTCCCCAGTATATAACGGTACCTTATGGGAATTAGCTGCCCTACCGATAAGGTCATGATATGTAGTGGTATATCTGGTGGGGAGCGTTTAGATGGATATACATCGGGATCTGTATTATCTGTATCAAATGTATCCCAGTCATCTTGTGGTGGTATTGACTGTTGATCATCCCTCCTATCTCCAGCCCCTGCAAGATGGCCGCTGGACTGGAGCTCTGCGAAGTAGCTCTGGGGCTAGGGATCACTTTTTTGTGAATATCCCAGTTTATGCCCGTTCGTCCACCCATTAGCTCGACACCGCAGCAGTGAAGATTGTAACCACTTGGCGGTGGTTTGCCGTTTTTGCCTGGAAAGCTACCGGCAAGCTCAGAATCAGACTACGAAGACGAGGCGCCCCGTGAGTTGCTCCTGACCAGGAAGTGGACTTTAACAGCGTTCGCAAAGAAGTGCTGGCCGGGCGCATATACGTTTCTCCCTGCTACTGTCCCGAATATTCGTGTAAGAGGCCGTTGATCCACTGAGTCTATGCCTGCCCAGTGACTGGTTTGGAGTTGGCCGGGTCCTGTCCCATGGAGGCTGGTGAGTCCCGCTGGCCGTCCTGGGTGAAATCCTGACCCTGCAGCCACTGGGTGAGTCAGAAAGCCTCACAGCGCCCCCGGGCTCTGATTACTACGGAGACTGCAACCTTAAGGAGCCGTGCACCGTCATCTGTATCCTGACCCCGCAGCCGCTGAGAAAACGGATCTACCAAAGTTTACCGTTGTGTTGGTCGGTAAGTCCTTCCCCTGTATTGTACTGCACTACTTCTTTCCTTTACACTCTGTTTAATTTTGTCTCTTACCATTACCCCTGCTAGCACACTGACTCATCTGGGTTTTTTGCCAGCTCTGATTACGGTTCCCTGTTGAGCCTGCTTATACCGGCCTGTCCTTACTATGGCAGCTGAATCTCTCTCCCCAGGCCACATCTTCCTTTTCCCTCCGCATTCATTTTTCCCCAAGGTGTCCATGTTTTACTTCTCTGCCCATGCTCTTTTTCTGCTAGCCCCTTCATTTTAGACCTTGAGGGTGAACGGATTTTGATCTATTTCCCCTCTACCTTCTAGGTTAGCTGCTTTAGTGATGTAGGCGCCTTACGGCCTCCTTCAATATGCCCTTTGCCTAAGCGCTCCCTCTCCGCTTGTTGGGGAGGGACCCAGCATTCTTGCCCCGGAGTCTCAGATTCCTCTCTGAGAGAGTCCACTGTGCTTGGAACTCACATATTATTGGAAAAGGCCTTAATTGGCCTCCTTTAAATGTACCCCTTGCCAAAGTACTCCTTCTCCCCTTGTTGGGGAGAGATCCTGCATTTCTGCCCTGGAGTCTCAGGTAAACTTCTGAGAGAGTCCACAGTGTTTAGGGAATCTCACATTATTGGAGGTTTAGGAATGTTCCCATTATCGCTGGGAACCCATTCACCTTGCTACATGATAGGCAACCACCCTGTAACTTTTGACGATCCATCTACCCTGGCCATCACCTACCCAGCCGGACTTTGGGCAGATGTTACTTTGTCTCTCCATTGTATTTAACTCCTACCCCTTCACCCTACCCCCCTCTACGCTCCCTTATTCTTGCCTTCTATGTTTTTCTGTTGAGACCTAGCAATTTGACCGATGTCCGGTGGAGCTACCTGATAGCTGTAGAGGAGATTGGCTGTGGATTCCCCCTCGGTCATCACCTACCCAGCCGGATCTTGGGCAGACTTTCCCTTCGTCTCTCCATTACATCTTTACCCTACCCCTCTCTCCTCTACCCCCTTACCCTTCTCACTCCATTTTCCTTTTCTTCTATGCTCCTTAAATGTTTTTACTGATATCATTTGTAACTTGTAACTGATGTAATTTTGCAACCATGTGGATCTTATGTAAAGCGCTCTGATACCTTCGGGTCTAGCCAGCGCTATATAAAACTCTTTAAAATAAATAAATAAAATAAATGTAAAGATTCCACTGGTAAATGTATGTGCTCATGAATTGGAGAGTGTTGTGGTGATGGAGTGTGTTCATGAAGTAGTGGAGGAGGGCTAAAGCAAAGTGAACTAGTGGCTTTTCCCGTTTTTCTCCTTGTTTTCGTAGGAATGTGTATTGCCTCTTGCAAAGATAGTGGTCTTTTAGCAGGTTGTGCATGCTCTTGAGGGGGCCTGGTGAGTATTCGTGGTGTATCAGCATGGATTACTAAGTGTTTTTGTCAAGAATCCAGTTGCTGGTGGTACATCTCAAATATTGGTTGCACAGTCTGTGGAAAGTGCGCAACTTGTTGATTTTTCGGCTCCACAATTAGTATTCCTCCTGCATTTTTCTGAACTGATTGTTTCGGTTCCAAAGCTTTGGTTTTAGTTACAGAGTTGGAGTGCTTCTTCCGATTCAAGGGTTTCAGTTCTGAGGATGTAAACGCATCTGCGTTTGAAGGTTTTGGTGCAGAGAACAAGGATTTTTAGGTAGACTGTTTAGGGCCAAGGATTTTTTGCTGTTTTTTTTAAGCTGAGCAGAGCCAGACTTTTCCTGAATCAGCCGGTCGGTGCCGACCACGGCCCGGAGGTAGCAGAGGCCCCACTGTAGACTTTTAGAATGTCTGTGATTTTGGGTGGGGCCAGTTACTCACGGTTTGTTGCCCTGATGTGGGGTATCTTGTTGTTCTTCTGAAACGGAGCTTGGTTCCAGAGAGAAAAGACCCTCATCTGCAGTCGACGGATGAGCATCTATTTCTGTTTCCAGCTCCTCCGAACTGAAAATGTCCGGTGTCTCGTCGATGCTGCCTCAATACATTTGAGGTCTTTTGCTTTTCCGATCACGTAGTTTACTTCTATCAGAATGATTTATAGGCCTCACAGGTTTGTTCTTGATGATCAGGAGACAGGCATGAATTACACACCTTGTGCAAATCAGTATGTGGAAATTTAGAGTGGCTGGAAGGACAACATTTAAAAGGTATCTATTCCATCATCCTTTTGTCCTTTTATTATAAAAAAATATAGGAGAATTTCTGCCCCGAAGGGCATGATGGAATCTAGTCCCCCGGACGAAATCGGTGTAAAAAAAGTTATTGTCTAAATATGGATTGAATCTCAATTGAAAACAATACCGACGTAAAGGATCCTAATGACAGTGTTGACCAGAGCAGAGGATCGCACGACCGAACCAGACAGCAGAAAAACAAATTGAAGAATTGAGTCAATGACCATGCGCACTGCAAGCAAAAGGAGGAGGAATCCCTATATCTCGTCACTCGAAAGACTTCTTCGAAGAAAAACAACTTGCACACTTTCGAGTCCAATACTAGATGGTGGACTTATACATGCCACCAAACACATATACATACACACACACACACACGCATAAATACTTACAAAGCTGGCGAGGAGATACTAATCTTCTGCGAAGTGCACTCAGCACGTGCAGACTAGAGATTCCAACACTTCAAATTCCGCCTGGCGTGCCTTTGTTGTGAAGGGACAGCCTCATCGGAAACTAAAGATGAGGCTATATCCTTTGGTTCATAACACCGATACGGCCCATGATTGAAACTGGGAGGAAGGGCCTAGGAGTCCGTAACTATTCAAAATAACATTATCTACATCGTCAGCTGGGAGAAGTTAACTTATGGGAATGTATACAAAGAACAAGCATTGGCATAGCCAATAGGTCTAGCTTTTGGGACCTTCTAAGTATTTAGTTATGCAGCACAATTTTCTTAGTGCAACAACAACTGTTGCATGGCGAAATACAAAAGGTCCCAAAGATGAGACCTATTGGCTATGCCAAAGCTTGTTCTCCTTTTGCATTAGATTCATGCAAACAAATAGAAAAAAACTATTTTCCATTTAAAACCACGTGCAATTACAAGAGCTGGTGCAGTATATGTATAGCTGCCCACTGTGCTGGGCAATAAAGGTGAGCAGTAAATTAAGTTTATCAACAGACTGAATGAGACATGGCTAGAACTGACTTGTGGCTAAAAGTTCATGCATAATCCTTAGCTCCTACTGGAAGGAAGTGACGTGCTTTACAGTTTATTTGTATTAAATAAACACGATTGGTTTTAACTTTCCCAAATAGTAAAACGGAGCTCTGATCCAAATGTTTCTGTTCCTTCTACAAAAAAATAAAAAATAGAGCATTAAGGTTTAGAGATGCCAGTGAGGTATTGTTCTTATAGAATGTAAAACTGAATGCAACTCTCTGAATAGGGCAAAAAAACGTCCAAAACATTAAATTGGAGGGTTTGAGGGAAGTGTCCGCTGTTCACCATTTTTAGCAAACACACATATATATATTTTTTTTAATCAGGAAGTGAGAAAAATCTCAACCCAATATTAATGTAGTCTCTTTTCTGCCTCTCTGTCAATAACTAGGCAATCTTCTTTTCGTTTTCTTGCCCACAAAGTACTTCTGCTGCTAATCAGGAAACAAAGTGGATCAAGTGTTACTCTATTTACAATTTTGTAATGTAATGCATCGTACTGCTACATTTAAAATGGCGTAACGTATTTTTGTCATGAATATATTTTCATAGCTTGCAGATCTTTGTGATTCATGGAAAGATGTTTTGTTTTTTAAATCCACAACTGCGGATTGCTAGAGAAGAGTTAAAACCATGAATTGCTATGTTTGCTACCATTTTCTGAACATGCAATGTTTACACAACTATCACACAGGGTGCATGCTGCGTTTCTTCAAAGTGCAACCATATCTTTTTCAAATACAATTTAAAAAAAATACACAAACGTGAAGAGCAGCAGACACCGGCGTTGTACAATATTCTGGGATCCACTGGAATGTGTGTAGTTCTTGATTTTCGAGTGTCTTCGGAAAATAATCCCCGCCTCTGTTGCCAGACAGAAGGAGTAGTTTCTTACCTGTAACTCTAGTTCTGTAGTAGGGGTATCTCTGTTATAGTCATAATCTAGTGAATAGTCCCGCCCATGTACGTGGACCCCGGAGCAATCAAAAATAATCACTTAAGCTGTCTTCTTTGTAGTCCTGCATAGACACTTAAGAGAAAAAAATGAAGACAAATAATGCAGCCTAACATATTCAAGGCTACAAAGGCCACCACGTCATCTATACAGTGAAAAGGATAGCCCACCATGTCTGGTTTTACACAATTTACCAAGTTTTCTTCACAGGGAAAACTCCCCTTCACCAAAATCCTTGAAATGATAGGGAGGAAGGGTTGGACAGACAAGCCCCCATAGGCTGCCATTATGTGTCTGGAAAAGGGATACCGTGCCTTTAAGGAACTCTCCAAAGACCCTCGGTATCCCAAGACGCACAGCCGAAGTCCTTTTTCTTTCAGTTCCTTTTGAAGGTGTATAAAGCAAGGCCTGTAGCATACATTACAGTACCATTTTCTCCACAGGGGAGGAGGGCGGGCGCTTATGACTATAACAGAGATACCCCTACTACAGAACTGAAGTTACAGGTAAGAAACTACTCCTTCTGTAGTAGGGGATCTCTGTGTATAGTCATAATCTAGTGAATAGAATGGCAAGCCCATCCCAAAAAACCAACCCGGCGGTGGAGAAAAACAGACAACACCTCTATTGGGCAAACAGATTTTTCAACGAAGCCTGCCCAACCATCAGAGTCCAGACAGTAATGCTTAGCAAAGGTATGGACCGACTTCCAAGTGGCAGCCCTGCAGATCTCTGCAATGGGAACATTACGAAGCAAAGCTGTTGTAGCTGCTTTGCCTCTGGTAGAATGAGCCTTAGGCGTACCCCCTAAGGTCTTGTTAGCCTTCTGGTAACATAACTGGATACAGGATACAGGACACAATCCACCTAGAGATGGACTGTTTTGAGGTGGCAAGACCAGTCCTGACCGACCCATAATTGACAAACAATTGGTCTGACCTACGAATGTCCTTGGTCTTATCCAAGTAGAATTTCAACACCCTTCTGACATCCAGGGAATGGAGAGACCTTTCTGCTGGAGTGGAAGGATTCTAGAAAAACGTAAGTAAAGTTATGGTCTGATTGACATGGAAATCAGAAATCACCTTAGGAAGGAACTTAGGGCGAGTACACATCACAACCTTAGCAGCATGAAATACAGTATAAGGTTCTTGGCAACACAAAGCCTGAATTTCACTCACCCTGCGGGCCGATGTAATAGCCACAAGGAAGGCCGCCTTCCATGACAAGTGCTGCAGAGAAGCCTTATGGATGGGTTCAAAAGGCTCCTTCATCAACCTGGACAGCACCACATTCAGCTCCCATGATGGCGAAGGACGCCGGACAGGAGGAAACACTTTCTTCAATCCTTCCAAAAAATCTTTAACCACAGGGATCTGGAAGAAGAATGTCTGTGAAGTGCATTTCCTATACGCAGTCAATGCTGCGAGGTGAACCTTAATAGAATGAAAATTAAGGCCAGACTGAGCCAAATGCAAAAGGTATGGAAGGATGACGTCTTGCTTGCACGTTTTCGGATCATAATGCTTGGAAGTGCACCAGATGCAGAACCTCTTCCACTTGTAGGTATAGGAAGTCCTAGTGGTGGGTCTCTTAGCTTCCTTAAGTATAGTCATGCAATCTTTAGGGAGAATCAAGAGTCCATATTGCACTATCTCAGGAGCCATGACGCCAAACTCAACGATGAGAGGTTGGGGTGCACCATCTGCCCCCCGAACTTCGTGAGAAGGTCAGGCCGACACGGCAGTCGCATGTGGGGTAGGAGAGACCGGTGAAGCAGGTCCGTGAACCACCACTGTCGGGGCCACTCCGGAGCAATGAGGATCATCCGTGCTCGGGAATGAGACAGCTTGATGAGCACCGCCGGAATCAGAGGAATGGGTGGAAAAGCGCACAGAAAGCTGTTCGACCAGCTGATCCATAGCGCGTTCCCCAGGGTCCCCGGTTGGTAATACCTGGAGGCGAAGTCTCGGCATTTTCTGTTTTCGGCGGTGGCGAACAGATCTACGTCCGGAGTGCCCCGCCTGTCGAAGATGTCTCCTAGCACTTCGTCGTTTAGAACCCACTCGTGGTTTTCTTCCCCAGCCTGCTGAGTGCGCCCGCCTGAGCATTCTGCACACCTGGCAGATGGGTAGCCGTTATCCTCAGTCCTCTGGCTAGTACCCAGTTCCAGATCACCTGCGCTTTCTGTGACAGTGTGCGCGATCTCGAGCCCCCCTGCTTGTTGAGGTAATACATTGTGGTCGTATTGTCCGTCTGCACAAAAAGGAGTTGATCTGGAAGGACGGATGAAAGGCCTTCAGTGCCAAGTGAACAGCTCTGAGTTCCAGGAAATTGATGTGATACGTGGATTCCGCCGGGGACCCCGTTCCCTGGATCTGTAGATGGTCTGAATGCGCTCCCCAGCCATGGAGAGAAGCATCCGTGACGACAGTCTGAATGGGAATGCCCTTGTGGAATGGAACCCCCTTGAGGAGATTCTCTGCGGAGCACCACCATCTCAGGGACTGTTGAGCGTGGAGGGACAGCTTGACCCTGTCGTCCCAGCTCCCCCGCTTCTGCTCCCACTGATTCTCCAGACATTCCTACAACGGCCTCATGTGTAGGTGTGCGTGTGGCAGATGCAAGAGGTCATCGACCCCAGTAGAGAAGACACCGTCCTCACTGTTGTAGATGGAACAGCTATGAGAGCCTGAGCCTTCCGAAGGATCGATAAGCGTCTCTCCTCCGAAGGAGACACGCTTGCTGAAAGAGTATCGATGGAGGCTCCCAAGTACTGTAGGCACTGGACAGCCATCGGAACGGACTTGGACATGTTTATGTGCACCCCAGCTGGTTCAACAGAACGGCCATCCTGTTGAAGTGCAGTTGCACTTCCTGGAAGGTGGAGGCTTTGATCAACCAGTCGTCCAGGTACGGGCAGACAAACACCTTGTTCTTTTGCAGGTGCGCTGCCACCACTGCCATGCATTTTGAAAACGTCCTGGGTGCAGACTTCAGTCCAAACGGTAGTACGGTGTACTGATAGTGATTGGTGCCGACTAGAAAGCGCAGGAATTTCTGGTGTTTCCATGCAATGGGCACATGGAAGTACGCATCCTGCAGATCTATTGCGCAAAGCCAGTCTCCTCTTTGCAGCTGAGGATAAATCTGGTGCAAAGAGAGCATGAGAAACTTTTCCCTGCGAATCCATTTGTTTGCTTGTCGCAAATCCAGAATGGGCCTGAACTCGTTCTTGTCCTTCTTGCGCACGAGGAAGAACCGAGAGTAAAGACCCTTTCCCCTTTGAGACAAAGGGACGTCTTCTATCGCCCTTTTTCTTAACAAGGTATCGGCCTCTGCTTGGAGCTCGCGCAGCTGGAACTGCGAGCGACCTAGTGGAATCGCTGGAGGCGGGCTGACGAATGAAGACTGTACCCATTGCAAACAATATTCAGCACCCACTTGTCCCGAGTAATTTTTCTCCACTCTGCCAAGTGATTCCGTATGCTTCCACCCATCGGAGTGGGTAACGGAAGAGGGGGAAGTAACACCTCATGGTTTAGACCGGGCCCTTGTTCGCCGAGGAGGACTGCTGTCCGCCTCTGCCCCTCTGGCGTTTCTGGAATGGCTGCTGCTGGTACTGCTGTTGTTGTTGCTGTTGACCAGCTTGATGCCCCTGTCCTCGTCTTTGAGAACCATACCTCCTCTGGAACGGGCGGAAGGACTTCTTCTGCTCTTTTGGTTTCTCCAAACCAACGGCTTTAAGGGTCTCTACCTCTGCCCTCATGCGGGCCATCTCCTCGTCCGAATGTGACCCAAAGAGAGTTGAGCCAGAGAATGGTAAATTGGCAACCCTCTGTTGTGCCTCCGGCCTGAGGGATGTAAGGCGCAACCAAGAATGTTGTAAATTGATTCTATGGCAGTAAGCATGAGTCGCCAGGAGAGAGGCGTCCGCCACAGAGCTGATGACTTGATTGGAGACCATCATACCCTCATTCAAAATCTCCTGGAAATCTTCTCTCCTATCCCTCGGGAGTAGGTCCAGGAATTGCTGCATGGACTCCCACAAGGAGCGGTCGTAGCGCCCCAAGAGCTCCGAGGCACTTGCCGCCTTCATGGAGATGGCCGCCGTCTCGCAGACTTTCCGTCCCGCTGAGTCCATCTGATGGCTTTCCTTATCCGGAGGCACCGTAGATGACAGGGTAGTAGCATGCTGCTTCTTGGCCGCAGTCACGATAACTGAATCTGGTACCGGATCCGATCTCAGGAACGCCGGATCGGAATCCGGGGGCCTGTACTTTTTCTGCAGCCGGGACGGAGCTGACTTCACTGTAGCCGGAGTAAGGAAGAGCTCCATAGCCGGTTCCTCCAGTCCTGGTACCAAGGGCAACAAGGGGCGAGACAAATGCCGCTTGTGCAAGGTCTCGAATATCACCGAAGTAGAAGGTGTGGGTACCGTTAACGTGATCCCCAACTTCGCTGCCCCTCTCAATAGCACCTCCTGGAACGTTACGATGTCATCCACCGCTGACACCCTTGTCCGTGGGGAATCCGATAAGGTGGGAGAATATCCCTGGCTACTTGAAGAGTACGTATGACCTATCCCTCCGGTGCCTACGACGGGACCGTGTCGAAGACCGACGGGACCGTGTCGAAGACCGATGGGACCGTGTCGAAGACCGATGGGACCGTGTCGAACACCGATGGGACCGTGTCGAAGACCGACGGGACCGTTTCGAAGACCGACGGGACCGTGTCGAAGACCGACGGGACCGTGTCGAAGACCGACGGTCACTCCGTGATCGGTGTCTCCCCTCTAGACCGTGATCTAGACCTCCGCCTTTTCTTGACTGGGGAGCCCCCCAGAGGCCGACGAACGGGCAGAGGACGATGTAGGAGTCCCTCCATGCCCAGACCCACCTGGTTCTTGATGTCTCCTCTGCTCCAGGCCTTGGAGACAAATCTTCTCCCTGTCAACCAGGGTCCTCCTGGAGAAAGATTAGCAAATCTCACAGGTGTCAGGGACGAGGAAGGGAAACAGAGTATGCATACTCTGTGGGGGTCAGACTTAGCCTTCTTCCTGGCACACTCAGGACACTTATCGAATAAAGCGGACATATTCGACAGAAAGAGTGGGCAAAACAGGCTAAAAGACCCAGCAAAAGAAAGACCCCAGACGTCGAGTGAAACCCTCAAAGCACTTTAATAGTGCCCAAAAAATTGAAAAAATACCCAAAAAGGGAGAGCTCAATGCTCCAGGGTCCTGCTAGCAGGAGCCGGAAAAAAGAACTGAAAGTAAAAGGACTTTGGCTGTGCATCCTGGGATACCAAGGGTTTCTGGAGAGTTTCTTAAAGGCACGGTATCCCTTTTCCACACACATAATGGCAGCCTATGGGGGTTGTGTGTCCAACCCTTCCTCTCTATCATTTCAAGGATTTTTGTGAAGGGGAGTTTTCACTGTGAGGAAAACTTGGTAAATAGTGTAAAACCGGACATGGTGGGCTATCCTTTTCACTGTATAGATGAAGTGGTGGCCTTTGTAGCCTTGAATATGTTAGGCTGCATTATTTGTCTTAATTTTCTCTTAAGTGTCTATGCAGGACTGCAATGAAGACAGCTTAAGAGATATTTTTTATTGCTCCGGGGTCCACGCACATGGGTGGGACTATTCACTAGAATATAACTATACACAGAGATCCCCTACTACAGAAGCAGCAGATCTCAGAGCTAAGTGATCTCACCACGTTTTTGTGTGCCATCTCAGATCTTCTCGAGCTGCGAACGACTCAAAAGGCAGCGCTTAGGCTTCTGTTCACGGCGCTTTGCACTGCTCTTTCTGTGCAGCGCTGCAAAGCTGGAGAGTAAACCGAGCTGACGCTTGACTGGAATGGAATGGAGCTGCCAGAACCGCAGCCGGGTTGGGTCTCACAGGCTGGACGAGGCATGCTGGGAGCCAGAGAGGGTAGTGCTGCTGCTGTCAGGGGTGCAGCAGGTGCAGTGGTACCAAGGCATATGTGAGCAATGGGGCCCTCTGCTTCCCGATGTTTACTACCAAGCTGGGGTCCGTTTCCCATGCTTGCTTCGGTGTTCACGGGGCCCTAACTCTGCTATTGCTTCCGTGCAGCCTGGCTTGGGGTCTCTCGCAGCCTGGAGTTGTTTTAGCCTAAGGCACTGAAACAGAGGTGCGGCTGTGCTGCTCATTAGAGTTTTAACAAGTTCTAAGTGAAGATATTTAAGAGTATTAAAACGTCGATATATTATTGGGAAAGATGAAAGGAGGCATTTTTATGTAAAAATATAACGCAAGAGTAGCTGCATGCTATTTAAATATAATCAGACTTCAAGAAACCTTGAACGCACGGATTTTATTTTATTTATTTCATAGATAAAATTGACATTTCCATTGAGTCATGTGATTTGATTTGCGATCTGCATTCTATGCTTTTTACACATTTATCGAGCGCTGGAGGATGTTATATAGAATCGTTTCATTTACTAAAACGGAATTAACTAACACACAATTTCACAATTTAAATATATTTTATTACAAAAGGAGCTTTATAATATGAGCGAAGCTCTCTTTAAAAAGTATTTCTTTACCCAGTGACTTGACTTCCTGTGTATAACTTAGCATTAACCACAATTAGGAGAGTCGTTTCTAAAGCCTATAGTTCTGATGCCTAGAGAGGAAACGTCTTTTGCTGAGCTTGGAGTTCTTACATGAGAAATCCTGTACATTTCTGTGGACATCTGTTCACAATAATGTATGTTTACATATTTACTTTTAGCTCAAATTTGTAAACATGGGTACTGGAAATTTTTGAAGGAAATGATGCTGGCCTGCCCCTTTCCATCATGTTATTGAAACAGCATGTGCACGCTGGCAGCCACCACACATGTAAATACTAATGCGGGATGTGGTTCAAGTGTACGTTGCACCTATTTTGTTTACACAGCCTTCCAATCTGCGCTTGTTTACATAATTGTGAAGCAAATTATCATCCAATTACAGGCCAAACTTCAGAAGATTTGATCTATACCAAGGTGCATATTTCAAAGCGTCTCCCATCAAGGTTAATGCTGCTCCATGAATCATGGTCCATTTCAAACGTATCCGTCGAGCGTGATCGATTCCAACGAAACCAACTGGCAAATTGCAACTATATATGACGTGCGGTGATTAACATGGCTGACTGCACAGATGTATCGAAGCACACAGGCAAAACAGGGGCGCCATTCTAAGAAAGGCTTTTCACAACTACAAAAAACAAGCATTGCGGCGCGGCCCTGAAAAAAAAAGTGATTGCGATCACGATCGTTGTGAAAGCGAAAGTGATCGCGATGACGCGCTAAAGCAAGGGATGTGCGAGCAGCAGCCGCGTGTGCTTGTGCGCGTTCTAGGAAGCTGGTCGCCGGTTTGGGAGCACATCCCAAAGCCCCTTCTAAATGTCTCTCCGAGCTGCGCATGCGCGCTCTCTCAGCGAGACCTAAAAATGAAATAGAAACAGCACTCAGCAGAAAATATACAAAAAAAACAAAATAACACATAAGGGTTACTACAAGGACTGTATTTCCCAGAATGCTCTATGCAAGTTTAAAAGCACGGCATTGGAAACAGCTGAGAGATTACTATTGGAAAGAGATAAAACTCGAAATGCGTCATGGAGCTTTGTAATGAAGCTGGTTTTTGAATAAAAAATTGTTCCAATTGAACTCCTGGGAGTGTGATATATATATATATATATATATATATATATATATATCTCATACTCCACTCCTTCAAAGAACGAGTAAGGCCACAGCTGAGGAACGATTTGGAAGCGCTTTATTGGGTTGCACAAACAACGGAGAGTATGTTCTCTTCCTATGGCGGATGCATTTCGGCGTTCTTCGCCTCTTCAGCGCCAGGTGCATGTGCTTGTGTGAACGGGTGTGAGTGAGGAAAATATGTCCTGCCTTCTCACCAACAGACCGCAGCTCCTCCCACTACGTTGACCTCACGATGCATACACCTCTTGTAGTCCGCTTGATGTTCGGCGCCTACAAGATCCAGCATGCCACAGCAGTGCATAGGTAGGTATCGCAGGAGTGGAGTGGAAGGGGGAACATTTGCTGCATAGTCTGTGTTTATAATTCAATGTCCAAAAGTACATGTGCGCAGCTGCGCTTCCTCCAGTCCCCATACCGCTTCAACCGCCGCAGCTCAGGAATCCTTTCTGGCGGGGGCAAGTCAAGGAAATCTGACCGGCCCGACGTGATGCACAATGACATCCTCACCGTCATACTGCTTTCTTTGCTGCGTGGTGGACTCTGCAAGATCCGGTACCCCGGAGAAAACCAAAACTGCAAGCAGTGTTCCAGTATTAACAGAGTCTCTTGACAAAGCGGGAGCCTTAAAAGCGCATCACTGGAAACTGCGCCGGAATAAATCATACTCCACTCCTTCAAAGAACGAGTAAGGCCACAGCTGAGGAACGATTTGGAAGCGCTTTATTGGGCTGCACAAACAACAGAGAGTATATATATATATATATATATATATATATATATATACACATACACATATATACATATACACACACACACATTCAGATTTATTGCTTAAAATGCGTTTCTCTGCATTTGAATGCTACCATGCAGGAGAAAGTGAAGCTTCCATTTCACTGAACTAAATAACTCATGGATAAAGACATTTTTGTATGCTATTTCCACTAAAGAAAACTATGCAAACAGGTTATCCAGGGTCTTTGGAAAATTATGCAAGCATTTATGACTATCAATGAAGATCCTATGATGCAGAAGCCTCTTTGTCTCATTTCAAATACGGCCTATCGAAATGGCCTTCAACACTTTCCTCAGAGGAGCTTAAAAAGCATGAAGGAAACAGTCAGTTTGATAGACTTGAATAGGCAAGGCAAATCTGTTAGATGTTCTTTCAACGAGGAATCAGAAATATTAGACATCATTTGGGGAAGTACCATGGGTGGAGGTTCCATATGTTCTGGCTGATTTGCCATGCAATTACTCCACTCCTGCGTAACCTCCTCGTGAACCTTTTCTTTCTCCTCTTCCTTATCATCCTCATGCTTTGTCATATCTGCTTCGGCTAAGCGCAGTGGCGGAATCAGCTACAAAGATGGTAGATATTGCTGAAGTAGGTACACAGTAGTTGATGCGGCTCTAGTGAAGGTATCAGTTGAGGATATAGAAGCTGTGGTGCCAGTGTGAACATGGTGTAGTAGTCATTATGGCTTGTAGAGCCTTGACTTGGCAGACAGGTACCTGCATCATCAGGGGCTCATGATACCAGTGCTCCTACAGTGGTTCCTTGTATTAGGTGTGATAGTGCCTGTCATATTGAGGATAGGAGAAGTGTTAGCCAAGGTCTTCTTCCTGGCTGTATGAGATGGCAAGAACTGGCCTTCACCCTGATAGTCTTACTTTTGGCATTTAACTCTAAGGTCATCTGGACTATATGCTTGTCCAAATGGGCCATCCTCATTTGAATCCTCACACTCTCCTTATGATTCGGAGTCAAACAGTCTGCAGGTGGTGCTGGAGATACCGTCCTTGAAGACCCATGGAAAGGTTGGAGCCTGAGGAATCATACGGGAAGGAAAGTGTTGCATTAGAAAGCACTGAACTAATTGTGCCTGCCAATGCCAAGTTTGTCAATGAAAGTGCTGTTGACAACTAAAGCCTAGATCACGGATCCCTTGATGATGATGTCGATGACTATGATTTAGTGCTTGATGATGAGGTCTTTATTGACGAGGCAGATGTGCTTGCAGGACAAGGTGCAACATAAGACTTGCACACCGATGTGGATGTTTGACCAGGATGCTGATGGTAAAAGTAAGGAAACTGTCAACAGTACAGTTCTCGATAGGGACTTTGTCAACTGTAGTCATTGTGGGAATCCAGATGGAGTCATTCAGACTGATTGGATGTTTCCATGAATAACCTATCATCTACTGAAAAAGATCATTCATGCTCCTTACCATAGCAGTCCTTGTGCGGTTTGTGGATGCTTATTAAACAGGAAGCTAGAAGAGCACTTTTTGTTGATTTGTCCCTGAAAGAGGAAGCTACCTTCCTCTTGAGATGGTAGAATAACCTGTACTCTTGACCCTTAAGAATTGTGGATTAAAATGTATTGCACTCCTGAGTTTAGTATTCAGGGAAAAATGCAGTGAAGAACAAGTTACTTACCTTCGGTAATGTCTTATCTTGCAGAGTCTCTACCTATCTTAGGGAGGTACGAAACAGAAACTGTTAGGACCTAACTAAGAGCACAGCGGATAACAATCTTATCATACTATTATTGTTGCTTATCATGAATCACTCAACATAAAATAAACTGCTTAATCCTTTTAAACAATGACAATAATAGAATCAAAAAAATCTGCGATGATTCAATCTTTTGTAATCTTTGTTTCTGTATTGATTAATATGTACAATTTTGTCATTGATTCATGACTTAATGTTCATACATATACATATTCATACAAGAAATATATGGTGTCTCATGTTTTTAAACATCATGATTGGTACACATCATTAACAGCAATGGATTAAAAATTGGCCCGTTGCATTTCGGGACAATGGGTCCCTTCCTCGGGGGCCACTGTAAGAGAAACAGCAAATAAAGAAGCCACAATTAAATTCTATTTTCTGTACAACGATGTCATCATAATGAACACAGAAATAAAGTGAGCCCACTTATATCGAACGAGACGTACAAGAAGGGTTATGGTGGTTAAAATCATCACTCAGAGAAAGTAGTGCCATTAATGAAATGAGGTGAAATTAAACATGAAAAAGTGATGAAACGTGGGTTGAGATAATAGGCTCATGCATTTAAATGCTATTTAAAGCGATGTGACGATGAAAGTGTGTATTACAAAAGCTTCTAATGTGGAGTGAAAGATAACCATACGCGACCGGCATGATTCATACTTTATAAAACAAAAGAGAGAAGAATTCCCTTGCGCATATATGGCACTGACCTGCAGTTAAATAGAAGTGCACCGCAGCGTAGGTTCTCTTGAGTAAATGACAAAGTCCTATAGGGACGAAGGCTACGAGTGAATAATATAAACGGTGACCGAAAAGTGAAAGTGACCGATAGAAAACGAAACACAACGTGATACCTGTAACTACTGGGTTGAGGGCATGCTCTGTGGTTCCCTTATCTGAAAGTGAATGATGTAAGGTTAATGCTGAAAACAACCTGTAGGTGGCATTTAGAGAAGTTGTAGGTGCTAAATGGCAACTGACCTTAAACAGAATCCACTCGTCACAAGTAGAGTCCTCTGCCAAAAACGAATAAAATTTGGGGGCGAAAACTCCGGTCAGCGCCGTAAAGACGACAAGCAAAAAAAACACGTAATCTTCCAGCCAGCGATCTACGAGAAAAAATGTAGCATGTGTGTGTCTAGCACTACGAGAATATGTGTAAGCAAGAAATAGCTCCTACTGGAGGTCAGCACTAACCTGAAACCGTGATACTCGAGTCATAACGAGAGTAGGAAATCCTTTTTGGTAATTTGCTGAGCGTTAAGATGCTAACCTCAACGCATTGCACATTGAAATACCACGAGAAACGAGAAACAATAAAAGAAGGACCAACGACGGCGGCCAAGTTAGTAGAGTAGGCTAAGCAGTGTAAAGAAAAGTAAACAAATAAAGTCCCATCACCACTGTGTTACATAAAACATTGGTGCCACGAATATGATGTGGTACATTAGAATGATAACCACTGCATAAATATAACAATCAACAACTAGAAAGACAATGAATGCTACAGTGATGACCTGATAGTACCAATACTGCATAAGTTTGACAATAAACATCCTGTGGGACAATAATACAGTATTGGACTTGTAATGCAACGGACATGTACACTTGCAATGACGAAATGTCACAGAGACATGATTAACTGAATTCAGGGAAACGTTATACGTTCACAAAAAACAACTCAAGTCTAGTTTATCATTGAGTCCCATGGGTTGGAATTTTTTTATGAGCATTACCTCTCTCTGAGATAAGTACTGGCTAGTATCCCTGCCCTCTCTTATTTCAATTTTCTCTATAACCAAGAAACTTACTTGTGAGATGTTGTGGTTGTGTTGTAACTAGTGTACAACTAAGTTGGAATTAGTGTTCTTGGTACGTATCATGCTTTTGTGTTCACCTATTCTTACTTTAACTTTACGTTCAGTCTTCCCTATATACATCAGTCCGCAAGGACACAATACTGTAGATCACGAAGTTGGAATTGCAGTCTGCTGTGAACCGTAATGGATATTTGACTTCTGTTCTGGGGGGATGAAAGAAATTTTGTTGAATTACATTACTGCAATGTGTGCAGTTGTTGCATCTTTTCATTCCTGAGTCTTTCTTCTTTTGACTTGTGTTCAATTGTTGATGCATTCTTGAGGGTATCCTCTATCCAAGAAACGATTTTTCAGACGTTCTAGATCATGTGTTAATGCTTCCTCAGTTGAAGAGATTCTTTTGGCCCGCAACATTTGCGAGTAGGGCAAATTTCTGATGAGTTGTGGTGAATGAAAACTTCTATAAGAAAGCGTGTTATTGCGGTCTGTCGGTTTTACGAATGTTTGGGTTTGAATAGTACCTTCGCTCTTCATTACTTGCACATCCAAAAAAGAAATTTCTTGAGAGCTTATGTTGTGCGTAAATTTGATCCTCATATTTTTTGTGTTCAGTGTTTTGATGTTTTCTTCAAGACGTGAGATATCTGTCCAAATTAAAAAGATATCGTCGATGAACCGAAGGTACATCACTAAGGCTCCATTCCTTGCTGGTTAGAATGTGTTTTTCCTCAAATGCCGCCATAAAAATGTTAACGTATGTGGGAGCTCCCCCAAATCCCATTCTAGTTCCACTAATTTTTAGAAATAATTCTTGTTCCCAACGGAAATAGCTGTGTTGCAGGCTGAATAATAGTAGTTCCAACAGGAAAACCTTGTTGGGCCCTATTTCTCCTAGTTTGAGTAAGGCCCACTCTACAGCTTCCATACCTTCTTGCAAAGGAATGGAAGTGTATGGGGACGTCACATCGATGGTACATAGTGTCCAGTTTTGACTGTTAGTGGTATACAGCATCTGTAGTTGGTTTAAAAAATCAGTGGTGTCTTTGATGTTAGTTTTCCAAGAACCTACAAAGCTTTGCAAAAAATGATCGATACATTTTCCAATAGGTTTAAAAATCGACCCTACTCCCGATACTAAAGGGGAACCACAGAGCAAGCCCTCAACCCAGTAGTTACAGCTATCACGTTGTGTTTTGTTTTCTATCATTCACTTTCACTTTTCGGTCACCGTTTATATTATTCACTCTTAGCCTTTGTCCCTATAGGACTTTGTTAGTAATTTACTCGAGAGAACCTACGCTGCGGTGCACTTCTATTTAACTGCAGGTCAGTGCCATATATGTGCAAGAGAATCTGTCTCTCCTTTGTTTTATAAAGCATGCATCATGCCGGTCGCGTATGGTTATCGTTCACTCCACATTAGAAGCTTTTGTAATACACAGTTTCATCGTCACGTCGCTTTAAATAGCATTTAAATGCATGAGCCTATTACCTCAACTCAAGTTTCGTCACTTTTTCATTTTTATTTTCACCTCATTTAAAAAATGGCACTACTTTCTCTGATTGATGATTTTAAACACCATAACCCTTCCTGAACGCCTCGTTCGATATAAGTGGGCTCAATTTATTTCTGTGTTCATTATGATGACATTGTTATACAGAAAATAGAATTTAATTGTGGCTTCTTTATTTTCTGTTTCTCTTACAGTGGCCCCCGAGGAAGGGACCCATTGACCCGAAATGCATCGGGCCAATTTTTAATCCATTGCTGTTAATGATGTGTACCAATCATGATGTTTAAAAACATGAGACACGATATATTTCTTGTATGAATATGTATATGTATGAACATTAAGTCATGAATCAATGACAAAATTGTACATATTAATCAATACAGAAACAAAGATTACAAAAGATTGAATCATCGCAGATTTTTTGATTCTATTATTGTCATTGTTTAAAAGGAGTAAGCAGTTTATTTTATGTTGAGTGATTCATGATAAGCAACAATAATAGTATGATAAGATTGTTATCAGCTGTGCTCTTAGTTAGGTCCTAACAGTTTCTGTTTCGTACCTCCCAAAGATAGTTACTTAACCTAGAGACAGGCAGCCCTTTGACACGAAGAGGCACGCATTAGGCAGATTATAGTGATTTTTTATCACTTTACAATGAGTTATCTTGAATATTTCCTTATAAATTTGGAGTGCTAGTAACCACACTTTAGAATACAGAGTCTCTACCTAGCCACAGATTCCTTATCTAAGAATTATCCTCAAGCATTAGACTGGATCTGGATTTTTTTCAGTGAGCAGTACCCCTGCATGTTAATAGGTAGCGTATTTTGGTTCTGCATGTCCTAGTCCATGTCAGAAGTGACGTGCACAGTGCCTACGTTGGCGCTCCCTCAGCGTGCTGATGTTTTAGGAAGTTGGCTCTTTATATAACCAAAAGAGGTAAACTGTGTAAAGAGTCTAGGTATTCCTTATTAATGGACAGGGGCTTGCTTTAACAATCCCAAAGTGACCTATATGTGGTAGTGTGGTCAAGAAGCCTTAGGTTTATCAGAGGGGAGTGTGTTTTGGAAGTACTGGCAACCCTCCGAGGCTTCTGAAGGATGCACGGCTGCAGAATGAGTTGGGTCTTTGCAATTGTTGAGTCTGGAGCGGGCAGGCAGGGTTTGGCGCCAAAAGTCCACAGCAGTCTTCAGTTCTAACATTTATCGGCTCTTCAATGTCAATCTAAAGTTCTGGTGTCAAGAGGTCACCTAAATACTCAATTTAGGAGAGTGTAGAGTGGTAGTCAATGAGCTACTTATCCTTGGGCTCACTCTGTCCCCTATACGACCACTTGTGAGATGGGGGCATAACCATGTTTCAGTGTTCCTAATTCTGCCATTAAGATGGTGGAATTTTCCTAGAGTGGGGCACATTAAGCAGCTCACCTTAGGGGTGTGTCTGACCAGAGTGTGCCCCACGACTCCTCGCTTAAACATTCCTCGCCTTTCCTGGTGCCAAATGGGCCTCAGGGCAGTGGGTGGCATCTTCCAGGTCTGGGGAAAGCTGTTGTCGCATATGAATGGATGACTGTAATTTATAAAGCTCAAATTCCTGCCCTTGGGCATCTTGGTGCTATAGAAAACGAATATAGCTACAGCAAATGTCAAAAAAGCAAGTCAAGCAAATGATCGGGTGCCTTCTAATCCTGCGAGAAAAGCCCAGTCTTTAAGGCCTTTTTGAATGTAAGTAAAGAGGGAGCATCTTTTAATGTCAGTGGAAGGCTGTTCCAGAGCACAGATGTGGTCCTGAAAAAGCTCTTCCCGCCCTAGTTGGTCCTCCTAAATGAGGGGAGAGTCAGGTTCATGGCAGAGCCTGAGTGAAGCGTCCTCACCGGGACATACCATTTGAGTTTCTCCTTGAAGTGGGCTGGCCCCAGTCCATGCAATGATTTATAAGCTAGACAAAGAGCCTTGAACCTACATCGTTGTCTGACTGGCAGCCAAAGTAGTTTCATGATGGCTCCTCTAGCCAATCAAAGGCAGCGGAGGCTTTAAAACCTCTGGCCTCGATATGCTAATTTACTAGCCATCCTGCTGGAGGAGGTGTAAACACTTCTCTCAGAACAGACTGACAAGACCTCTGAGAGCGAGGCTCTCACCTCCTAGGGGGTCCGTAGAGCATCTGTGGTGGCAGGCTGATCTGTACCAGTCGGCCAGCACACTAGAGAACTAGTAGGGTTCAGGGGGTACCACTAATGTACCTACCTTCTGGGTGCATGTTTTAATAAATCCATCGCTGGAATCAGCAGGGTGTATTAATACAAGATGTTTGATACCAAACACCTTTGGTTTCCATGAAACCATCATGTTGCTGGCACCCTAGTATTCCCCAGTGACCAGTACATATACTTAAGATGGATTTCCTTTTCACTTGTAATGACTAAGAATCTACTTGGACATCACAGGAGCATATCTGCACATGGAGATATGTCCACACATAATATAATTCACTCTGCCTTAGGCCGTTAGGCCTGTTGTAGGGGTGACTTCCATATATAGCATGCAGTGTCTGCAGGCATGGCACACAGGATATATGCCATATTGTGTTTTAACTTTTGTCTGCAACATTTCATGCACCTTGCAATGGCACTGTGCATGCAGGTGGCGAGGGGTCCGTTAGAGTGGCACAATAAATGCTGCAGCTCTCGGGGACCCTCTTTAGTACCCAGGACCAGAACTCAGCGTGCCAACACAGTGGATGCAGCCTTAGATCTGGAGGAATGAACACACAAGCGCTCCAGGGGTTTCTTCTTGGCCAACACGTAGAAGATCTTAATGCAGAGCACAATCCATCAAGAGTTGGTTCATTTCTGCAGGCCTTCCCTTTCTTGTCTGACATACCGAACAAAGAGTTGCTCATCCACCCGGAACAGTCGTGTGCGGTCAAGGCAGAACAACACTCTTTTGGGGGTGCAGCCGGTGGAGTATCTCCTCTTCCTTAGAGGGATGAGGTGGTGCGTAAAAGGTAGGCAAGGTGATGGACTGGCATAGGTGGAATGGTATGACTGCTTTTGGCAAGAAGGAGACTCAGGTCTGAAGGACCAGTCTGTCTGGGTAAAAATTAGATGTACGTAGGTTGAGATGATAATGCCTGCAGTTCACTATCTGGGCTGATGTAATTGCCACCACAACGGCCGTTTGATGGTGAGGAGCCTAGGAGGGCTGTTATGAAGCAGCTCAAAGGGAGCACACATTTGAAAAGTAAGAACCAAACTATGGTCCCATTGAGGCATAAAAAGGGAGCTGGAGGAAACATGACCTTTAAGGAACCTATTTACAATAGGGGACTTGAAATGGGATGGCTGATCTGGCAGCCTCAGAAAGGCTGAGAGAGCAGATAAAAAACCCTTTAATGTACCCAATGCAGAGCCCTCCTGAGCCAGGGTAAGAATAAACAAAATACCTCGGGAAATGGTTGCAGATAAAAGGTCAACCTGTTAGTCTGTGCACCATGCCACACACTTGCGCCAACCACCAGAGTATACCGTCTTAGTGGAGGGATGCCAAGCTGCCAAAATAACATTACGGACTTCGGGCAGAAAGGTCAAATGCTGTCAACTTGTTGCTCAATCTCTACATGTGAAGGCAGATTCGGGAGGAAAACCCTCCCCTGCTTCGACAAGAGATTCTACGAATGGGCAACCTAATAGGAGGACCCATTGACATATTCAACAGCTCAGGATACCAGACTCTTCAAACCAGGTCTGGAGCCACAAGGATGGGCCCGGCTGCTCCTTATCTTCAAGACCTTCGGGCAGGAGTAGTATCAGTGGAAAGGGGTACAGGAGGCCAGAGCTCCACTTGAGATGAAGAGTCTCCGAGCGAGAGCTTCCTAGGAAACTCCAGCACGCAGAACTGATGACATTGTGGGTTTTCAGCAGTGGCAAATAAATCTAACCACAGCTCTCCCCACTGATGAAAGAGAACTTGCACCAACTCTGGCCACTTGTGATCCGCTAGGCATATTCGGCTGAGTTCGTCCGCTCTGGTGTTCAGAGAGCCCGCCAGGTGTTGAACCACCAAGGAAATGCCCCGACGATCCAGTCATGGCCAAGAGATGCGGGCCTATTGACAGAGGGTACACAACCCCACCCCGCGCTGTTTGTTGCAGTACCACATGGCGGTTATGTGGTCTGTGAACATCCGCACTAGCTATCCTTTGATGGAGGGTATAAAGGTTTTTAATGCCAACAAGATCACTTGGAGCTCCAACAGGTTGATGAGCAGTCCAGATTGCACCAGAGATCAGAGTCCTCTGATCTGCACCTCTCCCAGATTCCCAGATTGCCACCCAGTCCTGTAGTGATGTGTCTGTAAGTATCGTCAGATCTGGTTAGGGAGGGGAGAGAGGTCTGCTGCTGACCCAATCGTGGTTCGTCAGCCATCACTTCAGATCTTTTGTAGTGCCTTCCGAGATCTGGATCATGTCAGACATTCCACTGATGCTAAACCCACTGGAACATAAGGTCCCACTTCAGAGCCTCCATATGCTAGTGAGCATGTGTCACAAGCAGGATGCAGGAGGCCATGATGCCCAGCAGCCTCACAGTCGATCTCACCGAAATCCAGGATAGAGGCTGAAACATCAGTATCATAGCCTGAATATCCTGGACTCGAAATTTGGGAGGATAAGCCTGAAACTGCACTGTCTCCAGAACAGCTCTGATGAAAGAGAGTGACTGAGAAGGGATTAGATATGAATTCGACGCCTTGATAGTGAACCCCGGCAAATGGAGGAGGTCCGCCATAGTCTGGAGTTGGGAGATGACCACTTGGGATGAGTCCATCTTCAATAGCCAGTCGTAGAGATAGGGGAAGACTAGCACCTCTGGTCTCCACAGGTGAGCTGCAACCACCACCATTACCTTGGTTTACAGCCAATGGGCGCTGGAAAGGCCAAAAGGCAGCACAGTAAATTGAAAGTGCTCATGCCCACCTTGAACTGCAGGTAATGTCTGTGGGCTGGCAGGATGGGTATGTGGAAACATGTGTCCTGCAAGTCCAACGCTACCATCCAGTGTCCTGGGTCAAGGAAGACAGGACTTGCGAGAGCGTGAGCATTTTGAATTTCACCTTTTTCATGAAGTAATTGAGAGGGAGCAAGTCTAGGACAGGACAAAGACCTCTGTCCTTTTTGGGCACCAGAATTTAGCATGATTAATCAACCACAACCCACTTCTGATGCCAGAATCATCTCTATGGCCAAGAGAGCCTATACCTCGTGGTGGAATAATGAGATGTGATACTTTGTCTGCTGATCGCATGTGGATGGCCTGGGTGGAGGGGTAGTCACAAAGGGGGGGCAATCACCCTTTTGAACACTCTGGAGAGCTCAGTGGTCAGATGTTATCGCTCTCCAGTGGGGCAGGTGATGGGTGCCCATGATGGTCGGAGGGCAAAGTAAAGGGGCTTAGAGGCTGTGGCTGCCGGAGGGGTGGTGGACTGGCCTGATCTTTGGTTACCTGACCTATGAGGCCTGTGGGTGCTGTTTCCTCAGCCAGGCAAAGACTGAGAAGTCTGCTGGCCATGGTGGCGGGGCAGTTTGAGATGTAGCTAAAGCCCCTTCCACAGTCAAGAAAGGAGTGGACGTCAGACAGTGGTTCCCGAGGGGTCATGTAAATGCCCAAGGACCTGGCCACAGCCCTGCTGACATTAAAGAGCACCAGTGCAGAGTTCATAAAGTCATCACAGAGACGGGAGGCATCAAAGGGCATGTCCATGAATGAGACCTGGACATCCCCAGAAAAGCCAGTTGTTCTCAGCCAGGAGTGGTGCAGTAAGGCCACCAATGGTAAAACTGCATTACCTGGCGAGCCGATTGTATCAAGCCCACAGAGTTTGGCAAACTTATCTGCATTTCTCCCATCAGCAACAGCTTGAGAGGGTATGGCTTGAGCCTCCTACGAGACCACAGGCAGCACCTGCGCAGAAGAGTCCCAGAGGAGTGAGAGTATCGGGCCAATAGGCATGTGCTGTTCACCGACTGCAGTGACAGGTTGGCAGAAGAGACCACCATCTTCCCCAAGGTATCCAGCCTCGTGGATTTCCTGTCTGGGGGAGTGGTAGGAAAGTGCCAGAATTTGATTTGGAAGTGGAGGCTTGGACCACCAAACTCTCCGGGGTTGGATGTGTTGTGGGAAACCCTGGGGCGGGTGTCTGATTGCCCTGCAGATGAGAGAGACCCCTTTTCTCCGAGGAACACTGAAACACAGTTCCGGGGACCCAGGCCACAGGACAAGCTGTACTAAACACAGTGCGACAAGGAGAAGATACTGAAAGCATTGGTGGAGTACATGTAGGATAGGAGGAACCCTGTGGACTCATGACCAGAGGCGCGCAAACATCCTATTTGCAGGCTTGGAATGGGAGAAGCGCTTCAACTGTGGTGACTCCTGGCTGAATCGCCTCAGTTAAGACACTTGTCTTGGCAGCCACAGTGTGTAGCTGAAGGTCTAGGACCTCAGCCGCTGCCCTCACCTCCATAGCGAATGAGGTTCCTTTCTCTGTAGCCAGCCAATATCTGGTGAGGTATCCAGTCCACCGGCACCTGCCAGATCCTCACACCAGGTGTCCTTAGTGACATCTAGGGGCTAGTATTTATCAGAGTCCAGTGGCCCCTTTCAGTCATCCCCAAGTCTTAGCCCAAATGAATAGGGCACAGGCTCCAACCTGGGTGGTCTTCGCCCAGTCGGCACCAGAATCTTCATAGGACAATCTCCAGCCGGCTCCGTATAGGAGTCAGTGAGAAGTATGGAGACTGTCCCACCGATGGGGGCTGGCCCTGCCACCGTGGAGACGGCAGCGGAGAAGGTGCCGCTCAGGATCCATCCATGGACCAAGGGGCCCGACTGCCGCGGGGATGAACCTGCTGGTGGAATACCAGTAGGGGCCCCTCCCGAGCCTGATGGACCCAAACTCGGTGAGGTACAAAGGCAGCCCAGGGCCCTTAAATGCAAACACTCCCTCCTCTCGTTGGATGACTTCGACGGAAGGGGTTAGAGTTTTCAACTTCTTGCTCTTCTTCTGTTTGTGGGACTTACCCGAAAGCCTAGATGACTAGGACTACGAGCACTTGGAATGCCTTTGCGACTGATCCCGGGACCTTCCTCTCGACCATGATTGAGACTGTTGAATCATCACATATCAAACAGCAAGGAGTTTGAGGGACCGCTCCCTCAAGGCCTGGGGCTGCATTACTTGGCGGTATGGTAGTGCTTGAGGCACCAAAGACACACAAGGTGTGGGTCAGTCAATCACATTTGCAGGTGACAGGTGTCACAGGGCTTAAAACCAGCCTTCCTTGTGGACATCTCTGCCACATCAGGAGACCAAGTCTCAAATAATCGTTGACCAAAGTCAGTCAAAAAAGACTGGGGGAAGCTATTCTATGGATCTCCTCTGACTGGCATGTAAAGAAAAGAACTGGTGTCAGCGTGCTGGGTTGGCACCTATATAGGCACCACACACTTCATGTCTGGTGCGGACTACGCCACGTCGAGATGATTTATGCCCCCTACTGCCACATAGGGGTACTGCTGACGAAAAAAAGTTGCACATCCAGTCTGTCTTGTGGATGATTCTAAGTTTTTTTCTTTTAAAAGATCAAACTTTTTATTCACACTTAATTTTCCCAACTTATAATTTTTATTATTTTTCATAAACATTTGACCATATCTGACTTACATCATCAATTTATATCCTGAAGTAATAATATGCATTTTACAAAAATGCCAACCCTCACATAAGCATAAATGTATATATGTGTAAATGCTTTTACTAGTGAAAAGCAGTAGAGGCATAAAAGTGTTGCATAAATAAAAACTGAAAAAGTACACAATATTTTTCAGTTTTGTCTCTATAGCATCAGTCAATCTCAAGAGTTACATGATTATTACAATCCCAAAACAGACTATGAATGAATTATGACAATCTCATTGCCTCAAAGCGCGTCCAAAGGAAGAAGAGAGTGGATAGCAGAGAAACAGGTTGAAACAACATGTGCAGTCAGTTGGTAAACCTATCCAAAACTAAATTCACCCTTACACCTCTCTCCCAAGAAGGCACCACTATGGCTGTTTCCAGCAGCACCTGTACATTTATCCGTTAGATCTGTTCTCTCTGACCTCAGCGAGGCAATCACCATGTCTACAGAGAGCTCTACTCCCCCTGTAGATTCAGTGAAAACACCCTGACACCTTCACCACGAGAGTATACCACTCTTGCCTTTGTAGAACACCTTCAGTTGGGCTGAATATTCCACGGATGCCTTTTGTCTTAGCGGTAAATATTTTCCTCACTGCTGGCAAATGTCTTTTCCTAAGGAGGGTATTTTTGCACTTTTCAAAAAAAGAACAGTAGGTGGTGATTGCCACATATCACAGATTTCTTATGCACTGCACTCCTTATACCCTCATGGCTATATGTTCAAAATGCTACATAAGTAATAGTTCTAGAATACCAAAATTAATCACAAATGTCACTTATTGGGACTAAAGCGAATAGTAAGTTGATGTTCTTCTGTCCAGTCGATTGTTGACTATCACTAAGGGCCTTTCCTATCAGAGCAGTCATATCAGCCTCATTGTTCAAAAGAAAATGTCAGGGCTGGACTGCGAAGTTAAAACCACCCTGGCAACAATGCTAAATTCAGCCCCAACCTGCAGACGTGCTAATGTGCGCCAGAAGCAGAGCAACTCTTTCAAGTTGCCGCTGGGATAGTCTAACATGCACCACCACTCCTGGAGGTTGAAACCGGTCTCCAGCCCACCGAGGGATTGCCAACTTTCCAGTCTGGCCATGGGAAAACTGCATCCAACCATTCTATTGCGTGGTGCTGCCAAATGCCTCATTCAAGGAAGAGAGACCTAGAGTGACAACTGGAATTACTTGAGAGAAGGTTGAATTTCCATTTGCATACTGCGGAGCAGAGCTTACATGTGATTATGGGCTCGAGATGTATTTATTTATTACCTCGACTACACTACATATAATATATGGCCAATGATCTTTCTTCTGGATTGTCATTTGGTTCTGCTATTAACATCATTGTGGAAAATGATGTAAGGCAATTTTTTGCATTTTTTTTATTTATTTATAACTGCATTATTATTTCAAACAGTGAACATAAAAATGCAGTCAAAATGCAGTAATCTGTTAAATGTGTGCATATTCGTACATCACAGCAAACCTCTCTGTTTACATTTCCATTCAATTCCATTTTGTATTTCCTCCACACGGAGGCATGTATGAGGACTTTTCCTGGTATTCCAATTAAATCACATCTTACTTTGACATTAGGTAAGCTGTAAGAGGCACCCATATATCCTTAGGTCTGAGGGCCACAGGTAGCTTCTCCGCGTATATGTTAAATTGATCTCAACAACATACAACATCTTTTAACCATTGATATATCTTGGGAGTTGCCTTATCCCCCCAGTGGATAGCCACCAGTCGTTTAACAAGTAGTGTGGTAAAGGATACCAGCTTGCGATTGTCTGGCTGCAGAGATTTAACTAACCCCAATAGAAATATCTGTGGAGTTCATCTCACCCTCTCCATCACCATTTTGGACAGGGCCTGTACTACCCACATCCAGAATCTATAGATCAGTGCGCAGGTCCATGCTAAATGCATGAAATCAGCATCCAATGTCCAACATCTAATACACTGGGATCTGGAGCAGAGCCCATATTTATGTAATTGAAAAGGGGTATAATTGAGTTGCTGTCAATATTGAAAGTGTATTATTCTCAGGTTACAGTTGGCAGTGAGTCTCACTGTAAGTGCGCAGCAAGCTCCCCAGTCCCCCTGTGACAGCAGTATGTCCAGCACTTCATTCCATCTATCAAGGGCTGCTAACAAGTCATCAGGAATCTCCTTCTGATAAGCGTTATAAAAGGAGTTATAAGACCTTTACGTGAGCTACATGTTAACATTGTCTGCAGCACCCCTAATGTGGCTGATCCTTCCAGGAATAGGGGATATAGTGATCGCACAGCTACCCGGAGCATAAGATATATGAACACCACTAGTGGGGTTTGGGGCCGGGTAGAAGAAAATGTTGGTAGCTACAGGAATTTTTCTACATCGTAAAGGTCTCCCAAAGTAGTTAGCCCCACCTTCGCTAGTATGTCTAATGCTTTAGGTTTGTGTGTAATGAAAATAGCTGGGTGGGATGTCAAGGGAAGTGCTGGTGCGGACATCGAGAACTAACCAGCCTTGACACTCAATCTATGCCAGGCCTTTGAGGTGCGGCGCATGGTGTTAATATCCAATCTTAGATCTCTGTTCGCTCATACTGTAAAAGGTACTGGAAGAGCGTCATTACATTCCACCGCTTGGTGTGGCAAATACTATATTGGAAAGTACCAATAATGTACCAACTGAGCTTGTGCACAAAAGTAATTCAGGTACAAATCCGGGGCCCCAAACCCTCATACGGTTTTGTCAATGTAGTGCAGCTACACCTAGATTGTTTACCAGCCCATACCAGTGTTATTGAGCAAGTTTTGATGGTCTTAAAAAACTCACTGGCCCACAATATAGAAATGTTAACAAACATATACAGAAACCTGGACAGTATAACCATCTTCGTAACTGCCACACAGTCAGCCAGAGAATGAGGTAATCAGATCCATCTAATCCTTTGTGGGTTCCGGTGTAGCATGCTACTCGCTGAAAAAGCACTTTAACACCCCATCAAGAGTAGCACGCGCTATATAAATGCAAACATTTTCCCCTCTTCTATCTCTCCACTATCCTTCTCAATCCAAATAACTAGCTACCATATCCACCACTCAATTACTTTCATATTTTCAATATACTAATTCACCACTAAGCCTTCATGGGTTCCGGAGTAACATGCCACTTGCCAAAAAAAGCATTTTGACGCCTCGTTAGGGGCAGTAAGCGCTATATAAATGCAATTACAATACAATCTAGCTACTTGGTCTACCAATTTTGTAACTGCTCGTCCATAATTCAGCCAGATCACGACCTCCGGGTCCCTATGCACCCATACCCAGAGATATTTAAATGGTTCTGTACACTACTCTAGTGGAAATTTCATGGAATGAGGTTCAGTGGCCTGGGTAAGAGAGAATAAGGACGATGAACAAGTTACTTACCTTCGGTAACGATATATCTGTAAGAAACAGTAGTTAGTATTAGATTCCTTACCTTAGAATATCCCCAGGCGTCAGTCTGGATCCGGAAACTTTTGCGTAGCAGTACCCCTGCGCGTCGGTAGGCGTCGTCTGCAGGCGTCTCCTGCGGCTCCGCGTCCGTCGTCGTGCGCCGTGATGACGTCGCTGGAGTATATACACGCCGCCTCCGCGCGCTGACGTCAGTTCTTTGTACATAGCTTTTCCGCGCCAGAACACGCAGAGCCATGTGAGAACCAACACTGGTGCCATTTGAAACTAGGGCCCTGAAAGGGATGTCCTTAACCCTAGGTATCAGTTCGCAGAACGGGGAGGATGGGCGGGGCGGTAAGGAATCTAATACTAACTACTGTTTCTTACAGATATATCGATACCGAAGGTAAGTAACTTGTTCATCTGAAAGAAACAGGTTAGTATTAGATTCCTTACCTTAGAATAGATACCCCAGCAATACCAACCCCGGTGGTGGGTCTGCGAACCGATACAATCCTACACCAGGAAGTCCTGGAGGACCGAACGGCCAAAGAAGCCATCCCTCCGGACTTGACTGTCCAGGCAGTAGTGCCTCGCAAAAGTGTGCAGCGAGGCCCACGTAGCCGCCTGGCAAATGTCCTGCAAAGGGACTCCCCGGCCCAGGGCAGTAGTAGCTGCCGTGGCCCGAGTGGAATGGGCCCGCAGCCCAACAGGAGGCTCCTTCCGAGCCAAAGAGTAGCACGCTTTGATGCACAGAACGACCCACCGAGAGATGGTCCGTTTATGTACCGCCCGTCCCTTCTTCGCACCCACGTAGCCAACAAACAGTTGGTCATCCACCCGGAACTGCCGTGTGCGATCCATATAAAATGAAAGCGCCCGTTTTGGGTCCAGACGATGGAGCCGCTCCTCATCCTTTGAAGGATGCGGAGGCGGGAAGAAGGAGGGGAGGGTGATGGACTGCCCGATGTGAAAAGCAGAGACAACTTTGGGCAGGAAAGAAGGTCTAGTTCTCAAAACCACCTTGTCTGGATGAACGGACAGGAAGGGAGGTTTGACAGAAAGAGCCTGGAGCTTACTCACTCTCCTGGCAGAGGTGATGGCAACCAGGAAGGCCGTCTTTAAAGTCAGGAGACGGAGAGGACAGGAATGAAGTGGCTCAAAGGGAGCGCACATCAAGAAGGTCAGAACCAGGTTCAAGTCCCACTGAGGCATCACAAACGGGACAGGTGGATACATGTGTGTGATGCCCTTCAAGAATCTTGTTACAATAGGGGACTTGAACAAAGAAGGTTGATCAGGCAGCCTCAGAAAGGCCGAAAGGGCAGAAAGGTAGCCCTTGATAGTGCCCAGAGCAGAGCCCTGCTGGGCAAGAGAGAGAAGGAAGAGGAGAACCTCGGAAAGAGGGGCAGAAAGAGGATCCACAGCCTTTGCTGTGCACCATGCCACAAATCTGTTCCACCGGCAGGCGTATACCGACTTCGTGGAGGGACGCCTGGCTGCCAGAATCACATCACAGACTTCAGGAGGCAAGTCGAATGGCCTCAACTGTCGCCGCTCAATCTCCACGCATGGAGGTGGAGACTGGACAGGTTCGGGTGGAGGACCGTCCCCTGCTGCTGCGACAGAAGGTCCTCCTGAAGGGGCAGGCGGATCGGGGGACCGACCGACATGCTGAGTAGCTCGGGATACCAGTACCTTCGAGCCCAGTCCGGAGCCACAAGGACGACTTGGGCCCGGTCGCGCCTGATCTTCTTCAGCACTCTGGGCAGAAGTGGTATAGGCGGAAAGGCGTATAACAGACCGCAACTCCACTCGCGCCGAAAGGCGTCGCCGTGCGAGTGCCGTCTTGGAAACTCCAACGCGCAGAACTGATGACATTGCGCGTTCTCTTCTGTGGCGAATAGATCTAACCAAGGCTCTCCCCATCGCAGAAAGAGGCCTTGCGCCACGTCCGAGTTCAGACGCCATTCGTGATCCATCGAGCACCGACGGCTGAGTTCGTCCGCCCTGGCGTTCAGAGAACCGGCCAGGTGTTGAACCGTCAGTCACGCCCTGACGTTCCAGCCATTGCCAGAGACGCAGGGCCTCCTGGCAAAGGGTCCACGACCCCACCCCGCCTTGTTTGTTGCAGTACCACATGGCGGTGGTGTTGTCCGTGAACACCTGCACTACACTCCCGTTGACAAAGGGGAGGAATGCCTTCAGTGCTAGACGAATCGCCCGTAGCTCCAACAGGTTTATATGGAGCCGGGACTCCGCCGGAGACCAGATGCCTCTGATCTCTGCCTCTCCCAAGTGGCCTCCCCAGCCCTGGAGGGACGCGTCCGTCACAACAACGTGCTCCGGCTGGGGAAGGGAGAGGGGTCTGCCTCTGACCCAATCGCGGTCCGTAAGCCACCACTGCAGTTGTCTCGCAGTGCCCTCCGAGATCAAGACATGGTCGGACAAGTTGCCCTGATGCTGGGCCCACTGAAACTTCAGGTCCCACTGCAGAGCCCGCATCCGCCACCGGGCGTGATGCACCAGAAGGATGCAGGAAGCCATCAGCCCCAGTAGCCGCAGCGTCAACCTGACCGAAACCCGGGATAATGGCTGGAAGATGGGAATCAAAGCCTGTATATCCTGGACCCGCCGTTCCGGTGGATAGACCCGAAACTGCGCCGAGTCGAGAACCGCTCCGATGAAAAGGAGCTATTGGGAGGGACACAGGTGTGATTTCGGCACATTGATGGAAAACCCCAGCCCATGCAGGAGGTCCGCCGTCATCTGAAGGTGGTGGACGACTGTCTGGGGCGAGCCCGCCTTCAACAACCAGTCGTCTAGATAGGGGAAGACTGAAACCCCTGATCTGCGCAGATGGGCTGCGACCACCGCCATCACCTTTGTGAACACCAGTGGGGCGCTGGTAAAGCCGAAGGGGAGCACGATAAACTGAAAATGCTCCTGGCCTACCGTGAACCGCAGGTAACGCCAGTGGGCCGGCAGGACGGGGATGTGAAAATACGCATCCTGCAAGTCCAACGCTACCATCCAGTCTTGCGGGTCTAGAGCAGCCAAGACCTGAGCCAATGTCAACATCTTGAACTTCTCCTTCCGGAGGAAGCCGTTGACGTTCCTTAGGTCCAAGATAGGACGTAGGCCCCCTTTGTCCTTCTTGGGCACCAGAAAGTAGTGGGAATAGCAACCACATCCTACTTCTGGCCCAGGAACGCGCTTGATGGCCCCCTTGGCCAAGAGGGCCGTAACTTCCTCCTGCAGAAGTGTCAAGTGGTCCCCCGACACACGGTGGTTCTGCGGTGGCATGGCTGGAGGAGTGGTCTCGAAGGGGAGGGAGTAGCCCCTTCGGACGAGCTGCAGCACCCACCTGCCCGATGTTATTGTGCGCCAGTGGGAGAGGTGATGGCGAACCCTGCCGCCCACCGGCGTCACATGGGCCTGAAAGCATGGACTAGGAGGATTTAGAGGCGGATGCTGCGGGGGGAGTTGTGGTCTGACCTCGCCGCTGTCCCCGACCGCCACCACGGCGGTTCCCACGGCCGCCGCCGCGTTGAGAAGTCTGTTGCGGCGCGTGGCTGGCAGCACGTGTGGGACCGCCCCTTCCGTGGCCACGAAAGGAGCGAAACGAACCCGTTTGCTGGCGCTGGGTCGAGAGACCCAAGGACTTGGCCGTGACCCTGGAGTCCTTGAAGCGTTCCAGCGCGTGGTCCGCTTTGTCGCCAAACAGGCGACTGCCATCAAACGGCATGTCCATCAATGCATTCTGGACATCTGCCGAGAAATTGGCGGATCTCAGCCAGGCGTGGCGACGAATCGCCACCGTCGTGGACATCGCCCTGCCCAGTGAGTCGGTCGTATCAAGACCACACCTTATGGAGTATCTTGCTGCGTCCCGGCCTTCAATCATAGCCTTGCCGAGCTTAGCCCGTACCTCCAGCGGGCATTCAGGCAGCAGTTCCGCGACCGTATCCCACAGAGAGTGGGTGTAGCGGCCTAAGAGGCACTCGGTGTTGCAAGACCGCAGTCCCAGACTCAGGGACGAAAAGACCTTCTTACCATACTGGTCGTACCTCTTAGATTCCCGGTCGGGCAAGGCCGACGGGAATGCGGTCTGGGAAGTCGAGGCCTGGATCACCAGGCTCTCAGGGGTGGGATGGGTGGACAAGAACTTTGGGTCATCCGTACACGGACGGTGGCGTCTGGCCACGTTCCTATCAACAGGCGAACCTGAAGCGGGCCTGGACCACATGCCCAAAAGAACGTCAGTTAAGGCCTCATTGAACGGCAGCAGTGGCTCCTGTGGGCATGACTGCGGTTTGAGTACCTCAGTGAGGATGTTAGTCCTCACGGCCGCGACGGGGAGCTCAAGTTGTAAGGCCTTGGCAGCACTCATCAACACCACTGAATAAGCTGCCCCCTCCTCCGTAGCCACGGTAGGAGGCGAGACAAAGCCAGGGTTGGGGGAGTCATCCAGACCACTGGCGTCACCCAAGTCACCTGTCCAGTCCACATCGTACTGACACTCGCGGGTCAGAGGGTCCTCAGACCCCTCCCACTCCTCTCCGCAATCTACATCCTCACCATATTCGGAGTCAACAATGTAGACCGGCTCCCCGGGGTCAACAGGCCCCATCGGCGTCGGACTCGGCGTCGGGCGACGCCGGTTCGACTCCGCGGCCGGAGTCGGAGAGGGAATGGGGGCGGCGCCGTGGGTTGCCCCGATGGAATCGGCGCCGGAGAGGCCGGTTGACCAGCCGGCGTCGACCCTGAAGGTCCCTGCGGCGCCGGGGCCGGAGCCGTCGGCAACGTCGGGGCCGTAGCACCCGACGGCGTCGAGGCAGGAGCACCCGAACCGCTAGGGCCCCCGGACGGGACCACCGGGCCCGCAGGCACCATAGGCCCCGTCGGAGGAGACAGTGCCCTCATGGCCATGAGGAACGCCTCTATCTCCTCGGGCGACGCGCCCTGCCCAGGGACCGCAGGGTATGGAGCAGGCCGCGTCGGCGACTCACGCGGAGCCGCGGGGCCACCCGAACCCCCGGCCTCATCGCGCGAGCGTCGGGGGGAGTCGGGGGTACGATGACGACGCCCCGACTTCTTGTGCTTCCTACCTGAGGAACCAGAGGAATGGTGACGACTCCCGGAGCGCTCGTGACGGCTCCGCGACCGCTCTCTCGATCGTTCCCTAGACCTCCGTCCGGACCGGGACCGCTCTCGACGCGGGGCCGACACCCGGAGCTCGAGTAGCTTGCGGGACCGCTCCCGTCTAGCTTTATTCGTCAAGGCCCGGCAATCGACGGCGTCCACGTCGTGGTCCGGGCCCAGGCACCGGAGGCAGAGGCGGTGATGGTCCGTGACCGACATCGTGCGGTCACAGCCGTCACAATTCTTAAAACCGGGCATCCTACCGGCACCTTAAGAGTAACAGTAAAGATTCAAAAACTTTGGTCAAAGACCGGAGTACTGCTCTTCGGATCTGCGCTAACTGGCGCGGAAAAAAGAAGAACTGACGTCAGCGCGCGGAGGCGGCGTCTATATACTCCAGCGACGTCATCACGGCGCACGACGCTGACGACGGACGCAGAGACGCAGGAGACGCCTGCAGACGACGCCTACCGACGCGCAGGGGTACTGCTACGCAAAAGTTTCCGGATCCAGACTGACGCCTGGGGATATTCTAAGGTAAGGAATCTAATACTAACCTGTTTCTTTTGTGACAATTGATACTCAGACCCAAGTACCATTTATAGCTGACATACTGGCGTAAGAGGAGTGCCAGCTTAGCCTCAGGGTTGAGAACGTAGAGCATCATATCATCGGAAATGAGGAGATGGCAAGTGGCCACTTTCAAATCCGAGGGTGCAAAACACACAAGATGATGGATGGAATGTTGCACAATGGCAAAACAGTTACCCCCAGTCACAGATCTGGGTTTAATCCATCGTTATTTTGCTGACCAAGCCACCCTAGTTCAGACATTGCCATATGCAAATCTGTCTTGATCCTGTGCCTCATGGGAATAGTCCAGACCGAACTGCCAAGCCTGGACCGGAATCAAGCATCCTAGGACCGGTTTCTGGCTATCAGCCTTCATCAGCCAGGATAGCTTGACTCCAGTGGCGTAGTGAGCACAGAACCCACGTCTGGGCATACCCTTCCCACATAGGGTGAACAGCAAAACACACAAGATGATGGACGGAATGTTGCACAATGGCAAAACGTTCACCCCCAGACTTTTTCCTTGTTCGCGATCAGCAACATCAAGTTGCTGATCGCGAGCGTGGAAAATAAACCTCCCGGCGAGAATCTCAGCGCGGGGAGGTCGGGTTTCTCATTGCGAGTGGTCGCGTATGCTCGCGATGAGAAACTACCAGTCTGCGTCGAGAAAACTGCCGCTCGAGTACAAATCTACTCGAGAGCCAGAAACCGACGACTTGCACTGTGCAAGATGCCGTTTGCAATGATTGCACAGTGCGGACAAGCATCCGGCACTGTGCAATCAGTGCGAACAGCATTTTCCTACCGCTCTACGCAGTTCGCGTAGCTATGCGAAGCGCTACTACGCAAACTACGCCCAGGGTTAGTATAGGGTCTTCCAGAAGGGGAACGGGGAGAGGAAGGGCGGGGGAGCGCAAATATGTCCACGATACTTGTTCCACCTTGACCATGTATGAGTCAATTTTTAGGGACAGTGGCTATTATTTTGGCCCAGATTTTGGTGTCTATATTTATAAGGGATAGGGGCCTATAGGATTTGCACCATTCTGGGGCCTTATTCGGTTTCAATAATGTTATTATGAAAGCTTCACGAAGTGGAGGGGCAACGTGTGCTTTTATTGCACTTCTATTTACATTGCATGCAAGTATGGCGCTAATAGCCCTGCATAGGTCTTGTAGACTCAATGGGAATTCCGGCCCAAACTTATGCTTTCCTATTTGGCAGAGTGCTTAAGGCTTCTTTCACTTCCTCTATTGTGATTGGTTGCACCAGAAATTCCCTGTGTCCCGGGGAGAGCCATACTAAGGTCACATCTTCCACATATTCAACCATGTCTGCTGCCGTTGTGGCTTCTCGCGGCCCATACAGACGGCTGCAGAGATCCATAAATTGTGACAGAATGGCTGGGGTGTCATAGCATCTAACCCCATTTTGGGCCCCTATCTCTACAATATGTTTTTTTTGCACTTTGGTTCTGTTATTTTAGAAGCTAATGTATGCCCCGGTCTTCTGCCCTCCCCGTACGATCTTGCTCTCCATTGTCTAAACATACAGCGCACTTCCTGCTCTGCTGTTTCTGATTATTTAGTGAGGTGTTCACGTATTTCTGGTAGTGTGTGCTTGTCAGGACATAGTTCATAGCATCTCTCCAGTGTTTTTAATTTGCTTTCTATATCCTTTTGCCGTGAGGGGAGTGCCTTCGACGACTCTTGCCTGTACTCCTATACACTTTCCTCGAATGGTAACCTTGAAGATTCCCATAATGTCCCAGCCTCTTCCACAGAGCCCGCCTTTTCTTGCAAGTAGAGCGTAATTGACACCCCTCTGTGGATAAATCTAAGCTAAGTATTCTGTGGGGAGGCGTGGGGTTTCGGGGGAAGGGGTAGGGGTGGGGGGTGGGGGGAGGCCAGTTACAGTTATGTTGTGGGAACGTTCATAAAACTGTGAAGGAATCGGGAACAAGAGTCTCCTCCTCGGTCTAGTTCTGTGGTCTGAATCCGGATTCGTATTGATATAAAATCGTGTTCCACCTCGGTTGAGGTGACAGAGACTGCTGCTGATTATTGTATGTAACCTGTTGACATGGAGGAACATCTAATAAAGACATTTACAAAAAAAATGCATGGGTGTAGCAACAGAGACCAAAAGGGCGAAATGGAATAGGATTAGGGACTAGAAGGTAGGGGGAAAGACACCCAAGGGGAGCTAGAGGAGACAGCAACGAGGAGACTAGGAGGAGATCGCAACAGGTAGCAGGAGGGTGGGAGTAGACAGCAACAAGAAACAGGAGGGTGGGTGGAGACAGCAAAAGGGAGGTGGGGTGTCAGGAAGGCCTCTTGCCCTTCTTGCACAGGAACAGAATGCCACCAGGACTCAATGCCCCACTCCAACTCACTCATCGTCAATCTTTACTTGCACAACAAGAGAACTCAAAGGGCGGAAAGGGGTTTGGGACAGAGAAGAGACTGCCAAGTTTTCATCAAATCTTCTATCTCCAGACTTACTCGGCTGGTTAATCTTCCACGCCTTAGTTAATGAATTACTGAAATAAGATATGTACATTTATTATCGTTTCTCTACTATATCTCCTTAATCTAAAACATATATATTTATATATATACACATTTGTCTTATTTACATACTTGTCACTTTCTTGGCTCTTGCCACTCTTCTATTCTTTTGTTGTTTTTATTATGTTTGTTGATTTCTTTAATAAATTATTGCACACTTCTTTTCTCTCTATCTTGAAACACTGTTCTTTAAGCAGATTCTGTAATTTAACATATTATTATTACCTTCACAATTCTACTTTTATCTCTGCAAATTTTTTATTCGTTGTAGTAATACTTTACCCCTTAGTGTTTTCTTGTAAACTCTGTATTAGAATTCTCAACCTGTAGTCTCCTAATACTTGTACTTTATTTCTTTCTTCAGAATACTAAAGTCAGAGGAAAATACATCGAAGGACTCACTCTTTTACTCAGGTAAGTTCTAAGTGTTTCTTATTTACTCAAAAACGATGCAAATCTTTCTTTGTGAAATATCTTATGACTCAAGAAATATTTACTGAGACTTAGCTAGGAAATAATTATTAAACGTAACTGAAACATACTGCCAGTTCACAAAGCTCTCATTCAAATGCTGCTCGTACCTCCTTATAAATAATCGTTTCCTTGAACTATCGCAAAATTCATTCACTAATCCCACAAACACAACTGCGCATATGCCTCACAGTGTCTTCACGGAACTCTAATGGGTTTTCGAGTTACTGGGCAACTGCAACGGAAGACAAATACTACGCACAGACTCACTCAATGTGACAAGAACAACCTTACTTGGATTCTGCGGTCAGCAACAACTTCTGTACACTTTTCCTTCCTATGGTGCGGCGAAGCTAAACGATTATAGTAACGCGATTCGCTACCCTGACTAAACATTTGCGCCGCTTCTTGAGGAAGAGTCCTACTCTTCTGGAAACTCAGGTGAAGTGCAAGATTACAGAGGAGATGTTCCAAGATATTCAATTTGTGCCCTTCTGCATGAAACACTAGACGGCTGCACTAAAGATAGTTTGCTATCTTTGACTTTTTCCTGTACTTCCTTGTTTTGAAATTCACCCTTTTTCTAGAGTCATGGGATGTCTTTAAAGTGATGGCATTAACGGAAAACCTAGTAGTGTTAAGACTGTGACAGGTTCTGACAGGGGCGAGCCCTCGAGGGAGAAGCCCCTAAGTGAGAAAGCAGAGAAGGGTTTGGGGGTACAGAAGTACACGGGCTAGAGAGATAGAAACTGAAAACTGTGAGGGGATGTGAAAAACACGTGGAGGGAGACAGCTGGATATCACATGGCTTAACCAAAAAGAAAAATTGGACCTCAAAAGTAAGCAGTGGAGAGACGCAAGTAATCAGGCTATGCTTCAGTGGAGGTAGAAACACATGACGATGAAGTCCCCAAGAGGAACCTTCACTCTTCCGACCTCGCCCTGGCAGAGGTCCCCCGCATCCACCGAAGCAGAGCCGGAGGGAGAGCTTTCTCCTACACCGCCGCCACACCATGGAACACTCTCCCAGTTGAAATAAGACGCTCGACTACCCTACTCACCTTCAGACGGGCACTTAAGACCTGGATTTTCAACTGATCGGAGCTGCTAGACCTACCCCATCACCAGCGCCTTGAGACCCTCGCGTGTGAGTAGCGCGCTTCACCAACCCATGATTGATTGATTGAAGTCAACCAATGGGTGTGCTCCAAGCCCACTGTAAGCTGACAGTAGGTCTTTTCACAAATAGATACTTGTGTGGTCTGATAGCTGTCCTACAAAAGGGCCACTGCTGTGAAATGTCTATTCTGAAACATATAGTGGCTTAATTGTTTTTAAACTGTGAGAGAAGGAGATTTATTTTTTATGAGTGTACTATTAAAGTTGTACATTTACTCTCTGTGGTTGGTTTAGTAAGGAGATTTACCTTGTAAAAAATTATTTTACGTAGTAACCAAAAGATAGGTGTCTCCTCACATATTTCCTAGTAAAAATATCATCCATGTCCGTTAGGAGAATAGAGCAATAACAAATTGATCTGCACCTTCTCCCATTCCACAATACAGTTTATATTGCTCTTTCAAAAGATAGGTGTATTATGTTGGTTATGTGATCCAGAGGTTATTAGACATAAGGATTTTAGGAAGAAGAATTATGTTAGATGCATTCAACATTTGCCTTAAGCTTAACAATTTTAAACTAATGTTAGCTTCTCTTGAAAAGTATCCAAAATCACCACGATTTATCTTTGAGTCTTGTTCTTACAATCCTAGTAAAGGCTATATCCCTTTCCTCCTATAGAAAGGATCTTGCATTGCCGTGTCTCTAACCCTACCCTCCTCTTTCCCTCCTTCATTCTCTGTCTACTTCCCCTGCTCCTACCCCCCCCCACTCACCTTGCCTGCTTTTTCCCTTACCTGTATGTTCCTTTTTGTTTGTCTCAACCTTACTTGTCACTATGTTGCCATGCTCTAATAACTGTAACCTTTGTAAAGCTGTAACCTGCAATTATTGTCTGATCCTCATGTAAAGCGCTCTGATACCTCCGGGTCTAGCCAGCGCTATATAAAACCTTTAAGTAAATAAATAAATCACTGCATCTATTCTAGTCTTTGTTTCATTTTTGAAAATGTATATATCTACTGTTTTATCCCAATTAAATGTAGAACTCGAAAGACTGCCAAGCTGATTATTCGATTCTAGAATAGCCAGCAATGATTTATCTGGCTCTTAAACTATCAAAAGAATGTTGTTAGCAACTTTAGTTAACTCTAACATTTACATGGACTAATCCTATGAAGTCCTACCAGTCTATTTTTCAAATAATCCTTTCTGTGTGTACTGGGCTTCTCATGTGCAATCTTATTTGGTGAACCAAAGATTAGGCGGGCACATTCTCACTAGAGGTTTAGCGTCTAAAGTAAGGGCATTGTGCCAATCAAACCACAGATGTAGTGGGGCTTGGGTTTACTATAAAAATTAATAAAGGGTGTTTTTTAGATGGGCGTTGTTAATAATACAAGCAATAAAGTACACACTGTAATTGAAAGGTCACACTTTCCACTTGATAAATCATCATAACATACATACTTGTATATCCCTCGTGACATGTTTTCGATATATTTGGCTTTGTCCTGCACTCCACAGTGGTAGTGGTAAGTCTTGATACAAGCTTTAATTTCACATCCAATGGTGGCACCAAGTTGACTGCAAAGCGTACATTTCTATCACAGAAAAATAAAGACAAAAAAAATTCACAAATACAATAAAATCTGCTAACAACTAAAAGAAAAAATAAAGTTAAATACGTTGCTTCTGTAGCCTCTAGGAAAATGGGGAACAAGAAATGCAATGTATGCAAGGAGAAAGATCTTTGTAAATGCATATTATAAAGAGAACCACAGTTAGTTCTACCTTAACAATAAATAGCACTCATTCCCAATTGAAGAAAAAGGAAAGGAAAATGCTACTTACTAGTATGCATCTGTTCTTGGCATGAGGAGCTGTAGATTCATATACTTGTGCATAGATCGCCATCTAGTGGTGGGCTCGGATGTTTGTACTTTGTTTTTGTCTTCGAAGAAGTCTTTGTAGTCACGAGATAGGTGACTCCTCCTTATGGTGATAGTGCACATGGGCATTGCCTCCATCTCCTGATTGTTTGCCATGAAGGGTTATGATGGAGTTAGTAAGAAATAGAAAGAGATGTCCATATGTGATGTATCTAAGTAAGATAGTAGTAGTGCAACAGATAAGTGGTATCCGGGGAGGCGGGTGGGCGTATATGAATCTACAGTCCTACGTACCAAGAACAGATGCATACTGGTAAGTAGCATTTTCCGTTTGAGGCATATGAACTGTAGATTATATACTTGTGCATAGTCTATACCGCATTTTTCTCCTCAGCGGTGGCTACCTGTATATGTTGCAGTGGTCTGAAAAAGTGTTCTTAATACAACATGACCCACACCAGCTTGTTGTTTTGCTGCACATCTACACAATAGTGTTTTGTGAAAGTGTGCGGTGTAGATCAAGTTGCTGCTTTGCAGATGTCATCTAGGGGAATGCACCCTAAGAATGCCATAGAAGCCCCTAGTTTACATGTGGAATGAGCTCTAGAGGGAATGGTTAATGTGCGTTTGGCTTTAAGATAGCATACTTGGATGCTTTTAACAATCCACCTTGCAATCCCTGCGTATGAAATGGGATTTCCCTTATGAGGTAGGGAGAAAGCCACAAAGAGTTGTTTAGTCTTTCTAACGGATTTTGTTCTTTCAATATAGTAGAGTATTGCTCTTTAAATGTCTAGCGTGTCAAGAGCCCGTTCTGCCACTGAGTCTAGAAGAGGGAAAAAAACTGGGAGTGCAACAGACTGGTTAAGATGGAAGGCAGAAACTACTTTAAAAATGTAGGTTAGTCCTAAGAACCACTTTGTTATGATGGATTTGCAAAAATGGTTCTTATATGGTTAATGCCTGGAGTTCACTAACTCGCCTAAGAGATGTGATGGCAATCAGGAAGGTTACTTTCCAAGCGAGGAACTGAAATTCGCATTTGTGCAGAGTTTCAAAAGGGGGACCCATGAGTCTGGTAAGGACAATATTTAAATTCCATACTGGAGAGGGTGAAATTATTCTTTTAAGTCCTTCCATAAATGCTTTGATAGCGGGTACTCTAAACAAAGACAAGTGTTGTCTGTTTTGAAGATAAGCTGCTATTGCAGCGAGATGTAGTCTTATGGATGTATATGCTAGGTTACATTGTTGTAGGTGCAAGAGATAACAGATAATGTTTTGAATAGAAGAATCTAGTGGATTGATTTTGTTATTTGTACAGTAAATTACAAATTGCTTCCACTTTCCGGCGTAGCATGCTCTGGTGGTAGTACGTCTAGCCTCTTTAATGATGTTCATGCAGCCAGGAGAGAGATTGAGGTAGCCAAACTCGAAGACTTCAGGTGCCAGATCGCAAGGTTGAGTTGATTGGGATCTGGATGCCTTATCTTTCCATGGTACTGAGTGAGAAGCTTAGGTGAGTGGCGTAGCTACTTATAGTTTCAAGAGGGCTGTGAACCATGGTTGTCGGCCCCATGTTGGAGCGAGGATCATTGTGAGGGAATGCTGTTTGAGCTTCCGAACCACTAGCAGAATGAGCGGGAGAGGCAGAAAACTGTAAGCAAATTTGCCTGACCAGTTCATCCATAGCGCATTGCCTTTGGACAATGGGTGTGGATACCTGGATGCGAAGCTTGGGCCTTTTGTGTTTTGGTGTGTGGTGAACAGATCTATTTCTGGGTGGCCCCACATGTGAAATAATGGAAGAAGAACTTGAGTATGAAGTTCCCATTCGTAAATCTGCTGTCTTTGACGACTGAGCAGATCTGCAATCTGATTGTGTACTCCTGGGAGGGGTTCCGCAAGGAGATATATGTTGTGCAGAATGGCCCATCTCCATATGCTTTGAGCTAGGTGTGAAATCTGCAGAGAGTGTGCGCCCCCCCCCCCCCCGTTTTTGTATGTAGTACATTTCTGTCATGTTGTCTGTACGGACCAGGACACCTTTGCCTACTAGATGGAGTTGAAAGGACCTTAACGCTAGGACAATTGCCAACAGTTCCAGGTAATTTATGTGGAATTGTTTTTGTTGAGGGGTCCAGATGACCTGAATGGTATGGTTTAAGATGAGCTCCCCAACCGGTGAGCAATGCGTCTGTTGTTAGCACTATCTGTGGAACGACTGCCCTTTGGAGAGATTTTGTGTGTTCTACTACTGCAGAGAGCGATGTGTGCGGCCGTCCACCAACACCAAATCTGTTAGCTGACCTTGAGCCTGGTTCCACTGACGTCCAACACACTCCCTGTAAGGGACACATTTGCAGTCTTGCAGAAGGGACAATGAGAATGCAAGAGGCCATCATCCTGATTATCTGCATGAACACTTGAGCTGGTATTGAGTGTTGAGGCTGACATTTTGATGTTAGAGCTTGCATGTTGCTTATCCTGACTGGGTTGGGGTATGCTAGAGCTTTTGAGGTGTATTTTGTAGCTCCTAGATATTGTTGTGTGTTGGACGGTTGTAGGTGGGATTTGGTGAGGTTCACCGTGAATCCCAAGTCGTGAAGCAACTGGATTGCTTTGTGTGTGTGTGTTGCACACAGCTGCTGTGTGACTTGGCTTTTATGAGCCAGTCGTCCAGATAAGGGAACACGTGAATATGGTGTCTTTGTGTGTGAGCCGCCACTACTGTAAGGCACTTGGTGAAGAGTTGGGGTGCTTTTGTCACTCTGAACGGGAGGACTTTGAATTGGTAGTGTTGACCGTCTACCACAAATCTGAGATATTTCCTGTGAGCGGGGTGAATGGGAATATGAAAGTAGGCGTCCTTTAAATTCAGAGTGGAGAGAAAGTTGCCCTGTTGAAGCAGAGGGAGCACCTGTTAGAGAATGACCATGTGGAAGTGGTCTGACTGAATGTAGAGGTTTAACGGTCTGAGGTCCAGTGTCGGCCTGAGAGAGCCATCCTCTTTTGGAGTTAGAACATAGAGGGAGTAAACCCCTGTGCCTTGATGAGGCAAGGGGACTTGTTCTATTGCATGTTTTTGTAATAGAGAGAGTACCTCTTGTTTTAGAAGAATCAGATGTTCCGCGGACATTGGCCGTTGTTTGGGAGGGATATTTGGGGGAGTGGAGGGGAGTTCCAGGCAATAACCATACTGGATAATTTGTCTTACTCACTTGTCTGTTGTAATGGAATTCCAGACAGGTAGGAACTGTGAGATACGTCCCCCGACAGGAGTGGGATGATCCGTGGGAAGTAAAGGGAAGTCACTGCTTGGGGGTAGGGGAGTTGCTGGTATTGTTACCGCAACATCTTCCCTTTCCTTGGTTACCTCTGTCCCCTCCTCAAAAATATCCTCTGGTGGAGGTAGCTTGATTGGGACTTTTATATGATGAAGAGGGATGTTCTGAGCCAATAGTTTTGGAGCCAGCCCTGTAAAAGGAGCGACAAAATGAACCTCTAGGGGAAGGTAATTGCAAAAGGCTGATTAAGAATAGTGGGTTGCACCTCCTGCTTGAATCCGGAGATTCGGAGCCAAGCGGGCCTGCGTAGTAAAACGCTGGTATTAATAGCACGAGATGCTGTATCAGCTGCATCGAGTGCACATTTGATAGATGTGTTGGTTATTAATTTATGCTCATGTATAAAATCATTAGCTTGTCTTTATATTGGTCTGGTCAGGAAGATGTTGCATAAGCTTTTCAAGCTCATCATAGTGAGCTCTGTCATATATGGCCAATAAAGCTTGGGTATTGGCAATCCGCCAATGATTTGCAGCCTGTGACGCGATATGTTTCCTGGATGAGTCTATGAGTTTTGATTCCTTGTCAGGAGGAGGGGCGTCGCATGTGCTTTGTGAATTAGCCTTCTTCCGTGCATTAGACACCACAAGAAAATCTAAAGGGACCTGACCTCTGATGTACACTAGGTATTTGGAAGCTGCCTTATATCTTTTGTCTACACTGGTGTTAAGGCTGTGACAGGGTCTTTAAACAGTTCTGGTGCACGTTTTAGCATGACTTGGCATTGGCACGGTGTGTGTGGATTTTTGTGAGGGTGCAAATGTTTCCTAATAAAAAGTCTTCCTCTAAGGGACCAGAGTGTAATTGTAATTGTACCCCGTGGTATTGAGCAGCTCTATTAATTAGTTGCGCTATCCTAATATCGTCATCTGGTGGTGATGGCCTAGAGGGATAGAGGTCCGGGTCATTGTGTGGATCGGGATCAGCATTGTAACCACCCCAAGGATCTGTATCATGTGGGATGGTATGTGCGTCATCATCCCGATCTGGATCTCCATTCCCATCCCCATCCCCATCAGTATAATCATCTTCATCATCCTGTGGTTGAGGGGAAAATGTATGTTGTGGGGAGTGTGCTGGAGAAATTAGCAAATTAGGATCAGCTGGAAATGGGTATTTCAGAGTGTTCTGAAGTGTCCCGTTTCCTCTTTTTAGGAGGCTTGGCAACAACCTTATCGGTGTCTTGGTCAATGTTTTTTGCTTTGGATCCGAAAAATCTGGCACAGACTGTTGTTTGGGTACAATGTTCTTTTTCGGTGCCGAACACTTAGGGTCAGAATGTTCTTTTGACTTTGTCTCTGTAGCTTACTGCGGGGTCTTGGGCTCTTTAGCTTTCGGTATAGGAGTTTGCGGCTCCAAGACCTTTTTCGGCTCCAAATGATTGTCCTTAGTTTGTTTAGACGCAGGGGGCTTTGGCATCGAGGCTGTTTTTGGTGCCGACGAAGAAGGGTGTAGCACATATTTGGTTTTGGGCATCGGTGCCAAAGGTGAATTGTCGGCAACAGAACGGGGTTGGCTCAAGCCCAAGCCGGAAGGCTTTTCTTTCGGTTTCATAGCCGGGGCAGAGGGCGGGCGTCTGTAATAGGTTGCTGGTGTCGACCTGAGCCAGAGGGCGAAGGTGTTACCGGAGCCTTTTGTTTGGGTTTGGTTAGGAAAGGGGTCTCGGTACTCGCGGACCGCTGAGCTGGGGTGACTGTCTCGTCTTCGATGTCAGAGTCATCGGCTTTGGAGACTGAGATCTTTCCTTCATCAGCTTCGTGTTCTGGTTGGACATTGGGCTATGCTCTGAAGATGTCCGGAATCGAGCTGCTTCCGCAGGACATTTTGTGACGTCGTGCCCGATGGTCGCGGATGGTTTTCTTCGACCTGTTAGATGCACAGACCTGGGGTTCTTGTCCTCGTGCTCTGGGGAGAGGCAGAGATTACAAACCTGGTGTAAGTCCATGTGTGGGCACATAGCACCACACACAGGGCATTTTTTAAAAGGAGTCCTTTCCATTGACAGCTGGCGTGGTCGGCACGGATAGGCCCAGCGGCCCGCGTCGATGACTATATATTTTTCGAAGATGCGTGTCGAAAGGGAAATGCGAATGAGACAATACCATTGAGTGGTGAGGGATTGCGCATCGAAGGGTGTTCAAGAACGACACCGACCTGGAGAGCAGCAAATCCTATCCGGACCTGATAGTGGAAAAAACCAACCTGGAGATGGAGTTGATGCCCATGCTCGCTATCACCATAAGGAGGAGTCACCTATCTTGTGACTACAAAGACTTCTTCGTAGACCAAAACAAAGTGCAAACATCCAAGCCAAACACCAGATGGCGATCTATGCACAAGTATATGATCTACAGCTAATATGCCTCGAACACAAAAAAAAAGTTTTGTATGTATTATTCTTTTGCTACATTTGGTCTATGTAGACTAATGGCATAGCTTTAAGTGCCCTTTAAATGCCATCAACCCAGTAACTGCAGTTCTTGAAATATGTTATGCTTTCCTTTTTGTTATATGTTTGATATTTTTAATTTTAATTTTGTTCTTAGCTTCAATTGGTAGCATGTAATGTACAATCCAGAGAAAAAGAGGTCTAAACTTTGAAATGTCTACATAACTACTGAGCACCAAGAGGGGCCAAATGATGGACTGTATGACCAAAAGGGACTAAAAAAAAACCTATAACTTGTTTTTACTCTAATGTCCTAAGACCATCAGCTTCAGAGATGTGACATATACCTTAAATATGGGTGAGGACAATTACGACATCTAGCACGAAGTTAGCCAGATTTAATGGGCATTTCCTAACAAAATAGGGCATTAGACCAGAGCTAACATCTATCACAGTTTTTACAAGTGTGTGGTGTAACAGATGTGTCACCTCTCAAATGGCATTCCTTAGATCCCCAGCCATTGCCAGTGAAGTCGGTCTATAAGTTATGTTCTACATGAAACGTACTCTCCTGAAGCACGTGCAAAATGTCATATCCATGAATTAACATTTTAACTAATATAAAATCAAGTCATATGTTTATATACTACCAAAGTCTCTAGGTCATCCTAGAGACTTCTCAACACGAGAACATCAAATTGCATAAATGCAGGATAATTGTCTAGGCCACTAATGAATTCTTAGGACCATCTTTAGATATAAGCGTGAAACCCCCTGGCAAATAGTTCCATAAAAAAATGTGTTAATCCAAAAAACTCGACTAGTATAAAGGTGGGACTAGAACCCATGTAAATGGCGAATTTATTATAAGGAATGAGCATTCAGAGCACTTGAGTCGCATTTCTAAAAAACTCTAATTCCCAGAATTCCTTGTTCAGACTCGCATCCAGAAAAAGCACCTAACAAACGCGAGATTACGCGAGTAAACACCGTTCAGATGAGAGAATCGGCGCCCGTTTGAGAGACCATTACAGACTTCTTTGTGAGAGTTTAAAGTAAGAAAAACCATTTACCGGTGCTAGTTAAGGCAATATCGGCCACATAGACAAGTTCGATAGGGGCATTTAACTAACTAAAAGCCCTCCCTAGCAACAAGGAATCCACACTCGACATTGTTTTTAGAGCGGGGCATAGAGGAACACGCCTTCGCGAAATGGACAAGATACACACATTTTACAGGGATTCTTAGTAAAGATGAATAACAAAGGGATTTAAACTCGTTTTTTGTATAAAATGGAGCACTATAGAGTATGGGACTACAATATTGGCTATATACACACAAGTCCCTTTTCAAATAGGAAGTTTTTTTGAACAACATGGGATTTAAACTCGGCTTTCTTCCATAGACAACTGAATAATTAAACCCTGGACAGAGGAGTCACCACCAGTGAATACAGATCAAGATCAGGTACCAGATATATTTTAACTATGCGGTAGAGCAACTTTTAAGGGCATTCTAATTTTATGCTCACGCGACTCAAATTGCTTTGCAGATTTATTCCAAACACACCTGGAGTTGGGTTCACAATTAGGCGCTTTGCGCCCACCTTCACAAGTAAGAATTTGTAGATATAGGGTGTTTGGGTCCAACAAATGGCTTAAGAAAAGACCACTCTAAGACTAGTTTATGTATCTCTGTTTTCAGAAGATAAAAGAGGAAGGTTTATATGATTCCATTCGACTGTACGAGATGGTAAGACTATAAGTGCAACAGAGTGGGTGCTAATGGACAAACACATAGAGGATATATAGTAAGACAAGATTGTTTTTCATGTCTTTCAGAAATTTTTGGTCCTGAAGAGAATCCTCTCAAAGGAAGGGATTCGAAAAGCGTAGACCAATCAAAAGAGAAAAAAATCTGTTTAAGACCTGATTTTGTCTCAGATTGTGTTGATGGCGTTGTTCTCATAGTTGTTTCTTTGTTTTTGTAAATTGTTTGAACTAGTGTCTTTCCAGTAAAAGATTCTGTTGAGGCACCCCAGGGTGGGTTTTCGTGTGAAAGTGGTATGAATGTGGTGATTAGCTGTAAATGAGTATGAAACAGGAACAGAGTGTGTGATGTGCAGGGAGTGTGTGTACGAGTATGCATGAAGGGGAATTCCAATTGGGCTTCCAAAGGTTATAGTAAGGGGGGGATGGTCTTTAGGTTAAGAAAATGAAGTATTTATAACTTGAGATGTTGTGATAAAAAATAGATGTAAATTGGTGAAAACAAAGTTTTGATTAAATCAAACTGAAAAAGTGGTTACAATAGCATTTGTTTGATTCATTGCTTCTTGGATAAATAGCAAAAGAAAGGTGCAGCACTGGCATTGTGTTTTGCTAATTATAAAGTAAATTTCAACATGTATACAGGCTTATTCACACTCATGATCCAAAACATGTTATTTATTAAGGTAATTTTTCGATTCACCTTATAACTTGCCAAATCCTTCTTAACAAGTACGTGAACTCCAAATAGACTGCATCTCATATACACCTGTACAAAACTGTAATCATGAATCTATAAAACAATACACCCAATAAGAGATTGTAAGTAAAATAAATGGTGGTTTAATTACAAACCTGCTTTGGATAAACAGATCAAACTAATATCCTGCCTAAGGTTGATACGTTCGGATTATTGCCTTTTAAATCGATAATTTCATGTAGGACACTTGGGTGCTCTTGGTACACTTCGCCGGAATCACGGACGTAACGCAATGTGGGTATCTTTTTGAGGAATACAGGTTTAACTTAAGTACCGTTTAATGTTACGTCTAATACTGTTTCATCATCAAAGATTGGTTTTATTTAGTGGTTTGCTACCCCAATCAGTATACTTTTAGTTCCGTAAGATCAAGGTACGGAATTAGAGATGGAACACGTTTTTAGCCGTACAGTGTATGTAAACAGAGATAAAATGGCGGCCAAGGTACACGCCGCCGAGAGCATACGATTATCGGGACGCGGTAATCCGGACAGGTAAGACGGGAAGACTGCCCACTCGAATTATGGGATATGAAATCCGTACGTGTAAATATTGGGCCGGTTTCTTAGGGGTTCGTAGGGTATTGTTCGTTGGAGAACTTTACGTCTATCCCTGTTGTCATATTTTCGGGGTTGATGAATGTCCTGTTACTTACGTTGAGTGAAATGTAGAGTGTTCTTGTACAATCTACGATACCATTACTCCTAGTGTTAATATATACAGGAGTTAGAATACATGTGACTACTGACAATATTGACTAAATAGTCACATGATTGTAACACGCTGCTTATTATGTGTTTTATGTGGTTTCCCTAGGTCACAAACTTGTGATTTCCTTATTGCACATCAGGTACTCGAACTTTACAGGACTCAGACGCTTTGTGGTTGTTTATCGTACATAACTAAGTATTTATCGAAATATAGGTAAGACTTCTTCTTTGTTTATTGAATTTGGACAGGAGATAAACGCAATGTTGGCAATTATTTTACTTACAATCTCTTATTGAGTGTTTTGTTTTTATAGATTCATGATTACAGTTTTGTACAGGTGTATAGGAGATACAGTCTATTAGGAGTTCACATACTTGTTAAGAAGGATTTGGCAAGTTTAAAGGTGAATAGAAAAATTACCTTAATAGATAATATGTTTTGGGTCATGAATATGAATAAGCCTGTATACATGTTGGAATCTACTTTATAACATGGGTTGTTTATACATTTAGAACTTTGGAGTTCTGTTTTCTTCAACCGGGGAATCCTACCGTATGGACTTTATGGGAAGGTTATGAGTAGGCAGATTTACATTATAGGGTGATTATACCCTTTTCGTTATTTGCCTTGGTGATAAGGGTCAAATAGCTCTGCAGCTCTTGTATGAGCACAGACTTGGTCACATCTTTTTCTCATGAGAATTTTACTCTAATCACAATTTGGTGATGGTGGTGGCTTTCTGCTTATCACTGAAAGCTTTGACTTTTCCGCTCTACAGTTTTAATTTTGCTAATACATTAGTAATGTTTGCTTTTCTTGGGATTAAAGCACTGAAGAAGTCTATTGTGCATTATACTGCATAACGAAACACGTGTTGGCTGTCGTTCGGCAATGAGAACCTAAGACCAAGCTATGTTCTGAAATTCCATCTTGGCTGCAATGGAGACGTAATATATTAGAATAAAGAATTTGAACTTGGATCAAGAGTTTCTTGGATATTTTGGACTATATAAATATTAAGTGTGTCCTCAGGGTGACCTTTATAGATCCTTATTATACCTGGAGCAAACGTTTAGTTTATTAAATCAAACCAAATAGTTTTTTTTGTACAGCAGGAATGCTGAACTCACATATTGGAAGGTGCTCTCATATGTGATAATGAAGAAAAAACAAGTTACTTACCTGTACACTGTGGTTCTCCAGTGTTGATATCTTTTATAGATTTGCGTGCTTAAATCTTCCCCGTCGTCACGGTGGGAGTCCCAGGGTACCAGTAAAATAGCAGTAAAAAGGTTAATCTCCCTTGAAAATCAATAGCATGATAACCTCATTAAAGAACATCCAAACTGGAGCCAATCACATCACAGGCCCAGAGTATCCTTCACCTGCAGGCCCACTATATCTCAGATTTCGCGCAAATGTGTAGTTAGTAAAACAATAGAGATATGGGGGAGGACGGAGTACTGCAAAGGAATCCATAAAAGATAACACTGGAGAACCACAGTGTACAGGTAAGTAACGTATTTTTTCACCAGTATTGTATCTTTTATAGATTCACATGCTTGAATCAGAATAGCAAGCATTACATAATGGTTAAACGAGGTGGGATAAACAGGTGAACCATCCCTAATGAGACCATAGTATTATAACCAGAATCGCACACAAGTAACATAGTATCTACATATATAAAATATAATACCAATCCATCCTGTGTTAGAGATTTATAGTATGAAGGTGCTAGGTGCCTGTTTGTATGACTCAGAGTTGTGGGGTTTTGCCAACTTGAACATTTTGTCTACTGCTGAGAACAAGTTTTTGCGACGTCTGGTTGGCGCTCCACAGAGCACACCAACAATTCCCCTGTTGTACGACCTGGGGAGGAAAAAGATTGAGGACCTGGCTCGACTGCGCCCATTACTATTCTGGAGACGAATAATGTCAACGCCGGAGCTAGGTCATTATGCCTCCGCCCTTATGGACATTATTAAGATGGACCGGTTCCATACAATAACATGGCTCAATGAGATCAGGACCCTATTAACAAAACTCCCTCTAGATCATTTATGGACTAACACTGACCCAACTGCCTTCCCATCAAAGGAGATTGTGAAAAAAATGTATTGGGATAGGACTTTGCAATCTTTTTTGACCTCTAACCCACATTCCATGTTAACATCCCGGTATTTGGAAATCAAATGTACTCCATTCTGTGAATTATACTGGGATTTTATTACAAAACCTATGGATAGAAAGTTGTACTTCCTTCTCCTTCCCCCCCTCTCCAGGAAACTTTTGGTTCAAGGGCTTATACTAGCGCGGCTTGACTATGGTAACGCCGCGTACCTCGGCGCTCCTGAAACCACCTTGGCCAAACTCCAACGTGCACAAAACGCTGCGGCGAGACTCATTTTGAACCTCCCTCCCAGAGCCTCGACCAAACCGGCTCTTAAATCTCTGCACTGGCTCCCTGTGCGCCAGCGAATAGAGTTCAAGGCCCTGTGCACCACGCACAAACTCATCAATGGGGCCGGACCTGCCGCCCTCAAAGACATGGTCATCCCCTACAAAGCCCCTAGAAACCTTCGCTCTGACAATGAACATCTGGCCATAGTCCCAAGATTTAAGAAGTCGCGCACCGGTGGCCGTCGCTTCTCGGTAAATGCCTCTTCAAAATGGAACGCACTTCCTCGCATGTTGCGTCTTGAACCATGTTACACCCTCTTCCGTAAAAAACTTAAAACCTTCCTCTTCCCCAAATAGGCCCTGGTCTCCCTTTCCTGGATTTCACAACCTTACAGCGCGGGGATGCCCTCGGGTCACCAGGCGCTTTATAAATCACAAAATAAATAAATAAATAAAATTTAGAGCTGGTAGTTTGCCCCTTAACGCTTTCACACAAAAGTGGTTCCCTAGCAATGTTAATATATGCAATCATTGCAAAGACTTGGTTGAGGACATCTCGCACTTTCTGTTTGCCTGTCCTCTTTATGCTTCTCCAAGAAGGAGGTGGTTAAAACCAGCGTGTCAGAATTTAGGGACACGTAGGTGCCGGGAAGCACTTAGAATTTTGGAATCAAACAGCTCCCCTCCTTTAGCAATTGCAGTAGCAAAATACCTGGGATGGGCGTGGATCATTCGCACTCGCACTTTAGCCAATAGAGCCAGAGGAAATGTAACGTGATTTTATGTAGATTATAATTAATCATGTGTAGTGAACGTGAGTTTTTAGCAGTAAATGTGTTCCTTTTAGTCATGATGCGTCAGCGTTTTGAATTTAATGTGTGTTTTAAAAATGTGATTGTATTTTAGAATAGTACTTATCGATGTATAAGTTAGGGCGTCAATGCTTTTATGACAATGCTGTCGAATAAAGCCTTTGAATTTGAATATAATACCTGCTGCATGGTTTGATCTCCAGAGAATGGACAGCTTTCTCTGCTGGTAAATACAGATCAGAAAAAAAGGAAGGCAGGACCACTGGTTCATGTAGATGGAACGTGGTAGGTACTTTAGGGATGAACGAAGGATTAGTGTGGAGCACTACCCTGCCCTGTTGAAACTGCAGGTAAGGTTCTGTTTCAGCGAAGGCCTGAATTTCGCTCATACGTCTAGCAGACATGATGGCTAAGAGAAAAACTACTTTCCACGAGAGATACTTCAAATCACACTTGTGAATTGGCTCGAATGGTGATCTCATGAGATGTGACAAAACAATGTTTATTTGCCAGAGAACCGGAGGAGGTCGAATTGGTGGATAGGCTCTAAAAAGACCATTCATAAATTGTTTCACTAGTCTGTTGGAACATAGAGACCGCTGATTTGAATGTCTCCTTTATCTGGAAACTGCAGCTAAATGAACTTTAATCGTTGAGTGAGAAAGACCAGCCTTGGCAAGAGACAAGAGATACAGAAAAATGTCCTCTTTAGGAGAAGAGAGAGGATGACAAGAGTACTTTACACACCAGGAACAGTATCTTTTCCATTTAGCCTAGTAACAGTTGACAGTGACGGGCTTTGCCAAGTATCGAACGACACTCATCAGAGATAATTAAGTCACCAAACTCCATGTGGTGAGAAGCCAGGCCGACAAGTGAAGTGAGTGAATCTGCAGATGAACCACTTGTCCTTGATCCATGGAAAGCAGATGTTCGATTGGTTGAAGACGGATCGGAGAAGACTGATAAGCGAAACAGCTCTTTTTACCAGTACTGTCTTGCCCACGCCGGAGCAATGAGATTGATGCAGGAACGTTCCAGTTTGATTTTCAGTAGAACTTTTGGAATGAGTGGGAATGGAGGAAAAGCTTAAGCAAACGTTCCTTCCCAGGAAAAATGGTAGGCGTTCCCCTGAGAACCTGGTTGAGGTAATCTGCTGGCGTCAAATTCACATTTTTTGTTGAGTGATGTATTGAACAGATCCAGGGTTGGTAATCTCCAACACTGAAACACCCTTTCCAGCTGAACGGCATCAATCTCCCATTTGTGACATTGCTTGGTGTCCCTGCTGAGGGAATCGGCCCATTCGTTTAGCCCCCCCGGAACGTGCTGGACTTGCATTGATATGTTGTGTTGAATCAGCCAATTCCAAATTTGTTGTGCAAGGCTTGACAGAGCCAGAGACCTCGTCCCCCCTTGTTTCTGTAGATAGCACATGGTGGTTGTGTTGTCGGTGCTGAGGAGAATCGACGATCCCCTTATCCTTGGAAGAAAGGATCGGAGCCCTAGAAAGACTGCTTTCAGCTTTAACAGATTTATGTGACACAAAGACTCCTGGTCCGACCACCTCCCTTGGACCTGAAGCTCCTGAAGGTGAGCTCCCCACCCTTCCATAGAAACATCTGTTGTCATGATCATCAATGGTTTTACTAGGAGGAAGGACAGGCCTTGGGAGAGATTGCTTCTGATTGTCTAACAGGAGATCGCACTGATCATCTCTGGCGTTATTGAGATGATGTCGGCGAAGGAGCCTCAAGATTGTTTCCATTGAGAGTTGAGCTGCTCCTGGAGAGGTCTCATTTGCAATCAACAGTGTGGTATCAATGGGATGCAGGATGACATCATCCCCAAAATCAGCTTGTAAGTCCTCACAGAAACGCACCTTCTTGAGGAGAGGGACTGAGCTATCCTTTGAAGACATGAGATTCTTACCTCTGTGGGAAAGGCCATTGAGCGACTGGCATCCAATGTCGCTCCCAGTAACACCAGCGACCTGGAGGGAAGGAGAGAGGACTTTTCTCTGCCGAGGTTGAGAGCCAGAGAGTGAAAAAGTAAGACAGGCACTCGTGGATTTTTTGGCATCCTGAAAGGATCGGGCCTTGACCAGCCAGTCGTCCAGGTATGGAAAAACCTGGTGCCTGGAATGCCGGAGATAGGCCGCCACCGACACAAGACACTTGGTGAAAACCCTGCGTGCTTATTTTAGTCCAAAAGGCAGAATTTTGAATTGGTAATTGCACCCTACCACCTCGAACCTTAGAAAGCGACAATGCTTTGGATGAATGGGAATATGAAAGTATTCAATCCAAAAGATCCAGGGAGGTCATGCAATCCCCTGTATCCAAGAGAAGAAGAATCTCCTGAAGCGACAACATCAGGAAAGGTTTACTTTTGATAAACTTGTTCAACAACCGGAGGTCCATAATTTGAAAAAAGTGAGAGTAGAAGCCTAGATTGCGCTGACTGCATGGCACAACTTCGATTGCCTCTTTGTTGAGCAGGAGACTTATTTCTCTTTTGAGAAGTGCCAGATGACGATGAGCAGTATTCAGTGGAGGGAAATTAGGAGTTGTTGGAGAAATTAGAAGTTGTGACCATGGTTGAAAACATCTACCACCCATCTGTGGGAAGAAATGGTATTCCACTGAACGAAGAATTTGGAGCAGTTTTGAGCCAATTCTGGTGGGACTGGAGTGACGGGTGCCTGAAAATTTTCATTATCTTCTGCCTGTATCGTGAGCTTTTCCTCCAGATGCGGGACGTCTGCGTGCTGGAGCTCTTGTGTAAACTGGTGTGGGTGTCTGATGAAAGGACTGCGCTGAATATTGCGACCAGAAACCCTGCTGACAGTAGGGCTGAAAGCGCTGCTGGAGCTGGGGCCGAGATGTAAATTGGCCCCTTCCTAGAAAAGAAGAAAACGTTTTCTGCTGTAGATTGACTAAGGATTTAGCCGTATCTGTGTCTGATTTAATAGCTTGAAGCCCCTCATCCACATGCTTTCCGAAAAGGTATCCACCATCGAACGGCATGTCAAGCACCTTAGCTTGGACCTCCGGGCAGAATGTCGCTGCCTTGTGCCATCCCTGTCTGCGCAACACTGCAGCACCCGCCATGTGCCTAAAGGTGGTAGAAGAGATGTCCAGTGCCACATCAATGATTTCCGATGAGGCTCTCTCACCCTCAGAGTATTTTTCTCTTGCCTCCTTTTTGTGTTCAGGCAGAAATTCCAGATAGGGAGAAATATGTGACCACATCTGCCTATCATACCTCCCAAGGATGGCCATGGCACTGAAGGCCCTAAAGGCCGTTGCCGCCAGCGGGGAAAATCTCTTTCCGATATTATCCAACCTGCGAACTTCCCTGTCCGGCGGAGTAGTACATGGCGAAGAAGGACTCTTAGATCTTCTTTGGGCGGCCTGCATTTTCAAGGAATCAGGCTTTGGATGGCCAATGAGGCACACAGGAGAGTCCTCAGGCACCCTGTACTTCTTGTCCAATTTTGAGATAAACTCCAGCTTCTGTGGCAGCAGTTATCAGGTGAAAGCCTTCCTGCCACAGGAAGTCAATAGGGATTGCCATAATAGTAAGCTGCGTGGCTGCCTTGAAATCATATAAGAAGCACTCCGTTTGCTTGACAAGCCTGGGGAGATTAAAAAGCGTTTAGACACCTGCTCTAAAAGATCATGGAAGCCGCTGATATCTGCTGCAGGAGAATCATCCACTGTCAGGGTGGGAGAAGGCGGTGTCTATCCATTCATCATGGACACCCGAATCCAATTGCAGCTCACCCTCTTCCAGCTGCTGATCACCACTATCCAACGTTTGAACAGGAATCTGCAAGGGTGGTAAGGATTTCTGCTTCTGTGGTGCAGGTGCAGCTTCAATATCAGAGATAACGACAGGATCCTCCTGTATAGGAAGAGGCTTTTGAGCAACATTAGCCTCAGGGAAACGCTTATAGGAGTCGCTGAGCATCAGACGTAAGTCCGTGACAAGAGACATCGGAACATTAATGGAGGGTTCCTGCTGGCGTTCCTCCTATTCCTGCTCATAATTAGGATAATGCTCCTGAAAAGTGTCCAAGCGTTTCCTAGTGGTTGGACCTCGGTCTGAGAAGGAATATTCCCCTACCAAATACGCAGAAGGGTCATCTAGTTGTTGTTCTTCAGATTCCTGGCACTTGACCATAAGCTGCGAAGGCTGTATACGGGACCATAAGGACCTTCATCCTCCGATTCCTGGAAATCCAGGAGGCGAGCAGGAGGCAGCGAAGGAATCTCAGAGAAATCCTGCAATAAGGATGGAATTGATTTTGAAACTGGCTTGTCAATTTTCTTCGTCGACAGGATAGTAGACGGGACCGCAGGCAGTAACGGCGACGGCGCCAGTGACTGAGTCGACAGTGTGGAAACGCCCATCGACAGGGTAGAGATGCTAGTTGATGATGCAGCACTCAGCTGAACCGTCGACAGTGAAGCTCTCGTCAACGCAGAACTCCTCACAGAAGTCGACATCACTACCTCCGTTTTCGTCAACGCCACAGCTGTCGTTGTCCTGACCATCGACATCATAGATGTCGCTTAAGAAACCGTCTACGGTGCACCTGATACAGTGGTCGTAGACGGAGAATGCCTCGTCGACGAGCCAGTCGACGGGCGGATTTTCTGTGAAGGAGTATGAGGTGCAGATGGAGGTGCAGAGCCAGATCTTTGCTGGGCATGAGAAGAGCCAGGTTCCTCCTTTTTTGACCTTTTTTCCACAGAAGACTCCTTGCTCTGAGATCTTGATTTCTTTGGAGCTCTCTGGATAGAAGGAGGCTCTTCTTCTTTCCTTTTCTTAGAGGAGGTGTGAGGCCTCTCCTCACTCTCGGAGTCAGAATCTTTAACAGATTTTCTCTTCTGAAGCCAGAGGAGTAGTCTTCCCTCAAGATCCTTGAGGGATTTGAAGAAAAAGTCTGGCAGAGCTAACCGTCTCTGGGCTTATGATTCAATATATGCAGTATAAGCACTCCTTATGTGGCTCTTCAGAGAAAAGCCTGGACTTTCCACAAGTCTTGGAGGGCCTAAACAGCCCCTTTTTAGACTCATACATTCTGCAGAAAAAAGGTACACTCACTTTCCAACAGCACCTCAGCTGAAGAGAAGGTTAAAGGAAGAGGAACTGCTAGCTGAGAGTTGAGGTCAAGGTAGAAACACTGTGACTGAAAAGAGCTCAGGGAGACTCCCTAGCACACAACGTGCGGAAAGAGATCTGAGGTATGGTGGCCCTGTAGGGGATGGATACTCTGGGTCTGTGATTGGCTGGAGTTTGGCTGTTCTTTAATGACGTGAACGGGTTACTAAATTCTATTGATGTTCAAGGGAGATTAACCTTTAAGCTTTATACTGCTATTTTACTGTTACCGTTGGACTCCCACCATGACAACGGGAAAGATTCAAGCATGTGAATCTATAAAAGATAGATACAGGATAAGCAGGTGGCTCTGCAAAATAAAAATATTTTCATAAGAAGACATAATGAGACCAGTTTATTGGTCAAGTCCATTACAATTAAGTCGAGTAGATTATTCAAGTAACATTTTTATGATTTTTTAGATGCCTGATATATATTGGTTTGAAATAAGAAGGAGCATTACCAGAGAAAGATTTATGGATCCGTGTGCTTTTTGAGCATAATACTGGAGGCTACTGGGCGCCAGCGTAGGCTATGATGAGCCCTAGAGATGTGTGAGGTATAGGAAAGAATGAGTTCTACTCTTACTCCAGAATTTTGCAATGCGTACCGCTTTTAAGTGTTTATTTTAAAGATATAGGTTAGAAGAGCATTACGCTAGTAAACTGTAGAGCAAATAATTGCTTTGGCAATGATTGTGTGGTTTCCCATCAGAAAGTAGAGGTTTCGTTTTCCATGGAAGGTTACGTGCCAATTCTTAGAGATGATTATCTGGTTCACTTGACTGTCCATAATTATCCACCCCTTTAAGTATTCTCCTAGTGTTTTTACCTCATCTTTTATTTCCACTGCAAAGGAACCAAAAGAGATGGGGCAGTATTCTGTCATATGAGGTTTCATCTAATTAGTAATGCCAATTAGCAAAAATTCAATATATGCAGCCTTAAGAGCTAACCGGTTTTCATCATCTACACAAACATCAAATACCAAGACTACATTCTTTCTAGATCAATTGAAGTTCGTTGAACGCTAAAACTACACTTGGCTATCGTCCAAACCGCTGTGAAAATTCACTCCCAATTACTCAAAAGTTCATGCAATGGTTGTACATAACCATTAAAAAGTAGAGCAGGAAGGCAGGAGCTTGGAGGAACCCCACAGGAAACCGTCAATATCTCAGCCTGGCACTGATCCACTGACACTCTAATCACACAAAAAGGATTCCAAACTACATAGGCCCTTCTCATCCATCCCCTGCCATTCCATTAAATCTCATCAATAGCTTGGGGTGGTTGCGTCAAAGGTTGCACAGAAGTTCAATAACATCATAAGGACTAGGTTTGCAGATTCTACAATTCCAAGGATAGCTGAACACCTATAAGGGCAGATTCTGTATCCCTGTCTCAGTGGAAACCCGATTGTCTATCACCAACACATAGATTCACCAAAGTGCCATTCTGCGATTAATAAATTGCGAAAAATAGCGAATCGCAATTTGAAAATCGCAGAATGGCATTCATGAAGAAAAGCGATAGAAAAATGCGAATCGCAATCGGCCGCAATTACCGATTGCGATTTTGCCACAATTGCGTAATATTCGCAGATTCACCCGTTTCCCATGTTGAAATTGCGATCTCGCAATAAGCGAAATCGCAATTTGCGATCTCGCTAACTGAGAGATCGCAAAAACGGGAAGTCGCATTTCGAGGCCATTGATGACATCACAACCAGGAAGTAGGCTTTTCCCTCCCACAAACAGATCACTGAGCAAGCCAGTGCAAGCAGCATTGTGAAGAGCTGAACTACAGTGATTTTGCAGCACCCCAGCAGGACACATACCACCAACATGTCTCAGGAAGCAGCATGGAGCAGTGTCCATGGCAGGAAGAGAAAAATTAAGTTCTCAGAACAAGAACTTGAGCACCTCATAGAGGGGGTCTGCAATGACCATGTACGCCTCTTCGGCAAGGACTCCCGGAGGGTGCCAGAGGCAGACAAGCGCTGGATCTGGCTGCGCATCTGCGCGAAAGTGAATGCAGTCGGGGTGACCCAGCGGTCAATCGACGACTTGAAGAAGTGCTGGTACGACCTGAGAGGTCGGGCAAAGGAGCGCATTGCGGAGAGGCTTGGGGAGCAAGTTGCCACCGGCGGAGGGGATCCAATTGCCACACCCAACACTCCATTTGAGGACCGTGTCGAGGACACCCTCACACCAGAAGCCTGCGTCGGTGTAACTCAGTTGGACTCGTACCGACCCAGCAAACAATCACAAGGTAAGTGCCATGCGACTGCGACCCCCTCCCCCAACAATGGCCATGATTTCTGTGCTAGCAATATGACATCCCCAGTAATGCAGGCCATGCACACCTGAAATGCCCCAATGCATTGTGGTAGTTGTAGTGTAATCATAATTCCCCAGATATCCCAACACTGCCAGACCTGTCAAATCAAAGTCATCCCAAAAGCCAGTCAGGGAAAGCAAGCCTGCATGCATGTAGCAACATCTCATGTGTAAGATACATATCAATAATCATGCACCCTTTCACATCACAGGTGCTGCCGACCAACCCAGCACTGACAGCGAGGCCCTGCATATCGAGGAGTTACCGGAGGACACTGAGGGTGAGGGCCAATCTGACCACCAACCAGGTCCATCCCAGCCACCAGCAGTGATTCCACCACCACCACCACCACCACCCCGTGTGGACAGGGCCACAAATGCAGCCACAGGTGTCCAGCCACCGCCCCAACAGACACCCACGGCAGTTGTACAGGCCACACCACCAGCGGCTAGGAGGCAGACGAGGCGCACCGCCGGAGCAAGATCCCAGTCCAGCGGACTGAGGCGCCAGCAGCGTCAAGCCTCAACAGGCACAGGCAGGGCACTCCATCTACCTGATCCTGGCCTGGCCATTGAACGCCGCATGCTGGCGGTACACCAAACCCAGGCGCGTCACCTGGCAGCGATAAATCTTCAGCTGCAGAAGACTGCCAACAATGTCGGACAGATGACCGCAGCTGTCCGTGAAAATAGTCAGCTGCTGGTAGCCCAGCAGGACATGACCCTTAGCCGCCACCGCCAACTACTGGCCCGCCTGTCGGCCTACACCAGGTCAAACCACGTAGTAGGCAATGCTACCTCACAACTATCCCGCAGATCACTTGCCATGCAGGGGCAAATGGTACAGTGTTGCCTGAATGTGGCTAGGTCACTGGAACAGCTGACAGCAGCAGTGCTCAGCATGCAGCCCACTGCCCATGGTTAACCAGGGGGGCTGACGATGTCAGCGAGGTTGCGTCCACCAACAGCAGCATGTCCTTGCCGGCGGTGCCTGAACGCCGCCGCAGCAGCAGGCCCACAGCAGGATCACGGGCCAACACCGTCCCTCAGGACCCTGAGAGACGATTCGGTGCATCTGTACGTAGGCGCTAGTGACATTCTGAACACTGTGTGTAGGGCCATGCTGGACACCTAAGCAAGCCCTCTACCCCTGCATGTGGTGGTATGAAGCAATACTGTCCTCATGTGACAACAAGGAAATCAAAGGCCACAATATTGTGCATTAACAATAAACATGTATGGTCTCACTTAACTCCAACTCATGTCATTATTACATTTGTCATGCATGAGTGCAGTGTTGTGTGCGGGGAATGGGTGCACTAGAAACAGTTAATAGTGATGTGGTTGCAGCGCCTGTGTCCTTCAGCAGGATTTTCTCCACGTGCATGACGCACATGTGGAGGTGAGCGGTTGTCCCCTTCCGACTCACTGCCAGATATCTCCACTGGTATCCTGCGCATGGTAGCAATGTTGTGGAGTATTGCAAACACGGCCACGATGCGGCAGCAGACCTCAGGCGTGTATTTGATGGCCCCACCAGTCTTGTGAAATATGCGGAAACGGCTCTTCAAAAGGCCAAATGTCCTCTCAATGCAATTTCTTGTGAGTATGTGTGCAGCATTGTAACGCCGTTGCTCTAGTGTGGCTGGGTTGAGGTATGGGGTGAGGAGATACTCACGGAGACCGTAGGCACTATCACCTGAAGGAAAGGAGCACAGGGTGAGTGCCTGTTCTGCGCAGATACATGATCACAGTGTACTATTTGGGGGCAGGTGTACTTACGTAGTATGTGTCCTTTGCCAAAATCTCCCCTGGCCAATCGTGTGTGCATGCCGCTGTGCCGGAATATGAAGGAGTCATGTGTGCTCCCCGGATATTGTGCCACTATGTCAGTGATGATTGTCTTGGTGTTGCACACCATCTGGATATTGAGGGAGTGGTATGACTTGCGGTTGCGGTACATGTATTCCGTTTGTGCTGGTGGGCAGATGTGGATGTGGGTACAGTCAATGCATCCTATTACATGTGGGAATTGCGCGATGTTGTAGAACTGTAGCTTGGTGTCATTCAAGTCCTGTTGGGTGGTCGGGAATGAGATGTAGTGGTGTAGCCGGCTCAGCATTGCCTCCAGGAAACTCTTTAGGCAGCGGGACATGGTGGGCTGGGATATCCCCCCTGCAACAGCAACTATCCCCTGGAAGCTTCCGGAGGCCAGTAGGTGCAGGCTGCACAAGACCTGGACACGGGTGGGCACGGCATTGGTCCTCCTTATTGTGTGCTGCATCAGGGGGTCTAGGTCCCGGATCAGCTTGATGATCATTGCCCCATTTAGGCGGTACTTAGATTAAATTTGCTCATCAGTTTGGCCCAGAAGGGTGACCCGCTGACGGAATATTCGCTCCTGGATCCTGCGTCTGTTCCCTTCTGCTCGCTGTAGCCTTCGCCGCCTGACCACCATGTAGAGTCCTGGCATTGTGAGAGTCCTCATGCTCCAGCTGGGTATCCTTAAGTGTGTTTGGTCAGGCCTGCACCTGTTGGTAATTTGTTACAGTTTTTTTTTTCCTTAATGGTTACCACCTGGTTTGGGTTCTCCTTAAATTGCGCGGCGCTAATAGCGATTTTCGGGTTTTTCGCAATAGCGATTATTTTGTGATTTCGCAAATCAATTCGCAGAATCCATGGTTTCTCGCTATTTCCGATTCGCTAATGGCCTTCTTCCTGGATTCTGCGAATTACTTTGCGAAATCGCAATTTTTATTTTGCGATATCGCAATTTGTGAGTTTTCACTGTCATGAATTTCTTTTCTTCAATTTGCGATCGCAATTGCTGATTCGCAGCGATTGCGATCGCAATTTGGCTACATGAATCTGGCTGCAAGTATGCTAATTTTTTCGATATAATCCTAAACTTGCAAGGTGGCTTATTTTCGAAGGATTTTCAGATCTCATTGTTTATTAGAAATTAGGGAATAGTTAGACGTCACCCATGCTGCTGCAACATATGTTACACTTACGCTGGTTGCTCCTTATGCTGTACGGGGCCAGTGGTGTGATTTCTTGCAGCCATACCATCTGCAGCTAATCTTAATCTTTTTAGTTACACTGTTTTTATATTGTGTTTTGTTTTACGTTTTATTGCTCAACAGTGTGTTCTTACCTTTTGGGGGCTGACTGTTCTATGCTCTTGTGAGGCTTCCCCGGTCCGTCACGGTTTGTACCGCTTGCGCGGAGGGAAGAGCCTCATTAGTTTCATTTTGAGGCTCTATTCGCGTGCTACCACTTCGGGTGGTGCACGGTCTAGTGGCGAACTGCTGCCTTATTTAAGATCATGCTAGACCGGACGCATAGCGTACGCGCCGATGGTGCGCCGAAGGCAAGCCCGTCTGCGCCCGTCCGCGCCAGAACGATGGCAGCTGCCAGCCACGTTGCCGATTTTGGGGAAACTGTCTATTCTTATTCCCGTGATAACCTCATGATGATAAAATCTTCAATGGATACGGTTTGTCCTTGTTCTCCTATTACCCCTACGGGCTCTTTTTGTTGTAGGATCTGTGGCTATAACTCAGAAGAAATCATGAGTAGCCTGCCTACACAAATGCAGGGCTCAGGACAAAGCATTAAAATACTTAACCTTAACTGTAGATCACTGGTGAAACACTATTTAGATGTGTTTGATCTACTTCAAGATGTGTCCGCGGACGCTCTTTTCCTGACAGAAATCTGGTTGTCAGCTGAAACGTTAGCTGAACCAGGCTTGGCGCTTCCTTCTGGCTACAGCGTCTGCACCATTAATCGAGAGTCCAGGGGAGGGGGGGCAGTTGTCTATAAAGCTCATCTCTGCTGCTCATTGGTCAAGGAAGATGTGGTTGGCTCTGAATGTGGTCACTTTGGGATCACTTTCAAACCCAATTTCACCCTGTCTGGGTTGATAGTCTATTGTCCTCCAGGTCCCTCCAAGGAGGGAAGGACTGCGCTGGTAGACTTAGTAAGTACTCTGGCTGTGAGATATGCCAACGTTTTGGTCGTTAGTGATTTAAATCTCCACCTTGACAATCCTCACGATCCTGATGCAGCTAACTTTATCACGGACCTTGCAGCCTGCCAACTGCGTCAACTGGTCCCACTCATTCCGCAGGCCACTTGTCGGACCCTGTTTTTCTAATCTTCCCCTACTCCTTTAGATTGGACTGATCATTACTTGATCACCATGGTGCTTTTAGGAGTGTCACTTTGCAGGCCCCAGCAGTATTGTACTTTTCGCCGCCCTTGGCACAAACTGAATTTTGATCAGCTTTGCACGTGCCTCTCTACCAGTTTGCCTTGCTGGCCAGATGAGCCCGATCTGGCCAGTGACGCCTTACCAACTGGCTCATACTTCCCAAAGTGGTCGAAGGGGCGAAATACCAAGTCCAATCCCTGGTACAATGGTACCCTTGCGGCTAAGCGTAAAGCATGCAAACGACTGGAACGGGAATGGAGGCGTGATTTTGATATTGTTCTGAAAGGCAATTATCATAAAGCTATAAAGAAATACCATAGGGCGGTTCAGAAAGTACGGGCCTCCTATTACTCGGAGGAGATTAGAAATAGTCAGAACCCTGATAAGAAGGTCTTCTCTATCATTACCACTTTGAAAAACACAGGAGCACCCAAAACACCTATAGTTAAGTCTAGTGAGCACTGCGAGGACCTAGCCATTTTTTTTATTAATAAAGTGGAGAACATCCATAAAAACCTTTCCCTCAACGGCCTAGTTAACGACTGAGGATTTACCTCCTCATGCTCAGGCATTAGTCATTTTTCCCCCTATTTCTAAGGAAGGACTTGCCACACTGTGCAGGAAGATCAAAACTGGCTCTTCTATCGATCCCATGAAGCCGGAACATCTGAGGAGAATATTGCCTGCACTTCTGACACCGGTGGGCCAGGTTAATAACCGGTCTCTGGCTAGGGCCATGGTTCCCAGGGCTTGGAAGAAGGCTATTGTTAGGCCACTCTTAAAGAAGACCACGCTTGATCCAATCAAGTTGGGAGAATTTTCGTCCCATCTCGGTTACCCTGGATGTCTAAAATCACAGAGGCTCATGTTAACATGATTCTCTCTAACTATTTGGAGGAAAATCACATCTTGAACTCTTCTCAGTGTGGCTTTCGTCGCAAGCTCAGCACTGAATCAGCTCTTTTAGCCGTATCTGAACATCTGAGAGCTGCTCTGGATAAAGGGCGGTCCTCGGCACTGGTCATATTGGATCTTAGTGCCGCTTTTGATACGGTTTCGCATCAAATTCTGATTCAAAGGCTGAGGGAGGCAGGCATTGTGGGCGCTGCTCTGACCTGGCTGTCTTCTTTTCTTTCAGACAGGTTTTTCCAAGTCTCGGCTCCCCGTTTTTCTTCTAGGATGCATCCTATCAAACAGGGGGTTCCCCTGGGCTTTGCCCTAAGCCCTACACTTTTTAACTTGTACGTCCTGCCGCTGGCCTTGCTAGCCAAAAGGAGAGGGTTGACAATTGTGTCATATGCTGATGACACCCAGCTTGTAGTCACCCTCTCCAATGGCTGCCAGGACAAAGGGGCTAAGTTTCAAAGTGGTTTAGCGGCTGTAGAAGAGTGGTTGACGACTAACTGTCTACAGCTTAATGCCAGCAAGACCGAGGTCTTGCTGGTGGGAAAGGATCATGAGTTATGGAGGGGACATTGGTTGCCCACCTCCCTGGGACCCCCTCCTATTCCAAAAAAAGTGGTGAAAAGCCTGGGTGTGTGGGTTGACTCAGCACTGAGTTTTCAAACCCAAACTAAGAAGGTAGCGGCAACCTGTCTTGGTATTTTATGTTGCCTCAGACCCATGTTGTTGTTTTTTTATCCCTCCATTCGGCAGACCATTGTGCAAGCATCTGTCCTTTCTAGACTGGATTATGCCAATGTGCTCTACCTTGGGGCCAATAAGACCGAGATCTTAAGACTTCAGAGGGTCTAGAATGTTGCCGTAAGAATGCTTCTTGACATGCCCAGGCGCTGTTCCACCTCTAGTACTATTCAGCAGCTACATTGGCTACCGGTGGAGAAAAGGGTGGAGTTTAAATCCCTTTGTTTCGCGTTTAAGATCTTGAAATCTCCCTCCTCTGGCTTAGTGGCGGGTTTGCTTTTGCCTTACATTCCGCGGCGTCCTCTGCGCTCTGCTGGTAAAAACCTGGCTTCTATACCACGCGTGCAGAGAGCTCGTGCTGGGGTCGCTCATTTTGTGTACTGGCCTCCAAGCTCTGGAATGGCCTTCCTTCCCATATAAGGAGCATGGATAATTATCTGTTCTTTTGGAAAGCGATAAAAATCCATTTGTTCTCACAATAAGGCTCTCCTTTCTTATGTTCCCTTGACGCCCCTGTGCCTCGTCTTTTTAACTGTTCTGGGATCTTCCTGCCAAAGTTGTGTTATTGTTTCTCAGCGCCGGGACGCCCCATTGCTGGAGCAGCTGTGCGCTTTATAAACTATCTTAACATAACATATCTTTAGGAGTGGGATGATCCAAGTTTTCCTTAAGGAATAAGGTACATAATCTTCCTCAAATGAGCAATTCACAATCTTCTGTATGTATGAGGTTAGCTTAGTGCAACACTGCATTATCACACATAAGGGGCATGGATCATCCAGGAAAAAAGTTTTCACAGCAATCAATATATATAGTTTCCTCAAAGGAAATGTCCGTAAAATTAAACAATGTAAAAGATAAATCAGAATTCAAGGGGGTCCCCCGAGACATGAACAGTTCTTTTCTCATTTTTGCCCTCAAGAACTGTGGTTTTCGCATGGTTGAGTTCTATCTTATCCCTGAAAAGTGTTGTACTGTCTGGTTGGCACCCATTAGCTGGCATCTCATAGTGAAAATGCAGAGCTTAATGGCTCTCTAGCTCTTAAAAAAAATATATATTGATTAATTTTGGGCAAAAGCTACCTACAAAATGTCCACATCTCATATTCAACTGATATGTATAACATATGTTTTACACAGTCGATATTTGTCAATGAGTATGCGTTATAATACAAATAAGTCACAGTTGTGTGTCCAGTTCAGACAATACAGTCCGCAGAGGACACCAGATATCTCAAGGGCATGATGCACTTGGAAGAAGAAAGGCATATATCTCAGATTGTTCACCAGACATAGACCAGACTGTCATAGAGCTACTGTATATCTTTATAATGTGTTAAGTTAGCATAGGCTCATTACATGTTTAAACGCCATTTTTCCTTTTGCTGCTTTTGCACACGACACTTAATTGTTGATTTAGCTTTCAACCTAGTAGTTCGTTGTGGTTTACAGGAGAATAATATGTTATTACTCTGATATCAGCTTTGCTTAATAAACTATGTCTGTACAGAGAGTGCTGAAGCTTCAAGAATAACACGATACAGAATTGTTATGAGGTCTGATCTTCGCGCCTTCATAGACATAACATAAGTGCAGCTTCTGCCAACTTTGGGCTTTAGGCGGGTTTTATATTGCTTTGCTTGAAGCACACAAACACACTTGATGCTGTTCGCATGCAGAGAGAGCTGGAGTATGCTGATGTGATCTCTTCATTCTAGGATCTTGAGGTATGGGCCCGCCCTGTTAAAACCCAAAGAGACCTTCTTAGCTATTAATATAATATGTGAGTTAGGGAGGGTGAGAAATAAGTGTTGTTAACCCTTATTCATTACAGCATGTTAACATGCTGTCACCGTTTGCTTTCTATGGACTAGTAACTATGCTGATAACTTTGCTTCTGATAATATGCTTCCTTGTATTATCTAAGATACTGCGTCTGAGAAAATGGCATTAGTAAATAAATATTTCAAATGTGCACGTGTCCTCATTTACTCCATGTTCTGGTTTGAAATGATTATATAGCGAAAAAGTGCTCATGTGTTCCACGTAACCTGAGGTATTGTAAGTTCATGTTCTGGTTTGTCTAAACATTGGGAGTTTGTTATGACCAATGAGGCACTGTAGCTAGCTCGGTAAGGGGTTTGTTGGGTACTAAGGTGAGTTTTGGGTCACCCTAATTCGCTGAGGTTCCAATCCTCTGTGCACGGTTCTGTGGGAGAACAGAAACCCTGCTACAAGACGTTGTATCATTGTTTGAATCAGGGCAGCTTGTCCCTCCTTAATGTCATGGCAACTCTCTGCTTCCCCAGTAACATTGCTGCTGAAGTATACTTTCTGTACAATTTAGGAATGTTTTCATGTATCATAACAGGCCAACCAACGGAGATATTTCCAGACTACTTACAGTCATCTTAAGTAATGCGGCAAAAATTTGTGACCAGTAAGAACTGACAGGTGGGCAATCCCATGCTGATTCCTCAATCCTGCACCAGGGACCAGGCATCGCCAGCAGTTCTATCAACAATGCCAAACTTCGCCACACTAATTGCTGTATATTAGATTATGTGAATACATTTATTATGTGTTAATCTATGCTTCCCATTTAGGAATATTTCACTGGATTGTTGGCAATAATACGCCTATTGTTTCTCTGGTGCATCCTGTCCCAGTTCCTAAGCCCTTTTTTTTCCAAGCATAGGAATGCTCTGCCTTTAAGCCATTCGGCAGAGTACTGTTAATATTAGTAATCAGTTTAGTGGGAAAGGGTTTTGATATGATCATTGGTATTAGTATCCACTAATCCAGTAGCGAGGGGAACAATCTGCCCGTAGTCCTACATAGCCTATGGTATAAGAGGATAGCTAGGTTAGTACACTGAGCTTTAGCTGAGAAGTCCTCTAATGTGATGAGCCTTTTGTTGGTGTACGTGCCCAAAAGTGCTCAGCTTTCTATTGCAAGGTAGTTCTGATACTTTTGACTCGTTCGAGACCTTGATGCGGGGACTGCATAATGAGACATCCACTTTGTTGATCCTACACATCTCAGCCAGCCTAGACTAGGCAAGAATTGTACATTGTGCCAGGTGATTCCCTTTGCTAGGTCTCTGTACCTTTGTCATGAGTATAGTGTTCAGGGAATAGGATCAGCTAGTCCCTTCGTGAATTCTTAGTGCAGGGCAAGCCTTAGATTGTAAAACCAAAGATGTGTGAAGTGTGCATGGGAGAGCAAATAATGAACTTCGAAACACATGGAAGTATACCCTCCCTCTTATATGGGAACTACAGAGTACTCCAACTTACTCTAGGCTGCTTATCTGCCAAAGTGAGTTTAATCATGAGGGATCTCAGCTGATCAAACACTTTTTAAATCAGAGGGATGGGGAGATTTTGAAAAAACTGCAATAATCGAGGTGATAGCACCATCTTCATGAGGGTCACCCATCCTCCCAGCGATATTTGCAACCTGTTCCAGTTCTCTAAAGATTTAACATAGTTTTCCTTATTTTGAGGTACCTGTCCCAGAGATAATTTATGCCCAGGTAACAGATGGGTGAATCCTGCCACTTTAATAAGACGCCCAGAGCTTGAGGTGAGTACCCATGATGAGATAGTGTATGATTAACTTCAACCAATTCATGGCCAGGCCTGACTATCTGCAAAAGTTCAGAATATCCCAAATTATAGGGTTCAAGTTAAAATCTGTGTTTTTAACTAAGAGGAGACCTGAGAGAGTGCTTTTGTGCAATTAGGCACTCCCTTAATTTGTCCGTCATATTGCTCTTTTTTTGCAGTTTAAATGCACCGCTTATAAGATTTTCTGGCCAACTTTGTTGGCTCTGTGAGCATCACAGAAATCATACTGCGATTCTCTTGCTTGCATTTGTAAAAAATGTAATTGCTCAGTTAATCATGGTTGATTTATTTTATGTTATGTTTCGATAATTTAACGAGTCAATGCTAATCAATAAAAGATGTCAGAGTACAGTTAAACAGGGTGAGCATATACCTGGCATTACCATAAGGTGGGCATTTAGGACCTTCCCTAGGGAGTTAACATTCTGCGGCTATGATAGGAGATCATCTTTGGTTGGGCATAGTCTTTCATCAAATTGCTGCCTTTAAAATAAAGGTGACCAAATGATGATCTAACCAATCTAGGGAAAACATGTTGACGCACTCAATATTGCAGCCCAGTGATAGTACCCTGTCTAGATTGAGGCCTTTAACAAGCACGACCATCTGAGAGTTTTGTTTCAATACCAATATTCCATAGGTAAAAGTGACAAAGCACCACCATGAAATGCACTAACCCAATTTCCCTCACTAATTAGTGTTTTTAATCATTATAGCCTGGTAAGCTTTAGCATCTCCCCTCTTATAGAATCCAAGCTTACTCATAGCTGAAATAGGATAACCATGCTCAACTTTAACCTCAAACCATTTAGCCATTCCAAACACACCTTGAAAGCTTCTCACTGAGAGCTATTAAGTCTTGTATCTATCTTCAGGTCCTACACAGTGGTCTTGTTTTTTTTGGTAACTTTATTAATTTGCATTCATCTATTTTCCTCGTCAGCTTATACCGTACAACAAAGCATGTTATCACAGCAACAGTGGTTCAAGAAAAATGAACAATAAGCTATTAAAGTTTTACATACATGAAAACACAATTAAGTTAAAAGACAATATACATAGTCACAGACATAAAAACATGAAAAAGTACTCAAAGTAAATCAAAAACAATAAAGGCAAAAACATCTTTTAACTAAAAAATCCACAAATATGCAACAGAACCATTTCACAATACACAAAAGGTGCTCACACAGTTACCCGATAAACATCACTAAAACACAATTTACAGTGTAGGAAATCAAAAGAAGACCAATCCAACAGATAACAGGAAGAAACAGTTGCAATAAATGCTTCCTCTTTAATATAGGTTAAGAAAAACAAGGGTACCCCGTTAGGCGAACCTGGAGTTGTAATGTATGTAAGGAGGACAATGGTTCAGGGGTGGCCTAACTAGGTCCAAAGATAACAAGCATTGGCATAGCCAATAGGTCTCGCCTTTGGGACCTTATAAGTGTTTAGTTATCCAGCACAATATCCTTGGTGCAAGAACATCAAGTGTTGCATGGCTAAACACTTATAAGGTCCCAAAGGTGAGACCTATTGGCTTTGCCAATTGTTGTTATAATTGCCAGATTTACGAACTATGAAGTTCATACGGATAGTAGTTGTTGAGTATTAACAGCTGGTTATTGTCCCCCGTCATTATCTGCCCTCACCTTTTGGCTTACGCCAATAATTTTATAGTTAACACTGACATCATAGGTCATTAACCACTGTTAATACCATGATCAGAGGGCAATGATGATTAATTTACCACATCTATTAGAATGTGACAGCTAATCAGATTAAATTCAGCGGTGTTTAGGACAGCACTGAGTGAGGGGACAAAGTGATCACTCATGCTGAAAACTTGTGGAATAATGTGAAGACGTTGATGCCAGTGTTTTGTAACTGTAACAACAACAATGTTGTAAATTGTAACAGGTAAGTTCTGAAAAAGAGTTCAGATTCAGTGCAGAAAGCCATCAGACATTCGACTTGCGCCCTGGGCAATGCTTAATATTATTTTTAATAACCCGCTGCGATCAAATATAAATATGTATGGCCGTCAGTCGACTGACTATTCTAGTGCCCCTCACCTAAGATGTCCTCAGGGAGCCCTAATTCCCCCAGGTCACACAGCTCCCGTGCAAGGAATGCCGGCCACGCTTGATTAGCCAGGAACTGTGACATATCACATTCATATACAAAATAAAGTGTGCCCTATTTCCGTAATTGTCTGGTTGAATGAGATCTGAAAAAATATCAATCGGAGTGGAACAAAAGGACACCTGAGTTGGTTTACATTTCTTAGCCATTTCCACCTCATAACATGGCGAGCATCCCAAGAGGTTCCGGTCTGGGCTCAGCGGGTCATGCAGCACCATGGTCACAACATGACAGGGTCCATCGTCAAAACTCTGTACGCCAGCGCTTGTTGGAGTCCCTACCTAGGCCTTAATATAAACAGCTGGGCCTTTCGAATGCAAAACACCTTGTTAGTGGACAGGAATATAGAGCAAAACAAGAATAAAAATGTCATGGTAATACGATGTTTAAAGATATTTTTAAAGTCCGAAAATGCTATAGAATCTCAATGTAATAAGTCTTTTTTGTAGTCCGAAGTCTCTGACAATAAACTACTGGAGTGAGTTCTGTGCTTGGTCTCTGTATTTACAACCACTACACTAGATGATACCCCATCAAGGAAGGGACACCCCACAAAGGAGAGAATACTTCCTCTTAGATGTACAACAAACGGGACAAGACAAAGCAATGCTTCAGTGCTCTTCCAGCTTTTCCTGCGATCTCGGAGGTTTTCGGAAGGGTCGTACACAAAAGAGCACAACGTCCTTCTACAGAAACCGGATGTTGCAAGGTGCCGGCATCTGTCAGCAGTGAGGTTACTATTACCCTTAAGGATTAGAACGTGAAGGGAATGGGCTTTTCTTCTGCATTCTTAACAGCTACCGCCTGGGTGCCGCTCGTACACAGGAATTCCGCAGCCGGTGTCAATATGTGACTTCGATGTCTGTTCCGGCCTCAACAGTGACGTGCATCATCACGGGCCGTTCTATTCTTCTTGGGGCTTGAAAATACTCCCCACTGACCTGTTCCCATCAGCGCCAGTGTTCTCTCAAGTGTCTGCAACATGTCAGCGCTGTACAGAATGGAATAACTAAAGATAAATACATGTTTGCCTTCAACAATACCCGCTACCCGTCGAGAGTTTCACCCATTAACAGGGCCACTTCTCCTCCGCGCCATATACCAGCCCCACTGATCATGCTGGATCAGTGAATCCAGATGTCTTCTGCTTAGTATAATTTTGCATGACGACTGTCTGCGTGCTCCTAGAATCCCTGACCTGGCATGGTGCGCAGAAAAAAAAAATGTTGGTTTCTTTTTACCATTTAAACAATCTATTCGACTTTAATGTGGTTAAAAAAACAACAATATTGAAGAATGTATATAAAACCTCCGAGCGAGGGGGTCATTACTGGCAACACAATTTTTAAAAATAAATAAAATAAAAATCATCAAACTAGTGAGCTCGGTCATGACTTATGCTCGGTGACTGTTTAATCATCAACATAGGGGTGAGTAGGATGCACACCCGTTTTCCATTTTTACAAGTTCTCCACGTTCTCCACAAATGCGTGCCGAATGGTATAGCGGCCAGCCCAATTGCCACTCGAAAGTTGAATAATGCACATTTTGGGGGCATCGTTTTGTCCCCACCAAACGCACTGCTGAGTGCCATCTTTAGGCAACCATATGTATTCACGATTTTGTCCGCGTACTCACTTTCAAACCAAATGTTTTTCTCAATACTTCTTGTTTCTTTCCTTTCGAATCCACACACGGAATATTTTGCAAAACATTTGGTTTGAAAGTGAGTACGCGGACAAAATCGTGAATACATATGATTGCCTAAATATGGCACTCAGCAGTGCGTTTGGTGGGGACAAAACGATGCCCCCAACATGTGCATTATGCTCGGTGACACCACATCAGGCCTGCCAATGCCAGGGCCTGCACGGTTTCTCAACAAGTTGTATTGACTGGCAGGACACGCTTGACAGGCAGGACACGGCATCACTGACGCCGTTTTACATTTAAATTCTGAACTTCAAAGTAGCTGTTATTAGACTAGAAGCTGCAGCGATTTCTAGAGTTTACTCTTGCAACTATCACATTTCAGGCACTTCCCCAGGCCAAGCTCAAAGCAGCAACACATAAAGGATTCCAGGAGTGGTCATTTGTAAAAGTGACTGCCAACTTAAGTCACCCGTAGATGGCTACCATAGCAATGGTCATCAAACAATAATGGGGTCAATCTCTTCTGCTCAGCTACAATAGAATCCCTCATCGCTTCTAAGACTCGCCCTTGCCGCCTTAAAAAGAGGCACTGCGTGCCCTAAACACCGGAACTGACAATTGTACATTTTTTAATCAAACAGACTGCTTTACTTTTTCTTTTGTCCTGGCTGCCATTTTGCTGCTGCTCTCAGCCACTTTTCTCTGGACCCTGAACCGCCATCTTGCCCATTCCCTTGTCCTTTAACCCTCTTACCTCGTTTCCCCTTAACGATCCTCAAATGTTTCTTCGCTTTTCTGATTTGCCTTTTCTCCATACCGGTGTATCCCTCCCAACCTCCCTTGGTGCTGTGACTGCATCCCCCCTCAGACCCCACTTAATGGAACTCTGCTTTCCTGTATATAGAGATAACTCTAATCACTAGTATATGCAGTAGACCTTTGTACTCTCTACCATTCCTATGTGACTCTTAGAGTGTATCCATTCGTATCTCTTCCTTATGTATATAGAGATAACTCTTATCACTAGTATATGCAGTAGACCTTTGTGCTCTCTACCATTCCTATGTGACTCTTAGAGTATATTCATCCACTTCTCTTCCTTGAGTGACTTTAATATTTGTACATTTGCAATTTTTAGGTCGAGCGACCTATCTCAATGCGCACGCGCATTGAGAGCGGGAGCTCGATCTATTGCGGCTTAAACAGAGCTTACCAAGATCAGGCGATTCCCAGGCGATTTCTTCCAGTGCACGTGAAAGCGCGTGCACAATGCCACCAGCCGCTTGCCTCGCATTACCACATCAAAGGCAAGGCGGCCTCGTCTCAGGCCCCTGCTGCTTCACACCCTCATGCCGCTCTCCCCGCTCCGCCCCCTCCCGCCGTGTCCACTTCACTTTGACGGCCGCAGGCCGTCTCTCGTGTTTCTGCTTTTTTTTTTACAACATACTCATGCCTTGCGGACGTGTCTTCATAGTCACAGGCATGGGTGCAGTGCCACGTAGCACGTGAGCTATGTAGATATAAATGCAATGCTACCAATCCTGTGTTAGTTACACACATACACAGTGCTAGCAGTGACACACAAATACATTGCGTCATCGGGTTTGTAATCTTTACAGATGCGTATGTGCAGAGCCACCAACCTTGCAAGGTTAACAGACACCCATGCTTCAGCACCACAAGGCTTCAAATGTATAGATTTTACAAATGCATACAATCGCAGGGACTCCAAACACTTCCAGTTTTACAGATCCACGTGCAGTGGCATCACCCCCGCAAATTCTACAGATTCACACGCGCCGTGTCACCAGCCTTCTAAGCTCGGGTATAGGAACACAAACCACCTCATGAACTTTACTGGCAAGTATGTGCAGGCTCAACAACCTCGAAAATGTCACAAAGACACTGGTGTAGTGTAACCAACTCCACGATCTTTAAAACACACATGTGCTGTCCGAGCAAATCTGATCATTTTACACACACCAACCCTGCACATTTTAGACACACACACTTTACACGCATACAGTCTACAGTGCCTCCAAACTTGCAAGATTCGCACAGGCTCACACGCACACATGCACCAGCCTAGTTCGGTTCACCGACACAACATCCCGTGCCCCAACGCTTACATCTGCAAGGGTTACAGACTCACGTGCATCTTCCAACACAGTCACAGACACACATGCAGAGCGTTCAACTGCAAGTGTCACACCCACGTGCAGTGAACACGGAGTTTTACAACACAGCTGTGCAGTGTCTACAACCCCCTCCACGCTTTACAGACACGCGAGCTGTGCCACAAGCAAAGCGTTTTACTTCACACTTGCTGTGCCAAACACACCGCATAATATACACTTCACACAACCCCATACGGTGCCACCAAGGTTTTCAGATGTTGGAGCAGGGTCACGGGCCTTTCAAGTTTACAGTATACGTTCAATGCCACAGACCCTGTTGCTTCACTCACACGTGCAGTGCCGCCAGCGTTACATCACTCATTAGTGACTGAACTTCTTTTACCCACAAAATATCCTGCATTACTTCCTAACCCGATTGCTGGCAGTGGTTACAGACGCGTCTTAGATAGTAGGCCCATGCAGTGGCCAACAAACTTCCAGTAAAATGTGCACTGTTGTAAACTGGAATATCCGCAATAGGACAGTAATATTTTTGTTATATAACATGGAGCTTGAGTGTGAGAAATTTGTCTAATTTTCTTTCGTGTAAATCCACGAAATTGCACAAATGTTACACGAAATTACACAAAACTACTTAAATGCAGCACAAGTCCTTTAGCGTTCTATTTGAGTGTGAAATATGATCTTGCATCAATTTGGGATGTGGGGGTGCATTTTAGGCAACCCGCCCCCCAAAAAAAAATATGATGCAAAAAACACAACTGCCAAAAACAAACGTTGCTCTGGTTCCGGTCGTTCAGGTGATTGTCATGCTTCCGACTTAAAATTGAGATGAAATTTGAGTATTTGGCCTAATGTGAAATTCGCAAGATTAAGCCAGTGTGATAGGAATTTCGTATGATGGACCTAGATGTTTATAGTGGTGTAAATGAAAGGTGTTACGATTATAACAGCCCATCATTCATATTTTATACACGCATCTCAGTTTCTTTACCTGCTATGACTTGCAGCATTTAAACGCAGGAAAAACAAACAGGGCACTGAAACTATTCATTTATTTTGGGACCTTTGCTCCCTTATAGTGTTGACTTTGAGAATGTGGTCGTGTTAGAAAGCATAAATATGCTTTAAACTTGATGCAAGAGGAACCGTTTCTATAACTGGACACCTCTGACTCCAAAAAAAATCTGAAATGAGTTCGTGGGTGGTCGGTCACATACGGGCCACACGCGTTTCCTGCATAATTGATTCACAGAAGGCGGCTGCATGTATTAGGGCAAGTTGATGTTGCTACTCGGCTGGGCATTGTAGCTGCTGTGGTGATCGCTGCGTAACACACATTTCACAGATTCACATTATGACGCACCTTCGCAGCTTTTCATTCTTCTAAGGTCGATTAAATCATAATGAATGCCATTGGGTGAGGCCGAGAGCAGCGTCGGTTTTAACAATCACGATCATCTGTCTATCAGGGGCGTAGCATTCAGTGGTGCAGCAGGGGCCGTGGCTCCGGGCCCCTGAGGCTTGAGGGGCCCATTGACCTCTGACTAATGCTGTAATTTATGATCTAATTAGCAGTAGAAGGGCGTTGTCATTGCTTGCTCTGAGGTCAGTGGCACACTTGCTACGTCACTGCTGTCCATACAGAGACCTCTACCCTGAATGACAGGTGCGGCCATTACCATATTCAAATGAACTTAGAAAGGTCAGGGTTTAGTAAGTCCTGCTGGCATTACCCGGGCAGGGACCCTGCACAGGTCCCAGCTGGCATCCCCTGGGAAGAGACTCTGCACAGTTCCCAGCTGGCATCCTCCGGGCAGGGACTCTGCACAGGTCCCAGTTGGCATCCCCCGGGCAGGGACCCTGCACAGGTCTCAGCTGGCATGCGCCGGGCAGGGACTCTGGGCCACTGAACCATCCAATGGCTGCTGTACTCTCTCAGAGACTTTGTATGTTAATGCTATTCAAAAGACCAGCAAATATTTTTCATTTATCCCAACACATTGCCCCAGAATACGTTGGGAGCAGTTCTTTCCTGCTACGCAAGGCTGAGGTGCCTCACACCGGGGGAACATGCCAGCTGCACCTCATGTGAAGCAGACAACGCCCACGTTAGTCTCCTGCCAGTTCTTATTGGAGGGCTGGACTGGGGAGAAAAAGCAGCCTTGACAAACAAAGTCAAACTAGACCTGCCCCCATCCTCTTCTCCGCAATCTCTCTCTTTCCATCCATAAATTCTCTCCCACTCCTTTCTCCTCCTCTCTCTCTCTGTACTCAGTTGGTAGTAGCGACAGCATTGAGGGTTCTCTATATAATCCAATTAAATTCCTGTGAATAAATCTACATCTCACACTACAATCTGCGTAGTGCCTTCACTACAATTTCTTTTTTTTAAATTCATTTTAAAACTTTACTTTACCTGTATTTTCGCCAATCTTTCACAAACTTAAAAAACGCACATTGTGTAACTAACAATTTTGATGCCAAGTTCTGCTAGAACTGGGTGAACAGCGTCAGAAAAGGGAACGTAATGGCCGCCAAAAGAAATATCTCTTTAATTTTACCTCTGGATGAAATCAATATACAACTTATCACTGGATTGGATGTTTAGTCAGAGATGTCTTCAACCTGAGAATTTTTTTTATGCCTGGCCTTTAGGCTGTTTTGGCTGTCTTGCCAGCTTTGAGTTAAACAAGCATTGGCATAGCCAATAGGTCTCGCCTTTGGGACCTTATAAGTATTTAGTTATGCAGCACAATATCCTTGGTGCAACAACATGGCTGCTGCATGGCTAAACACTTATAAGGTCCCAAAGGCGAGACCTATTGGCTATGCCAATGCTTGTTCTTTCTGTTTGTATCTCTTCCTTGTGTGACTCTACATCTTGTACATTTGCAATTTTTTCCGTTTGTATCTTTTATCTAACGCATGTAATCCTTAGTCCTTATGTTTTGCAACTGGCTCTTATGTAAAGCGCTCTGACACCTTCGGGTAAAGTTCACGCTATATAAAATCGCATTAAAGTGGAGTGGTGTGGCTCACTGGTTAGAGGCGGCAGACCCGAGAGCAGAGAACGGCCTGGGACCAGGGTTCGATTCCCGACACGGCAGGGTCTTGGACCAGGATCAGCGGACTCGATAATTCTCGCCTCGGTGCCTACTCTAACCAGGGATCACACTCGGCAACTCTGGGCATTAAGCTTGCCTCATCTCCACAACGGCCCCTCACAAACGCCGGGGATGCCTGGTTTCACCTTGGAGACTCCCAGGAGGGACTATCTCACAGGGAAAGCCAGGACGGGTTCCCCAGCGGTCTATAGCGCTACGAGGCCTGCGGTGCGGGTAGCAGTGCGCTTTACAAGACACACACAATTAAATAAAAAATATTATGTTAGACCTGGGGTTACCAGTCCACATTGGGTAGCCTGGCACAGAGAGGAAGAACCTTCTCTAAAGCAATAGTGTAATACTTGCACCACAATTTTCACAGTAACCCAATGCCCATCCACCAAAAAGGAAACACCACACCGTGATTAGAAAAGTAGAAAAACCTTTATATCTTCTTAGTTAGTTTCGGTTTTCTCTTAGTTGCAATCAGGGTCACATTTAAACTTTTTTTTCATAGTGAAGGTTCATTTGCAGATGTAAACATTTCCCATTCTTATAGAATCTTAATTCGTTGACATTTCTCAGATTTCTGTAGTCTAGCAGTAAAGTTGTACTCAAATAATCAATCTCCCTCCCTCCTCTGAAAGGGAAGCAGGCAATATACAACCTGGTATATTCTAACACCAATAAGGCCTCTAATAACAGTTTTCATGGGTTTGTCACTCAGGCATAAATCAATTTCCCAGGTACAATTAGACTTCCCAAGAATTGACCTCCCCTCCTTCCTTTCAAGGCGCTATGGCAGAGGGACAGTTGGTTCAGTCAGTTAATGCAGCCTCGATGTTCTCAACAAGTCACTTTCACTGGGCACTTCCTAATCGCTTAGCTCTTCTTTTCCTAAGCACTGTGTGACAAGTATTGTTTGTTCAAATGGCTCCCCCGCCCCTCCTTTCAGTGTCAGAAAACCAGGTTTAATATTCTCCAGTGGCGGCAATGAGCGCCCCTAAAGCACCTCCACGATCTTACCCGGAGGTTGCTGCGTTGATTCCCAGTCCGCTCGCTCTGCCCGCCCTTCCGACTCTTCAGTCGGACTTCAGCTCACATACAGCAGGAACCCAGCCGCGATTCAGGCCGGGGATGTGCAGCGCTTCACACACGCTGCTTCCGATCTCGTTCTCCGCCCCTCTCTCGCCTGTCAGTGGAGGTGGGAGTTGCCCGCAGTCCGGCCTCCTCAGCTTCCCGCCCCCTTCTTCCGGCGCTCTTCTGACGGGGTGTTCGCTCACACGCAGCGTCGCCTCAGAGAACCCACACTCAGCTGACTTAAACCGGGCCCCCTTTCCTCTCTACCCCTAGATCAACAACAAGGGGGTGGGGGGCCCGAGGACACCGCCGATCCGCAGCAGAAACACCGCTCGGCAACGCTACCCCAGCGGCCCAGTCACCTCACGGTAGGGTTACTTTCTCTTTCCACAATTTCGAAGTTCTGAAGTAGTGGCAGGGTCGTCACTAACGTTCTCCTCTCGTTCTTCTCCTACGTGCCCCACTGAGTAATCTAAGTGTGGCCAAAACAGGGGAACTTTACAGGCAATAAACCTCTTAACTCCAGGCGGCAGCAAGTGGCAGGGCTCAAGCCGAGGTTTCAGCCTTCTTACATCGACCCTGAATGAATGAATGAATAAAATATTTAATAAAGCGCACTGCGGCCAAGCGGCTTCCTGGCGCTGGGGACCTGATCAGAACTCAACAAAGGAGACCCAGGGAGACTAGGAAGGGAATGCCTGAGAAAAAAGGAAGGTTTTGAGGGCTTTGCGGAAATGAGTGTAGATGGGGATGGAGCGGATGGAGAGAGGCAAACTGTTCCAGAACTGGGGGGCCTGGACTGAAAACCGGGTGCCCCCCGTTCTGGATTTACGGAAGCGAGGGATATGAAGAAAAGAAAGAGAGGAGGAACGAAGAGTGCGACTAGGGGCATGAGAGGAAACGAGAGAAGTGATGAACAGGGGAGCAGAGCGGGAATGAGCCCGAAAAGCAAGACAGGCCAATTTGAAGAAGGATCTGAGACGGACAGGAAGCCAATGAAGGGACTTGAGAGCCGGGGTGATATGAGAAGATTTAGGAAGGGAAAGGATAAGGCGGGCAGCTTGGTTTTGAATGGCCTGTAGACGACGAGATTCGTAGGCAGGTATGCCCACGTACAGGCCATTCCCATAGTCAAGGCGGGAGGTAACAAGGGCCATGACTATGGTTTTGAGTGCATCGGGGGAAAAGAACCGTGAGATTTTCCGAATTAAACGAAGGGACAGAAAACAGGAAGACACGACGGAGCTGATCTGACTGTGCATGGACAAGTCATGACTGACTTTAATACCAAGGGTGCGAACAGAGGGAGCGGGCACAGGGGGGGGACCAAAAAAAGGGGCCAATGTGCAGGAGACCAAGGGTTCGAGGGACCACCAGTGAGGACAAGTTCCGTCTTGTCTGGATTGAGCTTCAAGTGGTTTGCGCTCATCCAGTCAGAGATAAAAAACTAAGGTGGAACAAAACTTGGGGAGAGAATCAGGGGTACCTACAACCCTTCACTCCTCCCGGGTCAGGAATCGCTCACCACAGTTTTAACTCACAAGCGATCGTTGAGGATGAAAGAAGGGAACTGTGACAGTCTCTTCCTAAACGGAGGTTTTTCCAGAGCCACTATTAACTGCTCCTCGCAGTGGGGTCACAGACGCTGTTCCCAGGGCGCCAAGGTTAAAGGTTTTTGGACCAAACAGCAGGTGATGGGGCTCAGTCAATAGCTAGGGGGTGACTTCCTCAGTGTAGACAGCCGGCCCGGGGGACGGTCTAGCCTCTAACAGTGTGCCTACCTCCCTGTTCTATCGCCTCCCTCCACACACGGTGCTCTCTGTACTACCCCATGTCACTCTAAAATGGCCGCCCGGGTACTGGCCTTTTATAGGATAGGCTCTGGCTACCAGAACCAGCCAGAAGGTTCTAGAACCTCTCCATAGTTTCCTATGGCCTCAATGCCTGAGGTAAAAAGATTATGGAAGTTATAAGCCACCATTTTGTGTCCCTGTTGTCACCATACTCTAAGGCAGCTAGGCCTCAGTAATATAGTGGGGCAAGGTAGCACCTAGCCCCTAGGACAACGCCAAAAATTCCAGTGGACATCAAAAGAAAAGAAAAATGTAGGAGGCAAAAAGGGGACAAAATAAATAATAATTGGTAGGGAACCCCCACAGTCAGACAGGTCTAACACGCGTCCCCCCAGCTGAAAGTGGGGAGAGCTACCCAACCCCTTGGGAGTTCTCATCACTAAGGCGGAAATACCTAGAGAGACCGTCTGCATTGGCATGGTCCACTCGGAAGTCCATTCCCTGTAGGGAGATAGACCATCTCAACAGCTTGGGATTCTCTCCCTTCATTTGCATCAGGCAACGAAGGGGGTGGTGGTCGGTCTGTATCAGGAAGTGCGAGCCACACAGGTATGGCCGCAGCTTCTTCAGAGCCCATACCACCGCAAAGGCTTCCCGCTCAATTGCACTCCACCTCTGTTCCCGGGGAAGCAGTCTCCTGAACAGGAAGTCAACAGGTTGATCCAGACCCTCTTCGTTGAGTTGCGAGAACACTGCCCCAATGCCATGTTCTGACGCGTCTGTTTGGACGATGAATTCCTTGGAGAAATCAGGGGCCCTGAGGACTGGAGCAGCACACATTGCTTGTTTCAATTTTTCAAAGGCCTGCTGACAAGCCTCCGTCCAAATTACCCGTCGGGGTTGCTTCTTGGAAGTGAGTTCAGTTAAAGGGGCCACGATAGTGCCATACCCCTTCACAAAGCGTCGGTAGTATCCTGTGAGGCCCAGGAAAGCGCGGACCTCGGTTTGGGTCTCTGGGGCTCCCAGGCCATGATAGCCTCAATCTTCGCCTGGAGGGACTGCACCGTTCCCCTGCCCACCAAGTGGCCTAGGTACACAACCGACCCCTGCCCAATCTGACATTTACTGGCCTTGATTGTCAAGCCAGCCTTTTTCAGGGCCTGGAGAACAGCTTGTAGATGACACAAATGATCCTCCCAACTGCTACTGAAGACAGCAATGTCATCCAGATAAGCAGCAGAGAAAGCCTCCATTCCAGAGAGGACCTCGTTCACCAGCCGATGAAAAGTGGCAGGAGCATTCTTGAGCCCAAAGGGCATTACACAGAACTGGTAGTGGCCCTCAGGCGTGGAGAAGGCTGACCTTTCCTTGGCTCCATCTGTAAGGGAGATCTGCCAGTACCCGGAAGTGAGGTCAAAGGTACTCAAGTATTGGGCAGCTCCCAGCCGGTCAATGAGTTCATCCGCCCTAGGGATCGGATGAGCATCAGTTTTGGTCACTGAATTCAGTCCCCGGTAATCCACACAGAGCCTTAGTTCTGGAGTGGTGCCCGGTAGGGCAGCTTTTGGTACCAGAACCACCGGACTGGACCAGGGGCTACTAGAAGGTTCAATTACTCCTAGCTCCAGCATCTTAGTGACTTCACTGTGGATGCTGGCCTTCACCTTGTCTGACAGCCGGTAAATCTTAGACTTCACAGGTGGGCTGTCTCCTCTGTCCACGTCATGGGTACACAGGTGGGTCCTTCCCGGGACAAGGGAGAACAGCGAGGAAAATTGCTCCAAGACCTGGCGGCAGTCCCTCTGCTGTTCAGGAGTCAGGGATGGGGAGAGAATCACTCCCTCCACCGACCCATCCTTTTCCTGAGACGAAAAAAGATCAGGGAGAGGCACGCTTTCCTCTTCCTCTGCACCATCAGTCACCATCATTAAGATGACCTCGGGCCTCTCATGGTGGGGTTTGAGGCGATTGGCATGCAGCACCCGTAGGGGCTGTCGGGGGTCTTAAGGTCCACCAGGTAAGTGGCCTTACCCTTTTTCTCCATCACCTCAAAGGGGCCTGTCCAGCGATCCTGGAGGGCACTTAGCTCTCCAGGTTCCATCACCCACACTTTCTGGCCAGGCTCCAATTCCACCGGGTGAGCATTGTGGTCATACCACTCCTTCATCACTGCTTGGCTGGCATCCAAGTTGTCAGAAGCTTGCTTCCACAACTTAGCCATTTGGCTCCGGAAGGCCAGCATGTAGCTCACCACATCCTGGGGAAGTTTCCTGGGAGTCTTTTCCCATCCGTCTTTCACCAGGCTGAGAGGTCCGCGTACAGGGTGCCCATACAGAAGTTCAAAGGGGCTGAAACCCACTCCCTTCTGTGGCACTTCCCTGTAGGAAAACAACAGACAGGGTAGGAGGACGTCCCATTTCCTCCGCAGGCTCTCAGGCAGACTTCTTATAATGCCTTTCAAGGTCTTGTTGAACCTTTCCACCAGACCATTGGTCTGTGGGTGGTAAGGAGTGGTGAACCGGTAGGTAACCCCACACTCCTTCCACATAGCCCGCATGTAAGCTGACATGAAGTTGGTCCCCTTGTCGGACACTACTTCTTTGGGGAAACCCACTCGGGTAAAGATCCCCATCAGGGCCCTTGCCACTGCAGGTGCAGTAATGATCCTCAGAGGAATTGCCTCTGGGTATCGCGTGGCGTGATCCACCAGAACCAGGATGAACCTGTGACCAGTTGAAGTTGGTGGATCCAATGGCCCCACAATGTCGATGCCCACCCTTTCGAAGGGGGTGCTAACGACCGGAAGTGGTTCCAGGGGAGCTTTCAGCTTCACCCCTGTTTTCCCACTGGCTTGGCAAGACACACATGTCCGACAGTACGTGTCGGACGCCACCCTCATCTGAGGCCAATAAAAGTGGGGGACAAGCCGGGCAAAGGTCTTGTCCTGACCTAAGTGTCCTGACAAGGGTATCTCATGAGCCAGTTCTAAAAGAAAGGCTCGGTAACGTTGAGGGACAACCAAGGCCCGTGATGAACCGTGCACGGGTGCCTTAGGTTCACTGTAGAGGAGTCCATCCTCCCAGTAAATATGGTAATTCCCAGTAACGTTCCCTGCTGCCTGGGCTTCGGCCTGTCGCCTCAGTCCCTCAAGGGTAGGGCACTCCTTCTGGCCCTTACAAAACTCCTCCCTGTTAGGCCCTCCTTCCACATGCCACTCGGCAGGGATAGGTAGGTTCTCCAGGGAGATGGCATCCCCCTCCGTGGACTCCTGGTCCACCACCGCAGGTGGTCTATCCGTCTCACGGGCGTGGATGCCGAGGCAGGCTTCTCCTGTCCCCGCATCTTTCCCTTTTTGGCAGCCGGCTGTGCATTTGTTCCAGGCTCCAGCCCAAGCGAACTTCCCCTCCGGGTAGTCGCGGACCTTGTGCTAGCACAGGCCCAGTCAGGTGTACCCAGCATCTCAGAATGAGTCCGGTATTCCACCTCCTTCCAAGCATTGTGCTCCATATCATTCCCCAACAGACAATCCACTGGCACGACAGGGCTTACGGCAACTCGAAGTAGACCTGCAACCCCTTCCCACTCAAATGGAACCTCGGCCACTGGGTAGTGGCCCATTCTGCCGTCAGCCATCGTGGCGGGGTGGAGTACATGTGGAATCACCTGCTCTGGAGACACCAGATGACTTCTTACCATAGTCATACTGGCTCCTGTGTCTCTCGAAGCTTCCCCTCTTTGGCCGTTGATGGTGATACACTGCCCATACTTAGTAGTATTTGGGGGCACCTGGATCTTAGGAACCATCTCCCAATCTCCCAGGGACACTAAGGTGACACCCGCCCACTCCCCCCCTTTATCTAAGGGCAACTCCTCCACCGAGCACTACACTAGCTACTCCCGGGGCTTTTCCCCCAGTGGGAGGGGGTGGTCTCTCGGGGCACTTCACATCACCTTTATAGTGCCCAACGCCACCACACTCAAAGCAATGGACAACCCTTGGCTGCTGACTTTGGCCAGGATGAGGGTTTCTGGGCGGGTTAGCCTTAGGGGTGAATCCTGTTCCTTTTCCCTGGAAATTGTTTTGGGGGCCTTTTGAGAACTCCCTTTTTTTTTTTATCTCCCCCCTCTTTCTTCTGGGGGGCGCCCTGTCCGGTCCTTTGGGAATCCCCTCCAGTCCCCTTTGAGGACACCCGGGTACTAGCCCAGATGTCCGCCTCCTCAGCAAGCTTCCGGGGGCTGGTCAGCTTGCTGTCCACCAGGTGTTGTCGCAGCTCGGGAAAACATTTCTCGAGTAGGTGCCCCTTGAGGATAAGGTCATACAATCCCTCATAGTCCCCCACCTCGCTGCCTTGTACCCAACCCTCTAGGGCCTTCTTTGCATAGTCCAGGAAATCCACCCAATTCTGTGTGCCTAGTCTGTGACTATTCCTAAACTTCTGTCTGTATTTTTCTGGAGTCAGCCCAAACTTCTTTATCAGCGCCACTTTCATGGTGGTGTAGTGGGTCTGCTCTCCCTGCTCCAGAGCAAAAGTGTATCCCTTCCTGCAGGAGGCATGTACTTATACAAGCCACCCCCCCCCCCCAGTGTTTTTCCAGTATCCCATGGGCTCTTAAGGAGACCTCATAGGCAGCCAGCCACTTAGCAATGTCATCCCCTGCGCTGTAGCTGGCGACTATGTCCTTTGGCAAATAGGGTCCGGGTTCCCCGGTTATCTCTTTGGATTCGCTGCCACCAACAGGAGTACTAGGAGTCCCTATTTGTAGGGCCTTGAGGTCTAACTCTCTGAGACTCAACTCATGAGCCATCCTCTGTTCCTCCCTCTCCTTCTCCAACCTAGCAAGCTCCCACTTCAGCTGTCTTTTCTCTCTCCTGTCAGCTAATTCGGCTTCGGTCAAGCTTCTTTCAGATACACTGCTACCCCTCCTTGAAAGTGTCCTAGGACCCGTTAGTAGGTTCCCCACTTCAGGTTGGTACAGTCCATCCACCCCGATGACAGTGTCCAGATCCCCCTCTTCCTCCTCCTTCCCATCTGGGTGCGCTGCCACTCTCAAGCTGGTTTGGAGTTCCCCCTTTTTAGCACCACGCTTAAACAACACTCCCATATTTTGGCAACATTCTCTGAGTTGGGCCACAGTATAGGTCTCCAATTCTTCAAGATCAAATTCCATTTTGCCAATGAAAGTTAGGGACAGCCACTTGGAAGAAATTAGTTAAGGGGGTAATTAAAAGCTACCTCCACCCACCACCAGGAGTAAATTTGGAAAAGCAAAAAGGTAATCAGGGGGTCCGCTAGGAGAAACTCCAGGTGTAGGTCTGTGGAGTACACTAGGCTACTGCTAAGTGGACGTAAGCACAAGCTCTATCCCACCGCTGAACACCAATTATGTTAGACCTGGGGTTACCAGTCCCGTTGGGTAGCCTGGCACAGAGTGGAAGAACCTTCTCTAAGGCAATAGTGTAATACTTGCACCACAATTTTCACAGTAACCCAATGCCCATCCACCAAAAAGGAAACACCACACCGTGATTAGAAAAGTAGAAAAACCCTTTATATCTTCTTAGTTAGTTTCGGTTTTCTCTTAGTTGCAATCAGGGTCACATTTACACTTTTTTTTTCATAGTAAAGGTTCATTTGCAGATGTAAAGATTTCCCATTCTTATAGAATCTTAATTCGTTGACATTGCTCAGATTTCTGTACTCTAGCAGTAAATTTGTACTCAAATAATCAATCTCCCTCCCTCCTCTGAAAGGGAAGCAGGCAATATACAACCTGGTATATTCTAACACCAATAAGGCCTCTAATAACAGTTTTCATGGGTTTGTCACTCAGGCATAAATCAATTTCCCAGGTACATTTAGACTTCTCAAGAATTTACCTTCCCTCCTTCCTTTCAAGGCGCTATGGCAGAGGGACAGTTGGTTCAGTCAGTTAATGCAGCCTCGATGTTCTCAACAAGTCACTTTCACTGGGCACTTCCTAATCGCTTAGCTCTTCTCTTCCTAAGCACTGTGTGACAAGTATTGTTTGTTCAAATGGCTCCCCCTCCCCTCCTTTCAGTGTCAGAAAACCAGGTTTAATATTCTCCAGTGGCGGCAATGAGCGCCCCCCAAAGCACCTCCACGATCTTACCCGGAGGTTGCTGCGTTGATTCCCAGTCCGCTCGCTCTGCCCGCCCTTCCGACTCTTCAGTCGGACTTCAGCTCACACACAGCAGGAACCCAGCCGCGATTCAGGCCGGGGATGTGCAGCGCTTCACACACGCTGCTTCCGATCTTGTTCTCCGCCCCTCTCTCGCCTGTCAGTGGAGGTGGGAGTTGCCCGCAGTCCGGCCTCCTCAGCTTCCCGCCCCCTTCTTCCGGCGTTCTTCTCCTACGTGCCCCACTGAGTAATCTAAGTGTGGCCAAAACAGGGGAACTTTACAGGGAATAAACCTCTTAAATCCAGGCGGCAGCAAGTGGCAGGGCTCAAGCCGGGGTTTCAGCCTTCTTACATTGACCCTGCTACCTACAACCCTTCACTACTCCCGGGTCAGGAATCGCTCACCACAGTTTTAACTCACAAGCGATCGTTGAGGATGAAAGAAGGGAACTGTGACAGTCTCTTCCTAAATGGAGGATTCCCAGAGGAATTTCCCAGAGCCACTATTAACTGCTCCTCGCAGTGGGGTCACAGACGCTGTTCCCAGGGCACCGCCAAGGTTAAAGGTTTTTGGACCAAACAGCAGGTGATGGGGCTCAGTCAATAGCTAGGGGGTGACTTCCTCAGTGTAGACAGCCGGCCCGGGGGACGGTCTAGCCTCTAACAGTGTGCCTACCTCCCTGTTTTATCGCCTCCCTCTACACACGGTGCTCTCTGTACTACCCCTGGTCACTCTAAAATGGCCGCCCGGGTACTGGCCTTTTATAGGCTAGGCTCTGGCTACCAGAACCAGCCAGAAGGTTCTAGAACCTCTCCATAGTTTCCTATGGCCTCAAGGCCTGAGGTAAAAAGATTATGGCAGTTATAAGCCACCATTTTGTGTCCCTGTTGTCACCATACTCTAAGGCAGCTAGGCCTCAGTAATATAGAGGGGCAAGGTAGCACCTAGCCCCTAGGACAACGCCAAAAATTCCAGTGGACATCAAAAGAAAAGAAAAATGTAGGAGGCAAAAAGGGGACAAAATAACTAATAATTGGTAGGGAACCCCCACAGTCAGACAGGTCTAACACGGTAATACACAGAAATTGCAAACAAGAACAAGTCAACAACAACACAAGTCAATACTTGTTTTAATCTATGTGTGTCACCAAAGGGCAACCACTGGAGGTCAGTCTTGCACCAAAGAAAAACAAGTGCTGAAGCACAAGCAAGGCCCGTGGCCGCGAAAATGAAGCAGCACTCGGGTTAACAAGTGGGAGGGTTGGGGGGAGTGTGGCCGAGAGAACACACAGCGATTCCCTTGAGTGAGCGCGCCTTGGGCAACATTATGTTTGATAGTGAATTACAAACATATGTTGCCAAAGCTCGCTCTCGCAAGGGAATTGCCAAACGTGTACGCCGTGCCATTGAAAGCAATGCAACGCGTGCATGTTTTTGGGGACAAAAGTGGATCGATTCCAAGAGGTCCCCCCCTATGCAGCGCGCAGCACTGCGTAGGCGAAACCTAAAAAAGGAAGGGGGTTATTTTTCAGTTTCCTTTTTTATCTTTGGACCTAGTTAGGCCACCCCTGAACCATTGTACTCTTTACATCCTCTTTAACATATGCATCGAAAGCGTTTCTACCTATTGGATTTATAAGGTCATCATCAGGACAGGAACATTTTTATAGAGCAACTAACTTTTGGAGGGTAACACAACCAAAGAACCTAATTTAGCCAATGCCGGCATCGACTGAATTAGGTTCCTTGTTTATGGTAGCCTCGATTGGATGCTATATAAAAATTGTCCCGATGATGACCGTATAAATCCAATAGGTCGAAACACTATCAATCTTGTCAACACCCAACATGGCACCGAGGCGAGAATTAACAGGTCCGAGGAAATTGAGCCCGAGACCCCGCTAAGGCGGGAATCGAACCCTGGTCCCTGGCCAGAACTCTGCATCAGGGTCTGCCGCTCTAACCATTGAGCCATACTCCTCCACTGCTGTACTTTGATCAATCACCCTCTGCTCGAACAAAGGCTTCCAGGCCGGACGCCCAGTCACCCACCAAAGGCTAATCTCTCAGGCCTCTTCTATTTTAATTTCTCATGGCGGTTTGTTCTGCGAGTGCCCAGTGTTCAACTTCCCTCTTCCACCTGCTGTGGTGTTACATGGTCACTTAGGCCCAGACAATAACACCACCATTTTACATTACATGCTTTCATTTAAAATGTAGTTCTTTCCTGAGCGTTGACACTAGACACACATTTGCGTGCGCACCAGTATGGAATAATATTCTCTGAAATGGCTTTGCTTACAATTACATCTCTTAACAGGCATGTTATCAGAGCCTTGAACATTTTGTGAGAGGGCTAAGGTCACTGTGCAAAATGTTGCTGTTTTTTATTGTCCGCTCAGCGACAGCTTTGTACAGATAGAATCAGGAATGCAGGCCTCGAAAATCATACAAATTTTACTGGACCTGTAGGTCTAATGACTTAAATAATCTACTTGATCTATTTGTAATGCTCTTGACCCATACACTGGTTTTAAATGATGTGATCGTAGGCAAATACTTTAATTCATTGAGCCGCCATTTCCTTCATTATCACATATGAGAGCACCTCCAAATGTGTGAGTTCAGCATGTCTGCTGTACAAAAAACCTGTTTAATTTAATAGACTAAACTTCTTTCCATATATAATACAAATCTAGCCACATATAGGACACCCATGACCTCATACTTGCCTCTTAGTTCATTAACAGCATTGTCATCAGGGCGGGGGCAGGAATGTTTCTCAAATCTTGTTTAAAAACTATCACTTTTAATAAATACATAACTACAGCATGAAATGGTAGCGCACTGTCATTTTTAAGCAGATTTTACATTGAAATGGCCACAAACTTTCCCACTAACATGCGGCTTTACTGATAAAACTATATAGTGTAAAACAATAATATTTGGAAATAAGAGTTTCTGCAAATAGGCGTAATTTACACATCACCAAGTAAAGTGTTCTGGTTTGTTTTGCTCCTATTTCACTCTGTTTGCATCACACTTCTTAATTAAAAAAAAATCTGCTTTTGTAATTCCTGCTATATTTTGAAATATTAATTTACAGGCTTTTTATTTAAATGTTATGTTTTAGAGAAAAATAACTAACATCTTCAGATAGCAAACTTGACAAATACCTCTTACTCTAGTAAGAGAGAGAAAAATAAACCTCATTTTCCAAGCAGCATTTAGTTAAAAGACAAACTGACATTTGACCTCTTTCCTGAACAGACAGCAAATATGTCAAGATAAAAACAAGATTTAATGGCATCTTAATTGCTCATTCACTTTCTGAATGAACAGAAATACCTGTTCTTTTCCAACCTGAATTTACTCACCAGATGGGACTAGTAGGTGCTAAAAATAGCTCCACTTTATAAAATTTTACTCGTAATTGCGAGTGGGCGAGTAGATGTTCCAAGGCCGAGAATGGCACCCGGATTGGGGTTACGTTTACTATATAAACATCACCACTCCTTTGTTTAGGCAGAGGAGTATTTCGCTCAAACTGTGAGGTCACTTTTTGCCGGAATTCCAGTCCAGCTGAATCCTGTTTACCTCCAGAGAAGGATGGTGCCCAGCTCTACACCAAGACGTCCCACCCTTCCCCATTAAACATCCCGCATGTAACTGGTGAGTTAGATTATCCTAAGGGATTCTGGCAGATTAACCCATCCTAGACACACTAGGTTAGAAATCGCTAGGTAGGAGTGTAGGACTGATTATAAATGTATGCTTATAATCAATGTAACAGCACAATGACTGAATTGTTCATCTTTCTTATGATTCTAGTAATGCTGATTACTCTGTTCTGTTTCCTTCTATTGATCATTGCAGTGCACATATTTTACACAAGAATCACAATGCTTCAATACATGAGTGAAATGATAATTTGTGTTTTCCTTGTGGCTCTCTTTGGGCAGGCATGAGATACTAATCAAAAGGACTAATATGTTTCCACTAGTTCCTTAGGGAGTCAGATTTGTCATGTCCGCAGGTTGCACATGCCCTCCGGTACCTTGTACGGTTTAGAGGTCCAGAGGGTGCACTGTGAGCTAGTCAAGAGTAAGGCCAACATATCCTGATTTTATGCGTGGAGTCAGTCTCACAGTTTTGACGTTTATGTTGTCTAAACACACAATCTTACTGATAAAAGTATGAACCATATGACATGGCAGCACCCACGTTCTAGCTTGGGTACTTATTTAATGGGTCTCCTCAGGAGCTTTTCTTTTGTGTGCCCAAAGACCCTACTCATCAATTAACCGGATTTAGTCTGTGGTGTTGTGGAAAAAGTCCTGTTCAGCAACATAGGGAAACTCTATTTTTTGGCTGTAGGTTGTTCAAGCTTGAATCTTTAAAATGATCACTCCAATACAAGTTGTACTGCCAATAAACTGTAGACACGCACTAACACAAATGTTCCTACAACATGTGCTCACCCAGACTGGTGGAGACGTTACCTTTGTGGGAGAGGGCCATGAAGTGTACAGAACAGAGATATTCTATTCATGGGTCACATACCTGGCAGCAAATGCCAACACAGAATTTTCCTACATACACTGAAGTAGCAGTACCAAACCTATATAGAGCATATATGGATTTAGAAATCCCATTGACTTATCAGACACACAGGAATTGGTTCCTAGGCACCCTCCCACATGCAGTAGAAAATGTCAGACTAGGTCACCTCAGTAATGAGGGAGCAACATGGCCAGTCTTAGCCAGTTACACACCTTTTCCAGAAATACCTAACCTTACAAAAAAGTTTAGAAAATCTGCTGATTGCAGATGACAGTGTGCTACTGCTTCATGCTTTAGCTATGTAGTTATTGAAAGGGGTATATGTGGCTAGATTTGTAATGTATATGGATTAAAATTTAGTCAATTAAATCAAAAATATTTTTTTGTACAGCAGACATGGTGAACTTACATATTTGAAGATGCTCTCATACGTGAAAATAAAGAAAATTGCAGCTCAGAGAATTAAAATATTTGCCCAGGATCACATTATTTGAAACCAGTTTATGGGTCAAGAGCATTACAATTAGGTAGAGTAGCTTATTTAAGTCACTAGACCTGCAGGTTTCATAACATTGTTATGACTTTATGAGGCCTGGTATGGGAGTGCCTGGGGTTTCCAAGGTACGCCTAGAGTCTGGACCTTCCACGGGGCCTCTCTCACATTGCTGCTCAGTGAGAAGGCACATGTCTTCTCCCAGTTTATCTGCAAGTCCATCACCTCTACCAGAAGCTGCAACATGTGGGCACCTCATGACACCACTGCCCGAGTATCGTAGAAATAAAAGTATATTGTTTGCATAAAAGAGACAATTTCTTCTCTGCATGTAGCAATATGCCACCACCCAGAAACTCCTGCCAAAGAATGTTGGCACAGAGTTTGATAGCCATTGCAAATGACAGGGGGATAAAGGGCATCCAGGTCTACTGCCCATCCGTATTTTGAAGGGATCTGAGATATTTTGCTCTGTTTTAGCCCTGGCGCATGCTCCTGTATACAAGAGTGCCTTTCATTTATCCCGTTCAGTGCCTAAGTTAAAGCGACACATCACGGCATGCATGTATTGCCATTGGAAGGTATGTACCATGGCACCCGACAAGCACTCTATTGGGGTCTACGTTAGCACGCTGTGGAGGCGCCTAATATTGAGGGAGGTGATCCTCTGCAGAACAAATTCGATCTGATCTTCATGGATTGGTAGGTATTGGTATTGTTGTAACCGTCTGGCCAATACTTTACAACATATCTTATAAGCAGCATTTAGCATAGATAAGAGGCAGAGAAGAGGAAATATCCTCCACGTTCTTTCAAGGTGTGGAGAAAGATATCAACAAAGCATCCCTGCTGGTTGGGAGCAAAAAGCCCTCCTCACAAGCCACTTCACAGAGCTTTGTCAGTTGGGGAGGCGGGGGCAATAAGGGGAGCATAGATTTGATAGAATTCCACAGGGAGGCCATCTATCTCCAGGGTCTTCCCTGTAGCTAAGTCTTCATTAGCTCCTCTTACTTCCTGTTCTGTTATTTGTTTGCATACTTTGTTTGACATCATAAAGGAGCATGGGTAGACAGGCTTAATGGCAAAAATTCCTCAAGGACCTCATCTACAGGCAGACTAGATCCATCAAATACATCCACATAGTGTTGCATAAATACATCATGGATAGCAATCAGAGTTTGTTGTAGTGTACCATTCTTATCAAACAACGTCTGCACTGTGTTTGTGCGCCATTATGGAGTAACTAGCCATGCCAAAACTCAACCCCTCCTCCGAGTGTGTTTTAACTATTTGCAAATATTTCTAGCCCCTCTGCCACTGTAGTATTTTGTCCTCTGGTTTCTAAGAGATCATGGGCCCAAAGCTGAGACTACCAGTACTTGAGCTTCTAGATCTCAAAGGGCGCTTCTAACTGTATGAGCTCTCTCTACATATATTTGCAGACTCCTATCAGCTGACCCAGGCAGTGTCTTTTAACAACTAGCTTAAAAGCCTCCTAGACCGTGAACGTGTGTGTGTATGATTCATCATGGAGAAAATATTCCTTGATGCCATCTCCCACAGAGTCCCTAAATGCTGGATCATGAAGCAGATTGAGGCAAAGTCTCCATCTGGAGATCGAAGACACACTCCTTCCACACCCAAATCGCATCACTAGTGTGTGTGGTTCGAGAAAGTGCAAATGAGGTATTCCACTTGCCTAGACATCCCAGCTATCATTGGGAAGGCTAGTGATTTGTCCAACCATGCTTGTAAATTGTGTATTGAGGAGTAGAACAAATATTCCCTCTAGTCTGTGTCTGTGCCTCCATAGGTCTACAAGATCTCAATATGCAGTCCAATCCTAACAATAGCTGACGACCCTAAGTGTTGGGTAATGAAGCAATTAGGGGGGAGTGGGAGCAAGCAGTCCATTGAGACATATTCCACACAGTTATAATCCCCCACAACACCTTAATCACGTGGGTGGTGTCACCTAACATATGCACCAAGGACTCCAGGAATCCCATTTCATTAACTTTAGAAATGTAAATACTACCCGGCACTATGGACATCCCTTCAAAATACCCAAGTTTAATGGTGTACTTGCCGTCACTATCTATCTTCAGTGTTGTGCCACTAAAGGGAACCCCTACCCGAATCCAATACACAGCTGTCCTACTGGTTTAAATCGGTTTCTTTTTTAGCCCCAACAGGCATGGAGAATGGCTCCTAACCTCATACAAGCCTCCATAATATCTCATATTTGACAACCCCTAGCTTACATCCTAAGTTCAAGAAATACTATTTCTCTATACACAAACACTCATGCATCCACTAGTGCACCTCTCAGCAAGTCAGACGTGTAAAACAAAGGGGAAGAGAACATCAATATCAACAAAACTACAGCACTTAAGCCTCCTACCGCCTTTTATCTGGAGGAGATCCAAAGCCCAAACAAGGAATGACCCCACCCTTATAGGAGGCCAGAGGAATGACCAGCGGAACATGACTAAAGAACACTTGTTGCCTTGATCAACCAGAGATCATCTTCAAACTCTCCAGGAAACCACCAGCAAAAATACACAATGCTTCTTTTTTATAGTACTCTATACTATGCTGTGCAGAAAAGCCAATCTGGGCCATTACCCACTTAGCCGCAAACTTTTTTCAAATAACCAACAACGTTCTCTTCTGGGCCAGCGTTTCAGGATTTAAGTATGGTTTAAAAAATAAAAATAAAATAAGAATGAATATGCTACTTACCAGTATGCATCTGTTCTTGGCATGTAGGGCTGCTAACATTCATATCTATTGCATAGATCGCCGCCTCGTGTTGGGTCCGGATGATTGCACATTGTTGTCCTGGAAGAGTCTTCGAAGTATCACGAGATAGGTGGCTCCTCCCCTGGACTACAGTGCGCATGGGCATCGACTCCATCCCCAGATTGTTTTTAGCCATTGTGGCAGAGATGGAGTGAAATAGTGTAAAGGATGTCCATGCTAATGATTGAATGCAAGAGAGTATCTGCAGCCGCTACGGGCAGCGGGGAGGAGGGCGGGCGATATGAATGTTAGCAGCCCTACATGCCAAGAACAGGTGCATACTGGTAAGTAGCATATTCAGTTCGAGGCATGTGGGCTGCTAAATTCATATCTATTGCATAGAATACATAGCAGTCCCTCCATTAAGGGCGGTTGCCTGTGCCAGCTGCAGAAGTCTGAAAGAGTGTCTTGAGAACAGCCTGTCCTACAGCTGCTTGCTGTTTGGAATGCACATCGACACAGTAATGTTTGGTAAATGTGTGCGGTGTAGACCACGTGGCTGCTCTACAAATGTCTTCCAAAGGGATGTTCCCTAGGAAAGCCATGGAGGCCCCCAACTTGCGTGTGGAGTGCGCCCTTGGGGGTATTGTTAAAGTACGTTTAGCTTTTAGATAACAGATCTGAATGCACTTAACAATCCATCTGGCTATTCCTGCCTTGGAAATAGGGTTGCCTTTGTGCTGTGCTGAGAAGGCAACAAAAAGTTGTTGTGTTTTCCTAAAGGGTTGTGTTCGGTCAATGTAGTACATCAACGCCCTCCTAACGTCCAATGTATGAAGCATTCTTTCCGCTACTGTTTGTGGGTTTTGGAAGAATGCGGGCAGGTCAATAGTTTGGTTGATATGAAACTGTGACACCACCTTTGGAAGGAATTTGGGGTTAGTGCGTAGCACTACCCTGTTGGAATGAATTTGTATGAATGGCTCCTGGACTGTGAGCGCTTGCAGCTCACTAACACATCTGAGCGATGTAATAGCAATGAGAAAAGCCACTTTCCATGTTAGAAACTGAATTTCGCAGGAGTGCAGTGGCTCAAAAGGTGGGCCCATCAGCCTAGTGAGGACCACATTGAGGTTCCACACTGGAGCTGGTGGTGTCCTTGGAGGAATGACTCTTTTCAGTCCCTCCAGGAAGGCTTTAATGGCAGGCACCCTGAAAACAGAGAGATGCTGCCTGTTCTGGAGATAAGCCGCTATGGCGGATAAGTGTATCCGAATGGAAGCGTACGCTAGATTGCATTTGTAAAGATGCAACAAATAGCAGATGATGTTAGGAATGGATGCATCTAGCGGGTTGATGTTATGTTCTGTACAGTAAATGACAAACCGCTTCCATTTTGCTGCATAGCAAGCTCTGGTAGTGGGCTTTCTTGCCTCCCGTATGATATCCATGCATTCCGGAGGCAGGTTGAGGTAGCCAAACTCTAGGACTTCAGGAGCCAGATCGCCAGGTTGAGCTGTTGCGGATCTGGATGCTGAATGTCGCCATGGTTCTGCGTCAAGAGGCTTGGGGAGAGATGCAGCCTTTGATGCGGTACCACGGAAAGTTCTAGAAACGTGGTGTACCATGGTTGGCGTGCCCACGTTGGAGCAACCAGGATGAGTGTCATCGAGTGTTGCTTTAGCTTTCTTGCCACCAGCGGAATGAGAGGCGCTGGGGGAATAGCGTACGCAAATTTGCCTGACCAGTTCATCCATATCGCATTCCCTTGCGATTCCGGGTGAGGGAACCTGGCGGCAAAGCTTTGGCATTTTGCGTTTTCCTTTGTGGCAAACAGGTCTATCTCTGGATGACCCCACTGCTGGAAGTACGGGTGGAGTACTGATGGATGTATCTCCCACTCGTGCATTTGATGGCTGTATCTGCTGAGCAGATCCGCCATCTGATTGTCCTTGCCCGGGAGGTGTTCTGCCATGAGGAAAATGTTCCTCTGAATGGCCCACTTCCACATGCCCTGAGCCAGATGAGACAGCTGTGGCGAGTGAGTGCCTCCCTGCTTTTGGATGTAGTACATGGCTGTCATGTTGTCCGTCCGGATCAACACGACCTTGTTGCACAGGTGTACTTTGAAGGACTTGAGCGCCATGAAGATTGCCATCAATTCCAGGTAGTTGATGTGCATCTTTTGTTGCTGCGTTGACCACAGTCCCTGCACCGTGTAGTGGAGCACATGAGCTCCCCACCCTTGGAGAGATGCGTCCGTTGTTAGGATAATCTGTGGCACAGGCTCTTGGAACGGTCGTCCCTTGCAAAGGTTGTGTGGATTCCACCAATGCAGAGAGTTGTATGCCCGACCGGTCACCAACACTAGGTCTGTCAGTTGTCCTTGAGCCTGTGTCCACTGATTTGCCAAGCATTCTTGGAGCGGACGCATGTGCAACCTCGCGTGCGGGACTATGAAGATGCAGGAGGCCATCATGCCTATCAACTGCATGAACACTCTCGCTGGCAGGGAGTGTTGCGGTCTGAACCTCTGGATCAGCGACTGAATGTTGTCGATCCTGACCGGGTTTGGCTGAGCCATAGCAGTCAGGGTATTTATTGTCGCGCCTAGATACTGCCGCACATGGGCTGGTTGAAGGTGCGACTTTGGGTAGTTTAGCGAGAACTCCAGACTGTGAAGGAGGTGAATGGTGTGGGACATGTCCGCGGCGCACTGTTGTTCCGACTTTGCTTGAACGAGCCAGTCGTCTAGGTAAGGGTAGACATGTATGTTCTGCCTCCTGAGGTGCGCCGCAACTGTCGCCAGACATTTTGTAAATACTCTGGGGGCAGTGGTCACTCCGAAGGGCAGGACTTTGAACTGATAGTGCCTGTTTTGAATTGTGAACCTGAGGTATTTTCTGTGGGATGGGTGGAGTGGTATGTGGAAATAAGCATCCTTGAGGTCCAAGGTTGCTAGGAAGTCTCCTTGATTCAGCAGGGGAAGAATTTGCTGCAGTGTAAGCATGTGAAAGTGTTCTGACAGTATATACAGGTTGAGGAGGCGTAGATCCAGAATGGGTCTGAGGGATCCGTCCTTTTTTGGGATAAGGAAGTACAGGGAATAAACCCCTGTGCCTTCCTCCTCCACTGGTACGAGCTCGATTGCACCTTTTTGCAGCATCACCACAACTTCCTGCTGCAATAAGTGCAAGTGCTCTTCCGACATAGGACGGTGTTTTGGGGGAATGGTGGGTGGAGTTGATGTTAACTCCAAACAATAACCGTACTGGATAAGCTGTCTTACCCACCTGTCTGTGGTGATGGATGTCCAGACTGGCAGGAACTGCTGGAGTCTCCCCCCGACAGGTGTTGGATGGTCGGGGGGCAGTGACAGAGAGTCACTGTTTGTTGGCGGCAGAGGAACGGGAGTTGTTGTTTCCTCTGCCCCTGCCCGTGGCACTGTTACCTCTGTAACCCCCTCTACCCTGCTTTGGGTACGAGGATTGTGCACCACCTTTCGTGAATTGTGTCTGTTGACTCAAGTGTCCTCTGGTAACACCACGTGCTCCTGAGCGACGAAAAGTGCTCCCCCTGAATTGTTGGGACTGAAGCGCCCCCATGGACTTAGCAGTCTCATTGTCCTTTTTTATTTTTTCGAGGGTGGTGTCAACATCTGGGCCAAACAGTCTGTCAGGATTAACGGGCTGGTTGAGTATTGTTGTTTGAATGTCAGGTTTAAAGCCTGATATGCGAAGCCATGCTTGTCGCCTTAACATGACGCTAGTGTTAATCGCCCTAGCCGCTGTATCAGCCACATCAAGTGCACACTTTATTGCTGCGTTTGAGATGAGCTTTCCCTCTTGTATGAGCATTTCGGCTGCCTCCTTAAACTCATCAGGTAGGTGTTGAAGGAGCTGTTCTAGGGTGTCGTAATGCGCCCTATCGTATCGTGCCAATAGTGCCTGTGTGTTTGATATACGCCAGATATTGGCAGCCTGCGCAGCCACTCTTTTGCCCGATGCCTCAAGCACTTTCGACTCCTTGTCTGGGGGAGGAGCTTCACCCGTTGTTTGGGAGTTTGCCCTCTTGCGGGCATTGGCGACCACCAACGAATCCAGAGGCAACTGTCCCCGAATATATGCCGGGTCTCCAGGTGCCGACCTGTATTTTTTTTCAATACGTGGATTCACCACTCTCGCCCTGGTAGGTTCCTTAAAGATCTCTGGGGCATGCTTAAGGACACCTTTTAGCATAGGAAGTGTCTTGACTGTTCTTTCTCAGACAGAGAAAGTGTCAAACAAAAGATCTTCCTCCACCGGGTCAGCATGCATGTCCACATCATGATTTGCTGCGGCCCGCTCTATCAAAGCATTAAATGCTGCGGAATCCTCAGTTGGTGATGTTCGGGCACCAAAACCCTGTGGATCCTGTACCACCTGATGACCTCCTTGGTCCCCAGTGTCGTCATATGACCCCTGTTGACCATCAGGGTCATTGTCAGCAGGGAAATTGTACTGTTCATCTTGGTCGTCATCCTCTCCCCCTGACTGGTTTGGGGAAGGTGATGGACTCCTTCTTGGTGGTGGCTGAATAGGTTCAACAAGGGCAGGAATGTCCTGTGCCGGCCTCTTCTTTTTTAGTGGAATGACATAGGATTCCAATGGCTGGGAAGTGATCTTTCTTTTATAGAGGGTCAATTTCCCTGTTTCGGCATCGATGTAATGCTCAGATTGTTCTTCTGAGGCTTGAAGTCGATCCGATCGGCCACTTTGCGTCGAGGGTGCTGACGTGTCAGTGATCTTCGGCACCGATCTGGGTGCAAATGCCTTCGGTGCCACCTTAGGTGGCAAAGTGTAGAGAAGCTTGGTCGAAGTCTTCGCAGGTGTGTCCACCTGTTTCGGAGCCGACGGCGTGGGAGCCGTTGACGTCAAAGTCTTCTCCCGAATACGTTTGAGGGAGTCGGTGACCTGTTTTGTGAACGAGGCGGAGGGTTTGGTAACCGACGGGCGATGTTCGGTAGCGTCGGAGGCCCTCGGTGTCGACGAGTGTTCCGCCGACGAATCTTCAGCTCCAACGGCTCTTGGCTCCGTTGTAGGCTTAGGCGCCGACGCCGTTGCTGCAGACCCGGCAGCCGTGTGCCGATGCGTTGTGCCTCCGGCCTTCGGATCGTGGCTCTTAGTTGACTTTGCTTCGACTGTGTGTTTACTTGTCTGTGCCGCAGCTGTGTCCGAAGGCGTGTCAACAGCCTTAGTGAAACGTGCCGGAGCGACCACGCTCGAGACGTGAAGGACAACCTTCTTAGAGGACGGGTCCTTGGCCACCTTCTGCTGCGCTGTCGACTCGACAGTTTTCTTTGACTTCGGAGGGCCGGAGGGCGACGGAGTCGATGAGGGAGCCGGCTTTGATATTTTTGTTGGGACGTCGGCCATTTTAGGCGTTGTCGAATCCGATGGTTTCGGTTTCGTTTTTGGTGGGACGTCGGCCATCTTTGGTGTAGTCGATTCCAAAGGTTTCGGTTTTGGTTTCGATACGCGCAATGGCGGCTCCGCTGGTGTGTCCGTGGCCGGGCCAGAAGGCGGGGCCGGGGATAGCGGTGCAGGGTCGTGGGTAAGGCCGAGTGGCGATCCCGTGACCTGAGCCTGAGTCATGTAACTTTCGGGGCATAGCTCTTCCTCTGAGCTATCTTCCGCGGCCCCATAAACTTCTTCGTCGTCCCCTACCTCCTCGACGTATTCAAGGTCTTGGCCCTGTCCTTCGACGTGTTCTTCGGGATCGGCCTGGACCTCCGCCGACGGTGGTGAAATTTGAAGATGATGGCTTCGGCCTTCTTCTGCGGGGTCGTCGAATATGTCGTCGGGTGCCGGAGCCGCTCGCTGGGCCTCAAGGCGCACCGCGCGCCGAAGCTTGAGCGTTTTCTTTGACCTGAACTTAGAGCAGGCCATGCAGTTGTCCTCGTTGTGGTCCGGCGAGAGGCATTTATTACATACTGGATGCACGTCGATATGTGGATCCACAGAGGGGGCAGAACTTAAACGGACTCTGCTCCATGATAAGTTCGTCGGGGTCTTGCTGCGACGAGAGGGCCTCGATGTCCGAAGAGTTACTCGACTCCGCAGAATTCCGACTCAAAGAGCCGGAGATGCTCGAGACCGTACGCAAACAATACCGACGCAGGTAACGAAGGCCTTTTGGCCTTAAAGAGTAGACTTTTTCAATTCCGACACGGAGACGTCGAAATCACATCCGAACCCAATGGCGGAAAAAAACAATCTGGGGATGGAGTCGATGCCCATGCGCACTGTAGTCCAGGGGAGGAGCCACCTATCTCGTGATACTTCGAAGACTCTTCCAGGACAACAATGTGCAATCATCCGGACCCAACACTAGGCGGCGATCTATGCAATAGATATGAATTTAGCAGCCCACATGCCTCGAACCTGTGCTTACCTATTAGCACCACATGCAAAAGAAACAATTGATGGACGGAATGCTGGACAATGCAAACATTCACCTCCAGTCACAAGGATCTGGGTTTAATCCATCATTCTTTTACTCACCACACCACACCACCCCCGTTTAGACCCAGCCATATGCTAATCAGTCTGACCCTGTTCCTTGTGGGGACAGTCCAGACCTAACTGCCAAGCCAGGTTCTCCCTGGACCGGAAACAAGCATCCTGAGACTGGTTTCAGGGTATCACCCTTCATCAGCCAGGCTAGCTTGAATCCAGTGTTGTAGTGAGCACGGAACCTACGTCTGGGCATACCCTTCCCACTTAGGGCGACATATGCAAAAGAAACAATTGATGGAAAGAATGTTGGACAATGCAAACATTCACCCCCCAGTCACAAGGATCTGGGTTTAATCCATCATTCTTTTGTTCATCACACCACCCCAGTTTGGACCCAGCCATATGCAAATCAGTCTTGACCCTGTTCCTTGTGGGAACAGTCCAGCCCGAACTGCCAAGTCAGGTCCTCCCTGGACAGGAAACAAGCATACTGGTACCGGTTTCATGGCACCACCCTTCATCCAACCCAGATCTGTGACTGGGGTGAGTGTCTGAAAAGTTTCAGCGCTCCGTCCATCATCTCCTTGTGTTTGCTTTACCTATTAGCACCATTTTCTCCTTGATGGTCACTCTTAGCTGTGCTATTCAATGCAGGATTAGCACGACATGCACTAGGGGAGATTCGAAATACTATCTTCACAATCTGTTGGTCTGTCGCTCAATGTAGCTGATGAGGGCTCAATACCAACTTGGTGATTTCACTCACTCTTTTTTATTTGTTTTATCTTTCTTTATTGAGTTTTAACTTACAAGTAGAAGACAGAAGAGTTACGGTAACCATGCATCAATTGTTATGACAATGATCTCGGATGCTTTGTGCAGCTCACGTCCATTCATTGAGTTGTTTCAAATAAAATCATTCTCATCTATGTTACATGGCATGGCTCAGTGTATAGAGTAAGGTAACCTCATGCATATACAATTTCATAAATATGTGTCCAAATACGGCTGGGGTGGTTACAGAAACCAAACACAGTTAATAAAGAAACATTGTCTACATTTCAGCATCTCCTACAAGTAGCTCAGAGATCGTCAGTCGGGGCCACACACGTGGTTTCCTTTCTCAATTGGATATCAAGCTGTGCCGCCAGGAGGATCATTTCCTGCAGTTTGTGTCAAACTTGGCCCTATAATAACTGGTGCTTGGGTAATCAAATACATCTGCAGAGGTTCCCATATATCCTGGGATCTAGAACTTGGAGGCATTAGCTCCGCATATGTGGTAAGTTGCTCTTTGAAATAGGTGAGATCATATAACCATTCCTTGAATTTTAGTGCACGTCCTCTACCCCATTTACATGCAACCCTACGCTTAGTCAATAGGAGACTGAGTGCTATGTATTCCCGAAACTTTGCCACTATCTCTTTTGCGTAACCCAGTAGTGCTGTTAGTGGCGTGAGATTAAGTGGGCGACCAATCGGGAGTGCTAAAGTGTCCTCAATTTCTTGGCAGAAGGCCCATATCGTCCCACAAGCCCAGGCCGGATGCAGGAAGTCTGCCCTTCTGTGCAAAAAAGGGCACAGCTATCATAAGGTCTTAAGCGATAGCAGCGCAGCCTGGACGGTATGTAATATATACCGTGTAGGAACTTGAAATGTATGATTGGTAACCAGCTACTGGAGGAGATGTGCTCTGTCTGCTGGCAGCTATAAAGCCACTGTTCGTCTGTAATGCGTATCTCAAGCTCGACAACCTATCACACCCTGCTCGGACATCTCCTGTTGGGCAGAGTGATAAAGAACAGACACCAAGAGTCTGGGGCCTTTGGCCAGAAGAAAAGCATGCAGTGTATTGAAAATGGGAGGTTTGCATGGAAAATAAGGAGTAGCAGCCCTAACATTATGCCGGAGTCTTAAGTAATGAAAAATGACTAGTGGTGTCTCTGTGGCCCCGGAAAAGAATGTGTCCCTGTCTTTAAATGTGCCGTCCAGATAGAAATCTCAGCAAGTGTGGGTGACAATCTTCAGGAGCATTGCTCTACATGCAATTTCATGTGTCACAGGAATTGCATAAGGGTATGGTAGTGGGAACAATGATGAATACAACATGGGTTTGTTCAGTCGTTTAGCCATTTTGACCAATGCTGTGATTGTACAAGCGACTGTGGAATCTGCTGTCCCTGGCGTTCTCCAGCTAGTACCTAAATATGCTCTTGTGGGTACAGGAGCCACATATCCCTGCTCTATAGCTAGGTGAGGCAAGAAAGGAGCGAGTTTATGCCAGTGTAAAGCACAGTGCGTTTGGACTGCCAGGAAGTATAGCTCCAGGGTCCGGGGCCTCAAATCCACCTCTAGAGAAGGGTTTCGAGAGGATGTCCCACTGAATGTGTGGTTGTTTACCCGCCCAAGCTAATCATATGCATTTCTATGGTACGGAAGAAATGACACCCCAGTGAATATGGAATATGAAAAAATAAAGAAAGAAATTTCTGCAATATTACCATTTTAATGAGGAATAGGAGCAGTGATATCCAACGTGTGACTCTTTCCGTGATAGCTTCCTGGGCAGCACCATAGTTTAATCCGATTAATTCTTCCCTATCTCTCAATATCCTTATCCCCAAACATCTAAGTTCTGTATCGCACCACAGCAATGGATAGTCTGGTTGAAACCGCATAGTGGACGGGGTGAGGGGGAAAGGTGGGACTTTTCCCACTTGATCCGTTTCTCCGAGAGGCCTCTGAAATGAACAAACTTGTGCAACACCCCATTCAAATTGTATTGCAAATCTCGTAATTATAGCGTGATGTCATTAGCATACAATGACACCAGTATATGCCTGGTGTGGTATCTTGTGACATACTCATGGTGGTGTTGCCATAGTTTAGCGGCGAGTGGCTCAACAGCTAACGTGAATAGATATGGTGGCAACGAGCACCTCTGGCGGGTGCCACACTATATATGAAATGGGACATAGCGGATTCCATTGAGCTGTGAGGTGGGAATATAGCAGTTCGATCCAAGCTAACAGCAAGTAATCCCATTTTACCAAGTCAAAAGCCTTAGTGGCAGCAGTTAATTCAAAGTCAATGTCCTGAAGAAGCGCAAAGAGAGTTTGCAAATTGTATTTAGGGATAAATCCTAATTGGTTGGGTAGAACTAAAAAACGGCATCAGAAGACTGAGGCGATTGGCAAGAGCTTTTGTGAGAATTTTCACATAGCAGTTTATGAGAAGGAGGGGTCTGTAGGAATCACACAGCTCCGTTGGTTTGTCAGTTTTATGCAGGGTAATCAAAAGTGGCTTGCTCATAGTGGGTGTAAAATGGTCAGTCTCTTTAGCTTTGGGGAAGACCGGTTTTAAAATCTGGATTAGCGTGTCTATGTCCTGTAGAAAGCTGGGTTTCTGTTGCAATAACCCCCCCTCTTTTTGCCAGATTTCTGAAGCACTTTGACTTGATGTGCCACTGGTCCCTGCCAATCAGGTTCCCAGGGCCTGTGTTCTCTCCCAAAACTGTACCGTGTACCCACAATTGCTAGGCCTCTGGCCACATGGAATCTCTGGTACCAAGGGCACTGTGACCAGGGAAGGGCTCTATGGGCCGCAACACATATTGTGCCACCCATAGAGGTACTGTACCGTAACACACCCATACTGCCATTGCAGGTTGCATGTTTTGGTGCAGATTAAAGTGAAGTTGACATGGCACACATCCCTGTGTGCCATGCCTACAACCCACTGCCTATGGGTCAGCCACCCATCTAGCTGGGTGCTCTATGCCACTGGTGAGGGTATCGTTGCATGAGCCCTTGTTGGAAAGTGGGTTTTTGGTAGGGGCAAATGTAGGTCTGCCACTGGCAATAAGGCCACTAACACAAGATAGGACTCAGCATAGGTCTTGGAAAATTATTCCTATGCTCAACCCTTGGTAACGTGGCTGGGAGCCGACAGGCTTAACCAAAGACCGGTATGTAAAGCATTTAAACACACATTTCAGTAAATAATTAAGGCGCAACACATAATAATCCAACACCAATTATAAAAATAGGAAATATTCTCATCTTTGAAATGACACCAAAATGACACAAATCCAATGTAGGGAACCGGAGATATTCAGTTTCAAAGATTTAATCAAATATAGCACTTAGAAGATTACAGCACCATATTGCGATACCTGCACGCGATAGACCGGGGCAAAGTCAAAGTTTCAGGCAGGGCGCGATGGAGCCCTGAGCGGCTACAGCCCCGGCAGGTCCTGGTCCCAGTTTCTACCTTGACACTTCGAAACTTTTCTGGAGCTTTTTCTCCTGAGGCCCCTCGAAGCACCCAGCCAGTCCAGATCCGGTGAGGGTTTGCAGGCTTGACTTGTGACGAGGTCCCAGTGAACTTCCCTGGAGCGGACTCAGAAACTATTTCAAGTTTGTTTCAGCAGGCCAAACCAGGAAATCAGGCCCACGTGCGATGGAAGGCAGGCGGCATGGCTCTAGTGGTTGCTCCCGGTCGACTTTTCTACGAGCGGACTTAGAAACTTTTCTGGAGCTTTTTTTCTCTGGGTCTCTCGATGCTCCTCATGTAGCCGGATCCGGTGAGGGTTCGCCCCCTTCCGATTTTCTCTAGTCCTGGTCAATCTCTGGAAGTGGGTGCTATGGAGCTTTTAGCGGGACGAACCTTGTTGGTTTGGCTGGCTCGCGGTTGAAGGCAGGCGGCCTGGCTGGCCAGGTTGAGTCGGTCCCTATATGGAGCTTTTATTCAAACTTCTTGAACTTCTTCCTGAAGTTCCTCAAGAGATCCCAAAGTGTCTCAAACTTACTTCAATTGTCTGGAAGCTCCAAGATGGTCCTTGAAAGTTGAGGACTTCAGTTCCCACAACCCACTGGTACAAAACCCTTACAAATCCACTGATGGGTCTCCAAGGTGTAGATTTAGTTGGTGATGTTCCAGTTGAGCTTCTTTTAACTTGTAGCTTTCAGGGAGTCCACTCTTTAGTTCTTTTCCAGCAAGATAATCCACAGGGCTGTAGTTTCAGATGGTGCAGTCTTCAGAGGTCAGGCCTTAAAGTTCCTTGCACAGCACAATCTTCTCAGCAGGGCACTTCTTGCCTCATTCAGTTTCAAGCAGCAGATCTGGAGAGGTCTGCCCCTCTCAGATACTTATTCAAAATTCTCTGGGTCAAGCAGCAGGTCACTTCTGACCAATGAGAGCAGGGTAACTCCTCATAGTTATGACCACATCCTGTAGAGTGTGGCATTATTTTGTCCCAGAGTGCATCACATCTTCCAAATCCATAATGGCTGATTTTCCAGCAAGCAGGTAAGAGGTGGCTAAACACACCCCCTGGGATGGCTTATTTCCATAGACTCTCCCCCTACCATCTACACATACCTTCCTTAAGCCTAGCCCTGATTCTGGGCCAAGAGTGTAAAAGTGTAACTGACACCCAGGCCTCCCATCTGCCTTTAAAGACCATGGTTTACGACTCCTCCCCCTGGCCTGGCATTCCTATTTAACAGCACACTGCCCTGCCAGCAGAGCCAGTTAACCCCAGGGTCTCTTTATCACCTCTTCAAAGCAGCCTGGCTAATCCACTTAACTCTGACCAATCAGGGCAGACCACTGGAAGGCTGAATTTAGACTTACAAACAAGAAAGTCTTATAACTTCTTGTATGTACACTTTAGGAGAAATTCAACAATATGATATTGTTGGATTTACTACTACCATTCTGGGAAGACTTTGAATGGTCAGGCTAGTCCTCTCCTATCAATAGTTATTAATCAATAACTTCCTACCATGTTAACCTATGGGGCATGGGATTTGCAATGGGAAGAATTACTAGTTTTCTAGCACCAGGGCTTATAAAAACATATTTTATAATTATTTCCCTAATTTCCACAGGACCCCCACCCCCTGTGCAACTAGGGGAGACTTTAGGGGTAATGAATCTACAGAAATATTGCAGATCCTCCTTACCCAGTGCTCGTAGCATCAAAGTCGAATTTGAGCAGCATTTTAACACAATGTGGGGGGGGGGGAAATGTGAAATTTCACTTTACCCATGCATATAAAAACTCATTTTATACAGTTGTACCTTATAGATAACTGACCCCAACCCCCTGGGACACCTAGGGGAGACACTGGGGGTCTCTAATATATCAAAACATTGTAAGTTATCCATTTTTAAGTGCCCATACCACCAAAGTCGAGTTTGGGCACAATCTACTTTTTAAAAGCAGTCCTGGCACCCAGGGCTGTTTTTTTTAAACTGACCTCAGGCTTCAGCAATGCACACATACACATGCAGATAAAGCTGCTGGCCTCTAAACTGCCATGCCCCAGGGTACTGGGGACTCCTAGGTAGTTTCAATCCCCTGCCCTATTATATACTAGGGGATTATGGGGTAGGTCATGCCAATTACAGGGGGTACACTACTATACCATAGTGTACCCTAGTGTATGTTAGGTGTTTTAACTGTGTTCACTATATCCACAAACGCCAAACAGACCCCGACAACAACCAGCTGAAGTGCATCCTGCTCAACACCCACTCGATCCACAGACACGCCATTGAACTATGGAACCTACTAGACAACACCACGCCGGACATCGCCTTTCTTACAAAAACTTGGATGAACGCCTCATCGGCGCCTGACATCGCCATAGCCATCCCGGACGGCTACAAGATCATCCGAAAGGACTGCATCAACCAGACAGGAGGCGGCATCGCCATCGTCCACAAGAAAACCATCCGCATCACGACCAGCTCCGACGACACCCTCACAGCCGCCGAACACCTCCACTTCCAGATACACACCGACCCCAAAACCACACTTAGAGGCACCCTCATCTACAGACCACCAGGACCCCGCACACAATTCTGCGAAGACATCATTGACTTCATCAACCCACACGCCCTCCCCTCCGAGGACTACATTCTCCTAGGGGACCTTAACTTCCACCTGGAAAAGAACAATGACAGCAATACCATCACCTTTCTGGACAACCTCTCCAATCTCGGACTCAAACAACTGGTGAATACCCCCACCCACTATGCCGGACACACGCTCGACCCGATCTTCTCCTTCAGCAAGCACGTCTCCTTCAATCACGCCACAGGACTCCACTGGACGGACCACAGCTGCGTACATTTCAACTTCAGAAAGACCACGACCCACAACAAATCCCCCGCAGAAACTGGAACAAACTTACCGCCGACCAGCTCACCACATCGCTAAACCAAAACCCTCTCGCAAAATCATCGGACTCAAATCAAGCAACCATCAATCTTGCACAATGGATCTCCCACTGCGCCGACGAATTGGCTCCCCTGAAAAAGCAACACAACAAGCCAGGTAGCAAAAAAGCCTCTTGGTTCAATGACGACCTCAAGAACTCCAAAAAGAACTGCCGCACCCTCGAGAAAGCCTGGCGAAGAAACCCAACTACAGACAACATGACCGCCCTCAAGCACGCCACCCACAAACACCACCAGCTGATCAGATCCACCAAGAAATCAGGATTCAAGGAGCGACTCGACAACAACGCCCACAACAGCAAGGAACTCTTCAGCATCGTCAAAGAGCTTACCAATCCCAGAGCCGACACCAACGACATCACTCCCTCTCAAGGCCTTTGCGACTCTCTAGCCTCGTTCTTCCACAGTAAAATCGCTGACATACATAACAGCTTCGGCGACCAGTCCACCCCCCTTACCACCGAACTGAAGCCCCCCACCACCACCCTGGACGCCTGGAACCCGATCAGCACCGAAGACACCATCCGCTTGATGAACTCCATTCACTCCGGATCACCAACCGACCCATGCCCGCACCACATCTTCAACAAAGCCGACTCCATCATCGCACCCACCTCCGGAATATCATCAACTGCTCCCTCAACACCGCTACCTTCCCGGAAAGCTGAAAACATGCCGAACTCAGTGCCCTCCTGAAGAAACCTACAGCAGACCCCACTGAACTTAAGAACTACCGCCCCATCTCGCTCCTCCCTTTCCCTGCCAAAGTCATAGAGAAGGCCGTCAACAATCAGCTCGCCGCCTTCCTCGAGTCTAACGGCTCCCTCAACCCCTCACAGTCCGGTTTCCGAGCCAAACACAGCACCGAGACCGCCCTCATCGCAGCCACAGACGACATCCGATCACTACTCGACAACGGGGAAACAGCTGCCCTCATCCTCCTGGACCTCTCTGCAGCGTTTGACACGGTCTGCCATAGCACCCTTGTACAATGCCTCAACAACATCGGAATACAAGGAAAAGCATTGGATTGGATCATATTGTTCCTCGCCGGAAGAACCCAGAGAGTCCGCCTCCCCCCTTTCAGATCAGAGGCCACCAAAGTAATTTGCGGCATTCCCCAAGGCTCCTCGCTCAGCCCCACTCTCTTCAACGTCTACATGAGCCCCCTTGCATCCATCGCACGCCAGCACAACCTCAACATCATCTCCTACGCTGACGACACACAGCTGATCCTCTCCCTCACCAAAGACCCAAACCAACCTACACGAAGGGATGAAAGACGTAGCCGAATGGATGAAGAACAGCCGCTTAAAACTAAATTCAGACAAGACGGAAGTCCTCATCCTAGGATCATCACCCTCCGCTTGGGACGACTCATGGTGGCCACCAGCCCTAGGCAGCGCACCCCAACCAACGGACCATGCTCGCAACCTGGGATTCATTCTAGACTCCTCCCTCTCGATGACCAGACAAGTCAACGCCATCTCATCATCATGCTTTAACATCCTACGCATGCTCAAAAAGATCTTCCGATGGATCCCCACCGAAACAAGAAAGACGGTCGCTCAAGCACTTGTCACAAGCCGACTGGACTACGGAAACACCCTCAAACCTCGAACCACAGCCAAATTGCAGAAAAAACTCCAACGCATTCAGAACGCCTCCGCCTGACTCATCCTAGACATACCCCGCCACGACCACATTTCCGGTCACCTGAGAGACCTTCATTGGCTCCCCGTCAACAAGAGAATAACGTTCCGTCTTCTCACCCACGCACACAAAGCCCTCTACGACCTAGGACCCAAATACCTCAACACGCGCCTGACCTTTTACACCCCCACCCGCCAACTTCGATCGTACAATCAAGCCCTTGCCACGATTCCACGTATCCGTAAAACCACCATGGGAGGAAGATCTTTCTCCTACCTGGCGGCCAAAACCTGGAACTCTCTCCCCACCCACCTCCGCCTTACACAGAACCACCTCTCCTTCAGAAAACAACTCAAAACTTGGCTATTTGATAATTAACATCCCCCTCCCCCCCCAAGCGCCTTGAGACCCTCTGGGTGAGTAGTGTGCTATACAAATCTTAACTTGACTTGACTTAATGTGTTCCTTTCAGCTTGCAACTGGCCCTGGGCCTGGTTAGGCAGAGCCCAGAGTCAGTCAAAATCAGTTACCACCAGCATCAGTAAGAAAAACATTTGGGGGGTGCCCAGGGCACAGGATGGCTTTGCAACAGCCCTGTACCCCTACAGTGTCTAAGTCCATTCTTATTGAAAAAGACTTAGGCGTCCCCTCAACAAAGAGCCCACATAGGTTGAGTATATTACCCAAAAGCTAGCATGTCGTTCATTCCGGCGGGAAAGGTAAAGTTACAGAGTTCAAACAATAACAATCTATGAACGCAGCCTTGAACTAGTGAGACAAGGTCTATATCTCAACTCAATTCTATTGTTGTAGTGACCAGGTTTTCAGAGAATTATGTATACAGGGGAGTATTATCTAAACGCATTTTGGACATAGATATTTTTTCTTAAACACCAAGCATTAGTTTTTACCAACAATGAGTTACGTAGCAAGCACAGTTGACAATGGTACAAAAGAATATATAAATAAAAGATATTTACCACACAAAAGATTTCATTAAAGCTCTGTTATGCATTTATTTTATATTCACAAAAAACAAGAATCAAGAATCACAAGCTTGTTTTTTAAAATCTTTTTATGAAATGTATAATGGTTTTTTAAAAAAAAATTTTGTATATTGTATTGTGAATATAAAATAAATGCATAACAGAGCTTTAATGAAATCTTTTGTGTGGTAAATATCTTTTATTTATATATTCTTTTGTACCATTGTCAACTGTGCTTGCTACGTAACTCATTGTTGGTAAAAACTAATGCTTGGTGTTTAAGAAAAAATATCTATGTCCAAAATGCGTTTAGATAATACTCCCCTGTATACATAATTCTCTGAAAACCTGGTCACTACAACAATAGAATTGAGTTGAGATATAGACCTTGTCTCACTAGTTCAAGGCTGCGTTCATAGATTGTTATTGTTTGAACTCTGTAACTTTACCTTTCCCGCCGGAATGAACGACATGCTAGCTTTTGGGTAATATACTCAACCTATGTGGGCTCTTTGTTGAGGGGACGCCTAAGTCTTTTTCAAGAGTTACTATTCCCCCCAGTCCCCTATTAGCTGTGGTGGGTGCCTCCTTTTTATCTGATAACTAAGTCCATTCTTAGACATTGTAAGTGCAGGAAAGCCATAAAGAGTATATGGTCTGGGAGTTTGTCATTACGAACTCCACCTCACCATAATGACTTTACTGAATTCTGGGAAGTCTGGTATCAAACCTCTCAGAATAATAAACCTGCACTGATGTCAGTGTGGGATTTATCATACAATGCACTCAGAGGGCATCTTAGAGATGCCCCCTGAACAACGACCAGCCTCAGGTGGGTTCCCTGGCTGGTAAACACTAGCCTCCCACCACGAGACAAGTTTCTGGACCCCTGGGGTCAGAGCTTCACTCCCTGGGCCCAGAAACAAATCCTTTCCTGGGCAAAGGTGTTTACACACCACCCCCGACATCCCCCCCAGGCTCGGAAGAGCTATCTGTGGCAGGGGAGCTTCACAGACCTTGCCGCCTTTGTAACGCGACCCTCAGCCTCTCCTGCTATCAGGAGCAGGCCCCCTTCCTGTCTTCTCCTTTTCGGTGGAAAGACAGGGAGGAAATATTAGCACAGCCCACCTCTGCCAATCCCCACCCCTCAGGTGGGGAAGCGAGGTGAAGCCAACTCTTCAGTGGCCGCCATTTTGCAGATGGCAGGCACTCTTGAATCAGGATTAAGGTTTGTGCCCACTCCCCCCACGTGGGGTGAGCACACCAAGGGTGGAGTCACCTAAGGTCAGTAGCCCATTGGCTACTGATCTACAGACCCCTAAAACGGATGCCAAATACAGTATTTAGGAGGCAGCCCTGAACCAAGAAGACAGATTCCCGCAACCCACGAAGACAAATGACGAAAGAAGACGCCCAGGAGAGGAGACTGCAGAGAACAACTGACTTTTTCCCCAGCCCTAACGGCCAGTCTTCAGTTTTCAGAGATCCTGCGCCAAAAGACACCTTATCCTGCAGCCAGCGACATTCCTGAATCCCAGGGAGGACTGACTGCCTTCCACAAAGACCGGATCTCCTGTAAACAGCAGCTCTGTTCAAAAGAAACAGCCAAGAATGACTCCGAGCCTGCTGAGGACAAAAACCAGACGACTGGAACCACCACTGCACCAGACGCCTACGGCCAGAGTCCGAGTGGCCCACGGGTCCCAGCGAGGTCCCCTGGCGCTCCAGAGTCCAAGTCCACTATGGGTAGATCCCTCCAGGACTCCCCGATGTCAACTGCAGCCTCTGCATGGAGACCCCTCAACCACTAGTGGCCCAGTCAGGTGAAATCCAACCTCCAAAGACACCCATCCATCCAGCCACCCTGTGCCCTGGAGAAGAGAACCAAAGGGGTACCTACCTGAGCCCTCCAACTTACCTGCCCAGCTGTTGGTTCCTCCTGTAAAACTTCCTGTAACGAGACTGCAGCTAAAAAACAAAACTGTCAATCTCCATTGAAAATAGGGCACCCGACACCAAAACAGCACCTGCACCCGGCCGCCCCCTGGTGCTGCTGTGTATGCACTTTGTGTGCTAACTCAGATCCCCCTTTGCCCTGAATCGAACACCAAGAGCTTTGCTCCCACAACCAGGTGGCCTGCTCATGAGCAGCCACCAACCGGAGTCCCCCTATCTCCCGTTGGATAACATTGGGCCTCAGCACTCCGCACCCGGCAGCCCTAGTGCAGCTGAGGGTGCTTTGGGAGTGCATCCTCGACCCAGGGGGTACCCTGGCCCCAGAAACCCAACTCCCACAACCAAGTACTTACCTGTAACTCGATAACTCCATTTCCTCCCATAGGATGGATTGCATTGACTGCTTTTCTTGAGAAAAAAAAATCAAATGTGGAGTTGGTTTGTGGAACTCTAAGAAAACTGCAAATAAATAAAAACTGCTTTACTTACATTTTCTCTACAAAAATGTCCCAGTGTGATATCTAGGCATATCACACTGTGTAGAAAAAGTCATCTGTAAAGTAATCAAAAATAATCTAACAGTAATTTCAACTGTATTCAAAGCATTTACAAACCTGTAACAAAGTAATTTTCATTCAGAATGCTTGTATTGTTCAACCTGCCTTGAAAAGTACCATTTACACTTACCTGTGGCAGGCCTGCTTGGTTCTAGGAAATAAATATAACTAAATAATATTTTATACAAACAAATTGGTCGGAGTTCAGTCTTTAAGTGTGTGACATCATTTCTTGCCTGAGTGTGTACAATAAATACTTAGCACTACCCTCTGATAAAGCCTTACTGCTCGCCCACAATACCACAAATGGAGAGTAAGGTATTATCTACTTTTACTTCTGCCTACCTTTGGGGTTCCACTGGACTCTGCACACTATACCTTACTTTGATATAGTATATACAGAGCCAGCTTCCTACATGTACCTTTTGTAAAAATTGACTTGCAGTCCATCACGACCCGGAGCTTTGCCTGAATGTAACTGCATTATAGCAGCTCTGATTTCGTTTTCCTCTAGGCCAGCAATGAGGAATTCTCTATGCGAATCTCTAAACCATCCCAAGGAGGTCTCCTCCAGGTAGACATCTACATTTACTGCCTGAGTCCTGCGCATACTATAAAGGTGCTGGTAGAACCTAGAAAACACTTGTAAAATTTCTGAGGTGTTGTGATGTGTTACCGTTTTTGTCTCAGATTTCTAGAACGGTATTGCTACCACGGGGTGGGAGCATGATAGTCGCTAGCGCGCATCCCGGTCTCTCTCCCACACCGTACGTACATGCTGTACAGTATTTGCTGCAGTAGAGGCATTCACGCACTGCCATTTCTTGATAATCTCTGATGGCAAAAGGGCTGTTGCAGAAAATGAGGAGACAAAGAGATAGGGTAGCGATGAAGTATGAGGGAGATGCAAAGAGTGATAGAGAGGAGGTTAGTTTGCATTGTAAGGGAAAGAAAAATAGAGAATCGGCTTAAGAGAGAGTCCTCAAAACGTAAAGAAGATTAGGCATAACCTTTGGGATGGCCAGCTATGGTGCTAGGCAGAAACTCCCGAGTTAACAAGGGTGCCTGGGGTGAAAGGTAGGATGCCCATTGCTGACACATTGCAATCCCATTGGCTAATGGGTGAAAGTCATAGTATGCTATACCGATATAACAATAGCAGGGTCTAATATGCCCCATCGCAACCAACAAGAGTACCAAAGTGTCACCCGAGTTAGGATCCACTGTCTGTTATGCTGCATATTGCTGACCGCCACTGGCACAGGTAACCCTGTCCAGGTAGGGGCACTATTCCACCTCCTACAGTGGCGATGAAGGCTGAGATGCATGCGTTTATCTTGTGGACTGAAACGTTCTCCCTATGGTATAATTCAGGAATTCTCCGCCCAGCTGAGACTAATTAAATATGAGGGTCATTGCATACTCAATGTTGGCTTGTTGGAGTTTCTGCTTGATGGGATTATACTTCTGCGTGCCTCCAGGTCAGCCCATGTAAAACCGGATATATGGAGATGGTGTGACCCTCAAGTTTAATGTACATTTCTCTCTGGCCACTCTCAGGACAGTGTCTCTGTAATTTAACAGACAGGCATATAGGGCAGCCAGCCGAACCTGGAGGAGGACAGGTCACCAGCATGCGCTCTACAATGATAATCTTGGGAAAGGATTCACCCCAAATATCGTGATCAATAGGCATTCCACATAGTCCTCCATCCTTATCAGTATTTGTGGTTTCAGGTATTCCCATAATGCGTAGATTATTTCTGCACGATCACGCTTCGAGAACTTCGTTCTTGGCTGGGATTACATTAAGGATTTTTTCAATATTCAGAAGCTGCTCACACCTATGCGCGACTTGTGTTCTCCACTGCGGATACTCTATGCTCAGTTTTGGCAATAAGCCGGTCGTATGTTTCAAGCTTGTGCCTGACAGTATTTAGTCTGGCGCACATGGAATTTTGGTTCAGATGAAGGAGAGACTTTGTTTGATTGCCAATAGCAATGATTTCATATCATCCGCACCAGGAGATTCCTCCATGAGGGCATTGTCAAGAGTTGCATCTTTTAACAGGTTCACCCGCAGTGCTAGCAGACCTGCGGGACTCTAATTGCAATTTGGTCTACCTGGAGCCGTTTTTACCCATGGTGGTCTCGGGGCTTGTGTGTTGGGAATGCCTCAGGGACAGCCCCTGCACTACAAGTGGAAGGCAGAGTGTGTAATCAATGACGTGATGTCCGTGGTCAGTTCCCACAGCAGTTACCAGCAGACTTCCACTGATAGGAAGAATAGTGTGGCCTGTCACAGGCCAGCCCCAATCTATGAACCAGAGGAGTATAAGCAGGCCAGGGGGAACTGTATAGGCACATGCCTGAGTTATAGACAGGGTGAGTGTCTGAAAAGTTTCAGCGCTCCCGTCCATCTTCTCCTTGTGTTTTTTTTGTTCACCCTAAGTTGGCAGGGTATGCCCAGATGTGGGTCCCTTGCTCACTTTGCCACTGGATTCAAGCTAACCTGGCTGATGAGGGGTGTTACCCTGAAACCGGTCTCAGAATGCTTGTTTCCGGTGCAGGGAAGACATGGCTTGCCAGATCGGGCTGGACTGTTCCCATGAGGCACAGGGTCAAGACCGATTTGCAGATGGCTTGGTCTGAACTGGGGTGGCGAAGTACGCTAAAGAACGATGATGGATTCAACCCAGATCTAATACTGACTATGGCTGAGTGTCTAAAACGTTTCACCGCTCCGTCCATCATCTACTTGTGTTTGCTTTGAGTTATAGACGAAGTAGGTGATTAATGTTTCCAGACAGTCACTGGTAGTCTTAGTCATAGTCAAAGATTTTTATTGAGCGCAGCTTTTCACCGTGAGGTCTCAAGGCGCTTGCAGCCATATCGGTTAATCCTAAGAAAGCATCAGCCGAAGAAAGCGCAGAATAGAGTAAATCCAAGAGGGGGATCTACTTAGAAAACAACCAGGTTTTTAAAGCCTTACGAAATTGCTTGTGTTCAGAGATTAAGAGAAGGTGAGGAGGCAGTTTGTTCCAAAGAAGAGGCGCCAGATAAGAAAAGGAGCGCTGACCGTACCGAACGATGCGGACACGTGGTTGGACCAACAGTGATTTGCTACTAGATCTCAGGGATCTCTTAGGGATATACCAGTTCAGTTTATCCTGAAGATATCTGAAGCCTTTCTTTTGAAGAGATTTATTTGCTATGCTCAGGATCTTAAAATGGCTGCTCTGACGAACAGAAAGCCAGTGAAGCTTCCTCCGGCAAGGCACAGATGCAGTTCTGGGTGGGAGGTCTAAAACCAATCTAGCAGCCGTGTTCTGAAGAGTCTGTAGTTTTGCCAGAATATCTTCGTTTAGCCCATAGTACATAGCGTTACCATAATCAAGATGGCTAATTATCAGGCCTTGGACCAATGGTTTTCTGGCTTCTATAGGGAGCCATGTAAAGATCTTCCTAAGACTGCACATAATTCCATAACATGTCCCAGTCAATTTAGTGTTATGATCTTTCATGGACAAGGTGCTGTCAATGATAATTCCCAAATTCCGAACCGCTGGCTTCGGGACAGGACACTCCCCCAATTCAGAGGGCCACCACTCGTGGGTCCAACACTTCTCCGCCCTACCAACAGAATTATCTCAGTCTTGCTGGCGTTCAACTGGAGTTTGTTATTTCGCATCCAGTTGCTCAACTCAATCATACAATCCTTGAAACGAGAACGAGTGTCGACGGGATCCACGCCGCATGTGATAAGCAGCTGGGTATCGTCGGCATACGACACGGTTCCAAAGCCGTGAGAGTTGATGATTTTAGCCAGCGGTGTTAGGTTAAGATTAAAGAGAAGCGGACCCAAGATCGACCCATGAGGTACTCTGATTGTAACAGGACGCCCACTGGAGACCAGAGAACCGACATGAATGGAAGAGAGACGATCAGTCAGGTAGTTATCAATCCAACCTAAGGCCCCCCCCTCTGACACCTATCTCCCACAGACGATGTTTAAGGATGCTGTGGGAGATGGTGTCAAATGCGGCGGAGAGAGGTAGGAAAGAGGTTTGTGTATTTAAAGTGTGAAGTCTAGTGAGCGGGAGGGAAGAGTCAGCCAACACACACACACGGAAAGCAGGTAGAACCACCGGCAGAGTCTACCACTGGTGCGTAGGTCCGTGCCCCACAGCTCACCACATCCACGTGCACGAATGTTCCTAGACTCCACTCCAAAGGCCAATGGAGAGCGCAGAGGGGCAACCAGACCAAAGAGTGCAACTCAAACCACTCCGCCGCGCTGCCTCCGATCAAAACACTCGGCAGGCTCCTTGACAATCTAAGCTGGGCCCGTGAGGCAGCCCAGACATCAGAGTGGAGTCCGCCCGGGACACACCTTGGCGAGCCCCCACCGTGCACCAGTCTGCTCCTCCCCTCTCTCTGGCTTGTTGGGGTGGGTGGGGGAGGGGAGGGTCCAGCTGTCCTGGGCAGAGTATCAAACGGCCCGCAGGCAGGGGAGGGGGCATCAAAACATCAACAGGCCCTTTGGCTTACAGGTTGTAGCCGCAACTCGGGCCTCCACACCACTGGCAGTGCTCCTCCACAGCTCCCAGGCCATGGCAACAGCCCGCGGCAGTTTCTCCACTGCTCATCAACACAAGCAGCAGATCCATCAAGCAGAGGCCAGCAGTCTCAGCTGACTCCAGCAGCACCGCTACACTTATCAGTTCAGTCATATAGGTGGGTGCTCACTCCACTCTCAGCCATGTTGCGCATTAGCCACTGTTACTTGTAGGCCCATGCCAGTTGGCAAGGCCACTGTAGTTTTCCGCTCCTGCGGACACCCATCAGCACCACAAGCGAATTGTAATCAATGCAAAAAATGGGCCCTATCACTAATGGAGCTTTTTTTCTCTCCATACAATGGCATAATTTAGAGCATGATATTGCCCCCGGGCAGCAGAAGCCTCACCAAGGTGCAGCCATCTTGCTTACTGGCACACTAGCGCCCCCGGTAATTTCACTCTTTAATTCCTCAGATTTGATTTAAGACTGGGTTAGGGTTCATATTTTTGAAACATGAAATAATTTAAATCAGATTATAGCAATAATATTTTTTACATTTGTTGAAGTCCCTGTTTACACAATATTTTAAATTAATTAGGCTTCTCTAGTGTTTATTAAACTAAATTAAGTAATGAAGTTGAATAAAAGAATATTGTAATTTTAAAGGTTAAGGCAAAGACAAGAAGCGATGCTGGTCAAAGTCAGGGAGCTGAAGCAATTGTTTAAAAAAAAAAATGTTTAAATCCTTTTATTAGAAAGACCAATAATGAGGACAAAACAAATAGAAAATAATAAAAGTGCAGTATAGTTTCTATCTTTTGCAACAGTGTAAGTGCAAGAATATAATGGGTATTATGACAATCCAGGGGATCAATAACGTAGTCATGTGTCATATTCGTTACATAATAAGCAATATATTACTCAACGTCCTGGTCAGCATAAAAATGGGGGTGCGTCGCTGAAAGGTGTACAGATCATCCCTCTACTCTCATTCCATTGACCCCAAATCCTTGTCCATTTTCGTTGGCTGCCCCTCCCTTCGTATATGATCCTCTCCGCTTGCATGCACCAGTCCATATCAGACTCCCAATCACGGAACCGTGGCCCAGCCACCCCCTTCCATGTCCTGGCTATATTTCGCTTTGCAACCATGCGACCCAGGGAGGCCCAGATTCTCTCAGTTCAGGACAAGTCGGTGGCCTCCCAAATGTTAAGAAGACCGAGGCGAGGTGAAGCCTCCAGAGTCTTTTGACAAATTGTTGATCGCTGAAGTGACCCTTCCCCAGTATGTTTGGAGAATCGGGCAGTCCCACCATTGGTGTAGATAAGTCCCGGGTTGACCACTCCCTCTGGGAAAAGTTGAGGAGGCCAAGATACCCTTTTTGACAAGTGCTGGTGTATTAAGCTCTGCGTAGCAGTTTAAGCTGAATAAGTTTGAATCAGGAACGTATAACCACCTCGCGGTGGAAGCCACGACCTCCTGCCAGTCTACATCAGTAATGTCTCCAACATCCTACAGCCATTTTGCATGCGTTTTCGCCAACGGTTTTTTAATTTTATGGATATAAGACGGATTAATGGTATGTTGAAATGAAGGCAGGAAATTATTGGCATGCGGAAGTAGTAGTGGTCAAAGTAATGATATACAACTACTATGCATCATTCACAGGTTTCTGCACAATATTGTAGTTACATACTTGCAAGCTGAGCTTACCAAGTTCTTAGAGAGCAAACAACAAAAATCAAACCACTCTGTGCTCTTTTACTTAATGCTACTTAGCAAGGTGCTGAGGGTAGTGTATTTCTCATCTACAGCCTAATTATCTGGCACGCCTATCCTTCATCTGTAAAAGAGGAGACACAATACCTCCTGTTCTGTCAAAAACTTGCTATTATATTCAAACTGACCACCAGACTATCTGGATCGTTCGCTTTCTCCAACCTGAAACATTTATCAACAATTGAATTCGCAATGCATGTTTCAAAGCTGCTCATTTTCCTCCCCAATTCATGGATGTACTACACATCAGTTCTTCAGCATCACACAGGACAAGTGGCCCTTCATTTCCCTCATATCCACTCTCCTATACAGATTATTGGACTTAAATTTATCCTATGCAATTTTCCAACTTCTCAGCCATATCTCCTAAGTTAACAGTAGCTAAGCCCTTTGTTTTTTAGGATTGAAAGCTTACTCCCTCTTATGTATACACTCCAATTTTGGTTCTTTCTTTGGGTGGAGTTGGGGCTGCGGGGCAGGGTTGTGACTTGCAAGCAGCCAAGATGGCGGCACTGAATTAAGGCTCCGATGCACCAGCCCTTAATCCCCACAATATCGGGCTTTAATTTGCATCTAACTTCCCCTAATTGATGTGGTTGCTTTGGGGAGTGGTGACAGGCAGAATGATGACCTATCGCCAGATTGGAGGGTGCAATGCAGTGCTGACAGGGGGCTGGTGGATGCAACATGGCCTAGTGTCAATAAGTAAGTTGGGACCTGGCGTATCCTGCAGAGCCGCACAGGAGTCTATGACTGCAGGAGCCTACAGAGTGGCCTCAGAGACACGGAGTAGAGGGCGGCGTACCCCCCTCACCCTCCCCAGCGACCCTCCTGCATGGCTCTCTCAACAGTGGTGGGCCAGGGAGCAAGAGAAGGGAGCACTGAAGAGCAACGAGTTCTGCGACTGAGGTGTCTCACGAAGTGCGTAGGGGGACCGCCTGTCTTGAGCTGAAGCAAAGTCACAGGTATGAGGGACAGCAGAGGAGCAAACCGTGTCTTGAGCAGCCTGTGCTGGGTCCTGGGTGTAAGGCTGGGTGCGAACTCCCAAAGCAAACGTCAGCGTGATCAACGTGGCCTAGCACCCTGGACTTGAGTGCTTTACCTGGGGTGGCAAGGGGATTGGGCTGGTGTTGAGGTAGCACTCTGCGGCTTCACAGAGGGGTGGGGGGAATGAGTTTTTGATGAGTGGGGTCTCTGGAAAACTGAAAGGCCACAGGAGACAGCAGCAAAGGGACAAAGACAGAGAGCGAACAGTGTCCATCCTGGTATGCAGCGCGAAATGTCAAGGACCACCCCCCCCCCTTGAACTACCCCACTTCATCCCATAGAGAAGAGCAAACCACCTGTGTTTACCAACATCAGCCTTGAAAGCGGAAGCAGGGCTACCCAGAACAATAAAATGGACAGATATGTGGTGTAGCATACAGGTAGAGGAGAAGGGTCCCAAACAAAGGGAGCACCCCACGCTACACCACCACCGCCATGGGCTGTTGGGGATCGAGAGTAAGGAGATAATGACAGCCATACAGAAAGTCAAACAATCACTGGAGCCTAAGATGGACTCAGTTATGACCAAGATGACCAAGATGAATCATCAAAACGAGAGATATCCAGAAAATCGGCAAAACATTTGCATGTACTGACAAAATAGTTATTCAACTAAAGGACAAAACTAAAACTCTCAGGGCTAAAATAGAACAACTCCAGAAAGAACATGAGATGGTCCAGACACGCCTGGAAGACACGGAAGGACGCACCAGGCAGAACAACATCAGAGTGATGGGAGTACCAAAAAAAGCGGAAAGGCTCAGTGTCAAGCTGTTTCTGAAAGCCTTTATTTTTAAAACCATATGGCTTCAAGGCATCTCAAAGTTGTTCTCTATACAGCATGCAGATAGGGCCCCCATGCCACTGCCACTGCCAAAACCAGGGCCCACGCACTATAATAAATGGATTTTCAACCATACAGATAGGGATGCCATCGTACAGGCGGCAAGGAATGAACAACTATGATATAAAATCTCTGAGATATGGATATTTCCAGACTTTAAGCTCACAGTGCGATGACAGAGGCGCAGCTTTGATAGAATAAAAGGTACGCTACAGAACACGGCATCAAATAAATGATGATGTTGCCTGCAAAACTTCAAGTGATTGTGGCGTGTAAGACATGGATTTTTGTAACTTCTGAAGAAGCTTGGGAGTGGATTAACAGTAGACTACAACTGGCGAGGAAACGCACTGGAAACAAAAATGGACTGACCCCACAGAATCAACGTGGAGGAAAGGACACAGAGAAAAGCTTTAGAAAGTGACTCACTAACCTCCTTAGGTGCCTCAGAATGCCCTTCCGCCTTACAGGGAAGACGACGCAGACTCTGGAATGGAGGGACAGTTTGCCAGAAGAAAGAAAGGAGCGAGACAACAGCTAAAAGGGAGTGGGAACTCCACCACCGACGAAGCAGGCAATGGGTACAGGCAGTGGCTCAGGAGTGGAGTGTTCATCTTGATTACTGCCAGGCCAAACTCGCTGGTAAGCGGGAGACCTACTAAAACTCAGCAAGAACTCCAATGCCCAAATCTGCGTTAGCAAGGGGCATGTACATCTAGGAAAGGGGAGACTACAAAACAAATGTGTGAGCTACAAGAGTAATTGTTTCTATTTCTATAGCCTATGATTTGAAAGAGGTGACATGCACCCCACCAGTTGGGGATCACAGGCAGTTTGAGACCTGTGGAGCAGGGGGTGGTGACGATGAGTTGGGTGTTAACTGTGTTAGTTACATTTGTATTTGAACTGGGCATCGTTGTGCACCGATTACCATGTCTCCACTCAACCTATCTTCTAAGGGGCTATAGGGAAAGTATTGACCAATGCACGTGAAGGGACTAAATGTAGATATGAGACACAAAGTGGAAGGCAAGCTGACAGTACTGTCATGGAACATTAATGGATTGGGCTTAAAGATAACTGGGGGAGAGTGACAATATTTAAGGACAAGGCCAAGACATTGTGATATTGCAGGAGGCACACCTTAAGAGCAATAGCTGCAAAGTATTAGATGTCGGAGGTTACAAACTTCTAGCAAACTCTGTATATACAACTGACTCCAAGGGGTTGGCCTGCTCATAAGAAAATTAACGCCTTATATTCCTAAGAAAACATGGGCAGACACATAGGAGTGCAATGTTGCCAGAACAGGAACGTGAGACCACATCAGACAATCTCTATTCGTATATGTTCCGCCCGTACAAAATACCTTAGAGATCTAGGCCTTGGGAGCCCTGCTGGTCAGATTACTGGTGGGGTTGTTAGCCCTAGAGGAGATTTGAATGCCATCTTGTGAGAAGAACTAGACAGGTAGTCGCAGTGTAGAGGCAGAGGGTGGGGGTGTGACCACACCGGAGGGCTTTCTTGAAGCCTTGGGTCTAACAGATGTCTGGTGAACACAGAATGCAGAAGGGAAACAGTATTCTTTTTATTCCAGTCTGCATTGGACCTTCTCCCATGCTGATTATCTCTGCACCTGACAAACTATAGTAGATTATTTCCGAGAACCCAAAAGGCTGGGTGGATCTCAGCTCACTCTTTCAGTGGGTAGAACTCAAGAGCCCTAAGGCAGCAGCAAACGTGGGTTGGACCTTCAACCAATGGTACCTTACTGATAGGGACCAAGTGGGCAAATAGAAACAAGTAACTAAGTAATATTTTGAGTAAAAACTTGGACTTAGTGAAGTCCTCTGCCTTTGTGTGGGCAGCCTTCAAGGCGACCGTAAGGGGACATGCCATGTTACTGACAACCGGTTTAAAAAGTCTAAAGGAGAGCAGGCTGACAAGCTAGAATGAGACATCTTGAAACTAGAACTCAGTGAGGGGGCGGCCAAGGAAGCTGAGGTGGCATAGCCTGTGACACAAACAAGCAGAATACAGAGACCTACAGGATGATAGAGCTAGGGCAACAATCTAGAAGACTCTACTGAGGCTCTATAAGGTTGGCCACAAGACAGTGCAACTTTTGGCATGGGGAGAAGAGAAACAGGGGAGAAGAGAGATGGGGAGATGAGAGAAAGGGGAGAGGAGAGAGAACAAGCGAGAGAGAGATATTAGGTACAGGAACTCCTGATAGCTCATGAGAGTCCAATAAGAAGAGACACCCAGATTGCACCAGTTTGCAATATTTGATGCAGAGTTATATAGATCCACACGTGGCAAGACCCAGAGAGATATCCAGGAGTGTCTCCCCAACATTAAGTTTCAAAGACTCTAAAGAGAAAAGGTGCTTGATCTAGATGAAGATTTTAAAGACGTTGAGATAATGGGGCTGTAAATAATTGAGTTACAGTTAAGAGGGGGAGGGTAAAACCCTACTCAAGCAGCAACCCCAAATTCTTGTCAGGATGAAGTCATAAGCAGACCCAAAATTAACCTATGCTCAACCCTCTGGTAGTTTGGCACAGCGCTGTCAGGCTTAACTTTAAAGTGCTGCATAAATACTTTACACATTGCTTCTAACAGTAATAAAGTGAAGACATAAAATCATATACCAATTTAGAAGAATAAAGTACATTACATTTTAATAAATAATTTAAGCTCAAAACAATGAAAATCTAATTAGTAGAACCAGAGACATGAAATGCTGAAGATGTTAGTGAAATAGGGCCAAAAAGCACAAAGTACCAACTCTGGATATCTAGTCGCGCTGACCAGGTCAAAGGGAAAAGTTCAGGTCGATCAGGATGGAGCGTGGACCGGATACCAGGACCCAGTTTGGCCTGCTGAACAAGAGTACCTTAAATATTGGTTGCAAAGAATTGTGGAGTCCCACGTGAGGATGCATTGTACGATTCGAGGTCCTGGTCGGAGATGCGTTGTGCAGCGTTGTTCAGAGGAGATGCGATGCGCAATCCTGCATCGTCGACGAGGCTGTCAACGAGGGAGCTTGAGATGCAAAGCCCTGTATAAAGGATGTGTCATGCACTGGGTGGTTCCGAAGCAGCTGCGGGGATTGTGATGCAAGTTCCTGCATCATTGAGGCTGCAGTCGAAAAGAGGCTTGCAATGTGAGGGCTTGCGTCTGGAATGAGTCTTGCACCGGCGGTTCTGACGAAGTGGTGGGCTGCGAGGGGGAAGTGAAGTCCTTGCACTGGGAAAGTCAACGCAGCAGAGTCGATGAGTTGGTTCTGCAGAGCACCTTCAGGCCCACTTCCAAGGGTCCAGGACTGGGGTGGCACCACTGGCAGGGTAGTACTCACATAGTGCAGTGTCCAGGTGCTGGGTTTCAGGTTGTGGGAAGCCTGTTATGTCCCTGAAGTTTCTAATCAGGAGGTCAGCCATCTAGCACTTGAGGTCACTCTGGGGCCTTGGGTTTAGAGATGCAGGCCCAGCCCTCTTCCAGGCAAGAGGTCAGCACAGCAGTAGCCCTTCAGAGCAGCAGTCCAGCAGAGTAGTGGCAGTCCTTTCAGCAGCATAAAAGTCTTGCTTTATGGCAGAGTCTATTGGTACAGAAGAGTTGGTGTCTGAGGTCCAATATTTATACCTGGTACCCACTTTGGAGTGGGAGAAGCCTCCAGAAAGTTCCACCGCACCCATAGATATATAAATGACTTTAACCGCCACTCTACGATATGCCGTATGATGCTTCCCCCCACTGGAGTGGTAGACGGCGCTGGGGGAAGGGAGCATTCATTTGGAATGCGTCTTGTTGGAGTTGTTTCCTTGACACTAATTTCCTCCACCTCTTGAGGAACGCCTGCCTCTGTACTGTGACTTTTGCTGCCCCTGTTGATCTTGATTCTTCTGCCACTGAAGGGTTTGAACCCTCTACTGGGAAGATCGCCGATTGTAGGGGGGGGAATCTTTTACGGAACTCTTTTTTCTTTTCCAGGCCAACAGCCTTAAGTGTGTCCAGTTCCGTTTTCATACGCTGCATTTCCTTGTCAGTGTGCGAACCAAACAAGGATGACCCAGAGAAAGGTAGGTTGAGGATACGTGACTACGCTTCTGGTTTTAGTGTAGTGAGGCGCAACCAAGATGATCTCCTTGCGCATACCCCATGAGCATATCCATGCGCCGATAGGGTAGCTCCGTCAGCTGCAGCGCTAATGATCTGATTGGAAACCTGGCTGCACCCCGTAAGGATTTCTTCAAAATCCTTGCGATCCTCTTGAGGAAGCTTCTCAGTGAAGCGCTGCAGAGAATCCCACAGGGATCTATCGTAGCGGCCCAGGAGCGCCTCAGCGTTGGATACTTTCAGCAAGGAGGACGAAGTGCCACACACCCTACGTCCCCAGGAATCTTGCGTCTTGCTCTCATTGTCCGGTGGTACAGTGGAGGAAGATGCAACGGCATGGGTCTTTCTCGCCGCCGCGATTATTACTGAATACGGGGGAGGGTCGGCTCTGAGGAAGTGTGGGTCATCCTTTGGCTAACGATATTTCTTCAGAATCCTCGCTGGAGCGGATTTAATTGTCGATGGTGTGAGGAAGACCTCCATGACTGGTTCTATGATGCCTGGAACCAAGGGAAGCAGAGGTTTAGCCGCTGTCTTGTGATGCAGGGTTTCAAAGATCACAGAAGACTTGCTTTGGCGAGCTGGCATGGGAATACCCAGCTTAAGTGCCCCTCTGCCTCGAATGTCCTGAAATGTGTTAATGTCATCCACTGGAGAGATTCTCGACGGTGGACTGTCCGTCAGTGTTGGAGAATAGTTTCTATGAGAATTGTGAGTAGAAGGAAGGAGTAGGAGATCTGTGCTCTCTCCTCCTGCTCCTTGATCTGGACCTCCGTCTGCTTGAACGCACCAGGGTGCGTGTCCGCTCTCTGGGTCTTGAAGGGGATCGAACCCAATCCGCTTGCTGGATCAAACGAGCCAATGGAGACCTGTGTTGGGGACTGGAGTACTCCCGCGAGGTGTCCTGGTCAGGAGCCCAGTGATGCAATGGTCTGTACCATCTAGGTGACAACTTGATGGAAGGCGACTTTTGCCCTTCTCTCCGCTCAGGAGAATGTGCCGGAGGAGATGGGTTCACCTCTTCATGCAATGGCCTTGCTGGTGAATGTCTTGACACTGCGCTGTCAGAAGACGAGATCACCACCTCCGGGGACCTGGATGTTGACCCTCGGTGTGAATCATGAGAGCCTGAAGGTGATGGCGATAGGCTCACTGGAGGAGAGGCCTCCCCTGAAGGGCACTTAGATTGAGATCTGGAGCGTCTATGTGCTGCCTGGGATCTTGACGGAGACATCTGTCTTGATGAAGACCTCCTCTTCTTAGAAGGTGGGTTTGAATGTATGGTAGAACACCCCCTTGACTTCGAATGCCTCTCCGACACCGCCTCCTTTCTCGACGTCGTTTCAGCAGATGTCTGTCTCGACGTCAACCGGTGATGGGCCGGTGACGGAGTTCTCAATCTCGACGTTGTTCTCGTAGGAGTCTTCCGCCTCGACGTCGAGGTATGTTGGATCGACGTCGAGAAACCATGCTGCTGCTGCCTCGCCGCCGAAGGAGGTGTCTTGTGCATCGACGCCGAAGCCCGGTGAACTGATCTCGGCGGAACTCTGTGACTCGACTTCGAACGCCAGTGAGACGACGACAGAGTAACCTGCTTCGACGTTGAACGCCGGTGATGAGGCGTCGACCGAGCTCTGTGCCTCGACGTCTATCCCCGGTGCGATGACGGAGCGCTATGCCTCGACGTCGATCGCCGTGGCGACGACGGAGTGATCTGGCTTAATGTCGAATGCCCACCTGGCGACGACGGAGACCTGCCTCTCGATGTTGAACGCCGCCTGGTTGACGTCGACGGAGGACCCGGTACCTTCGACGAAGCCTTCGCCGTCGAGTGATGTTGCCTCGTCATCAAAGTCTTCGATGTTGTTTTCGTCGTCGTAGGCAGCTTCGACGCCGATCCTGATGCCGACGGAGAATAGGTTGGGACATCTCTCGATGTCAACCGGGTTCTCCTCTTCTGCTGCCTTTTAGGAGACCTACCTCTTTCAGAGAGGCCATAGATACAAATTCTCTCTCTGTCTTTAAGGGTTCTTCTTGACAAGTTCTTTCAGTGATGACAGCTGTCCGAAGAATGTGTCTCAGGGAGACAGAGGATACACTCAGGGTGTGTATCAGTCCTGGCCTTCTTCTTGCCACAGGAAGGGCAAGGGTCGAAAAAAGGAAGGCATTTTTGACAAAAATAAACCTTTTCTGTAACACAAAAAAGGCAGCACCAGCACTCTGAAGTCAAAAGACGTCGCGTGAAAGTGAAAAACTTGAAGATTAACAAGACATTTTTGACAGAAAGTCAAAAAAGGTAGGAGCTGAAAATCCAGTGTCCTGACTGAAGGAGCCGGAAAGAACGACTGACCTAACTGTCACCCCTGAGGCATGATGGGAAGCTGGGGGTCATGGCTGCCTTAAAGGCACAGTGCCAGTTTGGTGAAAATGCTTTAATTTTCTATGGCTTCGGTTTACAATGCAGCCTGTAGGCTAACAATGTCTATTTTATTTGCACTTTTTATGATATGTGAGTGTTTTCAGCTCATTAAAAAACAGAGTTCAAGTGCTACTTGTCCTCAGGTGTTTTGTATATGTTTGCAAATAATCTTTATATGGGTAAATACATTGTTTAGCCTCCTATTGAGAGCTGTATTGGTATGAGGAAAAATGATATATGTACATACATCCATGTAGAGCTGTATATATGTGATTTCCATATATATTTTTTTATTCCGGGGTCCCCACACATGGGCGGGAATATTCGGTGCTTATGAATTTGATGAGGATCTCCTGGAAGAGCACCTAAGGCTAGCAAAAACGAGACCAGCAAGAATTGGAGGTGGGAAGGCAAATGTTTGGGGGAAGACTACCCTTAGGCTGACAAGTCTAAAATGGGCAAATAAGAGATCTGCAGTCAGGAAAGGCAACTGGTCCTAATGGCCTACCCATAGAACTATATAAAGATGCAGCTAAGTTAATGATCCACATGTGCAAGATGTTCTAAGAAGTGACAGAGGATGGGCTACTGCATATAGGCCAGATACGGCCACAATAATATGGATATCGAAGGAGGGCAAGCCTTCAACTGAGTGTGCCTCCTATTGGCCCATCTCGCTGCTTAATATGGAGAGCAAAGTTCTGGCTACAACACTAGCCACCACAGGTAAACAAGACTGAATATTGAAGGGAACAACTGAACCCACAGGGGTCTTGTCTCTGGACATTGTCAGGAGTTTAGCACCCTGGATTGGTCCTAAAGTTGGGGAGAGCTGGAGAGGGTGCTCATTGGGCGAAACTACATTAAATGTGTGAGAATATTGTACCAGCAGTTGAGGACCAGGTTGAGTGTCATTTGGGTCAGATCCGACCTGTTTCTACTCTACACAGGCACCTGGTAGGGCTGCACTCTCTCCCTCATGCACTTTGTCCTGCCAATGGAGCCCCTCGCGTGATGAGTTCGGGAGGACCAACAGGTGCATGGCCTGAACTCCGGGGCGGGGTTGATGAGTGTATATCACTATACCCGGATGATATTGTCCTGAAATGATTCCTATACTGCTGCACATTTTTCAACTGTTTGGCAATTACTTGAGTACTAAAAAAATTCATTTTGTATTTGCTTACTAAATGGATGGGTCACCCTGCCCAATCTGACCAGATGATCAAAGCTAAAGCGGCCTTTACATACCTTGGCATTTATGTAGTCAAGGATCCAGAATAATGCTTGAAAGCAAACCAATACCCAATATAAGCCCAATTCAAAAAGGATGGAAAACACTGGAGATCACTTCCCCTGTCCTTGCTGGGTCGTGCAGTTCTGTACAAGATGATTACACTCCCTAATTTGCTCTAAGTACTCCAAAACTCCCTGTTCAAAATCCCCAGGTAGTTCTTTGGCAGGGTAGAGGCGAAACTTCAGCTCCTACTGTAGTAAGGAGGAGCGGCATGCATTGCTCTGGCCAATCCTTTGAAGGGAGTCTACAACAGGGGTATTGCACTCCCAGATATCCGTACGTAAAATTGGGCTTTGCAGCTTATTGTGATCGCACGGGAGGAGCAATCACTGAGAGCCAACAGGAGGGCAATGGGGGAGAAGGGATACCTGGCAGCCCTGTTCAGCTAGAGGCCAATAAGTAGATGTCCAAGTCGCACAAGAGTAATGGTGGACACCTGGACGTCAGCCACTAAATACCTGGGATGGAACTGGAAGCCAACACCCGGAATTCCACAACGGGACAGAGCTGCCTTGGAAGAGATCAGATCGCTCACAGGCATCACTAGGTGGGACACAAACAGAATCATTCCCCTGGGGGATGTGTGGAGAGAGGGTTGCTATTATCCCATGCTTGACTCTCCATGTAGAATAAGAACTGGCTAACACAGAGGCCTTTTATGATACTTACAGATTAGACACGTACTGCACACCCACATATACAGGAACCCACGGAGAGCGACAATCCTTTGTCATGAGAACATAATTACTTGGCGAGCCTCTACTCAAACAGGCTGTCTCTGTCATATAGGAAAATGATTAACTCCCCAGACCCCTTAACAGGACTTGAAACAGGCTTGATGAGGAAGAATGGGGCGGAAGCACTGAGATCTCAGAGAGGTAGGGATCCAAGTGGGGTTCAGGCTAGAGCATCTCTGTATACTTTACGGATCCTACTTATAAAAAAGTCATGCTATTTAAAATGAGGTTTGTGAGGTCGGGCATATACCAGAGGGGCTGTGGTCAGAGGGGCATCTTCTTCCACCAGCTCTGGGAGTGCCATGCTCTGGAACCTTTTTAGGTGGGAGCCATGAGATGGATCAAAAAGTACCTGACACACTTGGAGCCGCCCTAAGGGGAAGGAGAGAGGAAGGGAAGGCCCTTCAAAATATCAAAATCTACCTATTGCTCTTGGGTTGGAACTGAATATGCGGGAAAAAGACATGAACTGATGTATGGCAGCTCAAAGGCAAGTCTTAGAAGGCAGAGGCTGCCCTAATAAAGGTCTAAATATGGGAGTGCTGGCAGGCCTGCAGTGGAAGTACACAGAAATACTGTAGACCGAGAATGTGGAGGCCAGCCCCTAGGATAATACCAAATTGTTTCTTGTGGCAAGGGGTGTGGAGCCAGGAGAGTACTAAAGCAATGTGGATTTTGTATTACTGAAAATGGTAACTTAACTAAATATTTTATAGAAAAAAGGCACTTTTTTGTGTTGTTATTTGAGGCATATCAGATGTCATTTTAGGAACTGTTCGAGTCACTACAAATTCTAATATCCGAGGCCCATTTCAGTTTCTTTATCCCATTATCAAGGGTACCCGTAAAGAACTGCTTCAGGCATACAATATCAAACAAAATTGTGAAGCAATTTGTTTTTCGGAATTAGTTATTCCTTCTTGCAGAATTAGATGGGAGAGGTTTAAAAGTCTAGAAAAAGGTTTAATTTCCTGTCTAAAATTTGCTCTCACAGGTGGGACATTTCAACTAGCTAGGTATCACATTGAGAGGCACAAGTGCTTTAGGATTGGCAGCTGCTCCTGGAAGATGGTATATGACCAATGCTGGTTTCATATACAATCGCTAATACTGATTCTGCAGGTCCTTTCGATATCTAAATAATAAAATGGAAAAGCAAACAATACAGCCCTCACACTCTGGGGATCAAAGCAGTCCTCTTCGGATGTATTCTCAGGAAGAACACAATTGCCAATAGGACAAGCTATCAATTCAATCACCTCAACTGCGTGTCTTTGAAGAATATACTCCCTCACATTCTGCAATCTTATGGTTGTGCTCATTCCCACTCACACTAGTCAACCTTGCTCCTATGTCCTCAACAAATACCCTGCTTTCATCCTAACAGAATTCCTTTGCCTTCAGAGAAGCCAACTCAATCGGAGTGGAGTAACTTCAATTTTAAAGCAGCTTTCTTCTGTCCATGGAATGCCCAAATTATTGTGCAATAAAAACGGAATACAAAAATCATTCATCATTGGCTTCCTCTCCCAATTAACTTTATTACAATTATTGAAACTTTTATTTCGAGAAATGACTATTTACAATCTTCTATGCTGAATCGTCAATGATGCTCCTAAAAACACTGCAGTGGAGTAATTCTTTCACTTCTCAAAACGCTCCTGAACTGAAAACCCTTCCTCGTGAATCCACTCCATCTTCATTTAAATGCATTACCATCAGTATTTAAGCCACACTGTTCCCTGTCCTTCTATACTATTCTCCGACAGTTATTGCCTTTTTGGAGACTTTTGAAACTTGAAATCCAAGTTACTTACCTTCGGTAATACTATTTTTGGAAGACTCTGACTCCAGATTCCTCATTTTAAAATATTCCCCAGGCATCAGCTGGATCCGGAAAATCGTCAGCAGTAACCTCTGTGCACTGGTAAGTTGCAAAAAGTGGCTGCACATTGACATCACCTGCGTCGTAAGTGAAGTGTGTGGCACCCGTATAGGTGCCACCACAGTGCGCTGATATTAGTTTCTTTTGTGACTATTTCTGGGCTCAAAAAATGCAGCGCCGACTGAATGAGGTGTGATTGGTTTGCAAAAACAAGATCTTTAAGGTAAAGAACCCATTTCACAGAGCAAAGAGGATCTGCGGTTAGATTGAGTCCCTACCAGAAAAAGCAATACTGAAGGCAAGTAACTTGTTCTTCTGATAGAGACTTCTAACTGCAGATCTCAAGCAATACCTCCCAAGAGGTGGGTCTGTACACTGACAAACTGAGAATGGGCAAAATGCCCCTCTTGACAGACCGGACTGTTCAGACTGTAGCAGCCTGACCAATGTCCCGGACAAGCACTCCATGCGTTAACGGTTATGTGGCTGCTTTGGCTCAGGAGGAATGAGCCTGCAAGTCTTCAGGTGGCTGCTTCTTAGCCAATTTGTAGCAGATTTTTATACAGAGAGCAACAGAGCAGAAGATTTTTATTTCTGCACTGCCATGCCTTTTTTGTTCCAGTGAACCCAATGAAGAGCAAATTGCCCACTTGGTGTTCTTTGGTACGATCTTTTAGGGTCCAGACAATGGAGCCTCTGCTCCTCCTTTGAGGAATGAAGTGTAGCAAAAAATTCCGGCAGCGCGATGTTTTGGCCGACATGGAATGAGGTCACCAATTTAGGCGGGTCCAAAGAAAGTTTGTCTGGTTAGAAGCTAGTATAAGGAGGATTAACAGAAAGAGCTTGAAGCTTGCTTACTATCCTGGCTTATATAATTGTCACCAAAAAGGCGGTCTTAAGCGTCAGACTCCTGAACGGGCCGATGTGCCGGAGAACAAAAGCGAAAAATTAAGAAAAGTTAGTATCAACTTAAGGTCACATGAGCATAAAAAAAGGGGTAGGTGGAAACAGATGCAGTAAGCCCTTAAAAAACACGTGCCACAACAGATGACTGAAATAAGGACAGCTGATATGGCAACCGCAAGAAGGCCGAGATAGCAGACAGTTAACCTTTAAAAGCGCCATGGGCAAGGCCTTGCCAGACTAAGGATAACACAAACAACAGCACCTCCTACAGGAAGACAGTAGTGGATCAACTTGTCATGAGGAGCACCAAGCCACAAACCTGCCCCAACAGCAGTATACCGTCTTAATCAAGGGAGGTCTAGCTGCCAGAATAACATCATAGATTTCGGGAGGAAGACTAAAAACATTCACTTGTCACAACTCAATCTCCAGGCATGAAGGTGGAGAGTGTGCAGATTTGGGTGCAAGATCCTGCCCTGCTGCTGTGACAGTCGATCCTACCAAAGGGGCAGCCTGCTAGAAGGATGAATGCTCATGCCCAGGAGTTCTGGATACCACACTCTTCTAATCAAGTATGGCTACATCAGGATAATTCGGGCCTGGTCAGTCCAGATCTATTTGAGAATTCAGGGAAGGTGGGGTGTCGGTGGAAAGGCATACAGGAGGCCTTAGTTCCAGTCTAAGTGTACTACCGAGAGCAGCTTAGGAAACTTCAAAGCGCAAAACTGCTGATATTGCACGTTCTCAGTGGTGACGTTCAGCCAAGGTGCTCCCCACTTTTGGATGTATACGCCATTGGTGGTCTGCGATGTTTAGTTGTCCTTACATACCAGCCATGTCCAGAGGCACAGGGCTTCCCGGCACAAAGCCTACATCCCCACTCCACAAAGTTTGGTGCAGTACCACGTGGCAGTAGTGGGCCCTGTGAACACCTTAACCAGCCTTCCCCTGATGAATGGGAAGAAGGCTTTCAATGCCAAGTGGACAGCCCTCAGATCCAGAAGTTTGATATGGAGCTGAGATTCTGTCGGAAACCAGAGTCCTCTGATCTCCACCTCTCCCAGATAGCCACCCCAACCCAGAATTGATGCATAGCTCACCACCGTTAGCTCTGGGTGGGAAGAGAGAGAGGTCTGCAATTGATACAATTGTAGTTCATCAACCACCACTGCATATTTTTTGCAGTCTCACCAAAAATCTGGACCAGGTCGGAGATAGTCTGCTTGTGCTGTGCCCACTGGAACCTCAGGTCCCACAGCAGAGTACGCAGGTGGCATCTATACTATTTCACCAACAGGATGTAGGAGGCAACCAGACCCAGCAACCTCCGAGTCTGTGGCAGCTGGAGGGGTGGGGTGAGGAGACTGGACTGCACCCTAGGTCTGGGTTCCACGTCCTCAGTGGGGTCCGTTTATCCAGCCACGAAAAAAAACTGCTGGCCTGGGGAGAAAGATTGGAATTGTGGACAGGCTTGGAAGCACGGCACCGGCAATGGCCACGGAAGGGGCGAAAGAATGAGCACTAGTGTTGGGAACCCAAAGAGAGGCCCAGGGATTTGGCAGTGACCCAACACTCCTTCAAGCACCCGAGCGCCATGCAAGCCTTATCACCGAAAAGGCAAGAGCCATCAAACGGCATGTCAATCAGGGAAGGTTGGGCATCCCCAGAAAAAACAGTAGATCTCAGCCAGGGGTTGCAGCGGAGTGCCACTATTGAGGCCATTTTCCTGCCTAGCGTGTCAGCGGTGTCCAGTCCACATCGAATGGCGAACTTCGCTGTGTCTCAACCATCTAGCAATGCCTGGTTCAAGATGACCCAACCCTCTTCTAGGAGCAAGAGCAGCAAATGCGCAACCAAGTCTCACTAGACATGGGTGTATTGGTCCAAGATACATGCAGTGTTCACCAACTACACTGCCAGGCTGGAGCAAGAAAAAATCTTCTTCCTAAAGGCGTTCAGGATCTTTGATTTCCCATCTAGTGGGGTGCTAGGGAAAGCTCTTCAGGTTCAGTTTGGCCGTCAAGGCCAGAACCAGGCTTTAGGGATAGGGATGCTGGGAGAGGAAGACCTGGTATCAAAGGGCAGGATGGTGGCAGCAGGAAATCATCCGGTGCACGGGTGCCCCAGTGCAAGCTTGGGTCTAGGTCCTAGGAGAAGGTTGATGAGGGCCTCATTAATCGGGAGTGGGCGCTTCGCAGAGCTTACCACCAATTGAAGCACCACAGTCAACAGAGGGTAGTTGAAAGTAGGGGATCCCCACAGCCCTTTGCATCACCATACTGAATGAGGCTTTTTTTTCATGGTGCGGCATAGAGGAGAAACTAAGCAAGAGTCTAGAGCAGAGTTCAGACCATTAACACCATCCAGCTCCTCATACCAGTTCTCCTGATAAGCTGTATCCTCCAGGCACCTTTTGGCTCTGTGGAGACTGAAAAAGTGCCAGAGCAAGCTGTGGGCCCAAATACGGAGTACATGGTGTCGTAAAGCTACTCAAGTTGGGCAGGGGTTACTCCAGTAGAACCAGCCGCCGGCTCAGCGTTGTAGGAGCAGGGCCTAGAAGCATGGAGGTTGCTAGGTGAAGCATTGACTTCTTCTTAAACGTACCCAAATTCGACAAAGACAACTTAGAGTGGGTTGAAGATAGTCTGTGACATGGGTTTCGAGAGAAGGCCCGAGATCTTCCTCGGGATCGTAACTGAGAATAGCAACTTGCAGTCGGCGAAGGCTTCAGAGTTGTGGTACGACCCTTAGACAATAAAGTGGGGATCAGATACAGACATCTGTCTCACATGGTTTAAATTCCGTGGGCTAGCTGGGGGACATATATCTCGAATACTGGGAGCAAAGTTCAAAAAGGATTGACAAAAGGTTGGGAAAAAAAAAACAACAACCAATGTAGCTCTTCGGATCATTCTGTTAGCACAGAAAGAAAGGAATTAATGGGCACTGCGCATGTCACTTCCGACATGGAAGATGTCAAAGTGGAGCCATTCAACGCCACCTACCGTGAGCAGAGGTACTACTAAAGATTTTCCGGATCCAGTCAGACGCTTAGGCAATATTATAAGGTGAAGAAACAGAAAGGAGAGGATCCACTTCTTTAGAATATTAGGAGTGGATATCAGACAATCTTCTGCATCACCGATTGCCATATCCTTTGTAATATTAAGGCTGGTAAATGTGCTTTGTGTGGGTAACATTGTTAACCACTATAAAAGGTCAATTTCGATCTGCTAACAACAAAGAAAGCAGTACAGAAAGGCTGAGGAGGGGGGCTTTTATTGTGCCAGTCTTTATATTTTGTAACATGTTATCCAACTAGATCAGTGACTTGCTTGGACAACTAATTGAACAAAGTGCTTTTAATCTAGCAGAGAGTATTGGCCGTGTTAGCCAGCTGGTGTAAATCTTTTTTTTTAAACTTTATTTTTGTGCAGGTATAAAAGAATACAGTCACACCAGGTTCATATTCAGCATGAGAAAACTTACATCAAGTTGCTATATCCACAGCCTTCACGCCCTCAACCCGGAGGCGACATACTTTTCATTAAGTCAGTTGCATTCAGTCTGTGACTTGCGAGCACGTCACGTCATTCCCCAGCCCTGCTTTAGTTTTATTTTTTCTCCCACAACTCCCCCCCCTATCAACAAAACTGGTTGGATTCTCCCCTCAACGTGTTAATAGTCCGATCACATGTCTAGCAAACTAAGCGTCACTAGTCCATCAGTGCCATGGGTGCCTACTCTACTGATGCTTGTCTCTCTCTCCCCATGCTACGGTAGATCGCCACACATGTACGGTGACTCCAAGTTTTCAGTAGGTTTGGTCTGTTACCGTGCCTCGATCTACATCAGGCTATCTCCCACTCCCTCCTCTGTACTCTGTTCGTCTATGAGTTACCTCCAAAGTGCCCGGCTTCTAGGCCATGGTATTGCCTCCATTTACCCCACACCTTTCGGAATCTTTTGGGACAGCCTCTCGCTTTGTACGTCACTCGTTCTGCAGCCATATAGAGGTCTAACCCCCTCCTCCATTCCTCTACTGCCGGCCTCTCCGCCACCCCCCAGTATTTTGCAATATCCCTTTTCGCTACAACCAAAGCCAACACCAGGAAGATAATATGAGGGCGCGGCAGGTCTACTTCTGTCACCATTCCCAGTAGTGCCAGTTTCGGGTCCAGCGCCAGCTCCACTCCCAGCACCTCCCCTAATTCCGCGAAGCAGCTGGTGTAAATCTGATCAGGAAATGTCCAAAGTGAAACCAATCCCCATCTGTTGATCTTACTTCAGGTGTCTTATCCTCTTGGATTATCTGGGATTATCTCCAAGAAAGAGAAAATAACTTTACACATCTGCATGTCACAATGATTGACAAAAGTCAAGCCTTTGCAGCATATTACTAGCACATGGGTGCAATTTCCAAGAGGATCCTGTAAACACAATCCCCTTCTAGAGAGATGAAAAAAATAGCTTTGTTTGTAAAAATCTTTTCGTGTAGCTGTGGCAACCAATTAATCTGGTTTAGTCTGGTCTAATAGGGATTTTAAGACCCAACATGATAGCTTTTATTTTATCGATAACTGGTGATATAAACCAGGAAAAGAAGCCAGATTTGTCATACAGAGACAGCCTTACTCATTGAAACAATCCAACAAAATTATACCCATCAGAGATGCTCTTGTTTTTTTAAAATTATAAATAATCCTTCTTGTTCTCAGATAGTTTTTTCATTTACAAGTTAAAACACCTATACAATCTATTTTCTGTCTCTATGTTTAAAAGTGGGTAAATACAGAAAAAAGTAGAGCAGGCTATTCACTGAGTCACCATGTTTGGAGAAAGAAAGGATGGGGTTCTCATCCTCAGGCTGCAATCCATCCATGTTCTCCAGAAATGGTTAATGACACACACTGGAGGGTGCTAAGGATGAGTACCTTGATAGGTAACACCGGATTGTTGCCTGGCAAATGCAACCTAACAGCTGAATGCTAATTATCCAAGGTGGCACAAAACAAGTAGTTTTACCCATTCATATCCAGACAGCAGAATTTTGAGAGTGACTGCAGAATATAGCTCAAGCCACAGATATTTTCACCAGTTTATCAACGTTTTCTCCTTCCATATGGTTTGACTTTTAGGTATTTTAAAACAAACCAAAAACACACAAAAAAAAGCTTAATTCTGGGCAAAAACTAGGAACACTTCACACTTTCCTTATCAACCCCTTAAAACCTTAAAACCTCTACAAGAAATGCCGAGAAAATATGGCGGAAAACAAAAAATCCAACCGATCGTAAAATCTACCAAACCCTGCACACCAAATATATGAGGGAAATAAAAACAGCAAAAAGAAAACACCTAGCTGAACGAATAACTAAAGCTGAGAATTCATCTAAAGAGCTTCACCACATTTTAAAGGAATTCACCTCCACTAATAGCCCACAATCAACACCAAAAACTGAAGAATGGACGGAAGACCTCTCTAAATTCTTAGATGATAAAATCATAAATATATGCAAATCCTTTGAATTGGAAAATACTCCCCCTCAATATTTACAGCAGGACCCATATTCCAAAGAATCTGTATATACAAATGATTCTTCCCCGAGATGGGCCACTTTCGATCTGTTGGACAAAGAAAAAACTATGCGAGTAGGACGGAAAATCAAATCGGGTTCCCCCAGTGACCAACTAACCTCCAAACTATTGCCATCCTAGCCCCAGCACTAGTAGACCCTCTATCTGGCCTCTTAAACAAATCCCTGAAAGAAGCAGAGTTCCCAAAAATTTGGAAGGCAGCAAGAGTCAAACCCATATTAAAAAAACCTGGCGCCGATGCAAATGCCTTTCTAAATTATCGCTCTATCTCCTTGCTGCCATACTCAGGGAAAGTGTTGGAAGCATTTGTAAACGAACAACTGGTAAACTACCTGGAGACAAACAACCTACTCGATCCTTCACAGTCAGGTTTCCGTGCTGCCCATAGCACGGAAACAGCACTGATCGAAGTTGTCCACAACATTAGGCTTGCTCTGGATAAACGTACATCCTCCATTCTCGTCCTTTTAGATTTGTCAGCTGCCTTCAACACCATCTCCCACCAGATCTTGATTAGAAGACTGTGGGAGTGTGGTGTCAGTGGGCAGGTTTTAAAATGGTTCATCAGTTACCTGACTAACCGCACAACCACACTACAGGTAGACAACACTCTGGCTAGCACCCTGCCCGTCACAAGAGGTGTGCCTCAGGGCTCCATCCTGAGCCCCTCACTTTTTAATGTTTATATGGCTCCCCTGGCCAATGTGATCAGAGCTTTTGGGTTCGACGTGTTATCCTACGCGGATGATACGCAAATACTGGTCACACTTGGCCCTGACGTAAATGACACTAAAAGGCGTTTTAAAATGTGCATGGTAGAGGTAAAAAATTGGATGGGCCTTAATCATCTCCAGTTGAATGGTACCAAATCTGAAGTCATGCTATTTGGGCGAGCAAATGAACACTGGACCCAAGACTGGTGGCCTTCGGAATTAGGGGAGTGTCCTGTTCCAAAGGAATCAGTCCGCAATTTAGGATTCCGCATAGATAACAAGTTGTCCATGAGAGACCAAGTGAATCATACGGTGGGTACCTGTTTCGGAATTATGCGGAGTCTACGCAAGGTCTTTAAATGGCTACCAACTGAAGCACGCAGAACTTTGGTCCAGGGCCTTATTGTAAACAGGCTTGATTATGGCAATTCTCTGTTTCTTTCCATAAATGAGTGCCATGCCAGGAAACTGCAGGTCGTACAAAACACGACCGCCCGTCTGATTCTAGGCCTACCCAGACGATCCCCCTCTTTGCCAAGCCTGAAAACCCTACACTGGCTGCCTGTTAACAAAAGAACTATCTTCAAGACCATGTGCCTGGTTCATAAACACATGTACGGTCGAGGACCAAAATACTGGACCCCGAAACTGACATGGTATTCGCCTGGTCGACAGCTGAGATCAAGTACCAAATCACAGCTCACGCCGCTTAGAGTTCAAACGGCCAGAACTGGTGGTCATGCCTTCTCTTTCAGGGCACCATCCCTATGGAACGAACTTCCCCTTAGCCTACGTACAACAACTGAACATACCACTTTCCGCAAAAAACTGAAAACATGGCTCTTCTGCTAGTTCCATCCTCTGGCTCTTTCTCCCCCTCAGGATTGCCTGCATGCGCCATGAGACTCCCTCGGGATGTGATATGTTTGCGCAATACAAGTATCCAGACTAGACTAGACTAGACTAAACCCTCTGACATCAAAGCAAAGAGAAAAGGGAAAGACTAGCCATGGTAACTTGCTTTCTCTAAATTATTCACCAGTACATTAATGTAATACTTTTGTGTAAATAAAAGGAGGCCATGTATGTATGCAAATATTTTGTTAACCTATACTGGTAGGTCATAAAAAGGATTATGGGTTCCTAACATATGCAAAATATATGTGAAAAGCTCTACAGTTGCCTCCAAACTGTAGCTAAATAAAAACTTTACATGGACGATGTTTTGTAAATAATGCAACTTTGTAAACACATTTATATTGCGTGTGTTAAGTATTCTTTAGTGCCAAAACTGTAAATTGAAGTCTCTTGTCTGACAACACCTTAACCCACTTCAGGTAACAGTACAATAAGTTATTCAACATAATCATTTTGTTTGTCTTTACAATTTCCTAAAATGAAAAGCCCTAAAGAGGACCTTGCATTAACACATATGATATATATGTATGTGGAGTCTGCCTTAAAAGTATAACGTTTTGTATACATTGAATGGCCTTGAATCTGAAGGATCCACACAGGATTTAGGGAATGGTAAAGTTATTACCCAGGTAAGAGACAGTTTTTTGCATGTAAAACTAAGAGGTGTGCATGAAGTGGAAAATAAACAAGCATACCATTCTCTTCCCTCGTTTCATTTCTTGAATTACAGTTTTAATATCGAAATCTCCAAATTCTGCCCTTGACGTCGTCGTCAGCTGAACAGTGCCAGAAGAGAATAACTGGAAAAGAAGGTCATGCATCGAAAATAAGTCTATAGAACAATCAAAGCTTAGAATAAACTAGGCAGGAACAAACTTCTCAAAGGACAAGTGACATTTATACACAAACTATTTTTAACAGTTCAGACACAAATTATACACAATACTGAAACCTTTTTACAGTGCCCATTTCAAAGCATTAACTAAGAGGTCTGAAAGATGAAAGAAAGGAACATATTACTTACCTTGTAAGCATCTGTTCGTAGCGTGTAGTGCTGTATATTCAAATGCATTGAACACTTCTGCCTTCTAGTGTTGGGTCTGGACATTTAATTATTCTTCTTTAACTCCTTCCGTGCTTATGACGGAACCGCTTGTCATCTGCCGCGGTGGCGCTGTGCTGATGACGGAGCGGTTTCGTCATGGCCCGCTGATTTCGCGCCTGCGCGGTGCGTTCTTTTAGGCGGGCGGCGCCATGACGGAACCGCTCCGTCATGAGCACAACTCAACCGCGGCTGGTGACGGAGCGGTTCAGTCACCAGCAAGGGCCCGCCGCGCGGCCCACCCGCCCATTAGCGCTGCGGCGGAATAGCTGCCGCAGCAATGTGGTTAAAGAAATTTCGAGTCACCAGGTGTACAGTGCCTTCTTTATTCCACAATGTGCATGGTCTTAGCGTCACCCTTAGATTACTTTCCGTCCAGAATGGGGTAACACGATAGTAAACAAGAGTATAAATATGTATGTAAATGTAAAAGCTATACATTGACATCGTTACATAATAAAGAAAAAAACACATGCTGACACTTCCCATGTATGGGGAGGTGAGATGATGCATGTGAATTTACAGCACTACTCACTACAAACAGATGCTTACATAGTAAGTAATGTGATCCATTCCTAGCATGTGCTGCTGTAGATACAGATGCGTTGCGATGACTGTAAAGCCCTATCCTCCCATCTGTGTTTAGTGGGCAGCTGCAGCAGATGTTTGAAACAGTCTTCACAACACTGTTAGACCAGCCATAACCTGCGGTGTTGTTAGTATATCTACAAAATCATGGTTAGTGAAGGCATGCAGAGTTGACCACATTACTTACATAGGTCAGCTATGGGAATGTTACCTTAGAAAGTCATTGTTGCTCCCCTTTTCCACATAGAATTTGCTCTCTGAGTTACAGAATGCACTCTTTTTCCTTTAATAAAACAGGTTAAAATACCTTTAAAGCTCCATCTTGCAACACCTGCTTTTGAAATTGCTTTCCCTTTTTGTGGTGCTACATGAGCCACTAATAGTCGATCATTATTCCAAAAGGCTTTTGTCCTATCAATGTAGTATTAAAGCGCTTTTAACACCGATTGTATGCATGTCCCTTTCTGCCACAGAAACAGGTTTGGGGGAAAAAACTGGTAATTTTCTATAGACTGATTGGATTGGTAAAAACATTAAGTTAGTGCTTAACATCAGTTTTTTGTGAACTTGAATAAATGCTACTTGAATAGTGAGTGTGTGGAGCTCACCAACTCTTCGTAAATAGGTAATAGCCACTAAGAAAGACACCTTCAATCTTAAATAATGCAAATTCACAGAGTGCAAAGGTGCAAATGGTGGGCGGATCAGCCGTGTGAGTTCTATATTTAAGTTCCACACTGGGAATGCAGGTATTCTAGGTGGTATTATCCGTTTGAAACCCTCCATAAACGCTTTTATTACTGGTATTAAAGCGATGAGCGTTCTCTATATGGAATGTATAACAACTGGTAGATGAAGCTGTAGAGATCTATATGCTAACCATGCGTTTTGCTTGGATGAGGGGGGAAGAGCGGCTTTAATGCTTCTCGATCTCACAGACACATTGGATACTGACCTCATAGGTCCTCATCAAGTGGCTTGAGAGAATTGGGATTGATGGTGCAGCCCTGTCCCTCCGAAGCTCATTTTTAACTAACAGACTACAGAGTGTGGAAGTGAGTGGATTAAAATCTAAGCTTTTTTCCTACTTTGCGGAGTCCCGCAGGGATTTTCTTTATTACAGACGCTATTGAATAATTCTGTCACCCCGCTGTTAGGGCTCATCCAATACTGTGGCTTGTCGGCCAATTCTTACGCCAACAATACACAAAATATTGTTGCAATTCCTGAAGATGATGGCCCATCTGCCTCGAAGCTGAAATATTGTTTAACCCAAGTATCAATCTTTACGCAAATAAACTTTTTAAAGTTAAATGCTAAGAAAACCGAGGTGATTCTCTTTGGTAAGAACACCAACTTTTGGAACTCAACATTGTGACCAGCAGATTTCGGCCCATTATCCACTCATGTCCAAAAAGTTAGAAATCTTGCCATGGTATTTGATGACCAGCTCAGCTTTGTAGAGCAGATCAACCATACCATCTTCACATGTTACTTTATCATTAGATTATTGAAAAAATGTTTCCTTTCATCCCGCAGAATCTCCAAAAAAAACAGCTGTGGCTGCGCTTATCCTTTCCAAGATCGATTAATGCAATGCCTTGTATCTAGGTATCACGAAAGCTGCACTGACCATGTTACAATCATTGCAAAACGTGGCCGCCTCGCTTCTCCTGAGAGTGCCTAAATTTTGCTCAGTAAATAAAAACATATGGGACCTACACCGGTTACCAGTAGCGGATAAGATCGAGTTGAAAGCGGTGTGTATCATTCCCAGCGCACTCCACGAAAGGGCCTTACACTACCATCGGAATAATTTTCTTATGTGCAGTCCACAACGGGCCTTATGGTCCACAACAGCTCATCTGTTAAAAGTCCCCAAGATAAAGAAAACTAATTGGGGGGGGGTTGGGAGGGGGGAAGGGGCTTTTGGGGGTGGGAGGTAGGATTCTATGATATCTTGGTGGCAAACTCTGGAATTCACTTCCTCTGGCCTTAAGATCTCGGCCTAGTCCCCCATGTTTTACGAATCAGCCCAAAATGTCAGGAGATGAATCCGGTACGGTTGAGCGCCTGCCTAAGAACTATGAACTACAGGGTCCAGGGATCCGTGCGGCTGTAGGCGGAGACTATATGTACTCACTAAACCCGGAAGTCGGGTTGTATTGGATTCCGTGTAATGTCTGATGATGCAGTGGTGTTCGTAGTACTGTGGGCGTTGATTGCGTGGTGCTTCGCTAGGACCAGCGAAGACACGTACACTCACTGCATGCTGTTGGTGTTGGCAGAGGAAGGACATTCTCTTCGAGCGTTTTCGGCGCTGTGAGGCGGCTGACTCACTGGATCGGGTTCTGTGGTGCTTCGCCGGTGCTTATTTAGTGAAGACACAGACCGTTGTGGTTTCAGGCTCTCGTGAGTCTAGTGGGGTGGATCGGCTGATCCATTCTGTGGGTGCGGTGGTGCTTCGCGGCCGTTGGGCGAAGACACAGACACCCGGTAAGCTTTCCCGGCCAGAGGAGGTGACTCGACGTTTTCTTGATTCCGGTACTGTTTATCCCTGCTGGGAGTGCGGGTTACATCGAGAGGACGCCACCATAACGGAGAAGCCCGAATACCTTGTTGACTTCATTTCCGTTGGCAGTAAGACATCGGAGGGTATCTTCTTTCCAGGAGCACTTCTTCTATTACTTTCCTTTTGGTTGTTGGAGGGGTATAACACTTGACATTATTTTTGCTTCTGTGAAGTTAACAGAAGGCGGGTTGGTTGCTAGACTATTAAGGGTTGACTCCGGAACTCTGACAACCCTTTCTTTCACGGTGCATGATATAAACGACAAGGTATGTACCGAGATAGTAACCATCGGAACACTGGGTGACAGGGGGATTGGAGTAGAGGATTAATCTGTGTTTGTGTCTCGTAGGCTCTGTATACATTTCTGGAGATCCGAGATAGGAGAGATTCCAGAGTACGTCGCCATCCTTGTTCCTAGTAGTAGATCACCGAGGTAGGTGAAGGTTCTATGGGAGGCTTATGGGCTAGGGGAAGAAACACCGGCCGGTATTAATGCTTGTCCTTTATCATTGCAGATAGCACCAGCCCGCAGAGCTCCTACCCGGCCCCCTCCATTTTTTCCCTCGCCGGATCACCTCTTAGCTCTGGGTGTTATATAGACCAGGCTTGGGGAGATCCGGAGGTGGACCCTCTAGAGCATCACCCGGATCCCGAAGAGCATCTGGAACCCTGACACAAAACATGGCTCTTTGTAGCACACGCAAAGTAAGATGCACCTACTGCCCACCGACCAGTTTTTCTTTGAGGTTTTACACTGTTAGCGCTAAGACACCTTGGTGCTCGGGCTCTAACAAAATCTTATTTACTTATGGGAGATAAGCAAGTATTTCGTGCACTGTTACCTGAAATGGCTTTAGATGTTTATTAACATAATAGCAACTGAAATGTTTCCATTTAGCAGGACAGGAAAGATACACATTCTTCTTAAAGACTTAACTAACCAAAATCTAAAACGTCAAGTTCCAAAATATAAGACTGAGGTTCTGGGGTCTGATGAGAACTTTGTGCTGTGAGAGAAGATCCACCCTGAGTGAAAGTTTCTCGTTAGGTGAGATGAACATTTCCATCCGAGTTAAGAACCAAAATTGCTAGGTCCACGTAGATGCCACTAGAATGAACCTCATTGTGTGTTGCTGCATCTTTCTGACTACATATTGGATAAATGTAAAGGTGGAAAAGCACATGCAAATGTCCCAGACAAACTCATCCATATTGCATTGCCAATAGACTGTGGGTGTGGATACATGGATGCAAAGTTTTAACATTTCGCATTTTCTTCTGTTGCAAAGAGGTCTACAGTTGGAGTGCCCCATTTGTAAATCTATATACGTTGGTAGGACTTGAGGGTGGCGTTCCCACTTGTGTACTTGTTGATGAGTCCTGCTTAATAGGTCCACAAAGTTGTTGTCTACTCCTGGGAGATGTTCCACCAAGAGGTTTATGTTGTGATAAATGGTGCAGTGCCAGATCTTTTGGGCTAGTTTAGAGAGCAGAAATTAGTTGAGTGCCCCGTTTCTGAATGCAATACATTGCAGCTATGTTGTTGGCTTTGATTAAGACTGTCCTGTCTGATCATTGCATAAAAGGCTTACAATTATGAGACAACCCAAAATGTCAATAACATTTGTTTATAATAAAAGGCTTTGAGTGCTAGCGATTTACCTAGGTGCTCCAAATATTTGATTTGTTTGGTCTGTTGTTCTTAATCCAATGTATCTTAAATAGTTTGTTTCTATGTTGAGCATCTCATCCGATGAGCAATACGTCTCAAGTAACACCACCTATGACAGAGGAACCACAGAAAGTCTGCAGATTAGTCAGCTCTTTCGGCGCTGCATCTAGGACATCCGTCTCCTCTATCCCAAGAGATACGCCTCAGGGAAACTGGGGTTAAGTAGGTGCGGTGTAAAAAATTAAAGTGTGTCAGTTTAAACCATGCATTGCACGAGACCTTGCGCGTGAGGGAGCCTATGCGCTCCCACTACCCCTGTTCCAGTGTAGCGCCAAGATCTGCCTCCCAGGCCGCCCTGGACGGTTGCACCGGAGGGGTGGAATCTTGTTTCATGGCCTTATACAGAAGAGAGATCAATGTACGCCCCTTACCGCAGGATAGGAGGATGTCTAAGGTGTTAGTCAGTGGTGGTGCGTCCGGGTACTGGGGCCAGGTAACCTTCACTACATTCTGGAGTCCCCGAAAGTTTAAGTATTGTCCCCTCCCAAGGCCAAAGGCCTACTCCGCTTGCTCATAAGTTAGGAAGGACTCGCTGGGGTAAAGGTCAGCCAGGAGTGAAAAGACATGTATTTCTGCATGTCGATGAAGGGGGCCAGTATCCAGATTGGGAGCTCCCTATGAAAGGGTGCCCTCCGTAAGACCCTCTCAACAAACCGCTGACACATGCCGGCCGTGTGACGCACAACATAAGGAAGAGACGCGTCCGCCCCCCTACCCTGCATTATGGTGACCTGCAGTGCCTGGATGTCCGCCTTACCAGCAAGGAGGCGCGTCTTCCAGTTGTCCGCGTCCGTAAACCACCGGGCCGCATGCTGCAGCTGTGCTGCATAGTAATATAAGTCGAAGCGTGGCACTTCCTGGCCCCTCTCCTCATAACTGCGGACAAGTGTGGAGAGCTACCCTACTGCGCCGTCCCACCCGCAGCAGGGACATGAGCAGCATATTGAAAGTGCGGAAAACTTGTGGCGGGAGTGGACACAGTGAGTTTTGGAGGACATATAACGTTCTAGGAAGCATTACCATCTTGGCGACGGCCAGCCGTCCCATCAATGAGAGTGGCAAAGACGGCATAACATTAAGTGGTTATATCGTGCACAGAGTCCAGAGATTCCGAAAGATGTGCACAGGGTTCAGTGCAAACCCAAATTGCTCTATTTGTGGTAGTGTGAACAAGCAGCCTTAGGCCTAGCACAGAGGAGTGTAAGACATTTGTTGTGCAAACAACAACCAATAAATGACACACAACTTAAAAGAAGATCCACACCAATTTTATAAAAACAGACTTTGCTCAAGATTTATTTTCAGACCAAGATCTTCGCAAAAAGGTAAGTACATCTTTAAATAGGAATTCTTTTCAGTTTCAAAAGTGAACACAGGGCAATTTTCAGTCTTTGTAATGTTAACCTATGGAGGAAAACAATAATGCGGTTTTACAGGTAAGTGAACAACTTACAAATTCAGTCTTCGGGTTGCAGGATAAGCAGAGGGCAGGGTTCACAAACACTGCACCACCAGCGGCACAGGGTCGGCCGCATGCAGAGACCAGTGGAAGATCAGGCTCAATGTTACCCAAAGGAGACTGGGGGTGCTTGAAGACACCTTGCTTGCCGGTAAATAAGTGGCTGCAGGGCTCCTGCTTCCGAGGTTTAGGCAAGCACAGAGGGGCCCACAAGGCAGCACCAAACATACACCACCACCAGCACAGTGGCGGTCGGGCGCAAACAAAGTGTTGAGCTCCCAATGCAATTCAATGGAGAAACTTGGTTTGAAAAACAGGCTACAGGCGACGAACTGGAGGCTGCACGAAGGAACACAGTGACATCAGAGGTAAGTTGGGATGTTGTAGAGACACCGGTGAATGTGCTCCTCAAGGCCCAGGGGCTTCGGGTGCAGAGGTGACGTTGGGTTTTTCTTACCGGAGTCGGTCAGGGGAAGCCGCTGGATTCCACTGCAGGTGTTGTCGTGGAGTCCAGCCAACTCTGGACTTGGACTCAGGATCGCTGGGGAATCTTTTCTGGATCAGTAGGCCACCTGGACACAGGCCAGAAGCGTAGGGTGCAGAGAGGTCAGGGCAAGGTATTGAGGATCCAAAGGGCACCAGAGTCTTTGGTGTTGGTTTCTTGTGGACAGAGCAGCTGTCCTCAGGAGTTGTGGTCTTTTTCTAAGGCAGGCAGTCCTCCCAGGGGTTGTGGAGGTCACTGACTGCAGGACAGGCGTGATTTCTTCGCTGATCTTTGAGGGCTGCAGAAAGGCCAGTAGGGAGGGGGGCCAAGTCAGAGGGTGTAGACAGTCTTCTCTGCACGGAGACTTCTTCGTCCTTCCTCTTCTTAGGTCGGCAGGAAGTAGTTTCAAGGTCTGGGGGAGTCACCAAAATACTAGATTTAGTGGTGTTTTAAGAGATTGGCAGGCAGGGCCAATAGGCATGGGCACCCTACCTGTGGTGCCTACACCCTCAATTATGCCAATCTCCTGTGGGAGGGGGCCAATCCTAGCCCTGATTGGAGGAGTCTACCCATCCTCAAGATGGCGGGGACTGAAAGATGTGCTTCACCTCACCTACTGCATCGTAGGAGTGGAGTTGTCAGAGGTGGGCACACCTCCTATTCTTCCTAGTTTATCCCACTGGTTTTCCTGCCCAAAGTAGGGGGCTAAACCAGGGGCTGCTAGCAGCAGAGGATGGGGGTCGCATTACAAAGAAAGCAGGCCTTTGAAGCTTTCCTCTTGAGCACTGTGTCCATCCTCCACCCAAGGGGGGTTTTTTGTACCAGAGAGCGGGGCTCTCGACCAAGGGGTCCAGAAACATGTCTGGTGATGGCAGGCTGCCTAAAGCCAGTCTGTGACCACACAATGGTTGGTAGGTTTTCAGGGGGCAACTGTGAGTAAATGTTTCAATCATTTTCCACTGGCATCAGTGTGGGTTTATTGAGAGTTGTTTGGTACCAAACACTCCTGGGTTCAGAGGCCATAATGGTGCTGGCTTCCCTGGCACTTACAATATCTAAGAATAGACTTACATTTTGCAGATATGCCCACACCTATGATATAGTGCACCCTGCCTTAGGGCTGTAAGGCCTGCTAGTGGGGTGGCTTACCTATGCCTTAGGCAGTGCTAGGTGGCATGGCCAGGTCGACGTTGTAGTGTTGTCTGCAACAGAGCAAGCATGCTGCAGTGCCAGTCTGCATGACCTAGGTGAGGGGTCGATAGAGGACCCTCTTCAGTCCTAATGCACTAGGAACCCAGGTACCATTTACTAGGGACTTACAGGGGGCTTGAAGGGCCAATTGTGGAACAGTTTTAGAGAAGAAGTACTGTTACAGGGGACCTGATTGGCAAGGACCCTGTGCACTACAATCGAAACAAAATCATTTTCCAGGCACAAATTGGGGGCACATTAGATCCAAATGGGGCATCTCTAAAGGTTTTTGCAGAAAAGTGGGTTAGCCCTTTTCGAAAACACATCACAATCGGCAATTTAAACAGAGATGGCTGATCAGGTAACAATAAAAGGGTAGAGAAGGCAGACAAATAAAATGTTATCGTGGCCATAGAAAGGCAACATGAAGAATACCACAAAACAAACTTCTCCCAGCGTCCCGCATGGATGGTTTCGGTGGAGTGATGTCCAGCTGCCAGAATGACATTTACTACTTCTGGAGAGGGATCAAAAGTAACCAGCTGTTGTGACTCGACCTCCAAGCAGAGAGATGTAAAATGCGTAGGCTCGAATGCAAGACCCTGCCCTGCTGCTGCAACAGAAGGTCCTCCTGAAGATGCAGCTGGATCAGAGGACAGGTGCTAATGCCAGAAGGGTACCTCACTCTCCTGGCCAAATCTGGAGCCACTACAATAACTTGGGCCTAGTCATTCCTGATTCTCTTCAGAACTTTAGGCAGAGAAGTAGAGGAGGGAAGGAGTACAGGAGCCCCAAACTCCAGTCCAATTGAAGACATCTCTGAGGGGAATTGCTGTGCTAACTCCACTGTGCAAACATTTGGATAATGCACATTCTTGATGGTTATGAATGATGAAGACAAGATTCTCTCCATTGCCCTGCATCACCTCTGAGTGTAACTGCCACTCATGACTGACCAGGTGACCATGGCAGAGTTCATCCTCCCTGGTGTTTAAAGATCCTTCGGAGTGTTGTATGATCGGGGAGAAGCCCTGACTCCTCAACTAGTTCCAGAGGCATACAGCCTCTTGGCAAAGGACCAACGACTCCACACTACCCTGTACCTTCAGTGTCACATAGCAGCGGTGTTTTCCATGAGGACCTGCATCCATTCAACAATTATGGATGGGAAGAAAGTTATTAATCCCAAGCGAATCAACTGAAATTCTAACCAGAGACCTCCGATTTCCACCTGTCCCAAATGACCTCGCCAATCCAGCAACAATGCAGCAATCTCCACTGTTCAATCTGGGTGAGGCAGGGAGAGAATGTGAAGGCATGTGAAGCGCTCTGATACCCACGGGTCTTGTCCGCGCTATACAAAACTCTATAAATAAATAAATAAAATAAATAAGAGAGGTCTGCCACTGGTCCAAATGCAGTCCAGCAGCTTCCACTGCAGATCTTTCTTAGTCTACAACGACACTTGAATGGAATCTGAGAGGTTCCCTTGGTGCTGAGCCCACTGAGACTTAAGAACCCACTGCAGAGTCCACAGGTACCACCTGGTGTGGTCCAGTGCATGATGCAGGAGGGCTGAAATCCAAGAAGTCTCATAGCCAATCTCACTGAGACCTAAGGCAAAAACTGAAACATTGGGATCATAGCTAGAATATCCAGGACTGGTGGAGGTGGAAGGAAAGCTCGGAATAGCATACGATATCGGATGGCTTCAATTAAGGTGAACCTCTGCGAAGCAGCCAGGTGTGATTTTGACACATTAATGGAGAATCTCAGAAATGTGAGGAAGTTGACACCTGCTTGAGGTGAGCCCGTCTTCAGCAGCGAGTCATTGAAGTATAGGAAGACAGGTATTGCCAAACTCTGAAGGAGGTAGCTACCACCACATTATTTTCGTGAACACCCAAGGTGCACGGATAAGGCCAAAGGTGCTCCTGGCCCACCTGAAACTGTATAGATCGCGACTGTGGAATTGCAGTTCAGGCATGTGAAAATAGGCGTCCAGCAAATCCAACATACCATTCAGTCGCCTTAATCCAGGGCAGACAGAACTTTGGCCAGAGTGACCATCTTGCACTTGTTATTTTTGAGGAAGAAGTTATGAAGGCAATGGTCTAAAATAGGCAATGTCCTCTGTTCTTCTTCAGCACCAGAAAATAAAAGGAATAGCAACCAGTCCTGACCTCTGATACCAGGAGCAGTACTGTTGGGGAAACTGCTGTATGGTAGTTCAAGGCCAAGAAAGCCATTGCAGCAATACTCTTAAAGCACTACATTACCAGTCTGCCTTGTCCCTGAAGAGACGGCTGTTATCAAATCGCATTTCCATTAATGATGCCTAGACATTATTTGAAAAGCGTGTAGATCTGATCTATGAATGGCGCCGGAGCACAACGCAGGTACCGACTGGCCTACCCAAACAATCGGTAGTGTCCAGGCCAGAAAGAATTACATACTTGGTTGCGTCTTGGCCGTCCAGCATTATTTGTTGGAGGTTGACTTGAAGAACGGCCAGGACTGCGGGCAAGCTGTCAATCACCATTTCTCAAGATGCATGCAAGTGGGTCCCTAGTAGGAAACCTGAATTCAAAGGCCTGAAGGCAAGGCTGGAAGAGAATGAAATCCACTTCTTGAATGCCTACATGTGTTTGGATTGTCTGAAGGGGCAATGGGAAATGCATTTAGGTTTAGCTTTCTAGAAGGATGGCTTGAATTATTGGGTGCTGGAGAATAAAAGATGGGTCCCATGGCGCTGCCCTGTGGTGTATAGCAATTTTTCAATTAACATGGGGGCAAGAACCCAGTGGTGGGGGTGTATGTGCCAGCACTGACGTACAAGAGCTGGGCATGAGTCCAAGTGCCATATGAGGAGTCAGCGTTGCCCCTGAAGCCGGAGCGGACCTCGGATTGGAGTCTAGAGGCCTACTAGGCGTTGGGGACTGATCCGCCAGTGTAACCTCACATGAGGTCTCCTCGGATTAGTGGGCCACAAAGGTGCGGCAGAGAGATCTGGCGGGGTACCAAAATGCTGCAACATGGCCTTTTTGAAGGTCTGGGTCTGATGCAACAATGCTGATGGCCGGGAACTCTGGCTGAATCGAGGCTAGCTTGAGAATTGGTTCCATGGTCGGCAACTGAGATGGAGACCAAGACCAAGGGGTACACTAACGTCCATGCGACTTCTCTTGACGTGGAGGTGGTAAGAATAGGAGCTTCACTTTAAATTCTAATCTTTTTCCTTCAATTTTTGACTTACCTGAACATTTGGAGTGGGAGAGAATGACCTCTCTTGGAAATAAGGATGTGTCTGTGTCCTCAACCAATACTGGGACTGGGGCTTGCAAGCCTTCTTACAGTGCACAGTGATATAGAGCTTTCGGTCTCTGATGGCCTTTAGATTCATCAGTCGCATGATGTTGTGACTTGCGAGCGGCCCAGACACCAGACACAGACCTTGTGGGGGTCCATCATGGACATCTGTTTGTGTCCTTGCAGGGTTAAAAACCTGTAGTTTTGTGAGGTGACATGTCCTTTGCACACTGGAACAGACTTTGAAAAAGTATACTGTCAAGTAACAGAATCAGAGATAGTGAGCTAGGGATTTGCATGGGAAGGCACATAAAGAATTAAACGGACGTCAATGCGAGTGAGGAAATTGCTGAGAAAATGATCCTGATCAGTCTGGTGCCTGGCCACTGCGTAGCAGATTTGCATGCAGGGAAAAAGCATAAAAGCTATTTTCACCATAGTCAACACAGTCTTTTTCTACACGGATGAAAATCTGCCCTTTCTGCAAGACCATTGGGAAAAAATAGCTTTTTCTGCTGAAATTGAAATTAAAAAATTTAAATTAAAATATTTATAAAGCGCACATACACCACGTGGTTTCTTGGCGCTAGGAACACAAACCATGGGGGAGTAGGAAAGCCGGACAACTAGCGTGGGAAAGCTTGAGCAAAAAGAAATGTTTTCAGAGTTTTGCGAAATTCTGAGTAATGGGGAGAAAACCTAAGGGAGAGGGGAAGAGGATTCCAGAAGGTGGGCGCAAGCGTAGAAAATTTAACGCCACCTGACCTCTTCTTCTTGAAACGAGGGACAGCCAAGAGGGATTGTGAAGAAGAGCGCAGCTCTCTGCTGGGGCAATATGCCTTGATCTCCGAAGAAATAAAGTGTGGGGCTGTCCCTACCCTGGCCTGGTAGGTGATACAACCCATCTTAAACAAGGCACGTTCCCGGATGGGCAACCAGTGCAGCGCTTTGAGCAGCGGGGTGACATGATGGGACTTGGACAGATTGTACACAAGTCGGGCTGCCTGGTTCTGCACCAGTTGCAGTCTCCGAAGATTGTAAGCGGAGACACCATTGTACAAGGCGTTGCCATAGTCTAAACGGGAAATCACCATAGCAGACAAAATAAGTTTGAGGGCACAGAAAAAGAAAAAACGGGACACCTTACGAATAGTGCGAAGAATGAGAAAGCACGAGGAGACAACTGAACTAATCTGGGAGTTCAGGGTGAGGTGTGCATTACGTTTAATCCCTAAGGTTTTGACCGAGAAAGAGGGGGTGGGAGGGGAACCCAGGGAAGAAGGCCAAAAAGAGGGGGTCCAGGGACTGGAGGAGCCACCCGTCAAAACCAGCTCGGTTTTGTCGGGGTTAAGCTTCAGATGGTTAAAGCTCATCTAGTCCCTAATGAAAAGCATGATGGAGTGAAAGTTGTGAATAGAATCAGGAGAGGAGGATAAATTAAAAACCAGTTGAAGATCATCAGCATAGTTGTAGATGGTAACATCCATCTGCTGAAGTGCAAAAATAGGAGAGATGTACAAATTAAACAGCAAGGGAGACAAAGACGATCCTTGTGGCACTCCACAGTGTACCAATTGAGAGGGAGCAGAAAAATTGGCCAGATGGACGGCCTGAGTGCGATCCCTCAGAAAGGATGCCAGCCAGACCAAGGCGGTCCCCCTGATGCCAGCCGCCTCGACACGGGAAAGAAGGATGGAATGGTCCACCGTGTCGAAGGCGGCGGACAAATCAAGGAGAACCAAAGCCTGGGGCCGGCTAGCATCCATGCCCTCTCTGAGGTTGTCCATCAGAGAGAGGACAACGGACTCCGTGGAGTGCGCTGGGCGAAAACCAGCCTGGCGGGAGGCTAAGCAGCCGTTCTCCTCCACAAAGACGCTGAGTGTTCCGGTGATATGACGCTCCAGAATTTTGCCAAGGAAAGGGAGAAGGGAAATAGGGCGATAATTTGCAAGTGAAGATGGGTCAGCACCAGGCTTTTTTAAGATGGGAATGATGATTGCCGATTTGTGAAACTGAGGGACAATACCATGAACCAGGGAGTTATTGAGGAAAGTGGGCGGAGGTGAGGGACAGGCCAAATAAATTTGTTTTAGAATGTGTGCAGGACAAATATCGGATGGGGAACCTGACTTAACCGTTGAGAGGAGGGACAGAAAAGATTCTTTAGTCAAAGGGGGAAAGTGTTCAAGATGCATCTGAGAAACAAAGGGCTGGGGATCCAAATAAGAGGGGTAGGGAGGGACAACATTAGACTTGATAGCTGTAATTTTGTCTGAGAAATAGTTATTGAGTGAATCACAGAGGGTCTGAGATGGGGAGGGTTTAAGGGTAACTCTGTCTGAAAAAGCCAGATCTTGCACAATAGAGAAAATTTCTCTAGGCTGATTCTCGGCGAGCAAAATTTTAGAAGAGAAGTAATCGGTTTTGGCAAAAAGAATGGACTTCTTATATTGGTTCAGAAGAGTGGTGTACTGGATTTTAAGGGTGGGACAATAGGTACGTCGCCAGACACGCTCCGCTTGCCGGAGAGCCAGTTTTTCCTCTTTAAGTGCAGTATTAAACCACCTATTAGCATCATAATTGCGCCTAGCAGATACTCGTCTGAGAGGAGCCACCTGGTCGCAGCCTCTGCTGAGCCAATTGTTTAAGGAGTCTATTTAACAATGAAAGGGAAAGTCTTGAAGATTAGGACAAGAGAGAGAAAGGGAAGAACAGAGCGATGGCATGTTCACATGGGTCCAATTACGGGCCCAAGTGTTCCTAGGAAGGGGAGATTTCTTAACAAGGCTAGGGTGCAAAGAAAAAGAAATTAAAAAATGATCAGACCAAATGCAAGGGGAGACCACCAGGGAGGAAACAGGACAATTGAGCGACCAAACCTGGTCTAGAATATGGCCATGGGTGTGAGTGGGGATGTGGACATGAGACACAAAATTAAAAGAACAAAGAGAGTCAGAGAATTCTTTAGATGAAAGATCCTCAGCTGGATCGGCAGGCCAGTAGTTAAAATCGCCAAGCACCAGGATAGAGGAGTTGTTAACTGCTAGGGTAGCCAGCAGGTCCTGGAAGGCGTGGAGGAAGTGCGCAGTAGTTTGAGGGGGACGATACACAAGCAGACAAGTAAGAGGTGGCGAGAAGGAGGCAGAGCGGACAACTAAGTAGTCAATCATTGCAATGGGAGAGGCTGGTAATATCTGGAAATGAAAATCCGAACGGGCAATGAGAGCCACGCCACCACCAACCTTAACTGACACTATTTTTGCTGACTATATAACATTTTGCACTTTATCTCGCTAACCAATGGAAAGTGCTTGTAGATCTCCTTTAAATAGGATGGTAGACAACTGTTGGCTCATTTAACTTACTTACAAATACTTAGTAGATGGTACAAAGTGTACCCAGGGCCTGTAAGTTACTTGTCACTAGTGGGCTGCATCACCTCTTGTGCCAATGACTACAGTGACAGAGCAAAGAATGTCTTCAGGCCTACTGTTGTAGTCTGGCTGTGCAGTTTTAAATTGCCAATTCGACCGGTCACAATAAACCCTTTTCATAAACCTCCATTCTAAATATTGGAAGGTCACTCCTAAGGTAGGCCCTATTGCCTATAGGGTAGTGTGGATGGTATTTATTAAGTAGAAGGTTAATATTCCACATGTTCTTACAGGGAAAAGCATAAACACTATTTTCACCGGAGCAACACTGGATGCTTCCATAGGGAAAGGTTGGATTATTTTATAACACCTTATAATTTTAATTGCATATTGGTAATAGCTAGAGAAATATTTCATGAACTCTTTTCTAAAAGATAAACACAATCCAATTTAATGGTATAGAATGTTGTTACCCTTTGCCTGCTTAAAGCCTTGGGAGGCCTTTCTGCGAGTATTCGAAAGTCAGCTTGATTGCTCTCTTGTGGTGAGGTGTGAAATGCTTCCAGGACAATGGACAGTGAGCCTTGGTTGTGGTGAGGAATAGTCCTCTCCCTGACAGGATGGCCTGGGGGCTGTGCCCAGACACTTTGTGGACTTCAAAGGGGTCTCCTCTGCCACAGGTGGTGATGAGCACACACCAGGGCCTGCCTCCCCTTTTGTCCTTCTAGTCAGACAGGCACCAACCCCAGTGAGAGGGAGAGGTGTTCCAGAACTGGTTTATTCTGACCACCAGGGTGGGGCTGTGAGCATTCTACTTGACCTTGAAGTGGCAAAACCTGCTTGAATGCCACATCCAGAGTGACAGGTCTGTGGCGCACTTCAAAAAAGGGAAACAGAATGCCAAAACACTTTGTGTGTATCCACTGTGGTTTGCTGACAGATTAGCTTTGATTTTACAACACTTCTGTTCGAGTCTGTTGGGGGTACAGGGACTACCTAAAATTGGATTTTAGTGCTAGATGTGGGAGAACACTAGGATTACCATAGTACACTCCCCACAACCACCCCAAGCCCTCCGAGCCGAAGTTGTGTGTGACTGAAGACTGGGTCATCTTGAAAATGACGAAAGTGCGTAGGGTTAGCTCAGGGAACCTTTACCACATTGGTTAGGGCGTCTCCAGGGGGTCATTACCACCTTGTGCAAAGCATAAATGTGGGGCACCCATTTCAGAACACTCCTGAACATATGTAAGATGAGAAAAGGAAATGAGCCTCCTGTCTGAGATCCGAGAAGAGCCTAGAATACAGGACCTTCTCTTCATCTTGTTCCCAGGACAAAGAAGCGGACTCATAAGGCTGACCTCCAGTTCAAGCTACAGGGATACAAGAAGCTGCAAGACAACTTTCAGAGTCAACTGGACCTGGAATGGACCCTGCCCATCATCCTATGTAAATCCCTAACTGCCTTCCCTGAGGTCCTGTGGGCTTTAGAAGTGTACTCTTGTGGTGGCTTTAGACATAAAGGACTAAAGTCAGAAAGTTAAAATCTTTGACCAGGACGAACCTTGTTAATATATCTGACCCTCCTTTGCGGTCAGTGTCCATTTGTGCCTAGGCCCCATTCTACAGCGACCATTATTGGCATTTTGGGCTTCATGGCACTATTTGTGTTTAAGCTTTAAAAATACATAACTCACATTCCCCTTATTGGAATTTTTGAAATGTTGTTTATTAAATTGTACTCTATTTTTCAAATATGTGATTTTTATTGTTTTGAACTTAAACTTTATTACTGTTTTAATAGTGCATAAATACTTTACACATTGCCTTTAAGTTAAGCCTGTCTGGTCTCTGTCACAGCTACCAGTGGGTTCAGTTCAGGCTTATTTAGTGACTTTAATGATCCACTCAGACAAGGATAGTGGTTACTACTTGAGGTGGGTACTAAACTTCTCAACTAATAACTCAATTTCATACTTGCAGCCATCCTTTTATTTGCCCTTCATAACCCCACAAAAAGTTGATCCCTCACCTGATAGCCTTTGGTATGACTGATCCAAAAGTTTAAAGCTCGTTTAATGTCCAATAGATGGAACCTCTCCTCCTCTTTCATGGGTAGGTTTGGTAAACATGAAAAGAGTGAAAGAACCGACTAATACCTATTTATAGTGTCCACTGACAGGCCTTGATGGGTCAAAGTGAAAACAATAATATGACATCCAACACTTTGGCTTGCAAGGGGTCTACATTGCAAACTCTGCACATTTGTCCCTGCTCACTGCATAGATGGACTTTGAGGAAAGGCACGGTGCTGCAAGGATGACATTCACCACTTCAGGCGGCAAATCGGATGCACAGACTAATGCCCAGAAGGTGCAGGTACCAAACTCTCCTGGACCAATCAGGAGGCACTAGAATGATCTGGGTCCAGTTGTTCTTGACCTTGAAAACTCAGGGCAGAAGCAGAGTCCCATGTTCCATTTTAAATGGAAGGTGTCTCCAAGCATATCCTTTTGCATGAACTACATCTCGTAAAACTGTTGACACTGCACATTTTTGATGGTGCTGAAAAGATATATCTTTAAACAAGAAAAGAGCGATGAGTAAGAGAGCTCGTCCCTCTCCCTTAATCAATACTATACAACAAAAAGAATGGGCTCGTTCATTTGCTGAAAAGATATAGTCAGGATTTAACCCACTGACGGAAGGTGCCCTGCGCTAACTTGAGATGTAGATGCCATTCGTGATCTAACAGACGACGTTGAATCAGCTTGTCTGATCTGGTATTTAAGAACCCAAGCTGGTAGTTCACGACCAGGAAATAGCCGACACTCTCGTCAAGTCCAAAGGTGCAGCACCTTCTTGCAGAAGACCCATGATCTGGTATTTCAAGAATCCAGGCTGGTAGTTCACGACCAGGAAATGGAAGACACTCTAGTCAAGTCCAAAGGTGCAGCACCTTCTTGCAGACTTCCATGACTTGACTCTGATCTGCTTGTTGCAGTGCTACAAGACAGTAGTGTTGTCTATGAGCAACTGCACTAGCGTCCCCTTGGTGGATGGCAGAAAAGCCTTCAGTGCAGGCAAATGGCTCGCAGCTCCAACAGACTGGTATGAAATAGACCTTCCTCTGAAGACCTGAGCCCTATGATCTCCACCTCCCAAGATGACTCCCCAACCCTATAGTGATGCATCTGTCACCACTGTCAACTCTGTATGGTGAAGGGAGAGGGGACTGCTGCCAGACCAATTGTGTTAAAGCAGCCACTAGACCAGATTGTGGGCCGACTACCAAAATTTGAATGAAATCTGCCAGACTTCCACTTTGCTGAGCCCACTGGGACTTTAAATGTCATTGCAGAGCCCTTCTGACCCCAATATCCATGGGACCTTAGGATGGGTATATGGAAATACACATTCTGCTGCTGGTCCAAGGACACCATCCAGTCTCCTGGGCCCAGTGCAGTTAGAATCTGGGCCAGTGTGAGCATCCTCAATTTGTCTTTCCTGAGGAAGGCATTCAGAGGCAGATGGTCCAGTATAGGCCAAAGGCTTCCTTTTTCCACATATAAAGATGCCTCACGAGTAGCAACCCCCTCCTCTTTTTGAGTCCAGGACCCTCTTGATCTGTACCTTGCAGAGCAACACTTGCACTTCCTGGAGTGGTGCTCCTCTGAAAATTTACTGAAAAGGAGTGGGAAGGGGGTGCGGGATAGGGGGAGGAGAAGGAGAAGAGGCAGAGCAGACAGAAAAGTTAAGGCATAGCCATTTTGAACAATTTGAATTACCCATTTGTCGGTTATAATGGCTCACCACCAGGAGAGGACAAATTGGATTCTATCCCCCCTCCCCCAGTGGATGAGTATGTGCCACTAAGGGCAAACTAAAGCAGCTTAGGAGGCTGATGCCACAGTTGAAGGTGACTGGGAGGACTGGTGGTTCTGTCTGGCCTATGATGTCTGCCAAACCCACGTCTATGGCCTTGAAAGGACTGATGTGATTCTGCAGAGGCTGGGGGAGTTGGTGCGGTCTGCAAGCCAGTGCCCTAGAAACTGGGGAGAGAACTGTGCAGCAGGGGTCGTCAGCAGTTCCAGAGAGAATGCTGTACTTCAACTATATTTGAATGGCTCAAGGTTTATAAACAAAGATGAGAGAGAGAGACATTGAAGGGCATATGTAGGAGTGAAACTTTCAATTCTCTTAAAATATTTGTAGAACACATGCATGCATAGAGGCGCACCACAACGCTAATGCCATTCGCCCTTTTCAACTAATCAGTATTGTCCAGGACAGCATAAATCACGTGCTTGGCAGCATCCTGGCCATCTTGTATTGTCTGATGTGCCGAAGAGGCCCTAAGGTCTTCCATAACCGCCTGAAAGATCTTGCTTGCTATGTCCCACATGACATGCGTACCATGACCTAACAAGCAAACTGCAATATCAGCTTACAGTGCCAAACTGGCTTGTTTATGGAAAGCCTCAATTTGCTTTGATTCTCTGTCATGAGGTGCAGAGAGGAATGAATTTGGATTAACTTTGCTGGTAGATGCCTGCACCACTAAACTGTTTGAAAGAGGGTGCTTGGAGAAAAAGTCAGGGTCTCCAGATGCCGGCCTATGACACCTGGTCCAGTGTCTTTTTAATGGCAGGCAGGAATATGGTTTGCACCCAGTACCCATCAAAGTGTCCATAATGGCCCGTTGAAACGAAGTAAGGGCTTAGACGTAGCTGGCCCGAGGGGTAAGTTTTCTGTAAGGACATTAGTTTTGGTTTCAACTGAGCTCAAGTGGCAAATCCATCCTTGTATCCAGGGAGGTATCAAGCAGGCTAGTTTCTAGGAAGTCTGAGTTATGTTATAGAAATTTGTAACGCGCAACAAATACCCGGAGGTGTCTTGGTGCTAGCTGAGAGGCATGAGTAGACACCGAAGGGGAGAAAATACCTATAAGGCGAGTTAAAAAGCCAGGTCTTCAGCAGTTTCTGAAAGGCCAAAAGACTGGGGGCGCATTTGATAAGCAGTGGAAGAACATTCCAGCATTTAGATGTGCCAGTCAAGAAGCTCCTGCAGCTCCAAGGTGACCACTTAAATTTAAAGACAACAAAAAGTTTGGCATTGGTTGAGCGCAAAATCATGCCTGGAGAGTTCCAGCTGAAGCTGTGCTTTAAGAAATCAGGGCCAGATCCTTGAAGGGCTTTGTACACGACACAAAGTGACTTAAAAGTGATTTGCCGCCTAACAGGGAGCCAGTGAAGTTTCCTGATTGACCCGGATACCGAATGGTATTTCAGGATTTTTAGAAGTAATCTTGCTAGGGCATTTTGCAAGAGTTGCAGTTTCTTTAAGATGTTATGGTGAGCATTGAGGAAGAGGCAATTGTAGTAATCCAATTTAGTCATGACTAATGAGGTGACCAACGTTTTCTGGAAGTGGACAGGAAGTAAAAATAGTCATCAGCATAATGAAGAGGGAGATCACCATCATCATATTCTTCTGGTGTGCTTTGGTCACAATCAGAACCAAAAATAAAATAGAGCCTCTCTTAGTGTGACTGCTTTGGTTTACTGATAGAATATCGATGACAAAAACATTGATGTTAAAAATATCGAAAAAAATATATAGAATACAAAAATATCGACTCCCATACCTACACAGGTAAGCACAGAAATATTGAATCAGAAATATCGATGTCAAAAATATAGATGTAAAAAATATTTATTTAAATATATGTGTATATATATATATATAAATATATATATAAGAAAAATAATGTAATATATTACATATTAATATTAAAAAAAATAAAAAAAATTATTGTCATATTTGCATAAGCAACACAGCGCCCTGTCTCCCAGGGGAGCCTGCATCAATAATGATCACGATATCAATTGCAGTTAACATTTTCATAGTAGCAACAAACATTGCAAAAAGAAACTAAGAACCAAACCCCTACCCTACTCTCCCCTTCCAACAACCCTTCCCAACTTCCCCTCCACCCACCACCTCCCCTACACCCCCCCCACCCGAGCGGTCGCACAGCTCACAATAAGTCCAAAAACCACTCCAGCATGTATTACACCATACACATAATAGGCTAAAAACAACCCATTCATCCGTCCATTCCATGCTCCAGACTCTCCCACATCTCCCCTCTCACCCATCCTGAAGGAGATCATCCTGTTCCGCCGGGGGCTCCAGCCACACCCCCCCTATAATCCACCCAGCGTTTTCAAATTTTAAAATGCTTCCTCGGACAACCCCTGGCTACTAAGATCGGGCGCTCCAGGCCCATGTAAAAATCCAAACCCCTCTTCCAGACCGTCATCTTAGGGGCACGGGGGTCTTTCCACCCTTTAGCTATGTCTCTCTTAGCAGTGGTAAGGCCTAGTAACATCAAGTGCCTCTTGTATATGTAGCCCCCAACCCCATCCATGACATGCAATAAGGCAAATTGTGGCGTGTTCGGGAGCTCCCACCCCAACACCTCAGCTAAACAGGCCGGAACCCCTCTCCAGAAGCGTGCCACAGTCCCGCAGCTCCACACCGTATGTAGGAACGTTCCCTCCTCACAATGACAGCGAAGACAATTCGGCGAGGCAATCAGACCCGCCCGATAAAGGCGAACTCTCGTGTAATAAACCCTGTGTAAGTATTTGAACTGGATTAAGCGGAGACGTGTCGCTATGGCGGCGCCCCTGGGTGAAGCCAATGCCTCCCTCCAATCCTCCTCCTCCAACCCACCCACATCCGCCTCCCAGTGGTCCCTGAGCTTCTGAAGTGTGGGAGAACTATGCGTGACTAGCATCTGGTATATGCGAGAATTTTTTTTGGTTTCATGGTCCCCTATAAACACTTTCGCCTCCAGGGGGTTGAAGTCCGGGAGGGTCTCCAGTCCTACCAAACTAGGGGACATGGCATGGCGAAATTGAAGGTATCGAAAAAATTGAGAGTTGGGCATATTAAAGTCAGCTCTGAGCTTCTGGAAGGATTTCAACGTGGTGTCCTGCATCACATTGCCCAAGGTCGAGATGCCCACATTGTCCCACCCCGTGAATCCTTGTAGGGAGACCAGCGCGGGGAAGCGGCCATTGTGCCACAACGGCGTCTCTGCCGTCAGAACGTTCCACCACCCCACACGGCGCAGGACCTGCCTCCAAATGAGAAACACCGCCCGAGTGACCGTTGGCAGTGCACTACGCAGGGGTGTGGAGTAGAGGATAGGAGCCCATCTGTACGATCGCCATACCACCAATAATTCAGCACCAATAGATGAGAGGCCTGATAGTAGGAGAGAATATCCGATGTGGCCAGTCCTCCACAATAGGTGGAGAGGAAGCACGTGCGCAATGCCACACGAACCGCACCCCCCCTCCCATAGGAACTGCCCCAGACGGGAGTTGACCTGGCGAAACCAGCTAGGGGGAATTGGATACGGGTGGTTCTGGAGTTGGTATAGCAGACGTGGAAGCGCCACCATCTTGAAAATTGCTGATCTGCCATAGATGGTAAGCGGCATGCACGACCAGGTCTTAAGGTCTGCCCGTACTCGATCCCACACCGGCACTAAATTCCGTTCCCAAGACACGGCCGGGGCATCTGACAGAAAGACTCCCAAGTATTGAAGCCCTCCAACCGCAACCTTAAGCGGAGCGGCTCACCCCCCACTACCGAAGTCTGCTCTCCCAACCCCACAGGGTAGATTTGCGGGGGTTCATATATAGTCCAGAGGTCTCACCAAAACTCTGTAGATTTTCAAGGAGGCGCGGCCCGACTTATGAAGCTCAGTAAGGAAGAAGAGGACGTCATCCGCGTAAAGTGCTATTCTGTCGGACGGGCCCTGCAGCCAGTCAAACCCCCTCAGCTCTGCGTCCATCCGCACCCATGCAGCGAGCGGCTCCATGGCCAGGGCAAACAGGTAGGGCGACAGCGAGCACCCCTGCCGGGTACCGCGCCGAATGTGGAATGTGGAAGACACGGCTCCCGCCACCCGCACCGAGGCCGTCAAATCGGTATACAAGAGACGTACGTAGGATTGGAAGCGAGGGCCCAAGTTAAAGCCGCGGGAGCAAGAAGAACAGGTATACCCAGCTAAGGGAATCAAACACTATCGATATCGGCTAGGAGAAACACCGCCTGCCGCCCTGTGCCCCTAATCGCCTCCATCGCCACATGGTCCCGTCGAATGTTGTGTCTGGTCGCCCGTTGCGGCATAAAGCCAACCTGGTCTGGATGCACCAGGTCCGAGATATACGGAAGGAGCCTATTAGCCAGAGCCTTGGCCAGCACCTTGGCCTCCACGTTGAGAAGCGAGATGGGACGATAGGAGAAGTGCTGCTCTGGGGGTCATCCCGGCTTATGGAACACCACCACCTCCGCATGCTGCCAGTCTGGGGGAAGCCTGCCCTGCTCCCTAGCCTCTTCCAAAGCCGCCCGATATTGAGGGGCCAATTGGGTATTGTATTTCTTAAAAAATTCACTGGGAAACTATTGGGACCCTGGGCCTTCCCCGATTTCAGTTATTATTATTATTATTTTGGTTTTTGTATAGCGCGTAGTCACCCTTGAGTATCCCAGCGCTGAAACCTCGAACTCCTAACGGGGGGCACAGGAAAAGAAAAAAAAAAAAAAAAAAAAAGAAAAGAAAATTCGGAGAGAGTTCTCCCAGCGCGGTGCCCAGCTCCTCAGGTGTTAGAGGAAGGTCGAGCTTATCTCGCACGTCGTCTATCACCGCCCTAGGGGGCAGATCCGCCAGAAATTTGTCAATCTGATCGGGCGGAAGACACTCCTGCGGGGCATAGAGCTCCGCATAATACTGCGCAAAACTGTCTGCCAGTCCTACGGGGTCCGTCAATGGCTCCCCTGTATCATCTAGTATCCCGGGTAATTTCTGTGCATGGAAAACCCCCTGGCAGAGTTTGTGTAACATTTTGCTAGATTTATCCCCCCCACTGGCAGATTCTACTGTGTGTGGCAAGCCACACCTGGCGAGCCTCGTCCATGAGCAGTGCCGCATAAGGCTGTTGCGCTAGCAGGAGTTGACTCACGTCACAAGCCTCACCTGTCTGACGACCTGTACGCTCCAGGGCCCCCACCTCAGCCTCCGCTCGCACCAATGCCACCCGTCTGCGCCTCCACACACCAGGCGATATCCACGCTCCGCAGCGTGGGTTTCAAGGCTTCCCACAGGGTAGTGGCACCCACCACAGAACCCACATTACACGTGAGGTAGGTGGACAGCGCCTTGCACATGTGTCGTCTGTAGTCCTCCTGTTGAAGATGCCACACTGACATGCGCATTCTAAATGGCCATCTCCCCCAACCCAACTGCAGCTCTACTAACACCGGCGAATGACCTGAGAGACCCCGGGGATGGATCATCGCCGATTCCAGACAACCCATCTTCGCCCTTGGAATAAAGATGTAATCAAGTCTCGAAAAGGACCCATGCACCGCCGAGACGTACCTATATTCACGCACAGCGCCGTGAGTATGCCTCCATGTATCTATCCAGTCCATACTACTCACCATACCCTGTAGCCTCGTGGTGTGGCCCACGGGCGCAACGCCCCCGCCGAAATCTGTCTCTAGTAATGTCCATGACATCGTTCCAGTCACCACCAACCGCCATCAATACGTCAGGGATATCAGCCCAAACTGTGAACAGCTTCTCAACCGGGAACGGGCATATACACATCCCAAGACCAGGGGAGTCTCTCCCACCACCCCCTGTACAACTACATACCTTCCCTGTGTATCTTGCCAGAGCCTCGTGTGAGTGTAAGGGACTCTACGGTGTATGAGTATAGCCACGCCCCTGGACCCCCTCGCAAACCCAGCATGGTAAACTTGTTGGTAGCCACATCTCTGCAATAATATTAATTTCAACAAAATAAATTACATTTACTATACATTTTAACAAAATATAACAAATAAACTTCATTTAAAATATAAGCACACAAAAATGATGTATACATATATATATGTTTACTTGAAAATAATTCATAAACTAATATCTTTAATTTATTTTAAAACTTTAAAATGATATAAAAATAAAATATATATATATCAATAATTTGAAATATAAAAAACATTCTACAATAATTTAAATCATTAAACTATTAGAAAATATTTAAACGTACATTTCCCAATACAATCAGTGCAACAGTAGGGAAAGTGTTGGATAGCAAAATAATTAAATTTATTATTCCAACTCCAGTGAGTGCAACAGTAGGTAAAGTGTTGGATAGTGGAGGGGTAAACATTACTATTCCTACTCCAATGAGAGCAACAGTAGGGAAAGTGTTGGATAGCGGAGGTGTGAGAAAGTGCACTCTTTCTGCATGGTTTCTCCCACTTTTGCTGCTGATGTACTTTGAGTGTGTCCTGGGCTCATGCCAATCAGGTGGTACCCAGGGCCTATGTTCTTTTCCTAAAACTGCACTGAAGACCAAACCCAATTGGCACTCTCTGGCCACAGGTCAGCCCCTGGTAAATGGTACCACAGGTACTCAGGTCACTGTGACCAGGGAAGACCTCTAAGAGCTGCAGCACGTATTGTGCCACACACTGCCTTTGCAGGCTGTGTGTTTTGGTGCAGAACAAAGTGAAGAGTCAACATGTCACACATCCCTGTGTGCCATGCCTACAACCCACTGCCCTGGCATAGATTGGCCACCCCTCTAGCTGGGTGCACTATACCAGTGATTTATTTATGTATTTAACAGTTTTATATAGCGCTAGCTTAACCCGTAGGTATTAGAGCGCTTTACATACACACAGTAAACAGCAGAAGTACATTACATTACCTAGTTGACCGGCAGTAAGGAAGCAAACCAAAGAAACAAAAATACAGCAAAGGAGATAAATATGTAGTGCAGGGGAGGGGGAGAGAGCAATAAAAAGAACAAGACAGAGCGTGCTGCGCTTGGAGCGCGCATGCGCATTACAAAAACGAAAGGGGAGCTTGCGATGACGGAAGGGAGATGTGCACGTGTTCAAGGGCGCATACACAGACCCCAATCGGGGCGTGCCCCGGTCTGTATCACTTTGCAGGCAAGACGGTAACAATAGGTCTCGCTGGCGACTGCGTCGCTATGTGCGAGACCTAAAAAGGAAGGTTTTGAGCTGGCAAAAGGGTTTACTTTGCCATGTCAAGTGGGCAGGTTTGAAGCTGCCCAACTAGGGCAGGCCTAGATTCTCGTTTCCACCTTACAATTAAATGCTGCAGTCCACTAGTGATATTTAACTTACACTTAACTTACTAGTCCTCGGTACCTTTGGTACCATATACTAGGCACTTATAAGTACGGCTCCCGGTTTTCCGTTTAATCAGAGTTTTACATATAAATACAGACGGAAAACTATTTTTCCTTTGTCGGTATTTATATTTTGAAACAGCAAAATACTGGTAATTTTTGCTGCGGTGCCGTGCTTCAGCCCAGAGTTGCCGCGCCACACCCCTGTTCCTGATGCTGGTAATTCCTTTCAATTCCTTCCAATCAAGTGACCTACTGTGGATCTATTATGGTGCTGGGAGTTTGTCATTACGAACTCCACAGTACCATAATGGCTTTACTGAAAACTGAGAAGTTTGGTATCAAACTTCTCAGCACATTAAACCCACACTGATGCCAGTGTGGGCTTCAATAAAAAATGCACACAGAGGGCATCTTAGAGATGCCCCCTGAAAAATGACCACACATTAGTGTCCAGGCTGAGAGGCTGCTCCCCAGCTGCCATCACCAGACATGTTTCTGGACCCCTGGGTCGAAAGCCTGCTGCTCTCGGGGGCCTGAAACAATGCACATCCTAGGATGAGGTCCCAAGCATCCTTCCCAGGATGGGCATGGTCTAAGAAGGGGAAGCCTTTGTGAGCTTCCCCAGGCCTTTTGCTGGAGGGTGGCATCATACTGGGTGTACCCATCCCATGGAAGGGACCCATTGGTCCCAACCTTTTACTTACCCATAACGCCCCTAAATCTAGTATTTAGGGGCACTCCTGAACCTTGCTTCCTGAGACAAGAAACGATTAAAAGAAGAAGAACCGAACAGCCGTGCCGAAGCTAAGAAGAGGAGGAATTAGCCCCAGCCCTCCCGGCCTGACCCAAACTCGAACCTGCATAAGTGAAACTCCGGTGTGTCCTGCAGCCAGCCACCTCAAGAACCTCGAGGACCTGCCCTGCCTTCCAAAGAAAAGATTTGGTCTCCCTTGAACACCGGATTTGTTCACCCAAAGTCGCCAGCTCCGCCAAATCCGCGAGTCTGCACCACTCTGCACCCGTCACCCATGGCCTGAGTTCGAGTAGCCCAACACCACAAGGAGGTCTCCTCAGAGACCCTGACCCATGATCTAGTGATCCCTGACCTCCCTCAAGCATCCAGCCAACACCTGCAGCCTCAATCTGGAGGGGCCCCAGAACCGCGACAAGGAGCTGGAAAGAAGATCCGAGTCTAAAAGACACCCCTGCACCCGATGCCCCATGGCCTTGGGTGGCAGAACCAACGGTGTCTAGCCATCCCTCAGCATCCCAACTCATCTCTCCAAGTGGTGGTATCTCACAGAAGACCTTAGTCCCAGAGCCTGCAGTGTGCTTGCAAACCAGAGAATCCCCATTGAAAGTAACAGGGCACCCGACGTCAAAACAGCACCCTGCACCCAGCTGCTCTAGTGCCGCTGAGGGTGTAACTTTGGTGCCAACTTGAACCCCCATTAGCCCTGGGCTAAAGTCCAGGAGCTTTGCTCCCACAACCTTGTGGCCTGCTCTTGAGCGGCAACCAACCGGAGGCCCCCCTATTCTCCATTGGATAACATTGGGCCTCAGCACTCTGCACCCGGCCGCCCTAGTGCCGCTGAGGGTGCTTTGAGAGTGCATCCTCGACCCTGGGAGACCCCCGAGTCTAACCCCAGAAATCCAACTCCCACAACAAAGTACTTACCTGTTAAGCAATAACTCTATTTTCTCCCGTAGGATAATATAGACTGTTTTCTATGAAAACGTTTTAAAACTATACAAGTCTATACAACTGTGTAAAACTAACCAAAAAGCATTTACTTACCTTTTTACGAGAAATGTCCCAGTGCAGTATCCAAGTATACAACACTGTGTAAGAAAAGTAATCTGCAAAGTGATATACATAACCTGCTATTGAAAAGTCATTATAAAGTACAATATTTTAAGGTATTGCATTTCCAGTAATTCTACTATAACCAACCTACAGTATATATACACAACTGCAATTCAAACTGTATTGTTACTGCAAAGTATAAATCACTTACCTGTGCCAGGCTTGCGTGGTTCTAATAAATAAATATAACTAAATAATATTTTTAAACTAAACAAATTGGTCTGAATTCAGTATTTGAGTGTGTGCACCCATTTGCTGATTGAGTGTGTAGAAAAAAATGCTTAACACTACAACCTGACGAACAAGTTACTTACCTTCGGTAACGCTTTTTCTGGTAGATACTATATCTGCCTGTGGATTCCTCACCTTGTGAATATCCCCTTGCGTCAGCAACATTCGGAAATTCTTTTGTAGCCTCGCGCCGACGTGGACTAGGACGTCATAGAGACACGACCTCGCTCGCGACTCCGCTGACGTCACCGACGCCTACAATAGGCCCACGCCGGCGTGATGACATCAGTTCGGCCCTTTTTTCCGTGCCATCGAGGCACATGGACGGACCAATGACAGTAGATATATACATAGCATACACAGTACACAATAGTCAAGGCAAAAGACACAGTGTAAAGCAAATGAAGGAAAGCAGTTGAAACATTTCCTTGACAACAAAATAATTACATTACAGTAACTCTGGCATAGAAGAGTGGACAACGGGGAGGCGGGTGGGTCAGTGAGGAATCCACAGGCAGATATAGTATCTACTAGAAAAAGCGTTACCGAAGGTAAGTAACTTGTTCTTCTGATAGATACATCTGCCGTGTGGATTCCTCACCTTGTGAATAGAGTCCCACAGCAGTCCCCACTCCCGGAGGAGGGTGTCCACTCTTCTAGACCAGGAAATCCTGGAGAACAGAGCGTGCAAAGTGACCGTCCCTCCTCACCTCGGAATCCAAGCAGTAATGCTTCGCGAAAGTGTGGAGGGAAGACCAAGTTGCCGCTCTACAAATATCCTCTACAGGCACACCTCTAGCCAAAGCAGAGGTCGAAGTCTTAGCCCTTGTAGAATGAGCCCTTATACCCTCTGGTGGTTCCTTACCGGCCAAAGAGTAGCAGATCTTTATGCAGAGAACGATCCATCTTGACAAGGTTCTTTTATGGACAGCTCTTCCTTTCTTGCAGCCAGCAAAGCCAATGAAGAGCTGGTCTTCCAAACGAAAGTCCTTGGATCTGTCCAAGTAAAAGGACACCGCCCTCTTAGGGTCCAGACGGTGCAGTCTCTCTTCCTCCTTAGAAGGGTGAGGGGGAGGATAGAAGGTAGGTAAGGTAATGGACTGCCCCAGATGGAAGGGAGTTACCACCTTAGGCAGAAAAGCAGCCCTGGTCCTGAGAACCATTCGATCAGCATGAATGGTCAAGAAAGGGGGCTTATGACTAAGAGCTTGAAGCTCACTTACCCTCCTTGCCGAGGTTATTGCAACGAGGAAGACTGTTTTAAAGGTTAAAAACCTCATGGGACATTTGTGAAGAGGCTCAAAAGGAGCACCCATCAAAAAAGTCAAGACAAGATTTAAGTCCCACTGAGGCACAATAAAAGGAGAAGGAGGGAACTTATTTATGAGGCCCTTCAAAAATCTTAACACCACAGGAGACTTAAAAAGAGATGGCTGGTCAGGCAAGCAGAGAAAAGCCGACAGCGCAGAAAGATAACCCTTCACTGTGGCAACAGCAAGCCCCTGTTGCGCCAGAGAAAGGGCAAACTGGAGAACATCAGACAAATGGGCTCTCACAGGGTCAATAGACTTTTCCCCACACCACGTGACAAATTTCGACCATCTATAAGAATAAATGGACTTAGTGGAGTCACGCCTGGCTGACAAAATGACATCCACAACGTCAGGCGGAAGGGAAAAGGAATTCAGGTTGCCCCGTTCAATCTCCAGGCATGAAGGTGTAATGTCTGGAGGTGGGGGTGTAGAACCTGCCCCTCCATCTGAGAGAGGAGGTCTGCCCTGAGAGGGAGACGGAGCAGCGGGTGAGAGGAGAGGTGGAGGAGATCTGTATACCACACCCTTCTTGGCCAGTCCGGGGCGACCAATATGACTTGGGCCCGGTCTTGACGAATCTTCCTCAGAACCCGAGGAATCAAAGGTATGGGAGGAAACGCGTAAAGGAGTTGATTTCCCCAACTCAACTGAAACGCGTCCCCCAAAGCTCCTTGCATCGGAAACTGGAGACTGCAGAACGACAGGCAGTGAGCATTCTCGTGAGTGGCGAACAGATCCACCCGAGGAGTTCCCCACATCTGAAAGATGTCGTGAACCACCTCCGGGTGAAGCCTCCACCCAAATTAAAAGCCATGGGACCCATGGGACCCGAAGGTGCTCCAGAGGGGTACCATGATCTCGAGAAGACACCATACATCGCGTTTAAAAACGCAGAGGGGTCCTGACCTGGAGTCGGGAATGGAGGATGCTCAGGCCGATCTCGAGGCAGGTTTGAATCTGTCTCCTCAACAGGATTCGAAACCTCTTCCTCAACAGGAACTCCATCTGTGCCATCTGGAGTCGGAGATGGAGCCGGAGACGGAGCCGGAGTCGGATCCGGAACCGGAGTCGGAGAATGGACCATCGACTCCGAAGGCGAAGCCTCACCTTCTTGATCCGACACTTGCGGAGGAATTACTTTTGACTTCATCCTCTTGGGAGATCTCGATCTAGAACCAGACTTATAACCTGAATGATGACGGGATCCATGCCTCCTCTTCTTATGTTTTTTATGAGAACCGGAAACGTGATCAGACGAAGACTTCGAGGCCGACGCCTCTCGAGACCTCGACTTCGATCTCTTCGAGTGCTTCGAGGATCTTTTAACTTTACTCGCCTTTAATTTGGCCACAAGAAGTTTAGATTCTCTTTCGCGAAGAGCCTTCGGATTCATCTTCTGACATGAAGAACATCCCTCCACGTCGTGATCCGAACTCAAGCACCAGATACAGTCCTGGTGGGGGTCCGTAACGGACATCATCTTCCCACATTCTCTACAAGGCTTAAACCCTGTCTTCTTTGTCGACATGACAACGGTAGCAAAGGGTTAGAGAATGGAGAATCGAAGAAATATTAAGTAACAATAAGCTATAAGCTACAGAGTATCCCGAAACCGTTAGCGTCGACGACGCGGAAAAAAGGGAACTGATGTCATCACGCCGGCGTGGGCCTATTGTAGGCGTCGGTGCCGTCAGCGGAGTCGCGAGGCTACAAAAGAATTTCCGAATGTTGCTGAAGCAAGGGGATATTCACAAGGTGAGGAATCCACACGGCAGATGTATCTATCAGAAAAAGCCGTACTGCTCGCCCACACTACCACAAATAGAGAGTAAGTTGCTATCTACTTTACCTCTGCCTACCTTTGAGGCTCCACTGGACTCTGTACACTATACCTCATTTTGGTATGTTATACACAGATTAAAAAAACAATTCATCCTTGGTATACCTTCCCAATCACCCGACATTTCACTCAATACAAAACCGAACTCACAGTGGGGAGCATAGTTGTCAACTCAAAAGTAGTGTACCAATATCACAACAGTAATAGTACTTATTAAAATCATTTAAGACATTTTGTCATGATTAAAATCAATCACAAAAAATCTGTTAACATATATTTCATATCTATATACAAGACAATACTAGTAGTATACAGCAAAGAACTTGCCACATAGTACAATATCAAAAAATAAGACTAATAACAAGAAAAAGATGAGTATTAAAATACAATACACTTTGTCATCATATATTTTGTATATACAGAGACAGCTTCCTACAGAAGGGGAAAAAAATACTATTCACACTCCAAAGAATGCAACAGTAGGTAAAGTGTTGCATAGCGGAGGAGTAAAAATTACTATTCCCACTCCAGTGAGAAAAACAGTAGAGAAAGTATTGGATAGCGGAGGAGTAAAAATTACTATTCCCACTCCTAAGAATGCAACAGTAGGGAAAGTATTGGATAGCGGAGGAGTAAAACTTACTATTCCCACTCCAAACAGTGCAACAGTAGGGAAAGTGTTGGATAGCAGAGGGGTACAAAATTACTATTCCCATTCCAGTGAGAGCAACGGTAGGGAAAGTGTTGGGTTGTGGAGGGGAAAAATTACTATTCCCACTCCAAGAGTGCAACAGAAGGGAAAGTGTTGGATAGGGGAAGGGTAAACATTACTATTCCCACTCCACTGAATGCAACAGTAGAATAACTGTTGGATAGCAGAGGGGTAACATTTTGTATTCCCACTCCAGTGAGTGCAACAGTAGGGGAAAGTGTTGGATAGCAGAGCGGTAAAAATTACTATTCCCACTCCAGTGAGTGCAACAGTAGGGAAAGTGTTGGACAGCATTACTATTCAAACTCAAACAGTTAAAACAAAAATAAAAAACATTAAAAATTATTAAAAAATCAGGTAAGATGGCGGCTGTCTAATCGTGGCCGCTGGGAGCCCTCCTGCCCGGCCGCTCCGTAACCATGTTTTCCAGCCTTCCGTATGCTTGGCGCTGCGAGGCCCTAGGGCAGTTATGCGCTATACAAATGCAATTTTTCATTTCATTTCATTTCATTTCATTTCATTTCATTTCATTTCAGTATGCTCTGGGGAAAAGTGAGCGCTGCCGCCGGACGCACAAAACGCTATGCGAGGCTTGTTGGTGCTCTCTCACTTCGTTCAGCCTTTGGAACCGCTCTGCTTGGCGGGCGGTCTCCTTCATCAGCGGAATTGCTGTGGCACCCATCCATGCAATGCCTCCAGTCAAATTGAAAACGGCCAAAACAGTTAAGATGGATAAGGGCCCCTCAGCAAAAGGACCTCTTGCAGGTTTAACGGAAGGCATATGGCCAAATTTCTTTAAGAAAAACCCTGCACCAGTATAAGGGACTCAGGAAAGACCCCTAACAAAAAAACTCCACCGGTGCTGGACCAGCCCTCTCGCACAAGTCTAGCCCCACGACCACAAAGGGCCGGATCTGGCAGTCTACACCAGGTAGAAAATACCAATTCTGGGATACAGCCACAACTGATACCTCCAGACTCTGAGGGGAGCCAAATTTTAACTCCTGTAAAGGGGCAAGAGGCAGCCCAGGTCTTCGAAGGCTCTTGCTCTGGAGTCTCTGCAAAACAATGGAGCTGAGCGATCAATGGCAGGAGGAGATGAAATTCTTCAACCGACTGGTCTTTCTGTTACAAAGGATGGGGCAATAGGAGAGATTGGTGTCAGTCGTGGGGCAGAGGCAGAAGCCAGAAATAAATTCTTTTCCTTATCTGACATTTCAGACTGGTCTGATTCGGACAGCCAGGGTCAGGTATCGCATTCCAGTAAATCCAATGGGGGGCAAGACTAAACCTCGGCCGCTGTTACGACAGTTAAGAAGGGAAGACATCCTCATGACAGAGGTAGCAAAAAGGAAAAGAAAACTCTGGGTCTTCTTTGGGACTACTGTTGGACCCGGCCTCATGGCGTGGTCCTACCCCTCCCGCATGGCGGGCCCCGGACGACACCAGCCCTCCTCCGGACCTCGGGCGGCCTATTCTGCCCGACCCTGCACGCCCCAACACCACCGATCCGGCTACCATCCCGGACCCCCATCATCGGCCTGGCCCCAGCGTAGGCCCCTCACGACCTAAGCACGAGGCCGGGCCCGACTCCATCTTGGGCCCACCACGTCACCACCGCGTGGCCTCGGCCCCAGCCTCGGCCCCAGCGAAGTCCAGACATCGAGGCACCAAGATCCACCCAGGTGGTCGAGTGGCCACTCGACAGATCCCGGAGGGAGAGGAGTTTCGATGGCCCCCCAGCCGTCCCCGGACGCCTGGTATCGATCGCCCTCCGGCCTCCCTGGGCGCTGGCTCCACCCCCCTGCTGGGTGTCTGGACACCATCATCTCGGCCCCTCTGGCCCCAAGGCGCGAGGGTCCGGACATCAAAGGACCTCCGTCCTATATCTGGGCCCGCCCCGGAGTAGGACGCCAGTTGTATCCTGGACTGGAAGCCCTGCTGACGCTGTCACGGCCGACACCAGACGAACTCATCCGTAAACCGACGACCTTCCGAGAGCCTGCTGGCGCTGCCGCGGCCTACCTTGCTGAAACCTCTGAGAGCCTGCTGGCGCTGCCGCGGCCTACCTTGCTGAAACATCCGAGAGCCTGCTGGAGCTGCCGCGGCCTACCTTGCTGAAACATCTGAGAGCCTGCTGGTGCTGCCGCGGCCTACCTTGCTGAAACATCCGAGAGCCTGCTGGCGCTGCCGCGGCCTACCTTGCTGAACCTTCCGAGAGCCTGCTGGCGCTGCCGCGGCCTACCTTGCTGAACCATCTGTTAGCCTGCTGGCGCTGCCGCGGCTCGACCTCTCGGAACCCCCCGGCTCGAGGATTGAGAGCTGTGCGTAGGGTATCCCGTCCACCGCCCAGAGTAAGACTGTCCCGCTACCTTACCCCTCTTTACGAGACTTTACAGATCCCTCGATCTGCTTGTACATACTACCAAAAACCCGCAACCTTTTACTAGCTATAAAAGCTTAAGAACTTGACCTCTTGTGTGGTGTCCATCTGTAGTGTTGTGATTACTCTGCTGTACGATCCTAGGAGAGGACCCTCATTCAGGAGGCCTCTCAGTAAACGCTCGGCTACTTCTCGACGGAGAGGTGGACCTAGGGGTGGTCAGTCAGACATCTTCTGCCTCCCCCCGGGGTCGCCTTTCTAACATTGGTGGCAAGCGCTGGGATCCGAGCCCACGCAGATCGTACAGAGAGTGATTCACTCGCTACCCAGAAAAACCCACTGCGACCATGAGCACAGAATTCCAGAAGGAGAAAATGGAAGACTACAGTCACAAGGAGCTGAAGCAATTCTGCAAAGATCTAGGCATCGCTACCACTGGCTTAAGTACTAAAGAAGACTTTAAATCGGCCCTGCAGGCCTGGGTGGACGCCGGCGAGGCGCCACCCCCGAGGGAAGATAACCCGGGCCCGAACGGAGGCTGCGACGAACCCAGCGGGAGGGAGACCCGCGAACCCAGACACGGGCCTCTCCCACGAAGATGCCAGAGAGCGAGAGAAGAACCGGCTCCACGAATTGGAGCTCGTTCGACTCAGGCAAGAAGGAGAGATCCAACTGGCAGAAAGGAAGCTAGCCCTCGAGCAGCTACGGCTAGAAGGAGACCTGGAAGAAAAGCGAAGACAAAGAGACCTCGAGGAGAAGAAACTCATGCTCGAGCACGAGCGCGTCCTCAAAGAACTAGAATTTAAAGCCAAGGCAGGCGAGACTACCACCTCCGGGAGTAAGACCTCACCTCCCCCGGTGGACACGAAGGTGCACATACCCAAGGATGTCGTCAAAGAGTACTATAAGAACGACGACATCCAGCAGTGGTTCAAAGCTTACGAGGTCGCCATGGCCGCCCATCGAGTACCCCTCAGGGACTGGGGTGCCGGCCTGTGGGGGAAGTTTATCAACGAAGGGAGAGACGCCCTGCTGGAGCTCCCTGATGCCGAGAGGACCTCGTACGAGCACATGAAGACCGCCCTCCTCACTCGCTACGGACTCACCCCCGAGATGTACCGGCAGCGATTCCGAGACTGCAAAAAAATCCCCGGTACCACGTGGGTAGAATACGTGAACTATTACAGTAGAGCCTTCGATGGGTGGATTCGGGGCTGCCAGGTCACCACCTACCAGCAGTTGGTCGACCTCATTCTATGGGAACACCTGTCCAATAACTGTTTCGTCGAACTCCGGCAGCACCTCCTCGACAGCAAATTGACTGAGCCACGAAAACTCACTGTCGAGGCAGACCGATGGGCCAGCACCCGAGTTCCCCGGAACATGATGGGAGATTACGGCCGGGGGTCCCCGGGGAACCACCGACCACGAGGTGGCGGAGTAGGCCAGAGCCGGGGTCGAGACACCCCCCAGGGGTCATCCCCTACCTCCACGTCGCCATCCCTGGCCCGGAGAGGGGGCCCCCCAGCCAGGCCGGGGCCCCGCCCGAACGTTACGTGCCACAGATGCCAGCGACAGGGGCATTATGCGAATGACCCCCTCTGACCGATGAACCAGCGACCCGGCACCACCGGGCCCCCAGCCCGCCAGATCACGGCAGCTGCCCTAGGTGAAGAAAGAAGGGAGGAAGAGGACGACGACCCCGAGCAGGCCGAGTGGGAGCCCGCCGCCATGACCTTAGCCTGCCTGGGTACTCACGACATGATCCCCCGAGGGCCGATCCCCGGCAACACCCAGAAGTACCGCCAGTGGGTCACCATCAACGGTCGCCGGACCGAAGCCCTCCGTGACACTGGGGCCAGCGTGACAGCGGTCCGCTGCCATCTGGTGACCCCGGAACAGATCCTTCCTAACGTCCTGTGCCCAGTCCGATCCGCAGATAACTCCGAAACTATGTGTCAGATGGCCCGCATCCCCTTCGAGTGGGGGGGAGTGTCAGGCGTGCTGAAAGTGACTGTCCGCGACGATGCCCCCGTGGACTGCCTCCTTGGGAACGACCTGGAAAGTTCCCCATGGGCTGGCGTCGAACGAAGAGAGCACCTGGGGATGCTAGGCCTTCCCGAGTGGGTCTGTGCGACCACCCGCTCCATGTCCGCCCGAGCCTCCGCCCCAGCGGGGGAAGCTCCAACAGAGAAGCCAGAATGGCCCACACCTCCGCCGCCCGTCATCCCCGAGGACGCCGACCCCGGGCCCGGCCCCCAAGGGCCCGACCAAGAAGATCTCACCGAGATCGACCGCCTCCCGGAACTCGCTCAATGGCGCCAAGAAGGTGGCCCCATCCGCGAACAGTTCCGGCAGGAACAGAAAACCTGCCCCTCCCTCGAGGGGATGAGACAGCAAGCCGCCTCGCAAGCCGCCGGAGACCCCGCGGGGTCCCACTGGGTCTACTGGGACAACGACCTCCTTTACAGTGAGCAGAAGATTGCCGAGCGAGGGGCCGGCCGGGTGCTGGTTGTACCCCTCCGGTTCAGAGACTTCCTCCTGAACTTAGCACACGATGTGCCCCTCGCCGGGCACCTGGGCCAGGACAAAACTTACAGCCGCCTGGTGACCCATTTCTACTGGCCAAAAATGCGCACTGATGTACAGAACCACTGCAGGACCTGCCCGACCTGTCAAGCCAGCGGGAAGAGCGGGGGGAAAGTCAAAGCCCCGCTCCAGCCGTTCCCTGTGGTAACCACCCCCTTCGAGCGAGTGGGAATAGACATCGTAGGACCCCTGGATCCTCGCACCTCGCAGGGGCACCGTTTCATCCTCGTCCTGGTGGACCATGCCACCCGCTATCCTGAGGCCATCCCTCTCCGAACAATCACGGCCCCCGTGGTGGGCCGAGCCCTCATGAGCATCTTCTCCCGAGTCGGCTTCCCCCGAGAAGTCGTGAGTGATCGGGGGTCCAACTTCATCTCGAAGCCTATGCGGTCCCTATGGCAACAGTGCGGGGTCGCGTATAAGTTCACCACCCCGTATCATCCCCAGAGAAATGGACTAGTGGAACGCTTTAACAGGACACTGAAGGGAATGATCAAGGGCCTAGAAGAGCCCCTCCGGCGCAAATGGGATGTCCTGCTGCCCTGCCTCCTGTTCGCCTACCGAGAGGTACCCCAGAAGTCCCTGGGGTTCAGCCCGTTCGAACTCTTGTACGGACACCCGGTTCGAGGCCCCCTTAGCCTGGTCAAGGAAGGCTGGGAGACAGCAGTTCGAGATGCCCCACCGGATGTCTACCGGTACCTCCTGACACTCCGCAATCAGACTCGGAAGTTCAGGGAACTGGCCGAGGCCAACCTGGAGGCCAGTCAGGAGGAGATGAAACGCTGGTATGACCAGAACGCCTCGTCCATCGAGTTCGAGCCGGGCCAGCAAGTCTGGGTCATGTCCCCGGTTGAACCGTGTGCCCTCCAGGACAAATGGACGGGGCCCTTCAAGGTGGTGGAGCGCAAGAGCCCCGTCACCTACCTGGTAGACATGGAGTCCCCCAGGAACCCCCTCCGGGTTCTACACACTAACCGGCTCAAGCCGCACTTTGCACGCACCGAACTGAGCCTGCTGCTGGCGACCGATGACGGAGCTGAAGACGACTCCGAGCCACTACCAGATCTCCTCAGCACCACCGAGAAAGACGGCTCCTTCGAAGGGGTCCGGCTCTCCTCTACCCTGACCCCAGAGCAGCAACAAGACTGTCGGAAGCTGCTGGGGCAGTTTGCGGATCTGTTTTCCCTCACGCCGGGGGTCACCCGGTGGTGTGTCCACGATGTGGACACCGGAGACAGCCCCCCTGTGAAACAACGAGCTTTTCGAGTGCCTGACCGGGTTCGGGCCTGCATCCAATCCGAGGTGGCCAAGATGTTGGCCCTGGGGGTAGTCGAACCCTCCAACAGTCCCTGGGCCAGTCCCGTTGTCCTGGTCCCGAAAGCTGCTTCCCCCGGAGCAGCGCCCGAGCTCCGGTTCTGTGTTGACTACCGGGGACTGAATGCAGTCACCAGGACCGACGCACATCCCATCCCCAGGGCGGATGAACTGATCGATCGCCTCGGGGCCGCCAGATACCTCAGCACCTTCGATCTCACGGCGGGGAATTGGCAGATCGGCCTTACCCCTGGTGCCCAAGAACGATCGGCCTTCTCGACGCCAGATGGCCACTATCACTTCAAAGTGATGCCCTTCGGCATGAAAAATGCGCCGACCACCTTCCAGAGGCTAGTAAATCAGGTGCTGGCCGGACTAGAAGAATACAGCGCCGCCTATCTCGATGACATTGCGGTGTACAGCCTTCACTGGGATGAGCACCTGTCCCACCTCTGGGAAGTCCTGACAGCCCTCCGGCGGGCCGGACTAACCATCAAAGCCAGCAAGTGCCAGATAGGCCAAGGGTCCGTGACCTATCTGGGACACCAAGTAGGGAGCGGTCAAGTAGCTCCCCTCCAACCAAAGGTAGACGCCATCCGGGCCTGGGAGCCCCCGGTCACCCAGACCGCCGTCCGAGCCTTCCTGGGGCTCACCGGATACTATCGGCGATTTATAAAAGACTACGGGAGCATTGTGGGGCCCCTCACAGAACTGACCTCAAAGAAACTACCCCAGAAGGTGCACTGGACCCCTGCGTGCCAAACAGCCTTTGAGACTTTAAAGACTGCCATGTGCACCGCCCCTGTGCTCCAGGCCCCCGACTACAGCAGAGAGTTTGTAGTCCAGACCGACGCCTCGGAGCACGGCATCGGGGCGGTCCTGTCCCAAGTTAACCCCGAAGGAATCGACCGGCCTGTGGCCTTCATCAGCCGACGCCTCCTGGCAAGAGAACAGCGGTGGAGCACCATCGAGAGGGAAGCCTTTGCCGTGGTGTGGGCACTCAAGAAGCTCCGGCCCTACCTCTTCGGCACCCACTTCCGAGTCCAGACCGACCACCAGCCCCTGCGTTGGTTGATACAGATGCGGGGAGAAAACCCGAAACTGCTGCGCTGGTCCATCTCTCTACAGGGGATGGATTTCACTGTGGAGCATCGCCCCGGCAACGACCACGCCAATGCCGACGGCCTGTCCAGATTCTTCCGCCTCGGCGAGGAGAATCCCCAAGAGAATGGGTGACTCTCCCCTGCCTTCAGCTGGGGGGGACGCGTGTTGGACCCGGCCTCATGGCGTGGTCCTACCCCTCCCGCATGGCGGGCCCCGGACGACACCAGCCCTCCTCCGGCCCTCAGGCGCCCCATTCTGCCCGACCCTGCACGCCCCAACACCACCGATCCGGCTACCATCCCGGACCCCCATCATCGGCCTGGCCCCAGCGTAGGCCCCTCACGACCTAAGCACGAGGCCGGGCCCGACTCCATCTTGGGCCCACCACGTCACGACTGCGTGGCCTCGGCCCCAGCGAAGTCCAGACATCGAGGCACCAAGATCCACCCAGGTGGTCGAGTGGCCACTCGACAGATCCCGGAGGGAGAGGAGTTTCGATGGCCCCCCAGCCGTCCCCGGACGCCTGGTATCGATCGCCCTCCGGCCTCCCTGGGCGCTGGCTCCACCCCCCTGCTGGGTGTCTGGACACCATCATATCGGACCCTCTGGCCCCCAAGCGCGAGGGTCCGGACATCAAAGGACCTCCGTCCTATATCTGGGCCCGCCCCGGAGTAGGACGCCAGTTGTATCCTGGACTGGAAGCCCTGCTGACGCTGTCACGGCCGACACCAGACGAACTCATCCGTAACCCGACGACCTTCCGAGAGCCTGCTGGCGCTGCCGCGGCCTACCTTGCTGAAACATCTGAGAGCCTGCTGGCGCTGCCGCGGCCTACCTTGCTGAAACATCCGAGAGCCTGCTGGCGCTGCCGCGGCCTACCTTGCTGAACCTTCCGAGAGCCTGCTGGCGCTGCCGCGGCCTACCTTGCTGAACCATCTGTTAGCCTGCTGGCGCTGCCGCGGCTCGACCTCTCGGAACCCCCCGGCTCGAGGATTGAGAGCTGTGCGTAGGGTATCCCGTCCACCGCCCAGAGTAAGACTGTCCCGCTACCTTACCCCTCTTTACGAGACTTTACAGATCCCTCGATCTGCTTGTACATACTACCAAAAACCCACAACCTTTTACTAGCTATAAAAGCTTAAGAACTTGACCTCTTGTGTGGTGTCCATCTGTAGTGTTGTGATTACTCTGCTGTACGATCCTAGGAGAGGACCCTCATTCAGGAGGCCTCTCAGTAAACGCTCGGCTACTTCTCGACGGAGAGGTGGACCTAGGGGTGGTCAGTCAGACATCTTCTGCCTCCCCCCGGGGTCGCCTTTCTAACAACTACTCGGTCTCCCCACATTTAGAAGGTAGTATGGCCACATCTGGAAACATAGCTGGAAACAACACAGGTGAAATTGAACCCGCCTCCTTAGACTCTATATACCAAAGCATCGTGGCCCATAGAGATAAACACATTGAAAGTCGGAGGGTCCAGACAGCATGCCGGAAAATCTCAAAGACTTGCTCTGAATTTCTGCGAAGAATGGATGAGGTGGAAAGTAGAGTTAATGTGTTGAAAAATGAATCCATAAAAAGATGACAGTGTCACTGGAGAGTCAAATGTCAAACACTTATTTGAAGTTGGAGGATTTTGAAAATCAAATGAGACGCAATAACTTGGAGGTCGTGGGCGTTCCAGATGGGGTTGAGGGGGGCAATGCTTTAAAATTCACTGTTGATCTTTTGAAAGGGGCACTTCCTGAGTTGGAGAATTGGGAATGAGCTCAAGAAAGAAAATGTGCTCATAGGTTCCCATTCAAGCAGAGGAAATCTTTATCCATCAGAAGGGAATAAACCCTGTGCAATCTTGATCTATGTGGGGAGCTTCCTCCTTCGCCAGGCAATTTATGATCTAGCCCACCCGGACCAACAACGATATTTTAATGGCCAATACCTGTTTTTGTAAGGCCTGATTATTGTCATTCGACAGTAGAATGTCGCTGGCGACTCGGCCAGCTGATACAACCAGTTCAGAATAAGGGAGCTCAGGTGTTTTTATTGAATCCGGCCAAACTCAAAGTAGTTTGGAGGGAAATCAAACGCAAAGACCTCAGGTGCCAAATAGCTAGATTTGGTTGCTTGATGTCTGGGTGTCAGAGCTGACCCTGACACAGAGTCAGAAGGTCCAAGAGATCTCCAGATGCATAAAGTACCACGGTAGACTGGACACATTGGCATGGGATTGGGGAAGTGAAAGAAAAGCATAAGCAAATATCCAAGACTATTTTATCTATAGTGTATTTCCCAGTGACTGTGAGCTTAGGTACCTGGAGGTGAAGTTTTGGAGTTTTGCAGTGGCAAACAAATCAATGGTGTGAGTGCCCCATTAGTAAAAGTACTCAGGGATAGAACCCAACTTGTGGATAATTCCTGCTAAACAGGTCCACACAGTCATTGTCTACTTCTGGAATATGCGCCACTAGACATTGGATGTCATACCTGGTGGACCCCGGTATTGTCTAAAGCCAAGTCACATGGTAATAGTGACCTGGCCTCATGTAATGTCTAAAGCCCAATCACATGGGCAATAGTGACTTGCCTAAAAGGCATGAATTAGGTAGGTCATTCTGCAACTGAGGACTTTGCAACGCAAACCATTAGTACATAGATTGCAATGCAAAATTGGAGACATTTGAATAAAGTGAGCAAACAGACTACACTTTTGACCTGTTTCTTTGTACATCAGCCCATTAGTTGGGTTAGAAGTGAGTGTTTTATTTTCAACATGATCCTGAAAATTAACCTTACTTATGCAGCAAGCTAACCTGACTTACATGTGGAGAAGTGTGGCTCAATGGTTAGAGCGGCAGACCCTGATGCAGTAGTCTGGCCGGGACCAGGGTTCAATTCCCGCCTCGGCGGGTCTTGGGCTCAAAATTCCACGGACCTGATAATTCTCGCCTCGGTGCCTATTCCAATCATGGAGTCCCACTCTGCAACTCTGGGCAATAGCTTGCTTAATCTCCACCACGGCCCCCACAACGCTAAGGATACCTGGCCTCCACCTTGGGGGTGCCCAGGAGTGGGCTCCTCACAGGGAAAGGCCAGGAAGGGTTCCTCAGCGGTATTCGTACAAGCGCCTTGAGACCCTTGCGGGTGAGTAGTGCGCTATACAAGTATCAATTTACATTTACATTACATTACATTTACATTTATATACAGTAACACTTTGTAATGATTTCAATGCAATAATAAGACTGTAGAGGGCTTAATATGGAAGGTGGAGAAACAATACATTGAAATAGATTTGGTCTAAGTAAAGCCTTTGACCAGTGTCATTTAAAGGTGTCCGTTAAAGGTTTTGAATGTTTATACCCAATGGTGTGGACAGCTCACTTAAATTCACAGGTGTAATACTTACATGTAGGGACTGAGGGCATGAAATGAAGAGTTAAGCAAGCATAGGGCTCAACTAGTTAGTTATTTTTCGATTTTCTTTCCCTTTCCACTCCACATCACAGCACTACACAGTCTACAATAAAAAGTGTTCCCAAGTAATTCACAAGTTGCAGCACGCCTCAATCCGTAGAGTATTGAGGAACCCCAATGATGAAGAATGCCACCTTGGTTCAACCCTGGTGGGTGAGTGGTATCTAGAAAAAAAGGATTTTTCTAGACAAGGAATTACAATGAATTTTTGCTGTACCCTATCTAATTCCCTATGCGGAGGTTTTCGTCGATATACTCGATTTTTGTCTAACTACGTAACTGTCAGGAGTATAAACCTAGCCTCTACCTCTGCCTCCCTCTCTACTTTGGTAACTAATAAAAACATTCATTGGTGGTGGCTTTGGTGGTGGTGGTGGTGGCTTTGGTGGTGGCTGTATTGGTGGTGGTACTGGTCATGATGCTGGTGGTGGTACTGCTATTGGTGGTGGTGGTTCTGGTATTGGTGGTGATTCTGGTACTGGTGGTGGTATTGGTGGTGGTGGTAGTAGTATTGGTGGTGGTAGTAGTAGTATTGGTGGTGGTATTGGTGGTGGTATTGGTGGTGATGGTGGTGGTATTGGTGGTGGTAGTGGTATTGGAGGTGGTGGTATTGATGGTGGTGGCATTGTTATTAGCATTGGTGGTGATATTGGTGGTGGTATTGGTGGTGGGATTGGCAGTGGTATTGCAGGAGGTGGTGGTATTGGTGGAGTGGTACTGGTGGAGGTGGTGGTGGTACTGATGGTGGTATTGGTGGGGTGGTATTGGTGGGGGTGGTATTGTTGGGGGTGGTGTTAATAAAACAGGTTTTTAAAAACAACCTGTCAGGTGGCTTTAGTACAGATGAAATCTAACACTGATGTGCTGTTGTCAGCTTCAGCCCACCAGCACAGAATTTGTAATCCATTTCTGAATCCATTTTATATTTTTTTTGGGGGGGGGGGGGAGAGGTTTAAACAGACACGAGATAATGCTGGGATACAGTGATTGAAAGGAGGCGCCCGTGTTACGGGGGTGGCCGTGCTGCTTAAAAAAATACAAGCGGTTTCAGCTGAAGCAGTGCATGGGAGGGTACAAATGAAGACAAGGCCGTACTAAGGAGGGACTAACAAGCCTATTAACGAATTAGAAGGCAGAATTTACGATGACAATGACACAAGCCAATGAAAAATATGGGAGGAGAGGGGGCGTAGCTTCTTTCCCATACTCTACTACAGCAGTCTCGCAGAGCGAGTAGTGCTTGCGTGCTACCGCTAGGCTCAATCTAAAAAGATGTCTCATTTGTCAGTGCTATTGAGTCAGCCCAAAGCAACAACCAGAGATGGGTTCAGGTTTTGAGGAGACAATGCGGCCTGTCTTCAAATAGAACCTGGCTTCCATCTCCACTTGCAGCTCCTTCTGCATCATCTCTTGTTAAGTTGGAAGCCCATCTCAGAGAACTAGGAGGCTTTGATCTCCATAATCTCTAGGATTCATCAATCTCTTCAATGGTGCCTAGACCTAGAGAATCTAAGCAAGGGGGTGCCTCAAACTTCTCCTCCTTCTTGGATTCTAGATACAGATGCCAGCACCATAGGATGAGAGTTACCATTAAAGGTGGACTCGACCCAGGATCTCTGACCCAAGGAGGAAACGTGGAACTTCTTGAATTGAGTTAGAAGCAATTCATCGTGCCAGATTATTTTTCCCTTCTGTATTCGGAATGAGGCAATATTATTGAGACCGATAACTGCCTGAGTAACCAGGCTGTCCAAACATATGGATGGTGTATTGGGGTTGAATCTATATTTTGGGACTGGTGGTGTGGCGCAGAACACAGGATTGTATACGGAGACCTATCTTCACTCTTTGAAGGCATCCAATCATTAAGGGAGCCTGAAGACAGTCATAGTAGAGTTTTTCAAATCTCTTTTAACCCTTTGAATGCTCAATCTAATTCAGAAAATGTCAGCTAAATTCAGTGGCCTATCATTGCAGTTATTTGCTACAGGGCTTAAAACTCTTCTTCCCAGCTTTTGTTCTCTGCTCTCATGTCAGGAGGCCTGGAGGGTGAATGAGTTGTCCCTTAGCGGCTACCGGATCATTATACCTCACCCCTCCCCTCCCCTCTATTCGGTGGACATCACTGGTCCTTGGAAAGATCCAGAAGGATCATGCATAGGTTCTATTGGTTGCCACATATTAGCCCAGACATCCATTGACTTGTTCTCTGCTTCCTCAATTTCTAAAGTTAAGCGTGTGGACCTTAAAAAGTTAAGGTTTCAGGAGCAGGGGTATTCAAAGGAAGTTCCTATCCCCATTCAGCAATCCAGATGGCCTGGGCTCCTTAAAGTACATGATTTCCCTTGGTGTCATTTTGATTCTTGGTGCTGAAGGGCCTTACAGGGCTCCTCTTGTGATCCAGCTAAATTCCTAGATTTTTTTCAAAGTTCGTTTTCTCTTAGGACTGGCAGGTTAGGGCTCAGTGGGCTGCAATCCAGCCATTAAGCAGACCTAAAGTCCTTGTGTGGCCCATTTTGCCAAGGAAAACGTTAAGTGCGTCTGATTGGTCTGTATTGTTCCCAAGGAGTAATCAGGGAGTGAATAACTCCCTGATTACTCCTTGGGAATAATAGAGACCAATCATCCATCTCAAATATGTGCACACACGTATGGCCTACTAACCTTTTCAGATGTTATCTATGCAAACTTGAAGGAATATGCTACTTACCAGTATGCATCTGTTCTTGGCATAGAGGGCTGCAGAGTGGTACATTTATGAATAGATCGCCATCTGGTGTTGGGCTCGGATGATTGCACTTGTTTTTCTCTTGGAGAAGTCTTTTGTAGTCACGAGACTGGTGACTCCTCCCTTGGGTGATCGTGCGCATGGGCATCGGCTCCATCCTCAGATTGTTTTGCCATAGTAGGGTTAGATGGAGTAGTATGATAGAATACAGAAAGAGATGCCCATGTAAGTGTATCTAAATAAGATAATGTTGGAACAGACACAGGTTTCCGGGGAGGTAGGGAGGGCATGTACCACTGTGCAGCCCTCTATGCCAAGAACAGATGCATACTGGTAAGTAGCATATTCCGTTCGAGGCATATGGGCTGCAGATGGTACATTTATGAATATATTACACAGCAGTTAACTCCCTAGCGGTGGTCACCGGTATCTGTTGCAACAGTTTGAAATAAAGCTTTTAGTACAGCCTGGCCCACCCTTGCTTGTTGTGTTGCTTGTACGTCAACACAATAGTGTTTCGTGAAGGTATGCGGTGTAGACCAATTTGCGGCTCTGCATATGTCATCTAGGGGAATGTTCCCTAAGAATGCCATAGAAGCCCCTAGTTTGCGTGTAGAATGAGCTCTAGGGGGAATAGTTAATGTTCTTTTTGCTTTTATGTAACATATTTGTATACATTTTACGATCCATCTGGCAATGCCTGATTTAGAGATAGGGTTGCCTTTATGTGTTGGGGAAAACGCTACAAATAGTTGTTTAGTTTACCTGAAAGTTTGAGTTCTTTCTATGTAGTATAATATTGCCCTTTTGACATCTAGTGTATGTAGGGCCCTCTCTGCTACCGTCTGTGGTTTTGGAAAAAAGACTGGCAGTTCCACTGGTTGATTGATGTGGAATGCTGAAATTACTTTAGGCAAGAACTTTGGGTTTGTTCTAAGAACCACTTTATTCTGGTGTAACTGTAGAAATGGTTCTTGTATTGTTAATGCCTGTAACTCACTAACTCTCCTGAGGGAGGTAATGGCTATAAGGAAGGCCACCTTCCATGTAAGAAATTGTATTTCACACCTATGCATAGCTTCAAAAGGTGGCCCCATTAGTCTGGTGAGTACTATGTTGAGGTTGCAGACTGGAGAAGGTGGTAGTCTTGGTGGGATAACTCTCTTGAGTCCTTCCATGAAAGCCTTAATTGCGGGCACCCTAAACAGGGATAGGTGTTGCCTGTTTTGCAGGTATGCTGCTATAGCTGCAAGATGTACTCTAATTGAGGTGTAAGCAAGGTTACATTGCTGTAAGTGTAGTAGGTAGCAAATGATATTTTGTGTAGATGCGTCCAGAGGGTTGATGTTGTTACTGTTACAGTGTACAGCAAACCTTTTCCACTTTGCTGCATAGCAGGCTCTGGTGGTAGGACGTCTTGCTTTCTTGATAATTTCCATACAGTTTGGAGGTAGATTTAAGTATCCAAATTCTAAGATCTCAGGAGCCATATCGCTAGGTTCAGTTGTTTGGGATCTGGGTGCATAATTTCTCCATGGTTCTGTGTAAGGTGCATGGGTGAGATTCTTAATTTTTGGTGTGGTGCCTGTGAGAGTTGTAGGAGCGTGGTGAACCACGGTTGCCGTGCCCACGTGGGTGCCACTAGTATCATGGTCATTGAATGCTGTTGCAGTTTTCGAACCACTAATGGAATTAGTGGGAGAGGGGGAAAAGCGTATGCAAATTTGTTGGACCAATTTATCCATAATGCATTGCCTGCGACAGGTGGTGTGGGTACCTGGATGCGAAGCTTTGGCATTTTGCGTTCGGATGAGTGGCAAAGAGATCTATCTTCGGTTGTCCCCATCTTTGGAAGAATGGCTGCAGTATTTGGTCATGCAGTTCCCATTCGTGTATTTGTTCTGACTCTTTGCTTAAGATGTCTGCTATCTGATTCTGAACTCCTGGTAGGTGTTCGGCTAACAGATAGATGTTCTGAGGAATGGCCCATCTCCAAATTTCCTGTGCTAGTCTGGATAGTTGGAGAGAGTGTGTCCCCCCCTGTTTAATATAATACATTGCTGTCTGCTTTGTTGAGAATATGCATTTGAAAAGCTTTTAATGCTAGGAACACTGCTAGTAGTTCTAGATGGTTTATGTGCAGTCATTTTTGCTGTACACTCCATCTCCCTTGTACTGTGTATCTGTCCATATGAGCTCCCCATCCGGTGAGCGATGCATCCGCTGTTAGCACCACTTGTGGAATTGGTACTAGGAACGACCGCCCTTTGGAAATGTTTGTTGTATTCCACCACTTCAGAGAGCGATGCGTGCGGTCGTCTACCAACACCAGATCTGTAATCTGACCTTGAGCCGGATTCCACTGTGTTGCTAGACATTCTTGAAGCGGACGCATTTGTAGTCTGGCATATGGGATCAGCAGTATGCAAGAGGACATCATCCCCAATAACTGCAGGAACACTCGAGCTGTTAATGAGTGTTGCGGTTGAAATCTTTGAATCAATGTGAGCATTGTCTGAATCCTGACAGGATTGGGGTATATCTTGGCTTTTTCTGTACTTATAGTAGCCCCTAGGTATTGTTGAACCTTGTTTGGTTGCATGTGGGATTTTGTGTAGTTCACCGTAAACCCTAGCTGGTGCAGCAGTTGAATTGTCTTTTGTGTGTTTTGAAGACATTCTTGTTTTGACGTGGCCTTTATTAGCCAGTCGTCCAAGTAAGGGAAGACATGTATTTGCTGTCTCCTTAGTTGTGCTGCAACCACTGCTAGGCATTTTGTGAACACCCTTGGTGCTGTTGTGACTCCAAACGGAAGGACTTTGAACTGATAATGTTGTCCTTCTACCACAAACCTGAGGTATTTTCTGTGGGCTTTGTGAATTGGGATATGGAAGTAGGCGTCTTTTAGATCCAGTGTAGAAAGATAGTCCCCTTTCTTCAGTAAAGGAAGTACCTGTTGGAGCGTGACCATGTGGAAATGTTCCGAATTTATGTATGCATTGAGAGGTCTGAGGTCCAATATTGGCCTTAGAGATCCGTCTTTTTTGGGAATTAGGAAGTATTGAGAGTATACTCCTGTTTCTTGTTGATGTTGTGGAACCTTCTCTATGGCATGCTTTTGTAGTAGTGATAGTACTTCCTGTTTTAATAATGTTAGATGATCTTGACTCATTGGACGCTGTTTGGGGGGGATGTTTGGTGGGGTAGCCGTGAGTTCTAGGCAATAACCATGTTGGATAATTTGTCTCACCCACCTGTCTGATGTGATGTTTTCCCAGACAGGTAGGAACTGTGATAGGCGTCCCCCGACCGGTGTTAAATGGTCTGGGGGGGAGCTGTATGAAGTCACTGTTTGGGGGTAGGAGAGTTGCGGTTGTTGTTGTTTCCGCGACCCCTACCTTTGTTGTTATTACCTCTGTAACTGCCTCTAGAACTCCCTCTGGGTGATGTTGGGGTAAAAGAGGTTGATTGCTGGCTTGTGCCTGTATTCTTTGATCCACCTCTATAGGTGGACCTACGAAAGGAACCCCTCTGAGCTGGCTGTTGCAATGCTCCCATTGACTTAGCTGTTTCTGTGTCCTTTTTCATTTTCTCGAACGCCTCATCTGAACCTGAGCCGAAGAGTGTTTTCCCATCAAAGGGCTGGTTCAATAAAGCAGTTTGTACCTCCTGTTTGAACCCTGATGAACAAGTTACTTACCTTCAGTAACGCTTTTTCTGGTAGATACTATATCTGCCTGTGGATTCCTCACCTTGTGAATATCCCCTTGCGTCAGCAACATTCGGAAATTCTTTTTGTAGCTTCGCGCCGACGTGGACTCGGACGTCACAGAGGCACGACATCGCTCGCGACTCCGCTGACGTCACCGACGCCTACAATAGGCCCACGCCGGCGTGATGACATCAGTTCCGCCCTTTTTTCCGTGCCTTCGAGGCACACGGACGGACCAATGACAGTAGACATATACACAGTATACGCAGGATAGAAATCAAAGTAACACACACAGTGTGAAGCAAATGCAATGAAACATTTTACAACAAAATTAATATATAACAGAAACACTGGCATAGAAGAGTGGACAACGGGGAGGCGGGTGGGTCAGTGAGGAATCCACAGGCAGATATAGTGTCTACCTGAAACAGCGTTACCGAAGGTAAGTAACTTGTTCTTCTGATAGATACATCTGCTGTGTGGATTCCTCACCTTGTGAATAGAGTCCCACAGCAATCCCCACTCCTGGAGGAGGGTGTCCACTCCGCTATACCAGGAAATCTTGGAGGACAGAACGCGCGAAATGACCGTCCCTCCTCACCTCGGTATCCAAGCAGTAATGCTTCGCAAAAGTGTGGAGGGAGGCCCAAGTCGCCGCTCTGCAAATGTCCTCAACTGGAACACCTCTAGACAAAGCAGAAGTTGCAGACTTTGCTCTAGTTGAATGTGCTCTAATACCCTCAGGAGGGTCTTTACCCGCCAAAGAGTAGCAAATCTTGATGCACAAGATTATCCATCTGGAAAGTGTGCGCTTGTGCACCGCTCTGCCCTTCTTGCAGCCAGCAAAACCCACGAAGAGCTGATCGTCAATACGAAAGTCTTTAGTCCTATCAAGATAGAAACTAACAGCTCTCTTTGGGTCCAAGCGATGAAGCCTCTCCTCCTCCTTGGAAGGGTGAGGGGAGGATAGAAGGTAGGAAGGGTAATGGACTGTCCTAGATGGAAGGGAGTTACCACCATAGGCAGAAAAGCAGCCCTGGTCCTGAGAACCATTCTTTCAGCATGAATGGACAAGAAAGGGGGCTTGAAACTAAGAGCTTGAAGCTCACTCACCCTCCTTGCTGAGGTGATTGCAACCAAGAAGACCGTTTTAAAAGAAAGAAGTCTCAAGGGACACTTGTGCAAGGGTTCGAAGGGAGAATCCATTAAATAGGTCAACACAAGATTCAAATCCCAATGAGGAACAATAAAAGGAGTAGGGAGGAACTTATTTGTGAGGTCCTTCAAAAATCTCAAAACCACAGGAGATTTGAAAAGAGAAGGCTGATCAGGCAAACAGAGAAATGCCGACAGCGCTGAAAGATAGCCCTTCACTGGAGCAACGGCAAGACCCTGTTGCGCCAGAGAAAGGGCAAACTGGAGAACATCAGACAAATGGGCTCTCAAAGGGTCTATAGATTTCTCCCCACACCAAGTGACAAATTTTGACCACCTATAAGAATAGATGGACTTAGTGGAGTCACGCCTGGCTGACAAGATGACATCCACCACATCAGGCGGGAGAGAAAAAGAACTCAGGTTACCCCGTGCAATCTCCAGGCATGAAGGTGTAAGGTCTGGAGGTGGGGGTGTAGAACCTGCCCCTCCATCTGAGAGAGGAGGTCTGCCCTGTGAGGGAGACGGAGCGGCGGGTGAGAAGGAGAGGTGGAGAAGGTCTGAGTACCACACCCTTCTTGGCCAATCCGGGGCAATCAATATAACTTGGGCCCGGTCTTGGCGAATTTTCCTCAGAAACCGAGGAATCAAAGGTATGGGAGGAAACGCGTAAAGGAGTTGTGAGTTCCAACTCAACTGAAACGCGTCCCCCAAGGCTCCTTGCATCGGATACTGGAGACTGCAGAATGACAGGCAGTGAGCACTCTCGCGAGTGGCGAACAGGTCCACCCGAGGAGTCCCCCACATCGGAAAGATGTCGTGAACCACCTCCGGATGGAGCCTCCACTCGTGGTCGGCAGAGAACTGCCGACTGAGACTGTCCGCTCGCACGTTTAGAACTCCGGCCAGATGATTTGCCATCAGACAAATCTGGTGGTCGTGAACCCAGGACCAGAGACCCAGAGCCTCTTTGCAGAGACACTGCGACCCCACTCCTCCCTGCTTGTTGACATACCACATCGCGGTCGTGTTGTCCGTCAGGACTTGAATCGACCGACCACGAAGGGAAGGGAGGAAGGCCTTGAGCGCCAGACGTATTGCCCGTAATTCCAGAAGGTTGATGTGAAGCAACCTTTCCTCTGGAGACCAAAGACCCTTGACCTCCAGGTCCCCCAGATGAGCACCCCACCCTAGAGTGGATGCATCCGTTATTACCGTGGCCACCGATGGAGGAAGTTGAAAAGGCTTTCCTTGCGACAGATTGCCTTCCACGCTCCACCAAGACAGATCCGCTGCAGTTTCTCTGGAGATCCTCACTGACTCGCTGAGATCTCCGTTGTGCTGATACCACTGCCTGCGGAGGCACCACTGGAGTGCCCTCATGTGCCAGCGTGCATGGTTGACCAATAGAATGCAAGAAGCCATCAGACCGAGCAGGCGAAGAACCTTCAGGACTGGAACGACCGCTCCATTGTAGAACAAAGGAATCATTCCCTGTATGTCGTGAATCCTTTGAGGTGGAGGGAATGCACGACATACAGTTGTGTCCAGTACAGCACCTATGAACAGGTTGCGCTGGGAGGGCACCAGGTGAGACTTGGGTACATTTATCGAAAAACTCAACCTGTGCCCTGGTCTGAAGGCCTAACGACTTTGCTGTTGCTCTGCTATCTTTAAAGCGTTCCAATGCAGTGTCTGCCTTCTTCCCAAACAATCCAGACCCGTCAAAAGGAAGATCCATCAGTGCAGCTTGGACATCAGTGGAAAACTCACTAGATTTAAGCCATGCGGCTCTCCTTGTCGCAACAGAAGAACCCATGATCCTTGCCACAGAATCAGTCGTGTCCAATCCACTTTGGATAACCTGTCTTGCTGCAGCTTGAGTATCAGAAATAACTTCCTGAAAGTCTTTCCTATCCTCTTCTGGTATCTTGGGCACCAATTGCTTCACAGTGTCCATAAGAGCATGGATATAACGTCCCATTAAGCAGGTTGCATTTGTGGATTTTAAAGCCATACTGGCAGAGGAAAAGACCTTCTTAGTAGCCTGATCCTGCGGAAACGCACCTGTAGATCTCTTGGAACAGGCAGCCTGCACCACCAAACTCTCCGGTAGAGGATGAGATGTTAAAAATTCTGGGTCCTCAGGAGCTGCTCTATACCTTCTAGCCACAGCTCTAGATACAGCAGGAGCTGATACAGGATTTTTCCAAATTTCTAAAATTGGTTCCTTTAAGGCATCATTAAAAGGTAGTAAAGGTTCAGTCACTGAAGAAGGAGAGTGAAGGACCTCTGTGAGCAGATTAGATTTAAACTCTGCAGATGGTAGAGAAATGTTCAATACATTTGCAGCTTTCTTTATCACCACATGATAAGGTGTCACATCTTTTGAGGGTTCATTAGAAACCGAAACAAGGTCCCATTCAGGTGACAGTTCAAGGCCACTAGCTACAGATAGGTCCTCAAAAGGGTCCTCAGAATCATGAAGCTCGCCTTCCTCTAGATTTTCCTCTCTATATCTCTCCTCATCCATCAATCTTTGGGCTTCACGCCTAGATCTCATCTTCACATTCGAAGCCGTCGGATCCGCAATCGACTCCGACGGAACCGGAGCCAGTGTAGAACTCGACGTCGGACGAGGAAGAGATTCACGACGTCGCTCAGGGTTCGGCATCATAGTTGACGGAACCGGAGTCGAAGGAATCGGAGTCATCGATCTCGGCGTCGATGGCTTTGGTGTCGAAAAAGCCTCGCCGGAGTCGGATAATGCCAATGTGGAGCCGGAGCCGGCATAAAAGGCATAAAGGGCGCAGGTGCATAGGAATGAGGAACACCCAAACCATATGCCATAGGACCCATAGGACCAGTAGGAGCCCCAGAGGTATACATAGCCCTTGAATAAATTCCGAACATCGCATTCAGGAAATGCAAAGGGTCTTGACCTGGAGCCGGGAAGGCTGGGTATGAACCCCCAGGTTGCTCTTGAGGGCGTGGAGTCAAAACGACGTCGACCTCTTCTTCAGGCTGGCGTACCGGAGTCGTACTACCTTCGGGCATCCGAGCTCCACCCTCACCAACCTCCTCCTCCTCACCTTCATCCTCCCGACCTGAAGGATGGGATGGGTCCGGAGATGGAGCACACTTCTGCTTCGGTGAACTCGGTGAGTTCGCATGCGATGCTTCAACCTCGACATCGTGATCCTCCGAAGCCGACGAAACTACCTTCTCAATCAGTTTCACTTGTGACTTCGGCTTGGAACCAGACTCCTTCCTCGATCGATGTCGGGATTCATGGGTTCTCTTTTTATGCTTCTTTCTAGAAGACCTCGAAGCATGGGCTGATGACGAATCCGATCGCGACCTCGATCGAGATCTCGACTTCGAACGACGAGTTCGCGATCTTGATTTTTTCTTTTCTTTTCCTCCTTTAAACTTAGCAACTAGAAGTTTTGCTTCTCTCTCCCGGAGGGCCTTTGGTGTCATCTTCTTGCAGGATTGGCAGTCCTCGACGTCGTGGTCGGAGCTCAGACACCACAAACAGCATTCATGCGGATCTGTAATGGACATTATTCTGTTACATTCTCTGCAAGCTTTAAATCCAGTCTTCTTCGAAGTCATGATGAAAACGAGAAGACAAAGATACTAGAAATTTAGATAGTAACAAAGTTACACTAAAGGCTACAGACGATCCCAGAAAACCGTTAGCGTCGACGACGCGGAAAAAAGGGAACTGATGTCATCACGCCGGCGTGGGCCTATTGTAGGCGTCGGTGACGTCAGCGGAGTCACGAGCGATGCCGTGCCTCTGTGACGTCCGAGTCCACGTCGGCGCGAAGCTACAAAAAGAATTTCCGAATGTTGCTGACGCAAGGGGATATTCACAAGGTGAGGAATCCACACGGCAGATGTATCTATCAGAAACCCTTAGCCATGCATGTCTTCTTAACATGATACTGGTGTTTATGGATCTTGCTGCAGTGTCTGCTGCGTCTAAGGCGCACTTAATGGAAGTGTTAGTTATTATTTTCCCTTCTTGTAGCAGCTGATCTGCCCTCTTTTGGTGTTCCTTAGGGAGATGTGTAATGAGTTTTTCCAACTCATCATAATGAGCTCTATCATAACGTGCAAGTAGCGCTTGAGTATTTGCTAAGCGCCAGCTGTTTGCCGCTTGGGATGCTACTCTTTTGCCAGAGGCATCTATTAACTTTGACTCTTTGTCAGGAGGAGGAGCTTCTCCTGCTGTTAGTGAGTTTGCTCTCTTACGAGCGTATGATACTACTAACGAGTCCAGAGGTATTTGTCCCTTAATAAATACTGGGTCTTTTGGGGCTGCCTTGTATTTTTTGTCAATTCTTGGGTTTAACACCCTAGCTCTCACAGGATCTTTGAAAATGTCTGATGTGTGAGTGAGGAGACCCTTAAGCATAGGTAGGGTCCCTGAAGATTTCTGTGCAGCAGGTAGTGATTCTAAAAGGAAATCTTCTATCTGAGGTTCTGCATGTAAATCTACCTTGTGGTATTTTGCTGCCCTATTAATCAGTTGTGCAAAACCCGAATTATCAGGAGGAGAGGGTTTTGAGGGATACAGGTAAGGGTCATAATCAGTATCTGACACTGCGTCCTAATCCTCCCATGGGTCTGTGTCTTCTGGGATAGTATTGTTATCATCCCTAGGAAGGTCCCCATCCCCTGTGTCACTTTCTACATCTGTTTGAGGTGTAGATGGGCGTGGTGTAGAAGGTCTAGGAATAGCTGGCAGAGTATGAGGAAGAGGAGAAGAGGGTGTGTCCATAGGCTGTGGAGAAAGGGGAGGAGTTGTATTTGTCCCCATTGTTCTCTTTTTAGGAGGAGGGACCTTGTCCTCCAACGGCTGAGTCTTCCTCTTTTTAGGTAGTTTTGTCACCACCATGCCAGTTTGTGGATCGATAAACAAAGTCTTTTGTTTTGGATCTGTTTGTTGCTCCTGTGTCGGTACCGAAGTTTTTGAGTCCGAAAGGTGCTTTTGCTTCTGCGTCTCGGTGTGATGTGTTTTCGGCACCGAGAGTTTGCTCGAGTCCGATTTTTTCGGTGTTGAGGGAGTCTTCGACGTCGAAGCATGTTTCGGTTTCGACATAGGTTTCGACTGCAAGCTCTCTTTTGTATGGAGCTTCGGTGTCGATGTCGACCGTTTTTCGGATCCGACATGGTGGGAGGCCGAATGTTTCGGTTTCGTTGCCGAGCCGGAAGGCGGGGCGTCGGAAACTTTTTTCGGTTGTCTGACCGGGCTCGAAGGCGGGGTCAACACCAATCGGGGTCGCTTTTTCGGTAAAGGGACGTCGTCACTCATGGTTTGATGAACGTCGATTTCTTCAACTTCAGACTCGTCCGCTTCAGACCCCGACCCGTCCTCCTCTTCTTCTTCCTCCTCAGGGTGTTGGACCTCGAACAGTTCTGGGATTGCATCTGACTCCATCCTCGACATCTCGTGTCTTCGGGCTCGACGGTTTCTAATCGTCGACTTGGAGGAGAAAGCCGCACAGGCTTCACAGTCCCTGGATTCGTGGTCAGGTGATAAACAGAGGTTGCACACCTCGTGTAGGTCCTTGTGTGGGAATTTAGCACCACACGTTGGACATTTTTTAAATGGAGTCCTTTCCATGGACTCCGGGCTGGACTACGTCGAATTAGGCCTCCCGGTCTCGTCGACGTAGAGTTGGAATTTTTTCTTGACGTCGAAGCGCGTCGAAATGTGGATAAAGTCGCGTTCGATCAACAATCCCGTCAAATTGGAAATGGAATACGCGCCGAAATATAACTTTTTCCTCGAAGTCGACCCGGAGCGCTTCGATCCTCATCTGAACCCGATGGCGGAAAAAAACAATCTAAGGATGGAGCCGATGCCCATGCGCACTATCACCCAAGGGAGGAGTCACCAGCCTCGTGACTACAAAAGACTTCTCCAAGAGAAAAACAAGTGCAATCATCCAAGCACAACACCAGATGGCGATCTATTAATAAATGTACCATCTGCAGGTCATATGCCTCGAACCCTCACTTACAAAGGCCACTTCATGACATCAATAGACCTCAGTGTTGCACAATTTCCTCCCCTCACTCTTTTAAGCCTTCAAAAACATGGCTGTTTTTAATTTTTATTATTTTACCAAATATTTATAAAACAATTATCCTTGACATGGTTAACTCTCTATATTTTGTTGCCCATCAACAAAAACTCCCCATTCCCCAATGAGACGGAAGATGTCAAACCCAAGGTTGCGGTCCAACTGAACCCAAGACACTAATGCTTCTGCAGCCACTAGGAAGCCCTGGACTCTTAGGTAAAACTTGCAGGCTACTTCCTGGGATTTCAGAACCATATTTAGTAGACTTTGAAGCGTTCTTGCTCTGTCATTTAGAAGAGATACAATTTTCTTGAGTGCTTGTGTAAACAAATTGGGTTACCGGTTGGGAGTGGGGGACAACCCACTCAGGCAACAACCACAATCCTGGTCGGCGTGGACCACAAAAGTCACCAAATTAACCTGTGCTTAACATTCTTGTACCTTTGCAGAAAGTAGTCAGGCTTAACTTAGAGGCAATGCGTAAAGTTTTTATGCAGCACACTAACAGCAATAAAATGAAAATGCCACAGAAGAAAATCTTAAACCAATTTACAAACATAGATTGAATGTTAATCAATAAAATGATACCAGAAAATCAAATCAGCAGAACTTGAGATATGGAATCTCAAAGTTTTTAGGTAAAAATGGCACCTAAAAGTACAAAGAGCCACTTGCAGCATTCTGGCAGTACTGGACCAGGGTGTGGGGGTAGGAGTGAGAAGTCATAAGTTAAGGCTGGCTGTGAGGGAGACAGGTTGGACCAGGGACCAGGTTAGTTTCCCTGAAAAGTTACCTTCTTAGTACGCTTGCGGACGGTCACAGCTGTTGCGCAAATTTCCGATTGGGAGTCGTGGACAGTCTTTGCTAGAGCTTCATGTTGGTGGTCACTGTGGACTGTCGTTGCAGTAGCATGAAGTGCACATCTTGCATTGCATGGGGTTGCTGTAGCGTAAAGAGCATGTCTCACCAGAGCTTCACATTAGCGGTCATTCAGGCAGCAGAGTTATCGTCAACAATGAGCCGGTTTGTGGTTTCCAAGAACACAAACTATAGGATTTCACCTTTTCTTCTTTGGAGGTGCTCAAATTAATACCAGACAAGGGTCCAATACCTGGGGGCACCTCTTGGGTATTAGAAACTCACTCCAGCAGAAGCCAGCAGGGCACAGGTAAGTCCATTTGCAGATGCGGGTAATGCAGATCAACTGCAGGGAGGCTCTTGCTATGTCCCTCTAGCTCAAACAGGAGGTCAGCCAATTGACCCTTGGAGTCACTCAGGTTAGACTGGGATAAGGTTAAACAGGTCACAACTTCCTTTCCAAACAGAAAGACAGCAGATCCTCTGACAGAAGAGCAGTACTCTGGCAGAAGAACAGTCCTTCTGTAATGTCCACAAGTCCTGGAGTGTTCTAAAGAGTGGCTCTGGAGGTCCCCTATTTATACCTGGTGCCAGCCTTTGAATGTTGGGGAGGCACTCTGTCCTACCCCCACTTCTGGTTCAGAAACATTCTTCCCTTTCTCTGTCAAATCTCCCAATGGTTGGGGTGACATTAGATTGGCGCCAGGGTCCTTTGTGTGGGCTGGACGGCTCCAACAACCCAGACGCAAGTCAGGGTATTCCTTGACTTGAGTGAGTACTACGGGAGGTTTATGAATGGGTATGGTAAACTTGTGGCACCCCTCACAGAGCTGACCTCCAAGACGCAATCAAAGAAGGTAAACTGGACAGTGAGCTGCTAAAAGGCTTTTGACACCCTAAACAAAGCAATGTGCTCAGCACCCATTCTAAAAAGCAGCAGATTATTCTAAGTAATTCCTAGTGCAGACTGATGCCACTGAACATGGGATAGTAGTGGTCCTATCCCAGACCAACAAGGATGGCCATGACTAACCTGTTGCTTTCTTGAGCAAGAGGTTGCTACCCAGAGAACAGCATTGGAGTGACATTGAGAGGGAAGCCTTTGGTGTGGTTTGGTCTCTGAAGAAGCTGAGAACATACCTGTTTGGCCCTCACTTCCTTGGACAAATGGAACACAGGGCCTTTCAGATGGCTGATGCAAATGGAAGGTGAAAACCTCAAACTGTTGAGGTGGTCCATCTTTGTAGAGGGAATGGACTTTACAGTGGAGCACTGTCTTGGGACTGACCATGCAAATGGCCTTTTCGGTTTTTCCATTTAGAAGATGAAGACTCTCTTGGGAAAGGTTTGTCTCATTAGCTTTTGTTTGGGTGTGTGTTTAGGTAAGGGCCCCTTTTTGACATTTGGCACTCCCACTTTTTGTATGGTATTTGATGCCATTTTGACTGAAGTAAACGGAGTTCCTGCTAACCAGGTCCCACTTTTGGCCGCCACAAGTGTAGCAGGGTATGCTCAGACGTGAGTCCCTTGCTCACTCTGTCACTGGATTCAAGCAAGCCGGGCTGAAGACGGCTGCAATGCCAGAAACCGGTCCTCGGAAGCTTGATTCCGGTCCAGGGAAGGCATGGCTTGGCAGTTCGGGCTGGACTGTTCCCATGAGGCACAGGGTCAGACTGATTTGCATATAGCCATGTCTGAACTGGGGTGGCAGAGTGGGTTAAAGAACGGTGATGGATTAAACCCAGATCTTTTGACTGGGTGTGAGTGCTTGATTGGTTCAGATGCTCCGTCCATTACCACCCCCTTTTGTACCAACCAGGTCCCCAGTGGCAGTGCTCGTTCCCTAAAACAAGATAACTGTTCAATTGTTCTCCAACTAGAAAGACCTTCAGCACCACTCTAAGTCCCCAGTAAATGGTACTCTGGTACCTAGGACATGGGTACTAAAGAGGGTTCCAAAGTGCTTCAGCATGTATTGTTCCACCCTAAGGGACCCACCACCAGGCTCATGTAGACTGCCATTGTAGGCTGTGTGAAATTGTGTAAACAAGTGTGAAAACATGACATGATACACACACTGTGTGCTATGCCCACAGACACTGCATGCAATATATGTAAGTCACCCCGACACAAAGCCTTAAAGCCCTAAGGCAGGGTGCATTATATTACATGTGAGAACATAGCTGCCTGATCAGATATGACCCTGTGCAGTCTAGTTCAATTGCTAGATAGTGCATTCCATCATCTTGATTTTGGTGGGTTTAGGACCAATGGGACAGGGTTATGCCTCTCCCCACAGGAACTGGTCATATAGGGGATGCTGTGACCCTAAGGATAAGTAACCCATTGGCTACTACCCTTCACTACCCTTAAGTCCCCTCATCAAGCATTTAGATGGCCCCCTGACACCAGGAACTGAGATTTGCCTGACTAAAGAAAAAGGACAAAGAGCTAAAGAAGTGAGAACTGTGCGCTACCTGTGGACTTTAGCACCAAACCCTGCCTGCCAACCCCTGTCCCGACAAACAGACTCGCCCTGCCACTGTGCATCCTCCAAAAACCTAGGAGGGCTGCCAGCACTTCACCAACCAGCCAGCAACTCCCTTGAAGTGGAAAGGCCACTTTTCTTCAATCTGCAGGCACTGACCACAATGTCCGTTACAGCGATCTGCTGACCACCGACGCAGCATACACCCAGGAAGAGGTCACTGTGCTCCAGGAAGTCAGATCCGTCCCCCACGAGTTTAGAGACAACAGAACCTCCAGGAGCCGCACAGCACCGTTACTTGTGACACTGGAGCATTTTTCGCAACCAAGGCTTGTAGTATGTCTGGTCAGACACCACTGCCGCAAAGACCGACCTGCCTGCCGGGGGACAATGGAACCGATGAGTCAGACCCCGAGAGTGGGCCTATTGACTTTTTTCCTCCCCCTTTGTTGGTCTGACAAAGAGCCATGAGCACCTTTGACTCAAGGGACCAGACAGCCAAAACCCTCTATGCCTGAGCTCCCCGGCCGGAGTCGATGAATAGCGACACTGCCCCCCCCCCCCTGCTCCCAAGACCCTCACGAACTGAGCCACCACTCCCACCGCTCCCCCTCTCCCCCCCAACATTGGGAGCTCCCAGACTTGGCCCCCTCTGCAGCCTGTTTTTAGGTGCCCCGCGCTCCTTGCTAATGGTGCAGTGTGCAAGGCTACCAACCAATCCAGCACCTCTGCACCCTGACACTACAGGGCAGGTAAACCCGAACTGCTGGTGATTCTTGGGCCCTAGACTCCCCCCTACTCGCAAGTCCAAAAGGGGACCCCTGAAATAAGATTGCGAGTATCTGTATGCAGTATGTGTTTCTTTCTCCATAGGAAAGCATTACCATGTAAAGACGCATTTGTGTGACATTTTTGCTTTACTGTAAAAGTTGATAACTAAAAAAGTACTTACCCGATTACAAAGTTCTTTGTGTTGAAAATTGTATGAAAATATCTGCGATTTTTCTAAATTGGACTAGAGTTTCTTCTTTAATTGACTCAGTTTGTTCAACAAATGCTTAACATTACGCCTCTAATAAGCCTAAACTACTCGCCCACACAACCACAAAAGAGAGCAATTGGAATTATGAACTTAAGCCCTGTACGTCAATAAGGGTTGTCTGGAATTTCTACATAGTGTACCTAATTTTGGTACACTACAAACAAATCCAGCTTCCTACAACCACCAAGGGCATGAAATAGTACAAGACAAGAATGTTTTGTGATCCCATCCCAGGGCCTTTTGGTCTACCTCTAAGATTTTAACTAACAATGTCTGCTGGAAATAATGGATACTGATCATGCAATAGCTACTGAGCATAATCCATCAACAGTAGCATCAGATAAAAATCTTAATATCAATTCATTTAGGCTATTAATTCAGTACTGTCTTACACTTTGTGCATTATATCAAAAAGCCCCTTTGTGCCTTGTCTCCAGGCTGAACAGGTTCCGACAAACACCTATGATGTTAAGGGCATATTAGAGAATGCAACCCAAAAACATATATATCTGGACAATAATAATACACACCCATGGCATTAACATCAATGAAATAATTTGAGACTTTGATACTTTAAAAGGGACCTCTGCGGTAATAGGACTAAACTAATGTATGAGACTAGTTTAAAGTACCACCACAACTCATTTTCATGTAAGGACTAGACAATATTGGCTAAATATACTCAATGCTGGAGGGAAACAACTTGCCTTACCATGCACTTGTAATGGGCTGCTGCTTTTTTTGCATTAAATATGTGGAGCTTGCCCCGGACTTCATTTTCCTCTTCGCCTGCATGACAGAATCCACATTTCTGGCGGACATCACTGGGGCTTACTCTGAGTGGAGACCGGTCTCTCTAAATACATATATATATATACATATTTTAAAAAAAGCATTGCAAGGTTCAAGTACCAAACAATATGCAGTTAAATAAAAACATACAGTGTGCAGAATGTCAAGATAAATATTCATCTATACTACAAACAAACATACAAAACTACTAGGAAGCCAATAGGTTTTGCCTATTCAAGATCTGTGGCAATGCAGTCTCCCTCAAAGAAGTAGAGGTTCAGGGATGGATGGATGGATGGAAGTGTGTGAGTGTGACATATACAATAATAAATCCTTGCAAACACGTCCTGCATGAGTAGACATGTACATGAGCACTTAAAGTGTCTGCAACAAGTGTGTGCATGTTGTTTGAGACACACGCACTTCATGATTCATTCACAGTTGGAGATACAAGCAGCTCAGCAAGGCTCGGAGAGCTCAAGATCTGTACAAACCCGTCTGTCTTTCTACTGAACATGGAAAATGCCTCAACCCCAACTGTCCCCACAAACAGTGGGTCCCAAAATCCAAGAGCTTGGTTTTCTTGCAGGCAAGTCTTACAATGAGCCCTCTGTCACCTGGAGATCGCAGAGGAACTGGTTTTAAATTCCACTTCCTCCCTCCCGATAGATTAGAAGACCGTGCATGTAATGATCAGAGAGATAGGTGCTGCGCCCATGAGCTGTGCAAACACAGATAGGCGCTTCACACTTGGACTGCTGCCGTGTGGGGAACGGGCAGGAAGTGAGGGTTAAGGGAGGTTGGACAAGGGATTCAGAGAGGCGAGTGCATATGAAAGGCCCATTGGGCTGGGGAAGGCAGTAACAAACATAATATCAGGAATATCCCATTTGCTTTTATCACTCCAGAAATGCAACACTCAAGCAGACCAGTTCACGGGGCTGTCATGCAGGACATAGAGTACTTCTGCATACACTGTGCTTGGTAATGCACACTGTACTTTAGTCAGAAACATCACATTATAAGCAGTGCCATGGTGTACATGAATGGGCAGCGCAATGCCATGGTGGTGGGCTCAATACTGCTCTGGCTGTGACACACTAAGGTGTTTTTCACGTCCCTGCAATGCTTCCCTGAAATATCCATAGGGAGAACTGTAGCGGCAGCAGTGTGTGCTCGGTACTTCTTCCGTACTACCAGTGCTTTGCCCTAGCCACTATGCTGCCAATGTGCCTGATGCTCTCTGCCCTGCCATATAGGTCCAGGTGGTGCTGTGCCGACCTGTGGTCTTAAGCATGGGTGAGGGCGTGGAGCAGGCTCCGTTAGCTCGGAAGAGGTCTGTGCAGGAGGGAGAGTGAGTGACCCAAGAGCAGCTACTAGACCCGCCTCGCAGCACTCCTCCTCAAAACTCTGTCACAGTTCGAAGGACAGCATTGTGCATACCAAATGTGCCTCAGACTGGCTGGGCAGCCCCAGGAAGCACGCACTGCAGGAATGTATCCACCCTTGCAGGTCCTACTGCAGACCAGGCAAGCAGGCACTGAAAGTAAGGTGTCAGGATCTGGCAGCTTTCTTTGGAGGGCAAGGGAAAACAATGAGAGCAAACACAAGCCGGAGGTGGGTGTGGGACAGAAAGAGACAGAGGCAGACTCAGCCTCACATACGCTGAGACATAGCACCGAGGACAATCAATGGGGCACAAACCACACAAGGAAGGAAGCACCAACAACGGACAGTGGGAGGAGGGCAGGGCGACAAGCAACGCAGGGGAGGGGAAACAGCAGACACATGCACTCTTCTAGAGTATATATGAAGGAGAGGGACTGCAGTGGAGTAAAAAAAAAAAACATTGGAGTACATGTTAGAGCCTGCGGCCTTTGGAAGGACAATGGCTGCAGGACGCAGTACTTGGTCCAAGCTCAGTGGAATGGATGAAAACTGAAGCCTTGGAAGTAGCCAGAGGTGAGGAGGAGGCACAGACAAAGAGGAAGCAAGGAAACTAGAGTGAAGTGGAACCCAACAAATGGTTAGTAATGGCTGGGCTTTAATCCCTTTTTTAAGTTTATTTTTTTTTCTTTACAAGAGATTTCGCAAGCACAGCGCAAGTGGTGTGCAGGTGAAGCTTAAACGCTGAGGGCTCTTTTGGGATTCAAACGATGGAGTCTCTCTTCCTCTATTGAGGGGAAGAGGCAGGGCAAAGAAAGCCCGGATGGAGATACCTTGTCCAACATGAAAAGGCATCTCTACTACTACTAGCAGTAAGAATGCAGCTCGAGAACTCAGCAACAGCATATCTTGGAAAAAGGCTAAATAAAGCAGCGGAACCAAACGTTTCCGCAACTCCCTTATGCGACAAGCTGCACTTATCACTACCAAAAAAAAAAAATTTTCAGGCTCAAACGGTGTAGTGGGCAACTGCATTGGCTCAAAAGTGGTGCACATTAAAAATTTGAGAACCAGATTCAAGTAATACTGTGGCATCACTAAGGACTTTGGGAGGAACATATGATTTAAATCTTTAAGAAGCCTCAATACAACAAGTGGTTTGAACAGAGAAAGCTGAACCGGCAACTGTAAAAAAAAAAAGCCAAAAGAGCAGACAAATGGCCTTTAACACTGCAAGTCGTTGCTAGGCCTACAATAAAACAAATAATAAAGTGTTTGACAGTTTGGCAGATTAAAGGTCGAAGCCACAACCCTGTCCCCGTGGCGGGTGTACACCGACTTTTGTAGAAGGGAGCCTACCTTCCAATATTACATTAATTACACCAAGAGGAAGATCAAATGGAATCTACTGCCACAGTTCAAACTCCATGCATGGAGGTGTAGGTAGTACAGACCTGGGTGCTAGACCCTGCTCTGCTACGGAGACAGAAGACCCCCTTAGCGACAGCTTGGTTAGAGGATGGATGGCAAGGCCTACAGCTCTAACGCTACAACAAAAACTGGACCAATGCTATTATCCTGAACCGGTCCTGCTGCAGAAAGGCATTCAGATGGCAGAGGTCTAAGAAAGAACAGAGGCCTCAGTCCTTTCTTGACATAAGGAAGTAGCAGGACTAACACCTTGTTCCTACTTCCAAGTCTGGAATTCTCTCAATCCTTTGTTGAAGAGGGAGTGCACCTCCTGCTGCAAAACAGACAAGCAGTCCTCAATCAGCCACCTGATAGAGGTGGAAAGTGTGGCAGAGAACAAAGAAATGGGAGGGCATAGAACAGTTGAATAATTAGGAGGGCACATCTGTTGGATATATTAGCTTGCTACCCTTGTGGAAAAATGGCAAATTCTGACTTCTACGGGGTGGCTGTGTACCCAAAAGGACACCCTAAAGTGGTTTAAAGTTGCGAGTAGTGGAGGGGTGGGGGCACTGAGCTGCACGTTTCCCTGGTGGCCTAGGAGTGGTCTCTGGGAGCCATGACCCCAAAAGCACTTAGAAGGGTTGATGTGCAAGTGAACGGATCTGGCTTGGATGGTACTGGAAGCCCCTGGTGGATCCCTGAAACTCTTTGAATCACTCTAGGGTTGAATCTGCTTTCTCACTAGAGATGCACGTGCTATTAAATGGTAGTCATTAAGGATATCTAAACATCCCCAAAGAAACCCCTGGACCTCATCCAAGGGTGGTACCAAAGCTCTACAGCCTGGCCCAAGTCGTGTCCAGGCAGATTGCTAAGGACATTTAGCTGCATCCCTTCCACCCTGTATACTTTGGACTAAAGACACTTGCATATCTTCTGGGGCAATCTGTAAGACCTGACCGACCATGTCCCATAAAGGATGGCTGTTGTTGCTAAGAAGGCAGCTGGCATTCACAGATTATAAGGCAAAGTTGACAGAAGGAAACATGTGTTTGCCAAAGGCTTCCATCTATTTTGATCCACTGTCAGGTGGGGTTGTAGGGAAGGGGTTAAGTTTAACTCTACCGTGGAAGCCTGAACCACCAACCTCTTCAGCATAAGATGAAGCCTGAAAAATTCAGGGTCTATTGTAGCTGATCAGTGGCGACCAGGGCGGTCAGATCATGACAATAGGGAAGTGCCCCTTTTTGACATGGTCAACCCCACTTTATGCCTGGTATCTGATGTAAATTTGACAGAAGTGCACTGAGTTCCAACTATCCAGGTTCCCAGTGCCAGATCTTTCTCCCTAAAACTGTACCATTGGTTGCCCAATTGACAATACCTTTAGCCTCCCTCGTAAGTGGTACCCCTGCTGGCCTCTGCCGCTTTTGATATGCAACCCAAGGCTTCCCTAGACAGGGGAAATGCCACCCCTTGCCCCCTGGCCCATTTGGCATCAGGACAGGCAGGAAAATGAGTTAGAGTACAAGTTTGGGGGAGTTGGAGGAGTAAACAACCTAGGTCGTCCTCCTGGTACGTAGTTTCAAAAGAAAACCCAAGGTGTTGGGTTTAGAGACCTAGCTTAAAGACTGATGGTTACATAGGAGCACTTGTAGTTAGACTATGTGTAGTGCAAGTTGTGGGGGAGTGGTGGAAAGTGATTAAAACTACCTTGCTAGTGGGCCTTAACAAATGTAATTCTAGCTCCTAGGTTGGTATGTCTAAAAAGGGGGTTGCACTGAGGAACCTACCTATAATGAGTTGGACCACAGTGTGAGATCAACATGTTTCGAGCTACCCCAAGCTGTTCCTCAGGACCACACAGGGACCAGCCCTGTGTTTGCCACTCCTAACGTTCCTAAATAGGAAATAAACAATTTTGAAGTATAGAAAAATAATGAATAAAGTGAACGCTGCTACTAATAAAGCATGCGCTGATGATACATACGTTCCTAATGTCACATTGTATACCTGAAATGGTAAAATAAAAATTGCGTTAGAAAGCAAAAGCCCCCCTCACTCTTGAGAGAGGTTGGTATTAATCTATGTCCACTGTTGTTGTGCTCCATAATGGCGCGTGCAGTCTTTCCAGACATCGTGCCTAGAAATATTAAAAAACATGCTTGGTAGTCTTCACAGGTAAGCGGGATTGTGCCTAAATGGAATCAGAGGCATGCTTATCTGACGCGCAGTGTACGTGTCTATTAAACTAACATCAACATTCAATCACCACATTTAGCAGAGTAAAATCGATAACACGCTCCATGTATACACAAGGTTAAGTAATTTGTTATTTTTTAGTCGGAGAATTCTTGCTCCATGGACTCGGGGGGGGGGGGGGGGGGGGGGGATTGGTGTCTCCCTATGAAGTAATCCTGCCAAAAATGAGATGTAATCAATGTTAGCATTCCAGGTAGGTATATAGGTTTTTTGCGACCTCCCGCGGTCATCGGCGCCATGTAAGGAAATAAGTTTAGAGTATTTAGCCAGATCGAGTGCAGAAAATTACGTCAATAGATTCATCACCATTGGAGTATTGTAATTAATTGCTGTACCTGTGGAAATACGGGCACTTACTTCATTTGAAGGGGCGCCACGTAGGAAAATTAGTTAGCCAGGAGGCATTTATTTGTTTGTTAAGCTTGTAGAGCGCGACAGCTACCCAAAAAGGGTTTCCCGGCGCTAGATAAGGCAGTGTGCTTGAGGACCGAAGTTGCCAAAGTACTGGAAACTTTATTGATTGAACAGCCAGGTCTTGATGGCTCTGCGAAATCGGACATAGCTGGTTTCTGTCCGGATGTTCAAGGGGAGAGAATTCCATAGCTTAGGGCCTAGAAGAGAGAAGGACCTACCACCCATTTTAGAGAGTCTGAATTTAGGCACGCTGAAATAACCTTGGGATGAAGATAGGAGGCAGCGTGTAGGAACGTAGGTGTGAACAAGGGATTGCAGGTAGCGAGGGGCAGTACCCCATTTTATTTTATACATGTAGCTCAGGGTTTTAAACTTGACTCGACTCACCACCCTGAGCCAATGTAAGTCACAGAGGTGTCCGGAAATGTGATCAGTACTGCGACATTTACATAGCAGTCTCGCAGCAGCATTTTGTACTAGCTGTAAACGTCTTGTTACTGCCTTGGTTGCCCCTAGAGGGGCATGTCCCCCTCTCAGGCTAGTACCAGCCCTAAGGTGGGCTACCTGATGTGGACACAACTTTTAGAATCCCACCATCTTAGTTTTAGCTGATTTAGTCTCTTGGGGGGGGAGTTATACCCACAGGAAGTGGCTTTATAGAGGGTGGAGACATCCTAAAGGTAAGTAGACCATTGGCTACTACCGGTCACTCCCCTTGTGTCACGGGGCGGGTCTCCAGGGTGTTGACTCCGACGTAGACCCCGAGGCGGGCATGGACTGGTGGTCGGCTGTTCCCCCCCCTCACTCCCCTTTCTGTTTCCATACTGCAGTCTACCTCCTGGCCGGAGGCATGGTCCCTGAGTGACGCTAGCGCCCAGTGGAGAAACTGGGAAGAAGACCCTGCAGCATGCGGCTCCTTTAAGTTTGACAGCGAGGAGAACGAGCCTCCGCCCCCCTGGTGCGCCACAGAATCAAAAGGAGACGCGACCCGGAAGACGACGGACGGCGTTTCCCGAGGAGAAGGCGTGAGAGACCTGAATGTGGAGAGCGAGACGAAAGAAGACGGAGAAGCAAGTTGGACGAGCCCAGCAGCTGACGACAAGCCAGGAGGCCACCGGTTCTGCGAAGCGCCCCGCCACGGTCCCACGGGAGGAACGTGGCTCACAAAGGTACGGGGCAAAGTGGCGGGCTGGGTCTCTCGAAGTGGCAGTTCGTATGTGTGAATAGACCCGTGTACATAATCTCCAGTCTCCAGAACCTCCCCCATCCCTCACGCGCACTTACAGCACAGGAGCGGATGGTGTTACGACTGCACAAAAGCACTAGGTGTCCTTCACTCCCCTGGCCCCTGTATTGAAGTGGGACGAACAATGGACTAAAACCCCTTTTCTTGTTGTTTTCTCTTCGCCTCCCTGCACCGAGAGAGAGAGAGGGAGAGACCCCAACCTCTACGTGACCCCGAGAACTTGAGGACTGGCGGGCTCCCACAGCTGGAGGGACCGAAACACCCTGGACCGGCCGGTGTTCCCAAGAGGGGTCAAAACGGAACCGGACGAGTTTACCCGACTGCGGGTATCAAGTAGAAGGCGTAAAGCCTATCTCAAAATAAAACCTTCATTGAAATCCCTATTTCAGGTGTCTGACTCAGTCCCTTCCACCCCTACACCTACCGAACCCCTAACACCTTGACACCCCAAAATTGAGTATTTAGGTGGCACCCCTGACACTCGGAAAAAGGTTAGACGGACCAATAAGACGAGGACACAGAGAAGTGCAAGAAAAGGCGAGAACTGAAGAGCACTGTTGACTTTTGGCGCCAAACCCTGCCTGCCGCACTAAGTCTTGACAATCGCAACCCAGCGACTCATCCTGCAACTGAACTGCTGCCGCCAAGAATCCCTGTGGCTGCCAGCACTTCACAGATTACCAGCAAATCTCCCTTGCGGTAGAGAAGCTACTCCCCTGCGGCCGCAGGTTCCGAAATGTAAAGTCCGGCCTACCGAGCTACCACTCCCCAGCCAGACGCAGCAGCTCCACAGGAAGAGGACCTTGTACTCCTGAAGGTAAGATCTGCCCCCCCCCCCCACCAAATGAGAGAACACCAGGATTAACCAGAGCTGCACAGGACCAATAACTGGGGCACCTGACCCCTTGCAGCAAGCCAAGATTGTGAGAGTGCAGTCAGGACTCCAACTACTATAAGACAAAGCAGCTGTCGAGGGATATCAGCACCACAGATACCCACTTCCAGAGGGGTCCAGCTGTCCTGATTATCCACCAACCGGTGAGACCTACGCCCACAAGGCTCTAGGCTGCACAGAGCCCAGCAGACCTTTCTACTTTGCACCTGCGCGCCCCAGCCTGGGTACCAACGAATCTGCTGTGCCCCCCTTGTCCCCAAGACCTTTGTGACCCGAGCCTCCCATTGGGAGCTCCCGGACTAGTACCAATGTACCCCACTGCAGCCTGTTTTCAGGTGGACACCCTTCTTTCTATCGACATAGCGTGCACAGCTACCAACCCAACCAGCACTTCTGCACCCAGATGCCCGAGTGCAGGCAAGGAGTAACTGCTGGTGGTACTTTGGACCATTGTGCATAAAGGCACATTTAAGTAACTGGTTAACTTACCTGCACAATTCAATATTTTAAAAAGTACTTACTTGATAAAGAAGTTCTTGGAATTAAAATGTATAAAAAATACAACATTTTTCTAAATTGGTCTTGTATTTATTCTGGAGTGTGTGTCTCAATTATTGTCTCTGTGATTACAACAAAGGCTTAGCATTATCCTCTGATAAGCCCAACCGCTCGCCCGCACTATGACAAAAGAGCGAGCATTTGGTTTTTTATTTTACCCTCTGTAAACTAATTGGGGTTTGCCTGGACACACAGTGTACCTTGTTTTGGTCCATTATATAAAGAGCCTGCTTCCTACAATGATTTTGGACATCTGCCCAAGAGAATGTCTGCAAAGGCTTCATTAACGGGCAGGAGTAGTTTGGTAGGGGCCTGGTAAGGCTGAAAGAACTCTGCGCAGGTATTAGTTTTAACCTCTGGCTAGGAGATGCAGGTCAAGGACTTCTGCTGCTCATCTCATCACAGCTGGAAAAAAAAAAACTATCTCTTCTACAGCTGGGCCAGGGGGATATACCAGTCAGTTGTCTGGGGAGGTACCCATCTCACTAGCATCCTGTAATTCATTCTTCATAACACTTGAACTCTTCATATTGTGGGACAAATTTGGCACCCTTATCATATTATTGGTTATCATCAGAATCCAATCCAAAAAGTTGATGCAGGGCGTGCACGGCCGCATGGTAGAAGTCATGTGACACAAGCAGAAGGAATGAGAGTCGGCTCGGCCTGGCCTAGGTGGGTTTGGAACAAGGCCTTGGCTGAGACGTTTGGCTTGGCGGCAGAACCGACTAAAGGTTGCGCTGTCTCCTCTGCAGTAGGTGGAGTCAACTTCAATGTCAAAGGGACTGGCACTTGGACCACAAAAGCACAGAAGCTGGTGCAGAACTTGAAGCGGGTTCAAGAGACACTGAGTACAAATCTACCAGTAGAAACGGGACTAGAGGCCCCTGCGGATCTTTGAGATCCAAAGGCACGCCAGAGGGAACTGGTAGCGTGATGAAAATACATTGCATGTCCTCACTGCTGAAAATACAAAGCATGGCCTCTCTGAAGGCCTCTACTTGCTGCACCATCGCTGAAGGACTTGGAAATTCCGGGTGCAAATTGACCAGCCTCTGAATTGGCTCTTCAGGACTTCGGGAGCGAGACCGAGAAGGCCGGAAAGGGACAGACTCTTGCTTGAATTACTTATGCTTATTCTTGGACCAAGATCTGCCAAATGATTGACTTCAGGAGCAGAAATTAGACCTTCCTTTTAAAGTCAATCAATCACAACACGACACCTTGCAATGTTTAGCTACAGAGCTATGCAATGACATATGTCAATCAGGTTCATCTGGGCCCAGTCGTTGCTGATCTGGGAGTCTTGTACTGGTCCACACACACTAATCTCAGCGCTTTCTAAGGGTGGGAACTAGAGGCACGGGGCTTAGGATTGCTCATGTTCAGAATCGACGCGCGCAGACAGATAGAGACATGCCTCCACCCACAGTATTGCGCAAGCGCGATAATTGCACTACGGCACACTGACAGCAGAGTGGTAGCCAGTAACAAGTGAGGGTAACAAGCATGCGCCGGACTTTCACTTCTCCCCAGGCGCATGTGCGTTGCCTACACCATAGACATCTGCAACCTAAAGAGACGTCATCAACAGGCGTTATGTACAGACGCGATGAAGGGCTAATGATAGAACTCCTCATGTTCAATATAGACGTGTGCAGGCAGATAGAGACACGCCTCCCCCCAGACGGCCAGGCGCCGCCCGAGAAGGACACAGGAAGTATATCTCACGCCCCCAATTAACACTCGTTATCCAGTTAATTGGCCACTTAACTAGAGTACATATACCCCCTGGGTCTTCACCACTTTCCATTGACGGGGAAACTGAGAGGATGCCTCTGGGAAGAACGGCTGGAAGCACTTGAGCCATACAGTAAGAGGGTGTATGACTGGTTGTGAATGTGAGAGTGGAAGGGTGTTTTCACCCTCTGGGGAACAGATTGTTTGGACACTAGCCCACTGGAATGATAACCGTTAATCAATGTTGAATGGACAATGTGTGTTGGCAGCTTTTCTGACCAATACTTCTGACCCCATGTACTTCTCATTTCCAGAAAGTCAAAGTAGGTCCTTCCACCTCCACTCTCCCATGGAGCAAGTAGGATAGGATTTAGGGTACGAGTTGATATGGTACTATTTCTTTTATTTTGACTGAAAGATGACACGGTTACTTGTCACGTGTCTCATAAAGACCACACCACGCACGCAATAGGTTTGACGCCGTATGGATGGTATAGTGTGCCATTTGTGTACATACTCACACGCTTTGGTCTGTATGTCTCTCCTTTTGCTTCCTTGTTTGTTTCCTACAGAGTCACTTGCAGTGATACTACACCACGAGGGGAGCTTTAAGCTCACAGCCCCCTCCACTTTAGAGGAAGGTCCCCCTCTTTTTACACTAGGTGTGAGAAGGTGAGCCCTTGGGTAGTAACCTTCCCTTTGATCCTTATTTTTATTTATTTATTTATTTTTATTTTGAGAGCTTTATATAGCGCGAACAAGATCTTTGCAGATATCAGAGCGCTTTACAAGGACAAGGGGGTCATAGACTAATAGACTGTAGTAGTTGAGGTAGATAGGTAAAAGGTGCATAGTTACATAGGTAGGTCACAAGAGGTAGGTCAAAGGTGAGGTAGTGTCTTCTATCATAGATTAGGTACAAGGTGCATAGTCAAACAGTTGTGCCAATAATATAAAAGTACAAAAATAAGGAGCATATACTTGTTTAAGCGATCTTAAAATACTTAGCATGAAGATAGGCATAGTTGAGGTAGGAGATGAGTACAGGGTGTATAGTCACACAGGTGCATCAAAAGTACAAGAGTAGGGAAAGTTGAGGTGGTGTAGGTACAGTATGCAAAGTCAGACAGGTGCGTCGACAGTATAAAAATGTACAAAGAGGGAACGTATACAATCACATAAGTCGATAAAACAAGAAATACAAATAGTCCAAGGGGTCAGGCAGGTAGTACAGAGCGGATTCTTGAGATGCAGGATAATAGATCATGTGTATTTGGCCATGAGGATCGCTTTTACTTCTTTCTTGAAAAGTTTGTTGGAGGAGATGAGCCTGGTTTCAGGAGGGAGTGAGTTCCAGATCCTGGGTGCCATTCCTGAGAAGGAGCGTTTATAGGTTTTTTCCTTCCGAAATCTTCGAGGCTTCAGCAGAAGATTGTTTGTGCTTCTAGTAGTTCTAGAGCCACCAGAAATTGTCAGCTTTTGAGTGAGGTAGGCGGGTGAGTTCATGTGTAAAGCCTTGTGTGTCATGCAGGCTATTTTCAGATGTATTCTGGCTTCAAAAGGTAGCCAGTTCAATGATTTAAGGTCTGGGGAGATATGCGAGTGCTTTTTTGAGCCAGTGATGAGTCTCGCTGCAGCGTTAAGAGACGCTCTTAGGGGTGCCGTTGTAGTTAGGGGGAGCCCGCAGAGGGCGGTGCTACCGTATTCTATGTGCGGGATGACTATAGATTGTACTGCAGTTTGGAAGTCTTTGGCTGGAAGGAAGGGTTTAAGTTTTCTCAAGGTATTGATTTGGAAGTTCGCTCCTTTCGTTGCCTTGCTGATGTGCTGCTGCATGTTGAGATTGGCGTCGAGTGTTATGCCTAAAGATTTTGCTGAGTCTACGATGGTAGGCTGTACATTTAGAGCGGTTAGGTGCTTAAGCCATGTTTGAGCGGTAGAGATTTTTGCGTACCTTTCGGGGACACGAATGCAGAAACATGTCGACCAGACTTAAAACGGTGAAGGGAGAATAATGTCCCACATCACCGGTCACTTCTTTTAATCACGGTACATTTGTTCCCTAAATAAATATAATCTATGGACAAATGTAATGGTTTTTAAGTCACTTATCACTTCCCCCACGGCCATCACTTAGCTTTAGAAGTGCATCCCTGTCTCCAGGTGTATGCCCGCCCTCTATCAAATCAAGTTTTTAGAGGGCGAGGACAGCCGATGATGAAGCATGACACCCGGCGGTGTGTTAGGCCAGTTCGTCACTTTTTATGAGATGCCCCCACTGGCACTGACATCTCTTTCTAACTCTGTAGGAACGCACTCTAGGGGCAGCCTAATTTTGTGTTTTCATAGTCTTGTATTGGTCCCAAGCACAAGGTTATTGTTATTATGCTATTGGCACTTGTATAGCGCACCTACTCACACCCTGAGGTGTACCTCAGCGCTTCACTATCCCAGGTCAGCAGAATTCATTAAAAAAATCTGCATCTTCAGAAGTTTTTTTAAATTGCCCAGCTACGTACATGAACGAATTTGCAAAGGAAGTTTGTTCCAACGGAATGGGGCAAGATACGAGAAAGATCTGCCAAGAATCTCGAGGTGCCGATTCAAGGAATCTGTAGTAATGTTTTGTGTTCGTTCAAGGTAGTCTGAGGGGGCAATAATAGCAGATTCTTCTGCGCAGAAAAATTGGGGCTTTGCTGGTTAGTGCCTTGCTAGTGAGACAACATTCCTTAAAGACCGCCTGCTTTTTGACGGGTACCCAATGCTTTGCATTCAAAATAGGAGCCTGAGGGAGGATTGCAAACCCATCGGGCGGCTGCGTTCCGCCCAACATGTAGCTTGGACATCAGAGGGTTACTAGCCGCAATCAACAATGAGTTTCCATAGTCCAGGTGACTCGTAATGAATGCCTGGATTAGGGTTCTCCTACAAGCGGCCAGGAGCCTAGGAAAAGCTTTCCTCAACAGGCGCATGGTAGCAAAGCATGTGCCACAACTGGCGCTACCCTGAGCTTACATAGATAGTGTCTGATCCATCTTTATGATGAGGTTTTTTTACTACTTGCCTCACGGACGGGCCAGATCTAGTTCAGCGGCCACCAATCAGCGAACAGGAGCTCCTGAGCCTTTTCAAATACCAGTATCTCAGTCTTGTCAACGGTAAAATGAAGACAACTGCTTGTCATCCAGATTGCAATATTTTTAATGCAGTCAGAAAATCGGGATCTGGCCTTATCAATGTCATGTCCAAAAGAGATGACAAGTTGGGTGTCATTAGCGTAGGAGTATAACCTCAAAACCACATGATTTGACAATTTGCACAGGAGGTGTGTGGGAGGGGCCCATAGATGCTGAATAATGTGGTGCTCACAGAGGAGCCCTTCGGGACCCTTTTGTTAACAGGCCTTGTAGGCATCTTAAAGGCGTCAAAGAGATCGTCTGTGTCTGGTTTTCCAGAAAATCCATACGCAAATATAGCGCTTTGCCATAAATGCCCACATCATACAATCGGCAGAACAGAATAGCATGGGAGACGCTGTCAAAAGCTTCTGACACGTCCAACAGCACCACCATAACCATGCCAGTGTTCAGGTGTAGAAAGGTGGCTCATTATATAGTATATCAAAAAGAGATATACTGTGCAAAGAGTCCAGATATTCCCATTCAAGTTGAAAGGGCTTGACCTAGCAATATTAAGAAGCTCCTCTAGGGGCAGTGTGGTAGAGCAGCCTTAGGCTTATCAGAGAGGAGTATTAGACATCTGCAAATACACACAAAAGTCAATAAATGATGCACACAATTCAAGGAGATCCACATCAATTAAAAAAAATAACACGTATCTTTATACATGTTTAAGCACCATAATCAATACATTCAGGTTAGTAAGTTTTGCAAGAGATATACTTTTACGTGTAAAAAGTCAACACTTTTCAGAAGCTGCACTGTTATCCTATAGTAGGAAAAATAAGTATGGCATTCAGGTACAGTACAGTGACTTACAAGACTAATCTCCTGGACTTAAGGTGAGTATGGGGCAAGCTCCAAGGCAGCATCAACAACTCACCTCCAGTGGCACTAGGGAGGCCGGGCGCAGGGGTGATATACAGCATTGGGGGCCCAATGTTAGTCTATGGGGATAGGTTTTTGTGAAAAGAGGCTGCAGGTTTGGACTGGGAGGCCTGTCGGGCTGAGGGAGCAAGGGGACTCAGGCATCACGATGCTTGGGGATGCGGGAACACCTTTGGTCCTCTTCTCCACGGACCAGGGGCGACGAGTGAAGAGGTGTCCTTAGGCATCAGGTCTTTGTCACCAATAGCTGTCGCAGTTGAGGAGGACTTGAAACGGAGGCTGCAGCTGGCATCAAGAAGTCCACAATGAGGAAACCAGAGTAAGGAGGGTCTTTGGACAAAGTTGACACAGTTGGCCTACTTCATCTCAAGCTAGGCAACTCGGGTGCTGAGGTGCTTTCCGGCATGGGATTTCCACGGTCTTGGTGTCTCACAGCTCATTCTTTGGTAATCACATGGGAGCAGTTCCACTGGAGTTCTTGGTTCCTGGGTAAAGTGCTGGCATGTCTACCAGGCTCTGGGGACTCAGCAGCTGAAGGAGAAGTCGTCTTTTGGTGCAATTGTCGATGTCAGCAGGCAGGCCGGCAGGGTTGGCACCAAGGATGTTGCTGGGTCTTCTGTTCTTGCTCTTTGCGACTCTCCACAACAGTCTTCTTCTTGCAGGTTGGCAGGATCTGATTTCCTGGAGCCAATGGCTCACATAAATACTGAATTTAGGGGAGTGTAGGGTAGTAGCCAATGACCAACTTACCCCTGGGGTTACTACGTCCCCTATATGACCACTTCTTGTGGGAAGTGGGCATAACCCTGCCCCAGAGTTCATAAGTTTGCCATCACCAAGATGGCTAATTCGGTGGACACGCCTAATTGACAATCTAATTTTCCTGCCTGTCTAAGAGCCAAAGGGCTCTGGACGAAGGGGGTCAGCTTCCTCTCCTGTGCGAGAAACCAGATTCGCATACCGAAGAGAGTGGGCTCTTTGAAGCTCCCCTGCCTTAGAATGCTAATTCTCAGGTTATCATGTGGGAAGAGGTGTAAACACCCTTTGCCCAAGCAACCCTTGTTTCTGACTTCCTGAGAGCTTAGGCCCTCAACCATGAGGGGCAGAAACCGTCTCTGGTGACAGGCTAGTGAAAAACAGTGTCAGCACACCAGTAACTGGTGGGTTTTCAGAGGGCACCTCTAACATGCCCTCTATGTACATGTATCAATACATCCAACATTGGCATCAGTGTGGATTTGATATGAGATGTTTGATCATGTAGCTGGGGAACTTGTTTTCACCAGTGTCCAGCACATGCTTTTAAAATGGCTTCCCTGATCACTTGTACTGGCAGCAATAGAATTAACTAGCACAGGGGTACATTTGCTCATACAGATATGCTTACACAGGTAGTATAGTGCACCATGTCTTAGGGCTGTAAGGCATACTGTTAGTTAGTTAGTTTTTGGAATTTGTATTGCGCGACAGCTACCCAAAAGGGTTTCCCGGCGCAGTCAGAATAGTAGAGGCAGCAGGAAACCAGATAATTTAATTTATCAAACAACCAGGTTTTAAGTGACTTGCGGAAGGTGATGTAAGTGGTCTCATTTCGGAGCGTGACAGGGAGTGAATTCCAGAGTGCGGGCCCTAAATGTGCAAAGGATTTTCCCCCCATCCAGGCCAGTTTGAATTTGGGGACGACAAATCTTCCTTGCGTGGCTGATCGTAGATTACGAGATCGGATATATGGTTTAGCCAGAGCAAGAAGGTAACTAGGGGCCATACCGGATTTAATTTTATGTATATAGGTGAGTGTCTTAAATTTTACTCGGCTCTCAATTTTCAGCCAGTGAAGTTTAAGTTGGTGCGTTAAAATAGATGAGGTCTTAGGAACTCTACATAGTAACCTGACTGCTGCATTTTGTGCCACCTGTAATCTATGGATTACAGATGTGTTTGCTCCCACATAGAGCACGTTACCGTAGTCCAGCCATGATGTAATCAAGGCATTGACTACGGTTTTTCTGGTCGCTTCTGGTAGCATCCAACAGATTTTTCGCAGCCATTTGATGATGGTAAAACAAGTGGCTGCGATTTTAACTGACTGGGAATGCATACTGAGGGTCTCATCAATTAGCACACTTAAGTTGTGTAATTGCAATGAGGAAGATGGAAGAAAACCCATTTTGCACAGCCAATGTTGCTGGCTGCAGAGATTTTTCTGTTTTCCTAGTGCCAGTATCTGTTTTCTCTCCATTCAATTAAAAAAATTAGATTGCATCCAAGCTGCTATGTTATTTAGGCCTGTTTTGAGTACAGAGGTGGTAGCAGTGTTATGAGCAGATAACGAGAACATGATTTGTGAATCGTCTGCATAAGAGTAAATAGACAGTCCAGATTTCTCAGCCAACTCAGCAAGTGGTCTTACTTAGAGATTGAATAACAGCGGGCTGAGAATGGACCCTTGTGGCACACCATGGGCAAAAGAGTGGACTTTCGAACAGGCATTCTGAGAGAAAACTTGAAAGGTTCTGTTTGAGAGGAAGGCTCTTATCCAGTTCAAAGCCGCTCCGCCTATACCCTGTGAACTCAGTGTATTGATGAGTACAGTATGGGATATAGTATCGGACGCGGCACTCAAATCTAACAGAATGAGTGCCACTGTTTCCCCATTGTCGAGATAGTGGCGAATGCCTTCCGTAACTCTCTGCTGATGACATTCGCTGTGCGAACTGTATGCTGAAGTGCTACATGCTAGTACGCTGTGTAATTGAATGGATAATTGCACTGCTGAATTTTAAAAGACTAAAAGCTTGTGCCCGCTGACCAGCGCTGAGAAACGATTTGATGTTCTGAGCGCGACATTATTTTTAAAAAGCACCGCGCCGATTGATTTCACTAATTGCACTGTGTGTTGATTTTTTAAATACTTTAGTTCATCCTTACCTTTAAAGCACTTGTAGACCCTGTAGCCCCGGTCCACCGCAAGCGCTAGGCTTGTTTGTGTGGAGGGTGCAGGGCGGTACCTTCTTCCGGCTTCCTGGCCGGGGCAGGCACTGATTGGGCGAGCGAGTGTGTAGAGGCGGAGCTGATGACTAGCCCGTCCTCTACATAAGCCCATTACAAACTCTTGCTCTCCCTGATGACATTCGCTGTGCGAACTGTATGCTGAAGTGCTACATGCTAGTACGCTGTGTAATTGAATGGATAATTGCACTGCGGAATTTTAAAAGACTAAAAGCTTGTCCCCGCTGACCAGCGCTGAGAAACGATTTGATGTTCTGAGCGCTACATTATTTTTAAAAGCACCGCGCCAATTGATTTCACTAATTGCACCGTGTGTTGACATTTTTAATACTTTTGTTCATCCTTACCTTTAAAGCACTTGTAGACCCTGTAGCCCCGGTCCACCGCAAGTGCTAGGCTTGTTTGTGTGGAGGGTGCAGGGCGGTACCTTCTTCCGGCTTCCTGGCCGGGGCAGGCACTGATTGGGCGAGCGAGTGTGTAGAGGCGGAGCTGATGACTAGCCAGTCTTCTACATAAGCCGGATGCCCTCTATGAAGCGCAGCGAATACGCGCTGCGACCGCGCCAAAAACAAGCCTAAGACCAGCCCGTCTGTGCCCGTCCGGGCCAGGCCAGGGCAAGGGGCATGGAACTATACTCCTCCGGCCCGACAAACCACAGGTATGAACTCCGAACAATTAAGAGCCCTTCGTCCTGCAAAACATAGTGGCTGTACCGTACTAATACCGACAATAAATACCATTTGCCCTATATGCAATTTTACCCTTACCAACTTTCAACCCTACCCTGACCCAAGATGCTGCAAACTAGCGCAGTCCCAGCGGCCCAAACATGCATCTTGCAACTTCTCCTTCTTTAGCGTAAACTGCAGATCTCTACCGCAGCACAGACTGGACATTTTTAACTTTTTACTTGACAGTAAACCTAGCGTTCTATTCCTAACAGAAACATGGCTGCATGAAAGCGCGGGCCCGGATATAGCTACTGCTCTTCCATTAGACTATGCCATTGCGAGGAAAGATAGAGAGGGTAAAATAGGTGGAGGTATCGCCATCATTTTCCGTAAAGAACTTACTTGTAGTCTGGAGCCAGTTAATATCCCTGAATGTGAAGCGGCATTTTTCAAAATCACCCTAAACTCTAACTTCACGTTCTCCGGACTCCTAATCTATAGGTCCCCCGGGAATGCCAACACCTGGGCAGCAAACCTGGCAAGCTTTATTACTCCTTTCCACCTTGACTCCAAAAATTTTACTCTAAATGGCGATTTAAATCTACACCTTGATGATCCCACTAATTTGGCATGTAGTAACCTACTAGATGACCTAGCAGCATTAAATGTAAATTTACTCAATTCAGGACCTACTCATAAGGCAGGACACCTGCTAGACCCCATCTTTTCAAATATTCCCGAATTAAAATGGCTTAAAACCAGTCCCATATGCTGGTCAGACCATTATCTCATTCACTTCTGCCTAACACTGCCAGTACTCCATCAAACCAATAGGGCCTGGCCTGTCACCTCCATGAGAAATTGGAAGCTACTCGATGCTGGAAAATTAAATCAAACTCTTGCCACTAAACCCCCTACCCCAGCCTTGGATAGGGAAAGTATTGCTGATGCAACACATTCCTGGCTGATAAATGCAGTAGACGGATGTCTTCCTCCATCCCAGGCAAAAAGGAACGTCCACCGTCCCCCAGCCCCCTGGTTTAGTGAACTCTTAAAAATCGAAAAATCAAAATGCAAAGCCCTTGAAAGACAGTGGCGGAAGGACTATACACAAGAAAAAAAATCGATATATCACAAAGCCAGAAATGTGTATCACTCTGCGTGCATTAAGGCCCGTGCCCTTTATGTAGCAAATACCATAAACACAGCCCCCAACAAGGCTAGAACACTCTTTAACACGGTCAAAGATCTTGCAGGTGCACAAACTACCGCAACAACCCCCCCCCTAAACAAAAAACAATGCCAAGACCTTGCCTCTTTTTTCATCGGAAAAATCGACAGGATCATCTTCGACATCAATTCAAACACCTCCGGGAACGGCCCACAAGAGGACATCCCATTAAGCTTGGCCAAAACAAACATCTTAGATCACTGGCCTCCCATTACCGTAGACTCTCTTAAGTCCTCCCTCAAAACCATCAAATCGGGTTCCCCTCGGGATCCACTACCCGTTAGTGTCTTGAAACAGCTTGATATTTCATCCCTGACCATAATAGCCGACACTCTAAATTCCTCCCTTCAACTCTCCACAGTTCCTTCTCTCTGGAAACACGCCATGATCAATCCACTTTTAAAAAAACCTTCAGCCAACCCCGAAATACTTGCTAATTACCGACCCATATCCTTGCTTCCAGTCTTCTCCAAACTCCTGGAAAGACACATTCATTCTGCCCTCACTCTTCACCGAGGAAAATGCCCTCCTTCACCCTTCACAGTCGGGTTTTAGAGCGGGATTTTCCACCGAAACCGCCTTGCTGGGAGTAACTGAAAACGTCAGGAAACTCCTCGATGAGGGTCAAACAGTCGCACTCATTTTACTAGACTTGAGTGCGGCTTTTGACACCATCTCACATAAACTCCTGGCCACACTTGGGAGAAATGGTATTAGTGGTGATGCATTAAAATGGATTGAGTCCTTCCTGACACATAGAACGTTCCAGATCACATCCCCCCTTGCCTGTTCTGATAAGTTCAGTGCTCCACATGGAGTGCCTCAGGGCTCCCTTCTAAGCCCTCTGTTTTTTAACCTTTACCTCAGACCCTTAGCTGATTTGGCCGACAGCGTAGGACTCACCCTCATTACCTACGCTGACGACTCTCAGATCATTTTTTCACTGTCAAACTCTAACCCTCTAGCTCCATCCCTCCTCAAACAGGGGCTCCAAAAAATCTTCAGCTGGATGTCTACCAACCAGCTGAAGCTAAACGGTGATAAAACTGAGCTCCTCCTCTTGGGAAAAAACAAAGATCTATGGAACTCTTCCCACTGGCCCTCAGAGTTAGGAATCCTCCCTACTCCTGCAACCCAGGTAAGAAACCTAGGGGTTATCATTGACAATGCCCTGTCCATGAAACAGCAAGCCAACAAAGTGGCAGGCATCTGTTTCACCATTATGAAGTGGTTGAAAAAAATCCTATGGATGCTGCCCCTTGCTACCCAAAAGACCGTAGTCAATGCACTCGTAACATCTCGCCTAGACTACGGCAACATTCTTTACCTGGGCTCAAATCAGGCAGTCATTAAAAGGCTACAACTCGTCCAAAATTCAGCGGCAAGACTCCAGTACAGAATTCCAAAATTGGCCAGTGTGTCGAAGCACCTGAATGACCTGCATTGGCTCAGGGTGGAAAACCGCATTAGGTTTAAAGCCCTGAGCTACATATTCAGGACCAAATCCGAAACGGCACCAGAATACCTGCAATCGCTAGCCGCCCCCTACATACCAGGAAGGAGTTTGCGCTCTCAAACCGCATCAAATTTTGTGGTACCCAGGTTCAGATTGACAAGAATGGGAGGAAGGTCCTTCTCTGTCCTAGGGCCTACTCTCTGGAATACACTCCCCCCTCACATTCGCAAAGAGGAAAATTATGCCAGGTTTAGGAAGAACATCAAGACTTGGCTCTTCCAGAAATAACTCTATAAAGTAAGCACAGCTCTTACCACTGCTCAACCAATTGTCGTCGGCGCCGGGAAACCCTTTTTGGGTAGCTGTGCGCCATACAAATTAAAAAAAATAAATAAATAAATAAATAAACTCCTAGGAGGGTGGTCTCGGTTGAGAAGCCCGCTCTAAAACCTGATTGCGAGGAATGAAGTAGGTGGTGTGTTGTGACATAATGAGTCAAATGCGTGTGAATATGGTTTCTAAAATTTTAGACAGTATCGGGAGTAGTGATATTGGACGATAGTTATTGGATAACCCTGGGTCCGCGTTTGCCTTTTTCAGCAGGGGATGTATCATTGCATGTTTCCATGTCAATGGAATAACAGATTCATCTATTGAAGTATTGAGAAGATGTGTTATCAGAGATAGCACTGAGTTCTTTAACTGTTTAAAAATAGTGGCCGGTAGAGGATCTTTCGGCGATCCTGATTTAATGTTGTTTAGAAGTAGGGCTACACTATCTGTTGTGAGATGGGGCTAAGTTTTTAGGGCACAGTCTCACTCATTTCGATTTTCTGCTTGCTTAGCGGAGGAGTGCGACATGTTGGAAAAGAGTGGTGAAGAATGGATTAATGTATCCTGTACTTCTTGTTCTGAAACAATCTCTTGATATATTTTATCTACTTTATGGATAAAGAAGGAAGCTAGTTCCTCACATTTAGACTGAGTGAGTGCAGGGGACTTCATTGAAGTTTCCGATCCCGCTAATTCTTTTACTGTGTTAAAAAGAGTTTTAGTGCAATTCGTCGCATTTGAAATAATCGTATTGACAAAATTAGCTCGGCCTATTTACAACTTTTATGGTATTTATTCAAAGCAATTTTATAGACCTGTTTGGATGCTTGGGCGTAGTCCCTTCTCCATTTCCTTTCTAAGATCTTGCAATTAGTTTTTATTATTTTTAATGACTCACCGTACCATGGAGCATGTGGACGGTGGTTGTTACTTTTTTGATTTGTCATCGGGAGACAAATGTCAACAGCCTCTGTAAGCAATCTTTGTACTGAGGCCGCAAGGTGATCGACACTATGCTCTAAGAATAGCTTTTGGGCGTCCAAACAATTATTAAGTCTGTTTATGTCTAATTTCTTCCAATTTCTCTTTGATTCCTCTGCCATCCGTGAACTGATCAAGGTGTCCTTGTCTAATGGTAGAGTAAGGATGAAATTGATCTGGTAATGGTCAGACCAACTAGTTGGAAAGGCTGGAGTGCAGGAAATCGTATGGAGATTTGAAAAAATGGGATCCAAAAAATGTCCAGCAACATGCGTCGGACCAGAATTTAGTAAATCTAAATTAAGGGAAGCCATATCAGAAATAAAACCAACTCTATTTGTGCATGTTATAACTTCCAGATGTAAGTTTATATCGCCCAGCAAGGTAAAATTAGCTGTTTTCATGGCGTATGGAGCAATAAATTCAGCGAGAGTTGAAACCCAAGTTGCAGGGAAATCTGGGGGCCGGTAAACAAGTAGGCCTGAGAATGTGAAATTTGGGGAAAGAGTCAGTCTAAATAGACCAGCTTCGCATGCAGGGATGGGTAAAGGTTCAAAATGACAGTTGAAAGTCTTCTTCAAAATAATAGCTATCCCTCGTCCTATTTTTACATCTCGATCCTTTCTTACTACTTACTGTAGGGGTAACTTACATATACTGCCCACAGTGTCTGCTGCATGGCACCCAGGGATGTGTACAATGTCGTGTTTTCACTTTGTCTGCATCAAAACACGCAGTCTGCAGGGGCAGTCTGTATGTGCTTGGTGAGCGATCCCTTAGGGTGGTACAATGTGTGCTGTACCGTTTAGAGACCCTCTTTAGTACCTCAAGCCCTTCTTACCAGGGTTGCCATTTACTGGGGAAATACAGAGGGTACTACTGGTATTGCCAATTGCTGTGCTCTGTGGAGTACCACAGAGATCCTCGCTGTTACCTCATCTCTTTAACCCCTATATTAGCCCACTGGAACCATACCCTCCAGCAAAAGAAGGAAAAAATCTACAATAAAGCTGATGATATGCAGCTGATCTTTACCATAAACGATACACCAGAGACAAGGTAAACTTTCCAAAACACCATGCTTTACATTAGCAATTGGATGAATGATAACCAACTAAAACTCAACTCTGGTAAAACAGAGATCGTCATCATCAATAATAAGCTCAATCATTGGAACCCATCTTACTGGCCGAGGAAAATGGGATCTCACCCATACCAAAGAAAACAGTAAAAAGTCTGGGCATTCAAATTGATGAAAATCTTCCAATGGAGTAACAAACAGCAGCAGTGACGTCCTCATGCTTCCTTCAACTTAGGCGAATCAGGAAGATCAGGAAATACTACTCCTTGGAGGCAATCATTCAAATCGTCATCACATTAATCTAATCTAGTATCAATTATGCAAATGCCCTTTACCTGGGAATCCCAATAGGCCTTAATCACAGACTTCAAATGATTGAAAACAAAGCAGTTAGACTAGTCTTTCAATAACCAAGGCACTGTCACATCAAACTACTGATGAAGAAATTACACTGGCTTCCGGTGGCCCAACTGGCCATCTTCAAAACAGGCTGCATTATCCATAAATCACTCCGTTAACAAAAGTCCGAAGTTTATATCTTCAAGAATTCAGAGCTACACCCCAAAGCCCAGTCTCAGATTATCCCAGTCGAACCTCTTAACGGTACTGAGATTTAAGTGGAAAAGGATGGGAGGCGTGAGATTCTCAGTGATGAGACCCCAGTTGGAACTCACTTCCAACTGAAATTAGACTGGAAGCAAACTATTTTAATTTCCAATAATTTGAGCTGTTGCTGCCTTCTTTACCCTAGTGCCAGGAAGCCTATGGTGAAAATGCACTTTATAAGTTTGTAACATAACATAGCTGAACCATTGGGGTACAATTGTACAGCTTTGGGAAAGAGATCTGGCACTGGAGACCTGGTTGTAGGAACCCAGTGCACCGCCAGTCAAAATCACCTAAAATACCAGGCAAAAAAGTGGGGGTGACCCCGTCGAAAAGAGGCACTTTCCTACATTAGGGACAGTCTGATGGTATCTGTGACTGCAACCAGTGCAGTCTCAGTGCTGTGAAATGCTCTGATTCCAGAATGTGAAGGATCCAGGATCTTATGCGCTTCGAGAAAAGCAGCCAGCTGTTTATTTATAAGGCTTTCTAGGCTTTTTCCTAAATGAGGGAGCAGCGAGATGGTCAGCTAGTTTGAGAGATTTTCCGGGTCCGCGTTTAGTCTCTTTAAAACTGGAGAAAACTGACCGGATTTCCAGGCTGCTGGTATTTTAGCTGAATCCAAGGAGAGTTAAAAAAGCGCCATGATGGAAGGTGCAATTGAGTTGGACAGGCAGGCAGTAATACTAGAAAAGCATAAATCTAGCCTAGCAGAGAAGCGGATATGGTGTGAGCTAACAGCCCCTGAATTTGCTTGAGGAGCCTCTCTAAGAAGGAGTTGCCATTTGGAGGCGGCAAGTTGAAATGGACTACCTCCTGCAGCTGCCCCTGATTAGCAGGAACGTTCTTATAAATGTTGTTGATTTTCTTTTATGTTAGCACGTGTAAAGGCCAGCAACAATAGTTAATGATGTAAATAATTTATTAGACAACTAGAACCATATGTCCACAGTTGATACCCTGTTTCTCTACACAGCTTCATTTTTCAACTGATTGATGATGCAAAATGTGACTGCATTCACGAACTTGATTCTTTTGTTATCTTCTCCTTTTCAGTTAATAATAAGTGCATGGTCCTGATAACACAACCGTAACATACAAATGTAATTGTACCATACCCATTGTGAGAAGGTGGCCTGATATATGATGCTCACTAGTTCTAGTGATCACCTTGTATCAGTCCAAACAACCCTTATGGTGATTGGTTGCAAGTCAACCTTATAGACCAGCTATCCTAATGGTAGCATGGACAAAGCAGTCTTAGGCTAAACTCTTTTGGCATGTGAAGCCAGCTGTTTTACCACAATATAACCCCTTGAATACCAGATGAAAGGACACCACACAGGTTGTTATGAAAATAAACAATATATTTATTACTAACAAACACCTCTGAACTCTTTATGAGATCAGAGGGCTAAGCACATGACAAGACTCTTAAGAAAAATACAGTAAGTCGCACAAATTACAATGGTGCCCTAGGGGCACGACAAACCATATACTAAGTAAATGGTATAAGGAAATCGATAGAGGAAAATTAAGCTGCCCAGAGGCTGTAGGTTCGCTGGGACTACACTACCCTAACCTTAGGTAAGTAGCAGGAGGCCCACGGGATGCGTGTGCAGAGTGTGAACTCGCACGCGAGATGCAGAACAAAATCAATGGGCAGAACAAATTACGAAAAGGTAAGTAAAAGACAGTTCCGACTAGTTACGACTAAAACAACAGGATACCTGGACACTAGGAGAGTCAATCTACCTATGAGCACCGAAATGCTCTCGTTACCTCACCCACGGGCTGCGGGTGCATAGGTGTGAAAGTGTGTCGGGTTTCTGCGTTGAAGTCAATGGAGCCTTGAAGAAAGATGCTGCAGGCGACCAGGAGGAAGATGTCCGGTGCGATCCAAGGGTGGATCGAGGAAGAAGAGGACCTGAAAGCAGAGGGGACTGTGTTCAAAGTCACTAGCCAGTGACCGGTGTGGAACCAGGAAGGAACCAGGAAGGAACCAGATGCTGTTGTCGCGATCAGGTGAAGAGTGGACGCTTGACTCTGCAGCCACGTGGACCAGGAGGGGTCTTCGACGACCAGGATGGAGGCACGAGCTGTCCCACGCAGGCTCTCGCTGTCGGCGGTGTCGGATCCGGATTTGGAGTCAACAGGCCTTGGCAAAGGCAACCCACGCGGTGAGTGGAAATGGCGTCTGGTGCGGACCAGGAGGGTCTGGAGTGCTCCTCTTTTGAAAGGGAGCAAGGGGCAGTCTGGAGCAACCAGACTAGCGGTGTAGATTTTGTGGATCGTCATCTAGGAGGCCACTAGCCAGCCGGCAAGTGACCAGACAACGCGTCGAGCAGCAATCCAGCAAAAGGGCCCCACGCAGATCTCGTGGATGCTGGAGGACTGGTCTTCTGTGCAGGAGCTGCTCGGGGCTGGAGCTTCTCAATCCCCAAAGCACTTACTCGAGGATGCCTCTGAAGTCGTGCTGGAAGCGAAGTGCAGTTTCTCCAAGATGGCCGGTCCCACGTGTCTCGTCGCACCCACGGGTCTCAGCTGTGCTGCAGATGTGGGTAGAGGTCGGAGAGGTCTGGGAGTCCGGGTCTCGTCGGGCTCTGAAGTCTGGTTCCGGCAGGAAGGACGACAAAGTGAACCGCTAAGACGCTTGATGGTGCCTGCAGTTGCAGGTTGGACACTCCTTGCCCACAAGGGAGATTTCTTCAGTCTTCTGTGGAGCAGAACGTCAAAGTCCAGAGTTTCTTCCTGTAAAGTTGTTCAGGATAATCTAATTTGGAATGGGACCAGCTCCTACCTTTATTCTCCTAAAGGGGGCTGTTCTGGTGACTAGGTCCCTCCCCTGGGTGGGACCAGGAAGGGGGGTGGTTACACCCCCTATCCTTTGTCCGGTTTAGCGCCAGAGCTGGGGCGCCCCAGCAACTGGTTTGAACCGGGGTATGCACAGGGACACCTTGTGTGCCCCAGGCATGTCTCATTCCTTTCAGCCTGGCCTACCTCAATACACAAAATCCTGTCTGGGGTGGTGCTAGCACCTCCCAAGGCAGGAAACCCTTTGTCCAGGCCTCCCTTCCTGAAAGGACTCCCAGCAGCAGGAGGTCAGACTCGTGTATGTGGTGGTAGCATCGATTTTGTGATGCTGTGGCTCTGTTTAACTTAAACCGGGGTTCACAGTTACTTACATGTCGTGTCCCTCTAAAAGGGTGGAATGCTACCCCAGTCGCCAGAACTGGCGAGGGGGTAGTATTCCAAATCGTATGACACCTTACTCAACATGTTTTGATATTGCTATACCAAAGTTAGCAATAACCGCGAGGATTATAATGCACTTAAGAGTATATGGTATAGCGTTATCATGGAAACAGCTTAAGTATTATTTCCGCACTTTACCGATCTGGATCCCCCCGTGTATATTTAAAGACCTGAGGTCCTTGACTGTGAGCTTCATTTGGGGCAATGGTAGACGGCGAGTAGCATTAGTGACGATGATGAGACCAAGGCTAGAAGGCGGACTGGCAGTGCCGGATTTTGAGCTCTACTATCTGGCGGCACAGTTGCAGGTCCTGACTCAAAACATAGCGTAGGAATATCGGGGCCCGGAAGAGAGAAAGGGACAGGGGATACAGCGCCATGTCCTGGCCTACATAGTGATGCAACAAAAACTTGATCTGCGGGGATTGACTGGGGAGGAGAAGACCCTGCGGCTCTGTTGGAACAGAACTCAGCGTAAAGCAGGGACCCCTCACCCGTATGCTCCGGAGATCCCGCTGGGCATGTTGACGGCACTGCCGCACGGGGGGAGACTGGACTCTGTTGGCGAACTGGGAACAGTTGGGGGTCCAGATGGTGGGAGATCTGTTCATGAACGGGGAACTACTGCCCTTCACTACACTGCGAGATGTGTTTGGGCTCCCAGTAGGGGACTTTCTGACTCATGCTGTGGTTACAACAGCAGTTCAAAAACACTGGAGAACAGGGAGAGAGGAACCGGTGCTGACCCTGGCTTGCCAGTATGTTGTGATGGCGGCGGGGACTGTTAAAGCTGTAACGTGCCTCCAGTCCCGGCTGACACGGGAGAATCTGCGCCCCTTGGACGCTCTTAAAGCTAAATGGGTAGTGAGCATTGGTCGCCCGATCCCAGATACCACGTGGGAACAAATCCTCAAAAGGGTGTGGAAGAGCACTAGGAACGCTCGGTTACAACAAATCCAATTCTTTATATTACACAGGGCCTATTTAACTCCGGGGAAGCTCCGGAAGTACTTCCGGGTCCGGGAAGCGTTGTGTCCCAGGTGTCGCGAGGAGGATGTTGAGCTGGAACACATGCTATGGTTGTGCCCACGATTGGAGAGTTATTGGGAGGAAGTGGGGCGGCTTCTGAATGCTGTAACAGAACGACAAATAGAAAACGACATGGCCACCTGCTTGTTACATTGGTTCCCGCATACGGCTAAAACCAAGGTCACCAGCAAATTTAGTTATCTGGGACTCCTGCTGGCCAAGCCCGAAATCACCTGGCATTGGAAGGCGAGGGAGGGACCGTCGAGTGAGCGCTGGCAGAGGGAATTCTGCAAGTGGGCGAGTTGTGAAAGTGTGGTGAGGCTCAGACAGGCTGCCCGCTTGGGCAATGACAAGCTGTTAGAAGTAGCTAGATCATGGGAAGCCCTAGTCCAAGCACTGAAGGATCACCAAACGTCAGAGGGGGAGTAGTGAGCGCGCCACTTTCATGCGATTACTACATACACACAATACCTAGCTTTGCTAACCAATTGATGTACTGCTGAAAGGAGTAGAGAGATTCGGGACATGCCCACACCACCGTTAATGTATAGGGGGGAGGGATCTGGGGAGGGGGATGGGTGTTGACTGGGTAAAGCCCCTGATACTAAAAGTAAGCTGCGCTGGTGATTATTGTGACTATTTGTTGGATACCTTGCTTTGATGATCTATGCCTCAGAGAAGAGGGGCGTGGGCAATATAGAACGAACGCAGTAAGCTGAGCTGTAGCTGAGGAAAGGGGTTAGACTCATTGCTAGGGGATTGTTTATGTTTGACAGTTGGGGGGATGGGAGAAAAAGAAAAGCAGATGCAAGTCTATGTGATGGCCGATAATGGTTGGCGATGAGTGACATTCAGGCTAATAAGGATTTCCTGACTTATGCCGCCCGGCCTCCGGGCTGTGGGCTAAATGGCCATTTATTGTGCGTTGACGTATCATTCTGCAATAAAAATATATTTGGGGGAAAAAAAATCATAGAAACAGCTAAAGGACTTGGTTCCGAAAACTGCCGACAGGCCCAGCTCATGCTAGAGCACCATCTCACACAATTCCAAGCACTCTGCCTTCAGGATTGATAAGGCCTGCCATAGGAGTGACTGATAGGAATATATGTGTCCATTTTAGGGTTAGATATAGGTATACTATATCTAAAGCAAAGGGTGATTACACCACCTTGCCCCAGCTGTGTTACCAGCCAGTTGTGTCTGTTTAGATGGCCAGCCAGGGGTGGCATAATACATGCTGCAGCCCCTGGTAGGCTTTGGGTCCACTTATGCCCTGGGTACCTATGGTACACTGTACAAGGACTTATAAAAGTGACCCAATACCAATTGGTAAATGCACCTAAAGTACATGTGTGTCAATTTAGAGAGACAACAGCTAGGCTGTGGGTCTGATTAGCAGGCCCACAGCCAAGGAAAGTCGTAAACCAGTGAAGCAAAAAGCAGAAATCTGGGGTGACCATAGGATTGCAGACCCTACTCTCCTACACCCATGTTACATGCCGTGAAGTCCACTACTGCTTGCGTGCAGGTATCATCTGTATTGTAACTGCAAGAACAATAAAACAGATTTGCAAATAAATAAATGTTGTTGATATTTTTATTCAAAGAAGTCAGCTAACGAATCACATAGGTCTTCTGAAGCGGAGATGGCCAGAGTGCAGGCTTGAGGTTAAATACATTCATTACCAGCATTTAAAAGTTATTGTGCCGAGTTGCCAGTTAGATTCATTTTATTTGTTAGATTGTTTTTGCAGGGCGATTTATTATGTTTATGGTAGCTGTTGAGCATTTATTTGTAAACCTCTTTATCTGAAGAGGGCTTGGTCTGGCACTACTCTGTTTAAGCCATTGCACCTTTCCTTTTCAATTCTTAATTCAGGAGAGTACCATATGGCCTGCCCCCTGCTTGAGATAGTTGGTACATGCATAAGCGGGGCAATCTTATCGAACACCTGCATTAAGGAGCTGTGGTAGTTGGCCAGAGCCATATTCATATCATTGTTCTGCGTGGTCTCTGTGGGTTTAAAAACATGGGAGAAAGAATCCAGGGAGACTAGTTTCTCCCCTCGTCTCCTTACTTTGCTGGCTACTCTTCTAGGCTCAACAGATCCATTATCTTTTGGAATCCGAAACTGTGGGCCTGATTTAGATCTTGGCAGACAGGTTACACTGTCACAACGATGACGGAATATAAATACCATAGGATATATTTGGATTTGGATTTTGGCGGATGGGATGTCCGTCACCGTTGTGATTGAGTAACCTGTCCACCAAGATCTAGTTCAGGCCCTTAATCAGATAATCAGATCACGTTAGAGGACATGTAGATTCACTCCTTACCAAAGGAGAGTTTGTAAAAACAAGGTCTAAGGTGTGGCCTGCCTTATGAGTGGGACTGGTCACTATCTGTTGGAGACCTATCATTTTCTTGTCTGACAAAATTTGGACCACCTCCGTGATCAGGGTTTTTTCACCGTGAAAACTGTAGTCAGCCAAATGTTAAAAAAATTAGATGCCAGTACATGTGGCGTAATGTGATCAGCTAACAAATGACTGAACTATTTTTTCGCTGCAGGTGGGTGGCAAAAAAGCGCCCCCTTCTAGCGATTCATAGCAGAGATCTCAATTCTAAAAATACACAGCTCCACCCAGTCAATTCGAAGGGTGTCAATAAGTACTACATTGACAGTCGCGGAACTCAATGGCAATATCAACTCTATGTCCAGCTTGATCAGTTGATAGTTTTCAAGAAGGGCCAGGGGAATACAAGGAAGAGCGGCTGAATTCAGCCAATTTTCCGTGAAGAAGCATACGTCTGGAGAGAGGAAAGACATAAGGTCCCATACTTCAGTACAGTGTTTTGACATGGACTGAATAACCAAGTTACCTTTAGCAACACCTTATCTGGTAGAGACTATTTCTAGCTGCAGATTCCTTACCTTAGAATTTCCCCCAGGTGTCAGACTGCACCTCAAAGATTTTTCATAAGCAGTACAGCTCCGTGCCAGTAGGTGGTGTCGATAGGCTTCATGTCCATCGTCGGCCGCACTGAAAGTGACGTCAAAGTACCTATATAGGCACCATCCAGGGGTGCTATTGTCAGTTTTTCACGAGTTTCCGTGCCAGAAGCGCGGAGCCATGAAGAACACTGACCACTGGTGTGTCAACAGTAGGGCCCTGAAAAGGGTAATCCCCATCCCTAGAAATCTGTTACATATCTGCAGCTAGATATAACCTCTACCATACAAGGTGTTACCAAAGGTAACTAACTTGTTTATCTGATAGCGACTTATAACCGCAGACTCCTTACCTCAGAATAGATACCCAAGCAATACCATCCCAGGAGGAGGGTCTGTAGACCAATTTCAAACAAAAAAGTCCATCCTGCAAATCTGACTGTCCAGACATTAATGTTATGTGAATGTGTGCAGGATAGACCATGTTGCTGCCTGGCAGATATCCAGGACCAGAACACTGTGTGCTAACACAGGGGTGGCCGCTTTAGCTCTTAGGAATGAGACCCCAAACCTTCAGGACGCTGCTTCATGGTCAGTGCGTAGCAGATGTTGATGAAGAGCATGACCCATCTGAGGATGATCTGCTTCTGCACTGCCAACATTTCTTTGCACCAACATACCCCATGAAGACTTGATTTGTAATGAGACTCCTAGCACTGGGAATGCATTCTGAAACAAGAGGCAACATCGGTTTGTTCTATTTCGGAGGGCAGCACTTTGGTGAATGGCAATAGGAAACTGTGATGCGTAAAGATGTAAACAGCAGAGAAGAGTATAAATGAGGCAAAAGCCGTATCCAGGCCTAGGTGGACCGCCTCTGCACCTACCCCGGGTCAACCCTCAACAACAGCCTCTGAAGCTGCCCCTGAACCTGTGTCGCGTTCACTAAGTCGTCAGATCTCCTTGTTTCGAGTTGCTGGTAGCTAATTTTCTATTTCTCCAGGTGTTAAATTCCAAGTTCTTCAGCTCCGCCTCACCCTCCACACTGCTTGTTTCTCTGCGGGGACAGGGCTCAATTTACAGCCAATTTCAACCACTGGTCAAAATCCATGCTCCAAGAACCAGACCGCCTATGTAACCCCAATTTCTGAATGTGTGGGTAGGGCAGGCAGTACTCAGGCTGAGCCTTTGGGCAATTATGCCATTAACTGTTAATTATCGTTGCAGAGGAGGGGAGGAAGCGGCGAGCAATAAAAACAGAGAGGGCTCACCTCCTGCTATTGGCACTGAGACAATATGTGTGGCAACCAGGCGGGAGTGGGATGCCTCACCAGGACAGCCCCGGGAAGAGGTCTCACCTTGCGAAACCCATTGTTGACTCTCAGCACTGGCTCCCACTCCCGGCTCCTCATGGTAATCGGCCACACCCCTCTGAGAACGCCGTGTGCGTTTGTGTGCAAACTGGAGTGTTAGGTGGTAGGAGGGAGGTGGCAAGCAAAGTACGTAGGCTTGGGTACTGTGGGGGTTGCGGTTACCTCCACTGAGACAAGCCGCACCGGCCCATTGCCGCCCGCTTCCGCCTCAAACGGGGAACACCGCGGCACTAACTTCACCCGCCTTTACCGCCTCCACTTGCCTCAGCTTTCGCCTTGTTGTTATCGGGTATGCGGATTTGCGGGTGTCACCAGGCTCCAGTGCGACACCCAACACTTTTGGTCCGATACCCGCTCTGCTGGAGTGGTGCTTCGACCAGGGGCTACCTCCCAGGAAACCACCGAGAAGCAACAGAGAAGCTTGCCTGTGGTAGCCCTCCTCCTTGTGAGCTCACAGAGCGGACATTTGGGAGTAGCGTAGCATTGGTATGCAAAACAAACAGGTCTTGCAAGTAGATCTCTTCAACATCCTTGCTGTGCACGTATCATGCATCAAGTCTAAATTATCCAAATTAAACAACTTCATCATTGAAGCCCAGATAGCTACTTATCTTCAACAAACCACCTGTGCATGCTCCCATATTGTAGACAAACTGGGAACTGTACCTGACACCTTAAACCTATTTTTCACAGACTTAAAAATCCAGCATGAGTTGCCTCCCAAAGACAGATCATCAAACTGACGAAATAGAGGAAAAACTGGAAACAAGGTAGGACATAACCTCCAGCCCTGGCCTCTCAGCTAGGGGTCAACGAGATTAGCAAGCGAACAGAGACCACAACATAGTTAAGAAAGAGACAGGTACCTCAAAGGACTTCCCCCAAACTAATTCAGCGTTTCATTCTCAAATACGTCTCTCACGAAGCATTAAAAGACTGAGGAAAGCTAGGAACAAGGCTACTATGCAGTTACAGGGAGTTACAAGATTACCAAACTTCACACAACCCAAAAAGATCTCGTTCAAAAATTGGTAAGAACACAGCAAAAAGCCGCTCTGTGGCACTGAACAGTGTTGAAAACCGTCAAGCACCGCACAAAGAACATAGAGAACAAACACCAAACTGCATCTCGGGGGCACAAACGCCTATGACACTAAATCGGTGGCCCTCTCATGCGGTCAACTTGACACCCAGTCTCTTTCGGGAGACATCGGTTTAGATTCATCATGGCGCTGTGTAGAAGCATTCCAGTCTAGCCCACAATTTATATGCACTTCCGAAAAACTCACCACAAGTCTCACTAATCCGGAGAACAATTACATCTCTGCCACAACTCCTGGTCCCACAACGCAGAGCAACCTCTGGAGAGTAATCCCGCTTTGCACACAGTCGGAGAACTGCCCTAAGTCAGAGCTTTTCTCCAAGTCAACTTCAGCTGGAGCTCGGACAGCAGGGTGCAATTATCAGGTGTTACTTTAAATGAAAACATGCATAGCCCAAACCTCTAAACAACATACTGTGGTCAGCAATCAACAACTCGGATAGCTGCAACCATAGTAGCAGCTTTAAAGAGTACCTGGATCAATCTTTGGTAAATCCACATCTTGGGAACCTTTGGGTTCTGCCATTTTCTGGGAACTTTTGGGCCATGCCATTTTCATACAACACTTTTAACAAGCATTTGCAATGCAATAGGTCTCGCATTAGGAAAGTTTGAGCTATTGGTATTGTAAATGGCTAAGTTTTTATTTATGTTTTTTTTTAAATAGCTAAATTAATAGCTTTGTCATTTACAATGCTAATAGTTATAACTTTCGCAAATGTGATACCTATAGCAGGACGAGACAAGGATGCCCACTGTCAACACTACTGTTTATATTGGCCCTGGAACCACTCGAGATTGCAATACGCTGCTCAGACAAAATACAAGGCATTGACATTCCAGCCTGCAACCTCAAGATAATACTTTATTCAAATGACATACTTCTTACAATAGTCTCATCATGGAACTCCATGCATCCGCCTTCTCTGGGGCCTCTGGTTACAAAATTAACGCGAGAGCTGCAGTCCGTCGAAAGCTCGCGCCGCCGGCCTGCGACCAGGAAGTCAGGCAGGCCGGCTAGGACAACCGGAAACAGGAAGTAGGAGGGCGGGAGCCTACCCCGCCTCCCACGGAAGAGCCGCGATTGTTTAGAGCACCGGAGCAGACAGGAGCCTACCCTGCGCCCCGGTGCTGAAGAAGGGAGGAAGAGTCCTGCTGCTGGTGAGAGCCGCTGCACCAAGGAAGCCGGGGAGAGGGGCTTCGCCTTGTTAGGTTGGGCTGCGAGGGCGGGGGACATGTGTGTGTGTGCGCGCGGCGGCGGGCTGTGTATGTGTGTGAGCGTGTGTATGTGTGTGAGCGTGCGTGTGTGTATGTGTCTTAGAGTCTCTGTGTATGCGTGTGTGTGTGTGTGTGTGTGTGTGTGACTGTGGGGGTAGGGGGGTTGCCTGTCTGGGTGCCTGCGTGTCTGTGTAAGTGCGTGTGCGCGCGTGTGTGTGTGTCTGTGTGCAGCTGACTTGCTGGGAGTATGGGAGGGAAGTGCACGGCGCGGCGCAGGACGGAACGTGCGCGTTCGCGCACACAAATCCAGGGAAAAAGCTCGTAACACCCTCTTGTCCTCCTTCCCTCCTGACAGGCAACATTAGGTCTCGAGCTGTTACCAGCTCGACCTAAAAACCAGTTAACTTGCAATGGCCAACATCTCATTCCTAAAAGACAAAGAAGAGCTCACAAAAAGAGGACATGCCTGAATGGTCATCAACACTTATTTGAAGCTAAAGCAGGTCTCGTACTTAGTCTGTACATAGCCGCTTCACTGGTGCTGCTTGGCCTCCTACCTACACTAGCAAAAAACACAAGCATGGCTGCACCCTGGCAACAGAGGATGTCGTTTAGGCATCTCAACTAAAGAGAACCTCCCGCACCTAACCTGCATGTGTCCCGAGATGGCAGTGGAGAGGAGGCATCTCAACAAACGCTAATTCAAAAGTAACGGGATACACACAAGCAGGCAGGCTGTCATTTTCGGTCTGTAGTCAGACAACCCTATATTGAACTGTTGCTTTATGAAATTTTTAACAAATTTGAACAAAAACTAACCAAACAAGCAAAAGAGTGCATTGAGGTGCAGTGAAAATGGTAACCAGCCAGGGGCTGATGCTCAACATCAGAACCTTGGGTGACCCTGGCTGTTCTGGGACTTCATTGTCAAAATCACGACTAACAGGGCAAGCCTGACAGCTGTGGAACAGACACAGACATCAAAACCTTCAGATACCCTGGTACCTTGGAACCCTGGTACCTTGAAACCCTCTATAAAAAAATCCTTCAAACACAACTATGCTAAACACTCCTAGGCTGCGAACCGGGGACTAAACATTAAAACTTTGGCTATTCTGGTCCACTGTGCATGTTCCTATCTGGCTGTGCACCTCTGAATATATAAGACCTCAATTTGAATGCCCACACTCCATGATCTATAATCCAGTATGACAAGATTTTAACTTGCACGTCTGCAGTTTAAAAAATGTTCTGGTCCTCCAGGACCTTCCAAAAAATGTTGTGACACCAGGGGCGGACGCTAGCCAGATAAGAGACATTAACATCAAAACCATGGGCTAACTTGTCATTCTAGAGCTCTCTGATAAAGCTGCACGTGTGAACTAAAAGCAGGTGTGTGATATTTTCAACCTTACAAAACAGCTCATTACTTTAATCTTGAACATTTGCTCTTTAAAGCAGTTTTCACTGGAGGCCTCCAGACAAGTCTCGGATCTGACAATTTTCAGACCGCATTTACGCACTTTAAAGCTACTAATTTTGCACATTTGGACTTTAAAAACAACTCTGGTCCCCGAGGACAACCCGAAAAAGTGTAAGACACCTGGGCCAGGTTGCTAGCTGGGAAATCAGTCACTTACATTAAAATTATGAGCAATCCTGGCACCCGGGAATTCTCCAACAAAGTATAATGCATGAACTAGAGACAGTGGTGTGACTTTTCTAACTTCACGAAACTGCCTGACAAAACGTTTTACCTCGCACAACTGCACTTTAAACCAGGGCTTTGGGAGGCCTTTAGACAAGTCACATGCTTGATAAACTCCAGACAGTAACTACATCTCATGCATTTTTACACAGCTTTTTTTTTATTGTTCTGTGCCTATACCTACTAAACGAAAAACACTTGATACTCCCCCCATGTTTTGTCTTGTGAATTTTATTCAGTCTTTCTCTTTTGTAAGATTTGAATTAATCAAAATAAAGTTACGTACTAACGTACAGTAGTGAGCAGGGGATCCTCACAAGTCCAGACTTCCTTTAACTTTTTTGACCCTGTAGCTGCAACAGGGGGTTCAGCCAATTGACTGCTGGACTCACCGCTACTGCTCTGGCATATGTGGGCAACGTTTCCACAGGTGGGCACCACAGACTCAGTAGTCTTTGCTTGGTCTCTGGGTTCAGCAGATGCAGTACAATCTTTGATGCAGTCTCACTTTGCTGGTTCCAGGGAGCAGCAGGACAGTGCGTCTTACATCATCTTTCCAGTACAAAAGTGATCCGATGACTGGAGGGGGTCGGGGGGGTCGTGGTAGCCAATGGGTCAAAGAGGTCCCACAAGGCAACTCCTCCAACTTTACATCACTTCCTGGGAGTTTGGTCCCCCAACAATCTCAGAATACTCATCTCTACTCTAAACCAAGAAGGTGCAAGCCTTCTTCCCCTGTGAGGAGCCTTGGGCACAACCCTTGGTTGTAAGCAGCATAATGCTGCACTCTTCCTGGTAAACAAATTCTGCAACAGGGTTTCACCTCCGGAGAAAATGCCAGCCTGCATGCCTACACAAAGGAATGGGCAGGCAAAGGTGTGATTTCCATTTGTTTCACTGAGGCGGTAAATTCTTAGAAGCTGGGCCATCTGTGGCCACCGCCCAACAAACATCGTGCCAAGGAGGTCACTCCTCCTTACTTTAGCAATTCACTCTGTTCTCTGTTCCTGGGAGTGCTTCACACTTCTTAGCAGGAAGCAGCATGTTGTCTCGGTTGACAAATGCTGTAGGAAAACAGTAAAGGGCAACAAAACCTTCCAGTTCTTGCAGATAAAGTTTCTCCGATAAAAGAGAAAAAAGCCGAAATAATAGTATCAAAAAAACAACGTTGTAAAAAAAGAAAACCAAATCGTAGATTTTACAAAAAAAGGCAAAGGAGAATTACTTTTGATAACGATCTTTCTCTGAATAATTCCAACCCTATGGATGTGGACTTTAATTCATCCCATGAGCATGTGGAAAGTCCAAAGGTGATTCCCACAGTAATACAACCAGAACTACTATCTCATACAAACCAACAATATTCTGAGGGCCAGATCAAATTAGCTAATGATCAAAATTTAATCTCAGTCTTCGATCCTAATCCAAAAGCAACTCCTAATCCCCTGGCTACTCCATTTTCAGAATTAGTTGCATCTGAAATCACATCTAAGACGGTATCTAAAATTAGAGAAAATGTAGATACACTATTCCTCGATTTTATACCTATTTTTAACCCGGATCTTATTTTAAATAGATCTGCTTTAGTTAAATGCTTTCATGAAATAGAAAGCTTAAAACTAATTCAATCGGCAGATATAGATGTTGTAACATTAATAAATTCGGAAAATGGAAAGATAGCACGTGTAAAATTTTACTCCAAATTGGTAATAAATCATATCTTACAATGGGCAGAAGAATTTCAAATAAGAGGAATCGATGTCGATCCTTTTATTCCGGTTAAAATAGAAAGCCAAAGATGCCAAAAAATGTTAATCTGTCAGGGCACAAAATCATATCCCTTAGGCAGTCTCCCTGTAACGACTGAAGAGTTAAAAATATGTGTATCAAATAATAAGCGACAGGTGATAGTAAATAATCCCCTTCCTATAAAACAAACTAGGGTAAATGATGCCGATCTGGAGTGGAGTTGGTTGCCTGCCATTCTGTCAGATAAATCCGGTTTTACATCTAGACTAAATTCGGATTTTTAACGATAACCTAAAAATAATATCATGGAACATTGCTGGATCAACCCAGAGTGCTGAAAAGTTGTTATTTTTACACTCTTTAGAGGCAGACATTATCTGCTTACAGGAAACCTGGGTGGTAGGGAACCTTCCGGCTCTAAAAGATTATTATGTGTTGGAGAGTAATGCTACTCCCTCTACAAGAGGCCGTGCGAAAGGAGGGCTAGCTTGTCTTTTGTCAAATAAAGTCAATTGGAATTATACCCATTTCACAGACTCGAACAAATTATTTCAGGCAATAACCCTAATAAATTCTGCTAACGATGGTTCCAATAAATCAATCGTAGTAATAAACGCCTATTTACCTCCTGATTCAAATTATAATCATGGAATTAAGAAGATCTGTTCCTTTATATTAAATCTACAGGAATCTACTGTCCCCCCCTATATTTTATTACTGGGTGACTTAAATGGTAAAATATCTAATAGTGCCTTAGAGTTATTTAGAGATAGAGTAAAAGAGGAAATGTTCCAGATACCTAAAGCTATATTCCCAATGAATATTAAAACAAATAAAAGAGGGAAACTGATTTTGGAGAGTTTAGCTGAGGCCGATTGTATAATAGTTAATGGAAGGTTTCCCTCTGATAGTCCTGCTCACCTTACACATAAATCAGGGAACGGTGGTTCGATTCTGGATTATGTGATAGTTGACAGTACCTTTTTTGGCTCTCTGAAGGATTTATCTGTATTTGTTACTGATCTTAGTGATCATAATGTTTTATCGGTAAACTTGAATGTAACATCTCCTCAAAGGGATTCATGGAATATTGGGGATGACCTATTGAATCTCAACACTAAAAAGGGGAAATGTTATTGGAATTCAGGGTCCATTAGAAACTTGACCAATATATTAGAATATACCGCAAAGAACTTAATTTTGTGGGAAGGAAGAGAGCTGCTTTGTGTCCCTTTTACAAATTTTAAAATCCAAAGCTCAAAAGCCCTTATCAGCCAAGATAACTCCTAAAATCCCCTCTGAGGTACGTTATCTAAATATAGAAATAAATAAACTGGTTAGAGCCCAATATCTCTCCTTTATTCCTGAACGTAGACAAAGAATTTCCCTTTTGAGTAGAAGGAGAAAAAGCATAAAGGCTAGACTAAAACGTGAGAAAGAAGATGCTCTTTGGATCAAACTCCGTGAAGCATCAAAGAGTGGGCAGTCAAAGACCTTTTGGTCATTAATTGGGGAGGGATGTGGGGTAAGAAGCAGACCCTCTCCGATATCTATAAATGAGCAGACTTGGGTTGATTTTATCCAATGTCTTTACAGCCGTAATGGCGAGAAGTTTGATTTCGCTAAATTACAGGAAGATTTGTCTCCATATGATCCTCCTTCTGAATTGGAAATTGTTGGTGCAATTAAAGCTTTGCGCTCTTCTGGTGCATTAGGCCCAGATGAAATTCCGATTTCAGTATTAAAATCGCATAGTATCCTATGGAATAAAAATCTTATATCCAATTTTTAAAGTTTGCTATACCAATGGCATCGTTCCATATTCCTGGAAAGGGAGTTTGTTAATCCCTCTCTATAAAAAAGGGGCTAGAGATTTACCCCAAAATTACAGACAAATAGCCCTCCTAGACGCCATAGGCAAGGTTTTTACTAAATGTTTATTGAATTCTTTGAATGATTGGGTGTCTATATCTGCAATACTTCCTCTAGAACAGACTGGCTTTAGGAAACAGCATGGTACTTTGGATAATCTTACTGCTCTTCAAATCTTGGTAGAAAAATATGTTACTGTCCGTAAAGGAGGCGTCTATGGGGCTTTTATTGACTTCTCTACGGCCTTTGATAAGGTAGACAGACCTTTGTTGTGGAGTAAGTTAATTAATTTAGGGATGCCCTCCAGCTTATTAAAACTAGTTATTGCACTACACACAGATACCTGGTGCAGAGTATTAATGGGTGGTGAGAGAGGACTATCTAAGGTTATACCCACAAACAATGGACTTAAACAGGGCTGCCTACTGGCTCCACTATTATTTTCTTTATATATTGCTGACCTCCCGAAGGCTCTATCATTATCTAGCAATGGTATTGCACCAGTTTTGGGGAGATCTCCAATTACGTGCTTAATGTACGCAGATGACATCTTAATTTTGGACCTCACCCCAAAAGGCTTGAATTGTCGATTACAAGCTTTGTTCTCCTATGCTGAGGCTCATTTTCTAAAAATAAATACTTTAAAAAGCAAAATAATGTGCTTTCAGGGAAAGAGAAAGTCCAAATACGAAAATTACTATTGGTCCGTTGGGGGAGAAAGACTAGAAGTAGTCAAATCCTATCCCTTCCTTGGGAAGATAGTCATGAATAACTTAAACGAAAAAACCCATACTGAGACCAATAGTAGGAAAGCTCTGGCTCAAGGGAAGAGTCTCATCTCTCTTTACAAAGCGACAGGTAAAAGGCATTTTTCCATACTACTCGAGGTTTTCCGAGCAAAAATCCCGGCATCCCTAATCTACGGATTAGAAATAGTGGATATGGCATGCTGGAATTTTTGGGATTCTACCGAAGGAAAAATACTACGTAACTTAGCGTCTGTAAATACGGCAAATTCTACGTCTTCGTTAAGACAAGAATTTGGACTGCGCAGTTCTCGGGCCCAGGCAGCTGCGAGCGTGGTGCGTTGGGTTTTTAATATAGCTGGAGGAAAGCCTGGCACACTGAGGTATCAAATAAAAAATTAGCTGCTGGGTTCCTTTAATGCTTATTCTTCAATTGTAAGGAATTTCAGACAGGCGATTACTTTATTACAGCTAGATGAACAAAGCCTCTTTTCTTTATCTACAGCCCAATTAAAATTATCTTTAAAGACTGCGTCTTGGGAGCTGAGTTTCAGAGTAGATAGTAGGACAAATAAAGCAAAAAGAGGAATGTTATCTATCGGTAATTTCTGTGAATTAAAAAAACCTCAGCCATATTTATGTTGGAATCTCCCACATGGAGTTAGGCGATTTATCCTTTTGCTAAGAAATAACTTACTCCCTCTGAACTGTCTTTTGTCAAAATGGTATGGTGGTTCAGATATTTGTGATCTTTGTAATCTCAATTCCCAGGATTTGTACCATGTTGTTTTCGTTTGTCCAGCACTTATGGCATATAGGCGCAAATGGTTAAAACCTATGTGCCTTCAATTGGGCATTTTTACTGCTTTTGATTTTATTGCAGCAATGCTGAACCCCCCAAACGAAATATTTTGTTTTTAATTGTTTTATTTCTTTAAATGTTTCTTAACATTATATTGATATCTTCATTTATTTTAAAGAAATTTTGCTGTTTCTTGTTGAATTGTTATGTGGATCTCAATTGAGTTCCGTTATCATAAATAAAATAAATATCAAATAAAAAAATATCAGTAAAGGGCAACAAAGTGGTGACTTTCTAACGTCATCTTTTTCTTAAAAGGTACCTGTTAGACCTGCCTGCCCTTTGAGTAGTCCCTCTTACTTGTTTATTAATTTTTGTCCCCTTTTTGCCCCTCAATCTTTTTCTTTTTATGTCCACTGGACTTTTCAGGTGTTGACCTAGGGGTTAGGGGCTCTTTGCCCTAACCCCTAGGTTAGGGCAAAGAGCCCTAACCTAGGGGTTAGGGTTAGGGTCTTTTTCCTGAGGCCTAGGTGCCTTTCTGACTGAAGTTACCAAAACCCACAAAATGGTGGCCAGTAACTGCCATAACGGACACTGAAGGAGAGGGGCCCATAGGATAGCATAGGGATGCTCTAGAACCTTCTAGCTGGTTCTGGTAGCCTGAGACCTGCATATATATAAGGCCAGTGGGTGGGCGGACATTTTGTACTGTACTGACCAGAGAGTAGAGGAGTGAGGCAGTGGTTTGGGGAGGTAGGCGCACAGGAAGTGGTTAGATCCTTCCCCTAAGTCGTCAGTCTCTTCTTTGAGGACGTCTCCCCCTAGCCATTGACCAAGCCCTTACACTGGACCATTGACGTTATTGGCCAAGACTCCTGAAGAGATCCCTGTGGGAAGCGACTTCGAACCCCCCCTCCCCCTCCTCCCTTTATGGGGAGCAGTCGTTCGCTGGCAGGGAGCAGCTGAGGTGACAGAGACTGTTCCATGATAACCTTCACCCCCTCCCTCTGGTATAAGGGAAACTTCACCTGGTAGTCGTGTCCACGGCTGCCCCGCCATCGCGTGCCTGACTTGTGGACGCGGGCCCCCGGTGGGGAGATCTGGTGAAAAAGGAGCCGGTTCCTGATGCTAGCGCAGTGACTTGGGAGGAGCGGTAGAGAAGGGGCGGGAACCAGACCAGCCCCCTCCGCTCCCTTCTTCTCCGTCAAGCCAGGAGAGGGCGGGTCGCGGATCCAGAGGCATCATCAAGGGAGGCTCAGGAAAGCTTCGACTTCACCAGCTACGGAGAGCCGGCAGCGTCGCAGCAGTGTGTGGAGCCGGATCTCGAGGGTTTGACCAGTAGAGGCGGCGCGAGCAGACCATCTGTCCGTAAGGAAGTCGAAAGAACCCGGTAAGACGGTCGGAGTGCACGGGACCTCCCCTTGGAGCCGAGGAGAGTCCCGCTTTTGTTCGTGACTTTGCGCTGGGTGAAGGGGGAGGAAAAGAGGAGTTTTGCCCTGACACCGGCTCATTAGAAAGTGCTGACAGCCAGGAGGAAGTCGGGCGAGTGGGTCAAAACGAGACGCTAGTCTCGTACAAACTACCTGAAAGTCTGGAGGAATTAGCAAACCGGCAGTATAAAGTGAAAAGGGAGTGACCCGAAGGGGAACTTTAAGACCTGCAAGACTGAAACAGAATCGGCAGTAGAAAGAGCCTGAACCCCCTATAAAAAAAGAATTATGGTGTAGTGTCATTTTTGGATGGATGGACACTGAGTTACTGGGAGGGTGAGACGCACGCTTAATACTTTGCCTCTAGATTTGGCCCTCCTGTTCGGTACCAGGCTACCCGATGTGACTGGGAAACCCCCAGGTCCAACATAATTGGTGTCCAGCGAAGGGATGAGAACTGTGCTTGCGTCCACTCTATAGTAACTTGGTGTACTCCATCGGCCTACACCTGGAGTTTTCTCCTTGCGGACTCCCAAATTATATTTTTGTTTTCCAAATTTACTCCTGGTGGTGGGTGGAGGTAGCTTCTAATTACCCTCTAAACCAATTCCTTCCAAGTGGCTGTCCCGAACTCCCTTTGGCAAAATGGAGTTTGCTCTGGAAGAGCTAGAGACATATACAGTGGCTCAACTCCGAGAGTTTTGTCAGAATATGGGAGTGTTTTTCAAGCGTGGTGCTAAGAAGGGGGAACTTCAAACCAGCTTGAGGGCGTGGGTGGCAGCTCACCCAGATGGGAAGGAGGAGGAGGAAACAGACAGGGAAACTGTAATCGGGGTAGATGTGCTGTTCCAATCTGAGAGGGAGAACTTACTGACAGGTCCCAGAACACTCTCAAGAGAGGGCAGCAGTGTCTCAGCAAGAAGCTTAACTGAAGCCGAACTAGCGGACAGGAGGGAAAAAAAACAACTAAAATGGGAGTTAGCCAGGTTGGAAAAGGAGAAGGAGGAGCAGAGGATGGCTCACGAGTTGAAACTCAGAGAGTTAGATCTCAAGGTCCTACAGACAGGGACTCCCAGTTCTCCAAATGGTGGCAGTGAATCTAAGGATGTGACCAGGGAACCCAGACCTTACCTACCCAAGGATGTAGTCGCCAGCTACAGTACAGGAGATGATATCGCCAAGTGGCTGGCCGCCTATGAGGTCTCCTTAAGAGCCCATGGGATACTGGAAAAACACTGGGGGGGTGGCTTGTACAAATACATGCCTCCTGCAGGGAGGGATACACTTTAGGCCCTAGAGCAGGAAGAGCAGACCCACTGCCCCACCATGAAAGTGGCGCTGATCAAGAAGTTTGGACTGACTCCAGAAAAATACCGTCAAAAGTTTAGGGGTAGTCACAAGCTAGGCACACAGAATTGGGTGGATTTCTTGGACTACGCAAAGAAGACATTAGAGGGCTGGGTGCAAGGCAGCGAGGTAGGAGACTATAAGGGGTTGTACGACCTTATTCTCAAGGAGCACCTACTCGAGAAATGTTTTCCCGAGCTGCGTCAACACCTGGTGGACAGCAAGATGACCAACCCCCGGAAGCTTGCAGAGGAGGCGGACATCTGGGCAAGTACCCGGGTGTCCTCAAAGGGGACTGGAGGGGATTCCCAAAGGACCGGACAGGGCGCCCCCCAGAAGAAAGAGGGGGGGAGATAAAAAGAGGGAGTTCTCAAAAGGCCCCCAAAACAGTTTCCAGGGAAAGGAAACAGGATTCACCCCTAAGGCTAACCCGCCCAGAAATCCTCATCCTGGCCGAAGTCAGCAGCCAAGGGTTGTCCACTGCTTTGAGTGTGGTGGTGTTGGACATTATAAGGGAGATGTCAAGTGCCCAAAGAGACCACCCCCTCCCACCGGAGGAAAAGCCCCGGGAGTCGCTAGTGTAGTGCTCGGGGAGGAGTTGCCCTTCGATAAGGGGGGGTGAGTGGGCGGGTGTCACCTTAGTGTCCCTGGGGGATCGGGAGATGGTTCCTAAGATCCAGGTGCCCTCAAATACTGTAAAGTATGGGCAATGGGTCACCATCAATGGCCAAAGAGGGGAGGCTCTGAGAGACACAGGAGCCAGTATGACTATGGTGAGAAGTCAACTGTGTCTCCAGAGCAGGTGATTCCACATGTACTCCACCCCGCCGCGATGGCTGACGGCAGATTGGGCCACTACCCTGTGGCTGAGGTTCCCTTTGAGTGGGAAGGGGTTGCAGGTTCACTTCGAGTTGCCGTAAGCCCTGCCGTGCCAGTCGATTGTCTGTTGGGGAATGAGATGGAGCACAATGCGTGGAATACCGGACTCATTCGGAGATGCTGGGTACATCTGACAGGGCCTGTGCTAGCACCAGGTCCGCGACTACCCGGAGGGGAAGTTCGCCTGGGCTGGAGCCTGGAACAATGGCCCAGCCCGCTGCCAAAAAGGAAAGAACCGAGGACAGGAGAAGCCTGCTTCGGATTCCACGCCCCATGAGACTGATCGGCCACCTGCAGTGGTGGACCAGGAGTCCATGGAGGGGGAAGTAGTCTCCCTGGAGGACTTACCTATCCCTGCTGAGTGGCATGTGGAAGGAGGGCCTACCAGAGAGGAGTGTTGTAAGGGCCAGAAGGAGTGCCCTACCCTTGAGGGACTGAGGCGACAGGCCGAAGCCCAGGCAGCAGGGAACGTTGCTGGGAACTACCATATTTACTGGGAGGATGGACTCCTCTACAGTGAACCGAAGGTACCTTTGCCCGGGTCATCACGGGCCTTGGTAGTCCCTCAACGCTACCGAGCCTTTCTTTTGGAACTGGCTCATGAAATTCCCTTGGCAGGACACTTAGGACAGGACAAGACCTTTGCCCGGCTTGTCCCCCACTTTTACTGGCCTCAGATGAAAGTGGCATCCGACACATACTGTCGGACGTGTATCCTGCCAAGCCAGTGGGAAGACAGGGGTGAAGCTGAAAGCTCCCCTGGAACCACTTCCTGTCGTTAGCACCCCCTTTGAAAGGGTGGGCATCGACATTGTGGGGCCATTGGATCCACCAACTACAGCTGGTCACAGGTTTATCCTGGTTCTGGTGGATCACGCCACACGGTACCCAGAGGCAATTCCTCTGAGGACTGTCACTGCACCTGTAGTGGCTAGGGCCCTGATGGGGATCTTTACCCGAGTGGGTTTCCCCAAGGAGGTTGTTTCCGACAGGGGGACCAACTTCATATCAGCATATATGCGGGCTATGTGGAAGGAGTGTGGAGTTACCTACCGGTTTACCACTCCTTATCACCCACAGACCAATGGTCTGGTGGAAAGGTTCAACAAGACCTTGAAAGGCATGATAAGAAGTCTGCCTGAGAGCCTGCGGAGGAAATGGGACGTCCTCCTACCCTGTTTGCCATTTTCCTACAGGGAAGTGCCACAGAAGGGAGTGGGCTTCAGCCCCTTCGAGCTTCTGTATGGGCACCCTGTGCGTGGACCTCTCAGCCTGGTGAAGGACGGATGGGAAAAGTCTCCCAGAAAGCTTCCCCAGGATGTGGTGAGCTACATGCTGGCTTTCCGGAGCCAAATGGCTAAGTTGTGGAAGCAAGCTTCTGACAACTTGGAAGCCAGCCAAGCAGTGATGAAAGAGTGGTATGACCACAACGCTCACCCCGTGGAGTTGGAGCCTGGCCAGAAAGTATGGGTGATGGAACCTGGGGAGCTAAGTGCCCTCCAGGATCGCTGGACAGGCCCCTTTGAGGTGAAGGAGAAGAAGGGTAAGGCCACCTACCTGGTGGATCTTAAGACCCCTCGACAGCCCCTACGGGTGCTGCATGCCAAACGCCTCAAACCCCACCATGAGAGGCCCGAGGTCATCTTGATGATGGTGACTGATGGCGCAGAGGAAGCGGAATGCGAGCCTCTCCCTAATCTTTTTTCGTCTCAGGAAAAGGATGGGTCGGTGGAGGGAGTAATTCTCTCCCCATCCCTAACTCCTGAGCAGCGAGAGGACTGCCGCCAGGTCTTGGAGCAGTACTCCTCGTTGTTCTCCCTTGTCCCGGGAAGGACCCACCTGTGTACCCATGATGTGGACACAGGAGACAGCCCACCAGTGAAGTCTAAGACCTACAGGCTGTCAGACAAGGTGAAGGCCAGCATCCACAGTGAAGTTACCAAGATGCTGGAGCTAGGAGTCATTGAACCTTCTAGTAGCCCCTGGTACAGTCCGGTGGTTCTGGTACCAAGAGCTGCCCCACCGGGCACCACTCCAGAACTGAGGTTCTGTGTGGATTACCGGGGACTGAACACAGTGACCAAGACTGATGCACATCCGATCCCTAGGGCGGATGAACTTATTGACCAGCTGGGAGCTGCCCAATACCGGAGTACCTTTGACCTTACTTTAGGGTACTGGCAGATCTCCCTTACAGATGGAGCAAAGGAAAGGTCAGCCTTCTCCACGCCTGAGGGCCACTACCAGTTCTGTGTGATGCCCTTTGGGCTCAAGAACGCCCCTGACACTTTTCAGCGGCTGGTGAACCAGGTCCTCTCTGAAATGGAGGCTTTCTCCGCTGCTTATCTGGATGACATTGCTGTCTTCAGCAGCAGTTGGGAGGACCATTTGTGTCACCTACAAGCTGTTCTCCAGGCCCTGAAACAGGCTGGCTTGACAATCAAAGCCAGTAAATGTCAGATCGGGCAGGGGTCGGTTGTGTACCTAGGCCACTTGGTGGGCAGGGGAGCAGTGCAACCCCTCCAGGCAAAGATTGAGGCAATCATGGCCTGGGAGCCCCCCAAGACCCAAACTGAGGCCTGAGCTTTCCTGGTCCTCACAGGTTACTACCGTCACTTTGTGAAGGGGTATGGCACTATTGTAGCGCCACTCACTGAGCTCACATCCAAGAAACAACCTCGACGGGTAGTCTGGACGGAGGCTTGTCAGCAAGCCTTTGAGAAGCTGAAACAAGCAATGTGTGCAGCACCGGTCCTGAGGGCCCCGGATTTCTCCAAGGAGTTCATTGTCCAGACAGATCCATCAGAGCATGGCATTGGGGCAGTGTTATCGCAACTCAATGAAGAGGGTCTGGATCAGCCTGTTGTCTTTCTGTCTAGGAGACTGCTTCCCCGGGAACAGAAGTGGAGTGCAATTGAGCGGGAAGCTTTTGCAGTGGTATGGGCTCTGAAGAAGTTGCGGCCATACCGGTTTGGCTTGCACTTCCTGGTTCAGACTGACCACCGACCCCTTCGTTGGCTGATGCAAATGAATGGAGAAAATCCCAAATTGTTGAGATGGTCCATCTCCGTACAGGGAATGGACTTCCGGGTGGAACATCGGCCTGGAGTGGACCACGCCAATGCAGACGGTCTCTCTAGGTATTTCCGCCTTAGTGATGAGGACTCTCAAGGGGTTGGGTAGATCTCCCCACTTTCAGCTGGGGGGGACGCGTGTTAGACCTGCCTGCCCTTAGAGTAGTCCCTCTTACTTGTTTATTAATCTTTGTCCCCTTTTTGCCCCTCAATCTTTTTCTTTTTATGTCCACTGGACTTTTCAGGTGTTGACCTAGGGGTTAGGTGCTCTTTGACCTCATAGTCTTTTTCCTGAGGCCTAGGTGCCTTTCTGACTGAAGTTACCAAAACCCACAAAATGGTGGCCAGTAACTGCCATAACGGACACTGAAGGAGAGGGGCTCATAGGATAGCATAGGGATGCTCTAGAACCTTCTAGCTGGTTCTGGTAGCCTGAGACCTGCATATATATAAGGCCAGTGGGTGGGCGGACATTTTGTACTGTACTGACCAGAGAGTAGAGGAGTGAGGCAGTGGTTTGGGGAGGTAGGCGCACATGAAGTGGTTAGATCATCCCCTAAGTCGTCAGCTTCTTCTTTGAGGACGTCTCCCCCTAGCCATTGACCAAGCCCTTACACTGGACCATTGACGTTATTGGCCTAGACTCCTGAAGAGATCCCTGTGGGAAGCGACTTCGAACCCCCTCCCCTCCCCCTCCTCCCTTTATGGGGAGCAGTCGTTCGCTGGCAGGGAGCAGCTGAGGTGACAGAGACTGTTCCATGATAACCTTCACCCCCTCCCTCTGGTATAAGGGAAACTTCACCTGGTAGTCGTGTCCACGGCTGCCCCGCCATCGCGTGCCTGACTTGTGGACGCGGGCCCCCGGTGGGGAGATCTGGTGAAAAAGGAGCCGGTTCCTGATGCTAGCGCAGTGACTTGGGAGGAGCGGTAGAGAAGGGGCGGGAACCAGACCAGCCCCCTCCGCTCCCTTCTTCTCCGTCAAGCCAGGAGAGGGCGTGTCGCGGATCCAGAGGCGTCATCAAGGGAGCCTCAGGAAAGCTTCGACTTCACCAGCTACGGAGAGCCGGCAGCGTCGCAGCAGTGTGTGGAGCCGGATCTCGAGGGTTTGACCAGTAGAGGCGGCGCGAGCAGACCATCTGTCCGTGAGGAAGTCAAAAGAACCCGGTAAGACGGTCGGAGTGCGCGGGACCTCCCCTTGGAGCCGAGGAGAGTCCCACTTTTGTTTGTGACTTTGCGCTGGGTGAGGGGGGGAGGAAAAGAGGAGTTTTGCCCTGACACCGGCTCCTTAGAAAGTGCTGACAGCCCGGAGGAAGTCGGGCGAGTGGGTCAAATCGAGATGCTAGTCTCGTACAAACTACCTGAAAGTCTGGAGGAATTAGCAAACCGGCAGTATAAAGTGAAAAGGGAGTGACCCGAAGGGGAACTTTAAGACCTGCAAGACTGAAACAGAATCGGCAGTAGAAAGAGCCTGAACCCCCCCCCCCAACCCCCCCCCCCCTCCTAAGGGAGCATTTGAACTACTTTAGTTCAATGAAGGAGAACTGTTGTGGATGGAAGAACAGGACTGAGGCAGGGACTTACATCAGCCATAGGAGCTAACCTGCCTCCATGTGAAATCACCATTAAAAATTAGAATTACACTAGGAGAGGGGTATAGTACCGATGTGAAATGTAAAGTACTACTGTGATGCTATTGAAAAATTAGTGTGTCTTCTTTTACAGGTTGTAATCGAGTTAGACAACTCAGGGGGGGTTGGTGTAGAAAACCCCTTCTGATCCAGATTGATGAAGAAGTCCCTAATTGATTGAAAGTAACCTAATGTGCTAAATGAAACCTTGGAATTGAAAACTATGTAACTACGAAGGTGACAAAACTTACATAAGTGGGGAAAGTTATTGTACTGTGATGAATGTGTATAATTAACCGTCCTTGAAACTAAGAGAACCAAGAAACTAACTTAAGGAAAGATAAAGCTTTTCTACTTTTATAAAAAAAAAGAATTATGGTGTAGTGTCATTTTTGGATGGATGGACACTGAGTTACTGGGAGGGTGAGACGCACGCTTAATACTTTGCCTCTAGATTTGGCCCTCCTGTTCAGTACTAGGCTACCCGATGTGACTGGGAAACCCCCAGGTCCAAAAGTACCTTAAATCCCAATTCAGAAATCCTTGGTGGTCTCAAACAGAAGTTAGCACTTAGCCCGATGGCTAGTGAAATTTCATGTTAGCCAATAAGACCATGTGGCCGTGCTACAGTGAAAACAGGAATTTTGTTTGTCAGTGTCGGGCATGTTAAATACAGAAGCAACATACCCTTTTATTTAATATTAAGAACCTTGCCTGGTGGGCTATCCAGGCCTTAAGTAGGGGTGGTTTGCTAATAGTAACAAGCATTTGCAATGCAATAGGTCTCGCATTTACGCGAGTTTAAGCTACTGGCATTGTCATTTACAATTCCAATAGCTTAAACTTGTGTAACTGCGAGACCTGTTGCATTGCAAATACTTGTTTAATATTAAACCAGAAAATAGGATTCCAATTTTCCGTGCTTGCATTAGGCCTTAATCACCCTTGCTATACCAATGTTCCCTATAATTAAAATTGCAATTCTGTGCAAGGTAAAAATGTATGAAATGTAGTCGATGTATTTTCCCATTCAGCTCCAAACAATTTCGCCTGGCAACTATTCTGCCACATTGACGTAACATGCTACTTTTTCTACAAGGTATATTTGTCTAGAACAAGCGCTTCATTGATACATAACATAGATTTTGGAAGTCGCCTCTAATCCACGGTTATCGTGGTCTCATGCAGGTCCTCCTCCCCGATACACTCGTCACCTTGATCCGCACTTAGTCTTCTCGAGCCTTCTCGCATTCACCCACCGTTCTGCCCGCAAGCCTGCGCTCTTTGAGCACCCTCTGCCCCTTCTCACCTCTTATACTCCCTCGCGCTGCCTCCTCATTCATCCTCTGGAGCGCATCTTGGCTCGGCCGCTTCAGAGGGAAGGACCCTAGGCTCCCTCCTGTTCCGGAATAAGCCCGCGCGCACTTCCGGGGCATGCACCGGTACTTGCGGGAGATCTACAGGAAACGTTTCTCGCAGCCAGCGAAGTATACTAAATGCGAGCATGTGTAGAGAACTGATGCAGTAGCAGCAGCGCCAGCTTCCTTGTTGTTTCTGCGGAGGAAGAGCCTCATAAAGCGAAAGTGACGAAAAGGAGCAGAGAGAAAGGAGTAGGAGAGGTAAGGCAGCTTAATGTAGACGACTTTGAGCTAGGGAATGAGAAGGGAGAAAGAGCCAGGGTGTAAGGTGTGGAAAACATGTGTGAACGAAAGAATAAGGGGGAGCTTTTTGGGGAATGTGCCAGTAGGCACGAGGAGGAAATTTGAGGGCAATTAAGGGGATACGCTGTTTGTTGGTGGAGTTGTTGCTGGAGGTGGCGTATCGTCTGATGTATATGGGAGAGTGCGGTTTGTGGGGAGGTGCAATTTGCATGATGGGGCAGGTGGTAGAGGAAAGTGATCTGTTGATGGTGGCTATGTTTTTGTGGTGGGAGTCTTCTTATGCGGCATCAGTGATGGCTGTTAAACGGGTTCTGTATGGCAGTGCTAGATGGTAGAAGGGCCACTTGGCATAGACGCAAATTCTGACCAGTGACTAATGTATTATTATTATTTATTTAACAGTTTTATATAGCGCTAGCTTAACCCGTAGGTATTAGAGTGCTTTACATACACACAGTAAACAGCAGAAGGACATTACATTACCTAGTTGACCGGCAGTAAGGAAGCACACCAAAGAAACAAAAATACAGCAAGGGAGATAAATATGTAGTGCAGCGTAGGGGGAGAGAGCAATAAAAAGAACAAGACAGAGCGTGCTGCGATTGGAGCGCGCGTGTGCATTACAAAAACGAAAGTGGAGCTTGCGATGACGGAAGGGAGATGTGCACGTGTTCACGGGCGCGTACACAGACCCCAATCGGGGCGTGCCCCGGTCTGTATCACTTTGCAGGCAAGACAGTAACAAAAGGTCTCGCTGGCGACTGCGTCGCCATGTGCGAGACCTAAAAACGAAGGTTTTGAGCTGGCAAAAGGGTTTACTTTGCCATGTCAAGTGGGCAGGTTTGAAGCTGCCCAAGTAGGGCAGGCCTAGATTCTCGTTTCCACCCTACAATTAAATGCTGCAGTCCACTAGTGATATTTAACTTACATTTAACTTACTAGTCCTCGGATCCTTTTGTACCATATACTAGGCCAGTGGTTCCCAAACTGTGCGCCGTGGCACCCTGGTGCGCCGCAAGAACTCGTCAGGGGCGCCGCACACTTCTTGAGAATGTGAGAAAGGGAGCAGGCTGTATCAGTATGCCTCTGTTCTAAAATACGGCAGTTGCATATTTAAAATGTGCATTTGTGGGCTCCGGTAAAGGCACGTGCTAAGTGGGAATGTCTTGCGGGGGAGTTTCGGCAAGCAGCACCTGTTAGTGTCGTGAATGGCTTGGACCAGCGTGTGACGTGTTGCGGTGCCAGGCACTAACATTCACTGATTTCCGAGCATGCAGCTAGTCCTTGACAGGTGGAATTTTCGTCAGTGGGAATTGCACCTCATCTGCGTGCATATAAACCTGCTATTTTGTTTTCTCCTCCCGGGAACCATATTCAAGTTTGCAAAAAACATTCCCTTACACCTCTTTATGGGGTGCTTAGATGCCCATTAGACCCATATGCAGACATCTGCTATACTTTGCTGGCACCACCCTTAGATACGTAATTGAGTGGGAAAATCCACTGGGAAGGGCTGTGAAAGTTCAGTCGCTTGCCTGTGAATCACCTCACCTAAGAAGACCCCTCTTTCCACCCCTCAAACCTCAATGCAGAAAGCCAGTAATGTTCCACTTGTGATGGAACTGCGCAAATGCTGGGTGAAATATGAGACAGTAGGAAATACAATTTGTGATTTTGTGTTTCAAATTGATCGAAACTTTGTAATCTGTTTGTTGAACCCAGGGTCAATTGAACGAACTCACATTCTTATTGGCAAAGGTGGTAGCCATCAATTTACAGCATTTTTGAAAATTCTCAGACAATTCCATTGGTACTTGATGTAGGCAGAAATACCTTAGACACCATGACATAACGCACATGGAAGCTTTAGTATCCATATAGAAAGTTTGCATTCTTATTTGTTTCACGAAACCTGCTTTGCTCTGCCATAACGTCCTCAACATGTATCAAGTGGCAACTCCAACTGGCTAATTTATTTATTTACTGTTTGGGTTTTTGTGTACCTGCCACTTTAGCACAGTCTGTCTGTGATGCGGAACGCCCCTGTGTTTTTTTTAACATCCATTGGATGTCTTGGTAGGCTAGGAACCAACCACTGGACTAAAGAGATGAAAAATGGAAGCACTCCAGAGGCTGGGCTTACATCCTCCTCACCCGAAAAAAAAAAGTTACAAAAAGGGGAGCCATGGACAACAGTCAATAGATAAAGGGAGCCCCAGGTTGAAAAAGTTTGGGAACCACTGTACTAGGCACTTATAAGTAGGGCTCCCGGTTTTCCGTTTAAACTGAGTTTTACATATAAATACAGACGGAAAACTATTTTTCCTTTGTTGGTATTTATATTTTGAAACGGCAAAATACTGGTAATTTTTGCTGCGCTGCCGTGCTTCAGCCCAGAGTTGCCGCGCCACACCCCTGTTCCTGATGCTGGTAATTCCTTTCAATTCCTTCCAATCAAGTGACCTACTGTGGATCTATTGGCTCAGGGTCTTTTAGTGACGACTATGACCCTGAGCCAATGCTGGTCGTATCCAAACGTCACGTGTGGGCTTGCTAACACCTCCAGCACCGCCTCATAACTTGTGCCCTTTATTTTGGGGACGCACCCGTCTATTTTTCCTTTTTGCCTGACTACAGACCACCAGGCTTGAAGAAAGACACCTTTCTGTTACCACCATCAGCTTTTGTTGCTGCCCCAGCCCTTCTCTTGAATTCGGCATATCCAGGGCTCTGCCGCTCGAGTGAGCTCTGCACCAGCACGCTGCCATTTCTCCCAAGGTAAGTGTATTTCCCCTATGTCTGTGGCCTCAGAGGACAGATTAATGGTGGCCTCACAGAGACCCTGGACACTACGCCTTGAAAGCAGCTCCTGACACGGTCTGCCCGCTGCAGCCTCGGGCTCCTGCCCCCGTATGAACCGGGGGTTCGTAACCACCTTACTCATGTGGGTGGGGGGTGGCGGGGATTGTGGTGTCCTTTTTACTCAGCGCCGCCTTCGACACGGTTAACCACCGTGTCCTTCTGGCTCGCCTGGAGAGGATCGGAGTCACGGGCAAGGCCCTTAAGTGGCTCGGGTCTTTTCTCAGCGACAGAGCTTTTAAGGTTTTCTCAGAAACCAGCTGCTCCCTCTCAGTGCCATTACAGTGTGGGGTACCACAGGGTTCTTCCCTTAGCCCCACACTGTTCAATGTGTACATGGCACCCTTAGCAGAGGTAGTAGCCCCCTTTGGCATCCAGTTGGTAAGCTACGCTGATGATACTCAGCTAGTGGTCTCCTTAAATCAGGTGGAACCCCTTCCGGCCAATCTTTACAGCTGCCTGGAGGCGGTTGCGAAGTGGATGGATGCGTCCCATCTGAAGTTGAATGGGGGGAAAACCAAGCTGATGCTACTTGGGAAAAAAGCCACTTTTAATAACTCAACCTTGTGGCCCTCCAGCATGGGGCTCGGGCCCACCCCAAAGTCCGAGATAAAAAGCCTCGGCTTCTGGCTTGATACGGAACTGTCTTTTAAAACCCAGGCAAGAACAACAGTGGCCACCTGTTTTGGCCTACTGAAGACAATTCGTAAAATCCTTCCCCAGTTACCCGAAGCCGCCAAGAAAACCATAGTCCAGTCCCTTATTCTATCAAGGCTGGACTATGGGAATGCGCTTTATCTAGGAGCCCCCACTTCAGTCACTCGACAACTCCAGATTGCCCAGAACTCCGCAGCAAGGTTACTTACTGGTACCAGCCGCCGCGCATCAGCTGCACCTTCGTTAAGGACCCTGCATTGGCTTCCAATACAGGAGCGGGTCCACTTCAAGACCCTTTGTCTGGTCCATAAAACTCTTTATGGGAAGGGCCCTCCCATTCTAAATGACATGGTCAGACCATATAAACCATCTAGGGATCTTCGTTCAAACCAGCAAAACCTTCTAATAATCCCCAGGACCAACAGGGCCCAAACAGGGGGCCGTCTCTTTTCGCGAAATGCGGCCAAGATGTGGAATGCTCTTCCCTTACCACTCCGTCAAGAGCCTAACCTGCTCGCATTTCGCAAAAAGTTAACAAGCATTGGCATTGCCAATAGGTCTCGCTTGTGGGACCTTATAAGTATTTAGTTTTGCAGCACAATATCCGATTATGCAACTCGGATATTGTGCTGCAAAACTAAATACTTATAAGGTCCCACAAGCGAGACCTATTGGCTATGCCAATGCTTGTTATATAGTGCGGACAACAGTAGTGATACATGAAGCAAAAATTACAAGTGAGCATGTACCAAAAGCAAACGTTACGTTACATGAGACAATAGTGACAGTTGTGCAAGTATCAAGAGCAAACAAAATACAAGAGGTAGCAAACGATATGTTCTTAGAGGAAACAAGCTTCTCGGCATTGCTGGTTGGGGGAGTGGGGGGGTGGGCGGGGGAGCAGCAGGCAGATGCGAGTGGAGCGCGCGCTGGAGAGGGAGGGGGTGGGAGGACTAGGCAGCGGGAGAGAGGGAGAAAGGAGCGCGAGGGAGGCGTTTTTAGATACATGAAGCCAAAATTACAGGGAAGCGTGGCACCTGTGGACTTATATTACCAAATCCCTGCATGGAAAGTGCTGCCAGACATGCAGCTTTTACCGAACCGGAAACCCGCGGCCTACGCCAGCTAGCCATTGAAGTGAATCCGTCTCGGGGGCCGCATCGGCGTGTCAGATAGCGCCGTGCCCCCAAGCTGAGCTGTCCATGTGCTATTTAGATTAGAGAGCAGCCTACATTGCTGGGGAAGATGGCGAGCCAGAGGAAATTAATCAGTTCTGCAGTGTGGCTGATCCACGAGGGGGAAATGAACAGGCCACAGAGGGCAGCGGAAAGATATGACTAGCTGCCTGCAGATATTGGGGATGAGAAAAGAGCGACGCGGCCTGCAGATTACACTCTGCCTGAAAAGGGTGTGTGCGAGTGACTGCCTGGCCCGAGGCTGGTTGGGGGAGTGGGGGGGGTGGGCGGGGGAGCAGCAGGCAGATGCGAGTGGAGCGCGCGCTGGAGAGGGAGGGGGTGGGAGGACTAAGCAGCGGGAGAGAGGGAGAAAGGAGCGCGAGGGAGGCGTTTTTAGATACATGAAGCCAAAATTACAAGTGAGCATGTTACAAAAGCAAACGTTACGTTACATGAGACAATAGTGACAGTTGTGCAAGTATCAAGAGCAACAAAATACAAGAGGTAGCAAACGATATGCAATAGCATATCTGAGGGAACACGGCCTGGGGGAAGCTGGCTGGGGAGGGGAAGGAGAAATGAAAGGAAGGCTGTGTTTGCGGGGAGAGAGAGGGGAGGTGCTGGTGTGGGAGGGGGGAGGTGCTGGTGTGGGAGGAGTGCTGCTACAGCAAGGCTGTGTTTGCGGGGAGAGAGAGGGGAGGTGCTGGTGTGGGAGGGGGGAGGTGCTGGTGTGGGAGGAGTGCTGCTACGGCAAGGCTGTGTTTGCGGGGAGAGAGAGGGGAGGTGCTGGTGTGGGAGGGGGGAGGTGCTGGTGTGGGAGGGGGGAGTTGCTGGTGTGGGAGGAGTGCTGCTAGGGGAGGAGAAGCCCTCGCCGTGAATGCTCGTGCATGTTCACGTGAACTGCAAGAAAACGCCGGGCTGAAACCCCTTAGTTTGAAGAGGATTTTGCCGACATGAATTCGATCCTATCCATTCCTGCGGAATGGGACAGGCTCGACCTAAAAACAGCACTGTTCCCTAAGATTTAGATAAGTAGGTCCTCTGTACTTTAGGTTCCTGATCTCTTTTCCTCTGTTTAATATCAAGCGCTGGGATGCTTCCGAGTAGCCATGCGCTATAGAAAAACCTTTACAATTACAATTACTTTGTGATCGGTGTGTGTTGAGTTGCGTTGCCATTTTAGTTTGTTGTTCCCTCGGCTCTTGTGTCCGTGTACAAGTAGTTGCACATGTGTTTTTTGGGACGGGTCTGTGCTGGAGTCCTCCCTCTGTTCCGAATGCTGTCCCTGCTGCAACTCCCCCCTATGCATGCTGTGGCCCCCAGTCTGTCTGCTTGGCTGTTACACTGCAGTCAAACAGTAATCTGAAATGTTGCCTTACTTCAAATATTGCATATCAGCCGTCGGTATAAAGTGGAATATATTTGCAATCAAGGCATCACAATTTCTCTATAGCTACATAAGAAGGATACTATTTAATGTGCTATTTTTATATTGTTTGTCAAACACGTATATTCGTTGTGTTTTCATTGGAGAATTACATTTTTTTTTTTAAACGCTTAAAAACTGAGATGGTAGGATTTGAACCTGTGACCACCACATTACCCAGCAATCTCGTTGGCAAGCACCTTAACCCACTGAACTGTTTTTCTAACTAGACTTTAATATGCAGTATACCGATTGCTCTTACAACACGGAAAAAATAGAAATTATGCTCCCATCCTTTTTCATATTCCATGTTAAGATAAATGAGTATATTGGCATCTTTTTACAATGAAAATTCTACTGGGATGAGATTGCACTGCAATCTTCATGGTATATGTTTGATTTTTAGGTCTCGCCTGATCCAGCGCATGCGCTGGTCTGGCCGAGGGGAAACATCCTTAACAATGAAATTCGAACAACGACTTACCTTTACAACGAATTCTAAATCACAACGAATCTGCACGTCACTCATCCTGCTTCCCACGAAGACCGAGGAAGACCGGCACGTCACTCATATAACTGCTTCCGGGCATTTCAAAGCAGAGAAATGTTCTCAAAGAAGCTGATTCGTCACGTCATGTCAGTCATCTCATCTCCGCTAGTCAATCTGACATACTCTATGGCACTGGCTCACCTTGACGTAAAAAAGTGAGTCATATTTAAATACTCTGTCACATCTAATCACTTACCAGTGGTAATCTTAGGCGGGATAAACTGTAGTGGACATATTGTAGTAGAAACCTGAACAGCTGTAAATTAAAGATCTTAGTCGCTGCTCTCAAGGATATGTTTCTTTACCTTAATTGACTCACTTCGCGTATCGATAGTTCTACCCACTAATGACCCAGGAGAGGCAACATTGCTTCTAAGCTGATGCTTGGTAAAGCGCTTCAACACACCTTTACGTTCCAACATAACTTTGACATCGCTTGGTGCTTTTCATTAATTTTTGAAGTATGGCAGAGAGTCACGTGTGGTACCAGCATTAGCTTCCTCTTTTCGCCATCTGCCTCTCCCCGACCGTAATCTGGTTTATTTTAAGACACCCTGTTTATCGACAAAGCAGTTTAGTTTAACAAAACAATGAATCCCTTAAGAGTCTCTCTTTTACTTCAGTCAGGGCAGGCAAGTAACGCGGAGGGCTATTAAAAAAACAAACCTCTTGATTTTGTCAGTGCAAAAGCGCAGAAATGTTCTTTTAAAAATGCCTCGTCTTCTTTTACCGATAAGCAATTGACAATGGGAAACAGTTTAATCAGCAGCCAGCTCAGCTTTAACACGTTGTCAACAAGAATTAAATAAAAAGGTGTCACGAATCCCATGTGAAGGTCTGCAGCAGAGAATAATTTGAAGTTTGTGAGGTTTAAAAAAATATGAATATATATTAAAATAAACGAAGAATATATTAACAAAGAAAAAGGTAATGAGCAATTAAAAAATATTTTGTGGAAGTATTGTTATTACAATACTGCCATCTATTGGCCAGTCACGAGGAGATTCTTTTTATGGTTTAGAAAGTCGTTGAAAAAAAAGTAGTGGTTTAGGTTAGCTCGTTGAAAAGCTTTCGGGGTTCAGGAAGTCATGGTCTAGGCAGTAGTTGTTTAGTCATATAACCCTTGTCGAGACATTTAGTAGCTGCTTTCAAAAGTGCTATCAAAGTGGTCACCAGCTTACTGTCACGTGCACAAGCGCGCGCTACCGCACGCGCATCTCTAGAGTGCTTTAGCGCGTCATCGCGATCACTTTCGCTTTCACGGCTGTGCGGCGTTACTTTTACTACCACGCGGCCAATGCTTGTTGTTTCTTTGGAGAACTACTTTCACGAATAGTGAGGATGACGACACCCCTTCTTTAGCAGGGCAGGTCACACAAAGCTTGGAAGGTAGGTAGGTACTAAATGATAAAAATGGACTTTTATGGTATTCCTTTTGTAAGAGTAGAGCTGGTGTTTCCTGTTTTGAGCCCAAAGATGGAGCAAGAGAACCAGGGATTTTTTATATCTGCTGCAGGCTATTTGGAGTTTGAATAATGGGCAGTGTCAAAAAAGGCTGATTCTCCTGTAACACAGGGATAATTTGCCACGGGTTGTTGCCCATGCGCTGTGGAATTGTGCGCTGCGCCTTCAGGCGTTAATAATGTGAAATTAAACAACGCAGAGCTTTGCGCCCCTTTGTGCCACACCTGCACAACTCTCAATAAACATAGGTATTAATTGCAGGCATTGGTTAGGCATATTCCAACAAGATGTGTACATTCTATACAATGAGAACTTTGTATAGAATTCAAGGCCTTCTCCTGCCATATTGCTGTCAATGTTGGCGCCAAAGCAACTCACTACCCAGAGGTATCTAGTTGCATCTCCACCAACCCCCAAGGGCAGGCTTTACCTGACACAAAAGTGTTGTATAGATTGGGTCATTCAGTGCTCCAGTAGCCCTCGGGGGAAAAAGTTATAAATATAAAATAATGCCAGAATCTTGTTTGTGCTAAAGTGCCCAAAAAACTTTGAATGTGGCAATCGCTGCTGACAGTGACACAAATGAGGGACATTCATTCACTTTAGTAACAGCACATCTCCACAAACCTTTTCAAGCGCCGGACGGCGATTGTAACCTCGAGACTGGCTGTAGAGGCATTCCCGCTGTAAGGAAAGCACCCAGAGCGCATTTAAAATGGCCACGACGTGCTATACTAGCTACAAATAATAATTATAATATAACACGACTTAAGCGCATCCAATTGTGCTCAACGCGATAAAGTTTCCATCCCTTGGCCTCACATTAGTAGCTGCTCTGTAACAGCAGTCCTTACCTCTCGGAGATCTTTATAAAGCGTTCTTCCTGGAGGGGGTTCTAGTTACGCTGCAGAGCATTAGACCGGCATCTTCTTGTCAACATGGAAGGACCAGCGCTTGCTGTGCGACTTTACCAGCAACCCGCAAAATAATCGTCAGCATCTGTCAAGTGTCAAGTGTCTCTGGAAGGGACGGCCATAAGCAAATGTCTATGGAAATCAGGTATAAGCTTTTAATACGAGCGTCTAGAGCAGGTGTTCGAGCCCGGGCATAGAGCGAAGATTAGGGGAAGTGAGAAATAAATAGTGGAATCATTAAATGACTGATTGGAAATGTGCACAGAGCATTCCATGTGTATGATGTTACTGCAAATAATATGTCCAGAACAAAAAGCTCAGTAGCACCCACTCCGGGCCCCATCCATTTTACAACTAAAGTTCTGCGTCACTTAAAGTGAGCACTCCAACAGCTGCTTTGAAACACGTCTCTGCCACAATTTCCGGCTGGCAGGAGTCATAAATAGTTGAAGTACTGGAGCTTCCGTATTTTATCACCTTAGTGGAAAATAGCGCTAACTTGACTGAAGGTATTGGAGCGCTTTATATGAGCACCAGCTCCATTGCACAAGGACATTCATTTTTTAGGTCTCGAGACCTATCAATGCGCATGCGCATTGAGCGGATCGAGATATAAAGGGGCTTAAACAGAGCTTACCGAGATCGGGCGATTCCATGCAGTGCCCGTGAAAGCTCGCTCAATGCGCATGTGCATTGCCATAAAAAGCACGTGCACAGACACCAGCCCCACTCCCACAGTCATCCCCCAGCGTGCGCTGTGCCAACAAGCCTTTGAAGTGAAGCTTAGCTTCACTTCAAAGGTATCCGCTACCCCCGCCCCCTGCTTCACACTTTGGCGATATAAACTAGGGGTACCACTAGGGTATAAAATGGTGAGGATGGACCGCCCAATTAAAACAGGAGGGGGGATAGCCATTGTGTTCAGACAGGAGATGGATGTTATTATTACTGAAACAGTGTGCACTCCCCAGATGGAGCTCCTGGTCTTTACAATTAATCCCAGTTCAAGGGAAACCAGGAAGGGGGCTTTAGTTTATCGCCGCCCAGGCCCGAGTGAGAATTTCTCTATTCAACTTGTTGAAGCTTTGGCACCTCATGTGCAGGAGAACTCGGATTTCATCCTGGTAGGGGATTTTAACGTCCATAGCGAAGTTGCCAACTGTGTTGAGGCTCAGACTTTACTAACTGATCTGGGTACACTGGGGCTAAAAAAGATAAATCAGGGGCCCACACATCTGGCAGGCCACACATTGGACTTAGTATTGTCCAATTCAACTGCCATAAAATGTATGCCGCCCACCCAGGTGGAATGGACAGACCATTCCATCATCTGTTTTTACACCTGCACTATTCATAAACCAAAGGCTATTCAGAGGGTGATGGCAGACATTAGGAGACCCTGGCACAAACTAACACCAGAAGGTTTTAGGGGGAAATACATCGAACCCAGTTGGGAGGAATGTGGGGGCAATGTAACCACTGCACTGCGCAAGTTTGATGAAGCGGTGACAGTGACTATAAACTATGTTGTACCTTTAAGAACATTTAAACCCCGACCTGCCCCCAAACAAGAAGTCTGGTATACGGATGACTTGAGACAATTAAAACGAACTATGAGAAAGTTAGAAAAACTATGGAGGATTACCCGCAAGACCGAGGACAAGGAAAACTATAGGATTTCTCTAAAAAGCTATCATAAAGCCATTCGGGCAGCACGAAAACATCATATAGCAGCCCAATTATTAGCAGCAGGTAAAAATGCAAAAGTTTTATATCAAGTATTACAAACCTTCATTAAGCCTGTTGCTTGTGAGACTGTGGAGACAGCATCCCAGGAACTTTGCAATAATATCTCTCAGTTCTTCACTAGAAAGATTGAGGGCATATATGACAAAATATTGGCCTCTAAGAACAATAGCAGTAACATGGCCACAGCTGACAACATTGCTCAGTCACCCACCGGAGTACAAATGAACTGCGTTGGTAAGCTTGCAGAATTTCCTCCCATATCAACGGAGGAGGCCATTGCCTTAACTACTCAAATAAAGAGCGGCTGTCCCTCAGATATCATCCCGGCACGTATCATGCCATTATTGGCTAATGATTTGGGTGCCGGAATTCGACATTTAGTTAACTTGTCCTTGAGTACAGGGGAAGTTCCCTCTGATTGGAAGCATGCACTTGTGAGACCTCTGAGGAAAAATAACACCATCCCTTTGACTGAATTGACAAACTTGAGACCAATCTCACTTCTCCCTCTATTCGGGAAGCTTACTGAGAAGTTTGTTAATCTGCACCTGTCTAATTACATCGAAAGTGCATCGGAATTGTCCTGAGCGCGGAACGGAGCAGTGATTTATTTAGTGGGTGCACCCCCACTACGAGGAGCACCCGCCTGTGAGTGCGAGTCACTGGTGTAACGCAGGAGCTTTGATATATATATATATATATATATATATATATATATATATATATATATATATATATATATATATATATGTGTATATATTTTTTATTTTTTATTTTCGTAAAATGGAAATTTAAGAAAGTTCATCACTGCCAGAACCACAGTGTCTGGGCAATGCCCTTTGGATCAACATCAGAATGATTCCAATTGAACCGGATTGGCCAAGACAGTGCACAGATCTCCACCAGTTATTCATAGCACGTCACAGGAGCCTTCTACTCATGCTGGATCTGCTATCCAGGCTTCAGGGTCAAATTTAGCATCCAAAGATTGAATCCTTGAATTTGGCAGCATGGCTCCTTATATCACTCAATATGGCTATCTAAAACTTTCTGAAGATTGTATGAATATTCTTAAAGAATCAAAGCAATGGTCAACACGATCAAGTTATGCCCCAAGTGGAAATGCTTTTGTATGTGGTCTCGAAACAATGGCCATGATCCTATTAACGTGAAAGAGAATGGCATCCTCCCGCACTTACTTCACTTGGACAGGTTAGGTCTACAACTTTTTTTCATTAAGGTCCACTTAGCAGCTATTACTGCATACAAAAATCCACAACACAACCGTCTTTCTTCAAAAGTCCTGTGGTCAAGGTTTTTCTGTAAGGATTTAGAAACGTTTTTACTACATTTAAGAGACCTTCTCCTCCTTGGCAATTAAACTTGGTTCTATCAAAGCTGATGAGCCCACCATTTGGACACATCCATAAATCAACATTACAACATTTGTCTTGCATAACTGCCTTTTTAATAACCATTGTCTCTGCATGACGAGTTAGAGTCTCACAGGCTTTGTTAACTTCAGAACCATTCACAGCTACCATATCTTTCAAAAGTGCTGGAGAAACTGGTAAATAAACAGCTATCTGACTTTTTGGAAACTAATAACCTGCTGGATGCTTCACAAACGGGTTTTTGGGCCAACAACAGCACCGAAACAACACTCCGGGCAGTACTGGATGACATAAGAACACAGGTTGATGAGGGTAAAATGGTCGCCCTGACACTTTTAGACCTATCAGCGGCATTTGATACCACAACCTTCTAATAAGAATGCTAGCCGCAAAAGGCATACAGGGAAAAGCCCTGTCTTGGCTGGATCACAATCAGTCCGACTAGGCAATTTCACTTCCACCCCTCGAAAGATCAAATATGGAGTACCACAAGGGGCGTCACTAAGTCCGACATTATTTAATGTCTATGTATCATCCTTAGCAAACATCGGGAAAAAGTGGGGCATTAGCATCTGCTCATACGCAGATGATACGCAACTAATGGTTGCCCTCAACGGTGAAGAGGACTCCAAAAACAGACTGCTCAGTTGCCTTACTGAGCTATCTAATTGGATGTACAGCCACTCCCTGAAATTAAATGCCGATAAATCGGAGATCCTCCTGCTTGGTGGATCCCAACAGCTCTGGGATAACACCTGGTGGCCTAATAATCTCGGTACACCCCCTAAACCGACCCAGATTGCTAGAAACCTGGGAGTCCAAATTGACAACGTACTGTCGATGAAAAATCATGTAACAACAATTTGCGGTAAAAGCTTTGCGTTATTAAAAATGTTAAGACGGGTCATCCCATGGATTCCCGTGGAATGTAGAGAGATATTAGTCCAGTCACTGTTAATGAGCAGACTCGACTACGGGAATTCCCTATTTGTTGGCATGCCGGACTATTTATTCTCAAAGCTACAGCTTGTTTAGAATGCGGCAGCAAAAGCTGTCTGCAACAAAAAAAGTATGACTCTGCTAAAAGCTGTCTGAAAGCCTTGCATTGGCTCCCAATGAGGCAAAGAGCTTCCTTCAAAATGCTATGCATCACCCACAGAGTGCTGCATAATACTGGTCCGAGCATCCTAAAAAACAGGATTAATTTCTACGTACCGAACCAAAACCTTCGCTCCCAATCTATTGCAAGAGCCGCCACTACGCGAACTAAGAGAGTCAGGATGGGTGGTCGTGCCTTTTCACATCGCCCTGCAAATATGTGGAATGATCTGCCAACAGATATAAGACTCATAGACTGCTACCTTACTTTCAGGAAAAAACTAAAAACTTTACTATGCCCCAAAGCAGACTAAATTTCCCAGTCATTCATGCTACCGCACTGTACACCTTTCAATCTCAGCACCGTGATATCCTTTTGGGATGAATGTTGCGCTTTATAAGCACTATTAACATTAACATTCACAATATTCTTTTTAAATAGAGCGGTCCTGCATATACACCCTTCCTTTTTACCAAAGTGGTCTCAGATTTTCAAATTATCCAATGTATTACGCTTCCAACATTTTATCCTAACCCTACTGCAGGAGGAGAGAACTCTGCATTCTCTTGATGTTAAGAGTGCTGCGTTTCTATTTGGATAAGCCGAAAGATATAAGGAAGTCAACCCATCTTTTTATAAAATATAGCTCTTTAAGCTTAGCTGCTTTGAAACAATCTATAGCAAGAAGGATAGTTCTGCATATTTCTTTGTGCTACCAAATTGCTAATAAACCTTTACCAGGCAAACCTTAAGCTCACTCTACAAGAGGGAGGGCAGCAACACAGCTTGTGTAAGACAGGTTCAAATCTTGGAAATCTGTAAGGTAGCTACTTGGAAATCTATAAACACTTTTACAAGACACTATTGTTTAGAGACAGACACTTAGGCCGAAGCAAATAACAGGTAAAAAACGTTGAAGAATCGGTTTAAATAGTTCCAAGTTTTCAGATGGTTGTGCTAGGTCAATGTAATACGGCTATTACAGCTAACACAAATAAGAAGTTTATCGCATACACATACCTGAAAGGCGCAGTATGGAGATCTTTCTTTCAGCTTGCTACTCTATTCAGCGTTTTATGACTATCAATGAAGAGCCTACAATGCAGAAGGAAAAGTTACATACCTGTAGTTCTAGTTCTGCATCGTAGATATCTTTTTTTGAAGTCATAAACAACCCTCCCTCCTCCTGTCAGACCATATGGATTGTGTACTGCACATAAAAAACGGACACTCAGTGGCAAACTGCCTCTCCAGTGCATTGTAGGAGAGGGTGCTTCTGAGGTTCTTATAGGGTAAAAGCTTCTTTTTTGGCTCCTTTTATTGGTAGCCAATCAGGCTGCATTTTCTCCTCATGATGTTTGAACCCAGGCAGCTTTTTTCCATGGCAAAGGGTTGAGGATGTAAAGGCTATGTTAGAGTTCCTCGACAATTCTTCTACATCATTCAGAAGGAAAATACATTGCTAACATACTACACAGACTGTATGGAAAATTATTTTCAGTTATAAAAATTCTCCAATTTTCATTTTCAAAATTTTAAATATATATATTAAAGATGTTCCAGGGTCAGCACAGGCTGCACGGATTTATTTAACGAATGGACTATCAATGAAGATCCTATGATGCAGGAGCACGTTTTCTTACATCCCACTGCAAGTCTTACTGTGGTTGCCCCCATGCTTCAGCCAAAAACTGCTAAACTTTTATGCACTACAAAAATCCTCCTCACATATTGGAATGGTATGGTCAGGAGGAAAAGAACAACCACCCACCCATATCATTAACTCCCCTAATGTATTATTCAGACTTTACCCAGGACTAACCAATCAATAAGTTAAGAGAAAATGGTCTGCAAAGACATGAGGAGCATTTTTTTTAAAAAAGGGCCAGAGTACAAAACCAGGTTTGAATGCAACACAGAGACATCTATAAACTAATACAGGCAATACACTGGGCAAGAACGGACTCCAAGGCATACAGCAGGAAACAAGGATTTACCTCAATTAGAGACCATTTTTTCACAGCCGTAACAAAGTAATATCATGTCTGTATACAACGCTCTAACAAAGTGGGGGGCTGAACTGTTCCTGCAAAGGAGGAGTCAACATGGTGTGTGTATAATTGCCTGCTGTTTTTTATTATAATTGTTTTTAAATTCTCTACCCCCTCACCGATATAGTTTTAGAGTGTGTGTGCACACCACACTGCACGCTGAAACCACCTAGCATGGTGAGGTAGTGACAATTCCCCACACTGCCCCAAGCATGCCGCATTGTATTCACATTCTGGCGTTGACAAATCCTTGCTGTTCTAATGAGAAATGTATTACTAATGTGCATTTGCTTTCTTTCTCATACTCTAGGCATAGGACTTTCTATGGAGGTAAACTGTATACCCATACCACACCATATACATGACACTAGCATGTTGTTGAGTTAATTTTCTTCTTTATTTATTTTTCACTTGTTAAGGTCCTGATGAATCGCAGGATAGTAATCCGTTTGCGAGAAACATGTTGACCACTTGTTGTTTTTCATAGCTCCACATAGGTCACTCTACTTAACGAGGTGACACTGAGTGAGCTTACTTTCACGATTTTAACTGCAATAGGGGGACCGCCAGAATAAAATTGTTTCCGGTACCTCTTACTGCATTTTAACCTTCACCTCAGGCTCAGTTGCCTCCCCGCCCACACACCCACACTTCACCATAGGGCAGTTGGATATAAAAGATCTCCGCCAAAGTGCCCCTCTTTGAGGTGTGCCCGTCGGGGATTGCACCGCCCCCCCGACGAGGAGCAACCGCCAATGATGAAGCATGACATCCTTCGGGGTGTGTGAGGCAATTACATCCAACAAAAGGGATGCCCACAGGTGTTACATTTACACCTCTGGTTACGCCAGCGTGTACATAGTCCTTCTTAGTCTCCCCCCCCTTTTTCCCTCCTCCTTTGCAGGAACAGTTCAGCCCCCCACTTTGTTAGTGCAGACCACCCGCGGACACATGCTGCAACTGGACCTTCCACTTACCCTTAGTGGTAATTAGTGTCCGTTGATCCATTGATCTCTCTCTCTCCCCCCTTTTGATAAATGTATACAACGCTCAGCATAAACATTACAGACATCTACAGTCAAAAATGACAAAAATATTTAAAACAAATCTTGCTAGAGAAAGAATGGGTGGCAGTTTGGGCAAGGGCTACAAAAATCTTAACCTGCACACAGTACGAAGAAACTACTTATAAAAACCCAACTCGCTGGTATCTGACACTAGACTATGTTTGTAAATAGAAGTTTGAGCTGGAGAGGATGCCGGATGAGGGAACATCGCTACATATCTGATGGCCCTCCCTGCGGTTAAAGACTTACTGGGCAGAACTATTGACTCTAATGAGGGAATATGTGTGAACTTGCAGCTAAATATCATGATTATACACCCAGGTCCCTGGAGGGAAGACAGAATAACTCACAACACACCCCCATTGCAAACTCATGTTGAAGTTACAATTGGTCAGGAGACGAACACTTTCCCATTTCTAGAAACTGGAATCCCCTTTCTCTTGGTGTTGTGAAGGTCAAAACGTTGGCAGGCTGCCTTATGGAAATGTTATCTACCATTCTGACAGATAACATGTATCACAACAAGAAAATATGGAAATCCATCAAGACCCATGTGAAAAGCAATGTGAGGTGGGGGGGGGGGGGGGGGGGGGTGGATCAATATGTGCCTGATTTGACAAGGAAAGGAGGGGATGCATAGGATGTAGAGCTCATCAGGGAGAAACAACTCAGGAGATGCACACACTTGACTACCCAACTTAGATTAGGCTCACCAGTATGTGAATATCGGCCAGAGAAATCGTAACCTGAACAAATGATAAGAGACAGAAATATAAATCACTTCCAAACAAAAGAATTTGACCCCCCCCCCACACACAAGTAACTTTTAGTGTAAAAGAGTGGAATTCCTTGACATTTTGCTATGAGACTTGGGGCCAGATGTAGGTAGGCTTTTACCGGTCGGTAACGGCCGAAATTGGCAGTTACCGACCGGTAAAAGCCTTTCCCTATGTAGGAGGCTATTTTCCAGATTCGGTAAATAACAAATCTGTATTTACCGATTCGGTATTTACCGAATCATAATTTACCGAATCGGTAAATGAGATGTAGGAAGCACTTACAACAGTGCTTCAGGGCTTTAAGGATTCGTTATTTACCACCTACTATTAGTTGGTGGTAAATAACAAATTCCTATGTAAATGCAAATATGTGCATTTACACCTGTGCCATGTGACAGACATACATGTCCTTAGGGCATGTATGTGTGCCACATGTGCACACAAGCACTAATCAGGGGTGCAGCAGGGTGTCAAAGTGACACCCTGCCACCCTTGACTTTTTCCAATTTTACCGAAATCGGTAAATTACCGGTTTGGTAAATACCGAATCTTACCCGAATAATTACCTACATTGCATTTACCGTTTCGAAAATACAGAATCGGTAAAATTTGGTATTTTTGAATCGGTAAATCTAAATTACCCACATCTAGCCCATAGACTTTAAATCTTGTCTCACATCTCCTGAGATGTAAACCCAACTTTCATAGTTGCGATATATAAAGGATACATTTCCCAGAACATTTAATTTTTCTTCTGCTTAGAATATGTTGTTTTTTGGAAGGTAGCATATGGTGTCGAAGTTCTGAGGGCTGGGGGAAGAGAATGCTAGGCTGAAGAGACCATCCCAGAGTAAGACTGTCTTTGGGCAGCAGAGGTTCTAAACTTGGGGCTTTAGATTAGGAGAGAACTGTGAGTTCTTACCTCTTTGGCTGCCAGAAACCATAAGCAAGGACTGTTATCACGCAGAATCTTGGACAAAGCAGCAGTAGGTTTGAATTTGATTCTGACAAAAATGAGCAGCTAATGTAGTTTGCAAAGTCTAGGAGAAATGTGATCAAATTCAGCAGCACTGAGAGCAGTACCACTTTGAACAAGGCCAACTATGATTGAGGAACTCAAGCCAGAAGACAATTGCGGAAATTAAACCGTTTAAATGACCAGTGCATGGCAACGTATGGGGATGAAAGGCTGCAACATTTCCCTTCTAGCTAATATAAAGGATAAATCTGAGAACTTGACTGAGTGTGAAGCCAAGCTGTTTAACTGATGAGGGTGGTGTGGGCACAAAGCTGTCCAGATTTAGAAGAGGAGCTCAGAGTCAAATCTGCATCGGTAGAGGTTGAAGAAAAATATTTTTTTTTGTAGATTAAGAGCCGTGTCATGGTACTCATGCATGAGAAAAAAATGTTACATGAATCGCATTAAGGGATGCCACCAAAAATAGGTGTACGAACCGTGGTACACGTATTAACAAAAACATTACCAATATCCATTCCAGTATTGCAATTGCATAGGCTCAATATGAACGTTTCACCTGTCCTGCACAGAGTCCAGCAGATGCTCCTGAACACCAGGTAGCTTTAAGGCGTGCAGCACTGCTCTATTTTAGCCAATCACCTAAGCGGAGGGAAGCGACTCGTGGGTTCTGGCCACACATGCCACTCTCAGGGACCCAGAGTATAGCTGGGGTAAGAGCCACTGACCAATATACAGAAACATTGTGCGCAAGGGTGGTTCCAAGTGAAATGTAGTCGGCGCAACAACATTCGCATTTTAGGTATTCCGGAAACGACCAACACTGGACGAATGGAGGACTATGTGGAGAAAATGCTTCTTACAGCGATTGGCTCTGAAGCCTTTTCCACCCAATTTATTGTGGAGCGCGCTCATAGATCGCAGGGCCCCAGGCCCAAGCCTGGCCGGAGACACCCCGAGGCCCATAGTAACAAGACTCCTAAATTACAGAGACCGTGAACGTGGCGCTGAGAACTGCGCGAAATAAACAAACCCTGTCGTATGATGGTAATTCCTTCTCCATCTATCCTGACTTCACGCCTATGGTCCAAGAAGAGAGACGAAAATTCATAGATGTCAAGAGTACATTGCGAAAAGCCCAGATTTACTATGCACTCTTATATCTGGCACGGTTGAGGGTCAAGGCAAGCAAAGGTTCTTCACAAAGCCGCAGCAGGTGGAGGACTTCCTCAAGCAACTTAAAAAAATGAACAGAGCTGGTGCTGCCGCAGAGGACCCCCGGCGGTACCCACTGGCAGGAGCGAAAGATGATGCACAATGATAGATCCCTTGAACGTCGTGGAACTGGTAACAAATTGTTATATCTGAGATACGTGCTCTGCTTACTGGGGGGCAGCTCTAGTAAAAGATATATGTTTCCATAAAATGATGTACCATGATGTGCCTAATAACTGCTCGCCGGGCACCCTTTGCCCGATAGAGATGCAGCTCCGGCTGCTGAATGCTCTGTGGGCGCAGGGTCGCTGTGTTGCCACCTAGAGATGGCCCCTGAAGGGAATTACCCCAGGCTAGTCTGCCGCATATGGTTTGTGGGGACTACATTGTTTTACTTGTTGGGGGAGGGGAGGGAGTGGGGGTGGAGTGGGTGGTTGTATTATGCTGGCAAGTTGGGGATGCTTCAGTGGGGGTGGAAGGGTGGGAGAGGGAGTTGAATGGGAGTGGGGTACTGTAGGGGGAATTGACGACTTAGACATCGAGATCACAGAATACACAATTAATACGCATTTAGTTGATGCAACAGGCAACACTGCACTCTGTACTGTTCGCATATGGTTTCAGGGACAAAGCGCTACAAAGATATGGCTCGGCCATTTTACAGTGTGTACAAATGACTAGTAATGGGGGGACAAGACTGAATATTGTCACTTGGAACGTCAGAGGGCTAGGAGACCAAAGAAAGAAGCGGCAAGTTTTAGCTTATCTAGGTCGACACCATACACATATAGCACTATTACAAGAGACTCACTTTACGCCCCAGAGAGCCTCTACGTTTGCATCTAGATGGGCAGCACACAGAGTTTTCTCCTCATATTCAAGTTACGCCAGAGGAACTGCCATATTAGTTAAGAGACAGGTGCCCTTCCATCTAGCTGGAACCTCCAGCGATGAGCAGGGGAGTTATTGCCTGGCTTGGGGGCAACTTGGGCTAGAATCAGTGACTTTGGTGTGCTGTTATGGACCTAATGTGGATGCTCCAGATTTCTTTACCTCTTTATGGGTAGCGGGAGAGATAGGCTCGAATCACATCATATGGGGTGGAGACTTTAATGTTACCTACGCTCCAGGCCTGGATAGGTCACACCCTGCCCCACACCATCGCACTAAGGCAAGCGTCATACTACAGGATATTATCATAGACAACCACCTACTAGATGCGTGGAGGCATATCAATACCCAAAAACGTGAAGGGACACATTTCACAGCACACGCTGCATACTGGGTGAGACTAGATTATTGGATTATATCCCGTGGACTGGGACCGGCGGCCTGTACAGTGCAGCATCTAGCTAGGACATATTCTGAACACGCATCCGTTAAACTCACGCTCTCCTCTGTAGATTTTGGTTCCCCGCGTGGTGCTTGGCGGCTTAACCGGCTTATGCTTTTAGACGCGGTTTTCCAAGAGGAACTACGCGAAGAGATTCGGGAATTTTTTTAACGAAATAAGGGCACGGTGCAGAGCGTTGAGACCATCTGAAGGGGAATTAAAGTCACACTTAGGGGGTTTTGCATATCCAAGGGGGCGGGTGTACTGAAAGATATCACTAACACACTTTGCAGATTGGAAAGGGAGCTCCGGGCACTGGAGGCAACATTGACGCTCAAACCAGACCGGGACACACAGCTGGAATTCAGGGCCATACTGACAGAATACATGGAGGAAGCGCACAGGAAAACACGTTTCAGGGGCAAGCACTGGATAGCTCGCAAGTACGGGGAGGGAGAGCGACCGGGCAAAGTGTTAGCGGACATGGTTCGCCGGCCATGATACTCCAACTATGTGATAGAATTGGAGAGGCCGGATGGAACGCGTTGTTTGGACACTCAAGCATACTCCAGGATTTCACCTGTCACTACACCACTCAATACACCACTACCGGAGGGCAAGATCCAGACCTTGACGCCTACCTTGGGGATGTTACTTTGGGCTGGCTGAGCAATGTACACCGAGAATTTCTGTGTGCTCCATTTGAGCTAGACGAGGTTCGAGATGCCATCATGAGCATGCAGTCCGGGAAGGCCACCGGCTTGGATGGCATTCCGATAGAATTTTACAAAACTTATCTGATGGCTCCAATTCTACGTGAAGTATACGAGGAGTCTTTGGAGATTGGCTCCCTCCCTCCGTCTTTGAGGGAAGCTCTCATTATTTCACTTTTGAAGCCCAATAAACCACCTCACCTGTGCGGGTCTTATCGACCGCTCTCCCTTCTCAATTGTGATGCTAAGATTCTGGCAAAACTCATCGCTACTCAGCTAAGCTTGTTGTTAGAACACATGATTCTTCCAGACCAGTCCGAGTTTGTCCCGGGGAGGGCCACTTCCCATAACCTGAGGACTCTTTTTACAATTTTGAACAACGTCTCCCCAGAATTACCCTTGGCAGCAATCGTTCTAGATGCCACTAAGGCCTTCGATTCTATTGAGTGGAATTACATCTTTGGGATAATGCTCCGGATGGGCTTCCCACCACTGTTTTTATCTTGGATACGGCTGCTGTATCACCGACCATGGGCCAAGGTGCTCATCAATGGGCATGTGTCTCAAAGATTTTCGACAACTAGGAGGTACCCGACAGGGATGCCCGCTGTCCCCCCCTTACTGTTTGCCTTGGCAACAGAACCATTAGCGGCAAGTTTGCGACAGCATCATAATGACATGGCCTTACGATGCAACATGAGACAAATATTGATTTCCATGTATGCTGATGATATTACTTTATATGTGAGAGACCCCCAGAACAACTTGAATCCACTCCTTCGGGAATTCATTGTATTTGGACACCTTTCGGTAATCCAGATAAATTGGGGGGAGTCCTGCCTATTTCCATTGACGGACTCCGTTGTGCGCTTCCCTTTAGACTATCCGTTGGAATGGTGCGATGACGAGCTGCGATATCTGGGTATTGGCATTACTAGGAATAAGGAGGAGCTTATGAGGCTTAACTATGGGGTGGTGCTGACCCGTATTACAGATAATGTGACCCGTTGGATAATACTCCCACTCTCTATGGCAGGGCAAGCGTTGCTGATCAAAATGGTGATACTACCCCAATTGCTATATCTATTTTTAAATATACCGTACTATCCGGGTCGGTATTTTTTTAAATCTCTCAAAACTGAACTGATCAGACTGGTGGAGGAGGGGGGGAAACAGGCTTGGCTGCAGTGGAATGTCTTAACAAAGCCATACTCATCAGGAGGGTTTGGTATTCCAGATTTTGAACTATATTATATAAGTGCTCAAGCCCATTATTTATATTTCTGGCTATGGCAGCCCAAATACATGCCACAGCTAGCAGCTGAACACTGGCTTGTGCATCCGATCCCGATAGAGGGAGTCCTGTATGCTACTTTGAATGCACGGGAGCGTACGCAGAATACAGTCTATGCCACGATCACGGCGTGGAGGCGCATTGCGCATCTCCTGGCAGCCCCCATGATCTACTCCCCGCTACTACCGCTAGCATATCACTCAAACATGCACCAACTACAAGAAACTATTTTTCATAAATTTAAGGAGCGCACAGCCCTCAGAACCTGCGGGGACTTGTACGAGAATGGACAATTCCGGGATTCGGAGAGTGTATTCCGGGATGTACAGCACACTCCGCTGGATACCTTTCTGTATATACGACTTAAGCAGGGGGTCCGGTCTCTAAATTCAAACTTTCCAGATGAACCTCAGGCACTTGCCCCATTACATTTGCTCCTACAGCAAAGACGCGCCCAAACGCCTAGTTTCGTTCATTTACCAGGCAGTCCACACACAGTGAAAAGTAGAAGCTCCACAGTCCCGTACACGTTGGGGGGGGAAGAATTAGGATTTGAACTGACGGATGACCAGTGGGAGTGCTGTTGCTTGCAAACTGAGCGGATATCGGCTAGCAGCCGACTGCAAATTATACATTATAAATATTTACACAGATTGTATTACACGCCGGTTAAAATGCATAGACACCAGCTACGGGACACAGATAGGTGTGATAGATGCCATGCGCCACAGGCTGATGTGTTGCACCTGGCCTGGAACTGCCGGAAGTGTAGTGGAGAAGTGTGGCTCAATGGTTAGAGCGGCAGACCCTGATGCAGAGGTCTGGCCCGGGACCAGGGTTCAATTCCCGCCTCGGCAGGTCTTGGGCTCAATTTCTTCGGACCTGATCATTCTCGCCTCGGTGCCTATTCTAATCATGGGTCCCACTCTGCAACTCTGGGCAATAGCTTGCTTAATCTCCACAACGGCCCGAACAGCGCTGGGATACCTGGCTTCACCTTGGGGGTACCCAGGAGTGGACATTTCACAGGGAAAAGCCAGGAAGGGTTCCACAGCGGTATGCGTTACTGCGCCAGGACACCCCAGTTGGGGTATTAGTGCGCTTTACAAGTACAAATTACATTTACATTTACTATTGGGGGCATGTCTTTGAAGCCTTGAACCAGATGACCAACACGCATATTGAGGCCACGCCACTGCTGGCCTTGCTAAACTATGTTAAACACGTGCCCTTAGCACATCGCCGATACATAGCCCTTGCATTACTGATGGCCAAGAGACGGATAGGCTGTAGATGGGGCAGGGGAAGGGCACCCAAATTTAAGGATTGGCTAAATGATATGGTCTATTGCCAGGAACAGTTCACCACTTATGCCGAGTTGTTGCCTAGTACGTCCAGACCTAGAGACATCTGGTCACCACTAACATCCTACCTACTGACGAGACCCCGTGGGTCTGTGGAGATCACATCGGTAAGCCTGACCTCACAGAACTCTCAGATGGAAAGACATGGAGGAGTGGAAAGTGATCATTTATAAAGATCCATATGTACGATATTCTGAGTCAGCCGCATTCACTGACGAACAAGCGGGCTTGGGTCACCACTGGGACTGTTTAGCTAATACAGTTTGAAGAGTGTCGAGGTGGGAGATGACTGGATAGTTACAATTACACCCTCTGCTGTTTCTGCAATAATTGAGAATGTTGTATGTTACGTATTATAATGTAATACATGATATGCTGCGCTGAACCATGGACAGTAGCCGAATTCACCAATGTGATTAATACTGTAACCTCTATAGTTGTTCTTATGTATAATTTCATGAAAACCAACACAGATGTCTTCAAGTTTAATTGTTTCAATTAACGCGGCCGGCCTGATGCGGTTGTAGGCGGCTTGCTGTGTATGTATATGCTGCTCAAGACGAGTTTTAATTGACTACTACATGCGCTGCAGGCCGTGATATGGTTGTAGGCAACAAGCCGTGTGTAATTGTACATAAAAAATAAAGGTTTTTTTTTTCACAACTGTAAAAATAAAGGTTTTTTAAAATAAAAAATAAATAAAAAATAAAAAAGGGTGGTTCCAAGTGAAAGGGTCAGATAAGTACATAGTCACTTAATTTTAGTCTAAGTACACATCCCTTTACACACAGGCAGGTACTATTTCAGAGAGGTAGTGGTCGTAGCTGTAATGAGAAAGCCTAGATTAAATGCTATGGACCAGATAGGCTTAGCTGGGCATGAAACAAATAGATGCTTACATATAGAAAAGGTTGCAATTCACCCTTCATTTCTTTTATGGTTGTCACAGGATGGCAAAACTTGAACTTGTGTTAAATTAACCTTAGACATTTGAATTCTTCATGAGTATTCTACGCAGTACCAGGGAGTACCTGCAGACGCCTGGAGAAGAACTGGAGAAACACTAAGACAACCAAAATCTACTCCACCTACAAGGACGCCATGACGGACTACCACAACAAAATCAGAACCACCAAGAGGAACTTCATCTACAACAAAAACCTCACCAACTCCGAAAAACTCTTCAGTATCATTTAGGAATTCACCAACCCCTGCAGCAAAGCCACAGACATCACCCGGTCCCAAGACCTCTGCGACAAGCTTGGAACCTACTTCCACCTCAAGATCAAAACCCTGTACGACAACTTCGTCGACCATCCATCAGACGCCACAGCTGGCCTCCCAGCCTCCAAAGGCACCAGCCAGCCCACCATCTCCAGCTGCACACCGATCACGACAGAAGACACCACCTCGACCATGAAAGGCATCCACTCAGGGGCCCCCACCGCCTCCTGCCCTCCTCACATCTACCACAGAGCTGCGGCCGCCTTCGCACCCGCACCATCAACACCACCTTGAAAACAGGCACCTTCCCCAATGACTGGAAGCGCGCAGAAGCCAGGCCCCTGCACAAGAAGCCCACAGCTGACCCCACCGACCTCAAGAACTACCGGCCCATCTCGCTCCTCCCATTCGCAGCCAAAGTTGCAGAGAAAACAGTCAACAGGGAACTGACACGATTCATTGAAGACAACGCCATCCTCAACCCGTCCCAATCCAAATTGCAAAGCAACCATAGGAACGAGGCCGCCCTACTCGCTGTCACAATGGCATCCGCAACCTCCTGCACCAAGGCCACTTTGCAGCGCTAATCCTACTCAACCATTCAGCTGCCTTAGACACAGTCTCCCAAGACACACTAGTCGCCAGACTACATGCCGCTGGCATACAAGGAACAGCCCTAGACTGGATCTAATCTTTCCTCACCAGAACAAGCCAAAGGATCAGACTGACACCCTAAATCACCAGAGGAGTCCCACAGGGGCAATCTCTGAGCCCAACCCTCAACATCTACAAGCCCCCCTTGCAGCCATCGTCCAACAACACGGCCTCAACATCGTATCCTATGCCGACGACACCCAGCTCATCCCCCATCCCACCACCGCAAAACTCAACTTCCAGAAAGGAATGCAAGACGTCGCAGTAGGGATGACCAACATCTGCCTGAAGCTCAACGAAGAGAAGGCAGAGGTCCTCATCCTTGGAACCACCCCTTCAGCATGGAACAACACCTGGTGGCCGACCGCCCTCGGAAGCCCACCTACCCCCTCAGACCACGCCAACAACCTCAGCATTGTACTCGACTCATCACTCACCATGAATTGAAAGATCAACGCCGTCACCTCCAGCTGCTTCAACACCCCCCGCATCCTTCACAAGACCTTCAAATGGATCCCCCTAAGTCAAGGAAGACATTCACCCACGCACTCATCACCAGCAGACTGGACTACGGAAACGCCCTCTACGCCGGCATCAACAAATCCCTACTCTGCAAACTCCAGACTATACAGAACACCCCCGCCAGACTCGTCCTCTGCATCCCGTGGCACGAACACATCAGCCAACACCTACATAAACTCCACTGGCTCCCCGTGGAGAAAAGAGTTACCTTCTAAATCCTCACTCACACCTACAAATGGCTACACAACAACGGACCTAAATACCTCAACAACAGAATCAACTTCCACGCACCCAAAAGAAACCTCCGATCTGCCAACCTCGCACTGGCCGAAACCCCGAGCATCCTCGGGGCCAGAGCAGGCGGAAGATCCTTCTCTCATATTGCAGCCAAGACCTGGAACGAGCTACCGGCAGACAACAGACGTGCCCCCTCCCTGAATACCTTCTGAAAGACTCTAAAGACCTGGCTCTTAGGCTAAACAGATCTGCGGATCCACCCCCCTTCAGCACCTTGAGTTCCTTATGGGCGAGTAGCGTGCTTACAATTCCCCTGATTGATTGTACTGCAGTTAATTTACAATTGTAGTGAATGATATTTAGGGAATGTACTAGACTTCAAAAAGACCCCCATAAACGTTCATACAAAGTCGGAGCCCACCCCAAACAAAAAACCTGCTTCTTGGCAGGATGTACAGCAAGCCCTCTGATGAAGCATGCCACCAAATGTGGGTGAGTACATCGTCCCGAAAGAAGCAATTTCCGTAGGTGTCTGCTCTGATTTTTGGTGGCTGGTGATACAAGTACTTAAGCACCTGGCCTGTTCTTTTCGGTCTGTTGGATACATTTTTGACAGACATGGGAGGGTTAAGAGATAGATCTAAAACTTTTTATCTTGCAATTGGTTAGTATATTGGTAAGATTAATACACATCTGTAGAAAGTGGTATATGTTTTATTAGCTTGCTCTTTATTATAAACAATAATTTGATTAACAGTGTGTACATTTTAATCAGCAATACAGGTAATCTTTAAGCAGCAGTGGCATTTTATTATTTAGCTACTTACATAGGAACTACTTTCTGTTTCTTCTGTCCTACAAAATGAGGACTTGTCTTCAGACTGCCCTTTTAAATTTTTGGTCCTAGGCCTTCCTTTATGAGCTTTTGTTTTTCGATTGGGAGTTGATATTTCAATCTTTTGGTCCAGAGTGCCTTCTTCCAATTCATCTGCTTAGAAGTAACAAGAATGTACATGAATGAACATTCAGAAAATGAACACCAGACTTCTCTCATACTTTGAAAATAGCGAAAGATCAGAGCACACAAAATGCTATTAAAGACAAAGGTAAGTAATGCACGGTATTAAAATGGAAGAGAAAGGGTTCTAAATTGCAGAAGGTATGAAGGAGCTTGTATTATTGCACTGGACACTCCAGTTATTCTTGGGCAGTGTTGATCTAGTTTAGACCTTTGGTTCCCTTCACTTTCGTGGAGATTGTTCTTGACGAAAACAGCTGTTATGTCCTTGTGGAGGGCTTTCTAGTTGGGTCACCAATATTGCTAGGCAGTGTTTATTATCCAAATGTAGGCCAATCCCAGTTTCTAGCAAACCTCCTTATCATACTCCTTCGGAGTGTTGCGTTTCCCGGGGCTCTGTCTCAGGTCTACAAGGTTTGGCTTCCCTATCCACGGGTGAAGGGCCAGTGAGTTCAGTGCACCATCGCTTCAGCAGGGGAGACCAGATTATAGTAGCAGTACACAACACACTGAGCATTCTTTCTGGTGTAGTGTCCGTGCTTCCTAGGTCACAAACAGTTCCTTAAAGAGTTCAGGGACACATTCGTAATCCAAACGATATTTCATTAATGAGTTAACACACTCAAGAATCACTAGAAACTGAATACACGTTTGAACTTACTTATTTTAAAATGGTTATTTTAAAACTCCTGAATATAGTGCACACAATGTGGTTTGGTAACAGTATGGAAGATAAAAAAAATCAAAAGCAGGTAAGAGTTCCATGAACAGTGAAAACAACTGGGGGTAAACTGTAACATTATTATCACAAATACATAAACCTCACTGTGGTATCTCTAGGCGCTATGCTTGTTGTAGCTGAAGAAGAAGATTTTACCTTCAGAGATCCTTGGCCTTCCTTTATGAGCTTTTGTTTTTCGATTGGGAGTTGATATTTCAATCTTTTGGCCCAGAGTGCCTTCTTCGAATTCATCTGCTTAGAAGTAACAAGTATGTACATAAATGAGCATTCAGAAAATGAACACCAGACTTCTCTCATACTTTGAAAATAGCGAAAGATCAGAGCAAACAAAATGGTATTAAAGAAAAAGGTAAGTAATGCATGGTATTAAAATGGAAAAGAAAGGGTTCTAAACTGCAGAAGCTATGAAGGAGCTTGTATTATTGCACTGGAAACTTCAGTTATGCTCAGGCAGTGTTGATCTGGTTTAGACCTTTGGTTCCCTTCACTTTCGCAGAGATTGTTCTTGACGAAAACAGCTGTTATGTCCTTGTGGAGGGCTTTCTAGTTGGGTCACCAATATTGTTAGGCAGTGTTTATTACCCAAACGTAGGCCAATCCCAGTTTCTAGCAAACCTCTTTCTCATACTCCTTCGGAGTGTTGAGTTTCCCGGGGCTCTGTCCCAGGTCTACAAGGTTTGGCTTCCCTATCCACGGGTAAAGGGCCAGTGAGATCAGTGCACCATCACTGCAGCAGGGGAGACCTTCTTTCTAGTGTAGTGTCAGTGCTTCCAGGGTCACAAACAGTTCCTTAAAGAGTTCAGGGACACATTCTTTTTTTTAAATTTCTTTATTAGTTTGTTCCTCCAAAGCTACAGACCAAGTACAGAGACAATGATACATCTCAACCACCTCAGCCGAGGTGGGCAACATTGCAAGAAATTATACATGCAGGCGATGAGTGGTAAATTCTAAATTCGCGTCTGCAGAGGTTTCCCAATGTATATTGTCCTCGCCGTTTTTGTGCGGTCTAACATAACTCAACTGTGATGTAACTCCCCCCCACCCAACCCCCTCCCGAATCCCCCCCCACTACCCCTCCTCTGCTGGGTCGGTCTAACTGGAGGTTCGTGCATCTCGGTATTAATGTCGGGTCTCCTTGTGACTCCCTCCGTCAGCCTGGGGTCGTCCCCCCTGTGGAAGTAGTCTCCCCAGTGTCCTCATGTGTGGGTTGGAGGGCCTGTCCCGCTATTTCTTGTATCATCACTCCCCACCCCAGTAGCACCTCAGGCAATTTGCTATCCCTCCTGGTGTTACACATGTGCCCCTCCTCCGCCAGAGCGCACTCCCTCAATTCTGCCCTCCATTTAGCTAGTAGCGGTCCCTGCTGGGTTAACCAATGAATCGCGATAAGTCGCCTGGCTACAACAAGACCCAGAACCAGAAATCGCCTACTTGTCTTACGTTTAGGATCTCAAGAAATCAGGCCCAAGAGACATGCGCACGGGTCCATGGCAATTGTCCACCCTGTTATCCTGGTCAGGTCCTCTAGGAACGCAATGGACCGTTGGGCATTTCCACACAATATGAGGATAGTCCGCCTAATCTTGGCGACTTCTGGGGCAATGGGGATCCCTAGAACGATCGATGGCCTGAAGCCGCTTGGGTGAGAGGTAGGTCATGTGTACTATGTTATACTGGATTTGCTTGAAGCGATTGCATACCGACACCTTCCGCACACTCTCGGGGATTTTTCCCAGTTCCGCGATGTGATCTCCTGCAGACACACACGCTGCCATTTCTCCTCTATTTTTAAGGGTCCAGTCTTTTTGTCTTCTCTGAGCGCCCTATAAAGGTGAGTAACAAACCTCTGCCCCCCCAAGCCATGGTTATCATAGTGACCAGGATATGAGTGTGCCCCGGAGCCTCCGGGAACGAGGACCAAAGCTGCTGCACTATGGCTGCTAGTTTGGCATATTGCAGGAACTGTCCTGAACCGAGGTCAAAGGTCGCCACAGCCTTCTGGTAGGTAATGAATATGTTGTCTGGGTAGAGGTCAGACAGCATAAGACAGCCCCCAGCTTTCCATTTATCTGTTGACATAACCTGGTCAATTTGAGCGAATGCCGGCATGAGCTAGAAATCCGTCTCTGGTGCAAACGGCCTTTCCCGGATCAATCTTCGTACCACTCGGTTCCATATTGCAGCGAACAGCCGCACCAATGGAGGACTGTTCCTGTTGCCCTCCGCCCTCCAGAGCAGTGCACTCAACTGTCGGTCCCCGTATGTGCCTGCTAGAAAGGACCTCTCCCACGAGAGATCTGTGTTCAACTAGGCTATAGCATGTTGTAGCTGTGACGCGAAGTAATACATTTCCATATCTGGGATCTCCAAACCCCCCTTGCTCCATCTACGCTTCATGACCACTAGGCTAGTCCGACATCGCTTCCAGTTCCATAACAGTAGGACCAGTAGTGCATCCAATTCCCTGAATACCCGAGGTGGGAGCTCGAAGAAGGACCCCTGCATTGTGTAGAGATATTGGGGCAGGACCACCATCTTTATCAAGGCGATCTTCCCCATCAGGAAGAGTTTAAGTGTGTTCCAAAAGGCAACACTATTCTGAAGACCCCGGAATATCCTCCCCATATTATGTTGGTAAAAGGTGGCCTCAGTCCTACAGACCCACACCCCCAGATATCGTAGGGTATCTTCTACCCACGGAAGTTCCATGTTCGGGAACTGTCCTCCGTCCCGTTTATTCTTTGGGCTGATCGCCTACAGCTGTGATTTTGCTTTGTTGATGTAAAGCCCTGAGGTGTCTGCAAATTGCGCCAGTATAGCCATCAAAGCCGGCATGGAATGGGTCGGTCGATACAGGTAAATCAACGCATCGTCGGCATACAGTGATACTATATGCTCCTTATCTCCCACCCGTATGCCTTGTCTCCCGAGAACCCCGCGAAGATGGCAAGCTAATGGCTCCACCGCCAAGGCAAACAGGAAGGGGGAGAGCTGGCATCCCTGCCGCGTCCCCCTCGCTATGGGTATAGCGTCAGACACGTACCGCCCCGTGCGAACCCTTGTTATCGGTCGGGCATAAAGCAGTTTCACCCAGTTTATAAATCCCTCCCCCAGGCCCATTTTTGAAAGTACCTGCCATAGATAGTCCCATCGAATCGAGTTGAACGCTTATTCGATATCAAGGAACACTAAGGTGCTCCGCTGGGCCCATCCCTCCAATGATTGCATAACGTGTGCGAGGCGGCCGATATTCCGCAACGTATTCCTGCCTGGTATAAACCCAGACTGGTCATCGTGTACCAGCCGCCGAAGTTGGGGGGAGGAGCCTACTTGCCAGTACGAGGCTGATGATTTTAAGGTCCACGTTCAGCATTGAGATTGGTCGGTAGGAACTGGGGAGCAGAGGGTCCTTCCCTGGCTTGGGAATCATTACTAACAGTGCTTCCCGCATGGAGTCCGGGAGCACACCGCACTCGCTGGTCTCTGCCGTGATTTCTAGGAGTTTAGGGATCAGGACTCCCCCATATTCTTTATAAAGTTCCGCTGCTATGCTATCCATCCCGGGGGACTTAGCGGTCTTCAGGTGGGCTATTGACACCCGTATCTACTCACCTCTAAAAAGGGGCCCCTTAGACTCTAAGGGTCTATGCAGGTCAGGTCCACCTCGGCTAAATAAGCCTCCACAACCTCAGGGGCCATGGGGGACCGGGGTGCGGAGTAAATTCTATGTAGATTTTTATTTATTTATTTATTTTGAAAGTTTTATATAGCGCGAACAAGATCTTTGCAGATAACAGAGCGCTTTACAGAGGCAGGTGTAATCATCAACAAGATCATCACGTTCCATTACATAACAAAAGTATTAAGTATAGTACAGGTATGAGGTAGCCAGGCATAGTGGGAGCGTATGATAACAAAGACGCTGTGATTATACAGAGATGGATAGAAAAAAGAATAAGAAAAAGGATCTAAGCATTTCATACTAATATAGGTCATATCATCATCATCAAGATCATCACGCTCCAGTACATAGCAAAGAATTACGTATAGTACAGGTATGAGGTAGCCAGGCATAGTGGGAGCGTATGACAACAAAAACGCCGTGATTATACAAAGATGGAGAAAAAAGGATCTACTCATTTCAGACTAATATAGGTCACAACACACGTGCAAAGGAATATAAGGCTATATCATAATAAAATGCTGGAGTACTGTTCGCAGTGTAAGTCAAACGCATTGTTCAAGTGTATTTAGCCATAAGGATACTTTTGACTTCTTTCTTAAAAAGAAGGGAGGAGGAGATGAGCCTCGTTTCAGGAGGGAGTGCGTTCCAGATCCTGGGCGCCATTCCAGAGAAGGAGCGTTTGTAAGTTTTTTCCTTCCGGAATCTTCGCGGTTTCAGCAGAAGATTGTTTGAGCTCCTGGTAGTTCTGGACCCCCCGGAGATTGTCAACTTCTGAGTGAGGTAGCTGGGTGATTTCAGGTGTATAGCCTTGTGCGTCATGCAGGCAATTTTCAGCTGTATTCTGGCTTCAAGTGGCAGCCAGTTCAAGGATTTGAAGTCCGGGGAGATATGTGAGTGTTTTTTTGATCCAGTGATGAGTCTCGCTGCCGCATTTAGTGACGCTCTGAGGGGTGCAGTTGTCGTTAGGGGGAGGCCGCAGAGGGCCACGCTGCCGTAGTCTATGCGAGGAAGACCAGAGCTTGTACTGCTATTTGGAAGTCTTTTGCTGGAAGGAAAGGTTTCAGTTTCCTCAAGGTATTTATTTGGAAGTTCGCCCCCTTGGTAGCCTTGCTGATATGCTGCTGCATGTTGAGGTTGGTGTCAAGTGTTATGCCTAAGGATTTTGCTGAGTCCACGATGGTCGGTTGGACATTGAGTGCTGTTAGGTGTTTAAGCCATGTTTGAGCGGAAGATATTTTCGAGGGAGGTGAGATTAGGAGGAACTCAGTCTTCATAGCATTGAGTTTGAGGTGGTTGTCGGCCAGCCAGGATTGGGTGCTTCTGATCGTTGAGTTCAGACTCAGGATGTCGTTGTGGGAATGTAACTTGAGATATATTTGAGTGTCATCGGCGTACATGTGAAAGTGTACATTTGATGTTTGTAGCAGGGTGGTGAGAGGCTCCATAACTAGGTTGAACAAAGTAGGGGATAGGCAGGATCCTTGAGGGACACCTAACGACACCGGAACTGGGGAAGACATCAGGTTTTTGCTCTTGAATTTTTGAGACCGGTTGTGTAGGAAGGAAGTGAACCAGCGAAGCACAGTCCCAGAGAAGCCCATTCTTGTCTTTAGGAGATCGAGTAAGTTCTCATGTTTCACTGTGTCAAATGCTGACGAAAGATCAAGAAGGATGAGGAGGCAGGTATTGTTTTGATCTAGGATTTTGGATGGCATCGTCAATTATGTGAGTCATAGCCGTTTCAGTGCTGTGTCCTGCTCGGAAGCCTGATTGGTGTGGGTTGAGGAGATCAAACTGTTCTATGTGCTTTGTCAGTTGTAATTGGACGCATTTTTCTAAGAGTTTGGCGAGAGTGGGAATGTTGGTAATCGGACGGTAGTTGTTTAGATCAGTGGGGTCGGCTGTTGGTTTCTTCAGTAAAGGTGTAACTTGTCCAACTTTGAGGGAATCCGGGATGGCTCCTTGTAGAAGTGAGCTATTGATAATTTTAGTCCAGAGTGGGAGTAGCAGAGGAGTGAAGTCTTTTACGGCGTTAGCAGGGAGGGGGTCAGTGAGGTGATTGGATGGTTTTAGGGTGCTGAGTATTCTGTCAATTTCTACTTCCGAGTAAGTGTCAAAGGATGACCAGGTCGCATTGTTTTTTTGTTTATTGGGAGTTATGCAGTTGGGGATTGAGTAAAGGCTTGCATCATTGAGGAGGTCTCTCCTTATATTGTCAGTTTTTTCGTTAAAGAAGGATGAGAAATCTTCACAGGAAGGAGTAGTGCTCATAGTGTCGATAGCTGGGGGTTGTTCTTTAGATTGAGATCGGATTAGCTCGAACAGTTTACTTGGCCGGTTTTTTGCTTGGTCTAGCTGGACTCTGAAGAACTCTGACTTTGAGCGTTTAATTTTCCTGAAGTATGCATTTCTCTTTTTCCTCAGGGTTTTAAGATGCAGTGCCGAGGGGACTGATCTCCAGGTGCGCTCTGCCATTCTCATAGCCCGTCTCTCCTCATTGAGACTCCCGTTGTATGATGGGTCAGGAATACCTTATTGATCTCATGTTGTGTATATACTACCTGGTCGTTCTCATTTTTGAGTGCCAGGATCGGGTGGTGCGTCTCCGTCCAAATCAGACGCGCTAGTAGCCATCCCGCCTTATCTCCCTCAGTGTACCAACGGCGCCTGCTCGCATTTCTGTTAAATTTACCTAGCGAGTCCCAGATGTCCCCTATCTTTTGCCGCAGTTCCGCCCATTTAGCCAGCCCCTCCCCATTCGTGGGAAGCTCCTTCTCTAGTGTTGCCAAGCGGGTCTCATGCAGGCGTAGGTCTCGTTCAAGCACTTGCCTAACCCCCACCTCCGTGGACATACATACTGCCCCGTATCACCACCTTCATCGCGTCCCATTCTATTGCCCTGCTGCTGGCCGTGCCCCAATTCACCTCAAAATATGCCTCCAACCCGTTTGTTATGGCGTCTTAGTAAGTTGGGTCCCCAAAAGCTTCCGTGTTAAGCCTCCATAGCGGTACCTTAGACCTCGGCTGGCCTGGAGAGTATGTTAGTAGTAACAGGGAGTGATCGGACAAATAACGGGCCAGATATTGCGTTTCCGATATCTGATGCGCCGCCGACTGCTGGATAAAGAAATAGTCTAGACTACTATAGGTGTTGGCAGCAGGTGTGTGGCACGAGTACACTCGCCGATCAGGGTTTCGGTGTTCCAGATATCCAGTAAGTCATAGTTTTGAAGCATCTGGCCCATCGCCTCTCTCATTCTGGGATTGGCATCTAGCTTTGGGGGATGTCTATCTAGCTCTCCATTTAGGGCACAATGGAAATCACCTGCAACAATCAATTCCGTGTCTGGATACAGATCTAGCTGCCCCAAGACTCGGCTCACAAACCCGCCATCATCACTGTTCAGGGCATACATATTCACCAAACATATACAGCGCCCATCCAGCGTCCCCTCCACCGTCACAAACCTCCCCTCAGGATCACTTCTGCTGTTTGTTACCTTAAAGGGTACTCCCGGTGCCACCCAAATAAGCGCGCCCCTAGCAAACCCAGAGTAGGATGTAGTGAAGAATTGGCCCCTCCATCTGCGTTAGATATATTTAAGACAGTCTATACTGATCCCATACCGCCTAAGGTACTGTGCCACCCGGACCCGTTTTACCATATTATTGAGCCTCCGGACATTCCACGTTATGAGTTTGTACTTCTGCGTGTCACCTGGCATGAATCAACGCCTGTGGGCACAGCGGCACCCGACGATCAGACGGGAGACCCCCAATATTGTTAATACATGGCCCCTCATGATATGTCTTCCCCGACCTCTAACGGCGCAACAAGGATCCAATCCCAACAGTAACCCAAATAAAACAACATTGTGTAACCCCAACTCCCCCACCCAAAGGCAGTAGTGCTTCATTCTCACAACCCAACCGTGGTCTGAGGACTCAGAACCCCGCCGCACAGTTCCACCCACCCTCTAAATCACCCTTCCCAACTCGAAATAATGATTATAACTGAACTTACGTTCCCAAATCGGATAGCCCCTTTCCTATCGTTAAAATTCAGCCGACTGACTGGCACTGCACGACCCTGCCCGACTAGTGGTCTAGCCAGGCCGCCTCAGCACTCTACAGCCGGCAAGGCAAAAAAGGGTATATGGCTAAATGGTGCAACCTCCCCCCCCCTCACCCGCCTCGCAGTGTCTCCGGACCTGTGATCTTCTCCAACGAGCCCCTTATTCACACTAGGTGCCCTTCGGGTCAAGGTAAGTACTCACAGTGGTCGTGACCCAGGACCCCCAGGTCTCGATGCAGAGTCAGCCATTCACCGGTCTCCTGAGCCCTCATCCACCGGGCTATTGGCCCCTACCTGCTCCGATTGTGTCTCCTGAACCAGGCATAGCGAAGAGAACTGGTTCTGCATTGGGATCATCTCTAGCTCCGTCCGTAGAATGCCATCGCATCCCACCATGATACGACCTCCATCCGCCAGATCCCGTACCCTGTGGCGCTGTTCCTCAGTGCGACGTTGCCGGTTCCGTTGCAGACTACTCCTCCGTCTCTGTTCCTGCCAGCCCTGATGCTGGTCATGGCCAGACAGCCCCGGACAGCCCCAGCGAGTCCATCCAGTCTGTCACCTCTGAAAAGTTACGAAGAAGTCTCCATATTGTACTTGGAGCCTGGTCGGGAACATTAAGCTGTATTTAATGTTGAGGTTTCGCAGCCGGCCTTTCAACGCCAAAAGTAACTTTGTTGATCCTGTACTTTTTTTCGTATAGTCTGGGTAGATGTGGATGTCCCGGTTTTCAAATCTGGGCGGGCCATTGGTACGGATAAATTGCAGGATCGCGTCCCGGTCTCTAAAATTGAACAGTCGGGCCATCATGGCTCTGGGCGGGGATCCCGGCTTCAGCGACGAGCCAAGAGATCTATGAGCTCTCTCCACAACAAACATTTTGGAGAGCCGTAGGTTCGGGAACGTTGTGCTAATGCAATCTTCCAGGAATAGGTCCACCGCCGGACTTCCTGCCTTTTTCGGAAAGCCCAAAAAGCGAAGATTGTTCCTCCGAGACCCCCCTTATGCATCATCCGCCCTATTCTCCAGCCGGGCTGCATGGTGCTGGAGGGCTCTTACCGTCTCCCGCAATTGACGGACTTCGGTCTGGAATGTGTTTAGGCCTCCTTCAGTAGTGTTAAGCCACCTTCCTGAGATCCAGGCGCAAGTGGTTGATGTCCATGGCCAACCGGTCCATTTTGGTTTCCAGTGCCACTCTGAAAACAAGGATAGCTTCCAGAATATCCGCTTTATCACAGGCCGCCGAACCCTGGTGTGCCTCCCGCTCTGGGTCCACTCTAATGCGATCAGCCGACGTCTGGCCTGGGATCGTGTACTGCATAATTTTATATGCAAACAAAACTCAAACTAACAGTGGGACCTTCTCAAAGCCAGCACCTAATCGAAAATAGCTCCAAGAAATAAATATTGCCCCTTCCGTCTCCACAGGGGTCTGTGTGCACACCGAAAAGCACCCACCGTTACAGTGCCCATTCCCTTAGGTACTCAACAATTTAAACACAAAAGCACAGGTGCACCACAACACATGGTTCAATAAAAACAAGTATGAAGTCCAAATCCAATAAGTAACGAGGGAAGGGGTTCCTCAGTTTGATCTCTTTATTTCATCAGATAGACAAGCATTTACAATGCAATGGTCTCGGCATTATTAAAGGTAGAGCTATTGGCATTGCTCATGACATTTTTTTTAAATCATAAATAAATGGCATTGTCATTTACATTGCCAATAGCTTAATCGTTAATTAAATGGCATTGTCATTTACAATGCCAATAGCTTAATCGCTCGCAAATGCATGACCTATTGCATTTACACCCACACAGAGCCACACACACACACATAGAGCCACCCACACATTCATTCACATAGAGCCACCCACACACACAGAACCACCCTCACACAGACAGAGCCACACACACAGAGCCACACACACACACACACACACACAGACAGAGCCACACACAGACCCCTAGTGACAGTAAATAATTCTGAGCCCCCCCCGACACAAAATAGGTATTATCTGCTCATTTCAACCTCCCAAATTCCATGTTCTGGAGCCACTGGACCAAACATCGCCCTTGGAGAAAGCTAAAAGCGCTTGGTTTTGCTCATGACCTGCCTGACAAACAAACCAGTTTGTCTCTTTTCTTCTGTACTAATGTTTTAGCTCCGCTTCAACACACAGAGTTGTTCTATAAAGTTATCTCCGATGCACTAAAGAAATGAAATCTATCTTCAATAGGTCTAGTTGTTTTCCTAAAAACAAAGTTATCTTACAAATCCCTGTAATTAGAGGGTATCAGGAACTTTATTGCTTTTAAAATGTGTGTCTGCGAACTACGTAAAATATGGACAAGTATGCAGTATAATCTCACTTTTATTCGGGAAGAAGAGGACGTTTGTGAATGTAACTCCGGGCACCCTTAGCAGCAACACTGCATGACAGCCCCCCACCCACACACCCCCGCCTCCCCCCCCTTCGCAAAATGTAATGCCCGTGAAAAGGGCAGGTGAACGAAGAGTGTCATATGGAATATAGTCCTGAGAGCACGATTAAAAATGGAATCTAAATATAGTGTATGGTATAAACTATGCACCAAAAAGTGTGATGATATAAGATGAACGGGGGCGTGACATATAATATGCAATGCACTGTGCGCAATGACAGATTCATTAGAGAGCGCGATGTAACGCAGGAACTAGCGTGTGCTATGCAATATGCACCTTGCATTGCAATATGCAGAAGGTAATGTTGTGTAACCTAACTAGTCTCTAAAGTTGTAATATAAAATATGTGCTGGGGCGTGTAACGTTGCATATGCACTATTTACAGTAATACACCACACGCGCTGGGAATGTGACAAAGATATGGATCATAGATTTGAATATCTATGGCAAAGCGCTGTGCGTTATAACATAGGCATCGAGGCACTCAACACCTGTGTGTACTGCATAGTGTGGAAGGCACGCTAGATGGGGCAATACGACCCATGCGATGGCAAGTGTGTCATGACATATTCACGGGTGGTGTTACAGTGCACATGGGCATTCGCACTAGCTGGTTGCATACAACACAGCGGTGTGTGACACAGGGCAGGTACTGGTGGGTGTACCACAGCATTGGGCTCAGCCAGAGCGCGCTGTGGCTCTCAAGCGAGGCTCGTCTCCTTTCCAGAGTAAAATAAACAGTATTACACATCCGGCGGTGCTTTATTTGTTTTATTAACCGTGAGGTGTGTGTGGGTGGGGGGTGAGGGGGTTCTTGCATAGTTTTGGTAGAATCCAGCGTGAACGGCTTGTTGTGCGTGTCTATTGAATGTGCCCGTTAACAGTTTGTATAAATAAACAACAAGGGTGTGTATTTGTGGGTACAGGAAGGGGGGGGGGGGGGGGAGGAGAGGAGTAAGCGCTGTAGGGTAGTCATACACGTCAGAGCTTCACTAGCGGTGTAATACATTCCACGTGGATTTATTGTATGCACGTCACTTTTTCCCGTATTACAAGTGACGCACCAGGGGCACAAGGGGCTTATTGGGCTTGTAAATAAGCCCCTAAGTGTATCCGATGTTATGTACGTTTACACATATATATCAATTAAATGTACCCAGGAGTAGCTGTTTCTACCGCCTACTGGCCCTTCTCTGTCCTTGAGACGGACCTGAGGAATCATGAAGACAAAGTCAGGCACAAAACGTTTTGCCAAAGCCCTGTTTACTTGCTGTGGTTCAACTCCTTGTCCTACCCTCAGTAGCACGCAGGAGGCTGCTGAGGGGCTGGGGGTTGACAGAGATCATGACCCTGTGATGTAATCGCCATGTGCGTGATGTCACTTCCGTTACTCCTCACTGACTCAAGACATCCTCGAGTTTACGATGTTTTAGTCCATTCTTAAGATATTTGAAAATGGTGTCTTGGCGCTTTGCAAGACACCTCAAATAACCATTCATTGCACAATCCCCGACAATATGTTGTACTATATACATACGAAATACGTTTGAAATGCATAACCTGGCGCTTCCTGCCCACCTGCCAAGCTGCAGGTGACATGCCCGCGTGTCAGAGGTGATCTGTCACCTGGTCCCATCGGATGTTATGACCTAAAAAAAGTGACATGGGCAGCAGATTCCTTTTCCAGAAAGACAATATCTTCGCGCGGACCAATAGCGGTTTATTTGGACCCTCGGCACGTGCGCTGTCGGCTTTTCCCGCCGCCTCGCTTAATCCAAAGCGTGAAGAATTATCCACCAGAGCGTCCCCTGCACCCCACAGGCAAACACCGGGGCCTGGAACATTCGGGGGGCGGCCTAGCATCACTCGGGGGACCTGAGCGCTGTCGAGGTCAATATATATATTCGTATGCCTTTTTATAAACGTAGAAAAAGACACGACCCCCATAAAGTAGTTTGCCGTTTATCACAGGATTATCGATGTTTATGAGTCAAATTTCCACCGCTTCTTTGATTGAGTGCGGAGGTTTGCTCCGGCCCTAACACGTCATCCATCATATCCAAGCGCCTAACCTTGCAGTAAATGAACGGCGAGGCTGCTGTTTGTGCTGCTGAATTTTAAGGTGGCGCACACCGCCACGTCTTCGCCGCTCAGATTGCGCAGGCTGTAAAATGTAAGCGGGTTGAAGCACCATTTTTGCGACCTGATACGATATCTACACTCCAGCCGTGCCACCAGCAGCCATTCTTCCTAGAAGGATCCCGCTCTCACCTTGGCTTGCAGCAGCAGGATTTCCAGTGCAGAGTCTGTGGGACTCCGATCTGGCAGAGGTACGATTATGAATGCGGGAGGGAGGGGTGGGGGCCGGGGAGCGGCAGAGCACGACGGAGGAGAGCTGCAGCAGAGGGAGGGGGGGGGGGGGGGGAGGCGAGAGCGCGACGGAGGAGGGCAGAGGGAAGGGGGAGGCGAGCGGAGCCGAAAACACCACCACGTTTCTCCGAGGCAAGGAGAAAATGCCTCGGAGAAACGCACGGCCATTTTCGGATTCGGGGGCGTGTTTTGCTGTTTTGAGTGACAGACAACGTCACTGTCTAAAGAACAGCAAAACTTACGCCCCCAAATCCGAAAAAGACGGAGCCTATTCGGAGGGACGGCTCTCTCCTCCAATGGCTGGCCTCCGTTTAGGAAGCCAGCCAATGGAGGGAGAGCCAAAAAGAGGGAGGGATAAAGCAGCCCTCTTACTGACAATAAATCTCGGACTTCCGGTCTGCCGAAGGCAGACCGGATATTACCTCAACCTAAAAAAGCACAGTACAGCCGACGCGTTTCGTCCCAGTGCAGGACTTCTTCAGGGCGCTAAATAGAAACTTTAAGGTACCTTCATGGGTAAACGGGGGTATAAGAACGCTGTGCACGAGAAAAAGAAATCGTCTGACCGAATAGGTCAAGAATAATATAGAGGCCGTCCAGATACAAATCACGACTTCCAACCTTCAAAGCCATTAATTCCACTTCAAGCACTACCAGCCATCTCTACCCAATCATGGGCTGACACTTCCCAGCGCCTAGAGGCTGTCCTGTGCACGATGCCAGACAATAAGAAAATACAACTGTCCTTGTATACTTACGCACCATCTCTCTTGAGTTCCTGAGCAACCAACAAAACTAGGCGCGTTGTTTGGCCACGAAGATTGGGGGAGTAAGCTTCGCATCTCCCAACTATCGCTCTGGCATGGAATATGAAAGTACATTACAGACAAGCAGGGAGCACAAGAGGGGCTTTAGGGGCACTGGAAAGGGAGAGCAATACGGATGGGTGCGGATACTAGCCTAGGAGAGAATAAAACACAATATATGGTAAAATAATCAACGCCTTTGAAGACTGAAAACACGGAGAGGGAGGGAGTTTGTTTGTTTCTGTCTGTGGGGATGTAAACATTCCTTGTGTAATCTGACAGACTTAGGGACTCCTCACAATACCAAGTGAAAGCACCCGACTGTGCTGAACGAATTACCAAAAAATACATTTATATTGCCATGTCATAGTGCACTTCTGTCTCTTCTACGCACATGGATACAACATATATTGGTTTATATTGTTTTGTTCACTGACTGTTTGTCATGTCCTGATGTTTAATTATACCTAGGCTGGGGGTTTTAGGTTTACACCTATAATAACTGATAAAACCCCACTGAAAGATAAATAGCCCTCACCAGTGAAAACATATAAACACTGAAAAAACACCTGCACAACCACAAACTAAATGCCATTCAAAGAAAGGAAAAATAGAGTGAAAGAGAATTTTTTTTTCTCCCTTAAGGTGTCAATACAATGTAACTTTGTTATACAAGCTAGCAGTAAGGAAGACTGGCTAACATTATTCTGCTTGAGTTTTGTTCTTTAGGGATGCCACTAAAATGTTGTTTCTTCTTCCTTTTACTTTTTTCAGTTTTGTAGCCTTTGGTCTAAAGATGCAGGGTTTAGTTTCATGTTTTAGGTCTAGTTTAATTATTGTTTAAACTGTAGAGAATCACAAAATATCAAACTCATATTTAATATTTTGGCTGCATTTTATTCTTTCACTTATAGGTAAAATGGCTGGTTTCATAAAAATCTTTCCTAATATGTGTCATCAAATTTACCCACAGAGAATGGGTAAAAACCCTTAACACATCAGACCATAGTTTCTAGTGGGTCAGCATTGATAGTAGGTGAATTACCAACACCTCAGGAAAGCATTGAGCTCAGTGTCACTTGTAATGCTCTGCAAAAAAGGTTCTTTCCAAGTTCAACAAAGATTGGAGTGATATTGTTTGTATTTGCAGTGATTCAGCTACGTATATAAAAAAGTTATGTGATGGCCTGTCAAAATTGATACCCGAGCTGAAGTGATTTCCTGTAGGAGATCCTTGCCACATGTTAGATTATTTTTTATTTTATTTTTTTTAAACTTGTTTTTATTGGCATTTCGTTATCATAGCAGTACAGACCATGTAAGTAATCACATATGCTAGAGAACATAGGATTAAAAAAAATTCAAGGAGAAAGGAAAAGGCGCAAGCATGTGAATCAACATCACGGGGAGCATTAGAGTGGGTCTGCAGAGGCTGTACTGTGGTGGTGCCAAGTAACTGGGGGGACAGAACTCGGGGAAGGAGCATCTGGGCGTTTTCACGGGCATATCGAGAAGAGATGGGGGTAGGGCGTTAGAGGGGTCAAAGGCTCGTGCTTACAGTGGGCCGGGTTGCTAGAGGGCGGGAGTGTTGTGTCAGATTGAGCATCTGGCCAGATGCCCCGGGAGCAGGGTAGAAGTGTGGGACTGCGGGTCGCCAGCGTCCGGCACTAGTCGTTGTTTAGGGGCTGTAGGTTCGCGGGGTGGGGGGGGTCTGCCGGGGTGGGTGTAGATGATGGGGTGGGTGTGCTCGGGTCATCGGGGCGCTTCAGCTGTCGGAAACGATGCAATAGCATGGCCCATTCCATAGAGATGGGGTTTTTGCGGGCGCCCTTAGCTTCCTCCTCCCGCAGGGCGTCTTCTTCCGCCGCTGCCCATTTACATACTGCCCCTGTCCATGCTGCTGTGGGGGGGCCCTCTGATGACCGCCAGTGCATAGCTATACATCTTTTCGCTAGTAGTAACGCCAAGGATACGAAGCGCTTGTGTGCCGGGAGCTGTTTCGGAATGTGGAAAATGCCCAACGCGCTGGATTCCCAGGTGTCTAGGGTTGTGAGGCCCGTGAGGTCTTTCAGTGTGTCGTGTACCATCCGCGATAGGGGGTGGAGGTCTGGGCAGCTCCAGAACATGTGACGGAAATCTGCAGCTGGGGAGTGGCATCTGGGGCAGAGGAATTGAGTGGTGGGGTAGAATTTCTGCAGCCGCGCCGTCGTCAGGTACGCCCTGTGTAATATGTAATATTGGATGTTTATAAAACGGGCGTTCCGAGATGTATGTTTTGGGGCTTCAAGCGCCTTGTTCCATTCCGAGTCGTGTAACGGGCGCCCGATGTCCTCTTCCCAGGTGGTGCGCAAGGACACTAGGGGGGCATTCGAGAGTTCTCGTATCGCTTTATATAACCAGGTGATCAAATGGCGCCCTGTACCCATATGCAGGATTGCGTGTATAACTGGATGCTTGTCTGGTTCGCAGGTCTGGAGTTTGTGGTAAGGACGGAAACATTCGAGGAGCTGGCGATATCGGAGGAATTGACCGGGAGGGAGATCGAATTCGGCGACGAGACGATCGAAAGATTTAATCCGACCCTCCTCAAAGAGCGATTCCATGTCCGTAATGCCGCACCGTGTCCACTCGGCGAGCATGGGGGCTGGGAAGTATGAATCTGACCTGGGCCAGCCGATCAACGGGAGCAACGGGGAGTATGGGGTTGTCCTGGGACACATCCGGTGGACCCGGAGCATACACTGACGCGCCACTGAGACCTGTAGAGGATATGTGCGTCGCGGTTTAGTGCCCGGAAGAAGAAGACGGGTAAGCTCAGTTGTCATAATCCTACCCGTTGGGGTATTGGCCTCTTGTGTGTACCGGTCTGCTGTCCAGTACGACAGCCATTGGAGCTGGGCCGCTAGAAAGTAGGACTCGAAGGATGGGGCTCAGAGGCCCCCCTGGGTGGTGGGAAGCTGAAGGGTTTTCAGGGCTACCCTGTGCCGGCCCGATCCCCAAATTAGGGTACCTAGGAGAGAATTGAGGTCCTGGAAGAAGGACCTGGGTGGGACTACCGGCAAGTTGGTAAAGTGATAAAGGAGCCGGGGGAGCATTACCATTTTAGCCAGGGCAATGCGTCCTATCGGGGCCAGTGGGAGTCTGGTCCAGAAAGCAACTGTCGGTCGGAGGCCCGCGAGCGCCCTGCAGTGATTATCATTCTCCCGCTGACATCTTCGGAGGCAAAGTCGGACCCCCAGGTATCGGGGGGCATCTGTGGACCATGAGATCTTTTGCGTCCCCAGCCAGGTATCGCGGGGTGGCAGGTCCGGGTGAAAGGGATATACCGTGTATTTATCCGAATTCACTCGGAGGCCCGAGGCGTCCGCGAATTCAGTGAGCGCCGTCCATATGGGGGTGAGGTCGGCCGTAATATCCCGGACATAGATGAGGAGGTCGTCCGCGTACATAGACGCTGGGTGTGACTTCCGCGAGTGGGATGCCCCAGTTCAGACCATCTTGGCATAATCTGATCGCCAGTGGCTCGACTGCAAGTGCGAAGAGGAGAGGCGAGAGGGGGCATCCCTGCCTCGTGCCTCGCCGGACCTCGAACGCCGCCGAGATGTGTCTCCCAATCCAGACCCATGTGGACAGGTCGGTATAGAGGAGTCGCGTGTATGCCGTAAGTACTGGGCCGATATTGAGGCGATGGAGGACCGAAAAGAGGTATGGCCATTGGAGAGTGTCGAACGCCTTCTCTAAGTCCAGGATGAGGCAGGCGGAGCGAGGATATCTGTCCCGTACCTGGTCCTGAACATGGAAGACGCGGCGGATGTTCTGTGAGGTGTTTCTCCCTGGGACAAAGCCGCACTGGTCCTGGTGGACCAGCGGGCGTATGACCTGGGCGTATCTGTCTGCCAATACCTTCCCGAGGAGTTTGCAGTCTGCAGACAGTAAAGAGATGGGGCGATACGAGCCCATAAGATGGGGGTCCCGGTGTGGCTTTAAAAAGGTTACGATTCCAGATTCCCGTAATGAGCGGGGTAACACACCCTGATCGAGGGCCGTCGCGAACACCTGCGCCAGGCGTGGGATCACTAGAGGGGAAAAAGTCGAATAGTATTCTAGCGGGAAGCCGTCGAGACCCGGGGCTTTGTTGCGAGATAGGGTCCGTAGCGCCTGAGTAATTTCTGAAGCCGCTATTTTGGTGTCAAGCGCGAGTTTGTCGGCATCCGAGATCGTGGATAGTGGCAACGGGTCAAGGAAATGGGTGACAGATGATGGAGAGAGCGAGTTCGGAGCGCCGTACACCATGGTGTAATAGCGTTGGAACGCTTGGAGGATCTCTGCCTGGGAACGCACGAGTTCGCCCTCCGGGGTGACGATGTCTGTGATCGGTCTGGTTTCGGTGTCTTGTCGCGCCAGCCATGCGAGCATTGCACCGGTTTTGTCCCTGTCTCTATGGACTCTGGAGGCATGGGCCCTAAAATTATATTTCCGGAGATCGGCACAGGCAGCTTGGTAGGCTGACTTTGCTTCAGCTGTGAGCACAGCGTGTTCCTCCGAGGGATCAACTTGTTTAGTGAGTGTAGCTAGGCGCTGTTCCGTGGTTGTGAGTGCCTGTTCCAACGTGCGCCGGACCCCTGTGATTTGTTTAATACATTCCCCCCGTGCCACCACCTTGAACGCATCCCATTCTATCAGTGTCGAAGAAGCCGTGTTCGTGTTGTGCGTGAAGTAGTCCTGTATGCTGCGCGTGTGCGAGTCTTGGAACACCTGATCAGTCAAACATTCCCTAGGAAGTCGCCAGGTAGGGACTGGTGGGTGCGGGGGGGGCGCCAGGTGAGTCGCAGTAAGTGAGCGTCATGATCTGAAATGACCCGCCCCAGGTAGTCCGCAGAGACGACCGTAGGGAGGATCTGCGCTGAGCATAGAAACCTGTCAAGGCGGACCCGGAGGTTGTGAGGGATAGAGTGGAACGAATAAAGGTGGGTATGAGGATGTAAGTGTCGCCAAGCATTGGTGAGCGCCCAGTGTGTGGCCCAAGCACGGAACAACTCTGATTGTCGGGGGGCTGGGGAGCGTGGAGGGGGGGTGTGATCGGTCCAGGGAAGGGTCAAGCGTGCAGTTGTAATCGCCTCCTAAGATCCAGGGAATGGCAGTGAATTGGGCCAGGACTCCCGTAAGGTGATCCCAGAACTTATCTTGTTCAGAATTAGGGGCGTATATGCTGCCCAGGAGGATCCCTTGGCCGTCTAAGAGCCCCTTTAGTAGAGCGTATCTGCCCTCCTTGTCCACCACCCGCTTAAGTTCCCGGAAGGGGGTGCCTGGCCTAACCCAGATTAAAGCGCCGCGCGCAAATGCCGAGTAGGTCGTGGCACAGAACGTCCCGCGCCATTTAGCTTGCAGTCTGCCCAGTTCGGTGCTGTTAATGTGTATCTCCTGCAGGAGAGCAATCCCAGATGTCTTGCGCTTGATGTATGAGTAAACAGAATATCGCTTACTAGGCGTGTGAAGGCCCCGTACATTGAGTGTGAGGACATTAACGTCCGATCGTGGAGCTGCCATCAATCATAGGTCGTGTAAACACCTGAGAGCACCCAGGAGGCCCGGGGGAATGTGAAGTCGCATATCGTGTGCATGCCCATGCGCGCCTTGCTGCTGAGGGGAAGGGACAGGAACTGACAGGGGGGGGAAACTGTTGTAACAGGGGGCGGGAAACAGTCCCAATGCAGGGGATACATCACCGGAGGCGGTATATCCAAACTAGCGTCCCACTAGGGGAAGAATACAACAAGTAACTGCGGGGGTGGCAGCGTGTGTGTATGCGAGGCTGGGCGCTGATCGGGCTTTTGTAGGAGTGATGTATGTCTCGCGTGAGCCTTCATAGGAAGAGCGCTTAAGTAGATTCAGAGCACATTCAGTTAGTAAGGTGTTCACAAAGAGAATACAATCCAGTCATATATTACTCAGATGTGCTGGGTCGTCCATCCAGGATAGCGTCCATCATTTGCGTGATGACCAGGGGGGAAGAGGCCTGACAAATTCCCGACATCGTGCCATCACTGTCATGATCTTTTTCCGGAGTGAAGAGGTGTGGATTGCGTTCCAGGTCTGGTGCCAGGGGTGACGAGTGCAGTTCAACCACCGCTCTCAGGGCGTCTCGTCGTTCTTGCATGATCTGCGCTAAATCAGGTGATCTCGAGGGGGAGGATCCTTGGCTCTTGGAGGGGTTCGCTGGGGGGTGCTTCAAACCACGTCTCCTAGATCTCCGTGAGCGACTGTTCTGGTCCCGTTGGGACTCCCGCCCTGGGTAGTAATGGGCAGTGGAGCTCAGCCCAATCTCGCGCCTCCTCGGCCGTGTCGAAGAAGATGGCTCTACCCTTGTGGAAGACCTTGAGGCGGGCTGGGAACAGCAAGGAATACTGGACATCGTTTGCGCGGAGGCGCCGTTTGACCTCGAGAAATGTGGACCTCTGCTGCTGAACCCCTCAAGCATAATCCGGGAACACCATGACATGCTGATCCTCCACCTGCAATGGGCCCGCTGCCCGGGCCGCGCGGAGCACTGCGTCACGGTCACGGAAATGAAGGAACTTGGCCAACATGGGTCTAGGAGGGAAGCCTGGTCTCGGCTCTCGGGATTGGACCCTGTGGGCTCGTTCGATGGAGAAGAACGCCGAGCGCTCCGCCTTGGGGGTGAAAGACCTGGTCCAGGACTCCATATAGTTCAAGGGGTCTGAGTTCTCAATTCCCTCCGGAAGTCCCAGGACGCGGATGTTACAGCGTCGCGATCGCCCCTCTAAATAGACTGTGCGCTCCTCGAGGGTCGCCACGCAACGCAGGACCTCCTGCAGATCCGTCCCCTGCGCCTTCATGGCGGGTTGTAGGTCGGTCAAAATCTTCTCCCCTTCCGTCACTCTGTCCGCCAGTTTGCGGTGATCGTCGCGGACCAAGCTGATGTCCGTCGAGAGGGTGCCCAAACGTTCCTCCATCGATAGTCGGGACATCTCTATGGCTGTAAGTACCTGGTCCAGCTTCGCCGATAAGGTGGGGTCCGTTTGTGGCGCGTGGGATTGCGCCCAGGTCCGGGTGTGTGGCATATTCTCGGGGGCCGTTTCAGGGACGGTGGTCGCCTGCGTGCCCCTAGGTTTCCCCATGCTGATGGCTGGTGGGGCGCTGTGAGTTAGTGAGGGCAGGGAGCGGGGGGCCCCTCAAGGAGGGGTCTCTCAGGCAGACCCTCGTTAGGGGAGGATGCGAGGTCACAGCAGGTGCAGGGTGGCCAAGGGCTAGCCCACCAGGGCCTGGACTCCTTGAAGGGTGATGCAGGAGCGCAGGTCGCGGGGTCTCCTTGGTGGCTGTTTTCGTTGTGGGTGCCGGCGGTTCAGCCCCGGCGGTCCCCGCAGCGGGGGAGGGGCACGTCTCTGGCTGCTTCGGTGGGGCCAGGTGGTTGCAGCAATCGTGTGGCAGGAAGGAAAGGGGGGGGGCGATCCGGCCCTCCCATGAGCAGGTAGCAGGAGTGTGTGGGTGGCGCGCGGTGAACAGGGGCTCCAGGAGTACAGCTGGGAGCTCCTTAGATGCCGTCCCTCTCAGCCGAGTATGGGCGCCATGTTGAGGTCAGGCACAGTCGGGGAACAGGCGTCAGATGCCAGCGGGGGGGCGCCCCAGTCATGCAGGTAGTCCCCGCTCCGCGCTCACCTCCGGCGATGGGCGTTGCAATGTCAGCAGGCTTCGTGGGCTGCCCGGTGCGGCCACCGGGGGCCGGGACGCAGCAGGGGTGAGCCCTGGGAGTGTGTGGGCGGCTCCCGTAGTCGGGGGGGGTGTCGTAGTGGCGGGGCAGAGCAGCACCAGCCCCCGCAGGTCTCGCCGCTCGATCTGGGCAATCCGCCGGCAGCCGTCTCACTGCTGTACGCAGGGGGCCGAGGGGAGAACAGTGTCACCGGGCCGCGGCCGCCATCTTAGGTCTAGGCGCGCGGCTCCGTTGGAGGCAGTCAAGGGGGAAATCCGTCCCCCCCAGCGTCGGCAGAGACACTGTGGCCGCGCTCCGGTATGCAGGGGTGCTCCGGTTAGCAGTGTGGTGTTGTGGGGCTCACGGCGATCCTCGGGTCTGGGTGAGCGTCAGCCCGATCGCGGAGCCTCAGCAAAACACGGCCGCCATCGTGGCTTGCTTAGCCACGCCCCCCTTGCCACTTGTTAGATGGTATGCTGAAAGCATCTTTACCATCTTTAGAGTTAATGAGGGATGCTATTGACTTTTTAGTCCATTCTGGTGCACTGTTTTCTTATGCACAGGAACTAAAACAAAAATATTTATCATTTTGTTCTTAATGTGGCATCAAAGAAAGAGTCATCCCAACAGTGTCCCTTAGCTGATGGTTTTCAGCCCAATGGGCTATGAATGCTGAGAGGGGCTTTTCACAGAAGATTACATGGGAAGGAAAGAGCGAGCGCACATGACCCAAAGACTCACTGAAGAAGTATTGTATGGTGTACTACAATAAGATTAATTTGCAAACACTTTTTCTGTTGTTTTTAGTGGCGCGTAAATGTGTAACCACTGATAACAACTGTTTTTTAAGATATTGAAAACACTGAACAAAAAACACCAAAATTTACCAATAATAGAAACTGAAAATAGGACAGCCTAATTATACCTTTATGGATATGTTATAATTCACTGGCTTTTTGTCCTGTTCTGATGTCTCATTATACATTAATGTGTTATGTCATTGTGTACTTCTGTCTATGATTGTTTGATGTATTTTTTGTTTGGTATACAATGGGGTACGGTTTGTGTTAGTCTATATATGATTTCTTTTTTATGTTTTTGATGTATTGTCTACTGCCCTGATGAAGTTAGAATCCTTTTTTGAATGAAACGTGTTGTTTGGATGTCGCCATGTATGGAAAAATGCTTTTATGAATCAAAGGAAGAATACAAATATTTTGGAATAAAATTGAGAACTTGTGGACTACAATATTTCCGGTTGCACCATTCCACTTGCATACGCTCAGATGTTTATTAGCCTAGATAAAATCACTGGAGAGCTTCTGTAAATCTGAGAGAGATCTCTGTTTTACCGGTAGGTTTAGCACTTGAAAGAGGTAAAATATTTTAGCCAGAATAGACATTTTCAAGACTGCTTTGCGACCTACCCACGATAAGACATAATTATGTCAGGATCGAACACTAACTCCTGTCTTGCTGGCTAGATGTGCATAATTTCTTTTTGGGCACAAACCTTCAAGTCGGGCCAAAGTCTAATCTACAAATATGTCAGACAGTCTAGCCCACCGAAATGGGGTAAAATTATTTAGGCTCTATAGAAATTTGAACTCCCTACTTACATCCGTCTCTAGGATTTATGGAGGTTGACTTTAAGACCAAATTCTGTTGAAAAGTTTTTTAATTCTCGCCTGTTTGATCAGTTGGGGCAAAACTTTAAATCAGGTTAACTAGCCTGCAGGCTAACAAATTAGTGACCATTTTGGAGCCGATATTTAGAAGCAATAATAGGCAATATGAAAAGCATGAAGCAAAGGTCGCTCCTTGGTTTCAAGCTGACCAAGATTGCGGTCTTAGATACCAAGGCGAAATCTTGCCCATTTCAGAGCTCATACTATGTACCTCTGTAAGTAGGTGGGCCAGTTGGGTTGCTAAGATTGTATGAAACGTGGGAGCAGAGACATGGGGGCCAGGGGCTTTAGAAGTCCTCAGGCTTCTAATGGCTCTCAGAACCTCTTCTCTTGTGAGTGGAGTTTGTGTATAAAGTAAAACAGTAAAAAACATTAATATATGCATTTCGGGACATATCACACAATATTAATGAACGGTGTAATGCCATTCTATATGAAGTTTTTTTATGTTAAATTTAATAAATGGATAAAATGTATCAAAGGTCTACCTTGGCTGCAACCAACAAGTAAATGTCACTCACAGTGGGGATCTAATAGCATTAGTTCTCCATCATATCTGCTTGGGATTCCTCCCAGCCACCCCACATTTTGCAATGTTTTTTGTGGACAGCTCCTAACCTCACATATCGGAATCTCAGGAGATGTGGAATCTTTCCATACCTTTCTTTAATACGAAGATGTGCTGACTTCCTCCAGTCCTGTGTAAGGGAGATTTTTCTCATCTCCTGTGAAACTCATCATCCAGTATGTTTAATAAAACTATCTTAGGGTGCAGATCGATCGGCCAGTTCAGTATGGCACAGAATATGCAAATGATCCCCTATTAGAAATGGGACTACCACTGGACAGGCCCAGATCATATGTAGGAAGTCTATTACTACAGCCCATCTCAAGCAATCGGGCTCCAAAAGCACACAATCTTGCAGTATATTCTGTGTAGATATTTGAATATCAGGCGAAGCCCGTTTTCAAATGTCTCTTCCTATGGGGAACATTAGTGTGTATCTTCACTCCTCATCATCAAGAGGCCCAATGTAGGTTTCCAACTTTCTTCTTAGTTTATTTACAACAGTGCTATTTGCCCCACCATAGTAAAAGGAAGCAACATCCAGACATGTGTATCTCTACTGGCGCCATCCAGCACTGGGTGATATTATTGGCCCAAGCCACTTCCCCAACATGATGATGTCGGATCCCAGGTATTTCATACTGCTTATACTACTCAGATCCTAGTCTCGTCCACTCAGGCTCCTCAACTCTCCATGAGGCATAAAGGATAAATTCTCATCTTAGACTAAGTAACCTTCAGCACAGAGTACTAGCCAAACAAATATACTGTCTGCACTAAAGGGTTGTTTAACAGATTAGTAGGTGGTCAGCATAGATCGATATTTTATCGTACAGGTGTTATGACCTCCCTGAACCCATCAATTATCTCCGACTGATGGACCGAAGGTTCAATTGCAATTGAGAACAATAAAGAGGATGGGGGCATTCCTGTTGCACCTTCATCTCCAATGTGAACGAAGATGATGAAGTCCCTCTGACCCCTATTTGGGCACTGAGCCCCGTGTATAGTATACAGGTGTAAGCCATGAAATAGGTTCTGAAGCCTATAACTCTTAAAGCATAAAAATGTAATTGCTGGGGATACTATCAAAGGTTTTTTCGAGGTCAATGAGAACGGTGCAAAAGGAATGTTTAACCTATGATCCAGAGATAGCACATTGAAAGCCCAGCAGAGTTTTTGTCCGGTTGCTCAGTATGACATAAAGCAACTTTTGTTAGGGTAATTAAGAGCATTTATTACCGTGGTGAGGCGAGTTACCAGAATCTTTGCTAGGATTTTTGTTTCTGTGTCTCATAGCTAGATACAGCAATATGAATCCTGCCTTTCACAGCGGGTTGCCTGGTTTTAGGATGTTGACTATATGTGCCTCATATAGTTATGGTGAGATTTTTAAGAGTGGTTGCGCCAGCGAGGTATTAATAAAATTCTGTTGGTAATTCCCTGGAACCTGGGGATTTACCGGAGAAGATCTGTTGAATGAGATGTAGGGGTTGTCGCAATGGGCAGACCTGATCTATTACAAGTGTAGTCAACCAGACAGGCTACTGAAGTCTCCACCCAGTACGTTATGGCGGGCGGCCCTTCCAGAAGGATCAATCCTAATAAAGAAGCTCTTGCATAATGGTGGTGGTTCATAAACATAACAAATTGTAGGGTGTTGGTCATAGAGGGTGCTTTCAATTATCACATATCTCCCCTCAACATCCCTCCAAATGTCGGTTAGAACAAACAGATGGTGCTTATTTATAAATATTGCCGCTCTCTCCCCCCCCGTCAAATCCAGAGAGAGCCACTGTAAACAAACATCAGTCAGCAACAAAAAACACACATTACATTTTTCTTTTGTATTAAAAAATTATCCGCTCATTTGGCAGTACGAAGAATTGTCGCTCTTTGATTCTGACCCTGGAGGGAAACAGTAACCACTATTAAATCCCTACTAACTGCACCCCTTCCTCTCAATACTTCGTAACATGAAGCATCTGTCTTAGAATTACCTCCCTCCTCAACCTCCCCAACAAAACAATGAAGACAAAACCAAGAAAACCAAAAAGAGAGTATATGGTTAAACGGTGTGTATGCCGCTCTTGCACTTGGCTCCAAATGAGTTTAAGAAGGTAAGGAAGGAGCCTTCACCCCCTCTCACACACTTGGGGCGGCTACATCTCCAATACCCAGTTTGTGGATCTCAATCAGGAAAGGGAGTGGGAGGAAGACACCCCTAATCTTATTTCATTGTGCTACTTACTCTCCAGCTGAAGACAGTTCAACTACATTATCTGTATATAGCTCCCAGTGTATGTATCTACATTCCAGAGGATCATCTTTCTTGGTGACAAACGTCTGGCTCAGAGTCAGAGATCACAGAATCGTCAGAAATGGTCCATAGTTAGAGTGTCCTGCCCTGATGGTGACAACACTTACCCCTTGAATGTAAATTCCCCCTCCTTCAGTCATTCCGGTCTCCGGAGGAGGGTAGGGGGTTGGATCCAGACCTCAATGTTTTCTCTACCCATCAAAAGTTTCCCGAGGGGGTTTCAAGGAAGGTATCATGAAATAATACTTTCAATTTGGTGGGGTAAATCAGCATATATCTAAGGCTGATTGTCCTCAGTTTCTTCTTTACTTCATAAAAAGACTTTTGAGCTTTCTGTTAGGTTATGTTGATTTATATAGCGCACTAATCACCCGAGAGAGAATCCAGGTGCTTGGACAAGTGCGTAGGTGTGTGCTTCCTAAGTTGTTTATAACTAGAGCGAGGTATGCAGCTTCTTGCAGAACTTAAGTGAGGAGGAGGCTCTAATGCGTTGAGGGAGGTCATTCCATGTCTTCGGTGCGATGTAGGAGAATGTGCGAGCTCCGACTTGCGGGGATTGTGTGCGAGGGAGAATGAGGCAAAGCATAGGAGTCTGATAGGTTGGTGAAAGTGAACAAGTCTTGTGAAGTCTGGGAAGATCAAAATGTGTTGGGATTCATATTCCACTGTTCCCTCCAACCTGCCCACCGCCAGAATTTCAGCTTTATCTTTATACTTTAAAGTCTGCTCAATAATTTGACATTGGGTGCTTTCTCTGCTGGGATGTGTTCCCAGATCCATCCTTCAAGGAGTCAGGGGTGGTCTCCTGCGCCAATGTTCTCTGGCAAGCCACAAAAGTAAAGGTAATTCTGATGTGTGCTACTTTCTGCATTTTTAGTTCTTAGCTCCAGGGATTTTGTCACTTCACTCAAACTGCCAATTGTTTGTTTCTCATCTTTGAGGGCCTCTGTAATCACCAGTATTCAGGTTTCTGTTTCTGTGATCCTCTATACCGCTCAATGAACATCCTGTCTGAGTAGGGTTACATCTGGTCATACTTCCTGAATCCTGGACGTCAACATTTCCTTTGAGGATTGTATGGCTTGCAAGATTTAGGTAAGTGGAGTGGGGTTCTCAGGAGGCGCTTACAAGGCAACATGGAGACAAACCAATGCTGAATGTCAAGAACCATCCCCAGATGAAGGGCCTTGCCCGAAATGCATTGGGTTCCCCAATATACAAATACATTGATAAAAACCTGATAATGTAGTGTGAAATGCATTGTTGGAAATAATAAAAAAAGAATAAAGAAAAAGAATGAAAGAAAACTGAAACTTAATCACCCAATGATAAATTGATTTACTTACACAAAGAATCATAGGAGTGTCTAATGGGGACGTTTTGACCTTCTTGGAAAACGCTTTTTGTTCTCATATTATAGCACACCTCTCAATCAGGAGGGGATACCCAAAGGCACCCAAACAATTGATTAAAGTTAACTGATTCTTAAACTTAGAGCAAATAGGAATGCAACTGTCTTCTTATTGTTCTGAGGAATAAGCCCAGTCAATGCAGTTGTTCCCACCCTGCGCAACTCCGTCTAGGTGACGGGGTGAGATGAATTCACGCTAGCAAATTTGTCACGGTGCCCTGGCAGGAGCTCAGCAAAATCAAAGGGATGATGGACGGAGTGTTGAACATTGCAAGCACTCACCCCCAGTCAACTGATCTGGGTTTAATCCATCATCATTCTTTAGCTCACTCCGCCACCCCAGTTCAGACATGGCCAAATGCAAATCGGTCAGACCCTATGCCTCATGAGAACAGTCAAGCCCCAACTGCCAAGCCATGTCTTCCCTGGAACGGAAACAAGCTTCCTGGGACTGGTTTCTGGCTAATCAGCCGTCATTAGCCAGACTAGCTTGAATCCAGTGGCAAAGTGAGCAAGGGACCCACGTCTGGGCATACCCTGCCAACTTAAGGCAAACAAAGCAAAACCAAAGGGGATGATGGACAGAGTGTTGAACATTACAAGCACTCACCCCCAGTCAACTGATCTGGGTTTAATCCATCATCATTCTTTAGCTCACTCCGCCACCCCAGTTCAGACATGGCCATATTCAAATCAATCTGACCCTGTGCCTCAAGGGAACAGTCCAGCCAAAAATGCCAAGCCATGTCTTCCCTAGGCAGAAAACAAGCATCCTGGGACCGGTTTCTGGGTAATCAGCCGTCATTAGCCAGGCTAGCTTGAATCCAGTGGCAAAGTGAGCAAGGGACCCACGTCTGGGGATACCCTGCCAACTTAGTGCAGACAAAGCAAAACCAAAGGAGCTCAGCATGGATTCTTCTTCGGCTTTGTAGTCTATGAACGTGCTCCCGATGTGACACTAGATGTCACTCTGCGTCAAAGCTCCTGTATCCAGTCTTCCTCAGACCAGAAACCTTCTCTCTGGCTCAAGGTGGCACGAGCAGTCCCCACTCCCTGCCAGAGAAGATTATCAGAAGGAACAAGGAGTCCAACGAAAGTCAATACCCTGGTCTCTTATTGCTGGCACCTAGACAGGACTCGGTGCGAGACTCAATAGTCAGAATCCTAGAACCATATGGTATCATATATCCTGGATATCGTGGCCAAGCCCTGGTGTGGAATGGGCTCAGTTACTGCCTTCCTCAGTCTGTGGTGGTGTTAGTAACTCAATGAACTTTGTGTCATCTTGTCCTGCCCAGCCGCAGGTGAATGATGGGGGGGCAAGGGTGTTTGGAAGTGGACAAATTCCCCCATTACAATTTCCACTAATACCCCTACAGAAGCTTGATGGGGTAGAGGGAAGAAAGTCATTGCTGTGCGTCACAGCATCCTCTTAGTTCAGGAAACTGTTTTGTCTAGGTAGGCCCTCCTCACACTCATATTGAGACGGCGGGCCAGGAAAGGATGCTTATTCACCAGAGACCGTCCCCAATCAAACGCAGATGCCTCCAATCAATCGTTCCCACAGTGGGGCAGCATCTGGATCAAGCCTCCCTTACATCTGTGGGAAGGTGGGGTCTTGGAGGGGAGCCTGACAGGATGAAATAGGGCACAGTCTGCAGCTCTGGGTAAGGTCCTCCATCTAAGCCAGAACAGTGGGAGACTGAGGTCATCAACAGCCTCTCTCAGGAAGGGGAATCACAGAGGAAGGTACACTGTGGCGTCTCCCGAGCGTGGGCTCCCTCATGCCACATCACCCAGCCTCTGATGATTTTCTCATCACTGGAGGCTCACTATCCAAGGCTCTTCTTCTCTTTAATAGAGTCCCCGTCAATGGCAGAGCGGTCACAACTACCAGGGCACATCCCCCTCCCAATACCTTTCACTGTTTTTTAGGATTTCATTATATTAATGTGGAGCTCAAACGGAGAGCAGCCACAGTTTTGCACAAGTATCTTAACATTTTGAATTTAAGCTTATGCAATTAGAGATTTGTTGACCCTAGGTAATTTTCTCTAAATTTAGGATTAGTTGGCTCGGCCTAGTACAAGTGCCACTAAAATGCATCAAATTCTCAAAGCATCACATCCTCAGAATCTCCTAACTGATATTTGACTCCTGGTATATACGGTCGTATTTGCGAAATTCTCAGTTTACAAGAAGCTTGCTAGCCTTATTCCCTCCCACATGACATTTAGCCACCATCCTTGTAAAAATATAATAAGCCTTTTCCTGCTCTAAAGAAGTTGCCCCTGTATGTTTGTTAAATATTGCCACGTCCTTTTAGGTCTCGCTTCCTCTTTTATGTTTGTGTGCAGGCACACTATTAATGTGTTCCTCATATGTTTGATAAGAGTTGCTTCTTCTATCACGCACACCTAATTACGGTTTTCAGTGCTTCCTACATCACCATGTTACTCAGCTTCCCTGTGTCACTTGGAGTGATCTATTATAAGTTCCTCACCCACATTGTTGTAATGAATAAAGGGCCATTTCACATAGATTTGTTAAATGTTCATTGGCCTCAAGAACAGCACCAATCCCCATGGGCCAGTTCATCATGCCAATAACCGTGAAGTGATCCAACAACATCTGCTGACCTCGCTAGGCTTTCGCCATCAGATTTAGAAGTCTTTTGGTTACAAGAATATAACTTAGTCTTGGAGAGGTATTGTGCATATGAGGAAATGTGAACGGCCTACAGTTAAAAGGGTGACAATATCTCCACATATCAATCAGTCCTAGGTATAAAAAATTTCCCATCAGCTGTCCAGATCTTCACATTTAGCATTTGAGAACTATTTGATATTCCTCAAGATGGGATATGTGTCCCTGCAATCATTCACAATCAACTTGTCAAGTCATGTTCTCTTCCACAGTATGTACTCTATCCCCCAACTCAAACACATCTCTTTTAATGACTTGGAGGTTGCTCTAATTTCAGGCAGGATATCTCAGTCAGGACCTTATGCTCTGCCGAAACCAAACAGGCTGCTGTTCCCTGGGTGCTCAGAACTTGGCAGGGCATTCTGTCATAACTACCAGGTACTGATAGTGACTTGCCCCACATTAGAGCTACCTCCGGCTTTTCCTTAAAATCTTCAGTACAAATGTATTCATGATCCTTTAACTCCACAGTCCCGCTTAATGTTTTCCTCATCACCAGGAAGCCCATTCCTTGGGTAACATCACTGTTAACTAAAATCACAAATCAAGTCTGGTTTTGCAGACAGGAAACCTGCTAGACATCAGTTAAGGATACACAACAAAATGGGTGAGAGGCTGCCTCCTCAACCACAGCCCCAAAATAGCTCACAGCAGAACCCATGTTACTGCTACTAAACTCACCTGGAGCAGACTATGCTTGGACATTCAGCTACAGCCCTACTGCAATGGGCTTGATTGCACAGGGATACTTAAATCTGTGCTTCACAATCACTTCATGTTCTGCCCGCCCTTACAACCTGTGGTGGCTCCAGTGCCTCTCCTCGTTTCGAAACAGAAGAAATACAAGGCAACCAACTGCCTATTTTGAATCTTTATCTTGGACACCTATCAACCTCCTCAATTCTCTTCTACATGGTGCACTGGTCTGAGCGGTGAACACCCATCGCATCGCATGCGTATACGTCGCATGATGTCACAGCGCACGCGGCGTTACGACGCCTGCATTCACGACGCTACATCGTGGGCGTCATCACATCGCGGGGGCTTTTACAATGCAGGGACGGCGGGACACGGGTACGGTGAACTTTAGTGGAGGGGGTGTTTTAGGCTTTTGGGCTAGGGCTTAGGGTTAGGAGTGGAATATGGGGGTGTTTTAGGCTTTAGGGCTAGGGCTTAGGGTTAGGGTTAGGAGTGGAATATGGGGCTGTTTTAGGCTTTGGGGCTAGGGCTAGGAGTGGAATATGGGGGTGTTTTAGGGTTTAGGGCTAGGGCTTAGGGTTAGGAGTGGAATATGGGGGTGTTTTAGGCTTTAGGGCTAGGGCTTAGGGTTAGGAGTAGAATATGGGGGTGTTTAGGCTTGGGGGCTAGGGCTTAGGGTTAGGAGTCGAATTTGGGGGTCTTTTAGGCTTGGGGGCTAGGGGGCCAAATCGCGCATATGTGGGATTACGTATTTCGATGAACTTGGGCTTTAAGGGGTGTTGCGGCATCTCGTAGATATTTACATCTAAGAGGATGGAAGGTGAATGGATCAAAAAAGAACTGCCCTCTTTCGTTGCTTTTATCAGGTTGCTTTGCGGGGCCGTAAGGTAGGTTTTTGCGGTGTGATTGAATGCGTAGTCGTAGTGTGCGATCAAAAAGTAATTTGCATGCGTGTGAATGCAAGTACGATGTCATGGTTTGCGTGGTTAATGTGTGCGATGTAATGGTGTGTGCGATGTGAGGAATGCGATGTAATGGTGTGCGTTGTGCTTGTTTGCGTTGAATCGTCATACATCCGTCTGAGCAGAACCTTACGGATATATTAATGTGCAAAATTGTCCTTAGGTCTGAGGGAAGCTCTCAAAAGAATAAAGTACAATGTCAAATACTGGAGCGTTAACTAATCAGTAGGGCGTGTGTTTAACTATGAAAAATTAACTACAAGCTGGTTTCTTTGTTTTTAAATACATAATCAAGACACACTATAGTTTGAGCTCATACATATATCCAGAGAATGGCAGACATTCTAAGCAGCATATGGGTTCCAATATAACTCACAGTTTTTTACAAAGATATTTTGCTCTTGCACATTTGGTTTGATTTGGTTTGTCACATATTAAATGTGGCTTACTACCAAGCAATACTGAATTTACAACTTGGCAAAATACAATTTTACTCAAAATGACTATTTTACCAAAGTAAACAGGCCATGTTTTGAGAACTTGCAAACATGTATTTTTTATTTTTACCTTCGGAGTTATGTGCTGATTTCCTGTGCTTTCGACAATAAAGCCTGTGAATAAAGCAGTTGTAAATTTATTGAGACAGTTTTTAAAGCAAAGCTTTTAGTTTAGTCCCAAAAAAAGAAAAAAAAGAAAAAGACACTGCATATTCTCACTCTGTTACTACAAATCGCTTGTATCAGCTTCATTAGCTACAGGGATGGCCATCACTTTGTCTATCAAAACAACTTCTACAGTCATTTAAATTACAAGGAAGTCACTTTGTATATTAAACGTTTAAAAGCATGAATTGCAGGCATGGCACAAAAATGAAGTGACTTACGAAAAGTGATGTTGAATGAAAAGAAATGTTTTGCAAAAGATCCTTACATGTAAACACCTTCTGATGCTTTTTCCTTGATTTGGGCCTTATCATGCAATGCACAGTAGTAATGATATGTCTTTTGACACGTTTTCACCTCACATCCTATTGTTGCTCCTGGACAGTGACATAATGAGCACATCTGTAAATTGGAGAAAGAAAACAAACATGGAAAGCTATCAGGAGACACGTCTCATTCCAACTAAAGTAGACATCTATTCAATCGCTGCAAAGATGACATTCGGTATGACGGTATCAAACTGATTGCAATTTACATAATTTCTATGTGTACATCATCCAATGCTGCAACAACAGATTTGCTGAGCCAGGGTCTGTCTAAAAAGCAAAAATGGAGAAATCCAACTCAGAACCAGGAATCTTGTACATTTTAACAGACAACTGAAATGGTTTGGTAGCTGACATTAGTACAGGGCATGTTCAGTGACTGTTACGGCCTCTCCGCCATACAGATTAAGGTCTTGTGTGTCTTTAATTTTCTCATTTAAGTAGCAATGGTTTATTTTTAGAGACTCATTGAGGTGTGGATATATGGATTTTCGTGTTCAAAGACCAAATCCTGACATCTTCACATCTTCAAGATGAATTACACACATTTATTAGGGGAATAGGGGCTGCAGGGGCATGTGTATGTGTTATCACTGTTTAATGTGATCATGATGGTATCCAATTATATGGCATATCTGTCCTGTGTTTCATGTACTAGGCTTGTGCAGTCTAAAGAGATCTGTTAAAAGTGTGACTTAGGATGGTTACATTGATGGTAACGTCGCAAGCCACACAGTAACAGACCTAGGCTATGATGGGGGTTTGGACAGGGTTGTGCCTAAAGTTAGTTGTTTATTTCTGGTGGTGTTAGACCTACGGGCTGTCAGAAGCTACACGTTAGCTAGCTTTATGCATATCTCACTTAACTGCGCACAGTTGGATGTATGTTATGTTCTGCCTAAAGTGTGATGTTGGATTACCCTATGGGAGCATGTCAAGGTGTATAAAAAGAATGCTGGGATGACGATCATTAAGTTACAAACTGCAATTAATGAAACCAGCTAAACCACTACCAGCATTTCACACAAAAGGGACATCAGGTCGATGTTTAATATAATAAGAAAAAGAGTACATGCCCGTAGTCTTGGTTCTGCATTGTACGAATGTTCCCTGAAGTCATAAACACTTGATTAGTTCCCTGATGTGTGCATGGCCAGGATTCGAAACACCAGGTTTTTTTTCACAGAAAAGCAACATAGAATGTCTTTGTCCAGGAGTTCGTGTTCAGATATGTGAATGGGAAACTTAACAGAGGCCTAATTTTCCCCTGAGTTTTCAAATTAATTTTCCAGATTAACCTCATAGATCTGCATTGGAGCATTCAAATGAAAAGAAAACCCCTTCAGCAGAGAACATGAGGGTAAAAAGGCAGCCTGGTAGGCTTAGTTATGAAACACATCAAACCAAGGATGCACGTGGTCTTCTCCACTAGGCAAATTGATTGACTTGGAGTAGACTGCAAAACACTGTATGTGATTGGCTCAAATTGAGGCAAAGCATCCGACTACTGGGGTTGGAGACAATGGTGGATAACTCTACAGTTCCATGGAACTCTGCTGTGAAAATATAAATAAAAGCAAAAAAAAAAGTACAACCAGTACAAAACAGGTTGACCCCTGTACAGCGATTGGGTTGAAGGTTTTCCACTCCTCTTCGGTTTAAAGACGTGTGGAGTACGTGAGTACTAAGACAGCACCATGATGAGCGTATTCCGATTATTAGCACCGGTCTGTTTTTGTTCCAGATTGACAACCTCAGTAGTTACGTGATCCTCTGACTTGACCTAAGGCACATGTAGGTCTACTATTCGGGGTAAGAGATGCCACAAGCCTTCTTTATGAATTACGAATGTCAGCGCTAATACCTGATATTATGAAAAATAACGCATTGTGTGCTGTGTTTTTTTAATATTTTTTTTATTGTAAAGTCTGTTTATTGAAAATAAAGCAAAAGCAAAGGCCAAACAAATTGAGGACACATGTCCCTATAAGAGAAGCGTCAAAATAAATGCACATTCCATGTTACATGGTGAATTATCATAATATAAAGACAAAAAGAGTGTAGTCTACACTATGCAAAACATCATCAAGTCTTCCATTAGGTGATATGTCAAAATTAGAGGAGAACAACGCATGTCTTACCCTCAAACCTCCAGCAGCGTGGCAGTATATTCACTTCCAGGGGAGTACATGAAGAAAGGATTGGCAAACAAAAGCTAATCCATAATCCGGGTGTCCAGTGGGATTCCATCAATGACACATCAGAAGAATCGTTAGGGACACGCAATGCATAACCTCTCATAAGGTAGGACCTTAACATTATCTGATGAAGCTCATTAAACAATGGAGAGGCATCATCAATTTTACAGAAATAACAAGACAAAAAAGAAGAAAAGAAACAAAAAAAGGGGAAAACTATAGGGAGTTTCCCACAAGGAAGGGGAGAACAAGAAGGCGGACGAGCTGTAAGGACCCATATCCCAAGTAGGGGACTTAAGGGACTTAGGGGGTACAGATGGCAGGTCCGTTGATTCAGGTGAGCCGTTCCGGAGATTCCGGTTTCCAACCCTTAGAGAAAGGCTCTAGGGAGTCTTCAAACAACTCCAAGGCTCCTATTCTGAGAGGAACTAACCAGTAGTGTCTAGTCATAGTGAAATAGTGTATAAGTGGCTTCCAGATGCGATCAAATCGTTCTCCTAATAAATGGAGGATGAGGTGCCAGTCCGTGTGTGTATCATGGCTTTTAGCATTGAGGGTTTAATGCCCAAAATCGTGACTAGCGGAGAGGAAGGAATGGGGTAACCCACTACTTCTTTGATGTGACTAAGGACCTCCTTCCAGAACATAGTGAGACTGGGGCACGACCACCAAATGTGAATGAAGTCCCCTCTATCCCCCTGACACCTCCAACAAGGCGATGGGAAGTTTGGGAACAACTGATGCAGGCGGGTTGGTGTATAGTACCACCATGTCATCAATTTGTATGCGGACTAGCGTTACGCTGTGCTCCGGTATACCCTTGGGATATCCCTCCACAATTGAGCCCACCCCTCCGGAGGTATATCCTTATCCAAGTCTATGGCCCACCGTGTCTGGTATCCATGAGGCGCGGGACGCTGGGAATGTTTAAGGTTGAGTAGGTTTTAGAAATCAGACCCTTCGAACCCTCAAGCTTGCGGACCAGGTATTCAAAGGCAGTAAGCTGTATAGTGGCTTCCAGAATGTAAATCTGGGAACTAATCCAGTGCCGTAGTTGATAGTATTGCAAATGTGAAACCTCTGGTAGGTGAAAGGTTTGCTTACAATGCTCGAACGTACGGAAATCATTGCCCTGAAAAAGATCTTGAATAACCCGGCATTCTCCCTCAGCCCACACGCCATATGCATAAGGTTGCAAGGCAGGGGAAAACATGGGGTTACGCGCTATGGGAGTGTTAGGGGAGGGAAACGTTGTTAAGCCCTGTGGTACCGCCAACTTATCCCAGATCTCTAGTACCGTTCTCACAGGAGTAGCTATGTAAGCACTATGGGGACGGGCTCCTCACAGCAGCCAAGCCAGGTCCCACAGAGGTCTACAGGATACCATCCGTTCTAAATGGAACCCGTGCTTATCACTTTTGCGAACCACCCATTCCGATAGAAACCGAAGGTGACAAGCTCAATAGTATTCCAGAAGGTGGGGGCATGCAAGTCCACCCCAGTCCCGGTGCAACAGTAAGATCTTGTTCGAGAAGCGAGGACGGGAATTCCCCCATATACATTTCCTAAAGTCCCGCTGTAGGGCAAGAATATCAGCTTGTGGCATTGAGGTGAGGAGAGTTTGAAAAAGATATAGGGCTTTAGGGAGAAGAGACATTTTAATGCTATTGATGCGTCCCAGCCATGCAAGAGGAAGGCCCTACCATCTGCGCAGTTCCTCGCGGATGGCATTCTAATACCTAGGCCAATTGGACAAAGTCCAGGTCGAGAGCGTGGGGTTTAAGTCAAGGCCCAAGTACCAAATCGACAAGTTAGTCCACAGAAACAGGATAAGATCTTGCAATTCCCGGACTTCCGAGGCTTGAAGAATAAGATTAAGAGCATGAGATTTAGTGAGATTGATCCGATATCCCGATGCGTCTTCGAAGGACCTGAGGAGCGTCGCCATAGCTGGGAGAGAAGTAGATGGAGGACAGGGATAGAAGGAGGTCATCAGCAAAGAGGGAGGCTTTATGTTCATAACCGTCCATGGAGATACCCCTTATATCCTGTTCTTGACGAATGACGATGGCAAGGGGTTCCACCACTAGGGCAAATAGCAGAGGGGATAATGGGCTACCCAGTCTGGTACCGTGATAAATAGGAATAGGGGGCTGCGAGACGTCCATTAAAATGAATGCGGGTCGTGGATTTTGAATAGGGTGCCATCAATTTGTAGATCAACCCCGGTCCAAACCCCACCTTCCGTAGGACTTCTTTGGGAAAACCCCACACTCGATCAAATGCTTTCTCTGCATCGAGGGACACCAGACAGGCAGGAATATTTCTGTAATGTCCTTTTTCCACAAGGTGGGCTATCCGTCGGATGTTGTCTGCTCCCTGACGATAGTGGATAAATCCCACTTGATCGGGGTCAATGAGACCCTGTAGGTGAGGTTCCAAGTGGTTTGCCAAGATTTTTGTGTAATTCTTGGCGTCTGTATTTAACAAGGCAATGGGGCGAAATGACGCAGGAGGGTTTGGTCTTTTCCCGGTTTAGGAATCAGCACTACTGCGCAGCGATTTAGTGAAAACTAGTCCGGAACTTTCCATCAAAAGCAGTTGGCTTCCCCCCAAAAAGGGCTGTTTTAAGTGCAGCACGTGTCGTGCGTGTACATTTGAGGTCAATACCTCCTCATACACCACTGCTTTCTCCGATGTACCCATTAAACTGACGGGTCATTTCACTTGTCGCACTGAATACGCAGTGTATGTCCTCAAATGAATATGCGGACTCCGTTACGTAGGGAGTACTAAACTTCAGGTTCACGCACATATTTTGCAACATTTGAGAGCAACTGTCAATTCTGACCCGACTTACTCAGTAGCGAGACACATCAAACTGGAGCACAACAACAACCAGAGTGTGCTCCAGTATTTTGTGATAGATAGTGTCACACTAAACAAGCGAGGGGGTAACAGGGAAAGAACTTTGAGACAGTTAGAGACAAAATACATAATTGAGCTCGATACCAAATGTCCCAGGGGGCTCAATATTTGCGATGATTTGCACTACTACCTGTAATTTATCTTTTATGGACAACCAAGCATTTCAACATGTTAGCCTTGTTGCTTTGCCTTTCCTTTTACTATACTCCTTTTTAGCATTATGAGCCCTCAAGATGTCATTGTTTCATGTTTCATGGTTTTAGTCTTTGTGTGTAAGTCTGGTTTTTATGCATTTTTCCATTTATTTATAGATTGTTTTATGCATTTTAATTGGCGCATTTTGCACAGACTACCAATAGTGTCCCGGTTTGACTGTTTTTTTACTCCAATTACCATTGTGTATTTACAAATTGAGTAATATCTTGTATATCTGTCTATCACAATTTCGAACAAGAGGGATCTCTTGAGATGATTAGCTTGAGGGGCTCTCCAGGTGGGGATTCTTAGAATCCAGCTGTATTATGATGATTATTCAGATTGCTTTTTGTTTTTTGGTTTCTGTATGAATATTTATTCAAGATGCTATGAATGAAATAACTGGCTGCTTTCTCTCTAGCAACATCTATTAGCACACCTAAATACGTTTTTAAGCCCAGTTTGGGATTTTGAATTGTTTCACTTGCACTTTATTCACCTCTTTTGGGCCGTCAACCGTAGGTAGGGCAAAGTTTGCTTAACAAATGTATTGAGTATCAAATGTAATTATTTTATCCTGTGGCAGTGCGATATTGGAATTGTTTATTTTTGTATTTGTACTTTAATTAATTTTCATGATGTTGAGTATTTAAGCTATAATTATATATTGTATATACCTATATATTTTTTAGACTATAATCAATTTGGCTACTTGAAAATAGTATTTGCACTGTCATTCACTTTATTGCTGCTACTTTCAATACAATTTGCCACGCTATGTGCATTGCCAGTGCCCTATATACAAATAGGATTTTTTCTATGTTCACCATTAGTTGAGTGACGGCCCATCACATTACCTTCTGGGTGGGTTTAAAATACTTTTTAAAATACTTGTTGTTCAGCACAATGGTGTTTATGTGAGCAAGGCGACTGGGATCGCCGAAACGGGTCTTACGAATTGCACTGATGAATGAATAAAGAGCTTCACATTGCACCAGAAACCAGCGTATACAAGTGTCTGTTTCTCCTGACGGTGCTCGATACAGCATTTGAAGTCTTATCTGATATATATATATATATATATAAAAATAAATATACAACGAAACCCTCCGCCGACCCCCAGCAAATTAAGAAAATGTATCAACCGATCTCCCTCCTTCCCTACCCAGCCAAAGTCCTCAATAAACAGCTAACTGAATAACCTGGAACAAAACCACTTACTTGACGCCTCTTAAATCAGGATTTCGTGCCAACCACAGCACTGAGACCGCCCTGATCGCTGTAAAAGACATCAGAATCTTCCTTGACCATGGAGAGACTGTGTCCCTGAACCTCCTCCACCTCTCTGCTGCTTTTGACAGATGTGGTGTTAGGGCCTTTGGTGATTTATAATGCTTCCCCCCCCAAATACTATACACCCCCAATTAGCTCCCTATACTATTGTAACAGAGGGACCTCCAAGTGTTAAAATGGTGGCTCAGCAGATGCCTGCTAACCTAGTTTCTTCAGCACTTAATCCCTTGGCTATGCCGTTCCCGGAAATGGAAGAAAGTAAAAGAGAATCAAAGTTACCCAATGATGTTCGAAATAAATTAATTAATTAGGGAACAATATCTGACTAACTCCTCCGAAAGATATCGTAGAATCTTAATACTCAAGAGAAGGAGGACTAGGGTGAAGGTTAAGATGAGAAAAGAAAGGGAGGATAGTACATGGATTAAATTGAGGGAAGCTGCATTGAAAGGTCAAACAAGAACATTCTGGTCTCTTATCGGGGAGGGTTGTGGAGTTAGATCAAGACCACTTCCAGTTGCTATTGAGGAGCATATATGGGTTGGCTATATCCAGAACCTTTATGCAAGTAACGGGAATGTGATTGATTGTAGCAGAGTAAATGAAGACCCCTCTCCATATGAACCACCTTCTGAAAAAGATATTGAACTGGCCATCAAGGGTATGCGCTCGTCTGGGGCGATGGGCTTGGATGAACTCCCAATTTCAGTTTTGAAACAAAACAGTGCGATGTGGAGTAAAATCCTTTCCCCGGTCTTTAGATTCTGCTTTGCAAATAAAACCGTTCTCCCATCTTGGAAGGGGAGTATTTTAGTCCCCCTTTTCAAGAAGGGAGACCGTAATGCCCCACACAATTACCGACAAATTGCACTTTTGGATGCCATGGGTAAAGTCTTCGCCAAATGCCTCCTGATGTAAATTAATGTCTGGGTGGACTCGGGTGAAATTCTTCCATTTGAACAGACCGGATTTAGGCAAAGGCATGGAACCATGGATAATTTAACGGCATTGCAAGTAATAACTGAAAAATATGTTAAAGTCCGAGGAGGGAAAGTGTACGCAGCTTTCATAGATTTCTCCACAGCATTCGACAAAGTAGATCGTCCTTTGCTGTGGAGAAAACTATCGGACCTCGGCATGCCGGCCACCCTTTTGGAGTTGGTTCGAGCTTTCCATACTGATACTTGGTGTAGAGTCTTGATGGGAGGGGGAAGAGGTCTATCACAAGTAATTTCTACAACAAACGGCCTAAAACAAGGTTGCTTGTTGGCCCTCCTATTATTTTCTTTATATATATCTGATCTACCCTATGCCCTGTCCTTAAGTGAAGGTATCGCCCCATTATTGGGGGGAAAATCGATAGTCTGTTTGCTATATGCCGACGACATATTAATACTGGATTTAACACCGAGGGGATTAAATAGTCATCTGCAGGTATTACATGAATATGCAGAGGCCCACCACCTAAAGATAAATGTATCTAAAAGTAAAATAATGTGCATGCGGGTAAGGAAAAAGTTGAAGCTTGGGAACTATGTTTGGTTTGTTGGTGGACAAAAATTGGAAGTGGTAAATTTATATGTCTTCCTAGGAAAAATAGTGTGTGGAAACTCAAGTGAAAATGCTCACATAGGAAATAATATTAGGAAAGCAATGGTACAAGGTAAAAGCTTAATCTCCCTCTACAGATCCACAGGCAGAAGACACTTCGCACTTTTACTAGAGGTTTTCCGTGCTAAAATCCCAGCTTCCCTGTTGTATGGTATCGAACTACTCGACATAAGAAAATGGGGCTTTTTAAATACAACAGAAGGTAAAAAATTTCGGAATTTTATTGTATCGACGTAAGTGGATGAGGCCAATCTGCCTGCAATTATCCATTTTGTCCGCCACTGCATTTATGGATGCCATTTATAATCCTCCTAATGAAATGTTTTGCCACAGGATTTTTAACTTTTTAAAATGTTTTTTAGATATATATTAACATTTCTAAAGGATGTTATGACTATCATCAGTGATTTTACTTGACGTTTTACATGATTATGTATGTTTGTATATCTTATTCTATTGTTCAAAATGTAGGTTTTATTTTTTGTGTTTCTCGTTATGTGGATCTCATCTGAGTTCCAAAATCATAAATAAATTGAACTTGAACTTGACACCGTTTTCCCCCCAACACCCTCATCAACAGACTCTATAACATCAGCATTCAGCAAAATGACCTCAAGTTGATCACCTCTTTCCTCACAGGACATACACAGGGCATCCAGTTGCCTCCCTTCACCTCCAAAACCAAGGACATTTTATGCGACATACCCCTCAGCCCCACCCTGTTCAACACTTACATGACACCCCCCTCGCAGACATTGTCAGATCCCACAGCCTCAACATAATTTCCTACACAGACGACACTCAACTCATTCACTCGCTCAATGAAGACTCCTCCACTACCAAATCAACTTCTACGACGCCATAACCAACTGGCCTAAATTCAACTCCAACAAGAAAGAAGTACTGATCTTCGAGAAGAATACAACCGTAGGGGACCAAAGCTGGTGGCCAGCGGAACTCGGACGAACACCCACACCTACAGACCATGCATGCAACCTAGGCATCATCCTCGACAGCGAACTGACCCTTAAATGAGGAGTCGGAACAATCACCTCATCCTGCTTCTACACCCTTTGCACGTTCCGCAGAATCTTCAGATGGATCCCAATCAACACCAGAAAGACCGTCACTCAGGCCCTAGTCACCAGTCGCCGGTACTACAGCAATGCTCTCAACGCTGTCATCTCCATCAAACTCCTCAAAAGACTCCAAACCATACAGAATGCTGCAATCAAGACTCATCCTGGACCTCCCCAAATGGACCCCAATCCCCCCCACCTCTGAAACCTCCACTAGTTTCTCATCCAGAACAAATGCCAGACCAAGAGCCTCACGCATGCAATCAAGGACCGCCCCACACATCAACCAACAAATGAACTGCGCTCTTCCTCACTAGCCTGTGCGCACACCCCCCTCATATGTTACAGCGGGACCGCTCCTTTTCCTACATCGCCCAGATACCCCTAGGGGTGACAGTGTTACACTATACAAATGAGGATTGACTAATTAGTCTGTAAAAATGTAGGGAACCGATGGAAAATGGTAATAAGTGTAGTCAAAACATGAGCAATTTGAAAGATTATCCACTAGCTTAAACAAGCACTGAGATGAACATTCATGAGATGAAAAATAGTTCTGATTGCACTACAATTAAAGCACTATACGGGAGGCATAATGAACACCAAAACAGCCAATAGCAAGTGGTACAAAAAATTACTCCCCTGGTGCAGCCAAAAAACAACTCAATGTAAATTTTAAATAACTGATAACAATCGACGTTGCACACAGGTGCACAGTCGAGCCAAAACTGAAAAAGGACAAAAGCCAGTTTTAAAGAAAATAGTAGAATACAATTACAAATATGATTACCAGGTTGTTTCCATTGTGAACTTGTAGGTGCCCTACTACCTGGCGATAAGAATAAAAATTGCATCTCTAGATTTTCATGGTAATCAAGTAATAACGTGTAGGTCAGTGTATGACTATATATATATATATATATATATATATATATATATATATATATATATATATATATATATATATATATGTATTTGGATGTGGACAGAATACGGAGAGGGTTGAGAATCTACACGATCCCCTCCTAGGAAAAGCCGGAACTCAATTTACTTAGGGATTGGGCTGAATTTACCACTGACTCAGCAAAAGGCATGGTAGAGATATTGATCAAGTATGCAAAATGCGACAGGGTGTAACTCCTTGATGAGATTAGTAGTACTGAAGAGTGTATAACAGCGTTTCCAGATAAGGAGCAGATTGACAATCTGAGAGCAAAAGTGAAGACCAGATTGATTGCTTATGAAAATTACATCAAACTCCGTAAGCAAAATAAATTTGCATGGGACCAGCGGGATTATGAAACAGGCAGAGTCTTGACGTATGCCAAGAAGTACGACGCGCCCCGCAGAGCCCTGCAGGAGACAAGGAATGTGAAAGGACCAACACCCGAGACACTTCGGAATCAGAGGCGGAAAGGGATCAGTCAGAATGGAAACCTCCAGAAGGGATTCAGGCGCCTCTACCAGCAAGGAGCTAAATTTTCCCCAGGAGTATCAACTGATCAAAGAATCATGGAGAAGATATTCCCAAAAAACACGTCCACAAGAGCAAGGCAGCAGAAAACCAGACGAGGAGGCAAGAGCAGGAAACCAAACTTTTCAACCACGAGTGACGAGGAGCAAAAGGGGCAACAACAAGAAGTAAATCAGTTATCAGTTGTGAACCTCTCGAAAATACACTTATCGAACACAGAAATCCAAATGCTGCAAAAGGGACTCACGTTCTGTCCAACGACGGAATGGGGTTATGCCCAAACCCAAGTTTTATTTGTTAAGGAACTAGTATGGAGGTACACAAAATGCATCAATACAGTAAAAGAAACAATTGTAAATACAATACAAAAAATATTTCCTTTTTTTCCCTAAAATACAACAAAAGATTAAAAAGTGCGAAAGAAGAGTGAGTAGGGAGTTGGGGAAGATGGCGGCCGGCTGAGATGCTTGGTCGCGAGCTCCATGAAGACTCCAGGTGAAACAGTCTAGGAAAACGCTTCCCAAAGCTAAATAGTCGGAAAACCTGAGTTTTTTGAGGCAGTAGGGTAATCTGTAATTAACAAGCCCTCGCAAAACGTACAAAACGTGCAAACCACCGAAAAAGAACAAGCGACGGAGTCCAGTACCTGATCGGTGTGAGCTGTGTGGCCGTGAGTAGCAGCGCGAGCAAGCAGCCGGCAGCCAGCGGCGGTCGCGGTGTTTTCTCAGCTCGTCGTTGTACGTCCTTCGCTTTGGCGGCTACTGAGCTGCGTATTGAAGGCTGGGCAGGTCGAGCAAAAGGGAGCGTCGGTTGACGCATGACGGGGTGGATAGAGGCACTGATACGGCAAAGCCCGGCTCCGACAGTCAACTCCTCAGACAAAGACGGGTTGTGGGAGAGAGCGCGAGAAGCAGCCCAGAGCTGCAGAAGGAAACTCTTCCAAGATCGGTTTTCTCTTCCGGGGTAAGAGTGGTAGCGACTGCAGCAGAGAGTGTAACACCGCTATATGTGAAGATGAATGTGTAGAGGGAGCAGGGAACAGATCAAAAACGCCTGGTGAGAGCTCCACAAGTTGATGACTGTGAATTGTTGAGCGTGGGGCATTGGGAAAATCCGAGGACTCCTATCTTCTGTAAAATCCAAAAGGTTATACTAAGAGAAAAGCGTGGAAAAAGCCCTGGGGTAAGTGGTATAATCTTAAATCCGTTAATATCTTCTTACTGGATGAGTGAAAGAAGAGGTGAAAGTTTCCCAACTAAAGAAGTATTGGAAGAAGAAAGCCGCACACACAGTGAACAACAGGGAGGTACAGAGGCAGCAATAGAAGAAGCTGAAGCTGAAGTTGAAGTTGAAAATCAAGAAAATACAGTTTTACTATCACAAAACCCAGGAAAAACTCTTAATAGTCTCTCCACACCATCATTTAAAATAAACAAAAGCGTCAAAAAGAAAAAAGAAAAAAACCCACCACATTTTAAATACTCTACAAGATCTAGAACGAGGACGACACAAGAAACAGGAACCTTTTTCTCTGAGGCAGAGACAACAGAAGAGGGGGAAACAAGGTCAGCTTACTGTCTCAGGAGTCAAAACCTAAGTAAACAGAGTCTTCTACAGCCTACAAAAAAGAAGTGTATGACCCCCAGAAGCACAAAAAAAAACGTGAAAAATCCCCCTCGTTTAGAGGAATTAACAGAGACTATAAAAAGCAGAGGGTCGAGGAAAAATAAGGATCATAAAATAAAGATCACACCATCTTTAAGATCGTATTTCAAACTACAACAAGTGGTACAAGTGGTACAAGTGAGAGGAGGAAGTCACTATCTAGCAAATTGCACAACTGACGCAACAGATACAGAAACGGTAGAGGGCACAACGCCTTCACAATTTTCAGCTCCAACACCAGTCAATCAGAGCGCCAGACCTATCTTCGAAAAAGAAGTGGAAGAGTTAGCAGATAAGAAAATGTTGGCAGGAGCAGATATGCAACCTCCAGCCCCAACCCCAAGCGTGACTTCCCCTATGAAAGTTTCCTTATTACCAGAACTGCCTCTACAACCAGGACAACCAGGACATTTACCACATTTTCCACATTTACCGCAAGCAAGCCTAAGTACCACGCCGCAAGTTGAAAAGGATCAAGAAGCTCAAGAGGATGAGCCAGAACAGGAACATATGGTACATATAGACAAAAGCAAGACAGAAAATAGGATAGAATTGTGCCTGGATAAAATGATGGAAAAAATAATGGGGGAAATGAGAGAAAAATTTGCAACCTCAGAAGGAAACCAGAACAAAATACAAGAAGTCGTCGAAAGTTTAGACCAGAAATTAAATGATTTAGGGGTCAGAGTCACGGCGGTTGAGAATGAGTTGGACTCCTTAAACAAAAAAGTAGACACAAACCAAAGAGAAATAAGACAGTTAAAAGACAACGAGAAAGCAATCAAGGAGAAACTAGAATCTTTGGAAAACCAAGGAAGAAGGAATAATATTTGTGTGTTGAACGTCCCCGAAAACTCAGAGGGAACAGATATTAAGGCTTACGTAATATCTCTCCTAGAAGAATTTTTCCCCTGGACAAAGGATTGCGATTTAGCAGCAGACATCCAACGAGTCCACAGAGACCCATTCAGAAAGAGAAAAGAGAAGAAAACTCAGAGGAAAATTTTGGTAAATTTCAGAACCTACTCTCTGCAGGAAAAAATACTGAATGAGGGTCTAAAAATTGGGAATTTCAACAAAGCCAACTGGTCTTTTCGTATACGATCAGATATCTGTAAAGCTACGCAAGATAGGCAATGGGAATTGGGGCAGTATATGCAGGAGCTGAAAACTCTCGGAGCAAGTGTACAACTGAAATTCCCTGCCTCTCTTAGAATAATGTGGCGAAATAAAATGCACAACCTAAGGGAGTCAAAGGAGGTAGAAAACCTTATTCAAATAATAAAAGATCAAATTGAAATCGATAAACTAAATAAGGAATAATGTAGTAATGCAGGAGCTGAAGGAACTAACGCCTGGCGCCAAATGATAAGAAGGAACTAGGAAAGTTTTCTGAGTCGAAGAAAATTTCATAGTAGAACAAATATTGGGAAGCATGCACGTATTATAAATCAAAAGAAGGAAATACCTGGAGATTCGGAGCACGAAATCGGGTGAAATAACACCTGAAAGAAGAAAAAGGGAGGCTTCCCCAGGGAGGGAATCCAAAGAAACACGCAAACACAAAATGCAACTTTGTAAATACACATGGGTGGGGAGCAAAGTAGGGAAAAAAGAGAAAAAATCCTCAAAATTGTAATATAAAAGAACGGGAAGGGAGTTAAGGGCTGCCGCAACAGAAACAGTAATCTAAAATGGTAAAAGAGAAATCAATAAAGATTCTAACATGGAATGTTAACGGGCTGAGAACTTCATCAAGAAGAAGAAGGATTGTGGAATATCTGAGGGAAGTAGAATGTGAAATTATTATCCTTCAAGAAACACATTTAATAAATGCAGAGTGGACCCAACTGGCAAAAAGTCTGAACTGGATTGGATCAAGCATACATACAACACAAGAGTGTAATATAAAGGGGGTGGCAATAATCATAAAGAAATCACTTAATGCCAAAATAGAAGTCAATAAAGTGGATAACAATGGTAGATGGGCAATTGCTAAAATCAGAGTCGAAGACCGTATTCTCACAATTGTGGGATATTATGGCCCTAACAGGGATGACCCAGCGCCCCTTAAAAAATTATATTCTGAACTTCTAACATTCCCAACCCCAATTGTTATGGGAGGAGAATTCAATCTTATAGAAGACCCTAAAACAGATAGACGACCACCAACAAAACAGCGGAATTTACCGAAGATGAGAGAATGGTTAGGGATCTATAAAAATGACTTAGTTCTGGAAGACATGTGGAAGCTAAAAGGCGTGAAAAACTATCCGTACACCTTCCATAACAAAAAATTGGGACATAAATCTAGAATAGACTTTTTTCTACTGAACAAAAACCTGCGAGATAAGGGTAAAAGTATCGAACACTTACCTGCACACTTATCGGACCACTCTGCTGTTCAGTTAAATATAACTCTACCACAAACGTATCTGGCTAATAGGTGGACAGTTGACCGTACAATTCTTAGAGATGAACAATGTGTGGATGAGCTCATAACAACCTCCCGACAATATTTTGAAGACAACGCAGTTGGTACATCAAAAAGAGTAACCTGGAATGCTTATAAAGCGGTAATAAGAGGCAAACTGCTCAGCTTGGGTGCGCACAAACATAAAATAAAAAAACAGGATATTAAGAAGTTGGAAATGGAAATAAAAGAAGTAGAACTACACCTAGAGCGAGAGACATCTCAACAATTGAGGGAAAACCTAGAAGAGAAGCATCGTAACTCAAAAGAAAACCTGACAAATTATCTGGAAAACATAGTCAAAGAAAAATGGGAGAACAGCAAGTTAGCAAATCATGAATACGGAGAAGGTTGTGGGAAACTGCTAGCCTGGAAAATGAAAACGGATCAGACTAGAAATAATATATTAAGCATTCACACCCAAGATCAATCAACCATTTGCTCAGATGATGCTTCAATAAGGCAAGAATTTTTTTAAATTTTTTACCTCAATATATAAAGAACACACAAACCCTTTAGATGAAGAAATTAAGAATTACTTAGAAAATATCCAACCTCCAAGTTTGACAGAGGAAGAAGTGAATTTCATAAACACCGAAATAACATCCAAAGAAGTAAGAAGCGCTATAGGTACTCTAAAGAGAGGGAAAGCTGCGGGGCCAGATGCGCTACCCAATGAATTTTATACCGCATTAAAAGAAACACTAATCGAACATTTAACAGAATTAATGAATAAGACTTATTTGGGACACGAAATGATACCAGACTCATGGAACGATGCAACGATAAGCATATTATTAAAACCAGGCAAAAATCCAAAGAACTGCGCATCGTACAGGCCAATATCACTTCTCAACTGCGACTATAAGCTGTTTATGAATATAATAGCAAAGAGGTTATCAAAAGTTATGGCCAAATTAATTAACCCGGACCAGAAGGGTTTTATAAAAGGCAGAAAAATTCAGGAAATCACACACGAATTAGTGGCAACAATAGATGTGGCTGTATACGAAAAGTCACCTCTAACGATTATCACATACGACGCTGCCAAAGCCTTTGACCGGGTTAACTGGGCTTTTCTAAATAAAATCATAGAAAAAAGTAAATTAGGGACTAACTTTATCCACATGGTAAAGGAAATATACACTAACCCAAGAGCGAGGGTAGCAGTTAATGGGAACCTCACCGATAATATCGAGATTCAGAGAGGCACAAGACAAGGTTGCCCCCTGTCTCCGTTACTTTTTAATTTATATATCGAACCCCTGGCCTGTTCTATCAGAAATCAACCAACTATAACACCGTTTAGATACCTAAACTGGTCAAAGAAAGTTGCGCTATACGCAGACGATTTAATGGTATTTACTGATAATTATAACTCCTCTAAAGCAGCAATTGAGGATGCAATGAACAAATTTGGCAAAGTTTCAGGTTACTTGATAAATGCTGATAAAACAGAGGTTATGAGCTGGAACACTAACGTAAACTCATCCCTTTCAAAGGATGAAATGAAATACTTAGGCATCACCATAACACAAGATCTGGGAAAACTATCGGAAACAAACCTAAACACAGTGGTGAAAGAAATGAAAAAGCTTCTTAAAATATGGTCAGGCCTGCCGCTAAGTTTTCTAGGCAAATCCAATATAATAAAAATGTCAATCATTCCCAAATGTACGTATCTCTTCAATAACATTCCGTTAGAATTTAGAAAGGATGCTTTAAAGAAAATACAAGGAGAAATATCTAGCTTCATCTGTTCAGCAAAGAGTACAAGAATCTCATGGAACAAACTCAGGAGAAAGAAGGAACAAGGAGGAATAGCAAGCCCTGACTTATATGAATACTATAGATCTTTCCAATTTAAAAACTACAGAGCCCTGTTAAAGGAACATCAAGCATATCCAATCTACCTACAACATTTGACAAACAGTGAAGATCATTTCCTTTTCAAATTTGGTCACCCAAAATTTTTCAAAAAAGTAAAACTAAAGGTCTTGAATAATGCCGTTAAGATCTGGAATCAAATAAGAGTTGCCACAAAGATCCCATATTACAGTAGTATGGCTCCAATATGGGACTCGCCAGGTACCCCAGAACTCACTATCAAGCCCACTCAGACAATCTGGAATTGAAAAATGGGGACAACTTTTGTCTGAAAACACTTTAATATCATGGGAACACTTGCAAGTAATTACAGATCGAAAAATCTCAAAGTTCAAATATTATCAACTGAGCAGCTGGGCAAATACAATTCCGAAAGGAGCAACAGATCCGAGAAACTTTGAATCAGAAATGATGAATGAAACGGTATTAAAAAAAGAAGTTTCAAAATGGTATTGGGCTCTAATTGAATCCGGAGAAGAAGACCTTAATATTTTTGAAAAAATATGGAGCAAAGATCTACCTAATGAAGATCTGGATCTATGTCAAATCTGGAAAAAATCAGTAGAGAAATGCTGGCAGTGTGTAAAACCTGCAGCATTAAAAAGAAACCACCTTTTCTCTATACATAGAGCGTATTGGACTCCTAAAAGACTATCAAAATTTAAAGGATCGGCGATAAAATCATGTAGCAAATGTGGTGAAGAAAGAGCGGATGATATTCATATGTTTGGAGGCTGCTCATCGCTTACGCAATACTGGCGAGAGATTGGTAAGACACTAACTGCAATACTGGCAACACCGATAACTGTGAGTACTATCTTAATTATTTTTGGGATACACTACACTACTCAAGCAAATCAGATTAAGCTAAACAAACACCAAGAAAACCTATTGTTTGTTATGATCCTATTCGCTCGTAGAGAGATCTGTATTAACTGGATAAAACCAGCACCTCCAACCCATGAGAATTGGCTAAATGCTGTAATAAGAACTAGCAGTATGGATAGAAAAGGGAAACAACTTAAAAAAATGAACACTGGGAGATCTTGGAAAATTATATCACCTCCAGATGTTAAACCAGAATCCTCGGCTTGTCTGAGGTTTGGTCTTTTGACTCTTCTCCTTTTTTCTTTTTTTCTTTTCTTTTCTTTTTGATTCCAATGATTAAGCGGATCAATAATTCCTGGCATGACTTGAAGTCTGCCAAACAACCCAAGGGTCAGAGATCTCCAGAAACAAAGGAATTATTGGGCAAGATAAAGGTGTGCGGAAGGAATCTGATTGGAACGAGAATGAGATACACCCCTACTACCCTCCGATAGACGAAAATGGGCAGATTGGAGGTAAAACCATTCAGAAACCGTCTGACTCCCAAACACCTTTCTTTCTGCATAATCCGCAATATGAGGGAAAAAAAAAGAATAAAAAAAAAAAGAAAGAAGAGTGAGTATGGTTTTTATACAGTGCAAACTTTATCGATATCCACCCATTAGACAATACAACCTGACAGCGAGATTTTATATATTTTCTAATAAATAGCCAGAAAAGTTTTTAAAAGATTACAGACCATTTCATTTGGTGGGGATAAAACAAATATTCTGGTCTCTCGGGCCGAATTAATATTACATTTAATAAATGATGGTCTTAAAAACATACGCCTTGCCCTTTGTAATTCCGGACACACAAATAGGACATGATTAAGAACCTGGAATTGAATATAACAATTCGCAAATTCTCTCCCCTCTTGGGATTTTATCCCATATGCCACTAATATCTCTTAAGGACAACAGATTAATTCTCAGAAGAAGAATCAGTCTTCTAATCCCATGTGGATGATTCAAAATTAAATAAGGTTGTGGCCTTTTCCCCAAGGCAATACCACAGACCAACTCATTTTGGGACTTATATTTACTTAGAGCAATATCTCTTGCCATACTAATCGAGCTTGCAGACTTCTTTATTACTAGCATCAATGCAGACTTTGGCATAGATGAATTACTATTTAAACTGAGCCCAAATATATCATTTGCGTAAGCAAATTTTCTAAGAAATGCTGATTGATCCTTTAGCTCGTCAAAAATTTCCATTCTCAGGGCCGCCCTAAGGGAACCCTCATCTCCCCAAAGGAGAGCGTTCCCCCACCTCAGGACCACTGACAAAGCTAAAATAAAAGAGGAGACTAGATCAAATTCCAAGGGTAGAACATGTGGGGCGGCCAGAGAATTTAGATTACAAATTTGGCGGAAGAACCCGAATTGATCTATATCAGTTTGTTCAGAAACTTAAGCTAAAGAAGATTTATGTCCAACATCCCAAAAGGAAAGATGATGGGGTAAGGCCGTCTGCAGCACCTACAGACATTCCTACCGGTCACGATTTTGAGGCATTACAAACTCTACATGAACTCCAGAATTCCCAAATGGGAGCAGAGAACAGCAACAATGGCAATGCACCTGAGTTGTTGGAACACTTGGAGATTGAGCAAAGAAGTGGCAAAGAAGTGGCAAAAGTCAATTCAAACCCAAATCTAAGTGTATCCCCAAAAAACGTTTGACACTATAGACTGTTTCCATAAGGCCTTTGTCAAAGACCTGGATAAACTAAGAACATCATTTATCCAACCGACAGCTAAGAGGAAATATAACCTCTCTAGGGCACAATAGACTGCCGTTAAAACTTTGAAGGATGACACTTCATTGGTTATTAAACAGTCGGATAAGGGCGGGTATGTTGTGTCATGTCTAAAGACCTATATTAAGAGGAAGCACTACACCTTTTAGGTGATGTACAAAGTTACAGGAAAAACAGCAGAGAGGACTACAATGCAAGTGTCATGGCTTTTTAAGAGTTTCTCAATGACTGGGGAAGTACAGGCATTTTGGAGGAAGACGAATATCAATACATGAAAGTGGATCACACGGTTCTTCCCACATTCTACCATCTTCCTAACATTCATAAGGACATTATAAAGCCAGCGGGGTTACCGATAGTGTCCTCCAAAGAAAGCCTATTGGAGAGTGGGTCTATTTATGCAGACTTTTTCCTTTTTCCTATGGCGAAGGATCTTTGTTCGTTTATCCAGGATACCACGGATTTTACAAGGTTAATACAGATTATCATTTGGGAAGAGGACTTCCTGCTGATCACCCTAGACAATACTAGCCTTTACACTTGTATTGTACACTCGGGTTTATTTATTTGTGTGTTTTTGTATAGCGCACAGATACCCCAACGGGGTTTCCCGGCGCTTGTGCTCAAAATGTCAGATCTTGTCAGATCTTGTCCGGAAGGAAGTTTAACAGTAGAGAAAGGTTTTAAGTGCCTTGCGGAAAGATAATTCCTCCTGGATCTTACGGAGGCGAATGGGAAGTTTGTTCCATTCGGAAGAGGCGCACACTTGAAAGGTTCTGCCTCCCGAACGAGCTTTCTTAAATCTGGGAACGGTAAGCAGAGATTTCGAGTTTGACCGGAGGTTTCTAACATTGCTACAGGGGAGGAGACAAGATGAAAGGTAAGCAGAGCCATGTCCTTTTATTGCCCGGTGGGCCAGAGTCAGAACTTTAAACTCTGCCCTTTTGCGGACAGGCAGCCAATGCAGACTCCGCCGATGAGGCGATATATGCTCTCTGAGGGAGATGCCACAGACTAGTCGGACCGCGGCATTTTGGACTATTTGTAGTCTGTTGCACAAACCCGAGGCAGGTGCGAGATAGAGACCATTGGCGTAGTCCAGGTGAGATGTAATTAACGCCTGGACGCTGATTTTCCGGTTATGGCTGGGAAGATAATTAATGAATTTTTATAATCTTTCTGATTTTTGTGAAGCAGGCAGCAGAAACAGCATGAATTTGGTTGTGAAAATAGAGACATGTGTCCCTTCTAACCCCAAGGTTTCTTACTGATTCCTTGGGTGAGGGGGCCACGCTCAGATCTACTGGCCACCAAAGGTTCGGATCCAAAGGGGAAGGTTGATGGAAGAAAAGAACCTCAGTTTTTGCTGCATTCAATCTCAGGAAATTGTTGTCCATCCAGCGAGCTACATCGCGGAGGCAATTTTTCAAGGGGTCGAAAGTGGTAATGGAGGGATCCGCATATGGGAACAACAGTTGTATGTCGGCGTAAGAAGTCACCTTTATTCCAGTCTTGGAAATAAGCTCAGCCAGAGGGGAAAAGTAAACATTAAAAAGAAGAGGACTCAAAGACGAGCCCTGGGGAACGCCCCATTTAAGCGGGGGACTGGAGGAGGTGTAAGGTGGGGTTTGGTGGCTCTTGAATCTTTTCTGAAAACCGACCAATCAAATATCAAGCACACAGTAGAATGTTACTTCAGATTGTGGAATTCTACCTTAACAACAATATTTTCCTGTTTACAGGTCAACTGTGTTTGCAGACGCAAGGAACTGCCTTGGGCACGTACTTCATCCCCAGCTATGTGAACGTCTTTGTAGGCTGGTAGGAAAAGCACGTGGCATGGGCAGATGACAATTAGTTCTGGGTAGAAGAGGTAGCCATTTGGGCTCGATACATCAACGACCTCTTTATTGTCTGTAGAGGAACACTCACAGAGGCGGAGGACTATATTCGAATCTTAAATGAGAACAATTTAAACTGCAGATTCACAAGCAATATCAGTAATAAGTAAGTTGCCTTTTTAGATCTTCTAGTCTTTGTAGCAGACAAGAAATTATGCACGAGATTGTATAGGAAACCCACAGCAGGCAACACAGTGTTACATTCGCACAGTCAGCATCCGCGCAGCTTAATCCACAGTATCACCTATGGGGAACTTTTGAGACTTAATTCAACTGCTCCCGTTCTGAAGATTATTTCAAGGCTGAAAGGGAGTCTCTCCAGATTCAGAGAAAGGGGATACCAAAAGAAAGTGCTGCAGAAAAGGTTAATTTGAAAGATAGACAGGAGCTACTAACCCGGAAACCAGTTAACAGCACAGACACGGACGATGATACAACAAGCGTCAGGCTGATACTCAGCTTCTCGACCGAATCCCAAAGGATCAGGGACCTGGCCCAGAAAAATTGGGGGGTGGGGGGTGGTTGAATCAAACTGACAGTGTGATTGGGCGGTTATTGCCCAATAGACCCAACATACCGTACAGAAAAAATGCATCATTGAAAGCTATTTTAGTGCAGAGCCACTTTGTAGATGAACCTCCAACCAGAAGAATGGCAATCACAGGGTTCTTTTCCTGCACTGCCTGTAAGATGTGCAAGAAAAGTACCAAGGTCAAAGATTATCTGGTCCCAGGAAAGAAAGCTAGACGTTGCATTAACAAACTATTAAACTGCAATTCCAACTTTGTAGTGTACTGCTTGGTGTGTCCGTGCGGTCTACAGTATATTGGAAGTACAATCCATCCAGCGAAGAAACGCATATTGGAACATGCATGGGCTATCACCTATCGTGATAATTCTTACCCGGTCACCAGACATTTTGCTGAAGTCCACAATGCCAGAGTGACAAATTATGTTACTTCTGTCTGGATCAGGTCCCATTGAAAGGCAAGATACATAGTTAAGCTGAGAACTCGCATTCCCTGGGGCCTGAACAGCGAGGAAGAACTTTGGTCCTACATTGGCTGAGAGAGTAGGCCGTCAGTTATTCTTTCATAGAGGGTGACACCCTCTAGTTGACTAGAGGCCCATACAGGGCACATTCTGAGAAGGTTATCGATAACTCTGCATATTGAGCTATAAACAAAATGTGGGTATTTCAGGTTTTGTCTCTACAATTGGTGTGGCTAGTATGAGTTTGACTGGTCACTGACATTCCCCCCAAAAAAATGGTTGACAATTTACCATGGTGAATTGGCCCATTCAGGGCAAAATGAAACAAATTGAATAATATGGGGTCTAACAGTGAATTAATTTGGCCCGCAATGGATTATCTAATGTATTTGCATAAGGGGTCGAACAATGACTGAATTGATTAATAATGGTTTCTTATTGTATATATTTTTTGAAACCCCAGTCATGACTAAACAGATTTAGGCAATGTACATATTTGCAATAGTCACAGTGACTTTTAAGATGGCCGACAATGTTTTACAATGTACCACCCGTTTTATGGTCCTTCTATTAATTTAATTATCAAAACGCCATCCAAAGAGTTTGTGTGTTGTTATAAGGTGTAATTTATGAGTAGTAACTGACATTGACGAAGGCCAGGAGGATGAAATGAGTTTGTCAGTTTTTTTGTTTAAGTGGCATGAATAAATAATTGAATTATCAGCCCGAGTATGCAGCTTTATCTTTGGACCACCGGTGTGATTTACTTCACAAGACCGCCTTCGTGAGCTGCGGCACCCGCTGTGTTGAGAGCAGCAATTTCAAGGCAGTAAACGTGTTGGGATAGAGAGAATATATATATATATATATATATATATATATATATATATATATATATATATATATATATATATATACATATATACATATACACACATATGAAGAAAGCAGTCCAGGTTCCGAATAGATGTCGGAACCAACGGTCGGGACCTCAAAATACCTCGTACCCAGCAGTTTGCACAGCCTCAAAGAAAGTAAATCCACCAGTGGAGAACAGGGAAGACGTAGTTTATTTAGGATGACACGTTTCACTCTACAAGAGAGCTTGTTCACACAGCGCGCCAGAAACAAAAAAAGTGTTTATATAGTAAACAAAAACAAAGGGCTAAAATGAAAACCACCAATGCTACACGCCTTCTCCAAGTAATAAGCACAAAGGATGGACTACAAAAGAAACGTAATAAAGAAACAAAGTAACAGAGAACGTATCAAGTTGAATACTGAAAAGCTCACGGTCACAAATATTTACATGATGTTTAAACACACTAGAATGTATCAAGTATTAATACTATATACACAGGAGTTATTTACAAAAGGGAGCAATGTATTTACAACAAATAATTAGTTTGTCAGTTTTTTTGTTTAAGTGGCATGAATAAATAATTGAATTATCAGCCCGAGTATGCAGCTTTATCTTTGGACCACCGGTGTGATTTACTTCACAAGACCGCCTTCGTGAGCTGCGACACCCGCTGTGTTGAGAGCAGCAATTTCAAGGCAGTAAACGTGTTGGGATAGAGAGAATATATATATATTACCTACTGGCGGTCGCCAGTAGGTATATATAGTTAGGATTTTTTCCCTATGGGATTTTTGAAAATTCTATGTCTAATAACTTTGGCGTTTGTGGACGGAATTGGCTGAAATTTTCTGGAAAATGGAACATTTTGTTTCTGAGCAGCCACTGGAAATTTGGGGGGAGTTGGTCCAGGGGGGGCCGAGAAAAAAGGGGGGTCCCAAAACGTGTTTTTAACATTGAGTTTTCCATAGGGCGGTTAGCCTCACTTTTAGCCCGAACGGCTGAATGGATTTGCACGAAACTTGGCAAAATTGTAGGGACTGGTAGCCCGATGTGCCTTTTGTAGGTCTTAATATATGTGCTGCAGTGGATTTTGAGAAAATAACGTTCAAAAAAAGATATATATCTGTAAGCGCGGACCAGGCAGCGCCCCGGTACGCGTACTTGACGCGTAACGGAACTTCGCGTAGCGAAGTTGATTGGCTCTGTGGTGTCTGTCAACATTCTAAACAGTCCGGAGCGGCCGCCATCTTGTCTCTCGGTAGGATCGAGAGACAAGAGGAGGTCAAAAGCGAAGGGGCAAATGACCTTAAGGGGGCATAGTAGATACTCCCTGACCCCCTAGGTTTGATGTGGAGGCTTTAAAGGGGCCCCGCTAAGCAAAAAAAAAAAAAAATTTTTTTTTGTTTTTTTTCGTGGTTAGCGCCCGGTACGCGAACCGGGAAGCGTACTGGGGAGCGTATCACAATAAAAAATGAATGATAGACTTTTCAAATGCTGTATGTTAATTGATTGTTGGTTTTGTTGATTATTTTTTTTTTTTTATTTTTTTTATTGTGTTTCATAATTTATTAAACTTTCTAACATTTCATTGTCAGAAATTTCATAATCATGGAATATAGATTGTAGTCTCTGAGGTTGTAAAATGTCCTCATTTGCAAGGAGGTTATCTACTGCTTGCACACATTGCAGTAGTTCTTGGTCCCATGTTTCATCCATAAATTCAATCTCATTTGGATCAATGATTTCTGTGTTGGACTCTGGAAGGACAATTTCAAATGAAATGTTTTGTTCACTTTCCATTTTTCCTGAAATTTGCATAAAAAAAATATATATTAGTAGAGGTAGGGCACTGTTGGGATTAATTTTAGATAGGCAGTTTTTATCAGAGAATTTATCTTTGGGCAGTGTATAGTATCAGAGTGGAAGTAGGAATATAAAAAAGTGTATCTAAATTTATAAGTACTACAGAGGGATAGTATATAACTAACAGAAAAAGTTTGCCATATTAACTTAAAGTGCACAATATACTTCAGTTTTAAAAATAACAACTTACCTTTAAAAAGAAGTTGAAGTTATTAATGAAAATCCAAATGAAATGTACACCAGGAAGTAGTAGTCAAAATGGCTGTGTTTCTTTCTCTTCCTTTATATATATTCGGGTACATAACCAATCAAATATCATGTAAAAAAAGTAGAAAATGAAAGTAACATTTTAATTGGTTGTCAATTCCAACACTTCAGATGTGTTTTGTGAAGTAATTTACCTCACGGTATTTAGAGAGGACTACAGGCTAAATGGCTAAATGGAATTCCAATCAAATTTGTGAAAATGGTAGGGATTGGTATGTAGTATGAGCTATTCTATATTTGGTGAAATTGTCTCCAGTGGCTTTTCTGTGAACTACTTTCCCACCTTTTTTGATGGTGCGCTTCCCAGGAAGCGACCCGGTACGCGAACCGGTGAGCGCCCTGGTACGCGAACCTTAAGCGTAACGGGAGTTCACCATTTTGTGTTTCGGTCGAATTATGATACAAGATGGAGGGCAAATAATGTTCAGAATGGGTAGAAGGGGGCACGGTAGACTTATCTTGACCCCCTAGGTTTTGTGAGGGTGGCTGAGGAGGCCCATATGTGCGGAAAAAGAAACATTTTTTTTAAAAATTTCGCGAGGTTAGCTCCCGGTACGCGTACCGGGTAGCGCACCAGGGAGCGTATTTTGTTGAAAATTAGTGAAAATAGTTAGAGTAAAAAAATAATTGTGAGTGATTAGATGTAGGGTAGCTCTGAGAAGAGCTTTTGGGTTTATGGTACATTTAGGTACTTATAAGTAGGTACCAATGCACATTTTTAAATTCAGAGTGAAAACTCTGTTGCCCTCATCTGAGAAGTGAACTCCATCTCCTCTGTAGATATCTTGCATGTAGTAACGCAAGTTATTGTTGTACAGGGAGCCCATTCCATGGTCTCTCATGTAAGCTGAAACAGATTTGTTTACATGCTTCCTCGACTTCTCAATTTGTGGACAAAATTGGTTTGACCACCTCCATTTCTGTCTTTGGCATATATTTGAATATACCAAGGCAGTCTGAGGAAAAAGTGCCATTAATTGCTCAAAGGTGTCCTTTAAAAGCATTTCCAGACCTACACCAGTCAAAGTGCCCAAGTCATTACCTCCACAGTGCACAATTAACAGGTCAGGTTTTGGCAAATGCATAAAGGTTTTCACCAATGGTATCAATTGGTGACATTTTAATCCTCTCTGGCCAAACCACTTAATTTCCACATCTTGTAAATTGAGGTTAGGTAAATTCCTGCTTTCAACGTACCTTTGAGCCCAGTGAATATAACTATGACCAACAATCCAGACAGAAAACATGGTGAGAGAAGGTTCTCCTGCAGTCAGATGAAGTGTGGCAATGAAATGGCAGTTGAAAAAATGTGAGTTTGAAATGAAAAAAACTGTGGAGTTTCTGTGTTCATGAAGTAGTAACAGTGATTGGTGGATTTTGATTGATGAAAACAGAAAGTTAGGGTGTAGAGATGTGTTCTTTGAAAGATGTATTTTGAGTGGTCAATAAAAAATCATTAAATGAAAGAAAGCACTGGATATGCAGGTGCACTGAGAGTTCAGAGTTCAATTGCAACATTGTTGTGTGAATTTGCAAACACCAGAGTTTCTCCAAGAGGTGGTTGCTATGGAAAATAGGCAGAAAGGGCAGAGGGGGAAGGGTTTTCATTTGAAAAAAAGTGAGGGAAGAGTTTTGATTGGGTGACATGAGAAATATGTGTGAAGAATTACACCATTTCTGTGCTTTTGATAGCTGCAGACTCTGGAGTGCATACCTTTTGCTCTGCTGAAGACAAATTGGTGTGTTTCTGAGACTGTTTTCAAACTCAAAGTATTTGCTAAGGTGAGAAAATATTTCTTTACTTTAGATAGAGAATAGTGTGCTTTAAGGAGAAAATTATGATTTATGTGGCGCAATTTGCTAGTAAATATGCTCTCACATGTGCATGGAAATTTTTGATTTTGAATGTTTTTGTTATATAGCCATGTTAAAAGTGACTCAACCATGCTGGAAAGTCAATCAAAAAATGATTTCATGTGTTTCAATGACATTTTAAGTCATTTTCTGATGTGCAGTGTTTAGAAATTATGATTTGAAAATCGTTTTTGTGGAAAAGGAATTGTTTTTAAAATCATGACAAGGAAATAATGGTGTATGGTTATTTATAAGGCAATTGACTGTCCTTGATGTTATTTTTCTCATTTTAGTGTAAGACCTTTCTCTGTGGCGCAAATTGCTTGTAAATATGCTCTTACATGTGCATGAAAATTTTAATTATCAATGTTTGTGTTACATAGCCATGATAAAAGTGAACCAACCATGCAGGAAAGCCAATAAAAAAACGCTTTCATGTGTTTCAATGACATTTTAAGTCATTTTCTCATGTGCAGTTTTTTGAAATTATGATCTGAAAATCGTTTTTGGGAAAAAGGAATTGTTTTTAAATTCATGAGAAGGACATAATGGTGTATGGTTCTTTATAAGGCAATTGACTGTCCCTGATGTTATTTTTCCCATTTTAATGTCAGACCTTTCTTTGTGGCGCAAATTGCTTGTAAATATGCTCCCACCTGTACATTGAAAATTTTGATTTTGAATGTTTATGTTACATAGCCATGTTAAAAGTGACCCTACCATGCAGGAAAGCCAATCAAAATACGCTTTTATGTGTCTTAAGGACAATTTAAGTAATTTTCCCATGTGTAGTGTTTTGAAGTTATGATTTGAAAATCGTTTTTGAGGTAAAGGAATGTTGTTAAAATTTATGTTCGCCATATGCCCCCAAATTTCTTTCTCAGGGTTGCAGCAGGGTGTTCTTGAGACACCCCTGCACTTTTGGAATAAATTCCTAATTTGTGATGAGCAAATTGTTAATCGCAAATTGCACCTTCATTTATATGAGCCTCCTAGCCCATGGAAATGAATGGGTAATTTGCAATTAGCAATTTTCTCATCGCAAATTTGGAATGGTAAAGAATCGCTATTTATTCCTTAAAATTCGCTTTTTTGGAAATGCAAAATAGTTATATGATACATATGGCGGTTGATGTCTAACAAGATAAGAAGCTTATGGATACATTTATGATGACTGGTGCAATGAAGTAGAAATCACTTACTTCATTGGTAGGCCTTTACAATAAATTATCTCCTCTGTATTCTTCATCAAGCATAACTTTAATCTGCAATCCTGAGTAGGCCTCACCTTAAACAAACCTCTGGATAGGCCACATCTTATTGTCATCCTGATTTAATCATTTATAATTCTAGGGACAGATTTATGATAGGTGTATACCTCTTTTGTGCCACTTAGAAAACATTGTCCATGGGGAAATGAATTAAAATGTCATTAAGACACATGAATGTGTTTTTTTTAAACGTTTGCAATTTTTTGGGGTCACTTTCAACATGGCTATGTGTCTGAAACAGTCAAAATCTAAATTTGCAATGCACTGGTGGGAGCATATTTACAAGGAATGTGCTTCATGGGGAAAGGTCTTATAATGTAATATGGGAAAATGACATTAGAGATACTGAAATGCCTTATAGAGAAGCATACACCATTATGTCCTTGTCATAAATTTGCAAACCATTACTTTTCCCCAAAAACGATTTTCAAATTATATTTAGAAAACAGTGCACATGTGGAAATTACTTAAAATGTCAATAATTCCAAATTTGTGATTCCTTAAATGCAATGTATAAAAAAAAAATATGTAAAAAATGATATTAAGGATTTGGAAACTACCACCAACTTGTAGTTTGTGGTAATTTGCGAATTCTTTTCAAAAAGAATTTTTTTTTAAAAAAAAAAAAGGTCCCATATGACGCCCATACATGCCATTAGGGCATGTAGGTGTGCCATGTGCTCCCAAATTTCTTTTTCAGGGGTGCAGCAGGGTGTTCTTGAGATACCCCTGCACGCTTGAAAAAAATCCTATTTTGTGATGAGCTAATTGCTAATCACAACTTGCAACATTAATTCCTATGAGCCTCCTAGCCTATGGAAATGAATGGGTAATTTGCAATTAGCAATTTGCTCATTGCAAATTAGGAATAGTAAAGAATCGCTATTTATTCCTTAAAATTTGCTATTTATAATATGTAAAATATTTTGATGATACATATGGCAGTTCATCTGTAACAAGATAAGAAGCTTAGGGATAGATTTATGATGAGTGGCGCATCCCCAGGGATGTGACAGTCATCCTGCGCCACTGTTCCGCCACCCATGGTGTGCTGCATTTACAATGCGGCGCAGCATGGGGCAAAAAAGGCACAGATGCGTGACGCATCTGTGCTGTAAAGGTGGCGCATTGCTGGAGTTGTATCGTAAGTGCGATGCAGCTCCAGCAAGGATCAGGGGTGCCCCATCTATACAATGCTGCGTCAAGACCTATGCCAGCTTCAAGCAGGCGCAGGGTTTTGAAGCAGCTTTCTCCTATCTGATTGTAAATGCGGCACACCATGGGTGGTAAAGCAGTGGTGCACATTAACTGGTGCATGCCTGGGGATGTGCCATTTAATATAAATCTGCACTTTAACATTTGAGTATGTGCAGGGGACACAGAGTCGTTGAGGCTTATCCAAGGTTAAGAACAGATGAGTCCTGTTCAGTGAAAAATTAGACATAGGCTTCACCTGCTCAGCATCGCTGGACATGGCTAAATAATAGCTGCAAAATGTTACTCTTGTTAAATAATTTTACTATTATAATCTGTGAGATTTGTCTCTTACTCTGCAACATCTCATTGTTGTTGTCTTTCTTTAAAGATAAAGACAACCTCAACATGAGCGACAATCTGCAATCAGTTGATTTTGACCTCATCATTGAACTTGTAATTGAAACATCAGTGGATGTTGATCCATTGGATGATTTAAATCCTAAGGATGAAGAAGAGCGTGATGAGGATGCAGATTTGTCCGAATTATATGATATAGGATGGGAAGCTGACCTGCTTGAGCCTTTGGAATTATAAACATTTATTTTTAAAATTTATAATCAATAAAAAGTAAAAAGGTAAACCGTTTAATTTAAAAATAAAGACACCTTCAAAAACAGGTTATGTGTAGTGTCTTCAATAAAATATTAAAATATGCTCATAAAATTAGATCAGATTCACATATAAAATAGCATAGGTAACATAAATATAAATCTCATTTCTTTTCTGCTATTTCTGTATTGTAAATTTGCAAGGACTAAAAAATCTTCTATTTAAAATGTCAAGTAGTGTGTTATGTTTTTGATCACTATTACTGATTTACTGTTTGATAATATTTTTTTATTAACATTTTTATTATATTTTTCCTCAGATTCAACTATGCCTACAAAAATAAGAGAGATGAAGGCTGCAAAACGTCAAAGACAGCAGGAGAAAAAAAAAATGCAGCAGTCCTCTAACAAAAAGATTTCTCAAGCGATGAAGAAAGCACCGGGTAAGAGCTCTAAATATTTCATAAAAAATATTTCTAATAAAAAAAATATTAGTACAGAAAATGTTTCAATCCATAACAACACAAGTAAATCAAATGGAAAGAAAAGGACAAATGAAAATGTTACTGCTAGAGCAAGAGATAAATCTGTGCATGATAGTAGAAGGAAACAACAGTTTACGGAGATTCGTAAACGAATGTTCCGTAACAGGATAATTGGCAATTTGTTAAAAAATATTAAGAAAGGTCAACAGAAATTAGTTTTTTATAGGAGAAAAAAAAAAGTTGAGAAAGTTATTGATCAGGCTTTTGAAATTAAACGTAAGTTATTTATTTTGATAATCAATAGAATTAGGAAGCTAAACAAGGCAATTTTTGATTTCAAAAGAAATAGTAGATGGAAGAGAATAGTTAATCGTAGTAATTTTTGTGAAGTTTTTTCTGGAGAATGGATACATAGTTCAAGCTGTGAGGCATTTTTTAATGAAGAGAGTTATTTCCAGGATAATGATTTGGTGCATGCAGTTGACATCAGTGGTCGTGCTTATGAAGTGAAAGATGGTTGTCCAGTTGAAAAAGAAAAACTTGTGACAACAGAGGCAGAAGAGTTGTTAGGTAATGAGGTTTTAGGAAGACGTGCTAAGGGTCCTGTGTACACCTGGAAGTGTAGTAGTATTTGCAGTGTGCGACAGGATTCCATCAATTTGCTTTGTGATTTTGTACGGTCATTTAACAAGAAAAGTTTGAAGCAGAAAATGAGGTTGTTGCAAGAATTAGATCCTTGCAGAGTGAGAGAAGTGACAGGTTTGCATGGTCATTCACTGGCTTGTCTTTCCAGGAGAGTATGCCAGAGTGTTTTTCATCATTTCAGGATGCTAGCAGTGCATCATAACAAAGTGAGGAAGTTAGTTAGACTGTTGTATTATGCTAAGAGTCCAGCAATTATGCTGAAACAATTATGCGCTGCTCTTTTGCATGGTTCTGAAATAGATGTGAGGAATATATGTGAAGAAATTGAGTTTTGTTACTTTGGAAGTAAAGAGGAGAATGTTGAAATTGAGCAAGAAATAGAGGGTCATTTGGAAGATACTGTACATGTTTCCAGTACAGATAATTTCCAGAGGGAAATTGCGACGTTTGACATGAAATCAAGTGAGAGGCCTAATTTCACTTGTGTGTGTTGTCGACGCACTTATTATAAGAATCAGACTAAGTTAGTGGATTTATATGCAAAAAGTGAAAGGGAAAATAATAGTGAATGGAAGGATTTTGCAACATACTTGATGGTAGAAAATTGTTTTGATTTGGGATTGGATCAACGTGTGTGTACTTATTGTTGTAACAAATTAAAACAAAACCAGATGCCTGCTAGAGCAGTTCATAATAATCTGGAATTGGTTGAGATTCCTTCTGAATTGAAGGATTTAAATACTTATGAATCTATTTTGATTCAAAGTATCCATCCCTTTCAGGCTATTGTAAGAATGGAGCCAAAGACAGGGAAATTGCCTCCATCAGATTTACAGAGAGGATTAAAGGGAAGAGTTGTTTATTTGCCTCTAGATTTGAAGAAAAACATTAACACAATTGGAGTAGAAAAAGTGGAAGAGGAACCTCTGGTTATCTTAGTTAATGGGGTTCCGACAAAGAATAAGAAAATATGGCAAGATTTAGTAGATGTTAGGAAAGTTAAAAAGGCAACATTGTATTTGAAAAAAAATAATAAATACTATAAGAATGTATATGTTGAAGAAGAGGAAGTAAGTGAGGAAGAGGATAGCGATTTGTGTGCTGGTCAAATTGAGAAAGTAGAACCCTCTACTAGTGAGGAAATATATGAACATTATAGTGTTCATCCTTTGCATTCAAAGGAAGTCATGGGGAATGCTATTGAGTTGTTTCAAATGAAACAAGCCAAAGGGAGTCCCATTAGTGTTTGGGAGGAAAGTTTGGAAGCTCGGTGTTTCCCACAGCTTTTTCCAACAGGTCAGGGAGGAAGATATGATGAACGACCTCATCAAATTCCTGCTTCTGAATACCGGACTTTGCGATTGTATGCAGGAGATGCTAGGTTTCGACAATGCATTCCTTATTTGTTTCATCTCCTGTTTGAAAGCGATCTGTCTGGACTGTCATATGCAGTGAACCACATCTTGAAAAGTGGTATACACATGCAAAACATCTCGGCAAGTGATTTTATGGATAAAGTGAATGTCCAAGATAGTATTTTGGATTCTCACCTGATTAATCTCATGGCGTGTCAGCGTGGTACTAATGAGTACTGGTACCGTCGTCATGGTGATTTAAAATGTATGCTGAGGAACTTAGGTACTCCCACATGGTTCCTCACTCTGAGCTGTGCCGAGTATGGCTGGGAAGACTTACTTGAATTTCTACGAGAGGCAAATGCTAACGTAGAAAACATCGAATTCAAGACACCCGGAGAACTGTGCTCTTTGGATCCAGTCAATGTATGTAGGTACTTCAATCATAGATTTGAAGCTATGATGTCTTTCATCATGAATAAGAAGAATCCACCTCTTGGAGAGGTGTTGGATTTCTTCTGGAGAAAGGAGTACCAAGCAAGAGGTGCTCCTCATATACATATGTTGCTGTGGATCAAGGATGCACCTAAATTTGGAACGGATCCAGATGACTCAGTGATGAGTTTCATCCAACAGTATTCTACGTGTGCTGTTCCAAACGCAAAGGAGAAGAAAAGCCTAAGAGAAAAAGTTCTGCGTTTCCAAAGCCATCGATGTGGAAAGTACTGCCGTCGTAAATTCCGAAACAAGGACAAGTTCTACACTAAATGTCGTTTCGGCTTTCCACGACCGGTGATTTCTAAAGGAAGAGTAAACAGTTTGATGTCTTCGCTGCGACACAATGTCATGAAGAAATCACCTAAAAACACTTACAATTTGAAGAGGAACGAAGAGTCCAAGTACATCAACGACTACAACCCGGTGATTTTGTCCATGTGGAATGCTAACATGGATATACAGTTTGTGGCTGATAACTGTATGGCTGTGGCTCGGTATGTGACGTCTTACATCACCAAAAAAGAGAAGACAGAATTGAAGGATATGTGGGAGGACATTTCCCATGAAAAGAGCCTCAGCAAGAAGTTGTACAGTTTCAGTCTGAAGATGATGTCGCATCGAGAAATCGGAGCGTACGAATGTTCTGACCGGTTGTCTTCAGCAAGTCTCTATGCCAAGTCCAGGAGTATCGTTTGGGCGAGTCTTGGTCTTGCTGCAACGCGTAATCGAGTTCTCAAACCTGTGCGGGAAATTGAGTATTTGGCGGAAAAGGAGCCAAACAGTACCGACATTTTGAAGACAAACATGTTGGATACATATTATCCAAATCGAAGCAGTCACCTAGAGAATGTTTGTCTGTATGAGGTTCTGCAAAATTACATGTTCAAGAGGAACATCAAAGAAGATACTGAGAAAGGAGTGTATGCTGTAATAGGAAGTGAGGGATGTCTGGTGAAGCAAAGAAAATGCCACTTGATAAACCATCGAAAATTGAGTGGCGAATCTCCTGAAAAAAAGGAGTTTTTCTATTTAGCACTTTTGCAACTTTTCAAGCCTTGGCGTGCAGAAGAGGAACTGCTTGGAGATTTCCTCTGTTATGAAGACTCTTTCAATGCCGCCAAGGAGACCATAGAATGTCCTGCTTTTCCCAAATATGTAGAAATGTTGAATGCGGAAATTGAGCAGGAAGCAACGATTGCAGCCGAGATTGCCAGAGACAGTTCTCAGGACAGTCAGAGTTCTGCTTCATTGAGTCAGGATCCACTAGGAGGACCTCTTATTGAAAATGAAGCTGCCACTGCTATGAATGAGGTGGAAAGAGCCATGGCACATGCTCAAGAGGATGCGGTTAACTTAGAAGAGTTGGAAAGGCAACTCAACGTTGAGCAGAGGAAAATATATGACGAAGTTACCATGCAAATTGATCATGGATTAAGTCATGATAAGAAAGAGTGCTCATGTACGTCGTTGAAGCCTGTCCGACTGTACGTGAGTGGAGAAGCGGGAACTGGAAAAAGTTTCCTCATTAAAGCAATTTCATGCTATTTGCAGGAAAGGACAGAGTCATCGCTGTCTTGTGTTGTCACTGCTCCAACTGGACTGGCAGCACATAATATTAAAGGGATTACTTTACATCGTTTACTGATGCTGCCAGTGGAGCATGACAACAAATTAGAATATCACAAGCTATCTGGAGATGCTTGTTTTGAAGTTTCAAGAATCTTGAGGAAAATGAAACTTCTTATCATTGACGAAGTAAGCATGGTTTCCAATGTCATGCTTGCCTTTGTGCATTTGAGGATGCAAGAAGTTCTCAAAACAGAGTATGATGTGTTATTTGGTGGCAAACACATCATTGTTTTCGGAGATCTTCTGCAGCTGACACCAGTGAAAGGGCAACCTGTGTTCAAAATGCTCACGCATGAAGATACCAGGAAGTGCCTAGGCAGCATTGGCAACGTCAATATATGGTTAAACTTCAATTATGCTGAACTGCATGAAAATATGCGTCAGGCAAAGGATGAAGTTTACAAGACTATTCTACAAGATGTTAGAATTGGAAAAGTGACCGAGCATGGGAAAGAAGCTTTACATGCACGATTACTGTCAAATTTATATCCAGAACAAGATGTTGTGCCTGAGAATATTTTTCAGAAAATTACTGATAAGAAATCTGGAATATGTTTGATGCCAACTCTTGCAGAATGTGCCAAATTTAACAACAAAATGTTGCATTTAGAAAAGCAAGAGATTGTGAAAGTGGAAGCTATTGATAGAGTAGAGCATATGGGATCAACAATTATTTTGTCTGAGAATCTGAAATCAAAATTGGATTCATTAGAGAAGACTATATCTAAAACTGCAGGTTTTGAAAAGACTCTGAATGTGTGCTTGAACTGCCGTATAATTTTAAGAAGGAATTTACATGTTGAAAGAGGTCTGGTAAATGGATCAATGGGTAATGTTGTTGATTTTGTGAAATACAGAAATAGAGATGGAATTGAATTTTTAAAAATTAAATTTGATGGCATTGAGGAAGTACAGCTAATTGCTCGTTGTTCTGCTAGATTTTTGCTTGTAAAAGACTTATATGTTCGCCGTAAGCAGTTCCCTGTTTGCTTGGCATATGCGGTGACAATTCATAAATCGCAAGGTTTAAGTGTAGACACTGCATTGGTGAATATTGGCAGTTCTGTGTTCAAGGAGGGTATGGCATATGTGGCATTGTCACGAGTTAGAACTTTATCGGGATTGTACTTGATTGAGTGTGATGTCAGAAACATTTGTGCAGATCTAGATTGTGTTAAGGAATACAATAGGTTAAGAAGAGAGTATGCGCCACATTTGCCTCAGTTTCCTTTGTTTGAGAAACGTCTGGTAGGCCGGAAACGAAGAAATGAGAACAATACTGGGGAGGTTGTAGCAAAAAGACAAAAAGTGAATGAACCTAAAATTACAAGCAGAAACAAAGAGGATTCTGTTGAAGATGTTGTTGGTTTTCAGTTTGAAAACAGTTCTGGTGTCAACTGCTATGCTAATGTAGTAATGAATGTTTTGTTTTCTCTAAAAAATGTAAAAGAAGAGATTGTGGTCAATTCTGATCAAAGATTTTGCAGTTTGTTGAATTCTGTGTTAGAGAAATGTAGCACAGATAGAACAAAAATAGAAAGTGTGTCTGAAATTCGAAACCTGTTAGACAGATGTTCAGGGCAAACACAATTCTCTCAAAATATTCAGCAAGATTGTCAGGAGTTTTTAATGTATATGCTTGATGTATTACATGCTGAAGGTGTAGATGTAGATCAGCTGTTTGGGCTTTCTTATCAATGGCAGCATGACTGCGAGAACTGTATGGTATCAAGTACTACTAGTGTAGACTCAGAAAGATTTATATATTTAACTTTGCCAGACAGTAAATCAGTCTCCTTTAATAAGCTAGTAAAAGCTGCTAATCACAGCATGGAGTGTAGCCAATGTAAATCTGAAATGATGTCCACATTATTTATACGAACATATGGCCAGTACGTCATTTTAATGTTCCAACGATGTAGGCCTGATGGAACAAAATTGACAACTTTAATAAAAAATTTTGTAGCTTCGCAGTTGTCAATATCAGGAAGGACTTTTGTAACTACAGCAATTATATATCATGACGGCCCTTCAATATCATCAGGACATTACACAGCTTATTTAAAGTCTAGAAATGGCTGGTCATTCTGCAATGATTCTGTTTTAATTTTCAAAAAAAAATTGCCGTATGACCTTAAAAACTCTTACCTGGTGTTTTTAAAACCAAAATTTTAGGAAAATAATCTCGGGATATGATCTGTGGAATTTCAAGAAGTTCTAATGGCTCCTACACAATTTGGCCTTGAGGATAAGTGTAGTTCAGAGACATAACTTCTAATCAAAGGATTGGACATCATGGAGATGTATGTGCACTTTAAATGAGTTCAGAAAAACTGTTTCTTTTCATAAGCTAATTGAAGCAGCCAATCAAAACATGGAGTAGAGGGAATGTAAGTCTGCAATGCTGTCTACTGTTTTACATTGCTTTGTGATTAAAAGTGATGTAGAGAATTAAATAATTGTAGTACTCATAGAGGTAGTGTAAGTCTGCTTCATATTAAGCAGTATCAGTGTCATAGGAAATGTAGAACATGACTGACCAAGAAGGGGAAGATATTACTATTCCAGGATTGTGAAAATGATCTTCAACATTTTAATTCTGAAAGTTGCGGAAATGCCAAATGATGGGATTGGCTTACAAGAAATCCAAGAGTTATAAATATCTCTGACTAGATTTGGCCTTGTGGAAAATAGTGGTAGAGAGCAAGAAGTCATTTATTGCATGTAACGTGTTTTTAAAAACGATGGAGGTTTTCTTTCAGAAAGTGGCGGGCTGAAAGTAATAACAGCACAAAAGAGTGTAAGCTGTTCATAGGACATCCTTGGACGTCATGGAAAGTAAGTTAACTTTAAGGAGTTCTGAATTTTATTTTCTGATGTTGTATGGGTTTTTTAAACACAATCATTTTGATTGTGTTTTTTTTTCCCCGCTGTTACATGATGAATACCTTCAAGTCACTGTTTTTAGTGAATTTTGATACATTCTGAGAACAGCAAAAATAAACCATTTAACATGTATAATTAATTCTGTACTGTTTGCATTTATGATGTATATGTAGAACTGTGTAGGAGGCATGGAGAAGGTGAGTTTTCTGTAAGTGTTAAATTTATTGTATGCAGTGCTGCACTTCTACGTATTCTTTCATATGCTGGACTACATCTGCACAATGAGATACCTAAGCAAAGGAAACACAAGTGATGTGATTGTGAAATGAGCAAAATAAATTGCACATATTTCAATTACATCACTTGAGTTTCCTATCATTACGAATCACATTGTGCAGATCAAGTTTAGGTCTGTCCAGGGAAACATAGGAGGTTTCTACTTTGTTGAAGAGTGCAGTGGACATGACTCACTTCATTAGTAGACTTTCACAGATATTATCTCCTCTGTACACTTCAACAAGTGTAAATCTCATCTTGAACTCTGAGTAGGCCTCACCTCAAACAAATCTCTGGATAGGAGACATGTTATTGGCATACTGAAGCGACACTTTTCTGAAACAAGAGCAATGCAAAAGATGCACCATGTTTTAAGATAGGCCTCACTTCATCTGCATCAAGATACTGTTAGTTTAAAATGTATATCTTTAGCATTGTGTAGAGGACCTGGAGAAGCAGAAGCTTCTGTCAGTGTCAAAGTTGTTGAAAAACTATTTGTCCTTCAATATTTTCCCTTGTCTTTTGTAATTTTTAAATACATATTTTAATTTTTTTTCAAATGTTGGTTCTCTCTTTCACAGATTGAAAGTATAGAAATAAAATGTGATTAATTTAACGGCAATTACAAGGTAAATAGTTGTACTCTTTTCGTTACATTTCTATCACATTCACCTACTATTAGATCCACTGCTTCACTTCTTTAATACTCAGTTTCCTGCCTTTGCTACTTTCCTCATTCCTTTCTCTATTACCTATTTACTCAACTCCTTCCACTCTTTTTCTCAGTCCCTCTGTTCTCATAGTTCCTCAGTCTTGTTCACTCACTCCATCTCTATTACTCTTAGTGTCTGTGAATTACTTTCCCAACTTTTTTTGTTTTGGGACCGCTTCCTGGGAAGTTGCCCGGTTCGCAAACCAGCAGCGTTATGGCAGTCCACCATTTTGTGTTTCGTTCGAATCAAGATACAAGATGGAGGGCAAATAATGTTCAGAATAGGTAGAAGGGGGCACGGTAGATGTATCTTGACCCCCTTGGTTTTCTGAGGGTGGCTGAGGAGGACCATAGTTCTTCACTCTTGTTCACTCTCTCTGTTTCTATTAATGTCACTGTTTATGACTGATCAAAAAAATGTTTTTTAAAAAAGAACAGTAACTATAAGGGAAGGAAATAGACAGTTATGTTAAAAGAAAGACAGCTATAGGGAGTAAACTAATGATACTGTTACCTACAATCCACTGCTGTTGATGTTACTGACCATGTCATGAATGATGTAATATGTGAAATCATCAACAGTGGATTGTAGGTAACAGTATCCTTAGTTTACTCCCTAGAGCTGTCTTTCTTTTAACATAACTGTGTATTTCCTTCCCTTATAGTTACTGTTCTTTTTTAAAAAATATTTTTTTGGTTAGCTTCCGGTACGCGTACCGGGTAGCGCTCCGGGAGCGAACTAAGAGAAATACAGGTTGGCAGAGTTCCAAATATTCTACCAATTTTTTTATAATGGGGAGTTAGTTCTGAAAAGAACTTTTTTTTTTATGTTTTTGTTGTTTTATATTTTTTTTAGTATTTTTTGAACATTTTTTTACTTTTTTTGTATTTTCTGAACGTTTTTAAAAATTTTTTGGTTTTTTGGGGGGGGGGGAAACAAAAACGATCCATTATAAAGGGCTCAACAGGAGCAAAAAAAAAAAAGAATTTATTTTTTGGTGCGTTTTGTGCAAACATTAATATGATTTTGAATTGCTCGCAAAATCAAAGTGATGCTACTTTCTCTGTAGCAGATGAAAGCGCCACATTCCACGCACACTTGTTTTACGTGCCCAAACAACATTTGGATGTTTGCAATCACCTCCCTCGCCTCTGGTCCCGACACCTCTGGAACCACCGATCTTCTTGCCATTTGGAGGGGATTTTGTTGTTGGTCACGTAGCTGGGCAGCACTATAGTTATTTGGGTGCCACCTACTCATATGCCGATGCATAGTATGATTGCCATAACTATATTTTTTATCAGTGCCCCTTGACAATCTGTCACCGCATATGCGGCAAAACACGTAACGAGCATTCACTTTCTTTTGCCCCTCAGGAATTCTGTAGAATTGCCAGATATAATTCTCCTGTCGATTGTACCTCCTGGGCTCCTCTGGCAAAAACTCATGCTCTTCCTCCTCTTCCTCCTCTTCCTGTTCTTCCTCTTCTTGCAGAATTACTTCTGCAGGTGGTCCTCTCTTTCTTGGATTTGGTGGAGGTGGTGGGCTAGCACCAGCTGAAGCTACTAATGAAGCCATCACAAAGTCTCAATAAAGGGTCTTTCTCTCACCAAGATGAAAGTCAGAGTGATGAAAGAAGGAGGGGTTTTCATCATTTGGGAAAAACAAAAGTTCTAAACCAATGAAAAGTGTCCATTTTAGATCACATGACCTTGTATTACATCATTAGGAAACCAAAAGTGAAATGAACCAATGAAAAGTGTTATTATCGAGTCACATGACCTGCTATGTTTACATTACGCGGTCGGCGCCGCGCCGCGGATCGCTTCCGGTTCGCGTACCGCTGCGCTTCCGGGTACGCGAACGTAGCACGTAATATGACGTATTACGCGAGAACGCGAAACGTCATGCTGACGCGAAGCGTCGCGATGTTGTTTTGTAACGCGAGAGGTGCGCTAAAGGAACGTTTACCAGTTCGCGTACCGGGTCGCGCCTCCGGATTGAGCTAACGGGAAGCTAACCGGTACGCGTACTGGGAGCGAAACAAAAAAAAATAAAAAATAAATTGTATAAAAAACATGTAAAAAATATTTTTCTTTTTAAAGAATAATACATTGTAAAGGTTTTGATATTAGCTATTAAAAAACCAATGAAATTCACTGAAAAAACCATAGGTTATAGACCATATATAGTTAGGAATTAGCATTTACAAAACCTTAAAAATTCACTGAAAAAACCATAGGTTATAGACCATATATAGTTAGGGATTAGCATTTAAAAAACCTTATTTTACTCACACAAAACCATTGAAATTCCATATATAGTTAGTTGTACTAACTATATATCACGCACCCGCAATCCACTGCTGATGATGTCACATATTACATCATTCATGACATGGTCAGTGACATCACTGATGACATCACTGATGACATCTCAAATGACATCACTGATGACATCACTGATGACATCTCAAATGACATCACTGATGACATCACTGATGACATCTCAAATGACATTACTGATGACATCACTGTTGTGATAATACGATGAACCTCTTCAGACTCTAATATAACCTTAGATACACTCAGTGTAAACACAGACTCACAGATTGTCACTCATCCATGAAGTTACACACACACCTAGACAGTCATGCAAACAATCAATCACACCTCCATTTCCTTAACTATACAGTTAAACACACCTTACTTACTTATTCAAACAAATACTAAAACATATTTACTCACTTATACAATCCTGGATACAAGTTCACAATGATCCATACAGCCACTCACACATTCACTGGCTCTTATGCACAGTTATTTATATATGTCAACTCTCACATGTACTGTATTTTACATATGTACTTAATTTGACATGTAGCACTGAGATATCTATTCACTCACCAATACAGTCATGCACACAGTCAACTGCCCATACAGCTGTTTCCAACATGCACTTTTGAACCCATACATCTATGCACAGAGTCATACACTTCCCAGCCACTCACACACACACTCAGTCTCCTATACAAATGCTTGGGCAACCAATCAATAACCTATATAGTTACTCATATAGCTACTGATCAACACATGCAGTAGTTTACAGAACAACAGACATAATGATGCACAAATTAAGACAGTTTAGTCACTAACCCATGCACTCAGTGAGACACATTTAATCACTCACTCATACAGTCAGTCACGCACCTACTAAATCCTTCATCCAGACACTTCTACATCTACTCATTCTTCAATATGTAAAACATATTTAAACTTTACAGAAACACACAGTCACTGGATGATGTCATCAGTGATGTCATCAGTGATGTCATTTGAGATGTCATCAGTGATGTCATCAGTGATGTCACTGACCATGTCATGAATGATGTAATATGTGACATCATCAGCAGTGGATTGCGGGTGCGTGATATATAGTTAGTACAACTAACTATATATGGAATTTCAATGGTTTTGTGTGAGTAAAATAAGGTTTTTTAAATGCTAATCCCTAACTATATATGGTCTATAACCTATGGTTTTTTCAGTGAATATATATATATATATATATATATATATATATATATATATATATATATATATATATATATATATATATATATATATACCTAGAGGATTTTCCTCGAAACCACACCAGCACTTAAATCTGTTCCTCTTGACGCAAACTACTAGTATAATGATGCAACATGTACAAAGAAAATGTAATGTATTGTGAGCTAACCAACTGTGTACCAGTATACAATGACCTACTAACCCGCCTAATAGAATTAATATACTCTACATTTAAAAATGTCTGACAGCAACCCCTATTTTATACACAAAGTCATGCCTTTTGACCAATATGTGATGTAACATTTATTACAATGTCCAAGACAAAACAACACTATGCTTTTGTATAAATGTACTATACCTTGTTTAAAAATAACCATTTTCATTTGCGTAATGTCTGTGACACGAACAGAATGTAAATACCTATGTTTTCTATGTCTATGAACATGACTGTGTGTTTACTCACCTATAAATTACTGCACCATGGAGACGTGGGTCATATGACCAAGACCACGGACGAGGTCGAAACGCGTCGTCTTTTCTGCCAAAAATAAACCAACCTTTGCTGCAACTGCTGTGGGCTCGCCTGAATTCCTTGTCTCCTGGAATCGTTTGTTTGCAAAATATAATATTATATATATATATATATATATATATATATATATATATGTCTACATTGGTGATTGGTGCAAAGTTTCACTGCGATTGGTCAAGGGAGTACAAAGATAAAAGAGGGTCCCCAAAACGTGTTTTTCCACCAATGCCTTTTTCATAGACTTTTGTATTAGATGTAGCTTAAAGGGTTTTCTGAAATTTGGCAGGATTAGACATTACAGTGCGCAGATGATCCTTTTGGGTACTACAGGCAAGTAGGGTATTTTTTAAGTTGTAAGGCATTTTACGTTGGTGATATCTGTTGTCACTATTTTCGCAGAAGTACCATGGTACATAGCGACGACAAGTCATTATGTCATTGGCTAAAGACTGCCTTAATGAAAAGGAAAGGCAGCCATGCTGTTTTTAGATACACTTTGCCCTGGACAAGGGCGAGACCTACCTACTTATCCTTCTTGACCTTTCTGCGGCATTTGATACTGTTTACCACCCAACCCTACTCAACACCCTCAAAAATCGCTTCGGCCTCAGTGGCACTGTCCTTAATTGGGTCACCTCCTACTTTCAACATTGAGCCCAACAAATTAAAATTCAAAACTGCCTCTCTAGCCCAACCCCTGTCTCCCTTGGTGTCCCTCAAGGATCCATCCTCTCTCCCGCTCTCTTTAACCTCTTTATGGAACCCCTTACCCGGATACTCAAACAAGAAAAAATCAACTACCACCTATATGCTGACGACACCCAATTGTACTATAAAATAAAATCCCATGCGGATATCCTGCACCTTAACACAGCCTTAACCAAGATCCAAACCTGGTTCCACAATAATCATCTGAAACTCAACCCTAACAAAACTGAGATCATCCTCTTCTCTCCCAAAAACAACCCTCTCCCCATCCAAACATGGATCGCCGACCTTAATGCGCTAAACTACTCTCTCTCCCTCGCCGATTCGGTTAAATCACTCGGCATCACCATCAACAATAAACTCGCACTAAATTCCCATGTCAAGAACTCAGCAAAAAGTGAACTCTTCACTCTCCGGCAAAAAAAAAATCAAACCTTTTATCCAAGCTGTACACTTCAAATTAATTATCCAGTCTCTTGTTTTATTCAAAATAGACTATGGCAATGCCCTTCTCTCTGGCACCCCCAAAATCCACCTGGTCCCATCAAATCCGTTCTCAACCTCGCCGCCAGGCTAATAACAAACAGTAAACGCTTGGACCACATCTCCACTGCCCTCAAGTGGCTCCCCATTGAAGGCAGATCCTCATATAAAATTGCCTGTATTACTCAAAGCCCTTTACCAGAAGACCCCATCCTACCTCTCAAGTAAACTTAAAAAAGCTGGCTGTGCCCGAACACTGAGAAGCACCAACACTCTTCTTCTCATACCCCCCCTACTCAAATGCTGCTTCGAAATCCCGCTCCTTCTCCGGTAAGGCCCCTACCATTTAGAATGCCCTACCCAAAGACCTTCAATGCAACCCCTCTTACTCCAGATTCAAAAAAGACCTTAAAACTCATTTGCTCACTAAATTTTGGGGAAGCTAAATCCCGGATCTCCTTTCTGACTACCTCTCCTCCTCCCTCCTTGGACTACCCCCTCTTCCCCCATTCACTCCCCCTTTTTTCTCTTGTCGCCTCCCTCTCCTCCCCTTCTCTTTCCCACTCACTACCCACTATGTCCTTTGAATCCTCCTTGACATACTATTACATTTACTATTTACAATAACATTCTGGTTCCTGCAACTTGCTTCTCTATTTCTTCCTATATGTACCTTTTAACACTATTTTTTCCCTAAATTATTCCCTGTATTTTTTTATTGGTTTGAACACCTGTATAACTCGTTTCGACCAACTACCATATTGTTTTATTGTGTACTTCCATTGCTGATGTAAAGCACTCTGATACCGTCGGGTGGAGCTAGCGCTATATAAAACCTTCAAAATAAATAAATAAAGTAAAAATACTAGGTCTCTATCAAATATATTAAACTTAATTGTGAGTGCCAGCTAGCTCAGAGGTCATTAGAAACTTTCTCGAATGAACAAGAAGGGATTCGTTTCTGACAACTGCATAAACATGACAACTTTGTTTCCCCAAGATAAAACGGATCTTCAGAGTCGTGGAAACAATAGATAGATATTTTACAAAGTCATTCGTGCATGCTTCGTTTCATCAGAGGTGCAGAGAAATAGACAGACGGGCGTTTTCAATAAAAGTATTTATTGAACAGTCTTCTTTCTCATGCAAAAGAAATGAACTGCTACAATCGTAAGACTGGCTGTAAAGTATATTGCGTACAGCAAGAAGAGTATTATAAATTAATACTGTAAAAGCCATAAAATACATACATAAATAAAGACTAAAAGTACTCACTGGTGCTTCTAAAATACACCTACCCCGATGTACCTAACCTAGGTCTAATACAAGGGAAGAAGTAAGTGTGGTGTAGCATAAGTTTAGTATTCTTTCTGCCAAGAATCTATCCAAGATTTCTCTTAGGGTCTAATCAGCTCCGTACCTTGGTTTAGAATGAAGGAGGTCTGGTATCTCTCTTTCTCAGGACTCGATTTCCCAACACCCCGCAAGGGGAGCTTGGAAACACTGAAGCTAGATTTCTCAGCAAGAGAAAAGACAGCGTCTCTCTCAGTGCGTCTGCTGGAGGGTCAGCTTCCTTCGGCACTTTCTGTAGCGAGAGGCGTCGGGCAAGTAGATAGTCGAACTGCTCCAAACCACCGTGTGTTTGCTTGGGCAAGTGTGGGCATATTTATACCTTGAAGGTGAAGAGTTTGACGTAAAGGTGGACATAATAATGTCATCAAACAGTCTCATTTCTTTGAAAACTTCATGAGTTCTTGGACAAATCAATATTCAAGCACGGGGAAGTCCTTAACTGCTGAAGCAGAGTTTTCCAAGAAATCGTTGTGGATTTTCGGAACTAGTGGAAGTAGCCATGCCATATTTGGACTGCATGAGCTATGTCTGAATATGGTTATGATTTCTATGCCTATATAAGGACATGGTGATTTATACCTATATAAGGGCATGAATCTGGAAAATTACACTAGGGTCCCAGCGCCGAACCAGCATAGTATGGTTCCAAATCCAAAATCTTCTCTAACTTCTGAGGCCAGAGCCTCAGTAGTTATATCCACAATGGCCTTTGAAGATGCGATCAGTTCAAAAGGCCACCTTTGAAATGCACAGGCTAAAGTTTGTCCCGTCTGCCATCCTACGCCGGGAGGTTTAATCACTATCTTTAGTGGGATTAAGCTCCTTTCCCTTGGAATGCAGGTCCTAATTCCTCCCTGACGTAACCGGCCCAGAAAGGCCGCTGAGAGTTAGAAGTCTGCAGTTTCCCTTGAGCCCCTAGTTTACTGCCTTCTATCAGGAATGCATAGATGTATCTGTCCTCCCAGCACCCAGATGTGAATTGGAGACAGGCATACAGGCACACAGAGCAACGAGAATCAAAACGCCCACTTTCCCAAAGTGACATTTCCACCTCTATAATGGCGTATCCACTCGCACTACCGGAGAGGATTCGTCATTACGAACTTATCAATATCAAACACTATACTCCTACTATTCTGCACGTAGGAAATACTGCTCAATAGCCTATCGCTACCTTTCCCCATGCTAATCCAATGCAAGAAGCAGGCCTCGTCCTACCGACCACACCGTCATGTGCCATTCATGACCCTTGAATGTAACGCACACACGCACATACCCTTCCTCTTCCCAACACCGTAACCTGTCCCCAGGGAGAACTATGATATAGCAAGAGTCATGCAGAACTTTGACATGTAGCTTTTTAAATGCCAAACCGAGTAACAGTAACTTGCGCACACAGGCCCCACCAGGACAAACCTGTGGCACGATCAATGAGTTGCCTCCGCTGATGGTACAACCAGTGCTGCAGGGCCATGGAGGAGCATTCGAGGTACATAACCTAGGTACAGGTCTTACCCCTAGACAAGTGACTTACAGCCAACTCAAACCAGCCGATCACGTATACACCAATCACCAGTATGTATATGACAAGCACAATTCTTTGGCGCCAATTCTTTTCTAAATATATACAAAACAGGCATAAATACTGCAAAATTAATGAAAAGTGAAAATACCAATATCTAAAGTTGCCTACATATGTTTGAAACATAAAATGTGTGAAGATGGAGACATCACAAAAAATAAAGAAAAGAAGCATGAAATGAAAGCAGAGATTTTCTACCAGGCCTGGCATTGAAGTAGACTATATTTAAGGCAGGTGTACACAAACAAAATGCCATCACTCACAGTACAGAAAATCAATAGCCGAAGTGGGCTGACCCACTGCCCGATGAGGTGGTGGGTGGAAGCAAAATGTGAATGACCAATGAATGTAGAGGGCTGCCCAAACTCCTCTTTATATGGTCACAACTGTATATTGTAAAGTATTTAGAAACATGAGGCTACAATGCCACACCAAAAAATAATGGAGAACCATGGGTCACTTGTTATATATCTTTGGCCAGAGAGGTCTGTGGAACATATAAGAATTTAACAGAGTAGTTTGACCATCAATACACCAAATTACACATGGTTTGACCAGCCTATTCAATATTTTTTAAATGCAATTTATGTTTTCTAAGAAGAAGCCTTGACCAATTCTCATAAATAATCCCTTGCTGAATTCAGGATTTTGTATAGTTTTCAGAAAGTCATAGCTTATCGGTTCTCACCCATTCTACCAACTAACCCTAAGATGTAAAAACAAATTAAAAATTGCACAAATAGGAAATTCCTCTCAGCCTGTTGTAAAAGAACACAAATTTAGTACAGTGTACCTTTTGTTGATGCCACTTCTCAAAATAAAAACACTTCCTTGCAGAGCATTTTTTCCATCTTCTCAAAGCGCTCCAAAGTATGTCACAAACTACTCTAATCTTTATAATACACCAAATGCAAGGCAACAGGAAAAGATGAAAATTCTGACTGAATTTCATTTGTGGTGAAAAAATCCCAAATGTCAAAAAAAGCACACAGAGTCAACAGGTCTGGGTTTAATGGCCAGACGCATGCAGCACTAGTAGATTAGGGTGAGACACTCAATAGTGAGCCAGCAGGGCGGGACAGAGGGCTACAGTTTTAAAGTAGTCCCTCACATAGTTCAATGAAAGCAATGGAGTGGGGTCTCCAATGAAAGAGGCTGGGCAAAGAAAGTCCGCAGTTATAATGGCGGACTCAACATCCACTCTATTGTTATTGGAACAATGGGTATCTTTATAGCTGTGGTGCCAAAATCAGGACCTAAAAAAAGCCTAGCTTTCTAAAAAAGAAAAGCTTTTGCAATGGAGTGGTTGCTCCATATCAGATGGCCGAGCTGACTAAGGCAAAACAAGAGGGAGACTACGAGTGATTAGAGAGCAACAGTGGTAGTGCTCTTTCTTGTGGGGTGTTGCTAGTGTCAACAAGAGAGCAGGGAGGAAGTAGGAGCAGACTTCTACACATACCCTACCTTACCTGATTTCCCTTTTTGGTTTATTGCAACTTTGCTTTAAGCTCCTAAAAGGCCTTTAGACACTTGGCATTAATGCACGAATTATTGAGCTCAATTACTATTCACAGGCCACCCTCTACACACCCAAAACCCTTCCAACCTACCCAACACCCTCACAGCAAACCGGAATCTATAAAGATCATGGGCTATTAATAATGACATTCCACTGCATGCAGGAACCATTAGATTACCAGGTTGTGCCTAAAGTCACACAGTCTTATATGAAAAGGGGAGACTCTCCAAATCACACAACCCTCTATTGCAGTATTTCCCAAACTGTGGGTCATGAGCCAATTTTTGGTAGGTCACAAACGTTTAAGCAATAAATAAATATGCCTTTCAATTCTGCATTTATCTTGTCACATATATTGTGTTTTAGAAACAGCGGTAAAATTCCATGGGTAGGACTTCCGACAATTTGCTCCTTTTTTAACGTGGGGATTGGTGTTTACAAACTCCTCTCACTTTGCAGTCAGAGAAAGAAAAGCAAGACTAATTATGTGACAATCTTGCTAGGGTAGAGTGTGAAAGGAAAGGCTGTAGGATATAATTTGTTGCAACGCACAACAAAATGTAAATACCTGTAATTTAACTGTACACATTCAGTAGTTAGGAAAGCAAAAAAGAATCAAATATTTTGGTAATTCTGAAGTGTGATAGAAACAAAGATGTTAAGAGGATCAAAACAAAGCAAGACAGTTTACTTGGTGAAGCACAAATTCTAAATATTAACTAAAACCCAATTTCCACACATTATCATTTGCGTGCGTTGTGGGTTTATCAGTAAAACAAAGTCTGTGCAAATTTAGTGGCGATTTTAATGGAAAATGGGCTGTTTGTAAATGACACTGCACTACCACACAATGCTTTGGTTACATTAAAAATAATGTCTTGCCTCATGTCCACTAAAGTTAAGCGCGTCGCAAAAGTTTGTTGTTCTGATAATTGGATTGTGGTTCTAAAAAGTGTGGGAAGCACTGCCCTTTTGGATAAAAGCAATATCGGAAGCCCCTAGAAAATGCACATCTATAGAGGTCATAAGGAAGGTGGAGTGGCCCTTCTGAATTTTATTGAAGAGATGTAGTGTTTACGTATTGCTCCTTTAGCAAATCATTCATGCCTCCGGTCTATAATCAGTTAAATTAATTATTAGTGAATTATGAAATAATGCCCTGATCACATCTGTGCTCTGCCTAAATCTTTAAAGCACAGAACACCTCTTTTAGAACAAGCATTTACAATGCAATAGGTCTCGCAGCATTAAAGTTGGAGTTACTGGCATTGTAAATGACAATGCTTTGGCTTAATTTTTTTTTTTTTTTGCAATTGGTATGTAAACATTGTTTGTGAATGGTTAGCTGTTGCTTAGGCGAAGCAAAGTTGGCAGTAATATAGAGCGCTAGTCTTGCTTGTTATAAGCATGCTTAATTAAAGCGCTCAGATACGTGCGGGTAAAGTTTGCGCTATATAAAAGTGAAAACTAATAAATAGATTTTAAAAAGCCTACCTGTACCACGTCCGTTCTTATTCTGCAATGGCACATATCTTTGGGTCCCTGTATTTATTAACTGCACCCGGCTGTGGGAAACCTCCATGGCAGGAACAACGTGTTGCGGGACAGACACGGGCAATGTAGCCACTGTCCTGTGGCTGCACCGCGGGGTAACAGGGTAACAGTGTAGGGGCAGGAAGGCAGGCAGTTGGTAGTGCTGTGCCATAGCAGTGTAGTTCTCTGTGTAAGCTGGGCATGGGGGTTGCTGTTGGCTGAGAAGAAGTGGTGAGGAGGTGCCGGTTCGGTATGCCTGCTTCCTGATCTTGGGCAGGCGACAGTTAAAAACAAGTTACAAACTAATGCAGCCTAAGACTTTAATCACGTTTCATAGTATCAAAGCGTGCTGGGGCTCAAAGTGGCTTATTTACATCTTATTGTGTGTTGTCGCCCTACATGGCACGTGTGTGTCCTGCGAATGCACACCGATGCGCTCTCCTGCAGCCGAACACATGTATGATGCACACATACAAGATACACATTTGTCTGTGCTCTAGTCTAAACAGTCGTGAACGGATATGTGCTGGTTTCTGATATAATGCTCTAAATGTTATGGTAGGTTTATAAAGCGCAGGTATCCCGGAGTTTCTTGGCACTATAGAGGGCAGCAACATAATCAAAATGTTTAAACTGCAGTGGACTTTAGTCCATAACAAATGACTTTTATTAATGGAAACCCCGTTGCTAAACATTAGCGTTTGGTAGCTTTAACCATTTGCGTTTATTTTTTAATATTTCGCTTATGAATTTAATTTTTTATGTTTATCCATGACCATGAAACAAAGAAGGAATTGCATGTTTTCTGAAACGTATTACAAACGGAAATATGTGTATTTCCAACCAGAGGTTAGCCGAATCAAATGTTGGAATCCTCCAAATTTTAATTCCGAAACCAACTTGTTTTCCTTCCTTTTCTTATACAACCAGTGAAATTGCAAATACTTTCCAGTATTAACCACGATTTTAAAGGAGTTCCGCTTCCTGGATTGAAGCCAGCTAAGGTGGTTTCTTAAAGGGGCAGGCGCGGTTTTAGAGTTTTCTCTCAGAAGTCATAGTGGAATGAATGAATGTTCTTGGGAACACCACATGTAATTCAGTTGCCCAGGAATACGCCATGACGTTAAGCAGTCAGTGGGGCCCTCGAGGAAACATTGTAGGGCAGAGTACCACCCCACATTGAAGCGTGCACTGCAGCAAGTGACCAGAGGACTGAAGTGTCCTCCAGGCTGCTGACTAGAGCGAGGCTGAATTCCTTATCTGCCGTCCTCGATGAACACCTCTCCGCCCTCGTAACGTGCTTGCAGTATTTCACGTAAGTCACTTTTAATGTTTTTAAACACAGAAACAGGTACAAACCTCCCAAAACATTCGCTCGGAAAGGCAAATGCATCCACAGATAGTATGCACAGCGTTTAAATTAAGATTTCCAAAGTTTGAGCTCCAGAAGCTTTTTTAAACCGGCAGAAGTCCAAAGTTTTGTATTCCATGTTTCACGTTTGTAGACTCCCTCTGTACACAGAGTGCCCAGATAAGGACTTAAAAACAAGGAAAGAAGCAGGAAAATGCACCAGGTACTGACATAATACTGCAAGGGTCCACGCCTAGATTGACTGCCCCGCAGGCATTGTGTCAAAATGCCGTATTTGGTGCAGTGCATAAATAGGTGTAGAATTGAATCGGAGTGACCAGTATACTTTTATGAAATATCGGTAAACAAAATCGTCTAGGCGAAATACCATACGCGCAGCTTTGAACTTCTTCTTGCTTTACTGTTGAAGTAAAGACAAGGCAGAAAAGTGTGTTTTCTGTTTAAAAAAATGTAGGTATTCTGCCTTCTGCGCGGAGGAATCCCTGGCAAAGAGGCTTTACAGAGTCGTCTAGGGTGGGCAGTAGGGTGAGTATGAGAGCTGTGGCATCAGCTCCAGAGTCCTGGATGCAAAACCCTTGTCAGCACAGGGGAGGGGGCGCACGGCACCAGTCTTTACAAGGGGCGTATGTATCCCTCCGGCAGCAGGGGCGGTGGCACCGGGGTCAAGGGTGTGGGGGTCCCACTGCAACTCAGACAGGCAAGGGGTAATTTTCCTTGAGTACACAAAACGGCCCACAGCACCCTTGCCACGCGCCGGAGCACACCTTTGAATACCGGCAGCGGGTGGATGATTGCACTGGAGGGGAGGCGCGCTACATTGCACGGCTTTCTAATTATTTCTGTATGAAGTAAATACCAGGCCAACCAGACAAAAATATAGGGTTGTTCTCCGATAAGGTATGTTTCAATCGGAGCAGCACATGCCTTACCTATGAAAAGCTGGGTGAACGCAGGGTGCGGCTGTAACACAGTCATACCGATGCGTCTGTAGGGTCATCAGCCCAAGCACTGCACGCAGCGAGACGTATGACGCGATTACAGCGAGAAGAAAGCGCGCGCCCGAGGACGGCCTCAACATTTAACATTTACAGCGGACAGCAGTGCTCTTATCCCTTGTTTTATTCATTATCTCAGATTTTTTTGCGAATTGCTGCGCTTTCTGCGACCATTTGCCGTCTTTGACATGAACAGGATGGACCAGCGCTGGCGTCTGCCCATCCTGCCAAAAACCAACGTCCCTGGAGTGAGTATTTGTTTAACATGACCAAGCAAACAGCCTGGAAGAGGCAGTTTCTGCACCATAATCTGTCGTGTCACCCTGATTTTAAGATTAAGTAGGCAGTGGTATACAAAACAGTACAAAAGGACACACACAAAGCAACAAGACGTGCGCGTGCACTGGCAAAAACGAAACCTGCGGTGGGGCGGGACTTCCGTCTTTTGCCAGAAGCCCGCGCCCATGGAGTGCCTGGCCAGAGAAGCAGTGGAGACGCGGGGCTCCCATGCCCGAGGGAGAGCCCCGCGGAGGCTGCAGAAGTCCGGAGTGGCGGTGAGTGGGGCTTAGTTGTAGGGGGGAAGGGGGGGTGGTGGGGGGGGTCTCGGTGCGCTTGTGTGTGTGTGTCTGTGTGTGTGTGTGTGTGCGCTGGTGTGTGTATGTGTGCACTGGTGTGTGTATGTGTGCGGCGGCGGGGGGTCTCTGTATGTGTGCGTGCGTGTATGTGCGCTTGTGTGTGTGTGCGCTGGTGTGTGTATGTGTGCGCTGGTGTGTGTATGTGTGCGGCGGCGGGGGGTCTCTGTATGTGTGCGTGTATGTGCGCTCGTGTGTGTGTGTGTGCGCTGGTGTGTGTATGTGTGCGCTGGTGTGTGTATGTGTGCGGCGGCGGGGGGGTCTCTGTATGTGTGCGTGCGTGTATGTGCGCTCGTGTGTGTGTGTGTGTGTGCGCGCTGGTGTATGTGTGCGCTGGTGTGTGTATGTGTGCGGCGGCGGGGGGGGGTCTCTGTATGTGTGCGTGCGTGTATGTGCGTGTGTGTGTGTGTGCGCGCGTGTGCGAAAGCAGGGGGAGGTGTGGCTGTGTGTGTTGGAGCTTCCCAGGAGACAGGAGATGTGCACACGCGCCCGCGGCCCGCTCCGATCCGATCAGATTCTTGAAGATGCGCGTGGCCATCTCTTGTCTCCTGGGAAGCTGAGCGGTGACTATAGGTCTCTGGCGAGACAGCGCTTCGCGCTGTAATCGCCACGAGACATAAAAAAACTCACAGCCACATTTACTATTTGACTAATTTTGCCTCAAGTAGTAAGAAAACCTACTCTAAACAAATAGGTATGGGCACATTCACATTGGAAAGAAAAAGCACTAGTTCGCAATTGGTAGGCAAATCACCAAAAGATATGTATCCTATAAACAGCTGGTCCCATTAATGCGGAGGCTCATAAGATCAATATTTTAGGCCTTAAAACAAAAGTCAACAGAAGAATACTACTGGCAACATTATTCAAAACGAGAGAAAAAAAATGCCTGGAAAAAAACCATAACTAGGAAGAAAACCTTACCAGTTTGCTACCTCTTTTTAATTCCTTCTGAACATCTTGAAAAGAAAAACCAGCAAGGTCATCACCATCAGAATGAGAGGACACCAATGCAGATGAAAAAAGCTGAAAAGCATATAACTTGATTTTATTTGCCATGTAATTTACAATACAAAGTACAACTGCATAAAAGGACTCGTTTTAACAACAGAATTAGATCATGACCCTTGCAACTCTCACACCTTTGGACAGCACCACCACATTCCTGGATGGACCTAGAGGCGTAGTCTATATTCTTCAACCACACTCCTTCCTCAATCCCCATCTCCTTATATTCTCTCAATCTCAAATTTTTCCCACCACGCCATTTTCTATCTAAATGAAATCAATGCCCAAGGGCTTCTAAAGTAGTTACTAGGAGATTGTACTAGATTGTACTCCTGGCATCATCAGAGGACTCGAACTGAGAGAATCAGGTTCTAAGAATGAACTCCTTTTTTTATTCAAATATACTTCGTATCATACATGAACCATGCAACATTCTTATATGTGCTCAATGCCCATGGGCTTTTAAAGTAATTACTAGGGGATTGTACTCCTGGCATCATCAGAGGACTCCAACTGAGAGAATCAGGTTCTAATAATGTACTCCTGTTTTTATTCAAATATACTTTGTATCATGCATGAACCATGCAACATTCTTACATGTGCTGGCGAGCAGCGTCTCTTATGATTAAGCATCCTGTCCCGCACTGATTTTCATTTTAAGTTCATGAAAAAAGTGCAGCAACATAAAAATAAAAGTAAGAGCATGTAATCTATATTAGCCATGGAGGCAATATGGCAGGCACACACTTCCATCCATGGCATCCAACATAGTAGCACACTACCCGTACAATAAAGTGGGTAAGCGCATCAATGGGGGTAAGAAGAAGAACATAAAAGCATTTAAAATGCATTACAATTGGAGGTTGTTTTCAATGGGTTCAAACCCATTACTTTACTGAGTCAATTTAAGAGAAGATTTAAACGGTACTTTGACAATTGTAAGACGCATCAGGCTGAGTATCCAGGCACTGTACATTTACGTGTTGTTAGACGGATCTAAAAAGCAGCATATGCTGCAAGCGCAGTTTTAAATTCACGAAATGTAGCACTCCAACAAACGTGGGACGAACAGTAGTAGAAATCATGTGAAATACCCATAATCAATAAAGTATTTGGACTTTTGCAACTTTAGGGTCCTATGACTAAAGTTCATCTTATCTGGTTAGAAGGAATTTTTGTTGTATGGTGTTGAAGACTTTCGTCATCCAGTGAAACCACTGCTTCTTTATTTTACTGGGTCTTAACCAGAAGATGAAGTATACAGCAGAAGATGAAATATACAGCACACGCTGGTATTGGAACAACTCCCAGCACACTACCCAATTGATCTTTGCGTACAATATCCTCTGGCATTAAGATACATATGACCATGCTCAGATGTTGGTGCTACTGCAACTGTTTATAGAGGTCTGGATGAAGTACAGTTCTGTAGGTTTCTGTTAGTTTTGTTGAGCACTGTTAGACCTGTCTGCTTCTGGGAAGACTCTAACCACCATGATTTATTTTTGTCCCCCTTAGCCTCCCAGACTTTCTATTTTTATTTTTACATATGTCCATCAGGAATTTTTTTAATGCTGTCAGGAGGCTAGGTGCTCCTTGGCGATGACGCCATTTTTCCCTCATAACCTGTGAGGCCTAGTCAGCCCCCTTGAAAATCTAGGGATCTCAAGAAACCTAAGATGGTGTCCACCAACTGCCATAACGGACACCACTGGAGGACAGGTCCATAGGTTAACATTAGGGAACTTTCTAGAATACCCTAGAGAATTCTGCAGGTCTCAGGCCACCCTATATAAGGCCAGTGACCAGCAGCCATTTTGTGCTGACCCCAGAGTAGAGGAGTGAGGCAGTGGTGAGAGGAGGTGGACACACTGAGAGCAGCTAGTTGTCATTTGAGGCTGACAGTTACTTCAGAGGATTGTTCCCCCTTTAGCCCTTGACCGATCCCTCTCTCAAGACAACAGTTATTGACCAAGAAAACAAGCTTCGTGAGAAGAAAAACCCTTCTGGATCAGCATTCCTGTAGAAACTGACAGGATCTACTTTCTGAAACTCAGTCTTATATGCCCTGCCCAGCGCTGCACCTACCAGGGTAGCGAGTCATTTGTGGTCCCCTTGGAGCACCTGGAGGAGCGAGTGCCCGATCTGTGAGGTACTTCTTCTGGAGCCGGGGGAGGAAAGCAGCAGCGTGTGAGGAGCGGCGCAGTGTGGTCCGTCTGCGGGACCCCGGGGGCACCAGGCGCGTCAGGAGAAGCGAGGAAACGCTTCCGCGCAAGCCAGTAGCGCGACCGCTTCTTTCAGCAGGAGGGGCCTAGGGTCGAGCAGGCCCAGGGGTGCAGTGTTCCCTGCGTGACGAGGTCCGGGGAGGAACACGCAGGCGCCGACGAGCAGCGCGACCTGAGAGGTGGAGCCATTGCGAGGAACGCGCATGCCCCAGAGATCAGCGCGTCCATCGGGTTGCCCGAGGTGGCGCCAGACGACTTTCCGGAGCGCCGCGTTGACAGCGGAACCCCCTACTTGTGAGCGCTTGCTGGAGGAACTAGCGCTTGGGCAACCGACCGCCCATCTAACCCCTGGTGATCCGCAGACGCAGGAAATCACCGCGTTAAGCCTGAAACGAGGCCCCCTAGCCAGCGCTGACAGGAGAACGCGCGCTTGGGCTGAGGAGGCCGGCAAGGCTCTTCCCACGTCAGTGCAGGGAAGCAGCTGATCGGGGGAGCTTGAGAGGCGGGTACCAGCTGAAGGCCTATGGACTGTGGCATATCTGCCACCCAGACAGTAAGGAGAGTGGGAGTGTGAAGAGGGAAGTGTTGGGTAAAAAGGGATAAAAGGTTGACAGCTATTTTAAACAGGTCCATAAGCAGAGAAAAGGGCCTTGACCTTTCTACTTCCCTGGAGATTCATTCTGTGACAAAGGAGAGAAGGGGTTAGGCAACGTAACCCTAGATGTGTTAACATAACCAATGAATTGGTAGGCTGTAGTAAAGAGTTATTGATGTCATTGTGTATTAATGCAAAATACCCCTGTAGAGTGTGAAGTCTAGGAGCTTCAATTAATTATCCAAGAAGTTCTCTGAATGTACTGCTGAATTCTGATAAAAGTATATGATTTACTGCTTTTTCCACAGCTGGAGGAGTGAAAACTATTTTCTCTAGTAAAAGTGCAATGTTTATTCCTAAAAGCAATTGATGTGATAACCTGTATGCTTTCAAATCCAAAGAGCCATATTATTTTTATAAAAGGTAACGGTATTTTTGCAAACAAAGGTGTTGTGTCTTTATTTTAGTGGTTCATCAATGTGTTACTGTGGGTAAGCTGTGTAAGTACTTAGCCAACGCCTGGAGTTAGCTGTAGACCACTACTGTGCCAAGCTACCATATGTAGGCTTGGGTAATCTAGGTCCAACATAATTGGTGTTTCAGCGGTGGGATCACGGATTTGTACTTACACTCACTTATTAGTAACACAGTGACAACCACGAGACCCCACCTGGAGTTTTCTCCCTGCGGCCCTCTTAATTTATATTTTTGATTTTTCTAAATTTACTTCTGGTGGTGGGTGGAGGTTAACCTCAAGTCACTTCGTGGGTTTCTCCTGTGAGTAATTTTATACCATGGCAAAGCTGGAGGTGAATCTTAAAGAGTTGGAAGCCAATACTGTGGCCCAACTCAGGGATTGGTGTCAGCAGAACGGGGTATTTTTCAATAAAGGTGCCAAGAAAGGAGAGTTGCTGACAAGCATAAGGGCATGGTTGGAAGCTCGCCTAAGGGAGGAACCAGAAATGGAAGTGGGTGATGGGGACACTGTTACTGAGGCTGCATTGCTGAACCAAATGGGGAGAGGGAATCTTCTGACAGGTCCCAGGTTACCTTCAAGGGCAAGCAGCAGTGTTTCAGACAGGGGCTTAACCGAAGCCGAGCTGGAAGATAGGAGGGAGGAGAGGAGGTTGAAAATAGAACTAGCCAGGATGGACATGGAAAGGGAGGATAGGAGGTTGGCACATGAGCGAACCATCAAAGAGATGGATTTACAAGCCCTAAACCGAGGATCCCCCAAATCAGAGAATGGTGGCAGCGATACCCAGACCAACATCAAAGAACCTAGACCGTACCTACCAAAAGATATTATGGCTTGTTATGTACCCAGTGACGACATTGCTAAATGGCTAGCCGCCTACGAGGTCTCGCTAAGGGCCCATGGGATTCTGGAAGTCCACTGGGGAGGTGGGTTATACAAATACATGCCCCCCACTGGCAGGGATACTTTGTTGGCTCTTGACCAGAGTGAACAGACCTACTATCCGGCTATGAAATCAGCGCTGCTCAAGAAGTTTGGGTTGACCCCTGAGAAATATAGGCAAAAGTTCCGGGGCAGCTACAAGCTGGGCACGCAAAACTGGGTAGATTTCTTGGACTACTCCAGGAAGGCCCTGGAGGGTTGGGTAAGAGGCAGCGATGTAGGGGACTATGAGGGACTATATGACCTCATACTCAAGGAACACCTACTCGAGAAGTGTCTTCCCGAGCTAAGACAGCATCTGGTGGACAGCAAGCTGACCAGCCCCAGGAAGCTTGCTGAGGAGGCGGACATCTGGGTTAGTACCCGGGTGTCGACTAAGGGGACTGGAGGGAATTCCCAGAAGCAAGGACAGGGCGCCCCCCAGAGGAAAGAGGGAGGGGAAACTAAGAGGGAGTTCTCAAAAGGGCCACAAAATACTTCGCAAGGAAGGGGCAGAGGATTCATCCCCAAGAGTAACCCCCCTCGCAACCCTACCCCTGGCCAAAGCCAGCAGCCAAGGGTTGTTCATTGTTTTGAGTGTGGTGGTGTGGGACACTATAAAGGAGATGTGAGGTGCCCAAAAAGACCACCCCCTCCCACTGGAGGAAAAGCCCCGGGAATCACTAGTGTAGTGCTCGGGGAGGAGATACCTTTGGTTAATGGAGGGGAGCGGGCGGGTGTCACCTTAGTGTCCCTGGGAGACAAAGAGATGGTTCCCAAGACCCAGCTGCCCTCTAATACTACTAAGTATGAGCAGTGGGTCACCATCAATGGCCGAAGAGGGGAGGCTCTGAGAGACACAGGAGCCAGCATGACTATGGTAAGGAGTCAGCTGGTGTCTCCAGAGCAGGTCATCCCAGATGTACTCCATCCCGCCGTAATGGCTGACGGCAGATTGGGCCACTATCCTGTGGCTCAGGTTCCCTTTGAGTGGGGAGGGGTTGCAGGTCCACTTCGAGTTGCCGTAAGCCCTGCCGTGCCTGTTGACTGCCTGTTAGGGAATGATATGGAGCACAATGCTTGGAGGAGGGTGGAGTACCAGACTCACTCTGAGATGCTGGGACCCCCTGACTGGACTTGTGTCAGCACAAGGTCCGCGACTGCCCGAAGGGGGAGTTCATTGACGCTGGAGCCTGGAACAATGGCCCAGCCGGCTGCCAGAGAGGAGAAGGACAGGAGGCCGGAGGACCCTGCCTCGACATCTCCACCTCGTGAGACAACTGGACCACCTGCGGAGGTGGATCTGGAGTCCACCGGGGAGAATGTTGCTTCCCTGGAAAACCTACCCATCCCCACTGAATGGCATGTGGAGGGAGGTCCTTCCCGGGAAGAGTTCTGCAAAGCTCAGAAAGAGTGTCCTACTCTCGAGGGGCTGCGGCAACAGGCCAACGCCCAGGCAGCGGGAAACATTGAGGGGAGCTACCAGATTTACTGGGAGGATGGACTCCTCTACAGTGAGCCCAAGACACCTGGCCACGGTTCAGCCAGAGCCTTGGTGGTCCCTCAATGCTTTAGAGCCTTTCTACTGGAACTGGCTCATGAGATACCATTGGCAGGACACCTAGGACAGGACAAGACCTTTGCCCGGCTTGTCCCCCATTTCTACTGGCCTCGAATGAAAGTGGCGTCGGATACATATTGTCGGACGTGTGTGTCTTGCCAAGCCAGTGGGAAAACTGGGGTGAAGCTAAAAGCTCCCCTGGAACCACTACCCGTCGTTAGCACCCCCTTTGAGAGGGTGGGCATCGACATTGTAGGGCCATTGGATCCACCAACTTCAGCTGGACATCGGTTCATACTGGTTTTGGTGGATCATGCCACCCGGTACCCAGAGGCAATACCTCTGAGGACCATCACTGCACCTGCAGTGGCAAGGGCCCTGATGGGGATTTTCACCAGAGTGGGTTTCCCCAAGGAGGTCATTTCCGACAGAGGGACTAACTTCCTTTCAGCATACATGCGGGCCATGTGGAAGGAGTGCGGTGTTACCTATCGGTTTACTACTCCCTATCACCCACAAACCAATGGTCTTGTGGAAAGGTTTAACAAAACCTTGAAAGGTATGATACGGAGTCTTCCTGAGAGCCTACGAAAGAAATGGGACATCCTCCTACCCTGTCTCTTGTTTTCCTACAGGGAAGTGCCACAGAAGGGAGTGGGCTTCAGCCCCTTCGAACTCTTGTATGGGCACCCTGTAAGGGGACCTCTCAGCCTGGTGAAAGACGGATGGGAACAGACTCCCAGGAAGCTTCCCCAGGACGTGGTGAGCTACATGCTGGCCTTCCGGAGCCAAATGGCTAAGTTGTGGAAGCAGGCTTCAGACAACTTGGAGGCCAGCCAAACAGTTATGAAAGAGTGGTATGACCACAACGCTCACCCAGTGGAACTGGAGCCTGGACAGAAAGTGTGGGTAATGGAACCTGGAGAGCTGAATGCCCTCCAGGACCGTTGGACAGGCCCCTTTGAGGTTTTAGAGAAAAAGGGGAAGTCTACCTATTTGGTGGATCTTAAGACCCCAAGGCAGCCCCTCAGGGTGCTGCATGCCAATCGTCTCAAGCCACATCATGAGAGGCCCGAGGTTGTCTTAATGCTGGTGACCGATGGAGCAGAGGAAGAAGAAAGTGAACCTCTCCCTGATCTTCTCTCGTACAAAGAAAAAGATGGATCAGTGGAGGGAGTGATTCTCTCGCCATCCCTGACTTCTGAACAGCAAAGTGATTGCCGCCAGATCCTGGAGCAATTTTCTCCCCTGTTCTCCCTTGTCCCAGGTAGGACCCACCTGTGTACCCATGACGTGGACACAGGAGACAGCCCACCTGTGAAATCTAAAATCTACCGGCTGTCGGACAAGGTGAAGGCCAACATCAAAAGTGAAGTCGCCAAGATGCTGGAGCTAGGGGTGATTGAACCTTCTGGTAGCCCTTGGTCTAGCCCGGTGGTTTTGGTACCAAAAGCTGCCCCACCAGGCACCACACCTGAATTGAGATTCTGTGTGGACTACCGAGGCTTGAACTCAGTGACTAAAACTGATGCACATCCTATCCCACGGGCGGATGAGCTTATTGACCGGCTGGGAGCTGCCCAATACTTAAGTACCTTTGACCTAACTTCAGGGTACTGGCAGATTTCCCTTACTGAGGAGGCGAAGGAAAGGTCAGCCTTCTCTACACCTGAGGGACACTACCAATTTCGTGTGATGCCCTTTGGGCTCAAGAATGCCCCTGCCACTTTTCAGAGGCTGGTGAACAGGGTCCTTTCGGGAATGGAAGCTTTTTCTGCTGCATACCTGGACGACATTGCTGTCTTCAGCAGCAGCTGGGAGGACCATTTGCAGCACCTGCAAGCTGTTCTTCATGCCCTGCAACAGGCTGGCTTGACCATCAAGGCCAGCAAGTGTCAGATCGGACAAGGGTCGGTGGTGTACCTAGGTCACTTGGTGGGCAGAGGGACGGTGCAGCCCCTCCAGGCAAAGATTGAGGCTATCATCGCCTGGGAGCCCCCCAAGACTCAAACAGAGGTCCGAGCCTTCCTGGGCCTCACTGGATATTACCGTCGCTTCGTGAAGGGGTATGGCACTATTGTGGCCCCTCTCACTGAGCTTACTTCCAAGAAGCAACCCCGACGGGTAGTCTGGACGGAGGCTTGCCAGCGAGCCTTCCTGACCTTGAAACAAGCATTGTGTTCCGCTCCCATTCTCAAGGCCCCTAATTTTGCTAGAGAATTCATTGTCCAAACAGATGCGTCAGAACATGGCATTGGGGCAGTGTTATCGCAGCTAAATGATGAGGGCTTGGATCAACCCGTGGTCTTCCTGTCCAGGAGACTACTCCCCAGGGAAAGGAGGTGGAGTACAATTGAGAGAGAAGCCTTTGCGGTGGTTTGGGCTCTGAAGAAGCTGCGACCATACCTGTTTGGTTCGCACTTCCTAGTTCAGACTGACCATCGCCCCCTTCGTTGGCTGATGCAAATGAAGGGGGAGAATCCCAAGTTGCTAAGGTGGTCCATCTCCCTACAGGGAATGGACTTCAGGGTGGAACATCGACCTGGGGCAGACCATGCCAATGCAGACGGTCTATCTAGGTATTTCCGCCTTAGTGATGAGGACTCCCAAGGGGTTGGGTAGTTCTCCCCACTTTCAGCTGGGGGGGACGCGTGTTAGACCTGTCTGCTTCTGGGAAGACTCTAACCACCATGATTTATTTTTGTCCCCCTTAGCCTCCCAGACTTTCTATTTTTATTTTTACATATGTCCATCAGGAATTTTTTTAATGCTGTCAGGAGGCTAGGTGCTCCTTGGCGATGACGCCATTTTTCCCTCATAACCTGTGAGGCCTAGTCAGCCCCCTTGAAAATCTAGGGATCTCAAGAAACCTAAGATGGTGTCCACCAACTGCCATAACGGACACCACTGGAGGACAGGTCCATAGGTTAACATTAGGGAACTTTCTAGAATACCCTAGAGAATTCTGCAGGTCTCAGGCCACCCTATATAAGGCCAGTGACCAGCAGCCATTTTGTGCTGACCCCAGAGTAGAGGAGTGAGGCAGTGGTGAGAGGAGGTGGACACACTGAGAGCAGCTAGTTGTCATTTGAGGCTGACAGTTACTTCAGAGGATTGTTCCCCCTTTAGCCCTTGACCGATCCCTCTCTCAAGACAACAGTTATTGACCAAGAAAACAAGCTTCGTGAGAAGAAAAACCCTTCTGGATCAGCATTCCTGTAGAAACTGACAGGATCTACTTTCTGAAACTCAGTCTTATATGCCCTGCCCAGCGCTGCACCTACCAGGGTAGCGAGTCATTTGTGGTCCCCTTGGAGCACCTGGAGGAGCGAGTGCCCGATCTGTGAGGTACTTCTTCTGGAGCCGGGGGAGGAAAGCAGCAGCGTGTGAGGAGCGGCGCAGTGTGGTCCGTCTGCGGGACCCCGGGGGCACCAGGCGCGTCAGGAGAAGCGAGGAAACGCTTCCGCGCAAGCCAGTAGCGCGACCGCTTCTTTCAGCAGGAGGGGCCTAGGGTCGAGCAGGCCCAGGGGTGCAGTGTTCCCTGCGTGACGAGGTCCGGGGAGGAACACGCAGGCGCCGACGAGCAGCGCGACCTGAGAGGTGGAGCCATTGCGAGGAACGCGCATGCCCCAGAGATCAGCGCGTCCATCGGGTTGCCTGAGGTGGCGCCAGACGACTTTCCGGAGCGCCGCGTTGACAGCGGAACCCCCTACTTGTGAGCGCTTGCTGGAGGAACTAGCGCTTGGGCAACCGACCGCCCATCTAACCCCTGGTGATCCGCAGACGCAGGAAATCACCGCGTTAAGCCTGAAACGAGGCCCCCTAGCCAGCGCTGACAGGAGAACGCGCGCTTGGGCTGAGGAGGCCGGCAAGGCTCTTCCCACGTCAGTGCAGGGAAGCAGCTGATCGGGGGAGCTTGAGAGGCGGGTACCAGCTGAAGGCCTATGGACTGTGGCATATCTGCCACCCAGACAGTAAGGAGAGTGGGAGTGTGAAGAGGGAAGTGTTGGGTAAAAAGGGATAAAAGGTTGACAGCTATTTTAAACAGGTCCATAAGCAGAGAAAAGGGCCTTGACCTTTCTACTTCCCTGGAGATTCATTCTGTGACAAAGGAGAGAAGGGGTTAGGCAACGTAACCCTAGATGTGTTAACATAACCAATGAATTGGTAGGCTGTAGTAAAGAGTTATTGATGTCATTGTGTATTAATGCAAAATACCCCTGTAGAGTGTGAAGTCTAGGAGCTTCAATTAATTATCCAAGAAGTTCTCTGAATGTACTGCTGAATTCTGATAAAAGTATATGATTTACTGCTTTTTCCACAGCTGGAGGAGTGAAAACTATTTTCTCTAGTAAAAGTGCAATGTTTATTCCTAAAAGCAATTGATGTGATAACCTGTATGCTTTCAAATCCAAAGAGCCATATTATTTTTATAAAAGGTAACGGTATTTTTGCAAACAAAGGTGTTGTGTCTTTATTTTAGTGGTTCATCAATGTGTTACTGTGGGTAAGCTGTGTAAGTACTTAGCCAACGCCTGGAGTTAGCTGTAGACCACTACTGTGCCAAGCTACCATATGTAGGCTTGGGTAATCTAGGTCCAACAAGCACCATTATAATTGGCTGGCTTGTTGTCACTTCTCTATGTTGGACTCAAACATTTTTGCACACTTAAATACTACCATGGTCGCCAAAAACCTAATTTGGGGTAACAAAATCTCATTCCATAGTCAAAGAACCAGTAATCGGTCCAGAGAATGCTACAGGTGCACATTTCAGACTATTTCAAACATCCGTGAATGAGGGCCCTAGGCGCACCTTACATTTGGGGTATATTTGACAAGCATACATTCAGTAATATTACACCACCCTTTCTATTGCTGATTAGAGTTTTTTATTTTGTTTTTAAGAATTTAATTTCAATATAGCTTCAACAATCCACAGTATCAGTGACAGATATGAATCTTTCAACATGATTCAGAGCAGGTGACTCACAATGCGCATTACGTTCCTACACCTACCTCCTTTCCTCTGTTTAATTTGGATCTGTACGTCGAATGCCCTTTGAAATACACCAACAATGTGTGTGCTTAGTGGAATGCCTCCATTAGAAACCTACCACCCACACCAGTGCAATTGTGTAATACGCGACTCTGCTTTCCAAACTTTTCCCATGTGTTTGCTGTGAGTGCTTCTTTTTTCTACCTTCAAGTGTGGTTTGGAGGCATAAAATATCTTTTCCCATAGCTGCATCTTAATGGAGCGGAGTCAGATACTGGTCTCCCTGTTTATGCTTGCTAAACGTCTGCAAACGTTCAAGTCCAATGACCCAGTAATTTGGCCTCAGATGTATGTGTTTTTTCACTTATGTTTTCCCTTCATATTTTAAGAAATTCCAGTGTCTCGGTGTTATTCTGTGGTTTGTGTTGCCTGGGCTCAACCGTAACTAATAAGGCTGATTAATAGAGACCTACATCAAGTTTAAATATCTTCTCCAAAATGATTTTTAAATTACATTTGCTTATGAAATCAAGGAAGAAGATGGTATGGTCTGTGTTATGGGCATTACTCCTCCAGACATATTTCCAACTGTTTTGTTCATCATGTAGGACTCTCATTCACAAGATATTGTTTTTGATGGGAGGGATACCCCTAAGGGTACTTTATTTTTTTAATTTAAGAAGCTTATAAAGCGCACAGCTACCCCCATGGCGGGGGTGTCCCGGCGCTAACAGATTACAAGCTAGGAGAGTGAAACTGCTAGAAGGAGGTAAACAGCCAAGTTTTAAGTTTGCGTCGGAACAAAGGCTCCGTCTCAGTGAACCTCAGATCCAATGGAAGGCTGTTCCAGAGTTTGGCAGTGATTACTCTGAACGCTCTGCCCCCACTCCTGGAACGGCGGAATCTAGGTACCACCAGGAGGCGGAGGCTGTTTGATCTCAACGTTCTGACAGATTGAGAGAGTTTAAGTCTCTTTTGCAAATAAGCCAGACCTGACCCGTTGAGAGCACGGAAGGCCAGGATAAGAGCTTTAAACTGGTTGCGGTGGGAAATAGGAAGCCAATGAAGTTTTCTCCGGTATGAGGCTGCTACTTTTTTTGCATATGTGGTGTAAGCAGGGCAAATGTGTTCTCTTCATATCTCAATTGTCTTGATATGTTCCTATTTAAGGTATTCAGGAACCATTTGTCCAAAAAAACAGCAAGTTGTATGTCACTGCTTCAGATACGTTCTTGCTTACTCTATTCAGAAGGGGATTAAATCCCGCCCATTCATTACAATACCCTTTTTCATTTACTTGTGGCCTGCACATACATTCCACAAATTCAGTTTACTGGCTACAGTCTTTCATGTTTTTGTAATTTCCTTTGTGTATTAGAAACTATGTACCTTATTCCCCTATGACCGATCACTCGTGTCCTCCCCTTGTTCTCACCTCTCCTGTTGTGAATTTACTTAATTTGTAATGATCACTTTTCTTAGCAGATATGGGGTTGGGAAATCAAGTAAGTATTTTTTTAAGTCAAGGAAAACAAGACTTTGAATTTATTTTGTGCCCTGGAAAAGTAGGTACACCCCTGCAACACAAGCCCTTTGGCTTCCAGTTCACAATCTGTTACTAAAGCAAGATATGCATCCCAACCCTTAAGATGTTCAAATTTCTGCATACTTTTCATTAACACAAAATCATTACTGTTAGAGTGAGGGCAGCACTCTTAGGAGATACAGCGAGCTGTAAGCTCACCTTCCTTTGCTTACTTGGTTACAGTGTAAAAATGTTTACAAGTGCTGCAAAATATAACTATTTTGGTCTGTTAATAATGCACCCTTACTGCTGCTTTGCTTGATAGTATGGACATACATGCAGAAGAATGGTTACAAGCATTGTGCATTCAAAGTAAAATATTCCCCAAAAGTACTTGTAACTTAAAACAAGCAGTGACAAAGCCAATAGGTATTGCCTTGGCAACCTTGTGATTTACTTTGGAAAAACAAAACTAATAATAAGAAAAAAGGAACAATGTCAACACCTTCAATGAAAGTACAGATTGGCCTACCAGCCTTTGCACTGAAGAGTACTACTTCAAAGGCACATAAACACATCTGTAAAACCAAAATGCCTTATTAATAATAAAGAGAGCCACTGACTGAAAAGGACTGATCCACTTCCATAAGCTGCAGTGCAGCCTGCATTACACAGAACCAAAATGTAAATGGCACTTGACCAGAACAACAAATGAAGAGAGCTGACCAAAATCCCATCTATATATTATATATTCAGAGAAAATAGGTTATAGTGACACTATAGTTAGGGGCTGAAATGAGATATGTTAGTTGGGTGGGTGATTACCAGTAAAAGACAGTAACATACACCAAATATGGGTGTCACTTGACAGATATGCTTTGTGTCTGGCCAAATGTTATGTCCATTAACACTTGATTGGGATAAGAAAATTGGTTACAGGTGTAGCTGTTGAATTACTTCTAGTCCACATAACCTATATGGCCACTTTCACAATGACTGGATGGCGTCACTGATGTTGTAATTTGCGATGTTTTCAAAAACAACAAGCAGATGGAAGGAATGCTTGAATAAATCACAGCCACTGGCAAACCCTCAGGCAACATTCCAGACCATGTCACCAATTATGTCATTTAACATGTCATGAGTGCTATAATGTGTGAGGTCATAAGCAGGGCATGACTGTGGTGCAAGTAATAGTTAATTCACTAAACTATAACTGGCCGGTTATAGTGGTTTCTCTTTTATGACGGTCTTTCTAGTTTTGGCTGCGATCCATCTGTAGATTATTCAGAGCATGTGAAGTGTGTGGAAGCAGGAGGAGGCACTACGTAGATTTGTTGTTTCATGGTCAGTTGGATGTCGAGGATGATGCAGAGGTTACGCGCATGGTCGGTCGGTGTGGGCTACTGGCCCTGCGCTGCCTGCTGTCCCTATCCCTGTGCTGCTTGCTGATCTGGTCCCCGTGGTGCCCGTATCCAGGTCCCTGCCCGACGCTACCACACGATGCTTTAGTTGCATTAAACAAAACTTGCCTGCCTCATGCCCTTTAAAGCTAGGTGGGTCGTAAACGCTTTTTCATTCTAAGAAGTGAGTTGTGGTTCTATAATGTTTGGGAAGCATTGTGCTACAAGGAGTCATCAACAAAGGGCAAAACCAGTTTGAGCCAGGAAATGGGCCAGTTTGAGCCAGGAAATGGGCCAGAATCCCTACCTCTAACGTACACATCATGTTTCCAGTTCGAGGTCTTTCTCCTCACAATCCCGAGAATCATACAGATACAAAAATACCCTTCTATCGCTGAATACATGTCTCAGCAACCTAATGCATGTACAAGCAGGGCCAACTTACAAACCCTAAAAGAGCAGATGAAATACCTAATGTTAATCACTGCACATGCCATAGCATCACACCGCTAACACCATTGCCAAAGGCTTCAAGATGTACATCATCAGAAACTTCGTTTGTTCTCTTACCCTCACATATCAATTCACTAACACCACAAACCAACATATAAACCCCAAAAAAACTTTGCGAAAATCACTAACCTCGTTACAATGAAAATCATCCTTCGATCGTTCCTTCAAAAGCCACATCATAAACACAGACATCCTGGTGCTACCTGCTCTCGCTCCACACAGAATACAACCCTACCTCCCATAATCAGATTACAGACCCACAGTGAAGCCCTTGTTCTCTCAGACCTGGGTGTAGGCATGCTGTGCTTACTAGCATTCCAGACTCCACAATTACCAAAATGTAAGATCTCCTAAATGCTGCAACCTGATTTAAAAGACAAATATTTTAATCACCTCTCCACATGTTCCTTCATTGGCTGCCACGTCTGGCATGTATGATGTACAAGATAAGCGCAATCACCTCCAAAGCAATAATAGGCAGTGCACCAGCCTACCTAACTGGGAATTTCTATCACAGATGGCCTATCAAGAAAAGGAATCCTGAACTCACAAAGCTGGAATACATGACAAGCTAAACATCAGGAAACAAAGCTTTTCCCTAATGCATCCAAAATGTATGGTCTTTTCCGTCCATGCCTAATGGATAGAGTAAAACAATTCAGTAAATTAATGCACACCCCCGACATTATTAGAGCCCTAGCACCTAAATGCATAGCACAAGTGGCTTTTTGTCATCTTGTTAATTTTTTTACTTGACAAAGATGTCTGGAGCATTTTGTCAAACAGATATTTTACAAAAAGCGACACTCCAGCAGATGTGCAGTTATTGGGTAGAGCATAAACTAGGCTGACTGTTTTGTCTAGAATAACGATACACAATTGTGTACTTTAGCACAACTGTGTTTACGAAAGCATGATTTTTAACATGTGCATGTTTAAAACACAATAGTACGCAATATGCTGTAAAAATTTTGTTCTACAATGCAACTGTTTGGAACATATTTCTGTATGTGTGTGCACGGGATCATCTGCACAGTTAATTAAAGTGTGCAGAGCACCAATGTTCTGTAGTTACAAGTGTGAACAGTTTCAACTGCATACAGAACAGAAACAATGCGCACCGCAATAGGTATAAGTAAAAAAACAGCTATAACCTATGTGTTAGCACAGTTACTCAAGACGTGTTATTGACATGTGTTCAGCCACAATTCTGATCAAGCCTGCGTTCCATAAAAAGAAAAATTTTAAAATAAGGGTTATGTTTACAGTCAAATGTGTGTGTAAAAATATAGTCTATTGCTGCGCACCCTGAAAAACATTTCACATGGCTTTCCATAGCGTGATAAGGGATCAAGCAAGTTGAGCACTCTAAGAGAATTTGCACTACATAAAAAAATCTAAGAAATCACAAACAAATGTAAACCTGTTCAAACAAATAACGGATCAGCAACTCCGTAAAAGCACGAAAATATGAAAAATGGTCCTTTCTTAGCAGACAATCAAGAGGTAAAAATTATTAAAAGGTATATATACACACACATAGTAGTTTATGTGTAATACCAAGTTGAAAAGACCCAGGATCACTCGACGTGTGGATATAATCACTGAAGAATACAAAAAAAGTGATGGAGGAATGCCTGAATTAATCTCAGCCACTGGTAATTTGCCTGGCAGTTCGGGCTGGACAGTTCCCATTGGAGCAAGGTCAAGACTGATTTGTATATGGGTGGGTCCAAACTGAGGTGGCATGGTGCGTAAATAATGATTGTCTGGGGTGTGGCACTGAATAATTACCAGTGGGTGAGATTCATTCTAGAATTCATAAATGCAAGTCCATGTATGCTGTGATGGGAAAAAGGAAGCACAGCTTGGTGATACTACGTCTTTATAAAGATATTTTGAGTACATATTTGAAATTGATGGGAGTGGGTCCTTTCCTGTGGGAGAAGGATTTGGGGTTCCTTTTGGAGTTGCTCCTGAGAATTGCGTTTTAAAATTTTGGAGACTTCTAGCCACAGACCTATTTTTCTATAAGAGGACGTTAAGCAGAGATATTCCACATTTTTACAAGAGTTAATTTACTTTGAGTAACTGCACTGCCTTGTACGTAATGCAACAGAGTTCGTACAGGCATTTTGCTTCAAGTGGAAGCCTTTGGAGATCCTTTTGCACCAAGGTGATAAGTCTTTATGGCAGGTGTGTAGCGTGTTGACTGGAAAGATCATTCATTAAACAAGGGCAGTTTGCCTTTTAACTACTGCAAGAGCAGACCAAATAATCCAGGACCAAAGCACAGGTATGTTACAATGTAATAAATTTATATTTCTGGAACTAAGCAACCATCAACACTTGTTTAAGCACATACAAGCAATTCATAACAAAATATTGGAAATCAATAATCAGTCCCAAACAAACTGAAAATTAAGTAGAACCAAAACTGATGGAAGCCTATGTGTGATCAGTTAAGAAGTTACTGTAACAGGGATGGCCACTTACCATACATTTGTGATGTGCTGCAACCTTTCGGTTGCTAGATGTCAGTAAAATGCCACATTCCTTTTCTTTGTTGGACTTGCAAAATGCACATTTTCGTGGTCTTCCAATTTTCTTTGGCCCAATAGATGTAGACATGATGTGTTAGATGGTACAGGAATGCCCTTTATTTCTTTAAAAAAAAAAAAAAGACTGAAAAGAACCAAGAAGAATTATTTTCAAATTACTAAAGCTATTTACATACTTATTTTTAGTCTAGTTTACTTTTTGTATGGCCCTCAAGGGTGGTTGACAGTGGAGAAAGGTACCACAAATTAGAGAGACAGACAATTAAACAAAGTGCTTGAGCAAAGAGGTGGGTTTTCAACCCTTTCTGGTTCATTTAAATCACCATTTCAAAGTGTAGGTGCAAAGGAAAGGAATCTAGCATCAAACCATGAGTCTGTAATGATCTCCAACAATCACACTATTTCGAGATATAATTTGTTCGGAGAATCGGCCTAAGGCTCCTGGTTGGGGAAATAATAGTAATGTGCAAGTTGGATCCCACAGGAAAACTAGAGAAATAGCCTTCTTTGGTTGCGGTGTTATCATGACTATCTAATGTTAGTGACAGATGATACAAACCTATTCTTGTTTTATGCACTCCCAGTGATGCCAGCTTTCCCTATTTTCATGAATGGATGCCTGCAAACTCATTCCAGGACAATCCTAGGCACCCGTAAAACCTACTTGCAGCAGAAATGTACTTCATTAAAGGAAAAAAAACTTTACTATAACAAATCTGGCTGATGAAGGATTTTAAGCAGAATAATTGACTGCAAACCTCCTTATTCAAATGAGTCTATGTGATCTAGTCTGAAACTGGAGTAAGATGATGCTGCAGTGTTTCTGAAATTGTGGATTAGTCATTATAATCAAGTCAACTACAATCTGCAGATTTCAACGTTTTTTTCCAATTCAAACAGCTGAAAAGTTTCTGAAAACGCTACACACATGGGGCTATGCAGAGCCAGTCTATACCGAAATTTGGCTCGCAGTCTTTCAGCCATATTGAAGCATTAAAGAGGTGAGACTGTTGAAGGACAGGAGGAAGGGTTAATGCCTGCAGTATGAAACAAAAACCTCACACATTTTAATAAAATTAAATTATGATGTAAAAAATTATTCTTAGTCAGGAACATATTTTGCTTAACTGCGCATGCAAATTAATGTTTACATCACAAACCAAGTGTGAATTAAGAGTTCACAATTATGCCAAAAATGTACGGTCTGCGGTCTTAAATTTTAAAGTGCCTGTTAGTGAGATACATACTTAATAGGTAGGTTATATGTAAAACTGGTCAATTGGACTGTACCTTATTGAATAGAGGTGTTTCCAGAAACCTTATACTGTGAACACATAGTAAAACCAAAACGAAGAAAAGCTTTGAAACTACAGCAGAGTACAGTGTGAAAGAGCGGCTTCCTTGTAACAATTATTATAAAGGTTTATTTTCTGCCTTTTTCTCATTTTAGACTTTTTTCTATTTATTTTTCTTTCTTGATAGAAAGCCTAAATGACAGTAATAGTACCTGTGAGAATCCGTGCGAAATTATAATCAGGTGGTAAATAATACTATGAAAAGGATCTTCGGAATTTGTGGTGTTCATTATTTAAGAGTATAAGGCTTCTGTGTACTTTATGTATGGTTCTGACAGCTTTATTAAATGAGTGTGGGACAAACAATAAAATAGCTAAAGAACGATGCCACAAAACATCCCTAACAATTTCACGGTGCCTGGACGTAATTTATTTTCATGGCTCAAAAAACAAGCTTCTGAGGGCAGGTGCATGACAATGGTCAGTCAACAGGGACTTGAGAGGGAAAGAAATGCCACGACTCCCAACTGAATGGAAATTCATGTGAAAGTTCGGGGCGGTGGGTACTAGCAGCAGGGCTTCATACTTTTCACATAATCATACAAAAGGGGATTGTGAGCAATTGTCTTTCATGTATTACTTAAGCCCTGCATACATCAACTTCTGCAATATATATATACCACTTGTCATATCTACTGTATTGCAAACATGAGCTCTATATAACGTACGAGTTCAATCCCTTTATATGCCAAGAGCACGTGTTTGTGAGAAGAGCTTTTAGCAAGGCAACTCTGCTATATGTAGCTCTAAAAGCCCACCTCATGTAACCATTATCGAAGGACGTTCTAGCGCTAGACTTCAGTGTCCTGTGAAGAGCTAGCCCTTCACTCATAATAATGTATCCCCTGTGAAGAGCTAACCGTTCAATCATGATATATCAGTCTCCCGAAGCCCAAACAACTAGGGAAATGGGACGTGTATACACAGGATATTCCCAAGCTCTACAAACCTCTACAGACGAGGTCCGACACATAAATATATAAATCAAGGAGAGATGCTGCAAGACTTATTCTACTAAATGTGTTTAGGGGTGTAAATATCTTGCATCCCTGAGTCTTTTCTGGCTTCCACGTCCCAGTGTTTCTCACAGCATACCTTGCATTCTGACACGCCCTGCCCAATTACTCATGTCATTCCACATCTTGATCAAATTCTACTTTCTTCACTTTCCACTTTCACCTGGCTGCTTATTTGACTCTCTCCCATTTCTTCCTTTTATATTTGCTACTCGGAAGCCTATGGGACTTTTCTTTTTAGTTCAGCTTTTTCCAGCCTTTCTTTGTAATTAAAATGGTACCTACACTGGCTGGTACAAGAGGAGAGCAAAATAAAGCAGCACTGTAACAAAGCACATTGGACTCACACCCAAATGGTTCCTCATAAAGACCAAAAAGTAACAAAAATTAGACAATGAAATTCAACTTCACAGTAATGACGTTGCTAGTTATGGTCTCAACAGACCCCTGACACAGACAAAATAACCTCAGTACTATGTTACAATTGGTACTGTGATGTATGGTGTTCATTGAGCGCCACTAGTATGAAAACCTGCTTCTAAACCTGGTTGGTAATTCACTGCTACAACAATAGTTTTTCCCACTGAAGATATAAGCATAAAGGTATTTGCTGTTACTGTCTATTTGATGTCACTCTGAACCCTTCTGTGAAAAATATCCTGGGAATTAACTGTAACCCATCGATAATTCTGCATCTTATGTATGGCTTTCACTCAAAGCCACTGTTGTGAATACCAGATTATACATCTGGTTATTCACTGATATGACATTCCAAGAGTAGAAAACAAATATTTTTACAACTGTTGCCATGTCATAACAGAATTCTATGATGCTCTGATGCAACTCTCAAGAGGTTGTCAATGCAGCACTGGAGAGCAGATACTACTACTTTGGGAGGGAAGGAACCAAGGGTGGTGTGTGTGGGTGACAGGCAGATATGCATTTTTCTATTTAATTTGGGACAGGGAGTAAATGCCATATTATGAATGGCTCACCCATTGCTCCGCTGCCCCTGCATAGCAGTCGTAAGCAGGGTACATGATTTGGGGCGGAACATACATATTATAAAATTATAGATGGGTCAAAGGGGAAAAACAGTGATCTCATTTGCTTTGGGCTTCTAAGTGACAACATAGACAACTCAAGCTTTGCTCTTGTTATCTATATAATACATGGAATTCTGCAATTCCTGTAAAAAAAAAAAAAACTCCTTAATTTCTTTATAATAGGCGACTTGTGAAACACACAGTTGCCTACTATAAAAAACTAAAGGCAAAATTCAACTGTAATAACTTAATACAATTGTTTCTAATGTCACAATGCCTGCTACCAGAGCCAGCAGTCGATGAGAATGGCAGGTCAGGTCATGGAGCATAATTAAAGCCGCTGTTTAAAGAATTAAGACTAAATGCTTCTTTTCTAGCTGTACTGACAAACCGAATGTAAATATTTATGGCAACATGTTTATATTTTTTGCTCGGCATAGGTAATTATAATAAAAGTTAAATGAAACTCACTTGTATTAAACTGTTTCTCATATGTTTTTTGCAAAAAAAAAGCCAACTGCTGTTTTGATGTGTTTAATTTTGCACTAGGAATCCTATTTGTATTCTTCATTTTTGCAAACATGCTGTCTCTTTCACATGAAAGAGTGACGCACCAAGGATTTAAGTGGTTTGTGGGAAAGGTAATGGTGTGACCATGTATTACACCAACTGCCTTATATGCGGATATTTCAAGTCACTTCACAGCTCCATAAGCCTATAAAGGAACTCAGCCTTCAGCCTCGTTCTGCTCTATGGTGATGGACCTTCTCAGCGACTTACATTATCCTTATAATGTATGGCAGGGAGTACTTTATCCCATATATGATGTCACTATGAACCCGCTCAGTGAAAAACATCCCATTACTCACTAACTGAGCAATCAAGAATGGCACATCTACCCCTATGTTACCCTGCTTACGTGAGAGTGGTGGCACAATTAAGATTCGAGGGCAGACGCTGCACACGTTTGCGGATCTGTACCCTAAAGGCATCTTCCGCGACCTGGGCACGTGCGGGGAGGGACACCAGGAGTCATTTTCTGACTTGCTCTTATACCACTCGCTGAAGGCGTCCTGTAAAAAGATGTGGCCCCAGTTCCCCGAAGAACCATAGCAACTTGTGGCCCTTCAGAATCTGCTTTCTACACCCTCCCCCAGAAAACTTGTGTCCCGATTGTACAACTGTATGCAGAACCAGTCACCCATTGTAGTGCCTTCTTCACAGCAGGCTTGGACTGCGGACCTGGAGGAGCCCCTTACGGAGGAACAGTGGGAATTCTGTTGTGGTCAACTTACGATGTTATCACCCAATTACAGGCTGAGATTAATACATTTTAAGTTTTTGCACAGATATTACCGCACGCCAATATCGCTACACCGCATGGGTATTAGGGAGAGCTCTGAGTGTTGGAAATGCGGCTGCGAAAATGCCTCCTTTATACATGTGGCATGGAGTTGCCCGAGACTGGAGCAATACTGGCTAGACATCTTCACTGCTATTAACCAGATACTTCATAGGTCTGACTCACCGACTCCGCTGTTGGGGCTACTAGGCTGGGTTCATGACACATTACCCGCACACAGGAAACTGCATGCGATATTGCTCCTTTATGCTAAGCGACAGGTGGCGGTGCACTGGGGTAGGCGGGCGACTCCTTCATTTGCTGCATGGATTCGAGATGTGACATACGGAAACACACAACTTGAGCGCTACTGGGAATTGATGCCCTCCGCTTCCAGACCTAGAGACATATGGGAGCCCTTTACGCAGTGGACGCGAGAGCGTGCATCCTCTCCTGACTCTACACAATCACCCGCTGGAGCGATATCCAATGATATGGGGTGACCTCGCTTTCCCTACAGCTGCACTCATCTGAGGGGGCACGCCCTGGTGGGTGGCTGCATTTTCTGTGGGTACACTCAATATGATGGAGACCTGCATGTCTGGGGTCTGTTCTGCACCTCCTAAACGATGTGTCTTCTCCCCTCCCCCCCCCTGTACGAATAGCCCCCTCCTCCACCCCCTGCGCTTCCATGGTCCCCTTTGCTATTCGGTCTACTGATTATGCCGGTATGTCCGCTGTAAGTCGTCTCGCCCACAGACATTAATAATTTCATACGCCTGGCCGGACGCCCGTTTAGTGAATTTATCCTATGCAACAGAGTATAGTTTAACAATGGTTTATGTTCTGTTGGGGTGGGTGGGAGAAGGAGGATGAAAGGAGACTTCGGTAGATAGACGTTCCTTGATTCGAAACATGATGCTTTCTGATCTTTGGGCATTCCTATACTTACAAATAAGCTGTATTCATTTTTATTGCCAGCTGACTGCTGCATGCCTAGCTACCGAATATTGTAACCAGCTCTGACTTCTGCTGTACCATATGCCTATTGTTGATGATTCTGAGATGTAGCTGCTGTCTGCCCATTGAATGCTGTGAACTACAATTATATCCTTACTATTCATTACTTGTTTGATAGCGGCCTGCCTCAGGGTTGTCGGCATGACGCTGTGTAACTGCAATTTGGTCTCAATAAAAACGTTTTAAAAAAAATTTAAACAAAAAAAAAAAAAAAAAAAAAAGAAGAATGGCACATCTACTGTGTGGCCCAATAAATATTTTGAACACTACCAGTCAGCCAGGTCAACAGTCAACACAGATGAGTTTTTTTTCCTCTAAATCAGATGTTTTCAAACTGTGGGGCAAGAACCCCAGGGGGGGTGGAGCCCTGGGAAGGGGGTCACGCACTCCCCAGCCACACTTTGCCTGATTTCAAAAACATTTGCTTTGGTTTTGGAAAAGGAGAGCGGTCCTGGGACAGCTAGTTTCGATCGTTTGAAATACTTCTGCTGAGTCTCCTGTACTGTGAAAAGCTTTTGTATCAGGATGCCTGGCCACCTGAAAGAAATGCAAATATGCCCCATTGGTTAATCTGGAACTGTAAAGAGTGCTTGAGACCGGTGAATCACTCCAACCTTTGTGATGACAAAGAGTTGTTTTTTTGAGTGGTAGTGCAAGAGTTAACAACTGGGCTGTGAAGGTTTGCTTTTACTCATAACTGTACTCACACAGCCCTTGGTACCCCTAAGAAGGTGTTGAAGGGAGTTATGCGGAGTGGTGTGGCTCACTGGTTAGAGGCGGCAGACCCGTAATCAGAGAACAGCCCGGGACCAGGGTTCAATTCCCGACACGGCAGGGTCGTGGACCAGGGTCAAAACAGACTTGATAATTCTCGCCTCGGTGCCTACTCTAACCAGGGAACACACTCGGCAACTCTGGGTATTAAGCTTGCCTCATCTCGACAACGGCCTCCCACAGACGCCGGGGATGCCTGGTTTCACCTTGGAGATACCCAGAAGAGGACCATCTCACAGGGAAAACCAGGACGGGTTCCCCAGCGGTCTTCAACGCCGGGATACTCCTTGGAGTTGCAGTGCGCTTTACAAGTACACCCACATTTACATTTAAAAAATAAAATGCATTACATAAGCCCTGGTATTCCTAAAATCTAAATTTTGGAAGAACCATTTTATTTAAAACTATTTATAATTTTGTATCAGACTATATTTTACTGTGTGTAGTGCAATGCAAGTATAAAATAACGACTTACATACTTACAGTGCTTTCTGTCACAGGCTGTGATCACGTACCACTAAAAATACACTATTCTCCACTGCACCAACCAAGATTTAATTATGTGTCTCTCTGGTTACACACAGATCTATGCAGTGCATTAACTAATAGAGGTTTTGTAATGTACTACAGCGCATTTCCCACGGAGTAACAACTTTTACAATTTATTTTTAATTTACACTGCCCATTATTGTATATGTAGGTACCTGATGGTTAAAGACCTAAAAAACATACAGAATATTTTGGGGCTGATTTATGAAGGCTTGCGCCACCTGAGCACCAGTTTTTTTCGCTATGGGAGCGCGAGCGTCTCAACCATACCTATGAGGCGGCGCAAAGTCACCCTGCATTGCTTTGCATGGCCTCATAGATATGGAATAAGATAAAGCAGGGCAAGTCGCTGCCTTGCCTAACTCTGCATCAAGGAGGTGTTCCATGTGCGCTGCATGGGTGTTCCCATGCAACACCCATGAATTTGTATGCTGCCCCATATTTTTTTAAAACACTTAAACCTGGGGCAGCATCAAAAACGTACGTCTCCCCAGTGAAAACATTTCTCGTGTTTCCCTCTTTCCATGTGTGCTGTATTCTGCACCTGACATAGAAAGAGGAAAATTTCTCTCTGGATTTTTTGGGTGAGGGAAGGTGCCCTTTCTGCACTAAAACAATCCTGCCTATATTGGTGCTAGGCAGCAATTTGTGCGCCAACGCAAGGGAAAAGGACAGGAATGCACGTTATGTCATAAATATGGTCGTTCCTGCCCTTCCACATTGGCATAGGGCAGCGCAGCAAGAGGACTTGCAGCGCTGCCCGACCTCAATTCCTCACAAATGAGGTCCTTTGTTTTTAGCTACACTTTTGACCACGCCCACTGACCTTTGGTTTGCCAAACATTGTTTAATATTACTTCCCCACTGTAAAAATTAGTTTGTGTGGGAATTGGGGGTGTTTACGGTTGTTGATGATGAGGAGTACCTGGTTCTAGAAATTTTTATCAGGAGGGGGTCCTTACTCCTAAAAAAGTTTGAAAAGTGGGTCTCAGCATCAAAAAGTTTGAAGACCTCTGCTCTAAATGTTTACTCGTGAATATAATAGATACATGTACAGGTAAATTTAACATTTGCGTATTAAATACGTTCATATAATGTACGAAGGACGTTGGCCTGCGTTATTTCAGTTCTATCAGATATATATATATACACACATATATATGTATATATATATATATTCACTGAAAAAACCATAGGTTATAGACCATATATAGTTAGGAATTAGCATTTACAAAACCTTGAAAATTCACTGAAAAAACCATAGGTTATAGACCATATATAGTTAGGAATTAGCATTTAAAAAACCTTATTTTACTCACACAAAACCATTGAAATTCCATATATAGTTAGTTGCACTAACTATATATTGCGCACCCGCAATCCACTGCTGATCATGTCACATATTACATCATTCATGACATGGTCAGTGACATCACTGATGACATCACTGATGACATCTCAAATGACATCACTGATGACATCACTGATGACAACATCCAGTGACTATGTTTCTGTAAAGTTAAAATATGTCTTACATATTGAAGAATGAGTGGATGTATAAGTGTCTGGACGAAGGATTTAGTAGGTGCATGACTGAATGTATGAGTGAGTGATTAAATGTGTCTCACTGAGTGCATGGGTTAGTGACTAAACTGTCTTAATTTGTGCATCATTATGTCTGTTGTTCTGTAAACTGCTGCATGTGTTGATCAGTAGCTATATGAGTAACTATATGGGTTATTGATTGATTGCCCAAGTATTTGCATGGGAGACTGAGTGTGTGTGTGGCTGGATGGGAGGTGTGTGACTCTGTACAGATCAATGTGTACTTGTATCAATGATTGTATAAGAGAGTAAGTATGTGTTAGTATATGGTTGAAAACGTAAGGTGCTCTATGTTTAACTGTATAGAGTAGAAAATGGAAGTGTGATTGATTCTTTACAGGACTGACTAGGTGTGTGAGTAACTCCATGGATGAGTGGCAGAGTGTGAGTGTCTGTATAGGTGTATGAGTGCATATGATTGTGTTGTAAACATGAGTGATTGTATGTATGAATGATTGTATGGGTGAATGAGTGAATGTGTGTGTAGACGTAGGAATCAGTGAGTACGTATGTAGTAACTAGTATTGGTGTGTCAATGGTTTCAAAAATTATACTCTGTTTTTAACACTGGGTGAAACAGAGGTTATATTAAAATGTGAAGAGATGCATTGTATTGTCACATGAATAATATCATCAGTGATGTGGTCATTGATGTCAAATGAGATGTCATCAGTGATGTCATCAGTGATGTCATTTGAGATGTCATCAGTGATGTCATCAGTGATGTCACTGACCATGTCATGAATGATGTAATATGTGACATGATCAGCAGTGGATTGCGGGTGCGCAATATATAGTTAGTGCAACTAACTATATATGGAATTTCAATGGTTTTGTGTGAGTAAAATAAGGTTTTTTAAATGCTAATTCCTAACTATATATGGTCTATAACCTATGGTTTTTTCAGTGAATTTTCAAGGTTTTGTAAATGCTAATTCCTAACTATATATGGTCTATAACCTATGGTTTTTTCAGTGAATTTCAATGGTTTTTTAATAGCAAATATCATAAGCTGTCAAATGTCAAGTACGTGGTAAGTGAAAACATTTTCGTGTTTATGCACACTGATCTGCTTTGAATGGTGCCCCCCCCCTCATTTCTATTAGGAGTACTCTCTCTTTGCAGATAGTGAAAGGTAGTTAACGCAGGCCTTTGCCCCCGTTGTAATCCGTCGTGCCTGCTTCTCTCTCCATTTGATTGATTGTTATCCAAGTATTTACTGTTTTAGAATTAGTTCTCTTTGGTTCATTCTCTATTTACAAACAAACACAGAGTCGCAATACTCTGTTTAGTCTTTGCAGATAACGAAAAATCGTGTAAAAAAAAGAAAAGGAATCGAGCAAAATCAGTAGGCCACTAATGGGATCTCTTTTTGACCTCGCTAAAATAGAAACATTAGGAACAACCCCTCATGACAAATACAAAACTAGTGAGATGAACTGAACTCCACACAATGATGGCTGCAAAACAGCTCGGCTCCGCCACCCACCCCGCCCAAAATAACGATAAAGAGCGGCTGCCATGATTGGTTGCGGAATGGCCACGACGGAGCTACGAAATGATGCTGCTCTCATGCTAACCCCAGCTTCAGTCTGAAACATCCAGAAACACTGTAGACTACCAATTCGATCAGTTCCGGTAGCGCCCCAATGTAACCCGGTAGAGAAGAACTAGCCCTCCCCTCTTTGACTGATGGTTCTTGTTGCCTGTCCCTTCTGTTGTCATTTAACAGAACTATTTAGCCTGCTGAAAGGGGTTGTGTTCCGACCGCTGGTTGGTGGAGACATTTTGACTATATTCTGGACATGCGTTGTCGCGTAATGCGTCATATGACGCGCCGCGTTAGCGCATCCGGAAGTCATCCGGGGCGCGCAGCGCGTAACGTAAGCATAACAAGTCATGTGACTTGTTAATAAAACTTTTCATTGGTTCATTTTACTTTTCTTATTGTAATGATGAAAGGCTTGGTCATATGACCTAAAAATTACGCTTTTCATTACTTCCGAACATTATTTTTTCTTAAATATATGTTATAATGTTCCAGACTAATGTACTTTCCCGGAAATTTTACAACTGTCCTGCAAGTAAAATATATTCTTTTTTCGAGAAAAAGAGCGTTTCTTCGTCCCATGATGGAGCCGTTGAGCAAAAGAGGGTCGACCTGCTGTCTTAGTCGCCGATACGCCTGAATATGAGATTCTTATCGATCACTTTATGTTGCAGGAATAGAAAACACAACAGCCCTTGACCATTTATCTTTACTGCGTTCCTTCGTATTATACCTTTTACCCTTCATGTAATTGGTCTGCTTTATTTCACTTGCCTTTTAATGATTCTAAAACAGTGACTATTATTACAAACTTTACCAATGTATATACTACTACCATGTTTTCTTTTAAAAACCTTTATTGTGAAAATTTCATTATACAAATACGAGCCTATAACCACGTGGGCCGGCCACGGAGCAAACTGTAATCGTATGTGATGAGTAGACATTTACACTGTAGAGGAACGTAACGGGCGGGCCATTAGGTTGCAAGAACTAAGGTGTCTAACAGTTACGGAATCGGTGGACGTACATTTTATAATTAAAATACGACAGGGCCAGTTACAATAAAATTATCTAGATATACATTTGCGGGCAAGTACCATGGGTGACGTTAATTCGAACTTTCAATAGTACAGTAATCAATAACACATCAGAACTTAATATCAATAGGGATGTCGAAATATTCAATCAATTCTCGTCCCCGCCCGCCATGTGCTTCAAAACTGCATACGTATCTCGTGATTTCAAGGTTCTGCAACCAGTACACAACAAGGAGTTACGAGTCCCATTTATTCCGGCGCCATTTTGGGCGAGGACGGGCAGGTCCAGGATATAGTCAAAATGTCTCTACCAACCATCGACTATGATGATGTTCATATGCTGTATTTATTAGAGTAACACTCATCTGTCCACATGAAATTAATTTGCCACAATCTAAACATGTCATTTTAATCTTTCCAAAGTTCTTCTAAAAATTTGGGACCGTTTCCCTTGCCTCTGAAGCTCTCAGTGCCACTTCTTTGATGAATGTACTAGCAGGTCAGGGGTTCTCCTCCAAATCTCTCTTTTATGCAGCACTATAATTAATTGGTGCCACCTCTCCATATGACGATGCATGGTATAGTTACCACAACTATATTTTTTTTCGGTTCCTCTGGAGAGTTCATCGTGGCAGATGAAGCGTGTAACGTACCGGGCATTTACCTTTTTTTGCATGTACAGGAAAGGAAAAAAAAAATCGAGCGTCCGAGTTCTAAGGTGTCCCAGGGCCATTTTAGTGGAGGACATGATACAGCGATAATGCCCTGGATAAGGACACTTCCTTCGGGCACCCCACGCCGTCTTTCGGCGCAGCATTGTAGGATGGCCACACCAGTGCGGCAACTTGCTAGACACCACCTCGGTGCCATCCGGATCTCGGCGCCCCACTGCAGATGAACTGCCTCCACATGGAGAAGCGGGAGAGGCTCGTTTGCGCCGCCTCCCCCCCCCCTTCGGGCACCCCACGCCGACTTTCGGCGCAGCATTGTAGGATGGCCACACCAGTGCGGCAACTTGCTGGACACCACCTCGGTGCCAACCGAATCTCAGCGCCTTGTGTTGTCTTCCATTCCGAAAATATTGTTGGCAGCATTTTGAAAGGAAAGACAAACAGCCGTTTGTGGCCCTCACTACACCGTTCTCCTAGTGAGTCTCACATTGTTACATTTAGGAAGAATGTTGAAGAGTAGTATGTTGAAAATCTGAAGCCATTGTTATACAAACTCTCAACCAGCCTTGGATGGAAAAATCCTGAAGAATGTACAAACTGAAAACCAGTTTTTCTCTGTATAGCATCAGCAGCAACGCTTGAGTCAGCTTTGTGTGAAGCCGCCATTTTGATTCAATCAATAGCGTCCCCCTGCACACATTCAGGGACCTGGTCGTGTCTTCAGGTCAAACGGATTGTGGGACAAGATGCACAAAGGAAAAGGAAAAAAGTTCCGCCGGACCCCGGGAGGTGGCCGCCTATGTCATGGGCGATCTTAGGCCACACCAGGGCAATAGTGAAGCTGCAGCAGGTGCAAATAAGCTTCAGACAGTGTTACAAGCGCTGCTCAGAACTCTCAACTATGACACCACCTCGGTGCCATCCGGATCTTGGCGCCTTGTGCTGGTTCCGGCCTATTCACACATCGGTCCGCTACTGACGCCACCTCACAGGCCAACGGGGCACCCCACGCCGACTTTCGGCGCAGCATTGTAGGATGGCCACACCAGTGCGGCAAATTGCTGGACACCACCTCGGTGCCATCCAGATCTCGGCGCGTTGTGCTGCCTTCGGCCTATTCGCCACAAGTGCGCACGCAACTCAGCTGCATAGCGAGTGAAACACCAAGGGGCGCCCCACTGCAGCCGAGGAACCTCCATCTTGGGGGCGACGCACAGCATCACATTGCTTTCCAATGCAGTCAGATCCTCAAACAGCCCCCACTGACTGTCGCGAACTCACAGGCCAACGGGGCGCCCCACGCCGACTTTCGGCGCAGCATTGTAGGATGGCCACACCAGTGCGGCAAGTTGCTGGACACCACCTCGGTGCCATCCGGATCTTGGCGCGTTGTGCTGCCTTTGGCCCCATTCGCACATCAGTCCGCTACTGACGCCATCTCACAGGCTAATGGGGCGCCCCACGCCGACTTTCAGCATTGTAGGATGACCACACCAGTACAGCAACTTGCTAGACATCACCTCGGTGCCATCCGGATCTCGGCGCCCCACTGCAGATGAAGTGCCTCTCAACTATGAAACCACCACTGTGACATCCGGATCTTGGCGCGTTGTGCTGCCTTCGGCCTATTCGCACATCGGTCCGCTACTGACGCCATCTCACAGGCTAATGGGGCGACCCACGCCGAGTTTCAGCATTGTAGGATGACCACACCAGTGCAGCAACTTGCTAGACATCACCTCGGTGCCATCCGAATCTTGGCATCTCAACGCCTAGTGGTATCTTCCATACAGAAAATATTGTTACGCTACCTTTGGCCCCATTCGCACATCAGTCCGCAACTTAGACATCACCTCGGTGCCATCCGGATCTTGGCATCTCAGCGCCTTGTGGTGTCAGTCAGAAAATATTGTTGCGCTGCCTTTGGCCCCATTCGCACATCAGTCCGCTACTGACACCATCTCACAGGCCAACAGGGCGCCCCACGCCGACTTTCAGCATTGTAGGATGGCCACACCAGTGCGGCAACTTACTAGACACCACCTCGGTGCCATCCGGATCTTGGCGCGTTGTGCTGCCTTCGGCCTATTCGCACATCGGTCCGCTACTGACGCAAACTCACAGGCCAACGGGGCGCCCCACGCCGACTTTCAACATTGTAGGATGGCCACACCAGTGCTGCAACTTGCTGGACACCACCTCGGTGCCATCCGGATCTTGGCGCGCTGTGTTGCCTTCGGCCTATTCGCACATCGGTCCGCTACTGACGCCGCCTCACGTGCCAACGTATTTTCTCCGCATTTTATACCCTATGCCGCATAACAGGTCATGTGACTTGTTTATAAAACTTTTCATTGGTTCATTTTACTTTTGGTTTCCTAATGATGGAAGGCTTGATCATATGACCTAAAAACAACACTTTTCATTGGATGAAAACTTTTTTTTTTTCCAAACGATGAAAGCCCCACCTTGTTTCTGGATGTTTCAGACTGAAGCTGGCGTCAGCATGAGAGCACCACCATCTCGTAGCTCCGTCGTAGTCATTCCGCGAGCAATCATGGCAGCCGCTCCCCACCAGAAGCCTGCAGGAGTCGGGGCCCCCAAAACTTTTGATGAATTCTCAAGGCGGAGGGGACGCTTTCGAGAATGGGGTCCAAGACCTAGCAGACAAGCGTCCGATTTCCAAGGTGTCCCAGGGCCATTTCAGTGGACCAGGCCCAAAAAGGAAAGAGCCTGCCGCCATTTTGAGAGTCCTGTGACAGCCGCCTATCGCTGCACCGCAAGAGTGGGCGCAACTCAGCTGAATTGCGGCTTTTGACACAGTGGACCAAAAACGGACGGAATGGCAACTGAAACGGTAAAGGGGCGCCCCACTACAACAGATGACACTCCACCTGGAGAGGCCCGTTCACGCCGCCTCCCCCGGGGCGCCCCACGCCGTTATTCGGAGCAGCATTGTAGGATACCAAAACCAGTGCGGCAACTTACTGGACATCACCTTGGTGCCATCGTTCTGCTGCCTTGGAACTATTCGCACAACAGTTTGCTACTGAAGACCCACCCCCCGCGACGCCCCACGCCGTTATTTGCTGGGTGGCAACTTACTAGACATCACTTTCGTGTCATCTAGATTTCAGCGCGTTCTGCTGCCTTGGAACTATTCGCACAACAGTTTGCTACTGATGACCCGCCCCACGCCGGAAATCTGGACGTTGTGCTGCGTTGGGACTATTCGCACAGCCGACCGCTACTTCGTTGTTTTTCCCTAAAAATGTTTATATGTTATTACTATTTTTGTTTTCTTGTATATATTTATAAATTATTAAAGTTTTATAATCTTACTACTTTGTCGGAGTGCTATATATTTTTAATGTGACACATAATTGTAAAAACTTTGATGTACAAAGAGTCATCCCTGGAATCTTCCGCTTCACGCTCGGTCCCCTCCCCAATCACAATACAGGATGGTTTTCAGATAATAGCAACGCTTCTGCTGTGACGGATCTCATCGAGTGTGGGCCTTGATCTACTATAACTCCTTTGAAGAGGGGTGAATCTTTACAGCTGTGGCCATAAACTACATCTGCAGGGCTAGCTGATACCCTAGGACCAGCCTGGACAATCGGACACAGAGGAAAAGGAGTGTCAGAGGGTGCAGTAGTGAATAGGGCGAAAGGGAGGTGTCGGGCGGGCACAGGGTGTGATTCTCAGGAAAGAGCAGCGCAGATGGGGGGAGGTTTATTACCCATGCATAAGACAGAGAGCGGGGGTGACCACTGCCTGGGGGAGATGCTTGCGAGGGTGGGGAGCCATGCTAAGGATCGACAGCGTGCACAGAGTGGGTCTGGTCAAGGCATCTAAAATGGCTGCCGTGCACGACAAAAGTGTGGCATTTGAAAAAAGACAAGATGGCGCAGACAATGTTTTTCAACACTTCCTGATTTCCTTCGAATCGAACGTTAACAGACGTTGGGGCATATTACCAAAGTTAAGCGATATTTATCCCTAACGATGCATTGCAAAGATTTTTTTACCGTCAGAAATTATCGCAGATAAACCTTGCTATTATCAAAGTTTATCGCAAATACGATAAAAACCGACCGCAATGCATTAATATCGCTGAAAACTCAGCGATATTCATGCATTACCGAGCTAATCCTCTTAGCCATGTTATCCACCTCCCATAGGATAACATGGCTAAGAACTGCTCAGGGCAGCTGTTACTTTTTGGAGATATTCGCGCTTATCTCGAATATTTCCAAAAGTTGATAATAGGAGATAGCGATGTTAGCGACTGTTTCCAGTCGCTAACATCTTGGCATGCCCACTTTGCATGTCATTAGTGATAAATATCACTCACATGCAAAGTGGGGCCCAAGATGGTCGCTATCTCCTACTAGCCGTCGCTAACTGGTGTTAGCAACAGCTAGGTAATACAGATATAATTTTATCTCCGCGAAGCGGAGCGCTGTTACAGATATATATCTTGTTTTTGAACGTTAATTTCTCAAAATCCACTGGAGCACATATATTGAGACCTACAAAAGGCACATCGGGCTACCAGTCCCTAATATTTTACCAAGTTTCGTGCAAATCCATTCAGCCGTTCGATTATTATTATTATTATTTTTTTTTGCCCCGCGGGGCCCTTTTAAAACCTCCACATCAAACCTAGGGGATCAGCGAGGATCTACTATGCCCCCTTATGGTCATTTGCCCCTTCGCTTTGGCCTCCTCTTGTCTCTCGATCCTACCGAGAGACAAGATGGCGGCCGCTACGGACTGTTTGGAATGTTTACAGACACCGGAGAGCCAATCAGCTTCGCTTCGCAAAGCTCCGTAACGCGAAAAGTACGCGAAGCGGTGCGCTGTTACAGATATATATCTTTTTTTGAACGTTAATTTCTCAAAATCCACTGAAGCACATATATTGAGACCTAGCAAAGGCACATCGGGCTACCAGTCCCTACAATTTTGCCAAGTTTCGTGCAAATCCATTCAGCCGTAAGATTATTATTATAATTTTTTTTTTTTGCCCCGCGGGGCCCTTTTAAAACCTCCACATCAAACCTAGGGGGTCAGCGAGGATCTACTATTCCCCCTTATGGTCATTTGCCCCTTCGCTTTGGCCTCCTCTTGTCTCTCGATCCTACCGAGAGACAAGATGGCGGCCACTACGGACTGTTTGCGGCCACTACGGACTGTTTGGAATGTTGACAGACGCCGGAGAACCAATCAGCTTCGCTTCACAAAGCTCCGTTGCGCGAAAAGTACGCGTCCTAGGCCGCTGCCCGGTCCGCGCTTACAGATATATATCTTTTTTTAAACGTTAATTTCTCAAAATCCACTGGAGCACATATATTGAGACCTACAAAAGGCACATCGGGCTACCAGTCCCTACAATTTTGCCAAGTTTCGTGCAAATCCATTCAGCCGTTCGGGCTAAAAGTGAGGCCAACCGCCCTATGGAAATTAACATGGGAAAAACGCGTTTTGGGACCCCCCTTTTTTCTCGGCCCCCCCTTGACGAACCCCCCCCAAATTTTCAAAGGCTGCTCAGAAACAAAATGTGCCATTTTCCTGAAAATTTCAGCCAATTCCGTCCACAAACGGCAAAGTTATTAGACATAGAATTTTCAAAAATCCCATAGAGAAAAAATCCTAACTATATATACCTACTGGCGACCGCCAGTAGGTAATATATATGTATATATATATATATATATATATATAAACATTTAAAGGAGGATGTCACGCTTGAAAGATGTAAGGACAGTCCTTAACGTGTTAACAGAAAGAGCATCATAACGAATATAATAAGACATAATAATGTAGGTGCTAAGCAGTATGTGGCGAGGTGTTTTCCTAACAAACAAAAGAAGCCCCCAAGGGGGCAGAAAGGTGTGCAGCTGTTACAAGGCTCTGCATCAGTGCGTTTAAATGCTATGTAAGGCCCTCCTACTTAGGTGCCCTTTAAAGGGCGCGCAGACGAGGACGCGGGAACCCCCTGGGAAGACCCGATCCCAAGTCTGGCCCCAGTCTCGGCGGACTAGTTCTCCCCGTGCGTCCAACAACCCACCACAACAGGCATAAGGAGAGAGCGCGTATCAGCCCGCGGGGCAGCACATTTAAAGGGCTCGCCACCCTGCGCCCAAATAGAAAGAGCCCAGAGGCGATAGGCGAGAAGCTTACCTGGGCCCCCGGCTGACACGCAGTCACGTTGTTTGTTTCAACTGTTTTCCCAGCACAGCTCGGTTACTGGACGTTTCCTTTCATTCGGGTACGTTCGGCGTATTGACGTCACTAAGCCCGTGGGTAGAAAAGGAGGGGAATACTGCGTCGCGCGGCCTCTTTGATTTACGTAAGGCGTCATTACATTAACCCCAGGTTGAGCTGTGTTTAGAAGGAAATAAAAGACGCAAAACGATGAAAATCAAAAAGGGACTAGAAACAAGTGATTAAAAAAAAAACGCATAGAAGAACAGGAATAGATATCTACCTTCTGTAGTTAAGGCCAGCCTCGCATTGGGACAGAAAACAGACCCGAGTGGTACCAAAATAAAAGTGGACCCCGTTAGCAAATTTGGAAATAAAGTGCCCCCCCCCACCCCTATAAATTGAGCAGCTCTTAATATTTTGAGGCAAAGTATGCTCTGGATGATTTCTGAGGGGTGGGGCATGGCATCTACTTGTGGTTGTTTCAGGCATCATGTGTGGAAATATTAGGGCATTTAAATCTGTAAAATGTGCTATTTTTTATTTTAGCAATTTTATATAGTGCCGTTCTTTTATATAGCTGGAATGCTTCAGAGCGCTTTAAACAGCAGTAGCAGGATACGGTACGTTTCCGTAATTAGATTCAGACATTTGAACTAGTAGATGCCACTAGGACAATTGCAGCAGGTGGTCAAAGGTCGTACACAATTCAAGCATGGATTAAGATGGTGTGGTATGATTAACCAAGGTGTCAGTTGATGGAGCGAGGGTGAAAACATTTTTTGTGTACCCCTTGTAAAGTTGGCTTCCCATAACTGTAATATGTATTAATCGTGTGGTTTTAAAATTAACCAATGTAGAATAGAAAGCACACACACAAATACACGTGGGATACTAATATGCTTATGTTGCAAACTTAATCCATTAATTATGTGAAGTCGTCTTACTAATATAGTGCAGAAATGCTATAATCTAATGAAAGGCTTTGCATGAATGAATTTTAAATGTATTATTGTGGCAGAAATGATGGAGAATGGTAAGATAAAAATGCATATGTGGGGCTTTAAAGCTAGGTAATAACTAACAGGGTCATCTTAGAATGGGGGGAGGTAAACAGAAGGGCTATACTTCGAAATCGAACGTTTAATTGTATTTGTTTCTATAATAGTTCCCGTTATGGCCCATGCGCCCTAAATAAAAATGGAGGGTTTGCGAGACTCCGAGATAATGACTTTCTACGCTTGCGCGACTATGCTCGAGAGATGTGCAAGCAGTTTGTGCCTGTGCAGCGTGGGTCAAGGTCAGCATGGCCTGAAGAGCAGAATGGTGCCAAGATTGAGATGTCCGAGTCATGAGCCTGGGAACGTTTGGTGAAGTGACAAGTTAAAGGACACAAGTGATAAAATGTAATAACAAACAATCGGAACTTTATTATGATTATAACTATGACTTGGCGGAAATATAGACAATGAGGAGATGAGGTGATCCTCATCCACCCCTTGAATGGACCAATAAGAATTGAGTGTGCACCCTAAAAGTTTCACATTTTAGATAGATAGTTAGGGAAAAAGGGTATAAAGAGGTTGTTTGGAGGAAAGAAAGGAGCGTGCTTTTGAATTTATTTTTCGCACCACGACATGCTGTCGGACTGATTGCTTTTTCTATGGTGCAAAGACTTTGACATTTTCTTGACTTTAACTTTTAATGGGAACGGAGTCCTGATGGGAGGTGAACATCAAGAAAGAATAGAGAGGCTGTTTTTGGGAACCATTCTACGCTAACTCTGATTTTCATTGCCGATACAATTGGTAATATGTCTTTGACTTATTCTTCTGAACTATTCTGCTAATAAATGTAAACTGTTTGAATTTAACTTTCTTTTTCTTTAGGTGAATTTAGATGTTTAATTGTGTTCGAATTAAGGTTAAATAAAATAAGGTCATGCTAGGAGATTAAATCTTAAATAAAAATTAAATAAATGGAGAATTAAGCTGGTCTAGTTGTCCATTAGTTAACTTTTACTGGCTGATCCATTGACCAAACAGTGGGGTGTTTTAATGTTTCTTAAGAGTAAAACCATGGTAAGATCTAATAAACTGCAGATGTATATAGTATATAAAATTTAAATTAATAGATGAAGTAAGACACTCCGCTAATCCAGCAGCTCATCCTTTGGTTTTCACTGATCTTGGGAGCAGGGTGATTTGTGTGACTTAATAGCTCGCGGTGTCATGGGCCCCACTGACGAGTAAAGTGTGATAGCTCCTAGGATATATAGTGATGGTTTGGAGGATTGGTTTGGAGCAGCGCTGGATCAGTTTTTCTTGATAGCAGGAGTCTGGTTGCTATAGCTTAACTTGGACAAGTAATGTATATAGAGTTTTAATGTACAGAAATTATGACTAACATTATATGTTGAGTCTGTATTACGTTATGTGTAGTCGGAATTTTGAGGCTTCTGGGAAGTAGGAAGCTGGTTACTCTGCCTAGAAAGAGGAAAGTGTGGTAAGTAAGTCGCACATCACATAGCCTGTTTCAAAGTGGTAACATCGTCGTGTGTTACCAGTTAGGGACATTTTACGTGTAAAAGTGGTGAATGTATAGCAAAGGACACCTGTAAAATATTGGCTCTAAGCACAGGAGTCAAATGTACTCTGCATAAAACTTAGCCCTAAGAGAGTAACAGAGTTGATACCGGAGCTTGAGAGAAGGGTAAGTCAAAGTCAAAGTCAAATGATCTTTATTCGGATAAGAATATCCATAAAAGCACAGTTCATCACCACCAAACAGATGATACAATAAAATATTTTAAAACGAGTATATACACATTATCATGATCCGACATGCATAAAAGTACATTATATAAAATCAAAGGGGGAAGACGGGGTGGTTGGGCCTATCAAAGCTAGCAGCATATTAACATAGTGCAGATTATGAATTTTGAACCAAAGTGCAAAAACAGCAATATAGTGCAAATAGTATGTGTTAACCGGAAATGAAATATGCCTAGTCAAGCAGCATTAATACCATAGTGCAAGGCATAAGGTTCGGACCGGTGTGCAAATCAGTAATAAATAAAGTGCAATACTGTGCAAAGGGTCAAGCAATAATAGCAGCAAATATAGATGTAATTCAGTTTAGCACCATATACAGTTTTTCAATTAATGACGACTTCCAACAAACTAATTTAGCTTACCACTAGGAGATGTTACAAAATTATTTCGACACCTTAAGTTTCATTCATCGAGGCACGTGAGCGTACCGCAGCCTGTAAAAACATGCTTACCCGGAAGACCATATCATCACTTCCTAGCTGTAAAATTTCATGATATGCTAGCTTAAAATCAGAAACAGCCCGTTCCATAAAGTAGGGGATTAGATACTGTTTGGTGTACCTAATATAAAATTTACAAAAGAATAGGAAATGTAGCAATGTTTGTTTACTGCCGATGTCACATCGGCAGTACAACTTTTCAAGATTGCTGTTAAATCCTATCGGTAAGCAGAGCGAATATTTTATACTACCATCCCTAAGGCGAAAAAGTAGGCTCCTATTCCATCTCCCTATGTTTTTCGTAAGATAATTCTGGGGAATGTGATGTTGTGTGTTTGATACCTCTAAGAGGGGCATATATCTTATGATTGATGATTTATGGTGTTCTGTATTTCCTCTTTCTTTACCATACAAATCTTACAGAGCCCCCCTTAGTGACTTTATACTTATGCCACCCATTGTAGATGGGCAAGTAAAAAGATGCTCCTGATTCACGCTGGCTAGGCTGTTTTTAACTGCGCCAAGCCAAGGTATACTGGCACCCCTATCACACTTGAGACAATCTGTGATTATCTCGCGAGTTAAGGACGTAGCAGGGTTCAGCCATATTTTTAACCAAAATATGTCAGGACAGGACCTGATAAAATCCTCCACTTAGTGTAGGTTCAGTTCTTTATGGCATATAAAGTTAGGGGATGAGATTTGGGCCCCAAGGATTTTCCTATAAAATCTATTCTCTTCAAGTTGTATCCCGCCACAATTCACGTGTCCCCAGACTTCGGCGCAATAGGTGGCCGTTGGTATGCATTGCGATTTATATATCTCGAGCAAGGGTATAACCACCTCTGCACGTTTGGGCTGCCGAAGACTGATAATTGAATCAACCGATCTGGCAAGTTTACTTCTACCATGAGCTACATAGGCTTGCCAGGAGCCCGAGTCTGAGAAGACTAGGCCCAGATAGGGGAAAGTGCTTGTGCATGTTAAAGATTCGCTGCCAGATGTTATGAGATTTATACGATGTTTTTTCGGCCCACATGACATTATGTAAGATTTTTTAAAATTGGTACAAAGGTCCAAATCGGCCATAAAAGACACAAACCCCGTAATTAAAGTGCGAAGTGCATTCGGGGTGCGGCCCATTATGACTGCATCGTCTGCGTATAAAAGTGCAGGGAATAGTTTGCCATTAATTTTAGGTACATCGCAAGTCAGTCTGGACAGGGAATTGTGTAATTCATTTATATACAGGATAAAAAGTAGAGGGGCTAAGACACAACCTTGTCTGACCCCTCAACCAATAACGATGTCCCCAGAGACATCCCCTTCATTACTAATCCTCACCTGTGCCTTCAAATCCCTGTGCAAATATGCCAAAAAATGAACCAAGGCCTCATCCAACCCGTAACTTAAAAGAATCCCCCACAAACGTGATCTCTTAACAAAATCAAAGGCTGAGGTTAAGTCCATAAAACCTAAATGAAGTGAAACTTTTTGTGCAATAGTGTAATTGTCCAGAATAAGCTTTAGATTCAAGCACTGTTCGACTGTTCCAACATTGCTTCTAAAAACCAGTTGACAGCAATTCAAAATTTGGTTGTCTTCAGCCCAATTCCTAATCTTATTTAAAACAACCCTGCCCTAAAATTTCAAAGTATTGTCAATCAAAGAAATTGGGCGATAACAACTAGGGTTGGATCTGTCATCTTTTTTGAAGATGGGCACGATGATGCTGGTCGACCAGGTGCTTGGAATGGCCGTGGTGGTTACATTTAAAAAACATTGCACAAAAGAGGGGCCCAAAAATCTGGATCGTGTTTTATAAGATCAATTGGTAGGCCATCCGAACCTGGGGCTTTGTTCCCTATACTTTGTTGTATGGTGTCCTCAACTTCAGTTATAGATATTGGAACCTTTGCGATTGGGGGGCATGTATAGTTATTAGACGTCGTCATGGGGGCTGTATACATTCTAGCAAAATGCTCCTCCCATGACTCACTAGATATGTTGCAACTTATGGGAGTGACATTCGATCCCATCGACCTCATAGCTTTTACTTCCTTCCAAAATCCGGTTATATCTTTGAGTGAGGCGGCGCTAGCAAGGTTCACCCAGCGTTCCTTCAATAGCTCATCAGAGCGAAATCTTATAACTTTCTTATAACGTGCTCTCAATGCCCTCACCAAGGTTGTATCCCTGGGTTTATCCGCTAGTGCTTCACGCAATTCTCTATTCGCCCGAGAACATGTGCCATCAAACCATCAGGGATTCTTGTTTAAATTTGTGACCGGTCTTGAGATTGCATGTTTAATACCGGCACATAACCCAGTGAAGGCCACAACAATCGCTGCACCCATGGAACTGCTTGAAAGACAGGTCTCCACCAATTAGGGTGTGATTTTATTATACGTGCAAGTAGTGCTTTATTGTTTATGCCCTTCCAAATGACTCTAAGCCAATCGGTGGATACCACCAGATGTTTGGCCCCTATTTCCTTTTGTGTTGTAAGTTTACTAGGGAGTCTAATAGTTAATAAGATCGGGTTATGATCTCCCTGAATGGGACACAAAACCTCTGCCTTAACTAAATGATTTACCAGTGTGGATGATGTAAAAACATAGTCTATGGTGGATGAGCAACCACGTCCTCTGTAAGTAGGCAAAGGTCCCCTTTCGGAATCAACGCCAACCTTTTCCATTACATTAATCAAATTGTGGGGGGATAAGTAGTTAGGAAGCTCTTTCCCTCTTTTGCGTAGGTTGGCCCTGGCCGGTACAGTATGAATATTGTAAGTGCCACTATACAAATGTGCATTGCAGTCCCCACCTAGGCAAATTCCATCCAGTTTGCCCTGCCTCTGCTCATCCTCTAGTTTATCAATAAAATCAAACAAGTAGCTAAAATACCTATTTGGTAGTGATGTAAAATCATTATTATAAAAATTAATAAAACATATCGTAATTCCCTGTGAGTAGATCGTGGCTTGAAAATTCTCATTATTTGTCTCATAGGGTTTTATGTTGCTCCCTGCTGTGGTCTTTATCCATGTTGATAACCCCCCACATGGTCGACCCGTTTTGGGGCTGGGGACGATATTGTTATAGCATACAAATCCCTCAAGGAACAATTCATTTGTGCACCATGTCTCCTGGAACATCAAGATCTCATAATTACTCTGATAGCCTCCCCTGATTGCTTGCGGTGTGGCAGTGCGATTGGAACCTTCGTACATACGGTGTGGGAATGTGTTACACTGGCGAGATTCTGGACGGGTGTCTGGGACTGTCTGTCTGAAGTGTTGGGGTGGGACCTTCCCCGCTCCCCGCAATTGGGCCTCTTGCATGTTATGGAACAAGTGGGGGGTAACATCTATAAACGACACTTACTACTTTTAGGCCTCACAGTGGCCAAACGTGATATCGCCCGAGCCTGGAAAGACCCAAGGGCTCCCTTGCTAGGGGTATGGAAAAGGGGATTGGACTTCTGTATGGGGCTGGAGCGTCCAGTGTTTGTTGCCAGGGGCTGCCCCCAAAAGCATTTTAAAATCTGGAAGAGATGGGCGGACTATAGGGGGTTGTGGCTGGAACCGCCGACAAGTCAAGATGGTGATGATGGACACTCGCTTATGGACCTGGGGTGAACGGACTCACGCACAAACTTTGTTACTGCATTGTATTAACTATTGGACGACGCTGATACTGTGAGGGGTTAGGGGTGGGATCCGGGCGGGAGACTCTTGGGATGGGGGTTTGGGGGAAAGGGAGTTTAGGGATGGGTGTACCTATTGAATATTGCTTGCATTGCTTGATGATGATGATTACTGTTTGTCCACTATCTCTCTGGTGCTCAGGGAGTGGTGCCGTTTTTGCAATACTTCAACACCCGAAATAAAAACAATAAAACTTGTTTTGAAAAAAAAAAGATCTCATAATTACTAACCAAGTTGACCCATTCCACAGAATTATTATTATTTTTTATTTTTTTGGATAGCAGAATGCGATACATACAGAGCTGTCCGCCTACAACTAATCTCGGGCCGGCATCACTGTAAACTGGTCTACAAAATGAATAACAAGAAGGGCGAGCAGTATACAAATCATGTACTCAATAGTCCACTCGGTTGGCAGACAGGGCTCCGCTCTGTGCATGATAACATATAACAGTACATTTTAACTTTCTCACCCCCCACCCCCCTCCATCCCCCAAACACCTGTCCCAACCCCCCAGTTGCTGCTCCTTGTGTGTAATTGTGTGGGTGCTATAATTGTAGTGTGGACCCTTGCCGCGAAATCTCCAAGTTAGCCCTGTGGGCCCACCCCGTGGATCGCCACCCCCAGACGTTCCCTGTCCCCCCCAACTAGTGTCCAGAGGTGGAATAACCGTATCGTTGACTGCTTCCACCTCAGTCTAGGACTATGGTGTGACTCGGCCTCGCCCCACTATTCTTGCCCTACGTATGGATCTGTGTCAAGTGGCTCTGGCTGTCTCTCCCCCTCTTGTGCCGTGGATTCCCCGTCCGAGTCTTTAGCATTTAAGTAGTTCTGATACAGGGCCCAGAAGTTCCTAGGCCGGCTCCTGGGTGGGTGCAGCTCGCCATAGAGCTCTGATTGCGTGTTACAATACAACATGTCACTTGACCATCTGTTCAGCGTCGGTAGAGGGCCCCTCATCCAACACATTGCCACCACTCTTTTCGCAAGGAGCATGCCCATGCCTACCAATTTTCTCACCGCCACGGGTACCTTTTTCGTGAATCCCAGAAGGGCAAGAGCAGGGTCCATGGCTAGCTCCAGCTCCACTATAGTACTCATTTCAGCGAACACCCCACGCCAGAATCTCTGCACTCTCGGGCAAGCCCAGGACCCCATTCCACCGAATTCAGTTTAGATCTGAGTCCTGCTATGTTCCAGCTAAGTATTTTTAAAGTGGGGGCTGGGGGTCTGGATTCACTGGCATCCAAACTGATCATTGAGGGTTCAACCTGCCCTACTGCAGCAGCCGGTGATCGATTCACTAGTCAGTCCTGGTTCTCTAGGCTAGTCAGGACAGTGAACCGGTTTTGTATGGTACATGTGGGGGTAGTAAAATTACGGGCTCCACGGGCAGGTTTATAGAAAAAGCCCAGGGATAAAGAGTGTATAAGGGTTGAAGCAATGTTATGATTCATGGGTGCTTGCAGTATCCAATTCGCCATGGGGGATATCTAAAGTTCACAACTATACAGTCACAGGTAATATTCTTATCTGTAGATCCCACCCATCCTACACATCGCACCATTAAAATGTCATTGGCGTGCGCCATCCCTAGTCCCTTATACTTTGATAGCCAATCAATACTCTTGTTTTTAAGTTGTTCCCAGGACTCAGTTTGATTTCTCATCAAGGGAGGTACGCCAGCTAAGATTACGACGTAGGGACAAGCCTCAGGTGGTAAGTGAAGAACCTCTTTGGATGGACACCTAGCTTGTATTTCAGGGGTAGGAGTATTGTTCTGAACAGTAGGTGTAATCTTGGGAGCAGAGGCTATCATCACAGGGGTGGCTGATGCAGGAGTGCCAGGGATATTGTTACTACTGGTCCTATTATCAAGGGCTGCATTTGATTGTGGCAACGATCTAGGTATAGACTTGGAAAATAAACAGATCTTAGAATTACCACACTTGTCACATACGTTGTTAGTATTTGGTAGCGTAATATCACCACTCTCCTTAGACAAGCCCTGAGTAATTATCTCCATACATTTTGGGTTCACTTCTACCCTTGTTTTATCAATAGTGGTGACCCCCTTTTTATTTACATCCTGTTTTTTAACCAGGTTTTCTAGTCTGTCCAGACGTTTGAAAACAGCATTAAATTGTTTATCAACTAAATCTTATAAACGATCATAAACAGAGTCCACAATAGTACTGACTAGGGTGTCGCTCAACCTTCCAGTTAAACTGTTTGCTGCTGTATGTTCAGTTTGGGTATGGGTCGAAGTCGGTGCAGTTTCTGATATAGTTAGGTCTACAGTACTATTGTTTGTCTGCTCAGTGGGACCAACAGGACTGGTCGAAACACCAGTAGATCCTTTTCTCCACATACTCAAAGGTGTAGGTTGGCTTTTTTGGCGGGTTGGCTGTTTCCTCTTACTGCTCGTCATTTTTGACGGTCCTCTCTTCCTTTTCTCCTCCACCGCTTTAGTGACCAAGGCCGAGTTACCAGTATTAGTAATAGGTTGAGGCCCCAATTGTGAATTTGAAAGTACCACATCGATCTCATCAGTTTTGGGCCCCCCAGATAACATTTCTTGGTGTGTGGGATTGTTAATGATTACATTAGGTAATAGTGGGAAAGGTACCGTTGGATTATCCCACTCTTCCCCTCCAGGCATGTGTAAATGGGGTATCGGTAGGCCCATTGACAATCTCCTTTCTGTCAGTTCAATTTCCGAAGATACCAGGCTTATGGCTTCTTCCAGCATGCTTTCGATGGTGGAGGTAGCATAGTTTTTAGAGCCAGTTGTAACCGTGCATTTCCCCATAGTAATAATTGTTGGCACTCACCTTTCTAAGGTGCTTAGAGGGGTGGCCCAACCCGGCGCTGCCTGCGCGACGGGAGGCGTTCAGCTGTTAAGTAGCGCCTCCGAGCGCAGGCTGTGGCGTCACCGGTGCGCCAGTGGTTGCTGGGGCACCTGGGGGATGTGGTCTTCTGCCGTTGCCCTCACGGTGCATGGAAAACCGCGGAGCTGCCCCGCCGCAGTTTCCCTCACAGCCGGAGCTTTAAAGAGTTTCAGGTTCGCTTTTGGCCCCCCACAGCGCTCGGCGCTCAGCTGTTAAGTAGTGCCTCCGGGCGCAGGCTGTGGCGTCACCGGTGCGCCGGTGGTTGCTGGGGCACCTGGGAGATGTGGTCTTCTGCCGTTGCCCTCATGGCACTTCGAAAACCGCAGTGCTGCCCGCCGCCGTTTCCCTCACGGCCGGAGCTTTAAAGAGTTTCAGGTTCGCTTTTGGAGAGAAGGGTAAGGTAGAGGGAAGTGCTACTTTATCGGCGAAACTAAAATTCGGTGGTAGAGAAGAGGTAAGCACTGTCTACTGGAAATACAGAATACTTGTGAGTTTGAGGAAACTATCACTTTGGTTTTAGCGAAACAGACGAATGGAGATGTTTTATGTGGTTACTAACTGGTTTTCGTTGTATAAAGGTGTAAATACAGTGTGCCGATCATTTTTGTAAAGGAAGGGTCACCCGAAGCTGCAGAAGCCGGAGCAGGGCTGACGTCAGAAGTGTCACGCTGGGATTGGTCCGCGTGACTAGAACGGAGTGAGCGCTGATTGGTGCGCAAGTAAAGGCTGTGTAAGCAATGGTTGAGAGCGATTGGAACGTATTCTATTCTGATTGGTGCGTTAGTGTGAACCATGCTGTGATAGGTTGGTGCAGTGAAGCAGTCTGCAGAAGAGTGTGCAATTGTTTGAAAGTCAGGAAACTGTTGAAAAATTGAGTTTTATTATGGAGAAGAAAGGGGAAAACCTACATGGTTTAAGAAATTAAAGAACATGTTTAAAAAAGGGTAAGGAAATAGTGACAAGAGGGGGAAAATTGCTTCCTCCACCTAAAAAGCCTGCATCGTACATAATGACAAAATATGGCTATCATACATGTATATGGTTAGAAAATTGGGCTAGATAGACTAAGAATGACGGCGTATTAACATTTCCAGAAGTAGGTTCTTTTAGCACTGCTGTACTACGAAATTTGAGAGAAAAGATGACTAAGCTTGAACCAAGACCTATACCAACTCCATTTGAGGCATTGACCAAGTGGGGAGATGAGATGCATGAATTGGAGCGAGAAAGGTTTGAGGAGTTTAGAGGACCTGGGAGTAGATTGCGAGGTTTATGGGGAACGACTCATGAGAGTAGAATGCTGAGATGGCGAAACACTGATATGTGTGATGGAATGTATCCGGTAAGGATAGTTGATGAAATGGTGGGACGGAAGTGTACGGAAAAGAGAATTAATTTCAAACCCGTAAGGAAGAATTATGGGGATTGTGAAGCAGAGGATGAAGTGCTGGAGGAGATATTAAATAGAAGACCCCTCCATATCAACCGAGCTCTGTAACAGTGACTCCAAATGCTCCACCAATGGAGACCAGATTTACTGGTACCCCAAGACAATTTCCTGACATTAAAGACAGTACAGAGAGAGAGGAATTGAGATATGATTCTAATGCCCCAATAATGGAAACCAGACTTACTGGTACTCCCAGACAAAATTGTGAAATTAGAGGTAGCATGGATAGAGCATAGAGGCGATTTGAAGGAAACCCAAGTACGTCCAAATATGTGTGGTCTACTTGTAGTGTAGCTCCTATTTTCCCAATAGGCTCTGCGCATTGGAATAGTACCTACAGCAGTAAAGGCCTAGGCCAGACGTTAACTAGGTCTACTACTGTCGATACTAGACTTAATTTTTGGGTTTGCCAGCTAAGCTCAGAGTTCGCTAGAAACTTTCTCGAATGTTCAAGGAAGGATTAACTTCCCTGATTAGACAAGAAGGGATTTAGTTTCTGACAACCATAGAACATGACAACTTTGCTCTCCCCTAATCAAGAGTCAATCTCGAGAGTCGTGTGAGCACAAGGCAATTATTTTACTCAGTCAGTACGTGCATTCTTAGTCTCATCAGAATGTAGAGAAAAGGAAGAGACGGGCGTGTTCAATAAAAAGGTGTTATTTATTGATCAGTCTCTTTTCTCGTACAAGAGAAATGGATCGATATTATTGCAATACTTATAGTTAAGTAAAGTGCATACATTAAAAGCAATAGTATAAAATAATACTGTAAAAACATTGATATGGTTTCTGAGCCATATGATGTTTAAAATGATTAAAATATATTTACATACACATATACATTTGACTAAACGTACTCAACTGGTGTTTCTAAATACGCCTACCCCGTGTACCTGACCTAAGTCTAATGCGTGGGCGGGAATAGAAAGTTACAGTTTAAGTTAAGTATGTTTTTGCCAAGTGAATAACTAAGGAATTCTCTGTGAGGGGTTATTCAGTTCTGTACCTGGAAGTTAGGATGAATGAGGAATGGTATCTCTTTCTCTGCTCTCGATATTCCAGGCTGCCTGCGAGGGCTGCCCAGAAGCGCCGGTGCTGGGTCTCTCGGCTTGAGATAGCAGCGCGTCTCTCAGCGCGTCAGGAAGGCGGGGCTGCTGCCAGCGGGGTCTGCTTCTGCTCTCGGCTTCGGCAAGTATGGCTGCTCCGTCTTGTCACCACGCGTGTGTTTGCATAGGGCAAGGTCGGCAATATTTATACCTTAAAGGTGCCGAGATTGACGTAAGGATGGACATAGATACGTCAATAAAGATGTCATACGACTTGCTCGTTAGCACATTCTTTACTAAAGTTCTCTGTGAAATCAAAACAATGGCCGCACGGATTTTCCAGGTTGTCATAGGTTTGATTTGTTATGAGAACGTCGTATGCCTTATCAGGGGCTGGAGGAATGTCGCTTGTCTAATTAGATCTCAAGCGTTATGACCTAATCAGATAACACGTTCCTGTGCCGGAGTGTGACTGCAACAGATAACGGTATCTGCATCATGGGGGTTTTCTTGCCTCATGGGCTGACTGTTAGTTAACTTGATAGTTAGTTTAACCAGAATAGGGTCAGGAATAGGGGGACTGATTCAGAACCTATAGAAATACACGACACCCACTCCACGCTAACTATGGTCATATCTACTAATCTATGCATAGTATAACATAGTACAACATACTATAGAGTATAGTGTATACCTTACCACCCCAAAATACATAAATGCATTAGCGAAATTTTCAAATATACTGAAAAATTGCAGTCATATATATTGTATGCACTTAAGCTATGAATTAAATGCAAAAGTAAACACGCATTTTTATGCATTATTGCTTATCGGTATATGAGAAATACACATGAAATGGCTCTTAATATGGCTATACAGAAAGGAAGTCCGAGACCATTTCATCACATAATAAAATATTTGTGAACCTACCAGCGGGCAGCTAAAGTCTATAAAGTATCTAAAAATAGAAATTTTAGTTCTCTAGGAATAGTTTCTTACTTTAAGCAGAAGATCAGTGTCCCGGGAAAAAATTATGTAGAAAAATATTTTAAGGGGCATGCTGAAAAAATTGCTGTCCGTGAACTGGAGTGAAATTGTTCATGTGACTTTATTTTTAAAGTTGAAGGCCGAATTCAGGGAACGCCGTGTGCGAGTTTTACTCAAAAGTCTCTATTTCTGTTCTGGAGAGAACATCATATCATTCAGGCTTTCGAAAAAACTGTCAACAGCTTCATGGGAAAGTTCCACTAAGTCGGAAATAGGTGTAACCATGCATTCGTGCGCATGATTGTCTCCATTGACATTCTGATTCGCATTGCTGACAGAAGGTCGTACCTGTTCGATGCTGCTTTCATCTTGAACTTCACTACTCTTCAATCGCAGTGGTGAAGATTCCAGGAATGCCGTCATCTGGATTGGCAGCCTTTGAGGGCAGCACAAAGCGTGAACCTTGGTAGGAACCAACAGTGTATCTGCATCCACCGGCGCATCCGATTGTAGCGTCAGACAGGTGTCTAACACGCATTCTTCTCCGCATAGCAGACACCTTAGTACAGGTAAAACACACCTTTGCCACATTGGTCGAAATGATAGAAACCAAGTCATGTTCAGGTCTCTAAGCCGGGAGAGTCCCAGGATTTTTGATATCCGGTCCCGGTATCCAATGGCTAGGATCGTATCTTCCATTGTCGCGAGAGTTTGATCTGTGACATGGGTTGCCATAACGAAAAATAAGGACTAGGAATAGGATTCCTGCAATTAGTCCCAGGATCAGGGGAAGTCCGCCAAAAATCGAATGGACGAAATCTGGAAAAATACCCAGTATGGCTTTGAATGGTGTTAATGCCATCGAAAATACTGTCTTAAATACCTTTGAGACCCCAGTGGTATCAGAAATATTTAAGATTTCGCTTAGGATTTCCGCGAAATGTACGGGGGAATTAGTTGATAATAATGTATGTATCTCTGCAGTCGTCCTTGCCACTTGTAGATCATACGTTTCTTTTGATGACGTGAGCCTTGTAGGCGTCTGAAGAAGCACTGTTTTCATTCTGCTTAAAGTGTCTATTCGAATAGAAGTAATTTTCAAACTGGGCCATGCCCTTGCCTCCTTGTCTGGAAAGGAGCTGGGGAATAAAGAGCGTCCACAGCACTTGACCTTCGCCGTTGTAGTTACTAGACAAGGAGTCCCGGGCATAAGACTGCAACATCTGCGGTCTACAATAAGAATGTAACTCCCATTATAGAGTCTTTGAAAGAATGGTTCTATTTCAGTTGCAGGTGCGCCTTGCTGGTGACATGAAAGGTTGTATGAATTCCCTTCACAGGCTCCATGCAAACTAATTCCGTTACACAGAAGCGTGCCGCTTAGTGACATAGCACAATTGTTGCCACTAAGAAACACTTTCTGTCCTTTATTACTGACACATGCATGTGAATAGGGCAGGTTCCAAGTTGTTTTAAGGTACCCCTTTCCCAATTTCTCGTACATGCCAGCCTGTATATATTTTTGGCAGTATTGAAACCTGAAGGTTGAGATTGGAATATTTATGATTCCGTGTATTATCCATTCACTGACAGGTCGTTCTGACATTGTCATTGGTAATCTTTCTAGTTTTTCAATGCTCAAGATTGTATAATCAGCACCCTTTTGCGCCATACCGATTTGTCTATCAGTAAGGTTAAAGATTTGGAATAGTGACGTTGTGTTGATTAAACGCCAAGGCACATAGCCTGAACGCAGATTTTGTAACGTCCAGCCAAGCTGTACAATGGAACGCAATTGTGACTGACCATGTTGTAATAACAGTAAGTCTTGCGATAATATATCGATTGCTGAAGACACAATGCTGTCCAATGAAAAAATTCTGGAGGACAGAGTCATTAACCCATTGTCCACTACAGAAAGTGATTTTTCCAAATTAATACGGTCAATTTCCCGTATTCTTTCTGCTGTCTCAATTTGAGTAACCTTCCAGGCCTCATTGTATGCTGCATATACAGAGGCTGCTATGAAACGCTTTTGACGCTGTTTGCGTGGTCCCAGTATGAAATCACGCAAGTCAGCACCATCAGTAATTAAAGTTAGGTGTTGCTTAATTTCAGGCAGTGTGGAAGTCTGTAGCCATTGAAGGCATAATTTGCCCACACTGTAGGTTGTTATTATCCCTGGGTGATGTCTTTGGGGATATCTAGGGTCTGGCCTGGTCATTTTGAAACCCTGTGTTTTATTCAGGAATCTATCTTGACAGTAATTTGTATCTGTGGGCCAGATCAACCATTGTTTCCAATCAGGATGTGTTCTGTTTTGGTTTAATATATGGTTTACGTCTATCTCTTCATCTGTATCAGAGTTATTGCTAAACATTGTTGGCTTTGGAATAGACGGATTATTTAAATCTTTGATTTTGGCTAAGCCAAGACAGGTGGTTTGTTGAACAGTGTCATTTAAAAATATCATTTGTTCTGGGATCATACAGGCTCTAAACAAAGCTTCTAAACCCTGTACTTGCCATTCTTTTGTACCCCAAACACTTTTCAAATCAACATTTTTGTCCCAATAATCAAATCCAAATGTATTCATTTTTTCAAAGAATGAATCTGAATATATCAATTTTGTGTTGGTTATCATGGTTTTCATCCCTGTCTTGTTTGACAATTTAAAATAAAATGTTTCAGCATTACTTATGTTAAAACCTGAAAAATATGAATATTTGTCATACACGGTTCTAGAGCTCCCTTTTGGAGGTGTAGCGCAACGTTCCCATTGATTATAATTTAAAACATTTCTAGGTTGTGCAGATTTATGCAAAAAATGGTTACCATAATGGTTATAGCAATACATACTATCATAATTTGTAGAACCTTGCAAATAATCATGTTTTGTAAATTTAGCAGACATTACTAAGTCAGACATCATGTTGTTAATACTCTCGAAGTCCCAATCATCAGCAAATGAGTTTGGTTTTGCAAAGTCACTCAAAGAGATCTTGATTTGGTGTGGATATTTCAGGATCTCGACCGGACCATAAATTTCATAGTCAGTGTTGTCCCAGGCTACCCCACCAGGTATAGGATTGGCTGTGAAGTTGGCTGAAGAAAGTTCTGAAGAAAGTTCTCTTTTCTCGACGTGTGAAGATGTGTGTGGTTTGAGGATCAAGTTGATGTTCTGATTTGCTGTGTCCATTTTAGCATATTTTCCCTCAATGAAGCGTCCCAAAGTAAATACCATGATGAGCCAAAGTATGAGGATAAATGCACCAAAACCCACCCAAAATTCAATCCATGGAGAAACCAGATATGTTTCTTTCAGATGTTTCAAAAGTTCCTTAGCTTTGTCTTTAAAGGATTTTGATGATGGCTGTGTCTTTGATTCACTGAAGCCGTCAGAGGAATCATCGAAGTTGATGAAGTACCTGGATGCAGTTCTGTCAATTGTTCCAATTGCTTCAGGATTTTTGTTCCTTGCATTTTCACTTGGTACTTCAGTATAGATTGGTGTGTCTCTGCTAAATGTCTTTATTTGGGTTTTCAGAGGTCTTAGTTCTATTGCATTGTTGCATAGTCCTTCTTGTTCTTCTGCAGGCGTTTCGAATGTGATGAGCCTTTTTGATAGGACCTCTGTGCTGGTAGCAAACCTTGGTGTTCTGCTACTTATTGGGAGTCCACTTGGCCTACTGTTTGTTATCGGCCACATGTTGTGGTTTTACCAGGTCGATGGATACAACTCGGTTCTCCTTTTTTCCAGCAAGTGGCGGTAGTACAACTGATCTTGTCCCGTTGACAGACAAGACAGGAACTGCTTTTCTGTAAGAAGGCCCAAATTCCTTCTTTACCGCGATCTTCTCCCTGACTAGATCCCCGACTTTTGGAATCCAGACAGGTCTTGCTGGGACAGGTGGTGATTCTTCAGTGGTTGTTGGCTGTTGTTTCAACTGTATGTTGCTCAGGTCTTTTCTTGTTTTGTTTAAGTCCTGCAAAATAGCCAAACGGTCTTTGACATCAAAGGTTTTTTCTATTACCACTGAAGTCTGACTATCAAGGTCAGAGATCAACATCCTAGTTCCGAATAATAATTCGTACGGACTGAATCCCTTCAGAGAATTTCTTGGCAAGTTATTTAGACTACGTTGGACACTTATTAGATGTTTGACCCCCCCAGCTCCCGAACCTAATATCCTTTCCATTATAGATTGCTTTCTGCCTTGGTTTTTTCTTTACACCATCCCGTACCCTCAGGAAGGAAGTGAGAAGATTCCCGCTGGGCTGTGCTCATTTGGCCATGTTTCCCCCCCAGGCTGGATTGCCTGAGTGAAAACAATGGTCGAACGTAGCATGCTCTTAGCGTATATGCCATTTAGACTCGCAAATCTTGTATAATAGTCCGGACGTCAGCCGAGTGCTGGTGATCTACATTATAAGTGGAAACTAGCCTGTATATGTTAATCGCAAGCCATTCTTTTTGCTGGTAATATTATCTGCCTTGATACGACGAGGTATTAAACTGCTTCTCTCCCCACTGCGATCTCTGTTGCAGTTTGGGCAGTTTTTTACAAACATGGTGTAGTGCAGGCTCATGCCTGGCCACCAGTACCGTGATTGTAATTCTTCCAGAGAATCTTTTAATTTAAGGTGTCTGTGACCCTCGCCCATGTGTGCGTCTGCGATTAACAAGTTTCTCCTGTCCATGTTTGGAATCACTCTATCCCCCACTCCAGGGATTCGAGCAAAAGGGACGGAGTTTGCATCGATTATGTATGTATAATTGAGTGGATAGTTGATCGGTAACGCTGAGCAGTCGCCTTTTGATGACGTTTTCACCGCCAGCATTGTTTCACCGTCAATGTATTTTAATGTACGCTTTTTTCGATCTACGGGAGCCGATTTAGTGGCTGCCGCTGCGGCTGTTTCAGCCAATGAATTCCCTACAACGTGAACGCCATCACGTTGATGACTCAGTGAGTGAGTCACGTGAGTCTTTGGTAGTTCTTTTTTCAAAAGAGCTACTTGTTCCCAGAGCAGTCTCTGCTTTATTGGTGCATCTGTGTCATCTTTGTAACCGTTCTGAATCCATGTCTGCAAATCCTTGTTATATGCTTTGACGCAGTAATATGAATCTGACACTATAAGCGTCAGGAATTCGCGATCCGCATTATCTAGCGCCATTTTTAATGCTATTATTTCAGTTTGTAGTTCTGAATTAGTTTCTACTGAGTGTGATTTTGTTAATAGAGGTCTTAGTTTACCTCCGCGCCACACTTCTTTTGTAATCTCACATGTGGGATTGTATGCATGTTCTCCCCAAACGGTTGAGCATGTCCGTCTGTATAGATTACACAGGCGTAATGTCGTAGAGGCAGAATGTCGATTGGCAGAGGATACGTCTTTTCATATTTTAGATTTTTTAATTCTTCTAGTTCTTAAAAAATTGTCAACCAGGCTATACTTGATAATTCATATCCTTCGTATAGAATTTTTAGATGGGCAATTCTGGATTTTTTGAAGTTGAATTTGTAACCCTCTGCAGCGAACCCAAGTATTATGGTGTTCACTCTTTTCAAGTGAGTCTCCAAGTCATCATCTGTTAGGTAAATGTCATCAACATAAGATAATGCTTCATCATCATATAGTTGTAGTAATTCTGTTACTCTCGCTGAGAATACCCCCGGGCTGTTCTTGTACCCCTGGGCTAACCGACAGAATTGTTTTTGAGTGCCATTTACTGAGAATGCAGTTAAATATCTGCTCTCCGGTGCTATGTTTTGACAAAAGAATCCATTGGAAATGTCCAAGGTAGTTTTGTATTTTTTGCGCACTATGTTATTCATTAGTGCAGCACTGTGTGAGTTTTGCACTGCGAAGGTTTTGCAACATGTGTTAAGGTGTCGGTAATCCAAAACTAGACGGTACGAATTGTCTGGTTTGGAGACCGGAAACAAAGGATTGTTCATTTGTGAGGTGCAAGTTTCAATCACCCCCTGGTATTCTAGCTGATCTAGTATTTCATTTACTTGTTTTTTAGCTTCTTGCTTAATTGGGTACTGCCTTTGTGCAGTTGGTTGTGATTTTAACTGGATTTTGTGAGGAGGAAAATCCTCATCCCATCCTACATGATTTTTATATAAAGCAGGTGCTAAGGCCACTGCCCACTTTCTAGCAAGTGTGTATTTTTTATGAATCGGTATTTGATTCGAGAAGGCAGGCATAATTACTTCTTCGCCATGAGGGCACTCCCTGACAAACTCTGGTGGCCAGTCTTTTTCAGCTAGAAGGATGTCATAGCCTTTGGAGAGGTTATCCCAAAATAGTCCCCTTATTTTCCTAGTCTTATCTCCCTCTATACGTAATGTTATCTCGTATATCTTGTGGGGCTTGCTAACTCTGGTGTCTGCAGTTTCCACTTGAAGGTATTCATTCGTGTCCACTGTCTCCAGATGATTCATAAGGACTTTGCGAGCTATGCTCACCTCTGCTGCGCTGTCTAGCATTGTCTGAGCCCACTCTCCGTTTTTCAGTTGTGTCCTCAGTATTCTCGGCATTGTTAACTACCTTGATACTGGCTACCTTCTTTTTTGGAAATTGTAATTTCTTTTTTAGCTGAGCAGGTTCCTTGTCTTTGGACTTGGCGTGCTCTTCTGATCGTCCTCTTCTTTCCGATTTCTGCGAGGAATTCTGAAAAGATTGAGAGGGACGTGTATCAATGTCTTGATATCTATCAGGTTTTTTAATATTATCCCTATTTCTAAGGTTATATCTATTCCCAGAGGGGTCACTCTGTGGTGACCTCTGTCTTTGGTTTGGAGATTTCTCTCTTCGCCTCGGAGACCTTCCTCTGGACTGGAATTTCTTTTCTTTAGGATTGGATTGTTTATTTCCATCCCAGTTCTTTTTTGGTGAATTATTATTAAAAAATATTTTTTCTGGACTTGTAGTCAGTTGCGGTTTTACTGGTATTCCACCTAGACTATCTCTGCCTAGTTCTTCATAGGATTTTTCTATGATTCTGGCAATTTCAGCTGGTTGGTCTGCTATATCTGTCTCTTTTAACCTCTGGCGGATCGCCACGTTTGCTGCCTCACCTTTTATGTTGGCTAATAATATAGCCGAGACCTGCTTGAAGTCTTTTAGTAATTTCATACCAAGAGTTAAAGCAGGTTCTGGACCGTATTCATCTTGAATTTGTTTTAGCACATCTGGTATTACCGAAATGGATGGAACACCGTGCGTTTTTGTGTAGATGGAAGCAAAGACTGTACCCCAAGTGTCACAGTCCTCAATGTGTGGTGCGATTCCCATTGGGAGACATATAGTCAGAATCCTGTGTTTTTCCAGCGGGGTGGTGTCAGGAAACACCGCCTCTATTTGGGTGATTTTCTGTGCCAACCAGAATGGTATTTGTTCCCGTTTAGCTGGAACTTTACCTAGGCAGGATTGGATGTTCTGTGGTGTAATTTTATTTGTGTTCCCCTGGTGAGGGGTCAGCTGTGGAAGTTTAATCGCTGGCTGAATTGTTGAAGTCCGCATTACATACTGAACTAATTGTCTATGAATTTTTAGTAGTTGTTTTAGCTGTATTAATAGCTCTGCTGCAGGCATTCTTTCGATGTCTGGATGTGGTGTGTATCCGGCTAAGACCGGCCACGTTGCTCCTGGTCTTCCTAAAGGACCGAGCCTTGTAATGTGATTATTATGTTTTAGGGCGCCATCAAATAAGAGCAAATGCTCTTGGAATTTGAGTGGTACTTCCACCTCCTCGAAAGGAGTGTACGTTTCAGGAGGTTCCTCTACTTTGTAATAGTGGAAGTACTTTGTTACAGCATTTGCTGCTGGAAAATGTATCCATGAATAGTATACCTCTGTCTGCCGATATTCGTGTGCCTCAATTACGAATATGACTGTTCCACCTCTAGGTGTCAGTCCATTTTCTATAAGTTTTAAGGTTATAGATCTCCTTTTAATGACCGGAATGAGTGTTATATTCGGGTCTGCTGCTTGCATGGTAGCATCAGCATCTGCGAGTTCAGTTGCTAATCTAACTGCCTCTCTTTCATCATCACTCTCTGCCATTTTACAGACAGGATGGTATTATGTTTGTTTGCAGATCAGGTTTCTTATGGAACAAAGATTAGATGCACAATATTTTGGAACAGTGTATCCTTCAACGTTGACTATACCAAGAACCATACATAGGAGTTCCCTCCTGCGAGGTTTTGGAGGATATTACCTTTCACCCACTCCAGACGTCTTTGGAGTATTTGGGAAAAGGGGTCTGAGTGAGAAAGCACGACTGAGTTACTCTAAATGTCTTACGTTAGTTTTATCGCCCTTTCCAAACGCGTTGGGCGCCATGTAGTGTAGCTCCTATTTTCCCAATAGGCTCTGCGCATTGGAATAGTACCTACAGCAGTAAAGGCCTAGGCCAGACGTTAACTAGGTCTACTACTGTCGATACTAGACTTAATTTTTGGGTTTGCCAGCTAAGCTCAGAGTTCGCTAGAAACTTTCTCGAATGTTCAAGGAAGGATTAACTTCCCTGATTAGACAAGAAGGGATTTAGTTTCTGACAACCATAGAACATGACAACTTTGCTCTCCCCTAATCAAGAGTCAATCTCGAGAGTCGTGTGAGCACAAGGCAATTATTTTACTCAGTCAGTACGTGCATTCTTAGTCTCATCAGAATGTAGAGAAAAGGAAGAGACGGGCGTGTTCAATAAAAAGGTGTTATTTATTGATCAGTCTCTTTTCTCGTACAAGAGAAATGGATCGATATTATTGCAATACTTATAGTTAAGTAAAGTGCATACATTAAAAGCAATAGTATAAAATAATACTGTAAAAACATTGATATGGTTTCTGAGCCATATGATGTTTAAAATGATTAAAATATATTTACATACACATATACATTTGACTAAACGTACTCAACTGGTGTTTCTAAATACGCCTACCCCGTGTACCTGACCTAAGTCTAATGCGTGGGCGGGAATAGAAAGTTACAGTTAGAGTTAAGTTTGTTTTTGCCAAGTGAATAACTAAGGAATTCTCTGTGAGGGGTTATTCAGTTCTGTACCTGGAAGTTAGGATGAATGAGGAATGGTATCTCTTTCTCTGCTCTCGATATTCCAGGCTGCCTGCGAGGGCTGCCCAGAAGCGCCGGTGCTGGGTCTCTCGGCTTGAGATAGCAGCGCGTCTCTCAGCGCGTCAGGAAGGCGGGGCTGCTGCCAGCGGGGTCTGCTTCTGCTCTCGGCTTCGGCAAGTATGGCTGCTCCGTCTTGTCACCACGCGTGTGTTTGCATAGGGCAAGGTCGGCAATATTTATACCTTAAAGGTGCCGAGATTGACGTAAGGATGGACATAGATACGTCAATAAAGATGTCATACGACTTGCTCGTTAGCACATTCTTTACTAAAGTTCTCTGTGAAATCAAAACAATGGCCGCACGGATTTTCCAGGTTGTCATAGGTTTGATTTGTTATGAGAACGTCGTATGCCTTATCAGGGGCTGGAGGAATGTCGCTTGTCTAATTAGATCTCAAGCGTTATGACCTAATCAGATAACACGTTCCTGTGCCGGAGTGTGACTGCGTCAGATAACGGTATCTGCATCATGGGGGTTTTCTTGCCTCATGGGCTGACTGTTAGTTAACTTGATAGTTAGTTTAACCAGAATAGGGTCAGGAATAGGGGGACTGATTCAGAACCTATAGAAATACACGACATACTAATGAATTGACTGAAAAGATACATGAACTCACTAAAAATATAGAAGCTGTGACTGTCCCAGTAACAATAGGTCCTGTGATTCCAGTGTTCGAAAAACAGAAAATAAAAGAACCATCGTTAACTATCCCTTTGAATCAAAGTTTGCAAAAAGTAAGAGAGAAGGTTTATCCGACTTATCTGAAGTTAGGCATACTAGTCAGATGACTCCGCCTGACTTGACCTTTAATCAAAGTTTCCCATATGGGGAGAGGTGTGGCGCCGCGGCCAGGGCGACTGACGCTGGAATCTGGGGACCACGGTTCGATCCCCGGCTCCGGCGGCAGGTTAGCCCAGCACCATGTGACTCTGGGCAATAGCTCGCTTAATCTTCCCGACGGCCCCCAGCGCCTAGAGACCCTTACGGGTGATTGTGCGCTATACAAATGTGGACTTTATATAAGTTTCCAAGGGGGGCGGAATCAGATTCTGCAACGCCCAAAAGAAGTATAGAGAAAATTGATTTGTCACAAACTCTTGTAGGACCAATAGAACAGGAATTAAGTGATTGGCTTAAAACACTAAAAGTAAAGGATCAAGAACCTAAAGTGTTAGATGTAGTCAGATTGAAAATGAACATGGAAAAATTAATAATTGGAACAATTGGATAAGATAGGTTAAAAGCCTACCAAGATGATGAATTAATGTTCATGTGTAAAAGCATTGCATGGAGAGCTAAAAACCTGCATGATCGACTACAAGGATTGGCAAATGAACTCAATATAGACTTTGCAAAGACTAAAATATTACAAAAACCTTACAGAGTAGATTTTACTGAAAAGGATATTGACAATATGAATACTGCCAGAAGATTAACCCAGATAAAGGAATTGATTGTGTTGTTGAGGAAGTGGGGAGATGTAGAATGGTGAAAGAATAAATGGACCAGTTAGAGAAAAGGAGCCTGTAGCAAATGAATTTCCTATGAGAGAAATACCGGGAGGAGGGTATGTGCATGTTTCTTGGACTAGACGGGATATATTGTCATTTATAAATGATTTCCCTAGGTTGCAAGAGAAACCAGTGGAATGGTACCGACAAGTGGATCGATTTGTAAAAGTCTCAAAAGTACTATAGGAAGATTTAGATGGGTTGTTTGACATAGTAGTACCAGCAGACCTATGGTCTGAATGTAAGATAACTGTGGACTGGCCAAAAGCCGAATATCCAAGAGATCCTAAAACAGGTGCTCCTGGACCTGAGGTAATGCTGAAGTTTGAACAGGTAATACTATTCTTGAAGAATAAAATCCCTCCGAAAGAAACAGACTGGGTAAAGATTGACAGGACATTGCAAGAACCTAAAGAATCAGTACATTCATTTTATGAGAGATTGTTGCTAGTGTTTAAGCAATACTGTGGATATGAGGAATTGAGTGAAAAGGACACCAGTCAGTTTGTGTATCGTTTTGTGTTTTGATTAAGACCAGAGATAGGAGATATGATCAAGCATAACTTGATGGGTTGGCAGTCATGTTCTGTCGACGAAGTGTTGAGGCATGCGAAATATTGCAGTGATGAGATTGAGGTTAAGCAAAGAAAGCTTAAAGAGAAAGCCATGTGGGCACACGTGAAGTGGCTGAACATCAAGTAACTCAATTTGAGAATAAAAATCCTGAAGGAGGTCAGGTGAAAATGAAGGGAAATTTAAAGAAAGGAAAAGGAATGGGTAATTTGGAAGAGGCAAAGAAAAAGTTTCCATGTCACAATTGTGGCAGGTTAGGGCATTGGAAGAACAAGTGTAAGTTGCCACCAAGAGTTAATCCCGAAAATACATAATTGACTCTGCAGGTGCAGAATGAGGTAATTCAGCAGTCATCGCCACAGCAACAGGTAGTTACTCTACAGAGTCAGGTGCCACAACCGCCACTTCCACACAGTGTAAATCTACAGAAATACAGTGCAGAGACAGAATTCTTCAGAGGAGAACAGGTAACAAGATCACCTAGAGTGAATGTGAGTCCACAGTATTGGCTGAAGGAAGATGGGAGTGAGTCTGATGATAGCTACTGACGATGCCTAGGAGAGGGAGAAGAGTGCGTACTGAGCGCAACTCTAGAGGCAGAACAATCGGGTCCTTTTGTGAATGGGAAGGTGAATGATGTAAATGTGACTTTCCTAGTGGACACAGGTGCTACCCGTTCTACTGTTAGATCAGTAGAAGTTCAACATCTTCCTCTCTCAGGAGACAGCATTCAAGTAGTATGCATAGCAAATAGACAGATTAAAACATCCATGACAGAACCAGTTGAAGTGGAAATTGGAAATTTCACAGATATGCATAGATTTGTAGTGTGGGACAGTAGTCCTGTTAACATTCTTGGAAGGGACATACTGTGTAAAATAAACTGTGCTATTTACTGTTCACCAGATGTTATTGAACTCCAAACTCCAGATGAAGATAGATTGTATAAAATTACTATGTCACTGATAGACTCAGAACAAAATAGCATGTTTCCTGTATTTGGCAAAGAAAAGATACCTGGTGAGTTAAAAGAGTCAGTCAAAGAAAAGGTGTGGGATTTCACAGGAGAGGATATTGGATTAATGAAAGGTGTGAATCCTGTGAATGTTTCTGTAAAGGAAGGAGTGAGCTACCCAACTATTCCCCAATATAAATTGACAGCAGAAATAATCGAAGGAATAACTCCAGTGTTAAACAAAATGATTGAACAGGGAATTTTAAGAGAAATAATAAGCAGCCCATGTAATTCACCTATAATGGGATTGAAGAAGCCTAATGGAACATTGAGGATAGTGCAGGATTTACGAAGAATTAATAAAATTGTTGTCCCATGCTGTTCTGTTGTGCCAAACCCAGCAGTGATCCTGTACTAAATTCCACATGATGCAGAATGGTGTACAGTCATTGACCTATGTAATGCGTTCTTCAAAGTTCCATTACACCCAGATAGCCAGCCAATTCTTGCCTTCCGGTTTGGAGACCGTATTTTGGCATGGTGCCGAATTCCTCAGGGGTATACTGAGAGTCCCTCCATCTTTAATCAGCTGCTAAAGAAGTCACTGGAGAGTTTGAACATGCCTGGAAATTCAGTACTGGTTCAATATATTGATGACCTGTTGGTGGCATCAAGAAGCAAGGATGCATGTGTTTCAGATACCATTGCATTACTGAATCATTTGGCAGAAGGAGGACATAAGGTGTCACCATCAAAGTTACAGTTCTGTCAGAAAGAAGTACAGTATCTTGGTCACAAGATTGCCCAAGGAGTCAGACAAGTTACCATAGAAAGAATCAGAATGAAACAGGGAATGAAAACTCCTAAAACTCAGAAACAGGTGAGAATGTTCCTAGGAATGGTAGGTTACTGTCAACAATGGATCAGTGGATTTTCCCTGATAGCAAAACCATTACAGAGGTTGACAAGAGCAGATGTAAGAGACCCCATAGTGCTGAACAAAACAGAAATGGAGGCTTTTGAACGACTAAAAACTAGTCTGTGTGAAGCAGGAGCATTGGGAATGCCTGATTATGAGAAAGAGTTTGAACTGTATTGCAGTGAACGAGAGGGATGTGCATTATCAGTTCTAATTCAAAGACATGAAAAACTGAGAAAGCCAATTGCATATTTCTCAGCTGTTTTGGATCCAGTTGCCAAAGCATTGCCAGGATGTTTAAAAGCAGTGGCTACAAGTGTGAGTTTGGAACAGAGTGAGGGTATAGTGATGGGATATCCGTTGAAGGTATATGTACCTCATTCAGTGGAAATTCTCCTCACTAGGACCAAAACACAGTTCCTTACCAATAACAGGATGACAAAGTATAAAAAAGTAATTTTGGGTGCAGACAATGTGACAATAGCACGATGTGTGAATGTAAATCCATCTTCTTTGTTACCTGATGCCATGGATGTGGAGGTGAGAAATGAAGTTGATCATACGTGTCTGGATGTTCGGGAGTGTTAAAACTGGAACTATGTGTTCCCTAACTTCACTACCAGAACTAGAATGCACTGCCAGTGAAGAGAGTTGTGTGCTGTCCCATACTGCTTTGGGACTGATCAGGTGATATTGATGGGAGGTTCTTAAGCCTCCAAGTGCAACATGGCGGTGCTTGGCTTTCCTTGCCTAACCTTCCTATTCTTGTTTGGTTCCCTGTTTCCTGGCCAAGCTGTCACTGAAACCGAGTGAAGCCCGTAGGCTAAACTATATTACTTCTGGAGTCTAAGCGTGACGAGCGCTAAAAACCTTTCGTGTACAGTGCCTTTGGAATTTTTGACTACAGAAGTGCCGTGGTGTTTGTGCGCGTCCCTGTGCTGCCTTGTAACAGGACTGCGCACCTTTTTCTTTTGCATGCGAACAAAAACTTTATTTGGAAAACAGGAGTGCATCTGCTGTGGAGAAGTCTTGTTTCGTTAAGTGAAACGCGAGGACGCGTTTCATAGTTCGTTTGTGGGTCCCGTTTACTTTCACGAAGGTAGCGCTAAAACGCGCTTCATTTTTCCAAACCTAAACTCCGTGGTGAAACGTGAGGACGCGTTTCCGTTTTTGACGAAACTGCACTCCGTGGTGAAACACAAGGACGCGTTTATCTTTCTTGCCGAAGTCTCTCTACTGAAATACGCAAGAGCACGTCAACCTTCTGTTTCTTTTGTTTTAAAGAATCATTACCTGGCTCGTACCTGATATAACGCTCCTTTACCTATTTTTGTGAACGCACATCCTGGATGGTGTTTTGATTCTCACAATGAACCCGAACTTTACCTGTTTTTTGCTTACTTAAGTTTTCGTAATCTTCAGGACCTAATTTTCGACTCCCTTATTTTCCAAGAGACCAAGAAACTATTACTGTAATACTCTTACCTTGGATCCCTCTTCAGCCGAGTCACAGGTGAGTGTGGGGTAGCACACAATTATGACCATGTAGGATAGAGAGTTTCTAGGTTGTATATGCAAATAAACATTATTGAATTCATTTCTTGTTCATGTCCTGTTCTTTCCTTTCCTTTCTGCAGCTATTCTGACGATTCCTGCCTTGGACATCCCTTCAGGTGGCTGTGTCTCGATCTTGGTCTCTTCATTTTCTGAGGTTGCTTACCTTCTCTGATGTGTACTTTGGTGACAGGGTGAGGGTGGTATTTTTAGTAAAAGTAGAGACATTAGCTTCGCTCCCGGGGAAATTGGAATTCTGCCTGGATCAACTAAAGAGCCTGACCGAAAGCCAAGCCCACGTTTAACACATCCCCCTGAGCGAAGGAGTAGCATGGATGTAACTATGACAGGCGAGTCTGCAGAAAGCACTATGAGAGAGTTAGCTGCTGCAGTAGTGAATTTACAAACCAAATTGAAATTGGTCAAGGGAGAAAACCAACGCCTAGTATCGGAGATGGCCATCTTAAAAACACAAAAACAAATGGAGAGTAAGGTAACAGACACTAACCCTAAATATAAACGGAGTTATATACAACCTGCTCACTTTCAGGTCCTTTCTGCTGCCTCTTCTTCTGGTCCCTCCGAACCCACTCATTCACATGTTAACGTCACAGTAGTTACGCCTCCACAGACACCTCTTGCCATGCCCGAACGATTCAATGGAGATAGCAGTAAATACGGGGTATTCATGAATCAATGTCATCTACAATTTCTCTGTAGGGCAGCTTCATTTCCAGATGACGCTGCCAAGATGGCTTTCATTATTTCCTATCTCAGTGGTAATGCTGCCTTGTGGGCAGTAACCCTAGTGAAAAATGATGACCCCATATTGTACAATCTGACATTGTTTAAAGACAGGATGAGAAGTCTGTTTGCTAGACATTCATATATGCAAGCAAGTGATAATGAGTTATTGAATCTCAAACAAGGGTCTAAAGGTCTGTTAACCTATATCACTACGTTTAATAGACTGGTCACTGAGACTAACTGGCCTGAAGAAAAAAGAGGACTTCCCTTTTTCACAGGGGACTCAAAGACGAGCTCAAAGACATTCTATCCCAGATTATTGACCCCCCTGAAGACTGTTCTGCATTTATTGATTTAGTTGTTAAATTAGATCACCGCCTAGCAGAGAGATAAGGAAAAAAGACAAAAGGGGAATATTCTAGACTCTTTTTAACTCGAAGCGAAAAGAAGGAACCCAGAGACACCAGCGAGCCTATGCAAATAGGAGGAATACGGGGCCCTTTGTCCTCTGAAAAAAAAGAGAAACGTGGAAAACTGAACCGGTGCTTATACTGTGGTAAAGGGGGTCATTTTGCAAAAGAATGTCCTGCCAAGCCTAAGATTTCCTTGAAAGACACTTCTGGTAGAAGTAGCCGGACCTTGCAGTCGGAAAACTAATTGACTTGGGGAGTAGTGAGGTCGCTCTTCCAAGTCCTTCTGTTTTAAAGACCTCTCAACATTTGGCTAATACATGGGCCCCTATACCAAAACCTTTTTCCATTAATGTAGTGTTCCTGTTACCATCTCAGTTGAGACATACCATGGCAATCTTGTTGGATTCCGGGGCAACGGGGAATTTTTTGGACATAACTATGGCCAAAGCTTTGGGACTGGAATTTGTTCCCAAAAACATCCTGAAAAAGTCCGAGCGGTGGATGGGTCAGAACTATCATCTGGCATGATCTTGTATCACACCCCTGACATTACCCTAATGTGTGATAACGGCCATTCAGAGACCATTTCATTTGACTTAATTGATACCCCCAATGTTGGGGCTATTTTAGGGGTTCCATGGCTCCAAAAACACAATCCCCAAATAGATTGGGTTTCTAGAACAGTAACCTTACGTTCTCCCTATTGTTTAACACACTGTTACCGTGAAATAGCACACTGGCATTCTCCTGTGTATTGTGCCCTATTCACTATAGATGGCGCTTCTCTCCCCGAGGAGTACCAACAATTCTCCGAAGTATTTGATGAAGTGAAGGCAGTAGCGTTACACCCCCATAGATCCTATGATTGTAGGATAGATTTGATTCCTGGTGCTGATCTACCGGTCAGTCGCATATATGCTCTCACTGAACCAGAAACCAAGTATCTGTATGAATATCTACAGGACATGCTAAAGAAGGGGTTCATAAGACATTCGACCTCCCCAGTCTCCTCCCCTATTTTTTTTATTCCTAAGTGGGAAGGAGGTCTCAGAGCCTGTCTGGACTATTGCGCCCTTAACAAGGTGACCGTAAAAAATAAGTACCCTCTTCCGCTCATCTCTACCCTTCTCGATCAGGTGAGGAAGGCCACCATATTTACAAAATTGGACTTGAGAGGGGCCTACCATCTGATCCGAATTAGAAAGGGAGATGAGTGGAAGATGGATTTCCGCACTAAATTTGGCCTGTACGAGTATTGTGTAATGCCCTTTGGCTTATGCAACGCTCCAGCAGCCTTTCAATTCTTAATTAATGAAATACTGAGGGACTACCTGGATTTGTTTGTTATCGTCTACATTGACGATATATTGATCTATTCTCAGAATGAGGTGGAACATGTGGAACATGTAGGGCTGGTATTGAAAAAGTTGCAAGAAAATAATCTTTTAGCTAAATTGGATAAGTGTATATTCCATACATGTAGAGTAGCGTTTCTAGACTTCATCATCTCGCCAGATGGCATTCATATGGATCCGGCCAAGGTATCTGCTATTGTAGATTGGGCTAGTCCCACCTCAGTTAGAGAAGTACAATCATTCCTGGGGTTCGTGAACTTCTATAGGTCATATCTCAGAACTCATTACTCCTATTAAGAGACTCCTGAAAAAGGGAGTTGAATTTAAAAGGGATTTAACTGCCGAAAAAGCTTTTCAGGCCTTAAAGAACAGTTTTACCTCTGCTCCCATTGTTAGGCATGCCGATGAAACCCAGCCCTATTATATTGAGACAGATGCTTCACAATATGCAGTAGGTGGGGTATTATCACAGCGAGATCGGAACAAGGGCACTCTCCATCCTGTGGCCTATTTTTCTAAGACTCTTTCACAGGCTGGACAAAATTACACAATAGGAGAAAGAGAATTACTAGCCATTAAGATGGCTTTTCAAGAATGGCGCCATTATTTATTAGGTTCACCGCATGTGATTACTATCTACTCCGACCACCAAAATCTACAATATTTTAGGACTGCCAAAGCCCTGACCCCATGGCAAATGCGATGGGTGTCCTTTTTCTGCGAGTATGATTTCCAGATACACTTTAGTATTAGACAAGGGAACGCAGATGCCTTGTCACGTCTGGGCAAAGAACATAAATGTTCAGTGGACACTCCTGTACCTATCATTCCTGAAAATAAAATTATTGCTATAGGAGACCTTAGTATTGATTCCCACACTTTCTTGTCACACCTTGAACAATCCTACACCTCAATGGACAGAGAAGATTGGTTAAAAAACCAATCCAATACCATAACAGACAATCTTTTCTTCCATAATGATAAATTGTTTCTTCCCATGAAAGAAACACAGATCCTGATTATCCACTGGTGTCATGCATTGCCTCTAGCAGGACATCCTGGAGAAGCAAAGACCCGACAGACATGCCAGAGATGGTTCTTATGGAAGGGCATGACACAAGATCATGCTGAATATGTGAATGCCTGTCCTACCTGTGCCTGACAAAAGACCGTACACTGTGTTCCTGCTGGTCTCTTACAACACTTGCCTGTGCCCAATAGCCCTTGGTCCACCATTAGCATGGACTTTATTACAGACTTACCACTAACTCGAGGGTACAGCACTATATTAGTGGTAGTAGATCTGCTATCAAAGATGGCTCATTTTGTTCCCTTAAGAAAATTACCCACTGCTTTAGAACTCACAGATGCATTTATACAGAACATCGTTCGACTGCATGGTTTGCCCTCCATGATTATTTCAGACAGAGGTCCCCAGTTTGTCTCCAAATTCTGGCAAGGTTTATGCAAAGCTTTGGGACTGATCAGGTGATATTGTTGGGAGATTCTTAAGCCTCCAAGTGCAACATGGCGGTGCTTGGCTTTCCTTTGCTAACCTCCCCCTTCTTGTTTGGTTCCCTGTTTCCTGGCCGAGCTGTCACTGAAACCGAGTGAAGCCCGTAGGCTGAACTATATTACTTCTGGAGTCTGAGCGTGACGAGCACTAAAAACCTTTCGTGCACAGTGCCTTTGGAATTTTTGACTACGGAAGTGCCATGGTGTTTGTGCGCATCCCCGTGCTGCCTTGTAACGGGACTGCGCGCCTTTTTCTTTTGCATTTGAACAAAAACTTTATTTGGAAAACAGGAGTGCATCTGCTGTGGAGAAGCCTTGTTTCGTTAAGTGAAACGCGAGGACTCGTTTCATAGTTCGTTTGTGGGTCCCATTTACTTTCACGAAGGTAGCGCAAAAACGCGCTTCATTTTGACAAACCTAAACTCAGTAGTGAAACGCGAGGACGCGTTTCCTTTTTTGCCGAAACTGCACTCCGTGGTGAAACGCGAGGACGCGTTTATCTTTCCTGCCGAAGTCTCTCTACTGAAATACGCGAGAACGCGTCAACCTTCTGTTTCTTTTGTTTTAAAGAATCATTACCTGGCTCGTATCTGATATAACGCTCCTTTATCTATTTTTGTGAATGCACATCCTGGATGGTGTTTTTATTCTCACAATGAACCCGAACTTTACCTGTTGTTTGCTTAGTTAAGTTTTCGTAATCTTCAGGACCTTATTTTTGACTCCTTTATTTTCCAAGAGACCAAGAAACTATTACTGTAATACTCTTATCTTGGATCCTTCGTCAGCCGAGTCACAGTAGAGTGTGGGATAGCACACAATTATGACCATGTAGTATAGAGAGTTTTCTAGGTTGTATATGTAAAGCACTTTATTGAATTCATTTCTTGTTCATGTCCTGTCCTTTCCTTATGCAGCTATTCTGACGATTCCTGCCTTGGACATCCCTTCAGTTGGCTGGCTGGCGATCTTGGTCTCTTCATTTTCTGAGGTTACTTACCTTCTCTGATGTGTTCTTTCGTGACATGGTGAGGGTGGTATCTTTAGTAAAAGTAGAGACATTAGCTTCGCTCCCAGGGAAATTGGAATTCTGCCTGGATCAACTAAAGAGCCCGACACTTGAGTATTGTATTAAACCAAGACCTGACATTAAAGATGAGCTATTGCCTGAATCTGATTATGTAATGTTTGTAGATGGTTCATGTTTGAGAACAGATGAAGGTGCTCCGAGTGCTGCATATGCTGTACGTATAGTGGCAGACGTTCTGGAAGCATCTTGTCTGAAAGGAATTTGTTCTACTCAAATAGCAGAGTTGATTGCTTTGTTCCGAGCATGTGAACTGGGAAAAGAAATAAGAGTCACCATAGTGACTGACAGTCAGTATGGTTTTGGTGTTGTCCATGATTATGGTCAACTGTGGTCCCAAAAAGGTTATTTAACTTCTGCAGGATCCCGCATCAGAAATGCTGAGTTTGTGAAAATGCTGATTGATGCAATCCAGTTACCTGAGAAAATTGCTGTTGTAAAATGTGCAGCTCACAAGAAAGGAGATGACTATGCCACCAGAGGCAACCGCTGGTTGACTCTATTGCTAAGTACTGTGCTAAAACTCTTGCATCTATAAAGCTGAACATGTTTCAATCACAGTAGTTGAGACTTGGCAGGAAGTAAAACAGATGCAGGAGGGAGCAAGTGAGGAAAAGAAGGACATTTGGTTAAAATCAGGATGTAGACAAAGAGAAGAGGATGAAATTTGGGTTTATAAAGATGAAAGACCAGTAATGCCTGATAGCATGATCTCTAATATGGCCCAAATATTCCATGGTCAAGCCCATATTGGGAGGGATGCCATGATCAGGATGTTTAGACAGACATGGTATAATCCGAAGTTCAGGATGATCGCTGAGAGCCTTTGTCAGCGATTTCTTGTTTGTCAGCAGTTAACCCCAAGAAGAAAAACAGTTGTGAGTTTGGGAACCATAGGATGGGAGGGAGGTCCATTTACACGGATACAATTGGATTTTGTTGAGTTGCCACCGTGTAATCGGCTTCAATATGTACCTGTGATCATTTGCCTATTTTCCCCGTGGTTGTAGGCCTTCCCTACCAGACAGAATGATGGAGTGACTGTTGCAAAACTATTGTTAAGAGAAATCATTCCGCGTTTTGGTTTCCCAGTAACAATTGAGACTGACCGTGGAACACATTTTCACAATGAGTTAATGCAGATGATTTGTGAAGCACTGGACATACGTCAGAAATTACATTGTGCTTACAGACCAGAGGCTTCTGGGGTAGTTGAGCAAGTAAATGGAACCATAAAAAACAGAATTGCAAAAATGTGCTTGGCCACTGGACTGAAATGGCCTGATGCTTTGCCACTTGTTCTGATGACCCTACGGAGCATACCTGATAAAAAGACAGGATTATTATTTATTATTATTATTCATTTTATTTGTATAGCGCAACAGCTACCCACAAAGGGTTTCCCAGCGCATTTGGAAGATGAATAATTTTGCTATGGACAAGGACCAGCTTAGATGTTGAACAGCCAGGTTTTTAGGGCTTTCCTAAAGCACATGTAGTTGGTCTCATTTCGGGCTGCAGTGGGCATAGAATTCCATAATGTGGGTCCCAGAAAAGAAAAGGAATTGCTGCCCATGCGTGAGCGTCTGATTTTAGGGATTATAACATTTTTTGCTGCAGAAGAGCGAAGAGCACGAGAGGGGCAATATGGATGTACCAAATTTTGAAGGTATTTTGGGGCTTTTTTGTGGAAAGTTTATGCATATAGCAAAGCGATTTGAATTTAATTCGGTTCTCAATTTTTAACCCGTGGAGATCCCGAATATAATTAGTGGTGGGGGTTGTGTTAGGGATTTTACATAAGAGTCTGGCTGCAGCATTTTGAACTGTCTGCAGCCTACGAATCGTAGCTTTCTTTGCCCCTAGATACAGTACATTTACGTAATCAAGCCTAGATGTAATTAGTGCGTTGATTACAGTTTTCCTAGTTGATTCTGGTAGCATCCAACAAATCTTTTTTAGCCATTTTAAAATGGCAAAGCAGGTGGCGGATGTTGTCACTGCTTGTTGATGCATATTAAGGGAATCATCGATAATGATGCCCAGATTACGTGCTTGCATTACTGGGACTGGGAGTAGGCCCATTTCTTGTGGCCAATGTTGGGGGCCTCATAATTTTTTGTCTTTGCCCAGTATCATCACTTCGGTTTTCTCACCGTTTAGTTTAAGAAAATGTTCTTGCATCCATCCTGCAATTTTCACGAGCCCTTGTTTAAATATAGAGGGATTATCCTTATTTCCAGAGGAGAGTGAAAAGAGCAGCTGAGAATCATCAGCATAGGAGTACATTTGTAGCCCAGTTTCTTCCACTACCTTTGCTAGTGGGCACATATACAGATTAAATAGTAGTGGACTTAATATAGAGCCCTATGGTACCCCATGCTTGAAGACCTGGACATCAGAGCAAGCAGAGCGAGAGAAAACTTGAAAAGTACGTTCCTCCAACAAAGATTTAATCCAATTTAAAGCCGAGCCTCTGATACCCAATAAATATAGTGTCCTCATTAATACAGTGTGTGATATCGTATCAAATGCGGCACTAAGGTCCAAAAGTACCAGTGCAACCGTTTCGCCTCTATCCAGCAAGGAGCGGATATTTTCAGTAACTCCCAGTAGTGTTGTCTCCGTAGAGAACCCCGATCTGAAACCTGACTGATGGGGAGGCAGCAGATCTTGGGCCATGGTAAATTTGGTTAAGGAATGATGAACATGTTTTTCCAAAAGCTTCGAGAATATGGGTAGTAGGGAAATGGGTCTAAAATTTGACGGCAGGTTAGGGTCGGCTCCAGCCTTTTTTAGCAGTGGGTGAATCATGGCATGTTTCCATTCTTTTGGTACAGTTTCCTCTTGTAAGGACAAATTTAAAAGGTCTGTAATAGTAGCCACTGCCTTCTTGTCAAGTATCTTAAGTACTGAGCACGGTAACGGATCATTTGGTGACCCAGATTTAATTGTGCTAAGTAGCTCAATGAATGTGTCCGTGCTGAGTTTAGGCCAGTTTTCCAGAGTGTTGTTGGGGCCATGGAGGAGCAATGGATCAGTGTTATTAGGAGACTTAGTGATCAGGGCGCTATGTGAGGAAATGTCTGCTCGATAGCTATTGTTCTGAGCTTGTTCCATCCCCTGATATATTTTATCCTCTTTACTGACAAAAAACGTGGCTAATAAGTCACATTGCTGTTTACTTAAGTCTAGTGGAGATTGTGACGTTTTAGAGCCTGCCAGCTCTTTCACCATTTTAAAAAGAGCTTTTGACCGATTTAGTGCTTCCATAATTGTAGAGCACACAAAATCGGCTCTAGCCTTGCTACAAAGTGCGTGATATTTGTTTAGTTTAGTCTTGTACTCCCTTTTGGCTTCAGATGAGTACGTTTTCCTCCACATACGCTCAGAATTTTTACACTTAGATTTTCTAGCTTCAGTGTTTCTGTGAACCAGGGGGCAGGGGTTCGATGTTCTTTACATTTTAATTTAGTTTTTGGTAAGCAAGTGTCTATGGCTGTCATAAGCCATTTCTGTACGGCTGTGGATAAGGTGTGGACCGATGATTTAGAACAAGGCGTGGATGAGTTTAAGAAAGTGTTCAAGGCATCAGTATCTAGTTTCTTCCACTTTCTAATAAACTGTGGTTGCTCAGGTGTATCCTCTGCCCTTGAAATGGCAATTTGGAGTGAAAATTTCACTAGATAGTGGTCTGACCAGCAAATTGGCAGAGCTGGGAGGGTGGTAATTTCCTTAATATTGGAGAAAACTGGGTCGAGTAAATGTCCAGCACTATGTGTGGGTCCAGTGTTCATAAGGTTTAAATTAAGGGATGCTAGGTCAGCAATGAAATCTACGGCTTTTGAGCAGTTAGGATTTTCTAGGTGCAGGTTCATATCACCGATAAGGGAGAAGTTTGATGCCTTCATGACTAAAGGACCAATGAGTTCTGGAAGGGCTGTCACCCAGTTTGTCGCCGTTCCTGGTGGGCGATAGATGAGTACTCCAGTTAGTGTATAGTTGGGAGTGAGAGCAAGTTTGAATACAGCCGCTTCAAAGTTGGAACATGGTAGTTTAGTAAATTCACAGTTGTATTCCTTTTTGAAAAGGATGGCAATCCCTCCCCCTACTTTATTTGTTCGATCTAACCTAACCGCTGCATAATGATCAGGTAATGCTTCAGCCAATTCTGGCCCTGAGCTTTCTTGGAGCCAAGTTTCCGTTAGGAACATGGCGTCAGGTTCTTCGTCTGTTAATAAGTTGAAAATTTCGGCTTTATGTTTCGGTAGGGATCGGCAGTTCAAACTGAAAAAAGAGAAAGTTTTTTCTTTGGGTTGACTTAAAGATCTTTTGTTTTTGCATCTACCTTTAGTGTTCTTAATACCGTCTGAAGTCATCGAAAAATTGCATTCTTGACAAGTTACACTATTACCACCTAAATATAGCGGGCTACATTGTTTTGTCTTAGGGGTTCGCAGTGCCAGCAGCTGCTCCGAGCTATATTTAGCTGTTGGGCGTACATTAATGTGGGATAATGTAGTAGTGGCCGTTACATCTACTTTTGCCTTACCCGGGGATGGTAGATGGGCCCTGGCCCTGGGCCCGGTCTCGGCGCGGACGGGCGCAGACGGGCTGGACTCTGGCGTGACTCCGGCACTGATACGGCGCGTCCGCTGATCGCCGAGCTTCCTTACATAGGGATGACTAGAGCACTACCAATTGCAGCAGCCACCCACCCAAGATGTCCGCTATCGGGGATCTTCGCCAGGGTCTCGGTACTCAGCCCCAAGATCGTCTGGGACCGCCCAAGTGCAAGGGAAGAGAGTCGAGCAGCCAAAATAATGGTGAGTGCTCGGGAAATGCAAGTCAAGTTATTAAAATCGCCACAATTAAAATATGTGTATCACATGCTATTAGTCATCAGAGTACACGGTAGTGCAAATCAAATTATTATAAATCGCCGCAATTAAAATATGTGCATCATATGCTATTAATCAGCAGAGTACACAGAGTACACAATGCGCAGCAGTCTACCTCCCGGCTTCCGCCTCAGGAGGGGTACACTTTTAGTCAGTCACACAACAAAATTCTTGCGTCTATCACGAGTGTGCTTCCTTATATAGGGATGACTAGAGCGCTACCAATTACAGCCGCCACCCACCCAAGATCTCCACTATCGGGGATCTTCGCCCGGGTCTCGGTACTCAGCCCCAAGATCGGCTGGGACCGCCCAAGTGCGAGGGAAGAGGGTCGAGCAGCCAAAATAATGGTGAGTGCTCGGGAAGTGCAAGTCAAGTTATTAAAATCGCCGCAATGAAAATATGTGTATCACATGCTATTAGTCAGCAGAGTACACGATAGTGCAAATCAAATTATTATAAATCGCCGCAATTAAAATCTGTACATCATATGCTATTAATCAGCAGAGTACACAGAGTACACAATACGCAGCAGTCTACCTCCCGGCTTCTGCCTCAGGAGGGTTCCACTTTTAGTCAGTCACACAACAAAATTCTCGCGTCTATCACGAGTGTGCTTCCTTATATAGGGATGACTAGAGCGCTACCAATTGCAGCCGCGACCCACCCAAGATGTCCGCTATCGAGGATCTTCGCTCGGGTCTCGGTACTCAGCCCCAAGATCGGCTGGGACCGCCCAAGTGCGAGGGAAGAGAGTCGAGCAGCCAAAATAATGGTGAGTGCTCGCGGAAGTGCAAGTCAAGTTATTAAAATCGCCACAATTAAAATATGTGTATCACATGCTATTAGTCATCAGAGTACACAATAGTGCAAATCAAATTATTATAAATCGCCGCAATTAAAATATGTGCATCATATGCTATTAATCAGTAGAGTACACCGAATACACAATGCGCAGCAGTCTACCTCCCGGCTTCCGCCTCAGGAGGGGTCCACTTTTAGTCGGTCACACAACTAAATTCTGTCTACATGAGATTCTGATGGTGTACTGCATTTGCCATTTTACACGTGCTAAATTACATGTTAACCTCAATTCCATGCGATGCTCTGATCTTCCATTTTGTTGCATCGCATTTCCATTTTGTGCTGCTTTGCCCTGTAGTTACACTTCAGCAGTAACATAAACATGTTTTTCACGTAAACCAGTACAAGCTGGTGCGAGACATCTCGTGAGGTTATGTTGTACCTTCAGCTTGTTTTTGTGCATTCTATGCTTATTTCTAGGACAGAGGGAGGATGCGCTGTGCAAGGCTCTCCAAGTCCTGAGATAGGGAAAGGAATGTCTTTTGCCTGGGCGCATCCAAACAGAATCTGGCCAGGTCTGTATGGGTGGCTCTGACGCAGTGATGCAGCCAGCGCCTATGATGGATAGATGGTTGAGAACGCCTGCTAGAGGCTTCTCGAACGTGTTGATTTAACTATAAAAAGCGGTGTCTGTGGTGTGGAGCTCAGGAACTCAGTCTTGGAGTGGACCCACTCACGGGACGACTTTGGTGCCCGGAGAGATTACTTCCTGTGCCCCAGTCTCTACAGGGTTCCCGACTTGGTGTTTGTGGTGTTTGGCCAGGGATGTTGAAGTATGCGGTGCAGACGCATCTGGTGAGGTGCTTTGTACATTAACTGTTTATATACCTGTATGCACAGTTTCATATTTATTTATATATATATATAGTGTGGTATATTCATTGTTTATTGCCTTTCACTCGGTGCCTAAGAATTTACTAGCTTCAGTGACTTATTGCTTTTGTCTACAATATTAAAAAAAAGCTCATTTTACCTCCAAAGGAGTGTTAGAGTTTCTGTGTAAGTAAGTGGTGTGCGTTAAGTTTAGATTACCCATGTGGGCAAAGCAATACAGATGGGAAGAGTAATGAGACAAGCATTTGTGCCAGCTGAGAAACTATTGACTATTAATGATCATTTCATACTGGATTACTGCAAAAACCTGTCTGACGTGGTAACTTCTGTGTTCCATCAGGTGGGAACTGAGGCAAACTCGAAAGAGAAACATCCAGCTCAGTATGTAGTCCCTGGAGATTGGGTTCGGATAAAGGTACACAGGAGAAGAAACTGTCTAGTTCCTCATTGGCAGAAGCCCAGACAAGTCAGTCTGGTTAGCACAGCTGCAGTTAAATGTGCTGGTGTAAAGAGATGGGTACATGCTAGCCATACCATCCGTGTGTCTGAGCCTGAAAATCAACAGGACGAAGCAGAAAGCACAACTGACTCAGATTCTGAAGGTGAACCAGATAAAAACCCAGATACTGAAGCTCGACCTGTTCGTCGACATCTGGAAATATCAGATTCAAGCTCTGCGTCTGAAGGAGAAAGTGAAGTCATCAAAATACCAAATTCTGAAGATCGACCTGAAAGTCGAGATTTGGTATGGTCTGATACCAGTGTGGACACTGACCAAAGTGAAGACACAACTGGTACTACGGTAAGTACTGAAGGACAGTCTGAAAGCTCTGAAAGCAGCAACAGAAATCTTGAAACTGGTGAAAAGGAAATAACTCACAATAAGGATGAGCTTTCCAAGTACCAGCTATGGAGAGGTTCCTAACAGAGTGAAAGAACTGACCAAAGAGAAAACAAATTCAGTGAAGAAAACAGACATTATAAAGTCAAAACATTGAAAGATATATTACAAATCTTACAGAATTGCATAAAGAAATGATACCACTGGAGGTTGATGGTGTTCTTTAGAAACTTGGTAGAAGTTTTTCAGCTGTTAAGAATTGGTTTGATAAAATAGGTAGATCATTAATAGGGAAAGTATTAATTCCAGTAACACTAATAATAGTGATATTTTTAGTTATACGATTAGGTTGTAAACTTAGAAAAAGAAGAAACCTTAAAAAGTCTATAAAAAAAGGAATTTGAAGAGAGACAAGAAAGAGAACGTGAAAAGGGGGACATTGAAATGGAAGTGTTTAGGGAGAAACTTTATCAAGACAGAAAGAAAATAGAAGATACTAGAGTATAACTCATACTAATGAAAAAAATATTTTGAAACATGTTTTGAACATTTTATGAAAATGTTGGGTGTTATTTGGTGATAAATCACCAAAGGGGGAGTTGATGGAGCGGAGGTGAAAACAAACATTAACCGACGTAGAATAGAAAGCACACACACAAATACACGTGGGATACTAATATGCTTGTGTTGCAAACTTAATCCATTAATTATGTGAAGTCATCTTACTAATATAGTGCGGAAATGCCATAATCTCCTGAAGGGCTTTGCATGAATGCATTTTAAATGTATTATTGTGGCAGAAATTATGGAGAATGGTAAGAAACCAATGCATATGTGTGGCGTTAAAGCTAGGTAATAACTAACAGGGTCATCTTAGAATCGGGGGAGGTAAACAGAAGGGCTATACTTCGAAATCTAACATTTAATTGTGTTTGTTCCTATAACAGTTCCCATTATGGCCCATGCGGCCTAAATAAAAATAGAGGGTTTGCGAGACTCCGAGATAATGACTTTCTACGCATGCGCGACTATGCTCGAGAGATGTGCAAGCAGTCTGTGTGCCTGTGCAGCATGGGTCAAGGTCAGCGTGGCCTGAAGAGCAGAAAGGTGCCAGGATTGAGATGTCTGAGTCATGAGCCTGGGAAAGTTTGGTGAAGTGACAAGTTAAAGGACACGAGTGAAAAAATGTAATAACAAACAATCTGAACTTTATTATGATTAGAACTATGACTTGGCGGAAATATGGACAATGAAGAGATGAGGTGATCCTCATCCACCTTTTGAATGGACCAATAAAAATTGCGTGTGGACCCTAAAAGTTTCAAATTTTAGATAGGTAGTTAGGGGAAAAGGGTATAAAAGAGGTTGTTTGGAGAAAAGAAAGGAGCGTGCTTTTGAATTTATTTTTTGCACCACAACATGCTGTCGGACTGATTGATTTTTCTATGGTGCAAAGACTTTGACATTTTCTTGACTTTAAATTTTAATGGGAACGGAGTCCTGATGGGAGGTGAACATCAAGAAGGAACGCTAACTCTGATTTTCATTGCCGATACAATTGGTAATATGTCTTTGACTTATTCTTCTGAGCTATTCTGCTAATAAATGTAAACTGTTTGAATTTAACTTTCTTTTTCTTTAGATGAGTTTAGATGTTTAATGGTGTTCGAATTAAGGTTAAATAAAATAAGGTCATGCTAGGAGATTAAATCTTAAATAAAAATTAAATAAATGGAGAATTAAGCTGGTCTTGTTGTCCATTAGTTAACTTTTACTAGCTGATCCATTGACCAAACAGTGGGGTGTTTTAATGTTTCTTAAGAGTAAAACCATGGTAAGATCTAATAAACTACAAATGTATATAGTGTATACAATTTAGATTAATAGATGAAGTAAGACACTCCGCCAATACAGCAGCTCATCCTCTGGTTTTTCACTGATTTTGTGAATGAATGACTCGCGGTGTCAAGGGCCCAACCGACGAGTACAGTGTGATAGCTCCTAGGATATATAGTGATGGTTTGGAGGATTGGTTTGGAGCAGGGCTGGATCACTGTCAAACAGGAGGAGCTAGGCAGGTGGTTAGGCTGAGAGAGAGAGGTAAGGAGATGCAGATTCTTGTGGCACTACCAGAGAATGACTGGATCGTGTACCGTTCATGATTGAAGGTGGGGGGTTCCAGGACAGAGATTGGGCATGTCTGGAATCCATATTTTCTCCAGAGATTTTCAGTTTCTTGTTTAGATAGGAGGGTGAATAGGATTGCAGAGCTCTTAATGCACACAGTTTTGAATTCGTTCTGCCTTTCAATTGGAAGCAATTGGAGGGTTAGCAGGGCAGATTTTTTGAGACCTGAAACAAAGCGCGCTGCTGCATGTAGTATTGCTCTCAGTGAGCCAAGGTGAACTTTGGGAATGCCTGAGAGAAGGGCAATTCCATAATGTATTCTGGAGAGAACGAAAGACTGCACCACTGTTCCGAGATCAATTGTCTGATGCTCCAAAGTTGCCTAAGTTGATGTCTTGCGCTTTTGACATGGCTGTAAAGGTTTAGATGATTGTCAAGGGTGATACCAAGTGATCTAGCACTCTGGACAATAACATGGCAAGCATCCAGGGCAGGAAAGGTAGCCATCCATTCCTGTACTGAGTTTTTTTTTCAGAGGTTGAATAAAAAGAAACTCTGTTTTAGTTGAGGTTTAGATAGTGATTAGACATCCAGTTTGGAAACTTTAGAAGAGTGATTGAAAGGAGGGCAAGGTCTTTAGGGGATGAGATTTTCATGTGTATTTGAGTGTCGTCAGCTTAGAGGTGGAAGAGAATCCCAGAGCTTCTGAGCATCACACATAGTGGTTTTAGGCAGAGTTTAAAGAGGACTGGGGAGAGGATCGATCCTTGAGGGATCCCTTAATGTTTGCTGACTGGTCTCGAGAATGAGTTGCCCATTTTCACAATTTGGGAACAGTTGATTAGGTATGAGGAGAACTAGTTGAGGACTGTACCCCCACATCCCATGTGTTTTTCCAAAGTGCTAAGGAGGTCCAGATGGTTGACAGTGCTGAATGCAGCAGACATGTCTAGGAGGACAAGGTGGTAAGAGTTACCGAAGTTGAAGATTCTAAGGAAGTCATTGACTATTTGGAGGATTGCAGTTTCTCTACCGTGGCCCTGGTGAAAACCTGATTGGAGAGTGTGTAAGAGGTTGTTTGTTCAAATGTGTGAAGCGAATTGGGATGCTACGCAGCTTTCATTGATTTTGCTGAAAAAAGGGGAGTGTGGAGATTGGGCGGTAGTTGTTCATGTTCTCTGGATATAGAGATTGTTTTTTTCATAGAAGGGAGACTTGACATATTTTTAGTCGTTCTAGAAATAGGCCCTGTTGGAGAGAGGAGTTGACCATGTTGGTCGATATGGGGAGTAGGTGTGTGGCAAGAGATTTGCTAATAGAACCTGGAATGATGTTCTGAAGGTGGTTCAAGGGTTTCACTTTGGAGATTGTTTGGATATTGGGGAGAAAGATGACCTTGAATGCAGCGCCTTGCATGGTAAAATCTCTGAGATTTGCTCTTGTGCAGCGAGATATGGATGTCTCTAATTTTTTTATTAAGGAAATCCTCAAAGTTGATGACTCAGGAGTTGAAGTTGTGGATGAGTTTGTAGTATGTGTGAGAACCTGTAACAGGCGCTTTGGTAAGTTCTTTGCAGAATTCACGAGTGCTCTGATGTGGAAGGATTTAGCTCTGAGGATTCAGACTTTGTATTGTTTTCATGCTTTGCAAAGCTTATTCATACTCAGGAGAGAGTGTGCTAGTCTCCATTCTTTCTCACATTTTCTGATAAGCTTTCTTTCTTCATAAAGTCCTATTGGGAACCAAGGACTAGAGGGTTTTGGTCTGGATGATTTGCACTTCAGGAGTGCAAATTCGTTGATAAGGGATTCCAACAAGGAGTTGTACCTGTCAGTGGCTTCATTATTATCAAGGTGAATTGTAATTGGAATTAGGGTAGGAAGGACCATCTTGGCTATGACTTTCATGTCAAGTTTGGATGTGTCACTGAACCATATTTTGTCTTTCTTGCGTTGCTCAGATGTTTTGGTATAAGACCGGATAGGGAGAATGGCATGTGCATGTGGTCGGAGCAGTCGGCTGGAATGGGGTCATATGACTGTAGGTTGGGGGAATTAGGTCCAGAATGCCGCCTTTGTGGTCTGTGGGTTTATGGCAGTGTTTTTGGAGATCATTGTCTTTGAGAAAGGAAACAAAAGTGTCCACATAGCTAGTACCCTTGTTTTCCCAGTGGATGTTCAAGTCTCCAAAGGTGATAGTGTTGTCCGAGCTGATAGGTTGAGAGGTGAAGAGATCCATGCATTCCTGGATAAAGGGCTTGTTTTGACCAGGTGGATAGTAAATCATATTCAGTTTGATGCTGGAGGTAGTGGATGTGGGCATTTCTACCGAGATTCATTCAAAAGACTGGTACTGAGTCATTGGGAGGGTCTTACATCGCAGGGAGTTTCTGTGAATGAATGCAAGACCTCCACCATTTGAATTTATTTGAATTTAAAAACATTTATACAGCGCACTTTTACCCAGCGGTTTCATGGCGCTATGAGTGAACCAGTGGACGGCAGCAGCAGGAGGAATTTAAGCAGTGTGAGCTAACGTAAAAAGGAAGGTTTTGAGGTCCTTCCGAAACTGGAGGTAAGAAGGTGAAGTCCGCAGGGCAACAGGGAGGGAGTTCCAGAAAACTGGAGCCAGAACAGCGAACCTTGCTCCACCGGCCCTCTGTTTTTTAAAGCGGGGAATGGCTAGTAGGGCCAGATAAGTGGAGCGAAGTTCTCTGCCTGGAAGGTGGGGCTTAATAGCAGAGCAGATGAACTCGGGGGCGGTACCCGACCTAGCCTGGTAGGTGAGGCAGCCAAGTTTAAAAAGGGCACGCTCTTTCACAGGAAGCCAATGTAGTGCTTTAAGCAGTGGAGTGGCCCGATGGTATTTGGGTAGGCCGTGAATCAGGCGAGCAGCCTGATTCTGCACCAACTGCAAGCGGTGGATCGCATAAGCAGGAGCCCCGTTGTGGATTATGTTACCATAGTCTATACGGGATAGTACCATGGCCAACATGATTATTTTTAAAGCGGAAGGAGAAAAAAAACGGGAAACTTTTCTGATTATTCTGAGGGAAAAAAAAGAGGAAGAGACCACAGAACTAACCTGTGGATGGACAGTGAGTTGTGGGTTGAAGAAGATCCCAAGAGTTTTTACTTTGGATACAGGGAGTGGAGGGACACCAAGGGATGAGGGCCAAAAGGAAGGGGACCACGGACTGCAACCACCTCCGGTCAGGACCAGCTCGGTCTTGTCCGGGTTGAGTTTGAGGTGGTTGCAGTTCATCCAATCCTGAATGAACGTCATGACTGTCCGGACATTCTGGGCGGATGAAGATGGGTGGGAAAGGTTAAAGATTAGCTGGAGGTCATCTGCGTAGTTGAACACGGTGACCTCCAGCTGCTGTAACATAAAAATGAGGGGGTAAATGTATAGATTAAACAAAAGAGGGGAAAGTGATGAACCCTGGGGGACCCCGCACTCTACCTTGCGGGAGGCCGCGGCGAAGCCAGCCAAATGGACCGCCTGAGCCCTCCCAGTAAGGAAGGACTCGAGCCATAAGAGGGCCGAGCCCTCTATGCCCGCCGCCCTGACACGGCGGAGAAGGATGGAGTGGTCCACCGTGTCAAAAGCGGCGGACAAGTCTAGGAGGATCAGGGCTTGCGGAAGGTTGATGTCGATACCTTCACGCAATTTGTCCATTACTGAGATCACCACTTTCTCTGTAGAGTGCAGGGAACGAAAGCCGGCTTGACAGGGGGAGAGGCAATGATTTGCCTCTACATGGGTGCTCAGGGTGGTCGTGACATGGATTTCAAGGACTTTTGCTAGGTAGGGTAGGAGGGAGATAGGGCGGTAATTGGAGGGGGAGGATGAGTCGGCGTCAGGTTTTTTTTATGATTGGTATGACGACCGCCGATTTGTGTGGGCTAGGGACAATACCGTGTGTGAGCGAATCATTAAGAAGGGTCAGGGATGGTGTGGGGCAGGTTGAATAGATTTCCTTGAGGATGTGAGCAGGGGCAAAGTCCAAGGGAGAGCCAGATTTAACCCGGTGAAGCAGAGAAAGGAGTGTGTCATTGGTTAGCAGCGGGATATTGGTAAGTTTAAGGGTAGTAGGGGGCGGGGAGGGATTGACAAATGTGGGGGAGGGCGGCGGGATGTTGTGTTTGATTTTAATAACTTTGTCAATGAAGAATTCATTGAGCGAATTGCAGAGGGACTGGGAAGGGGGGGTGGTGGCCGTAGCTCTACTGGATGATGCCAGTTCATGGACGGTGGAAAAAATTTCCTTAGAGCGGGATTCGGCTGTCATAATCCTGCACGTGTAGTATTCAGTTTTGGCTTCAAGAATGCCCTTTTTGTAGGTTTGCAAAACGGACAAATAAATTGCCTTTTGTGCGGGGCTATAAGTTCTTCTCCAAGCACGCTCAGCCCTCCTTGCGGCTAATTTCTTTTCTTTGAGGTCTGAAGTAAACCATCGATTGGCTGCATGGGCCCGCTTGACTGTGAGCCGCCTTAGGGGAGCAAATTCATCACCCGCCAGGGTAAGCCAGTTGTTAATGGCGGCCAGCTGAGAGGTAGCTGCAAGGCCTGAGAGGTCGGGACTAGTTCTGGCCAGAGTTGAGCAGAGAGAAGGCATATCAGTTTTGCCCCATTTCCAGACCCAAGTGTTTTTGGGGAGCTGGGGTTTGGCTAGAGGCGCTAAATCAAGGGAGAAAGTGATGATGGAATGGTCTGACCAGGAACACGGGGATATTATGGGGGATGTAAACGGGACATTCAGTGACCAGATTTGGTTTAACGTATGGCCATGTATATGGGTGGGACTGTAAATGAGCGGCAAAAAATTCAAGCTGGTCATAAAACTGGTGAACTCTTTTGATTGAGGGCTTTCGGCAAGATCGTTAGGCCAAAAGTTGAGGTCCCCTAAAACTAGTACAGATGAATTGTTAATCACTAGAGTCGCCAGAAGGGTCTGGATACTGGAAAGGAAGGAAGGAGTGGGTTGGGGAGGATGATAGATTAAGACAATAGTGAGGGAAGCCTGGTGAGAAGTCGAACGGGCTACAAGGTGATCTACATCAGGAATAGGGGGGAAAGGGAGAACCTGAAAATTGAGGTCAGTTCGAGCTATTAGGGCCACTCCTCCTCCCCGCCTGCCTTCTGGGCGGTCTCTCTTCCCGGTCTTGAAGCAAAATGGAGTAATTGGGAGGAAGTATACCGTCTAGAGCGTGTATAGATGAGTCGTTAAGCCACGTTTTGGATTAGGATATCAAGATCATGGGCCAGGATTGAGTACAGTATCTCTAGACAGTGTTTTAAGGCAGACCAACAATTGTGCAGCTTGCAGTTCAGGGAAAAACTGTTGCCTTTCTGACTTGGTTGTTCAGGAAGGGAAGTTTGGATGTGTATCAAGTTAAGAGGAGATGATTGTACACTGGGAGGGTGTGTGTGAGTTTGACTGCAGTCTGAGATGATGGTGGAAATCAGGCAGACCACTACGAGAAGATTGCAGGAGGTGGTAATGGATATTGAAGCTGCGTAACAACTCTGAGTTGTCTAGGGGAAATTGTGTCCACTTGGTACATGGCGGTCTCTCTGTATACTGGAAGGTTTGCAGGCCCGGACTGGCCGTTGCAGGCACCGGGCATTCCCCCGGTCGGCCGCGAGGGTGGGGGCCGGTTTTGGGCCCCAGGGGGCCGGTTTTGTGACAGGGTAGTTTTTTGCAGCATAGCTGCAAAAACGGCACTGTAACAAAATCGGCTGAAAACCGGCCCTAGCAAAGAGCGCGGTCGCACCCCCCAACCCCCCGGGGGGAGGGGGGGCCGGCCGAGCACTTTGCCAGGGCCGGTTTCGGTTCCCAGTCCGGCCCTGAAGGTTTGGGAGGAGTTTCGGCGGGAAGTAATGGCGAGAGCAGTAACAAGAGGACAGAGAGACACTTAGAAGGGATAGAGCAGATGATAGGATGTTGTTTCTTCAAGAGAACGAGGCAAGGAGCTTCTTGAGCAGAAGCCAGTTATGTTCATCAATTATGGCTGGGGGAAATGTGGGTTATTGGTATCTGGTGTTGGGAGAAGTAGGGCAGTGGGCAAAAAAGGAGGTAGGCTTATCGACTGTGGGGCAGAGAAGAGGGTGAAGGAGGCAACCGGAGGGGGAGATACTTGTTTGTGAGAGGATGGAGATGAACAGTGCGGAGATGGTCTGTGGGGGGTGTTCAAGTTCTAGTAAAGGCAGTGAGCAATGGGTTGTGGGGGGCATATCAGATTGCACGGAGAGTCGGGGGAGAGAGGGGTTGTCTGGGTGGACCATAAGAGGAGGAGAGTGGGTGATGGGTTTTAAAGATGAACAGTGAATGTAAGCTTGGAGGATCGTGGAGGGCTTGAGGGTGAGATAAATAAAGTTGATTGTGGCCAGGATTGTGTCGTTGGCTTTGAACATGATTTTACCATTGTTGTAGATGGATATAGAAAGGTTGCCGTAGAAGCCGAAGTGGAATAAGCATTTGAGTTTGCATCCAAAGGGTATGTTAGAGAGAGAGAAGGATGGGAGAAAATTGTGTAAGGACCTGATCCATAGGTCACTGTTGTGTGTCAAGAGAAGGATGTTGGTTTTGAGGGCAATTGTATTGGTTTCCAAAGAGGGTTTCTGGGTAATTTCTCACGGTGCTTTGTTACAAGTTTTTCATTGCAATTTTGGAACAATTCGGGGGGTATTTGATCTTGAAAGCATTGCTGGCAGACTTGGAAAGGCTGTATGGTGCGGAGATGGGGTAACAGGCATCACCGTTATGTTGGAGGCTGATACCAGGCAGGAAGTTATAGGTATGATTTAGACACCCATTACTAGGGATAAAATGGCTGTTGCGTGGTTGTCCGCACCCTTGTGAAGCGCACTGCGTTCTTAAGGGTAGAGGGACACGATCCTGATGTCATCGATATGTTTATCTGGTGGGAATGGACAGTTTTTAAAAGTCAGTTCTGCTGGTTTTGTTATGTCCGAGGTCTGAACATTAAGGGCCAAGCATATCAGATGGCCTCTGTAACTTGGAACTCTAAGAGGATAAGATTGTATCCATTTGATGCTGGAAGCCGTTTTGTGGAGGATTGAAGTCCTCTTTAAATTGCAGAGATTTTCACAGGGGAGTTACTGGCATGAAATAGACATTACTAAAGGATGACTTTGCCCTTTGAAAGATGGCTGCAGTTTTGAGGGCGATCGTAGTTTTGTTTCTTTTTCTGATAGATGAATAGGAGGGCACCCATGAGTCGTTCCACAACACCATTGGCTTGGGGCCACAGAGGTGTACTCTTTTGATGCTTGACATTTAGTCTGACTAGAAATGCTTTTCTCAGCACTACCACACCGCCGACATCAGCAGACGCTAACACCTCAGTGCGCAACTCCACCAATGGATCTCCAACTGGGCCGATACTCTGGCACTCCTAAGAAGGCACCCGGCAAGCAACACTCCAAGAAAGCCAACTGGTTCAGTCCCGCTCTCCACGAGTCTAGATGCACCTGTAGACATCTCAAGAAGAGATAGAGGAACATCAAAATCCCGGAAACCCATGCAACCTTCAAAACTGCAGTCACCGCACACTACCTCCTCCTCAAAACCACAAGAAAACTGCCCTCCAAGACAGAATCAATACCACCGCACACAACATCAAAGAACACTTCTCCATCGTCAAGGAGTTTGCCATGAACAACAGCGAGACCACAGATGTCCCGCCCTCCCAATACCTGTGCGCCTTCTTCCACCACAAGATCTAGCAGATCTACGACAATTTTGACACACGCCCAACACCAGAGCACCCAACCACGCCGCAAGCCAACAGATCCTGCTCAACTTGACCCCGCTTACCACAGACAACACACTCAAAACCATGAAGAGCATCCACTCTGGAGCCCCCTCGGACCAATGCCCGCACCACATCTTCCATAGAGCAGCCACCTCCATCGCCCCTGAACTTTGCTACACCTTTAACTGGCCCATCGAGACCACCACCTTCCCCGATGAGTGGAAACATGCCAAGATCAACCCCCTGCTGAAGAAGCCATCCGCCGAAGCTGACAAACCTCAAGAACTTCAGACCCATCTCCCTACTCACCTTTCCAGCCAAAGTCATTGAGAAGGCCATTAACACGAGTTCATCGAAGTGCACCATATCCTGGACATCTTCCAATACAGCTTCTGAAGCACCCACAGCACCGAGACCGCACTCCTCGTTGCCACCAACAACATCTGCTCCCTCCTCAACCAGGTCCAAACTGCAGCCCTCATCCTGCTGGACCTCTTGGCCACCTTTGATACCGTTTCTCACAGCAACCTAATCACGAGACTCCACAACGCCGGCATCTGCGACAAGGCCCTGGACTTGATCCTCTCCTGCCTCAGCTTCCAGACACAGCGGGTCAGACTACCTCTGTTCCTCTCAGAACCCACAGAAATCAGGCTGCGGAGAGCCCCACTCTCTTCAACATCTACATGGGCCCCTGGCTGCCATTGTCAGGAACCACGGATCCAAAATTGTCTCCTATGCCGATGACACCCAGCCGATCCTCTCCCTCACCAATGAAGCCTCAGCCGCTAGACTTAGGTTCCACAGCGGAATGAAAGCTGCTGCCACCTGTATGAAAGACAGATGCCTCAAACTCAACGCGGACAAGCCCTAAGTATTCATCTTGGGACCGACCCCCTCAGGTTGGGACGGCTCCTGTTGGCCCGCCGCATTGGGAACCCCCTCCACCCCAAAAGACCACGCACATAACCTTTGAATCATACTGAACTCCTCGCTTACAATGAACAGCCAGATCAATTCTGTATCCTCAACATGCTACCAGATGCTCAACCTGCTTTGAAGGACATTCAGATGGATCCCCAGAGAGTCCAGAAAGACAGTCAACCACGCTCTCATCAACAGCACTCTATGCAGGCGTCACCCAGAAACTCCTCAGGAAACTACAGAATGGTCAACACGCCATAGCCAGACTGGTCCTCACCATCCCCTTCCGCAACCACATCACCGAACACCTTTTAGAACACCATTGGCTCCCAGTCAACAAAAGAACCACCTTCAAGCTCCTTACACATGCCTACAAAACCCTCCACGATGCAGGACCAGCATATCGGAACCAACAACTCTCATTCCCACCAGACACCTTCACTCCACCCAGCTGGCCCTGGCTATGTCCCACGATCCACAAGACCAGAGCTGTAGCAAGATCCTTCTCATACCTCACCGCCAAGACCTGGGACACCCTGCCTCTTTACCTCAGACATTCCCCTTCGTTAATTCCGGAAGGACCTCAAGACCTGGCCCTTCGACTGATTCCGGGGCCCAGACGGGTCAGAAGTTGCCCCCCACACTCCTCCTCAGCGCCTTGAGACCCTCATGGGTGAGTAGTCGCACTATAAACCCTCTTATTGAATTCTTTGCTATTGAACAGCGGACCATTGTTTTGATTTGAGGATGGCAGGGATACCCAACACTTCAAAGATGTCATCCAGCCGCCTTGATGACATTGCCATGGGATGTTGATGATAACTCCTCTACTAAAAGAAAGCATTAATACTCATCAATGACTACCGTGAGATGGTGTCCTTTTCCTAAGAGCCCCAAGAAATCAAATGTAACTCTTACCCAAGCCAATGCGTGAAGGTCAGACATTGTCAATGGATGCTTTGTCACTTTGGGGGAAAGACAATTGCAAATATGGCATTCTTTTGGTTCCCTCTCAACTTGCTCAACCAGGAGCGGAAACCGCACTCAGTCTCTTTGGGCTCTTTCGGTGGCTAAAGTGCCACAATGTCCTTCATGGGTTAGTTCAATGACTTGCTGTCTTAGGCTCTCAGGTATGACGATTCTCGAGCATCTCAATATAACACATTCCCTGGTCACAGACAGTTCATCCTATACATTTTTAATTTTTGAAATTCAACATCGTCAGTAAAAGCTCAAGCACTCTTCTTCTGCAATTCGATTGAAATTATGTCTTTGAGGATAAGCATGTTCTTATCCGCATTAGTAGCAGCAATAATCTGTTCAAAGGCTAGCGCTGCTAGGGTGCTGGACCTCACAATTAAGTTAATGTACTCCTCAGCCATTTTGGATGTCGAACTGTGATGATGTTGTGGTGCTTGTGAAAAGTAATGAGCAGTATCATGACCTGTCCCCAGCTGGTGTACAATTGCATAGTTGTACTCTTGCATACACAACCCCCACCTCTCAATGCAAGGAGGCATCTTAGCTCTCGGGTTTCCCAAAATAATGAGCAGCGCTTGGTGGTCTGTAATGATAGTGGAACTTTTTCTGTATAGAAACACATGAAAATGTTCGCAGGCCCACACTACAGCCAGACACTCCTCCGGTAGAAAATAGGCATGTTCTATGTCAGACAGGCTTTGACTGGCATAGGCCACAATTTGTCTCTGAGCATTCTGATGACCATTATGTTGAGCAAAGATTGCTACCAGGCTCACATCTACAGTGATCTCAGTATGTAACTTGGGGTAAAAATAGGCAATCTCAGTTGCATTCTTAATTGCATGTTTTATTCTTTTAAAGATTTGATCACATTCAGCAGACCACCCACTCTAGTAGTGGCATGCTTCATCATTGGGTTCACCCTGACTCCTAAAGGTCCTGGTGGACTCCAGGGCCGGTCCTAGGCCTTCTGAGGCCCCGGGCGAAAGTTAAGATGTGAGGCCCCTCTAATTGCATATTGTGTCACAAGAAGTGATATCACAGAAAGTGACACCGCAGGACTATTGATCTTATTTGGCATCACTGAAGCAAACTAATGTGGGTATCAGTACAATGGACAAAAAGTAGAGGGGATGGAAAACAGGTGAGGAAATATTCATTTATTATAAAAAGCAGATTGTTGTGTGTCGATTTAGATACGGTATTTAGATTTCCCATTCATGCCCTTATATTGGTACAATTCACATTGCCCTTATTTAGGCATAGAAATCCAGCCCTTATTTAGGCATTGCTCATGCTAACCAAATACAGGCATGGCCAACTACATCCGTTCATGTTCGTCACAACGAGTTCTTGGAAAACCAGACTCTTAAGTTGTTAGGACTTCCTCTTGCCTGGATATTGACTTCTCCAAGAACTCATTTATTATGCATGAACATCTATTCCTTAGGGGTTCATTCATGACGTTCTTATCCCGACTTGTACGTCAATATTGGCATTCCTAAACACCTTCAAGGTATAAATATACCTTCACTTGCCATGGCAAACCACTGTGCAGTTCGGCTACCTACTTGCACAACGCGGCTCGCCACAGCAAGTTCGGAAGGAAGTCAAGTCCCCAACTGACGCACTGACCAGACGCTGTCATCCTCCTCACAGAGAATCCAGCTACAGTGTTTCTGACTCCCCTTGCAGTGTGTTAGAGATCAAGTCCCGGAAAAGAGATTCCAACCTCTCTCATTCTAAGGTATGGAGCAGACTATAACCTAGAGAAACTTTTGGCAACTCTTGGCAAAACTAAACTAGACTATAGCTAAACAGCACCTACTTCTTCCCTCGTACTACACTTAGGTAAGGTACACTGGGGTAGGATTATTTTAGAAGCACCAGTTAAGTATTTTAGCCTGTGTTATTTATATATGTATTTTTATATATGTCATGGCTACAGACCATGCTATTGCAGTATTATTTTATCTTACTGCTAACGCTGTACGTATTATACTTCGCATTCTGTCTTACGATTGTAGCAGTTCATATCTCTTGCATGACAAATTAGACTGTTCAATAAACCATTTTATTGAAACTGTTATCTATTGTTTCCACGATTCTGAGATTGTTCCAATTCTAAGGGAAACAAAGTTGTCATGTTTATGCGGTTGTCAGAAACAAATCCCTTCTTGCTCATTCGAGAATTTTCTAGTGACCTCTGAGTTAGCTGGCACACACAAGTAATTAAGTTTAATATACTCGATAGAGACATACTGACTTCAGTCCAATGTCAAAACTATAGTGTATATTATTCCAATGCACAGAGCCTATCAGGGATAAGGCACTAATTTAACGCTAGATACGAAAGTAACTCAGTCGTGCTTTTCTCAGAGACGGTCTACTCATAATACTTCATAAGACATCTGGAGTGGGTAGGGATAATATCCGCCATAGCTGAGTAGGACGAAAAATCCTATGTATTTACTGTTCGGTTTGTTCAACGTTGAAGGATACAGTGTTCCAAAATATTGTGCACCTTATCTTTGTTCCCTTGAAACTTGCTCTGCATTTTTCATGAAACAATGTCTAATAACGGCAATAACACCGAAAACGGTGGCGCTGCGGCTGACCAAGCCGAAGCAGTTTGAAACTTTACAGGTTTTTAAAAATTTTTTTTTAAAGAACCTTTATTGTTATAGTACGGAGATACAAACATGGGCCTACAACCAGTCCGGCCGGCCGCTATTCAAATCGATAAAAAAATAAAAAAAATTAATGTAATATAAAGACATACAGCGGTCCGGAGTTCAAAAGCTAAGTAACATCCAGGATATATCACATAATTAAAGTACCATGCGATAATAAGGATCTGAGACGGTTCATTTTGTTATAACGAAAAATAAATGAAAATCAATGTTGCATAATCACACACACCCCTAATACAGCTAACTAAAAGCAAAGGATTTTACGCCAGTGATGTAAATAGATGGAAAAGACTGGGGAGGGGGTATATGAGTCAGGATAGATGCAATAAACACTAAGCAATCACGGCGAACTAGCCCCACCAGTCATGGCGAAACACAATATGGGAGACATGGAAGACGACGACATCGAAAAAGGAAAGGGCAAAGGGCCATAGAAACAAAGACAGAACAAAATAACAAACCCATCCCCCAACCCTCAACCCTGCACCCCTGCAAAAGGCTACGGCCTACCCCCCCAGCAGCGTGCCTGTCGCCCTAAATAAGGGACCCGAAATACAGAGAAGAAAAAGAGAAAAAGAAGAGAAAAAATACAGGAGAAGGGCCCTCGATCTAGTTATCCGGCCCCTCCCGCCTCCGCGTGCGAAAATCGTATAAACAGTAATGGTAGAAGAAGTACAGGTAGCAGCAATCACGTATAACGCAATTAATGACATCCCCGCTAAGCGCCCCTCAAATCACCATCAACCAGCCATGAGTCCCTCCATGTTCCAAGCGAATTCACCCCTGGCCTCGTTTGTCAATAGTACCAACGTTGAACCATCCCTCAAACGGGATACAAGGCAGCACAAAGGGTCCGATTACACCGGGAGGGTCGGGCAGTGTCGCCGCTCCATAGGACCCCAACCACCGAAATTTCGCCGATGAAGCATGGCGGAAGTCTGATTGGAACAATGTTTGTCAACACCGCCAACAGTCTCGAGTCCGAACACAGTCCCGCCAGACACGGAAAGGGAAACACACGATGCGGGAAGCGCCAAAACCCCGACGGGGCCGCCCAAGCCGTGTATCGATGCTGTTCCTCCACTTGCCGATCAGAGAAAGGCCCCGGTGAGACAATCACATGCACCACAGGTGCATCCACAGTAAGCTCATGAACCAAATCCATCCACATCTCTAAGAATGTAGACTCATCCGGGGAATACGTCGATGAAGCAGAGGCAGACACATCGGCGCCTCCTTGAGAGCGATCCGTGCCGTTACAAGATGGCGGGACAACAATGGCGGCCATCCTTTGTCCCAAATCTCGGGCCTCCTGGATCAGGGCTGTCTGCAGGGTTGTTAGTGCAGCCAGTATATGTTTGGGCGTGGGCGTTTTCTCACATAGCCAGACCCCGGGATTCTCTCGTGCACCGGTTTCTCTGCCCGGGTGAGGGGTGCACGGGAAATTATCATCCGCCATTTCAGCCATCACGTTCTCTTTCTCCTCCACCGCACCTCAGGATCGGGTCCGACCCCCGGAATCAGCAGGATTCACAGCGGGGTCTCAATAGTCAGGGCAGGCAGCAGAAAGGAGAGTCACCAAAAGGCTAAACAAGCTCCCCGCTGCCCGGGAGTCACCCACCGGTTCCCAGGGAGGGCTGTTAACATAACCGGGTATCACACCGAAGGGGAACTGGGCATCGTGGACTCTCTCCGTCCCAGCTATTTCACACCTCCCGCAGGGCAACCCACTATTGGGAGTGGGTTGGTATCATCTCTTCCGGCTCGCAGATCTCAGGTTCTCTCCGACCGGCTTCCCATCGCAACCAGAGGCCGCTGGTGGTGCAATCACGGCCGGACACTCCCCCCACTCGAGATCCTGGTCTCAGCACCTCGAAGGCCGCCAAAGAGACGGGGACAGTTCTTCGGGTCTACGGCGCAGTGGAGCCTCAAAAGCAGACGGTAAGTGAATGCTTTCCTTCACCTACTTAAATTAGCAAATACTGCTCAGGTGTATAGCCAGGATATATGTGCGGGGCGGGAGGGCTCACGGAGCCAAGCGGTTATGCAGCCATCCCGATCGCCATCTTGGCTCCTCCAACTTTACAGGTTTTATTGAAACCGATGAGAATGCTATAATCATTCCTATTAATTTAGGAGAGCCATCACTCTAAAACTTATAAAACATGGCTTAATACCAAGAGGTGGTAGAGCAGTTTTGGTAATAGAGGCACATGAATCTCACCAGAAAGACGTATTCTACTCATGGATAGTATTCCCTGAATCAAATCCAATAACACATCATCATCATCATTTTATTGTGTGATTAATTAAATTCTTTACAATATTTGCAAAAAATAAAAACAACACAACAACAAATACAAAGGGCTAGTATACATGAAGAAAAATCAAAATAGTCTGTCTCAAAAAATATCCTCTCTGTGGTCATGTATCTTAGATTAAAACATACTGGGTTTGTCCATAGGTCTTTCGCTGGTTGAACTTTATCCCCTAGTGATCAGTCCCTGGTCTACTTTTTGTTCGTAGCGGCAGGTGCCTTTATCTATTCCGAGTCTTGTAACAGCTTTGTTACCTTCGCCATAAATTTGACTCCCCGGCATGTAAGAATAGGTGAGACACCACTCAGCCAGCATATCACCGCCTGCCTGCAGGTACGGATCTTCAATATGTTGAAAATTTCCCGTAGATATCTTCTTCTTAGAGCCTGCAGTGCTGGGCATACACATAACAAGTGTGTCCTTCTTGTATCCGCATAATCTGCAGTTAGTGCTTTCAAGTTGATGTTTCCAAGAAGGCCTTAGATCTTTTGAGTGGTGCATACCGAGTCGATACGCTATCAGGGATTTTTTTAAATGTTGGCAGTAGTGTAAGGCTAGGTAGACTTGTGGTTTTTGGGTGGTGTACAAATTCACTACTGTCCAGGCGTGCCGCCGTTTAGTTAAGGTTCTTTTGTCTTTAAGCAAAGAAATCCTTTTTGCTGATCTATTTGCTACTTTACAGATCTGCTTGTGATCGATATTTTTTTCCCACACTTCGTGTAGGCCCAATGTTGTCAAACTCGTGCTGAGAAATTTTCCCCATTGGGTGGTATTGGGCTTGGCTTCCTGAAAGTTTATTTCCTCCCAGCATATATTGTCTAGTGACTCACTAGGGGCAGTTCGAAGCTTGAATTTTGAAATGTGGACATCAACCTGATTTCTTGGTTTTGCAGGCCAAATTCTAGGCGAACTTGGGCTGGCGCTGCTGCTTAAGGCAACCCGAACACAACTTTATATATTTTATTTTGTAAGTTGTTTAGTAACGTTGATTCACCTCCGAGCCATGCAATTAGTCCATATGACAAAGTTGGCATGATTTGTGCAGCCATTACTTTGAGTAAGTGCATATAATTTGGACCTCCCACTGTTGTTTGCAGTTGCCTATATGCGTAAATTAATGATTGCGCCTTCCCTCTTAATACCTGTATGTGCCTTTTTTTTGTATTGCCCCACTCAATGGTCATCCCCAAGTATTTGTATGAGGCCTGCTCTTCAAGAACAGAGTTGTTGATTGACCATCTATATTTTAGGTTCTTCCCCTCCACAATTCGGAGCACTTTTGTTTTGTCTTTGTTCAACTCCAGGTTTTCTTGTGCTAAATATGAGGCTAACATGTTTACTAAGCGTTGCAGACCAACTGGGGTTTTGCTTAGTAAAACTATGTCGTCGGCATACTGCATTATGGGCACGGGAACATTGCCGAGTTTCGGTGCGTGACTTTCCCTTGTGTCTAAGTTACTTCCAATGTCGGCAAGATATAAATGAAAAAGACTGGGGGCAAGGATGCAACCCTGTTTTAAACCGTCCTGTGTCTCTATTTTGTGAGTGAGGCTGGTGCCATTCCCTTGTTTGACCTTCGCCCATGTTTCACTATATAGGCTGGTTATTGCTTTTATTAAGTATTCCGGCATCCTCCACTTTCTTAGTTTACTCCAAAGCCTAGGCCTGCTTATGTGCTCGAAAGCCGATTTTATGTCGACGAAACGACCATATAGTTGTTGTTTTCTTTTTTGGGCGTTTTCCGTTAGCAGGCCCAGGGTGACCAAGTTAGTGCTTGTCCCCATCCCTAGTCTAAAGCCAATTTGAAACCTAGGAATTATGTTGGTCGATGTTTCCCAGTCCTGCAGCTCTTTCAACAGGCATGAGGCATACAACTTGGCTTCGACGTCTATTAGGGAAATTAGTCGATAATTTCCTGGGTCTTTCCGGTCCCCTTTCTTATGGATTGGATGGATGATATTTCCTCTCCATGTTGCCAGAAGAATTCCTTTTTTCAAGATGTAATTGAATAATGTTGCTAAAAGTTCGACCAAGAAGTCTATGTTTGTTTTATAGACTGCTGTTGGAAGACCGTTCGGTCCCGGTGCCCCCTCTGATTTTAATTTTTGGATTAGCCTTTTTATTTGGGCCCGGGTGATCAATACTTCTTCGCCTTTGAGGTTTATTTCCAGAGTTACGCTGTCATGCAGTCTTGAGCTGTCAGTGTTGATCTCCATTGGTGTCCCTTGTGGTTTTTTTCTGTTCTTTGAGGTTCCGTTGTTAAGTAAAGGTTCTTCACGTGTATCCCCCATTCCTTGTTGCTGATTCCGGGGTCCTGTTGCAATGCCGCTCCCAAGTTTAGTTCATTAATAATTGCCCAGAATTCTCTGGAGGATGCTTTTTTACTTGAGATCAGTAGCTTTACCCAAACCCGTTCTTTGTGTTGGGCTTTTGCTATCCATAATTTTTTCCGGTAAACCTTTCTCATGCTTCTGAGCTCAATGGTGTTTAAGCATCATCCCTTTGCAGACGATCTTTGTGCCCTGGCCAATTTTTTTTTTCTTGTTTTGATTCTGCGTTAAACCAGGGCGCTGGCTTTCCTTTTGGATCTCTAATTGCTCTCGGCTGGGCTGAGTGTTTTTCCTTAAGTTCCTCCAGAAATTTTTCCCAGTTGTTTATAGGGTTTCTGTTATCTAGGCTCCCAAGTTTTAACATGAAATTACTTGCTGTGGTCAAGATTTTCTGTGTTTCTCCACCCCTCCATTTTATTTTCCGCAGGTTAAATTTTTCTGTTTGTTCCTGTAATGAGCTTATTTTCTCTGCTCTTGGAACTGCGATAGCCATCCTAATGATTTGCGGGAAGTGATCTCTTTCCAAGCGCTGAACTATTATATAGGCCACTATTGAATTTATCAGGCTCGCACTTACCAGTGTGAAATCTAAAGTCGATTTAACGTTGCCGCTCACGTAGGTGGGGCACAGCTGGGAGTGTTCTATTTTTTTGCTGTTAAGTATTGTTAAGCCCATTGAGTTTATCTTTCCCCAGTCGGCTTGGTTGGCCCCGAATGCTTCCCTTTTTTCCCTGTTCATTCCACCCCTATCAGCGCTAAGTAGATTAGAATTAAAGTCTCCCGAAATCATCATGGAGCTTTGTTTATTAGTTTTTTGTAAGGTTTTAAAGAGTTTGAACAGTATTTCAAATTTTTCCTTTTTTGCTTTACGGTCTGGGTGTATGTAAATATTTAAAAGTAGCAATTGATACTGGGGCTGTATTGTTATTTTTATGACTTGAACCCAGTTTAGCCCAACGTCCAATATTTCTTGGTTCCAGTTATATTTTTGAGAAACGAGGATTGTTAGACCACCTCGTATTTTGCGTGCCTCTCTGCGAGTATGTGATGATCAGTGAAACCTGGAATACCTGGTTGGTTCAAGTTCCAGGTTTCTTGTAAGAGTATTATGTCCAGTTCACAAAAAAAGGTTTGCGTTTCATGGTCCTGCTCCATGCTATACAACCATGCACATTCCAAGAGCATAAGTTAATTGGTTCCGCAATTGTTTCTTCCTTCTGCCAGAGTTTTGATCGTTCTCTGGCTATGGTTGTTATATCTGTTCTAGGAACACTTTTCGCTTAGAGCTGACGGGATCCATGACCAGTCTTGGTTACTGCAGTGAAGCCGATATGTGATTGTCTGATTTTTTTTTAATGGTTTTTGTTTGTGTTCTTTTGCCCGGAGATGTTGCTCGGGCTGCGTGTAAGTATGATTTTGTCTTGGGCCTTTGGGACTCCACGTCCTTATGAGAATCTAAGTTGTTATGGAGGGGATAGGGGTATCTTGGTTGCTTATGTTGCTGTAAATTGATTCCCCAACTCTCGAATATTGCTTTGTGAGAGTAGATTTTTGCTGCAAGCTCTTTTGATTTCCAGGTAGGGACTGCATTTTCTATTTCTGGCCTAGCTCTGTTTTGCTGGAACTCTACTGCTTCCATGTCGTGCGAAGCTATTCCACTAAGTTCCGGGATTTCCTTAAGCAGTTTTAGAATGTTTCCTCTATTGAGGATGTCCTGCCTTCCCTTTGTTAAATATTCAGGGATAAAAGTCACGACTGGTTCGATTTCGTCTGGTATTCGTGTTAGGTTGCCCACCTGAATCATTGAGTTGATTTTTGTTCTTAAAGGCCCTTTGATTGGATTAGGATCTTTTGCGTGAGCTGTTGATGCCTCAGTACTATTTTCTGACTTCTTCACAAGTTTGGTTTCTGTGTTTTGTGCTGATTGCTCAAGTTCAGGGGGGTCACTCTTTGTTGTAACGCTCCTGCCTGATGCGTTAGTGGAAATCTTTAAAACTCTCTGATCTAGTTCAAGTTGAGAGGTTTTTACTTCACTAGTGTCGGTGCTTATGTTTTTGCTCCGGTACCTAATGTTGGGTTTACGTGATTCCTCTGCTTCTTTTATATGTAGTGGGGGCGAGCTGGCCTCTATGCTGCCGGCTTCTTCATGGATGTCCGAGTCCTTATCGCTTTCGTTTGAGCTGTTGTCCACATAATCTTTTATTCGTACTGTTTCTTTTGATTGACATCTGGGAATATTTGTGCCTTTTGATTGATTGTTTCGGTTCACTTGGCCCGTTGAAGGTTTTTACGTTTGATTTATGTGTTGACTCCACCGTTATAGTGTTCTCAAACAAAAAACTAACCCGTTCCAAATATTGTTGGACCTGTCTACTGTTGGGAGAATTCGGCATATCCTTATTTATTTCGAAACCTTGACTTACGTTCTTTGTAAAAATAGGAAAGATGTGTACTGGGGCAACGGTATGTTTCTTATTATGTTTGGATTGAGCCTTCCTGGCTCTCTATCGTTGACATTTTGTTATTTTGTCCTGTTGCTCAGTTGGAGGGGTAGGCGAGCCCCCTTCATAGATTTGTTCTTCTTGGCTTTCCGTCGCCCCTACGTCTTGGCCTGTGGTTGTTTTCTTCCAAGCCCCTTTGTTGGATAGGTCCGGGTTTTGTCGTCCAGTTTGGGCGTTTGGAATTTCTTCGTTCTGGGTAATGTCCGTGGGCTCCCGAATACCCTTTTGTTCGCAAGTCGATTTCACTGCTCCCAGGATGTCGTTTAGGATCTCTGGGAGGGTAGCCAGTTTTTCAATTATACTACCAGAGTTGCAGCGACTAGATTTGGCATTGTTTTTGGTTTGTGTTCTATTTCCTGGAGTTACCTGGTCTGTTTTTGTATTTGTGTTTTATTCCACGTTTTCCTTTTTGACTAATAAGGTCATTATTGTGTCTGCCTTAGAGCTTATGTTTGATATGTGCTCAGCGATGATGTTTATTAGGTCTATTTGGACTTCCATTTTATCCGATTGTAATTTAGTGCCTTTATTGCCTGGTCCAATGTACTGATTAGGGTCTTCCTCCAATTTGTGTTGTGTTGAGAATTGGCACCATTCTCTAGGTTTACGCAGCACTGTTCAATCCTGCTTGCCAATGAAATTAAAATGGGATCCAACTGGGCAAGCTTGATTGCCTCACTGCCGACACTACTGGTATCTTCAATCAGAAGTCTGAGGCTGCTACCTTGATCCTCTAAGTTTCGCGGTGTTGATGCCACTAGCTCTTGAGTGTACACCTTTGTAGTCAGATGTTCCGTTGTGGATTGCCCGAATTCTAATTCTCTTTTTGTTTTTTTATTAGAGGTTACAGTCGGCTTTGGGGTGTTTGTGATAGGTGGGGGATCTTCCGTTTTTGCCTCCCCTTCCAGACTCTGGCTTAGCAAACCTCCTAAGTCTGCCCCTTGTGGTGTTTATTGCACTTAGTATTGTCTTTGAGGCTTATGTTTTGAGAACCTGATTTAGCAAAGATTTTTTCAAGCGACTCTAGAACCTGTGGTGTTAGCAGGTAGGATGCTGGTTTGTACATACCCTTTGTGTCTTGAGTGCTTAGTTGGGTTGGGGTTTTGATGTCCACTCCCTTTTTGGAATCCATGTTCTCAGGGGGCCCGGTTGTATTGTGCACTTGGGCCTGCACGATTTCTGTCTCTTTTTTCATGTTGTTGGTTTTCGCTGTCTGACCTATTATGCCTGGTAAGTTTACACTGCTCTCATGTGGACGTTGGACCATTTGCTTTGTTTCCTTGTTAGAAGCCCCTGGTACAAGTGACGGTTTGATCATGTCTGGCAGGATTAGGCTGGGGAGATTTTGCGCCTCCTCTGTAGCAGCAAAGATTGCCGTGACCGGGTCTTTTAGAAAAAAGAATTTGTTAATTTTTTGCTGCCATTGTTTACCCGTCACTGAACCTGGATTCTCGGATATTGCCACCAACTTTCCCATGTCCAACCTCTCTCTTTCTCCCTGATCCTCGGACTCGCCGTCAGATGAAGACATAGAGGCATCTTTGGGGATGGGTTTCGGGATAGTTTTTTTTTGCTTTTTGCTGGGAGCGGTTTGCCGTTTTGTACCGGATCTCATTCTAAGTTTTTTTTTTATAGTTGTATTAATAAGTCTTGTTATGTGTTTCCTGGGGATGACTTGAGCCTCAATTCCTTTAGTCCTTTACTCAGTCATCCGCAATTGCAACACACGTTGCGGGGGTCTCACTCTCTCCTTCCTGCCTCTGCCCCAGTGCTTGTTATATACCAGCAGACACCCCCGCAGCACTGCACAGGACCAGTCGCTGCCTGCTATCTGCTTCTGTCTGTCAGCTTCTATCTGATGCACGCCCCCTCAACTCACCGAGCCCGGCACCTGGGCGGTTCAGTACCAGGTTTGGGAACTGCCAAACGACCCTCGTCTGGAGACGGTTCTGGAGGGTCTGGAGGGGCAGGGGAGTCAGCAGCAATGGATGTAGCAATGGATGTAGCGATGCAAGTGGAGGTAGTGGCGGGGGCTGGGGAAGAGGGGTGTTGGGCGTTCCACTTTCGCCTCCCCTACCCTCACCACACGCCTCCCCCAGCACACTACTCTTGGGACTCCAGAGGAAGTCTTAGGATGTCTCCCGTGACTCTCGTGGCTGCGCCCCCGATGAGACGTTCACGGGCTCTGGCCGCTATGGGGAAGAGTTTGAGTTTGCATTTGCGCCCCAAAAACAAAAGTAGTAGTACTCACGGCTCCGGCCTTCCAGGCGACGCGCCCGCGGGTTCAGGGGGGAAGCGTCTGCGGCCCCAGGTCCGGCTCCGCTCCGGCTCCGGCTTTCGGCCGCCGAAAATGGGTGTGTCTGTAGCCGCTGAGGGGAGTCGCCGCAGCTCCGGCCGTGAAAGAACGTATTCACGTACTCACGGCTCCAGTCCCTAGAAGGCCCCCTCCTCCTGCGGCGGCGGCGGTGTCGTTGTCACAGCGCTCAGCTCAGCCCTCACACCGCCCGCTCTGCTCGCGGCTCACAGCTCCTCACGTGGCGTGGCTCAGCTCGGCAATCGGCAATCTGACTCCTGGGAACAATCCTTCTCCACAGGCAGTCCGGAGAGCGGGTGACTGAATAAAGGCTACTACTCCTAAATCCAATAACACATTTGTTTCACTTCTACAAAGAAGATGATCCACCAGAGGAATATATTCCTTTCGAGGATGTTGAAATTCCACTCAGATACCAAGAGCATAATCTCTGGTTTAAAGGTGCCCTGAAACATTTAAATCACATTACCAGGCTCGGTCTACTAGGTAGACCAGGAACAACATAGCCAATTTTGGCCAGCTATACACCTGATCCTGACATTGAAGCAATGTCGGACGATGAATTACTTAGTAACATACAAAGATTAATAGAATTATACAGTTAAACCACAACTGTCTGATTGTCCTGAAAAGGCATTTCCGAAAAATCCTACATCTTCTAAAAAGAAGTGGGAAAATAGCAAACAATATTCAAAAGAGAAAGATTCTCAATCCTGAGGTAGGTCTCCTTAAAAGGAGCCTTCTGAAAGAAGGTATAACCTCAGGAATAGGGATAATTTGAGAAAACCTGACAGCTATCAAGATACTGATACACGTTCCTCTCGTACCTTTCAGATATCGTCACAGACATCCAAAAGAAGAGGACGGTCAGACAACAAGGAAGTGCGCATGAAGTCCAAAGACGATCAACACGTTCAGAAAAACAAAAAAAACTCAATTCACCAAAAAGAAGGTAGCAGGTCTAAAAATCAGATATGCCGAGGATTCTGAGAACACAGCTCAAGAACAGAGAATGGGCTCAGACAATGTTGGACAGCGCAGCAGAAGTAATAATAGCTCGCCAGACCATGAAGGGACTTCTGGAGACAGTGGACTTGAATGAAGACATTGAAGTTGAAACTGCAGATACTAGGGTTAGCTCTCCACATAGGTTATATGAAATAACACTCCGGATGGAGGGAGATATACCAGGAAAAGTGAAAGCACTCTTTTGGGAGCGACTTTCAAAGGGTTATGATATACTTCTAGCAGAACAAGACTGGCCACCAGAATTTGTCAGGGAGTGACCACATGGCGAAGACATCATTATGGCAGCCTTCTCTTACCACATTTAAAATATACTTATGCCAGGAAATGGGCAGTTGCCCAAGCCCCACCATTATACAAAAATCATGTAGGATGGGATAAGGATTCACCTCACCATAAAATCCAGTTAAAGAAATCAACCAACTGCACAAAGGCAGTATCTAGTTAAGCAAGAAGCTAAAAAAAAAAGGTCAGGGAGATCTTAGATCAACTTGAATACCACTGGGTGATTGAAACATGCACCTCACCTATGAATAATCCTTTGTTTCCTGTTTCCAAAACAGACAAATGCAAAAACAACAGTTGATGGACAGAATGCAGAACAATGTCATACATTCACCCCGGTACAGAGATCTGGGCCTAAATCCATCGTTTTTTTGCACTCCACACCACCCCAGTTCAGACATGGCCATATGCAAATCAGCCTTGACCATGTGCCTCATGGGAACAGTCCAGCCCGAACTGCCAAGCCATGTCTTTCCTGGACCGGAATCAAGCATCCTAGGACCGGTTTCTGGCTATCAGCTGTCTTCAGCCAGGATAGCTTGACTCCAGTGGTGTGGAGAGCATGGGACTCTCGTCTGAGCATACCCATCCCACTCGGGGTGACAAATGCAAAAACGACAGTTGAAGGACAGAATGGAGAACAATGTCATACATTTACCCCAGTACAGAGATCTGGGCCTAAATCCATTTTTGTTTGCACTCCACACCACCCCAGTTCAGACATGGCCATATGCAAATCAGCCTTGACCCTCTGCCTCATGGGAACAGTCCAGCCCGAACTGCCAAGCCATGTCTTTCCTGGACCGGAATCAAGCATCCTAGGACCGGTTTCTGGCTATCAGCCGTCTTCAGCCAGGATAGCTTGACTCCAGTGGTGTGGAGAGCATGGGACTCACGTCTTAGCATACCCATCCCACTCGGGGTGACAAATGCAAAAACAACAGTTGATGGACAGAATGCAGAACAATGTCATACATTCACCCCAGTACAGAGATCTGGGCCTAAATCCATCGTTTTTTTGCACTCCACACCACCCCAGTTCAGACATGGCCATATGCAAATCACCCTTGACCCTGTCCCTTATGGGAACAGTACAGCCCGAACTGCAAAGCCATGTCTTTCCTGGACCAGAATCAAGCATCCTAGGACCGGTTTCTGGCTATCAGCCGTCTTCAGCCAGGATAGCTTGACTCCAGTGGTGTGGAGAGAATGGGAATCACGTCTGAGCATACCAATCCCACTCGGGGTGACAAATGCAAAAACAACAGTTGATGGACAGAATGCAGAACAATGTCATACATTCACCCCAGTACAGAGATCTGGGCCTAAATCCATCATTTTTTTGCACTCCACACCACCCCAGTTCAGACATGGCCATATGCAAATCAGCCTTGACCCTGTGCCTCATGGGAACAGTCCAGCCCAAACTGCCAAGCCATGTCTTTCCTGGACCGGAATCAAGCATACTAGCACTCCACACCACCCCAGTTCAGACATGGCCATATGCAAATCAGCCTTGACCCTGTGCCTCATGGGAACAGTCCAGCCCGAACTGCCAAGCCATGTCTTTCCTGGACAGGAATCAAGCATCCTAGGACCGGTTTATGGCTATCAGCCGTCTTCAGCCAGGATATCTTGACTCCAGTGGTGTGGAGAGCATGGGAATCACGTCTGAGCATACCCATCCCACTCGGGGTGACAAATGCAAAAACAACAGTTGATGGACAGAATGCAGAACAATGTCATACATTCACCCCAGTACAGAGATCTGGGCCTAAATCCATCATTTTTTTGCACTCCACACCACCCAAGTTCAGACATGGCCATATGCAAATCAGCCTTGACCCTGTGCCTCATGGGAACAGTCCAGCCCAAACTGCCAAGCCATGTCTTTCCTGGACCGGAATCAAGCATCCTAGCACTCCACACCACCCCAGTTCAGACATGGCCATATGCAAATCAGCCTTGACCCTGTGCCTCATGGGAACAGTCCAGCCCGAACTGCCAAGCCATGTCTTTCCTGGACAGGAATCAAGCATCCTAGGACCGGTTTATGGCTATCAGCCGTCTTCAGCCAGGATATCTTGACTCCAGTGGTGTGGAGAGCATGGGAATCACGTCTGAGCATACCCATCCCACTCGGGGTGACAAATGCAAAAACAACAGTTGATGGACAGAATGCAGAACAATGTCATACATTCACCCCAGTACAGAGATCTGGGCCTAAATCCATCATTTTTTTGCACTCCACACCACCCCAGTTCAGACATGGCCATATGCAAATCAGCCTTGACCCTGTGCCTCATGGGAACAGTCCAGCCCGAACTGCCAAGCCATGTCTTTCCTGGACCGGAATCAAGCATCCTAGCACTCCACACCACCCCAGTTCAGACATGGCCATATGCAAATCAGCCTTGACCCTGTACCTCATGGGAACAGTCCAGCCCGAACTGCCAAGCCATGTCTTTCCTGGACCGGAATCAAGCATCCTAGGACCGGTTTCTGGCTATCAGCCGTCTTCAGCCAGGATAGCTTGACTCCAGTGGTGTGGAGAGCATGGGACTCACGTCTGCGCATAGCCATCCCACTCGGGGTGACAAATGCAAAAATAACAGTTGATGGACCGAATGCAGAACAATGTCATACATTCACCCCAGTACAGAGATCTGTGTCTAAATCCTTCATTTTTTTGCACTCCACACCACCCCAGTTCCGACATGGCCACATGCAAATCAGCCTTGATCCTGTGCCTCATGGGAACAGTCCAGCCCGAACAGCCAAGCCATGTCTTTCCTGGACCCGAATCAAGCATCCTAGGACCGGTTTCTGGCTATCAGCCATCTTCAGCCAGGATAGCTTGACTCCAGTGGTGTGGAGAGCATGGGACTCACGTCTGAGCATACCCATCCCACTCGGGGTGACAAATGCAAAAACAACAGTTGATGGACAGAATGCAGAACAATGTCATACATTCACCCCAGTACAGAGATCTGGGCCTAAATCCATCGTTTTTTTGTACTCCACACCACCCCAGTTCAGACACGGCCATATGCAAATCAGCCTTGACCCTGTGCCTCATGGGAACATTCCAGCCCGAACTGCCAAGCCATGTCTTTCCTGGACCGGAGTCAAGCATCCTAGGACCGGTTTCTGGCTATCAGCCGTCTTCAGCCAGGATAGCTTGACTCCAGTGGTGTGTAGAGCATGGGACTCACGTCTGAGCATACCCATCCCACTCGGGGTGACAAATGCAAAAACAACAGTTGATGGACAGAATGCAGAACAGTGTCATACATTCACCCCAGTAAATGTTCCGTTTGCTCGAATCCCTGGAGTAGGGGATAGGGTACTTTCAAACATGGAACATAGGGGGGCGTGGCTAGCAGTCAGCCAAATGGCCGCGATCTAGCGTAGCTCCGTGACCAGAGAACCCCTTTCATAAAAATCCGACCACTTATCCGCTTCTTTGTAGACGTCACTTAGCAGAATCTGAAGCAGCTTAACCTCCGGAACACATAGCTCTAATTAGTGCCAAGAAACCTCCAAAATTCGCGAAGTGACACCGGCGAATAGACTGAGGCCTCTCTGTGAGTCAGGAGCCGGGGACTGATGTGCGGCGAGGGACGGTGAGACTCGCTATCCCCGGCGGGACTGCGGCACGGACTCGGACAACTGCCGGCGGAGGCGCCAATCTGGACGGCGCATCCTCGGAAGTTCAGACCGGACAGAGAAGGAGTAAGCCCCCGCCTGCAGCTGGGGGCCAAGGGGCGCGGACACACTTCAGAGTGCGACCGGTAAGAATGCTGCGGGACGCCACGGGACAGTGAACATCGATCGGCTCCCCCAGCCGTGGCCTGCACGGGACATTATCAGCCTGCAGCACACTCACCCAGGGCCCCACAGGAATGTAGCACTGCCGGTGCAGAATCGGACGAGGAGACCGGAGCACACTCGCGATCTGCCCCCTCCCCCCCCACACTCCCATTTCCCTCCGGACCAGCCGAGGGGCGGCAGGATTTCTTGCAAGGGCCCATACTCCACACAGGGGCTGAGGCAGTCAGGAGAACGGGCATTTCAGACGAAAAGCGGCCCAATTAATTAATTAATTAAAAGCAATCACAGTGACTCTGGCCAGTTGAACAGTGTGGAGTGAGCTGGAGTGGCGGTTGGGCACCCCGCATTACACTGAACTTCACTGGGCACAATATACTTCCTGACGCCTATCATGAGTGGCAGAGGCCTGAAAGGGCAACAAGCCCCGAAACTGGATAAATTTGCGTATCGCAAAGGGATGCAGGATGACACGAGAGACGAATTACAACAGACGCCGCCCCGACCGAATGAGGCGTCCAGTACTGCGGAGAAGGTCACTTTGCAGGATGTAATGGCGGCACTGAAGACAATGCAAGTATCCATGGGCACGATATCTACGGACATTTCCTTGATAAGAGCAGACTTCGGGCAACTGTCTGATCGACTCCCGGATGTAGAAAAATCAACGAAAGTACTATTGGGAGATACTACGGATCTGCAGCATAAAGTTAAAAGGCATGAGGATGATAACGCCATGCTTAAGGGAAAGCTCGACGACCAGGAAGGCCGCTCACGGCGCAATAATGTACGCCTTATAGGTGTGCCGGAATCGGTGAGGGGCCCGGCACTGGATCTATATGTAGAAGACCTTATCCACAATCAACTCCAACCGAAAGGTCTATCGAACTTTTTCTCGGTGGAACGTGCCCATCGTGTGCCTGGTGGCCAACCTAAGCCGGGAGCGCCCCCACGCCCTATTCTGGCGCGAATCTTCAACTTCAGGGACCGGGACGCCATTTTGCAGGCGGCACGGGTTCGCACGCCATTACGTGTCGACAACGCGGAAATCAACTTTTATCCTGACTACACCGCTGCGGTGGCGCAACAACGGCGAGGCTTCCTAGAAGTAAAAAAAGAACTCCGGGGGAGGAGCTAGGCTGGCGACCAAGATGGGCGCTTAGGCTCCCGGCTCCGCGGACCTCCTTCTCCTGCCACTATATCCTGTTAATAATCCTGCGCCCTTGCCATGTCCCAGCACGGCCGAGAAGAAATGCTGCCGATCGGTGAACCCCTGAGTGTCCTACCTGTCGGGTGGACGGAGTTAAGGCGTCATGAAGAGTGTGGCCGACACCTGACTTGAAACCGGGACCTGTGGTACTGGAGTGGCCGGCCCCGAGTTGAACAACAACGGCAGTGAGGAACGAATAAGTGCCGGTCCGGTGGACGAAAATTGGGGATCCTCCCGAATTGGATTGAAGACCACGCAGTCTATTAGCGGCGGTACCGGCACCGGAAGTAGATGCTCTGCCTGTGACTGCAGTGGCCCCCCCATCGTCTGCCCCGCAGAATGGATTCCCCACACGCTGTTTGCGACTATTCTGCATGAGAGGAGTACACCCGATGCCGGCCGGCTGTGTCCCAATATTTGTGGGATTCTTCACCGGCTGGCCGATAGCAGCTACGGGGTGTTTCTCTGCTTCACGGAATGAGTGCCGCGCGTAGAGTGGTAATGTGAGTGACGGCGTTTGGGAGGGGCCCGGCTTCGATCATGACTCGACCCGCCGAAGACGACACCATGGTCGGATTTGAGACTCCGGATGGATTTGTCTCCTCTGCTGGAGCTATGGCTGACGCGAAGGGGGCCACTAATGGGGGTGAGAACACAGACACACAGTTGGGCGATATCATGGTGGCTATTGTAGAACTGCACTCCTTCTTGTGCCAGAAGATGAAAGCCCTGGAGTGCGGTTTTGATGTGGCTGTGTTGGGGATAGGTCCGTGCATGGCGGACCTCACTATTGTGGATGGGCCCTCGGTAGCACTGATACATGATGCGGACTGGCAGACGGACACCGCTTACCCCCTGGAGTTCACGGTGCGGGACTGTGTAGGAAGCGGCTTGTTTGCCCAAGATGGTCAGGCACACAGCATTACTGAGCGGCGCCCGGTGTCCATAGCGGCCTCTCACGAAGAGCTGCGGTGGCGCCAGGACATGGCTCTCTTATTTCTCCCGGACTTCGTACCATCGACCGTGCGACAACAACCGGGTTTCCTGATGGCTTTTGGATGTGCCGGTGATGAGGGGCTTCATAGTGCTCTGTTGTATGCTGCCGGACTCCAGAATGACTTTCTCGAGCCAGCTCGATACTTTGCCTTGCTTGCAATCGAACCTAATGGAGCGGGTCGCATTCATACGCTGGATCGGGTGGGTCTGGGTTGAGAGTCATGTGACTGTTCCATCTGGTGCCTGTGCGGGCTTTTCACGTATGTTAATGGGGTACGGAAGGCAAGTTGGCGATTAATGTTTCCACTACTTGGACGATTTTCACATTAAACTCGGCAATTTGTGTGGACACACGATACTTATGTGGCCGGGTGGGGGGGGGGGGGGGCGGGGGCCTGACCTGGTGTCCTCCTCCGTTTTCTTCCTTGAGGGGGGGGGGTTCTTGGATTAGTTAGGGCGACAGGCACACTGCAGTTGGGGGTAGCTTAGGTTACAGGCAGAGGTGCAGGGTGGGGGGATGGGTGTTTGTTTCTATCTGTTGTTTGTCCCTTTTATTTTGTTTTATTTCGGATATTATTACTTCTCCTGACTGGGTCTGGATTTCCGGATAGCAATGCTGTTATTATCCTGTTGAGTAGAAATTGTCCTTTGGGTACATCTGCGCATTGGGATTGCAAGCGTCAATTGTCCAACGAGGGTTGAGTATTTGGTGGGATGCATTTTCTTATCCTGGCTTATTGTAGGGGGAACTCTGCTTCCTTTAGAGCGCTGCGCACGCTGTAGGAACTTGGGACTTAGTGTTCTATGTACTGTTTGGCGTAAATCCTGATTTTCCTGCCGTAAGACTCTTGATTGGTTATAGGTGATGCAATTGAAATGTTGCTATTTTTGTGTTGATACTGGGGGATGTATGCAGAACTACCGATGTCGTATTTATGGTCACGGTCCCGCCCAATGTGACATTTGCTTGCCGGAATCTAGACTGCATGCTAGTTTAAAATTAAAACCCTAGACCTGACTTATTCTTAGGCTACACTGTCTATTACTGTGTATACTGGTTAGTATTTCGCCGCCGGACCTTTGGTTGCCGGATAGGAGGCTGTGTACTATATTGTAGGGGATATGGACTGTTTGCAAGTGTCGCGGCCGGCCCCTGAGGTTGCAGGCCATATGCTGTGTTTGTCTGTGAACTTATAATAAAGGTCTTAAAAAAAAAAAAAAAGAATTCCGGGCTCGTGAGCTCAAGTATTCAATGATCTATCCAGCAAAATTGCGTGTGGAATCGGATGGAAAAACGTGGGTTTTTGAAACACCGAGGGATGCACAAGATTGGCTGGAAGGGTGGAGACCTGCAAAGGGACCCAAGCACCGCGGCACGCAAAGACATAACGGAGGAATGAAGCCCGCTAACGCAGGAGGAGATTGAATGAGATTGACCAGTATCACTACGGACAGAGTTAAGCATACTGTGTAACATCCACACAGGGCGAAGTAAACCAGGCAAGAATAGGGCGAAGTGGACTCAGAACTGAGACAGCCGCCACCGGTAACAATGCAAAAGTGCCCAAGGTGTGACACTGGACCGGGGGGGTAAAAGAAATCCTGAAGATAGGAAATGCTAACCTGTTTGACACTGCATGGACAGACTTACAGAGAGGGGTTCGAGAATGGACACGGAAGTCTCACCCCCACGAACAATACACTTAAGTTGGGGTACTAAGCGCTCTGCTCAGTTGGGGAGGTGGACGGTTATTGATCTGCCGGGCAGGGAGGCAGGGAGGTGGGTAGGGGTTATGACGGTAATGTTGATTTTTACTTTCGGGTTTCTATGGAGAGGGTGGGAAGTTCTGGACCCACCGGGAGAGGGAATGGGGAGGGGGGTACAAGTTCTACATGCCAGACACACTCCACGGATCTGGTTTCTGTTGTTGACTTTCGTATTTTTTCATATAAGCTCCTGCTGGGTTTTTTGGACACTATTTCCACGTACACACGCATCTTTCTCGACTCATAGACCTTTCACACCATACCATCTAGCCGCTCCATGGCCCCTCTGTCTCCAGTCGACCGTCATGAAAGGCGAATTAAGCACCTACATTAGGCGATATGACGGACATACACGGTAGTAAGTCCCAAGCGCCGCGACTGACCTCCCCCCCTTACACTCGTCTCATGGAACGTAAATGGGTTGGGACACAAAATTAAAAGAGGGCTGGTCCTGCAATATCTCAAGCGACGAAACACTACAGTAGTGCTGCTCCAGGAAACACACCTAACGGGATCGTCCTGTAAAGCACTAAACCGCTGGGGGTTCAAAATGGCTGTCCATGCGGAATTCTCCTCAGGGTCACGCGGGGTTGGGGTCCTCATCCACAAAAGCTCACCCTTAATAATTAAGCGCACATGGGCAGATGATCAAGGGCGCTTCGCCGCGATCTCCTGTCAATGGGAGGGTCGCAGCCTTATTATAGTCTCTGTGTATGTGCCCCCAACACTGCATCGGGGAACCTTCCAGGACCTTGGGGCGCTACTGATTGATCTCCCGGAGGGAGAATTACTAATCGGGGGGATTTTAATGCAGTCATGGATACCACTGTAGACCGACATCCTCCCAGGGATCCAACCAGAGCTACACAGGCTTTCAAGGAGTTTGTGGACGCCATTGGGCTATTAGATATTTGGAGGCTCAAACATCCAGGGAAGCACCATTATACTTTCCACTCAGGAGCACACAACAGCCTCTCCCGCATAGATCATATATTGACACAATCGGTGTCCCCAGAGAAAATAACAGCAATAGACAGCTTACCGAGAGGTATTTCGGACCACTCCCCAATCCAACTTACATACACTACGCATCTCCCTCGACGACAAAGACTGTACCCGATATACCCGGGTTATTTGCAAAATCATACAATAGCGAAAGCATTTCAAACATCCACAGACTTCTATTTAGTTGAAAATGTAGATTCGGTAACATCACCCTCCATTCTTTGGGAGGCCTACAAAACGGTCATTAGGGGACAAGCTATATCCACCATAACTAAGTATAAGAAGGAACAAAGGGAACAACACGATTCGCTTGAGTCCACGGTCCATGAGGCAGAGTTAGCCCACGAGCAATGTCCCGCGGAAGACACAGCTCACATTTTTAGACTAGCAACACAGGAATACAGGGCATACGTGGAGGAAGCAGCACAGACTAGACACACGGGTACCTTGCATAGGGTATATGAATTAGGGGATAAAACTGGGAAAATGCTAGCCTGGATGGAGAGGAAGGATAGAGCGGACAGATGGATAGCTCAGCTCACGCGGGAAGACGGGTCAATTATCACAGAACCCCCACACAAAGTGGATGATCTAGCAACATACTATGAGAACATTTACACCTCTAGGGGTGTGGTCACGGAGGGGGACTGCTTACGGTACCTCGATGACATTCCATTGAACGCACTCTCAGTAGAAGACTCGCAAGATCTAGAGAACGATTTGATGACGGCTGAAATTGGAAAAGCACTGGCTGCCCTTAATACCGGAAAAGCGCTTGGCCCCAATGGCCTACCAGTGGAACTCTACAAACAACTGACCCAAAAACGTACCCCCCACATGCTCCCCATGTTTAATGAATGCTTGACGCAAGGCGAAATGTCCCCGGATCAAAGATTAGCCACCATTGTGGCCATTCATAAACCGGGTAAACCCCCGGATCGAGTGTCCTCCTACCGCCCGATATCCTTGATGAACGCGGACGTGAATATACTGGCAAAACTCCTGGCCATCCGTCTGCAGCCCCACCTCCTGACGCTGGTCCACCCGAATCAGTCAGGCATTATGCCAGGTAGAAACACCTCCCTTAACCTCAGACGCCTTCTTGGAGTACTTCACCGCGTCCCGATGTTGCGGGAGGACGCTGCCATCCTCTCATTAGACGCCACTATGGCATTCGACCTAGTAGAAAATGGGGTTCAGTCCTAAATTTTGTAGTTGGATCAGACTGCTATATACAGCACCTATGGCCCAAGTAGTTGCCAATGGGCATATCTCGAGAAAATTTGCACTAAGGCGCGGAACCCGTCAGGGGTGTCCCCTATCTCCGCTTCTATTTGCACTTATTTTGGAACCGTTGGCGTCAAAAGTGCGTGTAGACGCGTTAATTCGTGGAATCACATGGGGGGAGGGATGGGAAGACCGCATATCCCTCTATGTGGATGACGTACTCATATATCTAATGTCACCCACAGACTCGTTGTTGGAACTGATGCACTTAATCACGGCATATAGCAGCTTCTCGGGCTATACCATAAACTGGGCAAAATCACTGCTGTACGTCTTGAGGGGGCAATCTCCTCAACTCCCTCGGGGGTGTGAGCTGCAGATAGCGTCGGGAGGCTTTAAATACTTAGGTATATTTGTCACCCCACAGGAGTCGGTTTTCATGGATGAAAACTTACAGAAGCCCCTGCGGAGGCTCAAGTCAGATGTCTCCCACTGGAGATCCCTCCCGCTGACGCTTTTGGGCAGGGCAGCGCTCTTTAAAATGCTGGCGCTCCCACGGTTTCTTTACGTGCTTCATAACACCCCGTTCCCGGTCCCGCTTTCCTACTTCAAGGCAACCGAAGCAGAGGTCTCCTCGCTGCTATGGGATGGGAAACCGGCCCCGAATAGCGCATGCCAAGCTGGTTCGCAGCTGGTATGACGGTGGTATAGCTCTACCGAGTATTAAACTATACTATTGGGCGGCACATTTGACGACGGTGAACCAATGGCTTCACACACCACACGACGAACCAGCCTATAGGCTGGACAGGCACATACTGCCAGTGGACCAACTGATGAAAGCCCTCTACACAAATAAACGACGTCAGACCCTCACAGGCCCTATGGCCCACACAGTTCAAATCTGGCACGCAGCGCAGAGGGCATTGGGGTGGGAAGGAGTACTTACACTAGCCACACCACTCTGGGACACACGCCGCCTGGGCACGCTAGCTAACACTAAGGGGTTCAGGCAGTGGGACCTTATTGGCATTACAAAGATAGGAGACTTATGGGCTAAGGGAAATGTCCTATCCTTTACTACACTGAAAGAGAAATATGGAATGTCAGACACAGAGAGATACCGATATCTGCAAATTAGGCATGCACTACAAAGCGCCATTCCGACCGGCACCAAACTGGTGGAGTCTTCTCCCCTAGAGGACCTGCTTCTTACCGAACACTTGGGGAAAAAGGCTATCTCACAAACATATCGCAAACTGGTAAATAATCTTCCAGACCCTACGGTGGTACTCCGCAGCAAGTGGGAGGTGGAGTTAGGAGATATAGATGACACAGACTGGATGCACGCATTGGCGTCGCCCAGAGAAGCGGCCATTCCATCGCGCCTAAAACTCATCCAGCTCAAAATACTACATAGAGTGTACTACCCACGCACTCTGCTGCACAGGCTGGGCCATGTCCCTGATCCAATTTGTTTACGAGGGTGCGGACAGATAGGAACATTCTATCACATCCTCTGGGACTGTCCGGTCATACAAATATACTGGAGACGAGTACTAACTGAGATTTCAGAGGTGGGCGAGGCCGAGATTCAGCTGGAGCCAGGGTGTTGTCTCCTAAACATCTGGAAGCCTACGGACCTCAACCGGGCTCTACAAACTTGGGCCACCCTGGGCTTAGCAATCGCAAAAAGGAATATAGCAAGAAACTGGGGTTCTGGCGTAGCCCCTACACGAACGCAGTGGGAAAATGTTATGGACATAGTGATGGTAGCGGAAAGGGCGGTCTACCTACATAGAGGCTGCCCCAGAAAGTTGTCTAGGATATGGGGGAAATGGAACAAATCACGTGGGACAATTTGTGAACCACCACAGTCCACAGAGGAACCCGATAGTGACCCATTGTCACATGTAGTATGAGTGTATGGGTGATGCAGTCTACGCCCAGGAACAACTATGGGACGAGGTGGGGATTGGCTCTTGATGTCACGGGGAGGCCGAGGCGCATAGAGAACAATATATAGTGAACTTGGCACGGATACGCTATTTCTTACCATTAAAGGATGGATGTTGGGGGGGGCATAAAGTGAATGATCTGGAGGGGAGGTATAATGGGAGTGAGGGAGGTGGGAAGGGAAAGACAGAAATGGAGTCCTAAGCATGATGATACAATGATGTGATGTGCCGGCGGAGATCTAAATAAGGACAATGATAACCAGTAAGGAGAAAGTGTTTGTTTAAATTGATTTGTTGAACTGCTGAATGTATCATTCTGATATACTTCCTAATAAAGGTTTTGAAAAGAAAAAACAAAAAAAAACATGGAACATAGATTAGGACTAATCCTAGCAGCACATGAAGGGCTCGCCTCTGCTCATGCAGGTGTTTCTGCCACAGTATCGTTATTAAAACAGAGGTACTGGTGGCCAGGCATTAGGAAACAGACCAGAAACTATGTCCTGGGCTGTGAAATATGCAAAAGATGAAAGTCTCTTCTGTGAAAAGTCCTGCACAGACGCCCCTGTTAATCTCAGATAAACCGCTAGCGTGTGTTTACCTCGACCACTGCAGTATCTTACAAAGGGATGGTAACTACAAATATATCATGGTCGCAGTGGATTAGTGTTCAAGGTTCCTTTGGATGTGGCCTCAGAGCTCGGCTGATGCTCGAACTGTTTTAAAAGATTTGCGAGTCTTTATCGGCACATACGCAATAGGCACACTACACTCTGACCAGGGCCCTGCGTTTAGCTCTCGAGCTTAGAAAGAAGCCATGGGCAGTTGTGGTAGTTTAGCAATAATTAGGTTAAGCATTAGCAGAAGACATTCGGTATTTCGAGACTACCTTGCCCGTTTTACAGAATCCATTTTGTATTTCTGTCGGCCATTTTGTATGCCATGTGCTCTGTCCTACCTTCCTGTCAACTGCTCTTGAAATCTGCCTAGAGACAAGATATGTTTAGTCTCCTCTACTTTGCACATGCTCAGAAGAGCATACAGCCGTCTCCAATTTGTAACTGTCAAGCTGTGTCCACCAAAATTAGCTGACTGTCAGCCCTTCCCACTTGTTGCTAGCACACTCTCTATATGACCTTGTATGTATTGAAACCAGCACTCTGTGCCTTGTACCACCTTCATTTCAGCCCCTGTGTGGGTATAAAAGGACCAAGCTCCTTCTAGTCAGTGTGCTACCTCATACTATACCGAAGGGTGTTGTGTGAATGTAGTTCCACCTCATGAGGTTTATTAAACTCAGTCTTTTCTATTCCAGTTTCTGTGCCAACTTCTTACTATTGGTCTAAGGACTCTGAGCAGAGAAGGGCGAATACCTTGCACTAGTAGGCCTGGCTGAGGCTTGCGACTACACAGTTTGGGCGTTGAATTGCGGTATTCTTCTCCATTCCATCCTGAGGAAAATTCTGCTATGGAAAGAAAAAAACGGGACATAAAGCAGTCTATAACAACTAGGGTAATAGGTTTGGGTGATGGGTGGGCCAAACATCTTTATGGGGTTCAACGTGCTTTAAACAACTTTCCACGAAGTTCTCTAGGGGGTGTAATTGTATATGAGGTCCTATTTTGGACAAGAATGTTGGTCCCGGATCTTGATTGTCATGGAACAGTGGTGGAAAATAAAAAATTTGATATCAAAGACTGTTTGGCTGTTTTACAGGACTTAAATGAACTAAGAACGAAACAAAACAACGTGTTCCTGAAGCCAACCACCACTGGGGAAAAAGCAACCATCCCAGCAAGGCCTGTCTGGATCCCAAAGCTTGGTGATCTAGTCAGAAAAAAGATCGCCGACAAGAAGGAATTTGAGGCTTCTTACAGACAACCAGTACATGTCCTAGCAATCCACGGATCAAGAACAGTACTACTGCCGCCCCTTGCTTTTAAAAAGGAGAGAAGATTTGTGTCCATCGACCTGATCAAACCACACTATGTGGCCGATACTAAGCTGTAGGCCAAGTGGACTCCAACAATGTAGCAGACACACTCCTCTAGCTACAATCCAAGAGGTTCAAACTGAGAGACTCATCACCATTGAAGATTCTACAGTGAGAAATGAAGGACTAAGCAACAAGGCTATGGAACCCGCCCCTCTTGAGACCCAAATAACAGTTTGTCCAGATACACCTGTCTTCAACTAAGTAACAAGTGATCAAGTGGTTCCAACAAATCCGGATGCAATTCCAAACATTGACAGAACTGCTTCTGGCTATTTCATTAACTTTGATATGTTTTCTGAGGATCCCAGCGAACCTGAAATAACGCCAGCAAAAAGAACTTTCAAAGAACAAGCAGCTGACTTTTTTCATCACCTGGAAAAAACTTATCTGGTTTCACTATGGATTGAACTTTGGATTGTGCTGGGAATATTCTTCTTTCTACTTTGGTTAGCTCTGGTAATAACTCTGGGTATCCTGATAAATGGAAGATATATTCAAATGGACGCAGCAACTAAAAGAGTGAACTTACTTCTCCAGCCACACAAATCATCCCATCGTGAACAAAGAGACTTGTCAGCAGTAAACATCACAGACGTTCCTATACAAGATGGTATAGTTTGGGACAAAACAGAATATGACATTTTTGGCCCGTCAGATCTTTTGAAGATTCTGTCCACACTTATTCAAGACTTTGTTATGTGACTTTATTACCTCTAGTACCTTTTATGATGATTGGGACTTCAAGGCTGTTAATAACATGATGTCTGATCTAGAAATGTCTGCAGTATTCACAAATCATGAATATTTAGAAGATTCATCAGACTATGAACAAATGTATTGTTATAACCATTAAGGTCATCATTTCTTGCACAAATCTGCTATGCCTAGAAATCTACATATGTATAATCAATAGGAACATTGTCCTACACCTCCAAAGGGTAGCTCAAAAACTTTTGCAATGAAGTTTCCATATTATTTCAGGGTTCAATGTATCCAATCCAGAATAATTTTTCTTCAAACATATGAACAAAATGTCGTGCTTGCGTGCGAGGACGTGGTTGGCAATCCCCACCTCCAGTTGGTTGGCAAGATCAAGGCGCATGCGCGAAGAGTCGAGCATGCGCTGATGAAACATTCCCGGCATTTAACCACTCCCTCCCCTACATTGAACGCTTCGCGTTCCGTTCCGGTTCTGAGGTCAATTCTGATTTGTGTCCGGGTCACGGTGGTGGCGAGCAGCGGGATCCGTCGGGACTTCGGCGGTCGTCGGGTCGTCTCCTGGCAAGTACTGTCTAGTGATTTGAAATAGCTGTTGTACGCATCTTTCCACATAGCGAGAGGTGCGGTCGTATGGAATTACTCACGCGTAATTTTGCATTGTCTATAAAGCATTGGCAGCAGTTCCCTGATTTTCTAAGGGATTGGCTATCAGTTTGTTATTTGCAGTTTAGTTGGAGCTCTTTTCCACGCGTTGCGTGTTAGACTTAAGGTGAATTGGAAGACGGTGTTCTTCCCTTGAGACTTATCGGGACTAGTGGAGCATTGATACTAGTCCCGGCTTTTAGTTATAGGTTACCTGGAACTAGAGGAGTGTTGATTCTAGTTCCAGTGGTTTAGGTTTTCTTTATGCCCATATACAGGTAGGCTGAATGTTGTATTCTCCTCATTTACCTGTGTAGCATAGATAGCAAAGACATTCACGTTCCAATATATTGCAGGATTACAGAAAAATTTCCATTCCTGACCACCAGACCTTACAACCCTATGTACCTATTGCCAGCTCTCTCATCTCAGCCTCGTATGTAACTGTCTCACAATTCCTACCTTTATTACTACATTCATTCAGTACTACACTAATCATTGTTCTTTGTGTTCACATAGGACTCCAGTATTCAGAGATTTGGTGGCTCCCCAGGAATAACAGTTACTCCTCCTGTGTATGAAGACATCTGTGTTTCTTTTCCCCCACTTTCCTTGTTTTGTCTCCCTGTTTTCCCTTGACGGGCATCACTATCCTTGCTCAGTGATATCCTTCTGGCAGGTGGTGAACCAGTTAGGGGAGGCAGTGGAAAGAGCATCACCTTCCTGGTACTTCTGAGGCAACATTCGTGTCAAGCATCACAGAACGCGAAGCCTTTATCTATTTGCCGCCCAAGTACCATGGAGGTGACTTTAGGCGACCTGGCAAACATGATGGGTAGTCTCCAGAGAGAGACCCAAGCATTGGCCGAAAGATTAGATAGAATGGACATAGATGGGGGGGCGAGTGCTACAGGCTCACAGACTCCTGTTATACAAGAGGTCACTCCACCTCCCCCTATACCCTTGGTTCCCCCAGAAAGATTCAATGGGGACCCAGCCAAATGCGCGGCATTCATTAGTCAGTGCCAATTACATTTCATGTGTATAGCTACTTGTTTCCCTACAGATCAAGCTAAAGTGGCTTTCATCCTTTCATATTGAGGAGGTCCTGCGGCAAATTGGGCCATACCCCTAATCGAGAGAGATGATCCCCTGCTTCTTGACTATAACGCGTTCAAGAGAGAATTGCGGAAATTATTCGACAAACACACATTCACTCATGTAGCTATTACTGAGCTTTTAACACTCAAACAAGGTTCTAAAGATCTAGTGACATACATATCCACTTTTCACCGTTTAGTGGCAGAAGCTGAATGGCCTCGGGAGAAGCGCAGTGCCTTATTTTATAAGGGGCTGCGTGATGAATTAAAAGACGCGTTAGCTCATGTTGTTGACCCCCTGATACATGTCCAGAGCTAATTGATCTAGTAGTAAAACTGGATCATCGCTTAGGAGAAAGAAGGAAGGATAAAACTAGGGGTGATTTCAATAGGATACCTTTCAAAGACAGCAAGACTGAGACTGAAGGGAGTATAGAAGCCACCGAACCTATGCAGATTGGGAGCATTAAGGGACCCCTCAGTGAAGCAGAAAGACAACGCAGAAGGAATCTTAAACTGTGTTTGTATTGTGGCAAAGCTGGGCATTTCCTGAGTGAATGCCCCGTCAAGCCTAAACAAAAGAGACAGTCGGAAAACTAGAGGACCCGAAGTCAAAAGAGACTAAGGCATCGGGTCATTCAGGATCAATAGTCTCTTCCTTATCCCAATCACAGAGTCACTTTTTTGTACCTTCTTTGTTGCAATGTAATACTCATCGATCAGAAGTCTCAATTATGATTGATTCCGGAGCTTCCGGTAACTTTATGGATGGTAAATGGGCACAAGAGAACCACTTTTCCTAGATACCCAAGAAAATCATGGAAGAGGTATACACCATTGATGGGAGTTCGTTGAAATCCGGCCCCATAACACATACCACAAAGACGCTAGAAGTCATCATAGCTGACACCCATTGGGAATCCCTTAGCTTTGATATCATTCAATCCCCGCAATTTCCGGTGGTGTTAGGACTTCCCTGGTTAAGACTCCATAACCCAACCATAGATTGGCAGACTGATGGACAAACTGAACGGGTCAATCAAAGCCTGGAACAGTTCGTGAGATGTCAGTCCCTTCAGACAAATCAAGATTGGGATGAAATGATCTGGTTAGCAGAACTATCGTACAATAACAGCCATCACTTCTCTACACTGTTTACTCCCTTTTATGGATCTCATGATTTCCATCCCAGAGCCTTACCCATTCCTCTGTCAGTTACATGTAACACTCCATCAGTTACTTCTTTGGTTCAACATTTGCAGACAGTTCATACTGCCATACAGGACAATCTGGACAGGGCAAAGGTGGCTTATAAGAAAGGAGCAGATGCACATAGAACACCAGAACCTGCTTATCAGTCAGGGGATAAAGTGTGGTTATCTACCAGACATATGGCTTTGCGTGGTTCCTGTAAATTTAAACGTAAGTTTATAGGGCCTTTTCAGGCGGCGAAGGTCATTAATCCTGTAGCATTACAACTAGACCTGCCTCCATCAATGAGAATACACCCAGTATTCCATGTATCCCTCCTCAAACTAGTTGAACCTGGTACACGACTCCCACCTATACCGAGTCCGGTGATAATGGATTCAGAAGAAGAGTATGAAGTAGAAAAGATCATTGATTCTAGACTTTGCAGAGGCAGATTGCAATACTTGATACATTGGAAAGGGTATGGTATGGAAGAACGTAGTTGGGAACCTGCGAGTCAGATACATGCTCCCAGATTGTAACGCCTTTTCCATAGACGGTATCCCAACAAACCCAAACCTATTGGCGGAGGAGTAGGAGGCGTGTACTGTCGTGCTTGCGTGCGAGGACGTGGTTGGCAATCCCCACCTCCAGTTGGTTGGCAAGATCAAGGCGCATGCGCGAAAGGTCGAGCATGCGCTGATGAAACATTCCCGGCATTTAACCACTCCCTCCCAACATTGAACGCTTTGCGTTCAATTCCGGTTCTGAGGTCAATTCTGATTTGTGTCCGGGTCACGGTGGTGGCGAGCAGCGGGATCCGTCGGGACTTCGGCGGTCGTCGGGTCGTCTCCTGGCAAGTACTGTTGTTGTATAGCTCCTATATATCCTTATATCGTGTTAAGTCAGCATAGGTACATTTGAGTTTTAAACGCCATTTTTCCTTTCTTGCAACTTCTGCACACGACCCTTAATTGTTGACTTAGCTTTCAACCTAGTGGTTTGCCGTGGTGTATGTGAGAATAATATGTTATTGCTCTGATATCAGTTTTGTTTGTTAAACCATGTCTGCACGGAGAGTGCTGAAGTTTCAGGAGCAACACGATATGGAATTGTTATGAGGTCTGAACTCCACGCCTTCATAGTCATAACACAAGTGCAGCCTTTGCCAACTTGGGCTTGAGGCGGGATTGATATTGCTTTGCACGAGAATTGTTAACACACTTGATGCGGTGCACATGCAGAGAGAGCTGGTGTATGCTGATGTGATTCCTTCATGCTAGGACACTAAGGTATGGGCCCGCCCTAAAACAACCCAAAGAGACCTTCTTAGCTAATAATATAATATATGTGTTAGGGAGGGTGAGATATAAGTGTTGTTGACTCTTATTCATTACAGCATGTTAACATGCTGTCACCATTCGCTTTTTATGTCTTAGTAACTATGCTGATAATTTTGCTACTGATAATAAGTATACTTGTATTATCTAAGATACTGCGCCTGAGAAGACGGCATTAGTAAATAAACATTTCAAATGCACATGTGTCTTCTTTACTCCATGTTCTGGTTTGTAATGATAATATAACGAAAGAGTGTTCATGAGTTCCACGTACCCTGAGGTACTGTAAGTTCATGTTCTGGTTTGTCTAAACATTGGGAGTTTGATATGTCCAATGAGACACTGTAGCTAGCTCGGTAAGGGGTGAGTTGGTTGCTAAGGTAAGTTTTGGGACACCCTAATTTGCCGAGGTTCCACTCCTCTGTGCACAGTTCTGTGTGAGTACAGAAACCCTGCAACACTGTCTAGCCATTTGAAATAGCTGTTGTACGCATCTTTCCACATAGCGAGAGGTGCGGTCGTATGGAATTACTCACGCGTAATTTTGCATTGTCTATAAAGCATTGGCAGCAGTTCCCTGATTTTCTAAGGGATTGGCTATCAGTTTGTTATTTGCAGTTTAGTTGGAGTTCTTTTCCACGCGTTGCGTGTTAGACTTAAGGTGTATTGGAAGACGGTGTTCTTCCCTTGAGACTTATCGGGACTAGTGGAGCATTGATACTAGTCCCGGCTTTTAGTTATAGGTTACCTGGAACTAGAGGAGTGTTGATTCTAGTTCCAGTGGTTTAGGTTTTCTTTATGCCCATATACAGGTAGGCTGAATGTTGTATTCTCCTCATTTACCTGTGTAGCATAGATAGCAAAGACATTCACGTTCCAATATATTGCAGGATTACAGAAAAACTTCCATTCCTGACCACCAGACCTTACAACCCTATGTACCTATTGCCAGCTCTCTCATCTCAGCCTCGTATGTAACTGTCTCACAATTCCTACCTTTATTACTACATTCATTCAGTACTACACTAATCATTGTTCTTTGTGTTCACATAGGACTCCAGTATTCAGAGATTTGGTGGCTCCCCAGGAATAACAGTTACTCCTCCTGTGTATGAAGACATCTGTGTTTCTTTTCCCCCACTTTCCTTGTTTTGTTTCCCTGTTTTCCCTTGACGGGCATCACTATCCTTGCTCAGTGATATCCTTCTGGCAGGTGGTGAACCAGTTAGGGGAGGCAGTGGAAAGAGCATCACCTTCCTGGTACTTCTGAGGCAACATTCGTGTCAAGCATCACACAAAACAGGAACAAAAATATGTTAACAGATACAAAACAGATTTATTCTGCAGCCATTATTGTCCAAATGTCTAGACAGGGTTCCGAATTTTGGAAAGACAACATTGAGACAAAAACTGTCTGGAGTACAAAAGATTGGCAAGTGCAGGGGGTAGAAGCTATGTTTAGAGCCTGTATCATCCCTGAGCAAATTATGTTTTTGAATGACACTGTCCAACAAACTTCTTGCCTTGGGTTAGCCAAGATCAAAGACATGAACACACTGACCATACCTATACCTGCAAGTAATAGCACTACACGGAGGAGGTCGACGTACATAAAATTTTGCATCACAACAGATCAGATTGGAACAAATGGTTGCTCTGGCCCATAGAAACAAACAACTGCCAAGATCGATTCCTGAACAAAACTCAGCGTTTCATTATCAATAGGCCAGACCCAAGATATGTTCAAAGACAGCATCCTGGGGTAATAACAACATACAGTGTAGGGAAGTTATGCCTTGATTGGCTACAGAAAGCTACACTGCAGGATGTAAAACAACACTTATCTTTACTTAAAGATGGCGCAGACCTTAGGGAATTCTTGCTAGGACCAAGAAAACGCATCAAAAACGTTTTATATATGCGGATATCTATGCTGCATATAATGAAATATAGAAGATTACCCAAGCAGAGACTGCAGAACGAATACAAGAAATTGATCGTATTAATTTAGAGAAATCTCTCTCTGTAGTAGGCAATGGGTTAACGACTCTGTCGTCCAGGATATATTCATTGGACAGCATTGTGTCTTCTGCCATAGACATCATGGAAAAAGACTTGGTCATGTTGCAACATGATCAGTTTCACTTACGTTCTATCATGCTATTAGGCTGGACGCTACAAAACTTGTGTGCAGGCTATGTGCCCTGGCGTTTAATCAACACTACGTCACTGTTTTCAGAATTTAATCTCACTGATAAACAGATCAAACTGGCAAAAAGGGGAGCAGACTATACGGTGCTGAGCATTGAAAAAATGGAAATATTACCATTCACGTATAATACATGGTAAAATTACTCTGCCTGTTACAATTTTCCATTTTCAGTATTGCCTAAAACATATACCAGCAGACAAATATGAAAGGTTGGGTAAAGAATACATCAAGACATCCTGGAATTTACCATACACACAGATGTTGGAGTGGGGGCTTGGAGTGGGGGCTTGAAGTGTTTCTTAGCGGTACTAACTGTGAAAATGCACTGCGGTTCTCTCCTTTGTCAGGGTATTAACTTACACGGGCCTGTGATGGTTCCACTAAAAACTTATCCTGTCACCTGCAAGGCTCACCAGCTGCAGTGATTAATCCAATTTTTGGCCAACTTTCGAATGGAAGTTACCTCATGTTGAATTATCACAGCTGCTGTGGCATGTTGCCAGGTATCCCATTACTAGTGACTGTTTCATCCAGGGTAACTTGCTGTATGCAAGTATTGTTTCCACAAACCAAGACAGCCAGGGAGTTGCCTTTGTGGCCGTTACTGAACATCTCTTCTATAGGAATTGATACTCTAAGCAGAATGAAAGCCATTCTTTTGCAACAAACTGTGCCACTGACCTCGGCCAGAGAAACCTATGATCTACAAGTCGCAAGGACTGCTCCCGAGATACATGCCCTTTTGAATACAAACTGCCCTATACATTTTTAAGAAATGTTAGGTCGTACCTTAAACATGTCTGATACGAGCGGTATTATACATGTATTTAAGACCGTGTGTTCAGGACTGTTAGCACCTTTTCAAGCAGTCCTCGGAATAATTCTAAACTTCGTGCACTCTGTGTTTGGCGGACTGCCACTACTTTTTGGACTCGTTGCAGGGATCCTATTTTTGGTCCTACTGCTACTATATGGCAAGCCAAATCACCAGATTAGCACCTTTTCAAGCAGTCCTCGGAATAATTCCAAACTTCGTGCACTCTGTGTTTGGCGGACTGCCACTACTTTTTGGACTCGTTGCAGGGATCCTATTTTTGCTCCTACTGCTACTATATGGTAAGCCAAATCACCAGCGACACCCAATTCACTGTGGAGAGAGCTCTGCTGTAGATGAAGTGTTGTGAGCTCATCATCCATATTTTGGGTTTACCTCGTCTACGAGAATTAAATACCACATGGTTCCTGTCATTCAGACCAATCTGGCAATATTGCATCTTACCTGCTCTACGCTGCCGGCTATGCGGTGAAGAATGCGTGCTAGACATCTCTCTAACACTCCCATCAGTCATGCCTACGAATGTCGATACTCTGCTGGACCCTGTAACGGCCCATGCTCTGTGTTGTCACTAGCGGCTACCAATCCTGATGATGGCATTCATTGAGATCTCACAGACGCAAATTGCTACTGTTGAGGAATGAGAGGAAACAACAGGCGCACAGGTAATATCTGATACGAACATTGCGGATGCGACCAATGCTGAAGGCGATAGTTCACATCTATGTGCGGTTAATCTTCTAAACGAGGTATTCAAACTTTCACCTACAACGGTAGACATATTTTTGTCTACAGACATAGAAGGTTTCATGTTTTCGCCAAACCCTAACTTTTGATTTTGGCACACAGAGAGACTCTGAATTTGGCCTTCATTCTTTCAAAACAAGGGACTAAATTTGGAACTTTTTTCCTATGATTACATTTTTTTTCTCTAAATTTGTATTTTTAATTTTTGGCACTAGTAATCTGCTTATAGTAGAACTATTCATAGAGAACATAATTCTTTGAATACTTCCAGAGACAATATATAACCGTATAAAGCAAATCCTGTGCACACGTTTCAATGTAAAGAATGAAAGTTCAAAAACGAGTCGAGATTCAGCGTCGTGGAAATAAGTTTATCCTTCAGTATAGATCAGTACAGGCGAAAAAAGTGATGCGATCTGGCAATGGAAATGGTCGTGGCGAGAAAAGTGGACGGTAAGTCCACGTGGAGTAGATGGGGTTCATATCTGGAAACCCGTAGTGGAGTCCAGAAAAATGACGGAGTGCACGGATGTGTGCATATGGGTCGAGCTGTGATCCAGGTATCGGATGACCTGGATCACAGCTCGACCCATATGCACACATCCGATACGAACCCCATCTACTCCACGTGGACTTACTGTCCACTTTTCTCGCCACGACCATTTAAATTGCCAGATCGCATCACTTTTCGAACTGGCGCTTCGTTACATCCGCTTTAGATTACAACAGCCCTGAAGAGTCACAGCCATCACATGGTGTGACGAAACACGTGTCGGCTAGTTGTTTTTCACCTGTACTGATCTATATTGAAGGATAAACTTATTTCCACGACGCTGAATCTCGACTCGTTTTTTAACTTTCATTCTTTACATTGAAACGTGTGCACAGGATTTGCTTTAAATTGTGTGGTAGGGGATAATTTCCATATCCTTGCAGGGGCTGTTTTTCTGTCTGGGTTTGTTCCCCTGACCTGTATGCACCGCACAAATCTAATCTACAAACTATATATGAATCTCGTACACGCTGAGCGCCAAATCTTCCTGTCCCCAACTCAAACCCAATCTCTCCTCTCGCACAATATATAAACTTGTCCACAAACAAATTGATTTATATAATCTGAAATTAAATGGTTTCTGCCCTTTTTCTTCTGTATTTACGAGCCATTTCATAAATGTATATTTTCATGATTCATTCATTTAGCATTCAAATGTCAACATATTCTTAGAATGAAACATTGCTTTAATTTGTACAGCACCATTGCATTTTATGCATAGCAACACTTTTAGATGCATTTTTAGAAATATGTTCTTTAGAAATTTTTTAGCAAATCATGCTTAGGATTTAGTAATGTCCTTCATACGAAAGTGTAGTGGGTGTTGTGTGTCGATTTAGATACCGTATATAGATTTCCCGATTCATGCCCTTATATAGGTACAATGCACATTGCCCTTATTTAGCTATAGAAATCCAGCCCTTATTTAGGCATTGCTCATGCTAAACAAATACAGGCATGAACAACTACATCCGTTCATCTTCGTCACAACGAGTTCTTGGAAAACCAGATACTTAAGTCTTTAAGACTTCCCCTTGCCTGGATATTGATTTCACCAAGAACTCATTTATTATGCATGAACATCTATTCCTTAGGGGTTCATTCATGACGTTCTTATGCCCGACTTGTACGTCAATACTGGCATTCCTAAACACGTTCAAGGTATAACTATACCTTCACTTGCCATGGCAAACCACGGTGCAGTTCGGCTACCTACTTGCATGACGCAGCTCGCCACAGCAAGTTCGGAAGGAAGTCAAGTCCCCAACTGACGCACTGACCAGACAATGTCATCCTCCTCGCAGAGAATACAGCTCCAGTGTTTCTGACTCCCCTTGCGGGGTGTTAGAGATCGAGTCCTGGAGAAGAGATACCAACCTCTCTCATTCTAAGGTATGGAGCAGACTAGGACCTAGAGAAACTTTTGGCAATGCTTGTCAAAACTAAACTTAATCTAAACTAGACTATAGTTAAATAGCACCTACTTCTTCCCTCGTATTACACTTAGGTTAGGTACACTGGGGTAGGATTATTTTAGAAGCACCAGTTGAGTATTTTAGCCTGTGTTATTTATGTATGTATTTTTATATATGTCAAAGCTACAGACCATGGTATTGCAGTATTATTTTATCTTTCTGCTAACGCTGAACGTATTATACTTCACACCCTTTTATTTAAACGCCCATCTCTCTATTTCTGTGTAACTTTGTAGAAACGAAGCATGCACGATTGACTGAGTGAAACTGTTGTCTATTGTTTCCACGATTCTGAGATTGTTCCGATTCTAAGGGAAACAAAGTTGTCATGTTTATGCGGTTGTCAGAAACGAATCCCTTCTTGTGCATTCGAGAAGTTTCTAGTGACCTCTGAGTTAGCTGGCACACACACATAATTAGGTTTAATATACTTGATAGAGACATACTGACCTCAGTCCTATGTCAAAACTATGTGTATATTATTCCAATGTGCAGAGCCTATCAGGGATATAGGAACTACACTACAAGATAAAAGGAAATATTGCAATCAAACAATGTTGAGAGAATAAACACATAAAAATACAATTCCAGTGAAACATAAGTAGAGTAACTCCAACGTTCTAGATTATTCTCATTGAGTGGCTCCCTGATATTGATTCATTTAGGGAAGGTCATGTATCTGGGTGTGTTTATAGTGTAGGTATGCTGCAGATTCAAGGGGTTTTCAAATCACAGTTTTTAATTTGGTGTTAGAACTGTAGGAAGTGGTAGAGGCAGAATGGCAGGATTCTGATGACAATACTCAAACTCCCCAAATAGACAGCACCATTGTTGTTTATATTTCCAACTGTATGGGGTTGTCCTACTTGGGGAAAATTGGTGTAGGGGTAGGAATGGGAAAAAAAGAAATTGCCATCTTCATTTCGTGTTCTGTACGCATCTGGAGGTCACTGGTCGAATCTGCCCGTTTCGCCTACATCTTAATACAAACATATACATATAACAGGTTATCAGGAAGTTCTTTCATAACAAAAAGAGAAATAAAACAAGGCAACAACATGAGTGTAACACTTACCGGCTCCTTCAATGACTAGTTGGTGTCAATCCTCTCAGTGCATCAGGAATGGACATGCCTCCCAATTTCAAAAGGAACCAGAGGGTCAAGAAAACAGCAGCATAAACTTCACAGCCGAATCTGAAGGAGGAACAAATAAGGATACATTAAGTTGAACTCTGAAAAATAACACAGTAAAGTGCCCATTGAGTTTATTCTGACAGGACAATATTGAATAAGTAAATTTGTTGTGACAAATGAATGAATATTTTGTGTGTAGCACTACATGCTAAAATGTGATCTTCCTAGCCTTTCTTACGCTAAAGGCATCAATTATTTCACTATAGTCCAATGTTGCTGCAATATCTCCTTCAACTGAAAGAAGGGCCAATCCTGATAGTGGTTCCTGGGACATCGTTGAGCGTAAATAAGTCTTTATCAAGTTGAGGAGTGAGAAACTGCTTTCCGCAGATGCTACTGTCACTGGAATTGTAAGCAGAATTCTTAGAGCAAGCACCCAGTTTGCATAGATGTCTTCCAATCTGTTAATATAAATATACGGAAGAGCCTCTAACATGAAGGACTTGAGCAAGAAAGGAAATCTCCTGAAACAGTTCAATCCCATCTCTGTCAGAAGATATAACACCATCAGCTGAGCTGTCTGACAGAAGATGATGTAGATCATTGCAGTGCTTTTGTAGGTGACCACTTTTCATGTCTTTTAAGCTGGAAATATTATAAAGAAAGCCAAATAGCTTTCGGTGATTTTTCAGCTGCTCAAATCGTCTGTCAATGCACACAATTGCTGTATCAAAAAGAGCATTAAAAACTTGATGCGAAATGCTCTTTTGGTTCTGTGATTGGCATGTCAGCTCCCTAATATCCAAGCACTTTCTTTTTCTTAGATATTCTTTGATCACACTTGAATTCTTTTTGAATTTCCAATTCATCTGCAACTTCATTTCATGATATCAATGCAGCTGTAAATCCTTCATGGCGATACTTTGTTAAGAATGCAAGTAGTTCCTGAATGTGTTTCACAGCTACATCAAGCTGCATGTTCTCACTCTGCATCAGTTTACTGTGTTGATTCTCATTAAAATATCATACCATATGATCAAACATTGGAGTAATTCATATGATTCAAGCTCTGATACTAATGATGTTGCTTCACTTCTGGTTTTCATATATTTATCCATTTCAGACACCGGCAGAAGTGCTTCAAGTATTAAACTCATCTGAAATCAGACCGCTTTGACGCTTTCCAGACGGCATTCCCACTGAGTAGCAGGGAGGCTTTTGAGGGAAAAGGTCACTCCAGCCTCAGTTAATACATTCCACCTTTTTGTTGATGCAGAGAACAAGGAGTAAAGTTGTTGAAAAATACCAAAGAAGTTGGCAGCATATGTAGATGAAGCTGCAGCATCTCCCAGGACCAGGTCCAATTGTGACAGGCGCACGGTGCAAAAAAAGCCCATTTGTTCTCTTTTAAGATTCGAGCTTGCACGCCACTGTATTGTCCACGCATATTTGCACCATTGTCATAACCTTGCCCACGACAATCAGCATGGGGTAGTTTCAGTGCCTTCAGCTCGTGCAACAATGCATCAGTCAGAGCCAGTCCAGTTTGCTCTTCCAGGGGAATGAATCCAATGAAATGTCCTCAATAGTCACACTTCCATTTGTAGAACTGACGAATCTCACAATAAATGTAATCTGTTCGGTATGACTCAAATCAGGAGTACAGTCAAGAAGCACTGAGTAATATTTGGCTCTTCGGACACGCCATAGGATTTCTTTGAAAACCATCTCGGACGTCAGCTCGCTCAAATCATTCTGAATGTGTTTGCCAAGATAATGTGTATGAATCTCCTTTGTGGTAACTCTGCGAAAATGTTTCATCATAACTGACACAAATTTGCCTAAAAGTTGTACAAGCCTGAGGAAGTTGCCATTGTGGGGTTGGCTCAGCAGGTCAGCACTGCAGAGGAAAGTCAAGTTATATTCTGCTCGGTACTGTGAAATCCCTAGGACCCTCTCCAAGACATTTCACCAATGTATCTTCTCCTGGATTTTAGCAAGGTTTTGCTTATCAATACTGCATTCCTTCCGCATTTGAAGTTCAAGCTCCTTCCACTCCCTAATATTCTTTAGGTGCTCCTGAGAACTTTCATGTTAATGTAAACATTGACCAATCAGACAAACCGCTGTTCACAAGCTGAGTGTTAGTGAAAGAAGTGGTAAACAATTTGCAGCAGAAACAAAATTCAGCATTTTTGTACGTCGAATACACCAGCCACTGACGGTTAATTTGCTGACCGTTACTCATTTCCCTTTTGAAATAAGTAGGTTTTAAGGGTCGATTTTGGGAGTCATGTGGGAAATAATCACATGCATTACGTCCAGCCTGGGTAGGTTCTCTTTCTACTGGGTAGCAACGTATTCTATCATCTTGAGTAGTAGGCCATTTTCATGGGTCATCAACAATGTGGTGGAAAACATGTTCAGCACTTTCGCTAGTAGTTTCGTCGCTAACAGTCCCTGCCAGTTTTACAATGTCCTGCCGCTGGCTATACAGGTTCTTTACTCCACAATCATAATATTCAGATGGCATATAAATTGTGACCTTAACTTGCTGTTGCACATCCGAGTTCTTTTGTTCCTCTCCTTGGAGCTTGAAAGTGTCACTGGTTAGGTCTCGCTGAGCCAGCGCATGAGCTGCTCGAAGTGACATTTAGTAGGTGAGTTTTCAAAGTGCTACAGGCTGGCCTCGAGTTTGCATTCACGCGAGCTTGCACGCGCGCAGCCGCCATCTGTCTCCTCAGTCAAGGGTCATTAAGTTTCTTGTTCCTTTCTTTCATGGCTCATTAAGCCTTACAGCATGCTCCTCTACCCCCTTGCTCTCTGCCCTCACTACCCCCTCCCACGCAGCCCTCACTACCCCCTCCCGCGCAGCCCTCACTACCCCCTCCCGTGCAGCCCTCCTCCTCTGTAGCAACCCCCAACCCTGCCTAGCCTTTCCTCATGACCAATGCATAAACACACAAACAACCACACACATAACCACACACAAAACCGCACCCACAACCACAACCTTACACAACCACAAACACACGTACACAACCACACACACAACCTCACCCACACACACAACCTCACCCACACACACAACCACAACCACACCCACACACACAACCACAACCACACACACAACCACAATCACACACACAACCACACACATACAACGACCCACACACACAACCACCACTACCACACCCACACACAACCACACCCACAACCACACACACACAACCATGCATAAACACATCAACACACACGTAACCACACACACAACCAAACACACACACAACCACAAAAACACCCACACACAACCAAACCCACAACCACAACAACCACAACCACACACGCACACAACCACAACCACACACATACACAACCACACACACACACAACCACAACAACACACACAACCACACACACAAAACCACACACACAACCACACCCACACAACTACACAAACACAACCACACACACAACCACACACACAACCACCCACAACCACACACAACCACACACAACCATACCCACAACCACACACACAACCACACCCACACACAATCACACCCACAACCACAACCATACCCACACACAACCACACACACAACCACACCCACAACCACACCCAAACACACACCCACAACCTCACCCACAACCACAAAACCACACCCACACAACCACAACCACACACACAACCGCAACCACACACACACAACCACATACACACATACACGCAACCACACACACAACCACAACACATATACACACAACCACACACACAACCACACACAACCACAACCACACACAACCACACCCACAACCACACACCCACAACCACACACACACAACCATGCATAAACACATCAACACACACGTAACCACACACACAACCAAACACACACACAACCACAAAAACACCCACACACAACCAAACCCACAACCACACATGCACACAACCACAACCACACACATACACAACCACACACACACACAACCACAACAACACACACAACCACACACACAAAACCACACACACAATCACAACCACACAACTACACAAACACAACCACACACACAACCACACACACAACCACCCACAACCACACACAACCACACACAACCATACCCACAACCACACACACAACTACACCCACACACAATCACACCCACAACCACACACACAACCATACCCACACACAACCACACCCACAACCACACCCACAACCACACCCAAACACACACCCACAACCTCACCCACAACCACAAAACCACACCCACACAACCACAACCACACACACAACCGCAACCACACACACACAACCACATACACACATACACGCAACCACACACACAACCACAACACATATACACACAACCACACACACAACCACACACAACCACAACCACACACAACCACACCCACAACCACACACCCACAACCACACACACACAACCACACACACACAACCACATACACAACCACACCCAAACACACCCACACACACAACCACAAAAACACACACATACCCCACACATACACACAACCACACACAACCAAAACCACACACAACCACACACACACAACCACAACAACACACACAATCACACACACAATTAGAACCACACACACAAACACACACACAACCACACCCACACCATATACACACAATCACACACACAACCACAACCACACCAACACCCACACCTGACCACACAACCACACACACACCACACACACAACCACAACCACACCCAAAAACAACCGCACACAACCACACACACAACCACAACCACACACACCCAACCACACACACCCAACCATACCCAACCACACAACCACACACACACAACCACACACACAACCGGAGAAACACAACTACACAACCAACCACACACACAACCACACATACAACCACACACACAACCACACACACAACCACACACACAACCACACCCACACATAACCACACACAACCACACACACAACCACTCACAACCACACACACACCCACACACACACACAACCACACACACAACCACACACACAACCAGACACACAACCACACACACAACCACACACTCACAACCACACACACACAACCACACACACACACAACCACACACACAACCACAACCATACACACAACCACAACCACACACACAACCACAACCACACACACACTCACATACACAACCACACACAACCACGACCACACACACATGCAACCACACACATGCAACCACACAACCACATCCACACACACACAACCACACACACACAATCACACACACAACCACAACCACACACAACCACGAGCACACACACAACCACACACATCCACACAATACACACAACCACACAATACACACAACCACACACATAACCACATACACAACCACACACACACCCACAATCACACCCACAATCACACCCACAACCACACCCACCATACACACAACCACAAAAACACAACCACAACCACACACAACCACAACCACACACACACACACACAACCACACACACACAACTTCAAACTTCAGGCTGAACACTGTTTTCTGTCTAAATTGATTTGTGTAGAAACAAGAAAACTATTGATGAATAAACATTGATTTGATTAGAGTGCAGAGGTTTCTCTCATGTTTGACACTTACACTGGGTTCTTTTGAACCACAGTGGGCTGACACCTGAGGTAGTGGGGTGTATGTTTTTTACCTTGAGTGGCACCAACTATATTTTCAATTTTGAATGCACACACAGAGTGATGTGCTACCATTAAAACCACCACTACCGTCTGTAAATTATTATATAAGGTTAGTTCTAGAGCAAAAGAAAGAAACAAATGTAATTATTTACTGTAAGAATGCACCATCAATCTAGACAACCCCTAAGGTAGTGTTCTAAACACTTTGATGATCCCCTGACAGCCTCTGTGAGAACCTTGCACTACCTATTGGCCTAACTCCAATGCTCTCAGTCATGGCCTGTTATGTGTTGATATATACACACACACACACGTTATATGTGTTTGCGGCTCAGATTTTCTTTATGGAGCTCTTGGTCGGATTTGTTTAACACAGGGCTGCTTAGTACCGAGGCAACCAACACTTGGTTTCACCCTATTCCGCTTTCTTTCACCATCCTACTCTTCTATTCTCTTTATTTCACTCTTGCGAGTTCATTTTCCTCTCTTGTTTCTCCCTTTGTCAGTGCTTTGCTATGACTATGTTTCCCTAGTTTTCTGCCTTTCTCTCTCCTGCAGTGGTCAAAATCTCATGTTAAAAAGTAAGCCCTGGTATCTTAGAATTAGTGCTTGTTCCAACTACTACCAAATATCTGCACATTTTAGGCACTGTGTTGATGTTGTGGTAAAATGATGCGGATGTGTATAGTGAGGACAAATAAAGTGAGCTACAGATATCGGTGCAACAGAGTCAAGATGCAGAACATTGCTGAAAGAGGCAGGAAAAGAAAGGAAAGGTGCATACAATTTGAGTTGCTACATAGTGCATTCCACTCTGCGAGCCATACTGTATTTGAGTATGTACTTGAAGCCCCATCCACTCTCTGCCCATATTTGTCATTGGATTGTGTCCTTGCCCTTCGCAAATGCTGGCAAGACTGTGCTCCTGACACCATTCCTTGGCATAGGGTTGTGCCAAACAATGCAACTTCCAAGTTATGATATCCACTCTGGGTATGAGGAGATCTGGTTCTGATTCGGTTTTTGTTGTAAAACTATTGTCTGGCACGGTTCCTATCACTCTAGCTCTCTAGCGAAGGGTCTGGAAATGTTGGTTCCCGTCCTCTTCGGACATGTTTGTAAATTAAAAGCAGGTCAGTTAACTATCTTGTCTGGTGGCTCGTTAGACCAATGCAGCCCTTGTAGTGGTTTAAAATGAACTCTTAGTCAGAGGTTTGAATCCCAGCGGTCCACTCAGCCTTTCAACCTCACGCTAAAGTAAGTAATTGGCACTAAGATCCCCTGTGGCTTGAACGTGGACTTTACATACATACAACGACTTCCCTGATTGATGTATGTAAACACCTGTTCTTCTTTAACAGCTGCACTCACCTCTGAAGAAAATTAAATGGAGACTTTTGGAGTGAACCTCAGCTTATGACAATCTTTGAAAATAATTGGAAGTGTGCTGCAACCTTTCTGTTTGATATTTTTCGTGGGCCCTCTATTCTTATTTTGCAAGCTTATTGTGCTCCCCTCTTTGGCTTTCCTGTGACTTATCTTCTTTAAAGTCATAAAAGGGCACAGGTGTGAGATAAGTGAGATTATGAATGCCAGCTAGCTCAGAGGTCACTAGAAACTTTCTCGAATTCACAAGAAGGGATTCGTTTCTGACAACCGCATAAACATGACAACTTTGCTCCCTCAAGAATAAGGAGTATACCTCCAGAGTCGCGGAAACAATAGATAGCTATTTTACTCAGTCAATCGTGCATGCTTAGTTTCACCAGAAGTGCAGAGAAACAGAGAGACGGGCGTTTTCAATAAAAGAGGTTATTTATTGAACAGTCTTCTTTCTCATGCAAGAGAAGTGAATTGCTACAATCGCAATACTTGTCATAAAGTAAAGTGCGTACAGTAAAAGAAGTATTATAAAATAGTACTGTAAAAGCATAGTATGGTTTCGAAGCCATACGGTGTTTAAAATGGATAAAATACATACAACGATAAAATAATAACTAAATGTACTCAACTGGTGCTTCTAAGATACGCCTACCCCGGTGTACCTAACCTAAGCCTAGTACAGGGAAGGAGTAAGTGAGGTGTAGTTTGAGTTAAGATAGTTTCTTCCAAGAATCTAACTCAAGAATTCTCTAAGGGTCTAATCAGCTCCGTACCTTGGTTATAGAATGAAGGTCTTGTATCTCTCTCTCAGGACTCGATCTCCCAGCAACCCGCAAGGGTGACAGGGAAACACTGGAGCTGGACTTCTCGGCAGGAGAAAAGACAGCGTCTCTCTCAGTGCGTCAGCGGGAGGGTCGGCTTCCTTCGGCACTTGCTACAGCAGGGCGTCGGGCAAGTAGATAGTCGATCTGCTCCAAACCACCGTGTGTTTTGCTAGGGCAGATGCTGTTATATTTATACCTGGAAGGGGCCGAGTTTGACGTAAGGTTGGACATAAGACGTCACTAAGAACTTGCAGTTCTTTCAGGACTCAGGGAGTTCTAGGACAAATCAATACAGAAGCAGGGGGGATTCCCGGGCTACTGGAGGCTTGGTTTGTTTAAGAACACGTTGTGCTTTCTAGGAGTCTATGGGAGTAGCCTTGCCGTATTTGGACTGCATTGGCTATGTCTTAATATGGGTATGATTCTTATCCCTATATAAGGATATGATTTGATATAACCACATAAGGGCTTGATTCGGGAATATTTAACTATGGTCCTAGATTCGTCTAAACAGTCCTTTTCGACATACTTTCCCAGAATTGAATAGTTTGTCTTTCAGTGGCCGAGTGCATATCGTAACTCAGCAAAGCGTGCTTTATTCTTCCCTGTTACATAGCCATCATAAAATGCTAATATTAAACGTTTGTATGAATAATTGGTATTCTTGTTACCATCTTTGGTAGGATGAGAGACAGACTGGGTCCTGCCCCTAGATTAAAACTTTTGAACTTTATGTTATCCTGCTGTGCAATAAATACATTAATCTACATTAATCCAAGTTTGTATACCTTTGGCCATGTATGCTGTATCTTCCTTGCAAGCAAACAAAACGCAGCTTCAGTGAACCTTGAAGTCTTTGTTGTAATGCAAATGGTTTTGCTTCTACTAGAGATGTAAATAGAATGTTCTTCTCATTCTTTGACCATCTACTGCTGGGTGTGCAATTGCACCACTTAGAAATTCACAACTTGGTGCTCTAAGTTTCTACATTCACAATTCCGTGTCCTCATTCTACTTCTGTACCATAAATGATTGCCGTGATTCCTGCCTCACGCTGCAACTATGGCCATTCAGTGTTGCTGCTTGTTGAACGACTTTCCGCTGCAGCTTAGTTCCAACACTTTCTTGTTACATGTCAACCTTGATTATCATAAAATATAATAATTACCTTGCTCAGCTAATTGCTAACTAATTGGATGTACCAATCTGTATCTGAAAACTTTTAAAACAACAAAATGTACCTAACTCCAGGGTGCATGTGACTTTCTCTTACTCTTTGGTGACCCACAAATATCATATAACACCCATTAAAGTCACAATTTGTAGGGGGGTACTGGATGGCAGTAATGAGAACACTTTCCCAAGTAACAGAAGTCGCGATGTTGCCTGAGCCAAAGTATTGTTTATTAAACATCTGGGAACCAACGGATTTGAATGTGATGATGCAGGGGTGGGTAACCATGGGAGTGGCAGTAGCCAAACGGAACATTGCGCAGAGATGGGGCTCTGGGCTCAGCCCGACCCTAACCCAGTGGTGTACTGATATGGACCTGGCTATGGTAGCGGAGAGATCTGTTTTTGTGTACAGGAGATGTCCCAAAAAGTGGGAAAGAGTCTGGGGTAAATGGAATGCTTATAGAGGAGACATTTGTGACCCACCGCTCCCGGAAGACAGTGATTCAGACGAGAGCGACTAAATGCCTCATCTCTCAGAAGACCGGGACATTATGCAGCGGATTGGAGGAGTTTCTGGGTCGGACGCTATGGAAAAGGTCCCACACAGCTGACATTGTGTGTGCCTTTGTGTGCGGTTTGTTGGTCTGTATTTATGTCATGCATATATTGATTTACCAAATTCTGCTTAATCACTCAAATAAAAAGTAAAAAAAAAAAGTCACAATTTGTGTTACTAATCATAAAAGCTATTGCATCCGCATTCACAACTTGGATGGACAAGAGAGCACACTGAAACTTTTGCCTTTACAAAATTGGAAAACATCGCTTCTCACGACACGCCCCCAGTCAACATTTTGGTGCCTCTATGGGTTTTCTGTTACTGCATTCAGACCTGCCACAGTAACCAATCAGAGGTCAAAGGGCATTAAAAACAAGCATTTGCGGTGCAATAGGTCTCGCATTTGCGTGAGTTTAAGCTATTAGTATTGTAATGGGCATTATAATTGAGGCACGAGGACAAATAAAGGAGCCAAGCATTGACAAACTAAATGTCTCACTTTTCTAAAAGCAAAATAAAAAAATAAAAATACTGGAGGAAAAGCAAACAAGCCCTATGGTAACTCAAACCCGTTTATTGAATTCAGTGTTTTCGGTCTTTAGAAATGGCATGGTTTACTGCATGCAAATTAAACTAATTTCTTTGAACCACAAGCACAAACTCCTACATTTCAAATATTTGCACCACCTATATGCCACGCCTGCCCAGAGAGCCAAAATATATCCTGCCTGTTCGCATTGGTGTCTGCAGTACGATTATGCATACGTTTTGCAACTGGGGTGGGACTGCCCTGTCTTATGGGCCTTTTGAGGGGACGTGGTGGATGCAAAAACACATATGACTGAGTCCTGTTTAAAACTTACACTCCTGCTGCGCTTTTTGAAACAGACACCAAAGGCTACAAGGTCCACGGAAGGGGGCCCCCACACCATGACCTTGCAGCTTGATCCAGTGCTTCGAGGCCCTGGGAGGGGCCCCCCTCCCCTCGACCTTGAAACAGTAACAAGGCACTTCCCAAGACACTGCCCCAGATCTCATCAGAGTGGAGAAAAAAACAAAACTCAGTTGAAGGGGTGTTTTTCAATTGTGAGCAGAAAATAAAGCAGTAGCTGTACCTTTTAGCTTAGCTGGGTATGTTTTTACTGCCCCCTTGTGTCAGATCAGTACGAGTCAGATGCGGTTTCTGCATAAATGAATTGCTTTTAATTTATCGAACTAGGAAGAATGTATTGATCACTGTATTTTACAGGCATTATCATTACCAAACTATTCAATTTACCGGCTTTGGAAAGATGAGAGACAATGCCCTACCAAGGCAGTTCTACATACGATTCGAAGGTTAGCAAAAGCCAGTTGATCTGGCTGCTCCCTCTTCCCTTCACCCACCTCCTCTTACCTGTGTCCGGCTGGTGCTGGAAACAAAGGGTCCTTCTGTTTCCTGGATACAAAATGCACAAGCAGCACAGAGAATGGCCGGTACTTAACAGAGGCGCTGCCCCGCCCCTGACATTGTGAGCCAACATAATTGCTGGCCCAGTTCCTGTGCCGTCCCCCATTCTGTTTGTACTTTCCCCCACCCGTAATGTGATCAGGTGAGGCAGGGGGCCCTCTAGTGGGCTAACTGTAAAAGTGTGACCTTTCTCAGTGACGCGGGAAACCTGTTTTTTGGATGAGCGTGAGGTCCTGGGCAGCTGCCCACACTGCCCATGCCTAGTGCCAGCCCTGGTGGACTCGACCATGTTCCATGGAGCTCTTTGGAGATGTCTTGATTACTTTTTTCATACATATAATAAAAATCCCTCATTCACCCCAAGGTATTCCTTTATTAGTGGGGTGAATGGTTAAAAACTATGGGCAGGGCAAACATGATATTGTGGCCCTATGACCCTAATCTAAAAGCGCCAACATGTTTTTGCCCTACTCTATTGGCCTGTATAAGTCCTGAGCATTCTTCAGCTTTCAACTAGAGAAAAACAATCCCCCATTGACGCACCCCTGCAAATTATATAGGTAAATGTGTAGTGTGCTAATGATAAGCTTCAGCATGCCCGCTCCTCCTGGCTGGGCAAGTTACTAGGTTTGCTGCGGGTCAGGACCCTTGATGATTACAGGGCCTACCCCAACGGCCCCCTGATAAGTATAATTTATTTAGAGCTGGGGTACTTCCTAGACAAAGCAAGTACATGTTCCTTGGTTGCAGGATGAAGCTTATTTTATCATGGTGAGTCCTTTGGACTCACTTTGGCCCAATCAGTCTTATTGTCCCTTTTAATGATAAAAAGTTAAACAGTTTTTGGTAGCAGAGGATGGTTGTGGGCAAATAGGTTGTTAATATTTTAGTGCAATTCTGTAACATGAATTGTCACTTTCCCTAAATTGTTAGGATGCCCTAACTTCAGGTCGAGGAGTCACATGGATTATCTTGGCATATCTGTCTGGTTGAAGCAGTTGAGAGTTGCATACGTGAGTATAAACAGGGTTTTGTGAAGTGAGTTATCTTGCATATGAGGTGTTTTGTTATGTGGATTTTTATGCGTTGCACATATTTTGAAGTGAGCCATTTATTTTGCACCAGTCATAGAACATATACAGTGGCACTGTACATTATTTGCAGAACATGCTATGGTTTGTGTAAATTGTCAATTGTGTTTAGTGTTTTATGTTGCGCAGCAAGTGTCAAAGTTGAAATATGCTTTCCATTTGAATTGCTGAAATTGTTTTGAATTGTGTTTGATGAAAACTGTGTGATTTAATGTGTTTTTTGGGTTTTATTTGTAAGCAGATTCAAAGAATTCCAAGATCTCAAGCTAAATATTTAGATTATCTACTGAAGGCATGTTGCGTCATGTCAAAGTTTATAGGGCTGTGACCTCTTATACGTCCATAATGGTCTGGTTGTGATTGGACTACTGAGTTTTTTTTTGTTCATTTCCTTGTGCATTGCACAGGAAATAGATGCACTGACTCAAAGAGGGATTATTGCAGGTCAGAAAGGTATCTTAGTGTGGTTGAGGATGTTCAGCATTTTTCCTAATTTGTGGTGAAGTTGATTTCCTGTCCTGCATCTTAGTAGGTAGATAAGGTTGCATTTCAAGTCTCATTTGAAATCGTATTGTGTTTCGGTGGTTGGTTGTGTTAGTAATATGTCTGAAAAAGTCAGTCTAACTTCCCAGTTTCTGAGGGAGAGACGGTTCTAACTGAAGGTTTCCCTGCTCACTAAATGTTGCTAAATGGAGGACTTCATACTTGTTTGGGGATTAATTGGAATAAGATTATTGCTAATGATAAAAAACATGCAGTTTCCTTTAAATGGTATTTTTAAAAAAGAAATAAGAAAGATTAAGTGCTTAAGGCTTCTTGAGCTAGCTTAGGTAGTCTGGTAAATTCCTATTTGAGGTTTAAAGGTGCCCCTGAATTTGAGCCTTTTTTAGACCTATTAATCAAACTGGCTGCACCAACACTTTATTCCGGTTGGGGAGCCTACCGTTGGCTGGCTGTACCTCTTCCAGGAGCAACAAAGTATCCATCCACAATATCTGCCCTACGGGCTGTTCATCAATTGAGAACGATGAGCATGTTTTATTTTTTTGTAAAGCCTACACAAAACAGCGTTCTCGCTGGATTTTTCCCCTTTATCATTGGTTAGGTATTACAGAGCAACATTAAGCGTTACAAATATGCAGGACAAACAACCATGAATGTATTGTTCATTCTATCTCATGCTATTTGTCCTCAATATGGTGTATTAGGATGAAGGTTCTGAAATGAGTTGGATGTTGAAAATGTTCTACTTGACCATACGTCTTCCTTTTAAGATGTGTTGAATTTTAAAGAAGTATTCTTTTATATTTGTTTGCTAAATACTATTGTAGGTGACTATTACTGAATTTGAAAACATATTTTATCAAGTTTTAAAGTATTTGCTTTGACAAAGATAGTTTTATCAAATTTTATGATGTACTCATAATGCTATATGTAAGTATTTAAACATGTTGTATAAAGAGAGTATTCTTATATTGTACATTTTATGGTTCAATTGAGTTGAAAAAAGTATGTGCTTGATTGAGTACCTGAGGAATGCTATGCAAGAGGTGTATCCACCGGCCACATCTGCACAGTTCAAAGTATTGAATGAATAGGCAAATGAAAAAGAATAAGGAAATCCCACACCATAAGGTACCCCTGCATCCTCCACCCTCGACTTTAGGAAGCCCAGCTGAAGGTGAGCCGGTGTCCCACAGTCTTCCAACTTACCTGTCCAGCCAGAGTCGCCTTGGTCCAGCCTCCTGGTCCAAGCCTGCAGTATTTCTTCCCAACCGACATCCTCCATTGGGTTCCATTGGGAGCCCGACGCCTACTTTGCACCCTGCTACCCATGTGCCGCAGGAGGTGCGCTGCTGGTGCCTGCTTCTGGCCCCCTTTGTGCTTACCTTTCATCCGTGGGTACTGACCCAGAAACTGCAGGTACCTACCTGTGACCGGTGCTCTTCCGAGTGCCCCCTGTCTCCATAGCACTGCTATGGGCTCAATCTCTCCTTTGACCTCTGCACCCGGCTGCTCCTGGGCCGCTGAGTGTGCCCTCTCCTTACCTACCTGACCCCTTACCAGTGTAAGTACTACCAGCCTGAGACTGAAATACAAAAACGTTTACTTACCTGCAAACTTAACACTTCGTTTTTCTCCATAGGATTGTATGGTGGATTTTCCCTGAAAAATGGGTTGACCCAGTCCTGTACTGCAACAAAGTAACTCGGTGGCTTCAAAAGAGTTTACCTGCTTACTGATGTACTGTGATGCTTAGACTGTGTTATTCGTTTGTTTTCCCCAACCTAGAAAAGTAACTACACAGTAACTAGAAAGTAACATAAAGTAATTAAAAGTATTCTTAAGAGCGTACAACCCATTATTCTTCTGCAAAGTAACTTGTATGCTTCTACAAAACCAGTACACACTATATCTTGAATTGTATTGAAAGTATCACTAACCTGCTACTGAGTACATTTTGGTTCTAGTAATAAAAATAACAAAGTAACAACATTATATACAAATAATTAGTCTGAATTCAGTCTTTTCAGTGTGTGACATCATTTCGTGCCTGAGTGTTTACAGCAAATGCTTAACACTACCCTCTGATAAGCCTGACTGCTCAACTACACTACCACAAAAGAGAGTAAGGCATTATCTACTTTAGCCTCTGCTATAACTCTGGGGATCAACTGGACTCTGTGCACACTATACCTTACTTTGGTATAGTATATACAGAGCCACCTTCCTACAGTACAAATAATGTAAACACATCATATAATGAAGAATTGGGATACCTGAGTAAGGAAGCAGCAAGGAGTATGTATGATGCATATGGCAACTTTAAAGAAATGGTTAGTTAATTTAATGTAGATTTGTATAAAAAGGTATTACAGAAAAAAAATTGAAAATGGAGACAAAGGAAGATAACGTGTAAATATAGGAGTTGAGACCATGAGAACACATATTAGAGATTTAATAAGGAGTATAAATGGGTTGGAGGATTTGAAAGGTTTTGTAGATAATTTAAAGATACTTGGTCAAACAAAGGGTGAAATACACAGAAACAAATGAAATCTGAAAAAGAAAAAGAAACCAGCATGAGTAATTCTGAGTGAGAGAAGTGAATGGAGGAGCATATGTGCATGTCCCATGGATGAGACCCGATCTTCTGACATTTACGAACAGTTTTCTAAAGCTAAGAGAAGAGCTGCATAAGTGGTATACAGAGGTTGAAAGGATTGCTACAATTTCAAAAGCACTTTAGATAGAGTTAAATACAATGCTAGAGAGAGGCGCGGCCAGGCAAGATGGCCGCCTAGAAACACTCCTGTGAGCTCCCACCAGCGAATCTTAATATTGTCAAATCCTGTGGCTGCTGTCACTGCCCGATACCCCCCAATGACCTGAACCCCCCCCAGCATTTACGCAGTGGTTGCGATTCCAGAGCTGTAGCCCCCGTGAGGAGGGTGCTGAGCGGCGTGCCTAAGACTAGGCCGCGCCGGACTATGGCAACCAAGCACATTCCTGGGGGGCGACCTATACCTGTGCCACTGTCTTTCCGGGGTGAGGGATGCATCATAATCAGGCATTGGAGGACCCTTGAAAGATGACACATTGGTACCTGGGAGGGGGAGCTGGGCCTCCTGGGCTGTGTGCCTGAGATGCAGCTGAGTCAGCATTTGGAGGCCTGCCTCGTTAATGAGTGAGGAGCTCCTGCACATTTGAAGATGTTCCCCCTCTGGCCTTGGGACAAGGCACACCTGTATTGCGACCGCACCGGACCTATGAAAGCAACGCGGTGCCGCTGGCGTGGACACTAACACACACCGTGGCGATCGGAGCAGTGGTTGTATTGGCCCAAGGGTGGGGCTGTGCACAACAAATGATGAACTTTGGCAGCCTCAGTGGCGGACCGGTTGGTGTGCCTGCATTAATTTGGCATACTATTTCCTTCAGGTTGGTGAACTGCCTGAGAACTGAGGGGGCAAGGGCTAAAACCTCCCATAATGCAAGCGGAGCTGACTGCGGCCCCCAGGCGCCCCGAGTACAGCAGCAACAAATGACGCAGGCATCAGGGGAGACATAGCATTACTGACATCAGCAAAGTGGGGGACCTACGAAGGTGGTACATTGGCGCCGGTGCGGACACTAACATATATCGAAGTGATCAAAGAGGTGGTTGTATTGGCCCGAGGGTGGAGCCGCGCGCAACAAACAATGAACCTTGGCAGTGCGACTGGTTGGTGCCCCTGCATCCACCGGGCATACTATTCATACAGGTTGGTGAACTGCCTGAGAACTGGGGGGACAAGGGCTGAAACCCCCCATAGAGCTGGGCAGGTTGCCTTATGCCACCAGGGTGACCTTGAGTACAACAGCAACAGATGACGCAAGCTTCAGGGAGATATTGCATTACTGCCATCAGCGAATGGGGTGAGCGAATCCCACTTTGACGGTGGCTGAACCCCACCTTATGCAGACATACCAATATCCTGTCAGTGAGGAGCGTATTACCTAGAGGCTTAGGGAGTCTGTAGGCCCCACGCCAAACATATTTAGCCAGAGTGTATGGACTGAACTCCATTGGTCCCCAGGGTTTATATATGAGCAGAACTGAGAGTGTCTGGGTCCAGAGCAGGGCATCCACAAGTGATGGGCGCATGGGATCAGAGGTCACTGTGCTTCAACTGTATCACTGAACTATTAAGGTGGCAAAAGATAAGCCCCCCAAGACTATGCAGGACAACGAAATGGATAATTATACCAATTGTTGCTGAACGAAGGTGCTGGGGGAGTGCCTGGTAACCAAGCTCCTTCTGAGGTGCCAGGAGCCCCAAAAATGGCAGATATTATGGCAGCAGTAATAGGCTCGAAAGAGGCCATGGTGGTGAAAATTGATACAGTGGCTATTGAGGTGGGCCTTCTTCGTGCAGACTTTTGGAACATGTCAGAGAGGGTCGCTGAGGCCAAGGGACAAGTCATTGAACTCCGGCAAGAAGTGGTGACTCTGAAAAAGATGGTGGCCAAACTCCAGTCACTCTCTGCCCAAATGGAAGAACAGATTGAAGATGCGGAGGGGCACTCTAGAATGAATAACCTCAGACTTATGGGTTTCCCAGAGCGAGCAGAGGAACAATTTGTAGAGCTGTTCCTGGAGGACTGCATCACAAATGCTCTGAAGCCACAAAAACTGTCCAAGTGCTTCACAATAGAATGTTCCCATCAGGCGTCAGCATCTGAACCTAAGCCTAGAGCACTGCCCCATGCCATGATTGCTTGGCTTTTTAATTACAGGTTGGTGACACACTATTACAGCATATTCTTGTACATGGAGATTCACAGTACGAAGGGAGGAACATTATGGTCTTCCTGGATTACACCTGCAACGTGCAGCATCTATGCAAGGACTTTGTCGATCAAAAAGAGACTGCAGGATGTAGACCTCCGGTACAGCCTAAAGCCACAGAGTGGGAAACTATGAAAGTAATCATGCAGGAGGGATGCATGAAGACTATGTATGGGGTTAAAATAAAGCTCACACGTATGCTAGATGTACAGGAGAAGCAGGTGGGTGTTTTTTAAGAGTATCTGGCTGTGGAGCCACAGAAGTTGGGGGAATGGAAGTACTCAAAGAGAGAGCTGATGGAGACTTGGGATAGGCGGGACAAATTTGTGCACCCTAACTATAGACAGCACCGGTATGCAGATCTGGATGTGCCCCTCACTAAACAAGAAATCATAGCGGCTATCCACTCATTGAAAACTTCTAATACTCCTGGAGGGGATTGCTTGTCTGCTGAGTTGTATCAGAGGAGGGCGGGCTCCTTTGCGGATCGTCTGTTGGTGGTCTATCAGGAGGCTTACGAGTGGGTGCAACTACCAGACTCTATGAGAGAAGCACTCATAGTTATGTTGCCCAAGCCCGATAAGGATGTCAGGGAGATCTCTTATCAACCCCTCTCTATGCTAAACATAGAAGTTAAAACACTCAGCAATATTCTGCCCAAAAGGCTTCTGGGCTACTTGATGTCCCTTGTGCATGCATTTATGAGAGAGTTCAATTCATGACGTTTCTAAGGCACGCAAGTGCCTCCGAAGAGGCGTCGCGGCACCAGTAGACAGTTCAAGATGTTAAAAGTTAAAAAGAGAAGGACCAATTAGCCTAACAGACATGAGTCAAAAACCCAAGTCTTGAGACACAGAGTTCAGAAGGGCAGGACGCAAACCAAGAGGTAGTGCATTCCACAGTCTGGGAGCTAAATAGGAGAAGGAGCTCCCTCCTCTTCCTGCTTTGCAGGTGGAGGAACCTACAGCAATTTTAACTTATTAGGTATTAGGGATCTGGTTTGTAAGTGTGTTTTCAGTCTTGATCTGAGATAAAGCGAACCTTTATTTTAATTTTTATTTTTTTTAAAAATGTTTTGTCCTCATACGCCATTAAATCTTGCCAGAGCAGCTTGATTACCTTGGCTATCCCTTCTGTCACATGGGAACAGCGCGAGAGCTCCTATTTTAATGGTTTGCACTTTACACAGAACCTCTCGTACTTTGTTAGTTCTTTTCTTCTATCTGTGAACCCCAGAACTGACCCGAGTGGTGAAGTAATTCCATGTAGAGGCATAATCATTGGACAAACATACCCATAATTCAAAGATTATCCATCCATTCTATACATGGTGTAAAAAAAGCACTCTTCTTATTATTTTCTTTATTTGTGGCATTATCCAATTTCATTAAATATTTTATAGAGTTAATCCAATCTAGATAAGTCGGGGGGTACATTTGATCCAACATTTACAAATTTTTCTACGCGCTAATAAGATGAGATAAAAACATAACTTATTAAGGAAATGCTCCCCTGGATATCAAACCCAAATATATCTTCCATACCTTTTATTACCAGACCCCAAAATTGTTGTAAACTAGGGCAGCTTATGAACATATGCTCATCGTTAGCTTTATACTTCCGGAATTTTGGACAGCATGGAATAGTACCTTCTGCAAACTTAGATAATTTGAGCCTTTATTTTGTAAGCAAAAATGAGCACCTTAGATTGAATCCTCTTGATGACTGGGAGCCAATGAAGATAAAGATGATGAGAGACTGACGAACGCAGGGGAATTTTAAGAATTAGGCGAGCGGCAGTATTTTCATGTAATCTGTAGCCGATGAATTGAAAAAGCAGGCAGGCCTATATACAGTCTATTGGCATAGTCCAATTTCAAATTAGACGTGATCAAAGCATGAACAATCGCTTACCGACAGTCTTCAGGAATCAGGTGGAGCATGCACCAGAGATCCTTCAAGGTGGCAAAGCAGGTGGCGGATAGTGTTTTGACTTGAGGCTCAAAAGTGAGATAGGAATCAAATTTTATCCACAGGTTTCTCACCACTGCGGCTGGGGAAGGAGGAGCACCCAATTCCGGTGGCCACCAATTGTTAGCCTCCGGGAAAACTCAGAATGAATTTTCAGGCAGCTTCCATTCATCCATTCTAATATGGCCTTCAGCTAGGGTTTAAGCAAGCGCAAGGAATGAATTGAAAACATAATTAAAAAGAAAGAATTGAATAAAAGAGAATTAATTGAAGAAACCACAAAAGAAGGTGTTAATGAATTTGTCTCAGGACCCCTATTGGGATTGCATCCGGAAATTAGTTCTCACATTCAGCAATGCGTGATGTGTTGGTAGACCAAATATTGAAGTTTGTGAAATATTGTTGTGATTATTTTGATACTAAACTGAGAAAAATAAATGAAACGTTGATGGTAGCACAAGCAAAGTATTATCGGAAAGATGGTAAGAAAGGTTCACACGTCAGATCTTGGTCTGGTTTTGTTATAGGTGCAAATTCGTGTCTGCAAGGAGTTGGTTTGCAGAGTCATGATTTTCAATTTATATAGACTGGAAATGTTGTTCCACAGGGTAGAGGATTTGTCAGTAACATGAACATGGGCAATGCTAATATTCATATGCAAAAAGAGCTGCAACTTGCCTCATTTGTGGTAACGTTGGACACTGAAAATAAGAGTTGCAGAAAAAATCAAGAAAGAGCAACAAATGAGTTGCAAATGGTTCCTCAGATGTGGCAGAATATGAATCAAATGGCAAAATATGGTATTATTATACAAGGACAAGGGAACCCAAAGGTAATTCGGTAGGGACCTTGGGTAGTATCATATTATAGAGAACAGTGGTCCCTATTCTAAAAGAATAAACAAGGGGAGATAATCATACACTAGATAGAAAGTATGTCTTCTGTCCAGCCGGACAAGAATTTATTTTCATAATAGTTTTCAATTAGTAGCGACCCACAAAACACAAGACAAAACAACGAAAAGGATTGGCCAAAAGGCAAGCCAAAAGGGGTCTGTATACTTGTACTCAGTTTACACAGACATAGATTAACTTATAAACACCATTGCACACTCTAATACAGCTCAATCTTAGTGCATAAGGTGTATTGGTGTCGACGATGTTTCAATGCCACTATTAAATACAAGGCATCATCTTCAGGACAATAGAATTATACATTGTAGTCTTGACAGTAATATGCTGTGCCTTTTTACATTTACTTTACATTTAAAATGACCAGGGACAAGGTAAGATACACACAGGAAAAAAGGGGGGAGAAAAAGGTGTAAATCATATTTAGAAAAATAAGCGAGGCATGTTTTCAGCATAGAATCGGTGACATTTGTGAATAAAACGGCGATTTGTATGGTTATTGCTGTGCGAATTTCATGCTCGGGTGATATAGATATGAGAATCATGTCAGAACCACGTTAGGACTATATAGGTGGTTGTTCAAAGTTTTCTCATGCATAAAGCGCGTGACCCAGTCCTGTAGGTTACAATTAGCGTGTTTTGCGGGTTGGTCCGGAATTGGCTTGTGAGGACGGGTCCCATCATGGGTACATGCTGATGCAAAAAATTAAAAACGGCGCAGTACATAGTGGTGAAGGGTGATTGGAAAACGGGTAGTCATTTATGCCGCGTGTGGTTTAAAAATGGCGTAGTGCGTACTATTAAACAAAAGTGCATAGTGAACGGGGATTTACCTATGGCAGGAGTTATAATTGAGTCTCACGTAATTCTGTGAGGCGCGCGGGCCTTCACAATTTAATTATGGAAGGTTGCTCGGCCAACAGCCAGGGTACCTGTGTGGGCGAAATTCCAAGATTACAAGGAGTCTATGTGGGAATACAATGGTGGGTGGAATAAAACCAAAACTCATATTTACCAGTTCCACTTATAAGTCTCAGAGCGTCCCTGCGCAATAGCGTGTGTTTGGACGTCAGCCGGTGGAAAATGCACAATCGCATTTATCTGAGAACAGAATTGTAAGCAGGTATTAGGCGGGAACGCCAGGCTGAGACAGCAGGTGGCAGGGGAGGGCATCAAATTTTGCAATTTGTATTTAATAGTGGCATCGAAACGGTGTCGAAACCAATACACCTTATGCACTAAGATTGAGCTGTATTAGAGTGTGCAATGGTGTTTATAAATTAATCTATGTCTGTGTAAACTGAGTACAAGTATACAGAACCATTTTGGCTTGCCTGTTGGCCAATCCTTTTCGTTGTTTTGTCTTGTGTTTTGTGGGTCACGGCTGTGCCCACTTTTATTGACTGTTTCTTAAACGCTACTAATTGAAAACTATTATGAAAATTAATTCTTGTCCGGCCGGACAAAAGACATACTTTCTATCTAGTGTATGATTATCTCCCCTTCATTATTCTTTTAGAATAGGGACCACTGTTCTCTATAATACAATATGGGATGGCACAGTAAGTAGCTTCAGCCCAACTGGCCTCTGTGCACATTGCCGCATATGCCATACCTTATGCATCCGAACCGGTCTGGTTTTATCCCCAATCGACAAGCTGTGGATAACATCCATTGAGTGATCCATTTCATTGGAAAAGCATCCTTCAGAAATATTCCACGTACAATACTGTCAATAGATGCTGAGAAAAGATTCAACAGGGTATGCTGGCCATTCCTTAACAAAGTACTTGAATTGATAGGCCTGCGACCACACTAGCAGACATGGGTATTGGCCAATTATAAGACACTGTCTGCAAAAATCTTTGTCAATGAGAGCCAATCTGGGGCCGTATTACACATTATCACTGTTTGTGCCCAGCTCACCTTTCCAAAGGTGCGACGGAGGTAAACATTGATAATGCGCCCCATTGTGGTGTATGCGCTGCCCCCAGGGCCCCTATGCAAATGAGGGAGCACCCTCTGTTGATAGCGCTGATGCTTTAAGTGTGGCAGCACTATCGGTATTATAGAAGGGGATGCATGAGTGTCTGTGTCCCCTTCTATAAAGCCAAAGTGCCCCGGTGGCGCGCAAAGGCCCGCTGCGACTCCAGGGCACCATCTGTAATACGGCCCCTGATCCACTTCTTCTACACAGAGGGGTAAGGCAGGGTGCCCTTCATCACCCTTATTTGTCATCCTAGCCTTTCAGTCTTTGCCCACCCACATCTGGAAACAACCAGGGATCAAGGGTATGGCGTTTGAGGGTGAGCAACATACAATCCACTTGTTTGCAGACAACATACTGTTGACGGTTACAGATCCGCACACATCTGTGTCGCATTCCTTAGATCTGATAAAACAATATGGTGCGTTATCTGGCGTCAGAGTCAATCTAACAAAATTGGAGCTGATGGGAATGGGATTAAACATGTGGCTGAGAGAGAGGCAATAGCCAAGCGATGGCTCAAATACAAGATTAAATATTTAAGGACCTATATTAATTGTAGGTTGGGGCCTTTACGCAGCTTGCTATCCGAGGCTATTTCATGCAATCACCTTTGATTTAGGTAGATGGCTCTCTGTGTATGTGTGGTGAGTGACCTGCCCTCCCAGAGGAATGAATGGGGAATATGTATGCCCATGGTAGATTCCTGATGCGTGGGGAGTGCAGGGTCGAGTTTGATATGTGTGAACTCGTGAGAATGAGTGCTGCATAATGGTATATGCGGCATGGCTGTGTCTAGTCCAGAAGCGCCATTTTTAGAAGTTGGCATATTTGTGTGGTGAGTCTGCTGGCACGTGATTGGGTGATGAGCCTGGCCCAGGAGTGCCTGGGCCTGCTTGTGGATTTACTGTCTGGTTTGAGTGGGACAGGGGCTGTAGGGCCCCCGGAGGGGGTCGGAGCCATCCCAAGGATGAAAGGCCACATCTGCTATCAGGGAAGCGGGAGGAGATGGTGCCGGGCTGAGTCTGCCTGCCCACCATGCTGGCTCTCCCTCCTGATGGCCCACTGTCACCTCTGACCTGAGGCTGACAGGAGAGGGAAACCAGAAACTCCCAGGGCTCAGGGCCTGCTTACACAAAGACTTCAAAGGACTTCAAAGACTTTTCTGTGTATAAGAAGGGGCTGTGTCCCCTTCCAAAATGTTCTTGTCTTGGTCGTGTTCCTGACTTGAATCTACCAGGGGCAGGCGCTGCCCAGCCCCTGGATGCCTGGAGGACTCCTGATGGACGCTCCTGGATTCCTGGACTCCTGGGGGACCCCTCTGCCCTGCCTGGGCTGATGGGGGGACTTGGCTTGCCCCCCTGGGAGGCTCTGGGACCTTGGCAGCATGAAGGAGCTGCCTTTTTCTGTGGAGAGCGCTGGAACTATACTTCTAGCGCCTGGAGGCGCTGAGCTTCCCCCTGAGCGCCTGGGAGCGCTCTGCCTGTTGTCTAGCGCTTTGCAGCGCTTCATTTCCCCCAAGTGCTTGAGAGCGCTTTCTCTGGACTTTTCTAGCGCTTAGGAGCGCTTTATGCCCGCTGATAGCGCTGGACGCGCTGAGGTTTCATGCCCGTATGTATTTTAGTATTTACGAGTGCCCACCTCGATTTTCCGCGGAGAGAAGCAACCACGAAGGGGCCGCCACCGGATTGGCCGAGACCCAAGGAGAGCCGTGCTCTGATTGGACCTCTGAAGGGGGCCTGGTCCAGGAGCTGCGCTGTGGTTGGCTGGCTCCTGGAAGCTGAGGGAAGTGGTGTGAAGACCCCCGGGAGATGGCCGTGCGCGGGGCTCCTCTCGGCTGAGGGAGCCCCGAGGAGACGAGGCGGCGAGGAAGGAACGTGGCGGCCGGGTGACAGGGCTCCCGTGTGCCGAGGGAGCCCTGCAGAGAGAGAGAAGTCCGGCGCGGGAGTAGCGAGGCTCCCATGTGGCCGGGAGAGCCCCGCCTTCACCCCCGCAAGAGGAGACTGCCTCCGGGAGCCTTGCTGGCTCCACCCTGAGTCCCGGTCCCGAGACGGGGAACCGGGCAAAAGCGAGGAGAGTCTGCGAGGAGCAGGAGCTCCTCAGATGCCGAAGAGCCTCCCCCGCCAGAGCCGGTGAGTAGGGCTCCGGGGGGGAGGCGACGGATGTGGTGCCAGTGAGGGCACCAAGCCAAGAGCGGCCCCGTGTGCTGAGAGGGCCGCTCCTACCTTTGGGGCATAATTAACTTTGGTGCACCTAGGGTGGCCCCGGATGGCAGTGGGTCGCCCCAACGTTGGCTCGAGCCCACGAGGCTCCCCAAGGGCATTTGCAGTTTAGAGCCCTGACAGGCTCCAACATGGGGGCATCATTGTGCAGAGAGCCTGTGTGGCTTAGAGGGGGCGTTGGGACATATTGACGGTGCCCGCCCACTCCTGCCTGCGTGTAGAGTGTTTTTAGAGCCTGTGTGGCTCCAGCGTTGGCGCAGTTCGCGCCTGAGGGCCAGTGAGGGCCCTGGCGCAGTTTTGATGATTCTCCAGCTGCCCAGCAATTAGTGGGCAGCTGCACCGTTTAGGCGCAAGATGGAGAGTGAGTCCCTGAGAGGGATAGAGATGGCACAGAGGTGCCCGGCCAGTCACAGCTGCGCAGCACTTAGTGCCAGCTGCAGCGTTTAGGCCCTTGTGAGTGTTCCCAGGTGCCCAGCAAGTAGTGGGCACCTGCATCGTTTAGGCCCCTGACATTGAGACTCAGGGCGTTCTAGCCCCAACAAGGCCAGTTGGCCTAGGGACTGCCACGGGTGGTGGCTTATGTGAGGTTTTGCGCAATTGTATGGTTATTGCACCTCTGAATGTGTTTTCTTGCATCATGTGTTATTCCTGCACCTCTGAATGTTTTTAGACATCATGTGACTTTTGCGCTACTGTAGTATTCTGGTACCTCTGAATGTATTTGTATTGCATCATGTGCTTTATTCTTAACACCGCTGAATGTGTAGGTTTATACATTAGGTGTTTCTCTTTACTACTCCTCTGAATGTGTTTCATACATCATGGGTAATGTGTTCTTTATTAGACCCCTAAACACTGTGTGATACTTAGGTGGTTTTCCTTTACTACTCCTCTGAATGTGTTTCATACATCATGGGTAATGTGTTCTTGCTTAGACCCCTAAAGGCTGTGTGATACTTAGGTGGTTGTTCTTTTTAGTACAGGTGGTCCTAGTGAGGTCCTGGTCCCCTGCGTGACAGTCTCCTAAGGGGTTAGGGTTGCGTAGGTGGTACTTACCTGTTCCCAGTAGTTACTGGATGTGATCTATAACTGTTACTTTGTGTTACAGTGAAGTTTATATACTTTTATCCCAATTTCTGACAAGTATTTCTATATCTGCAAAGTGTTGATTCTGACAGTGGCCCATGTGGCCCTGTCTTGTAAATAATCCCTTGTGAATATTGCCGTGCCAGTTGGCACAATGTACATGTGTGATTTCTATCTGATATGTTTTGATAATACAAAAGTTATTTTAATATAACCTTGTGTGGAGTCTCTTTTGTGGTGTGCCTAGTATGTTGTTGCTGTTGTGCGCTGGCGCAAATGCTTTACACATCGCCTCCGAGTTTAGCCTAGACTGCTCGTGCCAAGCTACCTAGAGGGTGAGCAGGGGTTATCTTGGCGTGTGACTTCCTTGCCCTGACTAGAATGGTGGTCTCTGCCTGGCTTTGGCGTCAGCCTTAGCCTACCAGAAATAGCCAGTTCTAACATTGTTGGTCAGTGGTGCGGATTTGGACTTGTGTTTGCGCAGTGCCATAGCGACAACTGGCTACATTACAAAACTCTGCCTTTTTCAGATAGTCACATGTTTGGGATTATTGTTTTTGATTTTGTTTTTCCTCAAGAGTGTCATTTTCGGATGGTGTTCCTGCGCTTTATCTTTAGTGGCAGATGAGAGAAAATGACAGGGCGGGATGCCAGTAGAGAGGGGAGGTTCCCATAGATTAGGAATCCCTTGCTGGGTCCAGTGTCCAATTCCTGTTCCTGTCCCTGTGTGGGTAGATGGAAGAGAGGGAGGTTGGAGGAGAAATTGCTTGCTCAGGAGGGTGGTTATTCCCTGAGTGTAGTGTGTGTGTCTGGATTCCCCAGTATGGTAGGATCCAGTGGTGGCAGCTTAAATGTGTCCAGTGCGTGAATTCCCATTCCCAGTTCCCAGAGTAGGGTGCCTGGTGCTCAGTAAGAGGGTGACAGGTTGAGAGTCAGAGGTAGTGAGGAACTGTCTCACCAGTCTGGAGGGGGAGTGTGTGGATGAGTGGTGTCTTGAACTGGAGGAGTTCGTGTGAGTTTTTTTTAAGGAGCTTGCACGTGAGGTGTACCTCTGGTGGTGTGCAGGAGGTCCTGCAGAAGCATTGGACAAAAAGGTGATGTCTGGCGGTGTGCTAGATTTCTTGCAGAGGCATTCGGGAGTGATTCTAAAAGTAGTTGCTTGTGTATCTGATGATCCTGTGTAGGTGAAGAGGTTCATGTGTAGCCCAGCTAGGTCCCATTAGGATGGTAGGGGTATAGGGGCTCACGTCCTGTCTCAGTGGAGGCGGAGTGAGTGTGGGACGGCGTGTCCCACGTTGGCCCGAAACCCTGTCTCAGGGCCTGGAGGGTTCCCTAAGGGAGCGCCAGGTCAGGGGCCTCGGCTGTACTTACAGGTCATTTGAGGAAGATCTTCCTGTGTCTAGAGGACGGGGAGTGTCTGTAATCAGAACTCCGGCGGTCCTAGTGTTGGGAAGTACCGCTCCTAAGTGGAGGGTGCAGAAGTCCTGGTTCGCTGGGCATTTGACCGTCTAGAGTGCTTGACCATTTTTTTTTGGGGCCTCTGGAGGTTGTTCCCCGAGGAGGGGGGAGGCCAGGTTCAGGTTCAGCCTGACCTGGAGGGAAGGGCATCTGTAATCAGTGCCCTGACCTGGTGTTGGCTTCCAGGGGTACCGCTCCAAGGTGGGAGGGTGCAGAACTCTGGAGGGGGGTGCAGAGGGATGGTGTCCTTACTTCTGACCCCGGGGGGAGGAAAGTGTGTTGCTGATATGCTGCTGGCGTGTGCTCTGTCTAGCCTGAGACATACTGTGAATCCCACTGTGTTAGGGAGTACTGGAGGAAAGTGTGTTGCTGATACGCTGCTGGCGTGTGCTCTGTCTAGCCTGAGACATACTGGGCCTGTAATAACGGAACTGGAAGGGGGTGCAGAAGGACGGTGTACTTCTGACCCCGGTGCAACCTGAGGGTTTAGATCCAAGGTTGGGAGATTAGGAAACTTCTAGGTCAAGAGGAATCTCTACCAAATTGGATCAGCTGAAGAGACTGAGGGGGCTGCCCGTGCTGTGTGTTCTGGGGCCCACCTGCAGTTGTTGTTTCCACTAAGGTAGAGGAAAGGGGGCTTTGCTGTGTGCTGTGCCCCCCACCTGCTTGAAGAGGGACTGTGCTGTGTGCTTTGTACCTCAGAAGTGGAATAGTTTCCAGGTGGTAGACCAGTGATGGAGTGAGGTCCTGATCTGGTAGGAGAGTTGTGTTCTGGTGAGTGCTTCCCTGTGAGGGTTATTCCTTCACCCTGACTAGAAGCAAGGGTCCCTACTTGGTCTAAGGTACTTACCTCTGCCAACTAGAGACCCCCAGTTCTAACATTGGTGGAGTAGAGGTAGGATGGGGCATTCTTGCCGTGACCTCTGGTCAGCCTGGGGGTGTGGACCCTAGGTTGTTGGATCAGTGGTAATTGTAGCTACACTGAAAGAGAGAGTGGAGATTGGCTATTGTGTGCCAGGGGTTACTGCCCCCCACTCTGTGGATTGGTTAGGACCTGTGACATTTGGATGGCCTAGGGCCTGGTCCTGGCTGTGGATGACTAGTGTGTACCAGTGGGGTATTCTAGTTGTGCCAGAGAGCTTTTGTTGAGGGAAATCTATGTGGGTTCAGAGTGGCGAAAAACTGGAAGTTGTCCCTGCCGTGCAGGCCCGTGTCCGTGGTTTTGTCACCCAAAGCAGTGAAGTCCATCAGTGGTGTGATTGGTCTACCCTGCGTTTTGGCTGGAAGGGGGTCGTGTTGGACCCGGTCCTTTGGGCAGGTTCACCCCCCAGACTTTTTGCTTTTTCCTAGCCTGTTTCTGGAACCTGGGTTGGTGATTTTAGGCCTCTGTGCACTTTTTCACTGTGGTACAGTGTAAAGTGCGTGTGCTCTCTGTGTATGTGTGGTGAGTGACCTGCCCTCCCAGAGGAATGAATGGGGAATATGTATGCCCATTGTAGATTCCTGATGCGTGGGGAGTGCAGGGTCGAGTTTGATATGTGTGAACTCGTGAGAATGAGTGCTGCATAATGGTATATGCGGCATGGCTGTGTCTAGTCCAGAAGCGCCACTTTTAGAAGTTGGCATATTTGTGTGGTGAGTCTGCTGGCACGTGATTGGGTGATGAGCCTGGCCCAGGAGTGCCTGGGCCTGCTTGTGGATTTACTGTCTGGTTTGAGTGGGACAGGGGCTGCAGGGCCCCCGGAGGGGGTCGGAGCCATCCCAAGGATGAAAGGCCACATCTGCTATCAGGGAAGCGGGAGGAGATGGTGCCGGGCTGAGTCTGCCTGCCCACTATGCTGGCTCTCCCTCCTGATGGCCCACTGTCACCTCTGACCTGAGGCTGACAGGAGAGGGAAACCAGAAACACCCAGGGCTCAGGGCCTGCTTACACAAAGACTTCAAAGGACTTCAAAGACTTTTCTGTGTATAAGAAGGGGCTGTGTCCCATTCCAAAATGTTCTTGTCTTGTTCGTGTTCCTGACTTGAATCTACCAGGGGCGGGCGCTGCCCAGCCCCTGGATGCCTGGAGGACTCCTGATGGACGCTCCTGGATTCCTGGACTCCTGGGGGACCCCTCTGCCCTGCCTGGGCTGATGGGGGGACTTGGCTTCGCCCCCCTGGGAGGCTCTGGGACCTTGGCAGCATGAAGGAGCTGCCTTTTTCTGTGGAGAGCGCTGGAACTATACTTCTAGCGCCTGGAGGCGCTGAGCTTCCCACGGAGCGCCTGGGAGCGCTCTGCCTGTTGTCTAGCGCTTTGGAGCGCTTCATTTCCCCCAAGCGCTTGAGAGCGCTTTCTCTGGACTTTTCTAGCGCTTAGGAGCACTTTATGCCCGCTGATAGCGCTGGACGCGCTGAGGTTTCATGCCCGTATGTATTTTAGTATTTACGAGTGCCCACCTCGATTTTCCGCGGAGAGAAGCAACCACGAAGGGGCCGCCACCGGATTGGCCGAGACCCAAGGAGAGCCGTGCTCTGATTGGACCTCTGAAGGGGGCCTGGTCCAGGAGCCGCGCTGTGGTTGGCTGGCTCCTGAAAGCTGAGGGAAGTGGTGTGAAGACCCCCGGGAGATGGCGGCCGTGTGCGGGGCTCCTCTCGGCTGAGGGAGCCCCGAGGAGACGAGGCGGCGAGGAAGGAACGTGGCGGCCGGGTGACAGGGCTCCCGTGTGCCGAGGGAGCCCTGCAGAGAGAGAGAAGTCCGGCGCGGGAGTAGCGAGGCTCCCATGTGGCCGGGAGAGCCCCGCCTTCACCCCCGCAAGAGGAGACTGCCTCCGGAAGCCTTGCTGGCTCCACCCTGAGTCCCGGTCCCGAGACGGGGGACCGGGCAAAAGTGAGTAGAGTCTGCGAGGAGCAGGAGCTCCTCAGATGCCGAAGAGCCTCCCCCGCCAGAGCCGGTGAGTAGGACTCCGGGGGGGAGGCGACGGATGTGGTGCCAGTGAGGGCACCAAGCCAAGAGCGGCCCCGTGTGCTGAGTGGGCCGCTCCTACCTTTGGGGCATAATTAACTTTGGTGCACCTAGGGCGGCCCCGGATGGCAGTGGGTCGCCCCAACGTTGGCTCGAGCCCACGAGGCTCCCCAAGGGCATTTGCAGTTTAGAGCCCTGACAGGCTCCAACGTGGGGGCATCATTGTGCAGAGAGCCTGTGTGGCTTAGAGGGGGCGTCGGGACATATTGCCGGTGCCCGCCCACTCCTGCCTGCGTGTAGAGTGTTTTTAGAGCCTGTGTGGCTCCAGCGTTGGCGCAGTTCGCGCCTGAGCGCCAGTGAGGGCCCTGGTGCAGTTTTGATGATTCCCCAGCTGCCCAGCAATTAGTGGGCAGCTGCACCGTTTAGGCGCAAGATGGAGAGTGAGTCCCTGAGAGGGATAGAGATGGCACAGAGGTGCCCGGCCAGTCACAGCTGCGCAGCACTTAGTGCCAGCTGCAGCGTTTAGGCCCTTGTGAGTGTTCCCAGGTGCCCAGCAAGTAGTGGGCACCTGCATCGTTTAGGCCCCTGACATTGAGACTCAGGGCGTTCTAGCCCCAACAAGGCCAGTTGGCCTAGGGACTGCCACGGGTGGTGGCTTATGTGAGGTTTTGCGCAATTGTATGGTTATTGCACCTCTGAATGTGTTTTCTTGCATCATGTGTTATTCCTGCACCTCTGAATGTTTTTAGACATCATGTGACTTTTGCGCTACTGTAGTATTCTGGTACCTCTGAATGTATTTGTATTGCATCATGTGCTTTATTCTTAACACCGCTGAATGTGTAGGTTTATACATTAGGTGTTTCTCTTTACTACTCCTCTGAATGTGTTTCATACATCATGGGTAATGTGTTCTTTATTAGACCCCTAAACACTGTGTGATACTTAGGTGGTTTTCCTTTACTACTCCTCTGAATGTGTTTCATACATCATGGGTAATGTGTTCTTGCTTAGACCCCTAAAGGCTGTGTGATACTTAGGTGGTTGTTCTTTTTAGTACAGGTGGTCCTAGTGAGGTCCTGGTCCCCTGCGTGACAGTCTCCTAAGGGGTTAGGGTTGCGTAGGTGGTACTTACCTGTTCCCAGTAGTTACTGGATGTGATCTATAACTGTTACTTTGTGTTACAGTGAAGTTTATATACTTTTATCCTAATTTCTGACAAGTATTTCTATATCTGCAAAGTGTTGATTCTGACAGTGGCCCATGTGGCCCTGTCTTGTAAATAATCCCTTGTGAATATTGCCGTGCCAGTTGGCACAATGTACATGTGTGATTTCTATCTGATATGTTTTGACAATACAAAAGTTATTTTAATATAACCTTGTGTGGAGTCTCTTTTGTGGTGTGCCTAGTATGTTGTTGCTGTTGTGCGCTGGCGCAAATGCTTTACACATCGCCTCCGAGTGTAGCCTAGACTGCTCGTGCCAAGCTACCTAGAGGGTGAGCAGGGGTTATCTTGGCGTGTGACTTCCTTGCCCTGACTAGAATGGTGGTTTCTGCCTGGCTTTGGCGTCAGCCTTAGCCTACCAGAAATAGCCAGTTCTAACAACTATTATTTGTCTTCTAGGTCCTGGAGGTAAGTGTAGGAGAGTAGGGTCTGCAATCCTATGATCACCCAGATTTTTGCTTTTTGGTTCCCTGGTTTACGACTTTCCCTGGCTGTGGGCCTGCTAATCAGACCCACAGCCTAGCTGTTCTCTCTAATCCAAATTGTACCCAGGTACTGAATTGGCCCTGGGCCCTCTCAAGTCCCTGTACCCAGGGCTGAGGTGCACCCAGAAGTCTCCCAGGGGCTGCAGCATGCATTGTGCCACCCCTGGGCTGACTAACTAAATCAGACACAACTGGCTGCTTGACAGCTGGGGCAGAGTGGTGTACCCACCCTCTGCTATAGATATAGTATTCCTATATCTAAACCTAAATGGACACACAGATCTCCTATCAGTCACTCCTATAGCAGGCCTTGACAATCCTGAAGGCAGAGTGCTTGGAATCGTGTGAGATAGTGCTCTGGCATGAGCTGAGCCTGTCTGCGGCTTTCGGGATCCATCCCTTAGCCGTTTCCATGATATCGCATACCATATACTCTTAAGTGCATTATAATCCTCGCGGTTATATGCCAACTCTGGTATCGCTTTATCAAAACATGTCGAGTAAGGTGTCATACCAATTGGAATACTAACCCCTCGCCAATTCTGGCGACGGGGTTAGCATTCCACCCTTCTAGAGGGACACAACATGTATGTAACCTGTAACCCCGGTTAAAGTCAGACATAGCCTTAGCTCCACAAGATGGATGCTGCCACCGAGACACAAGTCTGCCCTCCTGCTGCTGGGAGTCCTCCCAGATCAGGAGGCAAGGACAAAGGGTTTCCTGTCAGGGGCGGTGCCAGCACCGTCCCAGACAGGATTTTGTGTATCCTAGGTAGACAGGGCTTTAGAGGAAGGTGACTGCAAGTGGCACCCCGGTGCTCACTGTGCATAGGCCGGCTGAAACCAGTACCAGGGGCACTCCAGCCCCTGGTCTGGGGAAAGCCCGCCAAAGGAGAGGGGTGTAACCACCCCCCTCCTAGTCCCACCCATAGGGCAGGACTTAGTCGCGTGCCAGCCCCTTTTTACAGGATAAAGGTAGGAACTGGCCCCCTTCCAAATCAGATCATCTTTGAATCCTGAACCAACTTTCTACAAGAAGGAACTCAAGACTCTTCTCAAGATTTCTCCCTTGTGACTAAGGAGTAGTCACCCTGCAGCAGCAGGCACCAACCAAGCATCGCGGTTTGTTGCCAGTCTCTCCTTCGGATCAAGACTGCTCCAGCACGACGAGAAACGGCTTCCCTGGCACCTCTGACCTCAACCTACATCATCAGCCCAGCTGTGATCCGTGGATGTGACGAGACCTCGAGGGACCGGCCATCTTCAGAACTGCACGACGCTTGTCCAGCACGACTCCCGAGTGACCCTCGACTGAGTGCTTTGGGGTAAGAGAAGCCCCGACCCTGAGCAGCTCCAGCACCGAAGTTCAGCCCCCCTGCATCCACGAGATCTGCGTGGGGCCCTTCTGCTCTTTGCTGCTCACCGCGTTGTCCAGGTCGCTTGCCCGTTGGCTAGTGGCCCCTTCACGACGCTCCACGACGACAACTACTGCTGGTCTGGTTGCTCCAGACTAGCCCTTGCTCCCCTCCAACAGAGGAGCACCCTGGACCCTCCTGGTCCACTCAAGACGCCATTTTAGGTCCACCGCGTGGGCCTTGCATTTGCCAAGACTTGTTGCCCCAATCCTGGGTCCAGCGACGTCGACAGCAAGAACCTTCGTGGGACAGCTCGCACCTCCATCCTGGTCGCCGACAACGCCTCCTGGTCCGAGAGACTGCAGAGCCCAGCAGCGCCCACTCACCTGACTGCGGTGACTTCGCCCGGTGCCATCCTGGTGCCCACTTAATCACTGGCTAGTGATTCAGAACTTGGTCCCCTCTGCTTTCAGGTCTTCTTCTTCCCTGATCCAGGCTTGGATCTCTTCGAACTTTTCTTCACTGGCCGCCTGCCAGCAACTTCTTCTTCAGGCTCCTGGTCCGTCAACGAGGGTTTCCGACGCAACTTGAACCCTATGCAGCCGCAGCCCCTGGGCTAGGTAAACTGAGTACTCCGGTGCTCCAGCATAGTCCAACACTCTAAGTGTATGGATCCACTCCCGTTTTCGTCCCAGCTAGTCGGGTTCGCCCGACAACAGTAACTTTGCAACTGCTAGCCTCCATAGACTTTTTCCCGCCTTACGCGTGAGAGTTCCCACTCTGCACACGACGTCCACAGGCCTCCTGCATCTAATCCCAGTGTTTAGAATTGTAGGCCTAGCGATTCCTAAGTCTAGAAAAGTATTACTTACCTGCTAGCAAGTTCGCATTCCACTTACTGTGTATATGGTTTTTCGTGCCCCTAGGGCATTTATGTAAATTGTGCGACTTAAAGTATTTTCTTAAGAGTTTTGTTATGTGCTTAGCTCCCTGACTCATAAAGAGTTCAGGGTAGTCTTGTTATAAATAAATATCTGTTTATTTTCATAACAACTTGTGTGGTGTCCTTTCACTTGGTGTTCAAGGGGTAATGTGATGGTAAAACAGCTGGCTTAACACGCCCTCTAGAGTCTTAGCCTTAGACTGCTCGTATCCATGCTACTAGGACAGCTGGTCTATAAGGTTGACTTACAACCAATCATCAATAAGGGTTGTTTGGACTGATACATAGTGATCACTAGAATAGTGAGCACTGCATATCAGGCCAACTTCTCACATTGGTGAGCAGCGGTTGGGATTTGAGCTTGCTGTTTGTTTTACCACACATATCCTAAGAATATCTTGTGAAAGATCACATAAGTACTAAGGTACATATAACTTAGCTTAGAATACTCGGAGTTCTACTGAACCAGCTGTTGTAGCTCCTAGGGCCTAGCACACCCTAAACTACAACTCTAGCAAGGGATCAGTAGGCAAACATATAGTGTAGGTAAGTGCACCACTTACACCTCACTAGAAAAGCATGTCTACCCATGGAGAGTCTTCAGAGACTCCCCTTGTGGTGATTGACCCTCCACAGGTCACTTCAAGATATGCAGCTCTCAGTTTCCAGGAGATGAGACAAGTGTGTACCTCCAGGAAACTGAAACAGGGGTCTAACCCCACCATTCCCTTTCTGATAGGTCTCTTAGAGACATATGATGCGAGAAAGATTTCTCAGCTAGATGGGAATATGCCAGCCTTAGAGGGTACCACTGGGGATCCAGACCTCCACAACACTGTAAATGCAGTTGGGGAGGAGGATCCTGAGGAACTCTCTGGGGATGAGGTAGACAAAGGTCTTGAGGTAGTCAGAAGGCTAACTAGGGCCAACATAGACTTGCTTGGGCTAGGATCTGGGGGACCCCCAGTACTGACCCTGAGTAGGCCTAACCTTGGAGTTAGGAGAGATAGATCTCTTTCTAGGGACTCCAATAGATCTCTGCACTCTAATGCCTCTTCTCAGAGGAGAAGGAACTCTCCCCAGAGGAGATTGACTTCCCCTCAGAGAATAGAGCATGAAGCCAGAATGAGACAAGCTGCTCTGAGGATTGAAAGGGAAGAACTTGCCCTGGCCAAAGAAAAGCTTGCATTTGCTAGAGAGCAGCAGATGAGTGGGTTAGCTCCCACTGGTGGCAGCAATCTCCCAAGAGATAGAGAGAAGGGTTTATATACTAAACACCTGACAAAAATAGTGCCCCCCTTTAAGCAAGGGGATGACATCCAGAAATGGATGGCTGCTTTGGAGAGGGCCTGCACTGTGCAGGGCATTCCCCAGAGTCAGTGGGCAGCTATACTGTGGCTCTCCTTTGATGGCAAAGGTAGAGATAAGCTCCTCACTACAAGAGTGGAGGATGCTAACAATTACCAGGTCCTGAAGAATACACTGGTTGATGGGTTTGGTTTAACCACTGAGCAGTACAGGTTGCTGTTCAGAGACACCCAGAAAACTCAGTCTCAGGACTGGTCTGACTTTGTGGATAGTGCCACTAAGGCTTTGGAGGGCTGGTTGCTGGGTAGCAAGGTTACTGATTACACAGGATTGTTGTTGCAGTTGTAAATATCTTTATTCGGCAATTTGATCACCATAAAAGCATACATATACATAACATTTTAATTCACCGGTAAAACTTTAAAAATACAGATAAAAAGGAAGAATTACACCGCAGTCAATAATTTACAACAGGCTGTTCGAGCATCAGGCCGTCGGTCCCCCCATGTGCAATTTCAGTAGACGGGAGCGCGTCACCCACGCACTGCCCAGAAATGTTGCCACCCCGCAAATCATGAAGGAGGAAGAAGAGTCAGTAGAGAGTATACGTAATGCCTGGCTATGACACCTCAGCCCCAATTCCCTACACACAGGTTTCAGCCAGAATTTCCGCGCCACTTTGTATGCGGGGCAGACAAAGAATAGGTGGGCCACAGATTCCTTTGGAGCTGCACATCCAGGGCACGAATACTGGGCGGCACCAGAGTTAGACCATCTCGCCGTGAAGTCATGCACCGGAAGCGTCCCATATCTCAATTTTAGATATAGCGCTCGATCTAAAGGTTTGGTTATCAGGTCAAGGAAGGGTTCCAGTTTTTTTACCCATTTGATTAACAAAAATTGGTCCGTGAGTGAACCCCCATCCAAGACTCTCAGTGCAATACTCTGAACCCAATCCCAATATAACTTTTTAATCACTTCCTTGGGTGGCGGCGTTTGTGACTCCCAAGCATCCCTTAGACCCAAGTTAAGAACCAGGTCTCTCAATTTCTTCAGCCATCCTATTTTTCCCCCCGTGTCCAGCAAAAGAAGATCGTCCAGCACTTCAGCATATTTTGCGAGCTCCTCAGTTCTTCTTAGACAAGTCCAAAAGAGCAATGGGCGTAACCTTACCAAGTCCTTTAGAGATCTTCTGCCCAGATCTAATCTCAGGGGGATCAGCGGGGTGGAAGCAGGAAGGGCCACCACCTTCCTTAAGAAGTTATTTTCCGCTGACAATAGATCTGAGACGTTTTCAAACCCCCAGAGTTCGGAGCCATATAGTGCCGACGGGAGAATCTGGCCCTCATAAATCGCCATAGCAGGGGAGACTGGTTTGCTGCTTGACTCACGGAGCTCTCTCAGAGTCACCCCGGATGCTCTTTGGTGACTGAGTAACATTTTGGCCAAGTGGTCCTTCCATGTCATTCGACTATTTATCCGGACACCAAGATAATCAAATGAGTTGACCATCTCCAGGGGCGCACCATTAAGCAAGAAGTTATTTTTAAATCTTTTAGAGGGGGAGAATGCCATCAGTTTAGTTTTCGAGGTGTTGATGATTAAGCCTCGGTTGGTACAAAAAGAACTAAACCGGTTCAAGAGTTTTTGCAGTCCCACTGGGGATTTGGAGATCAGTAAGGTGTCGTCGGCGAAGAGTAGAGTCGGAACTCTTTCCCCCGCCAGGGATGGGGCATCCGACTCCTCCCCTTTCAGATGGTCCACCACTCCATTCACGAATAGGGAGAAAAGGGTCGGAGCGATAACACAGCCCTGGCGTACTCCTCTCCTCACAGGGACCCTATCTGTTAACTGTCCCTGGGATCCCCATCTGACCCTCGCATAATTCCCCTCATGGAGCTTTACTATCAGACTCAGGAGCCTACTGGGAAATCCCATCTCACCTAAGATCTCCCATAGTTTTGCCCGAAGGACCAGGTCAAAAGCCGTTTTGAGATCTATGAAGGCCAAGTATAAACTGCCTTTCTTGATGGTAACTGCCTTCCAATAGATGACAAAAAAGCGAAAGACCTGGTCCATCGTGCCTACCTTCCTTCTAAAGCCAGCTTGAAGATGGGAGAGAATGCTGGCTTCCTCCATCCAATCGCCTACCCTTGAGATGATGACCCTGCCGACCACTTTCTGAATTATATCTATCAAACTGATAGGTCTATAGTTCGCAGGATCATCTCTAGCCCCCTTCTTGAAAACGGTTACCACCTCAGCCCCCTTCCATGAGTCTGGCACCTGATGACCCCTAGTTATCAAATTCATAATTGTGGCAATTAGCTTGGCCCAAGCCTGCGGCTCTGCGATCAACAGGTCCCCAGGAATCCCGTCCGGCCCGGCCGCCTTCTTTGGGGTTAGATGTTTAATCGCCGTCACTACCTCGGTGGTCGTAAAATCAGGGGCATCCACCCCTAAGATATCCCCAGCTCCAAAACTAGTTACCCGGGGCTGATTAGTTCATCATTACCTCCATATAGGGATGAAAAATGATTAAACCATTGCTGGCTGGTTATGTGTGCTGCTAATGGTTACATTTTCCTCTGCCTTGTTCTATTAATCAGATCCCAAAAAAGATTCGGGTTCCTTCTGTTCACGGCATTGGCTAGGTCCTGCCAATGCTGTTCCTCCCACTCGCGTTTAGCCAGCGCTAGTACTTTTAGGTATTCCTTCCTGGCCGCTCTAACCAGCAAAGGATCCCCAGAAAGCAGGGCTTTTGTCAGATTTTTCCTCTTGCCCTTACATTGATATGTATACCAGGGTTTTTTAGAAGTGGGAGGTGTAATCAGTTTCCTGTGACTTTTACCATTCGCGATAAAAAATTGGCTGACATGATCTATTGTAGCCTTATAAGCTGAGTCGAGGGAAGAGTGCGGCGACGTACTAATCTCATTTTCACAGACCCAGGCTTCCAGATCAGAGGACAGGCCCTCTACCAGGAATTTAATTGCCCCTAGGTCATCCTCCTTCAGGTTAGCCTTATCCCATTTCAATCTACGATTGTTGTTATATGGGATAATCTCTTTAGTTGTTTTTAGTGGGGCATTCACCCTACTATCTTTAAGGATGCCCCAATTAAACTTGCAACACAGGGGATTATGGTCACTATCCTGACTTGGTAGCACTTCCATATCAATAAGGTCTGCCCAAAAACTAACATCCATTAGGATGTAGTCAGTTCGGGATGGCCCAGTAAGTCTGTTGAAGGTCAGTGCACCTGCCTGGTCAGATATAGTCCTGCCATTAAGGGCTCTTAACTTGTGGTCCCTAGTTAATGCATTAATTTGAATTGCCCTAGCTGACCATTTCCTAATGGGGGGCAGGGATAGAGTTGGGATGGACCAGTTTGAATCTTCATCTTCAATACCCAGGGGGTCGTCCCCGAGGAGAGGTTCAAACGTACAATTGAAGTCTCCCCCCACGATAATTTTTGCAGATAAGGGGCAGTTAGCTAGGGCAGAGTCCAGAGCTGTTAAAGTTAAGGAGGCGATGTCCCCTGATGACCCTCTGGCATAAACATTAAAGAGGTCTAGCCTACCACTCTCCGCATTCCCTCTAGAAGAGAGGTGGAGTATGTCCCTACACTCCAAGTTGTGGTGTGTTACCGCCCAGTCCAGCTCTATTTTAATCCAAACCATGAGGCCACCCGCTGGTCTACCCTTTCCTTTACTTACTGCAGGTAAAAAGTGGGTGTTATACCCTGATTTATATAAGGGTAATAGGCTCCAGGTTTCCTGAAATAGGCACACATCGAACCTCTCAATGAACGTGTGCCACTCTGGTAGATCTAACTTCCTTTTTAACCCCGCAACATTCCAAGATAGGAGGTTTATTACCCGCCGACCCTTGGGCATTATGGTGTGTTCCCCCTTATTCGCACCCTCATTGACCACCATGGTCATCCAGCAGTCCCCGTCTTGGGCCAAGAGAGTAGGGTCTACAGGACAGCTAGAAGTGCTGGCCATAGACTCGACTATCATGGGAGCCTCAGTAATGTTGTTAGTAATGGCAATTTGTACTAGAGGTGGACTAAATTGCCCTGCATCTATACTGCCACAAAGACGTGGGGCCTCCTCCCCAAGATGTTCGCATATCACCCCCATGGGCACTAAACTTCAATCGCAATTTTCCAGCCCTGAGAGCTGCGAAAACCGATTGTAGGTGTCCAGGGGAGTGAAGGGTCTTAGATGTTCCATCCTGCTGTCATGGTTCAACCTGTGTCTATAAGGCACCGTAGACCAGGCGGAGTGCTGTTCAGGCACCGGAGCAAAATGTTGGCCATACTGGGGATAATTGTTGCTGTATGGCACGGTGAGGGGTGGCCTGTATGTTTGAAACTTAATTGGATATTTGGGAGGAATAGCCTCAGTCCTGGGATAGAAATAAGTTAGGGCCCGAGGGATAATACAAGTTTCCCCGTTTCCAGGTGGCCAGTTTAAGATATAGTCTGATGCTCTGGGGTCTATGAAGTTGACCACCACTAGGTCACCCTCTATATCTTTAATTCTACTCCCCAGCCAGTTAAGCCGTCTGACGTGCACTATATCCCCATCTATATTGGGCGCTATCGGCCTGTAAGTCCTCAACCAATGGATGATTTTATTTTTGAGTTCAGCGTATCCCTCCTTGTTTTCTGCTAACGGGGGGACCCCAGTCAAAACTACAACATAGGGCACTGCTTCTGGCGGAATCTCCACTTGTGGCACCTTTTTCCGTGGTATTCTATTAAAGCTACCTTCCCCATGGTCGTTCTGGTTGTTTTTACTTGACGGGGCCTTTAGGCCTGGTTTTTTTGGGTCACCACCCTTTTCAATTACAGGTGCATTTAGCTGTTTTGGAGGCAATGGGTTTTGAGAGGGGAAATCAACCCTACCCTGTTGATGCGTGGTATTTTTGGCCGCCTGAGCTGATACAGTTGGATTTTTTGGAACGGTGGTAGAAGGGGGCCTGGCTATAGGTGTAGGGTGTTCCACCCCGTTCCCATTCCCCTGAGTTTTAGTCATAGTAACCATGCTAGATATGGCAGTTTCCAGTATGGTCAGTCTAATTTCCACCTTTTTAATGGACTCATTAATAGGTAATAGGAGTGATCTCAGCAAAAACTCCAAATTCCCTATTAATGTTAGGGGAGGGGGAGTAGCTGGTACTGTGGCTCCAGCATTGCTGACATGAACCCCAGCCTGTGCAACTGTTTCTAGTGAACTGTTTACAAGTGGTGGAACTACTGCTGGTGTAGAGTCCGACTCCTCTGCTAGGTTAATCTTATTTGTATTTAGCGTTTTTGCCCCTTTACCAAATTCAGTATGCAAGATTTTAGCTTTACCTGGTGCCACCCTTAGTTTCCTCCTTTTTTTACTGGGTGGCGGGCAATGAATCTGGGCAGCAACTAAATGCTTAGGTTTCTGTTTCCTAGGCTTAGTTATGGCAGTGATGCGACTAGGACTAGGGGTAGGAGAAACAGTTATAATGTTATCCGGGGGCAAGCAAGGTGTGGATACAAAATCACAAAACAAAAGAGGAACACCTTCCTGACTAGCATTATCCCCACTCAAATCTACAGAGCCTTCCTCCCGGGTCACAACAATCAGAGATCTGTCGCTAAGGGGTGTGTGTTTCATGCTCTCAATTGAGCGGCGCCGCTCGGCCCTACGCTCAGCTAAAATAGAGTCCTTTTCACCCTCACTCTGAACCTTGGAGAAATAATTGTCCAATGACCCATTGCGTAACCTTCCTTTTTTTCCAGGGGTTTCCTCTTCTGTAGACATATTCAACGTGGCAGGGTACAGGCTACTAAACAGCAGATATTAAGGGGTGGGCCCAGCCCAGCCTACTCTGGCCTACGAGGGCCTCAGAGGGCCCGCCCTTTGCCCGGGCTTCGCCCCGAGCTACGTCCCGCGCGCGTCCCGCTGCGCGAGACAAGTAGACTGATTATAACCTCCTAGACGAGGGGGGCGGAGCCGCTGCGGGAAGAGGCTTCAGGTGTTGGAGTGCCTCGCAGTCCCGCAGCGGTGTGGGCGGAGGGCGGGTCCTGGTGCAAACAATGGCAGCTCGGGGCCAAGAGCCGCGTCCCAAGGCAGCACAGCAGTCAAAGTCACAGCGCCTCGGCAGCAAAAGCCGTGGCAGGAGAAACGACCCTCAGCACAGGTCAGCCCACGTTGTAAGATGAGTAGCACCCGCGCAGCGGGTGCTGCGAAAGTTATACAGACACACCGGGCGGGGGCGGAGCCGCTGCGGGAAGAGGCTTCAGGTGTTGGAGTGCCTCGCAGTCCCGCAGCGGTGTGGGCGGAGGGCGGGTCCTGGTGCAAACGATGGCAGCTCGGGGCCAAGAGCCGCGTCCCAAGGCAGCACAGCAGTCAAACTCACAGCGCCTCGGCAGCAAAAGCAGAGGCAGGAGAAACGACCCTCAGCACAGGTCAGCCCACGTTGTAAGATGAGTAGATCCTGAGGAACTCTCTGGGGATGAGGTAGACAAAGGTCTTGAGGTAGTCAGAAGGCTAACTAGGGCCAACATAGACTTGCTTGGGCTAGGATCTGGGGGACCCCCAGTACTGACCCTGAGTAGGCCTAACCTTGGAGTTAGGAGAGATAGATCTCTTTCTAGGGACTCCAATAGATCTCTGCACTCTAATGCCTCTTCTCAGAGGAGAAGGAACTCTCCCCAGAGGAGATTGACTTCCCCTCAGAGAATAGAGCATGAAGCCAGAATGAGACAAGCTGCTCTGAGGATTGAAAGGGAAGAACTTGCCCTGGCCAAAGAAAAGCTTGCATTTGCTAGAGAGCAGCAGATGAGTGGGTTAGCTCCCACTGGTGGCAGCAATCTCCCAAGAGATAGAGAGAAGGGTTTAGATACTAAACACCTGACAAAAATAGTGCCCCCCTTTAAGCAAGGGGATGACATCCAGAAATGGATGGCTGCTTTGGAGAGGGCCTGCACTGTGCAGGGCATTCCCCAGAGTCAGTGGGCAGCTATACTGTGGCTCTCCTTTGATGGCAAAGGTAGAGATAAGCTCCTCACTACAAGAGTGGAGGATGCTAACAATTACCAGGTCCTGAAGAATACACTGGTTGATGGGTTTGGTTTAACCACTGAGCAGTACAGGTTGCTGTTCAGAGACACCCAGAAAACTCAGTCTCAGGACTGGTCTGACTTTGTGGATAGTGCCACTAAGGCTTTGGAGGGCTGGTTGCTGGGTAGCAAGGTTACTGATTACACAGGATTGTATAATCTGATGATGAGAGAACAAATTTTAAATAATTGTCAGAACCAGTTGTTGCACCAGCACCTTGTTGATTCAGATCTGACCTCTCCCCAAGAATTGGGAAAGAAGGCAGACAAATGGGTCAGAACAAGGATCAAGCAGAACCAGAACCAGAACCAGGGTGGTCAGAAGAAAGCAGACCAGAAGGGTAACACTAAGAGTGAACAAAATGACCAGAAGTCTTCAACAGGTCCCCAACAAACCAAAGAGGGTGGGGGTCAGGCTTCACAGCAGAAAAAGAAGACTCAAGAAGGCCAGTCAAAAAGGTGGTGCCAGTACTGTAAAAGTAAGTCTCACTGGTTTAGTGAGTGCACCAAAAGAGGAGGGCAAACCTCTACCACTACAGCCCCTAAGGCAACTGCACCCCCTAGTACAGTCAGTAGTGGTAGTGCACCTCCCAAGGGATTAGTTGGGTTAACCTTGGGAACTGAGGAGTCTGACAACTTAGTTGGCACACTCACTCAGGCTGTCCTTGTCTGTACAGGGGATATGGATATGTCCCCTGATGTAAGTCCCAATACTTTGGGCAAATACAGGCAGACACCTTTAATAAATGGCAAAATGGCTCAGGCCTATAGGGACACTTGTGCCAGTGTCACCATGGTGACACCTAACTTTGTGGACCCTGGACAGATCATGCCAGGTACAGATTTCCTGGTGACCAATGCCAGCAACGTCACTTCCAGTCATAGTATGGCGATTGTTGCTTTCTCCTGGGGAGGGGTAAGTGGCCAAAAGAAAGTTGTGGTTAGTTCAGACCTCCCAGTGGATTGTTTGTTGGGCAATGATTTGGAGTCATCCCTATGGTCAGAAGTGGAGCAGAGGACTCACATGGAAATGTTAGGCTTGCCAGCACATGTGCTTGCTGTGACTAGGTCACAGGCCAGAAGATGCCCCACTGAACAGGTGCTGGATCCTGGAAGAAAGGACCAAGCACCTTCCAAGAAGAAGAGCAGTAAGGGTAAGGCTTTGCCTTCCCCCTTGCCCCAGGTTGAGGATCAAGTCTCTGAGGAGGCTGATCTGAGAGAGCTGAGGGAAACTGAGCCTAAAGAGCTTGAACTTGATCAAGTTGAGTTTCTGGGCTCAGGGGGACCCTCCAGAGAAGACCTGGGGAAGGCACAGTTAGACTGCCCTTCCCTTGAACCCCTCAGACAGCAGGCTGCTGCTGAGGCTGCAGGGAATGCCACAGGTGCCCACAGGGTATACTGGGAAGATGGACTCCTGTACTCTGAGTCAAGAGACCCCAAGCCTGGTGCAACCAGGAGGCTGGTCATCCCCTTGTCTCTGAGAGGTTTCCTTCTCACCTTGGCCCATGAGATTCCCCTTGCAGGTCACTTAGGTCAGACAAAGACTTGGGACAGACTTGTCTCACACTTTCACTGGCCCCACATGAATGAGAATACCAAGGAGTTTTGTCGCTCCTGTGTCACTTGCCAAGCCAGTGGTAAGTCAGGTGGCACAGCAAAGGCCCCCCTCATACCACTACCTGTGGTGGGGGTTCCCTTTGAAAGAGTGGGGATTGACATTGTTGGTCCAATGGAACCCCAGACAGCATCAGGGCACAAGTTTATACTGGTGGTGGTGGACCATGCCACCAGGTATCCTGAAGCTATTCCACTTAGGACCACTACAGCACCTGTAGTGGCAAGAGCCCTAGTTGGAGTGTTCTCCAGAGTGGACTTCCCTAAGGAGGTTGTTTCTGACAGGGGTGCAAACTTCATGTCAGGATATCTGACTGCAATGTGGAAGGAATGTGGTGTTAACTACAAGTTCACCACACCCTATCATCCACAGTGCAATGGGCTTGTTGAGAGATTCAACAGGACCCTCAAAGGGATGATTCATGGACTACCTGAAAAGCTCAGGCGTAGATGGGATGTCCTGATACCCTGCCTCCTGTTTGCTTACAGAGAGGTCCCACAGAAGGGGGTTGGCTACAGCCCTTTTGAACTTCTGTATGGGCATCCTGTAAGAGGACCCCTGTGTTTGGTGAAGGAAGGATGGGAGAGACCTCTCAAAAAGCCTGCAACCAACATAGTGGACTATGTACTTGGTCTCCGCTCCAGGATGGCTGAATACATGGAGAAGGCATCCAAAAACCTAGAGGCCAGCCAAGAACTCCAAAAAGCTTGGCATGACCAGAAGGCTGTCCCGACTGTATACCAGCCTGGGCAGAAGGTGTGGGTACTGGAGCCAGTGGCACCAGCAGCCCTCAAAGACAAATGGTCTGGGCCCCACACCATCATTGAGCAAAAGGGAGAGGTCACCTACCTGGTGGACCTTGGAACCCCCAGGAGCCCCCTCAGGGTGCTCCATGTGAACAGGCTCAAGGCATATGTCGACAGGAAGGACATGAGCTTGCTCATGGCCACAGATGAGGGACAGGAGGAACAGAGTGACCCTCTCCCAGACCTGCTCACTCAGAATCCTGATGATGGATCAGTAGATGGTGTTGTCTTTTGTGGCTGCCTCTCTGAACATCAGCAACAGGATTGCAGGCAAGTTCTGCAATCCTTCAGACATATGTTCTCTCTGACACCCAGCCAAACTGATTGGTGTACCCATGAGGTTGACACTGGAGACAGTCTGCCTGTCAAGAGTAAAATCTACAGGCAGCCTGATCATGTCAGAGACTGCATCAAAACAGAAGTGCAGAAAATGTTGGAGTTGGGAGTCATTGAGCCCTCAGATAGCCCTTGGGCTAGCCCAGTAGTTCTAGTGCCAAAGCCTCACACCCAGGGTGGTAAGAGAGAGATGAGGTTTTGCGTAGACTACAGAGGCCTCAATGCAGTCACTAAGACTGATGCCCACCCAATACCAAGGGCAGATGAACTTATAGATAGATTGGCTTCTGCCAACTACTTAAGCACATTTGACCTGACAGCTGGGTATTGGCAAATCAGGTTAGCTGAGGAAGCCAGGCCCAAGACAGCATTTTCTACCCCTGGTGGTCATTATCAATTTGTGGTAATGTCCTTTGGGTTGAAGAATGCCCCTGCCACCTTCCAAAGGTTGGTGAATCAAGTTCTCACTGGGATGGATGACTTCTGTGCAGCATATCTGGACGATATTGCTGTCTTTAGCTCCACCTGGGAGGATCACCTGGTCCACCTGAGGAAAGTGTTAGAGGCCCTGCAAAAGGCAGGCCTCACTATCAAGGCCACTAAGTGCCAGATAGGGCAGACACAGGTTGTATACCTGGGCCACCTTGTAGGTGGAGGCCAGGTTCAGCCACTGGAGAGTAAGATACAGGCCATCAAGGACTGGGCTCCTCCAATCACCCAGACTCAGGTTCGAGCTTTCTTGGGCCTGACTGGGTACTATAGGAAGTTTGTCAGAAATTATGGGTCCATAGTGACCCCCCTTAATGACCTGACAAGCAAGAAGATGCCAAAGAAAGTTCAGTGGACAGCAAGCTGTCGGAAAGCATTCGATGACCTAAAGCAGGCATGTGCACAGCACCTATCCTAAAGAGTCCAGACTTCTCCAAACCATTCATTGTCCAAACAGATGCTTCTGAGTTGGGTGTGGGAGCTGTTCTATCTCAGCTGAATTTTGATGGCAACGACCGGCCAATTGCTTTCATTAGCAGAAGGCTGACCCCCAGAGAGAAAAATTGGTCAGCTATTGAGAGGGAGGCCTTTGCTGTGGTATGGGCCCTGAAGAAGTTGAGGTCCTACTTATTTGGAACTCACTTCACAGTTCAGACCGACCATAAGCCCCTCTTACGGCTAAGTCAGATGAAGGGTGAAAACCCCAAACTACTTAGGTGGTCCATTTCCCTACAGGGGATGGATTTTACAGTGGAGCACAGACCTGGTACTGATCATGGCAATGCCGATGGGCTCTCCAGGTATTTCCACTTAGAGCAAGAAGACTCACCTGGTCAAGGTTAGTTTATTGTCCCAAAGTTTGGGGGGGGTCATGTAGGAGAGTAGGGTCTGCAATCCTATGATCACCCAGATTTTTGCTTTTTGCTTCACTGGTTTACGACTTTCCCTGGCTGTGGGCCTGCTAATCAGACCCACAGCCTAGCTGTTCTCTCTAATCCAAATTGTACCCAGGTACTGAATTGGCCCTGGGCCCTCTCAAGTCCCTGTACCCAGGGCTGAGGTGCACCCAGAAGTCTCCCAGGGGCTGCAGCATGCATTGTGCCACCCCTGGGCTGACTAACTAAATCAGACACAACTGGCTGCTTGACAGCTGGGGCAGAGTGGTGTACCCACCCTCTGCTATAGATATAGTATTCCTATATCTAAACCTAAATGGACACACAGATCTCCTATCAGTCACTCCTATAGCAGGCCTTGACAATCCTGAAGGCAGAGTGCTTGGAATCGTGTGAGATAGTGCTCTGGCATGAGCTGAGCCTGTCTGCGGCTTTCGGGATCCATCCCTTAGCCGTTTCCATGATATCGCATACCATATACTCTTAAGTGCATTATAATCCTCGCGGTTATATGCCAACTCTGGTATCGCTTTATCAAAACATGTCGAGTAAGGTGTCATACGAATTGGAATACTAACCCCTCGCCAATTCTGGCGACGGGGTTAGCATTCCACCCTTCTAGAGGGACACGACATGTATGTAACCTGTAACCCCGGTTAAAGTCAGACATAGCCTTAGCTCCACAAGATGGATGCTGCCACCGAGACACAAGTCTGCCCTCCTGCTGCTGGGAGTCCTCCCAGAGCAGGAGGCAAGGACAAAGGGTTTCCTGTCAGGGGCGGTGCCAGCACCGTCCCAGACAGGATTTTGTGTATCCTAGGTAGGCAGGGCTTTAGAGGAAGGTGACTGCAAGTGGCACCCCGGTGCTCACTGTGCATAGGCCGGCTGAAACCAGTTCCAGGGGCACTCCAGCCCTTGGCCTGGGGAAAGCCCACCAAAGGAGAGGGGTGTAACCACCCCCCTCCTAGTCCCACCCATAGGGCAGGACTTAGTCGCGTGCCAGCCCCTTTTTACAGGATAAAGGTAGGAACTGGCCCCCTTCCAAATTAGATCATCTTTGAATCCTGAACCAACTTTCTACAAGAAGGAACTCAAGACTCTTCTCAAGATTTCTCCCTTGTGACTAAGGAGTAGTCACCCTGCAGCAGCAGGCACCAACCAAGCATCGCGGTTTGTTGCCAGTCTCTCCTTCGGATCAAGACTGCTCCAGCATGACGAGAACCGGCTTCCCTGGCACCTCTGACCTCAACCTACATCATCAGCCCAGCTGTGATCCGTGGGTGTGACGAGACCTCGAGGGACCGGCCATCTTCAGAACTGCACGACGCTTGTCCAGCACGACTCCCGAGTGACCCTCGACTGAGTGCTTTGGGGTAAGAGAAGCCCCGACCCTGAGCAGCTCCAGCACCGAAGTTCAGCCCCCCTGCATCCACGAGATCTGCGTGGGGCCCTTCTGCTCTTTGCTGCTCACCGCGTTGTCTAGGTCGCTTGCCCGTTGGCTAGTGGCCCCTTCACGACGCTCCACGATGACAACTACTGCTGGTCTGGTTGCTCCAGACTAGCCCTTGCTCCCCTCCAACAGAGGAGCACCCTGGACCCTCCTGGTCCACTCAAGACGCCATTTTAGGTCCACCGCGTGGGCCTTGCATTTGCCAAGACTTGTAGCCCCAATCCTGGGTCCAGCGACGTCGAAAGCAAGAACCTTCGTGGGACAGCTCGCACCTCCATCCTGGTCGCCGACAACGCCTCCTGGTCCGAGAGACTGCAGAGCCCAGCAGCGCCCACTCACCTGACTGCGGTGACTTCGCCCGGTGCCATCCTGGTGCCCACTTAATCACTGGCTAGTGATTCAGAACTTGGTCCCCTCTGCTTTCAGGTCTTCTTCTTCCCTGATCCAGGCTTGGATCTCTTCGAACTTTTCTTCACTGGCCGCCTGCCAGCAACTTCTTCTTCAGGCTCCTGGTCCGTCAACGAGGGTTTCCGACGCAACTTGAACCCTATGCAGCCGCAGCCCCTGGGCTAGGTAAACTGAGTACTCCGGTGCTCCAGCATAGTCCAACACTCTAAGTGTTCGGATCCACTCCCGTTTTCGTCCCAGCTAGTCGGGTTCGCCCGAGAACAGTAACTTTGCAACTGCTAGCCTCCATAGACTTTTTCCCGCCTTACGCGTGAGAGTTCCCACTCTGCACACGACGTCCACAGGCCTCCTGCATCTAATCCCAGTGTTTAGAATTGTAGGCCTAGCGATTCCTAAGTCTAGAAAAGTATTACTTACCTGCTAGCAAGTTCGCATTCCACTTACTGTGTATATGGTTTTTCGTGCCCCTAGGGCATTTGTGTAAATTGTGCGACTTAAAGTATTTTCTTAAGAGTTTTGTTATGTGCTTAGCTCCCTGACTCATAAAGAGTTCAGGGTAGTCTTGTTATAAATAAATATCTGTTTATTTTCATAACAACTTGTGTGGTGTCCTTTCACTTGGTGTTCAAGGGGTAATGTGATGGTAAAACAGCTGGCTTAACACGCCCTCTAGAGTCTTAGCCTTAGACTTCTCGTATCCATGCTACTAGGATAGCTGGTCTATAAGGTTGACTTACAACCAATCATCAATAAGGGTTGTTTGGACTGATACATAGTGATCACTAGAATAGTGAGCACTGCATATCAGGCCAACTTCTCACAGTAAGAATCCCTGACACGGAATTAAAAACTATACATTGGAATATGGATTTCTTTATAAGGGCGGGCAAGAGAACCAGAGTGATGCAATCGGTCCTATAATCCCATAGATGCTTGGGAGGGCTGTGTCTTCCAGACCTAAGACATTACTATAATGCCTCACACATTCAAATATTTTTATGGCAGTGGCAGTCCTGGCACGTTGGGCAATACCATGGATGGGCAAATCTGACAGACACCCTATTATGTTATGTCTGCGAGGTCTTTAGACCTACCATGGAAATATGGGACATAATCACGAAAAGGCAAGCCCTGACATCATTCCATCACCGTATATCCTGTTATGGAGAAATCCACGCTTTGTACCAGGAAGCTTGACAGAGGGCATGTGTAGTTGGGCAGAAGGAGAGTGCCAGATGCTTAGAGATCTCTTTGATAATGATGAAATAGAAAGATATGAATAATGTAAGAAGGACTTCAAGGTAGAAGAAACTGACCGCATGCGCTTTGGCATTTGGGACACTAACTGGGAGAAACTCTTTCCTAGCTGTACATCATCTAGGGGACTCCTCTCAATATACTTGTTACTGAGAACAAAGATCCTGTAGGGCTAGCGGTCGTACGTGAATCGATGGCCACATATCCCACTGTGCAAGATCTCCATGAAAATATGGCAGAGATAATAGAGAATAGAGAATCCCTCTAAACATATATGACATTGTGCACATACTACCCATGAGACTAAAAGTGATGTACCCACATATATCTAGGCTGTGCTTTAGGGGGTGTGGCCTTGAGGGGGATGATATGCATATATGGCGGTCCAGCCCATTCATGTTGTAGATGTTTTGGAAAGACGTACTGAGCCACCTGAAAGGGGTACTGGGATACCCACTGGGATCTGAGCCCGCCATTATCCTACTGCATTTAAGACCCATGGAGTACAAAATGCTTACTAATAAAGATAGGAGAATAGCTACCAACATGATACCGGCAGCAAAACAAACTATCGCACAGCGATTAAAATCAACCACACTCTTGCCAGTTCATGACTGGGCTAGTAGCTAGGGTCCTTGTTGGCCATGGAAAAATTAACATGGGCCGTGCATGAGATGAACCATAAATAAGAAAAGACGTGGCAGGCTCTAGAATATTTTAAGTCTACTCAAACCATGATTATGGGATGTCCAAGATACCTGAGCTCCTTGAGACTTTTTGATGACCAGGACCCTCAAGAAAGGATGCTATTCTACAAGACAACCACGAGTGGGGTGAGCTTACGATCAGCAGAAAGACATTTTTAATGCTATATTGTCAACTTGTTGGGGAAAATGGATGAGGGAGGACGGGGGTATTCTGTTTTTAGGGTCCTAATGAAGGCCTGTTGTAGTTTGAAAACTGTTAAGCTAATAAAATCTTATTGGAAGGAAATATAACTCAGATTTTGCTTGCAGCAAAAGTAGCAGCCCTACCTCTGGTAAATCCCCACACTTAACATATGTCAAAGGTTGAGAGGTCTGCAGTCCTGCAATCACATTCTGCCTCTCTCCTGCATTTGGTTACTCTGGTTAGCAGCTTTCATTTTAGAAATCAAGGGCAGTGCCCCTGGGTGGATGCACAAGCCATTCATTCTTCCTTGCAGATATTTTAGAATTCGACCAGGAATCCTCTCTCATTTAAGTACATTTAAAACTGCACCACTCAGCGTGGTGGGGATTAAGACTAAGAGCAGTCTTCATACCCGGTGTCCTTTTGTGAAAAATGTATTTACCCTGACAGCACATGAACCAGGTGCCGGCTGTTTGACACTGGACAGAGTAGAAGAAGTCATGGCTGTCTCTACATGATAGCTCCTGAAAAATGGCAGAAAGATGCAGTTTCGGTGGCGCACACAACGAAACAGCCTTGGTCCCAAGACTGGATGGCATAGTCTTGGAATTATATGATCATCAGAAAATATTGTTCGAGCTGCGGGGCATAGATGGAGCAAGCAGGGTGACTTTGGACCACCCCAGCTCTTAAATCTTGTATCCAATCGTAGGGATGGGCTGCATGTTCAGTAATCAGAGGCCCTCAAAAAATAGATGGTAAGTAGCAGCAGCGGGAGAGAGCATGGTCTACGGCTACCTGGCACTGGGCAACAGCCCTGCATGGACCGCGCTGCAGTTACTGATATTACTGTTATATGTCTTTCCTTCCCTGACTGTGGCTAGCTAACAGGGACACTTGGGCGAGCATCAACAGTGGCTTCTCCGGTATGCCTCCTATGTGTGAGAGACTTCCACAACAAAGACATGAACACCAACCCTGGCTACACAGAAAGCGGGAGTGGACACAGGAGCATTTTACAGGCGATCTCTTTCATTTCCCCTCACTGGCCTGTAGGCAAAACATCTGCCATCCTGAGTGCGAGTATAGCATTTCAGTACATTTCAATCGGGTTGGAGACCCCTGAGCGGGCATATGGTGAGCACTGTAAAAATATCAGAGAAGGACTACTTAATACCTGGGACTAAGGGATAGTGACTGTGATTTTATTAGACCTCGTGGACGCATTGTGACACCAACAACCACAAGATGCTCCCCGTCTGCCTGCCTCATGAGATTCACATCAGAATAATGGTGTTTTTTTTGTTTACCTCATTCCTATTTATTTTGTTTTTGGCAAAGCGCTGTAAAAGCCTTGAGATAGCCTCGGAGTGCCTCAAATCAGATACAAAGAAGATTGAAAATGGAATAAGCTCTGCACAGCAACATCTCTTTGATCCAAGTTATTAACAGAAGGAATTTATTTTTCAAGTATGCTGTGAAGGGTGATAAAACAAAGAGTCTGCAGAATGAAGGTGCAGAAAACTGTTTTAGGCATGTGACCACCAGCCCTTAGAAACCAGCATTGTCATAGCCAATAGGTCCAGAACATTTGGCTATGTATGTTGTAGAGCATTGTGGCTGCTGTGTATTATGTTGAAAAGTTATAATAAAAAAGGCTAAGCATTTTTGTTACCTTTATACAAACGAAGACAACATTATGTACAACTGAAAAACTTGATTAAAATTTTAGTTTTTTAAAAAAATTCTTTTTAGTAAATTGAGGCATCAAACAAAGGACACAGTACAGAAGAATCGCATATAATCCGCAGTACATATTCGGGGGGGAGAAGAACCAAATAACATACATGTCAAAAACTTCACTGGGATGGGGGAACATCAAAAACAGAATCTCGAGGTGGCACACAGATCTCTCCTCTATATTTATTCCACAGACCCCAAATTGAGGCCCATTTTCGAGGACGTCCTCTCGCCATGTATACAGTTTTTTCTCAAAACATACTCCAGTCTAGGTCATTTTTCCAGCTCTCAAGGGTGGGAGGCAGCTCGGAACCCCACTGTTGGGCGATATTCCTTTTCGCTATCATGAAGCCCAGTGTGGTCCACTGTGTCTGTGCAGAGTTAAGGTCAGTAGGTTCCCATATATTAAGAAGGCATCTTCGCGCCTCCAGTAGTAAGGAGACACCCATGACCTCGTGAATAGTGTTATGAATCTTACCCCAGTACTTGGCTATGTATAGACATTCCCAGATGATATGAAGGAATGTACCCACAAGACCACATTTAAGTCTACACAATCCAACATCCAATAACCCCATCTGTACAAGGCGGGGCCGGTGACATAGACCCTGTGTAGCAGTTTTAACTGAACCAGCCGCAGTCTTGCCGGAATAGCAACCACTTTTGGGGAGGACACAGCTGAATGCCAGTCCTCATCATCCAATTCTATTCCGTCTCATGCCCACTTATCCCTCAACTCCCTAAGTAGATCCGCCCTATTATTAATTAGGTTCTTGTAGATCAGGGAGATTGTTTTTTCGGGGAGATGACCATCTAAGATTCTATCCTCAAGGGGCGGTGCCTCCGGCAGGTCTACCTCCACAGACAGGGCCGCCTGTAATGAATGTTGAATTTGTGCATGGCGGAAATATTCAGAGCCTGAAAGCTCAAATTCGACCGGCATTTCTTCAAATGATTTAATCCACCCCTTGCCCCATATGTCTTTAATGGTTGAGATCCCTATCAGCTCCCACTTATTGAATCCCTTTGTGTTCCACAGCTTACCCAGTCGTTCCGAGTCAAAAAGTGGGGTTACTAGTGTCCGCTTCTCCCTCCACCCCAAAGAACTCGTGGCATCATGCCAGATCCTCACTGCATGGTTAGTTGGTCCTGTCAAGCCCAGCTTCAATGGCTTAGAATACAGTGCCCTATTGTAACTACCCCCTGGGAGGAGCCACTTGTCCATAGCATAGTCGGAATCGGCTACGGGTCCATCTGTTCCATGATTAATTGCAGCCAGCTGGGAAGCCCAATAGTATCGCTTGATATCTGGGAGGGCGATACCTCCGTCATACCATGGGAGCGTCAGCTTGGCTAGAGCAATACGGGGCCTTCCTCCCATAACAGACTACGCTGTAACCCCTCCATCTCATGAAAATAACTAGCGGGCACTACATCCAAGGTATTCTGAAGAGCATAAAGGAAACGAGGTAGAGACATCCTTTTGAAGAGTGCCGCTCGGCCCAACAGAGAGATCGGAAGCCTCCGCCAGTGAGTGGAGTCACTCCTAAGCCTCTGCAATGGGGGAAGAAGATTTTTAATATATCTGACTGCCGGGTCCAGAGAAATGAAAATACCCAGGTATCTGAATCCACGTGTATTAATCTGGATGGGACAGTTTCACGGGGATTTGTCCCCTCGAGGACGAATAACAGAGACTTCCCGCAATTGATGGAGAGGCCGGAGTTTTTACCAAAAGAGGCCAGGACGTCGCACACTATAATGAGGGTCTTCCGAGGGGAGGTCAGTTAAAGCAGAATATCATCCGCGTATAAAGAGATCCAATCTTCCCAATCAGGGGACCACCGTAGGCCCCGGATTGATGGTTCCCAGCGAATCCAAGCTGCCAGGGGTTCCAGAGCCAGCGAAAAAAGGAGGGGGAGAGGGGGCAGCCCTGCTGAGTGCCCCGACCCAGACGAAAGGATGCCGAGACCCGGTTATTAACCACTATTTGGGCGAGTGGCTCAGCGTACAATAAACGCACCCAGTCAATAAAGTCAGGCCCAAATCCAAATTTAGCCAGGACCGCCCACAAATAGGACCATTCTACGGTATCAAAGGCCATGGTTGCATCAAGGGAAGCGATCACGGCCGGCTCCTGCAGAGTATGGGCTCTAGCTATCACTCCATGCAACCTGCATAAATTCAGGGCTGGCCTTTCTATGGGGAATAAAGCCCGATTGATCTGGGTGGATCCGTCCACTGATCACTTTTACCAGCCTATTAGAGAGAAGGTTGGCCAATATTTTGGGCTCTGCATTCAGTAAAGAAATAGGCCTATAAGAGGCACATTTATAAAAAAAAAAAAAAAGATTTTAACATACAAAATGTCTTCTCATTTTTTTGTACGTGCACTGCTGGCAACTTCTTCCTGCCTGTCTCATGCTGGTTTGTTAATTTTTTTTTTGTTATGGGGGAGCGGGACATAAATAACGGGGGAGTGGAGGTTGAAAAACAGTAATTTAATTCGAACACGAGCAGCGGACGGACACTAGGGGAAAAACAACAGATGCCAGATTCCAAGGGCAGACTGACGTGATGCTTAGGTGGTGTGCGGATGCAAAATGAAGGTGGTGAATGATGTTTGGTGCTCAGGTGGTGACACTATATGGTGTGGATTAAAGGTACATTGTGGATTGTAGGGTTGAAATATGTTGTTTGGTGTATAACTATGCGGTGTGTATTGGAAATGTGTGGAGTTGAATTGTGTGACCTGGAACTGTGGTGTTGAGTGAAATTATGCTTACTGAAATTGTGTCATGGTGTGAAGTGCATTTATGTTGATTGGTGGGATGTGGTATAGAGTGCATTTATGGGGAGTGTATTTATGTTGCATTGAGTACAGTGCAATTATGTGGCGTGTAATTATGTGGCAATGAGTGGTATTAGGTGGAGTGTATTTATGTTGCATTGAATAGAGCGTAATTATGTGATGTGTAATTATGTGTTACTGAGTGGTATTAGGTTGAGTCTTTTTATGTTGCACTGAGTAGAGTGTAAATATTTGGCATGTAATTATGTGGCGCTGAGTGGTATTATATGGAGTGTATTTATGTTGCATTGAGTAGAGTGTTATTGTGTGGCGTGTAACTATGTGGCACTGAGTGGTAATATGTGGAGTGTATTTATGTTGCATTGAGTAGGAGTGTAATTATGTGGCTTGTAATTATGTGGTACTGAGTGGTATGTGGGGTGTATTTGTTGCATTGAGTAGAGTGTAATTATGTGGCATGTAACTAAGGTACACTGAGTGGTATTATGTGGAGTGCATTTATGTTGCATGGAGTACAGTGTAATTATGTGGCACTGAGTGGTAGCATGTGGAGTGTAGCATTCAGTAGAGTGTAATTATGTGGTACTGAGTGGTATTTGGAGTGTATGTTGCATTGAGTAGAGTGTAAGTATGAGGTATGTAATTATATGGCACTGAGTGGTATTATGTACTGTGTATTTATGTTGCATTGAGTAGAGTGTATATATGCGGCGTGTAATTATGTGGCACTGAGTGGTATTATGCAGAGTGTATGTTGTATTCAGTAGAGTATAATTATATGGCTTGTAATTATGTGGCAGTGAGTGGTATTATTTGGAGTGTATGTTGCATTGAGTGCAGTGTAATTATGTAGCATATACTTATGTGGCACTGTGTGGTATTATGTGGAGTGTATTTATGTTGCATTGAGTAGAGTGTAAGTATGTGGCGTGTAATTATATGGCAGTGAATGGTATTATGTTTAGTGTATTTATGTTGCATTGAGTAGAGTGTAATTATGGAGCGTGTAATTATGTGGCACTGAGTGGTATTGTGGGGAGTGTATGTTGTATTCAGTAGAGTGTAATTATGTGGCTTGTAATTATGTGACACTGAGTGGTATTTGGAGTGTATGTTGCATTGAGTGCAGTGCAATTATGTAGCATATAATTATGTGGCACCGAGTGGTATTGTGTGGAGTATATGTTGCATTCAGTAGAATGTAGTTATGTGGCATGTAATTATGTGGCACTGAGTGGTATTTGCAGTGTATGTTGCATTGAGTGCATTGTAGGTATGTAGCATATAATTATATGGCACTGTGTGGTATTATGTGGAGTGTATCTATGTTGCATTGAGTAGAGTGTAAGTATGTGGTGTGTAATTATATGGCAGCGAGTGGTATTATGTGGAGTGTATTTATGCTGCATTGAGTAGAGTAAAATTATGTGGCGTGTAATTATGTGGCACTGAGTGGTATTATGGGAAGTGTATGTTGCATTCAGTAGAGTGTAATTATGTATCATTGAGTGGTATTTGGAGTGTATGTTGCATTGAGTGCAGTGTAGTTATGTAGCATATAATTATGTGACAGTGTGTGTTGCATTCACTAGAGTGTAATTATGTGGTGTGTAATTATGTGTCACTGAGCAGTATAGTGTATTTTTTATTCAGTAGAGTGTAATTATATGGCGTCTAATTATGTGGTACTGAGTGGTATTATTTGGAGTGCATGTTGCATTGAGTGCTGTGTAATTATGTGGCAAATAATTATGTGGCACTGAGTGGTATTGTGTGAAGTGTATGTTGCAGTCAGTAGAGTGTAATTATGTGGCATGTAATTATGTGGCACTGAGTGGTATTTGGAGTGTATGTTGCTTTGAGTACAGTGTAAATATGTAGCATATAATTATGTGGCACTGTGTGGTATTATATGGAGTGTATTTATGTTGCTTTGAGTAGAGTGTAATTATGTGGCATGTAATTATGTGGCACTGAGTGGTATTATGGGGAGTGTATGTTGTATTCAGTAGAGTTTGATTATGTGGCGTGTAATTATGTGGCACTGAGAGGTATTATTTGGAGCGTATGTTGCATTGAGTGCAGTGTCTGTTTCAGTTCACAACAAAGTGCATTCATGGAGCTAAGGGATGAGTATGCACTCACTCGCGATAGGCAAACATGTCACGGTATGAGAACACTGAATCACAATATATGAGTGGGGTGGCATGAGTGATGGCTCTGGAGAGGGAATGGGCCTTGATATCATGTGGAAAGAGTGAGTACTCTGTCGCGAGGGATAAGTGTACACCAGCGTGACAATAGGAATGGAGAGTCTGGAGTGGACATTCGCGTGATAAGACCAGTTGGGAGTGACCACAGATGCCGCAAGCGATGAGTGGAAGGTGAAATACTGATGGGTCACGAAGAGCACGAGAGATAACTATAGAATGCTCAGGGATGTCACTTGAAGTGAAATGGTAGGTGCAAGAGAAAAGGTGTGTGGGAAGTGAGCTATGATGTCATAGAAGTGTAGAATGGACGGTCACCATAGAAAATGGTGAGTGGGTCATAAAGACACTAGAGACTATTGAGTGAAAACTCAAGTAAGAAGAGGTGATTGTGAACTGGGATCGATGTCACGACACAACGATTTAAAGTGGGAACTCATGACATGAGAGATGGTTGTGGACCAGCCTCCGATCTCACAAGAGATGAATATAGAATGACCATTGACGCCAGTTGATTATTAAGGACTGGGCACGGGAGTATCGAAAAAGGAACAGGGACAGGTCTCAGTAATGTCTCTATAGATGGGTCGTGTCGGCACAGGGGTCACAAGAGACAACTGGGGAATAGGAGTTATGTAGCAAGAGACGAGTGGAAAGTGTACCCTGATGTCATGAAAGCGGAGTGTGAGAGCTAACATCATAAACAAATCACGAGGTGTGTCGAGTCGGCCCATGTGACATGAGGTGGATGCATCAGAAATGTCGGGTCCTCGAATCCTCGGAGACTTACAATGCTCAATGGGGTTCACCTCCTGATAGCCCTATGGTTTGAGCAAGTCCACAGACTCAATAGAGTGATCAGGCGAGGGAAGGAAAGGAAGGGATCAGCAGGGAAGGCGATCTGAAACAAGAAGCACACAATTATAAGTACCCCTTCCTGTAGCCTCTTATAATAATAAACAATCATATGAATGTAAGAGCACTTGGTCCCCTTCCCCAATACCTGTAAAGGAAAATAACGGTATTCTGTTCCTGGGTAGAATATTCTGAAAGGCCACTGCCTCTTACTAGATCTAAGGGTAAAATAGGGACATTACTTAACATGTAGTAGCCCCACCAGGTGTAATGGAAGTGTACTAATTAGTGTATCACATACCTAGAGAATCTTAGTGGCAGGAAACAGGGGAATTGGAGCCGACCTTGTAAAAGCTCTACACACCCCTGCTGTAGAAAAAAAGAAGCAAAAGGGAACAGAAGACCTCTGTCATTAAAAGGATATCATATTAATACAGATACAGCAGTCAATAATAGAACATGCAAGTTAATGTTTCATTCCTGGCAGTATTACTATCATACTGGCCCAGGAACATGAATCCATCAATAGAAACGTTTTCAATTATCAAGATATAGGCAGATGCGCGGCCGCGCTGCTGCCTTCCGTGTACAAGATACTATCTGTTCCTCAGGCAAACCAACAGTCAATGTAGATTTTTTGCAACCCCGCAAGAGCCTACAGCTCATCCAACGGGGTTACCGAAAATAGGAATCCCACCACGGATCTCAATTTGAGGCGATGGCGATTCCTTTGCAACTGCAAGTAACCAGGGACCAACAAGAGAGATTAAGATAGCAACCCCGCAAGAGCCAATACGCGGCCCGTCCAACGGGGCCGCACAAGATCCGCTACCGCTCGAGGAAGGAGCATAGCGATGGGACAATAAGGGTCAAGCAAAGTTTTGGTGCATAAGCACCCCTACCGGAGTCCAAGTCAAAGTAATCCTGGGTCGGGATCGAGAATTAACGGCACCCGTTCCAGGAACCAGGAAGCAATATGCAAGCTGCCAACGTGCGTCATGACGCAAGAGGCAACACGTTCCCCATGGCCTCATGGGAGCTGTAATTCCCTGAACTACTGTTTCCGGGAATCCGGAGCGACTTGTCTCCTCAGTGTTCTCTTGGTGTACCCAGCGTGCGCCGTGACAAGAAACAAGAGATCGGATGAAGGAAGCATTGCCGACATAAGTTACCAGAGACGAGTTGAGAATGTGTACTGGTGCCACAACAGACAGGCCAATCTTGCACTGATGTTGTACGTGTGTGGATGTTTGGGCTAAAGAACTGAGATTTCCACTCTGGTTATAGTCACTTAATGGAGTGGAACATTGAGCATTGCAGCCCTAATCCTTACCAGAAACAGCGTACTCTCGTCGCAACAAAAAATTCTATCTGTCTCTGACCTCGGAGATGTCTTGTTGTTTACCTAATAAGATCTTACTCTGTGCTAGAGGCAGCCATGAGCTGCCAAGACAGTTCTTTCTCTATTCACATAACAAAAACACAATCACACAAAAAAATGCTGCCCTCGAATGCATAGACCTAAGTTCTGGTACTCAAAACTATAGAGAGCAAAGTAGAACAAGCCCAGGAGTGGTTTGGAATTTGCACTAGGACCAGCGCGACCGCCACCTGTTTCCAATTAAGATAATTGGAATCAGATGGCGCAGCTGCGTGCGCCCGAGCTCCCTAGGCTATGGCAGAGAGAAGGCGGGACATGCACCCGCCTTTGGCCAATTGTGTGCTGTCTTTCTTAGAAAGACGCACGCAAAGGCCAATAGGTGTGATAAAAAAAAAAGCAAACGCACAAGCGTGTGCTGCGAGTTGAAAAGCCCTTACTAGAAGCCTCGCCTTGCAGCGCATGCGCGCTGGCTCAGGCGAAACCTAAAGAGGGGAATAAATGCAGGCAGGGGTAGGTGTAACCAGCAGTCTGCCTGCATAATCTGGGTTTTTGGCAACCTCTTGAATTAGAGAAAGTCTCATTCTACAGAATTTCTTGTAACAAGTTGGAGGGATGGACTGTAACTTAAGACTGGAGGACATTAGACATCTGGTTGGAAGATAAGGGACAAAGAACTTTGACAGATAATTCAGAGTTTAGCCATGTACAACTTTGTGGAGGGTGCAGATTCATTTGAAATGTACTCTTTCTTTTACATGGAGCCACTGGAGGGTCTGTAGGGCTCCAATGTTTAATGTCGAGCAGGAGACAAGCCCTATGGTTCTGGATCCTTTAGAGTAAGAATACTGATTTGTTGGGGAAGCCATTGTAGGGCCTATTTGATGGAAGTGGCCCTTTATTCAGGATTACCCCAAATGTTTTTCCTTCCTCCTCTTCTTTTTCTGACCATCTTTATGGCTTTCGGGCTCTGGGCACCTCACCACTGCTGACCAGTGCTAAAGTGCATATGCTCTCTCCTGGAAACATGGTATAATTAGTTTACACCTGTTTGGCATCTTTGATGTATTAGTAAGTTCCTTGCAAAGTGGTATAATATATACCCAGGGCCTGTAAGTCAAATGCTTCTAGTGGGCCTGCAGCACTGATTGTGCCACCCACATAAGTAGCCTTTCAAATCTATCTCAGGCCTGCCACTGCAGGGCCTGTGTATGCAGTTTACTGCCACGTCTACATGGCATTTAAAACTACTTGCCAAGCTTGAAACTACCCTTTTAGTACATATAAGTCACCCCAAAGTTAGGCCTTAGATAGACCTAAGGGCAGGGTGCTGTGTAAATAAAAGGTAGGACATGTACTTTTAAGTTTTACATGTCCTAGTAGTGACATACAGCTACATTCATTTTTCACTACTGTGAGACTTACTCATCTCATAGCTTAGCATTGGGAATTCCTTACAACACTTTTAAGCTGTAATACCTGATTAGACAGAAGTAACTAAATCATGTTTAAAATCATTGGAATGGTATTGATAAATCATGTCCAGTGGTAAAGTTGGATTTGACATTACTATTTTAGAGATACCACTTTTAGAGAGTGGCCATTTTTATGTTCTTAACTTAGCTCTGTGTGCCTGCAGCATGTCTCCAATATACATCTAGACTGGGTGACAGCCACACTTTGTGCACTCCCTCTAGACAGCCACAAACACAGTATGGGTGAATGTGACAGAAAACTCATCTGCATTCACCTGCATTCTGATAGTCTTCCTGGGCAGGAAGGGGGAGAGGGAAGGGGGAGAGGGAGCTCACACTTACATCTGAATAGGCGGTGTCCTGTCCCCACAAAAAGGACTGAATACCCCCACAGATAGCTTGGCAGACAGGGCTGGGATAAAAGGGGACCTTCACACTTCAAGGAGCTGCTTTGAAGTCACCATCACTTCAAAGGCACATTTGGGTATAATTACTGGGGCTCTGACCCTACCAAATCAGTACACTACTGGACCTGGAAAGAACTCTGATAGAGTATAGATTGCTGTATTATAAGGATTGCCACTTTGCCGTGACTTCTTTGCTAAGCTGCCCTGCTGCCTGCTGATCTCTGCCCTGTTGAGGACAAGGACTGGACCCATCTCACTTTAACCCAGAGTGACTCCAAGGGCTTGCTGGCTTGCCTCCTGTTTTCTGAAGTCTCGGGGACCCAAAATACTTCCTACAATCCTGCTGGTGCTGCTGGACTTTGCCATCTGTGAGTCCTACCCTTGCCTGAGGTGCCTCCTCCAGCCTTGGGCCTTAGAAATGGGGTCTGCAGCTGTTTAGCCACAAAACAGACAAATAGTCACCTTTGAGCCAATTGGAAATTATGCATCGCCCTTTGATGCCAATGGTCAGGGTGTTCGATGACAGCGGTTTAACAGCCTGCGCCGCCCGACGACATACAATGTGGCTCGATGATGATGATGCATTGCCTGGAGCTTGACGACGATGCAGCAACCCAACTGCATGGAAAAGATAGCCGTATCCTGCCCTTAGCGTTGATGCTGTGCGCCAATCAAGGCACTTTTTCAGTGGTACCTGTGTGAGTCTCGTAGCAGGCCTGCCCTCTATTGCAGCCAGCCTGAACTTTGGATTTACCCAAGTTCTTCGCAACCCCAAGTAACCTTTTAGTGATACTGACTTCTAAGCAGTGTTTTTGCATTTATGTTTTGAAAAAAATAATATCTCGACTACAACTGTTTGGAGTTTTGTCGCTTTGGTCTTGTCTTATTCTGTGTGGAGTCTTTTTGTGGTGTTTTCATTGTGTTACTGTGTGTGTGTTGCACAAATACTTTACACCCTGCCTCTTAAGGTAAGCCTGCTCTGTACCAAGCTACCAGAGGGTGAGCACAGGGTAATTTAAATTGTGTATTTAGCTTAACCTGTCTAGGATTGTGGTGCCTCCTTGGACAGGGTGTATACCTCTGCCAACTAAAGCCCCAATTTCTAACACCATTCCAATAGTGAAGACACAGTCCATGCTTAGGCCTCCTGCGGTGTGGGACCCGTTATTGCACCGGACACAGCCCACGCTGCTGTGATCCAGGGGACTACAAGCCCCAGCCTGCCTTGCGGCCGGAACAGCCGCCAACGACCCCTGACCACGCCCAGAGGCACATATAGAGTGCTCGGGGCTCCTGCGGTGTGGGAGCCCATCGTCACGCCGGACACAGCCCACGCTGCTGCCATCCAGGGGACTACAAGCCCCAGCCTGCCTTGCAGCCAATACCACCGCCAATGACCCCTGACCGTGCCTGGAGGCGCATATAGAGTATTCGGGGCTCTTGCGGCGTGGGAGCCTGTCATCGTGCCGGACACAGCCCATGCTGTCGCCATCCAGGGGACTACAGGACCCAGCCTGCCTTGCGGCCGGAACAGCCGCAAACGACCCGTGACCGCACCTGGAGGCGCATATAGATTGCTCGGGGCTCCTGCGGCGCTGGAGCCCGTCATCGCGCCGGACACAGCCCACGCTGCTGCCGTCCCGGGGACTACAAGCCCCAGCCTGCCTTGCGGCTGGAACGGCCGCAAACGACCCCTGACCGCGTACAGAGGTGCATATAGAGTGCTCTGGGCATGGGACGTGCTTGGGCATCCCCGGGCGAAGACCGGGCCAAGGGCGGGCCCATCTGTGCCCGTCCGCGGCCGGTTGAGTCTAGGCTGGGCTCACTCTCTTGGCTGGTGGATCTGTTGGACCCTAAGGACCTGCCCAGTGGACGTTGTCTGTTCTCTTGCAGCCTTAAAGTACTTTGTTTGATTGATCCTAATCACGCGCGGTGGAGGGAGGACTGGGGGTAGTCCACAAAAGGAAATTGAAAAAGAACGCTGTGAGAGGCAGCCCTGTTGGTAAAAAAGGGCTATTGAGTGTGTTGATAGCCTAATATCAGATTGTGGGGTCTTACTTGACCCAGCAGTCTCTGGTATGGACCTGTTCTGCAAGCCTCCCGAAATTTAGTTACTAGACCTGGCTCAAGTTGTAAAAGATCTAAAAGACCTTGTCAGTAGTCTTTGTGACTCCTGGTCCATGGCCCTTTTTGAGCTACATCTTATGAAAAAACAGATGAGCCCTCCTCCCACTAGTCCAGCAGCAGTCGCGGGGAGGAGGGGATTGAGGGTGGGAAACCGTCTAGAGTGTTTCCTGTAGGGCTGTCAGAGGGGGCCACTGGACCTAGTAGGGAGGGAGATAGGAGTTTACATCCCCTACCATGTCACCAAATTGGGCAGTCGAAAACTGTGTACATGAGAGGAGCTGTGAATAGAGGAGCTGGCTTGCAATATCGCCCTAACTTGGACATAGCCATTACACCCCATTGCGCACCCTCCGTCCCTTGGGTAAAACACCCAAACCTATTAGAAATACCCCTATGGCCACTAAAAAGGCAAAAGCAAAGGTGGAATAGCTAACAGGTGTCCCTAAACTTTTATCTAACTCCAGGAGACAGGATGAGACCTCCCTAATTAATAAGAGTATCCAATGGATCCGGCATGTAAGAGGGTGCCGGTCGATCATGAGGGAGGATAATAAAGGGGCATACAGACGCCTAACCAAGGGAGGTTCTACAGATGCCATAGTACTTACATTTTTTCATCATGAATTAGCTGAAAATTTGATGGCAGTTGATCAACGCACTCACCATTTGACTAATTCTAACATCTGTATTAAACACTCACTCCCTGAGGCAATCCCACCAGCTTCCCCTCTTCCTGCCAATCTACCTGACATTAGATCATCTCCTCTATGGGAAATTGATTGACTACTGCACTCTATCTCCTGTGTAGGGAAGCAAGCATCCCCTTCGGCTCAGGAAATAAACTTCATTCCCCAAACAGTAAGCATAGTTCCTGATGACGAGTACTCACTAAACTCACTAGCTCTTAGCCCCAGTGCGCACCCAGAGGAGAGACCCCCAATAGAGAAGTCAACTAATGGGGTTGGTATTCATTGTGCACCCCCACTTTCATTACATCAAACATCCTTTATGTCATGGAACATCGCAGAGCTGAGGTCCAAAACTGTCTCTCAGAACTGGAACAAATTTATAGAGCAATATGACAACGTGGTCTGTTGCTCCAGTCTTATGTGCAGGATACCTTAATTTTCATAACCCTGCTATTACTGGAAGTAAGGGGTGTCCTTTAGGGGGGCTAATGACATGGATTCGCCAAAGGTATTGGCCTCTCAATTCAGGAGCTCCCCTCAGGTAACCCTGATATCCTAGCCATTCAACTGTTGTGCAGTCCCTCTAGCATCCTTGACATTTATAACATATATGCGAGAGGGGCTAGAGGCGTGAGGAAGTCTAATACTGTAGAGGCCCGAGATGTGCTCCTAGGTGCATGATCAGGCAAATCCTCAGTCATAATTGCAGGTGATTTTAATACCACCTTTGAGCCGTTGGACTGGGATGACAGTGACCTCTCAGAGGACGAGGATGCCTTCTGGGGTATTCCTAAATTGGAGTTAGTCCCAAGAAAACATTGGACAGAAGCAGGATTGGAACTAAAGACAGTCTGCTTAGAAAGAGGCCTTGAGGCGGCGAAAGGTAGAAACACTTCGGACAGAATAGGGGCCAACACATTTAATAATGGTTTCCATACTAGTCAAATTGATTATCTCCTCAGAGACTTAACCTTATGGCATACCCTAACTGATATGGATGTTTTAGAACGAGATGAGAGTGACCATAGCCCACTCTCCTTGATTTTTTCTTTTCTGCCATTTGATGAATCTGACCGTCCAGCTAATTTAGCGTCCACTAGAGACTTAATGGTCAGTAATGACATGAGGAGACTCAAATGGTCTAAAATAAGTAGTGATCAGGAGGCATTGCCCATTATCAGTAGGGATGTTGATGAGGCTATTGCTGTACTAGAGACCCTTTGTGTTAGTGGATCACTGACATAATATAGAATGACAAAATATAGACTTACCAAAATATAGTCACCAAAATATAGAATGCCAAAATATCGAATTCCTATCTACAAACAGGTAAGTACAAAAATATCGAATCCAAAATATAGTCTGTAAAAAATATAGTCAGTCAAAATATCGAATTTTTTAAAATGTCTTAAAAGTAATTTAGAATTAATGAAAAAATAAATATAATTAACTAAAACATACTTAAAAATACTCAAATAACCTTAAAATTAAGATATAATTAATTTAAGTTATTAATAAAAAATGTACAATATTTTACCGTAGGATAGCAGGAGGGTAACATTTAATATTACCACTCCAGTGAGTGCAACAGTAGGGAAAGCGTTGGATAGCGTAGGGGTAAAAAATACTATTCCCACTCCAGAGAGTGCAACAGTAGGGAAAGCTTTGGATAGCGTAGGGGTAAAAATTACTATTCCCACTCCAGAGAGTGCAACAGTAGGGAAAGCGTTGGATAGCGGGAGGGTAAAAATTACTATTCCAACTCCAGAGCGTGCAACAGTAGGGAAAGCGTTGGATAGCGTAGGGGTAAAAATTACTATTCCCACTCCAGTGAGTGCAACAGTAGGGAAAGCGTTGAATAGCATAAGGGTACAAATTACTATTCCCACTCCAGAGAGTGCAACAGTAGGGAAAGCGTTGGATAGCGGGAGGGTAAAAATTACTATTCCAACTCCAGAGCGTGCAACAGTAGGGAAAGCGTTGGATAGCGTAGGGGTAAAAATTACTATTCCCACTCCAGAGAGTGCAACAGTAGGGAAAGCGTTGGATATTGGAAGGGTAACAATTACTATTTCCACTCCAGAGAGTACAACAGTAGGGAAAGCATCGGATAGCGTAGGGGTAAAAATTACTATTCCCACTCCAGAGAGTGCAACAGTAGGGAAAGCGTTGGATAGCGTAGGGGTAAAAAATACTATTCCCACTCCAGAGAGTGCAACAGTAGGGAAAGCGTTGGATAGCGGGAGTGTGAAAATTAGTATTCCCACTCCAGATAGTGCAACAGTAGGGAAAGCTTTGGATAGCGTACGGGTAAAAATTACTATTCCCACTCCAGAGAGAGCAACAGTAGGGAAAGCGTTGGATAGCGTAGGGGTAAAAAATACTATTCCCACTCCAGAGAGTGCAACAGTAGGGAAAGCGTTGGATAGCGGGAGGGTGAAAATTACTATTCCCACTCCAGTGAGTTTAACAGTAGGGAAAGTAATGATTTAATATATTATTAAAAATAAATTAAATATCAATACCAATAAAACATTAATTGAAATTAATAACCAATTTAATATGATGTAATAATTAATTAGAAATACAACTACATATTAGTTATTAAAAATTAATAACCCATTCATAATTATTTAACAACGAATTAATTTCAATAACAAAAACTAATTAATAATAAAAATTAATACCAATTAAAAATTAACAGTAAATTAATTATCAATACACAAAAAGTATTTTTAATATGTAATTAATTACAATTACATTACTTCCCACCCTATTCCCCTATAAACCCACATCCCACTACAGAAAATACATTAATACAATTATCACAATTATCAAAGATTTAATTAATACAAAATATTTACCAATTAATAAAAATTAATTGCCACATAATAGAAATGAATTACCAATTAAAAATTAATTAACAATAAATTTAAAATCAATACCAATAAATGAAAACAATTATTTACTTAATTACAATTAAATTACTTCCCACCCTATCCCCCTATAAACCCACAACCCGGTACAGAAAATAAATTTAGAAAATTAACATAATTAACAATAATCAATTAATACAAATTAATTTGCAATTAATACAAATTAATTACCAATTAAAAAATAACAATAAATTCAAAATGAATACCAATAAATAAATAAAAATATTTAATTAATTACAATTAAATTACTTCCCACCCTATTCCCCTATAAACCCACAACCCGCTACAGAACTAGAAAGCAAAATTTAATTAAAAATTATTAATAATTGCTAAAAATTAATATTTAATTTAATATAATTAAATTACTTCTCAACCTATTCCCCTATAAACCCACAACCCGCCACAGAATTAAATTACGCAAAAATTAAATAACATAAAATTCATTACTTAAAATACATTAAACATACATTACAAAAATTAATATACACTTTTCACACATATACAAACATACAAAACACTTTAAAAAAATTGATATTAATAAAAAATCGATATATTTAATGCCTATATTGAATACTTCGATATTTTGACTTCTATATTTTGAAAATCGATATTACTTACCTTAAATTCGATATTTTTAACCACTATATTGTGTCCATTCGATATTTTGTCCATTCTATATTTTTACTTCGATATTATGTCCATTCTATATTTTGGAATCGATATTATGACTGTTTACCGCTTCGGCGGAAGGTGAACCTGGTAGCAAGGGTGCTAGATTATATTCGGTCGGTACGGTTTTTGATCTGATGCACCAAACCCACTTTAGGTATTTGACTAAGGGTATAGCATAACAAAGTGAGGAGTCAGTCCTCAGAATTCTTAAGGCTTCGCTGCTTTGCCTGGTGCCCAATTTCTTACACATAGGCACTAGCCAAATCTTTCATGGGGTAGCCTAGGTGGGACATACAAAGAGAACATGTTGGTACGTTTCTGGTTGTTCGGCACAATATGGGCACTTGTTATCTCCCGCTTCTGACCAATTTGCAGTTTAGGTTTTTTATAGGTAGCGTACCGCCTATAAATTGGAAGTAGAGTTTACGATCTTGGAGATGGTATCCCAGTATGGTTCAAAATGGTTTAACTAGCAGAAACCTCCCTGTCAACATTGAACTGTCAATCTACTACAGTTTTGACCCACCATGTCCCAGTATTTACTCTTCAATACAGCTTTCGCTGGACTCATCCACAAATTATTGAGGCTCATTAAAGACAATGTCCCCTTGATATCTCTAAGCCAGCTTATTTTATGGTGGCAATCAGCATCTAGAACATCCCTTAGTCCTCTTGCGGAGGTGGCTAGCTCGGGTGTAACCCAAATTCTACACCAGTATAGTAAGGGGCGAAGCCTCGCTATGTCTGCTACAGAGTGACTTCCCATGTTATTAAGCAATGGGAGGGAGGGTGTGCTTTTAGGGAGGCTGGAGATTGCACTAAAGAACTTATTTTCAGTAATGGTTAACTGTGCAAGATTTCCGAATCCCCACAGTTCCGAACCATATAAAACTGAGCTAATCACCGTAGCATTATAAATCTGTAACACAGGACTTACAGGTTTGGTCAGAGATGGAAAAAATTATTTACTTAAGGCGCCTGCTAGTTGCCTATGTTTTAGTGCCATCTTACCAATATGGGGACTCCATTTCATTCTTTTCTCCATGGTGATGCCTAGGTACGTAAACACATCTACCTCCTCTTATCCCACACACTCCATAGTGATTTTCCCCGTGTATGATCGGTGTTTATTAAAAGTTTTGTTTTGTTGGCGTTAATCTTAAGCCACCATATATCACTCAACAGAGACACCCTCCTTAGAATGTCCTCACAGTGGATCTGGTTCTCACAACTGACTAAACGTGTCCTAGATCACAGCTTAAATGAAACAACTTGGTATTGTGACTGCTGGTCGACCCTCCCATCAGTGTACAGGAGAATATCAGAGAAGGGGAGGAAAGGAGAGAAAAAGGTGAGAGAAAGTTGGCAGTGCCTCACGGGAGTAACACCAAGGGAGGTTTACAAGCTGGTACTCGCCTGCATCCTCAGGTTCTCATCATTAGCATCTGCCAACTATCAAAAATAAAGAGTGGATGGTGCAGAATAAGAAAAAGAAAAACCAAAAACTTTCAAGACTCTTGGGAGTACGACAATATTATAAACCTTTCGCAAGGGACCAGACAAAAGAGTTGCAAAGCATTATTTCGGGGATTCAATCTTTACTTGAACCCTTATCCCAGCTCTCAGATTTCTTCCTAAGAGAATGCGTCGTATCGCAACCATCTTACATACAGGATACCACGGATATCTTAAGACATCTGGATACCGTGGTATATGATCCTAATCATCAATTTTTGGTGACCATTGAGTCATTGTACACCAGCATCCCCCAGGAGGCAACGCTGGTGGCAGTAGCCCGCGCCCTGGGAGGATGCAAATGGTTTTATGACACGTCCCAGACCTTTGTGTTGCAATGCATTGAGATTGCATTAACACGCAACTTCTTTGCCTATAAAGATCAGCTATACCTCCAGGTCTCCGGGACTTCAATGGTGGCTACTTTTGCCCCCAGTCTGGCCTGCATTTATGTAAGCCAGTTTGAGTCCAACTACATCAATCATTCCACCAATCTCTTCCAGAGGAACATTGTCCTCTGGAAGAGATATATTGATGATGTCCAGTGTATCTGGAAGGGCACGGAAGGGGAATTACATGATTTCCTTCCCTTGTTGAACACCTTGGAACAATGTCTGAAGTTCACGTGGACTATGAACAGACACACTGCTACATATCTGGACTTAGATATCCAGGCCATGGATAACAGACTGATGATGAGTGTACATCAAAAGCCCACCGATAAAAACTCGCTACTCCATTATAGATCCTATCATCCTAGGGCGTTGCGATATAATTTACCGGTGGGTCAATTCCTGTGATATCGTAGTAATTGTACGTCCGCGCCAAGCTATGTGGAACAAACAGAAGAGCTATCAAGAAAACTGGTGAATCGTGCGTATCCTCATAAGGTTATTAAACAAGCGAGGAACAGGGCACTTAACACACCTAGGAATGCTCTTTTGGAAAGCAATGAAAAACCGTGCAATGATTGTATCCCAGTGGTAACGACTTTTGGTCCCTGCTCCACTAAGATCAGGCAGATAATTAGAAAACACTGGCATCTGCTGAGTACTGCATCCATGAAAATGCCTCAACCAAGGTTTTCTTTTAAACGGTCCACTAATCTTCGGGACTGGTTGGTGCATACACGCCCAGTGCTGGAATCCAGGGAGTCGGGAGTTCACCAGGGCATTACCCCTGTGGGGCTTGCACAGTGTGTGCACTTACAACAGCTAACAAAACTGTGACCCCAGCACATGGGAAGATGTGGCATCTAAATAGGTGAAGTAATTGCAATACGACCAACGTTATTTACAGAATTACATGTCCCTGCGACCTGCACTACATTGGCCTTAGAACTAGGAAAATCAAGATCAGAGTGCAGGAGCACATCAGCACCTTGAAGGCAGGCAAACTTGCAACTAAACTGGTCCTGTATTGAGTTGCATTAATTGAGTGGTGGGCGACCTTTCTGATTCTTACCCCTTTGGCTCCTAGTTGTTCTTAGTTAATCTTAAGCCCTCTGATGTTACAAAAATCTTCAACCAAGGCCAATGCACGCTGTAATCCACTGAGCGTCTTGGAAATAATAAGGGTGTCATTGGCAAACATAAGAATTAGTACCTTAGAGCCAGCAAGGGTGGGTGTGTCAGTGGGTGTTTGGGCTAAGAATTTAGCAGCCTCATTAAAAAAAAGAGAGAACAACGTGGGAGACAGGATGCACCCTTAGTGCACTCCCTTATCAACCTTAAATGGGTCAGTGATTTCCCCCTGTGCGCCCCACCGTATATGAGCAAAATTGCTCTCATGCAGGCACACTAAGAAAACCAGCAAATTAACTGGCATGCAAGATCCCGCAGCAGTTCCCACAATTTATTACGGAAAACTAAATCAAAAGTCGATTTTAAATCGACAAAACCTGCGTACATACTGCCTTTACCTAGCACCACTGTCCGCCAGTATATCACAAAAAATCTAAAAACATGGTCTACTGTGCTGATTTTGGCCCGAAAACCAGCCTGATGAGAAGTTAGGATACCATTATCATCGATCCCTTCCTGAACCTTTCCCAAGGAATGGCGTGCTACCACCTTTTTGATCGAATCAATAAGGCTGATGGGCTGATAATTTGCAGGCTGTGATCTATCCCCCTTCTTGTAGACTGGTACAATCTCACCCTCCTTCCACGAATCAGGAATAGGGGTACCCTGAGCCAGACCGTTTACTAACAATGTTATATACGTGCACAAATTTTCCCTATCATATTAAAATAGTCTGCAGGAATACTATCTATACCCGGGGCTCTTCCCCCCATGATGGCATGTAGAGCAACCATTACTTCAGAGTGTTCAAATACTAGGCTTGTCTGATGGCTAGGTACCTTCAGTGCAGGTTCAGGGATCCCCATCACCTCCTTCCTCGCCGGAAGGACACAGAGAGTCCGCCTCCCCCCGTTCAGATCGGAGGCCACCGAAGTCATCTGCGGCGTTCCTCAAGGCTCCTCGCTCAGCCCAACACTCTTCAATGTCTACATGAGCCCCCTCGCAGCCATCGCACGCCAGCACAACCTCAACATCATCTCCTACGCCGACGACACCCAGCTGATCCTCTCCCTCACCAACGACCCGCCACCGCCAGAGCCAACCTACACGAAGGGATGACAGACGTTGCCAAGTGGATGATGAACAGTCGCCTGAAACTGAACTCGGACAAGACGGAAGTCCTCATCCTGGGATCTTCACCCTCCGCCTGGGATGACTCCTGGTGGCCCCCCGCCCTGGGCAGCGCACCCAAACCCACATACCATGCACGCAACCTGGGCTTCATCCTGGACTCCTCCCTCTCCATGACCAGACAAGTCAACGCCGTCTCCTCGTCGTGCTTCAACATCCTGCGCATGCTACGTAAGATCTTCCGATGGATCCCCACCGAGACCAGGAAGACGGTCACCCAGGCCCTCGTCACCAGCCGTCTGGACTACGGCAACTCCCTCTACGCCGGAACCACCGCCAAACTCCAGAAGAGACTCCAGCGGATCCAGAACACCTCAGCACGACTCATCCTGGACATCCCCCGCCGCAGCCACATCTCCGGACACCTGAGAGACCTGCACTGGCTCCCGGTCAACAAGAGAATCACCTTCCGGCTCCTCACCCACGCACACAAAGCCCTACACAACCAAGGCCCAGGATACCTCAACAGCCGCCTCAACTTCTACGCTCCCAAACGCCAGCTTCGATCGACCAGCCACGCCCTCGCCGCCGTCCCTCGCATCCGTAGAGCCACCACAGGAGGAAGGTCCTTCTCCTACCTGGCCACCAAGACTTGGAACTCCCTTCCGACCCACCTACGCCTGACCCAAGACCACCTCGCCTTCAGGAAGCAACTCAAGACCTGGCTGTTCGAGCAGTAGCGGACCCCCCCCCAGCGCCTTGAGACCCTCCGGGTGAGTAGTGCGCTATATAAATGCTTTGATTGATTGATTGATTGATGACATCTAATGAGTACTATTGGGAAAAATATTTAACCCATTGTTCGGGGGCTACATGATTTTCTGGTGGAGGAGGATGTACCCCACTACCCCATTTTACAAGAGTCAAAAAATGTTGCAGGTTGCTTCTTGTGTATGTTGACTTCAATTCCTGCCACCTTATCTCATCCCACTCTCTTTGAGCTTTACTCTGTGCAGTTCTATATGCATTCCTAGCTTCCCAAATAGAATTAAAATTGCGTGTTCTGATAGCTACCCCTAGGGATTTACAAGCAACACTGCATTCTTTGTTATATCAGGATTGTTGATTTTGTTTGAACAAGTTTCTATTACTACATGGTTTCAAAAAATTGGTCTGTACTTTGTGAAATAGTGAGGCGTGGATGGTAGTAGTGAGGCCTATTGGTTAAGCACTAACACGGTAAACAGTCATAATATCGATTCCAAAATATAGAATGGACATAATATCGAAGTAAAAATATAGAATGGACAAAATATCGAATGGACACAATATAGTGGTTAAAAATATCGAATTTAAGGTAAGTAATATCGATTTTCAAAATATAGAAGTCAAAATATCGAAGTATACATTATAGGCATTAAATATATCGATTTTTTAATAATATCAATTTTTTTGAGTGTTTTGTATGTTTGTATATGTGTGAAAAGTGTATATTAATTTTTGTAATGTATGTTTAATGTATTTTAAGTAATGAATGTTATGTTATTTAATTTTTGCGTAATTTAATTCTGTGGCGGGTTGTGGGTTTATAGGGGAATAGGTTGAGAAGTAATTTAATTATATTAAATTAAATATGAATTTTTAGCAATTATTAATACTTTTTAATTAAATTTTGCTTTCTAGTTCTGTAGCGGGTTGTGGGTTTATAGGGGAATAGGGTGGGAAGTAATTTAATTGTAATTAATTAAATATTTTTATTTATTTATTGGTATTCATTTTGAATTTATTGTTATTTTTTAATTGGTAATTAATTTGTATTAATTGCAAAATAATTTGTATTAATTGATTATTGTTAATTATGTTAATTTTCTAAATTTATTTTCTGTACCGGGTTGTGGGTTTATAGGGGGATAGGGTGGGAAGTAATTTAATTGTAATTAAGTAAATAATTGTTTTCATTTATTGGTATTGATTTTAAATTTATTGTTAAATAATTTTTAATTGGTAATTAATTTCTATTAATTGGCAATTAATTTTTATTAATTGGTAAATATTTTGTATTAATTAAATATTTGATAATTATGATAATTGTATTAATGTATTTTCTGTAGTGGGATGTGGGTTTATAGGGAAATAGGGTGGGAAGTAATGTAATTGTAATTAATTACATATTAAAAATACTTTTTGTGTATTGATAATTAATTTACTGTTAATTTTTAATTGGTATTAATTGTTATTATTAATTAGTTTTTGTTATTGAAAATTAATTAGTTGTTAAATAATTATGAATGGGTTATTAATTTTTAATAACTAATATGTAGTTGTATTTCTAATAAATTATTACATCATATTAAATTGGTTATTAATTTCAATTAATGTTTTATTGGTATTGATATTTAATTTATTTTTAATAATATATTAAATCATTACTTTCCCTACTGTTAAACTCACTGGAGTGGGAATAGTAATTTTCACCCTCCCGCTATCCAACGCTTTCCCTACTGTTGCACTCTCTGGAGTGGGAATAGTATTTTTTACCCCTACGCTATCCAACGCTTTCCCTACTGTTGCACTCTCTGGAGTGGGAATAGTAATTTTTACCCTTACGCTATCCAAAGCTTTCCCTACTGTTGCACTATCTGGAGTGGGAATAGTAATTTTCACACTCCCGCTATCCAACGCTTTCCCTACTGTTGCACTCTCTGGAGTGGGAATAGTATTTTTTACCCCTACGCTATCTAACGCTTTCCCTACTGTTGCACTCTCTGGAGTGGGAATAGTAATTTTTACCCCTACGCTATCCGATGCTTTCCCTACTGTTGTACTCTCTGGAGTGGAAATAGTAATTTTTACCCTTCCAATATCCAACGCTTTCCCTACTGTTGCACTCTCTGGAGTGGGAATAGTAATTTATACCCCTACGCTATCCAACGCTTTCCCTACTGTTGCACGCTCTGGAGTTGGAATAGTGATTTTTACCCTCCTGCTATCCAACGCTTTCCCTACTGTTGCACTCTCTGGAGTGGGAATAGTAATTTTTACCCTTATGCTATTCAACGCTTTCCCTACTGTTGCACTCACTGGAGTGGGAATAGTATTTTTTACCCCTACGCTATCCAACGCTTTCCCTACTCTTGCACTCTCTGGAGTGGGAATAGTAATTTTTACCCCTACGCTATCCAAAGCTTTCCCTACTGTTGCACTCTCTGGAGTGGGAATAGTATTTTTTACCCCTACGCTATCCAACGCTTTCCCTACCGTTGCACTCACTGGAGTGGGAATAGTATTTTTTACCCCTACGCTATCCAACGCTTTCCCTACTGTTGCACTCACTGGAGTGGTAATATTAAATGTTACCCTCCTGCTATCCTACGGTAAAATATTGTACATTTTTTATTAATAACTTAAATAAATTATATCTTAATTTTAAGGTTATTTGAGTATTTTTAAGTATGTTTTAGTTAATTATATTTATTTTTTCATTAATTTTAAATTACTTTTAAGACATTTAAAAAAAATCGATATTTTGACTGACTATATTTTTTACAGACTATATTTTGGTTTCGATATTTTTGTACTTACCTGTTTGTAGATAGGAATTAGATCTTTTGGCATTCTATATTTTGGTGACTATATTTTGGTAAGTCTATATTTTGTCATTCTATATTATGTCAGTGATCCCGCTGAAGCATCAATTTGATCTTTGTATTGTGTCATTGAACCTCACTGTGTATAATCTTTTATTACTTGCATTTTAAATCTGTTTAATATCCTTTTAACCTTTTATCTTTATCAGGTATGGAGTTTTATTAAATGTTGATTGTATTGACCTGATATATTTTATAGGTTACCTTTTAATTGGTTAACCTTGCGTCTTGAGATTTGTGTTCCCCTGAGTTGTGGTATTTTACTACATTATGCATCATGTTTGTACTGTATAGTGTATGATATTTGAATTCTGTGGCGATACCATTGATGAAATTGCTTACTTTGAAATCCTCTAAGATGCAATGATTTTTTTGTTGTTGCTTTAACCACTGTAAATATTGATTTGTAAGATCAATTTATTAGTTATATTATGTATACTGTGTTGCTTTTTGAAGTGAAGTGAAAAAGGGTAATAAAGAGCCAGGGAATGTTTCTCTTTAACTAAACACTTTTTAAAATATTTAAACACTTTGGTTCTGAAAGGAAGAAAATACAAATGAAATAATATGTTGTTTGTCTGCCTGGTGCAGCAACTCATCCTCCATTGGTGTCTCCATGCATCACTACATAACAGAACATGCCAGTCAGACAGCAACTCTCCTTTCATACCACAGCAGAGTTCATAATGCACAGGCACACAACCACAGCCTACCTGCCCACCAGTGTATATCCACCCACTTAGCTGGTGCTGGTGCTTCAGATGGAGCTTAGCAAGGGTAATTCTGTGGCAAATTGTGTTCATGTGACTACGGGCATCATGCAGTTGGAGAGCAGGGAAGATATGTGTGCAGTTGATTTAGTATCAAAGTAGAAAAGCCCTGCATACCACAGCACATCCAATATGGCATGGTGCAGTTTGTTCCGTACCATGTGAAACACCCACCTCGTATTGCTGTGTGCCACCAGTGTGATTTGTGGTCTCCTGCATAGTGCGGCCTTCTATGGTGTGGTACAAGAGTATAATTGAGAGTGATCACGGCTCAGTTTAAATTGCATAATAATCATGGACACTCAGGGCAACGCAGAGAAGACAATGCGTGACACTTAGAAAAGCTGCCTGGTCGGCTACACGGGGGCAAGATGGCCGCTACAGCGCTGTAGAGTGAAGTCGCACATAACTCTCTCTCCTGCCTTCACAATGAGATGTTGGTAGCTTGAATGCAGTGATGCTGGTATTGGACGGGCTGATTCAGATTATTGCAGGTGGTGGCATTGGTGGAGGACGGCTCAGACAAGTATCTCTAGCGGCTCTACAAGGCTGGAGAATATACTGGAGGAGCATAGTCAGAGTCCTCATAATACCTGCTGCGATGTCACAACGTAATAAGAATGATAGAGATAAGGATAAGGAGAAACCTCCAACTACAGCCAGTACGAACAAAGGTACAGCACTGCGAGACGGATCAGCTTCAGCTTTAGGAGCTACACCTAAGATAATATCGGCGAGCAAGAAACAGGTACCTGCAGCCGCCTTACTGACAAAGGCTCAACAAAAGAAAGCCGAGAGAGCCGAGAAGAAATTTGAGACACCGGAGACAAGGCTCAGCACGGCCAAAACACAGAAAGAGATGCAGCCGATCGGTGCTTCATATGCGAAGGAGAAGGAGGCACATAGATCACAACGGGCGAACCCCCCCCCTAAGGATGTATCCGCCATGAGGCAGCCTACCTTAACCGAGTCCTTTTCCACCAAACCAGCCCCCGGTCCTCAGACTCAGACTCTAAACGAGGGAACAGCCGGCAGCAGGAGTCATTCAGCCGCGCTAAACGCGGAAATGATGAAAGACGTCCTCGAGGACGCAAGCGGTACAGTTGCCGAGCAACCGGCGGAGCCTCTCCATTCTACTACGCATCACGCGGGGACTGCCGGCTTCACAGAAAAGGGGAGCTCTACAAACACGGTGAGCGGGAGAGAACCCGGGGTGGATCAGGATGATTTGGGGGCACTCGAGAGGCAGAATAATACCCAAATGTTGGATGCCTTACTGTCAGTTGAGGCCGGGCTTAATACTGACACTAATCCACCTCAGACACCAAAATGGGGGAGCTTGACAAGCTTAGACTCGGAGCAGGAGCAGGAGCGGGCTGAGAACAAAGGTGCTAGAGGGGGCTCGCCCAAGTTCTATTCCGTCAATGAAGGGTCAGACTCCACTGATATAAGTGAACATGTGGGGGGAAGTTCAACGGATGATACCACCGGCTCAGACACAAGCAGAGGCTCAAGGGACATAAGTACGCAAAAGAAAAAGAAACCGGGGGCGAGAAGGAACAGAGGGGGGTCCCCGGGCAGTAGGAACACAAAATTATCATGGGATTATTCAGCCACCTCAGGGATATATCAAGAAGCTGGACAAGGAGATGGGGCCGGAGGAGGGGCAGCAGCAAGAACTACACCCCAGAATGTAACAATGGAGATGATGTTTGGCACATTAAAACAGATACAGTCTGAGGCCAGGGTGGAAAGTCGGAGAGCAAGGCGTGACACAAAGAAAATTCAGGCGTCACTCAGAAAGTTAAACAGGAAGTACGAAGAGGTCGAGGAGAGGGTGTCACATGTGGAACAGAGAACGGGGAGAATGGAAGATGAGATAACGGACTCGCAGGACTTCAAAAATAAGCAAGGGAAGATAGTGGAAGATCTTCAATGGAAGATCGAAGACTTTGAAAACCGTCAAAAACGGAATAATGTGAGACTCCTTGGCCTAGAGGAAGGGGTGGAGGGGCAAGATCCGAGAGGGTATGTCATCAAACTCTTGAAAGGGGGCCGTCCCTGAGTCCCAGTGGCAGTGGGAGTCGGAAGTCCAAAGAGCCCATAGATTCCCACTTACAATGAAGAAAAATCAAGGGGGTCAACAGAATGTACTACCTAGGGTGATGCTTGTGTTCTTAGGGAATTTTCTTGCAAGACAGGAGGTCATGGACAGAGCCAGACCAGACTCTAGGAAAACATATGATGGGGTTACATTGTTTGCCAGGCCTGACTTCTGTCATGTTACGGTTGAGAGAAGATGGAAGTTAAGGCAACTGATCTCCCCCTTTCATAAACAAGGTGCAGAGGCATATTTACTGTATCCAGCGAGATTAAAGATTATCAATAGGGGGCAGATCAGGATGTTTTTTTGGGAAATTAAAGCAGGGGAATTCCTAGCAGAACTTACGGAACAGCGTAGAGGGAGGAATAACAGAGGGAGAAGCCCACCAAAAACACCATAGGATTCATATAGACTACCACATCAAAAAAATGACTAGATAAGATGGTAGGCAAGGGTAGGAGAGAGAGGCGACACTGCAGCCTATAGAGGCCACATATAGGTCACAATTGACCTATTTGCCTGTAGAAGGGGGGGTGGGAACTCAGAGGGAGGGGGGAAGAGTGGGGGGGGTGAGAGGGAGGGTCGGGGGGTGGATACATGGTTGGTGAATACAACACGCAAAGAGGAACTACACAGACATAACGTTTTTGGGGTAAGAGCACCACACGCAGGAGATAATGAGAAGACAATTTGGTATAACAGGAAGGAAAGGCAAAATATTTTGCGATGACATTAAGGATTGCCTCTATAAATATCTGTGGTCTAAACAACGGGGGAAAAAGACAGAAAGTGTCTGCTATGTTAAGAATGCTGAAATTAGACTTAATTTGTCTCCAAGAGACGCACATAGAGGGAAACAATAATAAATTGTTTGAACAAATGGGTTTTGAGGTATTAGCCTATACCAGACAAGAAACTAAGACCAGGGGGGGTAGCCATATTAGCCAAAAAAGGGGCCTTCAAAACGAAGAGGAAAAAAGAGGATCAGAGGGGGAGATGGGTTATGATCGAGGGAGAAACAAAGGCAGGATGTTATACTATCGTTTCTGTCTACGGCTCCACAGATGATGACCCAGAGGTTTTTGAATTTTTAGATCAGGACCTATCTCTGTGGCCCGAACCGATCATATGTTGTGGGGATCTGAATATTAATGGTTTGATGGGCTTGGGCTTGGGTATGACGGGAGGAGGGATGTATGTAGGGAGGAAGAAGAGGGTTTGTAAAGCTGTATGTAATCTTATGAGTCATAATGCATTAGTTGATGTATGGGCTCAGAAACACCCACTTGGGACGGGCGGTACATATTATTCGGCACCACACAGGTTGGTTGTCAGATTAGACTACTTTCTGATCTCCATCTCTCTGGTAGGTGGCAGTCAACTAGAGAGGCTACCTAGGATATTATCGGACCACAATCCGCTTGTGCTAACACTCCCACAGGTTATTGCGGGGGAAAGAAAGTCTTACAACTGGACTTTTGAGAGAGGGCTCCTAAAAGATGAAAATTTTGTGAACAGAATGAGAATCTGGATTAGTCAATTTTGGGAGATTAACAGAGGTTCAGCTGCAACTGGCACGGTCTGTTATGCCTTTAAGGCGGGCGTTAGGGGGGAAACCCTCTGCTATACGCTCCAAAGGACTAAGAAGGAGAAAGCCGAAATGGATATAAGGATAAGGGATTTAACGGATCTAGAAGACCGCCTAATACTAGCCATCATTAATCGAGACCCTTTGGAAGACTTGCTGTTAAATATAGAGCTGAAGAAGGCAGAGGCAAGCGAAAGCTTAGTTAGAAGAACTGCGGCCAATTACTTAGCTAAAAGAGAGAAAAGTTATGAGTATAATGAGAGAATTGGGCATCTTCTGGCGATTCGGACTAGACAGAACTTAGCGGCAGGGGAAATCAAGGAAATAAAGAATGAGGCGGTAGCTGTAGTAAACAAGGTAACAGATATACAGGATGTTTTTAGGAAATTTTACATTACGCTGTACGAACAGTCCCTAAGTAATACAAAACTGGAGACTACGGAGTATTTACACACTATAATACATCCAGTGCTACAAGATGAGGAGAAAGAAAAACTAGATCTCATATTCACAGTACAAGAAGTACAGGGGGCGGTGAACAACCTCCCCTCCGGGAAATCTACAGGTCCAGACCAAATTCCAGCAGAGTTTTACAAAACATTTTGGGATACACTGGGGAAGGATATGCACGAAACTCTTATTCAGGCACAGAGAGGAAAATCAGTTCCACAATCCTGGGCAGGAGCCGATATTATCGTAATCTTAAAGAAAAGCAAACCCACGCTAGAACCTGGGTCTTACCGTCCGATAATGCTTATGAACGCGGATGCAAAAATGTATTCTAAAACACTCGCACATAGGTTAAGTAGGGTTATAGAGCACTTAGTTAGCACATCACAGCACGGGTTTATCCCAGGGAAGGGAACCACACAGCACACGAGGCAAAAAAATCACTATTTTGGATGCCATGGGGGTTGCAGGAGACCCTGTCGCAGCTGTATTTCTGGATGCGGAGAAGGCCTTCGACAGGGTCTCCTGGGACTACTTATGGGAGGTAATGGAGTGGTTTGGGATTGGCAGCGGGTATATTAGGGCAATCCAGGCACTGTACTCAGACCCTACTGCTAGAATAAGAATCAATAAAGGATACACTGAGGCAGTACAGATAAAGCGTGGGACACGGCAGGGTTGCCCTGCATCCCCGCTGCTCTTCGCCCTGTATATTGACCCTATATTACGAAGACTGGAAAAAAACAATAGGATTTCTCCAATAAAGTTATATGATATAAGCTATAAAGTATTCGCGTATGCGGATGATGTGGCCATTATTACAAATAAACCAGATACAGCTCTCCCTGAGATAGAGAGAGAAGCATCAAACTTTGGGGCAATCTCAGGTTATCGAATTAATAGAGAGAAAACCCAAATAGTACAGAATAGCCACATGTTGTTTCAAGACACTAGAGTGGTCAAGGAAGGAACATACCTAGGAATAAAAGTCACTGCAGATCTTGACAACCTGGTGGACCTTAATATCAGACCCCTAGTAAACAAAGTAAAGGAGAATACAGAAAGGATTCACAAATTACACTTGACGTTGATGGGGCGTATAAATGTGGTGAAAATGATTACATTTCCAAAGTTTTTGTATTTGTTTAGAGCTATTCCGCTATATTTTGATCATATATGGTTTAACAAAACAGAAGCTATAGTAAACAAATTTATTTGGGCACACGGTAAGACCAGAAGAGCATATCGGCATCTTACACTTCCAAGGGAAAGAGGGGGATGGGGGGCACCTGACTTTAGGTTTTTCTATTGGGCTGTAGCTATGCAGTATTTTCAGGGATTAATCGGCAGTGGCGGCACAGAACAGGTGATGACACACAAGGGTTCACCAACGTCTATACTGCATTGTTGGGCGATGGGGCTGCAAACAGATTTCTGAACACAATTGATTTCAGTTACTTCAAACATACAAGATTTAAAACGTTACAAGCTGCTTATACCATCTGGAAGGTGATCTCAAAGAAAATAGGCTTGGGAAGACACAATAGCTACACACGGTTGTATACTAACAGATCTTTACCTGGAGATATTTTCAGGGACTCAGTGATGAGGGACTGGGATAATAAAGGGATCAAGAAGATTGGGAACCTTTTCGATCAACAGGGTGGAATCCTGCAGTTCCACGAGATCCAAAGTAAATTTAAGGTAGCAAACAATAGCTTTTTTAAATATCTCCAGATTAGAAGTTATCTCTCAAATAAACACTGTGGGGCTCTGGGTTTTGGTACTTGCCGTATAATGGATTATATAGAGCATAGTACTCACTGTACAATCCGATACTTATATGCAGAACTGGGTATATACAAAAGTGACGATAGGGATAAATATGCCAGGAAGTGGACGGAAAAAATCGATCTACAACCAGAGGGTTTCCACTTATCCCTAGACTTGGGCCGCACAGTCTTATGTTCTGCGACTCTACAGTCACAGCACTATAAGACCCTGTACTTGCTCTATCATACCCCGGCCAGGATTGCACAATGGGGAGGCACTTCAGGAATAAAATGTCCACGGTGTGATTCGACCGATGCATTTATCAAAAAAAGGGGAGAGTGATCAATAGATCAACGGACACTGATTACCACTTAAGAGGGTGGAAGGTCCAGTTACAGCAAGTGCCCGTATCTAGTACAAGTAATTCAACAAGAGAAATGCTGAACTGTTCCTGAGAGAAGGGGAAAATTAGGTAAAGCTGGCGTGACCGAAGGTGTGAGTATTACACCTTTGGGCATCCATTTTGTTGGATGTATTTGCCACACACACCCAGAAGGGTGTCATGCTTCATCATCGGCGGTTGCTCCTCGTCGGGGGGGCGGTGCAATCCCCGACGGGCTCACCTCAAAGAGGGGCACTTTGGCGGAGATCTTTTGTATCCAACTGCCCTGTGGTGAAGTGCGGGTGTATGGGCAGGATAGCAGGTAAGCCTGGTGTGATGATTAAAATGCAGCAAGGGGTGCCGGAAACTACTTTATTCTGGAGGTCCCCCTACTACAATTAAAACCGTGAAAAAAGCTCGCTCGGTGTCACCTCGTTAGGTAGAGTGACCCTAGACGAGTCTCGAAGAACAAATGGTCAACATGTTTCTCGCAATTGGGTAAATCACCTGCGATTCATCAGGACCTTATCGGAGTGAAAAAATAATAAAAGAACTCAATAACATGCCAGTGTCATGTATGTGGTGTAGGTATATTTTACCTCTGTGGAAAGTCCTATGCCTAGTGGTCAGGGTCTAAGAGCCACATGAGTAGTCGGCGGGGCAGTACATCGGGGTTAAGCTTTCAGGTGTAGCTTAATCGGCCCGTGACCGCGTGGAAACACCTACCCATCTCCGCCGAACTCGGATAGAACCGATGCAGACATAGTTCACATGTTTTCGCAATGCCCACAACTGTATTCTTTAAAAAAAGATATTGAGAAATTTATTGATATATCGCTCGGTCTCAAAATTAAGCTTACTGACGACTTATTACTGTTGGGGGTACTGGTAGGGACAGAGGATATTCCCATGGAGTTTATGTTTATGGTATCCGCAGTCTATCGTATATGCATAGCAACATTATGGCTTGATAGGGCCCCACCAACCTTCCAAATGTGGATTGCTCGGCTATTGTCAACCTACAACTTAGAAAAAGCAATATATGATAGAAAAGGAAAAAGAGGTAGAACTCTGGGCAGGAAGATTTGGCATCCAGTTGTAAATTGGAAAAAGGGGTTGATAAACCAGCAAGGGGACGTTGCCACTAGGGCATATACAGCGTAGAAACGAGCTGAAAAGTATGCAAACTGTTATTCTTTTGTTTTTCATGATTGCATTTTGTAATTACCTCTAAACACTAATGTCAGTGCTGTAATGATTTAAAATGTTTAAGCGTGATGTAACTTCTATTGGTTTTCTTGAGAAAATATTATAAAAATTTCTTTATAAAAAAAAAAAAAAAAAAAAAGCTGCCTGGTCTCTTCCAGGTTACATATATATACTGGCCATTTGTTAGGAAGACATGCAAAGCAAGATTTGGCTGCCAGAGACTTCATGTCTCACTCATTGTGAGTGAGAATCACACATTTAAATGTCGTGGCAAGCTGTCAGCCACAGCGGGCTAAATGTCATACCTCTTAAGAAAGCCTCAAACTTGAACCCTAAATCAACTCCATTCAGAGCTCTCCTGTGTATATGGAAGCTTCTGTAAAGTGATGAGTCTTCAGGAAGCTACATGGGACCCTCCTTCAAACCCCATCAGCTAATGAAAATCGCTATTTTGAGCACATCAGAGTGCCTCTCTACTACTTTTTTTAGTCTTCTCTAGTGAGGATCTAGTGTTATTTCATTCATTTTACATGTATTTAGATTTCCTTTTCCATGTCACTGGTATCTTATTTGAACCTGTAGTTTTCTACTAACCATATGGGTTGTAGTTGTTACTCCTTTTAAATTGAGTTCTGGGAATCTGGGGTTGGAGGGAATCTGGGGTTGGAGGGAATCGTTGTTGTGGGTCTGACTTTCTCATTTTAAATATTGATTTGGATGGGAAACGATTGATGTTATGTTTGACATAAAATGAACTTTTGTATTAGGGAAACCGCTGCTGCACTTCCTTGCTAGACTGCGCTAGACTGTGCATCTACTGCTATTCTGTACCTTCAGCTCAGGTCTGCGGCCATTTTTTTCTTCTTTGCATTTGCCCTGTTTTTCAGCCACCATTTTGGTTAGCCTGCCAGCATCTATATACAGGCAAGACCTCGCCTACTTAAGGGATACTGCTGCCTGGTTGCAGGCTAATGGTCCTGTATTTTTCTACTAATCTCTACTAACTTCATTTTCCATCACCCGTCAGCTCAAGAAGTGCAACACTGGATCCCCATCATCCACCTGCACAGGAAATGACATCAAAGAATTTCCCATCATCCATCTGGACAGGAAGTGACATTACTGGTTTTCCTACCAAAGCCTTCTTTAAAAGAAGAAGCCAAGCATGAGAACTTCATTCCTATCAACCATCAGCACAGAAAAAATATCAGGTCACCCTGAACACCTTCCCCCTCCCAGGCAGCTACAACATGAATGTGTGCAGCAGGCGAGCCAAAGGCAAGCCTGTCTATGCCTGTCTGTGCCTGGACCAGTCCCAGTGGCAGTAACCCTGTTCCATTCGCCCCCAGTGATACACTGCAGCATTCTTTAGGTCACTAGAATCCGGATGCTGTTTCCCCTACTGCTGCCACGCCGTACCTTACACCACGGTAAGAGCTTTCACCTGCGCCTACAGCCGGTTCGCCTGCAGCCACCCAACCACGCAAGTACTACCAAAGCTCTCAGCACCCACTCCCAATGCACACGTCACACAAACACCAACAATGTCTATACCCCCACCATCAGAACCTGTCACACCTCGTAGAGGTAGCTCTCTGAGTGTGCTCCGCTGGCTAGGTAAAGAATCCTTCGGGAATCCTGAAATATGGTGCTGTGGGAAGCCTAACCCTGACTTCCCTGCACCCCTGTCCTGCGGCGGATTGTAGCAGTGGACTTTTCCCGACCTGCGACGGCTCTCCGGAGGGGTGACGCAAGGGCTGAGCCCTGTGCGGCCTCCATCTGCGGCTAGGTGGGGGAGACGGCTGTCTCCAAAATTGAGCCCGGGGATTCGGCGGCGCTGCGGGCCTGAAGATGCCGACGGAGGGAGGAGACTTGGCTGCAGCCCGACTGACTTTGGTTGGTGTACGCAGTGCTGAGGAACGGTGGAGAGGCATTCGATCCTCGGGAGGCCTGGCTCCTCTACTGCTAGGAACCGCTTTTGACCGTGCGGCATTGAGACCAGATAAAGTGTGGGAAGACCTGACCGCCATATTAGCGCCCTCTCACTCGGAGGGTGTGTGTCTGCAGGCGAGGTCAGTGGAGGAATCCTGCCTTCCCCCTGAAGGTAAATCCTTGTGTGATGCGCCTAAGAGGCTGACCATCGAGGCTGGAGCGCACGAGGGGGTGAGTGACATCTGCCCTTCTTCACCAGACGCTGAGTGAAGGCCGAGAGCAGGGGGAACCATTTTGCGGCGCCGGCCGTGGGCGGAGACTCAGCGCGGTGGATGTTCTGCACGCCCCTGGGGGTTTCTCAAGCCATGAGTGAACTGCAGGATACCTAGAGATGTGGTGCAGAGAAGACTCCTAAAACGTTGGCTGTAAATGCACCTTGCCGCCCGGTCGCGTTGCTGGTGGGAACTGCTGATTGCAGGAGCGGGGGGAAGCCACAGGGGGTCTTCCTGTGTTGTATTTCTATCTAGGACCCTAATTCAATATTCCTAATTTATGCCCTTGTATGGCTATAATAAATAATATCCTTATAAAGGCATAAGAATCATATCCATATTTAGTAATAGCCCATGCAGTCTAAATACGGCAAGGCTACTTCCCTAGACTCCTAGAAAGTACAACGCGTTCTTTAAACAAACCAAACCTCCAGCAACCTGGGAATTCCCCTCGCTTTTGTTTTGATTTGTCCTAGAACTCCTGTGAGCACTGAAAGAACGGCCAGTTCTTAGTGACATCTTTATTGACGTCTTATGTCCAACCTTACGTCAAACCCGGCACCTTTCAGGTATAAATATACCAATGTTGCCTTAAGCAAACACACAGTGGTTTGGAGCAGAGCGGCTATCTACTTGCCCGAGAGCCCAGCTGATGCGAGAGCCCACGGACGCCACCCCTCCCTTTTGACGCACTGAGAAAGACACTGTCTTTTTCTCCAGCCGAGAAAATCCAGCTCCGGTGTTTTCAGCCGCCCTTGCGGGTTGCTAGGATATCGAGTCCTGAGAGAGAGATACCAGACCTCCTGCTTTCTATTACCCAGGTACGGAGCTGACTAAACCCTTAAAGAGAATTCTTGATTCAGATCCTTGGCAAAAACCAACTTAACTTAAACTGCTACTTACTTACTCCTTCCCACGTATTAGGCTTAGGTCAGGTACACCGGGGTAGGCGTATTTAGAAGCACCAGTTGAGTACGTTAGTCAATGTATTTATGTATGTATATATTTTATCTATTTTAAAGTATCATATGGCTAAGAAACCATATCAATGCTTTTACAGTATTATTTTATAATACTCCTTTTACTGTACGCACTTTACTTCATGTTAAGTATTGCAATTGTGGCAATTCATTTCTCTTGCATGAGAAAGAAGACTGCTCAATAAATAACACTTTTTATTGAAAACGCCCGTCTCTCTATTCTCTGCACCCTGGTGAAACTAAGTACGCACGATTGACTGAGTGAAATAATTGTCTATTGTTTTCACACAACTCTAGAGATACACTCTTATTCTGAGGGAGCAAAGTTGTCATGTTTAAGGTTGTCAGAAGCTAATCCCTTCTTGTCTATCCAGGGAAGTTAAACTCCTCCTTGTTTATTCGAGAAAGTTTCTAGTGACCTCTGAGCTAGCTGGCAAAACTAATTAAGTCTAATATAGTCAGTAGAGACCTAGTCGACCTCAGTCTTACGTCTACACTGCTGTTTATATTATTCCAAAGCGCAGAGCATATTGGGAATATAGGAACTACACTACATGGCGCCCAACGTTTGGTAAGGCGATAATCTAACGCAAGACATTAGAGTAACTCAGTCGTGCTTTTTCACACAGACCCCTTTTTCCCGTAAAAACTCCAAAAGACGTCTGGAGTGGGTAAAAGGTTAAAATCCGCCGGAACTTAGTAGGATGAGAATCCTATGTATAGTTTTTGGTTTAGTCAACGTTGAAGGATACAGTGTTCCAAAATATTGTGCACCTAATCTTTGTTTTCCTTGAAACTTGATCTGCAACAAAAAGCTTTCTGTTAGTAAAAATGACAGAAAGTGAAGACGAAAGGGAGACAGCTCGAATAGCAGCTCAACTCCTAGCGGATGACACACGTCTCCAAGAAAATGACCCGAATGCTATAATCATTCCGGTAAATGTAAGGAAAACTATAACTATTAACTTATAGAAAATGGACTGACATCACGAGGTGGTACAGTCATATTCATGGTAGAGGCCCATGAATATCGGCAGACAGAGGTATTCTACTCATGGATAAACTTTCCAGCAGCAAACGCTGTAACACACGAATTCCACTATTATAAAATAGAGGAACCTCCGGATGAATACACTCCTTTCGAGGAGGTTGAAATCTCACTAAATTACCTAGAGCACCTGCTCTGGTTTAAAGGTGCCCTAAAACATCAAAATCACATCACCAGGCTCGGTCCACTAGGTAGACCAGGAGCAACGTGGCCAGTGCTAGCCAGCTACACACCACGTACGACATTGAAAAAAAATGTCAAGTGAAGAACTTTTAGATAAAATAAAAGAATTAACAAAGGCATATAGAGAATTAGTTCAATTGGCAATGGAGGACATACCATACCTCCAGAAATTGAAAGAAACAGATATAGCAGAGCAACCATTTGAACTTGCCAGAATCATAGAAAAATCTTATGAAGAACTAGGTAGAGATAGTTTGGGTGGGAAACCAGTAAAACCCCAACTACTTGAAAATCCTGAAAAACATTTATTAAAAATAATCTAAACACTCCAAAAAGGAGTTGGGATGGAAATAAACAATCCACTCCCAGAGAAAAACGATTCCAGTCCAGAGGAATGTCTCCTCAACGAAGAGATAGATCTCCAGAACGAGGTGACAAGTCTCCCCAGGGGGAGCCCTCTGAGAAAAGATACAACCTTAGAGATAGGGATACATTGAGAAAACCTGACAGATATCAAGATATTATTATACGTCCCTCTCGATCTTTTCAGACTTCCTCACAGAAATCGGAAAGAAGAGGACGGTCAGAACACAAGGAAGAGCACGTCAAGTCCAAAGACAAGGAACCTGCTCATCAAAGTAAAAAGTTACAATTTCCAAAAAAGAAGGTAGCCAGTATTAAAATAATAAAACATGCCGAGGATACTGAGGACACAACTGAAAAACGGAGAGTGGGCCCAGACAATGCTAGACAGCGCAGCAGAAGTGACCATAGCTCGCAAGATCCTGATGAATCTTCTGGAGACAGTGGACACGAATGAATACATTCAAGTGGAAACTGCAGATACTAGAGTTAGCAAACCTCATAAAATATACGAAATAACATTACGTATAGAGGGGGACAAGACTAGGAAAGTAAGGGGTCTCTTTTGGGATAACCTTTCGAAAGGATATGACATCCTTTTAGCTGAGAAGGACTGACCACCAGAGTTTGTCAGGGAGTGCCCTCATGGCGAAGAAATGATTATGCCTGCCTTCTCAAATCATATTTCAACTCATAAAAATCCATATATGCGAGAAAATGGGCAGTAGCCCAAGCTCCTGCATTAGATAAAAATCATGTAGGATGGGTTGAGGACTCTCCTCCTCACAAAATCCAGTTAAAATGTCAACCCACTGCACAAAGGCAGTACCCAGTTAAACAAGAAGCTAAAAAGCAAGTCAGGGAGATCTTAGATCAACTTGAATATCAGGGGGTGATTGAACCATGCACCTCACAAATGAACAATCCTTTGTTTCCTGTCTCCAAACCAGACATATCGTCTAGTTTTGGACTACAGACACCTTAACTCATGTTGCAAAACATTTGCAGTACAAAAATCACACAGTGCAGCACTAATGAATAACATTGTGCGCAAAAAATATAAAACGACATTAGTTATCTCTAATGGATTCTTTTGTCAAAACATTGCACCTGAGAGCAGGTATTTGACCGCGTTCTCAATAATGGGGTTGCAAAAACACTTCTGTCGACTCCCACAGGGATTCAAGAATAGCCCAGGATTATTCTCAGCAAGAGTAACAGAGTTACTACAAATATATGATGATGAAGCATTATCCTATGTCGATGACATCTATCTAACAGATGATGACCTGGATACTCACTTGAAAAGAGTGAACACCATAATACTTGGGTTCGCAGCTGAGGGTTACAAATTCAACTTTAAAAAGTCACGAATTGCCCATCTAACTGTCCTGTTTTTAGGATATGAATTATCAAGTGAAGGCAAAAGCCTAGCAGACAACTTCTTAGAGAAGTGCGCTGTACTCCAAGCACCTAAAACGCTGAAGAACTTACAATCAATACTAGGTTTCCTGAATTTCGGAAGAACATACATTCTAAATTATGCAGAGAGGGTTAAACCTCTCTATGAATTAATAAAACCTGATTTCAAACCAATAAATTGGACCCAGAAACACACAGAAATTTTAAGATCATTGCAAACAGACATGTTAGCTAAAACAAAATCGCAAACACGTGAAAACGTACGCAACCTTGTAATCCGAGTCATCCCAGGAAGATGCGGATTCACGTAACTGACCTCTAATGAGGGAGAAACTGTACCAATAGCTTACAAATCACACTTGTACACACAAGCTGAAATGAAATTCAGTTCTACTGAAAAAATTCTGATAGCGGTTCAAACTGCTGTAGCAAAAGAAAGAGCCCAAGCCCAAGCAGAAGGATAACTGTTTTAACAGCAGAATCAGCCCTTGAGGCATTAACAAGCCCACGCAATTTGACTACCGTGGCATTAGATCCAAAATGGATACAATGGGAAAATTCTCTTGCTGCAGAAGATGTGAAGTACTATTTTGACCCGAAAATGAAAAAAATAAAAGATCTAAAATATGAAGAAGAATATCCTCTGCCAATCGAAATTCTGCCTCTCGAACAATACACATGTGTAATCTACATGGACAGATTTGCACAACACTACGATGTAGAGGAAAAATCCTACAACGCAGCGTGCGCGATTGTTAAAGGTCGCTGGCGCTTTGGTAAATTCAGACCATTAATTACCAAAACTGAATCACTCAGAAACTGCTCAACTCAGCGAGCTGAAATAAGATCTTTAAAGATGGCGCTTGAAAATGCCGATCGCGAATTCCCCACACTAATAGTGAGCGATTCGCATTACTGCGTCAGGTCTTACAATAATGATTTGCAGAACTGGGTTCAAAACGATTACAAAGATGACACAGGTGCCACAATAAAGCATAAAAAGCTTTGGGAACAGGTAGTTCTTTTGCGGAAAGAACTACAAAAGACTCACGTGATACATACACTGAGTCATCAACGTGATGGCGTTCACGTTGCAGGGAATTCATTGGCTCACAGAGCCACACCGGAAGCAGCTGAACTGGCTTCCGTAGCCACAAAAAAGCGTTCAGATAAATACATAGACGGAGAAACTATGCTGGCGGTAAAAGCGTCTTTAAAAGGTGACTATGCAGCATTACCTCTGAACTATCCACTCACTTATACATACATAATTGATGCAAACTCCGTTCCTTTTGCTCAAATCCCTGGAGTGGGGGATAGAGTAATTCCAAACACGAACAGGAGAGTCTTTTTAATAGCAGACGCACATATGGGATTAGGTCTAAGGCATCAAGAGATTTTAAAATCTCTAAAAGAATTACAATCAGAATACTGGTGGCCGGGGATGAGCCTGCAACATAACAAATTTGCAATGGGCTGTCCAAACTGCAACAGAGATCGCAGTTGCGAACCGACCGGGGTAATGCCAGGACCCTTCTTTTAGAAAGCATAAGGCTATCTATACGCAGAAATCCAGTAGGAGAAATGCGTCCCATTTATATTTAAGACTAGATTCACTTAAAATATAGACACCAGCGCTCGGCTGACACCAGAACTGTTATAAAAGATTTGCGAGTCTTTATCGGCACATACGCAATTGGCATGCTACATTCTGACCAGGGTTCTGCTTTTAGCTCTCAAGCTTATAAGGAGGCCATGACCAGCATGGGCATTGCATTGCGGTACTCTTGTCCATTCCATCCTGAGGGAAATGCGTTAGTGGAAAGAAAAAACCGGGACATAAAGCAATCTATAACGGCGAGGGTATTAGGTTCGGGTGATGGGTGGGTCCAACATTTAACAAGTGTCCAACGTAGTCTTAATAATCTGCCAAGACATTCTCTAAAAGGTCTCAGTCCGTACAAACTATTGTTCGGTACCAGAATGCATATCCAGGACTTAGATAGTCACACTTCAGTGGTAGAAGAAAAATGCATTGATATCAAAGACCGTTTGGCTGTTTTACAGGACTTAAATGAAACAAGACGAAACCTGAGCAACATAAAGTTAAAGCAACAGCCAACGGCCACTGAAAAAAACCCACCTGTCCCAGCAAGACCTGTATGGATTCCAGAGATTGGGGATCTGGTCAGAGAGAAGATCGTGGTAAAGAAGGAATTTGGGCCTTCTTACAGAAAAGCAGTACCTGTCTTAGCTGTCAGCGGAACAAGATCAGTTGTACTACCGCCCCTTGCTGGTAAAAAGGAGAACCGAGTTGTATCCATCGACCTGGTAAAACCACAATCATGTGGCCAATAATAAGTAGTAGGCCCAGTGGACTCCCAAGAAATAGCAGAACACCAAAATTTGCTACAATACAAGAGGTTCAAACTGAGAGACTAATCAATTTTGATAAACCTACAGTGAATAAAAAAGGACTATGCAACAAAGCCATGGAACTTGTGCCTCTTGAAACCCAAATTGCAACAGTTCGTCAAGAAACACCAGTCTACAACGATGTAGCCTCAGACTATGCTAATGAAACAAAGAAAAATCCAAAAGCAAATGAAAATCCGGAAAAAATTCCAACAATTGACAGAACTGCATCTGGCTACTTCATCAATTTCGATGACTTTTCTGATGATCTACGTGAACATGAAGAAACGCCAGCAACAAAAACTTTCAAAGATAAAGTAACTGAACTCTTTCATCAACTCAAAGAAACCTATCTGATTTCTCCATGGATTGAATTTTGGATTGTGTTAGGTGTACTTTTCCTCCTGATTTGGCTCATCATGGTTCTTTGTTTGGGAACATTCATTGAAGGAAAATACAGTACAATGGACACAGCAAGTCAGAACATCAACTTGGTCCTAAAGCCTCACAAGTCATCTTACATCGAGAAAAGAGAACTATCATCAGTGAACGTCACAGCCAATCCAATACCCAGTGGGGTAGCATGGGACAGAACTGAATTTGACATTTTTGGCCCGATTGAGCTCTTGAAATATCCACATCAGTTCAAGGTTTCATTAAGTGACTTTGTAAAACCAAGTAATTTTTCTGATGATTGGGACTTTGAAAATATAAATAATATGATGTCAGATTTAGTAATGTCAGCAAAATTCACAGAACATGATTATTTACAGGGTTCATCAAATTATGAAGAAATGTATTGCTACAATCGTTTTGGTCATCACTATTTGCATAAATCTGCACAGCCTAGAAATGTTTTTAATTATAATCAATGGGAACATTGTGCAACACCACCGAAAAGCAGCTCAAAAACATTTTATGAAAAATTCCCATACTTCTCAGGGTTTAACACAAGTGATGCAGAAACGTTTTATTTTAAAATGTTAAATAAGACAGGAATGAAAACAATGCTGACAAATACTAAATTGATCTATTCTGAAACATTTTATGAAAAAATTATTACATTTGGTTTTGAATTCTGGAAAAACAACATTGAAACAAAAACCATCTGGGGTACAAAAAAAGAATGGCAGGTTCAAGGTTTAGAAGCATTGTTTAGAGCCTGCATGATCCCAGAACAAATAATATTCTTGAATGACACCATTCAACAGACAACCTGTCTTGGCCTAGCCAAGATTAAAGACTTAAACAAACCGTCTATTCCAAAGCCCATACCTGATAGTAATAGCACTACTGATATGGAGATAGACGTATCCCACATTTTATACCAAAACAGAACACATCCTGATTGGAAGAAATGGTTGATCTGGCCCACAGACACAAATAACTGCCAAGATAGATTCCTGAACAAAATACAGGGGTTCAAAATGACCAGGCCAGACCCAAGATACTCCCAGAGACAACATCCAGGGATAGTTACAACATGCAGTGTAGGGAAACTATGCCTCGAATGGCTACAAAAATCCACACTGGCAGAAATTAAGCAACACTTAACTTTACTTAAAGACGGTGCTGAATTGCGTGATTTCATTCTGGGACCACGCAAACAGCGTCAAAAACGTTTCATAGCGGCCGGTATATACGCTGTGTACAACGAAGCTTGGAAAGTAATGCAAATTGAAACAGCAGAAAAAATACGAGAAATTGATCGTATTAATTTGGAAAAATCACTTTCTGTTGTGGACAATGAGTTAACGACTCTGTCCTCCAGAATATATTCACTGGACAGTATCATCTGCTATTGATATCAAAGAGCAGGACTTACTAATGTTACAACATGGTCAGTCCCAATTGCGTACTATTGTACAACTTGGCTGGACGTTGCAAAATCTGCTTTCAGGCTACGTACCATGGCGTTTAATCAACACAACGTCATTATTCTCTATCTTTAACCTTACTGATAAACAAATCAGTTTGGCACAAAAAGGAGCAGACTATACGATTCTGAGTATTGAAAAACTTGAGAGATTACCGTTGACAATGTCAGAAAGACCTGTCATTGAATGGATAATACACGGAATAATTACAATTCCGATAACAACTTTCCAATTTAAATATTGCCAAGAGTATATACCAGCGGCCCAGTATGAAAGGTTGGGTAAAGGGTACATCAAGTCAACATGGAAATTACCTTATACACACAAATGTTACAGTGAAAAGAAAAAGGATGTATTTCTTAGTGGTAAAAATTGTAAAAGATCACTGAGCGGTACACTCCTGTGTCAAGGCATTAACCTGCATGGAATGCCTGCGAAGGGTCTTCGAATAACCTTTCATGTCACCTGAATGGCACTCCTGCAACACAGATAGAGCCATTCTTTAGACAGCTTTCTAACGGGAGCTATATTCTAATAAATGACCACAGCTGTTGTGGCATGGTGCCAGGGAAAGCCTATCTCGTAAGCGTTAGTTCCATGGTCACTTGCTGTATGCAAGTATTGTATCCAAACAGCACTCCAGACATGGAGGCAGCAATTTGGCCTTATTTGAATATCTCTTCTATTCGAATTGATACTTTAAGCAGAATGAAGTCTATTCTTTTACAGACAACTGTGCCTTTGACCGCGTCCAAAGAAACGTATGATCTGCAAGTTGCAAGGACAACGGCAGAGATACATTCCCTTTTATCAACAAATTGCCCTGCGCATTTCGTAGAAATGCTAAGGCAAATCCTAAACATGTCAGATACCAGTGGCATCGCACATGTATTTAAGACAATTTTTTCGGGACTGTTAACACCCTTCGAAACAGTTCTGGGCATTTTTCCCAATTTTGTCCATTCTGTCTTTGGCGGCCTACCTCTACTTTTGGGACTCGTAGCAGGAATTTTATTTTTGATTCTTCTGCTCCGATATGGCAAGCCAAGCCACAGACAAGACTCCAGCAACAATGGAAGAAACGATCCTAGCAATGCGCTACCGGGACCGCATAACTAAAGTCCTTGGATTAGCCCGGCTAAGAGATCTGAATATGACCTGGTTTCTTTCATTCAGACCAATCTGGCAAAATTGCATCTTACCTGTGCTTCGATGTATGCTATGCGGAGAAGAATGCGTGTTGGACGTCTGTCTTACAGTACCATCAGCAGTACCAATGGATACAGATACCTTGCTAGGTCCTGTAACGGCTCATGCATCGTGTTGTCCCCAGCGGCTACCTATTCTGATGACGGCATTCGTTGAGGCTTCACCACTACGAGTATGTGGCAGTGGAGTACGAGATGAGAGCAGCATCACACAGGTACAACCTTCTGTGAGCATTGCTGATCCTGACATCGATGATAGCAATCATTCTCACACATGCACTGTTTCAGCATTTTCAAACCTGGTCGAACTTTCACCTGATGTCGTAGACCAATTTTTTGCGAGTCTGTCTGAAATGATGTTCTCCCCTGAACAGAAAGAATAACTTTTTGAGCAACAAGCACACAGCGTTCCCTGAACTCTGAATTCGGCCTTCAGCTTTGATAAACAAAAGCTACTGAAAACATGTGGAACTGTTTTTTCCCCTGAAAGCGGAATTATTTTTTCTCACTTCCAAAATATTTACCTTTTTCTGGCACAGAGTACTCTGCTTAAAGTAGAACTATTCTTAGAGAACAGAGCTTCTATTTTTAGGAACTCTAGAGACAATATTTTACCTCAGCCTCTAGCACATGTACAGCATTTGTATAAATATGTGATGGAATGGTCTCGACCTTCTTTTCTGTATTCAGAGCCATTTCATGTGTAATTTTCGCAAATCGTTCAGCTGAGATATATTTACATTTTAACTGAATGATACCACTGCTTGAAAAGCGTACAGTACCAATACTCATTTTTCGTGTATTTACCATATACCATTTCAAATGCAAATTATGTATTTTGGGGTGGGTTGGAAAACACATGCACCATTATATGTTTACTATTGCTTAGTTTTAGTAATGAGGGACATTAGATCGTGGAGTGGGTGTTGTATATCTATCTAGGACCCTAATTCAATATTCCTAATTTATGCCCTTGTATGACTATAATAAATAATATCCTTATAAAGGCATAAGAATCATATCCATATTTAGTAATAGCCCATGCAGTCTAAATACAGCAAGGCTACTTCCCTAGACTCCTAGAAAGTACAACGCGTTCTTTAAACAAACCAAACCTCCAGCAACCTGGGAATTCCCCTTGCTTTTGTTTTAATTTGTCCTAGAACTACTGTGAGCACTGAAAGAACGGCCAGTTCTTAGTGACATCTTTATTGACGTCTTATGTCCAACCTTACGTCAAATCCGGCACCTTTCAGGTATAAATATACCAACGTTGCCTTAAGCAAACACACGGTGGTTTGGAGCAGAGCGGCTATATACTTGCCCGAGAGCCCAGCTGATGCGAGAGCCCACGGACGCCGCCCCTCCCTGTTGACACACTGAGAAAGACGCTGTCTTTTTCTCCAGCCGAGAAAATCCAGCTCCGGTGTTTTCAGCCGCCCTTGCGGGTTGCTGGGATATCGAGACCTGAGAGAGAGATACCAGACCTCCTGCTTTCTATTACCCAGGTACGGAGCTGACTAAACCCTTAAAGAGAATTCTTGATTCAGATCCTTGGCAAAAACCAACTTAACTTAAACTGCTACTTACTTACTCCTTCCCACGTATTAGGCTTAGGTCAGGTACACCGGGTAGGCGTATTTAGAAGCACCAGTTGAGTACGTTAGTCAATGTATTTATGTATGTATATATTTTATCTATTTTAAAGTAACGTAAATGTAAATGTTTTTGTACTTGTATAGCGCACAGCTACCCAACAAGGGTCTCCCGGCGCTTGTACTCATACCGCTGAGGAACCCTTCCTGGCTTTCCTTGTGAAGTGTCCACTCCTGGACACCTCCATGGTGAAACCAGGCATCCCCAGCGCTGTTGGGGGCCATTGTGGAGATTAAGCAAGCTATTGCCCAGAGTTGCAGCGTGGGGCCCATGATTAGAATAGGCGCTGAGGCGAGAATATCAGGTCAGAGGAATTTATGAGCCCGAGACCCGCCAAGGCAGGAATCGAACCCTGGTCCCGGGCCTGAGCTCTGCATCAAGGTCTGCCGCTCTAACCATTTGAGCCACACTATGGCTAAGAAACCATATCAATGCTTTTACAGTATTATTTTATAATACTCCTTTTACTGTACGCACTTTACTTCATGTTAAGTATTGCAATTGTGGCAATTCATTTCTCTTGCATGAGAAAGAAGACTGCTCAATAAATAACACCTTTTATTGAAAACACCCGTCTCTCTATTCTCTGCACTCTGGTGAAACTAAGTACGCACGATTGACTGAGTAAAATAATTGTCTATTGTTTTCACACGACTCTAGAGATACACTCTTATTCTGAGGGAGCAAAGTTGTCATGTTTATGGTTGTCAGAAGCTAATCCCTTCTTGTCTATCCAGGGAAGTTAAACTCCTCCTTGTTTATTCGAGAAAGTTTCTAGTGACCTCTGAGCTAGCTGGCAAAACTAATTAAGTCTAATATAGTCAGTAGAGACCTAGTCGACCTCAGTCTTACGTCTACACTGCTGTTTATATTATTCCAAAGCGCAGAGCCTATTGGGAATATAGGAACTACACTACATGGCGCCCAACGTTTGGTAAGGCGATAATCTAACGCAAGACATTAGAGTAACTCAGTCGTGCTTTTTCACACAGACCCCTTTTTCCCGTAAAAACTCCAAAAGACGTCTGGAGTGGGTAAAAGGTTAAAATCCGCCGGAACTTAGTAGGATGAGAATCCTATGTATAGTTTTAGGTTTAGTCAACGTTGAAGGATACAGTGTTCCAAAATATTGTGCACCTAATCTTTGTTTTCCTTGAAACTTGATCTGCAACAAAAAGCTTTCTGTTAGTAAAAATGACAGAAAGGGAAGACGAAAGGGAGACAGCTCGAATAGCAGCTCAACTCCTAGCGGATGACACACGTCTCCAAGAAAATGACCCGAATGCTATAATCATTCCGGTAAATGTAAGGAAAACTATAACTATTAACTTATAGAAAATGGACTGACATCACGAGGTGGTACAGTCATATTCATGGTAGAGGCCCATGAATATCGGCAGACAGAGGTATTCTACTCATGGATAAACTTTCCAGCAGCAAACGCTGTAACACACGAATTCCACTATTATAAAATAGAGGAACCTCCGGATGAATACACTCCTTTCGAGGAGGTTGAAATCTCACTAAATTACCTAGAGCACCTGCTCTGGTTTAAAGGTGCCCTAAAACATCAAAATCACATCACCAGGCTCGGTCCACTAGGTAGACCAGGAGCAACGTGGCCAGTGCTAGCCAGCTACACACCACGTACGACATTGAAAAAAAATGTCAAGTGAAGAACTTTTAGATAAAATAAAAGAATTAACAAAGGCATATAGAGAATTAGTTCAATTGGCAATGGAGGACATACCATACCTCCAGAAATTGAAAGAAACAGATATAGCAGAGCAACCATTTGAACTTGCCAGAATCATAGAAAAATCTTATGAAGAACTAGGTAGAGATAGTTTGGGTGGGAAACCAGTAAAACCCCAACTACTTGAAAATCCTGAAAAACATTTATTAAAAATAATCTAAACACTCCAAAAAGGAGTTGGGATGGAAATAAACAATCCACTCCCAGAGAAAAACGATTCCAGTCCAGAGGAATGTCTCCTCAACGAAGAGATAGATCTCCAGAACGAGGTGACAAGTCTCCCCAGGGGGAGCCCTCTGAGAAAAGATACAACCTTAGAGATAGGGATAAATTGAGAAAACCTGACAGATATCAAGATATTATTATACGTCCCTCTCGATCTTTTCAGACTTCCTCACAGAAATCGGAAAGAAGAGGACGGTCAGAACACAAGGAAGAGCACGTCAAGTCCAAAGACAAGGAACCTGCTCATCAAAGTAAAAAGTTACAATTTCCAAAAAAGAAGGTAGCCAGTATTAAAATAATAAAACATGCCGAGGATACTGAGGACACAACTGAAAAACGGAGAGTGGGCCCAGACAATGCTAGACAGCGCAGCAGAAGTGACCATAGCTCGCAAGATCCTGATGAATCTTCTGGAGACAGTGGACACGAATGAATACATTCAAGTGGAAACTGCAGATACTAGAGTTAGCAAACCTCATAAAATATACGAAATAACATTACGTATAGAGGGGGACAAGACTAGGAAAGTAAGGGGTCTCTTTTGGGATAACCTTTCGAAAGGATATGACATCCTTTTAGCTGAGAAGGACTGACCACCAGAGTTTGTCAGGGAGTGCCCTCATGGCGAAGAAATGATTATGCCTGCCTTCTCAAATCATATTTCAACTCATAAAAATCCATATATGCGAGAAAATGGGCAGTAGCCCAAGCTCCTGCATTAGATAAAAATCATGTAGGATGGGTTGAGGACTCTCCTCCTCACAAAATCCAGTTAAAATGTCAACCCACTGCACAAAGGCAGTACCCAGTTAAACAAGAAGCTAAAAAGCAAGTCAGGGAGATCTTAGATCAACTTGAATATCAGGGGGTGATTGAACCATGCACCTCACAAATGAACAATCCTTTGTTTCCTGTCTCCAAACCAGACATATCGTCTAGTTTTGGACTACAGACACCTTAACTCATGTTGCAAAACATTTGCAGTACAAAAATCACACAGTGCAGCACTAATGAATAACATTGTGCGCAAAAAATATAAAACGACATTAGTTATCTCTAATGGATTCTTTTGTCAAAACATTGCACCTGAGAGCAGGTATTTGACCGCGTTCTCAATAATGGGGTTGCAAAAACACTTCTGTCGACTCCCACAGGGATTCAAGAATAGCCCAGGATTATTCTCAGCAAGAGTAACAGAGTTACTACAAATATATGATGATGAAGCATTATCCTATGTCGATGACATCTATCTAACAGATGATGACCTGGATACTCACTTGAAAAGAGTGAACACCATAATACTTGGGTTCGCAGCTGAGGGTTACAAATTCAACTTTAAAAAGTCACGAATTGCCCATCTAACTGTCCTGTTTTTAGGATATGAATTATCAAGTGAAGGCAAAAGCCTAGCAGACAACTTCTTAGAGAAGTGCGCTGTACTCCAAGCACCTAAAACGCTGAAGAACTTACAATCAATACTAGGTTTCCTGAATTTCGGAAGAACATACATTCTAAATTATGCAGAGAGGGTTAAACCTCTCTATGAATTAATAAAACCTGATTTCAAACCAATAAATTGGACCCAGAAACACACAGAAATTTTAAGATCATTGCAAACAGACATGTTAGCTAAAACAAAATCGCAAACACGTGAAAACGTACGCAACCTTGTAATCCGAGTCATCCCAGGAAGATGCGGATTCACGTAACTGACCTCTAATGAGGGAGAAACTGTACCAATAGCTTACAAATCACACTTGTACACACAAGCTGAAATGAAATTCAGTTCTACTGAAAAAATTCTGATAGCGGTTCAAACTGCTGTAGCAAAAGAAAGAGCCCAAGCCCAAGCAGAAGGATAACTGTTTTAACAGCAGAATCAGCCCTTGAGGCATTAACAAGCCCACGCAATTTGACTACCGTGGCATTAGATCCAAAATGGATACAATGGGAAAATTCTCTTGCTGCAGAAGATGTGAAGTACTATTTTGACCCGAAAATGAAAAAAATAAAAGATCTAAAATATGAAGAAGAATATCCTCTGCCAATCGAAATTCTGCCTCTCGAACAATACACATGTGTAATCTCTATGGACAGATTTGCACAACACTACGATGTAGAGGAAAAATCCTACAACGCAGCGTGCGCGATTGTTAAAGGTCGCTGGCGCTTTGGTAAATTCAGACCATTAATTACCAAAACTGAATCACTCAGAAACTGCTCAACTCAGCGAGCTGAAATAAGATCTTTAAAGATGGCGCTTGAAAATGCCGATCGCGAATTCCCCACACTAATAGTGTGCGATTCGCATTACTGCGTCAGGTCTTACAATAATGATTTGCAGAACTGGGTTCAAAACGATTACAAAGATGACACAGGTGCCACAATAAAGCATAAAAAGCTTTGGGAACAGGTAGTTCTTTTGCGGAAAGAACTACAAAAGACTCACGTGATACATACACTGAGTCATCAACGTGATGGCGTTCACGTTGCAGGGAATTCATTGGCTCACAGAGCCACACCGGAAGCAGCTCAACTGGCTTCCGTAGCCACAAAAAAGCGTTCAGATAAATACATAGACGGAGAAACTATGCTGGCGGTAAAAGCGTCTTTAAAAGGTGACTATGCAGCATTACCTCTGAACTATCCACTCACTTATACATACATAATTGATGCAAACTCCGTTCCTTTTGCTCAAATCCCTGGAGTGGGGGATAGAGTAATTCCAAACACGAACAGGAGAGTCTTTTTAATAGCAGACGCACATATGGGATTAGGTCTAAGGCATCAAGAGATTTTAAAATCTCTAAAAGAATTACAATCAGAATACTGGTGGCCGGGGATGAGCCTGCAACATAACAAATTTGCAATGGGCTGTCCAAACTGCAACAGAGATCGCAGTTGCGAACCGACCGGGGTAATGCCAGGACCCTTCTTTTAGAAAGCATAAGGCTATCTATACGCAGAAATCCAGTAGGAGAAATGCGTCCCATTTATATTTAAGACTAGATTCACTTAAAATATAGACACCAGCGCTCGGCTGACACCAGAACTGTTATAAAAAATTTGCGAGTCTTTATCGGCACATACGCAATTGGCATGCTACATTCTGACCAGGGTTCTGCTTTTAGCTCTCAAGCTTATAAGGAGGCCATGACCAGCATGGGCATTGCATTGCGGTACTCTTGTCCATTCCATCCTGAGGGAAATGCGTTAGTGGAAAGAAAAAACCGGGACATAAAGCAATCTATAACGGCGAGGGTATTAGGTTCGGGTGATGGGTGGGTCCAACATTTAACAAGTGTCCAACGTAGTCTTAATAATCTGCCAAGACATTCTCTAAAAGGTCTCAGTCCGTACAAACTATTGTTCGGTACCAGAATGCATATCCAGGACTTAGATAGTCACACTTCAGTGGTAGAAGAAAAATGCATTGATATCAAAGATCGTTTGGCTGTTTTACAGGACTTAAATGAAACAAGACGAAACCTGAGCAACATAAAGTTAAAGCAACAGCCAACGGCCACTGAAAAAAACCCACCTGTCCCAGCAAGACCTGTATGGATTCCAGAGATTGGGGATCTGGTCAGAGAGAAGATCGTGGTAAAGAAGGAATTTGGGCCTTCTTACAGAAAAGCAGTACCTGTCTTAGCTGTCAGCGGAACAAGATCAGTTGTACTACCGCCCCTTGCTGGTAAAAAGGAGAACCGAGTTGTATCCATCGACCTGGTAAAACCACAATCATGTGGCCAATAATAAGTAGTAGGCCCAGTGGACTCCCAAGAAATAGCAGAACACCAAAATTTGCTACAATACAAGAGGTTCAAACTGAGAGACTAATCAATTTTGATAAACCTACAGTGAATAAAAAAGGACTATGCAACAAAGCCATGGAACTTGTGCCTCTTGAAACCCAAATTGCAACAGTTCGTCAAGAAACACCAGTCTACAACGATGTAGCCTCAGACTATGCTAATGAAACAAAGAAAAATCCAAAAGCAAATGAAAATCCGGAAAAAATTCCAACAATTGACAGAACTGCATCTGGCTACTTCATCAATTTCGATGACTTTTCTGATGATCCAAGTGAACATGAAGAAACGCCAGCAACAAAAACTTTCAAAGATAAAGTAACTGAACTCTTTCATCAACTCAAAGAAACCTATCTGATTTCTCCATGGATTGAATTTTGGATTGTGTTAGGTGTACTTTTCCTCCTGATTTGGCTCATCATGGTTCTTTGTTTGGGAAAATTCATTGAAGGAAAATACAGTACAATGGACACAGCAAGTCAGAACATCAACTTGGTCCTAAAGCCTCACAAGTCATCTTACATCGAGAAAAGAGAACTATCATCAGTGAACGTCACAGCCAATCCAATACCCAGTGGGGTAGCATGGGACAGAACTGAATTTGACATTTTTGGCCCGATTGAGCTCTTGAAATATCCACATCAGTTCAAGGTTTCATTAAGTGACTTTGTAAATCCAAGTAATTTTTCTGATGATTGGGACTTTGAAAATATAAATAATATGATGTCAGATTTAGTAATGTCAGCAAAATTCACAGAACATGATTATTTACAGGGTTCATCAAATTATGAAGAAATGTATTGCTACAATCGTTTTGGTCATCACTATTTGCATAAATCTGCACAGCCTAGAAATGTTTTTAATTATAATCAATGGGAACATTGTGCAACACCACCGAAAAGCAGCTCAAAAACATTTTATGAAAAATTCCCATACTTCTCAGGGTTTAACACAAGTGATGCAGAAACGTTTTATTTTAAAATGTTAAATAAGACAGGAATGAAAACAATGCTGACAAATACTAAATTGATCTATTCTGAAACATTTTATGAAAAAATTATTACATTTGGTTTTGAATTCTGGAAAAACAACATTGAAACAAAAACCATCTGGGGTACAAAAAAAGAATGGCAGGTTCAAGGTTTAGAAGCATTGTTTAGAGCCTGCATGATCCCAGAACAAATAATATTCTTGAATGACACCATTCAACAGACAACCTGTCTTGGCCTAGCCAAGATTAAAGACTTAAACAAACCGTCTATTCCAAAGCCCATACCTGATAGTAATAGCACTACTGATATGGAGATAGACGTATCCCACATTTTATACCAAAACAGAACACATCCTGATTGGAAGAAATGGTTGATCTGGCCCACAGACACAAATAACTGCCAAGATAGATTCCTGAACAAAATACAGGGGTTCAAAATGACCAGGCCAGACCCAAGATACTCCCAGAGACAACATCCAGGGATAGTTACAACATGCAGTGTAGGGAAACTATGCCTCGAATGGCTACAAAAATCCACACTGGCAGAAATTAAGCAACACTTAACTTTACTTAAAGACGGTGCTGAATTGCGTGATTTCATTCTGGGACCACGCAAACAGCGTCAAAAACGTTTCATAGCGGCCGGTATATACGCTGTGTACAACGAAGCTTGGAAAGTAATGCAAATTGAAACAGCAGAAAAAATACGAGAAATTGATCGTATTAATTTGGAAAAATCACTTTCTGTTGTGGACAATGAGTTAACGACTCTGTCCTCCAGAATATATTCACTGGACAGTATCATCTGCTATTGATATCAAAGAGCAGGACTTACTAATGTTACAACATGGTCAGTCCCAATTGCGTACTATTGTACAACTTGGCTGGACGTTGCAAAATCTGCTTTCAGGCTACGTACCATGGCGTTTAATCAACACAACGTCATTATTCTCTATCTTTAACCTTACTGATAAACAAATCAGTTTGGCACAAAAAGGAGCAGACTATACGATTCTGAGTATTGAAAAACTTGAGAGATTACCGTTGACAATGTCAGAAAGACCTGTCATTGAATGGATAATACACGGAATAATTACAATTCCGATAACAACTTTCCAATTTAAATATTGCCAAGAGTATATACCAGCGGCCCAGTATGAAAGGTTGGGTAAAGGGTACATCAAGTCAACATGGAAATTACCTTATACACACAAATGTTACAGTGAAAAGAAAAAGGATGTATTTCTTAGTGGTAAAAATTGTAAAAGATCACTGAGCGGTACACTCCTGTGTCAAGGCATTAACCTGCATGGAATGCCTGCGAAGGGTCTTCGAATAACCTTTCATGTCACCTGAATGGCACTCCTGCAACACAGATAGAGCCATTCTTTAGACAGCTTTCTAACGGGAGCTATATTCTAATAAATGACCACAGCTGTTGTGGCATGGTGCCAGGGAAAGCCTATCTCGTAAGCGTTAGTTCCATGGTCACTTGCTGTATGCAAGTATTGTATCCAAACAGCACTCCAGACATGGAGGCAGCAATTTGGCCTTATTTGAATATCTCTTCTATTCGAATTGATACTTTAAGCAGAATGAAGTCTATTCTTTTACAGACAACTGTGCCTTTGACCGCGTCCAAAGAAACGTATGATCTGCAAGTTGCAAGGACAACGGCAGAGATACATTCCCTTTTATCAACAAATTGCCCTGCGCATTTCGTAGAAATGCTAAGGCAAATCCTAAACATGTCAGATACCAGTGGCATCGCACATGTATTTAAGACAATTTTTTCGGGACTGTTAACACCCTTCGAAACAGTTCTGGGCATTTTTCCCAATTTTGTCCATTCTGTCTTTGGCGGCCTACCTCTACTTTTGGGACTCGTAGCAGGAATTTTATTTTTGATTCTTCTGCTCCGATATGGCAAGCCAAGCCACAGACAAGACTCCAGCAACAATGGAAGAAACGATCCTAGCAATGCGCTACCGGGACCGCATAACTAAAGTCCTTGGATTAGCCCGGCTAAGAGATCTGAATATGACCTGGTTTCTTTCATTCAGACCAATCTGGCAAAATTGCATCTTACCTGTGCTTCGATGTATGCTATGCGGAGAAGAATGCGTGTTGGACGTCTGTCTTACAGTACCATCAGCAGTACCAATGGATACAGATACCTTGCTAGGTCCTGTAACGGCTCATGCATCGTGTTGTCCCCAGCGGCTACCTATTCTGATGACGGCATTCGTTGAGGCTTCACCACTACGAGTATGTGGCAGTGGAGTACGAGATGAGAGCAGCATCACACAGGTACAACCTTCTGTGAGCATTGCTGATCCTGACATCGATGATAGCAATCATTCTCACACATGCACTGTTTCAGCATTTTCAAACCTGGTCGAACTTTCACCTGATGTCGTAGACCAATTTTTTGCGAGTCTGTCTGAAATGATGTTCTCCCCTGAACAGAAAGAATAACTTTTTGAGCAACAAGCACACAGCGTTCCCTGAACTCTGAATTCGGCCTTCAGCTTTGATAAACAAAAGCTACTGAAAACATGTGGAACTGTTTTTTCCCCTGAAAGCGGAATTATTTTTTCTCACTTCCAAAATATTTACCTTTTTCTGGCACAGAGTACTCTGCTTAAAGTAGAACTATTCTTAGAGAACAGAGCTTCTATTTTTAGGAACTCTAGAGACAATATTTTACCTCAGCCTCTAGCACATGTACAGCATTTGTATAAATATGTGATGGAATGGTCTCGACCTTCTTTTCTGTATTCAGAGCCATTTCATGTGTAATTTTCGCAAATCGTTCAGCTGAGATATATTTACATTTTAACTGAATGATACCACTGCTTGAAAAGCGTACAGTACCAATACTCATTTTTCGTGTATTTACCATATACCATTTCAAATGCAAATTATGTATTTTGGGGTGGGTTGGAAAACACATGCACCATTATATGTTTACTATTGCTTAGTTTTAGTAATGAGGGACATTAGATCGTGGAGTGGGTGTTGTATATCTATCTAGGACCCTAATTCAATATTCCTAATTTATGCCCTTGTATGACTATAATAAATAATATCCTTATAAAGGCATAAGAATCATATCCATATTTAGTAATAGCCCATGCAGTCTAAATACAGCAAGGCTACTTCCCTAGACTCCTAGAAAGTACAACGCGTTCTTTAAACAAACCAAACCTCCAGCAACCTGGGAATTCCCCTTGCTTTTGTTTTAATTTGTCCTAGAACTACTGTGAGCACTGAAAGAACGGCCAGTTCTTAGTGACATCTTTATTGACGTCTTATGTCCAACCTTACGTCAAATCCGGCACCTTTCAGGTATAAATATACCAACGTTGCCTTAAGCAAACACACGGTGGTTTGGAGCAGAGCGGCTATATACTTGCCCGAGAGCCCAGCTGATGCGAGAGCCCACGGACGCCGCCCCTCCCTGTTGACACACTGAGAAAGACGCTGTCTTTTTCTCCAGCCGAGAAAATCCAGCTCCGGTGTTTTCAGCCGCCCTTGCGGGTTGCTGGGATATCGAGACCTGAGAGAGAGATACCAGACCTCCTGCTTTCTATTACCCAGGTACGGAGCTGACTAAACCCTTAAAGAGAATTCTTGATTCAGATCCTTGGCAAAAACCAACTTAACTTAAACTGCTACTTACTTACTCCTTCCCACGTATTAGGCTTAGGTCAGGTACACCGGGTAGGCGTATTTAGAAGCACCAGTTGAGTACGTTAGTCAATGTATTTATGTATGTATATATTTTATCTATTTTAAAGTAACGTAAATGTAAATGTTTTTGTACTTGTATAGCGCACAGCTACCCAACAAGGGTCTCCCGGCGCTTGTACTCATACCGCTGAGGAACCCTTCCTGGCTTTCCTTGTGAAGTGTCCACTCCTGGACACCTCCATGGTGAAACCAGGCATCCCCAGCGCTGTTGGGGGCCATTGTGGAGATTAAGCAAGCTATTGCCCAGAGTTGCAGCGTGGGGCCCATGATTAGAATAGGCGCTGAGGCGAGAATATCAGGTCAGAGGAATTTATGAGCCCGAGACCCGCCGAGGCAGGAATCGAACCCTGGTCCCGGGCCTGAGCTCTGCATCAAGGTCTGCCGCTCTAACCATTTGAGCCACACTATGGCTAAGAAACCATATCAATGCTTTTACAGTATTATTTTATAATACTCCTTTTACTGTACGCACTTTACTTCATGTTAAGTATTGCAATTGTGGCAATTCATTTCTCTTGCATGAGAAAGAAGACTGCTCAATAAATAACACCTTTTATTGAAAACGCCCGTCTCTCTATTCTCTGCACTCTGGTGAAACTAAGTACGCACGATTGACTGAGTAAAATAATTGTCTATTGTTTTCACACGACTCTAGAGATACACTCTTATTCTGAGGGAGCAAAGTTGTCATGTTTATGGTTGTCAGAAGCTAATCCCTTCTTGTCTATCCAGGGAAGTTAAACTCCTCCTTGTTTATTCGAGAAAGTTTCTTGTGACCTCTGAGCTAGCTGGCAAAACTAATTAAGTCTAATATAGTCAGTAGAGACCTAGTCGACCTCCGTCCTACGTCTACACTGCTGTTTATATTATTCCAATGCGCAGAGCCTATTGGGAATATAGGAACTACACTACACCTGTGGCAATGTGAATTGCTTCTCTTCTTCTGGCCACCTACCATACGATCTTGCGCTGTGCTTGTGGCTAGTCTCCTGCGCTGGGCCGGTGAATCTGTGAAGCCCATACTGCCCACTGGAACGGATTGGAGGCGGCTCTCCCCTGTTCACCTTCCATTGTGCGTGGCCTGGGAGCCTGTTCCTCTTATCCCAACTGACGACTACCAGAGCTATGGTTCATTGGAGGTACTAGTACATGTACTGACATAGCGGGCCATTGTAACTCTGTGGTGTGACTAGGCTGTGTGGAGCAGCTGTGCTGGAGACCCCTTGTCGCGCCGCCTGGGCTGAGGGAACCGGTGGCTGAGAGACACCGCAGAGTATTTGGAGCGGGGGCCTCTGCCTTGCCTCTGGCCTAGGCCGGCCGGCGCTTGGTTGCTACAACATGGGCAAGACAGAAGCCAAGCAATCCAAGCTTAATTTTGACAAACGCTCCACGCGCCAGAATGACCGTCTTTGGGCCACAATCTGAGGAACAGCAGGAGGAGCACTCGGAGGATCAGGGAGAAGACCTGTGCACCCTCATGTTAGAAATGCGCTCCAGCTTGCGAAACATCGACTCTAAGCTGGACACCCTGACCACACAGCTAGACTCTGTGAAGTCCCAAGGCACTGTCCATGAAACTCGGCTAGACCTTGGAGAACCGACAAACCGAATTTCTCAAGTTTCAAGTGGAAACCAAGGAGCAATTGCTACATATGGACAAGCTCTTGGGAGTAATCCACGCAAAGACCGACGATTTGGAGGCGAGGTCCCGGAGCAATAACTTACGCATTCTAGGAATTCCGGAGACGCCTGCGATTGCTAAAATGGAAACCTACGTGGCAGATCTCCTACAAGCATTGTTTGACCCTCACCTGTACCCTGTGTTTGAGGTGGAGAGGGCACACAGGTCCTTGTGTCAGAAACCTCCAGTGGGGGCTCCTCCGAGACCGATCCTGGCCAAACTGCTGAATTACCAAGACAGGGACAACGAGAGAGAGGGACCAACTGTCTCAACAAGGTAACAACTTATCGTTCTACCCGGACTTTACCCCTGCTGTTCAGGCGGCGAGGCGTGAGTTTTTGACGGCTAAGCAGATTCTTCTCCAGGCGCAAATTCCCTACTCGCTACTTTACCCTGCCAAATTAAAAGTTTCCTACAACGGAACTACACACTATTTCACTGATGCGAAATCTGCCCTAAAATTTGCTAAACATATCAGAGGTAAAAAGGGTAAAGACTCTTGTGGAGCAGCGGCATTGGCGATTGGACAACTTAGTGATAATGATTGACTGGTATGATACTATATTGGTTGTCTGAAGTGCCTTTCCACCGCTACGCTGAAATGTATGATCACTCTCATTGATGCTACTGTGGGTCTAACTGTCCTTGTATTTTGTTCTTCTTTCCTAGTGGATTAGTTTGGGAATGTCGGGGAGGGCTGGTACCAGGCACTGCCCCTGTTTACTCAGTGGTGAACGCTGGTGCCACTACGCCCCCCCCATGGGAGATCTCCCTTATATTTTCCAGAGACTGTTATGTTTTACGTTGTTGGGGAGGGTTACTCTGCAACCTGATTGGGGGGGTTGGAGTGGGTGGTGGGTTGGAGGTGGGGTTTGTTGGTTTGTTTTATGCCAGTACGAAGACTAGCAGCTGGTCAGGATGCATGTTTTATGATTTGCATTTTATGCTGACGGGCTACCTCCTCCCCAGGGTTGAGACTCTCTCTGATGTACACACACTAGACCATTGAATTTGCTAACATGGAACATTAGAGGGCTGAAGGATTGTCGAAATGCTTCTCTAACAAGACATAATATTGATGTTTGCTTGCTACAGGAGACACATCTAAATGCTACGCCGGCACAGAGGCTGCGAAATCGCAGATGGAGGTGCGAATACTAGTCCATATATTCTAATTATGCTAGAGGGTGGCTGTTTTGATTAGGCAGTGGCTGGGCTGGCGGGAGAGGGAGGTACACGGGGACCCTGAGGGCCGGTATGTAATTGTATGTGGGGTGCTGAAGGGAATGCCCCTGGCAATTGCTGTAATTTATGGCCCCAATATAGACTCCCCTGACTTTTTCTGCGATGTATGGTCTAAAATTAAAAACTCTATCCCTTCAGGTAATGCGGTTGGATCGTCTTCTGGGGGGGGTTTACACCTACACACACTCATTGTACACTTAGAGTAGGCTCCACAAAGTAGGAGTATGCTAGATTACTGCCTTGTCTGTACCACCCCCTTTTCTGTATCGTTTTTGGCCACTATAGGTGTGGCAGGGTATACTCAGACATGAGTCCCTTTCTCACTGCTCCATCAGGATTCAAGCAAGCCGGGCCGAAGAGGCTGAAATGCCAGAAACCGGTCCCCGGTAGCTTGTCTCCTTTCTGGTGAAGAATTGGCTTTGTAGTTTGGTCTGCCCTGTTCCCATGATGCACTGGGCCAGGGACAGACTAATTTGCATATAGCCAGGTTCTGAGCTGGGATGGGGCAGTGAGATAAATAACGGTGATGGATCAAGCCCTGATCTTTGGACTGGGTAAGAGTGGTCTGCTTAATTCAGACACTCTGTTCATCACCACCCCCTTTTCTGTATTGTTTATAAGTCTGCATATATACAACTGTTTACCAACATGGTAGAACTATATCTACTATTTACGTTGTTGGTGCTTGTAATCACGTTTATCTGCTTCTGTCTACTAATCTTTGCAGCACACGTATTTTATGCAAGAATAACTTTGGTTCAATAAATATTATTGAAAGTGTCCCACTGTGTATTCTCTGTATTTTCCTCTGAGAATAAGTAAGCACGAGTGACTGAGCGAAAGCTTCTGTACTGTTTCCATGATTCCTGAGGAAACAGGGTTGAAATGTTCAGTGGTTGCCAGAAACTATTCGCTCCCTGGTTGGTTAGGTGGGCTGACTGTGGCACTGTAAGCTAGCTGGTCTATATGCCAACATAACCTGCAGGGGTGACTGGAATAAGTCTTGACACCAAGCCCTTAGTTTATGTTGTTCGAACAATGCCCAGGTCCTAGGGACTGGTAGGAACTACATAACACCAGGTTCAGCATTCCAAGCTGCAGCTGGGGCAAAATCACAGAAGCAGAGTGGTTCACCGCCCTCATCACAGATCAACCTAGCCCCACAGACAACCTTCACAAGGATAACAAGTTCAATAACAGGATGCCAGAACTGCTCGGACTCCCCCGCACCCATAAAACCCAACAAGTATAGTAGATCACAAAAACAGGCCCGCTGGTACACAGAAGACCTCCGATACATAAAACGACACTGTAAGCAGCTAGAAAGGAAATGAAGAGCCAGCAATGACATCATCAACAGAATTACCTACAAGGCTGCACTTAGACGCTATCACCAGTTAATATAAGACAACAAGAAGAAAAGCACTAGTGGACCCCATTGAAGTAGGCTCCAATAAGTGCAGGGAGATCTTCTCAATCGTCAATCGTTCAACCTTGCCCTCAGCCATTGTCAACAACATCGCTGTCTCACAACAACCGATCCTACTTCTTCTACAGAAAATTTACAAAAATCTACAGCAACCTTGCACACCAACCCAACCCCAGAGAGCTTATCGCTAACCTACCCACCACTGACCAAGATTGCCACCTGACTGAATGGACAACTCCCACCAGATGCGACACAGTGGCAATCATGCCGTCCATCCACTCAGGGGCCCCAACTGACCCATGCCCACACCACATCTACAACCTGGCAACATAACCAATCAGCACCATCCTGAACCACATCATCAATAACTCCATCATGTCCAGCACTTTCAAGGAGGAATCAAAACTTCCAGAAATCATTGCCTCCCTCAAGAAGACCACAGCTGGCTCGAACCAACTGACCAACTTCCACCCCATCTCCCTGCTCCCCTATCCAGTCATAGTGATTGAGATGGCCGTCAACAAGCAATTTACATACCACCTCAAACTACATCATCTTCTAAACAACACTCAATCAGGATTCAGAAAGAACCACAGCCCTGAAACTGCACTTATTGCAGCCACCAACAACATTTGAACCATCCTGGACCGAGTAGAAACAGTGGCTGTCAACCTGTTCGACCTCTCCGCGGCCCTCGTCACTGTCTCCCACAACACCCTCATCAAAAGACTTCACAAGAATGGCATACAAGTTTCCACCAACTCATTTCCCCTGGCAGCGTTAACTCTGGATGCTACTAAGGCTTTTGACAGGGTAAATTGGAACTACCTGTCAGAAGTTATGAGAAAATTTAATTTGGGTGTCAAGTTTTGCCGCACCATACAGTTGCTATACCAGGAGCCATCAGCTAAGCTTTTGGTTAATGGTAGTCTTACCAAGGCATTTAGTATCACCAGAGGGACTCGACAGGGCTGCCCCCTCTCCCCCTTTTTTTGATATGTATATCAAGCCATTGCACAGAGGCTTAGGGAATATCTTGATATCGAGCCTTTTCGACACTGGGTTTGGGAGAGGAAGGTGGCACTGTATGCGGACGACATACTGATATTATCAGCTGATTTAGACATAACCTTCCCGGCAGTTGTCAAATTGGCGGAGGAATTTGGGCAGGTCTCAGGATACGAAATAAACGGAGGGAAAACAGAAATTATGACCTGGAACATTTCAGGTACGGTACATCATACAAGTCATAACATGCAATACCTTGGAGTCAGAGTCGTCCAAGACATAGATAAAATAGCAGAAGTCAAACTAACACGAATCCTCCGAGATTGTTGCAAACAGATGTAGATATGGGCCCATCTCCCTTTATCCGTCTTGGGGAGGGTGAATCTTGTTAAAATGTCAATATTACCCAAGGCCACCTTTCTTTAACACAATCTCTCTGTACTTTGATAAACCTATTATAGAAAAAATTTCTACGAGAAATGAAATAAATTCTTTTATTTGGGCCTATAGATCAACCAGGATAGCATGGAAAAAGCTAAGGCGTAGGAGGGGGAAGGAAGGTCTTGCGCTACCTGATCTACAGGGTTTTGCCAGAATATGGGCAAAATTAAAAAATCTGCCAGGACTCCACTACTTTTCTAATTTAGCAACACTCTGGAACTCTCCGGGCTTGCCAGAATGCCTTCGGGTCAAGCTAGAGATGCCATTTAAAGATGCTGGACTAGAAGTATGGGGAGATCTGGTTAGTAATAAAAAGTTCATCTCATGGGATGATCTAAAGATGACAGTGGGCAGCGGTCTCTCAAGATTCAAGTATATTCAGCTACAAAGTTGGATACAGTCCCAGATCAGACAGAAAAAGTCTATTGGCGAGGGAAACAGCCTAGAGCAACAGTTGGTGGAAAGGCCAGTGGGGAAGAAGGAGGTGTCATACTGGTATTGGGCCATAGAAGAGGAGGTGGATGGGGAATTTAAGCTGGCTAACAAGCTCTGAAGTTAACAAATGCCAGGTGTACAGTGTGATCTATTATGGCAGGATTCTTTTAAAATGCTCTTTAGCTTAGTTAAACCTGCATGATTGAAGAGGAATCACATTTTCACGGTCCATCGAGCATACTTATCTCCCCTTAGGCTATCAAAAATCCTTAAAGGCTCTCAAGTCAACTGTAAAAAATGTGGGTTAGCAGAAGCCTCAGACTAACACTTATTCAAAGACTGTCCCTCAATTGGCATATTTTGGGAAGAGGTACGGATAACAATGGAGAGTATTCTGAAAGTACCGATCCTAATGGACCTGCCTTTGATTATTTTTGGTCTTAACAGTCATATTGGAGGTTCAGCCAGAGCTTTTTTTATTTTATGCAATTTTATTGGCAAGGAGACAAATTTGTAAACAGTGGGTAAACCCTTACTCTCTTAGACATTCGGATTGGCTGAATTCTTTATATGAAATATCTAAGATGGACCTGACTAGATCTGGTAATAGAAAGAAGATTGCATACTGGGACCTGCTGCTTCAATGGAAATAGTTGAAGAAAATCTCTCTCTCTCTCTCTCTCTCTCTCTATATATATATATATATATATATATATATATATATATATATATATATATACACACTCCTGGTCACAATCCATCCACGGAAAAAGCCAGAGTCGGAGCCCAATTATAGTACGGTGCTGTCAGTTTATTCAGCAGAGAAACACCCAACGCGTTTTGATGTCAGCCGATCTCTTGCTCACGGGTAGAGCTCGCCGGTACCAACATTCATTTAAAGTGACATACTTTTTTACTAGTATCACACGTGATCATAGACATAAAGAAGTTACTGCTATGTCTGCGAGGTGAAAACAATGTTTCCAAATAAACATTTGTATCGACTTTCAAGTACAGAAAATGATAATAAAAGGAAGCCGCAATCCATAGAATAATAAAGAACTAACATTGCAGTTTTTAGACAGTGTTACATTTTAGCAAAAGCGCAATTAAGTGCTTCGTATTTATGTTTTTAAATCATGCCCATTTTGTCACGGCATCAATTACGATTTTATGTTAAATTCACACAGATACACATGGTGATGGTTCCAATAGTTGTACAGCCCAAGTGGGCCAATGTTGTATAGTTCTGTTAATCAGTTGACTTGACTTCCAATATAGCCCATGTGGGCAAAACCTTAAGTTCATGTTCCTGTAAAAGAAAAAAAGAGACATAGCTATGTGTAACAGTACTAGCATTGTAGATCAGTGTTATCATTAAAACCAATTAAAATCGAATTCAGTTACCCAGGAAGCAGCAGCATATCTTACATCAAAAATACATATCAAGTCTGGAGGTGAATTGCTAACTCCTCCCCCACATTGTGTCCTGCAGGTTGCAAAGTATTGTACATTATAATATACTTGGATTCTAGTTTACGTAACTCAAGCCACCTGTTACCACCCCTCTCGTTGCTGTCAACGCTGTCCAAAACATAAAATTTCATCAAATTTGGATTTTTGTTATGTATATCAGCAAAATGCCTGGCTACAGGATATTGCTGGTTTTCATTCCTGATTGCTCTCTGATGTTCCAAAATTCTGAGTTTCGCCTGCTTCGTTGTACACCCTATATAAAAAATTTTACAGGGGCATTCGAGGGCATAAATAACATACTCAGTTGTACAGCTGAGATGTTTGGTAATCTTATGGGCACATCGTTCCTTGGACAATTGGATTGATTTACAGTTGTTGCTGTATTTACAGGCTTTACACCTGCGACATTTTGCTGATATACATAACAAAAATCCAAATTTGATGAAATGTTATGTTTTGGACAGCGTTTACAGCAACGAGAGGGGTGGTAACAGGTGGCTTGAGTTACGTAAACTAGAATCCAAGTATATTATAATGTACAATACTTTGCAACCTGCAGGACACAATGTGGGGGAGGAGTTAGCAATTCACCTCCAGACTTTATATGTATGTTTGATGTAAGATATGCTGCTGCTTCCTGGGTAACTGAATTCGATTTTAATTGGTTTTAATGATAACACTGATCTACAATGCTAGTACTGTTACACATAGCTATGTCTCTTTTTTCTTTTACAGGAACATGAACTTAAGGTTTTGCCCACATGGGCTATATTGGAAGTCAAGTCAACTGATTAACAGAACTATACAACATTGGCCCACTTGGGCTGTACAACTATTGGAACCATCACCATGTGTATCTGTGTGAATTTAACACAAAATCGTAATTAATGCCGTGACAAAATGGGCATGATTTAAAAACATAAATACGAAGCACTTAATTGCGCTTTTGCTAAAATGTAACACTGTCTAAAAACTGCAATGTTAGTTTTTTATTATTCTATGGATTGCGGCTTCCTTTTATTATCATTTTCTGTACTTGAAAGTCGATACAAATGTTTATTTGGAAACATTGTTTTCACCTCGCAGACATAGCAGTAACTTGTTTATTTTCTTTATGTCTATGATCACGTGTGATACTAGTAAAAAAGTATGTCACTTTAAATGAATGTTGGTACCGGCGAGCTCTACCCGTGAGCAAGAGATCGGCTGATCTCGAAACGCGTTTGGTGTTTCTCTGCTGAATAAACTGACAGCACCGTACTATAATTGGGCTCCGACTCTGGCTTTTTCCGTGGATGGATTGTGACCAGGAGTGTGTCTATATTCGATGGGTTGGCGTACCCCATCGTGAGCCCGCCGTTCAAGTGGCTTAAGCACGCCACTTTTGTGTGTTTATATATATATATATATATATATATATATATATATACACACATATATATATGTCATTTACTTCTATTTTGAATTTGCAATAATGAAGGGCGTGTCCGGTGATTATGCATATTGGATACTCCCTGGACTATGCTGGGCCTTCCCTCGCGACACCGAAAGAGTCCATATGGTCGTACAGATCAATGGGAGTGAAACCTAACTTCTTTCTCTGAGGGATAGGTGCATGTCAGTCTGGAAATATACCCCTACAGGCTGAAAGTATCGAGAGAATCTGTCAAAAGAGCCTGTGCTATTCTAGATCGTTGAGTAGGGGTATGAACAGACGGTCTGTCTACAATGGTTAAAAGGCGAATGAGGACAACAACAAAAAAAGCTTGGCATACAAGTATTCACTCTCAAATGGATCTGTTCCTTCCTCATAGGAAGAACCCAAAGGGTCCTGCTGCCACCCTTCACATTAGAGATCAAGAAACTGATATGCAGTCTCAAAGGGATTGTCCCTCAGCTCAACCCTTTCCTACATATACATGATACCGCTCAATAACATCATTCGATCACAAGATATCACCGCCATCTGCTACGTCCATGACATGTAACTCCTTCTCCAGATGGACAAGACAACCACTACCAGAACTAACGTCTCCAACTGCATGCTTGGTAGCAGACTGGATGCAGACCAACTACCTGAAGCTCACTTCCGACAAGACGGAAGTACTAGTCTTCGGCAATAAGACCTCCCCCCCCATGAGACTCCACCTGGTAACTGTAGGACCTAGGACCAACACCCACACCCACATGCTATGCAAGAAATGCAGGGATCATCCTGGACGACAAGCTCAACATGACAGCTCAAGTCAACGCATTGTGCCCTCCAGCTTCCACATCATACACATGCTACAAAAGATCTTCAAATGGCTGCCTCATAACACCAGACGGACCGTCATGCAAGTACTCATCACCAGCAGGCTGGACTTTGGTAGCACTCTCTACACTGGAATCTCCAAACAACTTCTACACAAACTCTAGACCATCCAGAACACCACCACGATACTCAAACTCAACCTCCCATGCCGAACTCACATCACACCACAACTCAGGAAGCTTTACTGGCTCCCCATTCACAAGCATAGCCAATTCAACTTTTTCATGCACACATACAAAGCCCTACACAGCATAGGACCAGAATACCAGAACTGCCACATGCACTTTCACCAACCCACCAGACACCTAGGCTCGGCCTCACTCTCACTCGCACACACTACCCGCATCCGCAAAAGTAAAACTGGACGGCGCTCATTCCCCTAAATTGCACCCAAGACATGGAACAACCTCTCTTAACACATCAGAGACTCCTCCTCACTTCTTGAGTTCCACAAGGAGCTGAAGACCTGAGCCTTCATATAAGCACGTAGGGGACCACACACCAAAACACCTGCCAAAGCACCTGGATGCCCTCTCGGGTGATTAGCGGGCTAAATTAATGGATGTATGATAGTACAACGCGATCATTTTGATCGCGGTACTTTACAGCGCGGATTTTACAACGCAAGTCCTTACAACGATTTGCGTTGGAGGGCACGGATTGAGGATTATTATAATTTTCTATTCCAACTCCAGCCCACGTAGCAGAAGGGAAGGTGTTGGAATAGAAAATCACAATATTCCTTAACCAAGAGCGCCATCCAGCGCAAGTCATAGTAATGACTTGCGTTGTAATGGCAGCGTGGTAATGGTCGTGCGGTGTAAACACCGCGTTGTAAACGAAGTTTACCAAATAAATTAACATAACATGTGCAGATTGCAATTGCTGCTACCTTTAAACTGAGTTTTGGGAATCCAGAGGGTGGAGGCATTCATTGTTGTGGGTCTGACTGGCATTTAACATTGGAATTGGATGGGAAAAGATTGATATTATCATAAATTGAGACTGTTATACTAGCAACCTCGCTACTGCTATGACTGTTCACCTATTGCTATTTTGCACCTTTCACGCAGGTCTGCCGATATGTTTCTTCCTTTACTTAGGCCCTTTTTCTGGCTGCCATTTTCGCTAGCCTACCAGCACCTGCACCTATGTGCAGGCAAGACTTGTCTACTTAAGGAAGATTGCTGCGTGGCTGAGCAGAGGGCATACCGATAGAGTGCAAAAGGCAAACCAGTCTTGCCTGTCCGTGCATTAGACATGCACAGTGCCAGCTATGCTGTTGACTTTCCCAGCCATCTTACGGATTTGATAATTGTGCCGCCATCTACTCTCCGCAGGTACTCAAAGGATTTTCTATTATCTAGGAGGGAGGTTGTTTGCTAGTTTCCTCAAGTGGGTCTGGTGGGGGATATTATTTACTCTCCCCTTTGTGGTACCTGCAGTTGTAGGAAAGTGCTCCTTTTTACATGGTTGCCCCCACTCTTTGCCAAGCTGTTGATGTACTTTGACGGAGTGTGCCCAGGTTCCTGCCAACCAGGTACCCAAGGCCTATATTCTTTCCGTAAACTGTACTGATGCAAAACCCAATTGGCACACTTTGGCCATGTTTAAGTCCCTTGTAACTGGTACTATAAGTACCAAGGGTACTGTGGCCAGGGAAGGCCTCTAAGGACTGCAGCACTTATTGTACCACCCTTAGAGGCCGTGAACCTTTACACACACTGTCCTTGCAGGCTGCGTGGTTTGGTGCAGAACAAAGTGACGCATCGATATGGCACACATCCATGTGTGCCATGCCTACAAGCCACTGTTGTGGCATAGGTAAGCCACCCCTCTATCTGGGTGCACTATACCAGTGGCGAGTGTACAGGTGCATGAGCCCTGTACCCCTACAGTATCTAAGACAATTCTTAGACATTGTGGGGCAGATTTACAAGCCCCTTGCGCCTCTTTTACGCTTCTGTTGCATCACTTTTGAAGCAGGCGTAAGGATTGATGCAGCATTGTACATGTAGGGCACCCCGGAGCCTTGCTGGAGCTGCGTCGCGCTTGCGACGCAACTCCAGCAATGCGGAGGCCTTTACGGCACAGATGCTTCACGCATCTGTCCATTTTTGCCCCATGGTGCGCCACATTGTAAATGCGGCGCATCAATGGTGGCGGAGCCCTGACGCACAATAACTGGTGCATCCCTGCTGATATACAGGGATGCGCCAGTTATTGTAAACCTGCCCCTGTAAGTGCAGTATTGCCATTAAGAGTATATGGTGCTGGGAGTTTATCATTACGAACTCCACAGCACCATGATGGCTTTACTGAAAACTGGGAAGTTTGGTATCAAACTTCTCAGCACATTAAACCCTCACTGATGCCAGTGTGTGATTTAATAAAAAATGCAATCAGAGGGCATTTTAGAGATGCCTCTTGAAAAACGATCTAACTCTAGTGTCCTGGCTGAGTAGCTGCTCACCAGCTGCCACCACCAGACATGTTTCTTGATCCCTGGGTTGAGAGCCTGCCGCTCTCAGGGTACTGAAACAAAACACATGGGATGAGGTGCCAAGCCTTCTGCCCCAGGATGAGCAGGGTCCACGAAGGGGAAGCTTCAAAGGCTTGCTGCCTTTGTGAGCTACCCCAGCCATTTTCTGCTCCGAGCAACTGACCCACACTTTGGGCAGGAGTATTGGCAGGAGAACCAGGTTAGAAGGAGCAGTGTGCCCACCTTTTCCAGCCCCACCCCTCAGGTGGGGGAGGCGGGGTGAAGCACAACTCTTAGTCCCCACCATCTTGCAGATGGGAGGACCCAACCAACCAGAGAGAGGCATATGACCCCCTCCGACTGGAGGTTGGCATAATAGGGGGTGCACCCACCCCAACGAAGGGACCCATTGGTCCCAACCTATACCTACCTGAAACACCCCTGAATCTAGTATTTAGAGGAAACGCCAAACCTTGCCTCCTCAGACAACAATTGACAAGAAGAGAGAAGAAGGACCGAAGAAGCCGTGCTGAACTAAGAAGAGGAGGACGCCTACTGACTTGGCCCCAGCTACACCGGCTTGACCCAACCTCGAACCTGCTCCAGTGAAAATTCCAGTATGTTTGGCAGCCTGAAGCACCCAAGAACCCGGAGGAGTTGCCCTGCCTTCCCAAACCAAGATTGTGTCTCCTGTGAGCACCGGATTTGCACCCCCACAGACTCTGGCCAAATCTGCAAGTCTGCACCACTTTGCACCTGATGCTCATGGCCCGAGTTCGAGCACCCCAACACCACAAGGAGGTCTGCCAGGCGATCATTGACCTTAGATCTCCAATCGACACCTGCAGCCCCTTTCTGGAGGATCCCCCCGACCGCGACAGAGGCCGGTAAGAAAAACCCGACGTCTAAAGACACCCCTGCATCCGAGGTCCCACGGCCTTGGGTGGCCCAACCAATGGTGTCCCAGCATCCCCATGCATCCCAAATTACCTCTCCAACCAGTGGTCACCTCCAGAAGATCTTCATCCCTGAGCCTGCAGTGTTTGTTGCAGCCGGAGAATCCCCATTGAAATCAACAGGGCACCCGATGGCAAAACAGCACCCTGCATCCAGCCCCCTCTGTGCTGCTGCGGGTGCACCTTGTGTGCTAACAAGGATCCTCCTTTACCATGAGCCTGACACCAGGAGCATTGCTCCCACAACCTTGTGGTCTGCTAGTGAGCAGCCACCAACCGGAGGCTTCCTACCCCCATTGGATAACATTGGGCCTCAGCACTCTGCACCCGGCCTCGCTAGTGCCGCTGAGGGTGTTTTGAGAGTGCATCTTCAACCCTGGGGGAACCCTGGTTCTAACCCCAGAAAGCCAACACCCACAAATAACTACTTACCTGTAAACCGATAACTTCATTTCCTCCCATAGGATTGCATTGACTGCTTTTCTTTGAAAATTCTTCTAAGTGTGGAGTTGGTTTGTAGGAAACCTTGAAAAACTGCAAATGTACCAAAAGTTAATTACTTACCTTTTGTCTAGGAAATGTCTCAGTGTAATATCTAGGGATATCACACTGATTAGCAAAAGTAACTTAAAATGTAATCCAAGAAGTAATGTGTAGAGTAATCTACAAAGTAACTGAAAAGTAATTCTGAATATTGACTTACCTGTAAATCAACCAATGGCATTTGAACCTGCATTCAACTGTAATTTATTGCATAATGCTATTATTTCACTTACCTGCCCCAGGCCTGGCTTGCTTCTAGAAAATAAAATAACTAAATATTTTTATACAAATAAATTAGTTTTAGTTCAGTCTTTGAGTGTGTGACATCAATTATTGCCTGAGTTTTTACAATCAATGCTGAGCACTACCATCTGATAAAGTCTTTTTGCTCGCCAACACTACCACAACTAGAAAGTAAGGTATTATCTACTTCTACCTCTGCCTACCTTTGGGGATCCAATGGACTCTGTGCACACTATAGCTTACTTTGGTATAGTATATACAGAGCCAGCTTCCTACAGTAGTGTCACTGCCTCACTCGAGTGTAGAGGGGCTACGTTGGACTTGGACTCAAAGAGTGGGTCATGCAACTCACTTTCACATTCCATAGTGGACCGCCTGGATAAGATTTTACATATTGCTGCCACGCGCTGCTTGCGTTCAGATAGACCGTGAATTTTAGAACTCTGCTGGTGATGCTGCTATGTTCTATTGGCACTGACTGAAATTGCGTATTTGCATAATTATAATTACTTTTAACTGTGCTTTTATGTAAAATATAATAAAAAGTTTTTTAAATTTGTTTCCAGGGCACATTGTTAGCGGTCCACTTACCCGCACTCTAAATGATCTTTATCCTGCGGTTTTGCAGGTACTAGGGCGAGACAATCTGCTCCTTCATCACCATATTGGGGGTAGGTTGGGACATTACTGGGCGCCATTTTCAGGGTCGCTCTAGTGGCCAGACAGCAGGTCGGACTGCCTATTTAGCCCGCATTATGCAAGCGCGCAGCCAGAGGCAAGCCCGTCTGCGCCCAGCGGCTCACCGGCCGCTCACACTGCCAGCCATGCTGCTGGATTCATCCCAGAATCTTACAGGCGTGTCTTTTCGAGGGAGCAACTGTGGGATATTGGTAGGAGTATGAATGTGGCTTCCTGTCCTAACTCGGTGCAGACTCACTGTATAGAACATTTAGAGAAGGTTGATGCAAAGTGTGGCCTGATTAATAGTAGATCTATGGTAAAACACCACCAGGAGGTGGCCAGTCTGCTGGAGGACACGAAATTAGGCTTCCTCTTTTTAACAGAGACGTGGTCAAATACATATTCTACCGTAAATATAGGCTTTGCCTGTCCAGAGGGATACAAAATAATACAGAAGCCCAGCCACCTGCAGGTTGAGGAGGTAGCAGGAATTGAATTAATGGGTTTTTCAGCTCATGAGCCTAAAAGTACCCTTTTTTCGGGTTTACTATGCTATAGGCTCCCAGGTTCAGACACTCAATGTCAGGAGTTATTGGATACCATTACCAACCTGACCCTATCCCACTCCAGAGTACTGATTCTGGGAGATTTCAATCTCTGGGATAATGGATGTTTGGGTAATCATTTGAGAGACCTTACACAATTGTGCGATAGTCTCAATTTGAAACAATTAGTGCAATCTCCTACTCATCAGGGGGGTCATATTCTTGACCTCATATTTGCTAATCATGTTGAAACAAGAGTGATAGAGGTTCTATCACAACATTGGACAGATCACTCACTCATACTTTTTCACACTGTGGTCTCTAGATCCAGTATGAATTCCAGCCAGTTGTCAACATGTCGTAAGGACAGAGATTGGACTAAATTAAAACAAAATAAGATAACCCAGATATTTTCTAAGGTAAATCTTTTTGATCCCTCTGCCTCAGTAGAGGATAATTACCAACGATATCAGGAGTACATAATTGAGTCGCTAGACTTTCTAGCACCAGAGAAACAACGTAAATGTAAGAAGAGACCCTCAGCTCCATGGTACAGTGAGGATTTGAGACTGCTACATTTAAAATGTAGGAGAGACGAAAGGATCTGGAGGAAGATCTATTCCCACACAGATAAAACCATTTTAAAATCAGTACAGGCAGAATATAAAAGAGCTAAAGCAGAGTTTTATGCTGCTTCTATCTTACAATCTCCAAACAGCACGAAGGCTCTCTTTAACATTGTCAAGAATCTCTCTAATCCAAACTGTATGCGTAATAAGGTGATTGCCTCGCAGAAGCTCTGTGACGAGATAGCTGTATATTTTGAAGAGAAAATTGCCACAATCAGAGGTAACCTTCAAAATTCGACACTTAATAACATGGAGACCAAACTCCCTGAGCCTAAGGAAGAGCCAGGGGATAAACCTTCCCTTAATAAATTTAATGAATTGACAGAGGAAGTCTTCCTTAGTCTGGTACATAAGGTTTCTTCTGGTTCCCCCCTAGACCCATTTCCTCCAAGATTATGGAAGGAAGTGGGGCAATAAACTCTACCTTGGCTACATCAGATATGTAATCAATCATTGGAGGTTGGCTTAGTGCCTGTTGCATGGAAGCAGGCAATAATGACCCCTCTACTTAAAAAACCTTCACTGGATCCATCTGTCCCGCCCAACTTCAGGCCAATATCTCTTTTACCCTACCCAGTAAAGGTCCTGGAAAAATTGGTAAGCAGGGCTCTTTCAGATTTTCTTGAGGATAATTCTTTGCTGGACGAGGACCAATTTGGCTTTCGTGCAAGACATGGCATGGAGACAGCATTAATAACTGTTATGGATAGCCTTCGAAGGCATGCTGACAATGGAGAGTCCATCGTTTTGATATTATTGGATATGTCAGCCGCCTTCGATACAGTTAACCATCGTATCCTGCTGGATAGGCTAACAGAAATTAGGGTGAATGGAAGGGCTTTTCGATGGATACAATCATACTTGTCTGACAGACAACAGACAGTATCCTTAACACCATTTACATCCAAAAAATCCCCAGTTTTTCATGGAGTGCCGCAGGGCTCGTCTATCAGCCCCATTCTTTTTAATATATACTTGCGTCCTCTATTCCCCCTGATTAAAGTGTTTGGGATTGAGTTGGTTAACTATGCCGATGACACCCAATTGGTGGTTTCCTTGGAGGGGAAGCAAGCGGTGTCTATGAATCCACTTCAGGATTGTATGCGCCACACTTCTAATTGGCTTAGGAATAATTACATCCAATATAACGGAGGTAAAACAGTAATGTTCTGCCCTAGCAGTATCTTACCTCGTCAACTACCACTGGAGTTTAGACTTACCCCTGAGGAAGAACCTCTGACCCCGGTCAGGGTGGTACGAAATTTAGGGGTTATGGTGGAAGATAATCTCCAGATGGAGGCTCAAGCCAATAAAACAATTAGCGTCTGTATTGTGGTGTCGGGTTCAAATCAGGCCTACATACTCTGCTAAACTCTCGAACGCCTTAGTATAGAAGTTGGCACGGACACTGGAAAAGGTAAAAGACAAGTTTATTAAGACCCCATGGGGTGGTGGTACATTCCTACAGCACCCTTCGGCAATGTAAGAAGTAGCACACCGAACATCGGTGCGCGACCTCTTTTATATAGTTTAATAGCAATAAAAAGATAGGCGGTTACAAGTTACACATTTTAGGTACATATAAGGTCATTTTTGGAACACAGCCAGCACGTGGGAGGAGTTCAACGGCACTGGTCAGTTAGTGTGAACATTCCTAAAGAGTGACCAGTTGATGCATAGTGCGCATGTGCGCTTGACCAGTACTAAAAATAGCCTGTTGCCGAGCAGAATAGTGACCATGGGTATCGAGAAAGGACGAAAGGGCACACTGACCACGAGGCAGCGTGTTCATAGGAAACGGAAGTCAGAGGGATTCAAAATGGCCCCCGTTCGTTTTGGTCAAGTTAACAGAAAAGACCGTGTAGCTGTGCTAAACGCTAACTCAGGAGCTGCCAAAACACAACAGACGGCCCTTTTAGCGTTTAGCAAAAGCTACCTCATAGTGGACGTAGTCAGAATGTTCATCCTCAATGTTAATAGCCATTATTTTCAATACTTCATCATTGATCAGTTTCTCTTGCTTATCAATAGCTCGTTTGGACGGAATACAGGCTGTGATACATACAGAACATAATGTAGGGCCACATTGAATACATAGACAAAGGAAAAATAGTACTCCAATAAAAACACAGAGAATCGTTAATAATTTCCAACCCCAAGTACTAAGCAGGGTCCAGAACCAACCAGAAAAGGTCCATGTTCCATTTTCTGGGTGGATCTCAGCAGCTATCTTATGTAATTTTGTAATCGAATCATATACAGAAGGTGAGTTATCTGGTACGTACACGCAACAACTACTTCCGATGACGCGGCATGCTCCACCTCTATCAGCTAGTATCACATCTAGAACCATTCGATTCTGGAGCGCCACAATTCTGGTAATTTGTAATTCCTCAGTAATATTCCCTAAAGCGGAGGCAGTTTCGTTAGCGACTGCTTCCACCACACGCGTAAGCCGCCTTATCTTCCTGCTATTCAGTGCAGCTCCTACGAATGAGAATAACCCCAAATTGAAATCTACATATTGTTGTAAAGTGGTATCAGTCTGGTCTATTTCATCAAGATCTACTGTTCGTTTGACCCTGTTTAGTATGAAATCATGGTACAGAACGTAATCATTGTGGTACATGGGAGGAGCAATAAATACAGGTGGTAATACAAAAGCTATATAACACGTTCCCAACCATCCCAATGGTAGACGATGGTATCCCTTATTTCCACAAATGAAATACGTGTTATGTGAAGCTACAAATGCAATTCCAATTGGTGTATCAAAGGTAAGTGTAATATTACATTCACTGCGGCCTACAGGGATTGTACCTTTATTTCTAATACACAAATCTGCTTTTGTATCAATGACTGTTATCATATGCGAGCTCGTCACATTTATAAGTCTTTGATTCGTATATACACGAGGTGTAGAAACATTGTCCGGACGGTACTCTTCCCATTCAAACTTAGTTCCTTCAGCGTGTGGATAGCCGTCTTTGTCGTTATAACATATTTTATTCAACCGAAAAAGTAGTCCACCTTTCGTTGGCCATCGCAGAGTAAAAAGAAGAGTGTACCAAGCATGACAAGAACCATTATGAGAAAACGGGAGAGGAATGAGTGGTGTTCCTCCCTTCTTCTGATGTCCGGGCAACATTCCACATACCCAACAATTGGACGTGTTGGTCATGTTATGAGTATGATGCAAAATCTTAATAAAGCTGTTATTCAAATAAGTCTGCCTATGTCTTTCTTCGTGAAAAGGCAGAGTGAAATGAAAATGTTCAGATGGACTTGGAGTGGTGGGCAGCAAATGTTCTCGTGCAGGAAACAACAGTTCTATAGTCCAAGCTAATACTGCGATCACCACTACGGTCAAGACAAACAAAACAACACCAAGAATTCTCCCTCTTCGTGTCGAAGGAGATGCCATAGTTCACAAAACAATACTCTTCAAGAAAACAACACTAAGCGGGAAAAATAAAAACGATGGTTCTGAACCGAGGCTGCCGTTGATTTGTTCTCCGGGATTCAAGACGGGTGTCGCTACACTGGGCAGAACTGATCCCCCCCCCTTGATATTCCCGGCTTCCGTTTCACAAACCTCAGAGCGGTTACCAACCAGTTTCAAAAACACAAAAGGAATCTTATTTCCTGGGGCGTAGATTGTACTTCACTTTATCAGAAACAACGTGGTCCGGGAAGGCTCCCTCCAATTCATCAGGCGTGACAGCTGGGCTCTTTTCTGTATCCAAAATCTTTCTGTAGTCGGATAGCACCACAGGGCTCACCAGATCCGGAGAGACACGTCGGCAGTGCGTTGAATGTATCCACCGCTTCTTGTTAGTGACTCTCACAGCAGTTCGCGTAGCCAGCAGCACTTGCTCAGGGCCATGCCATCTCGGTTCCAAACTGCTGGATCGTTCAAATACTTTGACCATCACGTGGTCCCCTGGGCGGAGATCGTGAGCCTCACCAGTGGAGTTATCAGGGAGCGCCTCTCGAACCTGTTGATGGATAGAAAGCAAATCATTTGTTAATCGTGCCAGATAATCGTTCATCATTATACAAGGCATATCATGTATCAAACAAGGTTTTGGAACTCCCCAAATATTCATAGGCCTTCCAAACACCACTTCGTAGGGTGTGAGGCCAGATCGAGAATGTGGCACTGACCGAATGGACAGTAATGCCAGAGGCAAAGCGTCCGGCCATTTCAGAGATGTAGATGCCACTATCTTTGCTAGCTTCAGCTTCAGAGTTGCATTGTATCGTTCTACTAACCCTGCTGATTGCGGATGAAAGACAGCATGGAATCGTTGCTTGATTCCCAATCCTTTCAGGACGTATTCCACTACTTTTCCAATGAAATGAGGGCCATTATCACTCCACATAAGTTTACAAACACCGTAGCGCGGGAAGTACTCCTTGAGTAACACCTTAGCTGTTGTCAATGCTGTATTGTCTTTCGTAGGGTAAGCCTCAATCCATTTGCTGAAGGCACACACCACTACTAGGACATACTTGAGATTATTACAGCGTTCCAGCTGGATGTAATCCATTTGTAGTACTTCGAATGGTGCAGTAGGTGGAACAAACCCTCCTTTAGGAGTATGAGTCCCTTGTCCAGGATTGTGCTGCAAACATATCAGACAGGTCTGCACTACTCTCTTAGCCGTGCTAGCAATGTCAGCATTTTCCCAAACTCGTGTAAGCAATTTAGTAATTGCGAGAGCTCCAATGTGTGCCAGCCCGTGTGTCATTTGCACCATTGTTTGTAAATAGGCCATGGGTAGTTTCCATCTCTCCATATCTTTACTACGCCAGCAACCCTCATCATCCAATACTCCTTCAGTGGCCCATTTCATACGTTCTGCCTCAGATGCTGACTTCTGTATATCTAGTATTTCTTCTCTAGCATCATGCCACCGCTCAGCTTGTGACTTCACCACATACATGGGGAAATTATTTTGCAGCATAGCGGTCTCTCTCGCAATGCGGTCTGCGAAAGCATTGCCTTGCCCTATTTTGTCCGTCACCTTTTTGTGTGCACTACACTTGACTATTGCAACTTTCTTTGGGCATAACAGTGCATTCAGGAGATCGCGTACCAACTCTCCATGCATGATGTGTACTCCGTGTGAAGTCAGGAATCCTCGTTCCTTCCAAAGTAGGCCAAAATCATGCACTACTCCAAAAGCGTAACGACTATCCGTGTAAATGTTCACACATAGCTCAGCACTTAACTCACATGCTTTCGTTAAGGCTATCAATTCAGCTGCTTGAGCCGATTTCTGGGGTATTCGTGCTGCTTCTACCACGGTCTTAAGTGTCGTGATCGCATAAGCTGCGGAAGTCGTACCATCTGGTAACCTCACACACGATCCATCAACCCACAGTTCCCCATCTACATCTGGAAATGGCGTATCCTGTAAATCGATACGACCCTTTGTCTGTTCCTCAGTCAGAAAAACACAATCATGTTGTTCTTCCTTCTGGGTCTCAGCAACAGGATCCGGCAGTAAAGTAGCAGGATTTAGTGTCACACATCGCTTTAGTGTGATGTGCGGCGCCAACAATGTTAGCTCATATCCTGTCAAACGGGCACTGGTTAGATGCTGCGTTTTTGTTTGATTCAGTAACGCATCTACCGCATGGGGAACTAGCACCAACAATTTGTGTGACAAAACTATTCCCTCACTTTGTCGTATCGCAACTGCTGTTGCTGCAACTGCTCGAAAACATCCAGGCAATCCTCGAGCCACAGGGTCGAGTACCGCCGAGAAGTATGCACAAGGCCTCTGTTTGTCTCCGTGTGTCTGCACTAACACTGACAATGCGCACCCATCCTTCTCGTGTACATATAATGTAAAGATCTTCGTGTAATCAGGTGTACCCAACACTGGTGCAGAACAAAGAGCTTGTCTCAATTGCTCAAAAGCATTCTGACATTCATCCGTCCATTCAATGGGAATCGGTGTATCTTTAGACAACAATGCCAACAATGGTTTAACGATATGTGAAAAACCCAATATCCATTGCCTACAAAAAGACGTCAAACCTATAAAGGCGCGAACATCCTTCTGAGTGCGAGGGACTGGAGTATCTAGGATTGCTTGAATTCGATCTGGTGTCAATGCACGGCCCTCCTTAGACAAAAGATGACCGAGGTAGGTCACCTTTGGTCTACAATATTGTAGCTTTTTCTTCGAAACTTTATGATTATGTTTGGCCAGGAAGGAAAGCAAAGAAAAGGTACTCTTCTCACATTGTTCTGGCGTGTCTGCAGCAAGTAAGATATCGTCTACATATTGAATGAGAACCACTCCCTCTTGTAAGTCAAAGGAATCAAGCTGTCTTTTTAATGCCTGACTATAAATGCTAGGACTTTCAGTATAGCCTTGAGGAATTCGACAGAATCTGTACGATTTATTATTTAATGTAAAGCCGAATAGATATCGACTGTCAGGATGTACAGGGATCGAAAAGAAGGCATTCTTCAAATCGATAACTGTAAAAGTAGTTGCCGTCGATGGAACCAACGTAAGCAACGTGGTGATGTCAGACACCACCGGGTACTGAGGCACTACTATCTTGTTTATTTCCCTCAAATCAATAATGAAACGGTAAACCTTAGCATCTGTATCTCTTTTAAGAATCGGTAAAATTGGGCTATTGCAAACATTGTAGGGGACTTCCTCAACTACTCCTGCCAAAATCAAATCGTTCACAATGTGCATCAAAGCAAGTTCTCCTTCTCTGGAAATCTTATATTGTGGGACACGTGGTAGAGATACTCCCTCCTTTACAGTAATACGTACTGGAGGGATTAACATCTGCCCCACATCCGTGTCTGAAGTGGCCCACAACGTGTTTGGTAAGGAGGCCAATACTTCAGATTCATGGAGAAAACACACTCGCTCAAAGTCTGGGTAATTCTCATTCAACACAACTCGCACTCCTTCTGGGGCACAGCGAATAGTAGCTCGAAAGTGTTTTAACATATCGAGTCCAATAATATTATCTGGTATATTTGGAGACAACAAAAAGGGACATGGGGCAGCAAATTTATCAACATGAAATGCAACTGGTTGCGACAATGGGCTAGAAGTAGGTGTTCCATCGAACCCTATTGCTGTAATTACCTCGCCAGACAGGGGAGCCCTTGGAACCAAGTATTTGGACAAAGCGCTACGAGTAGCTCCTGTATCGACCAGAAATTGATCAGTGGAACCCAGAACATGTGCTTCTATGTATGGACCCCTTTGATCAACTGGTACCTCAACCGATTCCACACCCCATCCTACGCAATCCTATGCATAATGCTCATCCCGTGGTTCAGCAGGACCACCCTCATTTATCTGATATTGATTGCGGTTATCAAACGTATTATAATCAGACTGACCACGACCCCTTGCTCCATATCCTCCACGATCATTCGTACCATAGCCTCCTCGATCATTCGTGCCATAACCTCCTCTTGACCCTCCATAATAATTCCTAGACCTTCCACTTCCTCGTCCCCTCAAATTACGCTGCTCTCGAAACACCGGACAGTCTGCAATCCAATGCCCAAACTGTTTGCAGTATGCACATTGATTCACAGAAATGTCGGAACGAGGGGGAGGAGCATTACTGTATGATCCTCGCCCTCCTCTGTTATTTCCTCTCGTAGCCTGAACCTGGGCTAACATTACCTTCGTCTTCAAATCCTTTGCTTTCTTTTCACTACTTTCTTTTGCCTCTAATTCCTGTCTTTCATAATATTGAGCCATAGTCAATAAAGAAGCAGGGGTTGCTGTGGTCCATGAACTTTCACTCGCTTTCAATCGTTTCGCAATCTCCGGTAGGAGATTAGCCACATACTTATCAACGAATAAATGCCTGCCAGTATCTTCTGTCAATAATTGACCACTGTAATCATGGAACGCTTCCTCGAAGCGAGAGAAAAAATCGGAAACTGATTCATCCGCTTTCTGCTTACAAGAGGCTAATATAGTCCAATCAATCTTTTTAGCGGGAGCAAGAGTCTTTAGTTTTGTTAGTATGGCCCCTGGAAGGTCTAATATTAATTGACACGGCTTACATGCTGGTTCTCTATCTAAATCAGCCTGAACAAGATCTTTCCAAGTGGCCCGAGAGTCGTGAGGTCATCAAACCTACGAATCGCTCTCCACATATCAGGGGGCAATATCAACCCGAAAAATAGATCAATATCAACTAACGTCATGATACATGAAGAAATTGCACTTTCAACATTTTCATAAAAAGCCGCAGGGTTTTTACGGGGATCAGGTAAAGCATTCTTAAGCGCCATGACATCTGCTCTATTCCAAGGCGTATAAACCCAATTATATACAAAATACCCTTTCGCGTCTTTGGATCTTTTATCATCATCTGTGCCATCCCCTTTATGAGGGACATATAAAGGCGCAGCTTCTCGCATAGGTCTAACATTAATCGCAGCGATCTTATCTGTTTCAAAGATAGGGCATTCTTTGGATATCCCCGTCGCTCCGGACGTAGACGAATTCTTCGACTTTTCCAACTCCCGTAGTCGTGTCGCCTCATTACGCAGTTCAATCAAACGCTTGAAGAAGTCGTCCGCATCTGAAAGAACAAAAAGACCTTTACGAAAATTCTCACGATCCTTGGATATCTCCTTTGGTTCTAACTCGAGAGAATATTTTCTATACCGCTCAACAACTTCATCTCCAAAATGATCTAAAAAATACAGTCGTTCCTTATCAGGCCACTGTTCCATTTGTTCAGTAACGTCAGAAACAGTAACAGTATTAATATTTAGTTTTCGTGCAAATGAACGTAATTCCGCAGCTCGTTCCGCATGTAACCTGGTATGCTGTGTTCGATCACTATCCTCGTCCGAGTCCTCGTTCGGAGCCGTAGGTACGACGTACGGAGGCGGACAACGATCTAGTAATGAAAAATCATCTGTTTCATTAGTAAGGACTGGATAAAAAGGACGCCTGATAGGGAATTGACCATTAACCTGTAAATTGCGTTCTCGTCTCTCCCTCACTTTCTTTTCCTGTAATTCCTTCTCCTGTAGCTGTAAAGCTTTGTCATGTGCAGCCTTCCGCTGCACTTTCTCCGCCAAGGCTTCCTCACGCTTCGCTCGTTCACGCACCTCTTTCTCCCACATACGCACACAATCAAACATATCTTGTCTAGACCTTCGCTGAAACAAACACTGCTCTACATACTGTACCTTTCGAAGGTCAAACGACCCATATAGCGGCCACTGTAATTCACGATCAGTCTTAGTATACTTATGCCATAATGTACTATACATTATAGGTGGAATACCGAATTTGACATACATTTCACGATTTGGAGTCCCCTCTGGGGGAGCCGGCTGCTTTTCACTTAATCGATAATTGGTACCATTTTCAGAACAGCACATCCTACGGAGTGTGCTAAAAACAGGCATGTTCCAAAAAGTACCACGAAAATGTGATACTACAAAAATGTCACCTAACGCGGTGTACCGTTCAAATCAAATAAATCAGAGAAATATCCCTACATGCCTGCCTATGTGAGGTGCACTTCACATATTCAAATTCAAATTCAAAGATTCAAAACGTTAGCTAACAAATTCAAATTCAAATTCAAAGTTTCAAAAAGCCACAGTAAGTGTCAGTAGACTACCTCACCGCTCAAAAGCTTACCAAATATTTTCAACCGTCCAAAGTCCAACTGCCAAGTTCTGTGGTCAAATCAGCCAAAACGGCACATCACGACAATCCAAGATCAGAATCTCAGTCGAGGACCGGCGCCACCTGGGAGGTCAGATCGGAAGGAAGGGAAAACACACCGTGGGTGCCAAGACTCGGGTCACTCAGTGGCAGCGTACGCGTCCATGGCGAGTTTCCTGACCTTCGTCACGACCTCTCCTTCGGGCATCCGAGTCACCGATGGGTCCCTTCGTGGTCGCCAATTGTGGTGTCGGGTTCAAATCAGGCCTACATACTCTGCTAAACTCTCGAACGCCTTAGTATAGAAGTTGGCACGGACACTGGAAAAGGTAAAAGACAAGTTTATTAAGACCCCATGGGGTGGTGGTACATTCCTACAGCACCCTTCGGCAATGTAAGAAGTAGCACACCGAACATCGGTGCGCGACCTCTTTTATATAGTTTAATAGCAATAAAAAGATAGGCAGTTACAAGTTACACATTTTAGGTACATATAAGGTCATTTTTGGAACACAGCCAGCACGTGGGAGGAGTTCAACGGCACTGGTCAGTTAGTGTGAACATTCCTAAAGAGTGACCAGTTGATGCATAGTGCGCATGTGCGCTTGACCAGTACTAAAAATAGCCTGTTGCCGAGCAGAATAGTGACCATGGGTATCGAGAAAGGACGAAAGGGCACACTGACCACGAGGCAGCGTGTTCATAGGAAACGGAAGTCAGAGGGATTCAAAATTGCCCCCGTTCGTTTTGGTCAAGTTAACAGAAAAGACCGTGTAGCTGTGCTAAACGCTAACTCAGGAGCTGCCAAAACACGACAGTATGGTCCTCCTTCGAATGCTACGGCAGGTTCTACCATTCCTTCCAAATGAGACTCGTTCCTTGGTGGTCAGAAGCTTGATACTTAGCAGACTGGACTATTGTAATGCCCTGTATTTGGGAGCTCGGCAATACATCATTCAAAGCTTACAAAGAGTCCAGTCTACAGCAGCTAAAATGGCCCAAATAGGGAGTGTCGATCTTCCACTTCTTTGGCCTTGAAAGAGCTACACTGGTTGCCAATTCGGGAAAGAGTCCATTTTAAATCTTTGTGCACTGTGTTCAATGGAATACACAATTTGGGTCCAACACCGTTATCAAACAGGTTTAACTGGTATAAGCCTAAGAGGATGCTCCGCTCTTCCTTTCTAAATTTAGCTGCAACATCCAGATTTAAACGATCTAGGATGGGAGGTCGGGCTTTCGGTGTGGTGGCAGCGCGCCTCTGGAACGAGCTGGCTATTCGAATCAGACAATCCAACACCCTGACTATCTTCAGGAAAAGCCTAAAAACTTGGCTGTTTCCTAGAAGTTGTTAATCTAATTCTCCACTTCTGACCTTGCTGCTGCAACGGGGGCTCTTTGTAAAAATCTGAGCGCCAAGATACCCGTAGGGTGAAAGGTTTGCGCTATATAAGAAATAAATACATACATACATACATGTCATATTGCAGTGTGCCTTAATCAATGCACACTCTCATAAATCACATGGAGGCGATCCATGATTCATTCATGGGTGGCAATCTCAACTTGCTTTTCGTTAGACTCATGGACTACCCCAAATTCTAACCTTGATTTTGGGAAAGCCTGCCTGACAGGATGCAAAGCTAGATTCCTCCCTCATTTTAACCTTCAGAGTTTGGGCCTAGCCATTCTACAAGGACGTCTGGTGTTTACAGGCTTTAAGGCCCCATGAATTGCTTGCGTTCGCCATACAGGTTTCTGAGTCTGTTTGCTACCATCCTCCAAGGACAGCTACATATTTAACACAGGCCTTAGTGGACTTTATTATGCTTTGCTTCTCTCTCACTCCACCTTTATATTTCTAGGCGATTTCAATCTTTGGGCAGAGTCAGAGACCAATTCTCAAGCTGCTGACTTAATTTATTCCCTATATGTATCAAGGACAAGGGTAACCCTACTCACAAGGAATCAGGGTATCAACTGTGTAACAGGAAACAACGTTCTTGTGGACTATGTATTCAATATTTGATCATCACGATGGCATATCCTGGGGGTGACAGGAGAAATAGTATGGCCCAAAGGGGCAACAACATGGCTCGCCCTGGTGGGGGTTGTGGCAAAACACAACATCGCACGTTCATGGGGCTCCAGTGTATTGGAATCCTGGGAAAATTATTTAGATAGGTGCCAGCGGGCTGAGCAGGGAATATATCAGAGCAGTGGATGCCCACGCAAATGGGAGAAATATGGGGGGCCTGGGTGGGTTACAGAACCGGGCAGTCCCCAATTTCGTAATGGGCTGCAGGTATGTTCAAGATTACTGTTGATTGATTGTGAACTATGCTCGACGGGTGGAGGGGGAGGGCTAATGGGAGGGTTGAATTGTGGCAATATTTCGTATCTATATATGCCAAACTCACTCTATGTATACTGTAATGTTTCTAAAGCATTTGTTTTTCTTGGTTAATAAAAAGAATCTTTTAAAAAAAATGGTTGTGGAAGTGGAGGAAGCCTGTCCGAGTCTGCCTCAACCATATCCACACCCTTTTGGGGACAAAAAAATAATAATGAGAAGCTTGTGGTTGTGGCACCTGCTGTCCGCCACACTGGTGAGCATAGCCTCTGAACAGTGGTACTGCCTCCAAATATTCCTTGCAGGGGAAGGATTATCTAAAGCCCTCATCCTGGCTGCTGCGCAAAAATATTTGAATCTTTCAAAAGAGGCAGCCACCTTTTCACCGAACAGTCTCTGTCTGGCCTGGTCATCAACTGTGATGGAACATCAGGAGAGAATGCAGTAGTACGCATGCAGGCATGGTGTCTTAACACCACCGAAGACCCCATTAACCTAACCACAGAGTCTACAATAGATAGACCAATCTGCATAATCTATCTAGATATGTTAATGATCTTCTAGTGCATATCTTTAAATGGACTCTTAACAACCGGTGGAACTGCCAAGCACATAAGCAGGACTTAAAGAGAGGTAAAATATAGGCTGAATTAAATGCTAGGATTAAGAAACAGGAACACTGGTAAACAGGAGAAATATCCAGGATGCACAGAAGGGCTGGAAAGTGTCAGCACCACAGGAAATAGTTGCAATCATGGATTGATGGAAGTTCATACCTTTTTAGGTCTCGCCTGTCGATGCGCATGCGCATCGAGCAAGCGAGACTATTGCGGCTTATCCACTCTTTATCTACACTGCAAGGAATCGTGGCGACTCCTTGCAGTGCCCGTGACTTTTAAGGTCAATGCGCATGCGCATTGAGCTTATGCGCATGCGCATTGACCTTAAAAGCGCGTGCGCGTGCACGTCCGTCGTTGTTTACCCGCTCCGCCCCCTCCCGCCGTGTCGCATTTCTCCTCCCCCTCCCCTCTCTTCCTTCCGTCTAACGCCGTCTAACTTCCTTCCGCGTAACACCGCCGCAACGGTCACATCCTGCCGTGTCGCACCTCTCCCCTCTCCGCCCCCTCCCCTGCCCGCCGTGTTACGGTGAAAGGCTTGTTTTTGGTTTGTATAATTTAACCCGCTCCGCCCCCTCCCCTTTCCTCCGTGTCGCATTTCTCCTCCCCCCTCCCCTCTCTTCCGTCCGTCCGTCTTGTTTTCTTTCTCTCCTGCCTCTCCTCGCCAATTTGGTTTGTATAATTTAACCCGCTCCGCCCCCTCCCCTTTCCTCCGTGTCGCATTTCTCCTCCCCCCTCCCCTCTCTTCCGTCCGTCCGTCTTGTTTTCTTTCTCTCCTGCCTCTCCTCGCCAATGTCTTTCTACTTGTTTCCTTTGCACCTGTCCATCCACCTCTCTTACTTCCACTGCTTGTTAAACCTTTCACCTCCCCTTCCTCTTCCTCCCCACTCCATACCAGCATAGCCGCAATAAACACGGACGCTGGACCCTGAATCATCGCTGACTCTGCCCCTCTCTGTTTACTTGGACCTCTTCTCCCTGCCCGAGTCTCCCTTCTGAGATGGAGCTCCTCTTTAGCATTGAAGTAACCCCCTCTTGCGTCGAGTTGCGCCACCCAGTACCCCCCAACGAACCTCCTCTCCCCAGGATTCAAAAAGTCGTAAACTCTTCCACGCTCTGTGTTCTCCAGCCGGTTCTAAATCCTCAGGCATGTCCTCTTCCTCCACTCATTCGCAAGCCCCTGTCCAGCCTGTCATTAATTCAGGGCCCCCCTCCACCTCATTTTCGTGCTCCCACCCCTCTTCCACTCCTGGCATTCCACCTTATGTGCTGCTTGCCTCCCCAGGCAGCCCAAACCACGACGGCTCGCCTTCCTCTTTTCCTCCCACTCCCCTCCCCCATCCTTTCACCCTTTCTTTATCTTTATTAGCGAGCTCTTCATCGAGGTGGCTCACTGTACTTGACCCCACCCCTAATTTGGGCCCTAGCGGGTTGGCGTTACAGCCGCCAACTCTACTCCCTTTCTTCCTCCCCACCCTCCCTCCTCTCAGCCTTTCTTCTTTTCTTTATAATTTTTTCATCGCTAGCTCCTCCGTCGATGAGGTTTGCAGTGCTTGGCCCTGCCCATACTTTGGGGCAGAGCGGGGCAGCATTACAGCCGAGGCTGCTCTGTCCTCCCTTCTCTCCTCGTGCGGCCCCATACCAGAACACCCTGAGGCTGGAGGCACCTTCACCACTCTCCCGGCCGCAAGGACAGACACTGCCTTTTTCTCTGCCCGAAAGGGCCCAGCCACTCCCCGCCTCAAGACTCAAAACTGGAATCACAGAACGCGACCCGGCATCTAAGCGCCTCATTCCCCGAGGGGCCGCTCTCTTTCCATATGGGAGGCCCCTCTCACCCTTACCTGGTGGCTTCCTGCCGCTTTCACTTTCTACGGCAGGGAGAACTCCACCACCGCAGTGGCTACCCCCGCTGACGCCTTCCCTGCTGGGGGTGCCGGCCCCATGGCTTATTCCACTAGTAAGTCAACACGACCCGCCTCAAGGAGGCGGCGCAGCGCCTCACAAACCCTCTCATCCTCCATCACAGGTAAGCACAACTAAATTAATCTGCACAATATACGTTCGCTGTAGTCACCAACTCCTTACAATCATTCGCTAAACACGCAACATTTTTTGAAAAATTATGATAAATGCACCTCCCTGCCACCAAGTTCTTCAGAACCTAAAATGGTGGCAAGCAGTCTAAAATCTTAACCCTATATAGCCTGTAAGCGATTTGTGGGCTATACCTATGAAGCCCAAACAAAACACAAAATGGCAGTCCCATGGACTGAACCACCCTCCCGATCTGCTCAGGGGGCAGACCTCCCTCCTGTCGGCTTCCCCCCAAATCCCTATTGTTGTAATCTTTTGGAACTGTGCAGTTAGGCTATACTACTTTGCTTCATTTTTTCGAGCCGTACATTTTGTAACCACTGCTTAGACGACTGTGCCTATTGTTTGATATTATTTTGTGGATAGTTATAATGCTGTAAATCAACACTTCAAAGGTCATTTAGATTTCTCTTTATTGTGAACTCAGCTATCAACAGGCAGAGCTTTACTCCTATTTGTGTTGTGAGTTCCTCATTTAGAGGTGGGGGAACCATGAGGCTTTGAAATGGCATGGCCACTGCTTGCTCCGCCAACAGGAAATCTTTACCTAGCTGTCCGTCAGCCACCCTTGCAAGTGCCTGCTTCCACTGATTCTCCCTACTCAGGCCTTGGAATCCACCAAGATCTAAACGACCTCCTATGTTTTTCTGTTTGACTTTTTCAGAAGTGGGGTTTAACTCGTAATGCCCTTCTCGTGCCTGTTGACTGTTTTTTTACGTGAATGACTTATGTATGTAAAAAATAATTAAGATAACAGTATAATGTTTCATCTTGTCATTCACAAAGATTCAAAAGGTAAGCACCTGCACATGAAGATCTGACACTGAATTTAAATAGCAGTTTTTAGACTGCTGAATCTATATATGGCACCTTTAGTGCAAAAGTGGCACACTGAAGATTGCTCTAAAGTGAATTCCATTGCTCTTCTTTGAAAAGACCCTGTTAATCAACTAAGGAGAATTTAGTTTGAAGGACACTCACTCCCTTATCCTGTAGAGGCCTGCGGTCTATTGGCCCCGCCAGTACTCCCCATGCAAAATGTGCTCTTGGCCTGGCTCTCATAAGGTCAGAAGAGGTCAAGGATGCGCTCTGTCCCCTGTGGTAAAAGATTGAAGCGCAGTGCCAAAAGATAAGTAAAGGACAAATTAAACTGTATGTATACATATGTGTGTGCATATATGTATGTATGTATATATGTCAGAAAAGGTCCCCACAAGTATTTTTGGAAACACAAAAGACTCGCACTCCAGGGTCCGTATATATATATATATATATATATATATATATATATATATATATATATATATATATATATATATATTTATTTTTTCTTTACTGACAAAACAAAAGGTTATAGGAACGTTAGACTAATTAGACTTTTAGACTAAAAAACAACATAAACCATAAACAATTCTAAAAGCACTAACTCGAATGCTGCGAGACCTATTGCATTTCCAATGCTTGTTTAGTGTTTAGGTGCTTAAGCATGCTCTGTGAGACCAGGGATCTCTGCTTCCTTGAAGGAATTTGCTCAGTTCTTCTTCTTAGTATAGAATTACATACAGAGCTGATGCATGGTTCCCTGCACATATGCAGTCTGATAGTATTCTCTAGGAAGAAGATGCTATCCACCATGATTATCCACGTGGCGGCCAATATGCTCTGTGGGTCATGGGTGGAAACTAGGGACTTAAAGCTATTCTAGATAACTACTGAAAGACCCGCCTCTTTGTGCAAGGAGGGCGCATATGTTGTGACGCAGCTCAGAAAGCTGCTGGTGTGGAGGATAGGACTGCCCAAGCCATTGTAGAGGCTCTTGAAGCATAAACCTGCCGGCTTGATTCTGGCTGGTTTGTGGCTGATGTTTGCCATCATTTGTCCCCTACTCCGTGCTCGACGGCGTCCACAGCGTACGCAGTACTAGGCAGCACGCCCGCTCCCCCCCCCTCCCTCGCCTGCCTCACCTAGCAGTTGGAAGCTGAGACTTTGAGAAGTCAGGCAGTGGCGGGCCCGTCGGGCAGGAGAGGCAGCCAGCTGCACGACCTCGCCCCACTTTCGCCCAGCTTTCTGGACAGAGATCTTGTGGGCTTCTTCTCCGTCCACCTCCCGGCAGACTCCCTTTTTACAGCTGGGCACGAGAAAGACACAGCAATGCTGCTGGAGCAGTGAGCGGCAAATGTACGCTCTGGTGGGCCAGGGCTGGCGCTGAGAATGCCGGGCCCCGGGGGAAGCACAGTCGCAGACTAGTCTTCCCCCGGGGTCTTTCGCGCGGGGATAGGACAGGCAGGGGAAGGGGAGGAGTTAGGTGGGGGGCATGAAAGGCACAGGGGAGGAAGGGGACTTCCTCTTCCTGTTGCCTGGCACCACCGGGAGGGTTGAGAAAAAGGAGCTTAGCGTAGGGGTAGGGTAATATTGAGGAGTAGTTAGTTAGTTTGGGCCTGGGTTAGTGTTGTGGCGTCGTGGGCTGTTTGCCGACAGTCGAGTTCCTGTTACGCCTGAAGCGTGCTATTTGGCGGCATGTCGGGCGTCTCGTCCGAGGAGGTCCGGGCGGCCCTGCTGTTGCTGGCCCACGCGGGCAGGGAGGACCTTTTACAACCAGGTGTGCTGGGGCAGGCGTGGGTGGGGGCCACGAGGGCCACACGCGTGGCCTCGGCCGGGGTCGCGGCGGCGGTTCTGGCCTGCCAGGACGATGCTTTGCCTGTACGAGGGCGGGTGACGGAGCGGAGGGGGGGTGGAGAGCCCAGGGACTTGGCGAGAGGCGGGAAGCGCAAGAGCCTGCACCCGCGAGTCTTCCCTTCGCTCCAGTTCCTGCCTGGGGCCTCTGGGGCGGTGTCCACGGGCGCGGAGCCTCGAATGCTGCTTCGAGACGCTCATGAGCCGGAGGGCACGTTGGAAGGGATGGGGCAGGGGGCACGGCCTGCTGCCTTGATCCACGACATTCCTGGGGCAGGGGGGGCGGACCTGGCCATTGGGGAGGGGTAGCAAGTTGTAGACCTGTCAGTAGGGCAGGGCAGGATGGAGGGACCTGAGATGGGGGGCCTGGGGCAATGGGATGATGCCCCTATTGATTGGTCTACCGGCTCCAGGGCGCCCACCCCTGCCCCTGCAGGGTGGGAGGAGGCTGGGAGGCCCACAGGTCAGGGGGAACTAGCTGTTTCTGTGCCCCAGGGTGCCGGGGGGGGGGCTCGGGTCGGCGCAAGGGGGTTTCTTGCCAGTTGTGGGGGATTTTTTGGGCTACTGCCCACCCCGCCCACACAGATCTGGGGTGCAATGTCTTGGGAGGACAGGGCCAGGGAACAGCGGATCCTGGAGCAGATTCAGGAGGTCAGGTGGGCAGAGCAGACCATGGCTAGTGTGGGTGCAGTGTGGGGGACTGAATTAGAGGGGCCGCCTACCCCGACCTCTGTGGAGGAACGGGCGGCGGAGCTAGAGGAGGCACAGAGGCGAGTGAGGGCCAAGAAGGTGGTGGATGAGCGTCCTGGGAGCATGATGGCAGGGGTAGGGACGGCCAGGACGGCTTTGAGGCCCGATGGTGCCGGGGCCCGCTCAGGCTGGAGCGACCTGAGGGGCGGGAGGGGATCCAAGCCGGCGGATGTCGGCAGAGCCCGGGGGTGCCTAGCAAGACGGCCCGAGACGCAGGCCTGAAGCAGTAGGGCAGTCCGCGGCGGCTGTCCCTCCACCGAGGGCTCGGGCACCGGCGGCGCGGGGGTCGAATGTGTCACATGTGATGGTTGGTGTGCAGAAAGGTGTGAAGAGAGCGGTGAGGGATGTGTCGAATGTGCCGGTGGAAGTGGAGCCGGTGCTGGAACTGGACTATGATGACGAGAGTGAGGAGCTTGAGGAGGGGGAGGTGCGGGATGACTCAACCGGCCCACAGGGCATGGTGGACAACAGCGAATTTGGTGTTTTGCAGGCCCCGACGACAGCAGGCAAGAGCAAGGCGGTGGCGGCGGAGACCTCGACCCCCAGAGGACGGCCCCGGGAGCGGCTCCCCACGGTCACAGGTGAGGGATCCTGGTGGGTGGCTTGGGATGACGACTCAAAAGGGGGTAGGAAGAGGACTGGTAGGTCGGTGGGCGTGGGGGATGGGTCAATACAGGAGCCGGAGAAGCCAGCGGGCGGTCCACCTGGGGAAGGTAAGAAGGTGGACGGTAAGTCGGTGGCTACGGCCGAGGTGCAGACGGACAAAGGGGATGGTAAGGAGGAGAAGGGGTTGAAGCTGCCAAGGAAACTTCCCTATATGGGTTTTGGCGATGCCCTTGGGGTCGCATTTTTCTGAAAAGGCCAAGGCACGGATCTGGAAACACGAATTTGTGGATGTGTTTAAGTTGCTACACAGGGAGGTTCATGCCAAGGAGGGCTCGAAAGAGGAGGAGTGGGAGCCGACAAGGCGGCCCAGGGTGCTGGTGACAATGGAGAACTGGACTTCGGCATTCTTGATTTATGCCAGTATTTATTGTGAGAGGTATTTGGACCGGGCTATCGCGCTTTTTAAGTATATGGACATCATTCGCAAGGCCCAGATGCAGTTTGGGGGTTTTGCCTGGTTGAGGTATGACGAGGAATTCAGGGCAAAAGTTAGTGCGGATCCGGAGAAGAGTTGGGGGGAGGTGGACCAGGAACTTTGGGTGCAGTGGATGGCGTCTACGCACTCTACTGCATCCACCCACACGGCCAGCGGTTTACCGGTAGCGTATCAGTCCTTTCCACCGCGTCCCGCCCACAGCGGGGCAGGGGGAAGTGCAGTGCCTAATACCATCATCAGCCCACCAAACCAGGGGGATATTCGACGGGGGCCTGTTGGAGCTATAACAGGGGGTATTGCTCGCGATACCCCTGTAGGTTTAAACATGAATGCTCCAAGTGCGGCGGGAAGCACGCCCTCACTCAATGCCTTACACTTGTCACCCCCTCAGAGCAATGGCGGAACGCCAAAGGGCGGGGCCACCCTGGACAGAAGGGCACCTACACCGGTTAGGGTGGAGGCGCTGACCCCGTGGCTCTCGTGTTACCCGGATCAGGAGGCGGCGGCGCAGCTTTTCTGGGGTTTCACGGAGGGCTTTAGGGTAGGTTACCAGGGCCCCAGAGTGCGCCGGTGGGCGGAGAATTTACGGTCAGCCAAGGAGCTGCCAAGTGTGGTAGCCCACAAGTTGTTGAAGGAGGTTGAGGAAGGAAGGGTAGCCGGCCCATTTACTGATTGGCCTTTGGAGGATCTGATCGTTTCTCCACTGGGGGTGATGCCGAAGAAGGAGGAGGGGGAGTTTCGGATGATCCACCATCTCTCGTGGCCGGAGGGCCAGTGAGTGAATGACTTTATTGCAGAAGAGGATTCGAGGGTGCTCTATGCTTTGATAGATGATGCGATCCGTTTGGTGAGGGTCTGCGGGTCGGGGGCTGAATTGGCGAAATGTGACATCAAGTCGGCTTTCCGTCTGCTGCCTATACATCCGGCGTATTTCTCGCTCCTGGGCATGCAGTTTAGGGGGGGCCATCTTCGTGGACAAGGTTTTGCCCATGGGGTGCCCCATTTCTTGTGCATTGTTTGAACTTTTTAGTACTTTTCTGCAATGGGCAATGGTGAGGTTTAGTGGGTGCCGCGAGGTCACTCACTATTTGGATGATTTCCTCTTCCTGGGGAGGGCGGATTCTGGTGATTGCGGCAGGGCCCTGTCGCGGTTCCAGGAACTGGCTCTCCATTTTGGTGTTCCCTTGGCGCCAGAGAAAACGGCTGGGCCCAGCTGTTGTCTGACGTTTTTGGGAATCGAGTTGGACTCTGTACAGTGGCTGGCGCGCCTTCTGGGGGCCAAGGTGACTGAAAATCTGTCATGCCTGCGGTGGGCGGTCGAGGAGAAACGCATCCCTTTGAGAGCGGTGCAGAAACTTCTGGGTTTCCTGAACTTTGCATGTAGAGTGGTAAGAGCAGGGCGGACATTTTGCAGGCGGCTCGGAATGGCCATGTCAAGGGCGGTGCTTCCCCACCACAGAGTCAGGATTTCCATGTGGGTGTGGGCTGATTTGAGGACCTGGATCATATTTTTGAATGAATTCAACGGAGTGTCACTGGATTTTGATGAGGACAGGGCGGTTTGGCAATGTCAAATTTTCTCTGATGCAGCGGGGTTTGGCGTCTTTTGGGACGGGAGGTGGTGCGCTGAGAGTTGGCCTGCTCACTGGCTGAAACAGGGGAGGAGCATCGCTTTCCTGGAATTTTTTCCTTTGCTGGTGGCACTGGAGATTTGGGGGAGTGAATTTCAGAACAGATCAGTGCTCTTCCACGTCGACAACATGACAGTGGTGGAGCTGGTGAACCGCCAGAGAGCCAGGGACCTGAGGGTGCTGCGTTTGTTGCCGAGATTCATGTTGGCTTGCCTGCGGCTGAATGTGGTGTTTGGGCGAAGCATGTCCCTGGGGTGAATAATGACATTGCGGATGCTTTGTCTCGTTTGCAGTGGCAGCGGTTCCGGCAACTGGCACCGGGGGCGGATATGTGCAAGACCAAGCTGCCGGACGGCATCTGGGCCTTGGGGGAGTGAGGATGATTGGCCTGGTGGAGCGGTCAGTTGCAGACACCACGAGGGAGACGTATCGGCTGGCATGGTCAGAGTTTGGTGCATCATGGGTTGGAATCTGGAATCAAGTATGGGTGACTGGTCCGGAGTGGAACAGGGTGTTAAACGTTTTGTGCTGTGTTGCATTGATAAGGGGTTGACTGCTGCTACTATTTCTGGTAAACTGGCAGGGATCTCGTTTTATTGTACTTTGTTCTTGGGGTTTGATCCGATGAAAGATGTGATTGTGAGCAGGATGCTCCGAGGATGGGATAGGGAATGTAAGGGAGGGGGGGTAGACTGCGTGAGGCAGTTACATTTGACCTGTTAGTTCGGCTGGTTGGGGTGTTGCCGGGATGCTGTTATGATGTTTTTGAAGTAAGGATTTTCCGTTTGTGTATGGTTTGGATGTTTTTTGGAGCGTTCCGGGTGTCTGAATTGTTGGGTACAAGGACAACGGCTGGTAGGGTGTTTGAGGAGATTCGTGTGGATGGAGGGCGCCTGGGGATTTGGTTGGGGTGTTCAAAGACTGACCAGATGGGTAGGGGGAAGTGGGTGTGGCTGAATGAGGCGGATGGTGGGCAGTGTGCCCGTTGGCCGAATGGAGGGCCTTTTTGGGGACTGCGAGCGTGACGCGAGGTGAAATATTCTGCCATGCATCGGGTGCACGAATGACGGCTGGCCAGTTGTTGGCGGTGTTGCGCATGGCTTTGGGACATCTGGGTTTGGATGCTTCTGGTTTTGGGACCCACTCTTTTCGCATCGGGCCGCGACAGCTGCGGCCCGTCTGGGGTGGTCCTGGGACAGGATTCGGCGGATTTGAAGATGGAAGTCGCGCTGTTGTGAGCGGTATGTGAGGAAGTGAGACGGTTGTAGGTGTTTCATTGGCTTGGACGCAATTTGGTGTTTCTGTGCTAACATCTTTTTCTTTCGTAGGTTGCGTGGGTGGACCAGGGTCTAAGACGGTGGCCTGGATTGTGGGGCACTCCTTCGTGCACTGGGCGTCTAAATATGCTGAACAACAGGTGTACGGCCATAACCTGGGACTGAAAGGACATTTACATGAGGTACACTGGTGGGGTAAAGGAGGCATGCGATGGGCGGCACTACTGCCCTGGCTCGCCAAAATGGTCCCGCAAAAAGGATGCCCAGACCTTTTGATTATTCATCTGGGAGAGAACGATCTGGTGCAGCGGTCAGGTTTGGCGCCTGTGCAGCTGATGCAGAGGGATCTGGAGGTATTGAAGTCAAGGCTTGCAGGGACTTGCATTACCTGGACGGAGTTGGTGCCCAGGAAAGTTTGGAGGGGGGCTATGAAGCACGGGCTATTGAGAGGGCACGGAGGAAACTCAACAGGGCAATGAGACTTTTTTGCAGTGACAAGGACATTAAGGTGATATCGCACGGAGGAATTCGACTGGAGGAATCTTTAGTTTTCATGGACGACAGAGTGCACCTGTCTCGTTTGGGGAATGCGTATTACATGATGGAGATGAGAGATGTGGTGAGCAAGTTGTGGAATAAGGCGATCTGGTGTTGCAGGGAGTGAGTGCGAAGGAGTGCAGTGAGCAGGGGGCCAAGGGACCCGTGGGAGGGTGGGGCAGGGAACCGCCCTACAGGGGGTTCCCTGGTTGGCGGTACTTTGAAGGGATAGGGGGGTCAAGAGCGGGCACACCCAACCCTTGGGAGGGAAGTTCGAATGGCAGACGGAGGCATGACTGGACGGGCACAAGGAGCGGGTAGGATGACAGGTGATTGGTGGATATGGATGAGGTACGGCATGGGGTTTGGAGTGGTTGTGATGAGGTGGAGCGGGTGAAGCGTGTGAGAAGTGAAGTGTTGAGTTGGGGTTTGAAGTTATTTATTTGTTAATGTTTACTGTTATGTAAGATTACGCAGCCTGGTCTAATAAATGGCCTTTTACGCTTAATACACTGCGTGGTCTATTTATTGCGCGATGCCAGGCCCCGGGGGAAGCACAGTCGAAGACTAGTCTTCCCCCGGGGTCTTTCGCGCGGGGATAGGACAGGCAGGGGAAGGGGAGGAGTTAGGTGGGGGGTATGTAAGGCACAGGGGAGGAAGGGGACTTCCTCTTCCTGTTGCCTGGCACCATCGGGAGGGTTGAGAAAAAGGACACCCACCCGCCCTGCAGTTTGGGGTGGTTTGGGTTGGTTTTTGGTTTGTGGCGTGCCAGTTTAGGCCAAAGCTGCGCTAGGCGGTACTTTGAAGGGATAGGGGGGTCAAGAGCGGGCACACCCATCCCTTGGGGGGGAAGTTCGAATGGCAGATGGAGGCATGACTGGAAGGGCACAAGGAGCGGGTAGGATGACAGGTGATTGGTGGATATGGATGAGGTACGGCATGGGGTTTGGAGTGGTTGTGATGAGGTGGAGCAAGTGAAGCGTGTGAGAAGTGAAGTGTTGAGTTGGGGTTTGAAGTTATTTATTTGTTAATGTTTACTGTTATGTAAGATTACGCAGCCTGGTCTAATAAATGGCCTTTTACGCTTAATACACTGCGTGGTCTATTTATTGCGCGATGCCAGGCCCCGGGGGAAGCACAGTCGCAGACTAGTCTTCCCCCGGGGTCTTTCGCACGGGGATAGGACAGGCAGGGGAAGGGGAGGAGTTAGGTGGGGGGTATGTAAGGCACAGGGGAGGAAGGGGACTTCCTCTTCCTGTTGCCTGGCACCATCGGGAGGGTTGAGAAAAAGGACACCCACCCGCCCTGCAGTTTGGGGTGGTTTGGGTTGGTTTTTGGTTTGTGGCGTGCCAGTTTAGGCAAGAGCGGGCACACCCATCCCTTGGGGGGTAAGTTTGAATGGCAGATGGAGGCATGACTGGAAGGACACAAGGAGCGGGTAGGATGACAGGTGATTGGTGGATATGGATGAGGTACGGCATGGGGTTTGGAGTGGTTGTGATGAGGTGGAGCAAGTGAAGCGTGTGAGAAGTGAAGTGTTGAGTTGGGGTTTGAAGTTATTTATTTGTTAATGTTTACTGTTATGTAAGATTACGCAGCCTGGTCTAATAAATGGCCTTTTACGCTTAATACACTGCGTGGTCTATTTATTGCGCGATGCCAGGCCCCGGGGGAAGCACAGTCGCAGACTAGTCTTCCCCCGGGGTCTTTCGCGCGGGGATAGGACAGGCAGGGGAAGGGGAGGAGTTAGGTGGGGGGTATGTAAGGCACAGGGGAGGAAGGGGACTTCCTCTTCCTGTTGCCTGGCACCATCGGGAGGGTTGAGAAAAAGGACACCCACCCGCCCTGCAGTTTGGGGTGGTTTGGGTTGGTTTTTGGTTTGTGGCGTGCCAGTTTAGGCCAAAGCTGCGCTAGGCGGTACTTTGAAGGGATAGGGGGGTCAAGAGCGGGCACACCCATCCCTTGGGGGGGAAGTTCGAATGGCAGATGGAGGCATGACTGGAAGGACACAAGGAGCGGGTAGGATGACAGGTGATTGGTGGATATGGATGAGGTACGGCATGGGGTTTGGAGTGGTTGTGATGAGGTGGAGCAAGTGAAGCGTGTGAGAAGTGAAGTGTTGAGTTGGGGTTTGAAGTTATTTATTTGTTAATGTTTACTGTTATGTAAGATTACGCAGCCTGGTCTAATAAATGGCCTTTTACGCTTAATACACTGCGTGGTCTATTTATTGCGCGATGCCAGGCCCCGGGGGAAGCACAGTCGCAGACTAGTCTTCCCCCGGGGTCTTTCGCGCGGGGATAGGACAGGCAGGGGAAGGGGAGGAGTTAGGTGGGGGGTATGTAAGGCACAGGGGAGGAAGGGGACTTCCTCTTCCTGTTGCCTGGCACCATCGGGAGGGTTGAGAAAAAGGACACCCACCTGCCCTGCAGTTTGGGGTGGTTTGGGTTGGTTTTTGGTTTGTGGCGTGCCAGTTTAGGCCAAAGCTGCGCTAGGCGGTACTTTGAAGGGATAGGGGGGTCAAGAGCGGGCACACCCATCCCTTGGGGGGGAAGTTCGAATGGCAGATGGAGGCATGACTGGAAGGACACAAGGAGCGGGTAGGATGACAGGTGATTGGTGGATATGGATGAGGTACGGCATGGGGTTTGGAGTGGTTGTGATGAGGTGGAGCAAGTGAAGCGTGTGAGAAGTGAAGTGTTGAGTTGGGGTTTGAAGTTATTTATTTGTTAATGTTTACTGTTATGTAAGATTACGCAGCCTGGTCTAATAAATGGCCTTTTACGCTTAATACACTGCGTGGTCTATTTATTGCGCGATGCCAGGCCCCGGGGGAAGCACAGTCGCAGACTAGTCTTCCCCCGGGGTCTTTCGCGCGGGGATAGGACAGGCAGGGGAAGGGGAGGAGTTAGGTGGGGGGTATGTAAGGCACAGGGGAGGAAGGGGACTTCCTCTTCCTGTTGCCTGGCACCATCGGGAGGGTTGAGAAAAAGGACACCCATCCGCCCTGCAGTTTGGGGTGGTTTGGGTTGGTTTTTGGTTTGTGGCGTGCCAGTTTAGGCAAGAGCGGGCACACCCATCCCTTGGGGGGTAAGTTTGAATGGCAGATGGAGGCATGACTGGAAGGACACAAGGAGCGGGTAGGATGACAGGTGATTGGTGGATATGGATGAGGTACGGCATGGGGTTTGGAGTGGTTGTGATGAGGTGGAGCAAGTGAAGCGTGTGAGAAGTGAAGTGTTGAGTTGGGGTTTGAAGTTATTTATTTGTTAATGTTTACTGTTATGTAAGATTACGCAGCCTGGTCTAATAAATGGCCTTTTACGCTTAATACACTGCGTGGTCTATTTATTGCGCGAACAGCTGTGAGCAGAGCAAAAGATCAAGCACAGGGCGGCTGGTCCATAGGGGCGTGGGGGCAGCTCCCCACTAGGCAATCACGAAGAAAAGAAACTGCTCACAGAATCGGGCAGCAAAGCAAGAATGGAAGCGGACGAATTGACAGCTTTGGCAATTCGTCTGTTTACATTTCTGGCCTGTGCTGGCAGCTGCTTCATAGGTGAAAGTGCGCATGCATCAACAGACGCACAGCGCACGCAGGCGAGAGCAGCAGGAGTCTTGAGCTGGTCTCCAACTGCGCATCTGCGAGAAGGGCACTTTTGTTTTTCAGCTCCCCACTCCATTCACACTACATTAGGTATGCTGCGCATGCCTAGTGTAGTGCTGGAGTCTGAAGATGGGATCCTGCTAGGGCGGTGACGCACAGTCGCCCTATGCCCTCTCACATGCCAGGATACAGCAGAGTAGCCGCCCCCAGTCGCATCCAGTCGTCTTTTGATTTGCCAGTCAAATTCAAGGAAAAGAGCGGAGTCGGAGAAATTTGTTCCAGTGACGTGATGTCTTGTCTTGTTGTGACTGTGAGAGGAGACGTGATGTGACACGGGACCAGAGCCGGAGATGGCTGGTAAGTTTATTTGTTTTTATCATTAAATGAAATGCGTCCCCCCTCCCGCGCGTACCCCCTGACCTGGTGCCTGCCAATTACACCATTCACTATGCCTCCCGCCAGCTCGAGAATCGAGAGAGGAAACATAGGCCAATGCCCTTGGTACTGTTCTTTTTGTGAGGTTTAATGTTGTGTAAGCTGGAACATTAAATACTGTAGGCATATTAAATTTTACTTTAGACATGCGGACAAATATTTGAATGGGACTTGCATCAATCACATGCAGCTTGCCTGGTACACCTGAGACTAGGCACAGGAGCTAGGATGGAACGTATTCGCAGCAGACGCGCCCAAAACAGGTAGCCTGAACACGGTGCAAACACAGGCCTGATCCAGAACCGATGCTGCACACATCAAAGCAAATGTAACTGCACGAGAAAGGCATCTGACGCCCTGAATTCTACACCTGAAGTCACATAATTGACATAATGTGAATTATTGTATTGTAAATTAAGATCAGGGACAATAAAGGGAAAATGCCTGGTGTAGGAAAAATGAAAAGAACAGCAAAGGCCTTCCGCATGGTGATTCTCACCCAGGAAGTACTGTTAAAGTTACCCTAGTTAAAGTGTTTTATAGTGGAGATGGGAAGGGTAAACACCCGATAGTTCAGTGGAGAGTAGGAGAAAGGGTTTCTCACAACGTTTCAGGTGGTGAAAAAGGAAAAGAAAAACGTTTTATGGACAATTGCCTGAAATTGTCAACTTACTTCTGCCGAATGTCCGAACTCTGCTTATGTACTCACTCCTGCACATTTATGGGACTCCTCAAAAATTCGAAAATCTAAATCTTGAGCGGAAATGTACAGGACACATATTCAATACTTTCTTAAACATTTGCAAATCGAGGGCACCAATACTACCATCTGTTGGCCTTCATGAGACAGGTGTCAGCGTGGACATTACAATGCAGTATGCAATGATTTTCAGTAGGTTACCGCTATGAATTATGAACAGTATTTTAAACTCAAAGGCGAGCCAGGTTCACAGAGTAACCAGACTCTCCGACTTACCAAGGGGATGATGGAAAAAGATGGGGCATGGATAGCTCAGCAGGTCAAGCATTTTAATCCCATCACCCCATTTTGGCCAAAATGTGTGACCCCGAGCAAATGACTCACTTGATGTCGCTGGTGTCAAGTTTCTTTGGCTGACAAAATGGGTAGCCCTGAAGTAAACATCCCAGTATGAAGGAGCATACAGGAGTTATAATTTCATATTTTTATTACAAGGGTTTTTCCAAATTCTCTTCATACTATAGCTCGATATTGAAAATACTCATATATTGTAGTGTAGATGATATAAATCAGATGAATCCGTAACACATTATCAAATATACCATAATCCTTGCAGACAATCACAGGCCCTCACTACAAGAGACCCGTAGTTGCCAATGCCCCGTTACCAGCGCCATCAGGAATGACCAGATTTGCAAAGTTACAGTGGTCCTTTCATGTTTCCCAGGAGATTTTGGCTGCTGAAACTGAAGGAGCAGAATGTCCAACTACCTTGGGAATCGAATCTGAAATTACCCATTTTCTCTGTAAGTCACCATTCTACAGAAGATTCTGTGGGCTCCGCTTGTAACTTCTAGAGTTAACTACGACCGTATATTGGTAGCTCCTTAGGCGGGCCCAGAAACTCCTAGGCCCTCATACGTGTTAGCCAGCAGTATCCCTGGAGTATACAGTACGCTGCCTACAGTATTTAATTTTACAGCTTACACATCTCAACATTAAACCTCAGACATAGGGAGTATTAGATGGGAATCTGTTTTCACTCAGGTTCCCACGCTATTCCTCCTTTGGGGGCTGTTTTTCATCTGACCATATCACCTACTTAAAGCAGGTGAAATGCCCACGTGTTTTAGCTGTACCCATTTCCATTGATATCTATATCTAATTGTGAGGAATCCGTGACTGGAAAGGTTTTGACTCTCAGACTCACGTCGTGATTGGGGTAAGTCCATTACATGGACAGACTATTAAACAGCTTCTGCAGACCTTTCCACATTTGAGGAATATAAGTCCATTTCTTTGGTCACAGTGTAGCCGTTACTCCTCTCAAGTACTGTTTTTTCACAGAGCAGAGCAGTGTGCACTGCTTCTTTTTGTGAGGTTTGGGTGATCAAAAAGATGGAACTTTAATGGCAGTTCGGAAATGAGCATGGAGAATATCCCTGTATCCAAGCCTCTGTGGGACAAAAGTGCAAGAAGGCTGGGCATAGTGCTAGCAGCTTGCAGTGTCTGCTGCGGCTCAGAAAGAGGCCGTATGGCTCCTCTGCTGTGTTTGTTGTCATTCCTGCAGCTCAGGAACTAGGCAAGAGGAGAGCGACTAGTTGCCAAGGGAGTAACTCGCTGGATGCAGATAGGGAAAGAAGGGGTGGGGGTGTACTGGCTCCAGACACATGTGGGGATGATTTCTGGGTACAGGCCTGCATGTTAGGGGTCACTGGCTTAAACCAGGCTGCAGCTGATGTGGAGTACCTGGGCTGTTATATATATATATATTGAAAGGCCAGAGGCTGAAAACGCGCAGCACTTACGGGATAGTGTCACACTCTCAAATTTCCTTGAAAATGCACCATCTGCCTTCTCTTTTTTTAAAATGTCCCCACCGTAGGTGGTTCAGGCTTGCTCGCTACTCTCGCTCGCTACAGTGAAGTAGGACAACTGTTTTACGCCCCACCAGTTTCAAATGTCACCAGCCGCCAAGGTAGAGCCAAGAAAGAACAAAGGATTGACTATGTCCCTGTAAGCCTAGAGCTGTTTTTTTTGTTTTTTGCGGAGTTTTATATAGCGCGAACTAGACCCAGAGGTATCACAGCGCTTTACATGAGCACCAGTTGCAGACGGACACATTTATTTTTTGTTCAGCATGGTGAGATTAAGTGATTTGCCCAGAATCACAGAATGTTGAGCATCGTTACCGAGACTCAAACCTAGTTCCCCAGCTCCGAGGTCGACCGCAATAGCCGTTAGGCCACATTCTCTCCCCAGTTTAAAACCGTTGTGTGGAGTGTTCACTGCTCACCGACTGGACTTCATCAGACAGGAAGATAGGTGGTTAATTAGGCTGGCTAGGAACTCCTAGTGCGGTTTTCGTTAGGGCTGCTGCAACTAGAAGGGAGGGAGTGGTGAGTAGCGGAAGGGACCACTCTAGGTTGTGGTAAGGCTTGCTGCCTTGCTTTCTCACGCCCAATACTGTATTTCACCAGAAGGACCGCTTCAACCGAAAAAACTTGAGATGCAGGCACGAACACTTGGAGAAAATGATCATAGTTGCGTCTGGCATCGATTGCCAACCGCAGTAACAAGAACTCGGTGCCCGTTGGGTTAAGAAAACAAAAAACACACAATTTATGGAGGGAATGCAGAACATATCAAAACAGTCACCCCTAGAAAAAGATCTGGGTTAAATCCATCATTCTTTTGCTCACCATGCCACCCCAGTTTAGACCTAGCCATATGCAAATCAGTCTTGACCCTGTCCCTCATGGGAACAGTCCAGCCCAAACTGCCAAGCCAGATCCTCCCTGGACCAGAAACAAGCAACCTAAGACTAGTTTCGGGGTTTCACCCCTCTTCAGCCAGGATAGCTTGATTCCAGTGGCACAGTGAGCTCAGGACCCACTTCTGGGCATACCTGGTGCACTTAGGGTGAGAAAGCAAAAAACACACAATTGATGGACAGAATGCAGAACAAATCAAAACATTCACCTCCAGTCAAAAGATCTGGGTTAAATCCATCATTCTTTTGCTCACCATGCCACCCCAGTTTAGACCTGGCCATATGCAAATCAGTCTTGACCCTGTGCCTCATGAGAACAGTCCCGCCCAAACTGCCAAGCCAGATCCTCCCTGGACGGGAAACAAGCATCCTAGGACCAGTTTCAGGGTTTCACACCTCTTCAGCCAGGATAGCTTGATTCCAGTGGCACAGTGAGCCCAAGACCCACATCTAGGCATACCTGGCGCACTTAGGGCGAGAAAGCAAAAAACACACAATTGATGGACCGAATGGGTTAAAGCATCATGACTTTGGCAAACAGATGCACCAAACATGTGGTTCCTAGGCGCTCACTAAGAGTTTTCAACAACTTACTTGCAAATTATCCAAAGGGGAAGGATGGTATACGAAAGGGGAAGGATGGTATGCGAAGGGGGAACCCTAGTGCATTAGATCCCGCTGCTGTGATCCTGCAAGTAGAGCCTGCTGAGGTACAATCACAATCAGTCTCCCCCTCATATGGTATTAATATTGAAAGACCATCTCAAAGCTGATCACAAGCTTCTACCATATGATCAATGAAGAAACTGAAACTACATCCATTGCCAGAACAGCAGTGAGCCAGGAGACTGCAAAGAACAACCAGTGGGATACACCAATAGGGCTGGGGGAGCCCCCTCTACAAGGCGAGCAGGCTCTTACTAGTCCAGAAAAACCTGGCAATGAAAATGAAATTCTTAAAGGGGGTGCACTTGAGTCCAAATCAGAGGATGGCAATGTTGCCCCAAGTGGGTCAAATACCCAGTCAGTAGAGCAAGAGCAAATTAAATACAGGCCACATGATGCAACGAAAGAAACAACAAATGGTACACAAAGTCCAGGGGCTCTGCCTAGCGAGTCTAAAGGCAGTGGCAGAAAAGTTCAGCAAAGGTATCAACCCCCCCCATCCATCCAGGGGCGTAACACAGGCCCCCACGGTGCGGAGGGGCCCCAAGCTGCAGGGGGCCCCCTCACAGATGTAGCAGCTCGGGCCCCCTCACAGATGCAACTCGGCAGAGAGCCGAGACAGTTTATTGGATTAGCCCTGCCCTGCTGCCCAGATCGGACCTTCGTGTGGTTGCTGCTGCTCCCTGTCTAATGGCGCTGGGAGTATGCGGATTAGTTTACCGCAATTTGAGATTTGCGGCAACCAGTGAGTAGAGTATTATTTGTGCTGACTGTCACTGCTGGACAGCGTGTTTTGTAGGACCATGTATGTTGCATGAATGGAATCTCCCGGAAATGGGCCTTTAAATAGCAGTGGAAATCTGAATACAAATTCCGTTCAATGATGAAAAGGGCAGGAAAGACTGCATAATGCAAAACAATGGAGGAAAAAAGAATATAATGGAATGGATACATGGTAAATACATATACAATTCAAAGGATAGCTGACAAGAAAATGCAAAATGATGCGGTACAGAACATTCATGCCTTTTTGACGTGACTACATGTACAAGTATTTCCAAAAGGGCCTTCTATTTAGGACTTGCTTTTTAGTCAAAAGAAATTGCACCATTGCTCATATATATATATCACCATGGACGTAACGGCACTATACACCAACATTGATAATGACTTGGGTGTAAACGCATGTAAATACTATCTTCAAGAACGTAATATCCATTACAGAGATCATAACAACATGCTCTTGAACATGATCCAATTAACACTCACAAACAACATCTTCTTCTTCGGGGAAACAATATACCACCCAAAAAATGGAGCAGCGATGGGTTTTTCCTTCAGCCCAAGCTATGCTTGCATAGCTATGGGCTGGTGGGAAGAAACAAAAGCTTGGAGCAAGGAAAATAAGGAATACACCCAACATATCGTCATATGGAAAAGATTCATCGACGATTTATTCATAGTGTGGAATGACAGTGAGGCCAAGTTTCTGAAATACTTTGAAATACTAAACACAATACATCATGTTTAAAGTTTACATATACCATGCACAGATCAAAAGCTACTTTTTTGGACACTGAAGTCTACATAAAAGACAACTGTATTGAAACAACCCTTCACAGGAAAAACACTGCCACAAATGCAACTCTGGAGGCAACGAGCTTTCATCAGCAATCACTTATAACAAGCATACCATACGGAGAATTTCTCCGTTTGAGAAGAATGTGTAGTGAGGAAAAAGAATGGAAAAAACAAAGCAAGAATACCATAAAACGCTTTGAAAAAAGAAAGTACAACAAAAAAATGGTTCAAAAATGTTGGGAGAGAGCCAACCAAAAAACAAGAACTGAGTGTTTACAAAAAACAACTACAAAAAACCAAGAAGATGAACCAATCAGATTGATCTTGAATTACAGCCAAGAATCAAAGAAAATCAACCAAATTTTGAAAAAAAACTGGAAAATTCTACAACTAGATCCAGTAATTGGCAAAAAAATGGGTACCCATCCAGTTATTACCTACAGGAGGGCCAGAAATTTACAAGATCAACTGATTCATAGCCACTACAGAAAACCATCCCAAAAAAAAGTTTGGCTAAAAACCAAGGGCTTTGTAAAATGTTACAATTGCAAAGCTTGCGAAATTGCGAAACCTACAACAGAAATAATGATGCCAAACAAAAAAACATGGGAGATCAGGGAATGTATCACTTGCAACAGTCAATACACAATCTATATGATTGAATGCCCTTGCAAACTCAGGTACATAGGCAGCACAATCTGCGAGCTCAAAAAACGGATTCTGGAACACGCTCGTGCCACGACACACAGAGACAGAAGTAACGCGGTGGCAAAGCATATGGACTCCCACCACAACGGGGATTGGAAACTTTTACGTTTCTGGGGCATAGAGACAATGACCTTGTCTGACAGAGGCGGCCATAATGAAAAACATCTACGGCAAAAAGAATCAAGACACATCTTGAACTTTAGGACAATGACCCCTTTTGGTCTCAATCAATCTGAAGAACTTTATATACACCTGTAAATACAAATTCAGACTGTAATTGTGCCCCTCAAAAACTGTTCCGACATGCAGCATCATGTTTTGCAATTGAATTTTAATTTTAATTTTCACATCTTTTTCACAGATTATAATGCCAAACACACTGTTCTATAAGGAATAAACCCCACACAAAAGCCAAGCACTATCACGACCACTTTAGACCCAAAAACATTTAATACAAAACAACCATATTCACAAATTTAATAAAAAATGTATACACATTGATCATTTATCACATAATAGGGCCCACTGGAGGGCGGTATCTCATACCAAAACACCATATTCATGGGTTCACCGCAACTACATGGTAGACAAGTAGAAGAAAATTGTTCATGCACAATTGGGCGGTAACAATCTTATTAATTATTCACAAAGCCCACTGGAGGGCGACATGAAATATAATGTTTTAATATAATTAATGTCATTCATTTTTTCGCTTGTCACTATGTGCTAAAATGTGTCAAAGTTAGAAAACGCTATACAACAAAATGCAATGGATTTATAGCGGACTACATCACCCAGAATTCCTAGAGCTACTCATTGTGACATAATGATCATGTGTTTGGTGGCGACGCCCCTAGGGGAGTGATTGTGTTCTCTTTTTCAAACTGAACTAAGTGTATAAGTTGTGGCAACACTGTTTTCCTAACTAACCGTGACCAAGACAGCGGAGGCTGTCGAAACGCGTTGGTTATTGCCTTACTTTTTGACACAAATGGATTAAAAATAAAAACGAACTTCAAGTAAATCTTGTGGATTACAATTGGATTTTATCGCGACTCCACGATATCCTTTGACTGAGGAATCCTTGGTTTTGAATAATTGAGCGGGCGGGCTCGTCCGCAGGAATACCGCGGCCACAGTTTGCAGCGCCTGTCAGGGGAGAAAAACGAGCCATACAGTGTGACATATCCTGTTTCCCCGTGGCGCTCACCGGAATAAGCTTTGAACAAGAAAGTTAAGGAACAGCCACGAGCGGAAGAGTGTGGTCCCGCTCCAGCCACGGGAAACCGAGGTAAGAGTGTGTGACCCCGAGTACGCTCGTGGAATTCCTTTTTCAAAAACTGTTTAGAGATTGTTGATTTACAAACAACGCAACCACACCACAGTGGCAATCCGGTTAGTGGTACAATTGTCTTTTGAAAGATACAACAGTGAAGCGCCTAAAACAAACTTTGCAAACAGATTATCCTAAAATAGGGATATGGCAATGTGTTAAATAAACTCTGCGCAAACATCTGTTTTTGATCTTCAGACTAAAAGACAAGAATCTCCAAGTGCACAAATCAGGTTTACCAATACGAATTTTCAAGGGAGCAACCTCTTGGAAATACAGACAAATCCAAAATAAAGAGTGTGTCAAAAAATAAGCATAAGATGGAAAAACGTGATGCTAAAAGAAAGGAACTGATAACAACCATGTTTCAAAGGGGAAACATGGAACAACCTAAAGAAACTGCCAGAGAACAAGGGAAAAACGACGTTAAAGAAAAACTGAGATCATGGGAAAAACTAAATAAAAAATAAATTAACAGATCATGGGAACTTATAACATTACAAAAATACCTGGAAGTGGAAAGAGTCCCCAGGGGACTGCGCAATCTATTAATGCCCACACAACAAGATATAACAAACGACCTTTTACAAGAGTGGGGAGAACACTCCTTGAATTCATCTTTAGGATCAATCAAAATATTAGTAAAACATATAGAGATTGCCTTGGACAAAGTAAGAGACCAACTCAGTAGTCTAGAAAAAGAAATTGATGGATTAAAACTAAATCCGGAGATGACAAAATTTAAAGAAGACTTGAGTAAACAAATAGAAAAACATGAGGAAGTAGTGAGACAAAGAAAACAAACCAAATTCATACGTGACGCTGAGGATTATGAACAAGGACGAATCTTCACGTTTGCCCGAAAATATGATTCGTACAAACAACAACCAACAAATCCCAATATATCCTCCTCGAGTGTCTCATCCCTTGCTTCAGTAGAACAAAGCGATGATGAAATCATATTAGACCCACGACAGAAGGCTTTTTTAGGGGATATGCGCCTCGTTCTCACTCAACGCCAGTGGGAACAACAACAGGGGGCGCAGAGATTCACACAAGGCAGAGGCAGAGGAAGAGGCAGGGGGAGACCATGGCAACCCAAACCCCCAAAAATCCAACAAGGAGGAGCAGAAGGGGAAACCAGCATAAACACAAAAATAGGCACGGAGACACGAGGGATGAAACAAAAGAAGGGCAAATAGATGAAGAACTGCAAATAATCAACCTCTCAAAAAGAGAAATTACAGCAGCAGAAACTTCACTTTTGAAAAAAGGAATCAACTATTGTCCAACCCAAAGAATGGACATGGCACAAACCAGGATAGATATGTATTTATACATAAGAAAAATAAAATTAGCCAAATTCTTCATGGAAAAAGGAGACAAGCCAACATTCACAAAAAATCAACCTAAACCAACCTCAACCCTCCTTGTGAAGGAGGCGGATGCATATTTAGCCTTACTTAACATCAATGAGGAAGAAGATAAGGAGATCTCCTTACATGAAGTAATAAAACAACTGGGAGCAGGAACCAGTCAAATGAAGGCCAAATCAAAATTCTATCCTCAACTCACTCCGGGCAATAAAATCGACATGTTCCAGGAAGCAGTGACCCATGACCTCTATAAGATCACAAAAACCGAAAGCCGTGATAACTTAACGATCAAAGAAAGAGACGCTTTAATCTCTCTAAAGAAGGATCAAAGTTTTGAAATCAAAACAGCAGATAAAGGAGGAAACGTGGTTCTCTGGGACAGGGATCTGTACACCGCAGAAGCCACGGGACAATTGAACAAAAATGAATACTATGAAAAACTAAATGTGAACCCCCTTCATCAAATCAAAAGAGATCTTGATCACCAATTAAACCAATGGGAATCAGATGGTTTATTGGACTTTGATGAAAAGAAATACCTAACAGTCGACTTCCCGAAAATGGCAACAATTTACTTCTTGCCTAAAATACATAAAAACCCCATGAAACCACCAGGGAGACCCATTGTGTCAGCCAAGGGGTCTTTATTTGAGCCTTTAGCCAATTACATCGACCATTACCTGAATCCGTATGTACAACAACTCAAATCGTACATAAAAGACACTACCGAATTTCTGTGCATTTTGAAAGAATTGACATGGCACCCGAATTTCCTAATGATCACCATGGACGTAACGGCACTATACACCAACATTGATAATGACTTGGGTGTAAACGCATGTAAATACTATCTTCAAGAACGTAATATCCATTACAGAGATCATAACAACATGCTCTTGAACATGATCCAATTAACACTCACAAACAACATCTTCTTCTTCGGGGAAACAATATACCGCCAAAAAAATGGAGCAGCGATGGGTTTTTCCTTCAGCCCAAGCTATGCTTGCATAGCTATGGGCTGGTGGGAAGAAACAAAAGCTTGGAGCAAGGAAAATGAGGAATACACCCAACATATCGTCATATGGAAAAGATTCATCGACGATTTATTCATAGTGTGGAATGACAGTGAGGCCAAGTTTCTGAAATACTTTGAAATACTAAACACAAATACATCATGTTTAAAGTTTACATATACCATGCACAGATCAAAAGCTACTTTTTTGGACACTGAAGTCTACATAAAAGACAACTGTATTGAAACAACCCTTCACAGGAAAAACACTGCCACAAATGCAACTCTGGAGGCAACGAGCTTTCATCAGCAATCACTTATAACAAGCATACCATACGGAGAATTTCTCCGTTTGAGAAGAATTTGTAGTGAGGAAAAAGAATGGAAAAAACAAAGCAAGAATACCATAAAACGCTTTGAAAAAAGAAAGTACAACAAAAAAATGGTTCAAAAATGTTGGGAGAGAGCCAACCAAAAAACAAGAACTGAGTGTTTACAAAAAACAACTACAAAAAACCAAGAAGATGAACCAATCAGATTGATCTTGAATTACAGCCAAGAATCAAAGAAAATCAACCAAATTTTGAAAAAAAACTGGAAAATTCTACAACTAGATCCAGTAATTGGCAAAAAAATGGGTACCCATCCAGTTATTACCTACAGGAGGGCCAGAAATTTACAAGATCAACTGATTCATAGCCACTACAGAAAACCATCCCAAAAAAAAGTTTGGCTAAAAACCAAGGGCTTTGTAAAATGTTACAATTGCAAAGCTTGCGAAATTGCGAAACCTACAACAGAAATAATGATGCCAAACAAAAAAACATGGGAGATCAGGGAATGTATCACTTGCAACAGTCAATACACAATCTATATGATTGAATGCCCTTGCAAACTCAGGTACATAGGCAGCACAATCTGCGAGCTCAAAAAACGGATTCTGGAACACGCTCGTGCCACGACACACAGAGACAGAAGTAACGCGGTGGCAAAGCATATGGACTCCCACCACAACGGGGATTGGAAACTTTTACGTTTCTGGGGCATAGAGACAATGACCTTGTCTGACAGAGGCGGCCATAATGAAAAACATCTACGGCAAAAAGAATCAAGACACATCTTGAACTTTAGGACAATGACCCCTTTTGGTCTCAATCAATCTGAAGAACTTTATATACACCTGTAAATACAAATTCAGACTGTAATTGTGCCCCTCAAAAACTGTTCCGACATGCAGCATCATGTTTTGCAATTGAATTTTAATTTTAATTTTCACATCTTTTTCACAGATTATAATGCCAAACACACTGTTCTATAAGGAGTAAACCCCACACAAAAGCCAAGCACTATCACGACCACTTTAGACCCAAAAACATTTAATACAAAACAACCATATTCACAAATTTAATAAAAAATGTATACACATTGATCATTTATCACAGAATAGGGCCCACTGGAGGGCGGTATCTCATACCAAAACACCATATTCATGGGTTCACCGCAACTACATGGTAGACAAGTAGAAGAAAATTGTTCATGCACAATTGGGCGGTAACAATCTTATTAATTATTCACAAAGCCCACTGGAGGGCGACATGAAATATAATGTTTTGATATAATTAATGTCATTCATTTTTTTGCTTGTCACTATGTGCTAAAATGTGTCAAAGTTAGAAAACGCTATACAACAAAATGCAATGGATTTATAGCGGACTACATCACCCAGAATTCCTAGAGCTACTCATTGTGACATAATGATCATGTGTTTGGTGGCGACGCCCCTAGGGGAGTGATTGTGTTCTCTTTTTCAAACTGAACTAAGTGTATAAGTTGTGGCAACACTGTTTTCCTAACTAACCGTGACCAAGACAGCGGAGGCTGTCGAAACGCGTTGGTTATTGCCTTACTTTTTGACACAAATGGATTAAAAATAAAAACGAACTTCAAGTAAACCTTGTGGATTACAATTGGATTTTATCGCGACTCCACGATATCCTTTGACTGAGGAATCCTTGGTTTTGAATATATATATATATATATATATATATATATATATATATATATTCACAGAAAAAACCATAGGTTATAGACCATATATAGTTAGGAATTAGCATTTACAAAACCTTGAAAATTCACTGAAAAAACCATAGGTTATAGACCATATATAGTTAGGAATTAGCATTTAGAAAACCTTATTTTACTCACACAAAACCATTGAAATTCCATATATAGTTAGTTGCACTAACTATATATCGCGCACCCGCAATCCACTGCTGATGATGTCACATATTACATCATTCATGACATGGTCAGTGACATCACTGATGACATCACTGATGACATCTCAAATGACATCACTGATGACATCACTGATGACATCTCATTTGACATCATTCTTGTGCTAATACGATAAACCTCTTCAGACTCTAATATAACCTTAGATACACTCAGTGTATACAGACACTCACACACTGTCACTCATCCATGGAGTTACTCACACACCTAGTCAGTCATGCAAAGAAACAATCTCACCTCCATTTCCTCAACTATACAGTTATACACACCTTACTTATTCAAACATATACTAACACATATTTACTCTCTTATACAATCCCTGATACAAGTTCACAATGATCCATACAGCCACTCACACATTCAGTGGCTCTCATGCACAGTTATTTATATATGCCAACTCTCACATGTACTGTGTTTTACATATGTACTTACTATGACATGTAGCATTGAGATATCCATTCACTCATCAATACACTCATGCACACAGTCAACCGCCCATGTAGCTTTTTCCACATGCACTCTTGAACTCATACACCTAGTGAATCAACTGCTCACACATCTATGCACAGAGTCACACACCTCCCAGCCACCCCCACACAAACTCAATCTCCCATAGAAATACTTGGGCAACCAATTAATAACACATATAGCCTCTCGTATAGCTAATGATCAACACATGCAGCAGTTTACATCACAACAGACATAATGATGCACAAATTAAGACAGTTTAGTCACTAACCCATGCATTCAGTGAGACACATTTAATCACTCACTCATACAGTCAGTCACGCACCTACTAAATCCTTCATCCAGACACTTATACATCCACTCATTCTTCAATATCTAAGACATATTTTAACTTTACAGAAACATACAGTCACTGGATGTTGTCATCAGTGATGTCATTTGAGATGTCATCAGTGATGTCATCAGTGATGTCACTGACCATGTCATGAATGATGTAATATGTGACATCATCAGCAGTGGATTGCGGGTGCGCGATATATAGTTAGTGCAACTAACTATATATGGAATTTCAATGGTTTTGTGTGAGTAAAATAAGGTTTTCTAAATGCTAATTCCTAACTATATATGGTCTATAACCTATGGTTTTTTCAGTGAATTTTCAAGGTTTTGTAAATGCTAATTCCTAACTATATATGGTCTATAACCTATGGTTTTTTCTGTGAATTTCATTGGTTTTTTAACAGCTAATATCTGTAGCTGTAAAATGTATTCTTCTTTAAATCCAAAAATATATTTTATATGTTTATGAATAATTTTTTTTTTAAATATTTTTTTTTCTTCGTTCCCGCTTCGCGAATCGGGAAGCTTCCCGTTAGCTGACCTTGATGCCGCGAAATAGACCGCGAGCCGGTAAACGTTTCTTTACCGCAAGTGCCGCGTTAGAAAACAACATCGTGACGCCTCCCGTCCGCATGACGTTCCACGTTGTCGCGTGATACGTCATATGACGTGCTACGTTAGCGAACTGGTACGCGAAGCGAGTGCCAAAGCGCAGGTTTCTGGAAGCAAACCGGGAGGCCCTGCAAAGCGCTTAACGTAAACACAGCAAGTCATGTGACTTGGTAATAACACTTTTCATTGGTTCATTTCACTTTTGGTTTCCTAATGATGTAAGACTAGGTCATATAATCTAAAATGAACACTTTTGATTGGTTGAGAACTCTTGTTTTTCCCAAATGATGAAAATCCCTCCTTCTTTCCTCACTCTGACTTTCATCATTGTGAGAGAAAGACCCTTTGTGATCACTGAGCAATGGCTTCTTTAGTAGCTTCAGCTGGTGCTTCCCCACCACCTCCACCACCTCCAAGGAAGAGAGGACCACCTGCTCAAGTTGTAATTCAACAAGAAGAAGAAGAAGAGGAACAGGAGGACGAGCACGAAGAGAGGCAGTTTTTGCCTGAGCAGCCCAAGACGTCACACCGGAAAGAAAACTTCATTTGGCAATTTTTTAAAATTCCCAAAGGTCAGAAAAAAGTAAATGCAAGATACGTAACTTGCCTTATATGTCAAGATAGACTGTCCAGAGGGACCGACAAAAAATACAGTTTCGGAAACTACACAATGCATCGCCATATGACTAGGTGGCATCCTAACAACTACAGTGCTGCACAGTTTCGGAACGACCTAGATAATCTCCCTATTATGGCCAGAAGATCTGTTGTACCGGAAGTAACGGGACCAGAGGGCAGGGAGATGGTGCCAAATATACAAATGAGATTTGGTGAAGTAAAACACACCTGCGTATTTTGCGATGGATTCATTTCCTACGGAGAAAGAAGCATCACTCTGATCAACAGAGCTATTGACTATCATATGCAAGTTTGTCCGAAACGCCCAAAATAATAAATACTTCTTTTTTTTGTTTTGTTGCTCCTGTTGAGCCCTTTACAATGAATCGTTTTCATTGCCCCCTCCAAGAAAAACCCAAAAAAATATAAAACTGTTCCGAAAAATTCAAAAACATTAAAAAAATGTTCAGAAAAATAAAAAAAAAAGTTCTTTTCAGAACTACCTCCCCGTTATTAAAAAATTGGTACAATATTTGGAACTGTGCCAACCTCTATTTCTCTTAGTTCGCTTCCTAGTTCGCTCGCTGGTACGCGAACTGGAAGCGAACCAAAAACAGTAAGTATAAGGGAAGGAAACACACACTTATGTTAAAAGAAAGACAGCTATAGGGGAGTAAACTAGAGATACTATTACCCATAATCCACTACTGATGATGTCACATATTACATCATTCATGACATGCTCAGTGACATCATCAGCAGAGGATTGCGGGTTTTTTGGCAACATGCCTTATCCACGGTTTAATAACGCTGCCTTTTGCTTTATATAAGTTTTCAAATTGTATGAAATATATACCAATAGGTCTTTATGAACCTTTAGGTAGTGCTTTTGTTCATGAGGTCTGGTCGCTTCCATACACATACAGATGTTTCAAAGATGATCAAGAAGTTTATCTGAATGGAGAGGAATGCACTGAGACGCCAGATCATTCACTAATGTGTAGGCACATACAGTTACACGATTCATGCAACAAACACCGACCAAATATGGCTTGCGTGTTGCAAGGCACGCCAGTTCCTGCTATCATCCCCACGTTCAAGTTGTTGGAAAATGGTAGTTATTTGATGCTCAATAATGAAGATTGTTCTGAGTTAATTAAAAGTATTCCTTTTATCGTAACAGTAAGTGAACGGGTTATTTGCTGCAGAAATGTTCTATTTCCTCCCACACATGAACATAGGGAGTTTTCAATCTGGCCACAAATACCAACCTTGGGACACGTTTCAACGGCATGACAAGAATAAGAGCTCTTTTGTCTCAGAGAGAGGTGGCCTTGAGTTCGGCCCGTGAAACTTTCGTACTTCACATAGCGAACACCCGTACACAGCTTTGCCTTTCAATTTCAGCAACATGTTTCCGACTATCTTTAACGCATCCTCCACAAAATCCCTGGCACACTTTTTTAAAGTTGTTACCAGTGGTCTCGTGACTTCATTTGAGAAAATCTTTGGAGTCATCCCTGCTCCCTTTCATTCCATTTTCTCCACTCTGGTTCGTGGATTGCATTTTTACTTGCATTACCAGCGGACGCTCTTGTGCTTTTTTACATTTTTAAATATGGATGTCCCTCCTATGCAACCTCCGACCCTGCAGCTGCTGACACTGTTCCGCAATCGCATGCTAGAATATTATGGCACAATGCCGTTGGCGATATTAAGCACGGCATATGGATTATCTTTTCGGTTCTCCTACTTCACCTGTGTCCAGCCTGTATTTCACTGCCTGACCTGTGATTTCGATTGGGCCATTGATTTGTGTCTCTGCGGACCGGTTTCTCCTGACGTCGACTTTAATCAGCTGATGACTCCTATCATTACTCACGAGTTGGTTTGTCCTGGCGAAAGGATTATGGCTGTGGCATTGATGCATGGACTACTTGGTCCCTGGAATTTACTGGCGGCAGCACAGTCTTTCTTGGAACACAGCTTTCTTGAAAACCCACCGAGCTGTCCTCTGATGGTGATAGAGGATCCGGTGCTGGGAGAGCACGTATGTTCTTTTCCGCTTTTAAATTGGATGGCTGAACTGTTTTCGGATGAAGACGGTGACTTCCTGTTGGAGGCTGTTGCAGCTTAATTTGCATACACACTTATGTCATAGACCTTTTTCATGTTTCATATGCTGAGTACTAGCATTTCATTGACAATTCATTGACTTAATTGTCAAGTTTTTATTATTTACCTTGCCTATTGGCTTAAGACTCAATAAAGTACTTGGCTGTTTTATTTTTCTTTAGCATTGAATTTTCCTAGTTTTTAATGCTTTACCTTGCGGACCGTCCACATATAAACTTGCAATCTGCTCTCATGAGATGGCACTTCTATTATCTTATTCAGTTCGTTTCCGGATCATGGGGAGGTGTCATCTAGGTCCTGGATATCTTTACACCGTGTTAAGTTAGCATGGGCTCATTACCGGTTTAAACGCCATTTTTCCTTTTTTGCAACTTCTGCACACGACATTTAGTTGTTGCTTTAGCTTTCCACCTAGTAGTTCATCGTGGTTTACATGAGAATAATATGTTATTGGTCTACTATCTGCTTTACTTGTTAAACTATATCTGTACAGCGAGTGCTAAAGTTTCAAGAACAACACGATACAGAATTGTTATGAGGTCTGATCTCCACGACTTCATACTCATAACATAAGTGCAACTTCTGCCAATTCTGGGCATGAGGCGGGTTTTATATTGCTTTGCCGAACACACATACACAACAGTTGATGCGGTTCACATGAAGAGAGAGCTGGTGTATGCTGATGTGATTCCTTCAAATCTAAGACACTAAAGTATGGGCACGCCCTAAACCAACACAAAGAGACCTTCTTAGCAAATAATATAATATGTGTATTAGGGAGGGTGAGATATAAGCAGCCGCGGGCCGTGGAGGGAGTTACGGTGAGGCAGGGAGGCGGGGAGGGGGAGAAGCAGGGTGGAGCCCTCTCTACCTTGCCCCTCCCCCTCCCCGCCTCCCTGCCCCACCGTAACTCCCTCCACGGCCCGCGGCTGCTTATAAGTGTTGCTAACTCTTATTCATTTACAGCATGTTAACATACTGTCACCATTCGCTTTTTATGTACTAGTAACTATGCTGGTAATTTTGCTACTGATAATATGTGTACTTGTATTCTCCACCCTGCTTCTCCCCCTCCCCGCCTCCCTGCCTCACCGTAACTCCCTCCACGGCCCGCGGCTGCTTATAAGTGTTGCTAACTCTTATTCATTTACAGCATGTTAACATACTATCACCATTCACTTTTTATGTACTAGTAACTATGCTGGTAATTTTGCTACTGATAATATGTGTACTTTTATTATCTAAGGTACTACGCCTGAGAAGACGGCATTAGTAAATAAACATTTCAAATACACATGTGTTCTTCTTAACTCCATGTTCTGGTTTCTAAGAAATATATAACGACCGACTGTTCATGAGTTCCACGTATCCTGAGGTACTATAAGTTCATATTCTGGATTGTCTAAACATTGAGAGTTTGTTATATCCAATGTGACACTGTACCTAGCTTGCTAAATAGTTTTTGATTACTAACGTGAGTTTTGGGACACCCTAATTCGCCGAGGTTCCAATCCTCTGTCCACAGTTCTGTGTGAGAACAGAAACCCTGCGACAGGGGCACCCCCGACCCTTGCTGGAGCTTCATCACACTTGCGATACAACTCCAGCAATGCGCCACCTTTACGGCACAGATACATCACGCATCTGTGCTGTTGTTGCCCCGTGATGCGCCGCATTGTAAATGCAGCACACCATAGGTGACGGAACAGCGGCACAGAATGACTAACACATCCCTGGTGATGCGCCAGTCATCATAAATCTATCCCTATGCTTCTTATCTTGTTAGAGATGAACCGCCATATGTATCATCAAAGTTATTTGCATTTCCTAAATAGCGAACTTTAAGGAATAAATAGCGATTCTTTACCATTCCTAGTTTGCGATGAGCTATTTGCTAATTAGCCGAATGTAGCCCAATGAAGCCCAATGTAGCCCAATGTAGCCCAAAGATGGCCGCCAGACACACAAAAAAACAAATGTAGCCCAAATATCAGCCAGATGTAGCCCAACTATAGCCCAGTGACAGAATGACCAATCAGCTTCGCAAACCTCCGTTACGCGAAGCGGAGCGCTGTTACAGATATATATCTTTTTTTGAACGTTAATTTCTCAAAATCCACTGGAGCACATATATTGAGACCTAGCAAAGGCACATCGGGCTACCAGTCCCTAATATTTTGCCAAGTTTCGTGCAAATCCATTCAGCCGTTCGATTATTATTTTTATTATTTTTTTTTGCCCCGCGGGGCCCTTTTAAAACCTCCACATCAAACCTAGGGGGTCAGCGAGGATCTACTATGCCCCCTTATAGTTATTTCCCCCTTTGTTTTGACCTCCTCTTGTCTCTCGATCCTACCGAGAGACAAGATGGCGGCCGCTACGGACTGTTTGGAATGTTGACAGACGCCGGAGAACCAATCAGCTTCGCTTCACAAAGCTCCGTTGCGCGAAAAGTCCGCGAACCAGAGCGCTAACCGGTCCGCTGTTACAGATATATATCTTTTTTTAAACGTTAATTTCTCAAAATCCACTGGAGCACATATATTGAGACCTACAAAAGGCACATCGGGCTACCAGTCCCTACAATTTTGCCAAGTTTCGTGCAAATCCATTCAGCCGTTCGGGCTAAAAGTGAGGCCAACCGCCCTATGGAAAACTCAATGTTAAAAACACGTTTTGGGACCCCCCTTTTTTCTCGGCCCCCACTGGACGAACCCCCCCCAAATTTTCAAGGGCTGCTCAGAAACAAAATGTGCCATTTTCCTGAAAATTTCAGCCGATTCCGTCCACAAACGCCAAAGTTATTAGACATAGAATTTTCAAAAAACCCATAGAGAAAAAATCCTAACTATATATACCTACTGGCGACCGCCAGTAGGTAATATATATATATAAATATATATATATATATATATATATATATATAATATATATATATAAATATAAATATATATATATATATATATATATATATATATATATTCACACACACATATATATATTCACTGAAAAAACCATAGGTTATAGACCATATATAGTTAGGAATTAGCATTTAAAAAACCTTATTTTACTCACACAAAACCATTGAAATTCCATATATAGTTAGTTGCACTAACTATATATCGCGCACCCGCAATCCACTGCTGATGATGTCACATATTACATCATTCATGACATGGTCAGTGACATCACTGATGACATCACTGATGACATCTCAAATGACATCACTGATGACATCATCCAGTGACTGTGTGTTTCTGAAAAGTTTAAATATGTTTTACATATTGAAGAATGAGTAGATGTAGAAGTGTCTGGATGAAGGATTTAGTAGGTGCGTGACTGACTGTATGAGTGAGTGATTAAATGTGTCTCACTGAGTGCATGGGTTAGTGACTAAACTGTCTTAATTTGTGCATCATTATGTCTGTTGTTCTGTAAACTGCTGCATGTGTTGGTCAGTAGCTATATGAGTAACTATATGGGTTATTGATTGATTGCCCAAGTATTTGTATGGGAGACTGAGTGTGTGTGTGGCTGGCTGGGAGGTGTGTGACTCTGTGCAGATCAATGTAAGGTGCTCTATGTTTAACTGTATAGATTAGAAAATGGAAGTGTGATTGATTATTTACAGGACTGACTAGGTGTGTGAGTAACTCCATGGATGAGTGACAGAGTGTGAGAGTCTGTATAGGTGTATGAGTGCATATGATAGTGTTGTAAAGATGAGTGATTGTATGGATGAATGATTGTATGGGTAAATGAGTGAATGTGTGTGTAAACATAGGAATCACTGAGTGCGTATGTAGTAACTAATATTGGTGTGTCAATGGTTTCAAAAATTATACTCTGTATTTAACACTGGGTGTAACAGAGGTTATATTAAAGTGTGAGGAGATGCATTGTATTGTCACATGAATGATATCATCAGTGATGTGGTCATTGATGTCAAATGAGATGTCATCAGTGATGTCATCAGTGATGTCATCAGTGATGTCATTTGAGATGTCATCAGTGATGTCATTTGAGATGTTATCAGTGATGTCATTTGAGATGTCATCAGTGATGTCATCAGTGATGTCATTTGAGATGTCATCAGTGATGTCATCAGTGAGTCACTGACCATGTCATGAATGATGTAATATGTGACATCATCAGCAGTGGATTGCGGGTGCGCGATATATAGTTAGTGCAACTAACTATATATGGAATTTCAATGGTTTTGTGTGAGTAAAATAAGGTTTTTTAAATGCTAATTCCTAACTATATATGGTCTATAACCTATGGTTTTTTCAGTGAATTTTCAAGGTTTTGTAAATGCTAATTCCTAACTATATATGGTCTATAACCTATGGTTTTTTCAGTGAATTTCATTGGTTTTTAAACAGCTAATATCTGTAGCTGTAAAATGTATTCTTCTTTAAATCCAAAAATATATTTTATATGTTTATTAATAATTTTTTTTTTAAATATTTTTTTTCTTCGTTCCCGCTTCGCGAATCGGGAAGCTTCCCGTTAGCTGACCTTGATGCCGCGAAATAGACCGCGAGCCGGTAAACGTTTCTTTACCGCAACTGCCGCGTTAGAAAACAACATCGTGACGCCTCCCGTCCGCATGACGTTTCGCGTTGTCGCGTGATACGTCATATGACGTGCTACGTTAGCGAACTCGTACGCTTACCGAGTCGCAAAGCGCAGGTTTCTGGAAGCAAACCGGGAGGCCCTGCAAAGCGCGTAACGTAAACACAGCAGGTCATGTGACTTGGTAATAACACTTTTCATTGGTTCATTTCACTTTCGGTTTCCTAATGATGTAAGACTAGGTCATATGATCTAAAATGAACACTTTTCATTGGTTGAGAACTATTTTTTTTCCCAAATGGTGAAAATCCCTCCTTCTTTCCTCACTCTGACTTTCATCATTGTGAGAGAAAGACCCTTTGTTACCAGTGAGCAATGGCTTCTTTACTAGCTTCAGCTGGTGCTTCCCCACCACCTCCACCACATCCAAGGAAGAGTGGACCACCTGCTAAAGTTATAATTCAGCAAGAAGAGGAAGAAGAGGAACAGGACGACCTAGATAATCTCCCTATTATGGCCAGAAGATCTGTTGTACCGGAAGTAACGGGACCAGAGGGCAGGGAGATGGTGCCAAATATACAAACGAGATTTCGTGAAGTAAAACAAGTCTGCGTACATTGCAGTGGATTCATTTGCTACGGAGAAAGTAGCATCACTCTGATCAACAGAGCTATTGACAATCATGCTCATGTTTGTCCGAAACTCCCCAAACAATAAATTCTTTTTTTTTGTTTTCTTGCTCCTGTTGAGCCCTTTACAATGAATCGTTTTCGTTGCCCCCTCCGAAAAAAAACAAAAAAAATATCAAACTGTTCAGAAAAATTCAAAAAAAGTAAAAAAATGTTCAGAAAAATAATAAAAAAAATATAAAACAACAAAAACAATTTAAAAAAAAGTTCTTTTCAGAACTACCTCCCCGTTATTAAAAAATTGGTACAATATTTGCAACTGTGCCAACCTCTATTTCTCTTAGTTCGCTTCCCAGTTCGCTCCCCGGTACGCGAACCGGAAGCGAACCAAAACATTTTTTTTTTTAAAAAGAACAGTAAGTATAAGGGAAGGAAACAGACAGTTATGTTAAAAGAAAGACAGCTATAGGGGAGTAAACTAGAGATACTATTACCCGTAATCCACTGCTGATGATGTCACATATTACATCATTCATGACATGCTCAGTGACATCATCAGCAGAGGATTGCGGGTAACAGTATCCCTAGTTTATTCCCTATAGCTGTGTTTCTTTTAACATAACTGTCTGTTTCCTTCCCTTATACTTACTGTTCTTTTTAAAAAAAATTTTTTACATCAGTCAGAAACAGTGAAAGTAATGAAATATAAAAGACTACGTAGAATATGAGCACTGTATGCAACAACTTTGACACTTACAGAAGCCTCACCTTCTCCATGCCTCCTACACAGTTCTACATGTACATCATAAATGCAAACAGAACAGAATTAATTATACATGTTAAATGGTTTATTTTTGCTGTTCTCAGAATGTATCAAATTTCACTAAAACAGTGACTTGAAGGTATTCATCATATAACAGCGGGGAAAAAAAAACACAATCAAAATGATTGTGTTTAAAAAACCCATACAACATTACAAATCAGAATTCAGAACTCCTTAAAGTTAACTTACTTTCCATGACGGCCAAGGATGTCCTATGAACAGCTTACACTCTGTTGTGCTGTTATTACTTTCAACCCGCCACTTTCTGAAAGAAAACCTCCATCGTTTTCAAAAACATGTTACATACAATAAATGACTTCTTGCTCTCTACCACAAGTATCCACAAGGCCAAATCTTGTCAGAGCCATGTATAACTCTTGGATTTCTTGTTAGCCAATCCCGTCTTTTCGCATTTCCGCAACTTTCAGAATTAAAATGTTGAAGATCATTTACACAATCCTGGACTAGTAATATCTTCCCCTTCTTGCTCAATCATGTTCTACATTTCCTATCACACTGATACTGCTTACTATGAAGCAGACTTACACTACCTTTATGACTAGTGCAATTATTTAATTCTCTACATCACTTTTAATCACAAAGCAATGTAAAACAGTAGACAGCATTGCAGACTTACATTCCCTCTACTCCATGTTTTGATTGGCTGCTTCAATTAGCTTATAAAAAGAAATAGTTTTTCTGAACTCATTCAAAGTGCACGTATTTCTCAATAACGTCCAGTGTTATGGTAAAAAGTTATGTCTCTGTACTACACTTATCCTCAAGGCCAAATAGTGTAGGAGCCATGAGAACTTCTTGAAATTCCTCAGAGCACATCCCGAGATTCTTTCCCTAAAATTTTGGTTTTAAAAACACCAGGTAAGAGTTTTTAAGGTCATATGGCAATTTTTTTTTGAAAATTAAAACAGAATCATTGCAGAATGACCAGCCATTTCTACACTTTAAATAAGCTGTATAATGTCCTGATGTTATTGAAGGACCATCATGATATATAATTGCTACAGTTACAAAAGTCCTTCCTGATATTGACAACTGTGAAGCCACAAAATTTTTAATTAAAGTTGTCAATTTTGTTCCATCAGGCCTACATCGTTGGAACATTAAAATGACATACTGGCCATATGTTCGTATAAATAATGTGGACATCATTTCAGATTTACATTGCCTACACTCCATATTGTGATCAGCTGCTTTTACTAGCTTATTAAAAGAGACTGATTTACTGTCTGGCAAAGTTAAATATATAAATCTTTCTGAGTCTACACTAGTACTACTTGATACCCTACAGTTCTCGCAGTCATGCTGCCATTGATAAGAAAGCCCAAACAGGTGATCTACATCTACACCTTCAGCATGCAATACATCAAGCATATACATTAAAAACTCCTGACAATCTTGCTGACTATTTTGAGAGAATTGTGTTTGGCCTGAACATCTGTCTAACAGATTTCGAATTTCAGACACACTTTCTATGTTTGTTCTATCAGTGCTACATTTCTCTAACACAGAATTTAACAAACTGCAAAATCTTTGATCAGAATTGACCACAATCTCTTCTTTTACATTTTGTAGAGAAAACAAAACATTAACCACTACATTAGCATAGCAGTTGACACCAGAACTGTTTTCAAATTGAAAACCAACAACATCTTCAACAGAATCCTTTTTGTTTCTGCTTATAATTTCAGGTTCATCGACTTTTCGTCTTTTTGCTACAACCTCCCCAGTATTGGTCACATTTCTTCGTTTCCGGCCTACCACACGTTTCTCAAACAAAGGATACTGAGGCAAATGTGGCGCATACTCTCTTCTCAACCTATTGTATTCCTTAACACAATCTAGATCCGCACAAATGTTTGTGACATCACACTCAATAAGTACAATCCCGATAAAGTCCTAACTCGTGACAATGCCACATATGCCATACCCTCCTTGAACACAGAACTGCCAATATTCACCAATGCACAGTCTACACTTAAACCTTGCGATTTATGGATTGTCACCGCATATGCCAAGCAAACAGGAAACTGCTTACGACGAACATATAAGTCTTTTACAAGCAAAAATCTAGCAGAACAACGAGCAATTAGCTGTACTTCCTCAATGCCATCAAATTTAATTTTTAAAAATTCAATTCCATCTCTATTTCTGTATTTCACAAAATCAACAACATTACCCATTGATCCATTTACCAGACCTCTTTCAACATGTAAATTCCTTCTTAAAATTATACGGCAGTTCAAGCACACATTCAGAGTCTTCTCAAAACCCGCAGTTTTAGATATACTCTTCTCTAATGAATCCAATTTTGTTTTCAGATTCTCAGACAAAATAATTGTTGATCCCATATGCTCTACTCTGTCAATAGCTTCCAATTTCACAATCTCTTGCTTTTCTAAATGCAACATTTTGCTGTTGAATTTGGCACATTCTGCAAGAGTTGGCATCAAACATATTCCAGATTTTTTCTCAGTAACTTTCTGAAAAATATTCTCAGGCACAACATCTTCGTCTGGATATAAATTTGGCAGTAATCGTGCATGTAAAGCTTCTTTCCCATGCTCGGTCACTTTTCCAATTCTAACATCTTGTAGAATAGTCTTGTAAACTTCATCCTTTGCCTGACGCATATTTTCATGCAGTTCAGCATAATTGAAGTTTAACCATATATTGACGTTGCCAATACTCCCTAAGCACTTCCTGGTATCTTCATGCGTGAGCATTTTGAACACAGGTTGCCCTTTCACTGGTGTCAGCTGCAGAACAATGATGTGTTTGCCACCAAATAACACATCATACTCTGTTTTGAGAACTTCTTGCATTCTCAAATGCACAAAGGCAAGCATGACATTGGAAACCATGCTTACTTCGTCAATGATAAGAAGTTTCATTTTCCTCAAGACTCTTGAAACTTCAAAACAAGCATCTCCAGATAGCTTGTGATATTCTAATTTGTTGTCATGCTCCACTGGCAGCATCAGTAAACGATGTAAAGTAATCCCTTTAATGTTATGTGCTGCCAGTCCAGTTGGAGCGGTGACAACACAAGACAGCGATGACTCTGTCCTTTCCTGCAAATAACATGAAATTGCTTTAATAAGGAAACTTTTTTCCAGTTCCCGCTTCTCCACTCACGTACAGTCGGACAGGCTTCAACGACGTACATGAGCACTCTTTCTTGTCATGACTTAATCCATGATCAATTTGCATGGTAAGTTCGTCATATATTTTCCTCTGCTCAACGTTGAGTTGTCTTTCCAACTCTTCTAAGTTAACCGCATCCTCCTGAGCATGTGCCATGGCTCTTTCCACTTCATTCATAGCAGTGGCAGCTTCATTTTCGATAAGAGGTCCTCCTAGTGGATCCTGACTCAATGAAGCAGAACTCTGACTGTCCTGAGAACTGTCTCTGGCAATCTCGGCTGCAATCGTTGCTTCCTGCTCAATTTCCACATTCAACATTTCTACATATTTGGGAAAAGCAGGACATTCTATGGTCTCCTTGGCAGCATTGAATGAGTCTTCGTAACAAAGGAAATCTCCAAGCAGTTCCTCTTCTGCACGCCAAGGCTTAAAAAGTTGCAAAAGTGCTAAATAGAAAAACTCCTTTTTTGCAGGAGATTCGCCACTCAATTTTCGATGGTTTATCAAGTGGCATTTTCTTTGCTTGACCAGACATCCCTCACTTCCTATTACAGCATACACTCCTTTCTCAGTATCTTCTTTGATGTTCCTCTTGAATATGTAATTTTGCAGAACTTCATACAGACAAACATTCTCGAGGTGACTGCTTCGATTTGGATAATATGTATCCAACATTTTGCTGTTCAAAATGTCGGTACTGTTTGGCTCCTTTTCCGCCAAATACTCAATTTCCCGCACAGGTTTCAGAACTCGATTACGCGTTGCAGCAAGACCAACACTCGCCCAAACGATACTCCTGGACTTGGCATAGAGACTTGCTGAAGACAACCGGTCAGAACATTCGTAAGCTCCGATTTCTCGATGCGACAACATCTTCAGACTGAAACTGTACAACTTCTTGCTGAGGCTCTTTTCATGGGAAATGTCCTCCCACATATCCTTCAATTCTGTCTTCTCTTTTTTGGTGATGTAAGATGTCACATACCGAGCCACAGCCATACAGTTATCAGCCACAAACTGTATATCCATGTTAGCATTCCACATGGACAAAATCACCGGGTTGTAGTCGTTGATGTACTTAGACTCTTCGTTCCTCTTCAAATTGTATGTGTTTTTAGGTGATTTCTTCATCACATTATGTCGCAGCGAAGACATCAAACTGTTCACTCTTCCTTTAGAAATCACCGATCGTGGAAAGCCGAAACGACATTTGGTGTAGAACTTGTCTTTGTTCCGGAATTTACGACGACAGTACTTTCCACATCGATGGCTTTGGAAACGTAGAACTTTTTCTCTTAGGCTTTTTTTCTCCTTTGCGTTTGGAACAGCACACGTAGAATACTGTTCTATGAAACTCATCACTGAGTCGTCTGCATCCGTTCCAAATTTAGGTGCATCCTTGATCCACAGCAACATATGTATATGAGGAGCACCTCTTGCTTGGTACTCCTTCCTCCAGAAGAAATCCAACACCTCTCCAAGAGGTGGATTCTTCTTATTCATGATGAAAGACATCATACCTTCAAATCTATGATTGAAGTACCTACATACATTGACTGGATCCAAAGAGCACAGTTCTCCGGGTGTCTTGAATTCGATGTTTTCTACGTTAGCATTTGCCTCTCGTAGAAATTCAAGTAAGTCTTCCCAGCCATACTCAGCACAGCTCAAAGTGAGGAACCATGTGGGAGTTCCTAAGTTCCTCAGCATACATTTTAAATCACCATGACGACGGTACCAGTACTCATTAGTACCACGCTGACACGCCATGAGATTAATCAGGTGAGAATCCAAAATACTGTCTTGGACATTGACTTTATCCATAAAGTCACTTGCCGAGATGTTTTGCATGTGTATACCACTTTTCAAGATGTGGTTCACTGCATATGACAGTCCAGACAGATCGCTTTCAAACAGGAGATGAAACAAATAAGGAATGCATTGTCGAAACCTAGGATCTCCTGCATACAATCGCAAAGTCCGGTATTCAGAAGCAGGAATTTGATGAGGTCGCTCATCATATCTTCCTCCCTGACCTGTTGGAAAAAGCTGTGGGAAACACCGAGCTTCCAAACTTTCCTCCCAAACACTAATGGGACTCCCTTTCGCTTGTTTCATTTGAAACAACTCAATAGCATTCCCCATGACTTCCTTGGAATGCAAAGGATGAACACTATAATGTTCATATATTTCTTCACTAGTACAGGGTTCTACTTTCTCAATTTGACCAGCACACAAATCGCTATCCTCTTCCTCACTTACTTCCTCTTCTGCAACATATACATTTTTATAGTATTTATTATATTTTTTCAAATACAATGTTGCCCTTTTGACTTTCCTTGTTGAAAATTAGTACGTTTTGGTGAACATTATCCGCGCCATCTTGCCTCTTCCCCTGATGCCACACTTTTGTCGTGCGCACCCGCCATTTTAAGACGCCCCGATCAGAACGAACCCTTTTGCATGCCGCTGGCCCCTGACATAGCCCTTCGCCTTCACTAAGCCTGCACGCTGACCACCCCCCCTGCTTGCACCTGCCTTGAATCATAAACCCCTCTTCGGCGCTGCTCTGCCCCAGGCCCTCATCCTGTTCCCAGCGCGACACCTCCCTTCTTCCCTTTCATGATCCCCGGCCCTTAGATGCAAACCCCCTTTTCCCCGTGTGCCCGTTTGTCTTCCCCGTTCCCAGGCCGACACCCAGCTCTGCCGATACTATCCCTTGCCCCTCCCCGTACAATAGAAAGCTTCCCTCCTCAAAGGACCCCCGAGTTGATCAAAGCCCCCCCACCCCATGAGATCCGATCGAACCCCGCATTCCATGAATTGGCGGAATATCCAGCTGCGCGATAGTCATCACCTGCTGTGACCAGGGTGGGGATTTCTACTGTAGATATGTGTGGGAACGGGCCCGAAGGGGGGATTCCTGGAATGTCTTTTCGTACATCAAAGCTTTATCATATGTATGTAAACTGTAATAAAAACCACAAACACTGTATATAAGGGGCCATGCCCCAAAACGTAAGTTAGAGCACCTCAGAACGATGCCTTCTGTCCGTTTTGCTGTGTTCTCCTCCGGAGAGAATAAAAACCTTGTTTCCTGCTTTCCAGTCTCCAGCGCCTGCCTCTTCATTGATTAAATAACTAGAGGGTCACAGAGGCAATACCGCCGGGCAAATATCGATTGTCCCCGACCCGACTCAGGTTTCAACAATTGGCGTCCCAAGCGTGGGGCCCATCAGCGACTCATGGATCCAGTGGGAGAGGTCCCGACGACAGAGTGAACGACTGCAACGATCGGGAGAGCTCTTGCCCAATAGACCCTCGTCTGGCAGCCGATCATCCGAACTTCACTAGTTCCGAACAGACCTCTCTCGAGTGATCTACGGTCCTGACTGGGGACCATTAGGAGTGCCGTGAGAATTACGAGAAAAAGAGGACGATCGGGCGCTGGATTCGGAAGACAAGAAACTGTCCACATGGTCCGGGTAAGGTCGTGTAATCACGACAAGGTGCGAAATGATTGCTTGATTGTTTGATTGCTTGATTATTTATAAAATACTAGTATTACTCTTTGTTTGACCTAATTGGAGATTCACTGTCTGCACACGGAGAAACAGTAGGCTCCTTCTCTTTTGCAAACGGTGAAGGATAGGTAACGTAACCGTCGCGCCTATCTTTCTCCCCCACTGACTCTATTATTTCTCAACGGTTTTTGGGAGACTCCCCACTCCCTCACTGATTAACTGGGTTCTTTAACCCCGAACTACTGTTCACAGATTGTCTTCTGGAGATTCTCTGTCTGCAAACCGGAAACAACAGCTTCCTCTTTGCGGTTAGTGAAAGGGTAGAGGACGCAGACTTTTGCGCCCTACTTACTCTCCCCATTGTCCTTTTTCTATCCTATTTATTTATTTATTAATTGCTTGATTGTTCCGCGTTCTTGGTTACTCTTTTTTATTTTTGTTCATGAGGTATTCACTGCCTGCAAACAACGTAGAATAGGAATATTCTGTCTAGTCTTTGCACCTAGTGATAAGATAGGCACTGCTGACTTATTAGTCCCTCGTTACGAGCCGTCATGTCTGTCTTCTCCCCATTGATTGATAATTGGTTCAGCCCGGACCGTGTATTAGAGGTGGACCATATAGCTCCACTAGAAGGCACCCCTAATAAGGACATGTTCATAAACTATGGATTAGTTACCATAGCCTATAATAAATTGTGGCACAGGTATACCAAAGAAAGTCAAGACAAACAGTGGCCACTGGCAGGATCCTTTGACCTTGATAAAATAGAAACGTTAGAAATAGCCCTTCGAAATAATAAGACAACGCCTATTATGCTCGACAGTCTCGGTATGTGGCGCAGAGAGGCTATGCAACGACAGAGAAAAGACGAGGACAAACCAAGTAGAGAAATATACCGACAGGACAACCCCAGGACACCGCTACCCACAACTTACCCCCCGACACTATGCAAAAGACGACCAGACTTAGGGCCAGACCAATGCGCTTTTTGTAGATATGTCGGACACTGGAAAGCCCAATGCCCGACTCTACTGAGCGTGAGTAAAGGCAAAGGGCCGACAGGAACGACAGACCGGCAGTACGAGAAAAAGCGCGAGACAAAGAAGAACCCGACTTACATAGGCAGACCAGATAGAACCACCACGTTTGATTATGCCCGATGGCACAGATTTCGCCAGGACAATTTCAGCGGCATGCTCAAGTTCTCCTAGGTCGGGCAACGTCAAGACGGGAACCCAGCCTCGCTTTAAAATTCACAGACGGAAAGAGATAATCATGACCAATAACTGTTTTATATTCGTCTTGGGTCTTTGTATGTCGTACTTGTACTGTCCCCCGTCTGAGTTTGTGTGTATGTAATGTACGAATCTGCGTCATCCCTCTACACGTGTTTCCGTGTTACTCGACCTCTGTTAGCAGAAACTTAGCATAAAAGCAACCTGGAAAGAAAGAAATGGCAAAACAAAATCCGTAGACCATTGATGAACTTGAACTTTTAATTTAGCACAACAAACAAGGAATAATAACGGTAAAACTGTAGAAAATGAAAGTCAAACAGAACATTCACCCCCCCCATTCTGGAACCTTCCAAGGTAGGGCAGGGTTACGGCTACGCCCAACCAGCGACAACCCATATAAGGCGGGCCCCGCTGTCAACTCTTGGTCAGGAAATCTTAACGTATGGGGGAGCCGGAGGAGAGGCAGGAGCCAGCAGCCTGGGCAGTTGTAGGTAGTCCCGCCACATGTCTCCTCAGCCAGCCGCAACGGGCCTGGATAGACTTAAGTAGTCCCGCCACATGTCCAGAGAAGAACGAGGCACCTCTTTCTTTTCCCTTCCGTAACAGCCGCAGCAGCTCTGGACGGCGGGATGTCCTGCACGTACCTCCACAACAATTTGTCCAAGTTGGGCTGGGAGGGAGAGGCGACGCGGACGAGCCTCTCCCACCTCCACCGATAGGAGGTCTCCCAGCCCCCGGCCCGACGCCGAACACCCCCAGTCAGGCGATGGTGCCAATACTTCCACAGCACCGAACACACCATGGTGGCACCCCAGTACTTGCGCAGCACCGAACGTGCAATGGTGGCCATATTTTCGGAACACCGAACCAGCAATGACTGCACTGATACTCGTGCCGCGCCGAATGCGCGCCACAGGTGGCCATACTCCCACAGCACTGAGCAGAAGACTTGGGGAACACCGGATGTGGAGAGACCTTCATGCGGGGCGATGAAAAAGAACAGCATGGAGTGCACCGGGAGAAGGAGACGGCGCGAACGAGTCTCCCTCGCCCCCCCCAGGTGGGGGCATCACAGCTGCACCCCAGCTGAACGTCCCGCTTTCACACAACAGGGACCTCTTCCTTTCACTCCGAAGGATCTCTCCCACTCTTGCAAAACTCGACGAGAGTGGCCCCTGTAGGGCCTCAAAATGGCGTCTGGGTCCGCTGGAAGGCGGGCCCCGGCCACTAGAGTAACTTTGACCAGCAATATAACTCAAACATTTGCCCGCTGGGGCACGAGCCCCCCATCTCCGACAGCATCTCCGCAGCCTTGAAGATCCTACAAGGGTCCCCGGCGGAACCTTCGGCCTCTGCAGGTTTCCGGTAAGGGACGGCTGCCTTGATCGCCAACGAAATAAACGTGACATTGCCACTCCCTCTGTTAGCATGAATTCTAGAACTGCCGAAAAGGACTCTGGTCCAACTGCCAGTAATGGGAACATTTCCCCCTGATGCTGCCTCCGGACTGAGCCGGCCCCGCCCAAGATGGCGCTGGTATCCATCGGAACTTACGAACACCTCGTGGTGTTCCTTCGCACTAATATAAACTTGATGTTCTGAGACTTTATATGATCCTTTGTACACTTGGCTAGAAAAGACAAGGAGAGCTCACTCGACGAACAGTATGAAAGGATCGCGTTACAAATGCTGATTACAAATGTACAATGTATTATATTTTTTTATAGCTGATGTATAACCTCATCTACGACGCACACATACGGTATAACCCATGTCACGTATGATGCGAAACTATGAGAGAATGTGTGTGTGTGACCGAGGCGCTGACCCAACTGGTCGAAGGCCCGAAATTGGCAGACTGCCACCCCTAGTGCACCACCTAATTGGCTTCAAATACCGTCAGTATTTGCACAAAAAACCTGTCTTTAATACAATCACCCCGAGACCGCGTCATTACCTCTCCTTTTCCGCTAGAAGTCAATGAACCGAGGTTGGGCCGTAAGGGAAAGGACAGGAAAGACGACAGAGGTTCCCTAATCTGGCCCGTAATAAGGGAACTACATGTCAACGGCTCCTGTGGTATAAGAAAGGACCTCAGAATACGCGACCCTCCCCACCCCGACTTGTCGCAATACCCAAACAGGAAAAATGATCACCCCTGTTACATCCCCTGTATCAGCCGCCCAAAAACGGGAGTTATGAAACTACCCCTCATTTCCGGTTGTGAGAGATGGGTCGATTTACGCCCTTACCACAAGTTTCTATGTCCCTAGTCGTCTCCCACAAAACCCCTGTCTTTTCTGATTAAGTACTCAGGCCGTAGGAAGTTACGTAGGACCCAGAATTATGTTTTACAAGGTTAACTGACTAGTCCAAGGTGAATCATCGAAATGAACCCCGTAGTAGTTGAAAAGCAGGATGCATCGATAGAAAAGAAATGTTTAGCCATGTTCGTCTCTCAGCAAAATGCCTGTGTAGTATCATGTTGACAACTCACAGTACCCTTTGTAAATGTAAAACTCTAGAGAACGGCATATCTTTGCCAGGTTCGTCTCACGAAGGTGGGTCACCATCAGATGAACTGTCGTGACTGTAATAAATAATTGTGAAGGAAAGTCATAGTAGATCCAACAGGCCCGTCACCGGTCATTCATATGCCAGTTGTGAACACTAATATAACGGGCATTTTCATTCTTTGCCTGGAGCTGGGAGAGAAATAGACTTTTTGATTATCTTCATCTGCAAATTCTCTAAAGACTGTCTTTTCAAACTTGTTTAAGGGTACTGCTGTTGGAGGAGAGAAGGACCGGATGTGGGAGCACGAGGCCTGACTGCAGACTAAGGAACACCTGCGACATTAGCCAAGGCGAGACCACGACAGAAAAGAGCTGCAGGACGAGGCACTGTTTTCGACAACATGAGAAGAAAGGGCCGACCTGATGCCCCTGCTCGATGTCCAGTGTTTGCCGACAAGTCCCCGCTCTCTGAATTCGGTCACACGCCCGCCTATCTGAAGTCTCTCGTTCCCCTAGTCTGTTCCTAATTTGGCCTTGCTCCATCCCCCTTTTTCTCCGACCTACCCTATGGACTGTTTTGTACGCTCTTCTTCCATCTGAACTTTCTGACAATCACCTCAAAGGACACAGGGCGAAAGGGACCTTTCCGACCAGAAACGCGAGGAAAGGGTCGTGCCCTGCAACGCAGAACTTAGAATAGAGCTGGACCCGTAGCTCCATCGCCGGTGCTCCACAGCGCCAACGAAAGCCCACAAAGAATAATGAGAACTCGTTAACTTCGAACATTTGACATCCTCAATCACCGTTTCTGCTATGCCTCATTTCTCTCCCAGCCGCCATTGTATTGATCCTGCTCCAATCCGAATCTGAGATATGTAATAACCTGCCAGTTCACGTTCTGATATGTACTTGCTGCTCTCGCTACAGAACCGTTTTTTGTATTACATTCCTATGACTTTCCTGCTGAACAAGTTTATCAAAGTTTATCCAATAGGTCCAGCTCCTAAAAACTAGAAATCTCAAAATGTATTGTTTACAACTCTTTCATCTAGGGTTCCTACCGTTTTCTTTCTCATGCCCACCGCAATAGAACCAAGTAGAAAATGAACCAGCAAGATGTCTTGAATATGTTAAAGGGAGGACTGTTGAAAATTAGTACGTTTTGGTGAACATTATCCGCGCCATCTTGCCTCTTCCCCTGATGCCACACTTTTGTCGTGCGCACCCGCCATTTTAAGACGCCCCGATCAGAACGAACCCTTTTGCATGCCGCTGGCCCCTGACATAGCCCTTCGCCTTCACTAAGCCTGCACGCTGACCACCCCCCCTGCTTGCACCTGCCTTGAATCATAAACCCCTCTTCGGCGCTGCTCTGCCCCAGGCCCTCATCCTGTTCCCAGCGCGACACCTCCCTTCTTCCCTTTCATGATCCCCGGCCCTTAGATGCAAACCCCCTTTTCCCCGTGTGCCCGTTTGTCTTCCCCGTTCCCAGGCCGACACCCAGCTCTGCCGATACTATCCCTTGCCCCTCCCCGTACAATAGAAAGCTTCCCTCCTCAAAGGACCCCCGAGTTGATCAAAGCCCCCCCACCCCATGAGATCCGATCGAACCCCGCATTCCATGAATTGGCGGAATATCCAGCTGCGCGATAGTCATCACCTGCTGTGACCAGGGTGGGGATTTCTACTGTAGATATGTGTGGGAACGGGCCCGAAGGGGGGATTCCTGGAATGTCTTTTCGTACATCAAAGCTTTATCATATGTATGTAAACTGTAATAAAAACCACAAACACTGTATATAAGGGGCCATGCCCCAAAACGTAAGTTAGAGCACCTCAGAACGATGCCTTCTGTCCGTTTTGCTGTGTTCTCCTCCGGAGAGAATAAAAACCTTGTTTCCTGCTTTCCAGTCTCCAGCGCCTGCCTCTTCATTGATTAAATAACTAGAGGGTCACAGAGGCAATACCGCCGGGCAAATATCGATTGTCCCCGACCCGACTCAGGTTTCAACATGCTAACATCTACTAAATCTTGCCATATTTTCTTATTCTTTGTCGGAACCCCATTAACTAAGATAACAAGAGGTTCCTCTTCCACTTTTTCTACTCCAATTGTGTTAATGTTTTTCTTCAAATCTAGAGGCAAATAAACAACTCTTCCCTTTAATCCTCTCTGTAAATCTGATGGAGGCAATTTCCCTGTCTTTGGCTCCATTCTTACAATAGCCTGAAAGGGATGGATACTTTGAATCAAAATAGATTCATAAGTATTTAAATCCTTCAATTCAGAAGGAATCTCAACCAATTCCAGATTATTATGAACTGCTCTAGCAGGCATCTGGTTTTGATTTAATTTGTTACAACAATAAGTACACACACGTTGATCCAATCCCAAATCAAAACAATTTTCTACCATCAAGTATGTTGTAAAATCCTTCCATTCACTATTATTTTCCCTTTCACTTTTTCCATATAAATCCACTAACTTAGTCTGATTCTTATAATAAGTGCGTCGACAACACACACAAGTGAAATTTGGCCTCTCACTTGATTTCACCTCAAACGTCGCAATTTCTCTCTGGAAATTATCTGTACTGGAAACCTGTACACTATCTTCCACATTACTCTCTTCTTCTTGGTCAATTTCAACATTCTCCTCTTTACTTCCAAAGTAACAAAACTCAATTTCTTCACATATATTCTACACATCTATTTCAGAACCATGCAAAAGAGCAGCGCATAATTGTTTAAGCATAATTGCTGGTCTCTTAGCATAATACAACATTCTAGCTAATTTCCTCACTTTATTATGATGCACTGCTAGCATCCTGAAATGATGAAAAACACTCTGGCATACTCTCCTGGAAAGACAAGCCAGTGAATGACCATGCAAACCTATCACTTCTCTCACTCTGCAAGGATCTAATTCTTGCAACAACTTCATTTTCTGCTTCAAACTTTTCTTACTAAATGACCGTATAAAATCACAAAGCAAATTGATGGAATCCTGTCGTACACTGCAAATACTACTACACTTCCAGGTGTACACAGGACCCTTAGGACGTCTCCCTAAAACCTCATTACCTAACACCTCTTCTATCTCTGTTCTCACAAGTTTTTCTTTTTCAACTGGACAACCATCTTTCACTTCATAAGCTCGACCACTGGTGTCAACTGCATGCACCAAATCATTATCCTGGAAATAACTCTCCTCATTAAAAAATGCCTCAGAGCTTGAACTATGCATCCATTCTCCAGAAAAAACTTCACAAAAATTACTACGATTAACTATTCTCTTCCATCTACTATTTCTTTTGAAATCATAAATTACCTTGTTTAGCTTCCTAATTCTATTGATTGTCAAAATAAATAACTTACGTTTAATTTCAAATGCCTGATCAATAACTTTCTCAACTATTTTTTTTCTCTTATAAAAAACCACTTTCTGCTGACCTTTCTTAATATTTTTTAACAAATTCCCAATTATCCTGTTGCGGAACATTCGTTTACGAATATCCCTAAACTGTTGTTTCCTTCTACTTTCATGCATAGAGTTATCTCTTACTCTAGCAGTAACATTTCTCATTGGCCTTTCCTTACCATTTGAATTCTTTCTCCTTTTCTGGACTGAAACATTTTCTGTAGTAATATTTTTTTTACTACACATATTTCTTATGACTGTTTTTCGACTCTTACCCGGTGCTTTCTTGGTGACTTGACAAATCTTTTTGTTAGAGGACTGCTGCATTATTCCATGGTCCTGCTGTCTTTGACGTTTTGCAGCCTTTCTTACTCTTTCTTTGCTAGGCATCCTAAAATCTTGAAATAATCTGCAGTTGAATCTGTGGTAAAATATAATAAAAAATGTTATTAACCACTATTACCCAACAGTAAATTAATAACAGTCATCAAAAACTTAACACACTACTTAAGTATATAATATACTGAAGCCTATCTCCAATTTTTCACTGAACAGGACTCATCTCTTCTTAACCTTGGATAAACCTCACCTACTCTGTGTCCCCTGCACATAATTAAATGTAAAGGGGCAGATTTATATTAACTAGCACATCCCCAGGGATGCACCAGTTAACGTGCACCGCTGCTCTGCCACCCACGGTGTGCCGCATTTACAATCAGATAGGACAAAGCTACATCAAAACCCTGCGCCTGCTTGAAGCAGGCATAGATCTTGACGCAGGTAGGCTGAAAGCTAAAGCAACAACTAAGTGTCGTGTGCAGAAGTTACAAAAAAGGAAAAATGGCGTTTAAACCAGTAATGAGACCATGCTAACGTAATACAGAGTAAAAATATCCAGGATCTACATCAGTTTGGGGTTCACGAACCTGGCAGGTACAAGGCACTGAGGCTTTCCACCGTGCATGTCTCATCCCAAAACATATGTTGTTTGTGAATGAAACAATTTCCCAGACCAAATGCTTTGGATTGGCTACTTCTAAAAAATTAAACACCCCTACTATCCCGGAGTTAGAGGAATATGATGGTTGGAGTAATTTTACTCGTTGTCTATTAAAGATTTACAGGCCCTACTCCGTAATTCTTCCTTTAACATTTCCAGTATAAATCCAAAAGGTTGACTGCTTTGGCAACGTGCCTTATCCACGGTTTAATAACGCTGCCTTTTGCTTTATATAAGTTTTCAAATTGTATGAAATATATACCAATAGGTCGTTATTAACCTTTAGGTAGTGGTTTTCTTCATGAAGTCTGGTCGCTTCCATACACATACAGATTTTCAAAGATGATCAAGAACTTTATCTGAATGGAGAGGAATGCACTGAGACGCCAGATCATTCACTAATGTGTAGGCACATACAGTTACACGGTTCATGCAACAAACACCGACCAAATATGGCTTGCGTGTTGCAAGGCACACCAGTTCCTGCTATCATCCCCACGTTCAAGTTCTTGGAAAATGGTAGTTATTTGATGCTCAATAATGAAGATTGTTCTGGGTTAATTAAAAGTATTCATTTTATCGTAACAGTAAATGAACGGGTTATTTGCTGCAGAAATGTTCTATTTCCTCCCACACATGAACATAGGGAGTTTTCAATCTGGCCACAAATACCAACCTTGGGAGCACATTTCAACGGCATGGCAAGAATAAGAGCTATTTTGTCTCAGAGAGAGGTGGCCTTGAGTTCGGCCCGTGAAACTTTCGTGCTTCACACAGCGAACACCCGTACAGAGGTGCAGACCCTTTTAAATACAGATTCGCCTTTCCATTTCAGCAAGATGGTTCGGACTATCTCTAACGCGTCCTCCACAAAGGGCCTGGCGCACTTTTTTAAAGTTGTTACCAGTGGTCTCGTGACTTCATTTGAGAAAATCTTTGGAGTCATCCCTGCTTTCTTACATTCTATTTTTTCCACTCTGCTTCGTGGATTCCCATTTTTACTTGCATTACCAGCGGACGCTCTTGTGCTTTTTTACATTTTTAAATATGGATGTCCCTCCTGTGCAAGCTCCCGCCCTGCAGCTGCTGACACTGTTCCGCAATCGCATGCTAGAATATTATGGCACAATGCCGTTGGCGATATTAAGCACGGCATATGGATTATCTTTTCTATGCTGATGTGATTCCTTCAAATCTAAGACACTAAAGTATCGGCACGCCCTAAACCAACACAAAGAGACCTTCTTAGCAAATAATATATTATGTGTATTAGGGAGGGTGAGATATAAGCAGCCGCGGGCCGTGGAGGGAGTTGAGGTGGGGCAGGGATGCGGGGAGGGGGAGGGGCAGGGTGGAGCCCTCTCCACCCTGCCCCTCCCCCTCCCCGCCTCCCTGCCCCACCGTAACTCCCTCCACGTCCCGCGGCTGCTTATAAGTGTTGCTAACTCTTATTCATTTACAGCATGTTAACATACTGTCACCATTCGCTTTTTATGTACTATTGACTATGCTGGTAATTTTGCTACTGATAATATGTGTACTTGTATAATCTAAGATACTACGCCTGAGAAGACGGCATTAGTAAATAAACATTTCAAATACACATGTGTTCTTCTTAACTCCATGTTCTCGTTTCTAAGAAATATATAACGACCGACTGTTCATGAGTTCCACGTATCCTGAGGTACTATAAGTTCATATTCTGGATTGTCTAAACATTGAGAGTTTGTTATATCCAATGTGACACTGTACCTAGCTTGCTAAGGGGTTTTGATTACTAAGGTGAGTTTTGGGACACCCTAATTCGCCGAGGTTCCAATCCTCTGTCCACAGTTCTGTGTCAGAACAGAAACCCTGCGACAGGGGCACCCCTCAACCTTACTGGAGCTTCATCACACTTGCGATACAACTCCAGCAATGCGCCAACTTTACGGCACAAATACGTCACGCATCTGTGCTGTTTTTGCCCCATGATGCGCCGCATTGTAAATGCAGCACACCATGGGTGTCGGAACAGCGGCACAGAATGACTAACACATCCCTGGTGATGCGCCAGTCATCATAAATCTATCCCTATGCTTCTTATCTTGTTAGAGATAAACCGCCATATGTATCATCAAAAATTTTGAAAACATTCCTTTACCTCAAAAACGATTTTCAACTCATAATTTGAAAACACTGCACATGGGGAAATGACTTAAAATGTCCTTAAGACACATAAAAGCATTTTTTGATTGCCTTTGCAGCATGTTTCAGTCACCTTTAACATGCCTATGTAATGGAAACATTCAAAATCTAAATTTGCCATGCACAGGTGGGAGCATATTTACAAGCAATTTGCTCCACAGACAAACTTCTTACATTGAAATGGGAAAAATAACATCAGAGACTCTCAATTACCTTATAAAGAAGCAGACACCATTATGTCCTTCTCATCAATATTAAAACCATTGCTTTTTCTCAAAAACGATTTACAAGTCATAATTTGAAAACACTCCACAGCTCCTATGCACATAAAAGCCCTGTCAGTACTAATACTTCACATTTTCTCCAATTACAATTTCTCAAAGAAACAAAATCTATTTGTGAAACACTTGAGACAAAGCAACATTTGAAAAACACAACTTTCTTCATAATTTTCTCCTTAAAGCACACTATTTTCTATCTAAATTAAAGAAATCTTTTCTCACCTTAGCAAATACTTTGAGTATCAAAACAGTCTCAGAAACACACCAATTTGTCTTCAGCAGAGCAAAAGGTATGCACTCCAGAGTCTGCAGCTATCAAAAGCACAGAAATGCTGTAATTCCTCACACATATCTCTCATGTCACCCAATCAAAACTCTTCCCTCACTTTTTTTCAAAGCAAAACCCTTCCCCCCTCTGCCCCCTCTCTGCTTTTTCTGCATAGCAACCACCTCTTGCAAGACCTCTCACACAACAATGTTGCAATTGAACTCTGAACTCTCAGTGCACCTGCATATCCAGAGCATTCTTTCATTTAATGATTTTTTCTTCGCCACTCAAAATACATCTTTCAACGAACTCATCCATGCACACTAACTTTCTGTTTTCAGCAATCAAAATCCACCAATCACTCTTACTGCTTCATTAACACAGAAACTCCTCAGTTTTTTTCATTTTACACTCTCATTTTTTCAACTGCCATTTCATTGCCACACTTCATCTGACTGCAGCAGAACCTTCTCTCACCATGTTTTCTGTCTGGATTGTTGGACATAGTTACATCTATTGGGCTCAAAGGTACGTTGAAAACAGGAATTTACCTAACCTCAATTTACAAGATGTGGAAATTAAGTGGTTTGGCCACAGAGGATTAAAATGTCACCAATTGATACCATTGGTGAAAACCTTTATGCATTTGCCAAAACCTGACCTGTTAATCGTGCACTGTGGAGGTAATGATTTGGGCACTTTGACTGGGGTAGGTCTGGAAATGCTTTTAAAGGACACCTTTGAGCAATTGATGGCACTTTTTCCTCAGACTGCCTTGGTATATTCAAATATATGCCAAAGACAGAAATGGAGGTGGTCGAACCAATTTTGTCCACAAATTGAGAAATCGAGGAAGCATGTAAACAAATCTGTTTCAGCTTACATGAGAGACCATGGAATGGGCTCCCTGTACAACAATAACTTGCGTTACTACATGCAAGATATCTACAGAGGAGATGGAGTTCACTTCTCAGATGAGGGCAACAGAGTTTTCACTCTGAATTTAAGACTGTGCATTGGTACCTACTTATAAGTACCTAAATGTACCATAAACCCAAAAGCTCTTCTCAGAGCTACCCTACATCTGATCACTCACAATTATTATTTTACTCTAACTTTTTTCACTAATTTTCAAGAAAGTACGCTCCCCAGAACGCTTCCCGGTTCGCGAACCGGGCGCACTCCACGCAAAAAAACTAAAAAAACGGTATATTTTTTTTTGCCCTGCGAGACCCTTTCAAAGCCTCCACATCAAACCTAGGGGGTCAGGGACGATCTACTATGCCCCCTTATGGTCATTTGCCCCTTCGCTTTGGCCTCCTCTTGTCTCTCGATCCTACCGAGAGACAAGATGGCGGCCGCTACGGACTGTTTGGAATGTTTACAGACGCCGAAAAACCAATCAGCTTCGCAAACCTCCGTAACGCGAAAAGTACGCGAAGCGGAGCGCTGTTACAGATATATATCTTTTTTTGAACGTTAATTTCTCAAAATCCACTGGAGCACATATATTGAGACCTAGCAAAGGCACATCGGGCTACCAGTCCCTACAATTTTGCCAAGTTTCGTGCAAATCCATTCAGCCGTTCGATTATTATTATTTTATTTTTTTTTGCCCCGCTGGGCCCTTTTAAAACCTCCACATCAAACGTAGGGGGTCAGCGAGGATCTACTATTCCCCCTTATGGTCATTTGCCCCTTCGCTTTGGCCTCCTCTTGTCTCTCGATCCTACCGAGAGACAAGATGGCGGCCGCTACGGACTGTTTGGAATGTTGACAGACGCCGGAGAACCAATCAGCTTCGCTTCACAAAGCTCCGTTGCGCGAAAAGTACGCGTCCTGGGACGCTGCCCGGTCCGCTGTTACAGATATATATCTTTTTTTTAACGTTAATTTCTCAAAATCCACTGGAGCACATATATTGAGACCTACAAAAGGCACATCGGGCTACCAGTCCCTACAATTTTGCCAAGTTTCGTGCAAATCCATTCAGCCGTTCGGGCTAAAAGTGAGGCCAACCGCCCTATGGAAATTAACATGGGAAAAACGCGTTTTGGGACCCCCCTTTTTTCTCGGCCCCCCCTTGACGAACCCCCCCAAAATTTTCAGGGGCTGCTCAGAAACAAAATGTGCCATTTTCCTGAAAATTTCAGCCAATTCCGTCCACAAACGCCAAAGTTATTAGACATAGAATTTTCAAAAATCCCATAGAGAAAAAATCCTAACTATATATACCTACTGGCGACCGCCAGTAGGTTATATATATATATATTTATATATATATATATGTATATATATATTCACACACACATATATATATATATATATATATAAATATATATATATATATCAAAACAAAACCCTTTCAGGCATAGAGTGACGCATAAATTATGCAAAAAAGAAGGAGAGAACTCTGGGTAGTTCTCAAGTTTAGGTGGAAAGCAGCTCCTGTTAGAGCACTCTCAACACCAGCGACACTCTAGATCTGCTCACCTCAAATGTCTGTATTTCTAACAAAGTCTTTAAGCATAGGATTAGCAAAGTGACATCCATGGCAAGATAGAAAAGGACAAAGTGTTTTGCCATTTCTACAGCTGGAACTGCCGTAGTCCCCCTTGGTCTTGGGAGACAATTTGGGGAGGTGTTGCAGTTAATCAGCTGCACGTCGGGCAAGGCGGATTTCCACCGAGTCCCCGCCGAAGAGGATCCCGTTTTTGACTAAGGGTGATGTGGTTTAGGGGACGCAAGGGGGCATGGACTGTCTGTGGCTACGAACATTTTTAGAGGGTCAATTAAATGTGGTGTCAACAAAACCCCTCCTCGTAAAGAACTCTCACAGAGCCTGAAAAATGCACTATGGGATTTACAGGCTAAACAAATGGAGCCGCATGAATACTCACCTGAGGGCAGGGCAAGTGACGAGCTACAGGTCAGAAGGGGATATTTGAATCCATGAAACGCTGACTATGAACACCTCTGGCACTGAAGAAGGCTGTTGTAAGCCGAAATGCATTTGCCTTGTAGCGAACTACGGACAATAAATGCCTCCAAGTTTCCCCGTTTGTTGGTCTCTTCTTCTTCCTTGAAGGAGTGGTGTGTTACATTGCGCGTGGTTGCCAGCATCACGCTTTGGAGACCCCCACATCGCGAAGCTGACTACGGAACTGCTGGCTCACCGTTGCGGCGGATTTGCATTTTCTCCAGGGTTCTGGAACTGCCGTAGTCCCCCTTGGTCTTGGGAGACAATTTGGGGCGGTGTTGCAGTTAATCAGCTGCACGTCCGGCAAGGCGGATTTCCACCGAGTCCCCGCCGAAGAGGATCCCGTTTTTGACTAAGGGTGATGTGGTTTAGGGGACGCAAGGGGGCATGGACTGTCTGTGGCTACGAACATTTTTAGAGGGTCAATTAAATGTGGTGTCAACAAAACCCCCCCTCGTAAAGAACTCTCACAGAGCCTGAACAATGCACTCTGGGATTTGCAGGATAAACAAATGGAGCTGCATGAATACTCACCTGAGGGCGGGGCAAGTGACAAGCTACAGGTCAGAAGGGGATATTTGAATCCATGAAACGCTGACTATGAACACCTCTGGCACTGAAGAAGGCTGTTGTAAGCCGAAATGCATTTGCCTTGTAGCGAACTACGGACAATAAATGCCTCCAAGTTTCCCCGTTTGTTGGTCTCTTCTTCTTCCTTGAAGGAGTGGTGTGTTACATTGCACGTGGTTGCCAGCATCACGCTTTGGAGACCCCCACATCGCGAAGCTGACTACGGAACTGCTGGCTCACCATTGCGGCGGATTTGCATTTTTCTCCAGGGTTCTGGAACTGCCGTAGTCCACCTTGGTCTTGGGAGACAATTTTGGGCGGTGTTGCAGTTAATCAGCTGCAGGTCGGGCAAGGCGGATTTCCACCGAGTCCCCGCCCAAGAGGATCCCGTTTTTGACTAAGGGTGATGTGGTTTAGGGGACGCAAGGGGGCATGGACTGTCTGTGGCTACGAACATTTTTAGAGGGTCAATTAAATGTGTTGTCAACAAAACCCCCCCTCGTAAAGAACTCTCACAGAGCCTGAACAATGCACTCTGGGATTTGCAGGCTAAACAAATGGAGCCGCATGAATACTCACCTGAGGGCGGGGCAAGTGACAAGTTACAGATCAGAAGGGGATATTTGAATCCATGAAACGCTGACTATGAACACCTCTGGCACTGAAGAAGGCTGTTGTAAGCCGAAATGCATTTGCCTTGTAGCGAACTACGGACAATAAATGCCTCCAAGTTTCCCCGTTTGTTGGTCTCTTCTTCTTCCTTGAAGGAGTGGTGTGTTACATTGCGCGTGGTTGCCAGCATCACGCTTTGGAGACCCCCACATCGCGAAGCTGACTACGGAACTGCTGGCTCACCGTTGCGGCGGATTTGCATTTTTCTACAGGGTTCTGGAACTGCTGTAGTCCCCCTTGGTCTTGGGAGACAATTTGGGGCGGTGTTGCAGTTAATCAGCTGCACGTCGGGCAAGGTGGATTTCCACCGAGTCCCCGCCAAAGAGGATCCCGTTTTTGACTAAGGGTGATGTGGTTTAGGGGACGCAAGGGGGCATGGACTGTCTGTGGCTACGAACATTTTTAGAGGGCCAATTAAATGTGGTGTCAACAAAACCCCCCCTCGTAAAGAACTCTCACAGAGCCTGAACAATGCACTCTGGGATTTGCAGGCTAAACAAATGGAGCTGCATCAATACTCACCTGTGGGCGGGGCAAGTGATGAGCTACAGGTCAGAAGGGGATATTTGAATCCATGAAACGCTGACTATGAACACCTCTGGCACTGAAGAAGGCTGTTGTAAGCCGAAATGCATTTGCCTTGTAGCGAACTACGGACAATAAATGCCTCCAAGTTTCCCCGTTTGTTGGTCTCTTCTTCTTCCTTGAAGGAGTGGTGTGTTACATTGCGCGTGGTTGCCAGCATCACGCTTTGGAGACCCCCACATCGCGAAGCTGACTACGGAACTGCTGGCTCACCTTTGCAGCGGATTTGCATTTTTCTCCAGGGTTCAGGAACTGCCGTAGTCCCCCTTGGTCTTGGGAGACAATTTGGGGCGGTGTTGCAGTTAATCAGCTGCACGTCGGGCAAGGCGGATTTCCACCGAGTCCCCGCCGAAGAGGATCCCATTTTTGACTAAGGGTGATGTGGTTTAGGGGACGCAAGGGGGCATGGACTGTCTGTGGCTACGAACATTTTTAAAGGGTCAATTAAATGTGGTGTCAATAAAACCCCCCCTCGTAAAGAACTCTCACAGAGCCTGAACAATGCACTCTGGGATTTGCAGGCTAAACAAATGGAGCCGCATGAATACTCACCTGAGGGCGGGGCAAGTGACGAGCTACAGGTCAGAAGGGGATATTTGAATCCATGAAACGCTGACTATGAACACCTCTGGCACTGAAGAAGGCTGTTGTAAGCCGAAATGCATTTGCCTTGTAGCGAACTACGGACAATAAATGCCTCCAAGTTTCCCCGTTTGTTGGTCTCTTCTTCTTCCTTGAAGGAGTGGTGTGTTACATTGCGCGTGGTTGCCAGCATCACGCTTTGAAAACCCCCACATCGCGAAGCTGACTACAGAACTGCTGGCTCACCGTTGCGGCGGATTTGCATTTTTCTCCAGGGTTCTGGAACTGCCGTAGTCCCCCTTGGTCTTGGGAGACAATTTGGGGCGGTGTTGCAGTTAATCAGCTGCACGCCGGGCAAGGCGGATTTCACCGAGTCCCCGCCGAAGAGGATCCCGTTTTTGACTAAGGGTGATGTGGTTTAGGGGACGCAAGGGGGCATGGACCGTCTGTGGCTACGAACATTTTTAGAGAGTCAATTAAATGTGGTGTCAACAAAACCCCCCATCGTAAAGAACTCTCACAGAGCCTGAACAATGCACTCTGGGATTTGCAGGCTAAACAAATGGAGCCGCATGAATACTCACCTGAGGGCGGGGCAAGTGACGAGCTACAGGTCAGAAGGGGATATTTGAATCCATGAAACGCTGACTATGAACACCTCTTGCACTGAAGAAGGCTGTTGTAAGCCGAAATGCATTTGCCTTGTAGCGAACTACGGACAATAAATGCCTCCAAGTTTCCCCGTTTGTTGGTCTCTTCTTCTTCCTTGAAGGAGTGGTGTGTTATATATATATATATATATATATATACACACACACATATATATATAGATATATATCAAAACAAAACCCTTTCAGGCATAGAGTGACGCATAAATTATGCAAAAAAGAAGGAGAGAACTCTGGGTAGTTCTCAAGTTTATGTGGAAAGCAGCTCCTGTTAGAGCACTCTCAACACCAGCGACACTCTAGATCTGCTCACCTCAAATGTCTGTTTTTCTATCAAAGTCTTTAAGCATAGGATTAGCAAAGTGCCATCCACGCCGAGATAGAAAAGGACAAAGTCTTTTGTCATTTCTACAGCAAAGTCTTTAAGCATAGGACTAGCACAGTGCTGTCCTTGCGAACTGTAAAATGACAAAAGCCATTTATCACTCCAGGCACAGTATTACAGCTTTGAATTGGTAAAATACCAACTCAAGCCAATCTGAAATGAGTAAAAGCAACCCCTGACACAATGTTTTGCTCTAATTAGAGCTCTTCAGAGAGGTATTGCTTTGTCCAGACACAAGGGACCACTCAGTATAAGTTAAAACAAAACCCTTTCTGGCACAGAGTGATGCATATAGTATGCAAAAAAGAAGGAGAGAACTCTGGGTAGTTCTCAAGTTTAGGTGGAAAGCAGCTCCTGTTAGAGTACTCTCAATACCAGCGACACTCTAGATCTGCTCACCTCAAATGTCTGTTTTTCTATCAAAGTCTTTAAGCATAGGATTTACAAAGTGCCATCCACGCCAAGATAGAAAAGGACAAAGTCTTTTGCCATTTCTACAGCAAAGTCTTTAAGCATAGGACTAGCACAGTGCTGTCCTTGCGAGCTGTAAAATGATAAAAGCCATTTATCACTCCAGTCACAGTATTACAGCTTTGAATTGGTAAAAAACCAACTCAAGCCAACCTGAAATAAGTAAAAGCAACCCCTGACACAGTGTTTCACTCTAATTAGAGCTCTACAGAGAGGTATAGATTTGTCCAACACACAAGGGAGCCCTCAGTATAAGTCAAAACAAAATCCTTTCAGGCATAGAGTGATGCATAAAGTATGCAAAAAAGAAGGAGCGAACTCTGGGTAGTTCTTAGGTTTAGGTGGAAAGCAGCTCCTGTTAGAGCACTCTCCACACCAGCGACACTCTAGATCTGCTCACCTCAAATGTCTGTTTTTCTATCAAAGGCTTTAAGCATAGGATTTACAAAGTGCCATCCACGCCAAGATAGAAAAGGAGAAAGTCTTTTGCCATTTCTACAGCAAAGTCTTTAAGCATAGGACTAGCACAGTGCTGTCCTTGCGATCTGTAAAATGACAAAAGCCATTCATCACTCCAGGCACTGTATTACAGCTTTGAGTTGGTAAAATACCAACTCTAGCCAACCTGAAATGAGTAAAAGCAACCCCTGACACAGTGTTTCGCTCTAATTAGAGCTCTACAGAGAGGTATAGCTTTGTCCAACACACAAGGGAGCCCTCAGTATAAGTCTAAACAAAACCCTTTCAGGCATAGAGTGACGCATAAAGTATGCAAAAAAGAAGGAGAGAACTCTGGGTAGTTCTCAAGTTTAGGTGGAAAGCAGCTCGTGTTAGAGCACTCTCAACACCAGCGTCACTCTAGATCTGCTTACCTCAAATGTCTGTTTTTCTATCAAAGTCTTTAAGCATAGGATTAACAAAGTGCCATCCACGCCGAGATAGAAAAGGACAAAGGGCCAGATATAGGAGCCCAAATACCGGTCGGTAACGACCGATTTCGGCCGTTACCGACTGGTATTTAGGAATTGGCATGTAGGGGCCATTATTTTACAGAATCGGTAAATTTACCGATTCGGTAATTTTACCGATTCGGTAAATCCAAATGTAGGTGACTCTCCTGAGAGTGTCACAGGCCCTTAAGAGTCGGTATTTTACCACACAATCCTATTGTGTGGTAAAATACCGAATCCAGGTGTGCATGCACATCTGTGCATGCACACTGTGCAATATGACACAGACATGCCCTAAGGGCATGTATGTGTGCCACATGAAACACATTCCTTTACTTCGGGTGCTAGAGGGTGTCAAAGTGACACCCCCTGCACCCTTGCAACATTCAGTATTTACCGATTCGGTAAATACCGAATCGGTATTTCTCATTGATTCCTATGGGCTTCACAGCCCATAGAATTAATAGGAAATACGAATCGGTAAATACCAAATGTTACCGATTCTGTATTTCTACTTTAAAAAATACCTACATCTCCTACCTTCATATTTACCGATTCATAAATACCGAATCGGTAAAATTCGGTATTTATGAGTCGGTAAATTGAAGTTACCTACATCTGGCCCAAAGTCTTTTGCCGTTTCTACAGCAAAGTCTTTAAGCATAGGACTAGCACAGTGCTCCTTGTGAGCTGTAAAATGACAAAAGCCATTTATCACTCCAGGCACAGTATTACAGCTTTGAATTGGTAAAATACCAACTCAAGCCAACCTGAAATGAATAAAAACAACCCCTGACACAGTGTTTCGCTCTAATTAGAGCTCTTCGGAGAGGTATAGCTTTGTCCAACACACAAGGGAGCACTCAGTATAAGTCAAAACAAAACCCTTTCAGGCATAGAGTGACGCATAAATTATGCAAAAAAGGAGAGAACTCTGGGTAGTTCTCAAGTTTAGGGGGAAAGCAGCTCTTGTTAGAGCACTCTCAACACCAGTGACACTCTAGATATGCTCACCTGAAATGTCTGTTTTTCTATCAATGTCTTTAAGCATAGGATTAGCAAAGTGCCATCCACGCCGAGATAGAAAAGGACAAAGTCTTTTGCCATTTCTACAGCAAAGTCTTTAAGCATAGGACTAGCACAGTGCTGTGCTAGCTGAGCTGTAAAATGACAAAAGCCATTCATCACTCCAGGCACTGTATTTCAGCTTTGAGTTGGTAAAATACCAACTCTAGCCAACCTGAAATGAGTAAAAGCAACCCCTGACACAGTGTTTTGCTCTAATTAGAGCTCTTCAGAGAGGTATAGCTTTTGTCCAGACACAAGGGAGCACCCAGTATAAGTCAAAACAAAACCCTTTCAGGCATAGAGTGATGCATAAATTATGCAAAAAAGAAGGAGAGAACTCTGGGTAGTTCTCAAGTTTAGGTGGAGAGCAGCTCCTGTTAGAGCACTCTCAACACCAGCGACACTCTAGATCTGCTCACCTGAAATGTCTGTTTTTCTATCAATGTCTTTAAGCATAGGTTTAGCAAAGTGCCATCCACGCCGAGATAGAAAAGGACAAAGTCTTTTGCCATTTCTACAGCAAAGTCTTTAAGCATAGGACTAGCACAGTGCTCCTTGTGAGCTGTAAAATGACAAAAGCCATTTATCACTCCAGGCACAGTATTACAGCTTTGAATTGGTAAAATACCAACTCAAGCCAACCTGAAATGAGTAAAAACAACCCCTGACACAGTGTTTCGCTCTAATTAGAGCTCTTCGGAGAGGTATAGCTTTGTCCAACACACAAGGGAGCACTCAGTATAAGTCAAAACAAAACCCTTTCAGGCATAGAGTGACGCATAAATTATGCAAAAAAGCAGAGAACTCTGGGTAGTTCTCAAGTTTAGGTGGAAAGCAGCTCCTGTTAGAGCACTCTCAACACCAGTGACACTCTAGATATGCTCACCTCAAATGTCTGTTTTTCTATCAAAGTCTTTAAGCATAGGATTAGCAAAGTGCCATTCACGCCGAGATATAAAAGGACAAAGTCTTTGGCCATTTCTACAGCAAAGTCTTTAAGCATAGGACTAGCACAGTGCTGTCCTTACGAGCTGTAAAATGACAAAAGCCATTTATCACTCCAGGCACAGTATTACAGCTTTGAATTGGTAAAATACCAACTCAAGCCAATCTGAAATGAGTAAAAGCAACCCCTGACACAGTGTTTCACTCTAATTAGAGCTCTTCAGAGAGGTATAGCTTTGTTCAGACACAAGGGAGCACCCAGTATAAGTCAAAACAAAACCCTTTCAGGCATAGAGTGATGCATAAATTATGCAAAAAAGAAGGAGAGAACTCTGGGTAGTTCTCAAGTTTAGGTGGAGAGCAGCTCCTGTTAGAGCACTCTCAACACCAGCGACACTCTAGATCTGCTCACCTGAAATGTCTGTTTTTCTATCAATGTCTTTAAGCATAGGATTAGCAAAGTGCCATCCACGCCGAGATAGAAAAGGACAAAGTCTTTTGCCATTTCTACAGCAAAGTCTTTAAGCATAGGACTAGCACAGTGCTGTGCTAGCTGAGCTGTAAAATGACAAAAGCCATTCATCACTCCAGGCACTGTATTTCAGCTTTGAGTTGGTAAAATACCAACTCTAACCAACCTGAAATGAGTAAAAGCAACCCCTGACACAGTGTTTTGCTCTAATTAGAGCTCTTCAGAGAGGTATAGCTTTTGTCCAGACACAAGGGAGCACCCAGTATAAGTCAAAACAAAACCCTTTCAGGCATAGAGTGATGCCTAAATTATGCAAAAAAGAAGGAGAGAACTCTGGGTAGTTCTCAAGTTTAGGTGGAGAGCAGCTCCTGTTAGAGCACTCTCAACACCAGCGACACTCTAGATCTGCTCACCTGAAATGTCTGTTTTTCTATCAATGTCTTTAAGCATAGGATTAGCAAAGTGCCATCCACGCCGAGATAGAAAAGGACAAAGTCTTTTGCCATTTCTACAGCAAAGTCTTTAAGCATAGGACTAGCACAGTGCTGTCCTTGCGAGCTATAACATGACAAAAGTCATTTATCACTCCAGGCACAGTATTACAGCTTTGAATTGGTAAAATACCAATTCAAGCCAACCTGAAATGAGTAAAAGCAACCCCTGACACAGTGTTTCGCTCTAATTAGAGCTCTTCAGAGAGGTATAGCTTTGTCCAGACACAAGGGAGCACCCAGTATAAGTCAAAACAAAACCCTTTCAGGCATAGGGTGACGCATAAATTATACAAAAAAGAAGGAGAGAACTCTGGGTAGTTCTCAAATTTAGGTGGAAAGCAGCTCCTGTTAGAGCACTCTCAACACCAGCGACACTCTAGATCTGCTCACCTCAAATGTCTGTTTTTCTATCAAAGTCTTTAAGCATAGGATTAGCAAAGTGCCATCCACGCCGAGATAGAAAAGGACAAAGTCTTTAGCCATTTCTACAGCAAAGTCTTTAAGCATAGGACTAGCACAGTGCTGTGCTAGCTGAGCTGTAAAATGACAAAAGCCATTCATCACTCCAGGCACTGTATTTCAGCTTTGAGTTGGTAAAATACCAACTCTAGCCAACCTGAAATGAGTAAAAGCAACCCCTGACACAGTGTTTCGCTCTAATTAGAGCTCTTCAGAGAGGTATAGCTTTTGTCCAGACACAAGGGAGCACCCAGTATAAGTCAAAACAAAACCCTTTCAGGCATAGAGTGATGCATAAATTATGCAAAAAAGAAGGAGAGAACTCTGGGTAGTTCTCAAGTTTAGGTGGAGAGCAGCTCCTGTTAGAGCACTCTCAACACCAGCGACACTCTAGATCTGCTCACCTGAAATGTCTGTTTTTCTATCAATGTCTTTAAGCATAGGATTAGCAAAGTGCCATCCACGCCGAGATAGAAAAGGACAAAGTCTTTTGCCATTTCTACAGCAAAGTCTTTAAGCATAGGACTAGCACAGTGCTGTCCTTGCGAGCTATAACATGACAAAAGTCATTTATCACTCCAGGCACAGTATTACAGCTTTAAATTGGTAAAATATCAATTCAAGCCAACCTGAAATGAGTAAAAGCAACCCCTGACACAGTGTTTCGCTCTAATTAGAGCTCTTCAGAGAGGTATAGCTTTGTCCAGACACAAGGGAGCACCCAGTATAAGTCAAAACAAAACCCTTTCAGGCATAGGGTGACGCATAAATTATACAAAAAAGAAGGAGAGAACTCTGGGTAGTTCTCAAGTTTAGGTGGAAAGCAGCTCCTGTTAGAGCACTCTCAACACCAGCGACACTCTAGATCTGCTCACCTCAAATGTCTGTTTTTCTATCAAAGTCTTTAAGCATAGGATTAGCAAAGTGCCATCCACGCCGAGATAGAAAAGGACAAAGTCTTTTGCCATTTCTACAGCAAAGTCTTTAAGCATAGGACTAGCACAGTGCTGTCCTTGCGAGCTATAACATGACAAAAGTCATTTATCACTCCAGGCACAGTATTACAGCTTTGAATTGGTAAAATACCAATTCAAGCCAACCTGAAATGAGTAAAAGCAACCCCTGACACAGTGTTTCGCCCTAATTAGAGCTCTTCAGAGCGGTATAGCTTTGTCCAGACACAAGGGAGCACCCAGTATAAGTCAAAACAAAACCCTTTCAGGCATAGGGTGACGCATAAATTATACAAAAAAGAAGGAGAGGACTCTGGGTAGTTCTCAAGTTTAGGAGGAAAGCAGCTCCTGCTAGAGCACTCTCAACACCAGCGACACTCTAGATCTGCTCACCTTAAATGTCTGTTTTTCTATCAAAGTCTTTAAGCATAGGATTAGCAAAGTGCCATCCACGCCGAGATAGAAAAGGACAAAGTATTTTGCCATTTCTACAGCAAAGTCTTTAAGCATAGGACTAGCACAGTGCTGTCCTTGCCGGGCTGTAAAATGACAAAAGCCATTGTGTATATATATATATATATATATATATATATATATATATATATATATATATATATATATATATATTCACTGGAAAAAACATAGGTTTCAGGGGTGTTATATGTAATGTAAAAAATATTTATAAAGCGCAACTAACACCAAACGGTTTCTTGTCGCTCGAGCACACAGGGGGAAAACAGTCCACAAAACAAAAGAGATTAATAATAAACATTACAGAACAAATGAGTTTTGAGAAGGGACCTGAAACGCATATAAGAAGAAGCAAATCTTAGGTCCAGGGGGAGTAAATTCCAAAAGGAGGGTGCAAGAAACGAAAACCTAAGACCACCGCGTTTCTTGCGTTTAAAAGCTGGAACCTCAAGCAAGGCAAGATGGGACGAACGAAGGTTGCGGGAAGGGACATAAGGGTGTATTAGTGAGGAAATAAAAAGCGGAGCTGTTCCGGCAAGGGACTTAAAATAGTGCAACCTAGTTTAAATTTACAACGTTCAGACACAGGAAGCCAATGGAGGGATTTTAACAAAGGACGGACATGTTGGTGCCTGGATTGGTGATAGATGAGTCGCGCAGCCTGATTCTGCACAAGCTGTAGTCTCTTCATTAAATACGCTGGAATGCCAACGTAGAGGGAATTAGCATAATCTAGCCTTGAGATGACTAAGGCTAGCAAAAATAGAGTAAGAGCCTCAGTGGTCAAGAAACGGGCAATCTTTCGAACTTTCCGCAGTTGGAAGAAACAAGAGGAGACTACAGCATTGACCTGGGGCTTCAGTGTGAGATCGTTACTAATGATCACCCCCAGACTTTTTGCTGAGTCGACTGGGCTAGGGGGAGAACCCAGCCTCGCAGGCCAGAAGATAGATTTCCAGGGGTTGGCGGCGCCCCCGACAAGAACCAGCTCGGTCTTGTCGGGGTTAAGCTTAAGATGGTTAGCCCCCATCCAGTCACTAATATGACATAGGGTTGACTGGAATTTAATGATGGACTGGTCCGAGGAGTCAATATTAAAAACTAACTAAATGTCATCAGCGTAGTTGAACGCAGTGACATGGCTGCCTCGCAGAGAGCGAATAAGGGGGGCCAGATATAAATTAAAAAGGAGAGGGGACAAGGAAGAGCCCTGCGGAACCCCACAGGACAGTTCGACCCTGTCTGCAGTAAACTGCGAAAGTCGGACCGCCTGGTGGCGATTGCATGAAAAGGAGCAAATCCACTCAAGAGCAGTGCCCCGAACGCCGGCCTCCCTGACACTGTCGACCAAAATATCATGGGCGACCGTGTCAAAGGCGGCCGACAGATCGAGGAGCACCAGAACCTGACTGGTGTTTGAATCCGCTCCTCTACACAATTCCTCCATAACTGACAAAATATCAGACTCCGTAGAGTGGGCGGGTCTGAAGCCGGCCTGTTGGGAATCAAGATAATGCGACTGCTCGATGAATGAGCTCAAGATGTTAGTCACATGAGATTTGAGTATTTTGCCGAGGTAGGGAAGAAGGGAAATGGGGCGGTAGTTGCTCATGACCGAAGGGTCTGCCGTAGGTTTTTCTAAAATAATTCAGAAAAGGGGGTGGTGATGGACAGAGCATCTGAATTAAGCAGAACACTCATACCCAGTCAAAAGATCAGGGCTTGATCCATTACCGTTTTTTAGCTCACTGCACCATCCCAGTTCAGAACCTGGCTACATGCAAATTAGTCTGTCCCTGGCCCAGTGCATCATGGGAACAGGGCAGACCAAACTACCAAGCCAATTCTTTACTGGAAAGGAAACAAGCTTCCGGGGACCGGTTTCTGGCATTACAGCCGTCTTCGGCCCGGCTTGCTTGAATCCTGATGGTGCAGTGAGCAAGGGACTCACATCTGAGCATACCCTTCCACGCTTGTGGTGGCCAAAACGATTCGGAAAAGGGGGTGGTGATGGACAGAGCATCTGAATTAAGCAGAACACTCATACCCAGTCAAAAGATCAGGGCTTGATCCATCACCGTTTTTTTAGCTCACTGCACCATCCCAGTTCAGAACCTGGCTACATGCAAATGAGTCTGTCCCTGGTCCAGTGCATCATGGGAACAGGGCAGACCAAACTAATAGCCAATTCTTTACTGGAAAGGAAACAAGCTTCCGGGGACCGGTTTCTGGCATTACAGCCGTCTTCGGCCTGGCTTGCTTGAATCCTGATGGTGCAGTGAGCAAGGGACTCACATCTGAGCATACCCTTCCACGCTTGTGGTGGCCAAAACGATTCAGAAAAGGGGGTGGTGATGGACAGAGCATCTGAATTAAGCAGAACACTCCGACCCAGTCAAAAGATCAGGGCTTGATCCATCACCGTTTTTTAGCTCACTGCACCATCCCAGTTCAGAACCTGGCTACATGCAAATTAGTCTGTCCCTGGCCCAGTGCATCATGGGAACAGGGCAGACCAAACTACCAAGCCAATTCTTTACTGGAAATATAGGAGGGATCTGATTCAATTCCTGAGGGTTAGGTGAGGACAGAGAAGAGTTAAGCGTGACAGAGGGAGGGGAACCCACAAGGGCAATGCTATTTTTGATTTTGGCAATTTTGTCCACAAAGAATTGGTTAAGGGAATCGCAGAGCGCACACCCTATCTGGGTGTGATAACTCCTCCACAATGGAGAAGATATCTTTGGATTTATTACCCGACTCAACGATCTTTTTGGAAAAGTAGGAGGTCTTGGCAAGTAGGACCGCTACCTTATACTCTTTGAGCAGAGACGTGAAACACAGTCTCATGTCAGCAGCATAGCCTCGTCGCCAGCGGCGCTCAGCTTGCCTAAGGCCGAGTTTTACGTTTTTAACTTCGGTAAACCACTTTTGCCCATCGTGCGGGCGCTTAAGCTTGATCAGCTTAAGAGGAGCAACAGCATTGCTAGCTGATTCAAGCCAGCACGTAAGAGCAGCGGCTTGCATGTCAATAGGGTCATAATCAGAGGAAGAGGGAATTGAGGTTCTGAGGAGGTTGACAAATTCACTGAGGTCAGCTGTATTCCAGTTGCGGGCCAAGAGGTTACCCTCTAGGGCCCTGCTGGGGTAAGAGGTGACCGTAAGGAAAAAGGAAATAATGGAATGGTCTGACCATCAGCAAGGGATAATAGAAGGGGCAGAAATATCCAGGTTCAAAGTCCAGACCTGGTCTAAGTCATGGCCCTTAATGTGAGTCGCTGCATTTATGTGCTGGCTACAGTTCATTCCAGATAGGAGCTCGGAAAACATAACAGAACAAGTGCTCTCCTTCTCATGAGTGGGCCAGTAGTTAAAGTCTCCTAGAACTAAAATTTTAGAGTGATTAATCACTAATTGTGAGAGCATGTCACCAAACAACATTGGAAAATCAGGCATCGACTGAGGGGGGCGGTATGCTAAAACACAAGTAAGGGGAGTCATTGGAGATTCCAATCTCAACACAAGAAGGTGGACCAGAGGAATACTGATTGTTGACAGAGTGGAGAATCTAATAGAATGTTAATAATGGCTGCTACCCAACCTCCTGGCCGGCCGCCGGTTCTATTCGCTTGGAGAATATAATAGTTAGCAGGAATTGCTGCGAGAATGTCTGGAGAAGACTCCTCAGTAAGCCAAGTCTCAGTCAGCAGCACTACATCTGGTTTCAAGGAGTCTAAGTAATGGAAAATTTCCAACTGGTGTTTTACCAGGGAGCGAGTATTAAGGTAACTCACATTGAGTTGGGAATATAAGGGTCCTGTGGAAGGAGGGGGAACTGAGTCTAAAAAAGGGAGTGGAGTGAGGGGAAGGACGGGGGCCAGAGGTTGAGGAAGGCCCATCTCAGGGAAGGTTTTTCTGTCACAGAGTAACCTCAGTGACTCAAGTCTGGTGCGGGCAGTCGAAGCGAGGGGCTGGTAGGCATGCAACCGAATTAAATCAGAAGATGAGTATCTCAACGAACCGGTAGGGGGACTTGCCCCTTGCCCCGAGTGGCCGCGGACGGGCGCAGACGGGCTTACCTTTGGCGCACCTTCGGCGCGCCATCGTCGCGCACGCTGCGCTCGTCCGCTGCGCTTCCGGAGGGGCATTGCAATTTGAGGCTAAACCCCACGCCCAACTAGACCGCAGCGCGCGTCACCGCCGCGGTCCAGGTCCTCACCAAAGATGGCGCCTGCCCTCCACATCAAGGGGCACGTCAGCCGTGATGGACCAGGGCAGGGAGGCATACCTTGCAGGAGGAACGAGTATTAAATCACCAGCGGTCTGGCCCGAAGTAAAAGCAAGTAAGGGAAATGAGGGGAGTGATGATTAAAATTATCGGGCTGGAAGCGCGAATTAAAAAGGTGTAAGCGGAATAGGGAACGGGTAGCAGAAGAGCTCCACACGGTGTCACTAGCTCGCAGTCTGCCCCCAGCGCTCAGCGGACCTTCGGGAATGCTGCCACCACACCTTCAAGCACCGCGAGACGCCCCTTGCTTGTGGCCAATTTGAGGCTAAACCCCACCCCCAACTAGACCGCAGCGCGCGTCACCGCCGGGGTCCAGGTCCTCACCAAAGATGGCGCCTGCCCTCCACAAGAAGCGGCAGGTCAGCCGTGCTGGACCGGGGCAGGGAGGCACACCTTGCAGGATGAACGGGTATTAAATCACCCGCGGTCTGGCCCGAAGTAAAAGCAAGTAAGGGAAATGAGGGGAGTGATGATTAAAATTATCGGGCGGGAAACGCGAATTAAAAAGGTGTAAGCGGAATAGGGAACGGGTAGCAGAAGAGCTCCACACGGTGTCACTAGCTCGCAGTCTCCCCCAGCGCTCAGCGGACCTTCGGGAATGCTGCCACCACACCTTCAAGCACCGCGAGACGCCCCTTGCTTGTGGCCAATTTGAGGCTAAACCCCACCCCCAACTAGACCGCAGCGCGCGTCACCGCCGGGGTCCAGGTCCTCACCAAAGATGGCGCCTGCCCTCCACAACAAGCGGCACGTCAGCCGTGATGGACCGGGGCAGGGAGGCACACCTTGCAGGAGGAACGGGTATTAAATCACCCGCGTGGCTGGCCCGAAGTAAAAGCAAGTAAGGGAAATGAGGGGAGTGATGATTAAAATTATAGGGCGGGAAACGCGAATTAAAAAGGTGTAAGCGGAATAGTGAACGGGTAGCAGAAGAGCTCCACACGGTGTCACTAGCTCGCAGTCTCCCCCAGCGCTCAGCGGACCTTCGGGAATGCTGCCACCACACCTTCAAGCACCGCGAGACGCCCCTTGCTTGTGGCCAATTTGAGGCTAAACCCCACCCCCAACTAGACCGCAGCGCGCGTCACCGCCGGGGTCCAGGTCCTCACCAAAGATGGCACCTGCCCTCCACAACAAGCGGCACGTCAGCCGTGATGGACCGGAGCAGGGAGGCACACCTTGCAGGAGGAACGGGTATTAAATCACCCGTGGTCTGGCCCGAAGTAAAAGCAAGTAAGGGAAATGAGGGGAGTGATGATTAAAATTATCGGGCGGGAAGCGCGAATTAAAAAGGTGTAAGCGGAATAGGGAACGGGTAGCAGAAGAGCTCCACACGGTGTCACTAACTCGCAGTCTGCCACCAGCGCTCAGCGGACCTTCGGGAACGCTGCCACCACACCTTCAAGCACCGCGAGACGCCCATTGCTTGTGGCCAATTTGAGGCTAAACCCCACCCCCAACTAGACCGCAGCGCGAGTCACCGCCGGGGTCCAGGTCCTCACCAAAGATGGCGCCTGCCCTCCACAACAAGCGGCACGTAAGCCGTGATGGACCGGGGCAGGGAGGCACACCTTGCAGGAGGAACGGGTATTAAATCACCCGCGGTCTGGCCCGAAGTAAAAGCAAGTAAGGGAAATGAGGGGAGTGATGATTAAAATTATCGGGCGGGAAGCGCGAATTAAAAAGGTGTAAGCGGAATAGGGAACGGGTAGCAGAAGAGCTCCACACGGTGTCACTAGCTCGCAGTCTGCCGCCAGCGCTCAGCGGACCTTCGGGAATGCTGCCACCACACCTTCAAGCACCGCGAGACGCCCCTTGCTTGTGGCCAATTTGAGGCTAAACCCCACCCCCAACTAGACCGCATCGCGCGTCACCGCCGGTGTCCAGGTCCTCACCAAAGATGGCGCCTGCCCTCCACAACAAGCGGCACGTCAGCCGTGATGGACCGGGGCAGGGAGGCACACCTTGCAGGAGGAACGGGTATTAAATCACCCGCGTGGCTGGCCCGAAGTAAAAGCAAGTAAGGGAAATGAGGGGAGTGATGATTAAAATTATCGGGCGGGAAACGCGAATTAAAAAGGTGTAAGCAGAATAGGGAACGGGTAGCAGAAGAGCTCCACACGGTGTCACTAGCTCGCAGTCTCCCCCAGCGCTCAGCGGACCTTCGGGAATGCTGCCACCACACCTTCAAGCACCGCGAGACGCCCCTTGCTTGTGGCCAATTTGAGGCTAAACCCCACCCCCAACTAGACCGCAGTGCGCGTCACCGCCGGGGTCCAGGTCCTCACCAAAGATGGCACCTGCCCTCCACAACAAGAGGCACGTCAGCCGTGATGGACCGGAGCAGGGAGGCACACCTTGCAGGAGGAACGGGTATTAAATCACCCGCGGTCTGGCCCGAAGTAAAAGCAAGTAAGGGAAATGAGGGGAGTGATGATTAAAATTATCGGGCGGGAAGCGCGAATTAAAAAGGTGTAAGCGGAATAGGGAACGGGTAGCAGAAGAGCTCCACACGGTGTCACTAGCTCGCAGTCTGCGCCAGCGCTCAGCGGACCTTCGGGAATGCTGCCACCACACCTTCAAGCACCGCGAGACGCCCCTTGCTTGTGGCCAATTTGAGGCTAAACCCCACCCCCAACTAGACCGCAGCGCGCGTCACCGCCGGGGTCCAGGTCCTCACCAAAGATGGCGCCTGCCCTCCACAACAAGCGGCACGTCAGCCGTGATGGACCGGGGCAGGGAGGCACACCTTGCAGGAGGAACGGGTATTGAATCACCCGCGGTCTGGCCCGAAGTAAAAGCAAGTAAGGGAAATGAGGGGAGTGATGATTAAAATTATCGGGCAGGAAACGCGAATTTCCGGGGGTAGCTTTACGCTTTACAAATGCTGGCATTTTTTTAACTTAAAAAGCATAGTGATAACAAATATTAATACGTTCTTTTTTTTCTTCTATTGTAAACAATATTTTTTTTATATCTTCTATTTCCATGTTTTTAATCATGAGAATGCAAAGGACACAGTTTACCGGGTAACACTTTTTAAACTCTCCAACGTATGTAGATAATAAGGACCTTATACGTGTTACTATGGAAATTGAAACCTTTACAGTTTCACAGTTTGTAACTTTTCCCAGTACGTGCACAAGTAAAACAGATAAAACGTGAGCAAGTGTAAACTGTAAAACGTGACAACTACATAGGCGGAGCCGAATCTTCCTTCCATAGACTACTAAACAACCAAAAACGATATAAACCACACCTATTGTGCGATTAGTTTCGTTTTCGCAAGTTATTTCTGCGTCGCCAATCTGTGATGCAGGTTCCCTTTTCTAGCATCGGATTCTTGCTTTGCATCATCAAAACTATTCTGGAGTTGTAAGTTGTTTCAATATGGCATAGTAGATAGGTATAATTTGTGGCTATTTGTCAAATATTTACACATTTATATCCAGAAAAAAGTGTTATTGTATGTTTTCCCCTTTTCTCTGTAACATCAGCAGCTTGTTTTCAGAAACAGATAGATTACAACAAACATTGTTCCTTTTCTGCCTCCTTTCAGCTTATATATTGTGACTTTCTATATTATAATATTGACACTGTTCGTCGCTTCAGAGGTGTTGGTGACCCTTCTGCGCAAACCCTAAACATTTATAATCAATGTCACCACCTTCCAGTTGTTAGTGTGTTTTCCCCTAGAGATTATATACTGTTAATATGTACTCAGTGGACTTCATGACCCGTCATCACAAAGAGTAAAGATATATAAGCAACGTCACCAGCTTCTGGTTTTTAGTCTGTCCCCCCTTTTGATCATATACTGTGAATATATATATATATTATAATTTTCACAGTCATGATCTCAGAGGAGTTTATGACCCGTTCCACGAAGATCAAATTTTTTGACCTCCCGCGGAAAAGAAGCTCAGAAAATAATTACAGCACGAAAGTATTTTGTTATGGATGTTCTGTTAAATAGATAACTTTATTTTCCTTTTCTTTTTACTGTAACAATGGTATCAATCGTTATATTGTAATAGATTGTCCTAGTGTTACAGAAGAGGAATGGGAGATTTTTCGGCGCCATCTGTGATACAGCTTAGAAAACATTACAACGTACTTGATCAGATTTTTTTTTCAGGGAGCATATTTTACGAAATTTCAGAATAAAAATATAGCTTGCATACATACTCTGTTACTTTAAATATTTGATAAACCCTATATTTCTGAATGTTATTTTCTAATTTTTATTCTTCTCATTTGCTGTTCCTATTCACCTTCTCCCTTAAGAACATATAGGACCAGTTCTGTAAATTATAATAGTACCATCCTATACATTCTTAAGTGAGTATGTGATTTGTTAGCGGAACAGTGTACGACCTCTAAGCACTACAACAGAACGTTTCTGAATTCTACAGAATACAAATTTGAAAAATAATAATGCATACATTTCTATGTTGTAGTGTAGTTCCTATTATCCCAATAGGCTCTGCGCATTGGAATAATATCTTCAATAGTATAGACGTAGGACTGTGGTTAACTAGGTCTTCTACTGACGATATTAGACTTAAAGTTATGTGTGCCAGCTAGCTCAGAGTTCACTAGAAACTTTCTCGAATAGGCAAGGAGGAGTTTAACCTCCCTGGATAGACAAGAAGGGATTTAGTTTCTGACAACCATAGAACATGACAACTTTGCTCTCCCCTAATCAAGAGTATATCTCTAGAGTCGTGTGAAAACAAAAGACAACTATTTTACTCAGTCAGTACGTGCATTCTTAGTTTCACCAGTTTGTAGAGAAATAAGAGATGGGCGTGTTTCAATAAAAAGATGTTATTTATTGATCAGTCTCTTTTCTCATACAAGAGAAATGAATCGCTATTATTGCAATACTTATAGTTAAGTAAAGTGCATACAGTAAAAACAGAATTATAAAATAATACTGTAAAAGCATTTATATGGTTTCTTAGCCATATGATACTTAAAATGGATAAAAGATATACATACATATATACATTGACTAATCGCTCTCAACTGGTGCTTCTAACTACGCCTACCCCGGTGTACCTGACCTAAGCCTAATACTTGGGCGGGAGTAAATAAGTAGCAGTTTAAGTTAAGTTTGTTTTGCCAAGGATCTGACTCAAGAATTCTCTGTAAGGGGTTATTCAGTTCAGTACCTGGGATTTAGAAGGCTGGAGGGTTGGTATCTCTGTCACAGGACTCGATATCCCAGTTACCCGCGAGGGCGGCTGGAAACGCCGGAGGCTGGATTTCTCGGCAGGAGAAAAGGCAGCGTCTCTCTCAGCGCGTCAAAAGGGAGGGGCAGCGTCCGTGGGCTTTTCTGCATCAGCTGGGCTCTCCGGCAAGTAGCGCTGCTCCAAGCTCGTCACCACCGTGTCCCTGCTAAGGGCAGCGTTGGTATATTTATACCTGAAAGGTGCCGAGTTTGACGTAAGGATGGACATAAGGACGTGAGTAAGAATGTCATAAGGACTGGTCGTTCTTACATTCTTTGCAGGAGTTCTCGAGCGAAATCAAAACAATAGCTGCGGGGGATTTCCCAGGTCTGCTGGAGGTTCGATTTGTTTTGAGAACTCGGTGTGCTTTCTAGGGGGCTGGAGGGATAGTGCTTGCTTAATGTGACAGCATGCACTATGACCTAATCTGAAAACGGGCTTCTCTGCCGGTGTATGGATATTAGTGAATTAATAACCGGACAAGGGTCAGAAATAGGAGTATCAATATAGGTACCTAGATAAACACACTACAATGTAATATGAAGTCACTTGTATTTTTTTTTTAAAACAAATTTTATTGTATCAGACATGACTCATGCAGTGCCCTGACATCCAGAGTTCACTGCCACAATCAACGTATCTTGATCATTATCAACAATGTTATGGCGACAGCAAAACCCCCCCCGCCAAAAATCCCCCACCAAGGAGTATCGAAAAAAGAAGCAAATCCCTCCCCCCCTAACTCCCCCCCTCCCCCACCCTCTTGCGCAGTTGCACCCCACCAGTTCATTGGAGCAAAATCAGGCCTGAACAATATACACAGTACACAGATAGTGTCTTTGCTTAGTCCGACAATCAGGGGATCAGAGGAACGGCCTCCTCCGCCGGCGGGTCCAGGTCAAGGCCCCGATAATCCGCCCACCTCTTCCATAACTTGTAGTGTTTACGGGGGCACCCCCTTGCAACAAAAATAGGCTGCTCCAGACCCATACTAAATTCAATGCTATTCTTCCAGGTGGCAAGTGACGGGGCCCGGGGGGCATTCCACGCTCTGGCAATGTCGCGCTTAGCCAATGTGAGGCCCAGGAGCAGCAAGTGCCTCTTATACCGGTTGCCTCCCACCCCAGCCATGACATGTAACAGTGCTTGCTTAGGGTCCATCTGAACCTCCCATGCAAGGACCTCCGCCAAACAGCGGTGCACCCCCTCCCAGAACCTTCGCAGCGCGGGGCAATCCTATACCGTATGCAACAGCGTACCCTCCCCTGTGCCACACCTAAGGCATTCGGGCGAGGCAATCAAGCCCGCCCTCCACAAGCGCTGTCGAGTATAGTAAGTGCGGTGCAGGTATCGGAACTGTATCAAGCGAAGGCGGGTGGAAATCGCCACACCTCTAGGGCTCTCCAGGGCCTCGACCCAGTCCTCCTTGTCCAACTCACCAACGTCCCGCTCCCAAGCAGCCCTCAAGCTGACCAGGTCCGACGAGCAGTGGCGCACTAGCGTCTGATAGATGTGCGACAGTTTCTTATCGGGCAACTCCCCCATGAATATCTTGGCCTCAAGGGGGCTGAACTCCGGGAGCTGTTCCAGGTTTGTTAGGTAGGGCGATATAGCATGACGGAGCTGGAGGTACCTGTAAAACTGGGCGTTGGGCATCCCGAATTCCTCCCGTAGTTCCGCAAATGATTTAAGGGTGCAACCCGACAACACGTCACCCAGAGTGGAGATGCCAATCACATCCCAGTCTTGGTAGCCCTGCAGGGACATCAGTTGTGGCAGTCGTCCATTGTGCCACAGGGGGGTCTCCCGAGTAAGAACATTCCACCATCCCATTCTCCGCAGCATCTGCCTCCACACGTGGAAGACCACCTGTGTGGCCTCGGGAAGGGACCGCCGCCTCGGCGCTGAATAGAGCAAGGTGTGCAGCGAGGCCGAGCCATCAGTATCCGTTCAACCGCATAGGCCAGATCCCCCCTATCTCCATACCACCAGTCATTCAATACTAAAAGGTGTGCCGCTTGATAGTAAGAGAGCACATCAGAGGTGGCTAATCCCCCCATGTAGGTGGATAAAAAGCAGGTCTTAAGGGCCACCCTCGCGACGCCCCCTTCCCACAGGAAGCTACTCAGGGCCGAATTGAGCCGACGGAACCAGTGAGGCGGCATCACATGCAGGTGATTCTGCAATTGGTACACCAGTCGAGGCAGCGCCACCATCTTGTAAATGGCAGATCTGCCCGGGATGGACAGCGGCATCTTCGCCCACACCTTAATATCCTCGGTCCCACACCGGGGTGAGGTTGCGGTCTCGGGAAACCGCTGCGTCCTCCGTCAAGTATACTCCTAAGTACTTCATCCCGCCCGAGGCCAGCTGCAGTCCCGACACCCAGTCGCCCACCACTCGATAGCCGCCCAGCGGCCACAACGTGGATTTGCCCGGGTTCACGTACAGGCCCGAAGTTTCACCAAAGATTTGTAGGATGCGCAGGAGTCGTGGCCCAGAGCGAGCTAGATCCGTAAAAGTCACTTGTATTTAACTGTTTTTTAAGTGTTCTCCTCACCACAGATAATGTAGTGCGGGAGTGTTTGTTGTAGCACTTCTATTCTACTTTATCTAAAAGTAACTGATGCCCTTTTACATTATCAAAAATATGGGGCAACACTTTTACAAACTATAGCAGAAAAAAGGAGGGTATGGCCACGCTTAACTGATATTTTATGAAATTGCATTATTATTATTACATATTCATTTATACAGCATCAGTTTCTGAAGAAAGTTTATTTGTATTTGCTAAATAAAAGCTGTTTCAAATCTAGACTGACATTTTTGCTGCGCAACCACACCTCCCCATCAGAAAAGTAAACACCACATTTTAAGTAAATAGTGCTCCTGCGAAGTATCCCACCTGCAAACTTGATAAAAAAACAACGCAAGACACTGTCATTTTTCTGCCGTGATTGGTACACCACACGGCAATTATATAAATGGCCCTAAAAACAATTTTTACCTTCATAATCCCTGTCCACCACCTTACGACCACTGTACAGAGTTAACACAGTCCCTAACCTCCCCTCTACTACTTTCTTTCCCATACTCCTTTCCAAGTGCGTCACAAAATCACTAACAGTGAACCGTTCCCACCCAATAAGGAGCAAACTTGTGCTCGAAACACTTTAGCCAATAAAATGTCCATGTTGTTCTGCAGAGGAGAAAGGAATGACTGCCAAAACTTCTACTTTTAATGCTTCATAACCAATGAACATTAAGCTTGGAACATATTACCCAATGAAATGTCCCTAATACTCCGCTAAGAGGGAAGGAATCGCTGACAACACTTCTACTTTCAACAGTTTTCAGCCAATCAACATTAACCTTGGGAAAGTCCTCCTTGGAGCATGTCAGCAAATCAGATGTCCCTCCTACTCCGCGGAGCGGAAGTGAATGGCTGGCAATACTTCTACTTTCAATAGTTCGCAACCAACCAACATAAAGCTCAGGAAAAGTCCTCCTTACAAAATGTAAGCCAAATAGATGCCCTCTCTACTCTCTGGAGCATAAGTCAATTGCAGAAAACACTTCTACTTTCAATAGGTCGCACCCAATGAACATTAAGCTTGTTGTTGGAACACCTTAGCCAATTAAACATTAAATTTGTTCCACACACACATGCTGAACACGCCGTCCTACGTATTAATACATTTCCTGTAACAAAGTGACTCTATCCGTAACAAAAGTTAATAAAAGCTAATAAATAAACATTATTCCACATTATATTAAAGAAAAGCCACAATAAGCCGCATTGTTATTTTCCCAATATAATTTACACAGCCTACTGTACCCCCTTCCCAACACGAGTGAAGCCCCGGGACTGTGGGGGCCCCAGCGATCCACCGTTAATATTTTTATTATATTTTCCACTGACTTCTTCTACGACTAACGATTCCTATGGAAAACTTTTAAAACTCCAGCACAGTAACTTTTTCGATTAGCAACATAGTGTGGTGAACTTCTAACCTCTGTGCTCACTGAAGTGTTCCATGAACTGTTACTATGGTAACAGACAGAAAGCTATTTGGGGGTAGGGTTGGAAGGTACTGGCTGTACAGAAACCGTTATATTTACCCAGGATCCTCTACATGACAGAAAAGAAAGCAAAGTAAAACAGAACATTGTGTACCAGATTTACAACCCCCTTGCGCCACTTTCGCGTCACTTTTCACATCTTAAAAGTAATGCAATAGTAACGCAATGAACTTGTAAATCTGCCCCTATGCATATTACGAGCAAAATAAGTACACAACTCATTCAATTCTTTACCGATCACAATTTTACAGTGTTGCTTCACGATTCACAATGAACTTCAATAAAAACGTCCTGCCTATTTAAATGGAAGACGAGATTGTCGACATTACAAAACGTAGTGGTTTATTTACAAAGACGGAGTTAAAATTGTCGTTGCTTTAACGCCTGCAAACTACAACAAAAACGCCGAAAATGGACTTCAAAATCCTCTGTTATCTTACTGGAAGATTTTCTCAACATTGCTGTTTCCTATACAAGACTAAGAGCCACCCCCCAGGGCTATAAAACAAATGGTTGTGGGGGTCTCCAAGGCCCCCCCCTGCAAATTAAGGAGTGTGGGGACCTCAACGACGCCCCCTTAAGCCCCGGAAACCACCACCCCCATGTATTTGTGTATTGTGGGAAGCAGACTGCGTGGCCCTCCGCCTGGACCCCTTGAAGGCCCTGGAGACCGCCACGCCCCAGGGCCGACTCCTGCAGTGTCCCGGGGTGCCTACCCCCAGGACACTACTGTTTGCTATGAGAGGGCGGGAGTCTCGTGGCTCCAGCCCTCCCGTAGCAAACTTAGTTTGCATTCTGAAAGACACAGCAGTAAAATCTGTTCTCACTTTCAAAATCCAAACCAGATTGTTTTTCCACATGCAAGTTAGCATCTCCCCATGCGGAAAAGCAATGCTAGCTCCCGAAGAACAAGTGGGGCCGGCGGGACCGTGGGGCCTTTGTGGCTCCCCCCACGGTCCCCAACATTTTTTATAAGACCCGGGGGATAGGGTCCCCGGGAATATTAGAAATTACTGATAGGGGCTATTTTTTTACGGTAAAATTAAAAGTCGCGCACCCAGCGCAGTGCTCAGTGCAGCCCCGTGGTGTGCACGCGCTAAATGCACGACTCATAATCTGTAGGGTGCGCAACTCCAGCACCTTTGGTGCACAACTTCTACGCTTTTGGGAGCCGGCATTGCTTTTCCACATGGGGACCTACTAACATGCAGATTCCCATGTGGAAAAGCAATCTGATTTAGATTTTGAAAGAGAGAACAGATTTCCTTGCTATGGGAGGGCAGGATGGACACCCCGGGACACTGCAAGAGCCGGCCCTCCCACAATACATAAAGCCCCATGGAGTGGTGGTCCCCAGGGCTTTGGAGACCTTGCAGCCCCCCCCAACCATTTTTTTAAGCCCCCAGTGGTAAAGGGGCCCTTGAGTGCTCCGGAAGGGGGGCCACACAGTTCCCCATCCACAATACATAAAGCCCCGGGGGGTGGTGGTCCCTGCGGCTTTCGGGACCTTGGACCCTTCACCCCACCATTTTTTTCTTTTTAGCCCAAGGGGGGTGACGATCCCCGAGGCTGCGGGACCCCTCTGGGTCCCACATAAAATTTAATAATTTTGCCCCCGGGGACTAATTATAAAAAAAACTCCATTTTATCATTTTATTTTATTTATTTTACGGGACAGTCCCCGCACCCTACACGCACCTGCCGGGTTTAAAAAAAAGAAAATGTGGGCCCTGGGGGTCCTACTGGGACCCCCTGTGAGAAGTTGGCCTGGTAGGGGATGTTTCCAATTCTGGAACCACCTACTACCTGACCAAACAATCCCTTATGGTGTCTGGTTGTAAGTCAACCTTATTAGACAAGCTATCCTAGGGGTAGCATGGACTAAGCAGCCTAAAGGCTTAACTTAAGAGGTCGTGTTAAGCGAGCTGTTTTACCACATACAATCCTGTAATACCAAATGAAAGGACACCACACAAGTATATATTATAAAAATATATGTGTTTATTACTAAAAACAATCCCCAGTATTCTTTATGAATAAAGGGGCACAAGCGTTAAATCAAAAGCACTGTTTAAACATACAAGTTGCACAATAATGGATGAGGGCGGGTGGCCACTCAAACCATATACTAAACAAGTGGTATAAGAGAGGCCACTCGAACAGTGGTTAGGCCTAGGGCCTAGGGAATCGCTGGGAGCAGTCAGGACAAGCAATGCTGAAGTCGGGAATGGCCTTCGGGATTCGGGAGATGTGCGGAAAGCGCACGCATGCACCAATGTTAACCAATGGTGCGTAAAAGTCATAGAGTTAAAGTTTAAGGACACTTCCGCTGAACCTAGAGGAACAAAACTTAACACACAGACCCTAGAGGTGTGCACCAGTGTGGGAACACCGGCGGAGCAAAGTTACCTCACCCACAGGAAGTGGGTGCACAGGGTCGAAGTGGCGTCGGGTTTTGACACGCAGGCTCTTGGTGCTTGAAGCTGAAAGGGCTGCAGGCTGGTTAAAGATGAAGTGTCCGGTGGAGTCCAAGGGTGGACTCAAGTTGTAGAGTACCTGAAAGCAGAGAGGACAGAGTCTGGGTCACTCAGCAGTGACCAGGGTGGAACCAGGACGGAACCAGGCAATGTCGGGCGCAATCAGGTGGTCGTCGAGGAGCTTCTCTCCGCTGTCACGTGGGCTCTGGGGCATCTGCGACGTCCAGGAGCAGGTCACGATCTGTCCCACGCAGGCTCTCACCGTCGGTGCAGTCGGCTTCAAGTTTGGAGCAAACAAGCCTTGGCAAGAGCAATCCACGCGGGATCGGAAGATTGCTTCTCACTCGGACCAGGAAGGTCAGAGTCGGGGCTCCTTTTCAGGGGAGCTGGTGTGGATCTGGAGCAACCAGATTCACGAGTCTTCTTAGGTAGTTCGTCGGCACAGGGACCACTAGCCAGCTGGCAAGTGACCGGGCCAACGCGTTGAGCCAAATAGAGCCAAAGGGCCCCACGCAGCACTCGTCGAGTGTAGAGGGCTGAACTTCGGCTCAGGAGCAGCTCAGGGTGGGGGCTTCTCAAACCCCGGTGCACAGCTTCGAGGGTCACTCGTGGGCTGCACGGTCAGCGTCTCGTGGTCAATTCAAGATGGCGTGCCCCACGCTTCCGGTCGCCTCCACGGGTCTCAGCTCTGCAGGGACTGTGGATCGGGCTGTTGGAAGGCAGGCAAGCTTGATCTCGTCGATCTCAGTCGCTCGAGTTCCGGCGGGAACTGCAACTAAGTAGACGTCGAGGGCTGGATGGTGCCTGCTGCTGCAGGGTGGTCACTCCTTGACCACAAGGGAGATTCTTCGGGCTTCCACGATGAGACGGAGGGCGAAGGGTCCAGAATTGCGTTTCAAATGTTTCTTCCAGGAAATCTGATGTGCATTGGCACTGCTCCCACTCTTATTCCAATCTGGGGGGCGTGATTACCTGCTAGGTCCCCTCCTATGGGTGGGACCCAGGAAGTGGGTGGATACACCCCCTTCCTTTGATCCAGGCCGCCCTGGCACGAGGGCTGGAGTGCCCCAGAACCGGTTTGGCCGGATTATGCAAGGGGCAGCCTTGTGCGCCCCAGGCAGTGTCTGGTTTCTTTCAAACCTCCCTGCTACAATACACTATCTCCTGTCTGGAGGGCGGTGACACCCTCCTGTGACAGGAAACCCTTTGTCCAGGACCCATTTGGTCGAGTTTCGGTCAACTGCAGGGGTCCAGACATTTGTCTGTGGCAGAGGCATCCATTTTGTGGATCTTAAGGTCTTTGGAGAAATTAACCGCATTAAAGTAAAGTAACATGTCTTACCCCTCTAGAGGGGTGGAATGCCATCCCCGTCGCCAGAACTGGCGAGGGGATGGTATTCCAAATCGTATGACACCTTACACGACATGTTTTGATAAAGCCAAACCAAAGTTGCTATTTAACCGCGAGGATTATAAGGCACTTAAAAGTATATGGTATGGCATTATCCTGAAACAGCTTAGGGATTTGTTCCCGACAGCTGCAGACAGGCTCAGCTCATGCTAGAGCTCCATCTCACATAAAACCACGCACTCAGCCTCCAGGATTGATGAGGCCTTCTATAGGAGTGGCTCACAGGTTTACATGTGTCCAGATATAGGTTTAGATATAGGTATACTATATCTAAGCAAGGGGTGTTTACACCACCTTACCCCAGCTGAGTGATCAGCCAGTTGTGTCAATTTAAGAACCAGCCAGGGGTGGCAAAAGATATGCTGCAGCCCCTGGTAGGCCTTGGTGGCCCCTATGCCCTGGGCACCTATAGTGCATTCTACAGGGGCTGACAAGGAGTCCATTTCCAATTGGTATGTGCCTATAGCACATGTGTCATTAATTTAGTGAGAGAACAGCAGGCTGGGGGTCTGATTAGCAGGCCCACAGCCTCAGTAGTCGAAAACCAGTGAAGCAAAAAGCAAAAATTTGGGGTGACCATAGGATAGCAGACCCTACTCTCCTACACAACCCCCCCCCAAACGCAGGGACATTAAACTAACCTTGACCAGATAAGTCTTCATGTTCTAAGTGGAAGTACCTGGAGAGACCATCTGCATTACCATGGTCAGTCCCTGGGCGGTGCTCCACTGTAAAGTCCATCCCCTGTAGGGAAATGGACCACCTGAGCAGTTTGGGATTTTCACCCTTCATCTGATTAAGCCATAAGAGGGGCTTATGGTCTGTCTGCACCAGGAAGTGAGTTCCAAACAAGTAGGACCTCAACTTCTTTAATGCCCAAACCACAGCAAAGGCCTCCCTCTCAATGGCTGACCAACGTTTCTCTCTGGGAGTCAGCCTCCTGCTAATGAAAGCAATAGGCTGGTCTTGACCATCTTGATTAAGTTGTGAGAGCACAGCTCCCACCCCCAACTCAGAAGCATCTGTCTGAACAATGAACTGTTTGGAGTAGTCAGGACTCTTTAGGATAGGTGCAGAACACATGGCCTTCTTCAGGTCATCAAATGCCTTCTGACAGCTAACTGTCCACTGAACCTTTTTTGGCATCTTCTTGGATGTCAAGTCATTTAATGGTGTCACTATAGACCCATAGTTTTTCACAAACTTTCTGTAATACCCAGTCAGGCCCAAGAAGGCTCTGACTTGTGTCTGGGTAACTGGAGGAGCCCAGTCCTGTATGGCCTGGATTTTGCTTTCCAGTGGCTGAACCTGGCCTCCACCTACTAGGTGGCCCAGGTATACAACCTTACTCTGCCCTATCTGGCACTTTGTGGCCTTGATAGTTAGGCCTGCCTTTTGCAGGGCCTCCAAAACTTTCTTCAGGTGGATCAGGTGATCCTCCCAGGTGGAGCTAAAGACAGCAATATCATCTAGATAAGCTGCACAAAAGTCATCCAACCCAGTAAGTACTTGGTTCACCAACCTTTGGAAAGTGGCAGGTGCATTCTTCAAACCAAAGGGCATTACCACAAACTGATAATGTCCACTAGGGGTAGAGAATGCTGTTTTGGCTTTTGACTCCTCAGCTAGTCTGATTTGCCAGTAGCCAGCTGTCAGATCAAATGTGCTCAGAAACTTGGCAGAAGCCAATCTGTCAATGAGCTCATCTGCTCTTGGAATGGGGTGAGCATCTGTCCTAGTGACAGCATTGAGACCCCTGTAGTCCACGCAAAACCTCATTTCTCTCTTTCCATCTTGGGTATGAGGTTTTGGCACCAGGACTACTGGGCTGGCCCATGGGCTCTCTGATGGCTCAATCACTCCAAGCTCCAACATCTTTTGCACCTCAGCCTTGATGCAATCCCTGACATGATCAGGTTGCCTGTAGATCTTATTCTTGACAGGCAGACTGTCACCAGTGTCCACAACATGGGTACACCAGTCAGTCTGGCTGGGTGTGAGTGAAAACAAATGCCTGTGGGCCTGCAAAACTTGTCTGCAGTCCATCTGTTGCTGGTCAGTGAGGCTGCCTGCCAAGGCTACTCCATCAACTGAACCATCATCAGGGTTCTGAGAAAGCAGGTCTGGGAGAGGGTCACTCTCTTCCTCCTGTTCCCCATCTGTGGCCATGAGCAAGCTCATGTCCTCCCTGTCCACAAATGCTTTCAAGCGATTCACATGGATTACCCTGTGAGGGCTCCTGGGTGTTCCAAAGTCTACCAAGTAGGTGACTTCCCCCTTCTTCTCAATAATAGGATAGGGTCCACTCCATTTGTCTTGGAGTGCTGCTGGAGCCACTGGCTCCAGTACCCATACCTTCTGTCCTGGTTGGAACTCTACCAGCACAGCCTTTTGGTCATGCCAAGCTTTCTGTAATTCTTGGCTGGCCTCCAGGTTTTTGGATGCTCTTTCCATGTACTCAGCCATCCTGGAGCGGAGACCAAGTACATAGTCCACTATGTCTAGTTTGGGCTTTTTGAGAGGTAACTCCCATCCTTCCTTCACCAAACACAATGGACCTCTCACAGGGTGGCCAAACAAAAGTTCAAAAGGGCTGTAGCCAACCCCCTTCTGTGGGACCTCTCTGTAAGCAAAGAGCAGGCAGGGTAAAAGAATGTCCCATTTCCGCCTGAGCTTCTCTGGTAATCCTTTTATCATGCCTTTAAGGGTCTTGTTAAATCTCTCCACAAGCCCATTGCATTGTGGATGATATGGGGTGGTAAACTTATAGTTTACTCCACATTCCTTCCACATTGCTTTCAGATAGCTGGACATAAAATTGGTGCCCCTATCTGATAACACCTCCTTTGGAAAGCCCACTCTTGAGAAAACTGCAATGAGGGCTTTTGCCACCACAGGTGCTGTGGTGGTCCTCAGGGGAATAGCCTCTGGATACCTGGTGGCATGATCCACTACCACCAGTATGAATCTGTTCCCAGATGCTGTTTGGGGGTCCATTGGACCCACAATATCAATTCCAACTCTTTCAAAGGGGACCCCCACCACAGGTAGTGGTATTAGGGGGGCCTTTGTTGTGCCACCTGACTTACCACTGGCTTGGCAAGTGACACAGGAGCGACAAAACTCCTTGACATCCTCTGACATGTGAGGCCAGTGAAAGTGTGAAACAAGCCTGTCCCACGTCTTGTTCTGGCCTAAGTGTCCTGCAAGGGGAATATCATGGGCCAAGGTAAGAAGGAACCCCCTAAACTGCAGAGGTATGACCAACCTCCTGGTCATGCCAGGCTTGGGGTCTCTAGCCTCTGAGTAAAGGAGTCCATCATCCCAATACACAGTATGGGTACCTTGGGCATCCCCAGCAGCCTCAGCAGCAGCCTGCTGTCTGAGGGGTTCAAGGGAAGGGCAATCTAATTGAGCCTGCCTCAGGTCTGCCCTTGAGGGTCCCCCTGTCCCCAGAAACTCAACCTGGTCAGGTTCAAGCTCCTCAGAGACAGTCTCCTCTTGGACTGCAGAATCAGTTTCCTCTGAAACTTGATCCTCAACCTGGGGCAAGGTGGAAGGCTGGGCCTTTCCTCTCTTGCTCCTTCTCTTGGGTTGTGGATGGTCTATTGTTTCAAGATCCACCACTGGTTCAGGAAGGCACTTCTTAGCCTGAGCCCTTGTCATGGCAAGGACATGCTCTGACATCCCTAGCATTTCTGCATGAGTCCTGTACTCCACTTCTGACCATGCTGAGCTTTCAAGGTCATTGCCTAACAGACAGTCTACTGGTAGGTCTGCACTCACCACAACTTTCTTTAGGCCATCAACCCCTCCCCAGGAGAAGTTCACAACTGCCACACTATGGGAGGTAGTGGAGTTGCTGGCGTTGGTCACTAGGTAGCTCTCACCTAGTACAATCTGTCCAGGATCCACAAAGTCAGGTGTCACCATTGTGACACTGGCACATGTGTCCTTGTATGCTTGAGCCAGTTTCTCATTTATTAAGGGAGTCTGCCTGTATTTGCCCAGGTTAGTGGGGCTTACTGCAGTGGGCAACTCAATGTCCACATCATACAGGAGAACTGCCTGTGTAGGGATTCTGACTAAGCCAGATCCTACTTCAATACCCAGGGTCAACCCAGCTACACCCTTGGACTGTGTTCCACCACTGCTTACTGTACTTGGGGTTGCAGTTGCTTTAGGAGCTGTAGTGGTGGGAACTGGATTTGCCTTGGTGCACTCACTGCCCCAGTGTGAAACTGATTTGCAGGTATTACACCAAGGTGTCTTTGGACCTTTGTTCTTCTTCTTCTTGTTACCATTTTGGGAACCACCCTCCTTACTATTAGTTTGGGGGCCTGAAGACTTCTGGTCTTTTTCTTTATCTTTCTGATTCTGGTTACCACCCTTCTGGTCTGTTTTCTTCTGGTCACCACCTTGGTTCTGGGGTTTCTGCTTAATCCTTGTTCTGACCCATTTGTCTGCCTTCTTTCCCAATTCTTGGGGAGAGGTCAGATCAGAGTCAATAAGGTATTGATGCAACAGCTGGTTTGTACAGTTATTAAGGATCTGTTCTCTCATTATAAGATTGTACAATCCTGTATAGTCTGAAACTTTACTTCCCTGCAACCAACCCTCCAAAGCCTTAGTGGCACTCTCAACGAAATCAGTCCAGTCTTGAGTCTGTGCTTTTTGGGTGTCTCTGAACAACAACCTGTATTGCTCAGTGGTTAGGCCAAACCCTTCAATAAGAGCACTCTTCAAAACAGAGTAGTTTTTGGCATCCTCAGGTCTAACTGTGAGGAGCCTGTCTCTCCCTTTCTCAGAAAAGGAGTACCACAAAATTGCAGCCCACTGATTCTTAGGAACCTGCTGTACCATGCAGGCTCTCTCAAGAGCAGTCATCCATTTGTGGATGTCATCCCCTTCTTTAAAGGGGGGCACAATTTTGGTCAGGTTTCTATTATCATAGGCCCTGTCTTTTTCTCTTGGAAAATTGCTGCCACCAGTGACATCTAAGCCACTTAATTTCTGCTCTCTTGCCAAGGCAAGTTTAGCTTGAGCTAAGGTAAGTTTAGCTTGACTCAGGGCTACCTCCTCTCTCTCTATCTGGAGTCTGACAGCCCTCATCCTAGCCCTATGCTCAGCTTTCTGAGAAGCAGTCATGCCTCTCTCTGATTCTCTGGAGGCACTAGAAATATGAGAGTCCCCTGAGGGAGATCTCACTCTTCTGTTGCCTGGGAGAATCCCATGTGGGGTTCTGGGGAGGTGCTGGCCCTCTCCATTCCCCAGTAGGTCCAAGTTGGCCTGGCTAAGCCTGCCAACTGGAACCTGGCTACCCTGATCCTGAACTTCTAAGTCCTCAACATCTGAGTCCTCATCTAAGTCATCATCATCCTCCTCCTCCTGAGGGGGATCAGTTTCAGGGGGGTTCCCTCCACTTCCTGTGTCTAGGGAAGCTGCCTTGGCCTTTTCTAAGTCATCCTGTTCTAGGATTTCTACCAGGATTAGGCAGGTGGGGCTTCTGCCCCTTTTTAACCCTCTTGCTTTGCACAAGGCAATCAAGTCTCTGCGGGTTAGTTTGTCATATCCAAAAGTTGCCTGGGTAGGGTCAACTGTCACAGGAGTAGACCCTGAGGCTTTTCCTGTGTCAGACATGGTTACTAGTGAGGTGTAAGTGGTGCACTTACCTACACTAAGTGTTTTCCTACTGTACCTTGCTAGTTAGTTGTAGTCAGGGTGTGCTAATCCCTTCAACCTACAACTACTAAGTTCAGTAGAACTTAATATGCTAAGCTTTTGATTTATATGTACCTAGAGGTACTTGATGTGATCTTTCAATTTGATATAAAGATTGCAATGGTAAAACAACAGCAAGCTCAAATCCGCACCGCTGCTCACCAATGTGAGAAGTTGGCCTGGTAGGGGATGTTTCCAATTCTGGAACCACCTACTACCTGACCAAACAATCCCTTATGGTGTCTGGTTGTAAGTCAACCTTATTAGACAAGCTATCCTAGGGGTAGCATGGACTAAGCAGCCTAAAGGCTTAACTTAAGAGGTCGTGTTAAGCGAGCTGTTTTACCACATACAATCCTGTAATACCAAATGAAAGGACACCACAAAAGTATATATTATAAAAATATATGTGTTTATTACTAAAAACAATCCCCAGTATTCTTTATGAATAAAGGGGCACAAGCGTTAAATCAAAAGCACTGTTTAAACATACAAGTTGCACAATTATGGATGAGGGCGGGTGGCCACTCAAACCATATACTAAACAAGTGGTATAAGAGAGGCCACTCGAACAGTGGTTAGGCCTAGGGCCTAGGGAATCGCTGGGAGCAGTCAGGACAAGCAATGCTGAAGTCGGGAATGGCCCTCGGGATTCGGGAGATGTGCGGAAAGCGCACGCATGCACCAATGTTAACCAATGGTGCGTAAAAGTCATAGAGTTAAAGTTTAAGGACACTTCCGCTGAACCTAGAGGAACAAAACTTAACACACAGACCCTAGAGGTGTGCACCAGTGTGGGAACACCGGCGGAGCAAAGTTACCTCACCCACAGGAAGTGGGTGCACAGGGTCGAAGTGGCGTCGGGTTTTGACACGCAGGCTCTTGGTGCTTGAAGCTGAAAGGGCTGCAGGCTGGTTAAAGATGAAGTGTCCGGTGGAGTCCAAGGGTGGACTCAAGTTGTAGAGTACCTGAAAGCAGAGGGGACAGAGTCTGGGTCACTCAGCAGTGACCAGGGTGGAACCAGGACGGAACCAGGCAATGTCGGGCGCAATCAGGTGGTCGTCGAGGAGCTTCTCTCCGCTGTCACGTGGGCTCTGGGGCATCTGCGACGTCCAGGAGCAAGTCACGATCTGTCCCACGCAGGCTCTCACCGTCGGTGCAGTCGGCTTCAAGTTTGGAGCAAACAAGCCTTGGCAAGAGCAATCCACGCGGGATCGGAAGATTGCTTCTCACTCGGACCAGGAAGGTCAGAGTCGGGGCTCCTTTTCAGGGGAGCTGGTGTGGATCTGGAGCAACCAGATTCACGAGTCTTCTTAGGTAGTTCGTCGGCACAGGGACCACTAGCCAGCTGGCAAGTGACCGGGCCAACGCGTTGAGCCAAATAGAGCCAAAGGGCCCCACGCAGCACTCGTCGAGTGTAGAGGGCTGAACTTCGGCTCAGGAGCAGCTCAGGGTGGGGGCTTCTCAAACCCCGGTGCACAGCTTCGAGGGTCACTCGTGGGCTGCACGGTCAGCATCTCGTGGTCAATTCAAGATGGCGTGCCCCACGCTTCCGGTCGCCTCCACGGGTCTCAGCTCTGCAGGGACTGTGGATCGGGCTGTTGGAAGGCAGGCAAGCTTGATCTCGTCGATCTCAGTCGCTCGAGTTCCGGCGGGAACTGCAACTAAGTAGATGTCGAGGGCTGGATGGTGCCTGCTGCTGCAGGGTGGTCACTCCTTGACCACAAGGGAGATTCTTCGGGCTTCCACGATGAGACGGAGGGCGAAGGGTCCAGAATTGCGTTTCAAATGTTTCTTCCAGGAAATCTGATGTGCATTGGCACTGCTCCCACTCTTATTCCAATCTGGGGGGCGTGATTACCTGCTAGGTCCCCAGGAAGTGGGTGGATACACCCCCTTCCTTTAATCCAGGCCACCCTGGCACGAGGGCTGGAGTGCCCCAGAACCGGTTTGGCCGGATTATGCAAGGGGCAGCCTTGTGCGCCCCAGGCAGTGTCTGGTTTCTTTCAAACCTCCCTGCTACAATACACTATCTCCTGTCTGGAGGGCGGTGACACCCTCCTGTGACAGGAAACCCTTTGTCCAGGACCCATTTGGTCGAGTTTCGGTCAACTGCAGGGGTCCAGACATTTGTCTGTGGCAGAGGCATCCATTTTGTGGATCTTAAGGTCTTTGGAGAAATTAACCGCATTAAAGTAAAGTAACATGTCTTACCCCTCTAGAGGGGTGGAATGCCATCCCCGTCGCCAGAACTGGCGAGGGGATGGTATTCCAAATCGTATGACACCTTACACGACATGTTTTGATAAAGCCAAACCAAAGTTGCTATTTAACCGCGAGGATTATAAGGCACTTAAAAGTATATGGTATGGCATTATCCTGAAACAGCTTAGGGATTTGTTCCCGACAGCTGCAGACAGGCTCAGCTCATGCTAGAGCTCCATCTCACATAAAACCACGCACTCAGCCTCCAGGATTGATGAGGCCTTCTATAGGAGTGGCTCACAGGTTTACATGTGTCCAGATATAGGTTTAGATATAGGTATACTATATCTAAGCAAGGGGTGTTTACACCACCTTACCCCAGCTGAGTGATCAGCCAGTTGTGTCAATTTAAGAACCAGCCAGGGGTGGCAAAAGATATGCTGCAGCCCCTGGTAGGCCTTGGTGGCCCCTATGCCCTGGGCACCTATAGTGCATTCTACAGGGGCTGACAAGGAGTCCATTTCCAATTGGTATGTGCCTATAGCACATGTGTCATTAATTTAGTGAGAGAACAGCAGGCTGGGGGTCTGATTAGCAGGCCCACAGCCTCAGTAGTCGAAAACCAGTGAAGCAAAAAGCAAAAATTTGGGGTGACCATAGGATAGCAGACCCTACTCTCCTACACCCCCTAAGCAGGTCTAGGGGGTAAAATTATTTCTACCTTGCCCCCTTTCTCGGTTTTGCACACATATTCCACTGACTTCCTCAGCCTCGCTTCTACCGAGGCACAAAATGGCTGCCAACAGTTCCTGTTTTTTTGTTTTTTTAAATTCTTTTTTATTAAACATGAACAACAAAATACATACGAAAATGACCATCGTGCCATAGGTATCTGCAAATCATAATCAGAGAATGTAGATTCCAACATTACAGAATTATTAAGGAGTGTGAAAGGTGGACTCAGGTTTCATCCAGGTCCTCACGAACTGGATCTATTTCTGGCGGCGTACATATATCCCCATGGTATGCATTCCAAACATCCCATACCTTCCCCCATTTGCGGGGTCTCCCTCTGGCCACATACACGGACCTCTCCCGAAACATGCACCAATCAAGGTCCTCCATCCATTTCCCAAGCTGAGGAGCTCGACCGGCACCCCATAATTATGCAACGTTTCGTTTGGCAACCATACACGCGAGGGTGACCCAAAGTTTACCATGACTCGAGAGGTCGGAAGGCTCCCATACATTAAGTAGGCAACGGCGTGCCTGAAGTGCAATCTGTACACCCCACACCTCACTCATTTTCTCATGGATCTTGATCCAATAGTCATGGATCTTCGGGCACTCCCACAAGATATGCAAAAACGTTCCAACCATACCACTACCCCTACGACAATCTGCGTTTGAAGCAAGCCCCATCCGACACAACCTGTGGTGTAGGACCGGTGAAGAATCCTAAGCTGCACCAGACGGAGTCTCATAGGAACCGCCACCACCCGAGGGGAAGACACAGCCTCCCCCCAGTCTTCGTCGTCCAAGACCAAGCCATCTGCAAACCATTGTTTCCTAACTTTCACTAGCGGATCCTCAGTATGATTGACCAATTTCTTGTAAACCAGAGAAATCGCCTTGGTAGGAAGGTACCCATCCAACAGTCGATCCTCCAGCGGAGAGGCCACCGGCGGTTTCACGTCACGTGGGATAGCCGCTGCCAGTGCATGCTTAATTTGTAAATAACTATACTGCTCACTCATTCAGTTGGTGTCTGGCTTGCAGTTCCTCAAAAGTCAGCATCCCCCTCTTACCCCACATGTCTCGGACCTGCGAGATACCGATCAGGCCCCAGCGATCGAAACCCTTCGATTTCCACAGACCACCCAATGCTTCCAAGTTCCACAATGGCGTAGCCATTGTTATATTACCCTCCCATTTGAGAGCCCGGTTAGCCTCATGCCACACCCGCGCCGAAACCGACGTCGGACCCAGCAGAGGATACCTACCACATCTAGCATACAGGACCCTAGTGTACTCACCCCCCGGCAACTGGCCACGACCCATGGCAAACCCGGGGTCAGCCGGAGAGCCATAGATTGCATGATGGACAGGAGCTAATTGGGAAGCCCAGTAATATTTCCTGATGTTGGGCAAACCGATCCCTCCACCGTACCAGGGTAACATCAATTTAGATATACGCGATTTCCCGCCCCAGAGTAGTTGACGTTGCAACGATTCAATCTCATTGAAGTATGAAGATGGTACGGGATCGAAGGAATTCTACAAGACATATAAAAACCGGGGTAGCGCCATCATTTTAAACAAAATCGCCCGACCCAACAGGGAAAGCGACAACTCCCTCCATTTTGCAATATCACAGTGGAGTCTGGCCAAGGGGGGACCCAAATTAGCATTGAAGCGCACTTTAGGATCTTGTGATACTTGAATTCCGAAGTAGCGAAAACTTACTAATTTGACTTTTACCGGACAATTCGCTGGCACCCTAGGGGGATCACCGCTCAACACGAAAAGGACCGACTTCGCCCAATTGATGGCAAAGCCCGAGTATCTCCCATAGATTGCTAAGATGTCCAAGAAAACAATCAGAGACTGTCGGGGCGAGGTCAGGTACATAAGAATATCATCCGCGTATAGCGAAATTTTATCCTCCCACTCCGGTGTCCATCGCAGCCCTTTGATCAATCTGTCCCACCGTACCCAAGCCGCAAGTGGCTCCAGGGCCAGGGCAAACAAGAGTGGTGAAAGGGGACATCCCTGGCGGGTGCCCCTCCCCAGCTGAAAATCCCGGGACTTATGGTTATTCACCACCACTCAAGCCAACGGAGCAGAGTACAGAAGACGAATCCAACGTATAAATTCGGGTCCAAACCCTAGCTTCTCCAACACCGCAAAAAGGTAAAACCATTCCACCCTGTCGAAAGCCATAGTAGCGTCTAGCGACAGAAGCACCGCCGGCTCATGAATACGGGAGGCACCCGCCATCACTCCATGGAGTCTACGAAGATTAAGAGCAGTATTACGGCGTGGCATGAAGCCGGACTGGTCCGGATGCACCAGTGCTGAGACAACCTTCACCAACCGGTTAGCAAGTAACTTGGCCAGGACCTTGAGCTCCGCATTCAGGAGGGAAATCGGTCGATAGGAGAAACACTCCAACCGGGGCTTGCCCTCCTTATATATTACAATGATATTGGCGATGCGTTGGTCATAAGGCAGTACCCCACTATCCCTACTCTCGAGATACATGTCTTTTAGAAACGGAGCCAGACGGTCTGCATGCAGTTTGTACAGTTCTATAGGGATTCCATTCGGGCCCGAGGCTTTTCCGGAGTGAACCCCCCGGATAGCCATCGCGACCTCGTCATTCGTAATGGCGGAATCCAGAAACTCCCTATGCTCAACTGACAGGACGGGCATTGTAATATCCCGAATGACCTCCGCATTATCTTCCACTGTGTACTGTCCCATCGAAGTATAGACCTCCTCTTAGTATCGGGCAAACTCTTCCACTATAGTCTGTGGATCCGTCGTGACACCCGAGCCCGCAATCTGCAGCTCAGACACCAGACGCGACCCCCAATCTCCCTTCTCAAACCACGCTATCAATTTTCCGGCCTTATCACCGTGTTCGTAAATTCTACTTTGTGTGTTGGCATGTTGCTCCCTCGCCCTATCACGCGCCAGGTGTTTATATTCATCTCTGAGGAGACCGAGGCGGTGTACCGCCCCTGGGTCCCCATCAGTAGAGACCTCCCTTTCCGAGGCTTATAGCTCCGCCTCAATCATTTCGATCTTCGCCCTACTCTTCTTTTTCTGCCCAGAGATTAGGGAGAGCGCCTCCCCCCTGACATCAGTTTTATAGGCCTCCCAAAGGGAGTAGCCAGAGTCGACTGTCCCCGCATTCTCTCGGAAGTAGCATCTGTAACACGTACTAACTCCTTTTTGGTAGCAGGGTCTCTCAAACGCCAAGCGCTAACTGGGGCTTACCTAGCCACATCACCTTGTCCTATTTTCAGTTGAAGCCAAATTGGCGAATGATCAGACACTCCTCTAGCCAGATGACTCACTTCCTGAACAAACATCTGCTGGTGATGAGTGCATGGGTGATGGTCTTTCTACAGTCGGGGGGGATCCACTTTAAGGTTTTTCGTGGGGTCTGGATGCAGTTGAAACTAGCGGAGGAGATAGCGTTGATTTGGCGGTTCATGGAGAGGGAGGAGTCGAGGATTATGCCAAGGTTCCAAGCGTGGTCTGTAGGTGTGGGTGGGGCCCAGAGGGCAGGAGGCCACCAGGAGTTGTCCCAAGCGGAGAGGCAGGGTCCAAAGATGAGAACCGAGGTCTTCTCGGAGTTGAGTTTAAGACAGCTGTCCTTCATCCAGGTTGCCACGTTTCTCATTCCTTCAGGAAACTGAGTCTGGTGTCTTCTGGGCTCTTGGTGAGGGAGAGGATGAGCTGGGTGTCGTCAGCATAGGATATGATGCTGAGCCCGTGCTGTCTGACGATGGCGGCGATGGGGGTTATGTAGATGTTGAAAAGTGTAGGGCTTAGTGAAGATCCTTGGGGAACTCTGGAGATAATGTTTGTGGGGTTGGAGAGGAAGGGGGGGAGCCTGACCCTCTGGGTTCTGCCGGAGAGGAAGGATCAGATCCAGTTGAGGGCGTCCCCCTGTATTCCCACGTTGTGGAGCCTGGTGGCTAGTGTGCGATGCGAGACGGTGTCAAACGCTGCGGAGATGTCCAGGCGGATGAGGGCTGCGGTGGGGCCCTGGTCGACTAGCATACGGATGTCGTCAGTGGCGGCGAGTAGGGCGGTATCGATGCTGTGGTTGCTGCAGAAGCCGGATTGGGAGGGGTCCAGGATGCAGTTTTCTTCGATGAAGGTGGTCAGTTGGGCGTTCACGAGCCTTTTGTGACTTTGGCTGCAAAAGGGAGGAGGGAGATAGGCCGGTAGTTGTTTAGGTCAGTAGGGTCGGCCGTTGGTTTCTTGAGGAGGGGCTTCACCTCCACGCGTTTCCAGTGGATGGGGCAGGTGCCGGAAGCAAGGGAGGAGTTGATCACGCGGGCAAGTTTGAGAGCGATGGCAGTGGAGGCTCTGTGGAAGATGTGCGGGGGGCACGGGTCTATAGGGGCTCCTGAGTAAGTTTTCTTCATGGTGGAGGAGATGAGTTAGACGGAAGCGGGGTCCCAGGTGGTGATGGTAGGCGTGTCAGCGGTTGTGGGTGGAGGGCTGTTGGCATCTGTTGGCCCGCTGAAATTGTCGTAAAGGGTCATGATCTTCAGGTGGAAGTAGGAGCTGAGTTTGTTGCAGAGTTCTTGGGAGGGTGTGATGTTGGTGGCTTCACATGAGGGTTTAGTGAACTGCTGGATGACGTTGAAAAGTTCCCTTGTGTTGGATGCGTTGGTCCTGACTTAGGTTCTTTTGGTGTCCTTTATCATCTGGTGGTAGTTCTTTATGGCGATCTTGTGGTTGTTGTGAGCTTCCGTGGTCTTCTGGTTCCACCAGGTTTTTTCAAGGCGTCTGCAGGTGCGTCTGGCTTCTAGGAGTTCGGTGGTGAACCAGGCAGCCTTGGAAGGGCTTTGTTTGGCGGTTTGCTGGAGAAGTGCCAGCTTGCCGGTGCAGCTGGCGACCCAGAGGTGGAATTCCCTGGCTGCGGCATTGTTATCCTCCTAGTCCTCGGGATCAGCGTTATGCAAAAAATAAGGCCACCTCCTGATCTATCCAAACCACGAATGCTGTGATAGCCAAGGGTTAAGGAAGGATCAGGTGAGGGCAATGAAGCCCGCGGGGAAGGAAGGGAACTGCGGGGAGGGAGATCTGAAACGACAAACAATAAAGATCGTTGAACCAGTTCTTTCTCTGTACTATAAAAGATATATCCACGAGACATAAACCACCAATCTACCCCCTCACACACTCTACCTGGAAAGAAAATGAAAGACGCTGTAATGTAGAAGATAAAGACTCTTCACCCACATCAAGGCCTGGGAAGACTGAGGACAGCGCTATTTCCCACCTGTAACACCCAAGGCATAACAACCCTTACCCACTGTCCTAGTATGTGACTAATGAATATGATATATGTCTATAAGGTTTGTACATACCCCCCTTTGCTAATTTCTATAACTGAGTAAGGGAGATCATGGAGTAACAACGATGTTCGTCTAATTAACAATAAGAAACTTAATCCAGAATGGGTTACGTCACCCAGTATAATAATGGGAATTGTACAGTAACTTTTGCCAACAATGCACGAGTTGCCTTTGGGGCTTCTCCAATACGCCTCCTATACCTGGTATGTATAGCCTTAGTAGTATCAAGGGACTGGAAGGTACGAATGATGCTGTAGGACCGAAAACGGTGTTCCTTAGCCAGGGCAGCAAGACGCCAACTCCGTTGAAGCAGGACCAACTACCAGCCTGGTAATTAATTTACGAGGTATGTAGCGATTTCGTCCTCCGCATGAGCCTTTGCCTCAGGCTCCCCAACGGAGGGCAAACGTAGCAAACAAAGATCTTGCCTATAAGAATATGAACAAAACAAGAGTCGTCCTCCGCATGAGTCTTCCAGGACTCGCCAACGGAGGACCAAGCGTGAAAAGAATACCGGCAGGATTGCCGATCATAAAGGAAATCCAAAATATCCAAGTAGAAAGACCATAAGCATTCTCAATCCAAGAACAAGGAATCCTCAGAACGGAGTCAGCCGAATTCCGTCGTCGGTTGATAGCATGACCGAATATCCGACACAGAGAACAGGAAGTGAATCCCATATGTAACCTCCCCTCGGCCCAATACCGCTAAGATTTCTGGGATATGTAGTTTCCACGAATGCACCACCCAAGATGATCCCAACATTATCAGCAGATAACGCGCTCTTCTGGGGAACATAACAGGCATTGATGTCGGTGGTGGCCTTGGAGGGGATGTGGAGGAGGGTGGAGATAAGAAGTTCCTCGGTGACTTTACTCCAGTTCCGTCCAGGCGGGCGCGTGGCTGGTTTGGGTGCGATGCTGGACTTGAAAGTGAATTGGACGCAGTGGTGGTCTGTCCAGGAGGGCCGAGTGGTGTGGGTGAAACGGATGTTTGACCCTTCCGCGAAGATGGGGTCGAGGGTATGTCGAGCTCTGTGGGTGGGGGTGCTCACAAGCTGTTTCAGTCCCAGGTTGGTGAGGGTTCTCGAGGAGAGTGTCGGAATCAGGGTCCTGGCAGTTTTTGAGCTGTAAGTTCAGATCCCAGAGCAGGATGTAGTCAGTGGAGGTGATGGCGTGGGATGTGGCGAGTTCGGTGTTGGTGGTATTGGGCTGGGCGAGGGGTCTGGTGGTCTGTAGATGAGTGTGCCCTGTAGCGTCGTCCTGGGGTTGGTTTGGATCTGGAAGTGGAGGTGTTCTATGTTGGGAAGGGGGCTGCTCTAGCTGGAGGAGAAGAGTCGAAGGGCGGTTTTGTGTGCGATGGCGAGTCCTCCCCCTGGGCGGTTTGGGCGGTCTCTTCTCTGGAGCTTGTAGCCGTCTGGGATAGCTGTGGCGATGTCGGGTCCGGAGGTGGCGTTGGTCCAGGTCTCAGTGAAGAAGGCGCCGTCGGGCGCAAGTGTGTCGAGCATGTCCCAGATCTCTATGGCGTGCCGGTGAAGGGAGCGCACGTTGAGGAGGATGCAGTTAATCGTGTTGAAGGGTTTTGTTGCTGGCGGTCTTTTGGTGGTTATAGGCGTAGCATCTACGGTGAAGGAGCTCCGGCAGTGTATGCACGAGAATGGTCCTTGTGTGTTGCCGGGCGAGGCTCGTACGTAGTCTGCGGGGTGACTGGGCTTGAGTGCGAGGTGGCAGGCGGCGGTGTACCGGTGGAGGCCTGGGGAACCAAGGTTCCTGGCGTTGGTCGCGGTCGGGTCGCGGGTGGGCGCAGCCGGGCTTGCCTTAGGTGCGCCAGCGGCGCAACCGGGCACCGATCACCGTTATGAAGGGGAAGGAGGCGGGCTCGAGGAGGAGGCAGGAGAGTGTCTGGTAGGGGGCGGGACTAAGGAGGAGAGGAGCGTCGGTGCGCTGAATTCAGGAGGCACTAAGGCGCTGAGAGGAACGGACAAGGCAGCGACCTGTGAAAGGAGATAAAAACAGTACACAGAGCCAAGAAATCACACATAGCGCTAGTCAGACGGCACGATATCCAAGTGCTCAAAACCTGTGGCAGAGTCGGGCGCGAGGCTCAAACTCTGCTGCTGGGGCTGCTTTCGTCGGTAAACTACTGGCGGAGCTGCCGGGAATAGGGCTGCCTGGACCGAGGTCAGGTCAACACAAGCGCCCCCCTGCAGTGGTCGCCGTTATGAAGGGGAGGGAGGCGGGCTCGAGGAGGAGGCGGGAGAATGTCTGGGAGGGAGCGGGGCTAAGGAGGTTGAGGAGCGTCGGAGCACTGAAGGCGGGAGGTGCTAAGGCGCTGAGAGGAGCGGATGAGGCAGAGACATGTAAAAGAAGTGAAAAACAGTACACAGAGGCAAAAAATCACACACAGCGCTAGTCAGAAGGCGCGATATCTAAGTGCTCAATAACCTGTGGCAGAGTCGGGCGCGAGGCTCGAACTCTGCTGCTGAGCCTGCTGTTGGTGGTAAACTACTGGCGGAACTGCCGGGGAGAGTGCTGCCTGGACCGAGGTCAGGTCAACACCTTCAATGTTTCAATGCTGGTCGTTTTGGTGGCTTAAATTGTCAAATGTTGCCAGCTGTTTTTTTGGCTTTATATCTGGACCTTGCCTTGTTCCTCTTTTAAATGTTGCATTTTGCCACAAATTTTGCTGTGTCATCTCTGGGCTTATCAATATATTACACTGTCACCTACATGGGTTTCATGCGAGTTTATCTCCAGGATTTTACGACGTTTATAATAAGGGGGAGTGCGTGGGATGGTTTGGTCACGGTGACGGTATTCTGCACTTTGCGCAAGCATTGCATATTCTCTTTATTTTTTTATCATACCGGGTGAAATCTGAGCGACTTACTTAAGAAATGGGGCCTCTAAACCACAGCCTACCAACCATACAACACACTGACTACCTTGGACGCACAGTATCAGACCACGACGCACACGTTGTGACCCTGCGATGGCGGCCACCCCATCCCCCGGTCCCCACATGGCGACTCCCCCAGGAATGCCTCACTGACCAAACCTTTTGCCACACGTATGGGGACTTCATTAGCGCGCACTTCCAACGCAACGCGGGCACTGCTTCCTCTAGAGGCATAGAATGGGACGCATACAAGGTAACTGCGTGCGGACACTCCATCCAACAGATAGTGGGGGTAAGAAGAACACTAGAAAGGGCATTGAGCGAAGCGGAACTGACCCTGGCAGGATTATCCAAAGATTTGGACCAAGGCAGGGCCTCCCCGGAACGAATAGGGGCGGCAAAGTTGACCTATGCGGAAACGCTCCGGGACTTACGGAAATATAACTTCCGTAAATACGTGACCCGCATGCACAGGGAGGGTAATAGGGTGGGGGCCCTCCTAGCATGAATGGCCAAACGGGACACAACTCCGCAGTCCATAATGGAGCTGATGGACGAAACAGGTCGACTCCACTGCACTCAAGCTGGCATCCTTAACACATTTCACACCTACTACACAGAAATATACCGTAACCCAGCGCCGGCGCCACACGACGCACTACAACAATTCCTAGGTATTCATAGACTTCCCGCTATATCCCCAGAAGACCAAAGAGACTTAGACAGCCAAATCACAGCAACAGAGATTAAGCATGCCATAGGGTCCCTCCCCCGAAATTAATCACCGGGGATGGATGGACTCCCGCTGGAATATTATAGCAAATTCAAGGCCCAGATAGTGCCCCATCTTGCACTCACATACGAGGAGGCCAGGTCCACAGGGATTCTACCCGCATCGTTCCGGGAATCCATTATGGTAACGTTTTTGAAACCACATAGAGACCCCACACACCCTTCCTCATACAGACCCATTACACTCCTAAACGCGGACTGTAAAATCATGGGAAAAATATTAGCTGACCGCTACAGTCCACTCGTGCCCACATTGATCCACCCTGATCAATGCGGGTTTGTGCCTCGGGCGCAACACCTCACACAATTTGAGGAGGCTCTTCCACATCCAGGACAGTGCGTGTGAGAGGTACCCCCGAGCAGCATGCCTACTATTCGATCTCGAGAAGGCGTTTGACACACTGTTATGGTCACACCTGTTCACGGTCCTCCAATCACTGAATTTTGGCCCGACCCTGCTAGCATACACACGGCTCCTATACAAGGGACTCACCTCTAGGGTGCGAATCGGTAAACTAATCTCAGATCCCTTCCCGATCGAAAGAGGCACCAGGCAGGGGTGCCCGCTCTCTCCCCTCCTGTTTGCACTAGCGGTCGAACCATGGCCATGCGACTACGAAGGGAGGGTGAAGACTGGGGGATACCGATACGGAGACAACGCACTGTGTCTCCCTGTATGCAGACGACCTGTTAATCTACGTCCGCGATGTGACAGGAGATCTCACCCCATCTGGGACACCCTACAAGCCTTTTGCTCTATCTCAGGACTCAAGGTCAATTGGGAAAAGTCGACCGTTTACCCGCTCAGCCCCCATTTGGCGCCGCATTCAGTGACGCTAGGCACACAATCGCTCCATTGGAATGGAGCGGCCCCCCGATACCTGGGAGTATGACTGTATCAATCCCCGGCGGACTTGTACGAGGGAAACCACCGCAAGGCGCTGTCTGGATTACGATCGTCAGTGGCCGTCTGGAAGACTCTGCCCCTAGCACCCATCGGCCGGGTAGGACTGGCGAAGATGATAATGGTGCCCAGACTACTCTATCATTTCGCCAACTTACCGGTGATCCCGCCCAGATCCTTTTTCCGGGAACTGGATACTCTACTAACGACGCTCATATGGGGCGACGGCCGGCATAGAGTAGCGCTCAGTAAACTACAGTTACCCACCACAGTGGGCGGCCTAGGTGCCCCATCCTTCGAATCATGCTTTCTGGCGGTGCAACTACATTGGCTGTCCCACTGGACGGCAGAACGCCATGTCATGGAAACTATAACGGATACCGGCAAGATACCTCTCCTGGTCAGCAGACGCATGCTTCTGCCGGGCACCAAACCGTCCCGCACCCACCCACTCCAAGTATCTATAGCACGCAAGTGCATGATGCGCATTCATCGACTCTCCAAAGATGCACCGCTCTACTCCCCACTATTGCCGCTAGTGGGTCTCCCCCAGGGGAACACCACTTCACCACCTGGAGTTTACAAACCTGGACTGATCATGGCGTAATGGAGGTGGCGGAGTTGTTTGAAGATGGACAACTGCGTACTTATGGCCAGATGGTGGAATGGTATGACCTCCCGAGAGGCCAATTCCTCACGCATAGACAACTACTGGAGAACACATGACCGCTCTGGGACTTGCGGGACGGGGAACCTCCCACACACCCAGTACTACATACAATACTTCGTATGGGCTCTGGCAGACATCTAATAACATGGCACTATAAAGCCATCAGGGAACTAGTAAACGTTTCCCTAGACACCCTACGACAGACCTGGGAGGACGATGTGGGCAGGGTGTTCCACGACGCGGAATGGAAACGCGCCCTGGAATACACCAAAAAAGTATCCAGAAACGCGAGATTTAAAAATATACAATTTAACATCCTCCACCGGGCCTACCTCACGCCAGATAAGCTTCAACGATACTACCCGGACACCCCATTTCTATGCCCGCGTTGTGGCCTACCTGCAGCACAATTCAAACACATATTCTGGGATTGCCCCTCCCTGGGCCAATACTGGACCGGGATACACCAGACTCTTTGCACGTTAGTCAACCTACCACAAAAAGACACCTGGGAAGTATACGCGCTAGTGACCTACAACAGAAAGAAATCAGAGAAGCTGCAATGGAAGTTCGCCTCCTTTGCACTCTTACTGGCAAAAAGGGCTATTGCCATGCACTGGAGAGCCCCCTCGGGCCCCCTGGAAGCAACCTGGATAGGAGCGTTGCACAAATGGGGGGCGGCAGAAGAGGAGCTTCTACGGGAAGAGGAAGTGAAGGGAATGCGAAAGAACCCCATCTCTCTAGAATGGGCCCAGCTGCTCATACAATTTAAACACGAAACAACCCCAGAAGTCATACCGGATCCGTCTCCCCCCCACACCCAGACCTCCCCGCGGCACCCCTCGCAATTACCAGACCCCTGAGCCCCCTACTTGCGAAGCGGGGAGGATCGGCCGAGGGTCTCCCCCGCGGCTTGATTGCCCTGACCCCAGAGGATAGCCCCCCCATCCTTGGCGCCCATCGTGCGCCGCGCTTATTGACCCGGACCAATGAGCCACACACGTCCAACACTGCATGTTACACTAGGAAAAGATTCCCCCACGGTTACATGATTTCCCTTTCATTACAGACCGGTAGTTCTGAGATCGGTGCACATTTTTCCTCACTAGTATTCATCACGAGATTACAGGTTAAAGACAGTACACACGGGAACGACACCCACACACGCCTCTACTGACACACGATTACGCAAACATGGAGTCAGGGGCCCCCGTATAACACACCCAAACCTTCATTTTACATGCTAATGGACCCACTGGTTCCGGCCAAGTCAGGCGAGGTTACTGCTACTTGACACCAGAAGACCACTACATGTACTTCTATTCTTTGTTATGATACCCTCTAATGTGTGTAAAAATGTGTAATAACCTTGTGCCTTACCCCCTGTGAGGGACGTGATATGAGAAATCTCAATAAAAAGATTTAAATTAAAAAAAGGGAGGAGGGAGATAGGCGGGTAGTTGTTTAGGTCAGTAGGGTCGGCCGTTGGTTTCTTGAGGAGGGGCTTCACCTCCACGAGTTTCCAGTGGATGGGGCAGGTGCCGGAAGCAAGGGAGGAGTTGATCACGCGGGCAAGTTTGAGAGCGATGGCAGTGGAGGCTCTGTGGAAGATGTGCGGGGGGCACGGGTCTATAGGGGCTCCTGAGTAAGTTTTCTTCATGGTGGAGGAGATGAGTTAGACGGAAGCGGGGTCCCAGGTGGTGATGGTAGGCGTGTCAGCGGTTGTGGGTGGAGGGCTGTTGGCATCTGTTGGCCCGCTGAAATTGTCGTAAAGGGTCATGATCTTCAGGTGGAAGTAGGAGCTGAGTTTGTTGCAGAGTTCTTGGGAGGGTGTGATGTCGGTGGTTTCACATGAGGGTTTAGTGAACTGCTGGATGACGTTGAAAAGTTCCCTTGTGTTGGATGCGTTGGTCTTGACTTAGGTTCTTTTGGTGTCCTTTATCATCTGGTGGTAGTTCTTTATGGTGATCTTGTGGTTGTTGTGAGCTTCCGTGGTCTTCTGGTTCCACCAGGTTTTTTCGAGGCGTCTGCAGGTGCGTCTGGCTTCTAGGAGTTCGGTGGTGAACCAGGCAGCCTTGGAAGGGCTTTGTTTGGCGGTCTGTGGGAGAAGTGCCAGCTTGTCGGTGCAGCTGGCGACCCAGAGGTGGAATTCCCTGGCTGCGGCATTGGTGTCGGTGGTGGCCTTGGAGGGGATGTGGAGGAGGGTGGAGATAAGAAGTTCCTCGGTGACTTTACTCCATTTCCGTCCACGCGGGCGCGTGGCTTGTTTGGGTGCGATGCTGGACTTGAAAGTGAAATGGACGCAGTGATGGTCTGTCCAGGAGGGCCGGGGGGTGTGGGTGAAACGGATGTTTGACCCTTCCGCGAAGATGGGGTCGAGGGTATGTCCTGCTCTGTGGGTGGGGATGCTCACAAGCTGTTTCAGTCCCATGTTGGCGAGGTTCTCGAGTAGAGCGTTGGAGTCAGGGTCCTGGCAGTTTTCGAGCTGTAAGTTCAGATCCCAGAGCAGGAGGTAGTCAGTGGAGGTGATGGCGTGGAATGTGGCGAGTTCAGTGTTGGTGGTATTGGGCTGGGCGTGGGGTCCTGATGGTCTGTAGATGAGTGTGCCCCGTAGCGTCGTCCTGGGGTTGGTTTGGATCTGGAAGTGGAGGTGTTCTATTTTGGGAAGGGGGCTGCTCTAGCTGGAGGTGGAGAATCGAAGGGCAGTTTTGTGTGCGATGGCAAATCCTCCCCCTGGGCGGTTTGGGCGGTCTCTTCTCTGGAGCTTGTAGCCGTCTGGGATAGCTGTGGCGATGTCGGGTCCGGAGGTTGCGTTGGTCTAGGTCTCAGTGAAGAAGGCGCCGTCGGGCGCAAGTGTGTCGAGCATGCCCCAGATCTCTATGGCGTGCCGGCGAAGGGAGCGCACTTTGAGGAGGATGCAGTTAATTGTGTTGGAGGGTTTTGTTGCTGGCGGTCCTTTGGTGGCTATAGGCGTAGCGTCTACGGTGAATGATCTCCGGCAGTGTATGCATGAGAATGGCCCTTGTGTGTTGCCAGGCGAGGCTCGTACGTAGTCTGCAGGGTGACTGGGCTTGAGTGCGAGGTAGCTGGCGGCGGTGTACCAGTGGAGGCCTGTAGAACCAAGGTTCCTGGCGCTGGTCGCGGTCGGGTCGTGGGTGGGCGCAGCCGGGCTTGCCTTAGGCGCGCTAGCGGTGCGACCGGGTACCGGTCACCGTTATGAAGGGGAAGGAGGCGGGCTCGAGGAGGAGGCGGGAGAGTGTCTGGTAGGGGGCGGGACTAAGGAGGAGAGGAGCGTCGGAGCGCTGAATTCAGGAGGCGCTAAGGCGCTGAGAGGAACGGACGAGGCAGAGACCTGTGAAAGAAGAAAAAAACAGTACACAGAGCCAAAAAATCACACACAGCGCTAGTCAGACGGCACGATATCCTTGTGCTCAAAACCTGTGGCAGAGTCGGGCGCGAGGCTCGAACTCTGCTGCTGGTGCTGCTTTCGTGGGTAAACTACTGGCGGAGCTGCCGGGGAGAGTGCTTCCTGGACCGAGGTCAGGTCAACACCTTCAATGTTTCAATGCTGGTCGTTTTGGTGGCTTAAATTGTCAAATGTTGCCAGCTGTTTTTTTGGCTTTATATCTGGACCTTGCTTTGTTCCTCTTTTAAATGTTGCATTTTGCCACAAATTTTGCCATCTCTGGGCCTATCAATATATTACATTGTCACCTACATGGGTTTCATGCGAGTTTATCTCCAGGATTTTACGACGTTTATAATAAGGGGGAGGGCGTGGGATGGTTTGGTCACGGTGACGGTATTCTGCACTTTGCGCAAGCATTGCATATTGTCTTAATTTTTTTAACATACCGGGTGAAATCTGAGCGACTTACTTAAGAAATGGGGCCTCTAAACCACAGCCGATGCACGACACGAATGAATCGGGTACTAAGTGAAAGGTCCGATTTAAAGGGATCGCTCGCTTGGGCTTGTGACAGTAACCGATTAGAACAAATCGGTTCACAGGGGTGCACTCATAACCCGCAAAGAAAAGACTGTCCAGTGCTGGAGGCAGATCTGCTCAGCACCATATGACTCTGGGCAATAGCTCACTTAATCTCCCTGACGGCCCCCAGCACCTTGAGACCATTACAGGTGATTGATTAGTTCACGCTTTACAAATACAGGGTTTTTACAATAAGTGAGTCAGTCTTAGACATGTTTTTCATTATTGAAACACAGGGACAGGAGGCAATGCTATAGCACCAGTGCTCCACGAGGCATTCCCACCATATTTTGCATATCACCAGAATTCGTAAGGCAAAACCAGAGGAGGATTAAAAATTATATTCAAAGATCAATTGCAGCCATCGTCATTGAAGATTTATGGCTTTCAAACTGTGAGTCACTTCTAATATAATTTAATTCTATACATATCTTTTCCGTACATTTTCCTATTGTATAGGCCCCCACCAACAATGCATTCACAGACATATTCATAAACACCATATCAGACGTAGCCATGAAATATTCAAACTTCTAAATCCTTAGAGAGTTCAACATATTTATTGGTAGATTAAAAAATGCCTCACAAAATAGCATGACAACAGGTATGTCAGCTCATAAACCCCCCCCCCAGCTCATCTCGGTACTTAAATATAATGTAGGACACACTCTTGATGTGGTCTTCAACAACCCAGAGTCAGTCAACATCAAATATATATCCTCATTCTTTGGAAAAACCATCATATCATTCATTTTGCTTATAGATACCAAACGACCTATGAACAAACCCCCAAAACATCCCAATAAAAGGAAAATGGAACAAATTTGACAAGAAAGAACCTAATATCCACTTTACAACTTGCTTAAACATTGAAAAGATAACCACAGTAGAAAGATTATATGCTTGGATGAACAACACTTTCTCTACCCAACAAAAGCTCCAAGGATGAATGACGACATAAAAAAGATAAACAGGAAAACAAGTCCCCTTCAACACCAATGGTGCAAATCAGATAGTGATGAAAGAAATACACCTACAAAGTCGCACAAGGATTTAAAAAGCAGAACGGCCGTCTACTCAGCCCAGATATAAAAACAATATTAACAGGTTATATATGCTACCACACTTGACTTAATGTTCATGCAGTGGGCCTTATACGAGGCTGAAAGGGGAAAAAAGCATGCTTGAGTAAAAAAAAAATCGAGAGTCTCACACTGAAACAGAGATTCACCCACCAGCCTGCTGCCAAAATCTGAGCTAACCACCCCACCCACCCCACATCAGCAGCAGGGTCTAATCAGGGTCACTGGAATTATGTGGTTGTGCCGCTGCAGCATTTTTTTTCATAATTATGGATTTGCAGGATTTGCCACATAATCCATTGTCTGCTGCATAAGCTTTAGATTTAAAAAAAAAAAAATTCTAGCTCAAACTGGTCAAAAGTTAGTAAAAACACAGCATCATGTGTTGCTGTGCAGTGGAAAAACCCTTCACAAAGGTTGACTGATTACCCTTCTGTTACTTATTGCTATATTTGGGTGTTAAACTGGTACTAATGAGGTGCAACCAATGCCCAGACAGTGTTAATAAGTGCAAACATAACAAAATAATTGAAGTAATGCTATCACACGTTCCGCATTACATTGCATATTTTCCTTTTCTTGCTGCACAATATAGTCAACGCCGTTGCATAACTGGCACTCCCCTACTACATAATTGGACCAGGGTGTAAATCAGCTAAAATATTTTCTATTCCCGAAGTTCTCATCTTATTTTACAGAGTAAAATTAAACCAGTGGCATAACATAGGACCCTGCGGTGCGGGGGAGTGGGGTGGGGAGGCGAGCTGCAGCGGGCCCCCTTAGCACAATACTCAGTACTGAGCGCTCCAGATTAAATCCAGAGGGGAGCCCCTCCATGAACCTTGCAGGGGGGCCCCCTCAACTTTCATTACGCCACTGCATCCATCAAAACACCTCGCACAGGAAGTAGCAACCCAAAGCTCTGCAGTTCCAATAGACAATCGTCATGGTAATGAGCCCCTGAGTACCAGCGCCCTGATGTTTCTGGACTACAATCTGCCTGATGTGCAAAGAAAGGCCACGGTGCGTGAGAGGGTGCGAATCGGGAGGTCGGGAAACTTTGATGACCCAATTATCATCTTAGACAATATTGTGAACACGAAGGACAGCAGCAGAGCCTCCTGCGGGGCTCCCATTTTGATGATTCAATGATCCAGAGCATCCCTGTAAACCAGGCTTCTGGAAGTACCTTGATTCACCTGGAGGCTGCACAAGGCTTTATAATCTCTGAAGCAATGAATGCCATTAATAGGGTTTTATCCTCAATTCTCTCGTTCTTGGAGAAGACCCTAATGGGGTCTGATCATATAGAATCACGATTAACCCTGATTCTTCCTGCCCTCATGCCTGCAGATAGGAAATATGATGAAGCTTGGCAGACAGACTTTTCAAGTGTGACCAGAAATGTGATAACCCAAAAGCCAGCTAAGATCTTTGTTGAAGCATCACCGACGGACTTCCCAAGTGTGGCTGGTAATTTGATCGACCAAACGGCAATCTCTACGACTAGACCTGGCAGTATGGCTGAAAGCAGCCCAAAATGTAAAGACATAACCAAGCAGCATGTCCTTTCGATAGTTAAATTAAAAGAGGACCTAAAAGTCAGTACTACTCCTAATGGCCCTATAAATGACCCTAGGAGGCAACGGAGAGAATCCACTGCCACTCTTGTTGTGGAGGAAAGTGATATTGTGCCAAGAGGAACTGCGGTGGGAAGCTCTGGCCAAGTGTCACGTACCCAGAGAGCCCTGCCCACAATTTTTTTACTGATGCCGGCCTTAGCCCCACTGGGTAAATTGGGGGGGGGGGGGGGGGGGGGGGGGGGGGGAAGTAAAACCAAAAGAAAGAAAAGGACGGATCGTGCCTTCCCGGTCTACTTGTTAAAGTGGCTTCTCTCTAATACTAAGGGTTGTAAGATAGTTCAGGTCCCAATCGAGAGTCTGGAAAGCACAGAAACAAAGGAGAGTGTAACTATCCAAGAAACAATTTCTACTTTTCCCTGTGGAGGGGCAAATGATGCAAGTAATGCAATCAACATTACCGTCCTGGAAGCAGACAAGCCAACAGAGAATGATGATGGCCAAGGACCAACCATTATGTTACAAGCAAAAAAGCACCCTGGTCCACTCAATTGGGAAAAGAAATCTAAATGGAGATGTCAGTCTTCAAAAGAAGCTGTTGAGGTGCCCCAAAAGGGTAGGATAATAAGCCCCGGAATCCCAGTGCCCTCAGTTCAAAGCCTGATGGTTGATCCGCTGGGGATGCAAGGCCAGGGCCCAGTCTTAACCCTCTGGCCCAGATTTTTGCAAGGCCAGGAGGAAATTGAAGGAGGTCCAACCGCAGGGAAAAATAATTCCTTGGCAGCCAGAGCCATTAAAGTCAACAGAGAAATTAATGAATGTTGCCTGGAATTTATTGATCTCTTCCCAGATACCAGCTCAAGAAAATTTCTAACTAGAGAAAAACTTCTAGACCTCTTCTTCGCTATTCCAGAACTAAGAGTGGTCCTGTCAAGCGACATGAGGACAGTGAAATTGATTAATTAGCTACCTGGGCTAGGTTTAAGTGGGAATAGTGCCTACTTCTCCAGGGTAAAATTTGCTCTTCCCAGTATTGCTAGATTGGTTTTTAGCCATATAGGTGATTTTCGTATCATGGGGGTGGATGTCTTGCACTGCCCAAGCTTAGATCGAGAAGTCATCTCCCCACCAGGGCAACATTGGCCACAAATTCCCCCCCCTGGCAACTTGCCCCCCTAATTATAAACCATCGGTGAGGGGAGTGAAGAGCGACCAACCGAACATAAATGGTGCAGCTCATGAGAACCTGCGCATCACGGCTTGTAACGTTTCCAGGTCAATTAGGCTCTTAATTCCTGGGAACAAAGAACCCAAGGATGACCACAATGATAGGACAAGGATAGCAGTGGAGCTGGCAACTAAATGTTGAAATTATACTAGATGCGATTCTGAGTGGGTATGGATGAGCCTGCCCTCAGAGTCTGCTACTTTGTGTCCTACCAGGTCATTTAGGGCCAGTCTTACAAACAAGTTTAGCAATGACTATTTGTATGTACTATCATGGAACATAGCAGGCTTGTGTAGCAAAATAAAGGATGAGGACTGGCTGAAGTATGTTACGCTACATGACATGCTGTTTCCAAGAAACATGGGCCCTTGAGGGAATTATTATTAATGGGTTTTAGATTGCAGCAGTCAGGCTACCCAACTTCGGAGTGGCTGGCCCTCGGAAGGGCTTACTGTTTGGGTGTCATGTAAACTGGAATGCAGGGTAGAGTAATTTGGGGCAGCTAAAATGTCCTCTAATGTCCAACAAGTGAAAATCTGGCTAATGGGCACTGAAGGTGGGGTGATTGACATTGTGAATGTTTATATTCCACCTGGGTGGTCCCCAGAGGTACAGGTGAGCTGGAAGAATTTTGTATCGTGAATCGATTATATTAGGAAGGATGAGGCTATTCCCAAGTTAACATGGGAGGACAAAGGAGCAAAGTATATGTAACAGATTACAGCAGATTCTAACACACAACCATCAGATGCTAACAACAACAATGAAGTCATATTAGAAGATGGTAGTTTAGGTATTCCTGAGTCAGCTATGAACAATTTTAAATCCACTACAAGGGAGGTGCATTCTCTGTGCTTCTGATAACTTACCATCTGCACTTTATCAATGGACATACCCCCTCAAATAGCACTGCTAGGGCAACTTTTAATAATGGTATATGTTCATGAATAATTGACTATATCCTAATTAGTCTAGAAGTCTGAGAATGTGTGCCTGATGAGACTGTTGTCAGGAGAGTGATAATGATCCTGTGATACTTTACTTGGAATCATGCCTGAGGCGGGGAGTAGATGTAAAAAGCACAGCGGAGAGGAGTTACAGGCATGTTATTGTCGCATCCAATAGTAGAAAAAGGATAAGGTGGAGCAGGGAGAAATATTCACATGAACTCCCATTGCTAGAGAGTATACGGATCAAGTATGGTTCTGCAATTTAGAACTCCCCTTACTATGACAAAGGGGTAATAGTAGCAGCCTACAATGGTATTGCAAAGGAGCTGAAGGCCTTGTCGTCTAGGCCCATTGGTCCCGCAGCCACCTTGTTGGATGGTAGGAAAGGAGCGCTAGGGTAATCTGGAAATACGAGGAATGTCTTAGAAGGAAGGAAGGAACTGCCCTAGCACAACGCCATTATAGTCCACAAAGCAAATGGTTATTTAGACGGTGTAGGGGTGAATACAAACGCCTTTTGAGAACCAATAAAAATGCTGCATCAATTGACTCTTTCGGAGGGACTGAAGGAGGCTGCACAGGAAAAAAAACTCCAAAACAATCTGCGTATCACGGGAGGAGAAGGGGCCAGTGAACACTATAGAAACTCATGTTGGGTCATCTGTCTGCATTGCTCACGTTAGTAACTTATACAGTGCTAACCCCACAGTCTCCCTATCAGCCCGAGAGAACATCGGCTCTGGGCGCTGCTTAACTGATATTTTAGTACTAGATGTGGTGAGAGCCTTGACTAACGCGAAAAAACAAAGCCCCAGGCCCTGATATGGTACCTATTGACATATATCAGGAAGAGCAGCATCTGTGGGCCAGCATTCTTACTAGAATGTTTAATTTGGCACTTGCTTGTAATGCTGTACCCCCATCATGGCGTTCAGCTATTATTGTGCCAATCCACAAGAAAGGTGATCGATCTAGCCCAACCTATTACCGTCCGATCTCACTCCTGGATGGTGCAGGGAAAATTCTTGGGAAAGTTCTGCTTAACTGCTCTATGGGTGGGTTGATGCTTACAACATTTTGACTGAAGTGCAAGCTGGACTTAGGCCTGGCATCGGGACCATAGACCAGGCTCGCCTGTTCTATATGATCTCCTACAAGTTTACGGTGGTGAGGAAGTCATTGCTGTATTTAATAATTGAGGACCTGAAAGCAGTTTTTGAATTAGTCATCAGAGAGAAGCTGAGGAGATCTTTGGTAGACCTGGGAGTTGACCCCCAGTTAGTAACGGCCATACAGGCCTTACACAGTAGTAACACAGCTAAAGTATGGTATGGTCCGGGTGGGAAGTGTACCGTACCATTCCCGGTCAAAAAAGATGTCCGGCAAGGGCATGTGCTGGCTCCCTAGCTATTTAGCCTTTTTAGGTCGAGCCTAGAGCCAGCGCACATGCGCTGCACTGTGAGACTTATTGCAGAGGAGTAGGGAATAGAAACCCCGCCCACTCTCCGCCCATATTTGCCATTGGCTTGTGTCATTGTCCGTCCTAAATGCTGGCTACTGATTCATCAACAGGCTTGTTAGTGCCTCCTTAGTTCCGCCTCCTCTTAATTTGTCACCTCTCATGGTGACTTGCCCCTTTACTTTGGTTGTTACACGGTATGTTTTATTTAGACTGTGAGCACTATTTTCTTTAATGAGTTTCTCCTGCTGCAGGCATGACATGTTTTGCTACATTCTTTACTTCCCTCCTCAATCCCGTTGTCATGCCTTCTTCCCCCATGCCCTCCCTCCTGTCGTCCATGCCTTCCCTCCTGTCGTCCATGCCTTCTCCACCCCGCCCGCCCTCCTGTTGTCCATGCCTTTTTCCTGTTCCGTTGTCCGTGCCTTCTCACCCTCCCACCATCCCTTTCCTCCCGTTGTCCCTGCCTTCCCCAAAGCCCGCCCTCCCTCCCTCCTGTTGTTCGTGCCTTCTCCCACGCACGCCCTCCCTCCCGTTGTCTGTGATGGCAAGGTTCCCCTCTTGATCACATCTTTTTTTCACGCGGTTCTTGGCATCTCAGTAGGTCTCTTTTATTAGTACGGAATGTGATTCTGCAACTTTTTTCATTTCTTTACTGTTACTTCAATTGTAGCTTTTAGCATTTTCTTGGACTTTTCTTACTTTTAAAAAAAAGTTGAACCAGCCAGATTCTCATACATTACATTGTGCGAGGGCGGATTTTTCTGTGCTGGTTTTGGTCGCTTGGTAGATTAATCAATTCACTCTTTGGATCTTTTTGCCCCAGATTTACAGGTTCAATCTTTCTCAGGCCCACTCTGCCTTTCATCCTTATTAGGTTGATAACATGAGTATCACTGCGTTGTGTGGCAATAACAATTATTTGTTAACAGTCCCCCAAAAGACTCCATTATGAATTAACGAGTTCTGCGCTTTTATGTCAACAAAAAGAGTAAATGACAGCCACTTTTAGCTACGAATATTCGCACATATCGATGGCCGGGGCTCAAATCCAGGTACAATGTTACAGCAGGTTAGAGCAGGGTGCAACAGAAGTCGTGACGCAACGCAATACGGATATCCGGGCCTGGTGTATCGAAGATTTTTCCATTTAATGTCAATGATGGGAAAAGCTTTGCTACATAAAGACTCAGTGCTGTACTGCAAAATGTATTTTGGTGAGCTCACTGGCAGACTTGCACGCACAAAGCCATACAGCTTTCAACACTTCGAGGGGCTATTAAGCGCTATATGAATGCTATTTCAGTATGGTTGCCAGCGAGTGTGGCAACTTGAGTCTGTTACTTTGAGGCGAGGAGGCCCACTCCACCTTTTTTCGGTCAGAGAGAGGCCCCTTCGAGGTGTGCCTCGTACCATTGCCAAACTTGCACACTGACCAGTTTCAAATGGTTTCTACTGCAGAAATTTGCAGCGTCTTGTTTTTTATATACATTGGCCTTTATATGCCCTCCCCTCACTAGGCAAGGTTGTGGATCGGATCCATTTCCAAGGCAACACGGAAGTCAACAAGATTGATCATGAAGCTGTCAGCCTTCAGACCACCATGGGACAAAGACCTGGGATCTGTGTCCACCCAGAGTTGTTCACACAAGCAAGCATGAGACGGGGTACTTTAAGCATGGTCTGTTATTAGACTGGTTTGGTATTATATAAAGTGGTAGAGCCACAATACCGCTATGCTCCCATCTTTGGCAGTGGTTGTGATTTTACACTGAACCTTTAACAGAATGTGCTGTTTTTGGTCAGAGAGGTAACAGACAGTATTTGTTGACGTGTGCAAAGAAACTACCCACACATACTTCCAACACAACCAAAACAATACAACACAACCACAACAAAAAGCATTTTTGCAACTCATTGTCCTTTGTAAATGCTGCCATCTGATTCGGTTACAGGCGTGTTAGTCCCTCCTTAGTAGCTCCTTGTCTTCATTTGTAACCTCCCATGAGGACTGGCCCTTTTACTTCTGTTGTTACACGGTAAGTCTTTTTAAGTCTCGCCTAAGCCATCGCTTTAGCGATGCTTTGGTAAGATATTTAGTTGGGCTTTCAAAAGTGCTCCCAAAGTCTGCAGGCGGATCGGGTACAGTGCATGTGTGCCGGGCACCTGCACCATTTGTCCGCCTGCAGCCTTTGGGAGGACTTTAGCGGTCGCTTTGATGTTCTCAGTGAGCCGCGTGGCCATTGAGAACATCAAAGCGGCCACGAAAGTGCTCACCTTTTGCCATCCGATGCCCATCTCCTGTACCTTTCTTTTCTCCAACATTTGCCACGTCTGCTTCCTCGTCTCCCACACATTTGCCTCCCTTTACTCCTGTTTCCTTAGCTCCTCATTTCTCTCGCCTATTCCCACATCTTTCTTTTCTTTCTACCCTCTCGCCCCCACTTCTCTTCGTGCTCATCTTTTCCCCACACATTTCTCTCACTTAATTCATCACTCATTCTCTTTGTTTCTGTTTACTGACTCAATCCAATCGCTTTACCTTTTCTTCTCGACTCCGCCCACACCTCTTTGCATACACATTTCCCACCTTCCTTGTTAGTTCACTCCCGTTCTACGCGCACTTTCCCTCTATCCACTTCTCCGCTCGCCCCAGTTTTTACCAGACACTCTCGCCTGCGCCCTACACCCCGCGCCCCCTCTCCCCCCTCCTCCCCCAGTTTTTCTATGGCCTCTATCATTCCCTCTTCTCCTGATTTTCTTCTCGTAGACAACTGTCTGCCGTTCTCCTTTCGCGTGCGCTCCTTTCTTCCCTCCCTCCCATGTCCCCCAGAGGAACTCCCAAGGTGACGCTCGGCCACGCTCACCTCACTGCGGACCATTAAGTGCTGTATTTGTTCTGGTCTCTGAACAGGGGCTGGAACGTGCCGCTACCTCTGGCAGCTCCCACTGGGGTTGCATTATCACGCACTGACGCCCAGCCATTTGTTACCACTTCCTTATGAAGAGGGGCTTCTGGGTTTAGGCGGGGACGGAGGAAGGACGCTAGTCAGCTATTATTAGGAAGACCACCTATAGAAACCAATACAGCATACCGCAGGCTCTTTTATTGAAACACACTGTTAGTCTGGGAGCCTGCACGTGACTTTATTAATCCTTTAATATTTATATATTTATTTTTGGTTTGATAGCTGGTATCTGTTCACGCGTTCCCTCAAATTCATTAATTATTTTATATTGTCACGTTCCCTCCAAGTTCATGTTTGACTGACATTGTGTTAATACATTTGTCCTCATAGCATCATTATTGACTATGTGTTTAATTTGACCCTAGTAGGAGGTCTAAGCGGCAGCACCCCTGCTCTCAGTGGCACTAGCTGTTGCTTATTTCTCTATGCACTGGAAATTGGTAGCCTGCAGGCACCAAGCTCTCTCGTGGAGAGAGATGGCGTATTCCGGATTAGGATTCCGCCAGCAGGCGCCTTCTTCGAGGAGCACTAATTGCCTTTGGTGGCCATTTCCCATTTTATTCCAGTGACTGCGCTTTGGGGACGCGTATGTGATGACAGGCCTAACCAGCGCGCACCAGAGATAAACGCAACAACGCGCACATGGGTGAAGGGCTCCAGGCCCCCTGACCCCCTCAACCTCCAATCCTGGCTCACTGCGGTTCTGCATTTAGAGAGCTCTCAGGTTTTCTCAGTTCCATAAGCGAGTAGCTCACCCAGGCCAGTGTTTTTTTTCCTTTTCATTCTGGGATTTGTAGTCCAATGCTATCACTTTTAAACAGGAATAACTACAAACCCCACAATCCAAGGAAAAAAAACATGGACTGGATGAACTGCTCATGTGTTTAACTGGTACTCAATATTCAATTCAATATTCAATTAGTTTATTTGTTACGGAACTCCAACGGAGGTCCACAAAAATACACCAATACAGTAAAAAAAGACATACTTTAAAACAAATACAATTCTAATAAATATCCAAGAATGTTTTAAAAAATTGAAATATTCTATAACAAGTCATTTCATTTGGAGGGGACAACACGAAAGATCGAGCCTCCTGAGCAGAAAAAATATTACATTTAATGAATAAAGGTCTCAAAAACAATTCGCCTTGCCCTTCGAAGTTCTGGGCACACAAATAACACATGATTAAGATCCTGTATTTGGGAACAACAAAGTTCACAGATTCTCTCCTCTCTAGGAGTGTTTTCCCAAATGCCCGTTACTTCTCTCAGGGGCAACAAGTTAGTTCTTAAGAGTAGTATTAGCCTTCTAATTCCGTGTGGGATATTCCATGAGAGATAGGGCTGGGGTCTGCTCCCCATCGCACTCGCACAGATCACCCCGTTACGGGCTTTAGGGTGACTTAAAGCCATATCTCTTGCCGTACTAATCGTGCTTATTGACTTCTTTAGAAATAACTTCAATACAGGCTTTGGCATGGGTAAATCACAGTTTAAATTAAGCCCAAATAAATGGTTTGCATTAGCAAATGATCTAAAAAAAGCAGATTTATCTTTTAATTTTGCAAAAATTTCCAACTTCAGGGCGGCCCTTAGGGTGCCCTCATTCCCCCACCTCAGAACCGCTGCCAAGGACAAAATATAAGAAGAAACTAAATGGAATTTGTAAGACATGGGGTTACCAAATCTCCAGGGGGGTAGCACGGCACCAAGCGGGCAGGCCAAACTTCGAAGGACATGTGAAGCACTCACGCAGTACACACAGACGACACACCAGGCACACCACAAAAGAGGCAGGACACCAGTTTGAGTTGGAAAATTAGTAAGTAGTTTAGTATATCTCCAACCTGCAAGGCAAAAATGCATCAACAGTGGTATCACAACACGGCGCCAACTGGCACCAGAGCCAAGTGTATCCGGGGGGATTATTTACATGGGAAGTAAGGGCTGAGTCCGTAAGTCCATAGCTGCAATAAAGAAGGTGATTACATTTGTCATTAAACCTGGGGTCACTATGGCGGGGCCAACTCAGGCTCTCATCCTTAGCAGTATAACTCCAACCCGACCCCTGTAAAGGAAAACTTCATGGCATCACAGCAAATCCCAACAGACAGGAACACGCCTGTAATAAATCAGCAATGCTTGCTTATTAACATGGGATATAACCAGGGGCCTGGAATGACACGTCAGGCCAGCACAGGGGCAGGACACCTGCAGTAAAAAGGGCACATCAACATTAGATATCGGTCTCATCACCTTAGGCCAGGAGATGACCATCTCATCAGGGTAGTAGGCACCTTGTATGCAATAGAACCATAGGCATACACATTACGCTGTGACATTAGGCATTTAACCATAAGCATATCAACACTGGCGCATTATTCCTGAGCAATACCCTGGGCATCCAACACATTGCGCACCTCACCAGTGCGTACATTAGGCTCACTTAGGCAGGTAAATAACATCCGCAGGGGCCCACAACCTTATTTGTATAACAGCCTGGAGTCAGCGTAGGATCACCTAACAGGCGTGAGACATCAATATACATTGGCATCAGTAACGGTAGTAACTGGTCACAACCAATCAAACATTTCCTATAACCTGGTCGCTGTGCAGGAATAAGCATTTCATTAGGGCAACCATATGCACCCCTATTCTTCTAGGCTACCTTAGTCATTTCCTTCACCAGGCTTCCGTAATAACTGGGGACCTCAGGGGCAACCCATACAGCAGGGACCTATATCTTCAATGGGAGGGATGATGCTCTCCACCCCAAAATATTCACTGAGGACAATCCCGAGTTATCTGGTGGGGCAGTTAGGCGCAGGAAAGTCAGGGCAGTTCAACACTCCTGGAGCCCAAGTTGCAGATGCCCTCTGCCAGACGGGGCACCTGATAAGGTAAAACAGTCGCCGGGGGCGGGCACCGGCAATGTACCCTGTTGCCCCCCCTCCACCAACTTAAGACAGGCCCCACTCACCCGGAATTTCTGCGAGTGTGGGGGCTCCTCCGCTGCAGCTCCGGATGTCCTGGTATGGGGCTCTCCCGATTTCTGGGAGCCCCGCAACACCTTCTGCCAACTTCACCCCGGCCCTTCTGCCTCACGGGGGCCCGGGGTTTCAAAACGGCCTCTAGGACCCCCCTGGGCCTTAGTGCTTCTCCCGCAGGCCTGAGGGGACTTCCATGCTGGACTGGGGGGGGGTTTGGGGCAGGCACCGATCACGTGCCTCGATGCCCCTCCTCTCTCTCGCAGCGGCATCCTCACTCTGGGCGGGGCACTCACTGGCAGTGTGGGCGCCTGGCGTCTTGCTTTACCCGGGCCCTTCTTCCTCAGAGGGGCCCGGGGTTTCCAAACGGCATCGGCGAGGCCACCGGGGACGAGCGCGGTGACTTGGCCCGCGCGGGGGAAGCCTGCCTGACCTTCCTCCCTCCTCCCACCGGTCGCTTCTTCTGTGCCGGCGGGGCTGGCGCCGGCAGTGTGCCCCGGCCCCGCCTCTTCCACCGGCCCCTCACTCCGGGGCCCAGACCGGCAGGGTGGGCTCCCGCTCCGGTCGCTCACAATCGGGGCTCCCCCTCAACCACGGGGGCCCCGCACCGGTACTTCACCCGGGTTCCCCTCCCTCATGGGGACCCAGGGCTTCGCGTCGGCTCCTCTTCTCTGGCTGCCGTCCGGCAGCCAATCCCTGCGCGGCCTTCCAGGGGCACGGTCGCGCAGGCCAATCCATGCGCGGCGTTGGCGGGGGCGGGCCGACGACGCGGCCGGGCGCCCCGTCACGTGATGGGGGACCTGACGGCTTCAAGCCTAGCGCGGCCCTCTCTTCACTTCGGCAGCCCTCTCCTGGCACCGGGTGCCGCCGCAACGGTATCCACAACGGTGGGTGGTCCCTCCAAGGCGGCGCCGGGCCGCAGCGGTGATTTTCACCAATTTACAACTGGCGCAAGGCAGCGCCAACACTCCTCGGGCTGCGGCGGTGATATCGGCGGCAATAAGGGGTAGGCTCCATTTTAATTAATTATTTATATGGCGCTATTCTCCTCAGCAAACAGCGCTATTCCTCTCAGAAAGAGGGCGCTTTTCACGGAGCACAGCTCCTCCCTCGGCCCACACAGTTCTCAGGGCCAGCAGCACTTTGGGGGCCACACCAATCACAGGGCACAGTGCTTTAGCATGCCACCATCCCTCGGGGGCACAATCCTCCACAGGCAGCTCCACAGGCAGGAACTGTCTTTGGACTCACAGCGCTTAGGGGGCAATACTGCAGTTTATGCCAGTCAGCAGCCCACAGCACTTCACAGTAGGCTCCTCAGAGCCCAGCGCTCCCAAAGGGGCTACAGCTTCAGCAGGGGGGGGCAGACAGTCCCACAACAGCTCCTCAGGGGCACACTCCTCACCTCCTGGGCGCTTCTTCACACAGTACTGGCGTGGTACCCGGTCCAAATAGCATCAGCGACCTGGATAGGGGCCCTCCCTTGTCAGGGGCCCAGGGGGACAGCAGAGGGGGGGGTTTAGGGGTGCAGGGCCCAGCTCACAGGCCCATGTGGCGGTAGCACCTCGCAGCAGGTCCCCTCTCTTTCTTGTCCCAGCTCTGACTGACTCTCTGGTGGCACATCCCCCTTACTTATACCCTCCTCCCAGGCAGTGCCTGAACCTTCTAGAATGTTGGTAAAGCTGGCCTAAACTGGCTCAAGGGGAGGGGTTGAGCACCCTGGGTGCCAGGCTTTCCCTACAAAAGCTAGGGGTAGCTGGGTAATAATCACTAGACCGCTGACCTATGGCAGTCCAGTGGCAAAACCCATGGCCATGGCATCCATTTTAAACACAGTACATTTTAGTCAGGTGCATTTCTAAAATGGGGGGAAATTTACAAGTGCTCACACCATTACATGACTTTTCATTTTAACACAGGGCAACTCCTTCCACACATGGCCTATACCGGTTTATTACCATGGGGGAGACATCCTAGACAAGGGGGTCAAAAGCAAAAAATTTTTGGGGAAAAAGGCCAAGTCCAACAGAATTCCAGACGAAGAACATGTGGGACAGCCAAGGAATTTAAATTACAAATTTGACGGAAAAACCGGCCTTCAGCCTTATCGAAAGAGAGCCAGTAATTCCTATCCAAAACTTCTGCAGCATAAGTTAATGTCGGGGGGATTTTAACCTTAAATACTGACAGAACATGATTAAAATGACGTCTCCCGCAGGTCTTATAAAATCTATTTAGAGCTCCGGCCTGGGAGGCAGCCTTGCCAACGCACCTTTTGATGTGCTCTGAGTCACGCCCATTTTTTGAGAAAACCTTCCCCAGATACAGATACGTATTGACCAATTCAAGAACTTCGTGCCCCAACAGCCACTTATACCCTTTCTTTATTGGAAAACCTTTCTTGCGAAAGACTAAAATTTTGCTTTTAGCTATATTGATTTTCAAACAATGGTTCTCCGCATATTTAGTTAAAACATCCAGACGACGCTGCAAACCAATGGGAGTTAAATCAAAGATTGCAACGTCATCTGCATATAGTAGGGAGCCAATGGACATTGTACCAATTTTAGGGGCATCCCCCTTCACTGAATTTAATTTCTCGGGGAGGTCAAAAATATAAAGAGATAACAAAAGGGGGGCCAACAGGCAACCCTGCTTGAGACCGTTATGTGTATTAATCCTGCAGGAAAGCCCCTGCGAGCCACCCATCATCACTTGACACCAAGTGTCTGTGTGTAATTCAATTATAAGGCCCAAAAGATGGTATGGCATACCAAGAAGAGAGAGCTTTCTCCACAGCGTCTGACGATCCACTTTGTCAAACGCTGTGGAGAAATCAATAAAAGCTGTATAGACTGACATATTTTTTGAGAAAGCATATTTCTCCACAATGGTCTGGATGACCGCGATATTATCCAGCGTTCCGTGGTTCTTTCGAAAACCAGCCTGTTCTGGCGGTAAGATGTTCAGGTCATGGGCCCATTGCTGCACATGCTGAAGTATGCTTTTTGCGAATAATTTGCCCGCAGCATCCAGCAGCGTGAACTGTCTAAAACTAGTAGGTGACCTTTTTGAGCCCTTTTTATACAGCGGGAATATAATGCTCCCCTTCCAAGATGAGGGAATACTAATCGATTGAAAGCAGTAGTTGAATAGTGGCACCAAGAGGGCTCCCCATGCAGCTGGATCCTTTTTAATTAGCATAATTGGTATACAATCCGGTCCCTGAGCACCGGAGGTTCTAGCGTTCTTTATATAACCCATCACTTCAACCCTTGACGGGGGACCATACTCAACACAGACAGCCTCCTCTATTACAGGCATCTGAAAAGGGACTGAGCTGTTAGATTTATATAGTAATGAAATGTAGTCCACCCACTCCCTTTCTGGGATCGGAATGGGGAGTGCCCTCTGTCTAGAATCACAATACTCTGCGATCAGGTGCCAATACTTTTTTGTATCTTTAGCTCTCGCTGCTTCTCTCAACTCTATCCATTTTGCATCCATCTCATCTCTCTTTGCTCTTAATTTATACCGGCCTCTGACTCGCTTTAGGCGATTAATTTCCCGTTGCACACATAAAGAAAATTGTTTATATTGCTTTCGAACTAAATTGTTAATTTCGTAATTTAAAGCCTTCAGGATAGAGGGATCCTGATTTATTCTACGTCGGCCAGAGGGTACTGAGCTTAAATTTTTTATCTCCCTCATTTGTGCCTCAAAGAATTGCATAGTATTTGCGGAGAGGCAACCATACTGTTCTGGAAGACTTTTTTTCAATATCGCGCCTACCTCAACTATATTTTTATGTGTCCAAAATGAACGACCATTAGATTTATTAAAAACAATCGAGCCCTGGCACAAGTGCCCTTGATTCAGTGCGGATAGGTTAAAGGTCGAAGTCAGGCATATTACACTCTGATCACTCCATACTGATGGAATAACCTCTAGATTTTCACAAGCCCCAAACATTTGATACGAAATAGCTACGTAGTCCAATAGGCTTTGTGTACGGGAAGACTGAAAGGTAAATTGGGCTGTTTTATCAACTGGTATCCTCCCATTTAGAATAACCAAGTCTGTACTTCTAATGCTATCGAGCAGGAGGAATCCCCGCTTGTCCGTTTTTATTTTATCCGGTAAAAACGACTCGGGAATGTGCCAAATTTCTTCCTTATCTGGGTTAGCATATAATACCTGTGACGAATTAGATATTTTTGCATTTAGATCTCCCACTAATATCACTAGAGGGCATTCTTCCATGGTGGCTATCTCATTGATATATAAAAAAAGTGAACTCAACAGATGGTCATAATTTTTCCCTGGGGGGATATAGAGATTTGCCACCAGGAAGAAGGAAGGCCTATCAGACTGTCCCAGGCATGCCAACTTCAGGCAAATACAGAGATTAGATGGATGAGAAAAAACTTTCTGATTCCAATTAATACTGTTCTTAAGCAAAATGGCAATCCCCCCCACTAGCATGTCCCCTTTCAGAGTGCTTAGCGTAACGAGAGTAAAAAACCGATTACAATCGAGATCTTTGCACGCCCAAGTCTCTTGTAGGCATATAATCAGAGGGTTTAAAGATTTTAAATAATTCAATTTTTCTTCATCGTGCCCCAGACCAGCCATGTTCCAGGACAGAAGTAGCCCCCCTGGCTACCTCAGAGGAGCACTTCTTTCTACCTCTGGATGGTTGGTATTCAGGGTTTTTGTAACCCAACTCCACTGGGCTAAGTCCTCTTCTTTACTAGGGGGATGACATGCAACTACAGAATCAGGCACCAAGTTTATTGAACGGCCCTTTTTAGTTAATGAAACCATCATATTTTTAGCCATAGGGGACTCGAAGTCGGGGCCAATGGCGTTCAACACCACGGGATTACCCGGCCTCAGATCTTGAGGGCGTGGGAATGTACTACACCTAGTAGAATAATCCTCAAAATTTGCTACAGAAGTTATATCTAACCCTCGTTTTAAAAATTGCTCGCTGTTCTGTATGGCTAAGTTGGCCACTAACAGGGAACAAAAGGTGACTCTAGAAAAGGAAACATTCTTGTGCTGGATAATATTCACATTTAAAATATCTCTGCTGTCTAACAACTGCAATGCCTCTATTTCAGAAAAGATTTTAAGAAGGAGTCCTCTATTTATCGGAACAAATTCGGACTCAAATAGCCAGATGAAATCCACTATGGGCGATGAAGCGGTCTGCACCGTATTGACTTTCTTTACTGCATTTCTTTGTGGAATCCATAGAGGCACCTTATCGCCATTATTAACCACCTGTTCCTTCGCGTTGGCCTCGATCTGTGTGAGAGACCCCACCTCTAGTTTACCATCTAGTTCAACCCCCCGAACTGGGGACCATATTTGGAATGTAGGGTCTCCACCTCCCAATATATTTCTCCTCCCCCTCACTAAGCAGAAGAGAATGAGGTACTAAAGGAGACTGCAGCGGAAACCTTGATGATGCCGCTACTGCTCCAGTAGCCCCAACTCTCCCATTAGGAGACAGAAGTACTGCAACTGGGTTCCTGGGTGCACCTTCTCCAGTGAATAGTTGACAACCACCCTCCTCCGTTGCAGTCTGAGCAGCACTCTGGCTATCTGGGATCTGTGGGAAGTGTAACTTTGACCTTTTTCTTTTAGGTAATCGTCTTCTCCTTTTTTGTTTCTTATTCCTGTTTTCTCCTTTGCAGTTTATTAAGAGCCCACCCCTCTTTACTACTTTCGTTCCCAAGTCCACCAGGAGGTTTGGAGGTTGGGCCTGAGGGGCAAATGGATTTTGGACCTCACCCTCTATCACTCCTACGCCTTTTTGCCCAGCATGACACTCAATATTCTCTGCTTCCTTAATGGCTTCGCCGGCCCCCCTTTTCCCCTTGATAAATAAAGGGTAAAGTTTTAGTGGGACGTGTCCCAGGAGAGTTCCCACTGCAGCTTCCTCGAAGAGTAAGCTTAAACCTAGCTCTTCATTTTCAAGGTTGCAGGAAGCTTCAATTGTGGACAGTGGGAAGAGAGGTGTACATGCTTGAATAGACACGTCTCTGTATTCTACGCAGGGTGCAGATGAAGGGGGACTAACATCGATTTGTTCGTCCAATCGTGTAGGTATAATGGTGGGGGGAATAATGGTGCCTAATTTATTTACTTTTTGTATTTCAAACAGCATTACGGAGATCATTTCCAGCATATGATCTGAACTGAAAACAGATTTCTCCAACAAAGACAAAATAGAACTTAAAAGTCTTTCAATGCATACAAAGAATTCCGAAGGCACTCCATCCCTCTCGTTGCTCAACTTTGGTTGTGAACAAGGCAAAAATACATCATGAACATCATGAGCATCATAGACGGACTCCACAAAGTTAGCATTCAGGGGACTTGTACTACAATATAATAGGGGCATTGAGAGGCGCCTGGGGGGGGAGTTTACGGTGCAAATGTTCTTCTCCATCGGACTGCTCATTGGATACCCGCTCTTCATAGAGTTCTTCGCAGGGTGTATGTTAATGGCTCCCCACCCCCTTATTTGAACATCAGTGTCAATGTCTGGGAGTGTAAAGTCTTCCCTTAAGTTGGGTTCTCCACTAAATGAAGCCTTTTCCACAATTGCAACAATATCCTTCCCGGCATCCTCCCTAGTTCCTTCAACGTCCCCAAACACACCCTCTACACTGGGTCCCTTGCCGATGTTCCCCTCCATAGTGGCAACATATGTACCCTCGATCTTACTGAATGATTTTTGTCTGCTCAATGAAGAGGATTCCTGATTCTGTTGGTTAAGAGGATGATCCGAACCCATGACTGCATGCAGATCAGCGTCCGAAGCGACAGGTATACCAACAGCAGGAAACTCCATTTATGATGGATTTGAAGGGGTGTATGGGCTATGTTGTGACTGTTGAAACCATTGGATTGGATCGTTATCACAAGGGCCAGGAACCAAGTTTGTACTTGAAGATATATCTAATAAAGAGCTAATTGGTTCATCTTCCGTGCCTGATCTTATCTGGCCCCTTACCCCTTCTTGGGACATTTTCAAACTCCCTGTGGAACCATAGAGGTTTCCCTGAGCTTCCCCTGTAGACGGGGGGGGCGTTGTTACTAAGGCAAACTTGGAATGCATGCTATCTTGTCCCAACATTGCCTCTGCAGGAACGGTCAGGGGAGCTTTCCGAAAGAAACCCGTGATAGTTGATTGAGATTGAGATTTATAGCAAAGATGTTGTAAATTTTTTGTTCCACTATATGATCGCCTCAATTTCCTTACACAGCTAGGAGATGAGGTAAGTACGCGACCAGAGTGTAATTTTTTAGAAGTCATCTTGCGCATAGGGTAGAGACTTACGCCGCTGAAATGCTCTTGAAATGTACAGTACAGTTCGTGCTTTACCTGGGGATGCAAAGGTTACTTGCTGGGCGTAACTGGTGCCTGGTGCCTAACCGGCAGTAAGGCTGAGGCTTTAGCTTAGGGTAAGACCACGGTGTTCTAGATTCCGTCCCCTGCAGCTCTACACTCGATGGATCGGGAGGCTTGAGACAGGAACTCCGCTCTCCTGGCAAGGACCGCTATAGCCCCCTCGCAGCCTCCTGCAAATCCCACGACTCCACGCTGCAGCCTCTGTGTGCAGCCTCTGTATAATAGTCCTGCTACGATTCACGGGATCCGCGGCGTGCCGAAACACTGCAGCAGGGCAACTCCTACGCCACTCCTGCTGTGATCCTAGACTTTCGCTACAGCTGCAGCACTGTAGCGCCTGGTGCGGCTTGCGGTTTCTCGCGTTCGCAGTTCCGCGGTTCGCCTGGGCTCCCACTACCACCACCGCTTCACCGCCGCTTCAATCAGACTTTGTTTGTGATCCTCCTTAGAGAAGCCCAATTATCCTTGTGCCTCTAAAGTCAGGAGGGTTATTAGCAGATAGTCATACCCCAGAACTTTGTATAGAAATGCAGTACTTAGGCTCGAATGTCTCGAGACCAGAATATCTCTTGTCGTGCTGTTAAATCACACCAAAGCAGAAGCGGAATATCGTTATCATCTCGATAGAATTGATGGCATTCAAGAGGAGACCTCCTGTTACAAGAACATAACGCTTCTGATTAGATTCGAAAAGTTAAAAAATGCTAACATGGGCCACCATAGCATACAAGTACCAGCACCCACTGCAAAGAGTAAGTAATATAGATATGAAAGCTAATCCCCGCGAGGAGAGCACCTCCAGGCGCAGTCTTCCACTCTCCAAGGGAAAGCCCAATACCTGTCAGCGGCACTGGGTAATGCAGCGAGGCGTCCAAGCACGTTTTCCAGGTGTGGGCAAAATAGCACAGCAAACGCCGGCAGTCAACGCGTGCACCAAACAAAGCGCTGCCGGTAACGTGAACACCTCGTAAAAGGTCAAAGGCTTTGAGCTACGAGCTCCCAGGAATATGCGAGGAAATATGAGACTCCGAGTCTATCTTCAAAAGCACCGAGTAATTAACTGGGAAATATGAGTGCTCTGGCTCACCCAGATCTGTTTGATTTTTTGCATTCTGTTTAGGGTGAACTCATGTTTCCATGTCACTGAGGCAGAGTTACCAACTGGCTCCATGTTATGACGTCATATATACAATTCAGGCCTTATCACTTACACATCATTGTTATCCAGTGTGTATCAGTAAAATTGGTTCAGATGTAAGTTAACCAGGCTTACAACTCCTGCATAGCTTAGGTTGTCAAATGAAAGCCCGAGGCTGGGAACATGTTGTCCTGATGACATGGGCCCACATGGCAACTGAACCAGGAACCATTTTTAAAGTAATCCTTTTTTATGTTATCAAGCAAGTTAGTCCTTTGAACAGAGCCCAAACTATAACTGCTACTCTCATGTCCTCATATCATGCTAAATAGTTCACAAGAAACAGATGGTAACAGAAGAAAGAGCGAGAATATGAAAATAAAAAACTGCTATGATTTAAAATCACACACAGTGGCGGCTTGCATCTACAGGGAGGGGGGTGGGCGCAGGGGCGCGCAAACAAAATTAAACCACAACCACACACACAACCACACACAACCACCCACAACCACACACCCAACCACACACACCCAACCACACACAACCACACACACACAACCACACCCACACACAACCAACCACACACACAACCACAGACACACACAACCACACACAACCACAAACACACACAACCACACCCAGCCACACACACAACCAAAAGCACACACACAACCAAAAGCACACACACAAGCACGCACACAACCACACACACAACCACACACACACAACCACACACACAAACACAACACACACAACCACACTCAACCACACACACACACAACCACACACACACAACCCCACACACACACAACCACACACCCACACATACAACCACACACCCAACCACGCACACACAACTACACCGTCAGCGCACACTTTCACCAGACACAGACACACAGACACCATCAGTCATCAGTGCACGCTTTCACCGGGCACAAACACCACCAGCCATCAGTGCACGCTTTTACCGGGCACAAACACCACCAGCCGTCAGTGCACACTTCCACCAGGCACACACCAACAGACGTCAGTGCACGCTTTCACCGGGCACACACACACCACCAGCCGTCAGTGCATGCTTTCACCAGGCACACACACACCACCAGCCGTCAGTGCACACTTCCACCAGGCACACACCCACAGACGTCAGTGCACGCTTTCACCAGGCACACACACACCAACAGACGTCAGTGCACACTTTCACCAGGTACACACACACCACCAGCCATCAGTGCACGCTTTCACCAGGCACACACACACACCACCAGCCATCAGTGCACGCTTTCACCAGGCACACACCACCAGCCATCAGAGCACGCTTTCACTGGGCACAAACACCACCAGCCATCAGTGCACGCTTTTACCGGGCACAAACACCACCAGCCATCAGTGCACACTTCCACCAGGCACACACCAACAGACATCAGTGCACGCTTTCACCGGGCACACACACACCACTAGCCGTCAGTGCATGCTTTCACCAGGCACACACACACCACCAGCCGTCAGTGCACACTTCCACCAGGCACACACCAACAGACGTCAGTGCACGCTTTCACCAGGCCCACACCCACCAACAGACGTCAGTGCACACTTTCACCAGGTACACACACACCACCAGCCATCAGTGCATGCTTTCACCAGGCACACACACACCACCAGCCATCAGTGCACGCTTTCACAAGGCACACACCACCAGTCATCAGAGCTCGCTTTCACCAGGCACACACACCACCAGCCGTCAGTGCACGCTTCCACCAGGCACACACACCACCAGCCATCAGTGCCCAATTTCTACAGGCACACACACCACCAACCATCAGTGCACACATCAATTGTCAACGCATCCACAATTAACTATTGTAGCAATCGCAGCATGGCGCACTTTATTTTTAAAAATATTCATCTAAAGCGCAGCATGCCACCATTGCTACAAAAATAAATACACATTTTGTTTGGCCTAATATTTATAGACTTTTGTTGCAATTGGTGTTGCAATATTTAGCAATGCCAATAGCTCAAACTTAATTAATGCGAGACCTATTGTATTGCAAATGCTTGTTTGGTCTGTAAGCACTATATTCTTTAAATACTTTCTCCTACTGCAGGCACGACATGCTTCCCTGCAACATTCAGCACGCCATGCGTGCTTTCACTTTTTGAGCATCCCAGGAAAATGGCGGCCGCTTCTTTGAATAGGTCTCGTATTTACAAGAGTTTGAGCTATTGGCATTGTACATGACAATGCCTTAATTATCAACACATATAAATAAAAGGCATTGTCATTTACAATGCCAATAGCTTAAACTCTTGCAAATGCGAGACCTATAGCATTGCAAATGCTTGTTTCTAGGGCTCGCCCCTAGCGATGCAGTGTGCAGCACTGCTCGTGCAGGTGAAAGCCCTTTTGTGGAGGGTTCCAAAACAGACCCTGGAATCGCACGCGCTTGTGCGTGTTCGATTCCTTTTGGTCCACGGTATTGGCGTTTGCGGTCGTTTTTTTAAGAAAAACAGCACGCAATAGGCTAAAGGCGGTCGCGTTGCTCCGCCCATGGCTTATTGGTGTCTGTTACCCGCAGTTCGACATCTGTTTTCAATTATCCTGCCCAGACACGGGCGCGATAATTGAAAACAGATCGCTCGCTGTGGTGCGCCCGCACCAAGCGCTTCAATGTGTAAACCCATAACAGACGATAGACTCAGGATGTTGAAGCACTGCTCAGAATGGGTGTAATAGGGGAAACCGGTTGTACATCTAACATGTTAAAGAAGTAACCTCTACTTGCAGTAAGATCACTAGATGCCCTCCATGCTCTTGCTGTCAGGGCAAATGTTAAAGTGGGTACTTTTCAGTGGCTTCATCTTGGTGTGCACCATTTTGCTTGTCTTTTAATTTTCTGTCTATTGGATTTCGGTCACTAACAGAAAATTATTTCTAGGATAACGTGAGACAGAGGCTTGTGCAATAGTGAGTTGTACTTATATTTAAAAAACTAAACCCGATCACAAATCTGCTAAACTTGTAAGTTGGCGGTTTAACGAAATCGTGGGCACTCAACCAAGGACCACTTAATATTTGTTTTTTGCACAATTCCAAGGCTTTTTTTTTACCCAGTGCCCTGATGACATGTTTTTGCTGGAGAGTTCGAGCCTTACACACTCAACTGAATCCTTTACTACCTAGACGACTTGCTCTTTGCCTTTTTGGACCTGTGCCAGAGCTAGAATTTCGAATAGTAAAATGTTATGACAATCTTTTTTTTCCCGTCACCATCACTTGACACACTTTATGGTGGCATGTAAGTGATCAGTAGACAAACTATCATTTCATTGTTTTAGTTGGCAGACTAAATTGTCTGGGAGTGAAGGCGAGCAGATTTGTTCCAGACTTCAAAACCTATAAGCCAGATGAGGATTGGAAGTAAGCAAGCAATGTGCAGCCTGGGGCCTGTGCAGCCTCAATGCTGCACCATTGGCCTCTCGACCCGACAGACTAGCTTCCACTGTTGTGCTCACCTACACCCGGCCTGCAGCCTGGGGCCACGACATGTATCCACAGATTTACTGTCGAGCTAATATTTTGGTGCTGGTGTTGTGAGTGGTGAAAGCGGTTGTTGCTCTTTATGCAGTTGTGCACCGCTGTTGGGCAATTTCTATCTTAATACAAGTTACTCTGGTCATATTTTAACTGGCATCACACCATTTTTGTATTGTTTCATTTGTTTACACAGAAACTGAAAATACGAATTCAATCAGGTTGCTTTCACCCCCAGTCTTATTTACCAGCTATGTAACGATTAAAAAAATACTCCTGAAAGCATACACTGGCTATTGAAGCTTAAAAAAAAGTGTAAATGCCCTAACAGTTTCAGTCTGTCTTTGCCACATGCCCACAATGATATTATCAGCTAACTTGTTTTCTGGAGGCAGAAGTCTTCTTTGGAAAACATTTAAATATCAAAGACCAACCTAATTCAGTGGTTAAAGTGTCTTCTTCGCAGTGCCTGTAAACCTCAAATATTTTTTTTAAAATTACAGCCCATCGTATTGAACTTTCCTCTGAAATCCATTTAACTTGCTGCATGTTTGCGAAGGTCATTGCATGAAAGTGGTCAGCGTTGTGACAAAATTGAGGGATACACTTGGGTAGGACCCCCTCAAATCAGGGTCTCCAACAAGTTACTAGTGCACAGGCAGTATATTTTTTATTTTACAGAGTTTTATATAGCACGAACTTGACCCGAATTGGGTTTCAGAGCGGTTTACATAGCACCAGTATAGGTTCTGTGCACCCCATATAGGCAATGCACAGCTTGATTTTGCCAGTTGTGCCTTTTGCCACTTCAGGAGACGTTTCAGGCTTCCAGCATGTTTAGGTTTATGTGTGACCACGTGTTCAAATTATTTTCCCTGCCGCTGCCGTCACCAGCTATCTTTTGCTTCTCAGCAATCTCTGCGTGGGCACCGAGCCAAGATGCCGGGTACGGCCCCTTCCTTCCTGCAAGCTGTTCCCGCCTTCACCCCTCTGACTGGAGGGCCGCAACCTTCACATATGTACATTAGCCATGTGCGCTGTGAATTGAAACTTGCTGCCTCAGGAAGAAAGGCTGTTTTTTTTCTTCTTTTCATTACGCGTGGAATCTGACAGGGATGTATGACGTTACTCCGCATACCGTTACAACTACCTACCATTACAACGCGACCATTACAACGCATACCATTACAACGCATAGCGCTTTGGGGTGCTGGATAGTGGTAAGTATAATTTACTATTCTAACTCCAGTCCCCGTGGACCCTAGGGAAGGTGTTGGATAGTAAATTATACCATTCCCTATCCTATAGCGCCCCCCAGCGCAATGCGTTGTAATGGTATGCGTTATAAAAGTCGCGTTGTAATGGTAGTGCGGAGTAACGAATGCGTTGTAACAGGTGCATACCTCTGACAGCCATTCATCCTTGACCTGGGCAGACGCAATGCAAGGAAATTGTATTCAAATGGAATGCGCAATCATAGATTAAACACACAGGCAGCAGCATGCAGACAAGCCGCCCGCTCACTGCTGCGCCGGAAGGCGAGAACTTGCAGGCAAATTGGCGCAGTTTACTCTAGCTGTTGTAAACAAATACATGTTTTCCTCACTAGGGCGATTATTCTACGGTCTGCATCTCATTTGTCTTTTTTATGTATTATTTTAATTGGCTACACAACTGATGGGTCGCAAAACTTATTGCATAGGATATCGTTTAATTTGCTTTTATGGGCCCGCCACTTCGTTTTTGTATTTTTAAACGCTGCAAGTAACCAGTATGTAACGCCGTTTTGTGTGTGAAACTTTTTTTTAAACATGTTCTAAACTGTGATATTTAGTTTCCCTTAGGGCTCAGGTTCTAAAAAAAAAAAAAGTGGGTGGACTCGCCAAGTTAGGCAGAATGGATGTGACATCACAGCGCGTGACATCACGGTACGTGGCATTGCATGTGGCATCACAGAAGTGGCTTCACAACCCATCACATCACAGGAATTAGCATCAAATCTTAAGACCTTGCATATGTTAAGCAGTTCTATCGAGTACATTTGAGCGCATTACAATATTTAGCAAATTAGAATTTGCATTGGGGTTGTGCCGAAATATTGACGCAACCCCAACACAAAATCTGGGCCTCAATTTATATCTATACTAATATAATAAAGAGAGAGCCCAAACTTTTGAGGCAGGTAATCTCAGGAACCACAGCACCAATCACAACACCCAATACAGCGTTGGAAAGGGCAGTTGCAGCAGAAGGACATAGGCTATGCAGACGCCCACCATATACATTTAAAAAGTAAAAGAACCGTGCCAGCAAAGTAGTTCCTTGTGGGCGTGTTTGCGTTGTGCTGTGGGCGTAACAAACGTTGGGGGCATGTGGTACGTTCTGCCCTTCATGCCATGTCTCATATTGTGTGCTGGGGGTGTGTGCTGGGGGGCGTGGGCGTGTACGGGGCGCGGGATTACGGAAAAAAAATGCGAGCGTTGTGCTCAATATTTCATTGTTTTTTCTTCCCAGGTTCTGTACATTCCAGCTCCGGGTGTCCACCCTGCTCCCTTTAAATACCCCTGTACCCCATAATCATAACCCACCCTTACTCCTTAAAATACCCCAACACCCTTAAACACTAACCCATCTTAACCCTATAAATATACCCTGTACCCCAAAACCCAAACCTAGCCCTGAACCCTATAAATACCCCTGCACCTCAAAACCCAAAACCTACCCCTGAACCCTAAAAATAACCCTGTACCCCAAAACCCAAACCTAGCCCTGAACCCTAAAAATACCCCTGTGCCCCAAAACCCAAACCTACCCGTGAACCCTAAAATATCCCTGTACCCCCAAACTCAAACCTAGCCCTGAACCCTTAAAATACCCCTGTACCCCCAAACCCAAACCTACCCCTGAACCCTAAAAATACCCCTGTACCCCAAAACCCAAACCTAGCCCTGAACCATAAAAATAACCCTGTACCCCAAAACCCAAACCTACCCCTGAACCCTAAAATACTCCTGTACCCCAAAACCCAAACCTAGCCCTGAACCCTAAAAATACCCCTGTACCCCAAAACCCAAACCTAGCCCCGAACCCTTAAAATACCCCTTTACCCCAAAACCCAAACCTACCCCTGAACCCTAAAAATACCCCTATACCCCAAAACCCAAACCTAGCCCTGAACCCTAAAAATACCACTTCACCCCAAACCCCATACCTATCCCTAAACCCTAAAACTACCCCTGTACCCCATAACCCAAAACTATATCTGAACCCTTAAAATACCCAAACACCCGAAAACATATACCTCAGTACATATACCCCTATACCCATACTTACCTTATCCAAACATTAAAAAAAACATGCTTTTACCATTCATGCATTTACAACGAATTTAGTTGTAAATGTATGCGTGGTAAAGCATATAAAATGTAATGCCATGCGTTATAATGGCATTGCAGAGTCATGGTACTTTCGTAATGAAAGTATGCAGAGTGATGGTATGCGGAAACAAAGTTGCGGAATAATGGGTGTTTACCCTCCTCCGGTAAGTACATTGGTGGCACGGCGGCCCACATCTCCAGGAACATACTCCTATTTTTTCACCACCGATTTGAAAAATGCACAGGTCTCTCTCATTGATGGCCAGCACCGACATACATTTTTAGACACACCTCCCGCCACAAGTTCTAGAATTGCGAACTTTTGAGCTGGGGAGCTACGTTCAAATCTCGGCATTAGCTCAACATCCTGTGATTCCAGGAAAATCGCTTTGTCTCCCCGTGCCTACCACAAATGAATGTGTTCTTCTGTAATGTAAATTGTGCTCATGCCATGTTGTCGAGTTCGCGCTATATAATAATGCAAGGAAAAATAAAATAGGGAAACTGGAGTTCACACACTACTGAACGCGCACTCTTAAGTGCATCAGCAGTGCACTGTGAATCCTAGCGTTTCACAGGCCTGTCACAGATAAGAAATGCTATCAAAACGAAATCCTACAAAACAATATACTACTGGCCGGCAGCAATTCATACCCGGACAACGTCGGGACGGGCTGCTAATATATATATATATATATTTATATATATATATATATATATAGAGATAGATAGATAGATATATATAAATCAATAGTTCTCGCATGATTAAAGTTTGAGCTATTGGTGTTGCATTATTTAGCAATGCCAATAGCTCAAACTTTAATAACGCGAGACCTATTGCATTGCAAATGCTTGTTTTAATTGATGTAGCTGATTATTTGATGGAAGAACCCATAGATATCCCCTCTCTAACCGGGAAGCAGGTGCCAATATTATTATACGCGGATGACACATTACTGATGACACAAAGAGAAAACGCTGCACATAAGTTTCTAACACTTTGTGTAGTATTGCGACAAGAAGTCGTTGAACATTAATGGTAGCAAAACAAAGAGTATGGTATTGAGGCCCTCTCCCTGTTTAAATCAAAAGCCTTTGGTTGAAGGTATACCCTCTGGAAACTGTTAAGCAGTTTGACTATTTGGGAATCCGATTCTCAGAGAATTTGCGCTGGGGTAGCCAAATTGAGAAGGCTACACTAGTTTTGGGACAATTGGCTGGAGCAGTTTTAAAGTTTAGGCATAAGGCTGGTGGTAGAAGTATCAGTGTTATTTTGCAAATATATAAGTAAAGGGCAGTGGCAACTGCAATGTATGGTGCAGAACTGTGGGGGTTTGTGAACGCCCGCCCACTCCAAGTAGCTGAGAATACCTTCCTCCGAAACCTTGTTGGGGCTTGGTCTTGGCACCCCTCTAGCGGCGTTTTATGCAGAGCTAAATTATACCTGAAATATACATGAAATTAAGAGCCTAGGGATCTGGCTGGACGAGGGTATTAACTTCTTCATTCAAGCCAGGAAAACTGCCGGAATCTGCTACGGTCTTCTACGAACCTCCAGAAAAATCCTCCCTCTACTTCCTACACACTCCCAAAAACTTCTGATTCAGGGCCTTGTGGTGTCCCGTTTGGACTATGGCAATGCCTTATATCTAGGGGCCCCTAACAAGGTGCTGGCAAAACTCCAAACAGTGCAAAATACCGCCGCCCGCCTTCTCACGGGGACACACAACTGCTGCTCAGCCAAACCAGCTCTTAAATCACTACACTGGCTGCCCATCCAGGAAAGGGTGCATTTTAAAGCTCTTTGCACCACCCATAAAATCTTGCACAGAAAGGCCCCACCCATCCTAAACGACCTTATCCTCCCCTACAAAACTAACAGAACCCTTCGTTCTTCACACTCAAACTTGGCATCAGTACCCAGAATCAGGAAGGCCCGCTCTGGAGGCCGACTATTCTCTTACAATGCCTCTAAGCTGTGGAACACATTGCCCCCAGACATCGGGGCTCAGCCCAATCTTCTTTCATTCCGCAAATCACTTAAGACCTGGCTGTTTCCCTGAATCTCCTCTTCCTCAATTCTCTTCTGACTTATTACTAGCGCTGGGACGCTCACGGGCAGCCATGCGCTCTACAAATCTGTAAAATAAATAAATACCTCTATATATCAGAAATTGTTGCCCTCAGGCCAGTTCTCTACTGGGCTAGACTGGTAAGAAATCCTTAGGCAGCACTTGCCGGGGCTATACATGGTCATCACATGTACAATTGTTTTTAAAAGAGCTACAGATGGTGTCCTTGTTAGAAGCACCTTGTAGAATCGGACAAGAGACTGTAGATTTGATTAAAAAAACGGCAATCATGAACACATGCAGATAAAAAATGCCGGGAGTTGAAGCCAGGTTTTACCACAAGGAACTATTACAGTAACATCTATGGCTTCCCATGCTCAGAATATTTGGACGTGCTGTACCCTGAATTGAAGCAAACACTTTACCAAAAATTCTGGTTGGGTAGCCTCCTGACCAGGGATTTTCTCATATGTATACATATCCTCAACGGTAGATAAAACTGCTGTGATTGTAGCTTCGGTGGTCTGGACAATTGAACCCACTTTAATCTGTTTTGCACAAAATATGATTCTGCATGGCGGAGGTGGCCCCTCGCCCACTTTAAATATGATTGGTTTAGAAGTGTTAAACCAGCAACAGCGCTATGTATTAAACCAGATGATATGTATGTGATAGCCTCTATAGCGTCCTATTTATGGGTTACGTGGCCTTGCTTGCTTCAGAGAGTTGCCTAGCACACTAGGCATATGCATAAATAGATAGGCTCAGTGAACCGGAGTGTCTCCCACAATGGAGCAAGCTACTAGCTTTTGCATAAATTGCACAATTCTTTACCGTTTGTATACACTGCACTTCATCTCCTTAAGTGTGTTGGCAGACTGTTTACACCTGGAAAGAAAATAACTCCAAAATGTTCTTATGCATTTTAACTGACAATGACTCATATGTTTTTCTCTCTCTTGGGATGTTGCCTCCGATGGTAATGTGCACTTGCATTGCTTCACTGCACTTGCACTTTATTGCATTAAAAAAAATATTTTTTTTTTTAAAGTTGTATGCCTTTGATAGAAATGTGTACTCTTAGCATCTCACTGTATTTTATTTTAATGTTTTCGATTAATTTGTTAATAGATTGTTGTGTATATACATTTATTTTTTATATCGCATGTTTTTTTTAAATATTGCAAGTCTGTTAGCTGAAACAATAAATAAAATTGGATTGTGAACCAACAGTGAACAGTACCTCACCATAACTTGAAAGCAAACAGCATTCAAAGAAGTCACTGTGACGTTGCCCAGTGCAAATATTTATTGCCAAAGGATTCCAATTTATTGAACTCCCCAACCATAGCATCTGCTGAAAAAGAGCTTTAACCTGAAGTTGAACTAGCAAGCTTTCCGTGTCTGATGACTCGACAAATAAGGCGGATCAGATGGTGCAAGCTAACACTTCATAGAGGAAACACTAGCTACAAGATTGGAAACCATTTTTGGACAAGGATCTTTAATATGTTCCATAAGTGTCTCAAGCAAAACAACAATATCTTCTTCTGATTGCTTCCCTGTAAGAATATATGGGAACAGAGAAGCTTTCTGCTGCGGCTTGTGCAACTGCGTGTTTAGCACCTGTGATAAACTTAAAATCTGTCTGTATCATGTTCGTATACTCCTATGTAAGGCAGCGTTGGTGACTACATATGTAACCCTGAAAGTATCGCCTATTCATAAAATGTAGATGTGGTTTTATATTACCTGAAGCTTCATCTAACACTGAAGATGCTTGCAACCTTTCATGCCTCTATTAGGCTCAGAAGCCACAGGGCTCGAGGTTGTCCCTTGAGCATTTCATTAACTTTGTTTTTACACCTGGCAAGGGAAGCAGGATTTTGTGAGATTAATAAGGCAAGTATTGTGTAATATGAATGATACCTTCTCCACATGGGAACCAAAAGGTTTTTTTGGCATGTTATTTCCCAAGGCACAATGTCCACCAGGATGAAACCAGAATCTCACATTCTGCCACGACTCACCTTAAAACCTTATATAGTTGTTCTTTCCCACTTACAAACTGTGAGTCTTAAAACTAGAGTGGCCAATCCCTAGTTAGCACAATGCAACCATCCCATGCCAATGCAGAGTCTTTTTTGAGGCCGAACCCTTCTTCAACAACTTTGAGGTTAAATCTGCCATCATTTTGCAGAAAACAGGGAAGGCCTCAGGGCTGGGCTGGAATGGACTGGACTGAATCCCAGTGGACCTCTTTTCCTCATAACCATCCTTCTGGGTTCCATACCACACCTGAATTCTTAATGCCATTCTGGCAGGTGCAGCTATCCCCAAGTCATGGAAGGGGACAGAGATTATTTCCATGCACAAAAAAAGGATAAAACTGGAACCACCAAATGACCAGCCAATTAATCTTATCGATTCAAGTAAGAAACTTTGTGTAAAATTATATTGGACCGCTTGCTTTCTTGGATTGGAGAAAGCAAAATCCTGATTCAATTTCAGGCTGGCTTCCGCCCCAAGACCAGTACGGTTGATCAGGTTTTTAGGTTCCAGCTGGTTAGGTGGAAAGAGGTGGTTTTGAGTGGTGGTAGTCTATATGCTGTCTTTGTAGATCTTAAAGCGACATTTGACATGGACTTCAGGGATATAATGGAACCATCACTGAAATGGGGCTTCCTGAACACCTTCTAACCATCATCATACGCCTTCAGCACGATATTTCCGCTCAGGTCTGATGAGACTCCAATGGGGAATCAACTGGTCCACTTGGGGTTGGTAAAGGAGCCCGGCAGGCTATGTACTTACCCCTACATTGTTTCTGTTGTTCATCTATGGATACATAGACTACTTGATGGCTTGTGACAACGACTCTCCGGTTCTTGCGAAGACTAAGATTTCAGCCTTGTTGTCCGCAGTTGATATGCTATCTATATCAAAGGCCCAGAGAGCCTCCTGAGCAAGTTTAGTCTCTTTTGTTTAGACAAAGGCCTTATGATAAATGAGAGTAAAACCAAATTCAAGACCATTCATCCGCACAGAGGGCCTTATTTATGAAGGCCTTGCGCCGCCGGTGCGTCACTTTTTCCCATTTTAAAAGTGACACACCGGCAGCACAAGGCCTTCATAAATAGGGCTCCGAGTCTTTATAGGAACAATATTCCTTGAGGAGAAACGGATAGAGTGTGCATGAATTTGAGTACCTCTGTATTCTTCGGTCTAGTACAAATTCCTGGGTAAATCAAGTTACCAAAAGCTCCCTCACTCTGAAACACAGGGCTGCAGCATTTCTAAAATTTGCAAATAATTCCTCTATCCATCCAGTCTCTCCAATCCTCGAAGCATGGAGGGCCGAAGCCGTTGCTGCAGGCATCTACGATGCAGAATTGTGGGGTCATGTTAACTTAGACACACTGGAATTGGCAGAGAACAACATTTTGAGAATGGTACTTAAAATCCTTCAAAAGCACCACTTTGGTCTTTAAACTTGACTTAGGTCTTCAAACTTGACTTAGGAATCCGGCCCATTGCCCAACTAATTCGACTCAAACCAATCTTGTACTGGTTTTGAGTCAGTTTGACCCCCGAGTTGGCGAATTACAGACAGGGTCTTCAAGGTGCTTTGGAAAGTCCCAGGGTGGGAGAAAGCTCCAGTGGCTGGCATTTGTAAAACAAATGCTACATACTAGGCTTGCAAAAGTACTGAACAGATCCATGTTTGATTTCCCCTTTCGAAATAATAACTCTTAAGGCTGTTGTACTGAGCTTAGGTAGGTCTGAACTACTCCACCGGCCCGGATTAGGGAAACAGACCGAATCTTAACTAGAATTCAAGCCATTCCCCTCTCTAGAGAATTACATAGATGAAATAGACCCCTAAAAGCATTGTACATCAGATTTAGGTTGGTCCCCTTACCTTTAGCAACTGCCACCTCCAAGTGGAAAGCCAACCACAGGGGTTTGAATTCCTGCCCTGCATGTGGAGAGGCTGAGGAAATGACTGAGCATATACTGTCTTTATGTTCAAAATGCCATAAGCAGAGAAGGTGCAGGATAGTTCCACTATGCCGTTTCCTCGTTGTCCGCCACAACATGGTAGCAGTAAGAATTTGTAGAGCTGACACAGCCCCAGTTATAGTTTTCTTAATTGCCACATTTTAAGAGAGCATCTAATCAATTCGGTGTAAACCTTTAATGTTTTTAATTCCACATTGCAGCCTAGCGCATAGGTAAAGGATATTATTTAAATAAATAAAAAAATCTTTATTGATTTTATAACATAAAACAATGAAATTGGCATCATCAGGCAACCAGTACAGGAGAATTTGGCAAGCACAGTAATATTATGAAATGACAGAAGTGCATCATGATCTGTAAAGACATTCGGCAGAGAAAAAAGCATTGAAGATAAGGCAATGAAACATACGTTCCCCCTTGCAACAAGATTTACATATCCAAGGAAGAACATTAAACAGCAAACAACCTCCCATATCAATCAATCAATCAGGGGTTTTATAGAGTGCACTACTCACCCGTGAGGGTCACAAGGCGCTAGAAGGGGGGGGGGGTAGGCTCCGGATCAGTCGAAAAGCCAGGTCTTGAGGTCCTTCCTGAACGTTTGCAGGGTCGGGGAGTGTCTGATGTTCACAGGGAGCTTGTTCCAGGTCTTGGCTGCGATGTAGGAGAAGGCTCTCCCCCTGTTCTGTTTCTGCGTTTGCAGGGGACCTCTGCCAGGACGAGATCGGCGGAGCGGAGGTTCCTCTTGGGTACATGGAAGGATAATCTCTTGTTGAGGTATTTGGGTCCGATGTTGTTGATCGATTTGTAGGCGTGGGTGAGGAGTTTGAAAGTGACCCTCTTCTCGACAGGGAGCCAGTGGAGGTCTTGTAGGTGTTGAGTCATGTGTTCGTGACGGGGGTGCCCCGAGGACGAGTCTGGCTGCGGCATTTTGCATGGTTTGGAGTTTGTGTAGAAGAGTTCTGTTGATTCCGGCGTATTGGGCGTTGCCATAGTCCAGTCTACTGGTTATGAGAGCATGGGTGACGGTGCCCCTGCAGTCGGGGGGATCCATTTGAAGGTCTAACGAAGGATGCACATGCAGTTGAAATTGTTGGACGCGACAGCGTTGATCTGGCGGTTCATGGAGAAGGAGGAGTCAAGGATGATGCAAAGGTTTCATGCGTGGTCTGTAGGGGTGGGTGGGTTCCCGAGGGTGGGGGGACACCAGGTGTTGTCCTAGGCGGAGGTGCAGGGTCTGAGGATGAGGACCACGGTCTTCTCTGAGTTGAGCTTCAAACAGCTGTCTTGCATCCAGGCTGCCACGTTCTTCATTCCCTCCTAGAAGCAGAATCTGATGCCTTCGGGGTACTTTCTGAGTGAGAGGATGAACTGGGTGTCGTCAGTGTAGAATACAATGCTGAGCCCATGCTGTCTGACGATGGCGGCGAGGGAGCCATGTAGATGTTGAAGATCGTGGGGCTGAGCGATGATCCTTGGGGTACTCAGCAGTTGATGTTGGTGGGTTGGGAGAGGAAGGGCGGGAGTCTGAGCCTCTGGGTTCTGCCGGAGAGAAAGGATTGGATCCAGTTAAGGGCGGCTCCTTGTATCCCTGCGTCATGCAGTCTGGCTGCGAGCGTATGGTGACCGCCGGTCTCCTGAAAACGCATTGTGGCGCCAAACAAGGATCAATTGCCGCTGCGTGGCATATAGACCTCTCCCCAGCTTCCTGGCCTCTGTGGACGGCCAGCGGCCTCCGACAGTCTCTATGCAGTGGCCTACGCATAGTTGCCCTCTCGCCCTCCGTGTTCGGGCGTGCACGCGCCAGTCAACCCACCTGGCCGCTATCCAACCCGGACAGCCCAGCGGCGCTGAGAGCTGCCACGGCGCCCTTGTTGTCGGTGGGGTTAACAATGGTTAATGGACTTTGCCACTTCAGGGGGAGGCCTATGATCACCGGCCTGCTATTGGTGCCAGCCCCCGTGGAGCCTGCCCTACCGCGTGCTGTGCTGTGGTGTGCGTGTTTGTGTGGTCCGGGGCGCACCTCGTCCTTGCCCAGGCTGTGACTGCTGGGCCCCATCTCCCTCTGCTCCTTGCCTCCTGATGAGCCACTAAGGCGTCAATGGCAGTGTCTTTTCCTCTCGCCGGCTGCACCCGACTTGGTTAGTGTTTCCTGAGCCCCGCCGCTGCTGCCCGCCCTGGAGTTGCGTCTGCCTGGGCTCGCTGGAACCTCTGGTCCCCCCTGTGCAATGCTGAGCTCAGCGGGGGCTGCCAGCCTCTCCGCTGCTCCCAAGGATGGTCTGCTTCTCTAGCGGGATCTCGGGCCCCACCTGTCTTCCAGTCTCCAGGCCTGTGGGTGCCAGCCGGTGCGCCTGGCCGATGCTCAGCTGTGCTGTTCAGGGCTCCAGAGCTTTTCACGCCAACTACTCCGTTGCGGGCCTGGTCCTCGCTGCCCCCAAGGCCACACCCAGCCCAGGATTTACCGCGTCCCTTGCCACGATCCGCGATGCCAGCTGCTGGTATACCCGTAGGCCACGGAGTGGATCCGGGCGCCAGTCGATTCTCTGGCTGATGCCCTAGGACACTGGTCTGGCCCGGGGCTTCCCCGTTCAGCGCGGTCACTGCCGCACTACTCCCGATGTCCGATCGGCCTACCAGGCCTTTCTCCTCCCTCTCTGGTCTGGCGACCGGCTGCTGCCCCCTCGATCCTAGCTCCACTTGGGACGTCCCTTTGAACTCTTCACCTCTGCCAGGTTAATTGGCTGCTCTCCTGGAGTCCGCATGGGCCCCGTCTCCGCTAGCAGGCCTCATCCGCCATTTTCTCCAAGCCGGCCAGCCACCTCGTAGAATGCTGAGCGGACCACAGTCGAGCCTCCAGCTCCAAATTCCCATTACTAAGTAGCGCTGTCGGGCTGGAGGTGTTCCTTTGATTAGTCTCACACCCTGTGGGGCTGCCTGGTGCAGTTATGGGCAGATTGAGGCGTTCTGGAGCGGGGAAGACAATGCAGAACACGTCTTACCCGCTCGCCATCTTGGCCACGCCCCCTTTTAATTATTTTAATGCACTGTGTCTAGACTTGATTTGAAGTTATTTATTCTGATAGCACATTTTAAGCTTATTGCATTTATGATCTATTACCGAAATAAAGTAAATAAAATAAAATATCTTCTCCACATAGCTGTTTTGCTCTACTTGAGGGGAAGATCCTGCCACTAGCACATTAGGTAAGCTTTTTCTGACAGCGACAAGTTTGTCACGTGATTAGTCTTCATGGACTTGTATTAAGAGAAAACTTGTGTACACCTGTTTTGTGTTTTATGTTTTTAGCTTTTGGCTCCAACTGACCATTTTCAAGCAAGAACCCTGGTCATTTTAAATGGCAGTTATCTTTGATCTTTTGCTGTACTGCATATTATTTTGCAATTAACCATTAGTTTCAGTATAGGCTTTCCAACGTGTTGTGTTTTATTTCAAGTCTCAGATGCTTTTTCATCACTGTGGCAAAATGTGCTTGCTCAATTACAGTTGGATCTTATGGTTCTGATAAGTTTGTCTCTGAAAAATATCCAAACCAATGGCTAAGTGCAGACCAGTCAACAATGCCACATTGGTTCTTTAAGGGTGCAAAAACCTTGATCCAAAAAGTTAATTTATCCTACTAGAAGGAGAATTCCTGGAAACCTTAGGGAAACTAAGTTGGTACTTCTTCAAGCGGCCACTTCTCTTTTAGCCTGCACATACATGAGCCCACCGTTCACCCAGCACAAACATGACAATCCACGCATCTGTCACTCTCACAGCTCACCATGCAATCATTGCGATCCCACTGTACTTAAACCGCTCACCATGCACTCACGCCGTTCACCCTTCTCTTACCCTGCACTCACACAAGCACACCACTCACCCTACATTCACATGACACTCCACTCACCTTTCCTTCTCACCACTTACCCTGCACTCAATCTTAAACAAGCTCATAACTCACCATACATTCATTTTTCACTAGCACCCGAACTCAAATGAGCACATCACTCACTCTGCACTCACTTCTCTCATCCTGCCCTCATATGGGCACATCGCTCACCCTGCACTCATGTAGGCACTCAGACATCTCACCCTGCACTCACAAAGAAACACTGCTCAGCCTGCACTTGCACAGGCACTCTGTTCACCCATCAATCACTCTCCTTACCCTGCCTGCACACAAGCACAATAGTCTGCCGGAACTCACTGGGACACACCACCCACCGTGCACTAACTCCTCTCACCAAGCATTCACCAGTCACTCCTGCAGCTCATTCTTCTCTTTCGCTGCTCACCCGGCACACACACAGGCACACTGGTCCCTCTTTTTCACGTTGTAAGTTGGGACTGACAATCCCAATATGCAAAGTTTTGCTGAATAAATAAACACACGTTTGCCTAAGGAGTCAAGCATTTCTTAACACCGTACTGTGATATTCATTTTTTAAAGTGGATTAGATAATAGTGTTGCTGCATGATTCACACATAAAACCAAATATAAACTCTTTACAGCTATTTCAAGGATGTGCACTTTTTCATTCACATCATACTTGTAACAAGCATTGACAATGCCATATGTTATGACTTCAGAATAGTGTATGGAATAAAACGGGTTACTAAGCTTCACTAAAAAGCAAGACAGGTATAGCAGGGGGAGCAACAGTGCAAGCCTTTGGAATGCAATACAAGCAGATTTGAGTAATTGGAGTGTGAGCAGCAAAGTGTGTGCGAGTATGACACAGTAAAAAAGGATGAAAGATTGCAAGAGATATAATGGGGATTAGTGTGTGAAACAGTATGTGAACAAATGAGTGTGAGAGAATGTCAGTGTATGAGTGCATGTTTGTGTGCGAGTGTTGGTCTCGCAAGTGTGCTGCTGGTCTGGCATACTGGCGATTATTCTTGCCTTACAGATGACGGCACTAATGGCATACGAATGAGGTGTTATCCAAAGCAGAATGCAGCCTCTAGAATACTGTAGATAATTCTTAGCATACGGTGTGCATCCATAGCAACATTATGAATCTGACATTTGAGGTAAGTGTGGTCATAAGAGACGTTGTTCTAGTTGTATGGGGTACAGGATGGGATGGTTCCAATGGCAAAATATGACCCTTGAATAACGGAGGTAATTTTTGTTGGTTCCCATGACTGAGTGGAGTATCCATGGCAACATTCTGGCACTGGCATATTGTATGCAATCCTCAGCATAAGGGGCCCACTTATGAAAAAATGCAGACCGTGGCATAGTGGAAGTAATTTATGACTTGTGACAGTTGAAGAAATGGGATCTACTCATAGGAAAGGCCACGCTTCTCTCACGCACTTTAAAAGTACTGGAATATTTAATAAATGCTCTTTCAGGATCTATGGTGACCCCACATTCGTTTTTATTCTCTTGGGAGAAGTCCACTTTCTCCAAAACCCCTAACAAGAAGCCTCTGTACTCATTCTGCTTGCTGAAATTAATTGGAAGTATCACCCCGCCCCCCCATCCCCCAACCACTGACAAAGATCTTTAGCCAACACTAGTGAGTAGAAGTGCCACGGTGCAGTTTAAGAACAGAGAGTGCACTGTCTCTTCCAAAAGGACAGCAGCAGAGATTTGGCAATGAAATAACAGCATTGTCTAATCGTAAAATGGATACATTTGCTTACATCTCAAAAGTAGCTAAGCTTGTTGCTCTATTCCCCTACTTGTATTTCTTCCTGATTTATAGTCAAAATTGGGCCATGTAGTCCTGGCTATCCCAAGAACTCAGTGAATCTGGCTCCCATGGCTGAGGGAGCTGACCATGTGCAGACTGCTGCAGTTGGGGAGAGTGGACTGAGACAGTGGGTTGGTGCACGAGGAAGGATCCACATGAGACTGTTGAGGATGCAGCAACTGGCGTGTCTGTCAGAGTGCTAGGATGGAAGGGCACAACAAACTGCTTATTCTACATGGCACAAACGTAAATGTTGGAAGAAAAAAATATGCAGATGCTTTTGCAGCATTATGGTGGTTGCCAGGCCCTTTTGAAAGAGGGAACAATAGGATTAGCCTATCAATAAAAACATGTTCCAGGCCACAGTTATTGCACACAGTGAGCATGTCATGACGCTTTAGTCAAAACCAAAGCGTGGTAGAGGAGTCCTCCCATTGTCAACTGCCACATATTTAAGTTTTTTAGGACACCAAACTCACTTTAGGAGCCAACAGGACTATGACAGTCACTGTTTCTCAATGGCAGCATACACCTTCTTCCCAATCAAATACTGTACTCAAAGTAACCAATATGTGGGAGGAGACAAAGCCCCTCTCTCAGGCATGCTTCTTAAAGTTCCTTTTTTTTGTTAGAGCACATAAGGTCATGAGACGGTTCCAAAAAGTAAATCTTTGAATCTCAGAAATCCTGAAACACATCCAATAAGTATGGTGCTTTAAATAAAGCACATCACAGTGCCGAAGGCAAGCCCATCTGCGCCGGGACACTGCCAGCTGCCAGAGGATGCTGCCGGTTTCGCAGCAGGTACCTTCTAGGAGTAGAATTTCCTACACACAGGAAGCACTCTTGACACACAGACACTCATCCTCATGTATGGGGGGGGGTAACAATGAGATTCAAGTAGCCGACAGTACCCGGTCAACGGGAAATGATGAGTGTGCAAACTGTGAGTGGGCTTTGGCTAAACAACTACTCTTCCCTCCTAATTCCTATCCTCCTCTAAGTAAACAGTCGCGACAAAGGACTCAGAATGGGAGCTTAGAGGAATCAAGCATGGTAGGGTTGGACAGACAGAGACCACGCATGTAAGGACTATATCTGAATGCTAGATCAATCCCTAAGCATGCAACTGAGGTATGGCTCAATAAAGATGTCACCCCGGTACTGGCAGTGGTATTTCCGGACGACTATTCAGTTACCCGGGTGGACAGGCCTTGTAAACTTGGGGGGGGATTAGCCATTGCTACTCGACTCCCCCTTTTAAATCAGGACTTTGGATTGGGTCTCTTCCTCCAACTTAGAGCTCCTAATATTCAGAGTAGAGTGCGACCAAGCCATTGAATGGACAGGTGCATTAGTATATCAGCCTCCCAGTGGTAGTAAGAAGGAATTTTGTACCTCATTATTAGACAGATTGGCTCCACATATTTTGAACTCCAATAAATTTCTATTAATTGGAGACCTTAACCATCATTTAGAGCTTCTCTCTAATTTAGATTCTGCCAGCTTAGGGGCAGCGATGGAATCTCTCGAGCTATTACTAAAAGTCACCAGCCCCACTCATAGTGCAGGCCATACGTTGGATGCCATTTTCTCCAACATATCTGAATTGGTTGTTGACCCTCCTCAAGTGCTAGGTTGGACTGATTATATGGCATTAAGCTTCTCGATGCTGCCCGTAACTCTAGCAGTACAAGCACAAGGCCGGAAGGACTTCCGCAGACCTTGGTCAAGAGTAACGTCCTCTGCTTTCAGCCAAATCTACAGTGCCCCCTCGTTCAATTTGGATGAGGACTCCAATTCTGCCTGGGCAAGACTGGAGGGCGCGATCCAAGAAGGATGTTATAGCTCCTCTCAAAAGGGTAACTATTCAGGAGAGGGCTGCTCCTGCCCCCTGGTACTCGGATACCCTTAAAAAGGGGAAGTCCACATACAGGGCCCTGGAGAGGAAGTGGAGGAAGTTGAAGGCAGAACCAGATGAACAACTCTATCGAAGGGCACATAGAGCCTACCTTAACAGTTGCAATGCAGCAAGAAGGACACATCTGGGTGCACGCATTACAGAGGCTAAGAACTCCTCTAAGGAGTTATTCAAGATCTTGAAGGAATTCACAAATCCTAAGGTTAATAAAGCAGCACCACCACCTACTCAGGAACTATGTGACGATTTAGCCATGTATTTCACCCATAAGATCGATTTAATTTATCAATCTTTTGACTTGACGGGAGAAGAGCGGGTGGAAGTATATTCACCCAGAGACCCTCCGCATGAAGCGGTTTCTTCCCTTGGATTGGATTCCTTCTCTCATGTAACAAATGAGCAAGTGGCCTCTTTACTTAGCCTTGTAAAATCCAGTTCTCCATTAGATCATGCACCACCGGCGGTCATGTCAACACTCAGTCCTGTCTTGGCAGACGCGCTTTCCAAGGTATATAACATCTTGTTGGATATGGCCATATTTCCGAGTAAGTGGAAGAACGCGCGGGTTAAACCACTTTTAAAAAAGCGCTAGCGGACCAGACTGAGTTGCAGAACTATACACCGATCTCTTTTCTCCACTGCTTTTCGAAGGTACTGGAATCTCTGGTGAAATAACAGCTATCCCCCTATCTGGAACAAAACAACCTTCTGGACCCTTCCCAGTCCGGCTTCTGTGCATCACATAGCATGGAGGCTCCACTGTTGAAGTTTACGGACACTATAAGGTTGACACTGGATAGAGGAACTCCAGTGATCCTAGTCCTCCTTGATCTGTCAGCAGCGTTTAATACCATCTCTCACAAGATACTGCTTTACAGATTGGGGGGGATCGGGGTCAAGGGCCGGGCCCTCATGTGGATACAAAGTTATCTATTGGAGCGCACCCAGAGTATTCAGCTGGACTCCTTTGCGTCACAGACTATGGTGGTAGACAGGGGAGTTCCTCAGGGGTCTGTCTTGAGTCCCCCCCTATTTAATGTATACGTGACTCCCTTGGCTGATATCATCAGAGGCCATGGTTTTTAAACCATCTCGTATGCTGACGACACGCAGCTAATTATCCCCATTGAGGATAACATGTCAGCTCAACTAAAATTTAAAAACTGCATGTCTAGCATTGCGAGCTGGAAGAGGAAGACTTTTTTTTACAGCTCAACTCCTCTAAAACGGAGATCCTTCTGTTCGGGAAGGCCGAAGCAATCTGGTCTCCCAAGTGGTGGCCTGCTGAGCTGGGTGAAGCCCCCTCTCCTAAGAGTTGGGCTAAGAACCTTGGCATTAGGATAGATATCTAACTATCAATGGAGGAGCAGGTGAAGACACGGTCAGGCACCTGCTTTTGGCACAATGAAGATGCTTAGGAAGATCTTTCCCTGGATCCCTCTTTCAGCAAGAAAAACCCTCATCCAGTCACTCATGGTGAGTCGACTGGACTAGGGTAACTCATTACTGGTGGGAGTAAGGGACGATCTCCTATCAAAACTACAGGTGGTACATAACACAGCAGCCCGCCTTGCCCTCAACAAGCCGGGGCGGCCCCCCTCCACCCCCCTGTTGAACCAGCTTCACTGGCTTCCGGTCAGGAAACGGGCTATTTTCAAGATGCTCTGTGTAGTCTTTAGATCACTACAGGGGAAAGGCCCTGCTTATCTTAGAAATAAACTCATATGGTGCCAACCAGCCCGACAACTAAGATCTAGTAATGGCAATCTTCTGTGCATCCAAAGAATACATAGTGCAAGGATGGGTGGGAGAGCCTTTTCCTATTTGGCCGCCAGCCACTGGAACAATCTGCCGCATAACATTAGGGCCTGCGGTGAGCTAACCAGCTTTAAGAAACTTTTAAAGACCTGGCTGTTTTAGATGTGCACGCCCAAAGAGTACCCATTTCTCAAAGCGCAGAGAGATCCCTGGGGCATGATTCACTCGCGCTCTATAAATGAGTAAAGTAAGTATATAAGTATCCTCATTTTTTCAGATTACCACGTATATTTACATCACAGGTTGCCATGAGATAACTCATTATCAAGAAGCAGTGCAGTAGTTTTGTAACCCTCTCAGTTTTATTCAAAATCATATTGTTTTAATTTCTTTCCTTCATTGTATTTATTGCCAATAATGTTTCACAGAACCTATTTTACCCATTGTGCCTTTGACTCCCATTTAAATCTTCGTAAGTGAATGACAGTGACTACATGGAGCTGGATAGTGCACAGTTGTCCTATTGGAATATGTATCCTTTCTAGTACACAGAGTACTGATGCAATTATATTCTTCCTTAATTAATATGGACTTTCTTATGGTTTGTTCACTTCGTACATGTTTAGTGGACTCTGTTAAATGTGTCATTGCATGGATACTAAACTGATGTATATTTGTGTCTCAATCGAATCATTAAAATATAATCATTAGACTTAATATATATTCTGTCCAATAATTGTCAATGTCTATACAGCGCACACCTACAAGAATGGCCTCTGCTAAACCTTTATATGGAGAGCAGCATATATGTCTAATTTATTTTCTTCTGAAGAACACAGGACTAGGTAGCAGGGAAAGCAGACTAGAGTCAAGATACCCAATGCCTAACTTAACTCGGAGGAACCGGTCCTATGTCGTGGAGAGATGACCTACTGCTAAAGAGCCGACCGTACTCAAGCGACTAAATATGAAACATGAGATCTGAACAGGGAGAGCGGACGATGGTCCTCAAGAGCACAACAGCAGACTGGCTAGATGAGTTTATACGAAAAATGGACCTCTAACCATAGTACCTGAAGTAGCAGTACCTTAGGACATCCTGATGCCTTGGCATCACAGTGAGAGGCCTCAAAGGCCCTTTCTGGGAAATGACCTTTGCCACGACTCCAGAACAACAAGTTAAGGAGTCACACAAGAAGAACAACGACTTGCCCGAACAACAACTCAGCCTTAACCACGTAAGAGGGGTTTGTGATTAGTATTTAGGGGGGGTCGGGGAAAGTATACAAGGGGTGTGGGGGGTTGGAGTTAGTTGTTAGGGGGTATGTGTTTTGGATTAGTTTTCAGGGGTGGGAGGGGTTGGGGTAAGTTTACAGGGGGTGGAGGGGTTGGGGTTAGTTTTTAGGGGTGCAGAGTTATTTTTTAGGTGGTGGGGGTTTGGGGTTAGTTTTCAGGGGTGGGAATTAGTTAACCGTGGGTTGTGTTTGTTTTTAGGGGGATCATGTTTGTTTAAAGGGGGTGGGGTTGGGGTTAGTGTTTAGAGGGTGGGGGAGGTTGGGGGGATTGGGTAGTAGTTGGAATGCATTTATTTTACCATGCATGCCTTTACAACGAAAAATCGCGGTAAAGGAATGCGTGGTAAAAATAATCGTGGTTTAGACAAGGTCGTGGTTGCGACCTCGTTGTTAGGGTACTCGTTGTGGTACATACATATGTGCCTGGTACACCTGGATTACTTCTAACCCTGCAAATGATTTTAGACCCCCGTATCCCTCTATATTGCTTTATCATAGCTCATTCACAGTTCTAGAAGTGCTGTGCAGTTTACTGGAAAACACATAATGAAAACAACCAGTTACTCACCTTTAGCCTAGTAAACACACAGGACTTCATCAGGCTGCATAAGCTTGTAATCCAAAAGGGGATGATGGGCGGAGCGTTTGAGCAAATCAAACACTCACCCCCAGTCAACTGATCTGGGTTTAATCCATCACCATTCTTTAGCCCACTCAGCCACCCCAGTTCAGACATGGCTATATGCAAATCAGTCTGACCCTGTGCCTCATGGGAACAGTCCAGCCCGAACTGCCAAGCCATGTCTTTCCTGGACCGGAAACAAGCATCCTGGGACCGGTTTCGGATTCATAATCCTCATCAGCCAGGCTATCTTGAATCCAGTGGCCAAGTGAGCAAGGGACTCACGTCTGAGCATACCCTGCCACACTTAGGGCGAACAAAGCGATACAAAAGGGGATGATGGACGGAGCGTTTGAGCAAATCAAACACTCACCCCCAGTCAACTGATCTGGGTTTAATCCATCACCATTCTTTAGCCCACTCAGCCACCCCAGTTCAGACATGGCTATATGTAAATCAGTCTGACCCTGTGCCTCATGGGAACAGTCCAGCCCGAACTGCCAAGCCATGTCTTTCCTGGACCGGAAACAAGCATCCTGGGACCGGTTTCGGATTCATAATCCTCATCAGCCAGGCTATCTTGAATCCAGTGGCCAAGTGAGCAAGGGACTCACGTCTGAGCATACCCTGCCACACTTAGGGCGAACAAAGCGATACAAAAGGGGATGATGGACGGAGCGTTTGAGCAAATCAAACACTCACCCCCAGTCAACTGATCTGGGTTTAATCCATCACCATTCTTTAGCCCACTCAGCCACCCCAGTTCAGACATGGCTATATGCAAATCAGTCTGACCCTGTGCCTCATGGGAACAGTCCAGCCCGAACTGCCAAGCCATGTCTTTCCTGGACCGGAAACAAGCATCCTGGGACCGGTTTCGGATTCATAATCCTCATCAGCCAGGCTATCTTGAATCCAGTGGCCAAGTGAGCAAGGGACTCACGTCTGAGCATACCCTGCCACACTTAGGGGCGAACAAAGCGATACAAAAGGGGATGATGGACGGAGCGTTTGAGCAAATCAAACACTCACCCCCAGTCAACTGATCTGGGTTTAATCCATCACCATTCTTTAGCCCACTCAGCCACCCCAGTTCCGACATGGCTATATGCAAATCAGTCTGACCCTGTGCCTCATGGGAACAGTCCAGCCCGAACTGCCAAGCCATGTCTTTCCTGGACCGGAAACAAGCATCCTGGGACCGGTTTCGGATTCATAATCCTCATCAGCCAGGCTATCTTGAATCCAGTGGCCAAGTGAGCAAGGGACTCACATCTGAGCATACCTTGCCACACTTAGGGCGAACAAAGCGATACAAAAGGGGATGATGGACGGAGCGTTTGAGCAAATCAAACACTCACCCCCAGTCAACTGATCTGGGTTTAATCCATCACCATTCTTTAGCCCACTCAGCCACCCCAGTTCAGACATGGCTATATTCAAATCAGTCTGACCCTGTGCCTCATGGGAACAGTCCAGCCCGAACTGCCAAGCCATGTCTTTCCTGGACCGGAAACAAGCATCCTGGGACCGGTTTCGGATTTATAATCCTCATCAGCCAGGCTATCTTGAATCCAGTGGCCAAGTGAGCAAGGGACTCACGTCTGAGCATACCCTGCCACACTTAGGGCGAACAAAGCGATACAAAAGGGGATAAACCCAGATATTTTGACTGGGTGTGAGTGTTTGATTGATTCAGATGCTCCGTCCATCACCACCCATTTTGTACCGCTTTTGGCCGCTATAAGTGTGGCAGGGTATGCTCAGACGTGAGTCCCTTGCTCACTTTGCCATTGGATTCAAGCAAGCCGGGCTGAAGACGGCTGGAATGCCAGAAACCGGTCCTCGGAAGCTTGTTTCCGGTCCAGGGAAGACATGGCTTGGCAGTTCGGGCTGGACTGTTCCCATGAGGCACAGGGTCAGACTGATTTGCATATAGCCATGTCTGAGCTGGGGTGGCAGAGTGGGCTAAAGAACGGTGATGGATTAAACCCAGATATTTTGACTGGGTGTGAGTGTTTGATTGATTCAGATGCTCCGTCCATCACCACCCATTTTGTAAGCTTGTAATCCAGCACAATCCCCGGCATACACATTTCCTGCTCATATATGCAGGAATACCCTCATTAATACTGCTGCATTTAATCCAGCAGAGGTATCAACAACTCTTTGGTTCAAGTTTCAAAAGAAATTCCTGAAACAAAGAGGGCTTCAAACAAGGGCTCTTTTTAACTTTCGTCCAATAACCAACTATTTCCAGACAAAAAGATTGGAATATCAGTGTCAAAACAAATAGCTACATTCATCGAAGAACAGAACATTCTCTTAGATTACCAAAACTGATTCTGGTATGACTGTGGCACAAAAGCAGCACTGACTTTCACAACTGGGTAAACTAAATTGTACCTTCAGTCATTAATGAAACAGTAGAATTTTTCTGGACTTGCAATGACAAATATTTCACAAGCACATTGTCCTGCCACAGAAGGGATAAGTTACTTGCCAAAAAGGATGTTGTCTTGAAATAATTTAGCAAAAACGTGTTTTATGCGCTTTGGATTAAAATCTGTAGAAGCCGTTTTTTAGTAGTCAATGCACTCAATCTGCTTTTTAAAAATCACATTGAGTAGCCACAGTGTCAAATCTACAAAAAACATGTTCATTATAATACCAGGTTTGTCCAATATGTTTAAATTGCAAAGTTTGTCATCTCTCTTTCTTATAAAACGAGGGTCTAGTTGCGCCCTGTCACAAAATATGATGCATTATTAGCCATACACCTAGAGCAAGGCAGCAGTATGGAGCCCCCTCCAACTCCACACGTTCACAGAACTGGACATATAGATAGTTGTCTCCAACATCTCTTATCAAAATGGTAATTTGGAGATTGTACCATAGTTCCAGAGACCTTCGTTTATCCTGGACTAAGACAGCAATAATACTGTGCAATGTTTTACAATGTGCACCATTCTTCATCCAAGAGGGTTTTACATTTTCATTGAACTGCTGAACAAGGACATATTCAATCTTCTTCAAAAGAAGATTTGCTTTATTACAACAGGTTCCTAATAGATATGACAACACGTTTCTTCCAAATAATAACACTTTTTCATTGCGCCTAATTTAAAAGATAAATAATCTGAGTAGACAGAAAGCGCTCAATTAGCCAGAATAATTTTGTTAATGGGTGGGGAAAAAAGGGTACGCTGAAAAAAGAAGGATTGTGCTCACTACTCAAAACCAAGCAATCCATAGTAGGTTATTCAGTATGATTAGAAGCAGCCCTACTCCGCCAGCTGTAGAATACATTAAAAAAAAAGTACAAAAGGTGCTTGGGTACACAGTAATCGGGAACGAATTGGGTGTGGTCAAAGTCAAGTAACTCAAAGAGTGTACTCATGAGAATCATACCCATCAGTTCATGAACTAGATAAATGGGTGCTTATGTGTGCATAGATGTAAAGTGATGACATAAAAATGGGATTCTTTATTTGATTAAAAAATGCAGCATATGGTACTGCCAAGAGGCTAATTATCAAATCACTTTTGGTTTAATATAGGGTTTACTAGATTTAGTATTGTTGGGATGGAAAGATCCTCTTCATAGTAATGGACATGTACGCCTGCCCTGTGTGCCCAACTGTGCTGTTGTCTGTGTACCAAATGCTGATTTCAGCTGTCATAGACAAACATTGATCATGCCTGTGCGCCATGACACAGGCCTCAAGGATTGTGGTCTTGTTGCACAGGGAGAAGCACTGAAAGTGTTACCCTAATCTCTGGAGGAAGGCTACTGCCTGTACTGTTGAGCAGCATGAGTGCTGTGGTAGTAGCATACCATGTAGTGATCCGTATGCGTGAACAGATCCTTCTTAACCTGTCAGGCCTAAAGGCTAGTTCCCTTTTTAAAGTTCCACTGCTGAGTGCTTATTGGTTGGATATGAAGAGCTCTGCAGGGCAGGAGTGGCGACTCTGTGCTGGATTTACGTGTGCCTGCGACGGGTACAATACAGGGATAGGGCAGTGCGGCCAATGTACTGAATGTAAGTGTACCTGTGAGAAGTACAGTAAATGAAGGATGTAGTGCTGTGCAGTGGGCACATTTACTGGGTGTTATTGACCCTGCTAGGTGTACAGTCCATGAAGGCTATAGTGTTATGCAGCATGCACATGATGAAGGTGTGTGCTCGGTGCATATGTGCCTGCTAGTAGCACAATACATGGAAGTAACAGTGCTGGACAGTGTGTGTGCTGTGTACATGCACTGAGTGCAAGTGTGCCTGTAATGGTACATTGCACTGGAGACCCAGGCCTGCATGGTGAAGATACTAAAAGGTAGAGGAAGGAATCCCCCCTCAGACAGATTTGTGTATTGTTGTATTCCAGTGAGCTGGGTGGGACACACTGGGGAAGGGAGAGTGAGGCTCCTCCTGTACACTTTAAAGTGTGCTCTTTGATTCAGTGAGAGGTCACAAGGAAGGGGTCAGGACACATCTCAGGAAGGCGATGGGGTTGATAAGGGAATCAAAGAGTATGACTGGGACGCGCTTGCCGGATGCTCTACTTTGCTGCCCTTTTGCCGCCATAACTGACCTGTGAATCCCCGAGGCCCTGGGACGCCGCAGCCTGCCGCCAACTGCCCTCTGACGGGGGACACAGCACCACAGAGCCCACGAAGCGCGCCGGGACCACAACACCCAGAGTCCCTGGGGCGCGCTCAGATTGCGTCACCACCAGCGCCAGGAGGCTCTCAAATACAGAGCGGCCCTCCCATAGCGCGGGAGGCGCTTGCCGGATTCTCTACTTTGCTGCCCTTTTGCCGCAATAACTGACCTGTGAATCCCTGAGGCCCTGGGACGCCGCAGCCTGCCGCCAACTGCCCTCTGATGGGGGATACAGCACCACAGAGCCCACTGAGGGCGCTGGGACCACAACACCCAGAGTCCCCGGGGCACGCTCAGATTGCGTCACCACCAGCGCCAGGAGGCGCTTAAATACAGAGCGGCCCTCCCGCAGCGCGGTACGCGCGCGGGCGAAGCCCGGGCCAAGGGCGGGCCCGTCCGCGCCCGTCAAAGCCAAGAAAAGGCAGGGCAGGGCCATATTCCTTTCATCTGGCCATCGGTCTCCTTGCATTCCATCAATGACATTGGAAAGCGGTTAGTGACTGTTATTTTGTCGTCCCGGCGGTGCTTATACACCGACCATCCTGTCTTATCCTCTGCTATTTAATTGTTGGTAGCCATTTGTGATCATGAGTAAATGCGGTGATAAGGGGGCGGGGAGCTCACGGGTAGCGGGAACTCTTGAATCCTTTCTGAGCGGAGTCTGTTTTATGCCGGGAAATCGAGTTAACTCAAAGACGCCTTTCTCTGGAACATCGCCGTTCCTCTATTGGTGATCCCGCTACTGGCCCTGTGGTGTTGTTAGAGCCAGATGCATCCGTGGCCAATAGTGAGGATCAGGTGGCTGCTTTATCATCTCAGGGCTTAACAACGCCCTTATTGGAGCCACCTGAAGTAGATTTTTCTGAAAAAAGGGATACACCCCTTACCTCTCCTTCCCCTTCCCCCCCTAAAATATTGACCCGCCAACAACGCATGAACAAGGCGAATATGGGAGAAACCTTGGTAAATGTAACCTCAGTTAAGAGGAAAGCGGGCAGTATTCCGGCCACTTTACAACAGGCCAGTAAAGTGCCCAAAAAGAGGGGTGGTACACGGGGACAGAAGGGGTGTGTACGTGAGGCAGATGGTTCAAATGCACATAGTTTGTTGGACGCTAGCTCTCAGGTAGGAACAGAGCAGAGTTGTCTGACCTGGAGAAACGGATTGTTTTGAAAATCGAGAAGTTATTAGAATTATTGAGACCCATCTCCTGTAAACTCTCCGAAATAGATACCAGGCTGGACAAGATTGAACATCAGAGCAGAAGAACAGTAGATAGAAGGTTATATTTGCTTCATGTACATGTATGAGGCACTTGCTGCTTTAGGTGCTCCTGCTTTCTGCTGTGGTATGGATGTCACTGGGTTGAGATAAATCTTGTCTCTTCTGTATTATTTTGAAAATGTCCTGCATTGACAAAATCAGTCTGTAATTGTTGTCTTTGTTGTGGTCTATATGCATATACTGCTAATTAGACGAAACAAAAAAAAAAGGATGCTGTTGTGAACATTAAAGAAGAAGACTGACACTTATCTTGGAATATGATGTTTTATTTTTGATTGATGATTTGTATAATATGACTGTTCGATTTTGCTCGGGATATATCGTGTTTAAGATTGAACATCAGTTGTTTTCCCCTACAGGTAATCAACAGAGTGGAGGCCCTAGCAAATCTATTGCCCCGCCCGGGCCTATGGGGGTTGAGACCAGGCAGATCTCCACAGTGGCCGCCGTGGGTGGCAATGTAACTTCCGAGGCTCCCGTACAGAACCCAGTCGGTAAGCCGGGCCCGCCTCCTAATGTAAGACCAAGGGAGGGCTCCTGGGTTGATATAACTGAGGCAGCAGGTCGGTGGACTTATGTACATCAGTCTACAATGGAAAGGATAAATCTTCCCCCTGAAGCAACCCCATACACTGTCATTTTGACAAACGTCCCCCCTCTACAGAGTGGTGTGGAAGAACACTGGATGTCACTGCGCAATAAGGCACTACACCATGTAAATAATCTGACAGGTTTGGGGGGCTGCCTATTCAAGGAATTCAAAATGATACCTAGGATCCCTTGGGTAGGGAAGCCTGCTAAAACTTTTAGAGGAGATTGTGTAATTTTGAACTTTGCCTCTTTGCAGATTGTGAATCTGATTTTGGAGAGGGCGGGTACAAGGTTTGGTCCAGAGGATGGCATTGGTATGGTACCTTTAGGGTTTTTCTATAGAAACCCTCCAGCTGTGTTAAATGATAGGTCAGAACGCAGGTATTTACCCCAGCCACGAGGCCCCCACGACTTTTTCGTACCTGTTCACAATAGATTTGAGGTGTTCTCAAACCTGGATGAAATTGACTGACTAGTAACCCCAGAAGTAACTTCCATTGGTGTCCAACCGATTGAGGTCCAAAGGAAGGAACTATTAGTACAAAGCACATCCCCCATAGAGAGGGTGGGTCTGATCAAAACTAATGATGGCACTAAGCTTCTAACCTGGAACATTGCAGGCCTAAAAAACAAATTAGATGATGTCATCTGGAGAAACTCCTTATGTGGGGCTGACATTATTGGGTTGCAGGAAACCTGGGACACCGAGGACTTGCTATGTTTAGATGGTTATACAACCCACTTCATTCCAGCAATTGCCTCTAGTATGGGAGGGCAAAGGGGGGGTTAGCGACTCTAGTCTCGGCTAGTATACCTGGTACCCATACTCAACTGGACGCAGGGTCACCGCACTGTTTGGCAGTGCAAATTGCCTGTAGTAATATGGGCACCATTTTGATCATTAACTTTTACAATTCTTTTGACAGAGCCACCACTATAGAACACCTTGTTAATTTAAATCATTTTCTCGACAACTATAGAGAAGCTCACACAGACTCCTGCGTGGTCATTGTCTTAGGAGGTTTTAATATCCATGGTTACCCTAAGAATTGTCAGGTTATGGATTGTTTAGGCCCCATGGATCAGGGAGATATCCATTTTGAGCACTTTGCTCAAGGAGAATTTTTGGAAGTTTTAATGGCCGATAATGGATTAATTCTCCCCTGTATGTGGAAGGAGGCTGTACCTACTTTCAAAGGGAATGGAACATCATCAATCATTGACTACATTTTTATTAGCTCTATGCTGGGTCGCAAGGTCCGTGGCTACTCAGCAATCTGGTCTACATTTAGCGACCATAACCCAGTGGTCCTGACCATGGTGGACCTGGTCGATAAACCCGAGATACAGAACAGAAGGACGGATAAATTAGATATACGACCAGTGGATCAGGCCCGCAGAATCAGATGGTGTGGAGTAGTACCTGGAGATTTCCAAAACAACCTACTAACTAAGGTTGGAACAGAGATGCACATTTGCATGAATGAGCAAGCTGGGGACAAGGAGGTCCTAGAGGCATACATTAAAATTTGTTCCCAGGTTTCCGATATTCTCAAACGGCCCGGCAAGGTGAACGACTTTGCTGGGGAGGGTTGGTTTAATCATAATTGCTCGCTAGCACATTGGAGACTGATGGAGGCCCTGAAACATAATCCAGTGGATAAGTCCATTGTGGTGGCTTTAAGGAAAGCCTACAAAGTGGCCCTGGAAAATAGAAGAAGAGAAATCAGAGGCGAGGCATGGGAAGAGTTAACATCTATTGATGTTCTTAAAAACAGTTCCAAATTCTGGGCAGTGGTCAATAAACCTTTTTTTAATGATACCTGTAATGGCCAATTAGACTGCGGCATACAGGAACAGGTGTGGTGTTCCCATTTTCAATCAGTCTATGAAGGGGATGACTTGGGAGGGGTGGATATATCCCTACCCATGCAGGACCCTTATACTTTATCGGTGACTGAGACAGAGGTGGCAGTGGCCATCAGTAAGATGACAAGTAACAAGGCTCCAGGACCTGATGGCGTCCCAGCCGGCCTCTTTAAATCGGATGTCAAGACATGGGCAAAGGTTTTATGTAATGTTTTTAATAGGGTGTCCAAATCAGGTTTGCCGGGAACCTGGTCTGAATCTGTTATTGTGCCCATTTTTAAAAAAGGAAATAGAGGGGAACTCAGTTGTTACCGCCCCATTTCCCTTATTGATTCTGCTGTCAAAGTCCTCGGTCGGGGGGTTCTAGGTAAACTTACAGGGTGGCTGGCAGTTACAAATACTCTTTCAGGTCTGAAATTTGGGTTCAGGAAAGGGCGAGGCACAATTGATCAAAGTCTCAACCTTCAATTATTAATTGGAAAGTACACAATCGCCAAAAGGGGCACCCTATATTTGGCTTTTATGGACCTTTCCTCGGCCTTTGACCATGTGAATAGGTCCAAATTATGGACGATTCTTCTTCACTTAGGCGTGGATAAAAATATCGTTCACTTCCTTGCTGACCTCCATAGGGACCTATCTGCCACAGTAAGATACGACCGCAAGGGTAATTGCACAGGGAAGATCTGTATTGCCAATGGTGTTAGGCTGGGGTGCATTTTAGCCCCCCTGCTTTTCACCTTATATATCAATGATTTAGGCACCGTTTTAGCAGAGGCCTGCAAGGACATACCAAGCGTAGGCAAGCAATCTATCCCGGCATTGTTATATGCGGACGATGCCGCTCTTCTAGCACGCACCGCAGTAGGGTTGTAAAGCCTTTTAAACTCATTCTCTGTTTTTATGAAAGCGTTAGATCTCGGCATCAATTTCTCAAAATCTCACGTTATGATGGTGGGCACCAAAGTGAAAGGGGTAAAAACCTTGCATTGTGACGGAAATGCCTTGTCCAGGGTATCCACTTTTCCTTACTTAGGCGTCATCTTCGACGACAAGTGCACATGGTTACCCCAGTTGGTAGCTAAACGTAATGTTTTTGCTAGATCCATCTTGGCTGTTCTGGGCTTTGCCCGAAAACTGGGTGTTAAACCTTTGCAAGCTCTGTTAAAGATATATGACGCCTAATGCATTTCCCTCTCTATGTATGGGGCGGACCTCTGGGGTTTTAAGAATGTGAAGGCCATCCAAGTGGCGGAGGATACCCCCAATCTACATCTGGCTACATCGTTCACCAGAAGTGTGGGGTGGGCTTCCTGGAAGACCGACTAGGTATAGCTCCTCTTTTAAAATGGATCTCCACCTGGCTGAACCCCGAGTTGGAGTTGAATCAAGAAATACTTAGAGATTGCCTAGCACTCGATTATGGCCATCATATCCCCTGGCTGAGTTATGTCCACAAATTAGCTGTCAAATTGGGCCGACCTGAACTGTTTAACTCACCTGATAAGCTAGTGAAGGGGGATATTAAGTGGGCCAAGGACTCCTATAAGTTAATGGCGTGTTCGGCCAGAGAGGATAAAGAGCTGGGTAAACCGACAGTAAGGGCCCATCAACAATTAAAAACTTCAGGAACGATTGAGCAAATACCTGAAAATTGTAAATAAAGCGAATCATCGCTTTTTACTGACGAGATTCAGGTTGAATAAATTCCATCTCCTTTTTACTGAATCTCCAGGGTGGACGAGGGAGGAAGATTTGAGGATCTGTTCATGCGATGGCTTCTCCATAAAGGATACTGTGCATTTTATCTTTTTCTGTGTTCACTTTTACCCCATTCGTAAACGCTTCATTGTTCCTCTTATAAAAGATAAGGGTTTTACGCAAGTTAAACTGGCCCTCCTTTACTTGAAGCTACTCTCTAATATAGGGGAGATTTTCAATATAGCCAACTTCCTCACCATGGCTGTAAGATTAAAGAAAAAAATTAAATGGAATTAGCCACTATAACGATAATTGAAGAAATGAATTGTGACTGAGTATTTTCTCCTTTTTTTAAATGTTAAAGGATGTTCTTATTTAAAATGATAAATTATAGTGTATACATTGTTAGTTTCCACTTTCTCAATTGTATTCTTAAATTTTTAGCTAATTTTGGTTTTGACATAAAATGTTTAGTATACTTTTATGGTTTTTGTTATGAACGGAATAAAGTATTTTTGACTGACTGACTGACTGGGAGCCCAAGATTAACTTTTTGATGCATATATCATTGTGGCTGACCTCCAGGTCGGAAATCTAGTCACTCTCATTGCCTGTCCTGTGGGTCTATTAGCTTTGGAGTCTCTCCTGGTGTGACAGACTGCGTCTTTTCAAGAGGAAAAGAGAGTAGAGGAGTATGCACTTTAAAAGGAGCAGAACCCAAATATAAAACTTCAAAGACCCGGGCCCTAAATCACCTGAAAATGGACTATAAGGTGAGTTTGAGACACCAAAAAGTGTAATCTGCCAATCACCTAACAAGCTTTGTGAGTAAGAGAAGCTTTGCAAGACTTGTTATGTTATGTTATTTATATTTCTTAAGTGCAACGGTTACCCGGAGGTGTCTCCTGGAGCTGCATACTGCCTTCCGGTTGTCAGGGTGTTAAATAACCTAGGAGGTAAAAAGCCATGTTTTAAGTCCCTCTCTAAAAGTTAGCAGTTCTGTGGTGCTCCTAAGGCAGAAAGGAAGCCCTAGCGACGCAAGTAGTGAAACTTCTTCCCTCCCATTTTGCCTTTTTAAAGGAGGGTACTACCGCTAATCTTGCTCCTGTCGTTCTTAGTGCTCTCCTAGGAGCGTACCATTTAAAGCATTGTTTTAGGTGTTCCGGGCCTCTTCCATGGAGGGCCTTGAAAACTGTACACAAGGATTTGAATTGAATCCGCTGTTTGACAGGGAGCCAATGCAACTGTTTTAATCCTTTTTTTATTGAGCCAAATTTAGGTGTTCAAGTCAGGAGTCTTGCTGCTGCTTTCTGCCCAAGTTGAAGCCTGTTAAGATGTTTCTTTTGGATGTTTAGGTATAAACTGTTGCAGTAGTCGACGCGTGATAATATTAGGGATGTTATTACTACTTTGTGGCTGTCTGCCAGCAAGAACGACATAATTTTCCGCATCATCCTAAGAAGATGGAAGCTAGTCGAGGTAACCGCATTCACTTGGTCTTCGAATGTCAGTTTATTGTCAATTATGACTCCTAGGTTTTTTGCTTTCCTGGTTGGCTCCGGGAGCGTGCCTAGTTCTTCTCGCCACCAATCCGGTGTCCAAAAATTGGCATTGCTACCGAATAGGAGAACCTCCGTCTTGCTTGAGTTCAACTTCAAGCAATTCATTGTCATCCACCGCCTGACTGCTTTCATGCAGTCGTGGAACTTTTTCCCTTTCTCTGCCTCTTGTCCAGGACATAGTTACATAATTATTTGCATGACATCTGCGTAAGACGTCAACTGGAATCAAAGGATCTAATTAGTGAGGCCAGTGTCTGTGACCTGGATTGTGCTTGCTAGTATTGTGCTGCTGTGTGAGGGGACATCACCCAGGGAAACCAAGACCACCTGCCCTGGAGCCTGGAGCACCAGCACCTGTTTGCTTTCCAAGACCAGTGTGCCCTATGAGGAAGATGAAAGGAGAGCAGAGCGTTGGAGGGAGCAAGGTCCAGTGGGGAGCCCTGTCAAGTGGACTCCCGGTGCAAGGTCTGAGAAGACAGATGCTGCACTGTTTGGGTTGTTATCTGTCTGCAGAACAGAGTAGGCGACCCCCGTATGCCAGTGGATAGGCTACTGTGAAGAGAGCTGAGGCCAAGGGCCAAAGCTTGCGCAACAGGAGGAGCCACCATGGTAAAGATTGCTGTGCGGTAAGGATCAAAGCCTTGCGTGGCTGCTGTGCAGGAACCTCATATGCCAATAGGGGCTGCCAGGAGTACTCTTACTGTGTTGATAGGGTAAGAGCCCGTAAACTCCGGGCAGTAGTAACCAACAAGGTCACAGGGAGCAACGAGGACTGTCATTGACGCGACCCGGAGAATGAGTGAGGACCATGGGACCATCACCAACCGAGCTTGGGATCAAGGACACAAGCATCGCAATCAACTACCCCCTTTCAGGAGCCTGCAAACATACTCCAAAGAATGCAGGAAACTGCTGAAGCACAACCGTGATGGAGAGTGAATCCACATGCAGTCAACTCACCTGATCAGGACTGGAGTTGCTGTGAGTGCCTGTGGACGGGGTGCACTCCAACAATTCTCACTCTTTACTCCTGCCGGTGCGGGTAAGACTTGTTTTGGGCCTACACTTGGACTCTCTGCTAGAAGCACTGTGCTGCTAAGAGACTTTTGGCTTGACTTCAAGAGACTTGCGAAATGGCCATCAGTGAATAGAGAAATAACCCCAATTGCACTGCAAGGAAAGAGTGAGATACAGAACAACCTTTTAAATACTAGAGCTTCGACCTCAAGGGGAAACGTGTTTTTGTTTATGAATATCCTATTCTTCCTTTGATTGAGTAGAGTTAAAAACAAAATATTTCTCTTTTTTATAAAAGTGAGTATTTGGCTGGGCATTGATTTATTGCTGCTGCACGCTCGGAGTTGTGAGCCATTGCCCAATAATCTGTATCCACCTCCCGCCCCAGAGGGAACCGTGGACTGCTCGTCCTCGTCTACCACTGAGACTGAAATGCTGAAGGAGTACTTGGCCCAGTTGGTTAGGATCCATAGAAAGTCCTCAACCCCATGGTTGGGCCCAGGAGGCACAACCCTGCTTGCACTGTGGTCCTCTGAAAGGGGTTCTGACAAGTATATTTACATCATGTTTTCAAGTAGTTTGTTTATTACATAGGCATGGTTAACTATATACAGAAAAATAGGTATTTTGCTTTATTTTACTCTTGCAAAAAATGTACTTTACAAGTATTAGATGCTTTAGAAGTAGGGAGTGATGAAAAATGTTTTCTCAGTAGTTCTAATGCGCTAAGATTTCGAGCATGCAGGAGTTTCTCACTATTCATTTCCTCCCTGATGGTTTGCATTTCCTGGTGTAATTTTTTTAAATGCAAACTGTACTGCAATTTCTCTTTTTCTATGAATGCCACATTTTGAATCTCGTGTTGCTGTTTTAACTGAATACTTTGTTTTTGGAGATCTTTGTTTTGTAGAACCAAGCTCTGAATCTCAATTTTTGCCTTATGAAGGTCCCTACTTAAATTACTAACATCTTTGGATTTTTCTCTCAGTTCTTCCTTTACAGCTTGAAGTTCAAGATCTTTTTTAAAATTATCCTTTTCCAATTGCTGCACATGGAGAGCATAGCACTGGGATTTTCGTTTCGACAGAGTAATCGCTCGTTGTACATTTTCATAGGCTTCCTCTGTCTTCTTAAGTTTATTTTTCAGTACTACTATTTCTGAATTCAGGTTGACTAGCTGAATGTTTTGAGTTTTTGATTCATAGTGCTTCTTTCTCATTTCTTGCCGAAGAGTGGCCAAATCTTTTGATTTCCAGATACATATATCTTCATAATCCTCTGTGCCGCTACCAAAATTAGAATCCCCCGAATAGAGGGAGGTGCTTTTAGATACTGTAGTCATAGTTTTGCTGTCTGGGTTTTTTTCATATAATTTTGGTTCACACTCATCAACAATCATTTTGGAAATGTACTCCTTTCTTTTTCGCTTTTCTTTTTCTTGGATCTTTTTTGTAGCTAAATTGTAAATTCTCTCTACTTTCTTTGCTCTTTCTTTAGAACGTTTCTGAAAGGTCATGGTATCTTCACCAGGTGGCTCAAAAAAGTCATCCACAGTAAACTGCGGAGAAAATAGTCTTTCTACCCAATGTTCTTCTCTGGCCATCTTTCATGTGTGATCTAGGTGCCCTGTAGATGAAAAGAAAATGTTACTTACAGAACACATTGGACCTGTGGCTACAAGTATGCAATAACATTTCTAAGCATGACACTGAGGAGGACCTGCATAATAAAACTTTAAAATGTACAGAAGGGAAAGGTATTCCTGCATTCTAGTATACCCTTAAGTCAATACACATCTCATGCCAACAGCAACAATTGGATACTGTACTACTCCAGACAAAAGAAATGCTAGTAACATGGTTGTGCCGAATTTGCCTTCCTTGCCCGCTTTAACAAAGCATTTCAGCATTTATGAAGCAGTTGAAACTTTGTGATTTTTACTAGTACATACTGATTATAAGACTAGAACCTCTGAGGTGGGATGTCAGGCATTTTACTTTACATCTCCCATTCATGGCATTTGATCACGTGACAGTGTTGCTGATTTGAAGGGCAGGCCTCTCATATATAAACCGAAGGGAAAAGCACTGTATAAAATTAGGCAGTTGAATTGTGTAGACCAATTTGTAACACAGCTCTTCAGCACCTTGCAAAGACAGCAGCAAATGTATTCATTGCTTAGAACATACCAAAAAAGTCTAACAGCAAAAATCTTACAAAGCATTCAAGGTCTATCACATTCTTTGCTGTTCTTAAGAGATGGAGTATCTTTCTGGTTATCGTTAGTGTTTACGGACAACATAATCCCTTTCGCCATTCAATATGGTTTCAAGTTTTAAACATGTACAGACATTATAGCCAGAGGTGCACCACATACAAAAAAAGTTCAAGATAATCACAACAATTTAGAGAATTAGTCACAACGGATTCTCATGAATTCCATTATATTCTTCTTTTATTGATACTTTTTAAAAAAAAATCTTTTTATTAAAATAACAGGCTCCAAAAACAGTTGCATACTGTAAAGCATCAGATAGTATGTGGACATACAGAAGGCAAGGTCATTTATAATACAATTCCGAACATTTCGATCTGCATACAAAGACAAAGATACATACATATTGCTAGCAGGTTTCGGAGACAGACTGGGTTTCCAGTAAATTCTCCATGCCGCCCATATTTTCTCCCATTTCTTGGGACACCCTCTACTTTTATATCACTTTTTCAACTCTTTGGCACCAATCTAAGTCCTTTTCCCAGTCTTCCACTGTTGGTAAAACATTACTACCCCATAGTCTCGCTATATTTCTTTTGGCAACCATGCTCTCTAATGCCAGCCAGATCTTTGCCCACTTAGGCCATGTAATGTCACTCGTAACTCCTAAGATGTGCCGTCGGGCCTCCAGTGGAACCTCAGTGCCGACCACTTCAGACATTATGTCCACCAGTCTGGACCAGTATGTCCGGATCCTGGCGCAGTCCCACAAAATATGGAAGAAGGTTCCCACCTCTCCACAGCCCCTCAGAAAGAACTCTGAGTCAACGTAACCTATACGGTATTGTGTCATGCGTGGGGTGTAGGAGCGGTACAGGATGTGCAGCTTGACAAGCCTAAACGGGGGCGGATTGCCACTTGTCGGGAACTCTGTAGGGCCTGCCTCCAATCGTCTTCCTCCAACAACCCAACCTCGGACTCCCATTTTTCGCGTAGAGGCCCCAGGGGATCAGCTATGTTATTAATTAGCTTTTTGTACGTGAGGGAAATGGCTTTATCTATCATGGGATCAAGCAATAATCTATCTTCCAGTGGGGCATATTCTGGTAGTTGTTCCCCATGGTGCAGATGTTGGTACAGGGCATGTCGGTGCTGCTGGTAGTGAAGGAACTCCCCCTTTCCCATTTGGAATTCTGCCTGCAGGGTAGTAAACTCTAGCATGTCCCCTCTTTTCCAGACATCGCCCAACACATCAATGCCAATTAGGCTCCACTTACGAAGGCCCTTCAATTTAGCAACCTCAGGTAGATAATTCCCGGCCCATAGTGGGGTTTGTGCTGTAAGCTTTGCTTCCCAACCCAGCAGTTTAGTTGCCTGTTTCCACGTCTCCACAACTGTGGCCGTTTGAGGTGGCAAAGGCAGACTGCGTCTACCCTTGTGGTAAAGGGCGTCCAGGTAGGTATCCCCCCAAAGACCATGCGGTCCACCCTATATGCCGGTTCATCCATCGCAGCGAACACCAACCCATTGATGTTGACTAACTGTGCCGCCCAATAGTAGAGCCGAATGTCTGGGACGGCGAGCCCCCCCTCATACATCCCCCCACTGGAGCTTCTTCAGTGCAATTCTCGGGCACCCCCCTCCCCAAAGAAGTGTGCGCTGCTCTGATTCGATCGCCCGGAAGATCCTCTCCGGAACTGGAAAGGGAGCACTTTGCAGAGCATCGAGCAAGCGAGGAAGGGCCATCATTTTAAAGAGGACGGCGCGTCCCATCAAGGAGACCGGGAGAGTTCTCCAATGCTCGACGTCCCCTCGTAGCCTCTCCTGTTGAGCGTGTACATTCAAACGCATGAACTCCTCCCCCGTTTTCGTGATCCATATACCTATGTAGCGGAAGGTCTCTTTCCAGACCAGCCCCCGACACACCTCGAATAAGTTCGGCGGAGGTCCTGCCATCAAATGACCTAGTGACTTGTCCCAGTTAATGCAATAACCGGAGTACTCGCCAAACGAGCGCAGGATCGGCATGAGTCTAAGGATAGAGTCGGACGGTCTTTGGACATAGAGTAGAACATCATCAGCGTATAAAGATATATGCTCTTACCATCCGCCCCCTAGGTCAATACCCCACACTGTGGGATCCCTCCGTATCCAGGCTTCCAACGGCGCCAAGGCGAACAATGTCGGGGAGAGCAGACAGCCCTGCCTCGTGCCCCGCCATAATTGAAACTCCCTGGGGAGGGCACCATTGACACGGACCCTCGGAAGCGGTGCAGTGTACAACAACCTCACCCATGCTCAAAAGTTATCACCAAAACCCAGTCTGGCCAAGACTGCTTATATATACTTCCATTCAATATTGTCAAAGGCCATATGGTATTGATACTTCTTTTAAAATGCTGATAAGGCCAGCCAACGCGTTTCGTCCAACAAACAGTGGACTTCTTCAGAGCAAAGGATTGTGGCGAAAGGGATTATGTTGTCTGTAAACACTAACGATAACCAGAAAGATACTCCAACTCTTAAGAGCAGCAAAGACTGTGATCGACCTTGAATGCTTTGTGAAGTATTTGCTGTTAAACTTTTTTTGGTATGGTCTAAGCAACAAATAAATTTGCTGCTGTCTTTGCAAGGTGCTGAAGAGCTATGTTACAAATTGGTCTACACGATTCACCTTGAACTTTTTTGTATGTGTTGCACCTCTGGCTATAATGTCTGTAATGATTTTCCTATGAGTAGAGAGCATGCTTTTGGGCAGAGAGTGCATATAGGGTAGCGCACATGGTATTAAACATACTTTCCATATTGACTGACTCAGGAGTATAACAGTGTGGGTGCAGCAATTTGTTAAAGTCCACAGCCCACCTTTGTTTTTGTATCTCTCAGTTTTAAATATATGTTAGAGGCGTGATTTTTAATGGAAACCCATTTGTGAAGTATTGTTAAAATGTGGCATTGTTCCTTACTATGGAGTCAAGGTACTGAAGAGCAGATATGCATCAACCTATTAACTCTGACCTACTTGCTGGTGACATGCAAGGTAAAATGGATTGCAAAGTTGATACATGTAACAAAAGCCGCGGAAGATCAGCATTTCGAAGAGTCTACACACGTGGGGCTTTCCCCCACTTGTCAAAAGACAGACATTTGAATGTAGGCATGTGTGCTTGAGAGGAGGCAGTTGTTGTGCACCCTCAAAGGTAACAGAGGCCCGTGCCCCACTTAAGCCTCACTGGTTCTCAGCGGAAGAAGCTTATTATGGAACCCAACAAGGCACAAGGTCTTCCTTTCTTTGGCAGGTCTAGTGGGGCCAATTATTGAATCGAACAAGAGATCAGTGGACCCATAGTGACTAAAGTGTGTGTATGTATGTATACTTAGAAGCAACTGACATCCATTTCCTTTAACAACCTTCACATCTGAAAGAGACACGTTAGTGATAGATTCCTTACCTTACACGTTAGTGATAGATTCCTTACCTTAGAATATCCCCAGGCGTCAGACTGGATCCGGAAAATTTTGCGTAGCAATACCCGTGCACGGCGGCAGGCGTCGTCCGCGGCTCCGCGTCCATCGTCGGCGTCGTCAGCGCCGGAATGATGTCGTCGGAGTACTTAGATGCCGCCCTCGCACGCTGACGTCAGTTCTTCTTTTTTCCGCGCCAGCTAGCGCAGATCCGGAGAAGCTCTACCCCTTAGTCATTTTTTGACTAGACTTTTTGATCATTTCTCTACTCTAATCTTCGACTCCTACGGTGCCGGTAGGGATGCCCGGGTTCAAACCCTGTTCCAAATGCAACCGACTGATGTCGGCCACCGACCCCCATTGCCTTCAGTGTCTAGGCCTCGACCACGACAACCGCACCTGCTCCGACTGCCGGGCCCTGACGTCCAAGGCTAGGCGGCTAGGCGGGAGCGGTGCCGCAAGCGACTGGAGCTTCGGCAGTCGGCCCCGCGCCGCTCCAGGTCCGGGTCCCACAGGAGGTCGAGGGACAGGTCGCGGGGTCGGAGCCCTCGTAGCTCCGAGAGTCGGCATCGGTCTTCAGGATCCTCCTCAGGTAAGAGGCATGAGAGGTCGGAGAGACGTCATCGGTCTCCCGACCCACCCCGACGCTCGCATGACGCGGCCGGGGCTTCGGGTGACTTCACCCACGCCGCTCAGACGGAGTCGTGGACGTCGCCACCTGCCCCACACCTTCCGGTCCCTGGGCACGGTGCGACGCCAGAGGAGGTCGAGTGGTACCTCATGGCCATGAGGTCCCTCCCTGCTCCGCTGGGTTCCGTGGCGCCTCCGGGCCCAACGGTCCCAGCTGGAGGGCCTAGCGGGTCGGGTGCTTTGGCTCCGACGCCGTCGGGTGCTCCGGCCCCGGCGCCATTGGCGACTTCGGTCCCGGTGCTGCAGGCCCTCGCTGGATCCACTTCCGGATCCGGGTCGTCGCCGGTCGACCTCTCGACCTCGCCGGCCCTGCGGGTGTCCCCATGGTGCCGCCTTCGGGCAACGCCGTCCCCACTCCTACCCTCGATTCGGTTCCGGCACCAGAGCGGCGCCGAGCGCGCCGCTCTCGACGTCGTTTGGAGATTTCTATTTCCACGAACCGGCCCCATCTGTTGACCCTGAACTACAGGAGATGGGTGATGAGGGTGATTGGGAGAGGTCTATGGACCCTCTGGCACAGGTGTGCCAGTCTCAACAGGACTGGACATATGAGCTTGGGGAGGCCAGTGGAACGGACACTTCGCCAGACACTGGATTTGTCTCCCCTCCCACCGTGGCTACGGAGGAGGGGGCTGCCTACAGTGTAGTGTTGACGCGGGCAGCCAAGGCCTTGAGCCTGACGCTTCCCGCTGCGGCCGTGAAGACTAACCTCCTCACTGAGGTCCTTAAACCGCAGGCATGCTCCACTTAGCCTCTGCTGCCGTTTAATGAGGCCTTGTGTGACGTTCTTGTGGGCACTTGGTCCAAGCCCGCTACAGGTCAACCTGTGGATAGGAACGTGGCCAGACGCTACCGCCCAGCCCCGGGCGACCCTTGATTTTTGTCCACCCATCCCACCCCCGAGAGCCCGGTCATCCCAGACCGCATTCCCGACGGCTCCGCCCGATCGGGAATCCAAGAGGTACGAACAATTCGGAAAGAAATTGTGCTCGTCCCTGAGCTTGGGACTGCGGTCAGTCAATACCGCATGCCTCTTGGGCCGCTGCACCCACACCCTGTGGGGCACGGTCGCGGACGTGCTGCCACAATGTCCGGAGGAGGCCCGGGCTAAACTCGCCCAAGCCCTTGCGGAGGGTCGAGATGCAGCGCGCTATTCCATCCGGTGTGGGCTGGATACCACGGACTCACTGGGCAGAGCGATGGCAACGACGGTGGCGGTTCGCCGCCACGCCTGGTTGAGGTCCGCCAAATTTTCGGCCGATGTCCAAGCCACACTCCTGGACATGCCGTTTGATGGCCGTCGCCTATTTGGCTTGAGCGTTTTAAGGACTCCAGGGCTACGGCCAAGTCCTTGGGCCTCTCGGCCCCACGCCAGCAAACGGGTGCCTTTCGCTCCTTTCGTGGCCAAGGAAGGGGCGCTCCCACACGTGCTGCCAGCCACGCACCGCAGACTGCTACACAGCACGGTGGCGCCCGTGGAAACCGCTGTGGCGGCGGTCGGGGACAAGGGCGAGGCCAGTCCACACCTTCCCCTGCAGCACCTGCCTCAAAACCCTCCTAGTCCGTGCTTTCAGGCCCATGTGACGCCAGTGGGGGGCAGGGTTCCCCATCACCTCTTCCACTGGCGCACTGTCACGTCGGACAGGTGGGTGCTGTAAATCGTCCGAATGGGATACTCCCTCCCCTTCGAGACGACCCCTCCAGCCATGCCACCGCAATTCCACCGCGTGTCGGGGGATCACTTGCAACTTCTGCAAGAGGAAGTTACGGCCCTCTTGGCCAAGGGGGCCATCGAGCGCGTTCCTGGGCCAGAAGTAGGGTGTGGTTGTTACTCCCACTACTTTCTGGTACCCAAGAAGGGCAAAGGGGGCCTACGCCCTATCTTGGACCTACGGAACGTCAACGGCTTCCTCTGGAAGGAGAAGTTCAAGATGCTGACTTTGGCTCAGGTCTTAGCTGCCCTGGACCCCGGAGACTGGATGGTAGCGTTGGACTTGCAGGACGCTTATTTTCACATCCCCGTCCTGCCGGCCCACCGGCATTACCTGCGGTTCACGGTAGGCCACGAGCACTTTCAGTTTACCGTGCTCCCCTGCGGCCTTACAAGCGCCCCACGGGTGTTCACGAAAGTGATGGCGGTGGTCGCAGCTCATCTGCGCAGGTTAGGAGTGTCAGTCTTCCCCTACCTCGACGACTGGTTGTTGAAGGCGGGCTCGCCCTAGACAGTCGTCAGCCACCTCCAGACTACGGCCGATCTCCTGCACCTGCTGGGGTTCTCCATCAATGTGCCGAAGTCACACCTGTGTCCCTCTCAGAAGCTCCTCTTCATCAGCGCAGTTTTGGGTTTATCCTCCCGAACAGCGGGTTCGGGATATTCAGGCTCAGATTCCGATCTTTCAGCCTTTATCCCGAGTCTCGGTCAGGTTGACGCTGCGGCTTCTGGGGCTGATGGCCTCCTGCATCCTTCTGGTGCATCACGCCCGGTGGCGGATGCGGGCTCTGCAGTGGGATCTGAAGTTTCAGTGGGCCCAGCATCAGGGCAACTTTTCCGACCATGTCTTGATCTCGGAGGGCACTGCAAGACAGTTGCGGTGGTGGCTCACGGACCGCGATTGGGTCAGTGGCAGATCCCTCTCCCTACCCCAACTGGAGCACGTAGTTGTGACGGACGCGTCCCTCCAGGGCTGGGGGGGCCACATGGGAGAGGCGGACATCAGAGGCCTCTGGTCTCCGGCGGAGTCCCAGCTCCACATCAACCTTCTGGAGCTGCGGGCTTGCACTGAAGGCATTCCTCCCCTCTGTCAGGGGGAGTGTAGTGCAGGTGTTCACGGACAATACCACCGCCATGTGGTACTGCAACAAACAGGGCGGGTGGGGTCGTGGACCCTATGCCAGGAGGCTCTGCGCCCCTGGCAGTGGCTGGAACATCAGGGCGTGACCCTGGTGGTTCAACACCTGGCAGGTTCTCCGAACGCCAGGGCGGACAAACTCAGCCGTCGGTGCATGATGGATCACGAATGGCGTCTGAACTCGGAAGTGGCGCAAGGTCTCTTTCAGCAGTGGGGAGAGCCTTGGTTAGATCTATTCGCCACCGAAGAGAACGCGCAATGTCATCAGTTTTGCGTGTTGGAATTTCCAAGGCGGCACTCGCTCGGAGACGCTTTTCGTCGCGAGTGGAGTTGCGGTCTATTGTACGCCTTTCCGCCTATCCACTTCTGCCCAGAGTGCTGAAGAAGATCAGGCGCGACCGGGCCCAGGTTATCCTTGTGGCTCCGGACTGGGCACGAAGATATTGGTATCCAGAGCTACTCAGCATGTCTGTCGATCCCCCGATTCGTCTGCCTCTTCAGGAGGACCTTCTGTCGCAGCAGCAGGGGACGGTCCTCCACACGAACCTGTCCAGTCTCCACCTACAAGCTTGGAGATTGAGCGGCGACAGTTGAGGCCATTTGACTTGCCTCCTGAAGTCTGTAATGTCATTCTGGCAGCCAGGCGTCCCTCCACAAAGTCGGTATACGCCTGTAGGTGGAACAGATTTGTGGCATGGTGCACAGCAAAGGCTGTGGATCCACTCTCTGCCCCCCTCTCTGAGGTTCTCCTCTTCCTTCTTTCTCTTGCCCAGCAGGGCTCTGCTCTGGGCACTATCAAGAGCTACCTTTTTGCCCTTTCCGCCTTCTTAAGGCTACCTGATCAGGCATCTTTGTTCAAGTCCCCAATTGTAAATAGGTTTTGAAGGGTATCACACACGTTTCCTCCTGTTCCTTTCGTGATGCCCCAGTGGGACTTGAACCTTGTACTTACTTACCTAATGTGAGCTCCCTTTGAGCCACTCCATAACTGTCCTCTCCGTCATCTTACTTTGAAGACTGCTTTCCTGGTTGCCATCACCTCTGCCAGGTGTGTGAGTGAGCTCCAGGCGCTTTCTTCCACACCTCCTTTCCTCTCTGTCCATCCGGAAAAGGTTGTGTTGCGGACGAGACCCTCTTTCCTGTCCAAGGTTGTCACGGCCTTACACATCGGGCAGTCCATCACCTTGCCCACCTTCTTCCCACCTCCGCATCCCTCGAAAGAGGAAGAGAGGCTCCACCGTCTGGACCCAAAACGTGCGCTCTCTTACTATCTGGATCGCACACGCCAGTTCCGGGTGGATGACCAACTCTTTGTTGGTTACGTGGGTGCTAAGAAGGGATGGGCGGTGCACAAGCGGACCATCTCTTGTGGATCATCTTGTGCATCCAGGCGTGTTACTCCTTGGCTAAGAAGGAACTGTTGGGCTGAGGGCTCATTCCACTCGGGCCACGGCGACTACGTCTGCCCTGGGCCGAGGAGTGCCCTTGCAGGACATTTGTCAGGCAGCTACGTGGGCCTCGCTGCACACGTTTGCGAGACACTACTGCCTGGACAGCCAAGTCCGGAGGGATGGCTTCTTTGGCCGTTCCGTCCTCCAGGACTTTCTGGTGTGATTATTGGTTCGCAGACCCACCACCGGGGTTGGTATTGGTGGGGTATCTATTCTAAGGTAAGGAATCTATCACTAACGTGTCTCTTTCAGATGCACAAGTTACTACTTGTGTAACGATATATCTGTAAGAGACATTAGTTAGTGATAGATTCCTTACCGACTCACCCATCCTCCCCGTTCTGCGAACCAATATCTAGGGTTAAGGTCGTCACCTTTTATTTATTTATTTATTTATTGGGCTTATAGAGCGCGACAGATACCCAGAAAGGGCTTCCCGGCGCTAAGCAGAAATTTTGAACTAGAGGGACATGAAAGGGTTATGAATGGGAGACCTGAAGAGGTCACTGGTTAAAAAGCCAGGTCTTGATGGCTTTGCGAAAGTAAGAGTACCTATTTTCAAGACGGAGCGGTTGGGGAAGGGAATTCCAGAGTTTCGGGCCTAGGAGGGAGAAAGATCTGCCTCCCATCCTTGCCCGGTGTATTTTAGGGACACAGAAGAGACCTTTCAGGGCCCTAGTTTCATGGCACCAGTGTTGGTTCTATCATGGCTCTGCGTATCTGGCGCGGAAAAGCTGTGTATCAGAACTGACGTCAGTGCGCGAGGGCGGCGTCTAAGTACTCCGACGACGTCATTCCGGCGCAGGGGTATTGCTACGCAAAATTTTCCAGATCCAGTCTGACGCCTTGGGATATTCTAAGGAAAGGAATCTATCACTAATGTGTAAGGTAAGGAATCTATCACTAACTAATGTCTCTTACAGATATATCGTTACACAAGTAGTAACTTGTGCATCTGAGACACAAAGCATAAATCAAAACAGGCATTAATGCGCACCCTAACTTTATGTTTTAATTAACCAATGAAATGTCGCTATACTCATGCAGAGTATGAATGAATACTTTATTTGATTATTTAAAATCATACAATATACACATTTAACATTTCAGCACTCTAAAAAATGTATATACTAGGAAAAAATAACGTAATATTTGTTTTACAACATTACGATTCTTCTTCGGTGTTTAGTACTATTCCAACATATCTAAAAACAACAAAACACAGGCATTATTTCCTATTTCTACTATTATAAACACAAGAGCAATTTTTCCTAGGTTTCTTCTTCTAAGTTTACATCAGACTAATCATCAGAAACTAATTTATTTTTTGCCAGTAGCATGAATTTAACAAAAGCAACATTCAAATCTATATCTGTTGTATTAGAACATCTTATAAGTGCTTGCCTACAAGTTTGAAATCCACGGTTATTAAATGTATTCAGTAGTAGCCTTCTTCTTTCTTCCATCAAGTCTGGGCATATGCAAATTACGTGAATAATGTTTTCCTCTCCCTTTTTGCATAGTCTACAGTGCATAGATTTTGTTGTACATTGCCATGGCACTGCATGCGATAACCCTGGAAGAAGGCCAAAACGAGCTTTAGTGAAGAAAAAAAGTTTGTTTTAAAGTCCACGGTATTTCTAAGCAATTTTGGGACTTAGTTGTTTTAGGTTCACTCAGAATCATCCATGCATGATTCCATTTTGAAAAAGATTCTTTGTTCTTCAGTGGTGATAATTGTTTCGTTGTTTTATTAATGAGTTTTTAAAAGACTCTGGCCTTATGTACATGTCTCAAATTTAATGTGCTAAATACTCAATTAAAGCCGATTATAAATATTTCCAATACTGTAATTTAGGATTGGCTTGTAATTCTTGGAAAAGCCATCGACATATTGGGTTTGATCGGTTTGATTTTATTCTCTTCCACACTTTTATATACTGACCCTTTCTTGCAATAAGCTGGTTAGATACCCCAAATTCTAATCTGATTTGGGTTGCGGACGCATTGCTCGGCAGGCAAAAAAGGAGCTTGAATATTTTAGAAATTGCATTATTTAAAGCTGCAGAGTCCCTACCACATAACGCTTCACTACCATTTGTAATAGTTGGCAGTTGCAATGTTTGAAATGCCATGATTAAGGTGTTACTTCTCCTTTCGATATCCTTCTTTTGCTGCTGAAAAGTGCAGTTTTCATCAAAGAGCACACCCAAGTATTTATATGTCGTTACTTGCTCCAGTTGCTGCTTGTGCATATACCATTTATATTTATAAATTTTCAGTTTTCTGTTGTTTACTTTCATTATCTTAGTCGTGACCTCATTTATTTCCATACCATTTTCCAGTGAATAGTTTGCAACTGCGTTTATAAGTCGTAATCCTATCCTAGTTTGACTTAATAGTATAACATCATTGGCATCTAACAAATTCCATATTTTTTTCCCCACTAGTTTGGGGAGATGAGCATTTTCTTTATCCAAGCAGTATGTTAAATTTACTAAAAACAAGTTAAACAGATATGGTGCGAGAACACATCCTTGTTTTAACCCCTGAGATGTAGGGATTTTCCTTGAAAGGGTCGAACCATCACCTATTCGGACTCTAATCCAAGGGTGTATATACAGCGATTGAATTGCTTTTAGGAGGCGAGTTGATATTCCCTGTTTGTCCAGCTTCCTCCAAAGAGTCTGCCGATGCACATAATTGAAAGCAGATTTAAAATGTACAAAGCATAGATATAGTGGTTGATTCATTATTTTATATGCCCTTGCATAAAGCCTGGTTGGTTTGGCGGAATTTTATGGTTTGTGGTTACCCATTCCGTTAGTTCTGTCAAGAGCGTCCCGGCTAAACGTTTGGCCACTATATCTTGTAAGGTAATGAGACGATAGTCACTACTTTGAGACCAATCCCCGCTTTATAAATGGGTGATATTATAGAGCCTTTCCACGACTCCGGCAGAATTGATGATTTTTATGGCTTTGATAAAACGTTTTGAGAGATATTCTGCCCAAATGTTGGACTATCTTTATTGCATATAGTATGCGTGTGTCCAAAATTGCTTACAATACAGCGCATATTTTTTTTAAAAACCCTATTTTTTAAGATTGCAGTCAGATCGGCTCGCCAGGCCCTTATTCTTTGTTTATCTGGCGAGTCGATTCCGCTGCTATGACAATTTATAACATTTTTAGTTGCTGCCGAAAAATATTTGGTATTGACTGTTCAAGTATCATAATCACATCCCATGGCTTCAAGAGAAATCTTGAATGCATTTTTTCAGCTTATTTGCACCGTATGACCTCTGGTAGAATTTAGTGTCTATGCGGCTAGGGTAACAATTAGAAATGTAAATAATGAAGTTATTTGGTTTACAATGGAAATTACTGGTGCACATATATAGCCTGTTTGCACAATAGAACTACTGTTTACTGCACATTTGCACCTTAATACCTAATGATCCAGCCCATGTCTGAAAAGACAGTATAGTTGATTTTCATGCCAAATTAACTTTAGCAATACTCTGTTTATATTTAGTAGTTTGGAATGTAGAGCTAGATAAGCGGGCATTTTTAGGTCTCGCCGGACCCAGCACTTGCGCTGGTCTGGCCAGACCTTAAGTAAGAAGGGCTTCAAAAAATGCTACCGCCAGCTACAGATTGCAGTGCATGTGCGCGGGCGCGGGCGCGCGCTTAGGAGCAGAGGCACCTCGTCATGCTCATTAAGAGCCTGCGATCACTTTCACTTTCGCCCGCAATAACTTTCAGGGCGCCCCTTTGATGTTCTCACTCAAAGAACATCAAACATCAAAGAACATGTTGTGTTAATGCTTTGCTGCTGCCCGTTTGACTTACAATGTGCTTTCTCTTTCCACAAACTCGATGTTTTTTTTCCTTTATTTTGAGATGCTTTTAGTATCACTGTCACATACACAACCACAATGCCATGAGTAAGGTGTTACTTCTCCTTTCGATATCCTTCTTTTGCTGCTGAAAAGTGCAGTTTTCATCAAAGAGCACACCCAAGTATTTATATGTCGTTACTTGCTCCAGTTGCTGCTTGTGCATATACCATTTATATTTATAAATGTTCAGTTTTCTGTTGTTTACTTTCATTATCTTAGTCGTGACCTCATTTATTTCCATACCATTTTCCAGTGAATAGTTTGCAACTGCTACCGCCAGCACCTCGTCACATACACAACCACACACACAACCACACGCACAACCACACAAACAACCACACACACAACCACACACACAACCGCATGCACAACCACACACACAACCACACACACACACAACTACAACCACACACCCAACCACACACACACACACAACCACACACACACACACACACACAACCACACACACACAACCACAACCACACACACAACCTCAACTACAAACAACCCACTGACCAGTTCTGTATCCTTTTCATTGCTGTTTTAAATTTGCTATACAAAATCCTTTTCCTACAAAATTGATATGGGGACTTAGTTGCTCAAGATTCTATTGTATTCCTAACCAATTTCAAAATCAATTGAATTCACAGTGTAATGTGTGGTATTTAACTGTAGAAGCATTTTTCGACCCTCCGTGCATTTGCAGCCCACTAGATCAGAAATCTAGTTAGGGATGCTGAATCCATGGTAAAGAAAATGCAAACTTCACAGTACACCCATATGCGCTGTCTTATTTGTGTGGGTGGTACTTAAATCCCTCTACACAGTGGTGTGGAATTTAATAAAATATCTACTTGTCTATGTGACAGGTTGCTTCATAAATCTGCTTGTCCTGTAAAGAAAATCCATGTGTCCCTTTGGCGCCTTGTAGTGTGGTGATAAATTAAGGCAGCAATCTCATTATATAAGTGCTCTGATAATAGCCTGTCACCTATGCCAGGGCTCATAAAATAGTAGGGTTTGAATTCCAGCAATTCATGCTTTTTGCCACCTTTCCATGGATCTACATACTGGGGCAGGAGGTAGGGTTAACCAATAGTTTCAGGGTTGGAATGCACTTTGGTGTCTGTGCAAACTAATAACGTGCATGTTTTAGGGGTTTTCACCAGCTCTTTTCTAAGAGAGGTTGTAATTTACTCCTGACAAGCACAGAAGTAAAAGTTCTACCACGGTTGGAAAAAAAAGTAGTTGGAGGGAAAAGCGAACTTGTAAAACGCTCAACAGATTTTCGCATGAGCAAATCTACACATGTATATTTGCTTGTGCTAAACTGCAGTACACAAATATTTTGTAGGAGTACGATTTCCTGGCCTACTTCTGTGAATAATTGTGAATTCATGAACTCTGTAAATCTGCACTAATGTAGATCGAGCCCTGTTCGCCCGGCCTGGAAGGTTCCCCTTGACTGGCCCGACCGCACATGCGGTGCAGGTGTGGCACGCAGCCAACTGGTGTCTTGGATGGGAGGCCAGACTGACGCTCGCAACCCCCCCTTTTGAACTCCGAGAGGTTGGGCAGTTTGTGGAGGTCCAAGGGTTTCGACAGATGGGATCTCATTGGGATTACTCAGATTAAAGACATTTGGGGTAAGGACTTTATACATACGTTTGAATCCCTTGTTCAGCAGTATAGTCTGCACCGTAATGAGTATTTTCGTTACTTGCAGGTTTGACATGCCCTCACCACTCAGATCCCTAGGGGCACGGAGCTTCCGGAGGCATCCCCTCTTGAGGACTGTGTGCTTGATGGACATATACCCGAGAAAACCATCTCGTTGATCTATAGGAAATTGGTCAACAATTCGGATGACCCATTGGTGCGGCTTAGGGCTCAGTGGTGTGCGGATGGGCTGGAACTCGATGACGAGGACTGGTCGGAGGTGGTGTCGTCCCCCAAGGTGGTAGCGATCCAGATGCGGCTCCGGCTTGTGCAGTTAAAAGTACTGCATAGATCCTACATAACGGGGCCCCTTCTGGTGCGAATGGGGAGCGCAGAGAGTGAAGATTGTAGAAGAGGCTGTGGAGAGGTTGGCACGTTGATGCATATCTTGCGGCACTGTGACGCAATCCGGGCATACTGGGCGAAGGTCCACGAAACGTTGAGAGAAGTTCTGGGCGTGGAGGTCTGACCGGAGGCCCGGAGATGTCTGCTGAATGTGTGGGAGCCGACTGACTTGAGTGTGTACCAAAGACAGTGGGTGACTCTTGCATATATGGTGGCCAAGCGTAATATTGCTCAACTCTGGGGCGCCAGCCAGCCGCCCCGCATCAATAAGTGGTCGGAAGATCTTGATTGGTGCATGTTCCGGGAGAGGTGGGTGTATGTGGCCAGGGGTTGCACGTAAAAGTGGGGGAAGGTCTGGGGAGTGTGGAACACTCACAGAGGAGAGATCTGCGAACCGCCCATGACAAGAGCAGACTCGGACGCACAGGATTCCCCTTGACCCTACTTTTTGATTGTTGCTATTTGATCCTGTATTTAGTTAATTCGACCCATGCTTTGGAATTGATTGCATTCATCTGAGAGTAAATTTTCTTTAGTATTGTCATATTGTTTAATAAAAAGAAATAAAAAAAATAAAAAAATAAAAAATCTGCACTAATGCATGGGCGTACACAATGGATGCAATGTAGTCACTTATTTAAGACTTGGGCCCTTAAGTAGGTCTTGAGTTAACTAAAGCCTTTTGTTTTTATTAAAATTCTGTCCCTACGTACCAACCTACCTATAGATTAGCTTCACTGTGAGTGATGGCTTTCTGCTTTCACAAGGAGCATATCGGCACACAAAGATTTTGTTTTCATTGCCAGAGACCACTGTGGCAAGGCGTGCTTTTTGAGAGTAAAATTGTATTGCTTTTTGCCAGTGCTTGTTATAATGGTGAGGGCCTAGCAGCTCCCAGAACAGCTTTAACAAAAACAAAAGGCTTACTACCAATGTCAGACGTATTGGCTTTGCCAAGGATTGTTTATTTTCATGTTTCCCATAATAAACTGGTAGCACAGATTCTCCATAATGATTTTTTTTTGCGAATACTAGCTTTGTTCAACACATTTTGCTAGATGATGTTCCAAAGAAATGGTACTTAAACTTTAATTATAGTTTAGTGAAACATGTTTTCGTAGTTGTGTTTTTTGTGTACATTTAATTTGAAAGCAAGGACTCGTCAATCTTGCTTTCAAACTTGTGCAAATATTTGCATCTAATCTGAGAGCATTCTGTGAGCATTATACTTTGCCTCATATTGTTAAACTTTTCAAACGTGTATAGGTATTTTTATACTGGGGCTGCTGTCAGCAGTGCAGTCTAAGCTTACACCATTTCATTAGAACACTCACCCTAATAATAAAGGCTTTGCATTAATGAACTATAAATAAAGTTCGAACAGCATTCACTTCTGGACACAAATATTACCTTAACTGCAAACAATGGCTTTTCCTGATCCATCAAGTGGTACTGTAAACTGGCAGCCAAAGGGTTTGTGCTGCAGGAAGTTGGGCATACTTGTCCTTAACCCCCTCCGTACGGGGCTAATTCCCCCGCTGTGCTGAGGGGCGGGGGACGCGCGCAGCGCCCCGGTGCTCATGACGGGCTCAGCTCGTCATGAGGCACGGCGCTCGTGTGCTCATGACGAGCTGAGCCCGTCATGACCACACCCGTTCCCGTGGAAAGCTCAGCACAGCAGGGGAATTATCCCCGCGTGTGAGCGTTCCACGGATCATGACGAGCTGAGCGCCGTGCCTCATGACAAGCTCAGCTCGTCATGAGCATGGATGAGGTTAAGACAAAATAAACATGAAACCTTGTTGTCCTAGGCCCCAAATGGAATATGATACTTACCAGTATGCATCTGTTCTTGGCATGTAGGGCTGCTGACATTTATATCTATGCATAGATCGCCGCCTAGTGTTGGGTCCGGATGATTGCACATTGTTGTCCTGGAAGAGTCTTCGAAGTATCATGAGATAGGTGGCTCCTCCCTGGACTACAGTGCGCATGGGCATCCCCTCCATGCTCAGATTGTTTTTCGCCATTGTGGCAGAGATGGAGTGTGATAGAGTAAGTGATGACCATGCATGAGAATAATTATGTGAATTCTGAATGCTACAGCTGCGACAGGCACCGGGGAGGAGGGCGGGCGATATAAATGTCAGCAGCCCTACATGCCTAGAACAGATGCATACTGGTAAGTAGCATATTCCGTTCGAGGCATGTGGGCTGCTGAATTTATATCTATGCATAGAATAAATAGTAGTACCCTCTTTAGCGGCGGTTGCCCGTGCCAGCTGCAGCAGTCTGAAAAAGAGTTTTGAGAACAGCCTGACCTACAGCAGCTTGCTGTTTGGAGTGGACATTCACGCAGTAGTGCTTGGTGAATGTGTGTATGTTGGTCCATGTGGCTGCTCTACATATGTCCTCTAGGGGGATGTTACCTAGGAAAGCCATGGATGCCCCCAACTTGCGTGTGGAGTGCGTGTGGAGTGCGCTCTTGGGGGGATTGTTAACGTGCATTTAGCCTTTTGATAACAGATCTGGATGCATTTAACAATCCATCTGGCTATACCTGATTTAGAAATTGGGTTGCCCTTGTGCTGTGGAGAGAAGGCAACAAACAGTTGTTTAGTTTTTCTGAAATATTTAGTCCTGTCTATGTAGTACAGGAGAGCCCTTTTAACATCTAGTGTGTGTAGTGCTCTGTCTGCCACTGAATCAGGATTTGGGAAAAACACAGGTAGTTCAATAGTTTGGTTAATGTGGAACTGTGACACTACCTTGGACATAAATTTAGGGTTGGTACGCAGCACAACCCTATTAGCATGTATCTGAATGAAGGGCTCTCGATAGTGTGGGCTTGCAGCTCGCTAACTCGTCGTAGCGACGTAATAGCCATCAGAAAAGCCACTTTCCATGTGAGAAATTGTATCTCACAAGAGTGAAGTGGCTCAAATGGTGGGCCCATGAGCCTGGTGAGGACGATGTTGAGGTTCCAGACAGGCGAAGGCGGGTGTCTTGGAGGAATGACCCTTTTCAGTCCCTCCATAAAAGCTTTAATGGTTGGCACTCTGAAAAGGGATAGGTGCTGTCTATTTTGAAGATAAGCTGCCATTGCTGCTAAATGTATCCTGATGGAACTATACGCTAGATTACACTTGTATAGGTGCAGCAAGTAACTTATAAGATTTTGCGTGGAAGCATCCAGCGGATTTATGTTATTATTGGAGCAATAGATAACAAAGCGCTTCCATCTGGCCGCGTAGCAGGCCCTTGTGGTAGGATGCCTAGCCTCCTTTATGATGTCCATGCAGTCAGGGGGCAGGTTTAAGTAGCCAAACTCTATGACTTCAAGAGCCATATTGCCAGGCTCAACTGTTGCGGATCGGGGTGCTGAATGTCTCCATGGTTCTGAGTGAGGAGACTGGGCGTGAGCCGTAGGCGCTCATGGGGAACCACGGAAAGTTCTAGGAACGTGGTGTACCACGCTTGCCTTGCCCACGTTGGAGCAACCAGGATGAGCGTCATGGAGTGTTGTCTCAGTTTGCGTGCCACTAGCGGAATGAGTGGAGCCGGAGGAAAGGCGTACGCAAACCTGCTCGACCAGTTCATCCATATCGCATTGCCCTGAGACGGCGGGTGTGGGAACCTGGCGGCGAAGGTGCGGCATTTTGCGTTTTCGTGTGTGGCGAATAGGTCTATCGCTGGATGACCCCACCGACGGAAGTATGGTTGGAGCACTGAGGGATGTATCTCCCACTCGTGCATCTGATGGCTGTTTCTGCTGAGCAAGTCCGCCATCTGGTTGTCCGTCCCTGGGAGGTGTTCCGCCATGAGGAACATGTTCCTTTGAATGGCCCACTTCCACATGCATTGTGCTAGGTGTGACAATTGTGGAGAGTGTGCCCCCCCCTTGCTTTTGGATGTAATACATTGCAGTCATGTTGTCCGTCCGGATCAACACGACTTTGTTGCAGAGATGCAACTTGAATGCCTTAATTGCCATGAAGATTGTCATCAGTTCTAGTAAGTTGATATGCATCTTCTGCTGTTGCGGTGTCCATAGTCCCTGCACTGTGTAAATGGGAGGACATGCGCTCCCCAGCCCTGGAGAGATGCGTCTGTTGTCAGTACTATTTGTGGTACAGGCTCTTGGAACGGTCGTCCCCTGCAAAGGTTTTGTGTGTTCCACCAATGCAGAGAGTTGTATGCACGACCGGTCACCAACACTAGGTCTTTTAGCTGTCCTTGAGCCTGGTTCCACTGGCGTGCTAAGCACTCCTGAAGCGGACGCATGTGTAGCCTCGCATGGGAGACTATAAAGATGCAGGAGGCCATCATGCCTATCAGCTGCATGAACACCTGCGCCGGGAGTGAGTGTTGTGGCCTGAATCTCTGAATCAGCAGTTGCATGCTGTTGACTCTCGATAAGTTCAGGTGCGCCGTGGCAGCGAGCGTGTTTATTTCTGCACCTAGGTACTGCTGTACATGTGCGGGTTGAAGATGGGACTTTTGGTAATGGAGCGAAAATCCCAGACTGTGTAGGTGGTGGATTGTGCGGGACATGTGGTTGGCACACTGCTGGGCTGACTTTGCTTGTACTAGCCTGTCGTCCAGATACGGATAGACATGGATATGTTGTCCGAAGGTGCACGGCCACTGTCGCTAAACACTTGGTAAACACTCTGGGGGCTGTAGTGACCCCGAAAGGCAGGACCTTGAACTGGTAATGCTGGTTGTTGATGGTGAACCTGAGGTATTTCCTGTGACTGAAGTGAATGGGAAGGTGGAAATAGGCATCCTTTAGATCTAGGGTTGCCAAGAAATCTCCTTGACTGAGCAACGGCAGAACTTGCTGTAACGTGAGCATGTGAAAGTGTTCTGATAGGATATATTGGTTTAGGGGCCTGAGGTCTAGAATGGGCCTGAGGGATCCGTCCTTTTTTGGGATTAAGAAGTACAGAGAGTACACCCCTGTTCCCTGTTGTTTTACAGGCACGAGCTCTATGGCCCCTTTTTGCAGCATGGATATGACTTCTTGCTGCAATAAGTGCATGTGCTCTGCGGACATATGACGGTGCCTTGGGGGTATGTTGGGTGGAGTGGAGGTTAGTTCTAGACAATAACCGTGTTGTATAAGTTGTCTCACCCACCTGTCCGTGGTTATGCTTTCCCAGACTGGCAGGAACTGATGGAGTCTCCCCCCGACCAGTGTTATATGGGCGGGGGGCAGTGACAAGACGTCACTGCTTGTTAGTGGCGGAGGATCTGGCATTATTATTTCCACGTCCCCTGCCTTTGGTACTGTTTCCACGATATCCACCCCTATTGTTCTTGTTATAGGTGGTTTGTGTGTCTCCCGTGCTGTACTGGGCTTGTTGTGACGCTTGTCCTCTTGAGGCTCCCCTGTTACCGGAGCGACGAAAGGAACCGCCCCTGAACTGCTGAGACTCCAGAGCCCCCATGGATTTCGGAGTTTCAGTGTCCTTTTTAATCTTCTCCAGAGTGGTGTCTACTTCTGGACCAAACAGGAAGTTGGGGTTTACTGGCTGATTGAGCAGGGTAGTCTGGATTTCTGACTTAAATCCAGAGATGCGGAGCCAGGCATGCCTCCTTAGCATAACGCTAGTGTTTATGGCCCTAGCTGCTGTGTCGGCTGCATCTAACGCGCACTTAATGGACGCGTTGGAAATTAACTTTCCCTCCTGTATAAGCATTTCTGCTCCCTCCTTATAAGTATCTGGTAGGTGTTGCAGTAGCTGCTCTAAAGTGTCGTAGTGTGCCCCGTCATATCTTGCTAACAGGGCTTGGGTATTGGAGATTCTCCAAATATTAGCAGCCTGAGCAGCCATACGTTTTCCAGAGGCCTCCAAGATCTTGGATTCCTTGTCCGGAGGAGGAGCATCACCCGTTGTTTGCGAGTTGACTCTCTTGCGAGCATTAGCCACCACCAAGGAGTCCAGTGGGAGTTGGCCCTTGATGTAGGTAGGGTCCACGGGTGCAGGCCGGTACTTCCGTTCAATTCTCGGGTTTATCACCCTTGCTTTAGTGGGCTCTTTAAAAATGTCACTTGCATGTTTGAGCACACCTTTGAGCATAGGTAGAGTTTTTATAGATTTTTCAGATGTGGAAAATGTATCAAAAAGGAAGTCTTCCTCCACGGGGTCAGCGTGCATATCCACGTCATGGTTATGTGCCGCTCTTTCAATGAGCGTGTTGAGCGCAGCAGTGTCTTCAGTAGGCGAAGTTTTGACCGCATATGACTGAATGTCAGGGGTGGTGTGTGGTTCATCAGGGTCAACAGTGTCAGCCCATGGCTGGGACTCATCTTGATCTGTGTCCATGGGGTAGTTAAACTGCTCATCATTGTCCTCTTCCCCCACGTCCTCAGTGACTGTTGTGGGTGAATAGGAATAGCCTTGCCCATATGTGTGTATGGGTTCAAAAAGAATTGGAGAGGTGGTGGAGTCTCTCTTCTTCTTTAGTGGTATTTTGTAAGGCTCCACAGGTGTTTCAGGTCAGATTTTCCGTTTGTAAACGGTGAGCCTGCCTGATTCAGAGTCAATGTATAACTTCGACTGCTCGTCGTAGCTTGGTGGCTGGAACTGCACGTCTTCGGTCCGAGGCTGGGCGGGTGCAGCTACTGATGTTGCCTTGGACGAGTCTGTAGCCTTTTAGGGTTGCACAGCCTTAGGTCCAGCCGTTGGGGGCAGGCCGTATTTGATAGGCGCCAAAGGCATCGGTGACGGACCGACCTGTTTCGAAGGCTTGGACTTCGATCCGACCGACTCAGACTGTTCCGCGTGCTTGTGCGTTTTCGTCGCCTCGACGCGTTGCTGCGGAGCAGGGACGCTTGTGATGGTGGAGGAGGATTGTTCCTTCGAGCCGATGGTGTTTTTCGGCTCGAAGGCCTTGACCAGTTGCGGCTTCTGGATCTTCGGATCGACGGCTTTTTGGGCCTTGAGTCCTTTGGAAGAGGGGCCATCTTTGGAGCCAGGCCTCGACGTTGACGTGCGCGTGACGTGTTTAACAGCAGACACAGGCTTTGTCGCTCCGCTCTTCGGCTCGACGCCCCCTGTCGACTCCGAGGGGTCGAGCACTTGTTTTGACTTGGACGGCTCCGAAGTCTTCGAACCGATGGTTGTAGTCAACACTTTCGGTTTCGATTTTGGGTCTTTTGCTTTCGGTTTCGATTTTTCCACTGAGAGTGGTCGATCTACCGATGGCTCTTTGGAAATGTTCTTAGTCGGGCCTGGAAGCGGGACTAGAGAACGCTGTTGAAGATCTTGGCTAAGGCCTTCCGGCGATGCCTCGACCTGAGCCGTAGAAGTGTCTGTATGGAGCCCCGCTACTGCGGTTGGGCCTAGCTCCTCGCTTGAGTCGTCGTCGACGGCTCCGAGAGGTTGTGCGTCGTCTCCTACCTCGATGATGTCTTCATCATGGACGTAGAGTTGTTCCTCGTCCTCGTTGTAGGTGGAGTCTGGCTCCGACGCGGGGTCCGAGTGTTCCGGTTCGTCGTCTTGTACATTTTCGTCGTCGTCACCACCGAAGATGTTTTCTGGGTCTGGTGCCGATTCAAGCGCCGACTGTCGTGCCGCGCGTCGAAGACGGAGAGTTTTCTTCGACCTGAACTTCGAACAGGCCATGCAACTGGCCTCGTCGTGATCCGGTGAGAGACATTTGTTGCACACCGGGTGCACGTCGATGTGGGGATATTTAGAGTTGCAGACGGGGCAGCGCTTGAACGGGCTCCGTTCCATCGTCGATCGTCGACGGGCCTTTGGCGTCGAAGACTAAAAGTCTTCCGAAGTCGAGTTCAAAGAACGGGAAAGCTGAAAGGCACCGAACGAAAGACAATACCGACGCCCCTAAGGACTTTTGGCCCTGAAAAAGAGTAACTAGTATAATTTCCGAACGTGAGTCAAGAAGTACATCCGAACCCAATGGCGGAAAAAAACAATCTGAGCATGGAGGGGATGTCCATGCGCACTGTAGTCCAGGGAGGAGCCACCTATTTTGTGATACTTCGAAGACTCTTCCAGGACAACAATGTGCAATCATCCGGAGCCAACACTAGGCGGCGATCTATACATAGATATAAATTCAGCAGCCCACATGCCTCGAACAATATGTTCTAGAAGTCGGGCTATCAGAATTCCAAACCCCTGAATCTATATAATAACTGATTGATATAAAAAATTCTGACATGCACCACACCCACTTTCTGAGTTTACTGCCCTCTATACTTCGATTTAGCAGGTGCTTGCTGCACTATCAATGGGTCTGTAAAAGGAGATGTGAAGCAAATTTCCTGTTTCTGACTTGCAGCAGCTTCTAAAATAGCCTGTTAAAGAGACAGGGGTCCTTTAAGTGTTTAAAATTACTGCAAATCACAAATTATTTTGGCGTTTGTGTCATGGAGGTTGTGTTTTGGGTGATGTGAACGTATTGTTTTTACTCTAGTCTTGAAGAAAGAGGTTGGCTTTTATTTGCGCTAGTCTTGTTACTCTCAACTTTTTTAAAGATGAAGTCTCTTATAAAGAGCACCTGAACCACCAGTTGGATGCCTGTGTGACATTTAAAAAAATATATATCACAGCAAAACTGGAAAACATTGAGTAAACTAATTAGTAAAACATTAATATCGAAAATGTAAAGAAAGGATTGAAGAGAACTCATTACATCTGGTATTTGTGGAAGAGATGTGTATTTAAATTTCACCTGAAAGTGTCAAGCATGGGTAAAAATTCTGATGTTACAGGCTAAAAAGTTCCAAGTCACGATTGAGAGATTTTTAAGTTTTACCTTCTGACCAATTCTTTTAACCACAGATTCCCCACCTTCAGAATATCCAAGTCATCAGACTGGATCCAGAAAGTTCTCCCAGCATTGACTCCTGCAGGTGGTACAGTGGCAATCTTGCACGCCCCAGAAGTGAGGGGATTGAGACGCATATAATGTGCTGATGTCCGTTCTTCTCTTTCAATACCATTCAACGTAGATCTGCTCTGTTTTCTGATGACTCTCAAAATAATTTAAAGCCAATGGATGATGTTTCAGCTGAAAATGACAGGATTCTAATGATGCCATGAGTTCAGAAAGCAAATGTCTCAAAGACCTGAACAACCTGTGCCTTAGGTGCATGGGCTCCAGGAACTTCCCGAAGTCATGTGAAAAGTGTAACATCATGCACCTGAAAGTTAGCAGGGAGTGGGAAGCATGGCTGTATATCACTGAAGAGAAGAGGTGGTGTTTGAAGCTGTGGGCCCACTCCAATTCATTTAACCACTCCTGATCATGAGGCCGGGCCAGAGCAAATGTCCCATTCTCATTCAAAGTTTACAGGTAAGTCGAAAACATACCACAAACACAAGAATGCCAAGCAGGGATCAATTCCATTCCACCACATGACCTCAGATGAGAGATTAGGAGGGTGACACTCAAAGGGTCCTGCGCCTCCAGTGTCTTCTGACACTGATCCAGTCCCTCAGCTAATCCTAGCATGCCCTGAATTTATTTCCCAGGCCATTCTCAGCCCTGCAGTAGATGGAGGCTCCTCTTGGACCTCTCAGCTGCCTTTGACACGGTTGACCATGACACTCTAAAACAAAGACTCTATGAAGCCGGCAAAAAGGGAACTGCTCTGGACTGGATCACGTCCTACCTTCAAAACATAACTAATGTTACCATACCCCACCTTTCTTGTACTCCACAAAAGCAGGGGTCCCTCCAGGTTCTATCATCTCGCCCATGCTTTTCAACATCTACATGAAGTCATTACCTGTACTGATCAATTCATTTCACCTCACCTGTTATAACTATGCAGATGACACGCAAATACTCCTTTAACTGGAATGCCCCAAAGACATTGGAAAATCACCAATTTTCAGCTGTCTCAGAGCCGTGGATCAGTGGATGACATGGAGCCATCTCAAATTGAATGCTTCAAAAACTGAAATACTCATGTGTGGCAATTGGAAACAATACAACCCGCTTGCCGCATGGCCTAATAAACTGGGATCACTGCCTAAAGTATCAAAGGAAGTAAGAAACCTCGGAATGACCATGGACTCCAAGCTGTCGATGAATGCCCAAGTGGATAAACTAGCAAGATCAAGCTTTGTCACTATAAAAACACTGCGACTAATTTTCCCTCATTTGGGATTTCCACACAAGGTCCAAGCTACCATCTCTCTTGTTCTGTCCAAACTCGATTACGCCAATAGCCTCTGCCACGGATCACCTTTAACGACCATAAAAAGACTACAACGGATTCAGAACTCGGCTGCCAGACTACTCTTGCATATCAAACCGCGAGACTACATATCCCCTGCCTTGAAAGCCCTGCATTGGTTACCGGTTGCCAGAATATCCATGTTCAAACTGCTTTGTATCACCCACAAAGCAATACATGGAATGGAACCACTCTTCATCATGAATAAAATCACCAAACACATTCAACAAAGGAACCTTCGTTCTAAAGGAGCATCTCGCCTCAAATTCCCACCATACAATAAAAAAACCATGGGTGGCACATCCTTCTCTGTTCAAGCAGCTAAACTATGGAACTCTTTACCCCCCAACATAAGGTCCACCAACAACCACCTTATCTTCAGAAAAGTACTCAAAATGTGGCTCCCCACATAAGCACCATACGCAAACAGACAATTAACAGCATTTCCCTCTGTATATAAGCATTTATTTCACTATAGATATGTACGTATCTTTGTGTACTACTTTGTATAAACATGTAAAATAATAATGTTGTTGAGAGAAAAAAATAATAATAAATAAATAAAATCTTTGGTCTACATGTACATACTTCCATTGTGCATCCATGTACCTTCCATGTACTGGATCTGTGTGTCTGTTACTTTTCTTCTGAAAAAAAGCATATCAAGTGCACTACCCTATTTCTCTTCCTTGCCTCCTATCAATATCTTTAATCTACATATACTTACCTCCTTTATGTATCTATATACTTTCTATGGATCTTTATATGTATCACTTGCTTCTAATTTAGCATTTCCAATGCATTGCCCTATTTCTCAGCCTATACTTCGCTCAATAGATCTTACAGCCCAACCTTCTGATTCATCTCAAACTTCTTTCTACTACTCTTTCCAATGCACTATCCTATCTCTCATCCTATACATCTATCAATATATCCTCTACATCCACTCTCTCATTCATCCCAAACCCCATACCACTACTATGGTTGCCAAAATAACCCTTTCTAGACTCTCTCCCCCCAAACAAAATCCTACACTCTTATCTCGCCAATATCCTTTTCAATCAAGATTAACAGACTAACAGGTTCACTTCTCAAATTCCATATTCAACTACACTAATTCACCACTAATCCTTTATTGGGTTCCAGAGTAGCGTGCTACTCGCCAATAAAGAGTCTCAACACCCCATCAGGGTTACAAGTGCTATATAAATGCAAACCTTTTTCCTTTTCTACCCATCCCCAACCCTTCTCAATCCAAATAACTGACTAACATATCCACCATTAAATTACTCTCATGTTTCACCATACTAATTCAACACTAATCCTGATGGGTTCCAGAGTAGCGTGCTACCTGCGCATCAAAACCCCATCAGGGGTAGCAAGTGTTATATAAATACAAACCTCTTTCCCTCTTCTATCCTACCACCTCCCTTCTCTACCCAAATAACTAAATAACATATCCACTACTAAAATTACTTCATAGTTTACTATACTAATTTTCAACACTAATCCTTTATGGGTTCCAGAGTGGCGTGCTACTCGCCAGAAAAGCGCTTCAACACCCATCAGGGGTAAGAAAGTGTTATATGAATGCAAACCTTTCTTCCCCTTTTATCCTTCCGCTATCCTTCTCACTCCAAATAATCTGACTAAATATCCACCACTGAAATTACTTCATATTTCACCATATTAATTCACCACTTATCCCTTATTGGCTTGCTGAATAGCATGGGCCAACAAGTGTTATATAAATACAAACCTTTTTCCTCCTCTATCCTTCTGCTATCATTCCAAATCCAAATAACGGACTAACCTATCAGCACTTAAAATGTATTTGCATGTTTCACTATACTAATTCAACACTAATCCTCTATGGGTCCCGGAGTAGCGTGCTACTCGCCGAAAAAGCGATTTGATGCCCCGTCAGGGGTAGTAAGCGCTATATAAATGCAATCACAATACAATACAATACATACTACTACACACACACAACCAGACACACAACCAGACACACATACGACCACACACACACAACCACACACAACTACACACACAACCACAAGCACACACACAAGCACACACAACCACAAACACAACACACATAACCACAACCACATACAACCACACACACACAACCACACACACAACCACAACCACACACACACAACTACACATAACCACAACCACACACAACCACACACACAACCACACACACCACCCACACAACTACACACACAACTACACACACAACCACAAACACAACACACACACTCACACAACCACAACACACACAACCACACACACACGCCCACACACCCAACCACACACAACCACAACCGCAAACACCACACACACAACCACAACCACACACAGACACACACAATCACACACACAACCACACACACACACAACCACAACTACACACATAACCACACACAACCACACACTCAACAACAACCACACACACAACCCCCCCACACACAACTACACCCAAAAACACCCACACAACCACAACACACAAACACAACCTCTCAACCACACACATCCACACACCCAACCACACACACACAACCACACATACAACCAAACACACACGACCACACACACACACAACCACACCGAACCACACCCACACAAGCACACACAAACACAACCACACACACAACACCCAACCACACGCACACAAGCACACACACAAGCACACACACAAACACAACACACACAACCACAACCACACACACAACCACACAAAACCACGCACACAAACCCACACACACAACCACACACACACACACAACCACAACCACACACAACCACACACACACACACAAAAGCACACACACATAAACCCACACAACCACAACCACACACACAGCCACACACAACCACACACACCACCACACACACACAACCACAACTACACACACAACCACACACACACAGCTACACTCACACAACCACACACACACACACAACCACACACCACCATGCAAAACCACACACACAACCACACACACACAAACACAACACCATACCCACAGAACCACCACCACACACAGCCACACACACACCACACACACAACCACACTCACAACCACACACACAACCACGCACACACACATACACACACCACCACAACCACACACACACCACACACACATACAACCACACACAACACACAACCACACACACACAACCACACATACAGCCACACCCACAACCGCACACACACCCACAACCACACACACACCCACAACCACACACAACCACACACACAATCACACACACAAACCACACACACAAGCACACACACAACCACACACGCAACCACACACACGCACAACACACACACACAATCACACACACCACACACGCAACCATACACAACCACACACACACACAACCACACACACAACCACATCCACACCCAAAACACACACAACCACACACACACACACCACCACAACCACACACCTAACCACAACCACGCACACAACCACATCCAAACACACACACACCACAACCACACACACAACCACAACCACACACACACAAAACCCCACACACAAGCACACACACACACACAACCACACACACAACCACAACCAACACCACACACAACCTCACACACACACACAACCACACACACAAACACATCCACACCCAAAACACACACAACCACACACACACACACCACCACAACCACACACCTAACCACAACCACGCACACAACCACATCCAAACACACACACAACCACAACCACGACACACACAAAACCCCACACACACACAACCACACACACAATCACAACCAACCCCACACACAACCTCACACACCCACACACACACAATCACACACAACCACACATACAGCCACACACACAACTACACACACACCCACACAACCACACACACAACCACAACCAAACACAGCCACACACAACTACAGTCACACAAACAAGACACAACAACACACACAACCACACACAACCACAAGCACACACACACACACAAAACAACCACACACACAACCACACCAAGCATTGGCATAGCTAATAGGTCTCGCCTTTGGGACCTTATAAGTGTTTAGCCACGCAACAGTTGATGTGGTTGCACCAAGGATATTTTGCTGCATAACTAAATACTTAGAAGGTCCCAAAAGTGAGACCTATTGGCTATGCCAATGCTTGTTATTCATTTGTTTCAGTATTCTATTAAGAGATTGTTTCAGAATACATCCTTTTAAGAATAACTTTACCTTAGAGTTTACATTTTCTTTCATGTCAAGTTGCTCTTTATTATAATTTTTTGCTGTGTAGGTAGCCATTAATTCCTTTGTAAAAAAGTGCCCATTTTCTAATTACAGTAAGGTATGACTGGTAAAGCATTGCCTGACCAGTTTTAATGCTGCCTTCATAAATTAATTTTTTGAGTCATCCGACCAAGACAGTCTCTTATAGTTTATTGTGCTGGTCACCCAAGGAAGGCTTTTTAATTTCTAATGTCCACCACATTACCTCCATTATTTGTTGACTATGGTCACTACAATATGCATTTGCAATCTGATAACAGTATACCCTCTGAAATAAACTCAAGGATACTATTGAGTAATCAATTCTCGATTTTTATACTCATGCAGTGCATAACTACTTGGTGGAGCAGTTTGAGCCATAAAATAAAGCTATGAGTGAGAGCAGAACGAAGCAGATCTTCTCCAGCAGTTGATTTTCCGATTCCGATTTTAAAAATGAAGATTGATAGTCAGTAGATATCTTTGTCTACATAGAGTTGCTGTTTGTTCAAGTGTAGGAGGGCCTTTAGAGACAGAAACATAATTATGCTTTCACTGGAATAAGAAAGATAATACTCCAAAAGGGGAGAAATACTGCTAAGAGGCAACAATGATGCTGAGCACACATATTGTAGTATAACTGCTGGAGTAAGGGGCAGGAGATGGCATGTAAAACCTTTACTAATTATAATGGAAATAACATGACAGCCAGGATGAAAAGAGAAAACACAAGGAGTGATAGAATGAGATGAAGCCCAGTCATAAAAGTTCAAAATTGGTTGAGTATTACAATGAAAATCTATTAAAGTTATATGGGACAAGGAAACGGAATGTCCCAGTTTGGGGGTTCAAGGACCCTTCCCTGAAATTCAAGATTTTCCTCACGTGTTCTACTTTTCCGACACTTTCTCAGGTTTGGACAAATCGGATTTGACACTCTTGTGAGTCACAAATGACGTGAGGGAGCTTTGATGAGAAATACACGTTGCTTTGTGAAAACCATCCTTCGGTCTCTTTTATGAAAGTTTCCTCTACTTTCCCCCTCAGTGCCAAAGAATGGTAGGTGCACACTGGAGCTGGCTTCTAGGGGTGGGTACAGGGAGGACACAGCGAGGAATGCCCCAAACTGAGCGTAAAGAGATTTGGTGGGTGAGGCAGGAGAAACCTGCCTCCCCAACACTATGCTACCATTGTCTACCAATTTATGCCACCAATGGCGCAGAGCACATCCTCGTTGTAGCCCCACTCTCCTCCCTACTTTGCCAGTTTAATGTAGCATTTCTGCCCAACTCCTATTCAATGAAGTGACAGTGCCAGCTTGTTTTACCCCACTGAGTTTGAGGTTCAAGGTAGAAGCAATTAGTATGCATCTCAAAACAGACTGATGTACTCAGGTCTTTCAGTAAACAGTTGGGCAGACAGGCTGTGGAAACGTGCTGGGGAAGTTCAATTTTGCAACTCCAAAATTTTAGAAGTATTAAGGACAGAAAGGTGGTATTCCTGGGAGAGCAAGTGAGATCTAGATGGTATAGTGGAAGGGTGCATCCCGGCAAAATTGTGGCAGAGCTTAACCAGTACATATAGGTTCAGCTATAAAAGATAATTTATGAAATTGGATGATGATAGTGAAATTATAGTGAACGTCTTCAATGCATATTATGAACAACTAGATACATTAAGCCATCCACAAATACCTTAAACATAGCATGTCATTTAGATGGGCTGGCAAGATGGCGCCCGAGCTTTCGGCCGAGTGAGCTGGGCTACCTTACCTGAATGAATCACCGCCTCTAAGAGCTTGTTCAGCGGACTCTTCATCACGGAATCTCGGCAGTATGGGTTGTTCGTGCTTTGAATGCCTTCATGTTAAGTCTGCTGCTGTGCTCCCCGGGCGCTGTATGTGACAGCGCGCACAGAGGTTGGCGTACTCCTTTGGTTTCTCTCCGCTGCGCTTGTTTCCTTTGCATACGCCTCCTCTGGAAGTGCTACGGCGGCGGCATGGCTCCAGAAATCACCGCCAAGACGGCGGCTGCAAGGGTGTGCTCTGTTGCCGCTGCCGCTCGAGCAAACAGCCCGGCCGAACCAAAGGATGCGGCCAGTGCTATACATGCTGCGCGAGGAGGAGACGCCAGCGGCGAAGGTACCACTAGCAGGAACCGCCCCCCTTCCCCCCCACGGTGACTAGCGGTGAAATCAAGCAGACTGTCCCGGCGCTTTTTAAAAAGGCATCCGCTAAGACTAAAACAACCGATGGCCTTGGGGGAGAGAAGTGTGAAAACGATACCCTGACTATAAACGGGGGGGCTGTGCAGATGTTTATAACGGAGCAGGCTCACTCCGAGCTACAGGAGCTCACTGCAGAATCTTCAGCGATGCTTATTTTGGAAAACGATGTTACTGTGAGCACCTTAAAATCTGGGTCTATCCTCCCAGTGAGTGGTATTATGGGAACTGCAGTTCAGCCAATAGAGAGCAACTCAACTTCGTCATATACTACTCCAGCTGTTAATACCCTTGGGCACAACGCTGCTGTTACTGGTGAACTTGATGGTGCCATTGATGGAGGCGAATCCTCCAAGGACACTGAGTGGGGGGGGATACATTTTTCTCCCTTTCAGAACATACTGGGTATTCTATGGATGAAGAGGATGATCAGGATAGGGACTGGACTGATGATTGTAGTGACGCCGGAGACTGGCTGTTAAATGAAGTTCTTTGCAGCGAGGCCTCACCTAGTAGCCCTCCTACAGTCCTCAAAGCAAACAACTTGAAAACTCAGGGCGCATTAAATAAAACCACTGCTTCAACGGGTTCATTATCCTGGAACAGCCCGCCCCTTATGCAACTTGGTTTAGTGGAAAGTGTTTCCACCGAGGGCCTGAATATACCATCTAATCAGGATGAGCTGCCTCCATGAGAGATAACATTAGCGGTCATATATCAAACTATCATGGCGCATCGAGAGGAGTCCCGCCAGGAGAATGTCCGTACACAGGGGGCCTTTCGTCGAGTCCAAAATGCCATCCGCAGGGTGGCCAAAACCTGCACGGACATAGCAGCTAAAATCGGAGAGGCCGAGGAGAGGATATCTAATCTAGAGGATGCCCTAGCAACGTAGAAGACCGTAACGAATATGATTGGCGCGCAGAAAGAAGACATCATATGGAAACTGACAGAGTTAGAGAAGAGGGTTAGGAGGAACAATCTTAGGATTCTAGGGGTTTCAGAGGGCCGCAAAGGAGGAGGTGTCAGGCAATTTGTGGTTGACCTTTTTACCGGGGCATTCCCTGACGTAAAGCAGTGGGATTGGCAGCACGAGGTTCAGCAGGCACTCCGATTCCCACTTAAACAGAGACAGAAACCAGGACTATCAGGGGATAAACCTCGAGCAATTCTGATCTGCCTTAATAATTTTCTGGCTAGAGAGAAGATTTATGATCTAGCTAGACCTGACCGAAAAAGAATTGGGAAAGATTGTGAGTTTTTTGTTCGACCAGATTTTTGTCCGGCAACCGTTGATCGGAGGTGGCAGCTCCGCCAGCTGATTGCTCAGTTTCAGTCGAAAGGGGCTCAAGCCTTTTTACTCTTTCCCTCTAAATTGAAAATCATCCATCAGGGTCAAACTAGATTTTTTTCTTCAGAAGTCCAGGCCAAGGAGTTCCTAGGCACTATATAATTAAGCAGGCTGTAAGTCGTGCTTTTTGCTTCTCTATATGTCTTCTTCTTTTTCTCTAAAAATGTCCATTTTGGGGGGTCCTGGCATAGAGTTGTGTGGAGTCGATTGCAGGGGAGGGTTGTTCCCCTACCCAATTTCCCTTTTTTTGGCTTCTAGTTATCTAATCAAGCAATCGCCTCAATTTTTTTTTCTTTTTAGCTATGAGGTGGTGAGGGATCCAGGTGAGAACGGGCCACCGGCTCATCCCATCACAAAGAACTAGGTCCTGTTGCCAGTCAAATGGGTAGTAGGGGGTGGGAGGGTGAGGATGGGGGGTTGGGTAGGGGAAAGGGGTGGGTCATGGGAGGAGGGGGGTGGTCTTTTCCTATTTTTGTTTCTGATATTTGTGGCTGTCGTGGCTTGAGATTTGATCAATGTTGCTTTAATCTAATGCATATGTCTAAAAAAAAATTAGAAAATGCACAGATTGGTTTAAGGATTTTCTTTGATGCTAATGGGGCAGGGTAAACTTATTGTAAGTTCATGGAACATTTGTGAACTCAATGATCCTAAAAAACTAGCATTATTTTCTAAAATTGTTCACACTATGCAACTAGACACACTTTGTATCCAGGAGACTCATATAAAGTGGGGAGACGTGAGTGCTTGAAGTTGCCGGGGTATGATTTGATCGCCTGCTCCAAACAGACTCCTATGATTAGGGCGGTTGCTATTTTGCTGAAGTGTGGGGTCGGTGTTTGCACTAAGGTTCTAGAGGATAAAATGGGCAGATGGATTATTGCTGAAATATTAGTCGATAACAGATTGCTAACAATGTGCACGATTTATGGGCCAAACTTAGACGACCCTGAAGTATTTAAATATTTAAATGTAGAACTAGCTACTTGGTCGTCCCCTCTGTTTATCTGTGGTGATATGAATATCAATTTGCCTAGTAATTTCAACTTGGTCGGTGATTCTAGGTACTCCGCCAGAAAACCCAGAGTGTTTAAGGCCCTTCAGATCCTAGTGCAAGAACATGGTGTAACTGACCTATGGAATCGGCATATCAGAGCTGAAGAGGGGTATACATACTACTCTGCCCCCCATAATAAAATGGTTCGTTTGGATTACTACTTTATTTCTGATCTGGTGTTCGAAACAGCTTCTATCTCTGCCCCTCCTAGAATTCTATCGGATCATAATCCCTTAGTTGTGGTATGCCCTTTGGCCCATCTAGTTAGACCACCGAGGGCCTGGACTTTTGAAAGAAAACTCTTGTTAGATGAGACCTATCAGGCCCATATGAGAAAATGGCTTGTTGAATTTTTGGATGTTAATAGGGGAACAGCATCCGATCATATGGTATGGGATGCATTAAAAGCCGCAGTCCGTGGCGAGACCAAGAGCTTTGCATCCTATCACCGTAAGGTAGGGCAGGAGTTGGTTAAAAGCCAAATTGAGGAGTTTAGGCTTGCAGAGCTAGAGTTAACATCCAAGATTAAGCATGGGTCTAATACAGAAAAGTGTCAGCAGATGGTTGCCATACTAAAGTCCAAACTCTTGGAGTCTTTTGGAAAGGATGTGGCTAATAAATACCTCCAATATCGTACAACGATGTTTGAATATGGAGAGAACTCTGGTAGGGTATTGGCCAAGAGGCTCCAACAGAAAAATGTGCAGGGACGTATTATTAAAATTCAGGACGAAGCTGGGGTGGTTCAGGATACCAAGGAGGGAGTGGCCGATGTGTTTCAGAAGTATTATTCAGCACTTTACACCGAAGACACTAGGAGTAGTCAGTGGGAGTCTGAGATTGCTGAGGTTTTGCTGGGGGTAGATACCTGCAAGATCTCTCACAAGCAAAGCGAATGGCTATTGGCCCCTATTGTATGGGAGGAGGTTGAGCTAGCAGTAAAAGCTTTAGTCAATGGTAAGGCCTCTGGACCCGATGCCCTGCCTCTGGAATTCTATAAGACCTTCCTAGGGGAGGTCCGTCAGACTAGTCCGTTGAACTGTTTTAAGGGCAGCGCAGAAAGGTATTGTCCCCGATTCATGGCGCCAGACTACAATTGTTTTGTTTACAAAAAAGGGAAAGCCCGAGCTGAGCCCATCATCCTTTCGACCAATAACCCTCATAAGCAGTGATAGCAAAGTTTATTCTAAGATTCTAGCATCTAGGTTGGTAGAGGTGATCATGCGACAACATGGGTTTATCCCGGGTAGGCACACCGCGGATCACGTCCGACGTGTCATCGCTTTGCTGGAATGGGCCCAGGTTACGACCTCCCCCCTCGGGCTGATCCTGTTAGACGCCGAGAAGGTGTTTGACAGGGTGTCCTGGGGGTTTTTGTAGGCCGTACTTCGGTGGAAGGGCTTTAACAATGAGCTTATTCAGGCAGTCCAGGCATTATATACCTCCCCAGTAGCAGCTTTGCACATTTCTGGTCAGGAGTTAGGATACTTTAATATTAGTTGAGGCACTAGGCATGGGTGCCCTTGTTCACCCTTGCTTTTTCGCCCATAAGGATTAAAAGCATAGAGTATCGTGTGTTGGCATATGCGGACGACATAGTCGTCATAACGACAGATGTCCTCTCCGCTTTCCTGGCTCTTAAGGCGTCCGCCAAACAGTTCGGCTCAGTATCTGGTTATAAGCTGAATGTTGCAAAAAACCCAGGTAATACAAATACCTAATATGCCGTATTCAGACGCCCCAGTGGTCAGTGAAGCAACCTATTTGGGAGTCAAAATCACTGCTGCAGTTGAAACCATTCCGGATTTGAACATTCTACCGGTAGTGGAGGCTGTAAACACCAAGCTAGAACGACTGGATCACTTACACTTGTCCCTCTTTAGCCGCTGCAATGTCCTTAAATGGGTGGTGCTCCCAAAGTCTTGTACCTTTTTCGGACAAACCCTTTAGAGCTGTCGCAAAAAAGTTTGGTAAAAGCGGATAGGATCTGTTTTAGGTTCCTCTGGGGGTATCGCCAGTCACGCAGAGCGGCTAAGTGGATGTATCTCCCACGGGATCGGGGGGTGGGCTGTACCCAATCTGGTACTATACTATTGGGCCGTGATGGTCCAGTTTTTGGGATTACCGCTGTTGGGGGATAGGGCGGAGGTTCAGTCATGTAACAGACCTACTATCTATGAAATTGGTCTTTGTACATCTGCTAAGGGTATCTTGACGCAAGTTTTGGAACCAAGCTACTTCAAGAACACTAGGTTTAAGGTGGCTATCACTATGTTCTCAATATGGCAGAAGATTCCGCGAAAACTGTCTATTCCTAACATCATTATCTACACTCCATTTAAAGCCGCTAGACTCCTACCGTGTATTTTTCAGGATCAGACTATCTTTTGATGGCAGGCATCTGGTATGCATGTTATAGGGGACTTATTAGGGGCTGGGCAAATATTATCTTTCTCGTCCCTGAGGGATACGTTTCATTTGAATATACATGATTTTTTAAAATATTTACAGCTCAGAAGCTTTATCTCCAAACATCTTACTGAATCTCCCTTTATGTTAGATAATCTTGTGATTTATGATTTGTTAAAAAAAAAAGCTAGAATAGGGACAGTATACCAGCATTTATTGTCTAGCTTTCCGGATGACCTTGAGGCACAAAATCTTAAGTGTGACGGCAGATTTGACAAGACGGGGGTCGCTTTCCGGCCCGCGCTGGAAATAGCTAGCGAGGTTCTGGTCTCTGTTAGTCTTCAAACCCAAAGTTACATGTCAGTGTTTGATTTATATTATACACCTGCAAAAATAGCAAAATGGGGATGTAGAAGGGCGATCATTGTGCATGATGTGGGGTATACCCAGCGGATGCTATACACATGTTTTACTCCTGCCTGAGCTTGCGTGACTTCCTGTCAGATGTTGAGCGATTTATCAATTCACCGCTCAATGTTCCGTGCTCATTGTCCTCAGAGATGGTTATAATGGGTGTTGAAAGCTCAGTGGCAGTCGGAGACCCGTGGTACACCTCTGCGTTTCTGTTCATAGCCATGTCCATGATTAAGCTCTGCATCACCTCACAATGGCTAAGCCCTGAAGCACCCACATTTGTCAATTGGAGAGCTAGGTTGCTAGCAATTTATAACTTGGAGTCCTCAGTATTTTCACTAAAGAGTATGGGTAGACGGAAGTGAGCCTGCAAGATCTGGGCCCGGTGGAGGGGTGGAGGAATGGTTAAAATAGTCTTAGTGTCTATTATACATTGTTGTGTATTGTAACTAAGTCAAGCTTTCTTGAACTTTCTATGTTTTTTTCTTCTTTTTTTGTTGTTGGTCTACCGCCCTTTTTTTACTGCTTATCTTGGTGCATTTCTTCTGTTTTTTTCTTCTTTTTTTTAGCCTACCGTTTATGAAATCTGATGTATGTTTTTGTTCTGATTGCCACGATTGCACTGTTTGATTTTAGAAAAGAAAAGAAATTATAATAATAAAAAAAATATAATAAAAAGCATGTCATTTAGATGATGTAATACTGGCACGACTGGAGGAGTGTGTGGTCAGTTACTAGAATAGCCCTCAAGCATGCCGTTGATAGTCTTGCGAGTCGAAAGGCAACCGGCCCAAAGGAATTCTAAGGCATACAATCTATAAACAGTTACAAGCAGGCTATAGAAGAGGGATTCCTTTCCCCAACTACCAGAGAGGAGATTATCATGGCCTTCATAAACCCTGGCAACTTTAGCTCACGGTGTCAATCTTACCAAACTCTGTCAATTATTGATATAGAGAGTAAGATTCTGGCCTGGGCAGTGACCAACAGACATACCCTCCCCTTGTGAAAGGACTTGTGTTGGCTGATCAAGACAGATTCATCCCTTGCAGAGAACTGCTGCCAAATTTGCACTCTATTTGAGTTGCAGCATCAACTACATCTCCACTTAGAGGCAATCTCTGTGTTTATCGAAGCCTAGAAAGCCACCAAGCTCTTTTTTTTTACAGCTGTGCTTTGGAAGGTCAGATATCAGGATTATACATTTGCAGTATGCTGGTCTTGCTGCCAGGGTCAGGAGTGATCCAAGGTCGACCCTTTAGGATTTGCTGTCTTGAAGGGTGCCTTCTGTCCACCTCTTATCTGCCATTGTAATGCTCTGGTCCAGTCGATCAATCTAGCTGTAGTAGAATATTTTGACACTGCTTTCTGGCAAGGGTGCTTTTCAGTTCCAGTTCTGGAGATGTACTTCACTGCAGTTCAGGCATGCTTTCCAGTTTACTGGTTTTACCCTTTACCTCATTTGCTGCATCTTTAGACTGAAAAGTATTTTGGAGGAGACGGGCATGCTCCAAAGACATTGGCTTCCAGTATTTGCATTTCCCACATGCTCATTGACATGTTAGCTGCTAATAAAGCACAGTATGAGATGGGGAAAACAGCACAACTTCAACCACTTTACCAAATTCCTTCTCCTAAACTACCTGTTACTTCTGCTCACAGCTACAAATAGGCTGAGGAGGACTCTTTGATCATAGAAGTATTTACACATTTAGGGCACCGCTATAGAAAAAAGAAGTCAATAGAAACAGCCAATTCCGGGAGAGACCTACTAGACCTCTTGACTTATTCATGTATTTTAGGTTATGAGATACTAGACAAACATTAAACCTGCATTTCTCTGGTGAACTCCCATAACAAGCCCTTCTAAAACCTACACTTGCTGGAGAGGTCAGGAGTTGTGTCTTCAAGCTCTGCACTTGATAAAGGCCTCAAGATCATACACAAAGAGACAGTTAGGTACAGATATTGGGGAAGCGCTCACTGTTGACTATCGGCTGTACTGCTGTGCCAAAGCGTTATTTATCTCTATCATCTGTATCACAGGCACACAAGCTGCACTTCATATCTGTACATCACCTGTACTAGATACCGACTTCCCTTAATATGATTGATATGACATTAAGTCACACTTGTCATAGGTGTATGAGTCAACACCCTAACGTCTTTCACTTAGCATAGCTCTGTCCTTTAATACAGGTTTACAGGGAGAAAAGTCTTCTGGACTTATTTACAGTTTGGTCGCTGGGATACTTTGTCACAAACATGGCTCATATTCCGTCCACCATATGACAAGTGCCGTAGACTATAATGCACTTTTAATGTGGCAGAAGGGATAACGCAATGTTTTTGACAGAGTTTTTCATCCACTAAACTGTAAATAAGAACCTTATTCATACTATTAAAGACTATTGAGCATACCATTCCACACTTCCCTATGGTGATGCTATTGGGCTAGGTTTCAGGTATTTCTAAAGCAATTAGGAGCATCAAGGCTTTGATACATTGCAAGTCACTGAGGAGTTCCATGACAATGTACACAAAAGAAGCCGACATCAGTTTCCTTTTAAGGGGGTCATGGAACTCATAGGTGTTTATCAATATTTATTTATTTATTTATTTATTTATACTTTTAACGTACAGCATGATATTCCATATAATACATAGTCACAAATTACCACAAATTATTTCAATCCACATGATATTGTTCTTTCACTTAAGCGTGATAGTATGGCTGCAGACATTAAGTAAAAAGTAAAATCTGTTGTGTGAAGTTAAACAAACAAAAAGCAGTAGGAAATTTGTTTCAAAAAGATAATGGAATTACTTTACTGAAAATAGGTTTTAAAAAATGCCAAGTTCCGTAGTGCAATATATGTAGAAGTAACCAAAGAGACTATCTTTTTATCTAATGACCCATAGCCTGGCATAGACATTGCCATAAATATCTCCTCCATGCTGTTCAGTGACCATTTTAGATAAGCATTTATAATGCAACGTTCTCGCCTTTGCAAAAGTTAGAGCCATTGGCATTGTAAATGACAAGATTTTTATTTATGTGTTGATTTTGAAAACAGATAAATAAATGGCATTGTCATTTACAATGCCAATAGCTTAATCTGTCGCAAATGCGAGACCTATTGCATTTGCACCCACGCACAGAGAGCCACACAAGCACACACACACAGAGCCACACACACACAGAGCCACACACAAGAGCCCCACACACACACAGAGCCACACACAAACACACACATAGCCACACACACACACAGCCACACACACACACACAGAGCCACACACACAGGGCCAGCCACAGACACACAGAGCCACATATAGAGCCACACACAGACACACAGAGCCACACACATACACACACACACACACACACAGAGCCACACACACACACACAGAGACACACACACACACACAGGGCCACACACAGAGCTACACAGGGCCACACATAGACACAGAGCCACACACACACAGAGCCACACACACACACACAGAGCCACACACACAGACACAGAGCCACACATGCAGAGAGCCACACACACACACAGAGCTACACACACACAGAGCCACACACACAAAGAGCCACACACAAAGAGCCACACACACAGAGCCACACACACAGAGCCACACACACACAGAGCCACACACACACAGAGCCACACACACAGAGCCACACACACATACAGAGCCACACACACATACAGAGCCACACACACACACAGAGCCACACACACAGAGCCACACACACAGAGCCACCCCCACACCCCCAATGTAAATGTAAATGTGGGATACTTGTAAAGCGCACTGTTACTCTACCCGAGTGTCCTGGCGCTGTAGACCGCTGGGGAACCCGTCCTGGTTTTCCCTGTGAGATGGTCCCTTTCTGGGTATCTCCAGGGTGAAACCAGGCATCCCCGGCGTCTGTGGGGGGCCGTTGTAGAGATGAGGCAAGCTTAATGCCCAGAGTTACCGAGTGTGTTCCCTGGTTAGAGTAGGCACCGAGGCGAGAATTATCGAGTCCGTTGACCCTGGTCCCGGGCCGTTCTCTGCTTACAGGTCTGCCACCTCTAACCAGTGAGCCACACCTCTCGACCTACACACAGCCACACACGCACAGAGCAGTGCCGGCTACTCTACATTTCATTTATTTTTTGGCAGTTTTATATAGCGCGAACTCGAAAGTTTCAGAGCGCTTTACACGAGCGCCAGTTGCACTACAGAGGGAAACATTCATTTTATTGTATATTATTTTTCTTGTAGGCACAAGGAGATTAAGTGATTTGCCCAGAATCACAGGATGCCTGAGTCTCCCGCCAGACTCGAACCTGGTTCCCCAGCCCCACCGTCAGCCACTCTAGCCCTTAATCCACTGCCTGCTTCACCTTACAGAGCAGGCGAGCTTTGTTATTAACCCTACCTCCTAGAGGAGCTCATTTCCCTGGACACCTCCGTCTGAAAAGGCCCTCTTCGTCTAGCGCCGACTTCTAGGTTAGCACGCTATATCTGGCAGCCACTCAAGGAGAAGCACGCTGTAATGCCCTCTACTCCCTATGGCAGCAACGCTGTCCCCGGCACCTCGTTCCTAGAGCAACATACCGTGACCCCATGACTGCTTTCTAGTTCCTAGGGATGTACACTTTCCCTGGTTCCTTCTTCCTAGACCACTCGCGGCGCGTTCTACATAGGATTTAATTATAATTGAATGCGATTTTATATAACGCGAACATTACTCGAAGGTGTCAGAGAGCTTTACAAAAGAACCCGTTGCGTTACATAAGGACTTTGGAATACATGAGTTACATAGGAGATACATACAGGAAAAAAATGCAAATATACAAGTGGAGTGAAAGGAGTGAAAAATTACAAATGTACAAGATGGCACTCCTTTCAGAGGGTAGCACGGGCCCCTGACTCCTGCTTATAGGGCTGCACGCTACCCCTGACCCCTCGTTCGTAGGGCAGTACGCCACGTCTCTGTCCTCTGTCCGCGATCTGCTTGAGAGAATCACTGTATTGTCCTGGCTTCTTGCTTCAGCTGCACGGCGCGCGAGGGGAAGAAAGAATGGAAAGTTCTGATAAACAGGCAGTGTACTCGGGGGCTGAGGTTACAGCCCAATCTGTTTGGGATCGTGGTTAGTTGCCGCAGGCGGAATTCCCTTAACGAGGAGAAGCGGCCATGCTCTTTGCAAGATGGCTCTGCTGCAGCGCGAGAGCTGACCGGAACACCTCCCTCCTCCACAGCCCCATCTGGGCACGTTCTTTCGAAGCTGACAGAAACCCACCCACAAGGCTGTCCGGAGCAAGAGCCGGTCAGAGGGGGGACTGTGGTGTGTACAAAAACATTTATTAGGCTTCTGCAATGACAGTGTTAACCCTCTTCATTCAGATGTTTGCAGCCAGTAGGAAAGATAACTAGAAAACGCCATGTAAAGCACACGCCTTACACTTTCACCCATATTACTCATATTACTCCGGACGTAATAACCAAATACAGCGATAAACAGCTGAAAGATGGTCAGTCAGCCTTTGTGAATTGGTTACAACTTTGCAGGAACACGGGTCACCATTATTTTAGTGAGGCTTTGTCTCTAAGCCCCGTCCTTTTCAGACTGGGTGCCCCGACTTCCTGCTGGTGTAAAAGGTTCCTTATCTTCTTTATGGAGCCATCTGGACCCATAAAGAAGATAAGAAACCTTTTACTTCAGCAGTAGGTCAAGGAACCCAATTTGAAAAGGACGGGGCTTAAAGAGAAAGAAGAACGTCACTAGGACCTCTTCTCCAATGGCTGGCCATCGTTTAGGAGGCCAGCCAATGGAGAAGAGGGGCGGGGCTTAACCCTCGCTAGTGAAGTTCACTCTGAAACATAAAATATCACAAGCTCAACTGCGCATGTGCATACGCGAGACCTAAAAACGATTAGGAGGAATGAAATGCCAGAGCTCATTTCCTTTCTTTAAACTGCAGCTGCAATTATTACTCCATAACCTGCCCAGGAGTTATTTTTTGTTTGTAAATCTTTTTATTAAAACATAAATCACACATACAAACCAATAATAAAATCTCAGGGAAGCCAAAACATCACAATACTTTGGTACGGAAGACAAATCAGAAGTACATGTTCCACATTAAAATCTCAAGGGTCATTGGTTTCAGGCACATCTTCATCAGGGCTGGGCGCAGGGGGGGCACAGATGTCACCCCTGTAACTGTTCCATGGTCCCCAGATCTTCCCCCACTTACGAGGGCACCCTCTGGCCACATACACCGACTTTTCCGGCACCATACACCAGTCCAGGTCCTCCGCCCACTTGGTGACCCCCGGCGTCAGACTGGCGCCCCATAGCTGAGCAATGTTACGCTTGGCAACCATATTCGCCAATGTCACCCATTGTTTCTGGGAATCATTGAAATCATACGGTTCCCAAACATTCAACAGACAACGCCGAGCCTCGGGTCTCATCTCAGTGCCCAATGCCTGGTTCAGCTCCACATGCATGGTCGACCAGAATTCCTGCACTCGCTCACATTGCCACAATATACGCATTAGGGTACCATCCTCCGCACATCCCCTCCGACACGCACCACTATCAGCACGTCCCATACGAACCAGGCGCGGCCCCGTAATATATGAACTATGCAGGATTTTCAGCTGAACCAACCTCAGCCGCATCTGAATCGCTACCTCCTTGGGAGAGGCCACCGCTGCTGTCCAGTCCTCATCATCCAATCCAATTCCAATCCATCTTCACACCACTGGGCCCTGATCTTCCGCAGTGGATCCTCTGAATGATTCACCAGCTTGCGATATATCAGGGAAATCGTCTTTTGAGGGATATGCCCATCCAATACTCGGTCCTCCAGAGGCGAAGCCTCTGGAAGAACCGTACCCTTAGGGACATGTGTGACTAATGTGTGTCTCACCTGTAGGTATTGAAAATATTTGTTCTGGTGTAATTGGTACAGGGCCACTAAGGACTCAAACGTGTGGACTGCGACCTTCTTCCAAACATCCCCAATCCTCACAATGCCAATCAGGTCCCACTTGTCAAAACCCTTCGACTTCCACATACTGCCCAACTTCTCTGAATTCAGTAAAGGGGTGGCTAGCGTAAGTCTACTCTCCCACCCCAAACATTTTTTAGCAATATGCCAGACGCGCACCGCGTGATCAGTGGGGCTCGTGGAGTATAAAGCCCTCTCCAACGAACCACCTGGCGCCTGACCCCGATTCATTGCATAACCAGGGTCGCCAGGGATCCCGTATATTAGGTTATTCACTGCAGCTAGCTGAGAGGACCAATAGTATTTGCGAATGTCTGGTGCCCAGGAGTTATTATGACGCCGAGCAGGAGCAGCCCGTCCGTATGGGCTGAGGGGCCATCCCCTCCCACCTTTTTTCAGGCAAGAAAAGTGTCGGTCAGACTGAATATAGGTCTGCCTGACAGACATCTTCTAGTTCAGATCAGCCTGCAAGGAGCTAGACCAGTGCTAAATTCAGGGGCGGCTCCTCCGTTATGGCAGAGGAGCATTGCCTCACTGCTTTTAAGCAGTGAGAAACATAAAATGATAATAACTTAGAGTTATGGTAATTTTAAGTTTCATGTCCTGCTGCTTTGAGTCAGGCGGGTGGGCGGGGCTGATCTTCAAGAAGGGCAGGGCAGGAGTGGTTTGCCCACACCTGACTGCGCAATGACTGTTTGGTTGACCCTCTCGGGCCGCCCAAACCAGTCAATCGCACTTTCCCCCTCTCCTTGCAGCCTGTTTGGAGAACATGCCCACCCCACCAGCTCCTGGCTGAGCGCCGTGTCATGGCGCTCAGACCAATTACAACGCTGCACTGCAGCGTTGCGATTGTTCAGGGGAGGGAGCTTGGCTGCCTGATTCCTGTTCCTGTCCGAGACAGGAGAACAGGAGCAGAGAAGACGCGGGACACGTCTCGAGGTAGAACGTTATTTCAATGTAATTCCATACCCCTGCACGTGATCCCCCCCGTCTCGCCCTGCAACCTCCCCACCCGTGAGCAATGCTGGCAGTGACTGGCTAAATGCACATGCTCCTGGCTGCCTAAGCTGAACTTTTCTAGGCAGAGGATTTCACAGCCCTGTGGGCATGACCTCAGCCTGGCAAAATTGCCTGGTGACCCCCCCCCTCGTGACGAAGGGGCGCGACACCGATTGCCTCGGACCTGGGTGCTTCAGTTTTAAGCCCTGAAGTGCCCTAGCCAAGTGCTAATCAGTGACACCCCATCACAGAGTGGGGTGGGGTCAGCAGTCTCACTGGCCCCATCCTACTCTGTGACGAGATTGGGACTGCTGCCTTAGGTCAGCCAATGAGGGAAGGCAGGAGTCCCAACCCTCCTTGGACCTCCGAGGCTTCTGTCGGACAGCTGCTGTTTGTTTGGTGCATGTGAGTGTGCATCTATGAATGTAAGTGTTGTAAATGGGCATGTGTGTGTATGTGAATGAATGTGTGTGTGAATGAATGGGTGTGTGAATGAATGGGTGTGACTGAGGTGTATGTGTGGCCCCTCCCCGCCTGCTCCCTGGCAAAATTACCGGCTGCCACAGACGTCCAGTGCTTAGTTTGTAAAAGAAAGAGTGCCCGTGCCCAAAGCCCTGTTCGGAAACATGCGGCCAGTGCAATTAAATGTGCGTGCACGGAATTCCAAGGTTGCATAGTCCTAAATCCACCTCAGGCCTCTCTAATCCACTAACAAACACTCCCTGCCGCTTCAGCTCACTCTTGCAGGTTCCAGCTTTCTCTCTTTGTGACGATTTTTCAATTTTTCTCTTCCTCTGTCATTCCCGTTTGCATTTTCACATTCTTGCTCTTTGCTAATGTCTTACCCAGAAAATTAAGTAAAGATCCCCAAAAATAAGTACTGAATCTCCCCACCGGCTCAAATTAAGCACTGATGACATCACAACATTACTGTAATAACTTATTACAGCTGATCAACTACAATATTTTGTTTTTACAAGAGTCTAGAAGGGTCAGAATTTAATTGTAATAGGGAATTTATATAGGGACTGCAACCTCCCATGCATTATATACAGTATTATAAATTGGTAACAGTGAATAACGAGGATCTTTTCCACAGAGGTGTTTTGAGTGAGGTCAAATAGAGAACTAGAGATAAGTTCTAGTTGTCTATGATCTAACTTAGAACCCTAAATGTAATGGCATATCTGTAAATAACCAGATGTAGAATCTTGGCAGTTATTACTAAAAGGGCACATTTTCCCTGTATGTGCTACGGTGCACCTTTAAACAGGTGCGCGAGGCGCAAACTGGTATAATGTGCCCTACTGTGATGAATGCGCTGTCCTCATGGCAGCTAAGAACTTGTGCTGCTCTGGGGGCAGCGCATTCAAGTGAAATATGGAGCAGCTATTTAAAAACTGCTGTGTGTTTTACAGTACAGGCGGCAACCCCGCTGCACTTTCAAGGGGATTAGAGGTCCTCGTGCAGGAGGTTGAGGAGAGTGACTGTACCCGCCTGCAGGGGGATGTCTTTCAGCCCTCGAGAAGACTGCCTACAGGAGATGCACTGACAGTGAACCAACCTTTTTGTGGCACACTTTCAGTGCACCTCATAAGTGCACGTTTGCCTCTGCGCCCATGGTGGTAATATTACGCAGCTGCAGAATCAAAGTGATTTCACTCATTTGCATGGGGCCACGCCACTATTCAATAGAGAGCTGTGCAAACACATGATGGGCGAAATGCTGAACTGAATGCAGTTCGGACTGGACTGTTCCCATTGGGAGCATGGACAAGACTGATTTGCATATGGCTGGGTCCAAACGGACATGGCATGTTGAGCAAACAAATTATGGATTTAGCCCAGATCTCTGTACTGGGGGTGCTCTCCATGCCACTGGAGTCAAGCTACCCTGGCTAATGAGGGGTGGTATCCCTAATCTGCTCCCAGGTTGCTTGTTTCCGGTCCTGGGAGGACTTGACCTGGTAGTTTGGGCTGGATTGTTCCCATGGGGAGCAGCGTCAAGACCGATTTGCATATGGCTGGCAGTAAAAAACAATGGTCTTAGGCCCAGCTGTCTGTGCTGGGGTGAATGTTTGACACTCTTCAACATTCCGTCAATGAATTGCTCTTTATGCCGATGCAAATGAGGGCACGCACACGCATCTACGGCCCCTTCTGTAATATGAAAGTGCCCCAGGGCCACACAGGCCCATTGCGACCTGGGGTACTTACTGTAATTCGGCCCCTGTTGTTGTAATGGCTCTCAGTAATAGACATACGTAACAAAATATTAAATAACACATCCTAATATTTATTTAATTTCTGTATGAAGAGGGAGGTCACAATTATGAAAGATACTTCACAAAGTGGTAAACATAAATTGTTTAACGGGCCAGAATTACCCTTACGGCATTCATGCCACTTAAGTAGATAATTTACAACTAGAACCTCTTCTCCCCCGACATAAAGCTGCATTATTCCAGAACGAGTTGATAATGCCCTTTCCAAAACTCACATTTGAAATACTGGGTATAGTATACAGATGGCCCTGTTGAATGAAGCCTCCATCTGTGACATGCCCGCTAGATTTTCAGATCTCTAGTCAATAGTGTCTATGGAAATGGATTTAATAAAAAGGACATTGGCAAATCCAATAGGTCTGACTTTTAAAAAATGAAACTGGTTTTTTCATCGGTAGACAATTTGGTGTGTGTGGTTGTGTAGATAGATAAGCTGATGAATGGGGTGATTGCATACATGAACTGACAAATGACTACGTGCATTAATGAATAAATGGATGCATTAGTGACAGTGCATTTATGGATGAATGAATTATTGGGCAAGTGACTGTGCATGGATGAATAGATGCATGGATGGGTAGTAAAAAGCAATGCAAGTCAAAATGGGTCATATTTGTCAAAGTGGGGTCATATGGGGGAGGCCTTCAAAGGAATGAAAATGTTCTATTATAATAGTGACTGTAGAATAACAACTGCAGATCTGGTCTGAAATCGGATTCAAGACTGATCAAGGAAGTAAAGCTTAAATCAGAAGGAACTCTTATGGAAAAGTAATTTGATGAAGGACAGGTCCCTCGAAGTAATACTTTCCACCCGATGTTGTCCACTTTGAAGTTTCCTTGACATGTAAGCTAACTCCTAAAGTGCAATAAAATTTCCTGCCTACCAATATTGTCCTAAATAAAGGACATACTGTGCACTGCTGGGTGGTCAATAAAACGTGTTGTGGCACCATTGTGTGAGTTTACGTAGAACTTGTCTCTAATGAAACCTTGTTCATTTCTCCGGTCGAATGCATTTACCCTATCCATCTTCAAAAAAGTATTTCTTCCTCCTCTGAAGAGTCCATATTCTATGGGATGCATATTTTACAAGCGCTCATATTGTCTAGATTCATTGTAGTTGATTTTGGTAATTGGTTCATGTTATTACTTCTTCGGAGATACTCAGCTTCGTTAGTAAAACTTAGCTTTAAAAACAAGAGTAAAGAGGATAAAAATCCATCTAAGTGGGAAAATATTAAACATGATTTTTCGAGACTTGCAGGTTAGTTTTGCAGAACCCCTCCATATGGCTGTAAAGTGCGAGAGCATGATGTAATGCATTTCAGTTCTTTTTTTCAAAGACGCCCCTTCTTTCTCTTTTCTAGGTCTTTTACTACTCAGAAACATTTGTAAGAAGAAAAACTCCTACACCTGAACTCAAGGTTCTAATCTGGCTAACTGAGAACATGGCAGTTTGGTATCTCTGACGATTTCATTGAAGAATCAGATTTTTCTCTTTTAAGACAAGGATCAACACCTTCCTGTCTATTCACCACACGATCAAAATAGGCCAGAAAGTTACGTGGAGCAGCAGTCTGATTACATCAGCCGTGTCTTTGTGCACTACACTACACTGGCCTAGTGCTTTGAAGAGCTCATCTAGGTTGTACTGGTAAAAAACAAGGGTAAAGACCAGCAGTGACAGTAGTGCATGTATGTACTATTACTGACCAGACTGTGCAAAGCACAAGTATTAACAAGCATTGGCATAGCCAATTGGAGCCTTATAAGTGTTTAGACAGAGCTATTAGCTTTGTTAACGTTAACAGAGTGAGAAAAGAAGAAATATAAAGTAGGGCATTACAAAAGCGGAAGATAGGGCAGGCAGCAATAGAGCGAGAAAAGAAGAAATATAAAGCAGGGCATTACAAAAAAGGAAGCTTGGGGCAGGCAGCAATAGAGCGAAAAAAGGAGAAATATAAAGTTGGGCATTACAAAAGCGGAAGATAGGGCAGGCAGCAATAGAGCGAGAAAAGGAGAAATATAAAGTTGGGCATTACAAAAAAGGAAAAAAGGAAGCTAGGGGCAGGCAGCAATAGAGCGAGAAAAGGAGAAATATAAAGCAGGGCATTACAAAAAAGGAAGCTTCGGGCAGGCAGCAATAGAGCGAGAAAAGGAGAAATATAAAGTTAGGCATTACAAAAAAGGAAAAAAGGAAGCTAGGGGCAGGCAGCAATAGAGCGAGAAAAGGAGAAATATAAAGTAGGGAATTACAAAAGAAGAAAGAAAAGAGGAAGTCTGTGTGCTGTTGTCATGGCATCTCTGTAAAGCGCGTTCTCGTCCTTCTAGACCACGTTTATAAAAAAGAAAAATACAAAATACAAAAATCTACCTTCAGTGGCTGATGTGCTTTCAGTAGCCACTGCCCCTTCCGTGAGGAGATTGTCTGTTGAAACAACCTGTTGCTCTTGTCTGATTTGTGTGCTTGTATAGCGCCTCCTTGACCTCAGGTAAGAGCTACCATTTAAGTTCCCAACAGATGATTAGGCTAGGCCCATAAGGGGTCAGGGACATCTCGTAAAAAGGAAGTGCTAAATACATAAGCGGGCTTTACTATTTTTTATCCTAATATGTACAGTTAGGTAGAATATTCATGAACACGTCACTGCCTCAGAGGTGAAGTGAGATTTATTCTGATGTAAGGTTTAAAAGTCTTGTGTGGAGTCTAAGCTAGTAGTAGACAGGAAGAAGGGATAGAGGAGAGCGAGGTAGGCCAGAATGACGGGAAGAAAATATTAATATAGAGAAAGAAAGGACGGGCAAAGGATATAACATCAGTGGGAAAAGAAAAGATTCAAGTGCAGAGGATGGAATACTGTGTTTGGTTATGATTTGCTATCAAGGAATCAAGATTTAAGGAGAAGATTTCCAATGTAGGAGCTTCTTCGTTCTGGTTTAAAGAACACATTAGAGGAGGGAGTGAAAAATATCTTCTGATTTCTGCTGCCAGAGCTGCACTGTTCATTCACGATGACGATAAACGCCATGAGGTGACTGAGAGCAAAACCGCCAACAGGCTGCAAGTGGAGGGAGCGGGCAGCGTTCACTGTTAAACGCAGGGATATTATTGGAGAAACAATGCCTCAGAAACGAAGCAATGGTGGGAAGCGACCATAAATAACACCTAGGGCTGACGGTCGCCAGGGAAAGCTAGGAGGAGACGTCAGAGAGGGAGTGCAAGCGCAGGCTGCTAAACAATCTAGAGAAAGCAAGGAGACGACGTCAGAGAGGGAGTGCGCGCGGCCTCTCTTTTTCAAAGCACATACTCGCTGCGTAGGCGAGACCTAAAAAGTGTGTACCATTGTACATCGGGCACAGTTTCAACACTGCTTGAGTCTATGCTATGTAGTATTATACATTGGATGAACCTGAGTGCAGTGAATGTTACCTGACATTTCCAACAGTATGCCTCATAACTTTCCAGATGTACTACTGAGAAAGTCTGTGAATTATAAAAAAGAAGGAGTAAATATGCATCCACTCGTACAGGTGCAGCTTTACTTTTTTATGTATAACGGCTGAGCTGTTCCTCCCAGCCAAAGAGGTAAGCAGCGTACTAGCTTCTTTTGCTGAATATAATCCAAGATTATAATTTGGAGAAAAAAAATAGCCACCAACAGATATACAATGGCTCTATCTGTGCTTCCAACAAGTATAGAAATACTCTCAACAGGAATTCCTTTTTTACTCAAAGGCTTACACTCCAGACTTCTAAAGGTGTGCATTAAAATAGCTCTGATTAGTACTCTTGTTGGAGCCCCGATATTCAAAGGCAGGAGTTCCAGACATGCGGACTAGCCAAGAAGATACTCAGGCAGTAATCAGAAATGTGTAAAAGATGTAATCTGCAGCACCGCGTTGAGGGGTGAGAGCCACCTGGAAACCCAGAACCAGTAAATGTAAAGTTTGCATGCTTATTATTAAAAAGTGACGCAGGCGAGCGTATAATGAGCATGATAAATACCCGCACCTCAGTGCCACTGAAATCTCATTGTGAGCGGGTACTTCAACAAGTCACTGTAAACCACACATAAAAATTAACCCGTGAGATATGATTGACTTCCCACCCACCCTTGCTGCGGCCTACTACATGTGAGGTTATAGCGAACATATCCAATCAACGCCAAAGAAAGAGGGCAATAGCCAGGAGAGGCCCCTGGAGCCTCTCCTGCACCGCGGTGCCCATCCCCATCCCCACCCCCTGCTTAGACCGGTTTCTGTACTCTTCTGGAAACACCGAACTTAAAGCCAAGCGAATACTCACCCTCCGCTGTGGCCTGAAAGCTAAACCGGCCCTACACCACACGTGTTTTGCACTGTAAACACATTGTTACACACATTTCAATACATGGTCTCTCACACAGAAAATCTCACTACAAGACGAATGCACCACGAGTTGGGGGGTCCTGGAGCATGGGTACGGGGAAGAGGGGGCGTAGTTGGGGGAGGGTGTCCTGGAGCATGGGTCCGCGATCTCTGCACAAGTCATCTACCCAGTCACTACGCACCGACGTGAGCTTTTAGCATACCACTAGTCGCCTAAAGGTAAAAAAAAAGGGGCATAGAGGAAAGGCAGCAGCAGCACGTACAGAAAACTCATCCATGAAAGCACAGCTGAATAAACTCCTCAGTTGGCACCTGATATTTCAACCAAAGGTGCTTCAGACACAGAAAATAAGGACTATGTGCATCAAGAGATCCAAAGTTGCTGCAACGCGACGTTTTTAGACAAATTGACTACATGCAAACTCAGAACATCAAATAATAAAACAGAAATCCTGATTAACTAGGCAAAATGAGGGACAAAAAAAAGATATATGAGAAATAGGCATTACCAATTAAAACAAAACACTGCATGTCAGAAACAATATAAAAAAAAGTTAAGAATAAATAAGAAATAAACTAATTACTCAACTGTGTCCACTTGCCATATATAAACAAAGTCGTATAATTCTTCTCAGAGGAGCCCGCGGACATTGCAGATGCATATATATATATAGCCGCTGACACTGGGGAAATGTGCAGTGTGTGTGAGGGAGACTGAGTTGGAAAGGGCAGTAGCGAGAGTGAGGTGGGGTGAGGGGAGGAGAGAGAGATGAAGAGGGGACCAAGAGAGACTGTTGTATGGGCGCTGAACAGGGTGGGGGTTTGTGTGAACTCACGGAGGGTGCGAGTGGGAGAAAGCAGCTGGGGAGCTACTAGGGGGTGCAAGTGGGAGGAAGCAGCACGGAGGGCGTATGGAAGTCAGGAAACGGAAAGAGGGAGCAATGGGGGGGTGGGGGTGCAGAAAAACTAATAGACGAGAGAGAGAGCAATGTAGAGCAGGGGAAGAGGCTTTCGGCCGAGAAAGTAGCGGGGCTGGGGATTTGGGCAAAGAAGCAGCACACAAGGTCAAGAGCATCACGGGGAGGCAGATGAGACGTACACGAGGGAGACATTGGGATAACACATTCATACACAGTGCTTAAACAAAAATAAACAAGCACTGAAATACAAGCGCGGCCACGCAAGTTAATTGTGAGAGGGGAAGCAGGAGGTGAGCCCGCGAGTGGTGCGCGCGCTCTGGGGAGAGTAGTCTGCTGTTTTTTAAAGCACATACTCGTGCTTGTGGTGCGCCCTGCGCGCTCCCGCAAGGTGTATGCCACCACAAGCACGAGTATGTGCTTGGAAAAAGAGCTGAACGACGGCTAAAGGTCTCCTGTCAGCGCATGAGCACTGCGTAGGCGAGACCTAAAAAGGAATGGGAGCTGCTTTTTCATGGCACCCAAAAAAAGTCTAAACTTTAAGCATCCAGAAACAAACATAACAAAAAAGGCTGTTGCAATTGAAGAAAATGAATAATGCAGATGGACCGCAAGGGACAGATTTAAATGCACAGACATCGCAAACGTTCAGCGCCTGACTAAACGGGAGCAGTATCTATTGGCTGTCAGTTGGAATGTCTATTACTTTCTTTTTTTTTGCCAAACGTATATTTATTAGCATTTCTGCAGAGCATGCACTCCGTACATTACAACAATGGAAGCGTCAGAATCCAAAAAGAAAAAGACATAATAATGCATCGGAAAAAGTAGAGAGGTTGTAGTTGCTGTTCAATCGGATCAAGGCCTTCTTACATGGGACTTCTATAATTGTCTAGTACAGTTTCTAATGATGCACAGGCCTAGAACATCCCTGCCTTGAGATGCATACAGACTACCCGGCTTGATTGTGTGACAGAGTTTTGTCCAACCCTTCCAACCCGGGAAGGTCCCCGGAGTAAAAACATAATCATAAGAAGAAGAAAGAAAAACCCAGACAACAAAAAAAAAATAACACCCACCCCTCTCCCAAATACAAGGTAGATGGTGGCAGCGCTATATAAGAATGATGTTTCATTGTCTGATCTTGAGCTAGCTGGGTAAAATTGGAAGAGATGCATACCCATAACTGAGGGGGGACAGACCGCCAGCAGTAGACCCCTTGTAAGAAAGGCAACTAGTGGTCCCCACTTGTATTCGAAGCTCTTATAATCGTCGCGGAAGATGTCTGCCATTCTCTCAAGGCATAATAACCCCCAGAGGAGCGTGTGCCATATGGATGGCGTGGGAGCTGACTTTTTCTTCCAGGCAGCTGCAATTGCTACTTTTGCAGCTCCTATGCATGTCCACATAATGGCTTTAGGAGCTTTGGTTTGGTGTTCAAGAGAAGGATCACAGATACCTAAGAGGACCCCTTCTATAGTGGTCGGTATGGGGGAGCCTAACATGGATTTAATTTGTGCAAGAATTTCCTCCTGAAATGGTTTGATGGTAAGGTAGTCCCACCAAATATGTTGGAAATCTTGGCTTGGTAGTTTGGTCTGCCCTGTTCCCATGATGCACTGGGCCAGGGACAGACTAATTTGCATATAGCCAGGTTCTGAGCTGGGATGGGGCAGTGAGCTAAATAACGGTGATGGATCAAGCCCTGATCTTTGGACTGGGTAAGAGTGGCCTGCTTAATTCAGACACTCTGTTCATCACCACCCCCTTTTCTGAATCGGAAATCCGACTAAGCCACCCCACACCTATCTGAAGTGTTTGGGAAGATTTGTTTGAGTTTGGCCGGGTACAGGTACCAGTCAAAGTTTACCCGGAGTACGGTAAGGTGGTGAAGAGAAGTTCTGTTGGGACTTGATTTGTGTGCCGTTTCCACCAATTCCAGTTCAGTCTCCAATTTTTCTCTCTCGTTAGCTCGTTGTCTATTTAGGGTGGAGGAGAGCTCTATACATTTCCCCCTTATGACTGCTTTGAAAGCATCGCATGTATTAACCATGGAGGTGTCTTTGGGTCTATTTAAGTAAAAAAATCTGTAATCGCTTCTCGGAGGTCAGTGCGCATTACCCTATCGCATGTGAGAGAAACAGGGAAGTACCATTTAGGTGTGGTACCAAAGGCTGCCCCCCCATTGTAAACAAATCGAGACCTGCCAGTGGTCAGAAAGGGAGAGTGGGAAAATCTTAGCTTCCTTAAGGGCGCCTAGGAGGTTTTGACTGAGAAAAATATAATCCTGTCTGGAGTAGGTGTTGTGTACATGAGAGTAAAATGTATAATCTCTAGATTGTGGATACAGGGTAGGCCAAGCATCCCGGAAACCCGAGTCGTATTTTCTTTGCTTAGTGTCTGCGGTGAATGAGCTGTTCCAGATCTGTGTGGGTGGGTGCTGTCGATATCTGCTTGCCAGGTAAGATTAAAATCCCCCATTAGGATAGTTAGCCCTTCCGCAAAATCCTCTATTTTGTCTAGTCGGGTAGCTAAAAAGCCGGTTTGGCCGGCGGTAGGCGCATAGGCCGCTATAAAGGTGCATAATTTGCCTTTCAGTGTTCCCTTAACCATTACCATTCTACCATCCTTGTCTGAGTGGACAGCCAATGGTTGGAATTTCGTCGAGGCATAGAATAGAAGCGCAACCCCGCAATGCTTAGTGTGTGCCGAGGATCTGTAGATAAGGGGATATTGTTTGTGTTTAAATCTTGATTCTTCGGCCCTCCGGAGATGCGTCTCCTGAAGTGCCACTATATCAATGTGGCGGTCAGTGAAATATTTCCAGATTTTTTTGTCTCTTCTGTGGCAAATTTAGGCCTTTAACATTCCAGGAACCTATAGATATTACCATATTCCCATACTATTCTTCCCCGTCCTTTTCACATCCCTCTCATGTAAACCAGTACGTTCAGTTTTAATCAAGAACCAGTGTTGACCTGTCCTAGCAGATGTTCCCTGACCAGAGAATCGGTGTGTTGCCGCTCTAAGTGGGGCTGCCACCACTCCTTTGACCTTTCCTCTCCCCAAAAACTAAGAAAAAAAAAGAAAAAACCCAACCCCTAACTTTACCAACATTAACATGTGTCGGAACAATGGTGAATCTCCGACCAGAGATGTAGTCAATTATCCGGACACGTTGGTGGAAGGCGTGGCCAATGTCCCCATCCGCGCCAGTCTTGGAAAAATTTTATTAGAAGAAGTCACCCTGGATGCCAGCCCCCTGATTGTGGGCCGTTTGGAACCCACTGCCCCCCCTGAGGCAGTCGTCACGTTGTGGGGTGACCATGGCCGTCGGCTGCGTGGATCCAAGCAAACGCCGACGATACCCAGCTCATCCTCTCCCTCACCAAGGACCCACACACCACCAAAACAAACCTCCACGAGGGAATGAAGGCCGTCGCCGAGTGGATGAGGAGCAGCCGCCCGAAGCTGAACTCGGACAAAACGGAAGTCCTCATCCTCGGCCCCACCCCCTCCGCCTGGGACGACTCCTGGTGGCCGACCACACTGGAAGCAGCTCCAACACCCACGGACCACGCACGCAACCTAGGATTCATCCTCAACTCCTCCCTCTCCATGTCTAAGCAGGTCAACGGCAACTCCTCCTCCTGCTACAACACCCTCCGCATGCTTCACAGGGTCTACAAGTGGATTCCGACCGAAACCAGAGGACGGTGACCCAAGCCCTCGTCAGCAGCAGGCTGGACTACGGCAACGCACTCTACGCAGGAATCCCGGCCAAACACCTGCAATGACTACAACGCATCCAAAACGCCTCCGCCCGACTGATCCTCAACGTCCCCCGCTGCAGCCACATCACCTCCCGCCTAAGAGACCTGCACTGGCTCCCCGTCAACAAGAGGATCACCTTCAAATTCCTCACCCACGGACACAAAGCACTCCAAGACACCGGACCCGCCAACCTCAACAACACTCAACTTCTACACTCCCGCCCACCAGCCTCGCCCTCGCCGCCGTCCCGCGCATCCAACGAACAACCTCTGGCAGCAGATACTTCTCCTTCCTCGCCGCCAAGACCTGGAACACCCTCTCCACCCATCTGCGGCAGACCCAAGGCCGGCTCACCTTCAGAAAGCTCCTCAAGACCTGGCTCTTCGAGCAGTAGCGGCACCCACTCCCTTCAGCGCCTTGAGACCCTCACGGGTAAGTAGTGCGCTTTACAAGTTCACAGATTGATTGATTGATTGATCACTGATTGAAAGTGGAGCATTACAGAGCTGCAAAGTCTTCGTGGTGTCGCCCTCTGCAGACTCTCTGTTCTAGCCTCATTTGTGAGTCCCCATGGAGCTCGTAGACCAGTGAGACAGGGATACCCCCTTTCCATTTGTCCCCTGCCCTTTGTTTTGTGAGGGCTCAGGGTCGGGTGCCGGGAGTCGCAGTAGTTCCAGCCCTTCCCTCAGTTCTGGAATATGATATTGCTTGTTCTTGTATTTGAAGCTCAGACCAAGCGGGTCTGTCCAGCGGTATCGGACTTTGTCGGCACGTAGTTTGGCAGTGATGGGTTGGAACTGCTGCAGCCTCACTAAAGTTGTCCGTGCCAGGTCCTGATAGATGCTGCAGGTGTGACCCTGAAAGGAGATCGTATTGCTTTTCCTGGCCACCATGAGGACTGCTATTTTCACCTTGTAGGAGTGAAATTTCGCTAGCACGTCATGTGTACGCCTCTGTTCTCCAGTCGGCGGTCCTCCAACTCGATGCGCCAGTTCCAGCTTGATCTTAAGAGTTTGTGGGCTGAGGATCTCTGCAAAGAAGCCTTTGAGGAAAGCTTCAAGGTCTGGGTCTTTAACCCCCTCCTCCAGGTCGCGGATCCGTGGGTTGTCTCTATTGCCCAGATCCTCAGCCTTCAACTGGGTTTGGCATAGTTGGTCCGGGAGGGCGCGTATTTCGTCCTGCATGTCAGAGGGTCATCTATCGACTTCCTGAGTCTGCGTCTCCAGATCAACCACGCTGACTCCCACAGAGACTACATCCTGTTGGAGGGAGGCCATTCTCTCATTGAGGTCGGTCTTCAATTGGTCAATGGATGCCTTGATATCCTGGCTAAGCTATTTCCGAAGTTCTGTTTTGAAATCCCGTAGGGAATTCATGAGATCGTCTTTCGTGAGGGCCATGACATCTGGCCTTTCGTCGCGTTCAACTGGTAGATGTTTATCTGCAGGGGGGAAGAAGTTGGAGACTGTATTTGGGGTTTTAGTCGACACTCTCTTTGGCGGCATAGAGATGGGCCCAGTGCTACTCCTCTCCATACCGAAAGTCCTTTACTGCACCCTCCTATCCCTGCCATAGGTTGCCATTGCAGGATATTGGGGGGTTTACTGCGGGGTCCGTGCTTAACCCTTCAGGAGGCCTCTGGTCCCTCATAGCTTTCTGAAGACCCTTCTAGAGAAGGGGGCACTGTGCAGGTGCCGGCGTACTGAACCCTCTCCCGGGGCTTACCCCTTCAGGTGATCTTTGTCCCCTTACAGATGCTTGCTTGCCTGATTCCTCATTAGTCAAAGCCAGGGCTCCCTACCCCCTCCTGTTGCGAAGGGGGGGGGGGGGGGGTGCTCTGCACTTGCTGCCCTGGTTGTGTGGCTGTCTTATTCACCGCCTCTAGTCTTGAAGGTAATGTGGCTTCTGGGTCCTTCTCACACACCAGGTGCGATTCTTCTTAAGCACGCAAGCCCATTTTCCTTCTGTTGGGACATTGTAGTTCAGAGACACTTCAGGTCCCCCAGCGGGCTTGAGCTGTGTGTAGTACTGAAAATTCTGGACTCGTGTAATAAACTTTGTCGTAGCATGGCGATTTTTATATCAAAAGACCGAGAATGGCTAGTACCCTATGTACAAGCATTTTCGTCATATTCCAGTAACGATTTCACCTCGAAATCGTCATTTTCGTACTGAACCCTTGGCTTCCATTTTGTGAACAGCAGCCATTTTGTGGATTGCCCTTACAGTAGGCCCTAACTGTGGCAGAACAAGTATTTAAGGACATAACCTTAGCATGGGTTTGTGCTGACTCCTGCATGACCTGGCGAAAGCTGACTCCCTTGCCCGAGGCTGACCTCGTTGAGCCAGTTCCTTGTTAGGCAGCTGGTCAGATAGAGATCAAAGAGCAGGACATTGCAATGTTTATTGTACACGCACACACCACTTTATCTTACTTCCATCTGTTCCTGTTCCTTCTTTATGGTCTATTTATGATGTGGGCCGCGGGCCTTTTCATTATGGGTCTTGTCCAGCTTGTCTAAAGAAGAATGTTTATTATGGGTTTTGTTTGATGATTAATTTTGGGCTGGATGTGCACGTCCTGGGAATGACCAACAATAATGTAGAAAATGTGTGCCTAGGGCATAATAACTGGTATTAAAGGTCTGTGCTGAGACCATTCAACAGGCTGCCTCATTCAGTTGCTTTAGGTGTGACTGGGCGACGTAGCCTCACAATTAATTGTAATAAAGATGTCTTTTCATATTTCAGATTCTCTGTTGATTTCTTTGCTGCTTTTGAATGGACTACTTATTGGTAAGACCCCTGAGAAGGAGATTGGGGATTCCTGATACCTCAAATGGCGCCCAACGTTGGGCCTCATCAAGAAGTGACTATCTGGAGGAGTAATCTTGTCAGAGGACAGAAATCTACTGGGGAAGGCAAGACAGAAATCTACTAAAAGAGGTACTCTGTGCACAGAGGTTCTGGGGGATTCTTTGTCTTTGCGGCCCAGTATATTTTTGATTGTTCTGACTTAAACTCTCCAAAAGATGTCACTCATGACTGAGGAACCTTTTTTTTGGCGTGTTTAAAAAAAAAAAAAAAAGAGAGACTGTTAGTGCAGTTAGAACTTGGCAGTTAGAATTTGGACAACTATTTGTTTGGTATAGCTTTGATAGGTTTGTATAGGTTTGTATATGCGAATTGCAATTTGTGTAGGTGGGTAATGAAGAAACTTTTCTCCATCTGCTTTAGTTGAAGTATAAGTGGGTCGCTCCCAGTTCTTAGTTCTTTGGTCCTTAGTTTATTTGAACATTGCAATTTTCAAAAACCGAGGGTCTTGTATATTTACGAGTGTATCGATAGAGATAGCCCCCTTGAAGTTGGAAGCTAGATTAGTGAGCTATAAGATGCCTGATCTTAGCGAATTTGGAGATGTGTGTTGGCCAACTTTGTATACGTTTGGATTAGCCGGCTTCCCCTAAAGGGATATCTAAATAGGTTAGATATACAAACATATTTCTTCCTTGGTGACTTTGTATCCCCAGGGAATTAAAATATGACATAATGCAAAACAAGGATCCTTTGTTCTGTGCAATTTTATGATATGCAGAACGATTTTTGGTGTTCTGCCAGCCAAAGTTAGTGAATTAAGTGTATTGTGGCTTCATGCACATACAGCAGTCTGTTGGGCTGTGTTTTTTGCAGTCTTTTGGAACCCTATTGAGACGTGTTTCTTGTAAATATGACTTAGCTAATATTTACAAATGTTTTTTTTTTTTCGTCCTGAGTGTCGATTTGTGGGTTTAATGTGTGTTTCAATGTCTATGTGGGTTTCTCATTGGTGTAACTTCAGTATGTGAATTGCGATGGCAATTTATGAAAACAATAGCTACAGCACTGTATTGCATGTCCTGTTTGAATACTTTCTCTTTATGTTTGTAATGAGCTCAATGTGTTTGTGGTTTTCTTGATGTTTTCAGTCTGTTAAGTAAAATGCTGGTTGGTTAATGTTGAGCAGAAACTTGAGTAAAAGATACAGAAATGAAACATGTAATGTGCTAAGACGGGTATGTGTTGCTCTTTAGTTTGTAGAATGAGCAATTGTGCACATATACAAAACTGCCGTTACACGCTTAAAGGATAAAATTAGGAAAAACATTCAATGGATATAAATAAGGCCCCAAAAGAAAAAAATGAAATTGTCTATTTTTTTTGCAAAAATAAATAAATTTAAAGCATTTTCCTTAGATGCACTGTATTAGATGGTCACAGGCAAACATCTCAGCTGCAGTATATTTGATAGGAATGTTCGTTCAGCCAGCACTTTTTCCTGTTAAACATGGGTGGAATTTTGCATAACCGTCTTTTTAAATAAATGTGGTGCAAAAATGTGACGCAGGAATGTGACGCGTTTTAAGTTGGGCATATGCGCTCAGGTTAGTGAGTTAATGCATCTAAATGATAGGCAAGGGATGCAGTGGGCTCTTATATGTGGAACAATCACAAAAAGGAATAATTGGTTTTATTTGAAGACATTTTTTATTAATTATGAAAAATAATTATTAAAAATAAGTGCTACAAAAATCGTTTTTTAAAATTTATAAAGCTTAACACTCATACTATGACCTCCTAGCATTAAAATTTTATTTAAGTTACGTTGCATCACTAAAATGACAAACATTCGTGTGTATAATTTTCCCTTGGCATAGGCGCAAGCAAGCTCATTTTTATAAAGTATAAGTTATTATTTTCAAATGCCTGACTCATGGGTTATGTAATAGACATTCTAGTAATGCATACTATGCAAGAAAATTGTAGGATATTCATTTTTTAATGCCCAAAATATGAAAGTCGATTTTGAGTAAAAACACTGTTTAAACTGCATTTTGCTTTCATTCAGAGTACTTTTTAAAGTGTCTCAGGCTTAAGTAAATGCATACATTTAGGTTTTGATATATATTTGCAGGTTGTGCCTTCTTATGAGTCAGTGGGTCAATGTGCCAGTACAAAGGCTTGTTTTAAATATCAGGGTTGAAGGTTCTAGCTTCAGCTAGGCCTACGGAAATTTTTTCATTTAAGACTGATTAAGTGTGTACCATAGGATTGCAACAACCATTTACTTGTAGTTTAATAATCTGGGAATAGAGATAATTTTAGCGCCTAAAAAAAAAAAAGAGAAATTATTTTTCAAAATAGAGTGAATTAGGAATTAGTTAGGCCTTCTGGCTTTGACAGCGTCAGTGTGGCAAAAGCTGAGGGCTGAGAGAATTGCAGAGGCTGGCTCGAGCCGCGCTGCTGAGATGTTATCTTCTAGTTTCCCTGTAAATAATGGAGAAGGCTGACATTTGTGACCTTTAATTAGGACTTTGCCTCCGAGGAATGCAGAATGACCTCTCTGAGCGGGCCTCTAAAGGTAGGGTTTCTGGTTTCTCCGTGAGAACATCAATAAATTGAAAGAACTCAATTTAAAAGGGAAAATAAAAAGGGGTTTCTTTGAAAAGTCCCAAAACATCGTGTTAAATGCTCTGCAGAACTGATACATTTGTGCCTCCACGCTAGGTACAATAATGTTTGCTGGTTGCGTTTATTTCACACAAAAAAAACGAAGTGTTGCATTACGTCTTAGACAAAAAATAGGATGCAGCCTTTTACTAAAATTTTGAAGCCTACATGAATAAGTAAAAACGATTTGCCAATTAAGCAGTTTTTATCATAGAGATTGTGGCACAAGGCTAATTTTAGGTGTCAGGGAAAGGATTTTACCTCTAAAAAGTTAAAACGGCTTCATGTTGCAAGGTGACTGACAAGATGGTAACAGTTAAGTAATGGAAATTTATTTTTGTGTTTTTTATTATTTATCATGTTTTGCCTTCTGCTTAAAAGTTACAATTGGTGTCAGAAATGTGTCCCTTTTGTGTGCTGTGTATGTTTTTTCTTTTCACTTCTGCTCACAGATCATTCATGGATTGCTCTGGGGGCTTTCAAGCATAACAAGACACGTGAGTTTGGGTGGTTGACATGAGATTTTTTTTAACTCCTTTAAAAAGAAATGTCCATGCGTTTTTCATGTTTGTGTATTTTGATCTATCATGAATTGTTCTTGCTGGTTCTGTGTGTCCAAAAGTTGTATTTGACAGCATATACCCACTGTATTGGGGATCTACTGTCAGAAAGGAGGGTATCCTTACACGGTATTATGTGTCACCGCTCATTTATTTACGTTTTGTGCGTTTTTGCATGTTTTATGTTGTATGTTGCTGCTTAAAAAAATTATTACAAGTTCCCCAGCGTTGTGAAGGGATCCGTATGACGATACGTATTGTTGCACAACAGTTGGATGGATTTGGTATAATGATAAATTTCACAGATATGGTTTTCATACTGTGAGGAAGACAGGCAGCACTTTTACCAGTGCATGCCTAAATTTGGCTATAGTGATATTGAAGAAAACTAAAAAGATATACAGAATCAAAGTGTGTCATCTGCTGTTAGTCACTTACTGCACATTCCCTTAAAGGAATAGGCAGCCCTACATTCATGTATCCTTTATTGGACCTAAGGATGGAATTATAGATCTGTGACTCAAGGTGGCCTAATTTCTATATTACATTACTTAATCATGTTCTGTTTCCCAAATAGCATATGGCTTTGTCCCTTGAAAGGAAACCATCTTGGTGCTGTGACACATGCCTGAGGCACCCAAGCAAACTCTTGTTCTTCCTATAGATTTTTCTTTTATTACTTCTCCCCTGACCGATGTCGCATCATGCTTAATTATTGGGGATTTTACTTGTGTCCTAGTTCCATTTCCCTTTTCCATATTCCTTTCACCAGTCAGCCCATTTATTATTATGGGTGTATTGTTTATGTGCGCACTTCTAGACTGGAGTGATGTATCAGGGACCCCCATGTTATGTAAAATGTTTTTTTCAGACTGACTGTCGGGGTAGTGATAGGCTGGTTAACTGACCCAATATTATAGTAAGACACGTTTTCCATCTCAATAGGAGATATCTTAAGTTTACCTTTTAAACATGACGAATTTTCAATATCTATTTTAATTTTTCAGTTCTCTTTTTTCCCTGCTGCTTTAATTTTTGGTGGGATCAGATGTGTTCTAATCATGCAAATACCAGGACTCTCTAGTTCTTGTCCTTTTGTCTGCACATTTGATCATTAGCCTTTGTATTGCATAGTGCACTTAATGCACATTTTTAAAGGGATTTTTCTTCATGTCCTTGATAATCTGTATTATGTCATTTCTCTATTTGAGATGTTCTAGATAAGGAATTTAGGAACACCTAGGCCTAAACATTGAGGAAAATATGTATTTACCCCATTAGACAATGCCACTGTGTGAGGACATCCATTTAGATTCCCATGGCGTATTGTCACTCCCTTGCAGATTGCAGGCCACCTGCTTGCAGTCCCCTTGTTAAAACCCATGAACTGTTTTTGTGCTTGATTTGAAGGAAACTAACAATTGTGTTACATTTCCTATATCACTAGGTTCTGCGGGATCTTCCAGAGTCAAAGGAAGAGTGATACCCTGCAGACCTGTGATCGAGACTAAGCCCACTCCCCATCAGGGACCGCTACAGATGAATGACAGATTTCTTGGCTCTACAATTTCTGCAACCAGAAAGTCGCGAGGCTGGACAGCGATCATCAGCGTGCCGTCAATGGTACCTCCCAAGCAAGGCGTTTGCTTCATCGGAAGGCGTTGCAGAGGAAAAAAAGAGGAGCTGGTTCCTTGTTTCCCACAGAATGAGAGCTTCTGTTTGTTTGAGCTTTCTACCTGTTATGCGCTGGAAACCTCTGACAGCGTGCAGTCCCTTGAGCCCTTGGCCCGAGTTTTGGCCACACACACACCTCCTTTGCTTTGCTCCAGCGGAAAGGCAGTGCACCCAAGGATCCACGTTTGGAAAAAGACACTACATTCTGATGCCCATGAGAGAGCAGCTTGAGCGTCCTCTGACACTACATAATGAGTGTTGGAGTCTGAAAGTGATGCTGATCTTGAGAGGTTGTTTCTAAGTAGTGCTTGGATCTGCACGAGATGTTTTGTGCCCATGATCAATGAAGAGCACATCATTTGTAGTGTCTGCCACAAAGAAGAGACACTGGTGCATTGTTTTGAGACATTGAGACTTTCAAGTGAGCTGTGGGTGTTTGCCAGGAGGGCACTCCAACTAAGCAGTACTTTTTCTCATGAAGAGGCCTGAAATCGAGAGGCCCAACGCGGAAGAAGACACTGGAAGCGGATTTGATGGACAATAGAAGTCTGCCAGAGAGGCTTTTTGAACAGACTCTGGCCATAGTTGGTTGCACAACAGGTTTCCGTGTGATTGTATAGACTACGTGTTAGGAGAATGATTTTATTGTTCTGCTGGCATTATTTTAAAGTAGTATTCTGTTTTCCATTTTCTGTGAAAGAGTATTCCCTTTTCACCTCAGAGCATTAATGAGGGTCACCACCGTTTCACTTGAACGTATAATGAATTACAGAAAATGCATAGGAAAACTGTTACTAGATAATTTTAGGATCCACCTTTTGCTTAGGGTTGTGAAAAATTATGTCATTTGTAATAGTGGTCACTACTTTGTCTATATGTTTTTAATGACGTGTTTTCAAGTGTTTTTTTAAACATGGCATTTTCTTTTATGGGTGGGAATGTTTTTGCTGCCCAATTCACATCTGTACCTACCTCCCAACCTATGTCTCTTCCTACTTCTACTTCTTTGCATTCTTTCCAGATTTTACCTGAACATGGACTAGTTAGGAGGCCAGAGTTTACTGATATTTCCTTTTGTACAGTTTCTGCATCGACACCAGTTAGTAGTGAACATCACTAATTGTTGGGTGTGTGGTCTTATACCACATACTACAGATAGAGGCATTCCTATTTGGTCCTGCCATATATGGCCTTTGTGCTACTGCGTGTGTAAGGAGACCTGTCCCGAGAGAGTCGCTAAGTAATAGGATTATGCTTCAGCAACATCTTGATGATTTGATAAAAATAGACCTGGAATCAGACTAGCGTGAGTATAGGTTATTGCCTATGTAAGGGCAAAAGGAGCGTCTGTAGTACTGAAAATTCTGGACTCGTGTAATAAACTTTGTCGTAGCATGACGATTTTTATATCAAAAGACCGAGAATGGCTAGTACCCTATGTACAAGCATTTTCGTCATATTCCAGTAACGATTTCACCTCGAAATCGTCATTTTCGTACTGAACCCTTGGCTTCCATTTTGTGAACAGCAGCCATTTTGTGGATTGCCCTTACAGTAGGCACTAACTGTGGCAGAACAAGTATTTAAGGACATAACCTTAGCATGGGTTTGTGCTGACTCCTGCATGACCTGGCGAAAGCTGACTCCCTTGCCCGAGGCTGACCTCGTTGAGCCAGTTCCTTGTTAGGCAGCTGGTCAGATAGAGATCAAAGAGCAGGACATTGCAATGTTTATTGTACACGCACACACCACTTTCTTACTTCCATCTGTTCCTGTTCCTTCTTTATGGTCTATTTATGATGTGGGCCGCGGGCCTTTTCATTATGGGTCTTGTCCAGCTTGTCTAAAGAAGAATGTTTATTATGGGTTTTGTTTGATGATTAATTTTGGGCTGGATGTGCACGTCCTGGGAATGACCAACAATAATGTAGAAAATGTGTGCCTAGGGCATAATAACTGGTATAAAAGGTCTGTGCTGAGACCATTCAGCAGGCTGCCTCATTCAGTTGCTTTAGGTGTGACTGGGCGACGTAGCCTCACAATTAATTGTAATAAAGATGTCTTTTCATATTTCAGATTCTCTGTTGATTTCTTTGCTGCTTTTGAATGGACTACTTATTGGTAAGACCCCCGAGAAGGAGATTGGGGATTCCTGATACCTCATGTGTGTGGTGATGCTGCCAAGATATCTCACCCTTTCTTCGTGGGGTCCGATCAATAGGTGTGCGTTAGCCCCATTCAGTGCCTTATGCACTACTGAGTGAAGCCTTCCCATTGCTGCAGGGTCGCGCCTCGGCCGCAATTTTAAGGTCAGGCATAGGGAGTATGTCTCTCCCGGGAATTAGGTGTCCTACAACGCTGCCCAGCTTAGATGGGATCGTTCAAGATTTGGGCCCCCCACATTTGTAGCGCATCATCTTCTCAGCAAACAGGGCCCCCAGCACACCTACTTGAATTGTCGGCGTGGCGCAAAGCGTCCGAGCCAAACGTAGCAGAGAATCTATTCTTGCGTGACTCTGCTGTAACAGCTGCTGTAAGGGAACCCCGCAACTCGGCGTGTTCATTTAGGGCAGCAAAACTCCAACACAATGCCATCCCCGCAATCTCCTGTGGGGCGCACGAATAGCGGGACAAACCAGAAAGTAGCGGCCGCCATTTTGAGGAGCTCCATGGGCGGCTCGGCAAAGCTCCGTAGTGACCCTTAATGGAGGTCCCACTGTGAATGCTGGGGCTCACTGCCTGCACCAGCCGCAGAGTTTTCGGTCGGTGGGCTTGGCATCAGCGATGGTACAGTGGATCAGTACATATATCCCCAAGACTCGAGCGCTGACCGGGAGACGAGACAAATTACGTCCGCTCTGCCATTTTGCCCCGCCATGCCCCCTCTTTTTGTTTTTTAAAAAGAAGGGTCAGCAACAGTGTTCCATCCAGCTAGTGAGACGGAGACGAGTCTACAGACACCACACATTATAAACTGCCATAATCTAAAAGAGACGTGAAGTCTCTTTTATTAACTGGTAGGTTGAATCACCCCTAGTTTCGAACCTATCTGGAAAATGGGACTAAACCCCATCTTGTGGTTGGAGATTGGTCAGTCCTGGGCTTCACAGGCAGTGAGGGTATGGTGCTCACACCTTGTTTGAAGACCTTCTAAAAACTACTTTTTTCTGCACCAGACGTCAAAACCTTGTAATAGAAAGCGAGACTGGCAATCAGCTAGAATCCACTGGAAACCTTCTTTGGGCTCCACTCAGAATGCAACATTAATATGCAATTTCCCAAACTCCCTGCTCCCAAGACCCCTGTATCCCATAAACATACCATATTCTCTTTTGTAATTATGTTATGACCTCATACTGTGAGCCAAATAAAACACAGAAGAGTTTCCCTCCAAGAACAAAACAGACGAATACTACAAGAAAATAGAGACCCATGTACCTAATAAATCTATCCCCATAACAATTTTACAAATGTATTTTATGTTTATGTTTTATGTTTTAAAAGTTTATAAAGCGCTCGATTGCCGTGGCGTCTTGGCGCTAGTGTGGGTGAGTGCAAATCCAAAGAACCATAGCTTATGCCCGCCTAGGCTACAAAAAGAATTGTTTTAAGACTCTTCCTGAACAGTCTCCGATTCGATTGAAATCTCATATTCAGAGGTAGTCTATTCCACAGGTGTGCTGCCCTGTTGGATAGTGTCCTGCCTCCCCACCTGGCCCTTTTAACCCTAGATGTCTTAAGGAGTCCTAAATTGGTAGATCTCAAAAGACGTGGGGGAGCATAAGGCGTAAATAACTTAGCTACTTCATCGGCACCCCCTCCATAAAGTGCCTTATGGACCAGGCACAGGACCTTAAAATCAACCCGCTGCCGTACAGGTAACCAGTGCAGCGATTTGATGCCTGCCGAGGTTGAACAGCCTATAGGAATATTCAGAAGGAGCCTGGCGGCCGCATTTTGCAGCGACTGGAGCTTTCCCATCTGAGTTATGTCAATGCCCATATACAGGGCGTTTTAATGGAGCAGGCATTATTTCAGGCACATTGAAACACAGGAAAAAGACTTATATGCTGCTTACATATGAAAATCCCAACTCAAAATCTCTGGGAGTAAATTAACAATATTCTTGATACCTAGAGTGTTAGACTGGGACAAACGCCTGACTATCTAGTGCTGCGAATACTGCAGAAGACAAACAAGCAAATATGGCGAGTGAAATGTTTACTAAACTCTCAGCCACCGGCAAAAGCTGGGGCTGCATTCCACTCCCTCCCGATCTTACAGGCCAGGTCCCCCATGAACAGGAAGGTAAACAGATGGTCGCTGCTGGAGAGGGAGGAGTTACCCACCAGGGGAGGTATGATTTAGATTGCCGCGGAAGGGCGGAGATACTTGTGGCCTGCCCTGCTCTTCCTACTGCCACTGAAGCCATGGTGCTGACTAGCATCCGTCCCCCATTAACCAGCATAGTAGTGGTGTGCATGAGAGGAACAAGATGAGGGAGGTGTGAAAGAGGAGGGAGCAGTAAAGTGGACTGAGGCTGTGGATTCAGCGGGAGGAGGGAATCAGGTTGACTATGGTGGGATGGGAGGGAGTTGGTAAGAAGGCGGTCTGGGACAGCAGATTGAAGCTGCAGGAAGGATTGAATTCCGCTGCATCACATCATCATAAAGGATGCAGTGGCCATTTTGGATTAGAAAAATACTCTTATTCGTCAGTGGGGAAGCTCTTCCATCTCACGTCACCATGTTGTGATGTTGCATGGCGATGTAATAGGCAAACTCGGTGAGAGAGGCTGGTGGAAGAAAGACTACAGGTGTATGGGGCAGACCCAAAGCTCTTTTTCAATTGCAAGTGATAAATCTGTTTGACAGCTGTGCTGTCAAATCACAGTCCTAAAAAGCATTTAGAAACTGAAATTATTCCTCAATTCGATAAGATAATGTTATGCACTATAAGCACCACTACAATTGGAGTCAAAACCATGCAACAGGGTTGGTGCCTGAAGAAGCTGATACCCGAGACAAAGCCCGGTATTAGATTTTGAGGGGAAAACATTTGCCTTAAAAGAGAAGGAATTCCAAGCTAAAGCTCATATATTCTGTTGTGTGGGGGGATATCTGGGCCCTAAAAAAACAAAAAGGATTTGATAGGTCAAATCCAACAACATTTTTAGAATGCCTTATTGACATTCAATTAAATGCACCAACACATTCTAGGAGGGCAAGGACAAATACTGGAAGGAAATTATGCCTAAAAACGGTAACTAGAGGACAGTTGCAGTCAGCAAGAAGAAATTAGGCTGAAATAAAACTTGTTACTTACCTCTAACTCTCATCCTCCAGTTTGGTTATCTTTCATAGATTCACTTGCTAGAATTATCCCTGTCGAGTTGGGAGTCCCACAGTACATTCTAAAGCAGTAGGAATAGTATAGCTAGTTTACAACAGTAAAAAGACATTGACGTTTGTAGCTTATTTACATCATTTAAAAAAAAAGGACCAAACTCCAGACAATCAGGTGATAGCAGCCTTAGAATACTTCCACCAGTAGCTGAGGCAAGATGGCGGTCTGTCCTTAGACCGTGCTAGCAGCAAAGTGTGTGAGCTCCGCTCCGCTTACTCGTTTTTGGAAACCGGCGCACGGAAGGCAATTACGAGGGTTAGATGGCTCACTCTAACAAACGCATGATTACCTAGCTAGCACTGACACTCTGCATTCGGGGCATTTGACAGTATTTGGCGCTTATGCTTACCTTCGAGCTTTACGGAGATTTCGAGCGGCTCTCATCTCCTTTGGGACCGGAAGCTTCACTCGGCTTCACTGCAACATCGCGATCACTCCTTCTGGCTCTCTTTCCCACAGCTGCCGTCTTTCCCTCGAGCGCGGAGCTGCAGGAGCTGCAGGGCGGGGTTTTTCCTCAGGGAACAAGTTCGACTACAGAGCAGCGATATTGTCTCAGCCTGTGGAATAACATTGTATCAAGTCCTGTAACATACAGCGAATGCGAAACAGAGGAAGATAGATCTAGTGGGCTTTCTACAGTGCTTTTTACTAAAGAACAGAGGGGGAAGAAAATCGACCTGCACTCGGCTAAAGAAATGCCAGCAAAATCATCAGCGTCTGCTGCAGCAACGAGAGCAAGGGTAGCGAAAGCCGCTAGAATTTTGCGCAAAGAGGCTGAGCGACAACAACATGAGCAGCAGGAACAGCTAGAGGGACCTGACAGAAGAACATCCTCACTGTCTAACAGGGATAAAACTAAGACAAGAAGCCAGCAGGCATTATCCGATTCTACAGCAAGACAGGAGCTTCATGCTGCTCGCAGGAAATTAAACTCAACTGGGGGCACAGTTCTTGACCTATTTCTCAAAAAGGTACCCCCTAGCGGTTCCAACAAGCCAGCTTTGATAAATGAGACCCTCCCTTTACCTCCTCCTACTACTTTCAATAACGTAGATGCTGAATCAGGACAGCCAATTATGGAGACATGTAATACACCTGAGTCGCAGCACCCTGCTGTTAACATCGAAACTGTAAGTAACATTAATGAACTAATTCAGACCTCTGCGCCATGTGTTTCTGAGGTGCCGGCCAGCATCAGCCACGTTTCAGCGCCTACACGACAAACTATGTCTTTTTCTGGAATAGGGGGGAACATTTTGGGGGTGCAACTAGATTCAACCTTACTTTTGCATGGCATGGCTCAATCTAGCCAGGAGACCCCTAGCGAATTTCTAACTGAGCATTCAAGTACAGCTACTCCCCCTATACTACAACCAGCTGTCTCTAGGGACCTAGAATTGGTAGAGGAGAGCCATATATTGACTCAAACACTGACTCAAAAGACGGTAGGGAAAGGTATATCGAAGAGTCAGGCTTCTGAGGAGAAGGAGAAGGAATCTACTGAATTTTATTCATTCTCTGATGAAAATGGCCCAAATGTATTGGCGGAGTGGTCAGACGATACTGACTCGTTGGAAGGTCTTGAGGATTCTGAACTACAGTTTAGCTCATATGATGAAAGTTCAGAAGAGCAAGATACTAATGTCAATACGATTAGAGCCAAACCTAAAATTATTACCAGAATACAGGAAAAGGGCGCCAAGGATATACAGAAAGCTCCTGACTCATCTCCGCAGCCAGCTACAACATCCAATCTCCCAGTAAGCTCAGAGATTTCTCAGTCAGCTGTAGAGACTATATTGCAAGCCATAGCGGCTCATAGAGAAGAGGCTGCACAAGACAGTAAAAAGTCAAGAGCTGCACTTCGGAAAATGCAAGGAGTGGTCAGAAAGCTATCTAAATCCTGTAATCTAATAGGTGAGAGAGTCACCGAGATGGAAGCCAGGGTCATGTCCAATGAAAAAGAAACTTAGTTGAATGCCGAACGTGTGAAGCTTCAAGATGCTGAACTAGTCGATATTAAATGGAAGCTGGAGGAATTTGAAAACCGGCAACGACGGAACAATCTTCGCATTTTAGGTGTCCCAGAGAAACTTGAAGGGGGTGATACTAGAGCATTCGTGGTTAAGCTATTAGAAGACTCTATCCCTTCACTCAAAGATTGGAATCTGAATGTAGAGGTTCAACGAGCTCACCGGATGCCTTTTAATATTCCAACAAAACCTAGCGTATACCCTAGAGCTATATTGGTCTATTTTGGTAACTTCTTAGTGAGACAGATTGTAGCTGAGAAGGCTAGGCCTGATCACAAGATTCAATACAATGATTTTGCATATTTTTCAAGACCAGATTTCTGTCATGTAACGGTGGAAAGACGTTGGCAATTAAGATCTCTGATCAAACCATTTCAGGACAAAGGTGCACAAGCATATCTTAATAACCCTGCAAAGTTAAAAATTGTATATGGTGGTGTTACTAAATTTTTTGTGTCAGAGATCAAAGCTAAAACTTACCTAGATCAGATGTAATAATATGCCTATTAGACTATGAATGAAATTGGAAAAACTTTCTGCTTAATTAATGGCTTTACTCTCCCATATACATTTAAGTGATATGCCATATCTGGCATTATTTGTATTATTATTATTGTGGGAGTATCTCAAGTTCTTTATATTGTATTGATATAGACTAAAGTTTTTTTTTCTATTCTTGACTTCTCCTTTTTCAATCCTTCTTTTTCACTCATTAGTTTCTCTCTTTATATCTTTTTCTATTCCTTCTTATCCTTCCTATATAATGTTTACTTTTTTTGAAGTGGTCGCTCACGCACAATGCTGCACTCACATCACTCAGACTCTGGTTGAGTCTGGTTGCCCACTGAATTGGGGGGGGGACCTAAGAGGGAGGGGGGTTGGGTGGACAGGGGTGGGTAAGGGCAAAGGTGGGTCACCTTGGGGGGTGAAAACAACAAAAGAAAAAAAAGAACCAGTTTTTTTTTCAGAGGAAATTTGTAAAAAGAGATTAAACAGCATATTAGCCGAATTAGAATATTATTTGCTTGAGGCACTGCGACAATCTTTTTCTATTAATAATGGGTAGATTAAAAATCCAGACTTGGAATGTCGGAGGCTTATTAACCGGAGATAAACGAAGACGAATGACTGAATTGCTCAAATTGGCTCCAGTAGACATACTTTGTCTTCAGGAAACGCATTTGCCATGGGACAAAAAATCATGGTTGAATATTAATGGGTATAATTTATTAGCGGTCTCCACACAGACTTCAAATATGAGGGGGGTGGCAATACTTGGAAAAAAAAAATTGGGGTTAAGTGTGCGACATCTATCAGACTCCCATGGCAGATGGGTTATTGCTAAACTGGCCTGTGGTATAAACATCTGTACAGTCTATGGCTCAAATCTAGACGATTCCACAATTTTTGAAGAATTAGAGACTGAGCTGCCTACATGGCAGGGCCCATTAATTCTATGTGGAGATTTCAATATCTCATTAATACCACCATTGTCTAATCTCCCCTCAAAAACAAAATATCAAGGACGTAAACCCAAAGTTTACAAAACCCTCAGTAGACTTATTAGTAATCTTGGGCTGACAGATTTGTGGTTACATAACAATCCACGTGATCAAGGTTCCACCTATTTCTCTCATCCCCATCAAAAGCAGGTCCGTATTGACTATATTTTTGTAACCGCTGACCTTATTCCACTATCAACTATAAAAAGAATGCCAAGAATAATCTCAGATCATAATGCTTTAATTTGTGCAATTACATTTAATCCTTTTATTACTCAATCTAGGTCTTGGTCATTTGACCGGAAACTACTATCCAACACTGAATTCATCTTGCATATTAAAAAATGGTCTGAGGAATTTTTCAACATTAATCGTTTTAGTGCTTCCAGAAATATAGTCTGGGATTCATATAAATCTGCTTTAAGAGGTGAGATTTCTAGTTTCCAACATGCAGCACGAATCAAAGCTAGAAAACTCTACGAAATAAAGTTAAACGAGTTAACGAAAGCTGAAATAGAACATACGTGTTTAATAGAGCAGAATAAAGAATCCCATAAACAATGGCTTCGGGTGGCGGTTTTGAAAGCTGAGCTTAATACTGAACTAAGCCAAAAAGCCGCCCAAACTTATAGAGCGTATAGGAAGAAGGTTTACGAGACGGGTGAAAAAATAGGCAAACAACTGGCCCTTCGTACACGTCAAAAAAATGTGCATAATAATATTATTTCCATTGTAGAAGGTGGACGTACTTATGTTCAGTCTATAGATATTATTACCCAATTTCAACAGTATTATCAGAAATTATATTCTGAAGAAGGGAATAATTCCGAAAAAGATATAGATATGTTTTTGGCTGGCTTCCTTAACGATACGGCAACCACTAATTTGCTGGATGATGAGATGAGAGAGGTACTTGAAGCTGAGATTACTATTGATGAAGTTGTAGAAGCCTTATCACTTTTATCCTCGGGCAAAGCAGCAGGCCCCGATAAATTGCCATTCGAGATTTATAAGATTCTTAGCCCCATATTGAGCCCTTTATTACTAGACTTATTCCTAGGTGTACAGTATAATGGCATTCCCCCACCTTCTTGGGATGAGGCTAGTATTATAGTATTTCCCAAGAAGGGAAAATCGCCCGAACAGTTGACTTCGTATCGACCCATCTCATTGATAAATTCGGACTCCAAATTATACGCCAAAGTGATGGCTCTCAGACTCAGCAGGGTCATTGGGCATCTGGTTTCTCCGTGGCAGCATGGCTTCGTTCCGGGTAAGGGGACAACGGATCATATTCGTCGTGCTATCGCTCTATTCGATGCCATGTCGGTCACGGGGGATCAGATGTCTATGATCCTGCTTGACGCTGAGAAAGCCTTTGATCGTGTTTCATGGAGCTTTTTGTGGGTTGCCATGACACGTCTTAATTTCGGCCCTAAATTTCTAAAATCTATAAAATCTATGTACCACCAACCCAAAGCAAAAGTCGTAATTTCAGGATTGGAATCAAATTCTATTAATATAACAAGAGGCACAAGACAAGGATGTCCGTGTTCTCCTTTACTTTTCGCCCTTTATATTAATCCCCTTATTTTAAAACTATTAGAAAATATTAACATAAAGCCGATTGTGTATAACCAGTATGAAACTAAAGTTCTAGCCTATGCTGATGACATCGCGGTATTAACATCTCACCCGATCGAAGCTCTACATGAAATCGAACTACTCTCTTTTCAATATGGCAAATATTCGGGCTATTCTCTGAATAGAGGAAAGACCATTGTGCTGTGCACAGACAACACTATATGCTTAGATTCAAGAAGAGCAAATACTGCGACATATCTGGGTGTGATTTTATCCGCCGATATAAAGATATTAGTCAGAAATAATTTTGATCCTCTAATAGATAAAATTAGGATCGACTTGGACAGGGTAAATGGTTTGCATCTCTCCATTATAGGTAGAGTGAATTATTTAAAGATGAATATACTACCAAAATGCTTGTATCTTTTTCGCTCCATTCCTTTACATATAGATTCTAACATAATTAATTTAATTAATAAACTTACCTCCAAATTTGGGTGGCAAAATGGGAAGATCAGACGATCTCTACTCTACCTATCCACTCCGCTCAACAGAGGTGGGCTTACCGCTCCGAATACTATTCTATACTATTGGGCAGCCTTTTTAAAACACCTAAAACCAATGATTCTAGGAACACCCTTAGCCTTGGACACTATTAACATCACTATTCCCACAATCTATGAACTAATGCTAGGGCAAGAAGCGAATGGTTTGTTATTAAGAAAAACTGAAAAAGCCCATTATAATCAATTTAAGGGTGAGATCATTAAAAGCGCCTGGCTGATTTGGAATCAGATACTTAAACATACAAAGATTGGCAAACTCAACCGATATTCGCCCATATTCCATTCGACCATTACTTCTGATCTTGATTTTGAATATACAGCTAAGAAATGGTACAATCTAGGCATAAAAACAATTAACGAAGTTTGGATAAATGGCCCACAAACTACATTTCAAGATGTTAAAATAAGATTTGGTCTCCCGGAAGGTGATTTTCTTAAATTTGCACAACTACAAGCAAAATTAAAAGCTAAAAAAGATGTTATCAATCTACAAAAGAACGATTTAATAGAAGCATGCTATCTTGCAAAAACTAGGATAGGAACGCTATATGATATTCTATTAACTAATATCAACGATGATGTCGAGAAAATAGAAAGTAAATGGACGGTAAAATTAAACAACCCAGATATCGATATAGATAAAACACTTGAAATGAGCAATAAAGTATTTATGGCTAGCAATCTAAAGGCACAACTGTACAAAACCATTTATGATTTATATTTTACCCCTGCTAAACTTTTCGCATGGGGGAAAGGGGAAAACGACCTATGCCCACGTTGCTCACAAGGTCCAGCGACGTTAATTCACCTCTTTAGTAGCTGCCCCGAGCTACGTATATTAAAAACTATGATTGCAACATTTTGGGAGAAAGTCTTCCATCACAAACTTCCAGAGTCTGATACTTTGTATGTGCTGGGATATGACAGCTCGTTAAAACTAAGTAAATCTGAACAAAAACTGTTATTTGTAGGTACAGCTGTATTGAGACTAATCTTGTCTGCGCGCTGGAAGGATACTCTTCCTCCTACTTTCCAAATGTGGCTAGCTCGATTTCTTGCTGTTTTTTCTTTTGAATCTGCTATATATGCAACTAGAGGAATCAAAACAAAATTACGTGGTAAAGAACTGTGGCACCCTATTTCAATATGGAAAGAAGGGCTCTGTCCTAGCGGAATTGGCTGATGGAAATGTACAGTTTCATATGTATTATTTGGTATTTGTTCTTTTCCTTTGAATTTAAATGTAAATAATGGATGTATCATATTTATTTTGTACTTTGTACTATCCTCTGCTAAAATGCTGGTTCTCAATAAAAAAAAAAAAAATGAAAAGAATACTTCCAGCAGAGGAACCTTCTCTCAGATTTTCACGCACTAGTGGGAATAGTCACTACTTGCCGAGAAGGACAGCCTCCAAGGGGAGGAGGGTGGGTCACATTTGAATCTATGAAAGATACTAATACTGGAGGACGACAGTTACAGGCAGGTAAAATGTTCTCCTGTATTTGATCTTTCATAGATTCACATGCCTGAATCAGTATAGTTAGTAATCAAATACCATATATTGTAAAATCATGTTATGTAACCCAATAGTGGATTGTGGGTACAAATATACACATTTTATGATAGAAGGCTCACCTTATTGGAAAAGATGCCGAAACACCACTTGCCCCACAGTTGAATCGCTGCGCTAAATCCAGGCAATAGGATGAACGTAGGTGTGTTTTTCCATGTTGCAGCACGGCAGATAGGCCAGCAAACAGGGCTGCAGTTGTAGAGACTGCCCTGGTCGATTGTGCCTTAGCCTTTCCTCTTAAAGGCTGGCCGGTCTTAAAATGGCAGGACTGAATGGCTGCTGAAATCTATCTAGCTATGGTAGCCTTGGAAACATGACCTCCCTTGTTATGGTTTCCATATGCCACGGATATTTGATCTGTAGTACGTAGATGCTTTGTACGATGCAGATAAAACTTTGTTGGAGATGGTCCTTTTTGTAGGGTAATCCCTTAACTTTTTGCTTCTTCCTCCTATTTTTTGCTGACCTGGTGCTGTTGGTTTTAGGACTCTGGGCACTTTACCACTGCGGATCAGTGCTAAAGTGCATATGCTCTGCGTGTAAATAGTGTTCTGGATTGGTGCTTCCATGATTGGCCTGTTTGATTTATGTGTCAGTCCCTAGTAACGTGCACTGAGTGTGTCAGGGCCTGTGAATCAAACGCGGTTAGTGGGCTGCAGCACTGGATTGTGCCACCCACACAAACACCCCGTAAATGTAACTTGGTCCTGCCATTGCAGAGCCTGTGTTCAGCCTGGGACTGCCATGTCAACTTGGCAAGTGCACCCACTTGTAAGTCCCTAAACCTTCCCTTCTCTTCATGTTAATCACCCCTAAGGTAGGCCCAAGGTACACCTATGGGCAGGGTGCATTGTATGTGAAAAGTAGGACATTCCTGTGTGTGGCATGTCCTGATAGTGAATTACAGCCAATTTCGCTTTTCACTTTTGCAAGCCTACCTGTTCCCATAGGTCAGAAAGGGCAGTTTGATTATAACATCTTATAATCCTAACTGACCCAGGAAACAAGGTAGAAAAACGAGTTTAGTATGCCTGAGCTCAGAATGTTAAAATACATCTTTTAGTGTGGGTAATTTTTAGATCTCACCTACGCAGCGCGCATGCGCTGCTTAGGAAGACCTTTAGTAATCGATTCAGTTTGCGTCCCAAAAACATGCACGCAATGCATTGCTTTCAATGGCACCATGTGCACGTTTGGCGATTCCCTTGCGGGAGCGAGCTTTAAAACCATCTGTTTGTAATTAACAGATGGTTCCTGCTTGCTCCCGCAAGGGAAACAGGCGCAGGCCCCCTCCTCTCTCCCCTCCCCCTGCTGCCTCTCCCGTTTAATTTTTATTTCCTTCAAATTAGCTGCATTTCAGTATCGGGTTACGATGCTTTCACTTTCGCGACCGCAGTATAGTGTCTTGCGTCTGTCCGCTCTCGTCTCGATTTCCCAGTCCTCTTCACCTCCACCCTGAAGTCTCCCACCTCAAACCCATGTTTTTAATTTCCCGTGGTTCATATCTCCAACCCCAATGCATTGACAGTGGCAACCTGACCTCCGCCGTGTCACCAAACGTGGGGAAGTCCACCAAAGTGGTGAACTATCAAGATGACTACATTGCCTGCCTCCTCCTCGGTTAAGTTTCTCTTACTCTTGCAAGGAACAGTCTGCGCCTAGAGTAAAGGCAGTCTGACCTCAAGAGGATGCGTAGCACAAAAGGAAGAGCGCCAGACCCCAAGTATAAATGGCATTTAAGTGTTTTTATTGTTATTGCTGTCTGTTGTGCGATTGTGGTCATTTGTGACGGATTTCCTATCTTCCCAAATTCAGAATGGTACGCAGCTTATGTGTAGGCTATCATGTATAATTCCATCTACATGAAGTATGCAGGGACGTGCATCATCTAGTAACGTAATGTTATGTGCAGTAGCATTATGTTTGTAAACTCAGATGTACGCCTTCACTCCCCCTAATTTTCATAGATTTTATTATTCTGTTACATCTCGTTTTGACAGCCCCTGGCGGTGTTGTCAGCCTGCCAGGCGAGCAGAGTTGTGATTTTCCTTCCTTCGTCTTTTGGGGAGAACGTGTTTTCCACTGCACACTGCATTCTTTTGTCTTTGCATTTTTGATAATGCTTGAAGCCAGAAAATAAACACAGTGACGTTTGAAAGATTGCAGGTCAGCCCAAGGGCTTCTGACACAAAATAGTAATGTGGGATTTCCTAGGGTGCCAGGGAAAAATGTTACACTGTGCTGTTGTTCTGAATGCTGCTTTAATTTAAAGTGTTGTAAAAATATCTAGGACCCTATTTAAATATTCCCGATTTATGCCCTTATGTGGTTATACCAATCATTTCCTTATAAAGGCATAAGAATCATATCCATATTAAGTCATAGCCAATGCAGTCCAAATACGGCAAGGCTACTCCCATAGACTATTTGAAAGCACAACGCATTCTTAAATAAACCAAGCCTCCAACAGCCCGGGAAATTCCCCTGCTTCTGTATTGATTTGTCCTACAACTCCTGGAGTCATGAAAGAACTGCGAGTTCTTAGTGACGTCTTATGTCCAACCTTATGTCAAACTCGGCACCTTCCAGATATAAATATACCAGCATCTGCCCTAGCAAAACACACGCTGGTTTGGAGCAGATCAGCTATCTACTTGCCCGACGCCCTGCTGTGGCAAGTGCCGAAGGAAGCCGACCCTCCCATTGACGCACTGAGAGAGACGCTGTCTTTTCTCCTGCCGAGAAATCCAGCTCCAGTGTTTCCTGGTCACCCTTGCAGGTTGCTGGGAGATCGAGTCCTGAGAGAGAGATACAAGACCTCCTTCATTCTATAAACAAGGTACGGAGCTGATTAGACCCTTAGAGAATTCTTGATTCAGGTTCTTGGCAAAAACCTATCTCAACTTAAACTGCAGCTCACTTACTCCTTCCCACGTACTAGGCTTAGGTTAGGTACACCGGGGTAGGCGTATCTTAGAAGCACCAGTTGAGTACGTTTAGTCATGGTTTTATCTATGCATATATTTTATCTATTTTAAACACCGTATGGCTTAGAAACCATACCATGCTTTTACAGTATTATTTTATAATACTCCTTTTACTGTACGCACTTTACTTTATAACAAGTATTACAATTGTGGCAACTCACTTCTCTTGCATGAGAAAGAAGACTGTTCAATAAATAACCTCTTTTATTGAAAACGCCCGTCTCTCTATTTCTCTGCGCTTCTGGTGAAACTAAGTATGCACGATTGACTGAGTAAAATAGTTATCTATTGTTTCCGCGACTCTGGAGATATACTCCTTATTCTGGAGGGAGCAAAGTTGTCATGTTTATGCGGTTGTCAGAAACTAATCCCTTCTTGTCTATTCAGGAAAGTTAACACCTTCCAGTTTACTCGAGAAAGTTTCCAGTGACCTCTGAGCTAGCTGGCATTCATAATTAAGTCTAACATATTCAATAGAGACCTAGTCGACCTAAGTCCTACGTCTAAACTATCGTTTATGTTATTCCAATGCGCAGAGCCTATTGGGAATATAGGAACTACACTACATGGCGCCCAACGTTTGGTAAGGCGATAATTTAACGCTAGATACTAGAGTAACTCAGTCGTGCTTTCCACACAGACCCCTTTTTCCCGTAAATACTCCAATAGACGTCTGGAGTGGGTGAAAGGTTAATATCCGCCAAAACTTAGTAGGAAGAGATTCCTATGTATTAGTTTTTGGTTTAGTTAACATTGAAGGATACAGTGTTACAAAATATTGTGCACCTAATCTGCAAACTTTCTGTCAGCAAAATGTCGGAAGGTGAAGAGGAAAAAGAAATAGAAGCGTTAGCAGCTCAACTTTTAGCGGAGGACACAAGTCTCCGGCAAGATGACCCGGAGGCTATAATCATCCCAGTCAATGTAAGGAAGAGTGTAACTTACAAACTTATAAATAATGGAGTATCACCAAGAGGTGGTACAGTCATATTTGTGGTAGAGGCCCAAGAATATCGCCAGACAGAGGTGTTCTATTCCTGGATACATTTTCCAACAGCACATGCTATGACACACGAGTTCCACTACTACAAAATAGAGGAATCTCCTAAGGAATACTTTCCTTTCGAGGACATTTAAATTCCACTAACGTACCAAGAGCACCATCTCTGGTTTAATGGTGCCCTAAAACATCAAAATCACTTCACCAGGCTCAGTCCACTAGGTAGACCAGGAGCCACATGGCCGGTTCTAGCCGGCTATACACCACATCCTGACATTGAAGGAGTGTCAAGCGGAGAACTTTTAGTTAAGCTAAAAGAATTAACAAAAGCATATAGACAATTAGTTCAATTGACAATTGACGGTACAACCTGCCGCCAAGAATTGAAAGAAACAGATATAGCAGAACAACCTTTTGAACTTGCCAGAATAATTGAAAAATCCTATGAAGTATTAGGTAGAGATAGTTTGGGTGGGAAACCACTAAAATCACAACTAACTGAAAATCCTGAAAAGAGCTTTATTAAAAATAATCTCATTACACCAAAAAAGAAGTGGGAGGGTAATAAACAAACCTGTTCCAGAGAAAAACAGTTCCAGTCCAGAGGAAGGTCTCCCCAACGGAGAAATAGATCTACAGAACGGGGGGCAGGTCTCCACAAGGGGGGCCCTCTGAAAAAAGATACCTTAGAAATAGGGATAATTTAAGAAAACTGACAGATATCAAGATAATGATACACGTCCCTCTCGATCTTTTCAGACTTCCTCACAGAAATCGGAAAGAAGAGGACGGTCAGAACCCAAAGAAGAGCGCGTCAAGTCCAAAGACAAGGAACCTGCTCATCAAAGTAAAAAATTACTATTTCCAAAAAAGAAGGTAGCCAGTATTAAAATAAAACATGCAGAGGATTCTGAGGACACAACTTAAGAACGGAGAATGGGCCCAGACAATGCTAGACAGCGCAGCAGAAGTGACCATAGCTCGCAAGATCCTGATGAATCTTCTTGAGACAGTGGACACAAATGAATACATTCAGGTGGAAACTGCAGACACCAGAGTTAGTGTGACCCATAAATTATATGAAATAACATTACGTATAGAGGGGACAAAACTAGGAAAATAAAAGGTCTCTTTTGGGAGAACCTATCTAAAGGCTATGATATCCTGCTAGCAGAGAAAGACTGGCCACCAGAGTTTGTCAGGGAGTGCCCACATGGCGAAGAAATGATTATGCCTGCCTTCTCAAATCACATTCCAATTCATAAAAAATACACATATGCTAGAAAATGGGCAGTGGCCCAAGCACCTGCATTATATAAAAATCATGTAGGATGGGATGAGGATTCTCCTCACCATAAAATTCAGTTAAAAAATCAACCTACTGCACAGAGGCAGTATCCTGTTAAGAAAGAAGCTAAAAAACAAGCCAGGGAGATCTTAGATCAACTTGAATATCAGGGGGTGATTGAAACATGCACCTCACACATGAACAATCCTTTGTTTCCTGTCTCCAAGCCAGACGATTCATATCGTCTAGTTTTGGACTACAGACACCTAAAATCCTTCTGCAAAACATTTGCAGTACAAAACTCACACAGTGCAGCACTAATGAATAACATTGTGTGCAAAAAATATAAAACGACATTAGATATCTCAAATGGTTTCTTTTGTCAAAACATTGCAACTTTCTCAAGTATGGGGGCCCAGGGGCAATTCTGTCGTCTCACTCAGGGATTCAAGAACAGCCCAGGATTATTTTCAGCGAGGGTAACAGAATTACTACAAATGTATGATGATGAGGCATTATCTTATATCGATGACATCTATCTTACAGACGATGACCTGGAGACACACTTGAAAGGAGTGAACACCATTATACTTGGGTTCGCATCTGAAGGGTACAAATTCAACTTTAAAAAGTCACGAATTGCCCACCTCACTGTCCTATTTTTAGGATATGAATTATCAAGTGAAGGCAAAAGCCTAGCAGACAATTTCTTAGAGAAGTGTGCAGTGCTCCAAGCTCCAAAGACGCTGAAAAACTTACAATCAATTCTAGGTTTCCTGAATTTCGGAAGAACTTACATTCTAAACTATGCAGAGAGGGTTAAACCCCTCTACGAATTAATAAAACCTGATTTCAAACCAATCAATTGGACTAAGAAACACAGAAACATTTTTAAGATCAATACAAACAGACATGTTAATTAAAACAAAACTGCAAGCACACGCAAATGAATGCAACCTTGTAATCAGAGTAATCCCAGGAAGATGCGGATTTACTTACCTAACCTCTAATCGGTGTCGGTGATTTGCGCTATATATAAATACATGTACATAATGAGGGAGAAACGGTACCAATAGCTTATAAATCACACTAGCACACACAAACTGAAATGAAATTCAGTTCTACTGAAAAAATTCTAACTGCGGTTCAAACTGCTGTAGCAAAAGAAAGAGCCCTAGCCCAAGGAAAGAGCATATCTGTTTTAACAGCAGTATCAGCCCTTGAGGCAGTAACAAGACCAAGCATCCCGAATGCTAAAGCTTTAGATCCAAAATGGATACAATGGGAAAAATCTCTTGCTGCAACAGAAGTGAAACACGCATTTGATCCCAAAATGAAAAAACTAGAAGATCTGGAATACGAACATGAATGTCCTCTGTCAATCGAAATTCTGCCTCTCGAACAGTACACCTGTGTAATCTACACGGACAGATTTGCACAACACTACGTTGTGGAAAAACAAGTTTACAATGCAGCATTCGCGATTGTTAAAGGTCGCTGGTGCTTAGGTAAATTCAGACCGATGGTCACTAAAACTGAATCACTCAGAAACTGTACAGCTCAGCGAGCTGAAATAAGATCTTTAAAGATGGCGCTTGAGAATGCCGATCACGAATTCCCACAGTAATAGTGTGAGATTCGTATTATTGCGTCCAGTCTTACAACGAATTCATGCAGACCTGGAGTGAAAACGGTTACAAAGATGAGACAGGTGTCACAATAAAACATAAAAAACTATGGGAACAAGTAGTTCTTTTACAGAAAGAACTACGAAAGACTCACGTGATACATACGCAGAGTCTTCAACGTGATGGCGTTCAAGTTGCAGGGAATTCATTGGCTAACAGAGCCAGAACGACAGCGGTTCAACCGGCTTCCGTTGCTACAAAAAAGCGTTCTAAAAAACAAATAGATGGAGAAACCATGCTGGCAGTAAAAGCCTCATTAAAAGGCGACTATGCAGCATTACCTCTCAACTATCCACTCGACAATACATACATAATTGATGCGAACTCCGTTCCTTTTGCTCAAATCCCTGGAGTGGGGGACAGAGTAATTCCAAACACGAACCGGAGGGCTTACTTAATTCAAGAAGCACACATGGGAATGGGTCTGAGGCACCAAGAGACCTTGAAATCTCTAATAGAATTGCAATCACAATACTGGTGGCCGGGGATGAGTGTGCAAATTTATAACTTTGCAATGGATTGTCAGGACTGCAACAAATATTGCAGTTGTGAACCGGACCAGACACCAGCCCAGACACCTCTATTAGACAGCATTAGGCTATCTACACTCAGACGGCCACACGGAAAAATGCGATCCCATAATTATTAAGACGAGATTCATTTAAGATGTGGCCCCAGCGCTCGGCTGACGCCAGAACTGTTATAAAAGATTTGCGAGTCTTTATCGGCACATACGCAATTGGCATGCTACATTCTGACCAGGGTCCTGCGTTTAGCTCTCGAGTTTACAAGGAGGCCATGGCCAGCTTGGGCATTGCATTGCGGTACTCTAGTCCATTCCATCCCGAGGGAAATGCGGTAGTGGAGTGAAAAAACCGTGACATAAAGCAATCTATAACAGAGGTATTAGGTTCGGGTGATGGGTGGGTCAAACATCTAACAAGTGTCCAACATAGTCTTAATAATCTGCCAAGACATTCTCTGGGGGGAATCACTCCTTATGAACTTTTGTTTGGTACTAGAATGATAATCGAAGATCTCGATTGTCAGACTTCAGTGGTAGAACAAAAAACCTTTGATATCAAAGATCGTTTGGCTGTTTTACAGGACTTAAATAAAAACGAGAAGAAGTCTAAGTAACACAAAGCTAAAGCCAACGGCCACTGAAGAAAAACCACCTGTCCCAGCAAGACCTGTCTGGATTCCAAAGATTGGGGATCTGGTCAGAGAAAAGATCGCGGTGAAGAAGGAATTTGGACCTTCTTACAGAAAAGCAGTACCTGTATTAGCTATCAGCGGAACAAGATCAGTAGTATTACTGTCCCTTGCTGGTATAAAGGAGAACAGAGTTGTATCAATCGACCTGGTAAAACCACAATCATGTGGCCAATAATAAGTAGTAGGCCCAGTGGACTCCCAAGAAGTAGCAGAAGACCAAACCTTGCTACTATTCAAGAGGTTCAAACTGAGAGACTAATCACATTTGATAAACCTGCAGTGAATAAAAAAGGACTATGCAACAAAGCCATGGAACTTGTGACTCTTGAAACCCAAATTGCAATAGTTCGTCAAGAAACTCCAATCTACAATGATGTAGCCTCTGACTACACAAATGAAAAGATTAATGAAAATCCTGAAGCAATTCCTACAATTGACAGAACTGCATTTGGCTACTTCATCAATTTCGATGACTTTTCTGAAGATCCAAGTGAACATGAAGAAACGCCAACAACTAAAACTTTCAAAGAAAAAATGACTGAACTCTTTCATCAACTCAAAGAAACATATCTGATTTCACCATGGATTGAATTATGGATTGTGCTAGGTGTACTTTTCCTCCTACTCTGGCTCATTTTGGTTTTAAGCTTGGGAAGAATGATTGAAGGAAAATACAGTACAATGGACACAGAAAGTCAGAACATCAACTTGGTCCTAAAGCCTCACAGATCTTCCCACATTGAAAAAAGAGAACTATCATCAGTAAACATCACAGCCATTCCTATACCTGGTGGTGTAGCATGGGACGCTACTGATTACGACATCAATGGCCCGGTTGAACTTTTGAGATATCCACATCAGTTCAAGGTTTCATTAAGTGACTTTGTATCACCTAGTACTTTCTCTGATGATTGGGACTTTGAAAATATTAATAATATGATGTCAGATTTAGAAATGTCAGCAAAATTTACAGAACATGATTATTTAGAAGGCTCATCAAAGTATGAAGAAATGTATTGCTTTAATCATTATGGGCATCACTATTTGCATAAATCTGCTAATCCTAGAAATGTTTTTACTTATAATCAATGGGAACATTGTCCAACACCGCCAAAAGGCAGCTCAAAAACATTTTATGGGAAATTCCCATACTTCTCAGGGTTTAACATCACTGATCCAGAAACGTTTTATTTTAAAACGTTAAATAAGACAGGAATGAAAAACATGTTGACAAACACTACATTGATATATTCCACAAAATTTTATGAAAAAAGTCTACATTTGGTTTTGAATTTTGGAAAAACAACATTGAAACAAAAACCATCTGGGGTACAAAAGATTGGCAGGTACAAGGTCTGGAATCATTATTCAGAGCCTGCATGATCCCAGAACAAATAATGTTCCTGAATGACACCATTCAACAAACAACCTGTCTTGGCCTAGCCAAGATAAAGGACTTAACCAAACCGTCTATACCAAAGCCCATACCTGATAGTAAAAGCTCTACAGATGCGGAAATAGACGTATCCCATATTTTACAACAAAACAGAACTAATCCTGATTGGAGAAAATGGTTGATCTGGCTCACAGACACTAATAACTGTCGAGATAGATTCCTGAATAAAAGACAGGGGTTCAAACAGAACAGGCCAGACCCAAGATATTCCCAGAGACAACATCCAGGAATAATTACAACATACAGTGTAGGGAAACTATGCCTCGAATGGCTACAGAAATCCACACTGCCTGAAATTAAGCAACACTTGACTTTACTTAAAGAAGGTGCTGACTTGCGAGATTTCATATTGGTACCTCGCAAACAGCGTCAAAAACGTTTCATATACGCCGGTATATACGCTGCTTACAACGAAGCTTGGAAAGTAATGCAAATTGAAACTGCTGAAAAAATACGAGAAATTGATCATATTCATTTGGAAAAATCACTGTCCGTAGTGGACAATGGGTTAACGACTCTGTCCTCAAGAATTTATTCACTGGACAGCATTGAATCATCTGCTATTGATATAATAGAACAGGATATGATAATGTTACAACATGGCCAGTCCCAATTACGTTCTATTGTACAGTTAGGCTGGACGTTACAAAACCTCCGTTCAGGCTACGTGCCATGGCGTCTAATCAACACAACGTCATTATTTTCTATCTTTAACCTTACTGATAAAAAAATCTCTTTGGCACAAAAAGGAGCAGACTATACGGTGCTGAGCGTTGAAAAAATAGAAAAATTGCCATTGACAGTCTCCGAAAGACCCGTCATTGAATGGATAATACATGGCACAATTACAATTCCGATAACGACTTTTCAGTTTCAATATTGCCAAAAGCATATACCAGCAGGCCTGTATGAAAGGTTGGGTAAAAGTTACATCAAGTCGACCTGGAATCTACCTTATACACATAAATGTTACAGTGGGGGGGGAAAAAAGAGGTATGTCTTAGTGGTAATAACTGTAAAAATTCACTAAGCGGTACACTTCTGTGTCAAGGAATTAACTTGCATGGAGCCTGCGAAGGTTCATCAAATAACCTTTCATGCCACCTGCATGGCACCCCGGCTACACAGATAGAGCCTTTTTTCAGACAACTTTCCAACGGCAGTTACGTTATAATAAGTGACCGCAGCTGTTGTGGCATGGTGCCAGGAAGGGCCTATCTCGTTAGTGTAACTTCCATGGTCACTTGCTGTATGAAAGTATTGTATCCAAACAGCAAACCAGACAAGGAGGCAACGATTTGGCCTTCTCTGAATATCTCTTCTATTCGAATTGATACTTTAAGCAGAATTAAATCCATTCTTTTACAAACAACTGTGCCTTTAACCTCATCAAGAGAGACGTATGATCTGCAAGTTGCAAGGACAGCGGCAGAGAAACATGCATTTTTATCAACAAATTGCCCCGTGCATTTCGTAGAAATGTTAGGTCAAATTTTAAACATGTCTGATACCAGTGGCATCGCACATGTATTTAAGACAATTTTTTCAGGACTATTAGCACCCTTTGAAGCAGTCCTGAGCATTTTCCCGAATTTCGTGCACTCTGTGTTTGGCGGCCTGCCTCTCATCTTGGGACTCGTAGCAGGAATTTTATTTTTGTTCCTTCTGCTCCGATATGGCAAATCCAGCCACAAACAAAACTCAGGCTACCATGGAAGAAACGATCCTAGCGATGAGATACCGAGAAAGGATAACTAAAGTACTTGGCTTGGCTCGGCTAAGAGATCTGAATACTACCTGGTTTCTTTCATTCAGACCAATCTGGCAAGATTGCATCCTACCTGTTCTACGATGCCTGCTGTGCGGAGAAGAATGCGTGTTGGACGTCTGTCTCACACTACCATCCGCAGTACCTTTGGATATCGATACTTTGCTTGGTTCGGTAACGGCTCATGCAACGTGTTGTCCCCAGCGGCTACCTATTCTGATGACGGCATTTGTTGAGACCTCACCATTACGATTAGGTGACGGTGAGGTACGAGATGAAAGCGGCACACAGGTAGAACCTTCTGTGACCATTGCTGATCTGAACACCGATGACAGCAATGCTTCTCATATCTGCACTATTTCTACTTTTTCGGACTTGGTCCAACTTTCACCTACTGTTGTAGACGAATTCTTTGCCGCCCTATCTGAGTTAATGTTCTCTCCTAACAACGAGAATAACTTTTGAGCACATAGCGTCCCCTGAACTCTGAATTCGACCTTCAATTTTGAAAAACAGAACTTCTAAAAAACTGTGGAACTATGTTTTGCCCTGAAAGCGAAATTATTTTTCCCCGTTCCCAAAATATTTACCTTTTTTTGGCACATGATATTCTGCTTAAAGTAGAACGATTCTTAGAGAACAAGATTTCTATTTTAAAACCCTAGAAACAATATTTTGATTTAGCCTCTTGCACATGTACATTCTTGTATAAATATGTGATGAAATGGTCTTGACCTTCTCTTCTGTATTAGGAGCCATTTCATAAATGTAAATTTTCGTGATTCATTCAGCCAAAATTTCAAAGTACTTTATATGCATTATCTGAATGATACCACTGCTTGAAAACGTACAGTATGTTACTCATTTTTCGTGTATATACCATTTTAAATGCATTTTATGTATTTTGGGGTGGGATGGAAAACACATGCATAGTCATATGTTTAAAATTGCTTAGTATTTTAGTAATGATGGACATTATACGTGGAGTGAGTGTTGTAAATGTATCTAGGACCCTATTTAAATATTCCCGATTTATGCCCTTATGTGATTATAACAAATCATATCCTTATAAAGGCATAAGAATCATATCCATATTAAGTCATAGCCAATGCAGTACAAATACGGCAAGGCTACTCCCATAGACTCCTAGAAAGCACAAACAAACCAAGCCTCCAGCAGCCCGGGAATTCCCCCTGCTTCTGTATTGATTTGTCCTAGGACTCCTGAAAGAACTGCGAGTTCTTAGTGACGTCTTATGTCCAACCTTATGTCAAACTCGGCACCTTCCAGATATAAATATACCAGCATCTGCCCTAGCAAAACACACGCTGGTTTGGAGCAGATCAGCTATCTACTTGCCCGACGCCCTGCTGTGGCAAGTGCCGAAGGAAGCCGACCCTCCCATTGACGCACTGAGAGAGACGCTGTCTTTTCTCCTGCCGAGAAATCCAGCTCCAGTGTTTCCTGGTCACCCTTGCAGGTTGCTGGGAGATCGAGTCCTGAGAGAGAGATACAAGACCTCCTTCATTCTATAAACAAGGTACGGAGCTGATTAGACCCTTAGAGAATTCTTGATTCAGGTTCTTGGCAAAAACCTATCTCAACTTAAACTGCAGCTCACTTACTCCTTCCCACGTACTAGGCTTAGGTTAGGTACACCGGGGTAGGCGTATCTTAGAAGCACCAGTTGAGTACGTTTAGTCATGGTTTTATCTATGCATATATTTTATCTATTTTAAACACCGTATGGCTTAGAAACCATACCATGCTTTTACAGTATTATTTTATAATACTCCTTTTACTGTACGCACTTTACTTTATAACAAGTATTGCAATTGTGGCAACTCACTTCTCTTGCATGAGAAAGAAGACTGTTCAATAAATAACCTCTTTTATTGAAAACGCCCGTCTCTCTATGTGCTTCAAAAGTCATTTGTGGGTGAAGTTTGGTTAGAAGCACGACTGTCCCTGCATGTTTAGCTCTGCAGGCCGATGATGTACTGGCCTCTACCGTCTCCTTTTTTTGTCCTTTGAAGCCCCAGTTGTTTTACCCCATATCCCATATTACCCTTTCTGTGCACATTTGTGTGGATGTGCCATGCATCCCCTTCAGGTTTGACCCAAGTGGTGTGTTGGAGTCTACATAGCTTAAAGACATTGGCAAAGCCAAAAGCACTGGCTAAACACTTATAAGGTCCCAAAGGAGAGACCTATTGGCTATGTCAGTGCTTGTTACATTTTGGGTTTGAAAATACCACTTTTAGAAAGTAGTATTTTCTTGCCTAACCATCCAGTGTGCCTCTGCTGGGTTTGTGTATTACATGTCTGGTTTGTGAGTGACAGGAGGCTGTAGAGGGCTTTGGCTCCAGCAGGCTGATGAGTCAGGGCTGGGCTGAATAGGACCTGGGTTGAATACAGAGTAGGTGGGGGAGATTTCCTTTCATTTGCCAAAGCCTACATTGAATAGTGAGTAGGTGGAGGAGATTTCCTTTCAGCTACATGGGCCAGTTCTGCTTTCAACAATGATGTCTCCACCTCCTGCCAGGAAGCTGCACCAGTGAGGACCAAACTGGTTTGGGCTGTGTACAGACAGTCTCTGCCTTCAGAGAACAACACAATTGTGTGTATAAAAAGAGGGGCCCAGACCCCAGAACTTTAGATCACTTCTGGGAATCAAGACAAACCTTTGCCAAGGAAGCTGAAGGAGGAGACTGTCCCTGTGCTGGTTGCTGTCTGGGGTTGGCCTGCAGTGGTTACTTATTGCCAAGGAAAGGAGAAAAGGAAATTTGTGTGTACTTTATCATTTTGAGGAAAGATCTCCAAGGGTTTGAAGCTGAGCTTGACTCCTGTTCTGAAGTCTCAGGGACACAAAGACTTCCCCACCAGCTCCCCTGAATTTCCTTGCTGGGAATTCTACCTGCAGAGAGGTGCCTGCTGTTGTTTTAGGAACTTCAGAGACTGCGTGTCGCTGGAAGCTGGAAGCGTGACACAACAAGGGAGAAGCATGTCGCTGCCGCAGCATCGCCGAAGAAGCGTGCCACTGCCGCAGTTGTTTGCAGTCGCATCATCGAAGAAACATGTCGCATCGCCAGAGAAGGGTGCCGCCGCCGCGGTTGCCACTGCATCACTGGAGAAGCGCGTTGCAGGGCCTGTGGCGGCTCAAGAAACCACCAATGTTGCCGCATGGCCGTCGGGCGTGCTTGCATCGTATCCAAGTTGTCGCATTGTATCAAAGACGCCATCTTGTCGCATCGCACCGTCGCATTGCATCGAGGAGCCATATTGTCGCATCATAACCGGAACGCAGTAAGAAACAGATGCATCCCCTCCTCTCCAGTAAGGAACAGACTCTTCACCTCCTCTGCGCTGCAGTAAGGAACCGATGCATCACCTCTCCCGAAGCAAGAAACTGACGCATCACCTTCCCTGCGACCCTTTTGTTTGTTTTGTGTAACGCATCCAAGGTACTTTGAGAGTAAAGTGTCACATTTACCATCTACATTGAACTAAGCTATTTCTACTATTTGAAAGTCATATTTTTGAATACTGTATTGTGGATTTTTGTTGTTTAGTCTTGTGTTAAGTCCAGATAAAGCTTACTTATTTTTTTAATCTGGTATGGTGTCCATTTGTAGGTCTCACTGTATTACTGTATGTGGTCACAAAGGGTTTACACACTACCTCTGAGATAAGCCTGCCTGCTCCTGCCAAGCTACCAAGGGGGTGAGCAGGGGTTATTTTAGGAGTGTAGCCCCCTTACCATGACTAGAAGCAAGGTCCCCTACTTGGTCAAAGGTACCTACCTCTGCCAACTAGAGACCCCCATTTCTAACAGTATGGCAAAACCAGTTCTGGAGGTTATGAAATTGGGTAGGCATTGGATTGCTGGCACCATAGGCAAAAACGTTTCCATTTTGGGCGATAATGTCTTGTTTGTAGTAACAGCTCTGGCTCTTGCTAAGAAATCTCTACAGTCCTCCGGAATATCTAGATGTTTCAGTTCAAGGTATTCAGGAGCCAGGTCGATAAGTGCAGAGAACTCGGGCTAAGATGAAGGACCTGCTTGCGGTTCATTGAGAGCAAATCCTTACGGGGCTCCAGCTGAATGTGTTTGTCTTCTGATAACATCAGAAGCTCTGTGAACCAGTGCTGACTGGGCCACCTTGGAGCAATAAGTATTAGCCGGCATGGTTCCCTTTTCATTTTCCTGAGAAGACTGGAAATGAAGGGATATGGTGGAAAAGCGTATGCATAAATCCCTGGCAATCTGATCAAAAACGCATCACCCTACGACCCTTTTAGAGGGTCCCGGTGGCATAAAACTGTCATTCTGTTTCTCTTGAGAAGCATAGAGATCCAGGTTTGGCTTGCCCCATTGTTGGAAGATCGTGTTTAGAATGGCTTGATTTAGCTCCCATTCGTGACGGCTCTGATTTGTTCTGCTTAAAGTGTCTGCTAAACTGTTGCAAACCCCAGGCAGATGTTCTGCTCCTATTGATACTTGGTTTGCTAATGCCCATCTCCATATTTCCTGCGCCTCCGGAGACAGGATCTGAGATCTTGTATCTCCTTGTTTGTAGAAGTAATGCAAAAGTCATGTAAAAATATGCCACCATTCAAACCACCCTGGCAAATGTATCCCAGACTGACAACTGTGTCACTACGTCACCCCCTGTGGACTCCTTGTGGTGAAGGTCCTTCACTCAATCACCTGCCTTCTATGTCTATGGAGCAGTCGCCATCTGCCATTAAACGTCTGAAGTCGGGCTCTCCTGCCGTTCCTTGCCCGGCACAGCTTCTGGTCAAGGTGGCTCAGACTAATAATCCAGTGGCCAAGAAAGTTTTAAATGCATCTCTAGCATCTGGAATAATGCCTCCTATAAGGAAAATGTAAAAATCCTTCTTGTGCTTAAGAAACCGTCAGCCTACCACAAAGTTCTGACCAACGACAGACCTAACTCTCTGCTCCCTGCTTTTTCAAAAGTGCTGGAAAAACATGTCAATTAACTTATCTCAGGTTACCTCGAAAGTAACAACCTGCTGCACCCTTGTCAATCGGGTTTTATAGCAAGCTGCAGCACAGAAACAGCCTTGCTCGAGGTAATGGATTACATCAAAGATAAGTTGGATTGTGGGGGCAAGGCCATCTTGTTTATGTTAGATATCTCAGGGGCTTTCGACACCGTCCCTCGCGACAGACTAGTGGATAGGCTACTGAATATCAGAATCGGCGGTCTGGCCCTTAAGTGGCTGACTTCCTTCCTGGACAATAGAAGCCAAGACATTTGGATTCCCCCTTTTGCATCTCTTATACAGAACCTGAAGGGGGCGTCCACAAGGCTCAGCACTGAGCTCCACGCTATTCAATGTTTATCTGACTCCTCTTGCAGATCTGGCTGAAGCATGTGGAGCCAAAGTGATATCCTATGTGGATGATACCCAGGGTCTCTTCACTTGCGAGAAAGGGGCAGATTTTGAGGGTGAAAGCAGCAAAACATGCCTCTCGAGGATGTTCAATTGGGTGGCCATAAATCAACTCAAATGTAACCATGACAAATTGGAGATTGTCTTCTTTGGTACTTCACCTTCTGAAGTCTGGATTTCGTGGTGGCCCAAGGATGGACACCCCCCCCAATCCCCCCGCCCCCACCCCCTCTCCAGAGCTCGGTAAAAAAAAGGGGAATCAAGATGGATAATGCACCGTCGATGAAATCTCAAATTCAGGCACTGTGGGCATCTGTTTTGGTCTGCTACATACCCTGAAAACGTTTGTACGACTTCTCTCAATTGACATCAGGAAAACAGTGGTCCAGGCCCTAATCACTTCCAGACTCGATGATGGAAATGTATTAAATTTGGGCCTGCTAGAATACTAATTCACAATCTCACCCCTAAGACCCATCTGTCCCCACATCTAGACGCTCTTCATTGGCTACCTGTGAAAAAGAGGATCCAATTCAAGGCACTGGAAAAGTCCCCAGGAAACTTAGGAGGAGGCTGTCTATCTATGCTCCTCCTTGGACATTACGGTCATCCTCTGGTCACTTAGCTACTATCCCTAAAATCCACTGGGTCAGAATCGGTAGAAGATCGTTCTCGTATCTTGGTGCTAAAGCCTGGAACTAACTTCTGATGGCACTTTGGGCTACCTCGGAACTCTCAATCTTCAGGAAGAAACTAAAAACGTGATTATATAGCAAACTAAGTAGTCTGTCCAGCCTTGGAGTGCAGACAACCCGATAGCGCAGGGACACTCGTCAGAGTAGCCGTGCGCTCTGCAAATGCCTTTCATTCATGCATACAAGTAGTGTTGTTTGTTCGTTTCAACAGTGATGATCACTGAATCCTCGGCAGGAAGGTTTGAAGGGCAAGGGAGATTGCCTTGAGTTCCAGGAAGTTTAAATGCATCTTGGACTGCGAGAGATTCCATTTGCCACTTACTTGGAGATCCTGCAGATGACCTCCCAAGCCCTTTAAAGAAGCGTTTGTTGTGAATATGTACTCAGGAACTGGAGATAGGAATGTTAGGCCTGATGAGAGATTGTTGAAGTTGTTCCACCAAAGCGCCTTTTTTATAGCGGGTAGGATTTGAATGACATTGTCGAATAAGCCTTCCGCTTGAGCCCATTTCTTGTCTGGTTCTTCCTGGAAAGATCTCATTCTTAGATGAACAGAAAGGTACTAAGAGACTGGCCGTTTACATCATGCCGAAAAGTGATTTGAGAATTCGAACAGAAACGGACTTTCTTATTTAAAGGATCTGAGCCAGTGTCATGAGCTTTGTTTGCCGTTCTGTGGAGAAAAATGCTTGGTCCTGTAATGTATCTAGAGTTGCTCCTAGGAAATGTATACTTGTTGAGGGAGAGAGTAGAGACTTTAAGTAATTTACTGTGAGTCGCAAGGATTGAAACATCCGTAGACACATTGTTGTAGCCTTCAACGCTTGTTGGTCAGATGGAGCTTTTATGAGCCAGTCGTTGAGGTACGGAAGTACCTGAAAGCCTTTCTGCCACAAATGGGCTGCCATTGGGGAGAGACATTTTGTGACTATCCAAGGGGCCGACCTTAGACCAAAGGGGAGGACTTTGAACGGGAAGTGAGTGCTGGCTACCGTGAATCTGAGAAATTTGCAGTGCTTGGGATGGATAGGAATATGAAAATAAGCATCTTGCAAATCCAGGCTAACCATGAAATCTTTGTGACTGAGGTGCTGCAGGATCTCTTGGAGTGACCATCCAAAAGAATTTCTCTTTCAGGTACTTGTTGAGCTTTCTGAGATACAGAATGGGATGCCATTCTTCCGATTTCTTCCTGACCAGGAAAAAGCAAGCATAGAATCCCATTCCTTTCTGAGAATGTGGGACCTTCTCTACGGCATCCTTGTTCAGCATTACTAGAGCCTTTTTCCTGAGTTGGAGGTTAGGAGTAGGCGCTCGTTTTGGTGGAGTGGTAGGTAGAATTTGCATGAACTTCAGGGTATGGTCATATGTAATAAGATACAAGACCCATTTGTCCGTTGTAATCTTTTGTTATTGATGGAAATATTGGGAAATTCATGCTCTGTCAGAATAGAGTGTTGAAGGAGAATTAACCGGCCCTAGGATGTTGTCACTGTTTCCTGCTATTGTCTCTTCCTGATATGGTTTGTTTTCTCTGTGGGTGTGGATTGGAATAGGTGGCTACTGGCGGTGCAATGTATGGCAGATGCTGCTGATAAGCAGGCCAAAAGGACTGCTGATAGGGTTTTTATAGCTGGAATCGTTGATATTTGTTGCAGTAGAAATATGTAGCTCTTCCGCTGGTGCCTCTGAAAGGTGTTTTTTTGGAACTGTATGGTACCCAATGATCTTGCAGTGTCCATCTGTATTGTGTGTAAGGCGTTGGTGTGCTTGCCAAACATGGCGTCACCATCACATTGCATAACTAGTATTTTTGGTTTAGAATTCAGGAGGATAATGTTGTCGCCTTTAGCGAACCTTGGCATCTAAGGACCGTTAACCCTTCGAGCTGCTGGAAACCTAGGGAAGCTATGTCCATAGCACAATCTATAATGTCCTAGGTAAATCTTTCTGCCTCTAGCTTTCTTGTCTTCTGGCAGAAAATCCAGATATGTGGCGATGTCTGACCACATCTGGTGGTCATTTCTGGCCAGAATAGCCATAGAGTTCATTGCACGTATGGTTGTGCCTGAGATGGTGGAGAACTTCTTCCCTATACTGTCTTCCTTGTCAGGTGGTGTTGAGATTGGCGTGGAAGGGTTCTTCGATCAACACTAGGCAGTTTGTGTAATAACCAAGTCTGGTTTTGGATGTCTTACCACACATGCTGGAGAGTCCTCAGGGGCCTTATACTTTTTGTTTATTCTCGGAAGTACCGCTGTCACTGTGGCAGGTGTTTTCATTACCAAATGTATTTACTATAGAGATTGATTTCATCGACTATTCCTTAAAATCATACAGGAAGCAATCGGATTGCTTCACGGTCATTGGGAGCTGAAAACCTGTAGCGGCTCTTTCCATTATAGTATGAAAACCACCAATATAATCTGGTGGAGAATCTATTTGTTGAGGCACCGGGGGAGAAGGCGTGGGGATGAGATAGTCGTTCCACTCATTTGCTACTGACTGGGTGTCCTCAATTTCACCCTCCTCTGTATCATCACCTGAAGAGGATGGATCATCTCTAGGAGGCATAACAATGTTTGACTTTGGTGTCATTCTAGGTGTAACAGGTGGCAGCATAGGATCTGGTGCTCTAGGCGCTGGAGGCAGTGGACACATAGGTAATGAAGTTGTCCCTACAGGTGTAGGGAAACGTTTGTAGTAGTCTTTCAACATGCCCTGTAGGTCTTGCACAAATAGTATGGGGACCTGGACCATTCTCTCTGATGGAAGCGGTGAAGCAAAATGATGGAACTGCTTCATATATTGATTTTGTTGTTTAACATATTGTTGCCTTTGATATACTTGTGAAGGTAAACAACCTTTACAACAAAACTTTTACAACGCACTACCATTACAACGCGGTCATTACAACGCAAACTATCACAACGCATTGCGCTGGGGGGCGCTCTAGGATAGGGAATAGGTTAATTTACTATCCAATAACCTTCCCTAGTGTCCGCGGGGACTGGAGTTGGAATAGTAAATTAAACTATTCACTATCCAGCACCCCAAAGCACTATGCGTTGTAATGGACTGCGATGTAAAAACCGCGTTGTAAAGGCAGGCGTTATAATAGCCTGCGTTGTAACGTCATACATCCACTTGTGAATAGTATTCATCATCATCATCATCATTCTCCTCCCGATACTTAACATGGAGCCCTGATGGGCTATAGGACCCTCTAAAAGGGTAGTCATCATCGCCACCAGACTCCGCTAAGTCCAACAAGTGGCTTGGTGGTAAGAGAGACATTTTACTAGGAGAGGTATGTTCTGCGTACAGATCATCTTGAGCAGATTGGTGTCTCGTCTGTGGTAGTGTTGACGAGGGCAAATCTGGTGAGAGTACTAGCACTGGAGGCTTCTTTTTCGTTATCAACGACTAAGAAATCTTCTCTCTTGGAAGCATTGTCGATGAGGTCTTCGCCAATGGAGGCATAGTCGGCGGCGGTGGCATGGTGTCAGCTTCTTCGACGACGAGGTGGTGGCCATAGATATGGATGTCGTTGTCGACGAGGTGCTAGTCGTTGACGGGGTGGTAGTAGACGATGTGGGGGTCATCGACATATTGGCTTTCATCGCTGATGATAATGATGATTTTGGTGGCATTGTCCTTATCGATGTAGTCTTTATAGTCAGTTTATACTTGACTAAGACTGGATCTGAGGAGGATTTTGTGGGCTTCAAAGCAAAGGCCATGGATGGAGAAGAGGGTTCAGATTTTGCCTCAGAGGGAGCAGTTTCTCAACTTTCTCTATGTGAGAGCCATTTGAAGACCCGTGATGTGTCTTTTTTAAGGCTTTCTTATGTGCCTCTGGTAACCCTTGTGACCTCTCTCTTTTCTTATGCTTCTCATATGAGGTGAATGAATCCTCACTGTTTTCTTCTTAGAAACTGTTCAGTACAAAGGTATATACCCAGGCCTAAAGTAATAAAAACAACCAAGTCTATTCAACACCAAAATATATATAAGTGAACACACAAAATGACAAACTTTGCTGATATTTAAGAATTTAATTCTAATAACAAAACAGTCAATTAAGTCCATATAAACATAACAAAACTGATATATTAAATACACATTATACAATAAAAAGTGTTATTTTTTTGATCAATTCCTTAAAAAAGACATTTGTTCTGATAGGTGTGCAGAATTACAGATATGGTCATCCCAGATATTCTTGGGAGGGCTGTTTATCTCAACGCGTTTCGACACGTAATTGTGTCTTCATCAGGAAAATATTTATACAGCCAATTATCTAGACTATCTTTTTCTGCTTTTTAATAGGTTCAGAACGATGAAAGCGGAGAGTGGGGCACCTTTCTTTCCCTTGGCATTCAATCTTGGTATGTGAAACCTGAGTTTAGCGGTTTCACTGCGTACATCCCACTCTTCGTTCCCGAAGGTTAAAACGTGATATGCTCATTAAAAACGAATTTTCTTATTCCATTGTTATATCCGCGCTATATTTCCTTAGCGTCTTAAGCATTTTAGTCAAACTGAAAGCGCCAGCACGGGACGTCGCATGTAGATTAAAATCGTCTCTTTAGATACACCAATTCTATGTCGCTACGTAAAAAATCCTGTTTGTTCAGCTTCATGAGGAGGGAAAAAATGAAGCAGTATTTTCTTGTTCTATGGCCTCAAAGTTCTTCTTAGTTTCCTGATTTCTAAGTGTATTCTCATTAAAATGGAGGTTACAAACGATAAGGTTTGCGACAGACTCCTATCTCGCGGCGCCTCGGCTGTATAAATATTTTCCTGGTGAAGACACAATTACGTGTCGAAACGCGTTGAGATAAACAGCCCTCCCAAGAATATCTGGGATGACCATATCTGTAATTCTGCACACCTATCAGAACAAATGTCTTTTTTAAGGAATTGATCAAAAAAATAACACTTTTTATTGTATAATGTGTATTTAATATATCAGTTTTGTTATGTTTATATGGACTTAATTGACTGTTTTATTATTAGAATTAAATTCTTAAATATCAGCAAAGTTTGTCATTTTGTGTGTTCACTTATATATATTTTGGTGTTGAATAGACTTGGTTGTTTTTATTACTTTAGGCCTGGGTATATACCTTTGTACTGAACAATTTCCCTGACCCAGGATTTTTATCCTCACCAGGGGGTCCCTGATATATTACATAAAATTCTTCTTAGAAACAACAGACGTTTTTGTTTTTAGTTTCTGAAGCCACGATAAAATCCTCCCCTCTCTATCCTTGAGAGTTTTCGAGGAAATAATTGTACAAAACTTGAAGTCTTTTACCTTGTGGGTAGGATGAAGGCAATATATACATTACTTATGGGGATCTTCTAAATGCAGCCTTTTCTTTCTGCAGGCCCCACAAGGTCTAAAGAGTCCTTTCTTCAAATGCTAGGACATCCTGACAAAGTAGATAATAGTTTGGAAACGCCTAATCTGTTTTAAGCTGAAGAAAACTGATCAGAACTCAGGGAGACTCCCTTTCACATGGCATGTGGTAGAAAATCTGAGGGAAGATGCCTCTGTTGGGAGTGTTCCAAGGATGCTATTGCCCAATTAGCTGGAGTTGGGTTCTTTTTCTTAAATGATAGAAATAAGCTACAAAAGTCTATCTTGTTTTACTGTTGTAAGTCATCTATACTATTCCTACTGCTTTAGAATGTACTGTGGGACTCCCATCTCGACGACGAGGATGATTCAAGCATGTGAATCTATGAAAGATCGAATACTGGGGAATATCCCAATATTTTTGTGTCATTTAAGAGACTGATACAGCACAGCAGCAGAGGAAAACCATCAATCCAAATAGAATATAACCATTAAAATTAAGTCATTGAAAATTAATGAAGGAAAATCAGATATAACCTATGGATGGAAATTTATCAAGGCTCATTGCAACACAAAACACCACCGCAAGATCCACAAACAAAGCTGCCCTCAGCCTCTACCACCAACAACTATGAGACGCAAAAAAAACGGCCCTCACTCTCAGACTCAAAGCCAGCTCCAACAATGGCAAATAACTCTTCATCATCAAGGAGTTATCCAACCCCGCACCTGTCAACAACATAATTCCATCCAAAGCTCTCTGCAACAACCTCTCAAACTTTTTCGAACTTAAGATTGCCAAGATCTACAACACATTTGACCCACAGCATACCAATACGAATTCCCCAGACCAGGCGTACACCTGCTTCATTGCCAAACAGCAGCTGAGCAACTGGAAGCCCCTCTGCAACAAAGAAACCACCACCCTGATGAATTCCATCCACTCAGGACCCATGCCCCCACTTCATATACAACCTTGGAAGAACCATCATCTCCCCCACACTCGCCGCTATAATTAACACCCCCATAACCACTGCCACCTTAACTTCTTGCTGGAAAAATGCAGAATACAATGCCCTACTGAAGAAACCATCAGAGGATCCCAAAAACCTAAGTAGCTACAAATCCATCTTGCTCCTGCCTTTTCAAGGTAAAGTCATGGAGAAAGCTATCAATACCCAACTCGCAGACCACCTAGAACTCCATCAACTCAGACAGCTTTCACACCAACCACAGCATATAGACAGCAATCATTGCAGCCACCGATGATATCAGAAGCATCCTTGACCGCTCCGCAGCATTCGATACGTCTCCCACAAGTCACTCATTAGAAAGCTTCAGCACTTGGGTATCTGTGGACTGACCTTCAAGTGGATATCCTCCTTTCTCATGGACAGAACTCAATGAGTTAGACTTCCCCTTACACCTCAGAACCCAAAAAACTCATCTGTGGAGTTCCTCAAGGATCGTCACTCAGCCCAACACTTTCCAAGACCTACATGACGCGTCTCGCAGACCTCATCAGAGACTACGGCATCAACACAGAATCCTATGCAGATGATACACAGCTCATTATCTCGCTTACCGACTCAACCAGCATCTTCCAAATCAAACTTCGCTAACTGCATGACCAACATTGCTGCTTGGATGAAGAACAACTGTCTCCAGCTCAAAACAGACAAAACCAAAGTAGTAATCTTCTGCAGCAACCAATCCCCCTGGGATGTCTCTTGGTGGCCCTCTGAACTTGGCCCCACACCTATCCCTGTGGACCATGCCAAAAACCTCAAGAGCAGACAGATCAACATAGTCTCCTCATCATGCTACCACATCCTGTGAATGTTATGCAAGATTTTCAAGTAGATCCCACTGAACACCAGACGAAAGGTTATCCAAGCTCTTATCACAAGTAGACTTGATTACCAAAATGTGCTCTAAATCAGAATCCCAGTCCATGTCCTACGCCGACTCCAAACCACCCTGAACCTCCCTGTCAGACTCATTCCGAACATCCTTTGAAATAACCACATCCCTCCACACTTCCACAATCTCCACTGGCTCCCAGTCCAGGAAAGATGTAAGTTCAAGCTACTCATCCATGCATACAAAGCTCTCCACAACACCGGTCCAGCGTACCTCAACCACAGTCTCAACTTCTACAAACCCACCAGACACCTTTGATTGGAGTCCCAGGCATGAGCACACCACCCTTGCATCAAGAACACTAGAGGCACAGGATGCTCCTTTTCATACCTCGCAGGCAAGACCTAGAACGACCTCCTGAAATACCTCCCTCCCTAAATCCCAAGACATGTGTCTCCCAGACGAAACAGGCATGATCACTTTCTCCCCCCTCAGGCATGCCCTCTCAGCTCCTAGATACCCTCACAGGTAATTAGCAGCGCTCTACAAATTCACATAACGTAAAATTTCACCATTACCCTTCATTGCTATGGTCTCTAGTGCAGCTCAATTACACTTTTGAGTTTTTTTTTATTTTGTTCTTTTTAGAGTTTTGTATAGCGCGAACTAGACCCGAACCGAATCGGGTATCAGAGCGCTTTACATAGCACCAGTTACGTTACATGAGGACACACATTCATTTTTAGGCACAGGGAGATTAAGTGATTTGCCCAGAATCACAGGAGGTTTTGGCGTCGTTACCGAGACTCGAACCCAGTTCCCCAGGTCCGAGGTCGAGCGCCCTAGCAGTTAGGCCATCTCCTCTTTTAAAATCAGTTAAAATCAGATGAACTGTGTGAGACAGAGTTCATATTTCTTGTGAAGTTATTTCACAAGATAAAAGATTTCAGATGAAAAAAATCAGCTCAGAAATGAAGAAAAGGAAAATATAGGAACCAAAAGGAGAAAATATAACCTTCTGTGAACATTTCTCAACTTCTATAGAGGGAGTATCCCAATTCCACAGCAAGCAAAATAGAGTCTGAATAAGGTAAGGCACGGTAGGCTCACCGGGGCATGCAAGCCACAGAAAAATAAAAAAGTTTGGTGTGTAACTACATCTCCCGGAAAGGAAAGGCGAGTTTTCATATATCATGGTACATCAGTTTTATTTTGTATTAGAGGATAATTCCTTTCATTAACGTTTTGGACAAAAAAGCATACTAAATGTAAAAATTACAATGCAACATTTTTTTAAAAAGCAGTTCAAACTTTTAATTTAAAAACATTATTTCTAGTAAGTAGTTCAATTAAAAAAAAGAAGTAAAGACAGGTCGACATACTTCATTAGATATGATCTCTACTAAGAGTATACATTCTTCATTAATAATCGACTTCCACATTTTAAAACGTTTGTCCAGATACAAATAACATGGGGCTAAAAAACAGACAAAGAAATTAGATATGAGATGCAGATTCATATGACTTTTTACACAACCTAGAATAAAATAACTCAAATGGTGTAATAGGGCATGCCCTTATACTGAAAGAAAAAAAACCTGAAAACTAAAAGTGCAGTATTTTCAGTCCATCCAATGACACAGATATTGTTGCAGCCTATCAATGACGACATTTTATAAACATATAGTCCAACTGTTTTTATATTTTTAAATATTTAAATCTGCTTTAATACTTTTGACTTTAATTTGCTACCCCAAAATGTTTTTCATCAGCTTTTCACTTCACTTCATCCTGGCAAATCGTGTGTCCAAGCCTATTTATGCCCAACATATAAGGGATTTGATATTTCAATGTTTTGTGCACGTGAGAATTGTTAATACATTTCGCATAGTACCAGTTATGAGGAAATCTGATCTTGCCAAAAAAAGACCTATATCAGCATACAAACTATTTTACATTGTCCCAAAATCTTGACTATAAGATTGATTGTTGTAAATATTTCACCAATCAAAGAGACTGAAACTCAAATTCGTCCCTTCTTGGTTTACTTCAAGGCTTATGCCAATAATATCCCCAAGCTGTAGCCACATAAGAGTAAGGAGGGACTACTTTTGTCTTGAAGACGGCAAACGAGGAGTTAACGTTGCAGCCACCGAAGTGATAATCGAATCCAAATAGTGTCTTTTTCACAGTCATTTCCTAACCGCAATAGCCAAAATGTTTATTCAATGTACGATTGGATACACTCGATGCTGTATTTCTTCTTTCTGCTGGGGCTAGTACTCCCATTGCGCTCTAGTATCTTTCTCCATAGACACAGCCACAACAATTACCTGCGGACAGGCATATGCAAACTCCAGGAGCAGATACGTGGGCCTGGTAAGATCATGATCTGAAAATTCCTTCCCTCCTTTGATGCAGCTTCCATCTCTGAATATATAGTACACGTGTCTCACATCACACTATCTTCCTCTCCGACAAAGCTTTAACCATTTTGCTTCAGTGGGTACTTTAAAAGTGACAATACACAGACCATAATTTCGATTAAAATGTACACACCGAAAAGGAATTTTGTAGAACAGTGTTTCCCAAACTGTGGTCCGCGGACCCCCAGGGGTCCTTGACACATTCCCAGGGGGTCCGCAGGCAGCAGTTTTAAAAGCACTGCAAAGTTTCCTGTATCATTAGCAGTTTTTGAGCAACTATAAAAGTGTCAAGATAACACCAGTGATTAATGTACCTGCAGGAGAGAGATAAGAGTTTTGTCCAGGGGCAGCTTTAACTTATCAAATGTAGCACAGAGGGTTAATATGCCTACTGCAAAGAACATGTACCATGCATTAAAAAATGTATTTCATGTGCATAAGTCAGTGGGTTACTGCTTTTGTCAGTAACTTATTTTGCTTCCCAGATTGTCATACCCTGGTGCATAGTAAGGTTTTCATTTACTATTCTTTAAAAGCGAAAAAAAATCAATATGTAATGATAAATGTGTTGTAGACTGCACCATTGTTTTCAAAAATCTTTTGGGGGAGAGCCTTACAAAGCCCCATCTGTAGTGGCCAGGCTCACTCACTGCACTTGGTATGCACAGTATGGGGACTGGTCTGAAAACATTTTCTAGGGCTGCTTTTGGTTTCCAGCCTGGCCCTGGCAGGAGCAGGAGCCTCGTACTGCAAAATAAAACCAGACATTTAAAAGTAAGTCACTGGGATGCAGCACCAATCTTCTGACTAAGTTATTTTGTTTTTTGCAAATTCTTTCAATATGAAATATTAAGAGGGATATTTACAACAGAAATAGGAGCGTGTCGTTAGCCTCCTTGGCTTAATGACACGCTCCGCCACTTCTGAGATGCAGGGCTGCACCATATTTATAAGAATATGGTGCAGCCCTGAATTTCCCCCTGAGCTAGTGCTACATTTAGCAGGGTAGCGCCAATTCGGCACCCTTGCACCATAGTGCAAGGGCATCTGTGTGCAGGGGAAGATAGGTTATGTACAGGAAGGTCCCCCTTGCTGCACATAAACAATCTTGAAATGCTGTTTTGTCACTTACATGTGTTCTGCTTAATGCAGCACATATGTAATTTTTTTTAAAGATTGTTAATGTGCAGGAAGGGTCCCCTTCCTGAACATAAACAATCCAAGCGTTTTGCTTTTTCCATGTGTACTGCATAAGGCAGCACACATGGAAAAAGCAAAATCCAGGAGAAATAAAGCATTTCTCCTCGTTTTGCCAAGTTAAGACCAGGTGTTTCCTGGTTTTAATTTTGGCGCAGTCTCCTATTTATGCTGCCCTTGTAAATAGGAAAAACAGAACAGGGTGGCTGGACAGGATAATTCACAAAAAATTCTCAAATCACACAGTCAATATGTACCGTGTGACCACTGGGTTTGTATCCCAAACACATTTATTTTCTTTTTCACAAAATTTCCAAAACTTTTTTAAGGAACAGGCGCAAACAGAAATACTGTCAGATCAAAAGGTTCATATATACAGTATCTACAAACATACACATTTACAAATTTACAACTGTATCACATTTGCAACAACGAATCAAGCAGAGCAAATATTAACACACCAAAAAACAATAGAATATATAATGATCCAATTGAATTGCAATTATATACAGTGCAAAATTAGTGCATAAACAAAGGAAAAAATCCAGTCCTTGGAACTAAAAAAACCATGAGACAGGCGGGAGTGAGATCAAGAAGTGGGCCTGCCTGTCTACAAAGGCCTGTGGTGTAATATTTCAGTAGGGTTGCAAAGCTAGGGTCCAGAATGGAGAGCTAATTTACATCCTAGCGACACCCTTTAATATTGCCACAGGGTGGTAGTGTTGACGCGTTTCGAACCTGGATGTTTGTAGGTTCTCTTCAGGACAGGGACTGGGGGCAATGATTCTGCAAAAAAATACGGAATTGGTGTCAGAATGGTACATCATAGTACTGCAAAAGCCTTCTCTGACTCCGGGGAAAAAACAATGATTACCTGCACGGGGCACAGAAGTAGCCGTAGTGTGGGTATATCGTGGTTCACAGTCAAACCTGAAAAAACATATAAAAAGATGCTCAACACGGTTGGGGGCGTTAGATCGCACTCGAATGGCACAGGGCCTTTTTTTTGTGTCTGAATCATACCTGCAATTTGCGCAGAGATAGACTGGAAACGTGATGTCTGCCTCACGGTGAACACTCGAGATTGGAGACAACTCACATATTTATGGTGCAGTTGTAGAGGGCTGGGTAGATGACAACAAGAAAAGAATTCCCTATATCAGCGTAAGTGCAAGGTAATTAAGCCCATGTAGAACACCCTGCTAGCCAAGTACATGCAGCAAAAAATGGGGTTCCTACCTGAGTGCAAGAGACGAAGAGTAGAGCACCTGGTCACTGAACCAAATTCAAGCCGGCAGGCGGAGTCGGTTTAAACGCGACCCGCTACAAAAGAAACGAGTTTGTGTAAATAGTAGTGTCTAATAGCCACGCTAATGCTAGTAGGAAAGCCACTCACGCGAACCACTTACTCGAGTGAGGGAATCAATCCGACTCTTCAAGTTTGTCGGTACTCCGTGAATCAATCAAGTTCTCCGAGTGACATCTAGTCTGTAGGTTAAAGCGCCGCGCCTGCACGGTATATTTGAACCACCGGGTCAGAACATCGGGGGGTGTGGCAAAAACGAAAAAGACCGGAAAAAACCCCTATAGAATGCTGGTAGTTGTAGTTTCAGGGTATATCCTACTGGCACTAGTGGAGGAAAGATGGGTGTAAATATCCTAGTACGTCTAGCATGTCCCATTGCTGGTGGATTTTTGATAAGTGACCTCATGTTCAGAACAACAAGAAGATCATTAAACAATATAACAATTCAAAAAGTTTTTTACAACGCATATAACTCAATCATTACAAAAATACCAATACATGGGTATATTCACAACGTGAGTCCGTTGTACACATTAGCATAAATATGACGCATATTCACTTAACTATCACATGTCGTGATGGTCAGTGCAACCAGGGAATATGACTTCATTATACAGTCCAACAACTCAAGAGGTTCATTTTGCAATTCACCTGACTGAATCATCACAGAGGTAGCAGTACATAGGGATGATCACAATACAAATCCGTTATAATAATTAGCATAAATGTGACTCATATACACTTGGCAGTCACTTAGAAGTGTGGGCCTGACCACATGATCTCATGACCAATTTTTTTAACCGTGTGAGGCTAAAATAGAAACAAAACAACAATTCAGAATTTAAAAGCAAGAAATGAGAAATAGAAATTGTGAGAGTGCAGCACAGCCAGACTCAACGGCATAGATCAAGAAGGAGTTCATAGACTGGCAGTTTCGGACATTTCATTCAGACCAGAATTGGATGTATCGAATTTCAGTATGAGATACGCCTCTTTCTGGGAGAGGCGAAGGTCAGGATCTCCACTGCCCCCCCTGATCACAGCCAGGACAGTCCATCTTATGTCATGACAGGAGTGTTTTTGTTGCAGGAAATGGGAGACCAATGGTGCAGTCAAGTTTTTGTTATTGATTCGTGAACGATGTTGGATGATTCTTTGGCGGACCTCCTGCGTGGTTTTGCCAATATACAGTTTTTTACACGGGCATTGGATAGCGTACACGGTGTATTTGGTCTTACAATTCGTATGTTCGTTGTGACGCCAAAACTTATTCCCATCCGTGAAGAGTGAACCTTCTATTGTGAGGTCACAGACGGAGCATGTCCCACACTTCCGGTGCCCCTTAACTGGATTGGCTCCAAAAATCGTACATTGTGAGTCCCTTTTTGGAGGAGGTCGGGTAGATGTAATCATCTGGCCTATACTCCTGTTCTTTTTTAGGGCAAAGAGGGGAGCACCTATATCTGGAAGTATTTCCTGGACCAAATGCCAACTTTTTTTGATGATTTTTTGGAGCTGGTTAGTATGAGGACCAAAGGTGGACACGCATACCATCCTTTCCGTCGCTGGTCTGAGTCTCTTCTCAAGGAGATGTTCCCTCGGTGTCCATCTCGCTCTCTTCATAGAGTGCTTTAATAGCTTATGAGGGTATCCTCGTTCTTGTAATTTTGAGGTCAATCCTTGTCCATGCAACTCAAACTGTTGGATAGTGGTACAATTCCATCTCACCCGGAGATATTGTCCATAAGGGAGATTATCCCTTAAACTCCGCGGGTGGTAGCTCTTATAATGCAGTGCATTGTTCTTGTCTGTCTTTTTCTGGTATAGTGAACATGATAGCACGTCATCTCTAACTGATACCTCTACATCCAGAAATGGTAAGGATCTGTCATGATAGGTCAAACTGAATTTTATGTCCGGGCTCCTGTCGTTCAGCCACACATGGAATTCTTCAAGTTGTGTCGACGTTCCATTCCACACGCACCACACATCATCAATATATCGGAGCCATTGCCCGATATGGCCTCTGTGGGGGTGGTCACACGGTACATATTGACTGTGTGATTTGAGAATTGTTTTGTGAATTATCCTGTCCAGCCACCCTGTTCTGTTTTTCCCTATTGTTGAGATCCGGGCTGGTCAGATGTAGGATCCAATACCTTCACTGTTTCACAGTTTGGTAGAGCGGGCCTTTGCTCGTATGGTGTTTCACTTTGTTTCGACTTAAAAATCTCCGGTCGATTCTTCACATTTATCGTTTTCAGGGGGGTGCGCCCTCCTGTCAAATCAACATGGCTGAACATGACACTCTGTCGTTCCGTGAGGATCACATTAAGAAACTCCTCTCTGACTCTACTCTTTTCTCTTCTGTTAAACTTAGCAGCACAGCCAAACAACTCAACTATGCAGAAAAACTGACCAGACTTCGGAAAAAACATGTTCGAACGGAGCTTCATGGTCACTTTTTACTTGCGAACCTCAGAGCCGGAACCAATCCATGGGGTCTTCAAATCAAGAATGTCCCTGTCATCTTCACTGACGATCCGGTCTACCGTAAAGGGTTCAGCTTCATCAGTACTAAATGTAGTAGGGATTTGATGGTACATACAGTGGAAACTGCCCAGCGAATCCTGAAAAAAGAGGAGGAGGAAATTGAAGAACAACTCCAAGCCATCAGAGACAACCACACTGAAATTGAGGCAAAAGCTCTTTTAGAAAAGATCCAAAAAGAACTGGTTACATTTAGAGATAATACCATCAATTTTAAGACCTTAAAGTTTGAGAAAGACCAAAAAAACTTTAACATTGAGACTGTGTACCCCTACTTGAAAGATGACTTTTACAGTAGATCTGACTCCATTAGATACCTGAATACCAATCAGGGGAGATCTAAGAGAAGATTTACCACATTCTCTGAGACATCCTCGTCTGAATCAATGGAGGACTCCGATGCAGGAGAAGGCACTTCGAACAGGAACCAACAAAACAGAAATACTCCAAAGAGGCCTTTTTTAGGCCAGGGCCAACAGCAGAAGCGGACGAGATTCAAACCCCAATGGGAGATGACCACACGCAAAAAACATTACAACTCGTGAAACCATCTGCCATTATTAACATCTCTGAAAAAGTCTTGTCAAGAGCTGAACAAGAAGTTTTGGAGATGGGCCTTTCTTTTGTACCTGGGGTTGCCATGGATTTTACAAAAATCAAATTGGAGGTTATGGAATTTTTCCGTAAAGTCCGTTTGCGATGGTTTTTCAAGGATTCAACCGATCAAGTCTCTACTGAAGCCTCAGGCCTGAGGAACAAATCTTCCTTCTGTCCCCCCAACCACAATGTCTCCAAAAACATCATAGCCTTTGAACGCTCAGTTATGTCATCTCTGAATACGTTGGAGAAAAAACGCCCTTTTGTTCCTAAAAACATCACGAAAAAACATAGAGAAGCTATTCAAGAACTGAAGACTCAACAGGAAGCAGTCATCAGGCAAGCAGACAAAGGGGGTGCAGTGGTTCTTTGGTCTAAAGACTTGTATCGAACTGAAGGGCGGAATCACGTGTACAATCAGGAGTGGTACCGCCGGATCACTCATGATCCAACTGCCCAGATTCAGGATGAAATCAGAAGACTAGTCAATACCGCCAAAGAAGCAGGGATTCTTGGACCGAAAGAATCAGAATATCTCGTTAAGCAACATCCACGGACCCCTCATTTGTATTTTCTCCCGAAAGTACATAAAGACCCCCTAACACCCCCAGGACGTCCGATAGTGTCTGGTTGTGACTCGGTGTTTGAACCCATTTCTAAATTCGTGGATATATTCTTGAAACCCCTTGTGGTCCAGGTGTCATCCTACCTTAGGGATACCATGGATTTTATAAACAAAGTCGAAGGCTTGTCGTTTGATCCCACGTGTCAATTGCTAGCCACCATGGATGTGTCATCTTTATACACACAGATTCCCCAGCAAGACGGCTTGGACGTCATGGAACTATACTTGGAGAACCGACCACGTCCACACAGGGTTCCTACTGAACTGATAATCTCCTTTGCAACTCTGGCTTTGAAGAAGAATTTTTTCACCTTTGAGGACGAGATGTTCCTACAAATCAAAGGCTCGGCAATGGGCTGTCCATTTGCCCCCGAAATGGCCATTTTGTATATGGGCCAATTCGAGGAGAAATATGTTTTGAACAACAACCCCCACAGAGGCCATATCGGGCAATGGCTCCGATATATTGATGATGTGTGGTGCGTGTGGAATGGAACGTCAACACAACTTGAAGAATTCCATGTGTGGCTGAACGACAGGAGCCCGGACATAAAATTCAGTTTGACCTATCATGACAGATCCTTACCATTTCTGGATGTAGAGGTATCAGTTAGAGATGACGTGCTATCATGTTCACTATACCAGAAAAAGACAGACAAGAACAATGCACTGCATTATAAGAGCTACCACCCGCGGAGTTTAAGGGATAATCTCCCTTATGGACAATATCTCCGGGTGAGACGGAATTGTACCACTATCCAACAGTTTGAGTTGCATGGACAAGGATTGACCTCAAAATTACAAGAACGAGGATACCCTCATAAGCTATTAAAGCACTCTATGAAGAGAGCGAGATGGACACCGAGGGAACATCTCCTTGAGAAGAGACTCAGACCAGCGACGGAAAGGATGGTATGCGTGTCCACCTTTGGTCCTCATACTAACCAGCTCCAAAAAATCATCAAAAAAAGTTGGCATTTGGTCCAGGAAATACTTCCAGATATAGGTGCTCCCCTCTTTGCCCTAAAAAAAGAACAGGAGTATAGGCCAGATGATTACATCTACCTGACCTCCTCCAAAAAGGGACTCACAAAGTACGATTTTTGGAGCCAATCCAGTTAAGGGGCACCGGAAGTGTGGGACATGCTCCGTCTGTGACCTCACAATAGAAGGTTCACTCTTCACGGATGGGAATAAGTTTTGGCGTCACAACGGACATACGAATTGTAAGACCAAATACACCGTGTACGCTATCCAATGCCCGTGTAAAAAACTGTATATTGGCAAAACCATGCAGGAGGTCCGCCAAAGAATCATCCAACATCGTTCACGAATCAATAACAAAAACTTGACTGCACCATTGGTCTCCCATTTCCTGCAACAAAAACACTCCTGTCATGACATAAGATGGACTGTCCTGGCTGTGATCAGGGGGGGCAGTGGAGATCCTGACCTTCGCCTCTCCCAGAAAGAGGCGTATCTCATACTGAAATTCGATACATCCAATTCTGGTCTGAATGAAATGTCCGAAACTGCCAGTCTATGAACTCCTTCTTGATCTATGCCGTTGAGTCTGGCTGTGCTGCACTCTCACAATTTCTATTTCTCATTTCTTGCTTTTAAATTCTGAATTGTTGTTTTGTTTCTATTTTAGCCTCACACGGTTAAAAAAATTGGTCACGAGATCATGTGGTCAGGCCCACACTTCTAAGTGACTGCCAAGTGTATATGAGTCACATTTATGCTAATTATTATAACGTATTTGTATTGTGATCATCCCTATGTACTGCTACCTCTGTGATGATTCAGTCAGGTGAATTGCAAAATGAACCTCTTGAGTTGTTGGACTGTATAATGAAGTCATATTCCCTGGTTGCACTGACCATCACGACATGTGATAGTTAAGTGAATATGCGTCATATTTATGCTAATGTGTACAACGGACTCACGTTGTGAATAAACCCATGTATTGGTATTTTTGTAATGATTGAGTTATATGCGTTGTAAAAAACTTTTTGAATTGTTATATTGTTTAATGATCTTCTTGTTGTTCTGAACATGAGGTCACTTATCAAAAATCCACCAGCAATGGGACATGCTAGACGTACTAGGATATTGACACCCATCTTTCCTCCACTAGTGCCAGTAGGATATACCCTGAAACTACAACTACCAGCATTCTATAGGGGTTTTTTCCGGTCTTTTTCGTTTTTGCCACACCCCCCGATGCTCTGACCCGGTGGTTCAAATATACCGTGCAGGCGCGGCGCTTTAACCTACAGACTAGATGTCACTCGGAGAACTTGATTGATTCACGGAGTACCGACAAACTTGAAGAGTCGGATTGATTCCCTCACTCGAGTAAGTGGTTCGCGTGAGTGGCTTTCCTACTAGCATTAACGTGGCTATTAGACACTACTATTTACACAAACTCGTTTCTTTTGTAGCGGGTCGCGTTTAAACCGACTCCGCCTGCCGGCTTGAATTTGGTTCAGTGACCAGGTGCTCTACTCTTCGTCTCTTGCACTCAGGTAGGAACCCCATTTTTTGCTGCATGTACTTGGCTAGCAGGGTGTTCTACATGGGCTTAATTACCTTGCACTTACGCTGATATAGGGAATTATTTTCTTGTTGTCATCTACCCAGCCCTCTACAACTGCGCCATAAATATGTGAGTTGTCTCCAATCTCGAGTGTTCACCGTGAGGCAGACATCACGTTTCCAGTCTATCTCTGCGCAAATTGCAGGTATGATTCAGACACAAAAAAAAGGCCCTGTGCCATTCGAGTGCGATCTAACGTCCCCAACTGTGTTGAGCATCTTTTTATATGTTTTTTCAGGTTTGACTGTGAACCACGATATACCCACACTACGGCTACTTCTGTGCCCCGTGCAGGTAATCATTGTTTTTTCCCCGGAGTCAGAGAAGGCTTTTGCAGTACTATGATGTACCATTCTGACACCAATTCCGTATTTTTTTGCAGAATCATTGCCCCCAGTCCCTGTCCTGAAGAGAACCTACAAACCTCCAGGTTCGAAACGCGTCGACACTACCACCCTGTGGCAATATAAAGGGTGTCGCTAGGATGTAAATTAGCTCTCCATTCTGGACCCTAGCTTTGCAACCCTACTGAAATATTACACCACAGGCCTTTGTAGACAGGCAGGCCCACTTCTTGATCTCACTCCCGGCCTGTCTCATGGTTTTTTTAGTTCCAAGGACTGGATTTTTTCCTTTGTTTATGCACTAATTTTGCACTGTATATAATTGCAATTCAATTGGATCATTATATATTCTATTGTTTTTTGGTGTGTTAATATTTGCTCTGCTTGATTCGTTGTTGCAAATGTGATACAGTTGTAAATTTGTAAATGTGTATGTTTGTAGATGCTGTATATATGAACCTTTTGATCTGACAGTATTTCTGTTTGCGCCTGTTCCTTCAAAAAGTTTTGGAAATTTTGTGAAAAAGAAAATAAAATTGTTTGGGATACAAACCCAGTGGTCACACGGTACATATTGACTGTGTGATTTGAGAATTGTTTTGTGAATTATCCTGTCCAGCCACCCTGTTCTGTTTTTCCCTATTGTTGAGATCCGGGCTGGTCAGATGTAGGATCCAATACCTTCACTGTTTCACAGCTTGTAAATAGGAGGCAGCGTAAAAACCAATGGGTGTTGCAGTGGAATGCCCACCGCAACACCCACTGCCCACCTCTTTCACGCTAAGTATTGCATGAAAGGGGGCGTTATTTGCAAGGCAGCGTTAAGCCACGGTAAGTGCCTCAATGCTGCCTTGTAAATAAGGCGAAGCCCCTATCACCATGGAAACATCACAGAAAGTGACATTCCCTTGGGGATAGGGGCTTGTAAATATGTGTGCACATGTGTGTTTATTTTGTTCTAATTAATATTTGAAATTTAAATCCTACAAATTGCTTGGGGGTCCCCGGCTTCCAGTGGTGACTTAATGGGGGTCCCCAGGAGTCAAAAGTTTGGGAACCACTGTTGTAGAACATTTTCACTGCAGATCAAATCGGAGGTAAAAAACAGAGCATCTATTATTGTAATTAAGAGCGTGGTTCTGTATCCAACTGTGAATGCTAACAATAGCCATGCCCATGTGTGTGAACATACAGGTATATGTAATGTTACAATGACTGGACAGTGAGGGAGCGATCTTATTTTATTCACAATGGTCGTTCATCCCTTCGTTCAAAATGTCTGCTAAAAAGGATTAAACATTCGAAGACCAGAGAAACAAAGACAAGCCATTCCTTTGCAGGTCCCTTAAAACCAAGTACAGCAAACTTGTCCACCCCTGAGACCTTCAGCTTCTAGGCTATGTACATTGCCTTGGTCCACATACAACTGTTTATCATATTTTCTCCCTTTCAAATGCTTTAATTGAAGTGTTAGCAGCCTGGAGTTGATGCTGCTTTATGTATAGTGGACCAATCTATCTTATTCTCCCATCACTTGGACAATTGCCCTTCTCAAATGGGCAGATGTGGATGTCATAGTTGCAAATGGCTGATGTGCACTCTACAGGCGAGGACTGGCTCCTGGAAATTAAGAAGGATAAGGGAGAGTTAACTGATCTCAGGAATGGGGATTGCAGACGATTGCTATAAGCATCATGAAAACCTCATGACAGGTGCATATTGTGGCAAATGGGACTACGGAAAGGGATTTTACTTTATATTAACCAATGTACTTGGTTTCATTGTGTGTCAGGGATATATTAACATGATAAGAGCAGGGTTTTATGGGGGCTGGGTCCCTCCAGGTCTTAGACACTGTAGTAATTAAAAACAGACCCTGAAACGGGTTCCTATCAGGCCTTATGTTCATGTCCTTAACTTTACTAGCAAAAACACTGATCGATTTCTGAACAATGAATGTAAAAAACGTTACGGTAATCCATATCAGCGAATTCCTTCCTGAGTTAGCTATTTACAAAATGTTGTGTTGCCTTTTGTTCGTGCAGCATATTGCTCTTGTATAGTGCATACTTTAAACTGGGCTGCCTCCAGTAGAGTATAATGGGCCAATGATTGAGAGCTCTGGAGTGGAGACTGAAGGCAGTGCGAGTTTTTCATAGTGCCTGTCAATGGGTCAAAATGTATCCAGAATACATGGTTATACAATACTGGGCCTCGCTGCAGAGCGAACAAGTTACTTACCTTTGGTAACGATATCTCTGTAAGAGACATATATTAGTTATAGATTCCTTACCTTAGAATGACCTCCAGGCGTCAAAAACTGGAGTTGGAGAATTTATTCTCTAGCATTACCCCTGCCTGTCGGTAGGTAGCGTCAGTAGACTCTGCGTCCGTCGTCGGTGTTGTGATCGCCGGGGTGACATCACGGTGTCTATTTAAATGCCGCCCCTGTGCCCTAACGTAAGTTCTGACACTACTTTCTACCACAGAAGCGCAGCGCCATGAAAGACACTGACCACTGGTGCACAAAAACTAGGGACCTGAAAGGAGTCTCTTACACTTGAAGTGAGTTTGTAGAACGGGGAGGATGGGTGAGGATGTAAGTAATCTATAACACTATATGTCTCTTACAGATATATTGTTACCAAAGGTAAGTAACTTGTTCATCTGAAAGAGACAATTAGTTATATATTCCTTACCTTAGAATAGATACCCGGGCAACGCCGGAGGTGGGTCTGTGAACCAAGTTCACACTAGAAAATCCTGGAGAACAGAACGGCCAAAATAGCCGTATCTCCGGACTTGGCTATCCAGGCAATAATGTTCGGTGAACGTGTGCAAAGATGCCCATGTGGCTGCCTGGCAGATGTCAGTGAGCATGACTCCACGTCCCAAAGCAGTGGTGGCAGCCCGCGATAGAATGGGCGCGCTGTCCCACTGGAGAGTCTTTTTTTGCTAATAGTAGAAAATTTTAATGCATAGGACAACCCAGCTAGAGATGGTACGTTTTTGTACAGCCCGATGTTTCTTGGCGCCCACATAATCAACGAAGAGTTGATCTTCCCCTGGATATTTTCAGTGCGGCCCAGGTAGGACAGCGCACATTTTGGGTCCAGACGGTGGAGTCTCTCCTCCTCTTTGGTAGGGGGCGGGAAGAAAGTGGACAAAGTGATGGTGTGACCTATGTGGAAAAAGGTACCCACTTTGGGTAGAAAAGAGGGCCTAGTTCGAAGGACCACTTTGTCCGGATAAACTGCAAGAAAAGGAGGCTTTGAGGATAGAGCCTGAAGCTCACTCACCCTGTGAGCCAAGGTGATGGCGAGCAGGATGGCCGTCTTCAAAGTAAGGAGTCAAAGAGAACGTGTATGTAGTGGTTCAAAGGGATCACACATAAGGTAAGTGAGGACAAGATTCAAGTCCCATTGGGGCATTACGAAAGGAGAAGGAGGAAAAAGATGAATAATGCCCTTTGGAAATCTATTTACAATCGGGGACTTGAATGGAGAAAGCGGTCAAGAAGGCGAAGAAAGGCAGATATGGCAGAGAGATAGCCTTTGACAGTGCCCAAGGCAGAGCCCTGCTGGGCTAAAGAAAGGATGAACACGAGAACCTCAGAGAGAGGAGCAGAAAGGGGATCCACAGCCGTTGCTGTGCACCATGCCACAAACCTTTTCCTTCTACAGGCATATACCGTTTTAGTGGAGGGACGCCTGGCTGCCAAGACATTACAGACTTCAGGTGGAAGGTCAAAAGTTGTCAACTGCCGCAGCTCCATCTCCATGCAAGGAGATGGAGGCTGGACAGGTAGGTGGAGGCTGGACAGGTTCGGGTGGAGGACCCTCTACTGCTGCTACAACAGAAGATTCTCCCGAAGAGATAGTCTGATGGGAAGATCGATGGCCATGCTCAAGAGCTCGAGGTACCAAACTCTTCGTGCCCAGTCCAGAGCCAAAAGAATGACTTGGGCCCGGTTGCGCTTGATCTTCTTCAGCACTCAGGGCAGAAGTGGTACCGGCGGAAAAGCGTAAAGGAGGTCGCAGTTCCAATCGCGAAAAAAAGCGGCGCCTTGGAAAGTCCAATGCATAGAACTGATAACATTTTGTGTTCTCTTCGGTGGCAAACAGATCTAACCAAGGGTCTACCCACTGCTGATAGAGACTTTGCACCACCTCAGAGTGAACTCGCCATTTGTGATCCATCATGCACCAACGGCTGAGCTCTTCTGCCCTGGCTTTCAGAGAACCTGCCAGGTGTTGAACCACTAAGGACATGCCCTGATGTTCCAGCCATGTCCAAAGGCAAAGAGCCTCTTGACATAGGGTCCACGACTCCACCCCACCCTGTTTGTTGCAGTCCCACATGGCGGTGGTGTTGTCTGTGAACACCTGCACTACTCTTCTTTTGATAGAGGGAAGGATTGTTTTCAGTGCCAGGCGAATCCCCCGTAGCTACAAAAGGTTGATGTGGAGTCCGGGCTCCGCGGAGACCAGAGTCCTCTGATCTCCGCCTCTCCCAGGTGGCCGTCCCATCCCAGAAGGGACGCTTTGGTCACCACTGTCCGCTTGGTTTGAGGAAGGGAGAGGGATCTGCCCCTGACCCGCTGTTGGCTCGTCAACCACCACTGCAATTGATGTGCAGTGCCCTCCAAGATCTGGATGTAGTCTGAGAGATTCCCCTGATGCTTCGCCCACTGGAACTTCAGGTCCCACTACAGTGCCCATATATGCCACTTGACATGAACCCCCAGCAGCATGGAGGAAGCCATGAGGCCCAGCACCCTCAGAGTCATTCTTACTGAAATCCGGGATAGGGGCTGAAACATCGGGATCATCGCCCAAATATCCTGGACTCGCTGTTCGGGAGCATAAGCCTGAAACTGTGCTGTATCCAGAACTGCTCCGATGAAAAGGAGCTTCTGAGAGGGAGTTCGGTGTGACATCGACACACTGATAGAGAACCCCAGTGAATGCAGGAGGTCCCCCGTAGTCTGGGGGTGGGAGAAGACAGCCTGGGGCGAGCCCGCCTTCAACAGCCAGTCGTGGAGATAGGGAAGGACTGGAACCCCTATTCGGCGCAGATGAGCTGCGACCACCGCCATCACTTTCATAAACACCCGTGGGGCGCTGGTAAGGCCAAAGGGGAGCACGGTGACCTGAAAATGCTTGTGGCCTACATAACGCCTGTGGGCTGGCAGGACGGGGATATGAAAATATGCGTCCTGCAAGTCCAACGCTACCATCCAGTCTCCTGGGTGGAAGGCAGACAAAACCTGAGCCAACGTGAGTATCTTGAACTTCTCCTTCTGGAGGAAGCGGTTAAGGGCCCTTAGGTTTAAGATAGGACGTAGGCCTTTGTCCTTCTTTGGTACCAGAAAGTAGTGGGAGTAGCAACCATGGCCTACTTCTGGCATAGGGATTCTCAATAGCTCCCTTGGCCAAGAGAGCTGCAACTTCCTAACAGAGAAGGGCCAAGTGATCCTCAGACATGCGATGGAAGGATGGTGGCATGGAAGGAGGGGTGGATTCAAAGGGGAGGTATTAGCCCCTTCAGACTATCTGCAAAACCCACCTGTCTGACGTGATGGTTTGCCAGTGGGGGAGGTGATGGCAAATCCTGCCGCCCACTGGCCTCTGGTGGCCCTGGAAGGTTGACTAGGAGGGCTTGGAGGCTGCTGCTAGAGGGGTATGGTTGGACTGGACCACCTGCTGGCCCCCGGACTCGCGTCGCTGGGTCCCATGTCCGCCGCCACGCACAGGCTGGACAGCTTTGCGTGAACTGGTGGCTAGATGGGGACAAACGTGGTGGGGCACCCCTTCCATAGGTACAAAAGGGGCGAAAGGCATACTGCGTGGGCGAGAGGTCGCAGCGAGGCCCATGGATCTGGTCATAGCTCTAGAATCCTTAAAGCGCTTAAGTGCCGAGTCTGCCTTATCACCAAAAAGTCGACGGCCATCAAAGGGCATGTCCAGCAGTGTGGATTGGACATCCCTAGAAAAATCAGTCGTCTTCAACCAGGCGTGGCGCCTCAGGGCTACTGACGTGGAAACCGTTCTGCCCAGTGAGTCAGTGGTATCCGCACCACAACTGATCATTTTGCTGCCTCTCTACCCTCCGCGATACAAAAGGGGATGATGGACGGAGCATTTGAGCAAATCAAACACTCACCCCCAGTCAACTGATCTGGGTTTAATCCATCACCATTCTTTAGCTCACTAGGCCACCCCAGTTCAGACATGGCTATATGCAAATCAGTCTGACCCTGTGCCTCATGGGAACAGTCCAGCCCAAACTGCCAAGCCATGTCTTCCCTGGACCGGAAACAAGCATCCTAGGACCGGTTTCGGATTCATAATCCTCATCAGCCAGGCTATCTTGAATCCAGTGGCCAAGTGAGCAAGGGACTCACGTCTGAGCATACCCTGCCACACTTAGGGAGAACAAAGCGATACAAAACGGGATGATGGATGGAGCGTTTGAGCAAATCAAACACTCACCCCCAGTCAACTGATCTGGGTTTAATCCATCACCATTCTTTAGCTCACTAGGCCACCCCAGTTCAGACATGGCTATATGTAAATCAGTCTGACCCTGTGCCTCATGGGAACAGTCCAGCCCGAACTGCCAAGCCATGTCTTCCCTGGACCAGAAACAAGCATCCTGGGACCGGTTTCGGATTCATAATCCTCATCCGCCAGGCTATCTTGAATCCAGTTGCCAAGTGAGCAAGGGACTCACGTCTGAGCATACCCTGCCACACTTAGGGCGAACAAAGCGATACAAAAGGGGATGATGGACGGAGCGTTTGAGCAAATCAAACACTCACCCCCAGTCAACTGATCTGGGTTTAATCCATCACCATTCTTTAGCTCACTAGGCCACCCCAGTTAAGACATGGCTATATGCAAATCAGTCTGACCCTGTGCCTCATCGGAACAGTCCAGCCCGAACTGCCAAGCCATGTCTTCCCTGGACCGGAAACAAGCATCCTGGGACCGGTTTCGGATTCATAATCCTCATCAGCCAGGCTATCTTGAATCCAGTGGCCAAGTGAGCAAGGGACTCACATCTGAGCATACCCTGCCACACTTAGGGCGAACAAAGCGATACAAAAGGGGATGATGGACGGAGCGTTTGAGCAAATCAAACACTCACACACAGTCAACTGATCTGGGTTTAATCCATCACCATTGTTTAGCTCACTAGGCCACCCCAGTTCAGACATGGCTATATGCAAATCAGTCTGACCCTGTGCCTCATGGGAACAGTCCAGCCCGAACTGCCAAGCCATGTCTTCCCTGGACCGGAAACAAGCATCCTGGGACCGGTTTCGGATTCATAATCCTCATCAGCCAGGCCTCTCTACCCTCAGCCACTGTGTGGGAGAGAACGTTCCGGGCCTCCTCTGGACACTGGGACAGCCCCTGCGCCACCGTATCCCACACAGTATGGGAATAACGGCCGAAGAGGCATGCGGTATTCACTGACCGCAGCGCTAAGCTGGTGGAAGAAAACATCTTCTTCCCAAGATGGTCCCGCTTTTTGGATTCCCTATTTAGGGGAGAAGTAGGGAAGGCGCGCTTAGAGGACGAGGCTTGGACCACCAAGCTTTCAGGATTTGGATGTTGGGAGAGGAAAAGTGGGTCGCCCAGGCCAGGTGGTGGTGTCGGGCAAGCATCCTGTTCACAGGGGCCCCTGCGCTGGGCTTGGACCAAGTGCCCAGAAAGACGTCCATGAGGGCTACATTGAAAGGCAGCAGGGGTTCGGAAGAAGCTGCTGCAGGTTTAAATACCTCGGCCAGGAGGTTTCTATTGACTGCCACAGTAGTATGCTCCAGGCTCAAGGCCTTGTCTGCCCTACGCAACACCACAGCAAAAGATGCTCCCTCTTCCGTAGCCACGGTAAGGAGAGAAAGCATGCCAAGGTGTCACCCATTCTTCTCGCCAATCCGGCTTCTCAAGCTAGGCAGCTAAAGGGTCTACCGACTCTGCCCAGTCCTCACCCTCCCCAGGCTGCCAGTCAGGGCTGTAGGGAATGCCAAGAATGAACAAAGGTACAAAAGTACCCTCCTGCGCTGGTGTGCATCCAGCACCGGGTTCAAGTCGGAGGTGAGGCTGGGGTAAGCTTCAGTCGGGGGGCACGACTGGCGCCGGGGGCATCATCGTCGGGATCGGCGGTGGGGAAGGTACCGTGGGGTCTACCGATGTCAACCCGGATCCAGGCCTGGATCCTTGAGGGCACTCGAAGTCCCAGGGCCCTCAACCTAGTCCGTGGGGCCTGAAGGTGCGCCGGCACAGGGGGCTGCTCAAAGATGCAGTGAAGAGCTTCATAAACAGCTTGAAGCTGGGCAGGAAACGCTTCAGCACCCGGAAATGGAGGGTAGAGCGGAGTCGTCCCTGGAGCAGGCTCTGAAGACGGAGCGGTGACGCCACAACGCTCCGGGTCCCGCGTCGCGTCGGCTGACGGACGGGGAGAAGACGCTGCTTCTTCGCCTTCTTCTTGTGCTATGACTTACCCAAAGATTTCGAAGACTTTGAAGAAGAGTGGTGATGGTGGCTCCGCGACCTCCCCCTTGACCGGGACCTCGAACTGCCGACTGCCAGGCCTCCAGTAGCTTTCGGGACCGCTGCCGCAAAGTCTTTGGGTTCATGGCCCGCAGTCAAAGCACGACTTTGGGTCGTGGTCGCGCTCTAGGCACCAGTGGCACACAAGGTGGGGGTCAGTAACCAACATCAGGCGGGTACAGGCCTCGCATGGCTTGAAACCGGTCCGTCGATGTGAAATACCTTGTGTACCCGGACTCGAAAGACTCAAAAAGAAATCGACAAAAGTCAAAAAAGGTTTCATCAAAAATAACTAAGGGGCAAGCTCTCTCCGGATCTGCGCAAGGCTGGTGTGGAAAAAGGAAGAACTGACGTAAGCACACAGTGGTGGCGTCTAAATAGATACCACAATGTCTCCCAGGCGATCATGATGACAGACGTGGAGCCGACCGACACCACCTACCGACGCTCAGGTGTACTGCTAGAGAAAAATTTCTCTGGATCCAGTCTGATGCCTGGGGGTAATTTTAAGGTAAGAAATCTATAACTAATTGTCTCTTTCAAATACATAGAACAATAGTCAGGTATTCCAGTTGCAATTGTGATTCTGTGCAAATGTGTGTGAAGGACATACACAGTTGTGAAAATATTGACAACACCAAAGTAAAAGAAAATGCAATGTTTATAGGTAGATGCATACATTTTGTGTTTGAGGGTGGTGAAGTGAAAGAGGTGGGAGGATGTGCAATCAGGGGAGAATGAAAAGAGGGTGCTGAAGAGAAAAGAGATGAGGTGTAAGATATGCAGATGGAGTAGATGTGGAGAGAACAAGGGCGTACATGCCTAACATAGAGCGAACATAATAGAAGTGGTTGAAACATTCTGAAGACCACTACTCTTTCCACAGCACGCAGTAATACTTTACCTCCAGCGTCACACTTTCAGAATTTAAACATTTTCAAAATTTTAACTACAACAAAGTCATTGTTGTTACTCGTTTATCTCAAACAGCTAACACCCATTAACAAAGCCAAAAGTCTTGGCTAGTTTTAGGTGTAAGTCAGGTGTTGTGTTATATATCTGGATGCAATCGAAGAGCTTACAGAAAGCAAATACCAGTTGGGTGGCACACAATGGGAATGGCATAAATTAGGTTTATATAATCCATCCCAATAATCACATAAGTCGCGCACCTTTGGCCCAGACCCAACTGATACCATGATCTGGTTTAGAAACTGTATGACCCACATTGACAACTGGATGGGCCAAAATAAATTGCAGTTAAATAACAGCAAAACCGAGATCAATCTGTTTGGCAAGGCCGAAGATTATTGGTCAAGCAGCTGGTGGCCCCAGACACTCGGCCCCTGTCCATCCCCAAAACAAACCGTCTGCAACTTGGGAATTACCATCGATAACAAACTTTCCATGAAAGCACATGTGGGGGGGCGTGGCTAGCGACTAGGCAAGATGGCCGCAGCTTGAGAGAGCTCCGAGACCCGTGACGCTTCCCGCAAAAATCCGCACATTAATCCTGCCTCTAATTGGCTTCAAACGCCTGATTTCTTGAATCGGAGCATATCCGCTCCCAGCACAGCCCATTCTCGGCATCCGGGCCCCATCACAAGCGGAGATCCGGCCCGATACATCTGGAGGCCTACATTCCAAGCCGGAGCCGGGGACTCGAGTAGTGACGAGACCTGAAATAGCGCGACTCACGGAGGGGATCGTCTCGGGGGCAGAGACGGCGCCGGCTGACGAGGCCATTTCCTGGCAGCGCCCATCTGACAACGCAGGCGGACTATCCTTGCCGCCGGAGCTCCCAACGCCTACTCAGGGGACACACAGTGCGCGCAGCCGGTGAGGGCGCAGAAGAATTGAGGGAGACACACGGTGGGCCGGCATGGACCTCCCGGACTTCCTGGGTTCTCGCTCCCCCCCCCCTCCAATCATCAGTGAAGTTCTGGGCCGAGTGGAAAGGGGAGCCAGAGCCAGTGCCACTCCGGCAACGAGGAGCGCCGACCCCCCATCGCAACGACCTACATCCGCCTCCACAGGCCTGAGAACGCTGCTACAGCGCGGGGGGTGCGGAGTGCTTCCCCACCCCCCCACTCCCCCACCCCTCCCCAGGATCCCAGCGGGCAGTAGAGGCCCAAGTGACCTAGTACTCAGCAGACAAGAACGAGAGGGGAGGCCACCAGGCTGCAGGCCCAGGAGGGAGCCACAATGAGCGGCAGAGGGCTAACTGGACAAATATGCCTATACTAAAGATTGCACTGAGGCGACGAAAGGAACGACGTCGCAGTCCTCCACGCAACTATCTCCCAGCTCGGGTCACAATGGGGAAATCACGCTGAAAGACATCATGGCAACCCTGTAGACTATGCAATCCTCTATGGGCACAATCTCTACGGATATCTCTTTCATGCGGCCAGACCCTGCCAATGTAACAGTCTGGGAGAACTACAAATGAACTGTCGGCGGACACAGGGGACCTCCAGGCCAGAATGACCCAGCTGGAGCAAGATAACATGACACTGAAAGCTAAACTGGACGAGCAGGAAGGTAGATCCAGACGCAACAATGTACACCTGGTTGGCGTGCCGGAGACGGCAGCGGACCAGGCCCTTGACCTCTTTGTTGAGGACCCAATTCAAACACAGCTGAAACCGCGAGGCCTCTCTAATTACTTCTCTGTGGAACAGGCCCACCGAGTGCCAGGAGGTAAACCGCGCCCGGGGAAACCGCCAAGGCCCATTTTGGCATATTTAACTTCCGGGACGCCATTTTACAAGCGGCGCGTGTCGCCCCTCCGATCAAGATCGACAACGCGGAGGTCACCTTCTACCCGGACTATACGGCTGCAGTGGCGCAACAACGGAGAAGCTTTGTGGAAGTGAAAAGGGAATTGCGCAGTAGAGAACTCAAGTACTCCATGTTATTCCCAGTGAGGCTCCGAGTTGAATCCGAGGGGAAGACGTGGTTTTTTGACACCCTGGGAGAGGCTAGAGACTGGTGACCGGCGAGGGGCCCCAAAACCGAGGACCGGCCCGCTGCGATCAGGAGGAAGGTAGATAACGTGGGACAAACGCCCGCTGAAGACACTGCCTTGGAGGACTGGAACATACCTGCGAGGTGGCGCTTGAACTGATGATCGGACTAAGCATATAACTCGGCGGACTATGGCTACTGGGAGGATACTGATGGGGGTGGGGGAGGTCCGCTCTACCATGAACATCCGTGGCAGACATTGCAGACCACTCCGGGGACGACGGCAAGAGGTAGGAGATGTTACACCTTAACAGCCATAATGGGACTGATTCCGAAAGGGGACTCACCGGGGACGATGAGGTCTCACCCTCCAGCATTATGCAGGTTAAAAGTGACTGTAAGCACTCTGCTCAGTTGGGGAGGTGGATAGTTTTGGATCCGCCGGGCAGGGAGGCAGGGTGGGGGGACGGGGTTTTCAGTTATGCAATGTTTGTATGCATTTGTTCTCAAGTTATGGTTACGCAGTCCAGCCTAGGATCAGTAGTACGCAGGCCTGACACTCAGGACGCACACGTAGGACACAGGTGCATCAATTGCGGCTCCAATCCTGACATTACATTCCGCAGACACCATGCAGAGCACCGGACACACGGGGGATGATCCCCGGATATCACAAATGGTCACCCCCCCCATTGACAGTGATATCATGGAACCTTAATGGTTTGGGCCACAAAATTAAACGAGGTCTAGTCCTGCAATATCTAAAGCGGAAGGCACCTACCGTGGTTCTGCTCCAAGAGACCCACTTAATAGGACCGGCATGTAAGGCGCTCAACCGATGGGGGTTTAAAATGGCCGCACACGCAGAGTTCTCCTCCGGGTCCAGAGGTGTAGGCGTCTTGGTACATAAAAGCTCCCCCTTAGTGGTCACCAAGGCGTGGAAGGACGATCATGGGAGGTTCGCAACACTCACTTGCCAATGGGAGGGGTGCAGCTACAATATGGTTTCAGTGTACATCCCCCCGACACTTCACCAAGCAACACTGCAGGATCTGAGTAGACTGATACTAGAATTACCGGAGGGTGAATTAATCCTAGGTGGGGATCTGAATGCTGTTTGTCACACAGCTCTCGACCGCTGCCCACCCAGAGACAGTAATAGACCTAGCCAACTCATAAGGGACTTTCTTGGGGCCATGGGATTGGCAAACATGTGGAGCCTCAAACATGCCACAGACCAACAATACACGGATTACCCGGCAGCACACAATAGCCTCTCCCGTATCGACTATATCCTCACATTTGCAGTCCGCCCCGAGAATGTTACGGCGATTAACCACCTAGCCAGGGGAATCTCGGACCACTCCCCGATACAGCTTACCTACACTGCCCGACGCCCGCGGCAGCAGCGCATGTACCCGTTATACCCCGGCTTTCTTCAGAATCGTAAAATTGCTAAGACCCTAGTGACAGCCACAGACCTTTATTTTGCTGAGAACGAGGGATCTGTAGATTCCCCGTGTGTGCTCTGGGAGGCGTACAAATCGGTAATTAGGGGGCACGCGATCTCCGCTATCACCCAACACGAACGGGAACAACGGCAAGTCATGGACTCACTTGAGGCCACAGCGCTGCAGGTGTAGAGAGCGCATGCACTGGACCGCAATGAAATCACGGCACATGCATTGGCACTGGCGGGACAGGAGATTCGGGCGGCTGCCGAAGTTGAGGCCAAAGCGAGACACATGAGCACAATGCACAGAGTTTACGAATTGGGGGACAAAACAGGGAAGATGCTAGTGTGGCTGGAACAGAAAGAAAGAGCGAATAGGTGGGTAGCGCATCTTACACTCAGGGATGATACACCAACCTCTGACCCTCGGGCCATTGTGGAGGAGCTGGCAACGCACTATGAAAAGGTTTACACTCCCCTTGCGCAGGCGACAGAGGAGGAATGTGGGCGCTGGTTGGCCGACATACAACTAGCAATACTGCAGGAGGAGGATATGGAAGCCTTGGAAGCCGATCTGTCGGCGGAAGAGCTTGGGAAAGCACTGGGGACACTAAACACAGGCAAAGCGATGGGGCCCAACGGGCTACCGGTGGAATTTTATAAAAAGGTGGCGAGCAAGGTAACCCCCCATCTGGTCCACATGTATAACGACAGCCTACGGCAGGGAACTTTGCCCCGAGACCAGAGGTTGGCGACAATAGTACCAATATACAAGCCGGGTAAGCCCCCGGAACGCTCATTGTCCTACCGCCCGATATCCTTGATTAATATGGAGGCGAAACTCCTAACCAAAGCGCTGGTGATGCGTCTGCAGCCACATCTGGCGACACTGGTCCACCCAGACCAATCGGGCTCTAAGCCCGGCCGTAACACCTCCCCCAATCGGCGGCGCCTGAACGGTGTGCTGGCCCGGACCCACCTTCTTCGCCAGGAGCGGCCATCCTCTCCCTAGACGGGACAATGGCTTTTGATCAGGTGGAGTGACCATTCATGTTTGCCGTTCTGGGACGGATGGGTTTCGGTCCCAAGTTTTGCAGCTGGATCCAGCTTCTTTACACGGGACCACTGGCGCATGTGGTCGCAAATGGCCATATCTCAAGAGAGATTGCACTTGGCAGAGGGACGCGGCAGGGCTGCCCGCTCTCGCCGCTCCTCTTTGCCTTGATCTTGGAACCACTGGCGGCCTAGACACGTGAGGCGCCGCTATTTCAGGGAATAACCTGGCAGACGGGCTGGGAAGACCGAATGTCCCTGTATGCCGATGACGTACTGCTTTACATGACATCCCCTGCAGAATCCCTGCAGGCCCTCCTGGATATATTTACAAAGTTTGGGGAACAATCAGGCTATACGATTAACTGGTCCAAATCACTGCTCTACCTACTGCGCGGACCGGCCCCGCCCCTGCCTCCGGACTGCCCATTGCAAATAACGACCAGGGGGTTTACATATTTGGGTATTTTTGTTACACCTCAGGCCACTACCTTTATGGCGGAAAACTTACTGAAGCCACTGCATAGGCTAAAATCTGACGTCTCACACTGGCAATCTCTCCCGTTCACTCTGCTAGGTAGAGCAGCGCTACTTAAAATGCTGGCGCTCCCCAGATTCCTCTATGCGCTCCAGAACACTACGTTCCCGGTTCCGCTCTCATATTTTCAGTCCATTAATGCCGAAGTGGCGAACTTGCTGTGGGATGGACGTCCGGCGCGGATAGCACACCCCAAACTGACTCGCAGCTGGTTTGATGGCGGTATAGCGCTACCAAGCGTCAAGCTGTATTACCGGGCGGCGCAACTAGTGGTGATCAACCAGTGGCTCCATGCACCCCACGACGACCCGGCGTACCGACTGGATAGGGAGGTGGTGCCAGCTGACCGACTGATGAGGGCTTTATATACCACCAAGAAACGCCAAGCACTGACTGGCCCCACTGCCCACACTATCAAAATATGGCACATGGCTCAGAAAGCGTTGGGGTGGGAAGGGGTGCTTACGCTGGCAACTCCACTCTGGGAAACAAGGCGCTTAGGCACATTAGGGAACACTAAAGGGTTCAGACACTGGGACCTCATAGGTATTACAAACATTGGGGACTTGTGGGTTAGGGGAGAAATCCTCTTCTTTGCTGCGCTCAAAGAAAAATATGGTATGGCAGACTCGGAGTTGTACCGCTACTCCCAAATCCAGTACGCACTCCAAGGTGCTATCACCCCTGACACCACATTGGTAGATGCCTCACCACTAGAGGACAGGCTCCTCACCGAGCATCTGAGTAAGAAAGCTATCTCACTAACATGCCGAAAACTGACCCTATGAAACTGAAAGCGTGTCAACAGCGGTGGCGCGTCGTGTGCACCCAGCGCCTGGTCCCATGTCTTGACTACTCCATCAGTGAACAAGTCCCCTGCCTTGTGTATGTTCAGTGTGTGTAAGGCGTCTACGACGCCTTTTTCCAGGAGCGGCGGCAGCCATCTGGCCCAGTCTTTTGGCATGTCCGGTGAATATAACAGCGCTCCGCCTTGCATTTGCAAGAGACTGTGCCATGCATGATTCGTGGCTGTGATGGAGTCCAGTACTCCCGTCCTGCGATCCAATGGCCGGAAAATGGTGTGTGGGAGTGTGTCTGGTCGCGCAAAAATTGTCTCCATGCGAACGTGAGGTATGTTTCTGGCGCCGTGTAACCAAGTGTGTAAATGCTACGCCCGTGCCGCTCTATAGTATGCCTCCATGTCTGGGGCTCCAAGTCCGCCCATCCAATAGGGCATAATGAGCGTCGCCCATCGGACGCGAGGTTTTCCCCCCCCGCCAATTTAGTCATCTGCTGCTGCAGTCGTGCGAAAAATGATTTAGAGAGGACAATTGGTAGCGCAGTGAACAGGAACAAGAATCTGGGGAGCACAACCATTTTCATTATGGATATGCGTCCCATTAGAGACAGAGGGAGTTTGCTCCAGGTTAGCACATCATCCTCTAGCTTACTGACCGCAGTACCATAGTGAACTCTGAGGAGAGTCTCCGCGTCTGTATGCAAGTGTATCCCCAAATAGCGGACCGTGTCTGTGGTCCATTGAAGGGGGTATTCCATTTGCGCCCGTTGCGTGCACGGTGTAAGTGGGAAGGCCAGCGACTTGGTCCAGTTGACCTTGAGACCTGAGAGCGCTCCAAACCGGACCACCTCCCTAAGTACTGGCGTTAAGTTATTATCAGGGTCGCGGACATATAGCAAGGTGTCGTCTGCGTACATAGACACTATAATCCTGTAGCCCGGGAAGCCGAGACCTTCGTTTCCGTGGTATTCCCGCAAAGCGCAAGCCAGCAGTTCTGCCACTAGGGCGTAGAGGAGGGGCGAGAGGGGGCATCCTTGCCCAGTCCCTCTCGTGATCGGGAAGGGGTTTGTGACTAAGTCGCCTACACGGAGTCGAGCACTCGGTGCATGATATAGCGCCCCCAACATTTGCAGGAACGGCTGTCACAGGCCCATGCGCTGCAGTACTGTTCGCATAAATGGCCATTCAACAGAGTCAAAGGCCTTCTCCATATCTAGGAAGACCGCCAACGCTTTGTTCTCTGGTCTGGTATGTTGGAACACTCCCAGAACTATTCGTATGTTGTAGACTAGGTTCCTACCAGGGATGAATCCCGCCTGTTCCGGGGCAACAAGTCCGTCTACTAGGAGAGCTAATCGAGTAGCCAGCACCTTGGCAAATAGCTTGGTATCAACATTGAGTAACGATAAGGGTCGGTATGAGCTGCACTCATCGCTCGGCTTTCCCGGCTTCAATATGGTTACCAAGAGAGCCTCTCTCATAGAGTGTGGCATGCTCCCTTCCACACAAATGTCGTCAAATAGGGCCGAAAGGTGCGGGAGCAGTTGGTTCTTGAAGGCGTTGTAGAAGCCCGCCGTGAGGCCGTCAACTCCTGGCGCGCTGCCAGATTACATACTTGCAAGCGCATCTAGGATCTCCTCCCTGTCTATTGGTTGCATGAGGAATTCCCTATCAGAGTCGGACAATGAGGGGAGGTCTATGTGACTCAAATAGTCCACAATCTCCTCTTCCATATCGCCTATCTTAGAGGTGTACAACTCCGAATAGTAAGTTTTGAAAGTCTCAGCTATGTCCCTTTCGTCTGTAAGCGGCGTTCTCGCAGCGGTGTTTACAACAGTAATGTGTTGACGCCTCCGAGTTCCCTTCATGAGGTTAGCCAGCACAGCGCTCGGTCGCTCCCCCTCCCTGTATACCCAGGCTGTGGAGTATTTGCCCATGTGTTTTACCTCCCTGTCAGCCTCTTGATGATACTCCGCCAGCAGGGTCCTAATATCAGCACTCACTGTGTCATCTGTGAGGTCGCTCCGTCTGCGCTCCAGCTCCCCTATGCGTTCCTCAAGGGCAGCTAGTTGTCGTCTAATTGCTTTGAGGATACCTGAGTGCTTAGACATCGCGACTCCTCTTATATAGACCTTGAAGGCCTCCCAGACGACTTAAAAGCTGTCTACCGTGCCTATATTCTGGTCAAAAAACGTGTCAATAGCCTCAGCTAGCTCACCCCTAAACACTGGGTCCAGTAAAGAGTTAGGCGGGAACCTCCATGTAAAGGGCGGGATGATCCTGCCTGGGGTGCGTAGTTCCATCAGTACAGGTGAGTGGTCACAGAGTGTCCTGGGCAAAACCTTGCAGTCTTTCACTCGGTCTAAGAGGGGGGAGGAGGCGAGCAAGTAGTCTATTCTCGTGTGAATGTTGTGGTATGCAGAGTAGTGAGTGTACCGCCCCTTGTTGCGGGTTCCTAGACCGCCAGACATCAATCAAGTCCAGGCAAGTGAGGGCGCTCTGCAGCTCTAAGGCAGCAGACGCGGGCTTGCGATGTAGTCCAGTCGACCTGTCCAAAGTCGGGTCCATGGTGAGGTTAAAGTCACCTCCCCACAATATCCCTCCCACAATATCCCTCCCCCGTGGTCTAGTTTTTTAATTCTACCAGCAAGAGCCTTGTAGAACTCTGGCGAGTCGAAGTTGGGGCCATAGGTATTTATGACCATAATGTCTGTAGCAGGGCCGTGGCATCTAGTTATAACAAAGCGGCCATCAGGATCTACGTCTAGTGTTTGGATCTGTAGTTTGGACTTTGGGTTAACCCACGTCAAGACTCCTCTGGCACTAGTCGTGAAGCCAGCGGCCGAAACGTTGCCCTCCAAGCCCCTGCTTCTGAGGTAGGTGCGTCTCCTGCAGTAGTGCTATGTCTACGCGGTGGCGCTGCAAGTAACTGATCACTTTTCTGACCTTGCGATGGTCGTTCAGGCCACGGACATTCCAAGTAACCGTTGTTAGTGTAGGTGTGTGGGCGGTCTCTCCGTCAGTGACGTTGTCAGTCATAGATTTGCTCTAGTGGGTGATGTTGAGTCATATGTCTGTCCGTGTACGTTGCGGTCGTGTAGCGCAGAGTCAGTGAAAAAAGATCCCCCAAAGTTACAAAACAAACTTCCGCTATCCACAGCAACACTGTGCGTGGTCCCCTCAAAGTTACTCCATCCCCCTCCCACAGCAGACCAACCCCAACGTGGCCTAGCTTGTAAATACCCCCCTCCCAAACATCCCCAAGTAAACACAAAGAATCCCCTAAGTGGACTAACAGGGCATACTGCGCAGGGGCCGGGGTTGCCAGATGAAACAGCCGTAACATCAGGCAGCACTTACAAATGCCTCGCTCCCGCCGCTAACGCCATCAGGAATTACGCCAGCCTGTGCCGCCAGGGTGTATACTGGTTACTACAGTTTAATTAAATACTGGCTCGCTCCGCTCCCAACACACCCCAGAAGAGGCATGGTGCACGCGGCTCTCCAACCCCCATCCCGCAGAGTGCAGCTAAGTCAGTTTGCGTGTTCTAAGCACAGCAGAAGCTGGCATAAACAAAACAATCTCACCAATGGATCAAGTTCTCAGGGTTCTCATGTTCCCTCTCTCGGAGGTTCAAGTTCTATGCAGTAGGATGCTGGAATGGTCCAAAACAGTGGTGCCAGCTCTCCCGGACATGTCCTGGCGACGCCCAATCGATCAGAGGACCCTCCTGACGCCATGCTCGTAGGTGATGTGACCGTACTACTCCTGCTCATCCAGCGGGCTGTTGGAGTCCTCCTCCCCATTCTGATTCCTAGGGCTGCCCCTGTGTTCTTTTGTCCAAACTTTCAAAGCCTCGTGTAGGTCCTTAGGATCCGCAAAGATGTGGGAGTGGCCTTGTCTGTTGATCCTCAATTTTGCTGGGTACAGCATGGCGTAGTCCAGCCCAAGTTCCCGTAGCTGTCTCTTGTATGGAGCAAAGCGTCTGCGCTCTTCTTGCACCTTCGCCGTGAAGTCCGGGTATATGGAGATATCCGAGCCCTCGCATTGTAGAGACTTTTTCTCGCGAGCTATCTGCAAGGCTGTGTCCCTATCTCTGTAATTTAGTAGCTTTGCAGTGATAGGCCTGGGAGGAGCTCCTGGTTTCGGGCGTGGGCCCAGGTTGCGATGTGACCTCTCCACGATGAACAGTGGGGAGAAGGCGTCTGCTCCCAGCAGTGCCTGCAGCAGCTTCTCAACGAAGAACTCCATTTTCCCAGTTGGTGTAGTCTCCGGCACACCCGTGATTCGTACATTCGATCTTCGAGAGCGGGCCTCCAAATCCTCTGATTTCGCTTGGATGACTTGCAGGATCCTATCATGCTGCTTGAGGGTTTTCTCCTGTTCCGTTTGCGCCTCTTCCACTTCGGTTATGCGCCTCTCCGCCATGTCGAGTCGCTCAGCATGTTTGTCTACTCTCTCCGACATTCTGCCCATCCGATAGGAGAGTGTTATGGACAGGGGGTCCCGGACTAAAAGGAACAACTTGTCTCCATTAGGGAATATTAAAGCAAAAAGTCAAAAGAAATGAATTCAGAGTACCATGTTTTTATTCACAGAGTACTCACAGACAACCTTGTAATAGGTTTATGTATCACCAAAGGTATTGCACTTTTTTAAAATTAATTATGCCCACATATATTGCTTAGGTGAGGGAGGGGAGTGCCATGAGGGAATTCAGTGATAGAAGTGAACAGTAACAGAATACTCATTTATCAAATAGAAAAGTCTCATTAGTCATTACTTCTCTATACAATCATAAAAATGGTCCCCTGTAATCAGGGCCACAGAAAAAGAGGCACAAGTCATTACAAAAAACATTTATAACCAAACAACCCATATAGCTGTACAAATCCTGCAGGCGCTGGGAGTTGGTGAGTGAGGAGGAGGGAAGTCTACGTTTTGACCCAGTTATATGTAGGGATGTTTGCCCTTACAGCGCAGGTCTTCTTCAGGACAGTGGGGGGCAGTGGGCGGACCTCCTAGGGTTAAAAGAGAATGGGAGAACAGAGTCAGAATTCAGGGTCTATGAAAGATCCATGGTAGTCCGTAGCAGCAGAACATGCTCGGACAGGTCAGTAAAACCTACACACACAGAGGACATTAGGACCATAGCATTACATCACACCAATAGGGGGCTAGGAGGTACTAGACCCAGGTCCGGGGTAACTCAGCTGAGTAAACAATTCTTGGCTGTCTCAATTACCTTGAGGAGCTAGAGTGTTGGGCGCGTCGTGAACTGCGCGCTCCAAATCGTCGGACCACGTGTTAATCTGGGGGTCCAAAAGGAACAAACGACACTGAGATTTACAATTAAGTGGTTAGGAAAGGGGGAGCATCTCGCACCAGCACTTGGCTGAGCGAATAATTACCTCATCGATCGTACATCACTTTTATTTCAGTAGAGAAGATCATGATCTGAAAGAGGAGCAGGGCTAGAGTTATTACCCAAGCCATAGTGGTCAGCACATTCACAGGGAGTAGAGGAGGCAAAGACTAGCGACTCACCTATCCAATTTGCTAAACAGAGTTGTAGCGTGGATTTGTAGAAAAGCCTCAATCTACCATGGGCCAAAAGATATCGTTCCAGGCTGGTCGTTAAAACAAATACCTGGGGGGTAAAGTTAAAAACCAATCGTCATAATTCCCGATAGGTCCAAGAGCGTTACAGAATGCCAGTTAAAAACTCACCAATTAAATGGGTATCGCAGGACGGGAAAAATCACGCCGCTAACCGTGAAGGCAAGCACTGCTCTGCAGCCGTAACCAGGAAGTGGGAGGGGGCGTGGTCAAACACTAGATGCCTCGTATAGACATTGAATAAAGACTTTACCGCCGTCTTTGAGTTCAGTTGCCGGGTAACCAAATAACAATGTGGGTTCACCGAGCACCCGTGTGATTTTAGTGCTGCCTATGCTCGAAAGAGATCTACATAAACCTTCATGTGAGGGCAGGAACTGAATATTGCAAAGGTGTAGGGGAGGGGGAATATCAAAATGCCAATGATGACCCACAGTAAGATAACATTTTATGTATTATATATTACAGCGTGGTAACGGAAGTAGAGTGTGTGTACCTACCCACACGGTGGTATAACACATGTTACTTCATGTGAATCAGCCGGAACAAATCCCCGAAACATTATGCACGTACCTACCATACATGGCGGCAAACCACATGTTATAACAAATGGAACAACACATGTTAGTTATTATTAAACAGCCAGTGCAAATAATAGGGACTCAGTGTGTGCACCTACCATACATGGCGGTGAAGACACACGTTATGGGTGGTGGTAATAGAAAGTCATAGACACAGTCATAAGTATTACAGATTGGCAAGTTGTGCGAAGCTGTTTTCAAACTCATTAAGACCATTCTGCACAGAATCAAAGGGATCGATCCATTTGAGTTCTCTGGTATTAAGGATAGGTACTATATTGCCTCCCCTGGGGCCCAATTTGACGTGTTCTAGTACAACCCACTTGAGATTATCAGGTAGGTGTTGTTCTTTGGTACAATGATCAGCCAATGGAGCACCAGCTACCTTGCACCTAATGCGACTACAGTGTTGCAAGAAACGCACTTTGACGCGCTGTTGAGTTTGGCAAACGTATATTAGATCGCAAGGGCACACTATACAATAAATCACACCCATGGTGTTACAATTAGTGTGTGATTTCAAACTGATGCAGTGATGTTTGAACCTAAATTCCTTCGTCTGAATAGTGGATGGGCAGGCTTTACAATTGCCACATCTGTAATGTCCCACAATAGGTGGCAGATTCCATAGTGAGGTAAGAGTTGGTTCAGTTGGGGTATCCAGGAAAGAACACACTACAAAGTCACGGATGTTTTTAGCCTTTTTGAAGGAATGCAAGGGTGAGGTGTTACTGTCTAAATCCTCAGAAACCATGTCCCAATGCTTATTGACCACTTTTTTAATTGCGTTACTCTTGGTGGAATATGTGGTCACACATATCATACGTCTTTCAGTCTCATTGTTTCTTGTGCTTGGTTGAAGCAGGGATTCCCGTGGGTTGAACCAAGCTCTTTTAACGACACTTTTTTGTTAAGCGTTTAGGATAGCCCCGTTCAATGAGACGTTCCATTAGGTTCTCTGATTGTTCCATATAATCATCCTTCTTGCTGCAGTTGCGGCGTATCCTTAGAAACTGACCGAAGGGCAAGTTGTCCCTAAGGCCTCTAGGGTGATGACTTGAGTATTGCAGTAATGAATTCCGCTCGGCCGGTTTCCTGTAAAGAGTAGTATGTAGGACTTCATCTTCAGCGATGATAGAAAGATAAAGGAAATCTACTGTGTGTTTGTCGAATTTGATGGTAAACTGGATATCCTTTGATTTCATATTGAGCCAGGTGTAGAATTCCATTATTTCGGTTTCAGTGCCATTCCAAACAAAGAGGATATCATCAATATACCTCATCCACAGTTGTATTTGTGATCTGAAAGGGTTAGAGGTGTTAAGAATGAAAGTGTCTTCGAAGGTTGACAAGAAAATAATTGCCAAGTCAGGGGCGTAGGCAGCCCACATCGCTACCCCTTTAGTCTGGAGGTAGAAACAGTTTTTGAATACAAAAAAGTTTCTCATCATTGCGATTTTAAGTAACAAGATGATGAATGAAGTGGGCACAGGTACCGGTGCTTCACGTCTATTGAAGGCCATGGCGGCCACAACCAAGGCTTCTTCCTGGGGGATACTCGTGTACAGAGACACGATATCACAAGTGGCCAGAAGTTCTTCTTTGGGGTTGAACTGACGTCCATCCACTATATTAATGGTATGTGTTGTATCCCGTAGGTATGTCTCAGTACATTCTGCAAGTGGTTTCAAGAAGAAATCGATATATCGACACAGAGGCTCAAGTATCGAGCCGCACCCAGAAACAATTGTTCGGCCTGGAGGGTTCAACATATCCTTATGCACTTTTGGAAGTGTGTATATAGTAGGCAGACAAGGTTTTTTTTGATTAAGGTACTGGAATTCCTGTTCGGAAACGAAACCTTGGTTCAAGCCATCTTGGGTAACTTTGAGGATTTCCACTGCAAGATCTTTTGATGGATCCCCTGCAAGTACTTTGCAGCTGATCCCATCTCCAAGCTGTCTCATAATCTCATCTGTGTATTTAACCACATCCTGCACAATAATTGCACCGCCCTTATCTGCCGGTTTAACGATGACATCCTTGTTGTTCTTCAGAGAGGACAATGCCAATTTCTCTGCCTTAGTGATGTTATATTTAGTATATTTGTTCTCATTGAGAATCTTTTTGACGTCCCGTAGGACAATGCTTTCATACGCCAATATCCTTGGGGTCATGGCATAAGTGGGGGGGACAAAAGTAGATGGTATTCGAAGGCCAGTGGCTGATGAATTCATCTGTAGCGGTTTATTCTTAAAAAAGTACTGGAGTCTGATTTCCCTGAAGAAGCTATGTAGCTCAGCTATCGTAGTAAACATGTTGGGTAGGGCAGTTGGTACATAAGATAGACCTCGGCTCAGCACTTTGACTTCATCATTATTCAGGGCATAGGATGAAATGTTAATCACTGGTGAATTAGAGGGTTTCACCACCTGTAGTTCTTCCGGCGGGTCGACCTCTCCCCGTGTTCCTCTTGGGGGAAACGGACCTGCTTCTTTCCTCTCCCTCTCCCGGTGTCCCATTCTGCTCCCGGGTTCTGTTGGCCCCCTCCAGTGCCTCTGTTCCAATTGTTGCCACGGCCGCGGGGGGGTCTCCATCCTCACTGTCCTAAAAAAGGATTCGGTGGCTAAGATGGATCAAATGAATCTGGATATACAAAGGGTCTGCTTGGGCCGGCCTTTTCAGAATCTTCGCCGGAGCTATACGATGAATCAGAAAAGGTTGTAAAATTCCGTCTACCCTTGTAACCTCCATGTCCCCGGTTGATGAAACGCCCTTGCGGGTCTTGCCGATAGTAGTCTTCTTGTAGGTACGGGTAGGTCTTTTTTTTGTCGTAGAAGCGCAGGTCACGGCGAGCTTCTCTAGTTTCTTCTTGATAGTAGCTGTTTCAAAATCTTGCAGTGTAGCCACCAACTTAGTCAGAGCTTCTTTGGAGTTGGTCAGTGTGGAGTGCCCAGCAATCTCTGCTTTACGTTCAGCTATCTGTTTTGTCAGGACTTGGACCTGCTCCGCCGCCGTCTCGATTCCCAACACCATCCAGTGTCGGGAACAGTTGTTAGGTACGAAGCTAAATCCTTCCCTGAATTTGGGTATACCTACAAAAATTGCCGGTTCAATCTTTACTTGTAACCCAACAGGTATGATGTTGGATTGTAAGCACTGAGCAAGAAAATGGCCATGTAATTTAGAGGTCGACCCGCCGGAAGAACTACAGGTGGTGAAACCCTCTAATTCACCAGTGATTAACATTTCATCCTATGCCCTGAATAATGATGTCAAAGTCAAAGTGCTGAGCAGAGGTCTATCTTTTGTACCAACTGCCCTACCCAACATGTTTACTACGATAGCTGAGCTACATAGCTTCTTCAGGAAAATCAGACTCCAGTACTTTTTTAAGAATAAACCGCTACAGATGAATTCATCAGCCACTGGCCTTCGAATACCATCTACTTTTGTCCCCCCCACTTATGCCATGACCCAAAGGATATTGGCGTATGAAAGCATTGTCCTACGGGACATCAAAAAGATTCTCAATGAGAACAAATATACTAAATATAACATCACTAAGGCAGAGAAATTGGCATTGTCCTCTCTGAAGAACAACAAGGATGTCATCGTTAAACCGGCAGATAAGGGCGGTGCAATTATTGTGCAGGATGTGGTTAAATACACAGATGAGATTATGAGACAGCTTGGAGATGGGATCTGCTACAAAGTACTTGCAGGGGATCCATCAAAAGATCTTGCAATGGAAATCCTCAAAGTTACCCAAGATGGCTTGAACCAAGGTTTCATTTCCGAACAGGAATTCCAGTACCTTAATAAAAAAAAACCTTGTCTGCCTACTATATACACACTTCCGAAAGTGCATAAGGATATGTTGAACCCTCCAGGCCGACCAATTGTTTCTGGGTGCGGCTCGATACTTGAGCCTCTGTGTCGATATATCGATTTCTTCTTGAAACCACTTGCAGAATGTACTGAGACATACCTACGGGATACAACACATACCATTAATATAGTGGATGGACGTCAGTTCAACCCCAATGAAGAACTTCTGGCCACTTGTGATATTGTGTCTCTGTACACGAGTATCCCCCAGGAAGAAGCCTTGGTTGTGGCCGCCATGGCTTTGGATAGACGTGAAGCACCGGTACCTGTACCCACTTCATTCATCATCTTGTTACTTAAAATCTCAATGATGAGAAACTTTTTTGTATTCAAAAACTGTTTCTACCTCCAGACTAAAGGGGTAGCGATGGGGGCTGCCTAAGCCCCTGACTTGGCAATTATTTTCATGTCAACCTTCGAAGACACTTTCATTCTTAACACCTCTAACCCTTTTAGATCACAAATACAACTGTGGATGAGGTATATTGATGATATCCTCTTTGTTTGGAAGGGCACTGAAACCGAAATAATGGAATTCTACACCTGGCTCAATATGAAATCAAAGGATATCCAGTTTACCATCAAATTCGACAAACACACAGTAGATTTCCTTGATCTTTCTATCATCGCTGAAGATGAAGTCCTACATACTACTCTTTACAGGAAACCGGCCGAGCGGAATTCATTACTGCAATACTCAAGTTATCACCCTAGAGGCCTTAGGGACAACTTGCCCTTCGGTCAGTTTCTAAGGATACGCCGCAACTGCAGCAAGAAGGATGATTATATGGAACAATCAGAGAACCTAATGGAACGTCTCATTGAACGGGGCTATCCTAAACGCTTAACAAAAAAGTGTCGTAAAAGAGCTTTGTTCAACCCACGGGAATCCTTGCTTCAACCAAGCACAAGAAACAATGAGACTGAAAGACGTATGATATGTGTGACCACATATTCCACCAAGAGTAACGCAATTAAAAAAGTGGTCAATAAGCATTGGGACATGATTTCTGAGGATTTAGACAGTAACACCTTACCCTTGCATTCCTTCAAAAAGGCTAAAAACATCCGTGACTTTGTGGTGTGTTCTTTCCTGGATACCCCAACTGAACCAACTCTTACCTCACTATGGAATCTGCCACCTATTGTGGGACATTACAGATGTGGCAATTGTAAAGCCTGCCCATCCACTATTCAGACAAAGGAATTTAGGTTCAAACATCACTGCATCAGTTTGAAATCACAAACTAATTGTAACACCATGGGTGTGATTTATTGTATAGTGTGCCCTTGCGATCTAATATACGTTGGCCAAACTCAACAGCGCGTCAAAGTGCGTTTCTTGCAACACTGTAGCCGCATTAGGTGCAAGGTAGCTGGTGCTCCATTGGTTGATCATTGTACCAAAGAACAACACCTACCTGATAATCTCAAGTGGGTTGTACTAGAACACGTCAAATTGGGCCCCAGGGGAGGCAATATAGTACATATCCTTAATACCAGAGAACTCAAATGGATTGATCACTTTGATTCTGTGCAGAATGGTCTTAAAGAGTTTGAAAACAGCTTCGCACAACTAGCCAATCTGTAATACTTATGACTGTGTCTATGACTTTCTATTACCACCAGCCATAACGTGTGTCTTCACCGCCATGTATGGTAGGTGCACACACTGAGTCCCTATGATTTGCACTGGCTGTTTAATAATAACTAACATGTGTTGTTCCATTTGTTATAACATGTGGTTTGCCGCCATGTATGGTAGGTACGTGCATAATTTTTCGGGGATTTGTTCCGGCTGATTCACATGAAGTAACATGTGTTATACCACCGTGTGGGTAGGTACACACACTCTACTTCCGTTACCACGCTGTAATATATAATACATAAAATGTTATCTTACTGTGGGGCATCATTGGCATTTTGATATTCCCCCTCCCCATACACCTTTGCAATATTCAGTTCCTGCCCTCACATGAAGGTTTATGGCGATCTCTTTCGAGCATAGGCAGCAGTAAAATCACATGGGTGCTCGGTGAACCCACATTGTTATTTGGTTACCCGGCAACTGAACTCAAAGACGGCGGTAAAATCTTTTTTCAATGTCTATACGAGGCATCTAGTGTTTGACCATGCCCCCTCTCACTTCCTGGTTACGGCTGCAGAGCAGTGCTTGCCTTCACGGTTAGCGGCGTGATTTTTTCCGTCCTGCGATACCCATTTAATTGGTGAGTCTTTAACTGGCATTCTGTAACGCTCTTGGACCTATCGGGATTGATGACGAGTGGCTAATTTGTTTTTAACTTTACCCCCCAGGTATTTGTTTTAACGACAAGCCTGGAACGATATCTTTTGGCCCATGGTAGATTGAGGCTATTCTACAAATCCACGCTACAACTCTGTTTAGCAAATTGGATAGGTGAGTCGCTAGTCTTTGCCTCCTCTACTCCCTGTGAAAGTGCTGACCACTATGGCTTGGGTAATAACTCTAGCCCTGCTCCTCTTTCAGATCATGATCTTCTCTACTGAAATAAAAGTGATGTACGATCGATGAGGTAATTATTCGCTCAGCCAAGTGCTGGTGCGAGATGCTCCCCCTTTCCTAAACACTTAATTGTAAATCTCAGTGTCGTTTGTTTCTTTTGGACCCCCAGATTAACACGTGGTCCGACGATTTGGAGCGCGCAGTTCACGACGCGCCCGACACTCTAGCTCCTCAAGGTAATTGAGACAGCCAAGAATTGTTTACTCAGCTGAGTTACCCCAGACCTGGGTCTAGTACCTCCTAGCTCCCTATTGGTGTGATGTAATGCTATGGTCCTAATGTCCTCTGTGTGTGTAGGTTTTACTGACCTGTTCGAGCATGTTCTGCTGCTACGGACTACCATGGATCTTTCATAGACCCTGAATCCTGACTCTGTTCTCCCATTCTCTTTTAACCCTAGGAGGTCCGCCCACTGCCCCCCACTGTCCTGAAGAAGACCCGCGCTGTAAGGGCAAACATCCCTACATATAACTGGGTCGAAACGTAGACTTCCCTCCTCCTCACTCACCAACTCCCAGCGCCTGCAGGATTTGTACAGCTATATGGGTTGTTTGGTTATAAATGTTTTTGTAATGACTTGTGCCTCTTTTCCTGTGGCCCTGATTACAGGGGACCATTTTTATGATTGTATAGAGAAGTAATGACTAATGAGACTTTTCTATTTGATAAATGAGTATTCTGTTACTGTTCACTTCTATCACTGAATTCCCTCACGGCACTCCCCTCCCTCACCTATGCAATATATGTGGGCATAATTAATTTTAAAAAACTGCAATACCTTTGGTGATACATAAACCTATTACAAGGTTGTCTGTGAGTACTCTGTGAATAAACACATGGTACTCTGAATTAATTTCTTTTGACTTTTTGCTTTAATATTCCCTAATGGAGACAATTTGTTCCTTTTAGTCCGGGACCCCCTGTCCATAACACTAACTACCCAGGTCCCTGTGACTTTCTTTGGGTCAACCCTGTTTACTGTAACATCCGATAGGAGAGGGCATCGATCTTGGAGCCTAGTGATGTTATGCTTTCCTGGAGGCCTTTTTCCATCGACTCTAGTAGTGCTTTAATGTCAGTGTAGAACGAGCTTTCGGCGCCTCTAGCCGTTGAGGTTGGTTCCATTGCCTGGGTTTCCAGGGTTCTGGTGCGGCGTTGCATGAAAGGAAGCTTGGTTTGGGTCTTGTCACCTTTGCCCATACTGGTCCCACGTCTCAGGGCAGCTACTGTCCCGTTATTACTCTGCGCAACAGCTATATGGCGCCGTCCGTGCAGGCTGTTCGTCCGCCACTCAGCGAGCCACCGTTGTATGTATTTGCCTGCTGGGGTCAGGACAGGGGACGAGAGTCAATAATACCCCATGAGTTGTTATCACTCCCGACTCTATGCGGGGTATCCCCCTCCGGCTCCGCGTCACTAGGCCACGGCCAGGGCACCCCTCAGTCCAATCGTCGTCATCAGCCGCACTGGCCGTACGCAGCCGTTCACCCCCGCGTGTGGGTCCCTCCGAGCAGCCTAAGTGTCCGGTGTGCAGGGCCCCTCCGAGGTACTCTCAGTCCCTTTGTTGCCGGGGGGGTTGTCCCCCGTCTCACCACTTCCCACCACGCGGGCTGCTGGCTCGAAGATATGTGCTTCTGAGTCAGCGTTGTTTCTAGCTGCCCTCCCAGGACTCCAAATGTCTCACTGCGCGGCGAGAGGAGCGCAGGGGCCCCAGACATCAGGCACCCAGGGGCCCGGGGGGAAGGGTCTCGGGTGGGCTCTCTCACCGTCGTGTGAGCACCTCCACCGTCAGCCGTGGGGCTGCTCCAGGTTCCGGGTCACAGCGCTTCTCACCTCAGGGCAGCCTCGGCTTTCTGTAACGTATCGCGGCTCATCACTCCCCCACCGGGGCGGCTCCGCCCAGCCTCGCCGCACGTCGCTGCACGCACCTCGGGCGCCGCACAGAATTTAGTCCGGGGATGCGCGGCCTAAGTCCCCCGCACTCAGCCACCCGCCGCTTGTGTCTCTGCGGCTTCGGAAGTCCCCGTTTCACTCGTGCTCGGTAGCGGAGGTCCCCAGACGTGTTCTCACTCTACCGTGACCCTTCAGGCGTCGTGTAGGCAGGATAAAATACGGATATTATTGGCGTCAGCGCGGAGCTCCGCAATCAAGCGTCCGCCATCGGCTTAGGCAAGCTCCGCCCCCGAATATTGAAAATATTAATAGTGCTCATCCTAACCCGAGTGCCATTAATTAATACATTGCAAAAAGGAAATTTCTGCAGGTTGACGATGACTGATATAAATATACTTGAAACTGAGATCATACTGCAAGAAGTTATAGTTGCAGTACAGAACCTAACTGGTGGCAAAGTCACTAGGGACAACACTATTCCACCTAAGTTTTATAAAACCTTTTGTCAGCTGCTATCCCCTGTGAAGACACTTGAAGATGGAGAGATGATCCAAGACTCCATCTTGATGGAATTCAGCTCACATCGACCCATTTCGCTCATTAAAACAAATGCTAAAATCTGTGTTAAAGAACACATCAATTTTATAACTGGATGGGATACAACAATGCAGATTAACTATGCCATCGCAATGTTTGGCACTGCACAGTCTCCTAGCGATACAAAAGGGGATGATGAATGGAGCGTTTGAGCAAATCAAACACTCACCCCCAGTCAACTGATCTGGGTTTAATCCATCACCATTCTTTAGCCCACTCAGTCACCCCAGTTCAGACATGGCTATATGCAAATCAGTCTGACCCTGTGCCTCATGGGAACAGTCCAGCCCGAAATGCCAAGCCATGTCTTCCCTGGACCGGAAACAAGCATCCTGGGACTGGTTTCAGTCTCCTATCATGTCAGGTCGGTATGATCCTGCAGGACACAGAAAAAAGGCCTTTTGACATGTTCACTGGCAGTTTTTGTGAGGTGTTCTATATAAAATAGGGTTGGATGAAAATATATACAGTGGGGTTTGATACCATACCAGTCTCCCATTGTTTATTGAAACAGTATCAGATAAGAGTTGAATCTCTTGAGGCACACATCAAGGCTGCCCGATATTACCCATTTTATTTACTTTATATTTCGAACCATACCTTCCCATCTTGGTCATTAATCTTAACATCTTACTAGTCAGGATACACAGTGTATGTAAGAAGATCTCCACGTATGCAGAAGACATGTCAGTTTATTCTTCCAATATAGCACAGGCTTTGTTAGAGGTTGAGAAAGAAGCAGGTCTATTCGGGGCAGTTTCGGTCTATAAATTAAATCTAAACAAAACACAAGTTTTGATGAATAATAGGCAACAGAACACAGAATCAAGTGTCTGAGAACAGGGTATTAAGCTAAGCAGTGATGTTGCTAAAAATTTCAGATGAAGCACGAGGATTTATTAAAGAAGTGCATCGCGCAGCTTCATAATGGCAAAATACCTGAATTTACTATGTTTGGTTGATGCAACATTATCAAAATTGATATTCTCTCCAAATTGGTATATCGATTTCGACCTACTTCATTGGCTATGCCTAATGCTTTCTTTCAGAGACTGGACTCCATAATTTGAAGTTTTGTTAGGGCATACAAAAAGCTATTGTATTATCGTGTTGCGGTAGTGGCGGATGCGGATGCCCTATATGTATCGGAGATTTGAATATCCCGATATCGTTGCTTAAGGTACAAAAAGGAGAGACACATTGGTCGCTTGTGGACAACAGAATCATTTGTCTGCTCCATTTAAAGCAAAATAAAGAGTACATTCAGGGCAGCATTCTGTCACCTATGAAACAAACAAAAAATGTGAACACTGACTTTTAAAGAGCACCTTACCAGGATCCTGATGTGACCATCGTTTACTTTTAAGTTGAAATTTCATATGTGTGAGGTATTTAGTACGAACTTTTAAGCTGTGACCCAACGAACAGGTGAATTTAGGAGGAGATAGTGATTGAAGTCCCTCTGTCACCAAATCCATTGTTTGGATATTTCTGATGTTAGGCTTTCCGGACACGTCTTTTATGAAAGTCTGAAGAAGGTGGCTTGGACCAATCATTGCCACCGAAACGCGTTGCCTTTGGTCATTTTTATCTATTCGTTATATTGTTTTGGTATGTTATTTTATATGTTAGTATGCATATAATATGCTTTTTAACTGTGATTTGGAAATCAATGCCGATTAAATTTTAAACCTGTGAGAAACTGATTTGTTCAATGTGCTTCACAGCAAGGAGAACATTTTTTTAAATATATGAGATTGTATTTACTATGTGAATGTGGATTTGTAACTCAATGCTTTGCACTGACATTTTTAATATACACAAAATACTGTTTTACATTGGGCAGCTATCTAGCAAATAAAGCCTTTTTATACTGTCCCTTGGCAATTGCTATGATTTCTACATGAGATGGGTGTGAGAGAAAACGTGAGTATTCTGGTATGCTATTGAGGAGTCCCAAAGGGAATTTTCTTTGACTTGGTGTCATTGTGTCCTGTCCCTTTGGTGAGGAGGACCACTTTCCATTTTTTTGGTACATACAAAAAGCTAAACATGCTCTTTGTTTTTTTGTAAACTACCTTAAAAACAAGCATTTGCAATGCAATAGGTCTTGCACTTACGCGAGTTTGAGCTATTGACATTGCAAATGACAATGCCTTTTATCTTTGTTTTCGTTTTTAAAACATAAATAAAAGGCATTGTCATTTACAATGCCAATAGCTTAAACTCGTGTGAATGCGAGACCTATTGCATTGCAAATGCTTGTTTTCCTTTTCATCGCATTGTGGAACTCGAAGTAATGTTGATCCTACTTTACAATGAGCAGTATAAGTCCTAGAATAAAAAGGGAAAACCTGGACTGGATGAGCCGCTTACAAAGGGACCTTGAAAACGCGAGTGTTCCCGTCTGAAGGAGCCTTCGCTGGAACGTGTTCTGTGGCCTCCAGCAGAATTCTCACATTTCCTAGGTCCAAGCTTGTGTATTTCATCCCCTCCGGCTTTTGGCTTTCCTTTTTGGAATCTATATTGGTATAAATGGGACTACGAATGCCATAATACACAGCTAAAGCTCAACTCGGATGAGCTCCTTGACAGCGTGCGAGCTCTTCAGTGTTTGCAGCACATGCACCGTCACGGATAGGAAACAATGGCTGCCTCTCACAGTCACTCTCGTCAACCGAAACCTCACCTCCTCTCTCCTCGTGCTCTTTATATAACCTGACCTGAAACATCTGTTTTCTTTGTACTCATGTGTTTCTAGTATTGACACCAAGGTGGTTTCCAACAAAGGGTGGGTTCCCATGAACTCTCGGCTTTTATTAGCAGCTGGTTCCTATTAGGGCTGAACCAATAAAAGGCGAGTGATAGAACCGGCGGTGTGTTCCTACACGCCGCGTTTCTCATTCAGCCACCCATATGTTTCAATTTACTAATCAACCCGTAGCTCCCCGCCCGCCAATAAATTGCATTCCATAACTCGCATAGTTCTGATTATTTAGATAAATGTAGCGTTTCATAGATAAAAAGGGCAGGGTCCTGGCTCACGTTACCTGCTGCTCCCTGGAACTCACTCCCAGGTTTCCATAGCTCTGCTCCTTCGGCGCACTCGCCCCTGGCTGGTGGCATTTTACAGTGTCCAGCAACGAGTGATTGTGAAGCAAAATTTCTGCTATTTACATTTTTTATTTTTAAATAATAAATGAGCACACGCTTCCAAGAAAGAGAGTAGGTTTCGGAGACAGCCAATCCTGTTAGTTTTTTCAATCGGCTTAATACATTTAAGAACAAGCGCAGTTCCAAAAGCGAAAGTGGATCGCGCCGGAGCTTGTCTTCATGGGGCCATGTGTATAAACACATGGCTCCATAAAGATAAGAAATCCCTTACGACAGAAGGAAAGCAGGCGAGCCAGTCCAAGTGGGCTGGCACAAAAAGCCATAGGGAGGCAACATAGATAGCCCATTTCCAGTGGCTGGCCACCGTTTAGCATGAACGGTGACGCCAGCTAATGGAAATGAGGGGCTGGGCTTAAAGCCCTCTTCTGAAAATCGTCTCCTTTAAAATCTCTTGCGGAGGAGGAGCAGGGCTCTGTCCTGCAACGCACGCGAGACCTATAAAGGGACAACTAGGCCTCCATAATTTTACATTTTATTATAGGGTTACAATGTTACAGAGAACAGGCAGCTTATCATGACCTCAGTTCTATAGAGATGCAATGTTGCTTTGGCACAAGTTGCAAGATTACTGTAGAAATATTTTGACCCAAGGTATTGAAGCTTCAATTTCAAGTCATAAAAGCAATCCACCATGTGTGACAGAAATGCAGCAAATTGTTTAATATCACAATGAGAAATACTTGCAAACTTGTGGGGGGCATTGAAGGGGTCCTCTTCCCTTGGTATTTTTCAGGGTGTTATTGTAAAAAGAATGGGCACAAAAAGGACTGATAACTGTTGGACAAGTATATACTGATGGTGTATTTGGTTCTATTTTAGAATTATAGTGACAGAATAATACCGCTATAAATATTAGCAAATCAGAGACTTCTTCTTTAAACATAATGTTAACTTTACTGTTTGATAAAACTGAAATGATAGAGTTATTTGGTTAGCCCCCCCAAAGAAGTACACTTATGTGAATTTTATAGCATTTTTATCAACTTTGTAGATGACGGGTTGCAAATGCTGTACACCAAATGGTCCACAAAAACGTTGCATTAGTATAAATAACAAATGTACATTGGTGGCAATTGATGTAGGTAACAGAACATGCAGAGTTCCTATTTTCGACCACAACAGTGTAAGGCAATAACTAGGTTATATTATACACCAAGTAAACTACATATGTGGAGGTGTCAGGCAGATTCTGAATGCCCATGCTGTGATCAATTGGAAACTGACGACTTATACATTTGATGAATGTAGCCGCCTAAGGGAGTTATGGACTGGGGCTACAGAGACTATTTCTGGATTGGTATAGCCTAACCTCATGTTGGCTTCTCAGAGTATTGTGTTTGGTATTGATCTAACATTTTCATGTAAATATGTCAAATATGTATATGTTACTATAGTCACAGAAAAGTATCTATCGCTCAAGATTGGATTAATTCTAATGCACCTAGCATTGATAAATGGTGGAAAGAGTTGTACAGAGTATATGGAATTGAGGCAGCTGCTCAACATGCATAAGGTATAGAAGGCAAGAATCGAATTCAGTGAAATTGGGAGTCTTTAATTCAAATGAAAGATGTGTATTCATAATTTCGATTTTCAATCTCTGTGCATTTATGTCTGATGGTAGGTAGCATAATATGCCGAAATATTATAACATATTGCTTGTCTTTGCAGTATCTCCTTATTACTATTAAGAATTACTTGTATATGAAGCAACTGATTTGTGTATTTTTATTCCATACTATTCTCTACTCCAAACAAAAAAGGAGAGGTTGGAGGGATCATAGCTCAGCTGGGAATACTGCAGGAATGTCTGAGCTTCATTTAGAGATAAACTCATGTTGATCCCATTACTCTTCAATGTAGTCAAAATAGGGAAAAAACAAATCGGAAAATTCTTTTCCAAGGAGGAACTAATGGTAGGTTCTCATCGAGATAAAAACTAAGACATGTTCAATATTTTCATTCTGTCATATTGTACACCAACTACAAAGGATTCTCCTCAAGATGGAGATCTGAAGCACTTTCATGAAGCTGCTGCTTTACTGCTCTAGCCAAAGTGGAACAGAGAATGAAGCAGCATGATGGGGAAGTCAACTTTATTCTGCGTTTTCTGTTGATCCTCATAGGTCATGCAAGAAGAAGAACTATAACTTTGCTGTGTATACGGATACTGTTCTCAAATTATGGATGCACCACACATTCTACCCAGATATATCTAGATTTGATTGAGGATTCTGAAATATTCTGAAACAAAGGGATTTGTATTGAAGCACAGACCAGTCATTTGACCGAAGATGAGGCACATGTTCTTGGCTTATCTGGAGAACCACTATGATAAAAATAAGCTGTATATCTACCCTCAAGGTGCCAGTGGCAAAATACACAGTAACTTAGAATTTCATATCTCATAACGAGACGGACTACTATTGGCTTCTATACGACTAAGAGCTACGTCCATTCAAAAGCTGCCATCTTTATAGCAAAATGGAGACTCACCACTGGTACCCCTTCCCTGCTAAGTCTACAAAAATTATCTACCACAAATTCTCTGGCTTTAGAGGAATAGTGCGGAAGGTTAACTTGGTGTAAGAGTTTGAAGGGAAGAAAAGAGGCTCCCTGGACCCGATCCCTCTTCCCAAATATTCTGCATCATAAATGGAATATTTCCCACTAGAGCATGCTACACTGGGATACAAGGGAAAACTTAAAACTCATTCATGAATGACTGTGGTAATATCTTGATGGAATAACAAAACATTTGTGAAAAAACACCTAGGCTTAAATATGGAAAAAAGTAGGTGATGCAGAAAAGATTAAATTACCTCATGATTTTCTGTTCCTTAATGAAAATGATGCACATTCAACATTGCCTTCAAACTGGAAACACATTTATATTCCTTTCACCTCTTTCGCTGTATTGGTCAAATCCTTCATTTTATATGCATGCCAAAAAACCCATATCCTCCTCCATATTGATGGACTATATGGTTTTAATAGTTAATAATTCTGTGTTTTGTCTTATCATAAAGGACTCCTCAATGCACATTATTAGATTTAAGTTTAATGGCAGCAAATACTTGGAGTTTTCTTGTATTTCACCCTGCTATTTATGGTCCATTTACTTCGAGCCTTGTTATCAGGACCACTCTGCAGACTTGATAGTGAGTATTAAAATCTGGGAGCGAAATTTTATTCCATGCTATAACTGGAACTCCAGATCAAGGCCATCTTCGGGTCTTACTTTTATAAGCTCACAATTCTTTGAGGTCTGCTTAAGTTCTTTTCATTTACCCGCAAGACAATCATGTACAGAGTGTATACTGACACTCCTTTCTGCATTAGATCCTCCTCATATCTCCCCTTTGCTCCCAGAGCCATCTCTCAATCCAAATCAGTCTCCGATCAGACAACACTACTACCCAAACCAACCTCACACACCATCCCCTACCACAGACCACTATGCCCTACTAGATAGATTGGACTCTATTCTCAGAGATTACATTCCTTTCTTCCTCAAATCTTCTCCTGTTCAGGACCATGAAGTTCCTAGAGCACACACTCTGCACCTCTCCTAACCCTCTCTACTCTTATATAAGATCCCAAGATAACTCCTCCTCTCCTCAGCTCCAAACACTGATGCCCTTCCCCCATCACACCGGTTAGGGAATCCGTCCCATTCCCTACCAAGCTTAGGTCCCACTCCTGTAGCCCAGAGGAGCGGACCATTCTTCCCTTGCCTGCACCCTCTTCTGCTTCAGACATCAACCACTACCCCACCTCCCTCAGTATTTTTCAGTACCCGCCTCACACCATTCCTAACAACAATATGAATAGCCTCCAACATACTCGACCTATAAACACTTAAATCAACCCTCTAAATCTCGTACAAGTTCCCATCAGCTTCTCGCCACTAAGTAAGTTCATTCCATACAACTACAAATGCATGCTCCACAACTGCAGATCAGCAACCAACAAATCTCCGACTTGAACGTCTCACATAACCTCAACCTTCGATTCCTCACTGAAACATGGCTATCCGACTCCTCCCAGCACTAACTTGACCTCCGGGTCCCCAAAGGATGTGCAATCATCTGCTAAAACTGAGAAGTGAAACAAGAGTTACCTTATCCGCAGTGCCTCCTTACAAAGGAAAATCTTAAAATTAACCAAAGCACTGAGATACAATAGTCTCTCTGTTGAGATGAAGACAAAACATCACAAACCCACATTCTTTCACATGATATAAACCCTTCCCCACCCACCCCGGGGAACAACTATCTCTTTGTCAAATATCTGATGGAGTTTATTGCAGAAAGACTGATGAACAACTCCTACCACATTCTTCTCAGTGGCTACAACTTACACTGGGAAGACCTTTTCCGATTCAGCAATGTCCAAACTAACTATTTTCCTGAACAATGTTCTCAAACAGTTCTGTCTCTCTCCCACTCTCACAATAGGCTCCATCTTCAACCTCATTGTCACCAATAGTGACCTCATTGATTGACCTTCTATATCTGTGGACTGGTCAGACCACTTTCTTGTAACTTTCTCCTTCCACTGCACTAAAACATCCTCAAGCGGTCAACCAAAAAAAAAAAAACAAGGTGTGGATCAGCAACTTCAATAATGTTGACCATTCTCTTCTAAGCTCCAAAATTATAGTTAAACTCCATCCCTCATAAACGTCCAACAGAACTAGTAGAGAACGTGTTCTCCATTCTGACAGAATACAATGATCTTGTGCCATTAAAGCTCAAAGAACTCCTCAACACCCCTCAAAGCAATGGTTCTCCAAACATCTATTACAGGAATGGAAGACCCTTAGAACCACTGAACGCGAATAGAGGCAACAGCTCTTCAAGAAATCCTTAGAACCCTCTGGCATCAGAGTAAAGAATAGAGACAACATATCTTCGAAGCAAAGGCGGAATTATTTAGAAGGGAAGTAAGGTTAGCAAAAAAACAAAACAAAGAACCTTTTCAACACTGTCAGGGAGTCCCTCAACCCCCTGACTACTTCCCCACCAACAAACACCTGCAAAAACCTCTCAGACGTAAAAAAAATAATTGAGCAATCCATCACAAAACCTAGCCATATTCTCCCTCTAGACACACTACTATGTATATTTTCAGCAGAATTGTCATGTTTTGCACGGATAACCGAATCTACACTAGAAAACACCATCCCAGCACTGAAGCCCTCTTCACACTTTTCAGACCCTATATGAGCCAAAACTTCTAAATCTTCTATTGAGATATATACATATATGTGCATTGGGCTCTGAAGAGGTATTTGGAAGTGGAAGATTGTCATCCTGAAATCCTCAATTAAAGGTTTTAATTCTCCACATGAGTGGCGTCTTCACGCGATCAGAATATGCCCTTGTGCGGTAGCAGCTCGTTCTAGCAATTGTCTCTTACGATCTACCACGAGTGAGGCAACGCCACAACCCCCATATGGCGACGGCGTGCTGACAGTTTCTTGTATTTCCTGCTGGTTATGTTTCTTTGCATTATTCATTTATTGCAGATTTTGCTAATTATGTTAGACCAGTTTGCGGGAGTTGTGGTCCGATGCTTGTTCTTGGTTAGACCTAGTATTATGGGGGGAGGGATGGGTCGCGGTCTACGATGGATTGCTATTCTGATGCTACACAACTGTAGTTGTATGCTGTGCCATTTATGTCTGTTCTATCTATTGTTTACATGCATACACCGGGAAGGTATAAACTCATCACGTGGAACGTAAGGGGGATGGGTACGACTCATAAGAGGCACAGGATTCATGCACAATTACAGCGCCGCAAGGCACATATAGTCTATTTCCAGGAATCACATTTGTTAGAATGCGAGGTTGCAAAGCTTAAAAAGAAATGGAGGGGTCAAGTGTTTTCCACTGGGTATTCCAACTATGCTCGGTGTGTCACGATTTGGATCAGACACGGTGTACCCTTTATCGCACAAGATCAACGAATCGATAAACACGGCAGATATGCGCTTGTAAAGGGGGTTCTGGATGGCCACTTGGTAGTGCTAGGCACTTTTTATGCCCCCCAACTACGACCAGGACCAATTCTGGCCCACACTGAGCGGGGCCCTTGCTGATTGGGAAGAATACCCCTGGCTCCTGGGCATGCAATGTAGTCTTGGACGTGGTACTGGATAGATCACACCCCCCACTGCAGGGCACCACGGTTCTGAAACAGGCTGATGCTTTTTCCAACTGGTTGCTGGGATGGGACCTCAGAGATGTGTGGCAAATGGGACACCCCCTTGATAGGGAATACTCATACTATTCGAGGGTGCACGATCTCCATACGAGAATAGACAGATGCCTCCACACAGGTAGGGTAGCCATGCAGGTACTAGACTCCACTTTTCTGCCAAAGACGCTCTCTGACCACAACTCCCTGGAAACCACTATCACATGGGGCAGGGTCCCTACACCAGTCCCTACCTGGCGGCTCTGGCCGCAACTGCTGGAAGACCAGGTTTTCAGTCGTACCCTCTCCGATACTGTAGTCCATTACTTTGCGGAAAACAGCCATAATGATTCTAATGCACTAATAGAATGGGACGCGTTCAAGGTGGTGGTGAGGGGCAGGGCCATAGGTACAACAGTAGGGGCGCGTTATGAGTTTCATAAGTCGCTTGGTGAGGTGGAAGATCGTATGGGCACTCTGGAAAGGGCCGTACTATCAGACGAGGGACAAAAGGAGACACTGCAGGAGGCACGCAGGCGGCACGCGGAACTACTGGAGTCACTGAGAGTAATAGATCATACTGCGTTTACACAGCGTATACATAGCGAGTCGGACAGAGCAGGAGCCTTGCTGGCCCGAATATTGCGCGACGCTCCCCCTGCTGTGGTAATTCCCCGTATTGTGACAGCTTCGGGAAATTAGCTCACTTCGCAAGGAGACATAAACACAGCGTTCCGGGATTATTACGCCACCTTGTATGGCCCTCCGGCTGACCAGGTAGCCATGCACATAGAAGACTTTCTGTCGGGGTAACATACCCGACGATTCCGGAACCGACCCGTAAGAGTCTGACGGGTCATATTGCCGCACACGAGATCAAACAAGCTATGAAGGACCTGCCTTGCAACAAAACGTCTGGTGTTGACGGTCTACCAATAGAGTTCTATGATGCATATGCGGAGACACTGGTGCCGCAGCTGGTGACTCTCTACAGGGAAATATGGGAAAGGGGCTCGCTACCTCTCACGTCGGCGCAAGCCCTGGTTATCGCGCTTCCAAAACCGGGTCGGGATCACACCGATATGGCAAATTATCGCCCGCTGTCGTTATTAACCACGGAATATAACATTATGAGTAAGGTACTTGCGAACAGACTAGTCCCCCACTTATCAAAATTGATACACAGCGACCAGACAGTTTTTTTACCTGCCCGGAGTACATCTCTCAACATCAAAAAGCTGCATTATTTATTGACTGAAGCCCCACGGACCTGCCCAGATGCAGGCTGTATTTCCCTGGATTTACGTCAAGCGTTTGATTCCATACAGTGGGAGTACATGTTTTGGGCGCTGGGGAAATTCGGGATTCCGGAGGATTACATTAAATGGGTGCGTATACTATATGATGCCCCTACGGCACGCACCAGAACAGGAGGTCATATCTCGGCGGCCTATACTATTCATAAGGGCACACGCCAAGGGTGCCCGTTGTCCCCCCCTCCTCTTTATCTTAGCACTCGAACCCCTGGCCATACAGCTGCGCCGCGATTTTGCAGAGCAGGGAATCCGATTGAGTAACACTACACACTTATTCTCGGCGTACGCGGATGACATTTTGTTATATCTGTCTGACCTCCGTTCGCCGTTAGCTCCGATATTTGCAAAGTTCTGCAGATTTGAACGCGTATCAGGGTTGGCTTTAAACATCTCTAAATCGCATGCCTTTTTTCTTTACGGACAGGGACAACATTGAAGACCTGGACATTGGGGACTCTATGATTCAGGTCACTCCCACGACCTTCCGCTAACTGGGCGTTCAAATATACCAGACGCCTGCGGATATGCTGGATGGTAACCTGCATAAGGCAATTAGGGCGTTTAAAGCAAATATTGCATTCTGGACAGCATTACCATTATCTGTCCCGAACAGGGCTGCTATAGCGAAAATGGCTGTCTTGCCCCGTTTGATTTACTATTTTACGAACCTACCTATATTGGTTCCACAGCGCACTTTTGCATTACTGAACATGCTATTAACCGACCTCATCTGGGGTACGGGCAGGAAACGCAATAGCCTTAAAAAACTTCAGGTTGGCACTACGGCGGGCGGTTTGGGAGTGTCGGACTTTCGTGCCTATTACTAATTACTATGCGTGTCAACTGCAGTGGTTGTCCTACTGGACGGCTGGACGTAACCTACAAGAAATTGACTTCACTCCAGCTGATGTTGATAATGGTAGGTTGCACGTCCTTTTATTGCCGGGAGCTAGGACTCCTGAGATCCTCCCCCTCTTATTGCAGACAGCCTTACGTTGCTGGAAGGCGGCGCTCAGGTATACGCACTTGGGTGGCAACTACTCTGGGAACACCCCATTGCTGGGGATTCCCCCGGCCAGAGGCAGACTGACGAAGCGCACTTTTTCCCCCTGGTTAGAGGTGGGTGTGAGTAAAGTGGCTGACCTGTTCGGTGACGAAACGCTAATGGATCATAACACATTTGTACAGTGCACCGGTGCTCCGGCTTCCCTGTTCCTTACACATACAGCATTGATCGGATTTGTTAGGAAATATTAGGCCCCTCAGAGAGCACCTCGCCCTGACAATGAACTGATCAAGATGGTGTATTATATGGGAGGTGGGAGACACTTGGTGAAGTGGTTATACACTGGCATTAGCACACATACGAGAGTCCCCCTACATGCACTGAAGGCTCAATGGGAGGTGGAATTGGGAAGAGAACTCTCGGACAGGGACTGGGCGATAATGCTAGAACACTCCAGAAAAATCCCTAGGAATGCTCGATTTAAGTTTATTCAGACGATGATTTTGCACCGAGCATATCTCACTCCAAATAGGCTGGATAGGATGTTTCCCCAGACTCAACACCACTGCCCGCGCCGCCTGCTGGGGGGGGGAGGGGGAGCAGGATTCCAACACATGGTGAGGGACTGCCCTAAACTGAGAACCTACTGGGAATCGGTGAGGCACTTACTGGAATCTTCCACACACATTGCTCTCACTGATACAGCGGCGGAATGCATACTACGGCTTCATGCCCGGATCATCACTAACAAGGTGCAATACCGCTTTATAAATTTGGCGTGTATAATAGCCATTCGAAAAAAGACTAGGAAGTGGAAATCCCGTAGTCCCCCGGAAGTACATACCTGGCAGGGGGAGGTGCTCCATTGGGCCGCAGCAGAGGGCGCAACACTCCGCAGAGAAGTATCCAGGGGACTAAGGAAGACACCGATCTCCCTCGACTGGGAGGTGATGTTGGAAGGTCTGCGAGCGCAAGAAGTGGCATTCTTTTAAGTGGTGTTGCCGCTGCCCTGAAGAGTTCTTACGGCGGCTAAAGGGTATACCGCACATTTACCTTGTGGCGTGCTAGTGCTAGTGAGAGTTCTCCTACTCTGTTCACCTTTATGACAATGCCCACCCTTTAGTAGTTCCGGCAGTATTTCTCTATTAGCAGCATCGACGCGACCTTGGGGTGGGGGGTAGTTGGGGTTTTTGTAGGGGGCTGTTCACCTTTTGTTTTTTCCTCCCTTTTTCTCTTTCTCTTTTCTCCCTTTTCCCCCCCTTTTATGGAACCCTATTTTCCTTCCAATGATGACTCAGTTGTAGGTATGTTTAGTATAACGCTGTCCTGCACGATGCTTTCCCCTGTATTACTCATCACGGCTGACTGTGACAGGATATAGTTTATTGTATTTGTAGGGAAGCCTTGATCCTCGACTCATGAAACCTGTTATCACTATTGTACTACAAATGGGTGTATTATGTCATCAGCAATTTTTGTAATGCATGGACTCTTTACGATGTGAAAACCAATAAAAAATGTTTTAAATTTTTTTTTGAAAAAATGAGTGGCGTCTTCACTTGAGGGCAACCTTCTGTTTTGGATATTCAGCGGCTTGCTCAGCCGCGGAGACGCCCTGCTGTTGCCTGTACAGATCCTCCGTTTGGAAATGCCAAGCACTGATGAAATGTGGAGTCCGTGTTGACGGAAATAAAATGAACAGCGTGGCGGTCTTTCTACGCTCCTGTCTATCCACTGAGGATTTTATTGGAATTATTCTGAGGCGGGAAGTCGGCACCCACTGGGGGAAGAATTGTGCAGAACTACAACTCTCAGCATGCTGGTTCAGGATACACCCAATGGGCGGGACTTTGTGTTATTATCAGGTGCCCTGCATGATACCCGCCGCTGCTCCTTTCCTTTAGCCCATGATCAAGGACTCACAATGTTTGAAATGCATTGGGTTCTGAAGAGTGATTTGGAAGTGGAAGATTGCCATCCTGAAATCCTCCATTAAAGGTTTTTCATCTTTACATGAGTGGCGTCTTCACTTGAGGGCAACCTTCTGTTTTGGACACAGACACACACACACACACAGACACACCTCAGCCATAAACCAAGGCATAGTTCCAGATTGCCTAAAAGCAGACCAGGTTACTGCCCTGCTAATGAAAACTGATGTGGATCCCTCCAAGCATAACAACTGCCCTATCTGAACCTTGCTATAATGGCCAAACTCATGGAAAGCTGTGCAGCGCAACAGTTCACCACCTACAAAAAGAAAAACAACCTCTTTGATGACCACTAATCTGGCTTTAGACCCAGCAGCTACACCAAAACCCCAATGCTGAAAATCAATGACACCCTCCGCATAATGGAAAGTGGTACTTCTGTCTCCTCATTCTCTAAGACCTATCAGTGTTCAATACCGTCAGAGACTCATCTCTCTTAACAATTCTAGAAGATAGCTTGGACCTCAAAGGCACTGAAATGAACTTGTTCAAATCCTCTTTTTTCAACTGCTCTTAACAGGTCAAGCTCTCCAACTCTTATTTTAACTCCAGGCCTTTACGCCAAGGAGTACCCCACAGCTCAATCCTCCCACACTATTCAATCTCTACGCTGAGCGCCCTCCTTGAAAACTCAAGATTTCTTTTCATCGCTATGCCGACAACACTCAGCTATACCAAAATGTCTTCTCTCCAGAAAACGTAACTAACCGTTCTATAAGAGTCTTGGATCTCTTATCGTGGATGTGTCTACACCACCTCAAACTCAACTCCCTCAACATTCTCTCCCCATCACACCAGCAAAGGCCCTGCTATCCACCTCAAAGTTACTTGGCTCTAACCTGCGGCTTGTGGACAAATCAAAATCCCTGGACCGCACTCTTAACAGCACCCTCAATCTAAATGTCCACATCATCACTACTGCAAAGGGAGCACAGTTCCGAATCAAGCTTTTTCAGAGTCATCAAACTACTAATTCCAGCTGATGACTTCAAAACAGTAGTCCAATCATTGATCCTCTCGAAACCAGACTATGGCAACTCACTTCTTAAAAGCATTTCAAAGATCCAGTTTGCCCTGATGACAGCAGCCCTCAACTCCACTGGAAACCTGGCCTTAGGTACAAAATGAAATGACCACATCAACCCGCTCCTCTCTCAGCTGACTTCCAACTGAAGCAAGCTGCACTTTCAAACTGGTCTGCATCATCCACAAATCTTTCCACGTTGGCGCACCAAACTACCTCACTAGTAAAGAAGTTATAACTGCCCACAGCTTAAAACCTTCAAAAAGTCTGGAACCCTGAAACAAGCTTTCTCAGGTGTGGCCCCCAAAATTTGGAATGCCATCCCACCTTCCAGCAGGACCAACCCCTCACCGCTCTCCTTTAAAAGAAAAAGTATATTTCATCTCATGCAGCAACACTTCCTTCGAAAATCATGGTTTTGGTAGACTAATCATGGACTTATGCTAACTCCCCTCCACCTAGAAGTATAGTCTTTCCCCCTCTATGTCACATCCTGATTGGATAACTACATATGAACGTATATGTTCTATAGGCAGTGTTCCCTGTAAAAAACAGGATTATGCATGTTTCTATTGACGATGATCTATGTAAAGCACTCCGGTTACCACACGGGATTGCTTGAGCATGTTTATGTCTATTTGTAATGTTACAGAACTTTTCATTTCTCACGACGTTGCCCTATGAAATGTACTAAGATATCCCTTGGGGTGTGGTTCACACAACACAAGGCCACAAATAAATAGATATACTTATGCTGGATTACTGCACCAGCTCCTCCCTACAATATTTAGGCCCCTATTATAAACGGGGCAGAGCAGAACTTCGGGTGAGAAACCACTCCACCCAATCAAAACCACCCTGATGTTCCTGCATCTGGATTTTCCAGGGATGGGAACACCAAAAACAATATTACTGACCACAAAATCTAGGCTCTAAGATCACAAGGCTGGGATTGCCAGTGCAGCTTGGATTGAGCCCCCTTCAAAAGCATGAGGGGTGTATGGAACACTCCACATGCCGGCCCACAGCCTCTGCCCTTGTCCAACACCCTCCTAACTACCCTACCCTGCACCCACCTGCTTGCTTCCATTTATCACCAGCTTACAGCAGTATTTACCTCTGGAATGCAGATACCACTTTTGGATCTGGAGCCACATGTTCCCCATTCCAGAGACAAATACTTGTCATAGCTGAATTTTTGTGAGAGATACCAGCAAGAAACTTCTTTTGCAGGGCTATTGTGTGGCCTGAAATACATTTGGACGCCTTGTAATTGAAGCATTATAGGCTGTCTTAAGCGAATGTAGCATGAGGTAAGGAACCTGCTAAACAATGGCTGCTAACATCATGCAAGACCCTCGTGGCATTTCTGCACTGGTTTCATATTCAGGAAAGAATAAGGGTTAAGAGTTTGCGTCTAGTACAAAAATAAATGTATTAGATTCACCCAAAAAGTATGTGCCACAGACTACAATACCCAGCAAACGACTCAGAACATCTGAGACTAGAAGGCTGCTAATTCCTGACAGCAAGAGATCTGTGAGGTAGCACATTCTTGGTTCTGGCATGAATAGCAAGAATGCACTGCCTGCTGCTATTCGTCTGGAGTTGTGTGTTTGAATTAGATCATCTAAGTCTCAGAATGCCCCATACTTTACTCTTCAAATCCAACTCTACGATCCAAGATCCTTTATTTTTATTTAGGCCCATCCCAAACAGATACCTTTGCCCTGCTCCTCCGAGGGGGAAGAGGTAGATTGTGTCAAAGTAGTGGTAGACCAATTGAAAACCAATGCAATCCCTTGCACCAAGATGAGCATCTGAAACGCTGTAGAAACTTTTTTTTCCACAGCCTTCCGAGTTCTTTAATGTTCCTAAGCCCAGAAAATCCTCCGAGGCACAGGTCTTCCATTATTTATCATTCAATCAATCAATCAATCAAGGACATTTATAGAGCGCACTACTTACCCGGAGGGTCTCAAGGCGCTTGGGGGGGGGGGGGGGGGGGGGGTGCTGCTACTGCTCGAACAGCCAGGTCTTGAGCTTCTTCCTGAAGGAGAGGTGGTCTTGGGTCAGGCGCAGGTCGGTCGGGAGGGAGTTCCAGGTCTTGGCGGCCAGGTGGGAGAAGGACCTTCCTCCTGTTGTCGTTCTTCGGATGCGGGGGACGGCGGCGAGGGCGTGACTGGCTGATCGGAGGTGGCGTTTGGGAGCGTAGAAGTTGATGCGGTTGTTGAGGTAGCTCGGGCCTTGATCGTGTAGGGCTTTGTGTGCGTGGGTGAGGAGACGGAAGGTGATTCTCTTGTTGACGGGGAGCCAGTGCAGGTCTCTCAGATGTCCGGAGATGTGGCTGCGTCGGGGGATGTCGAGGATGAGTCTGGCTGAGGCGTTCTGGATCCGCTGGAGTCTCTTCTGGAGCTTGGCGGTGGTTCCGGCGTAGAGGGCGTTGCCGTAGTCCAGTCGGCTGGTGACGAGGGCCTGGGTGACCGTCTTCCTGGTCTCGGTGGGGATCCACCGGAAGATCTTACGTAGCATGCGCAGGATGTTGAAGCATGACGAGGAGACGGCGTTGACTTGTCTGGTCATGGAGAGGGAGGAGTCCAGGATGAAGCCCAGGTTGCGTGCGTGGTCTGTCGGTGTGGGTGCGGTGCCCAGGGCGGGGGGCCACCAGGAGTCGTCCCAGGCGGAGGGCGAGGAGCCCAGGATGAGGACTTCCGTCTTGTCTGAGTTCAGTTTCAGGCGGCTGGTCGTCATCCACTCGGCTACATCTTTCATCCCTTCGTGAAGGTTGGCTCTGGAAGCGGCGGGGTCGTTGGTCAGTGAGAGGATCAGCTGGGTGTCATCGGCGTAGGAGATGATGTTCAGGTTGTGTTGGCGTGCGATGGGCGCGAGGGGGCTCATGTAGACGTTGAAGAGGGTGGGGCTCAGCGAGGATCCTTGAGGGACGCCGCAGATGACTTCGGTGGCCTCTGACTTGTACGGTGGTAGACGGACTCTCTGTGTTCTTCCGTCGAGGAAGGAGACGATCCATTCCAGTGCCTTCTCCTGAATTCCGACGTTGCTGAGGCGCTGCACTAGGGTGCGGTGGCAGACAGTGTCGAATGCCGCGGAGAGGTCTAGGAGGATGAGGGCCGCTGTTTCTCCGTTGTCCATCAGGGCTCGGATGTCATCGGTGGCAGCGATGAGGGCGGTCTCGGTGCTGTGGTTGGCTCGGAAGCCAGACTGTGAGGGGTCGAGGGATCCATTCGTCTCGAGGAAGGCGGCCAGCTGTTTGTTGACGGTCTTCGCGATGACTTTGGCTGGAAACGGGAGGAGCGAGATGGGGCGGTAGTTCTTGAGTTCGGTGGGGTCCGCTGTTGGTTTCTTTAGTAGAGCGCTGAGTTCGGCGTGCTTCCAGCTCTCCGGGAAGGTGGCGGTGTCGAAGGAGGTGTTGACGATGTCCCGCAGGTGGGGTGCGATGACAGCGTCGGCCTTGTTGAAGACGTGGTGAGGGCAGGGGTCGGTCGGAGATCCGGAGTGGATGGAGTTCATCATGCGGACGGTGTCATCGGTGCTGATCGGAGTCCAGGCGCGGAGGGTGGTGGTGGGCGGCGTTGCTGCGGTCGTTCTGTGCGATGGTTGAATGCTGAAGCTGTTGTGTATGTCCGCGATCTTGTTGTGGAAGTAGGAGGCGAGGGAGTTGCAGAGGTCTTGCGATGGGGTGATGTCGTTGTTTCCGGCGTTGGGGTTGGAGAGCTCTTTCACGATGTTGAAGAGTTCCTTGCAGTTGTGTGCGTTGTTGTCCAGTCGGTCCTTGAATGCAGTTTTCTTGGTGGCGCGGATCAGTTGGTGGTGCTTCCGGGTGGCAAGCTTGAGGGTGGTCATGTTGTCCGGTGTTGGTTCCCTTCTCCAGACTTTCTCGAGGGCTCGGCAGTTCTTCTTGGAGCTCTTGTGTTCGTCGGTGAACCATGGGGCTTTCTTGCTGCCCGGGTCTGCTGGGCGGGGTCCTCAGAGGGGCGAGTTCGTCCGCGCAGTTGCTGATCCACTTCGTGAGGTTGTCGGCGGCCTGGCTGGGGTTCGCTGAGCTGGCGGGAGGGTGCTGACTCAGGGAAGCGGCGAGCTGGTTGGCTGTGATCTTGTTCCAGCTTCTTCGGGCAACCTGTTGCTGGTGGTGGTGGGTCGTCGTTCTTCTGAAGGTGAAGTGGACGCAGCTGTGGTCCGTCCAGTGGAGTCCTGTGGCGTGGCTGAAGGCGATGTCTTTGCTGGATGAGAAGACGGCGTCGAGAGTGTGTCCGGCGAGGTGGGTGGGGGTGGTCACCAGCTGCTTGAGTCCCAGGTTTGCGAGGTTTTCCAGCAGGGTGGTGGTGTTGCGGTCGTCGTTGTTCTCATCATCATTTTATCCGCAATGTAGTAATTACTAGCTTAAAACATCAATTAAAACTTTAAATTTGTAATTTAAATTAGTAACTTGTATCCTTATTTAATACATAGCCTATATCTGAATGATCAAGCATGTTGTAGCATGCAGGTTTACTGAAAAGATTTGTCAGTTACTTGTTACAGTGCATTACACTAGTCTAGTCTAGTGTCTTTGCACTACTTCAAACATCATGCTCAGTCAAAAAGTACAGACGTTATACTCCTTTCAGGGCACAACAAATGCATGAAACCACCGGTTTACATAATTAGCTTTATGTGTTACTTTTAAGCTGGATCACAACACCTTTTTAAAATTCGGTTAGGATGTTCGTGCAGAAAAGGTATTTGAAAATGAACGAGCCACTTTATAAACATTGCAAATATTGAATTTCATGTTCAGTTTTGAGATACCTGAACATATATGTTTGCTTTTCCTCCAGTATTTTAATTGTATTTCTTTAAATTTAGCTAGCTTGGAACTGGAATTATAAAAGGTGGCACATACTGGGTTTGCCAATGCTTTTCATTTTAGTTTGCTAATCACGGTCATTTAGTCCAAGGTACACCTTTCTTAAGTTTTTAAAATGAAACATTTATTCTCTCACCTTGCGAGTTAATATCACTCAACTTTACTCATTGCATTGACCTTGGAAGGGTGAAATGCTAACTAGGTGTGCCCAGTGTGAGTGCTGAGATCCTTTGCATATACAGCTTAGCAACAAGTACCTTACTCACCAAGCTAACTTACCAATGTCAACGTCTTAATGGTGATGTGTTTAATTGTTTGACTGACTTTGATAGGGAATTTGTGAAGTCAGTAAATGTATATGGTTAACTAATGTTTTGGAAATTTAAATTATTTACATTAGGTTAAAACTAAACATTAAAGAATACCTACCTGCTAAACGCATACATAAATTGCTAAGAAAACAGCACAAAATAAGAGACCATTCCTCTCCTAGGGGATGGAATTGGGTATGAGGCGATTTGAATGGAAGCTGTGCTAAATAGTCAGGTTGTAAAGAATTGTTTGTTTAAGACTTATTAGTTTTGCCCAGTTATGTGTTTGGTGGCAGTGCCTATTACAGGCTTTCTATATATAATCACAATTCCATGTATTCAGTAATCTCGGTACTAGAGTGCCGGGCTGTGACAAGATCAATAGGTGACCCTCTATGTCTATTGCTGGCTCTCAAAGGCTTCTTAAGTGTGTGCGTTGGGATCCCACTATGCCACTCAGCATTTCTGCAATGTTCCTCCAGTGTTTTTTCCGGGTTTTACTGCTCACCACAGTATTTCTGTTAACTGCCTCGATAGTTAGATCCTTGCTTTTTAGGGCGCACCTCAGTGTGTCAGTCTATAGTGATCCCAGAACCGGTGAATGGACCTCTTGTTGGGACATACCTAGAGATTGTATCTCAACTTTAAGAGATGTATGCTGTGACAGAAGGAATAAGAAGATGGCACCTCATGGGCAGCATGCAAGCGTGGCTAACTCTGCATGTATATGAGATTGGTGCGCAACTACCTTCGACTGGAATAAAAGTCAAGTTCTGTATTCAGCCACTGCCGTGCTGTCCAGCAACAACTGCTACATCATCGCCTGCACTTCTTGAAAGCTTCACAAAATGATTGTAACCAGTGAACAACAAGTAGCAAGTACTAGCTGCCCTTCTTCATTGAACATACAAGACAAATACATGAAGAGCTGTGGTAGTGTAGCATGCAAAACTTGGGTAATGGCATAGTCTTCCAAAGGACCTTGAGGGTATAGTTTTTTGGATGTGAAGTACAATACAGTATTAAAGATGTTCTAGTTTGCCTGTTAAACATTTTATTGTAATGGTTTAACAAGCATGACCACATTTCAAGTTTGGAATTGAACACCCTTCTACTGAAATGATGCTTGGCGTTGTGTCAGTAGCCTAAGTACCTTTATTATCAGAACTGCAGCCACTCCAAAGTAATCACACATTTGCATAAATATTGAGTCAGCTCATCTGTGATCAGGCAGAATGCTGCGGACAAGTGCAACTGGTGTAAGGACAGGAGAGTCAAGAAGCCATTCATCAGCTGAGACAATTGCATGAGTTCTTGCAGTGGACCAGTGAACATGTTAGGCCAACTATTTAAGCTACAGAGGCGGAAGAAGCAGGAGAGTTCTAGATAAGTGGAGGATCATTTGACCCTTAAAAAAAACCAAATAATTAGTTGATTGTCTGAAAAAAGAAATCCCTACTAATGTGGGGGGCTGCTTAGCAACATAGTTTTCTTTCTTATGGACCGAGAGGTCTCATCCTCATAGCTACGCTCAAATAAAGGCACACCTTTGGAATTTTAAATCTCAGTCCTCCACATTAAATCATCTAGCTGCTGGTACAGTGCCAACAAAAAAGTATTGGGAGGGCAAGGTTGGATAGTTATTGACCAAACACTTGTAGGTCGGGAGGTAGTTATTGAAGTTATCTTCATGATTTATTTGAATATTCTAAGTGTAAGGGATTTTCTATGAGTGTATCACAGGATACTAACTTTACCACTCAACTTGAAAAGATAATATCCAAAGCTATTGGTCACATTTATGAAACCTAAGACGCGTTTGTGGTGTATGTTCAATGGCACCATAGAAATCTGTGAGTTTGAAAACAGATATTTATTTGTAACAACACATTACATCGTATTGGGTAGAGCGCAAACTGCAACTTTTTTTCTCCTTCTCATTGGCAATTTCCTTAAAAACTGCCAACTCCCTACGGGAGTGATGCTTAGGACAAAGAATTTCTGTATATGTCATAGGCACTGTGATTTGGAATGTTATGGTCATAGTCCGCGTGTACTGCATCTTTAACAGCTTCTACTTTATTGGTCAATTTATTTAACTGGGAATTGTACTGCATTTTCACTGTTTCTTTGAACGTCAAACCTCTAAGTTCATTTTGCTGTTTCAACTCACTTAATTGCTGTTGTAAATGTTTGTTTTGTAGCTGCAAGTTTGCACTTGCTTTTTTCTCCATATACACATCCTTGTTTAACTTGTTAACAGTTTTTGATTTTTCATGCAGTTCTTCCTGTAAAGCCTGAATGGTTGCATCTTTTTTCGCACTCTGTTCGATATAGAAAGCATAGCAGCTGGCCTTCTTCCTAGATTCCAACAGTTCTCTTTGTACATTTTGAAAGTCTAATTCTCTCTGTTGTAGTTTAGCTTTCAGTTCTGAGATCTCACTCTTTAGTATGAACAGCTGCATCTTATCGGATTCTTCGTCACAATGCTTATGCTTTTGTCGTGGCATACATTCTTTTTCCTTCGGTTTCGAGATAAAGAGATTGGTATTTTCGTCTATTCCACTCAGAAGATATGCCTCTCCAAAGCAGGCAACTGTGTCCCCACCTGCCTTTGATAATTTAATGCAGACTGGAACATTTGCAGAACATTTTCGTTCATGCGCTCCGGCAACCTGCTTTGCAACATTTTTAGAAATGTTCATCTCTTGTTCATCTTTAAACTTTAAAATGTTGTAGATTTCTTCAACTCGCTTAGCTTTTTTCTTGGACTTATTGTCACATAAGAACGATCCGAACTGTTGGGGATGAGATGAAAACTCCTGAACAGTGACATGTGGGGACAAAAGTCTCTCAACCCAATGTTCCTCCTTGGCCATCATAGTTAATTTATCCTAATACCTGCAATTTAAAGAAAAGGAAGTTACACATTTCTTACATAGGTTTTCGTGATCTAGAGACTCCTTCCGATTACCAACCAGCAAGGAATCCTGGATTGCCAAGAAGACGACTGGAATTCTGTTTTATCAGCTCAAAAGGAACAAAGTAGCTGCGGGATGCCCAAATGGTCCCCAATAAATATTCAAGCAGTTCATCTCTGCATTGGATGCACTTTGGATAAGAGATTGCGGAAGAGGGTTGGCAATCTCAAGGAGTATAAAGATCAAAAGAACCTATGTAACAAGTAATTGTTCCTTCCTCTTGCGTCATGGTCTCCTTTCAATTTACAGAATTTAGGACTAGATGAGGATACATGGTAAGACAAGGTAATGCTTGGAGTAAACAGGACGTGGAGGAGTCTAGCCAAATCAGGCATCCAACCTAGAATTAGAAGTTCCCCTGGAGTTCCTATTAGAAGCCTGTGCAGGAACATCTCAGAGGAAAATAGACTCTTGGTGTCACCAACAGACAAAAAGTGAGCTGTTGCCACTGAATACCTTGAATGTTACTAGGATTTTGCAGCCAGCAGCAAATTAACAATTAACTTTTACTAAAACTCACAGATACTGGACTCCATTTTACAAAGGTTAAAATATTGCAGGTGTTTTTTTTCACAGGTCTATAAAATTTCATTATTTGAAGACCTGGAACACGCTCGTTTAAAACCAACTGAATGCAAATACAAAGAGGCTGAAGTTACTGTGTAGGACTAAGAAGGGGAGTTATGGAAAATGATAAGGCTTAGGATAAAGTTATTCAAGAATGACATATGCCAGATCAGGACTTTTTTAAAGAAACATTCTTCATGGTGGAAGGAACACAATCCTTGAAGAGTATAGGCTATTTACAGCTAGATTGTGTCACTGTCGATGTGGTACAAACAAGGCTGAAAGATGTGTATACTACTTAGAAACATGCTAGAAGGCTGAGGGTGTCTCAACTTTCTCCCAGAAGTGGTCATCTGTATCATAAGAAATCAAGGTTTAAAGAAACATATCAACTACATCATGTTTGCAAGCAGTAAATAAATCAGCCATAGCCTAAAGCTTTCTTTTAATAAGTTTTGGTTGAATGGTTCTTGGTCAATACATTTAATACAACCTCCTACTAATCAACTTCCAAGCCATCTATGAATTCAGGAAGCGCAGAGGAACTGGATAAAGATTAGGATGAAATTAGTGATGTGGAATAGCACCCACCGTATGTTCTGGAAGTAGCTTGAGTTCAAACTTGTAAGAAAACAAACTAATTTTTTCTGAAGGCTTGAGAAATATCTGCAAGCCAGAGATGTTACAAGAGATAGGTGTCACATATTTTTTTACTTTTAAAGAGTAAAATAAAAAGGCACCTCCACCAACAAGAGTGAAATTATTAGATACTAGAATAATATAGTGCAAGGTACTGAAAACGGTTCATTGCACTCCTGAGATGCGATTTCTAATCTCCCTAAACTGTCCGAAAAATAAAAAAGCTCAACATAGGTATTGGATGAAATTATCTTAGCCTCTATCACAATATGACAGAAGGTAATCATGCCTGAATCGATTCCCTTTCATTACTCACAACTGTGGAAGACCGTTATTTGGTTTTGCAGTGTTACATTTTTATATCTACCGAACACAAACTAGGATCCTACCTCAATTTCTCAGATTTCCTTTTTTATAGTTTGAGGTATATCATCGTATACCCCCAGTAAGGAATATTTGGAATATAGCGTCTCCATCAGTACTTTTCAAAGAGCAAGCAATGGTCTGTGCTTATCCAGTAAGCAGAAACTATTATCACGGCTCTCCCATCTCCCTTAGCATATTCTATGCCAATTCTGCATTATGTAAGAGGGACTTCTTTATTTTCTGAATTTGGTTTTGCAGCAAATCTATAGTACAAGTTGTGTACCTTTTGCATTTGATGAGAAGCTTTCAAGGAAAAATCCCTGTACAGCGACTAGTCTACATAGATCATCTTATTCACCTCTGTGTTTAACATGAGTATCCTTAGTGACAACATATCCTGCTTTGTGAATAGAATACATCTTTTGTGATTTTCAAAGATGAGAATATGTCTTTAAAGACACCAAGGCAACAAGTTACTTCTCAATCCTCATCTCTATACCCTATTCTAGACAATAGTCTAGAAGATAATCATATGTAATAACTTTTGAGACTTTAATTTTCTCATTGACACACTGAGCACTGCTATAATATTGTACAGAATTATAATCTCAGCCACAAGCCCTAGATATTGATTTCTAAAAGTGCCAAAGTCAATCTTCAGTGCTGGAAGTCCATCAAGTAGGATGAAAAGCCTAAACGTCTCTTATGGTTTATCTAAAATACTCCCATGTAATCCCCTTTAAACGATTACACTAGGCACATTAGGCTAGTGTTTCACAACTGAAATTAAGAAAACAGAATGAGAATTTTGAGGTGGCAAACGTGTGTCTCTCAAACTGCACAGCTTTACTTCGACCGCTTTAATACTGCATCCTGTACAGAGTCTCACTTTGTCAGTGACAAAGGAGACTGGTGTTTTCTTCTGGTATTGGACCTGTCTGAAGAATTAATGATTAATTACCTTTTAAATCAGTGGCGTAACGAAACTGGAGGGGGGTCCCCTGCAAAGTACATGGAAGGGGGCCCCTCCCCCCGGCACGCCACCTATCACATTTGCTTAGGGGAAGCCCCCTGGAGCTAGGGCCCATCGCCTCGCAGGGGCTATTGTTACACCACTGTTTTAAATATTATTTTGTGAGCAACCCAAAGAGAACTTAAGTAGCCCTTAAAGCAGACCATCATTTTTCTTTTAGGAGCTAAATTATATAAAGAAAAGCGTAACAAAGAGAAAAACAAGTAGGTGAACACACTTTCAATTTTTCCAGTTCAAGTGGAAATTTAATAGGCTCATAGTGGCTTACGGGCCTAAGCAAAGGGTGAAAAACAAACTGTGAAGCCCTGTTGGTACAAGGCATTTATAGATACTATTTGGAGGTAATTAGTGGTCCTTCCTCATTTTGAGCTGATAAAATGTGTTTCTCTCTCTCAACAAACGCAGAATATCTGCTAGATGGAAATATGAAGGAGCCAGGATTACAAAATGTTATTTACAAAGCTAGGTCGAAACTAACTTCACTAAGTAGAATTACTTTGAATGGCACCGCATCATGGATCACACGGCTTTTAACAGCAGAAATGAAAATAGACAAGTTTATATAAAACCCCTTAGTCTACTTTAACATTTGCCATAACTACACCATACCTGAAGGACGTAGGCAGTGTTTTTTCTCTTTTAACTTCGTGTGGCTTTTTATCGACCAAACTGTGCAAAAACAACCAAATAATAATGTAGAGACAGCAAGGGAGAAGCAAAATAATTAAAAAAAATATGAAAATAAGTGACCAGCAGGATGATAATTAGGCCTCATTTCCCACTGCTCAGAGCTTAAATATGGGGTGCTAAGATTGGCCAAAGCACAGGAAGAACCATGAGTTGGAAGGGCAATTAAAACTGTTAATGCTCAACAGCAAAGTGGACAGTGCCTAATTTGTTAAATGCATAAGTGCCGGGCCAAGAGCTTTGCTCACAATCCTGCGGCCCAAACTATTGAATGCCGTGTGTGCTGAATACCAAGACAGATGTGCCTTGATCCCATGTCATGCTTCTTTAATCTACTACCAGACAGCCCTGCCTCTTTACTTCACTCTTTCATGTTCTTTTTCATCTTTGCTTCCATTCTTTGTCACCATTTTTACATCTTTCTCGTCCTTCTTCTTTTCACCTTTTGTGTTTTTCTTTATTCAGAACATCCAGGATATTGATGCATAGATCACATTTAGCAGCACAAAAACGGGAACTTAGAGGCATAAAAACTGAAATTTAGGGGCATTTTAGAGTCAATTTGTTTTGCTATAGTTACACATTGCCTCCAAGTTAAACCTGTCTGCTCTGTGCCATAGCTACCAGAGGGTTGAGCTCAGATTTAGTTAGTTACTTTAGTGGTTCACCTTGACAAGAATTGTGATTATTACACAAGGTGCGTACTTACCCACGTCAACTAACACTCCCAATTTCTCACAGTTGCGTTTTGGCCTAATGGAGGCTCGAAGCCCCAGTGGTACAGGGGTGGGCCCCAAGGGTTCCGTGTTTTCCACCCTCACTAAGCCATCACATTGCATGTCTTGCAAAATGCGTGCAAAGGCTTAGAATAAGAAATAGTTAAACAATCTAGAAAATCATTCTACTTTCCCTAGCAGGCCCCTGGCAGTAAGTGGTTGGGGGTTGGAGGGCGAGAGGAGGGGCCCGTTCAGGGGGCCCCTATTGAGCCCAAGACCAATATCTGTGCAATCTGGGAGACAACGGAGTACATAATCACATTCTGCGGGGGGGGGGGGGGGGGGGGGACACAACTAGTTTGGGTGTAGGCTGGCAGGATGGAGGATAGTGTTTTGGGTGGTGGTGTGGACGGGACACTGCTGCTGTGGTGGTGAGAGGGGATTGGGGCCCCATTGCAGGCCCCACTTCGCTTTGAGTTACAGTGCATTAGAGGGCCTTGAGTGGGGAAGTGGTGACTGGGGACCGCTTCAGCCCCAACTTACTTTTGGGCTTGTGGTTGTGGATTGGAAGAGGCAGTTTCAGTTAAAAACAAAAACATTTTTTGCGAGGGTCTGAAAAAGGCTGCATTGGTTGGTAGGTTCTTCAGATATAAAATATTCAGAAATCTAGAACTTAACTATTGAATGGAAATGCCATAAATGTATAATTGGTTTGAATCCGCTGAATATTGCGTAAAGAAAAGGAGAGAACCCCAGCTAGAGGAGAGGATGTGGCGTTTGGGCCAGATGCCGAATTGAAACCGGGGAACCAGGTTTGAGTCACGGCGACGGCTCAACAAACATCCCGTAATTCTGGGATTCGTTCCTTAAAACAAAATAATGTGTCATTATTTAATGTAACTTGTGCTCATGCAAAGTGCTTCAATACCTTTGTTTCGAGTCTCTGCTATCTAACTATATAACTCTGGGGATGATTAATTGCTCCCCTCTCCTTTTGTGCTGCCAACAATTGTGTCATTTAAATAACACATTGTTTAAATAACACTTTGACCAAGCCATGCAGTTTTTCTGTGTCAGGGACCATCCCAATGTCAATCGCTAAGGCTTATTCCTACCTGTTGTGTCCTCAGGATCATGGGCCTTGGAGGCACAAATGCCATCTTGGATCTGGTTTTCTGGGCGTACAGCTTAATTTCTTTTACTGCACAACTGTTTTATGTTTTTTCCCATCTTGATAGAAAGTTGCGAGTAATTCAATTTACACTAATATGTCCTGCTACTATGAAAGGAAATTCTGTGTATCAATAAAGAATGTCTGTTGAATTTAACACCGGACAGATCATAGGCAAAGCCTTGTGTTTTGATTTCAAATTTATAACGAGGAAGCTTCATATATACACACGCAGATATTGTTTATTAAAATATTTGCTACCAACACACATACAGTTTCAGACTTCTACTGGCGAACAGCTTTCAGGCAGGGCTGTTTGATCGAAACAACCAGGGCTGGCTTTAGGGCAGTGCGACTGGGCGCTGACCTGTGGAGGGGGGCGCCGCGTACTCTGTTTAGCCATATCTTATGATAGGAGAGATGAGGGGCACTTTTGCAGGTGGTAGGGAGAGAATACGAGTAGCTGGTCATGGGAAATGGGGGGGGCGCCAAAAGTGATTGTCACACTGGGCGCCACCAGTGCTAAAGCCGGCCCTGGGAACAACTACCACTTGAACAACTACAGTCTAAACAAGGACTCCTTAACCACTACTTAGTCTAAATCACTAAAGTTTTAACAACTATTATTACAACTACTATGCCTTTACCTCGATTGCCTTTACCCCATTAATGTATATACTCTCCAGGTATATATATATATGTAATGGGTTTGTATGTACCTTAAATTTCGTGGAAAAGGCATGCATGATCAAGACATATGCGTTATAAAATTAATATTGATAAGTATTAACACAATATATGTGTGTGTGTGTGTGTGTGTGTGTATATATATATATATATATATATATATATACACACACACACATCTACACACACACACACACCCCTATACTTTAATGTTATAAATTCCCTTTCCACCCAAAAACATAATACCCACCCTAAACCCTAAAAATTCCCTTTCCACCCAAAAGCCACACCCACCCTAAACCCTAAAATTATCCTTTTCACCCAAAAACTCACACCCACCCTAAAATTACCCTTGCCACCCAAAAATCCATACCTACCCAAAACCCTAAAATTACCCTTGCCACCCAAAAACCCACACCCACTCCACAGTTAATGTTATAAATTCCCGTTCCACCCAAAAACATAATACCCACCCTAAACCCTAAAAATTCCCTTTCCACCCAAAAACCCACACCCACCCTAAACCCTATAATTATCCTTTCCACCCAAAAACTCACACCCACCCTAAAATTACCATTGCCAGCCAAAAATCCATACTTACCCAAAACCCTAAAATGACCCTTGCCACCCAAAAACCCACACCCACCCCAAGAATTCTCATTCCACCCAAAAACCCATATCCACCCTAAACCCTAAAAATACCCTTGCAATCCTAAAAACCCATACCCACCCTAAACCCTAAAATTACCCTTGCCACCCAAAACCCCATACCCACCCTAAACCCTAAAATTACCCTTGCCACTCAAAAACCCATACCCACACAAAACCCTAAAAATACCCTTGCCACCAAAACAACCACACCCACCCTAAACATACCCTTGCCACCCAAAAAAACCCATACGCACCCTAAACCCTTAAAAATAGACTTGCCACCCTATGTGTGTGTATGTTTATATATATATTCACTGAAAAAAACATAGGTTTCATGAGTGTAATAGTTAGCTGGACATTTCACTCGTACAAAACCATAGAAATGCCTCCGTTATAGTTAGTTGTGCTAACTATAACTAATAATAATATATGTGTCAGTGGTATATCTCCAATAAAGTAGAAAAATAAAAGGCATTGTATATGAGTGTTGGTGTATATAAATAAGTATACAGAAGAGTCCGTGATTGTGAGAGTAACTGTATGAATGAGTGTATAATTGTGATGGTTATTTTTTAACATAGTAACTATGATTTACTATGTGTATGTATACGTCAGTTGTTGTGGGTATAACTGTGTAGGTGATTAAATGTAAGTGTGATTGATTCTTTTCATGAATGAGTAGCATCACTGCATAACCGACTAGGATGATTGCTGATGTGTCAATGTCTATATAGGTGTATGAGTACATTTGATAGTGTTACCATTGATCAGTGACTGCATGTATAAGTGATTCTGTGGGCGAATGGAAAGTTGTGTGTGTAGACTTGGGAATCAGTGAGTGCGTATGTAGTAACTGGTATGTGTGTGTCAATGCTTTCAAATATGGTACTATGTATTTTACAGTGAGTGATCAAAGGTTATACTAGTGTGTGTTGAGGTGTATCAGATTGTCACGTGGATGATGTCATCAGTGATGTCACTGACCATGTCATGAATTATGTAATATGTGACATCATCAGCAGTGCATTGCGGGCGCGCGAGTTATAGTTAGCACAACTAACTATAAAGGAGGAATTTCAATGGTTTTGTACGAGTGAAATGTCCAGCTAACTATAACACTCATGAAACCTATGGTTTTTTCAGTGAATTTCAAAGGTTTTTTAAATGCTAATTCCTGACTATATCGTCTCTGAAACCTATCGTTTTTTCAGTGAATGCAAATTTTTTAATGCAAATGCAAATTTTTAAGAGCAATAGTAGTTATACCTATTTTTTTGTACTGAATTTCTAGTTTTTTAACTGTTTATTTATAAATATTTTATTTATTAACCAACGTTATATATTTTTCTGAAAATTGCAAAAAAATAAAAAATAAATTTAAAACTGAAATATTTTCAATTATTTAGTTTTTTGTAATTTAATATATTTATAGAATTTTCTTTTTAAATTTTGTAAAACATTTTTGGGGGGGAAGTTGCGCGCCCAAAGCATACCTACCGCAGTGGGTCCGCGTATTCTAGCTGCCATTTTGGAAAAGTCGTGAAGGATCCGCGTATGGTGAGCGACGAGTGCGTGTTTTTTTTTTCAGTTACGTCATTTACGTACAATGTTCCGTGGTGTGCGTGACCGGTATGCGACCGGTATGCGACCGGTCCGCGACTCCTGCTCCCGCACATTATGCGTATTACGGTACGCAATGCTTGCGCGGTGGCGGGCCCCACGTGACGTCATATACGTGCTGGGGCGCGCTGGGTGCGTGACTCCCGTGAAATCCTTTAATGTTCTAAAATGATATGTACATGTCTTTGATGTACATATTAGGGCAAAAGATTATCTAAGGTATTCATAAAAATAATATATTTCTACTTATTATTACTTATATTATTTTTAAATATATTTTCGCGAAGTCGCGTGGGGTGCGCGCTTCGTGAGCGCACGGTGCGCAGATCCCATGTGACCTCAAAAAAAAAGATTTGATTGGTTCATAACATTTCCCACTGTAACTATTGAAGGACCCCACCCATTTTAATGTTTCTGTTTGGAGCAATTAATGAGAGACATCTCTTTTTCTTCCAGAGCTGGTTTTGGAATTTTTTGGGTGTTTTTAAAAAATTGCATTGGAGACATGGCATCTGGTTCACAAGCTGCTCATCATTCTTCAGATGAAGATATCTTGGAGGAACAGTGGTATGGAAAATGTTCACCTTTCCTGCCGGAGAAAAAAGGTAGACGAAAGAAAAGTCACATGCTTGCTGTGTGACAGGGTCCTGTCATGAGGCAGTGACAAGAAATACTTCTGTGGAACAGCGAGTATGTATAAACATCTGCGGACCATTCACCTGAAGAATCTGGCACGAGAAGAAATGAGGCATGCAGCAAAAAATCCATCACCAGGCATTGCTAGCACCTCCGGAGCGTCCACTTCAGCACCACCAGTAGACATTCGCCCAGAATTTGCTTTTCTGCAGCAGCACTGCACTGAGTGCAAAACCATCATCTGTGATGGTGAACAGTCGGTGGACACTATTTGTGCAGCTCAACGGAACCACAAATGCACATTTTTTGGGGGGGGGGAATGATGTTGAAGTCCATAAGCTAACTGTTTACTTTGTTCCTTTTTTGTTCAATTTTTAAAAACCACCAACAAAAGTACAAAATTGTCAAAAAACGACCAAAAAAATAGAAAACAAAAAACAGTAGAAAAAAAAAAGTTCAGAACTACCTTATCTGGTTTAAAAAAAATAACTATAATTGTATGGTAATATATGAAAGTTTGGATGAATGTATGTGTAGAGCATAATTGACTGAAAGAATGCATTAGTACTGTATGGTGAATTTATAGGGGCAGATCTATGAGGAAGTGCTGCAGCATGACACTGCAAGCCCTTTAGCTGCACCGAACTGTGGCACTTCTGAAGCACAGGGAAGTGACATATTTACATGAATATGTCGCAATTCTGTGCACCCTCTGCACTAGCACACAAACTGCAGCCATGCAGTGACGCAGGCACCCTTGCACCATGGTGCAAGGATATCTGTGTCGTGCACAAAAACAATCACTAAAGGCATTTTCCTCCTTCAATGTGTGCTGTGAAATGCAGCATGCAGTGAAAGAGGAAAAAGCGAAGAGAAATAAAAACATTTCTCCTTGTTGTGCCTCGCACGGTGCACCATACACACGTATTTACACTTTATCGTAAATCTGATGTGTTATTCCTTGGGTGTTGTGTGGGAACAGACACAGCAACAACCATGGAACGCCACTTCAACGCAAAGTGCTGCGTTTGAATGGGTCATATTTTCAAGGAGAGGAAAAGCCACGCAGGGTGGCTTTTCCTCTCCTTGTAAATATGGAGGAGTCCCCAGCGCCATCACTACATTACAAAAAGTGACGTACTGGTGGCGCAGGGGGCTTATAAATCTGCCCCATAAGTGCTTAGGTATTGGCAGAGTGATACAATAAGAACATAGTGCTGGATGGCTGATTGACTAACTGCATGAGACTGACATGAGGTATCCTAGGCTGCATGAGTACTACTTCAGTATTTAGTGGAGTGTACCAATAGTATGTATCTGCTTAGAGGTTTGTAGGGATTGTGCACAGAATATTGTACGTATTCTATAAGAACATCACTAGTAACTAGAATGATGACAGTGCTGCAAACAGAGTGCTCAGTTAATTTATGAGTGCTTGGGTTTTGTCTCAATGCCTGAGTCATTCTGCAAGTGCATAGACAGTGACTCGGTTCCTAGAGTGCTAGTAGTTGACACAGGATAAGTTTATAAGCACTTATGTTTCAGCAGAGTGATTAGATAAGGACATGTTTGTCAGGATTATTGTAGGAGCTGCTTAGAGCCATAGAACAGGTCAGCAGAGCTGCTTTAGAGCCAGAGAACCAGGTCAGCAGAGCTGCTTTAGAGCCATAGAACCAGGTCAGCAGAGCTGCTGTAGAGCCAGAGAACCAGGCCAGCAGAGCTGCTTTAGAGCCATAGAACCAGGTCAGCAGAGCTGCTGTAAAGCCTGAGAAATCAGGTCAGCAGAGCTGCTTTAAAGCCAGAGAACCAGGTCAGTAGAGCCGTTGTAGTGCCAGAGAACCAGGTCAGCAGAGCTGCTCTACAGCTTAAGAAGAGGGTCAGAAGAGCTGCTCTAGAACCAGAGCCCCAGGTCAGCAGAGCTACTCTACAGCCAGAGACCCAGGTCAGCAGAGCTGCTCTAGAGCCAGAGACCCAGGTTAGTAGAGCTGCTCAAGAGGCAGAGAACCAGGTCAGCAGAGTTGCTGTAGAGCCAGAGAAACTAGGTCAGCAGAGCTGCTTTAGAGGGAGAGACCCAGGACAGTGGAGCTGCTCAAGAGGCAGAGAACCAGGTCAGCCAAACTGCTTTAGAGCCAATCCTCTTTAGAGGGAGAGAACCAGGTCAGCAGAGCTGCTTTAGAGTCAGAAAACCAGGTCAGCAGAGCTGCTCTAGAGCCATGCTCTAGAGCCAGAGAAACCAGGTCAGCAAAGCTGCTTTAGAGGGAGAGAACCAGGCCAGCAGAGCTGCTTTAGAGTCAGAAAACCAGGTCAGCAGAGCTGCTCTAGAGCCATGCTCTAGAGCCAGAGAAACCAGGTCAGCAAAGCTGCTTTAGAGGGAGAGAACCAGGTCAGCAGAGCTGCAGCAGAGCTGCTTTAGAGCCATAGAACCAGGTCAGCAGAGCTGGTCTAGAGGCAGAGAACCAGGTCAGCAGAGCTGCTTTAGAGCCATTGAACCAGGTCAGCAGAGCTGCTTTAGAGCCATAGAACCAGGTCAGCAGAGCTGCTTTAGAGCCAGAGAACCAGGTCAGCAGAGCTGCTCTAGAGCCAGAGAACCAGGTCAGCAGAGCTGCTTTAGAGCCAGAGAACCAGGTCAGCAGAGCTGCTCTAGCTGACACTGACTGACTGACACAGACTGACACTGACTGACTGACTACTCTCTACTACTCACTCTCTACTACTCCATACTACTCACTCTCTACTACTCACTCTCTACTACACTCTACAACTCACACACTACTATTATACTACTAACTCTCTACTACTCTCTCTCTACACTCACTCTCTATCTCTCTACTACTCACTCTCTACTACTCGCTCTCTACTACTCACTCTCTACTACTCTCTACTATTCACTCTCCACTACTCACTCTCTACGACTCACTCTCTACTACTCACACACTACTACTCTACTACTCACTCTCTACTACTCTCTACACTCACTCACTACTACTCTCTCTCTCTACTACTCACTCTCTACTACTCTCTCTACACTACTCACTCTCTACTACTCACTCTCTACTACACTCTACTACTCTCTCTACTATTCTACTACTCACTCTACTACTCTCGACGACTCACTCTCTACTACTCACTCTCTACTACTCACTCTCCACTACTCCCACTCCCTCCACTACTCACCCTCCACTACTCACCCTCCACTACTCGCTCTCTACTACTCTACAACTCTCTACTACTCTACAACTCTCTACTGTACACTCTCTACTACAGACTCTCTACTACTCACTCTCTACTACTCACTCTCTACTACTCACTCTCTACTACTCTCTACTACTCACTCTCTACTACTCGCGCTCTACTACTCACTCTCTACCTCTCTCTCTACCTCTACCTCTCTACCACTCTACCTCTACACCTCTACCTCTAGCCTCTCTACCTCTCTCTACCCGCACATGAATGCACACATATATATATATATATATGCATTTATATATATATGTAAGTGTGTGTGTGTATATATATATATATATATATATATATATATATATATATATATGTATATATATATATATATATATATATATATACACACACACACACATACATATATAAACATATATATATATATATATTCTGCATATCTATATAAATACAAATATAAATGCATGCATACATATATAAATATGCATACATATGCATGGTATGTACATGAAAGTTTGAAAAACACTAATAAAAGCAAAGCTAAAAAGCCACCTAATTACAAACAGAATTGCTTTAACTTAAACGAGGGCGAGACCTATTGCATTTTCAATGCTTGTTTACTTTGGTTCCATCAAGAGGGCATTCAGATGTGTCACACATTTGCCATAAATTCTGAATGTTAGCACTCTAGTTGCTCATTAGATCTCTGTAGTAAAGCTACTGCTCACCAGGGAAGCCTGCTGCTGGTATTCAAAGTGCATGTTTCAGTCTGCATGTTAGAATTTTTTAATGAAATAGAAGAGGATTTGAGAAGTCAAAATGTGCCCTCATTTTTCTTTCTGCAGCACTAATCATAATTTCTATGGCAAAATGAAGCCCCTAATTTTGTTCCTTTGCAAATTAAATGTTTTACGTGTTACCACTGTATTCCAATCAAGATGGCTTCAGGTGACTGTAAGCGCTCTAGTTGTTCTTTAGAACGCTCTGGGACATTCTGTCATTGGGCTATACTTGAGCTACATCTGGGTGATATTTGTGCTACATTTGGGCTCTTTTGTCTCTGGTGGCCATCTTGGGAGACTTATTTGTTATGAAGTTTCCTAATTTCCTCATTTACTACAGTCTCCTCAGTAGGAAATCCTTTCAATGTTTTACTTTGGTTCCAAGAAGAAGGCATTCGGATGTGTCACACATTTGTCATAAATTCTGAATGTTAGCACTCTAGTTGCTCATTAGATCACTGTAGTAAAGCTACTGCTCACCAGGGAAGTCTGCTGCTGGTATTGAAAGTACATGTTTCAGTCTGCATGTCAGAATTTATTTTAATGAAATAGAAGAGGATTTGAGAAGTCACTCAAAATGTGCCCTCATTTTTCTTTCTGCAGCACTAATCATACTTTCTATGGCAAAATGAACCCCCTCATGTTGTTCCTATTTAAAGTAAATGTTTTAAGAGTTACCACTTTATTCCAATCAAGATGGCTTCAGGTGTGCCATTCTTTTGTCATAAGTAAGGCTGTTAGCACTCTAGTTGTTCTTTAGAACACTCTGGGAAGCTGCAGTAGAACACAAAGGAATCAACTGACGGTCTCTGCTCTTGTTGGATGTACATGTTTTACTGAGAATGTCAGACTTCATTCTCACATGACTGAGAAAGATAATGTGAATTTACAGAAAATATGCTCTCAGTTTAGCTTTTAGATCACCTTCCAAACCTGTGGGAAAAGCATGAGAAAATAGTTTTCTCTCAAACTTGATTCATGATATCCCAGCAAAAGGCTTTTTCACATGGTAAAATCACCTTAGAACACACCACAATTCCTAAAATGAGTATGGTACCATCAACAAATGATTTATATTGTATAGAGTCTTAAAACCTTCTATTAACTGCAATGCTTTTTAATGAGGTGCTATCATGTATATTGGTCCCAAGATGGCTGCCAACACTTCTTGGATTAAAGTGCTGACAGCCAATCAGATCTCACGATGAGATGTGTCGTTAGGCTCCGCCCAGATATATATGTATTTTTTCCTTTAATATCTAAAAAACTACTGAACAGATTTACACCATTTAACCAAAAGGCACGAGTGTGAACCAAAAGGCACGAGTGGGAACCAAGGACGAATTCCGTTCAGCAGGGCGGGCTGTAACTGCGATTAAAGATTCCTATGGAAAAGTGCATGGGGAAAACACGTTTTGGGACCCCCCTTTTTTCTCGGCCCCCGCTTGACGAATCACCCCGAGACTTTCAGGATAGGAGCGGACCGGAGCAGGTCATAAGTTTTGAAAATTTCACGAAGATTCGTCGACTGGCGCTAAAGTTATTCCAAATAGAATGTTGCGGATTTCCTATGGAAAATAGGTCCTAACTATAACTACCTACTGGCAACCGCCAGTAGGTAATATTGTGTGAGAGAGAGACAGGCGAAACGTGTTACTGTAAAAACTGAATAAACTGAGATTTTATTCAAAGGATTTGAACCCCTGTGTCGGCGTCCTTGTTGTAAGGAGAAGACTGGAGTGTGTTTGTGTGTGTATGTATATGTGGGTGTATATAATGTAATATGTGACGTCATGAGCAGTGCATTGCGGGGGCGCGAGTTATAGTTAGCTGAACTAACTATAACGGTGGAATTTCTATGGTTTTGTATGAGTGAAATGTCCAGCTAACTATAACGCCCCTGAAACCTATGTTTTTTTCAGTGTATGTATGTGTGTGTATATATATATAGCTGGACATTTCACTCATACAAAACCATAGAAATTCCACCGTTATAGTTAGTTCAGCTAACTATAACTCGCGCCCCCGCAATGCACTGCTCATGACGTCACATATTACATTATTCATGGCATGGTCAGTGACATCACTGATGACATCATCCATACAGCCACTCTCGTAATGACTCACTGTCACATATAGTTATTTATATACACCATCACTCACATAAACTGCCTTTTACATATGTAGCTACTTACATGTACAACTGAAACCTCCATTCACTCACGAACACACCCGTACACACACTCACCCAGTCATAGAGCTGTTTCCACATGCACACTTGAACCCATACACCCAGTGAATCAACTAGTCACACATCTATGCACAGAGTCACACACCTCCAACCCACCCACACACACACATACTTAGGCACCGCTACAAATACTCAGGCAAACAATCAATAACCCATATAAACTGTCATGTAGCTACTGACCAACCCATGTACCAGCTTACACAACAACAGACACACTGATACAGACATTCACTCAGTTTAGTCACTAATGCATGTATTCAGTAAGGCACGTTTAATCAATCACTTATACAATCAGTCACACGCCTCGTAAATCCTTCATCCAGACACTTATACACCCACTGATTCTTCAATAAACCTTGCCATATATATAAAACATATTTAAACTTTACAGAAACACACAGTCACTGGATGATGTCATCAGTGATGTCATTTGAGATGTCTTCAGTGATGTCATGAGTGATATCACTGACCATGTCATGAATGATAAAAAAAGAATGGTATCCTGAGCACTCCTATAAAGTGTGAATTAATAAAGTTACTTTTGGTCGCCCACGTCGTCGCACACAGTCATGAGCGTGCCTTATGAACAGTAACAATTGTTGAGTTTAGACTCGCTAGACTCCAGACGGGTTCCCAATTCACAATGAAAACGTGGTTTTCTATGATAAGTTCATCAGCTTTTTATTTGAAACATTCAAGTATGCCGTGATTCATTTGTAAATTTATACAATTTTCTTCGTGTTTAGCAACATAATCAAATTCTTATGCCACTGACATCAATATGAGTAATGCGCCATTTTTTTTTTTTAATTTTTTTTTTTACAACACCCAATGCATTTCGGGTCGGAAATACATGACCCTTCGTCAGGGGTCTGTTAAATGAAAACAAAACAGGACCAGATTAGTCACTCTGCATACTGTCTCAATGTGAAATACATTTGACACATAAAAAGCGAAATGCACAGTAAAACATTCGTCTGCCAAAATGCTCGTAAACCATTTTCTCTAATAATCAGGGTCATGTGTGCTCCCATCGAACTCCTAAGTCATTAACAGCAAATTGTAGGTCTGCGCTACCTATTCATTATGAGAGCTTTAAAGTTAAGCATATCGTATATCAATAACACGCCATGTTAACACCCCAAAGTAACACTCACGTTAATCTTAGCGCGGTCGCGCTTCCCGGTGGATTCAAAACTGTTTCCTGACTGCAAAGCAACAAAGCTTCTCGTAGGTTTACTTGAGTTACACGTGATCGCGGCATCAACCAATGGGGTTGAAATACCGTGGTCATGTGATATGAGTACAATGACTTCACAATCTGAAGGCGCCATGGAGGACGACTAAAACTACATTACCCATGGTTATCTCACCCGATTATCATTAGAACCATACGATGACATTGACTGAACTAATGATTAAAATGCAGACGCTTGAATATATGCCAAAAAGAATAAACAACAGCATCCAATTTTAAAACGAACATATGATGTTATACATTACCACCTTCTTTGGGGGAACAGAAATGTGCTGAAACACTGGCTATAACTTCAGTTCTGTTATAATACCCATGCATACTCAATACGATCATTTAAACCCCAAGGCAGGGTGGAATTAAGTCTCTTTATCCAATAAAATTCCGCTCTAAGTCTCTGTTTTATCGGATCCATGTCTGGGCTCTGTATGATCGACTCGATGACCATGAATTTTAATTGCGATATCTGATGATTCATCTCGTTCCAATGGCTTGCAACTGATGATTTAAGATTGCGTTGTCTGATGTTACTTTTGTGTTCCGTGATTCGGATTTTGACTTTGCGTTCAGTTTGGCCAATGTATATTTTGCCACATGGGCATTTGATCATGTATATACAGTTAGATGTGTCACACGTACTGGAATGTTGCAATGCAATTGAAAAACCCTTAGTAGGATGCGTGAGCGTTTTACCGCAGATGACATTATTGCAATGGATGCAATTGAAACATTTCGCCATGCCTTTCCATTTGGTTTTGTCTTTAACCGGTGCATTTAACAATTCTTTTAAATTTTTTGATCTTTGATATGCAAAGGTAATGTGATCATCATATAATCCTTGCAGATCGGGTTCCAACTGTATCAAATGCCAATGTTTGATGATGGATTTTTTGATTCTGGCCGAGTCTGATGAATACTTGAGTACACACACAGTTTTTTGTTGTTGAGATTTTTGCCTTCTCTGTGTTAAGAGATCTATTCTCTTGATTTTGTCTACTTTCATCAAAGCGTGCTGCAGTACATCATGTGGATAACCTCTTAGTTTGTACTTTGTTGTCTGTTGTTCAAAGGATTTGACTAATTCTTGTTCTGTAGATATGATTCTCTTCAGTCGTATATACTGAGACATTGGCAAATGTTTTTTCAATGGCTCTGGATGAAAACTTTGGAATGCCAAGCATGCATTTCTATCCGTTGGTTTATGAAAGACTTTGGTGCTAATATCTTGATTGTTTATGGTGATACTCACATCCAGAAAAGATATAGTTTCTTTAGAGATGGTGTGGGTGAACTTGATTCTCTCATTCTGGTTGTTCAAACAATTTATGTTATTGACCAATGTATCTTCTGTACCGTGCCAGATTAAAAAGATATCATCAATGAATCGCTTGAACATGATTATGCCTGCTTTCCACTCTGGATTATCCAAGATGTAGTCTTTCTCGAATTTCTGCATGAAAATATTCGCATATGAGGGGGCCCCCCCAAAGCCCATTGATGTGCCGTTAGATTGATTGTAAAAACGACCATTCCACTCGAAGTAACTATGGTATAGTGCAAACTGCATCAACTCCAATATCAAAAGTCTCTGATATTCTTCCAGATCACTGTGTAATAAACACCATTCCAATGCTTCAATGCCTTCCCTGTGGGGAATAGAAGTGTACAGAGACACTACATCGATAGTACATAGACAATACGACTCTCCTTGTAGCAATTTGACTTCATTCAGCATGTTCAAAAAAGTTGTGGTATCCTTGATGTATGTCTCACTACTTTGGACCAACGGTTGCAAAAATGTATCTACAAATTTACCTACTGGTTCCGAGATCGATCCGCAGGCTGAGACTATGGGTCTAAACGGCGGTTTGATGGGGTCTTTGTGGATCTTGGGCAACATATACAGTTGCGGTCTTCTTGGATGTGTTATGTGAAAATAGGCATGGGTTTTCTGAGTTATCCATTTCATGGTTAGCGCGTGATCCACGATTTGATATAATACCTTCTGGTATTCTTGTGTGGGATCCGAGCTGAGAGGGAGGTATATGTCTTGATTTAGGACATGCTCATTAACACTTGAGTTGTAGAATTCAGTGTCCATAACTATAAGGGCACCGCCCTTGTCTGCTCTCTGGAAAGTTAAACTTTTGTCTTGGTTCAAATTTTTCAAAGTGTTCCATTCTTTTGGATTCAAGTTGTTGTGTTTAGGTTTGCTAAACGGTATTTTTTGAATATCAAACCAGATGCATGCAACCACGTTGATACACTACCATAAAAACCTAAGGATCCCCAGGGGCCTCAGAATAGCGCTGAAACCAATGCTTTGCGCCAACAGCAAAAAGTTTCTAGAGAGGTGGTATCAAATATTGAACAAATGTTCTCTGGACTTGATGCTATTGATAGTAGAGGAACTTTCGAAAGTCTTGTTGGAATTAGAAGAAGAGATTAAGAATCTTAAAGAACAATTGAACAAAATTCCTGATTTGGATAAAACATTAGAGGAGATCAATCAGAGACTAGACCGATACGCCAAAGAAGTGAATGAGAGAAAGTTAAGAAAGTATTGTCGCGATACTTTAGACTACAAGTTAGATGAAGAATATTCGTGGGCTGAAATATACCAACAAAGAAAATGCAAACTCAACCCAAACAGAAACAATCGGCCGCCACATCTTCGCAAGAAAGTGTGGTATCTGATTCAGATGTCGCCCAAAACAGGCCACCAATCATTACAAGCAAGGATAAATCGGTGACTCCATCTACCAGTCAAGTGCCTGTGCAACAGCAGTCTTTTTTAGACGTCAGTCCTGCAGCGAACGCTCCACCAACTTTATTGCGACAAGAAGAGCAAAGAGAAAAGGAAACAGAAGAAGAAGTGGCCAAAAGGACACGGAGTCAAGTCCAGAAGACAACTTAGTTATCAACATATCTTCGAAACAGTTGTCACAAATGCAGTTGATGACGTTGAACAAGGGCACCACCTTTGTTCCAACATATAGATCCAATGTTGGAGAAACCGAATTAGCCCTCTTTAAGTTTTTTAGAAACTTGAAATTGAGATACTTCTTCAAAGACAGTAGTCTACAGTCTCAGAGTCCCACATGGGACCATGAATTCAGACCACCAAGTTCTTTTTGTGCTCCTATGACCCACAAATCAATAGAAGCCTTTGAAAGATCGGTAATGGTTGATATTCAAAAAATACCGTTTAGCAAACCTAAACACAACAACTTGAATCCAAAAGAATGGAACACTTTGAAAAATTTGAACCAAGACAAAAGTTTAACTTTCCAGAGAGCAGACAAGGGCGGTGCCCTTATAGTTATGGACACTGAATTCTACAACTCAAGTGTTAATGAGCATGTCCTAAATCAAGACATATACCTCCCTCTCAGCTCGGATCCCACACAAGAATACCAGAAGGTATTATATCAAATCGTGGATCACGCGCTAACCATGAAATGGATAACTCAGAAAACCCATGCCTATTTTCACATAACACATCCAAGAAGACCGCAACTGTATATGTTGCCCAAGATCCACAAAGACCCCATCAAACCGCCGTTTAGACCCATAGTCTCAGCCTGCGGATCGATCTCGGAACCAGTAGGTAAATTTGTAGATACATTTTTGCAACCGTTGGTCCAAAGTAGTGAGACATACATCAAGGATACCACAACTTTTTTGAACATGCTGAATGAAGTCAAATTGCTACAAGGAGAGTCGTATTGTCTATGTACTATCGATGTAGTGTCTCTGTACACTTCTATTCCCCACAGGGAAGGCATTGAAGCATTGGAATGGTGTTTATTACACAGTGATCTGGAAGAATATCAGAGACTTTTGATATTGGAGTTGATGCAGTTTGCACTATACCATAGTTACTTCGAGTGGAATGGTCGTTTTTACAATCAATCTAACGGCACATCAATGGGCTTTGGGGGGGCCCCCTCATATGCGAATATTTTCATGCGGAAATTCGAGAAAGACTACATCTTGGATAATCCAGAGTGGAAAGCAGGCATAATCATGTTCAAGCGATTCATTGATGATATCTTTTTAATCTGGCACGGTACAGAAGATACATTGGTCAATAACATAAATTGTTTGAACAACCAGAATGAGAGAATCAAGTTCACCCACACCATCTCTAAAGAAACTATATCTTTTCTGGATGTGAGTATCACCATAAACAATCAAGATATTAGCACCAAAGTCTTTCATAAACCAACGGATAGAAATGCATGCTTGGCATTCCAAAGTTTTCATCCAGAGCCATTGAAAAAACATTTGCCAATGTCTCAGTATATACGACTGAAGAGAATCATATCTACAGAACAAGAATTAGTCAAATCCTTTGAACAACAGACAACAAAGTACAAACTAAGAGGTTATCCACATGATGTACTGCAGCACGCTTTGATGAAAGTAGACAAAATCAAGAGAATAGATCTCTTAACACAGAGAAGGCAAAAATCTCAACAACAAAAAACTGTGTGTGTACTCAAGTATTCATCAGACTCGGCCAGAATCAAAAAATCCATCATCAAACATTGGCATTTGATACAGTTGGAACCCGATCTGCAAGGATTATATGATGATCACATTACCTTTGCATATCAAAGATCAAAAAATTTAAAAGAATTGTTAAATGCACCGGTTAAAGACAAAACCAAATGGAAAGGCATGGCGAAATGTTTCAATTGCATCCATTGCAATAATGTCATCTGCGGTAAAACGCTCACGCATCCTACTAAGGGTTTTTCAATTGCATTGCAACATTCCAGTACGTGTGACACATCTAACTGTATATACATGATCAAATGCCCATGTGGCAAAATATACATTGGCCAAACTGAACGCAAAGTCAAAATCCGAATCACGGAACACAAAAGTAACATCAGACAACGCAATCTTAAATCATCAACGGCAAGCCATTGGAACGAGATGAATCATCAGATATCGCAATTAAAATTCATGGTCATCGAGTCGATCATACAGAGCCCAGACATGGATCCGATAAAACAGAGACTTAGAGCGGAATTTTATTGGATAAAGAGACTTAATTCCACCCTGCCTTGGGGTTTAAATGATCGTATTGAGTATGCATGGGTATTATAACAGAACTGAAGTTATAGCCAGTGTTTCAGCACATTTCTGTTTCCCCAAAGAAGGTGGTAATGTATAACATCATATGTTCGTTTTAAAATTGGATGCTGTTGTTTATTCTTTTTGGCATATATTCAAGCGTCTGCATTTTAATCATTAGTTCAGTCAATGTCATCGTATGGTTCTAATGATAATCGAGTGAGATAACCATGGGTAATGTAGTTTTAGTCGTCCTCCATGGCGCCTTCAGATTGTGAAGTCATTGTACTCATATCACATGACCACGGTATTTCAACCCCATTGGTTGATGCCGCGATCACGTGTAACTCAAGTAAACCTACGAGAAGCTTTGTTGCTTTGCAGTCAGGAAACAGTTTTGAATCCACCGGGAAGCGCGACCGCGCTAAGATTAACGTGAGTGTTACTTTGGGGTGTTAACATGGCGTGTTATTGATATACGATATGCTTAACTTTAATGCTCTCATAATGAATAGGTAGCGCAGACCTACAATTTGCTGTTAATGACTTAGGAGTTCGATGGGAGCACACATGACCCTGATTATTAGAGAAAATGGTTTACGAGCATTTTGGCAGACGAATGTTTTACTGTGCATTTCGCTTTTTATGTGTCAAATGTATTTCACATTGAGACAGTATGCAGAGTGACTAATCTGGTCCTGTTTTGTTTTCATTTAACAGACCCCTGACGAAGGGTCATGTATTTCCGACCCGAAATGCATTGGGTGTTGTAAAAAAAAAAAATGGCGCATTACTCATATTGATGTCAGTGGCATAAGAATTTGATTATGTTGCTAAACACGAAGAAAATTGTATAAATTTACAAATGAATCACGGCATACTTGAATGTTTCAAATAAAAAGCTGATGAACTTATCATAGAAAACCACGTTTTCATTGTGAATTGGGAACCCGTCTGGAGTCTAGCGAGTCTAAACTCAACAATTGTTACTGTTCATAAGGCACGCTCATGACTGTGTGCGACGACGTGGGCGACCAAAAGTAACTTTATTAATTCACACTTTATAGGAGTGCTCAGGATACCATTCTTTTTTAGTATTACTTCGCAGTCATACCTGATCCTTAGAAGCACCACCAACCAAATTAAAGATGGATGACATAGCACAATCCACAACCAACAGAGCTGAAACCTTAGCATATTCCATAGAAGCAGCCAAAGATATTTATGATCTCATTCAGGAGACCAGATGCATCACTCCGCATAAATCAACTACAGCTCAAATTCTTCGACAATTCGAATATATAAGCAAGAGAGAAGTCAACCAGAGGTTGCATGCAACCACGTTGATACACTACCATAAAAACCTAAGGATCCCCAGGGGCCTCAGAATAGCGCTGAAACCAATGCTTTGCGCCAACAGCAAAAAGTTTCTAGAGAGGTGGTATCAAATATTGAACAAATGTTCTCTGGACTTGATGCTATTGATAGTAGAGGAACTTTCGAAAGTCTTGTTGGAATTAGAAGAAGAGATTAAGAATCTTAAAGAACAATTGAACAAAATTCCTGATTTGGATAAAACATTAGAGGAGATCAATCAGAGACTAGACCGATACGCCAAAGAAGTGAATGAGAGAAAGTTAAGAAAGTATCGTCGCGATACTTTAGACTACAAGTTAGATGAAGTATATTCGTGGGCTGAAATATACCAACAAAGAAAATGGCAAACTCAACCCAAACAGAAACAATCGGCCGCCACATCTTCGCAAGAAAGTGTGGTATCTGATTCAGATGTCGCCCAAAACAGGCCACCAATCATTACAAGCAAGGATAAATCGGTGACTCCATCTACCAGTCAAGTGCCTGTGCAACAGCCGTCTTTTTTAGACGTCAGTCCTGCAGCGAACGCTCCACCAACTTTATTGCGACAAGAAGAGCAAAGAGAAAAGGAAACAGAAGAAGAAGTGGCCAAAAGGACACGGAGTCAAGTCCAGAAGACAACTTAGTTATCAACATATCTTCGAAACAGTTGTCACAAATGCAGTTGATGACGTTGAACAAGGGCACCACCTTTGTTCCAACATATAGATCCAATGTTGGAGAAACCGAATTAGCCCTCTTTAAGTTTTTTAGAAACTTGAAATTGAGATACTTCTTCAAAGACAGTAGTCTACAGTCTCAGAGTCCCACATGGGACCATGAATTCAGACCACCAAGTTCTTTTTGTGCTCCTATGACCCACAAATCAATAGAAGCCTTTGAAAGATCGGTAATGGTTGATATTCAAAAAATACCGTTTAGCAAACCTAAACACAACAACTTGAATCCAAAAGAATGGAACACTTTGAAAAATTTGAACCAAGACAAAAGTTTAACTTTCCAGAGAGCAGACAAGGGCGGTGCCCTTATAGTTATGGACACTGAATTCTACAACTCAAGTGTTAATGAGCATGTCCTAAATCAAGACATATACCTCCCTCTCAGCTCGGATCCCACACAAGAATACCAGAAGGTATTATATCAAATCGTGGATCACGCGCTAACCATGAAATGGATAACTCAGAAAACCCATGCCTATTTTCACATAACACATCCAAGAAGACCGCAACTGTATATGTTGCCCAAGATCCACAAAGACCCCATCAAACCGCCGTTTAGACCCATAGTCTCAGCCTGCGGATCGATCTCGGAACCAGTAGGTAAATTTGTAGATACATTTTTGCAACCGTTGGTCCAAAGTAGTGAGACATACATCAAGGATACCACAACTTTTTTGAACATGCTGAATGAAGTCAAATTGCTACAAGGAGAGTCGTATTGTCTATGTACTATCGATGTAGTGTCTCTGTACACTTCTATTCCCCACAGGGAAGGCATTGAAGCATTGGAATGGTGTTTATTACACAGTGATCTGGAAGAATATCAGAGACTTTTGATATTGGAGTTGATGCAGTTTGCACTATACCATAGTTACTTCGAGTGGAATGGTCGTTTTTACAATCAATCTAACGGCACATCAATGGGCTTTGGGGGGGCCCCCTCATATGCGAATATTTTCATGCGGAAATTCGAGAAAGACTACATCTTGGATAATCCAGAGTGGAAAGCAGGCATAATCATGTTCAAGCGATTCATTGATGATATCTTTTTAATCTGGCACGGTACAGAAGATACATTGGTCAATAACATAAATTGTTTGAACAACCAGAATGAGAGAATCAAGTTCACCCACACCATCTCTAAAGAAACTATATCTTTTCTGGATGTGAGTATCACCATAAACAATCAAGATATTAGCACCAAAGTCTTTCATAAACCAACGGATAGAAATGCATGCTTGGCATTCCAAAGTTTTCATCCAGAGCCATTGAAAAAACATTTGCCAATGTCTCAGTATTTACGACTGAAGAGAATCATATCTACAGAACAAGAATTAGTCAAATCCTTTGAACAACAGACAACAAAGTACAAACTAAGAGGTTATCCACATGATGTACTGCAGCACGCTTTGATGAAAGTAGACAAAATCAAGAGAATAGATCTCTTAACACAGAAAAGGCAAAAATCTCAACAACAAAAAACTGTGTGTGTACTCAAGTATTCATCAGACTCGGCCAGAATCAAAAAATCCATCATCAAACATTGGCATTTGATACAGTTGGAACCCGATCTGCAAGGATTATATGATGATCACATTACCTTTGCATATCAAAGATCAAAAAATTTAAAAGAATTGTTAAATGCACCGGTTAAAGACAAAACCAAATGGAAAGGCATGGCGAAATGTTTCAATTGCATCCATTGCAATAATGTCATCTGCGGTAAAACGCTCACGCATCCTACTAAGGGTTTTTCAATTGCATTGCAACATTCCAGTACGTGTGACACATCTAACTGTATATACATGATCAAATGCCCATGTGGCAAAATATACATTGGCCAAACTGAACGCAAAGTCAAAATCCGAATCACGGAACACAAAAGTAACATCAGACAACGCAATCTTAAATCATCAGTTGCAAGCCATTGGAACGAGATGAATCATCAGATATCGCAATTAAAATTCATGGTCATCGAGTCGATCATACAGAGCCCAGACATGGATCCGATAAAACAGAGACTTAGAGCGGAATTTTATTGGATAAAGAGACTTAATTCCACCCTGCCTTGGGGTTTAAATGATTGTATTGAGTATGCATGGGTATTATAACAGAACTGAAGTTATAGCCAGTGTTTCAGCACATTTCTGTTCCCCCAAAGAAGGTGGTAATGTATAACATCATATGTTCGTTTTAAAATTGGATGCTGTTGTTTATTCTTTTTGGCATATATTCGAGCGTCTGCATTTTAATCATTAGTTCAGTCAATGTCATCGTATGGTTCTAATGATAATCGAGTGAGATAACCATGGGTAATGTAGTTTTAGTCGTCCTCCATGGCGCCTTCAGATTGTGAAGTCATTGTACTCATATCACATGACCACGGTATTTCAACCCCATTGGTTGATGCCGCGATCACGTGTAACTCAAGTAAACCTACGAGAAGCTTTGTTGCTTTGCAGTCAGGAAACAGTTTTGAATCCACCGGGAAGCGCGACCGTGCTAAGATTAACGTGAGTGTTACTTTGGGGTGTTAACATGGCGTGTTATTGATATACGATATGCTTAACTTTAAAGCTCTCATAATGAATAGGTAGCGCAGACCTACAATTTGCTGTTAATGACTTAGGAGTTCGATGGGAGCACACATGACCCTGATTATTAGAGAAAATGGTTTACGAGCATTTTGGCAGACGAATGTTTTACTGTGCATTTCGCTTTTTATGTGTCAAATGTATTTCACATTGAGACAGTATGCAGAGTGACTAATCTGGTCCTGTTTTGTTTTCATTTAACAGACCCCTGACGAAGGGTCATGTATTTCCGACCCGAAATGCATTGGGTGTTGTAAAAAAAAAAAAAAATGGCGCATTACTCATATTGATGTCAGTGGCATAAGAATTTGATTATGTTGCTAAACACGAAGAAAATTGTATAAATTTACAAATGAATCACGGCATACTTGAATGTTTCAAATAAAAAGCTGATGAACTTATCATAGAAAACCACGTTTTCATTGTGAATTGGGAACCCGTCTGGAGTCTAGCGAGTCTAAACTCAACAATTGTTACATGTCATGAATGATGTAATATGTGACATCATGAGCAGTGCATTGTGGGGCGCGAATTATAGTTAGCTGAACTAACTATAATGGTGGAATTTATATGGTTTTGTACAAGTGAAATGTCCAGCTAAATAGAACGCCCCTGAACCCTATGGTTTTTTTAGTGAATTTCGAAGGTTTTTTTAAATGCAAATTTCTAACTATAACTTCTGTAAAACCTATAGTATTTTCAGTGAATTTGAAAGGTTTTTTAAATGCTAATTTCTAACTACAATCTCCTTAAAACCTATAATGTTTTTAAGTAAATTTTAAAAAGACGTGTATACTTTTTGTAGTGAAAAACTAACTTAACAGTAGTCTTTTATAACTTATAATTATAACTCCTGGTTTTATGGTATTTATTTTTTGGGCATTTCCGTCTGCATTTATCCATATTTTTTTTTCATAATTGTATCTGTATTTACCCATATATATTTTGGGTTTTGGGAAAAAATTAGTCTGAAATGAGTATATTTCCACATTTATTTTTCTGATAAATATGCACTCATGCCTGAAGGGCAGACCGTTTTCAGTCATATAAACACACTCAGATGATCAAATATGTACAACCTTGATATTAAAATGTGCATGTTTTCTTATACAAGCATATATATTGCTGTTTAAGGCTCTTTACTAAAATTATTTTATTGTTTTAACCCTCTTACTTTTAGAGCGACAGAGCTATTGGCCTGGTAGTCATAACTGACAGCATTTAGAATCGCTCAAAAATAGCCCAATTTCCGTTTTTATCCACATTTTAAAATAAATACAGAGAGGAAAATAAAGTTTTCTGTCTGTTTTTATCTGTAAAAATCAGTAAAAATGGAAAACAGGGAGCCCTACTTATAATTTAACAATGTTTACAACTTAATTAGCAGTAATTAACATATAAGTGTAGAAAAAGTGTGACGCAGCACCTATGATACCCGACTTGGAACAACAGTGTTCACAGTTCGATTCCCAGCTCCAGCGGCATGTTAGCCCACCACTATGTCATTGTGGGCAACACCTTGCTTAATCTTCCTGACGCCCCCTAGCGCCGTCACACCTTTCTGGGGTAGCTGTACGCTTTACAAATGCTGGCATTTTTTTTAATTTAACAGTATAGTAATGACAAATATTAACACTTATTCTTCTATTGTGAACGATATTTTTTTTCATGTCTTCTATTTAGATGTTTTTAACCATGAGAATGGAATTGACACGGTTTGCCGGTTAACTGTTTTTAAGCTCTCCAACGTATGTACATATTAAGGACCTTATACGTGTTACGATGGAAATCAAAAGCTTTACAGCTTAACATTTTGTAACTTTTCCCAACACATGCACAAGTTAAACAGTTAAAACGCGAGCACGTGTAAACTGTAAAACGTGACATTTAAATGGGCAGAGCCGCATCTTACTTCCATAGATTAATCAATAACCAAAAAGTATATAAGCCACACCTGTTCAATTAGTTTAGTTTTCACGAGTTATTTATCCGTGTCCATGCAGTGATGCAGGTTCCCTTTTCTAGTGTCGGATTCTTGTTTTACAGCAACAAAACAAAACATACTCCGGAGTTCTAAGTTGTTTGATTAAGGCAAAGTAGATATTTATAATACGAAGCTATTTGTCAATATTTAAATATTTATATTTAGAAAAAAATTGTTATTGCTTGTTTTTGCCTTTTTTCTGTAACGTCAGCAGCTTGTTTTCAGAACCAGACAGATTACAGCAAACATTGCTCCTTTTCTGGCTCCTTTGGGCTTATATATTGTGACTTTGTATATTATAATATTGACACTGTACTTCACTTCAGGGGTGTTGGTGACCCATCGGGGCAAACTCTAAAGATTTGTAATTAACGTCACCAGCTTCTGGTTGTTAGTCTGTTCCCCCTTGGGATCATATACTGTCAATATGTATATTATAATTTTCACAGTCATTATGATCTCACATGAGTTTATGACCCATTGCCACGAAAATTATTTGCAATGAAGATTAAACATTTCGAAGTCCCAGAGAAAAGAAACTCTGAACATCTTCACCGCTGGAAAGTATTTAGTTATTGATCTTCTGTTGTATTCATAACTTTATTTTCCTTTTCTTTTCACTGTAACAACGGTGTCACTCTTTATATTGTAATAGTGTCATATTGTTACAGAATAGGAATTGGAGATTTGTCAGCGCCATCTGAAATACAGCTTATTAACCTTTATAACTTACTTGATCAGATATTTTTTCAGTGAGCATATTTTACAAAATTGCAGTCTAAAATAATAAAGCTTTTATACATTCTTTCTTACTTTAAACATTTGATAAACCCTAAATTTCTGAATGTTATTTTCTAATTTCTATTTTTCTCAGTTGCGGTTCCTATACACCTTCTCCCTATTGAATATATATTACCAGTACTGTATATTATAATAGTACTGTGCTATATATTCTTTAACGAGTGAGTGGTTTGTTAGCGGACCAGTGTGCGACCTCTAAGCACTAATACAGAACGTTCCCAAATTCTACAGAATACAAATTTCCAAAAATTATAATGCGTACATTTCTATGTAATATGAAATCATTTGTGTTTAACTGTTTTTTACTTGTTCTTCTGACCTCAGATGATGTAGTGCAGATGTGTTTCTTGAAGCACTTCTTTTCTACTTTATCTAAAAGTAACACGCATGCCCTCTTATATTATCAAGAATATGGGGCAACACTTTTACAAACTATAGCAGAAAAAAGGGGGGGAGGTGGCCACGCTTTAGTGATATTTTATGATATTCCATTTTTATTTGTCACCCCTTTGATATATACAGCGTCAGTTTCCGAAGAAAGTTTATTTGTATTTGCTAAATAAAAACTGTTTGAAACCTGAAGTGAAATTTTTGCTGCGCAACCACACCCCCAGTCAGAAAATTAAAAAACACATTATAAGTAAATAGTGCTCCTGGGAAGTAACCCACCCACAAACTTGATAAAAGGAAGACCGTAAGACACTGTTATTTTTCTGCCGTGATCTGTACACCCCACCGCAATTATATAAATGGTCCTTAAAATACATAAAAAACTATTTTTACCTTCACAATCCCTGTCCACCACCTTGTGACCACTGTACCGAGTTAATAGTGTTCCTGACCTCCCCTCTGCTACTTTTTTTCCCCGTACTCCTTTGAAGTGCGTCACAAAATGGCTGACAACAGTGAACCGTTCCTACTCAATAAGGAGCAATATTGTACTCGGAACACTTTAGCCAATAAAATGTCCATGTTGTTCCGCATAGGAGGGAGGAGGGAATGGCTGCCAACACTTCTACTTTTAATGCTTCGCAGCCAATGAACATTAAGCGTGGGAAGGTCCCGCTTGGAACATGTTACCCAATGAGATGTCCCTAATACTCCGCGGAGTCGGAAGGAATCGCTGACAACACGTCTACTTTCAATAGTTTACAGCCAATCAACATTAAGCTTGGGAAAGTCCTCCTTGGAATATGTCAGCCAATTAGATCGATGTCCCTCCTACTCTGCAGAGGGGAAGTAAATGGCTGGCAACACTTCTACTTTCAATAGTTCGCAACCAATCAACATTAAGCTCTGGAAGCTCCTCCTTAGAACACGCCAGCCAATCAGATGTCCCGCCTACATTGCGGAGGAGAAGGGAATAGCTAGCAACACTTCTACTTTCAATGGTTCACAACCAATGAACATTAAGCTCTGGAAGGTCCTCCTTAGAACATGTGAGCCAATCAGATGTCCTTGCTACTCTGCGGAGGGGAAGTGAATGACTGGAAACACTTCTACTTTCAATGGTTTGCAGCCAATGAACATTAAGCTTGTTGTTGGAATACCTCAGCCAATTAAACATTCATTTTGTTCACTGTTCACTAATTCAGCATATATTTTTTTCTCCCCATACCTTCTTGCGCTGTTGGTATATATATATATATTCACTGAAAAAACGTTAGGTTTCAGGCAGGTTATAGTTAGGAATTAGCATTTAAAAACCTTAGAAATTCACTGAAAAAACCATAGGTTTTCGGAATGTTTATAGTTAGCTGGACATTTCACTCATACAAAACCCTTGAAATTCCTCCGTTATAGTTAGTTGTATTAACTGTAACTCTCGCGCCCGCAATCCACTGGTGATGATGTCACATATTACATCATTTATGACATGGTCAGTGACATCACTGATGACATCACCAGTGACATCTCAAATGACATCACTGATGGGTTTTTTCAGTGAATTTCAAAGGTTTTTTAAATGACAATTTCTACTTATTATGTTGACAACTTCCCCGTATATTCAACCAGAAACCAAATCTGCAATGCTACGTAAAAAAATCAGGCAATAGTTCCACTTACCACTAACAAATTAACATCAACATTTAACTATTGTAAGAATGTTGAACATGTACTACGTGAATTACATCCAACTCACACCCATGTTCAAAGAGCAATATGTGTTAGAGATTGTAATTATACACTTCCGACACCCAACAAAATTATAATACTCAGCGCCACTACCACTATAACCACCCCCACGGACCTCTCCTTCCTACTACCTCAAAGGCAGCGCAAAACAGGACAAAGAACCTTTCCAAAATAATATATCCCCTCAACAGCACACTAGCTTAATCTACAGAGATGTGGCAACCAAGTATGTATAAGGGAAAGAACTCGAACATCAACAATAATGTACACAACGCTAAGACTACCGGTGAAATACTATAAACAATTCACTATAGAAATCAAAAACTTTTCAGTGTGTAGATATACCATTAATACGTGTAGTGTACTGAATAGTGGACGCAACCATATTATCTCAGACACTGGGGAATATTTGGGTCATGAAGCTGTGTTCACCCTCCCTTTGAAACAGAAGCGGAGTAGGCTAGTCCAATGTAAACAACGTCAATGTACGACTATTAATTAGGCTACGACTTGGGCGTGGTTCACTTCTGCACAGAGAATAGACTGCCACGTGGCTGCCGCCATGACCGCGTGCTTCCTCAATAAAGGCCGATTGCGAACTCAGCGCCACACCACCGCAGACTTATGTCTGTATCGACTAGTGGTTTCCATCGACACTGCGGACAGCAGGGTTCACAACTTGAATTCAACTTTGAATCTAAATTTGTCTTCAGGAGAACTGCCTTTAATCTATTCTGCAGTCAGTAGAGTTGACAACTTGATACCAGTTGAATTCAGCTTTGCACCAACACTACGGAGAGCATTGAATCCAGCCTTGCTTTATTTAAGGCAGAGACAATTGTACTGTGTCCTCAGATTCTGTTAACGGTGACAAAATAGCATTCATCAATCTTTGTGTCGACTACTGCCTTCAATCTACACTGCGTACAATAGGGTTCACAACTTGAAATCAGCATTGCATCAACACTACCGACAGCATTGAATCGAGTCTTGCTTTATTTAAGGCAGAGACAATTGTACTGTGTCCTCAGATTCTGTTAACTGTGACAAAATAGCATTCATCGATCTTTGTGTTGACTACTGCCTTAAATCTACACTGCGTACAACAGGGTTCACAACTTGAATTCAGCTTTCCATCTACACTACGGACAGCATTCAAGATATCCTTGATTTATGTAAGGCAAAGATTATTTTGTTAAAGGATGCCACAAAAACATTCCTCAATGACACTGCGATCAAAAGAGTTTACCGCTTGATACCTGTGGCGCAAAAGCACTACAGACAACATAAAATTCAGTCTCGATTTATTTAAGGCAGAAAAATAGTACTGTGTCGTCAGATTTTGTTAAAGTATGTAACAAAAAAAAGCATTCCTCGATGTCTGTGCCAACTACAGCCTTTTAAGTACTCTGCTGACAGCAGGGTTCACTACTTGAAGTCACCTTTGCATGTATACTACAGACGATAAGGAATTCAACCTTGATTAATTTAATGCACTGACAATTGTATTGTATGTGTTCAGATTTTTTCAGATAGAATGACGATTGTACATGACGCATTCCAGTAGACGAGAGACATTATACCACTGCGACCCCCCCGAACCACGAATCATGACAGGGTACACACACGCTGAGTTCTTTCGGTACCACTAAATCACTGCACCACAAGTCATTTCCCCATAGCCTTAATAAAGCAGAATTCACTAGGCAAAAAACATTGCTCCCAGTACAGCCCCCCTGCATTACACATTATCGCAGGGTACGTACAAGCTCAGCACCAAAGATACTACTTACTCTGTGCACCATAAATCATCGGAAAGAAGAGTGAACAGTTTTATGTGAGCAATGAGGCATACGATCACTTTTAAGTGGAATTCATGCAGAATCCAATCGACAAAAAACATTACTCCAATTACTGTTCCCCCCACGCCCCCAGACCATGCATCATCGCAGAATATGCACACGCTAAGCACCAAAGGTACTAGTAACTCAGTGCACCAAAAATGATTATCACATGGCCTTACTAAGGCACCATTCACAACACAAAAAACATTACTATCAGCACAGCCTGCCCGGACCACGCATCATCGCAGGCTCCACAGAACCTTCTTGTTTTAGATACCACTAACTAAGTAGAAACCAAACTAAGTATAACACCTATCAAACCCTACACAACATCCCTTTATTATGCTTCCTTGAAAAACTTATTTTATATCACTTATACATTTAGTTGAATAATAAAATGCATGCTGCATATATGTTCTATCTTCCACTTCAATCATAATTGCAGATGATGCACTCCACCCTAAGATCTACACTGTGGACAGGAGGGTATACAACTTGAATTCACCTTTGCATCTACACTATAGACAGTAGGAAATTCAACCTTAATTTATTTAATGCAGAGACAATTATACTGTATGTATTCAGATTTTGTTAAAATAAGTGAAAAAACATTGTTGTATAACTGTACTGACTACTAGCTTCTATGTACACTATGCACAGTAGGGTTCACAACTTGAATTTACCTTTTCATTTACACTACAGACAGCATTAAATTCAGCCTCGATTTATTTAAAGCAGAGAACAAAATAGTGCTGTTGCACTGCTAGTATGTGCAAGCACCTTCAATAGCTGCATCATGTGAACTATGATAACAAACAATGTACAAGATTGTGTCAAAATGTACCTCCACCACCAGCAATACCAAGTACCTCTGGGGTATCACCTTCAACATCGTTACCAGACATACGTCCCCAATTTGTGAAAGTTACAATGCACTGCGTGAAGAGGAATCGTTTAATTTGTTATGAGCAATCAGTACACCTAGTTTTCACAGCAATTGATAACCATCAGTGCTAGTGTTTTTTCCCCCCTCAAATTTCATATAGTCCAGTATGCAACAGTGAATGATTTCAGTGCAGCCAGTTCAGACCACGCATCATCGCAGGGTGAGCACGCGATAAACACCAGACGTACCACTAACTCAGTACAACGTAAATAATCTCCACGTGCCCTTGTTAAGGCAAAATTCAATAGTCAAAATACATTTTTACCAGTGCGGTCTGCCTGGACCACGCATCATCGCAGGCTCCACACAAATCGCCCCAACCTCAGTCCACCACAACTCATGAACTCTTTATGATAGAATCTTCTGTGTATTATTTGACATACAATGCTCCTACCTTTGTAAACCGTTTATGATTAAATATCTGTATATGATATCATGATTACTATTCTACTCCTTACCAACAACGACGTAATAAAATGGAGTCGAGCACACGAGCCTGTACCCGCTTCAACTATCTATCTGTGTCTGTGTATTTATTGTGTTTGTAAAATGCTGCTCCTCCGCCCTACCACATTATATTGTGCTATAAATAGCGCATGCAACCATCTTACCTGTGACAGCAAGTGTGGGCTATTCCTCCTTTATTTTTTTAGCATATTTATATTGTGCAAAATCAACCCAAAACTAATACATTTTCAGGCACGCGTACATTACGTCATTACTCTACAATAACAGGATATGGACGCAACTCCGAGGCTCGAACACTGATTTCCAGCACCAAGTTCTACAGTGTACCTGAATAACCACATACGTATATATATATATATATATATATATATTAGCTGCCCTTCATGTGCCAAAAACTGCAACTTACACCTTTCACAGCCCTGTATTACTACAGTTACAACACTCCACTGAATGTACAACAAACATTCATAACCGCAGAAATGCGTCATGTCCACCATCTTTTATGTGTGCAACCACTAACGAAAATATAGTCAGTAATATCCCGTACCTTCCATGTTGGCCAAGTTGTCACAAATCACTTGATTTCTCATATAGCTCACGACGGGACCACGCCCATATCTCCGGAATCATGGTTCAGAGCCTCGCGCAGCACTGGCATACGTCAGGTCGGGCCAGCCCACTCCACTTACGCTTCCAGGAAAACACAACATCGAAACATTGCCCAGATTTAATTGTAGTGATTTCTTAGTTCCAGGTCTAGTTGTCAGAACGGCACACACACACTCCCTCATGGCTGGTAAACACCCACACCACGCCCATCCAGAGCATCAGTCACTACACATGTGAGCGTACCAATAAAAGAGACAGGCGCACGTGCTCTACGCCATTTTAGAGTTGCTCCCATCCCAAGCACTGTGATGGACTGTCCTAGTGATTCAAACGCCTCATGTAGGCCCGAACCACCGAGTAGGGGGCCCACCACTACGTGTGTGGCATCTTTGGTTACTGAGTTAGTGGTATCAGAAGCACTGAGCTGGAGAGGAATTTGCGATGATGATGAGAGCACGAGTATGTCGTTAGCCATACCGATATCAAGGCTCTGCACCATATATGAGACTTTTTAGTGGCAGATCGGGACTACATGATGCAGAAGGTGTCCTGTCCACGAAAAGGTGAGCAGTGAGGCCTGGGTGCGCATCGGAGGGAGTCGAAGGGCTGTGGCAGACTGGATACAAAAAAGCGAAGCAGCGATTTAGACAAACGCAGTCCTATATAGTCTATCAAATTATATGTACATTTGTTTTTCCCAATAGCAGGAACGTTTTTATAATCGCTCAAACGTCCGGAATATAAACTATACAAATAGTAATTTTAAATGTGAGAGGGAACGTGTGTGAAAGGTCTATGTTATTCAACTCCACATTAAGATAGTAACAATTACCAAACATAACATCTTTCTTTTACTATCTTTTAGATGTAGAGCTTCAGGGTGCATTATGTCCCAGCATGTGGTGAAATACACACTGGTGACAGAAAGTTGAGCTGCGAATATTCTTTGCAGTCACTCTCTCACTTCCTCTCTCCTTTGATAAACAAATGACTTCCTTTTTAGGTCTCGCACCTGCGAACCGATCGCGAAGAGATCGTCGCTGCGAGACTCTATTGCAATCGTTTTAGCTTACAAGGAGGTACAGGGAGCGACAAGAGATGTGCACGCGCCGCCTGCCGTAATCCGATCAGGTCGCGCGCGCGCGTTCAACATCTCCTGTCTCTCTCAGCACGGGCGTGATCGTGGCCTCCCGCCTAAAGAGCCTCACCACCTCCGTCGCACCTCTCCGATTAGTTAGTGGTCCCCCCGGGAGACGATGCGAGTGCCTGTTTCTCCCCCCCGCCTTTAAACACTCACAGGCTGCAAGGGGGGCTCCTCTGACGGCGGCAGGACCTATGTGCCTCGCGCCCCCTCCGCTGTCCAACAATGCTTGTTTTTTTTTAATCTCCTACTTTGCTCTTCTGAAATGTTGGCATGTATGCACTAGCCCGCTCTGTACGTGCTCGTTTGTTTTGTGACATCAGGAGCTCGCGCGCGCTCTTGCAGACCCCGCGGGCGCGCGGGCGCCTGCAGGCTGGTAGGTGACGTGGGTGGGAGGAGGAAGCCGCCGCATCCGGAGGAAAGCGACGCAAGATGGTGGCGACCACGGGCTCGGGTGAGCGAAGTACAGAGGGGCTGCTAATGTATAACGGGGCACGGGCTAAACGGTGGGCTCTGGCCCAGATATCAGCCTCCCTCCCGCCAGGGGCCTTCGGGTACAACTCTAGTTAGAATGAAATGTTCCCGGTCAGGCCTGCGAATCGCAGGATCCTGCTCTGTCAGAGGCCTGTAGTACACCCACTAGTCTCTGCTGGAGTCGGTAACGCATTGACTGGAAGCATGTCAACATTTATTTAACTGTGTGAGTGTGTCCACGGGGATAGGTGAGCGTTCCTGTCAATACGACTCTTAGTGGTGAACAGGGCACGCCCTCGCAGGAAATGAGCCTCGTTCAGTCTCATTGAAGCGCTCCGTCTTTTAACGGTACAAGTTCATTGTTTATGGTGTATTGCAATGCTGGTCCTCAAAAAGAGCATGTACTTCACATGTTTGTTACGTATATGAGACACCGAGAATGGAACATGCATGTCAGCGACGCAGTCGGGGAAAGGTGGTGACACAGGGGCAACTTCTAGACCTTAATTCTCACTAATCAACCAGCTGGTAATTAAATAAGCATATCGGACAGGGCTCTTTATGCTCAAAATATCACTGGGACATGCACTCCTAAGAAACTGCTCTAATAGGGGCTTCTCATCCCAGGAAACTTGTGACAACACATCTCATAGTCACACTATATCCTCTCGCAGCTATCCAGTGTCACTCACCAGGAACTATCAGATCCACTGCTAGAGGTGCCTTTTTCTTCTGCATGTTACACTATTCACCATGCAGAAACATCTTTGATTGAATGTGGCATAAGGTGCTCCACATCCCTCCCCCAAGTAACAGCTCGCTCTCGTTGCTATCAAATATACACACACGTCCTATCGGCTGTTCTCCATTGGAGACAGGGCCTTTGAGGAAGCAGCTGCCATCAGAGAACTTTTCCGTCCCAGGATCACACTTAATTTGAAGGTTGAGCTCACTAGCCAACAAACTAGTTTCGCCATAAAAGATATGAACACATCTTGCTAGGAAGCTTAACATGGCCTTTACAGGAGTCCTTTGCCAGTAAGAGTATGGTATAATTATTCCACCGGGAATGGGTGGCACCATAGCATGGTATCCACCTCTTACCAAATCAAATTTGAGAGCAAGATGCGCACAGAAAATCAGAGACCTCGCCCAAGAAAAACCTGTGTCGCAAGAAAACATGTCACGCCCCTGCGATTTAAATGCCTCATTTTGGAATTGCTGCCTTCTTCCAAGCAATCTGTTTTTATATGGAGCACTTCACTTCTTATCAGTGACGAATCCGATACCTCATACTAAGGGGCAATCATACACCTCTTCCCAAGGTTCAGGTAGAAACTGGAGTTTGGTTTTCCTCAAACTAATCCCACCAAGGAACACAACACACTTAAATCCACAAAATACTTTGAGGGCCATGGCACGTTCTCTCCCAAAGACCTATCACTGCAATGAATTATGCTGCACGACTACCGTAGGACCGTCATATTAATGACTGTTAATGGTGAGCGTTTTCCTGCATCTTCTCTACATGTCGGAAAGGGGACTTGTCAAAGAGCGTAGTACTTATCCACACTGGAAACTTTTCATTGAGGTACACACTGCGAGTAACAGCTCACACAAGGTCACATGATGTTACCTTTTTCCAGGAAACCTCTTTAGTCTCTCATCTGCTAGTTTGACAAAACTCCTATAGAAATCTACTATTGTTCATTGGTGGGGGCCTTGTTTTAGAACTCATCTAACAATACCTTCTGTGTACTTGGTCCAACCCCTGAAAACTGCTTTTATTGCGTGTGTGGATTATAATCTGAGGCAGCCACCTCATGCAATAGAGTGGGATTTTAATAAAGGACTTTCTCTGGGAGGTGTAGCATACTGCCTTCCTCAAAAATTCTCACCTAGGAGCTCGTGTCACCAAGTCAGTTTAACTAATGTACAGATACTCCCACTTGTTCAAAAATATGGGTTTTACTAATATTAGTATGCATCATATTTACCTTATTATGAGTGCGTTTCCTCTTCATTGTATTTCATTAGTTAACTATTGGGCAATTCTGTTTCATTCTGTGTAATTGAGAAAAATGAGGTGGGTTTAGACTAACAAATGACACAAAGTAAAAGGGGTGAATTTTAAAATGACATAAAGAGCAGCATGTCTCCTCAGTTCCTTGCACCGTTTCCGTAGAAAGTAAGAGGCCAAAATGTGACTGTTTGTACCTGTTCTTTTAACAGGTGTGGTAGAGAAGGAAACAGCAGGTCAGGCCACCATCTGCCTTGTTTAGAGTGTGCAGTCAGATTTTTTTTTTGTTTACTGTCCACCCACTAGGAATGTAGAAAGGGATAGTAAAACGTTAAGAAGCATTTTCAATGCAATAGGTCTCGCATTTACATAAGTTTAAGCTATTGGCATTGTAAATGACAATGCCTTTTATGTTCTAAAAACGAAAACAAAAATAATAGGCATTGTCATTTGCAATGTCAATAGCTCAAAGTTGCGTAAATGCGAGACCTATTGCATTGCAAATGCTTGTTATTTTACAGGTTGTGTTTCACAAATTGGCGCCCCCCCCCCCAACACTTCTAACACTCAACGTTCGAGGATTCTGCGATGATGTGTGGCCATCGTAAGAACGTTTGAGAAGGCTGCTACAACATGTGGTGCACCCTCCTTGAATCACGCCAATGGCACAAGGTGAGCAAAAAAGCTTCTTTCCGAAACGACGACAAGTCATCTGTGAAAGGAGAGAGTGGGTAGTGTGCAGCAGCTTCACTGCGTAGGAATGTATAATTACCTCCGAGCAGTGACAATAGATAGATTACAACAGTCTGAGAGTCAAATCTACAAGCCCCTTACGCCACTTTTGTATGTACTATACTATGACTAACTCTATATACTATATTTCAGATCACTAAACTGGAGGGTGCACTATGAATCAGCACATACTTGGACACACAACCAAGGCAAAAGGTGAGCTACGAGTATTTTCTCCACTATTAACTGCTCCATCTATAACTTTCACTCTCTCACAGTTGTAATGTCGTTTTCTCTCTCCCTCTCACATCATTTCTCTTTCTCTTTTAAAGTTATGGACGCTGCTGTCCACTCTGCCGTGACCAACCAAAGCGGAGTTCAAGGTGTGAACTCTGCTGGGCACAGTGTTTACACAAGGGAAGCAGAGCGACATATATGTGCAATGCCTCCGATTATTTACAAGCCCCTTGCGCCACTTTTGCGTCACTTTCAACATGAGAAAAGTAACACAAAACTGGCGCGATAGTCTTGTAAATAAGCCCTAAAGAATATTGTCCTGCATAATGACTTGATCTCTCACCTAATTCTGTCTCATCTCTGAATCATTTTAAAAACCTGTTGATCTGTAATGTAAATCTGAAGCAGTAGGCTCTTACAGACACCGCTTGAACGCAAGCCTATATGACAAGTGAAATGTATCAGGCACACTGTACACGTTAAAAGAAGGAAATATCTTCAACTGCTAATTTGACTTGTAATGTTTGACCTTATTCAGTCACATCGATCTAATTTTAAACACTAATTTTCTTTTTTGTTTTGCAGATTACCTAACGTACTTCTATTGGACTCCATATCACATTTTTTTTATTATATTGTTTTGTTAAAGTTATGTTTCTAGTTATTTATTGTATTGTTATCTTTATGTTACGTTTCCAGTTATTTATTGTTTTATACTTAGTTGTGGGGGGGAGGGTGGAAGGGAGGGTAAGCAGTCCCCAATAGAAATTATATTTATAAGTTGAAGTATAATTCTGAGGCTAACTCTTTACCAGATCTTTACCAGAGTCTATACCAACGACTAACGGTTTCTATGGAAAAGTTTAAAAACTCCAGCACAGTAACTTTGTTTCCATTACCACCATAGTGTGGTGAACGTCTAATCTCTGTGTTCATTTAAGTGTTCAATGAACTGTTACTATGGTAAAAGGCAGAAAGCCGTTTGGGGGTAGAGTTGAAAGGTACTGGCTGTACAAAAAACTTTATATTAACCCTGGATCCTCTACAAGACCAAAAAGGAAAGCAAATTAAAACAAAACACTGTGTACCAGATTTACAACCCCCTTGCACCACTTCGCGTCCAAGGCCCCCCCCAACAAAATTAGAAGTGTGTGGGCCTCAACGACCCCCCTCAAGCCCCAGGAACCACCACCCCCGGAAATTTGTGTATTGTGAGAGACAGACTGCGTGACCCTATGCCTAGAGCCCTCGAGAGCCATGGAGACCGCAACGCCCGACGGCCGGCTCATGCAGTGTCCCGGGGTGCCTACCCCCGGGACACTGCCGTTTGCTTCGAGAGGGCGGGAGTCTCATGGCTCACGCCCTCCCATAGCAAACTTAGTTTGCATTTTGAAAGACAGAGCAGAGAAATCTGTTCTCACTTTCAAAATAAAAAGCAGATTGTATTTCCACATACAAGTTAGCATCTCCCCTTGCGGAAAAGCAATGCCGACTCCCGAAGAACGCAGGAAGCCGGTAGGACGTGGGGGCATTGTAGCTCCCCTCACGGTCCCCAATATTTCTTATAAGACCCAGGGGATAGGGTCCCCGGAGATAATAGAAATTACTGAATGGGGCTATTTTTTTACGGTAAAACTACAAGTCGCGCACCCAGCGCATCGCTCAGTGCAGCCCCCTGGTGTGGACTCGCTGGATGCACGACTCATAATCTCCCCATGTGGAAAAGCAATCTGATTTTGATTTTGAAAGAGAGAACAGATTTCCTTGCTATGGGAGGGCGGGATGGACACCCCGGAACACTGCAGGAACCGGCCCTCCCACAATACAAAAAGCCCCGGGGAGTGGGAGACCTTACCTAGCTATATCTTTTTTTGTAGCCCTGGTGGGTAACGTGGCCCTCGAGTGCTGCAGGAGGGGAGCCATGTAGTCCCCCTCCCACAATACATAAACCCCCGATGGGTGATGGTCCCCGCGGCTTTCAGGACCTTCGACCCCTCCCCCCATCTTTTTTTTTTCTTTTTAGCCCTGGGCGCCGACGATCCCCGAGGCTGGGGGGCCCCTCTGGGCCCCACATAAAATGTTATAATTTTGTCCCCGGAATTTAACCCCCCCAGAGACGAATTATTTAAAAAAAACATTTTTATTTTATTTATTTTACGGCACAGTCCACGCACCCTAAATGCATCCCGGTTTTTAAAAAAATGTGGGCCCTGGGGGTCTAGAGGGTAATATTATTTCTACCCTGCCCCCTTTCTCCGTTTTGAACACATATTCCACTGACTTCCACAGCCTCGCTTCTACCGAGGCACAAAATGGCTGCCAACAGTTCCTGGTTTCGAATGTTTACAACCGCTTGACAGCCAATTAGCATTGAGCGTGTGATCGGGACAGTGCGCTTATGCTACGATGCCAATCCTCGTACAATCCGCGGATCCACAGCGCCCATATATATATAAATGATTTTAACCGTAATTTTCTCAGGAACTACTGAACAGATTGACACCATATAAGCAAAAGGCACAAGTCGGAACGGAGGACTACCTCTCTGCCAAATTTGGTGTAATTCCGTTCAGCCGTTCGGGCTGTAGTCGTGGCTAATGGTCCTATGAGAAATTGCATGGGGAAAACACGTTTTGTGACCCCCCCTTTTTTCTCGGCCCCCGCTTGACCAATCACTTTCAGGGAAGGAGCGGAACTGAGCTGGCCAAAAGTTTGGAAAATTATAAGAAGATTCATCAATCGACGCCAAAGTTATTGCCAATAGAATGTTGCGGTTTTCCTACGGATAATAGGTCCTAACTACAACTAGGAGGAGCGTGGTGGTTTATGCGAGCGGACCGTGCTTGGAGGTCCGCGGAACGACGCACCCGCTGTTCAGGTGCTGCGGCGGCTGTTTCCAAGCGGATTGGAGAGGATATATATATATTTACCTTTAATGCATTTACAAAAAAATTAGTTAAGGCATTCAAGGTAAAGGCTAGCTCGTAAAAAAAATGATTGTAATAACAATCGTGATAAAGACGTTGTTGTTGTTCTGCCTTCGTTGTAAAGGCATCTCGTTGTTCAGCCTTCGTAGTAAAGGCTGTTCCTTTCAGGCAGAGCTCTATGCCACAAGGTTATTAAACGACTTCTTAGGAAATATTAAACTATAACAACAATAAAAAATTAAAATAAATACATTTGCTGGATTTTTACAAAAGGGCAGTTTTTTCTATGGCAAAATCTAAATACGCCTTATCCAAGAGGGTTTGTCGATTGCACGGGGTCAAACGTAGATGAGAAATAAGTGTCCAAAAAATGAATGCTCGTGGGCATCACCTGTGACCCCACAACGCAAATTAAGGACTGATGTGTGCAATAGGGCTATTACAAGCCATCTACAAATTTCAGCCACCACAGGTAGGCAAACAGTCCAACTGTCCTGGTCTGCTTTATGTCCCCACTTCACCCACTTCCTCAGGGATGTAGTTTCGGGGAGGGGTGCAGGAATGGGGGGCAGGGTGAGTGTGTAGGTGTGGCACGCCCCAAATAAATGTATTCTCAGGTTGTTAGTTGGGTCTGGGGCCCTGAGTCGGATCCACTATGTCTATTGTTTTTTCTTGTTATCCTGTTTTCACCAAGAGGTTTTAACTTGTTAATTTTTTTTAATTAAGAACTTACATATATTTAGGCCCAAATTTACAAGGATTTTTGACGTGGTTGCACGATACAAAATCCTTACATAATTGTTTTTTCTTGTTATCCTGTTTTCACCAAGAGGTTTTAACTTGTTAATTTTTTTAATTAAGAACTTACATATATTTAGGCCCAAATTTACAAAGATTTTTGACGTGGTTGCACGATGCAAAATCCTTACATAGAGCCAGATTTAGAAAGATTGTGTGTTGGGGTTGCATACAAATTTGATTGTTGAATTGCGTAGCTTTGTAAGAAAAAGTAATGTAATGCAGCGCATTACGCAGCCTGGAGTTACTTTCAGTAAGGTAAGCGTATAATAGGTGGCGCACAGGCATTCCCATGCATTCACCCATGGATTTTGACACAAACACATTTACATTCAGACATGGATTTACACCTAAATGGTGTGCCTGCCTGAGGCTAGTATAATGAGCAGAAATAACTTTAGTTCTCCTTGTTGTTCCTCTTTGCATGCATGCTGCATTTTGCAGCACACACACAAAGAAGAAAAACCCTCCAATGATAGTTTCCTGCACATAACTATCCTGACCATAATGCAGACGTTATTGCTCCATGGCAGAAGGGTGCCTTTGTTGGCACACAGCAGCTCTAAGTGGTCAACCCATTGAAAGAGCAGAACTGTGCATTTCGTTGAAGAGATGGCATAGTTCTGCTTCTCGGGGGATGCAATGCAATGCATCGACTGTGCTTGATGTGCTTCTTTGTGCTAGTTCTTTGTAAATATGCTCCTTAATGACGGATTTACCAAACTAAAGTAGCAAATCTGCACCTATAGAATTATTCCTTGAATAGATGCAAATGTACTACTTTTTAGAATCCACAAACATTGGTAGTAGAGGGCTTGGAAAGCTACACCAATCTCGGGTTTTCAATAACAGATCTGGCCATCACACACCCAAACAGTGAAGGGACAAATGCTTGCAAACGGTCTTACCCACTGGCAATCCCTTGGAGTAGCAATCCAACCATTCTTTTCCACCCACTGTGCCACTCTAGACAGAAGGCTTGATTTAGGATTTAGCAGACGGAGTAAAAGCAGACAAGGTGACTGATGACTTTATTGCCTTTACTCTGCCTGTCACATTTATAGATGCCTGCCAGCCGAGAGGATATTACTGTATATTGGCAGGAACCGCCATCATGGAGGTTCCGGTCAGTGTAGGAAAGGTGTAACTGACAGCACCGTCAAGTATGATGGCTGGAAGTCAAAACCTTTCCAACGTTTTTTATTTTTCAAAAACAAACTTCAAAAGCTGGAGTTTGTTTTTGAACGAGAAAGAAAAAAGTGAAGTGGTAGTCAATTTTCTTTTTTTACTGTTTTGTGGTGACGGTCAGTTAAAAAAAGAAAAACGCCACCTGCCCATCCACTCTAAACAGGGTGGATGGTCAAATCTTACTTCAGATGGTACCTACTCCGTCGGGACAGCAAAGCAAGTTTTACACTGACTGTAAGTTTCACCCAGTCAGCGTAACACTTGTGATCCACCGACTCAAAATTGGACGAGCAGACCTTGAGTTTGGCGGACAGGGTACTTAGTCACCGTTGCAACAGCGGACCTGCCCACCAAACTCTAAATAAGACCATGAAGCCCACCCTTATGCAAATCTGTACTAACCCTGCTCCTCATGAGAACAGTACAAACCGAACCTTGGTCACCTCACACATTCACCCTGTGGCCTATTGCTTGTTTAGTTGGAAAATTTGAGATTCACACCCCCGAATTTCAATGACTAAGCTATGCCCCCGCTCTTACTGAACATAGAATGCAGGCAAACAAGTATAATTAGCGCCAGCACCTTAATATTTTGATTGACTGAGGCAATCTCAGCATTCCATACAACATGCTAAATTTAATTACTCTCACTCGCCATTCGCTCAGCTCACCTTGTTTTGCTCATTGCACACAACTGTCAATGGATCACATGGAAGAAAAGTGTATGTGAAACGCAGCTCTATTCTTATTTAGTAACGAATTCTGCATTGGAAAACTGTCCACCAGGTGGTTTTCCAGCAGTACCAATAGAGTAAAATAATTGGGAAAAGAGCTCTTCTGCAAATCTCATGAATTAGAAAGGGGGATCCATAAGAAGGAGGGACAGGCCACAGAAAGAAAAGTGCCAGTGCATATGATACAGTATCCACTAATTGACATATTTCATCTGGATAACAAACGTTATTCCTATGCGAAAGAGAGAAACTCTGCCACTGGAGAGAAGGATAGTCCTCTTCCCACAAATTACCATGACCGGCTGATGAACTGTCCTCAAGTTCGCCCAGTTCTACTAGATAGCCTCTAACTCACAAGTGTCTCCGGCTTGCTCCCTCCCCTGAAACTCTCATTTGAAGCTGTCAGCAGGTCACCTAAGTCTCCCATTTGGCCCTTCCACCCAGATGCATCGGCTTGACTGGGGCCTTCCCCAAAGTACTCCCATTTTCTCCCTTCCTTTCCTTCCCCAGTCACTCTTGCTATCTCCATATCCCACTTCTCCTCCAGACGCTCCCCCTTGTCCCCCGGCCATATCAGCCCCCTTCCCCCAGGAGCGCTTACCTGGAGAAACAGCCGGAAGCGTGAGAAGAGAAGCAGCAGCTCAGACCAGCTACATTTCTTTCATTTTTATTTCCCTGATAGGGTAATGTAAGTTTTAAAAAAATGAGGCAGTGTGAAAGTGCATGGTGCTCACCTGCCCACCTTGGTGAAATGCTGCCATTAGCATAATTGTGATAATTCCTGCCAATTTCCATCCATACAATTATGCTTATTGCCCATCTTTGGTAAAATGGTGGTAATTCTCAGCAACTTACTACCCCCATTGAATGATGCTCACTAACAGAAGCCCTAGTAAAATGATGGTCTTCACAAAATGGTAATATTCATGGGGTGACAACCTATTTTCCAGATACTGTACCTCACATAATCGTGGAATTTCTTGGCAAGCTGTAGGCATCTACTGTATGTTGACCACTTTGGGGGGGAAAATGCTGGTCCTGGTATAATGATGGCAATTACTGACACATTTTGGGAACCCAGAGTATGATGGCGCCTATCTCTGCAACAATGACGGTCAAGGCAGTATAGTGTGGTAATCATTCTTAGCATACTTTGGGGAGCCAGTGCACAGATATGCCCAACCCTGATATAATTTACTCCCTGGCACAACAGTGGTAATTCTTAGCATACTTTGGGCATCCATAGCACAATGATAGTTTTGCTGAACTGCGAAATAGTCCAAATTAACCAATTTGTTTTAAACCACGTGTGACAAAACATTGGTGTATACAAATGTATAGATTGGATCTGCAGGTGAACCAGCAAAACAGACAGCGTTTTGTTGTTTCATGCATGTTGTGTCGTTCTCTCTGGCCAGCAACCTAAGGTTCAGGGAGAACCACATGTACGGCACACTTATTCCTGCACCCATCTCATTTGTCATCCTTGGCATTTAGAAGTAGATCAACAACATTTCAAAATTTGGACTGCAACACGCTTCCATCATTAAAAAAGGAAAGATCAGATTTTCCAGGCATAATTCTGTGACCATGCTGGTAATATTTGCCATATTGCAGGCATCCATTACACAGTGGTGCTAATTATTTACATATTTTGGCCATCCATGAAACTCCCACCTAATATATTGCTGGTCCCTCCATTGTGTTGGTAATTCATGACATACTGTGGACACATGCATGATGTTGCTTATACTAATGTACTCCTGGCCCTAGCGTAATAGTGGTAGTTCCTACCATATTCTTGACAACCATGATATCAAAGTGCAAAGATATGAACGTAAATTACTTGCAGCCAACTAGAAATGCAAAAAGGGCAAGGGGAGACACCCAAACGGTTGGCTGAACAGCTACAATAACCAGGGCATAAGGCTACATGAGGCTTTTAAGAGCATTGGGACCCGCTTCTCATCTCCCAAGTCTATACAACAGGGAGGTAAAACACCAGGAATCAACATAGGCACACATTATCAACAAAAGAGACAAGTTGCACTAATCTAAACACAACTATCTCCCCCTTGGTTACCCAGAGCCAGGAAGCACAGCATAGGAGGAGTAAAGCCCCCAATGACTATGGGAATGAGCAGACAATGTCCACTGGATTCAATTCAGGTAGATCCCTTACTGCTCAGTCATGCCAAAAGCCTAGAGTCTAGTTATTGCCCGCCATCTGTGCCGGCAGATACAAAGTAAGCCAGGTCATCTGTTGGAGAGCAGCATCTCGAAGCGAGACATACAGGTAGTCACTAGTTCCAATTGGCTTAGGGCTCAACTATACCAGTGCAGTATCTCCTCCAGGGACGAACATACCCTCTCCCTGAAGAGCCCTTGCAGCTCCACTCGGTCTAAGTGAAACAACGTAAACAGGTGGAGATAAAGTCCACACAGGCGAAACTCAGCAGTTCTTGTTCAATCAGCCCCACACTGGAACTCTCTGGTGATGGCAAGGGGCCAGAGCACTTTCACGTCAGCAAACCTGGTGAAAGAAATAAAGAAGAACCCCAAGCCATTACAGCGGCCAGCAGGTACAAGAAGGAACTAGGGGAAACAACAGTTCACATTGGTGCTGCTCCAATTTGCTGAGATCAGCTAGTTGCTCATCACACCAGGATAGTGGTAGTCAATCATTCTTGGTATAGTGTTATAAAAAAGGGGGGGTGGGGCAGAGCACATTAATTGCAGTTTCCCCGCAAAACTTGTGCTTATCCTGAACTATAATCTTAAATCTGGCAGGGTGATTCGTGGCATATGTGATGTTTCTGGCTTGTAGTGCGCCACTGTGACAAGCCCGTACCAAAATGTGTACATGCTTGTTGCACAACAATAGTAACATTGGGCCACACCCTCACTCTCTAATTTCCATTTAACAACTCACCAGCTTTTCTGCAGCACACAATGTGGAGTTTCTATCCTTGTAGTTGAAGGTCCTTGCGATACAAGGCTAGGATTGTCACTAGGTTTGGGCTTAGGTCTAAGTGATTTGTATGCAATTCAGAAGACATCACTCAGTTTTTCACCAGGAAGGCGGTCCTGGTTCAATTTCTCCACAAATGGCTCCATGGATCCCGACATGGCCTTCTCAAGCATATCCAAAAGGTGAATGATATTCCTCCGAGCACCCACCAACCCTCCAAGTTATCTTGAGCTACTTTGAGGTACCAGTCCACGTATTGAACCTTTCTTCCAGAGGATGACAGCAATGTTAAGCAGTGCTCACCATGCTCTCCACTACTGTGAACCTGTCACAGATTCCAAGTGTTTTTGCCTTAAGTCCGGTTTAATTTCAACCGTGCCCACCTTTGAAACCAGTATAGGCCTCATTTCACTCATCTCTGCCAGCAGGGTGAATCTTTGAAGGTCTCAGAGCTGTGAAGGGCGACAGGCAAGGCTTCCTGATTAGCCATCGTTTTAGTAGCCTTATGTCTGAAACAACCATTTTTTTGAGGCTGCAAAATACAATCTTCCTTCGTTTTCTTGTGGACCGTATCCATATAATCACCAGAAAGGTTTTCTTCTGTGTGAACAAGGATTTGAAGCGCAAGATATGCCGTGAAAATGCTTCAAATGTGATATGGTTGTAGGGAGGTCAGGAGTGCCGCTAACGCACAGCATCCTAACATCATACGATTCCATTGTATTTGATAATGCTTTTCTTTCTGCAGTTGCCACACAAGTAAATGTATAGTCCAATAACTATTTCTTCCAAAAACTTCTCCCAACACGACAGCTGGAATCTCTGGACATGGTACCCTTTTCCTAAAGAACAAATGCTGTGCGACAATTTGCTTAAACATTTCTCGGATAGGGCAACATATGTTTACTTTCATTTGCAGGCACGATGGAACATGCTTACCCCATTGACAGAGGGAAAAATAAAAGATGTTAGTTTAATTAAATGAAGGGAAATGATTACTATTGGAAGTTTATACCTGGTAAATTATAAGCCGGGGTTTTACATATTAACGGTTTCCTTTCTTGAACAAATGTGCCAAACACCCAAATCTATTCCAAAAGCCTAAGATATAAGCCTCACTTGGTGCACTATAATCTCCTATTACATATAGGCCAAATACACAACTATCTGAAAAAGTGTACTGGTTATTTATTTTGATTAGCAAATGTGGTGTAGGGTTCAAAATATGCTTCTGAGATTGCAGCCGAATACCTCACCAACATAACTTTCTATCGAACATATCCAGTTTTTCTTCTCTTATTTCTTGACAATCTATTTGTGCAGATAAAAATGAAGGCTACACATTAAGAGTGTTACAACTACTTACCGATGATGTTTACTACACTGTGTCTTACTTTTCGTTACATACCTTACATTATGAGAACGAGTCATATCAGGAAAATATTGGTCAAGAGGATGTAAAAAAGTGGACCCCGACTCAGAAGGCCTGTTTGCAAAACCCAAGGAGTACCTCAGTCGTTGAAGCCAGACTGCTCAAGATGATGAAGGGAGGGAACATAAGATCGAAAGGAGGATGAGTAGAGCTCAGTGTAATGAAGATTTACTGTAATGAAGATTTACCGTAAGTAATCAGAGCAGTAACACTTCATCCCTCCTCCTCGTCACAGTCCTTACATTATGAAGATATACCAAGCAGTTCCAAATATTTGACTGGAAACCTTAGGCAGTCGTGACCCAAACGGTTTCCCAACACTTAAGTGTTTTGGGAATGGCTACAGAAGACTGTCACAGATGGGCATAATTTGTTATCAGGAAACCATCCAACACAGGAGGGCAGTGTTACTATTAAGGGAAATTGTATCGAGTAAACAGAAAAGTAAAGCTGACATCTGCATGCACAAGAGAACACTAGCAGGCATACAGCCGTCCAACCTCCATGAGTAAGGATACTTAAACTACGTCCTTGTACTGGTACGGCAGATCTCTCATTACAGGGCACATCTACCTACAGCATGTGCGGTGAAGGAGTCGACCAATGATGCATGGAAACATAATGAAAACAGTAGGCCGAACCGCCAGAATATCTGGACTGAACTATGGCAACACCATTCTGGCCAGTATTCAAGAGTCACCCATTGCCCCTCTGAAAGTGATCTTCAAAAAGACTCCCTACAGCAAAGATAAAATGTGTCCATAGTTTACTGATCTTGTGAACCTTGCATTGTTTACCTCTTAAAATCAAGGGTCATATTTAAAATTGTCTGCATCGCATAAAAAATACACACCATCTACATAAAGAACATACCTTTCCTGTCAAATCTACTAAATGTTCAAAGAAGTCAGAGAGCCTGAGGAGAAAGAACAGACTAGTTACCAAAACACCTAAAGTGTGCAACATAACAGACAAAGGAGGGATAATGAGCGGTCTGGTAGAATGAGCATGGAGTTGGTGTGAGGGATTGAGGAGGCAATACCATAGTGAAGTTGATACAAGAAGTACCTAGTACAGGTAATCATCATATTGAGATGGGGATTAACCAATAGAAGTTCCTCAATACTGCATGAAAGTTGGTGAGAGAAAATGGTCGAGGTTGGTGGCCAAGTAAAACAGCAACAGGGGGTCCTAGGGTCAGGACTGGGACAGCCTGATGGAGCTGGAGCAACGGGAACCAATGCAGCAAACCATCAGAAGGTAAGTAGAATGTCTAGAAATGGGCTTGGCAGGTAAATGTTTTGTGTGTGCAAGAATGTTGGGGAACACCAGTGTATATCTGTGTGTATGTGTGTGCGTATGTGTATTTTTTGTAAGAAAGGGCACTTGCAGCACTGACTGCAGTCTACTAAGAAAGGACAGCATGGAATTGCAAGTTTGCCTCAGGTTCACGTATGACAGATGTTTCTTCATGGACCCAGAAGCTCGCCTAAGATGGAGGGGGGTGGATTGTTGCGGAACAACCACATTTCTGATTTTTGGGGACCTGTCACCAAATATTTCGATAGTTAGAGCAGAGAATGTGCCATGCGGACGTGGCTCCCATAAAGCAGGCTCTGAGATCATTGCAGTCCACTACATAATATCAACAGTTAAGTCTTTGTAATAAAGACGGCAGTAAGCAAGGGGATGGAGTGGGGGATGCACACTTAAAGGCTGCACTCATTTAGGCCGATTCCTTTTTGCTCTGCTTACTTTTATAGCTAAAAGTGAGCCCAATCACCACTGTTTGGATCTCTTAGTGCAGGCCGTACACTTCCACTGTCTGGAGAAGTCAACTTTGCCCTACATCTAATACCATCCCAATCCAGACACATGCAATGGCTACCACTTTGCTTTTGTAATTAATACTATGAGCCAAACTTGATGATGAACATCAGAAGTCAACTGTTCCAGCATTTTCAATCTTTGTATTCATTACCCATATATTTTCTTACACTGTTGATTCTGTGTTTACTGCTCCCTTTGAGCGCAGCCGAAAGCGCTCAATAGTTCACTAAATATGCATTCAGCTATTGCTTTCAACCCTTGAACTAATTAGCTGACATGGTTGGAGCGGTTATCTACCAGAAGCTTAGTAGGTGCAGACTGTTTTCCCGCTTCTAGTTCATATCAAAAATACCTAAAATAGCACAATGTTCACATAATGTTTGAAGCTTTTTTCCTACAGTCTTGCATCCTCAAATTGCATGTCATCACAAAAGAAATCCTCTGCATTCCCAAAATCTGGCATGAAAAACCGACCTTTACTCAAAAGGTTTTACTGTTGCCACGCCTTTTTTTCTTCAAAATAGCACTACCTCCCTGCTGAAAAAAGATAGGATGAGTGTGGAAGGAAAAGGAAATGCAGGATTGACCTCTGCTTCCCTTCCTCCATGTGCATGCCTTCTCTTTCTGTGGCCAACTTACTTTTTTCATAGGCACTTAATCTCTATTTTTCTAGTTTTGAACACTGCACACAACTCGTTTACAAGATCACAACCTCTCCTTCTGAAAGTTATACCACTGCAATCTAATATCTGACCTCCTCTAGCTCATCCATTAATACCACCAAGCATGTGCCACATATCCCTCTAATAGTAAGCGCTATATAGATGCAATTACAATACCTGAATGCACATGAATGTGATCAAGCCAAAAGGCAGCCAGAGGTATAGCAAAAGGTCAGAGTGAAAGGGCATCCATGCAACTGATGGGCAGGGTTCTGCTGGAGAGGTTAAAAGGCTGGGCAGAGGAAAGCTTTGTCCCATCAGAATGTCTGCAAGGGTTCAGGAGGGGGATTGGGACGCTTGAACAATGTCTGAACCTTTTCTTGATTATCAGGAAGTGTACTAGGGCAAGGGAGGTTTCGCACGAGCCATATTTGTTAGACTTAAGTATCAAACACTTGCTTCTTTTAAGAAACCTGGGGGCCCTAGAAGAAATAATTTTCCTATTAGCATCTGGCAAAGTCTGATTTGGACCTGTTGGGGAATGTATCCATTTTTTCGTACAAGGAGGGGAGTAAGAGAAGATTGCGTGCATGCCCCTTCCTTTTCCCCTTTATATTAATTAAATAGATGCCAAGTTCCAGGACCTACCCGTAGATAGACCTAGTGTTGGTTCCCACCCCATCTCCATCTTAATGAAAGCCGATGATGCTTTATTGATATCATATATTGATATATATTTGTGCAAAAAACGATGGATTTAGGCCCAGATCTCTGTACTGGGGTGAATGTATGACATTGTTCTACAATCTGTCCATCAACTGTTGTTTTTGCATTTGTCACCCCGAGTGGGATGGGTATGCTCAGACGTGAGTCCCATGCTCTCCACACCACTGGAGTCAAGCTATCCTGGCTGAAGACGGCTGATAGCCAGAAACAGGTCCTACTATGCTTGATTCCGGTCCAGGAAAGACATGGTTTGGCAGTTCGGGCTGGACTGTACCCATGAGGCACAGGGTCAAGGCTGATTTGCATATGACCATGTCTGAACTGGGGTGGTGTGGAGTGCAAAAAAACGATGGATTTAGGCCCAGATCTCTGTACTGGGTGAATGTATGGCATTGTTCTGCATTCTGTCCATCAACAGTTGTTTTTGCATATATTTGTGCCTAACAAAAATGAATGTCCTCATGTAATGCAACTGGTGCTATGTAAAGCGCTCTGATAACAGATTCGGGTCACATTTGCGCTATATAAAACTGCAAAATAAAGTAAAAAATAAATGTGGAGGGAAAAGAAAACGCAGGAATGCTCTCCCCTTCCACCATTTGCATGCCTTCTCGCTCTGAGCTCAATTTACTCTGCCATATGCAGGCTTGCCTTTATCTCTATTACTCTAGTTTTGAAAACTGCCCATAACTTGGTTACAAGATCATAGCCTCTAATCTAACAATACTGGACCTCCTCTTGCTCATCCGTTAATCCTACCAGGCATGTGCCACATGCCCCCAATAATGATCACAAATGACTCAAGTTTCTTTATTGTGGAATACATAGGAGTTAATGCATGGAATGGTTTACTTGGGCACACAAGACTAAACATAATGGACCAACCACTAACCCTGGGATTCCGGCGCATTGTGCTGCTTATCATAAAGCGACTCAACACCTCATCATGGGTAGTAAGCGCTATATATAAATGCAATTACAATATCTGAATGCACATGAATATTAAAGTGTTCAGCCAAAGGCAGCCAGAGGTGAAGCTAAAGGCTAGAACGGAAGGGCTGCACTACCTCCCTGCTGAAGAAAGATAGGAGGAATGTGGAAGGAAAAGAATATGCAGGATCTGGCTATCTTTAAAGCAGCTTTCCAGTCACATAGCACTTGGGCAAGTCATGGGTGGACAGCCACTTAAGCCTGGCAACTTTCTGGTATCTGTTGCAGCCGAAGTCTGCTGGCAGAAGGTTTTGTATCTGCATTTTTTTCTGAGACACACTCAGAATAATGAGTGTGCCTCCCAGAATAGAACCGTATTCACTGTGGCAAAGAAGACGCGCATCTAATATTTTGCATCTGGCACATCATTTCTTCTTAAGCACCTAGCTGATTTTCTGTTTCTCCTGGTTAATCTGGTGGACAAAATATTGGAATGTTTCATTATTGACCCTTACCATAAGCATGAAAATCCTGTGGCTTTTCAGTCAATAAATTGGAGAACATGTGCCGTAAAAGCCACTACATGTTCCATGTTTAATACGCACTATCAGGGCAAAAACATACAAAAGCGTGGGTTCGCTTGTCAAGCTTACTGATAATTTGTCATCTGGACTTGGTTTGCAAGAAATTTCCTGGGCCCATTTCATTCCCGACCCAAACCCTTTTTTGTGTGTACTTTAAGGGTAATATTTTCTCCTCTGGGTAGCTGCTTTGTAGGTTTATTTAGTTTTCTTCTTATTTTAAAGCTGAACATCATATCAGACAAAAAGCAACTGCTAAACTAAATGCCCAGATTGCTTATAGTTCCATTTCCTAAAACAGTATGTCCAGGAAAATCAATGAGAGTGAAGTTCTGTAACACTAATGGCGCAAAAGCACTTTCTGCAAATGAAGCAATTTCAAAACCATCAAGAGAAATAAATCAAATAGCAATAACTTCTGAACTCAAAGGGAAAAACCAGAATGGGAATAATATGGTGGGAAATATACAGTGAGATAATGTTTTATACGAAATACGTGTAAGATGATATCAGAAATGCGCATGAGACAGGACAACAAGACCTTCTTTCTTAAAAACATTGCTTAAGGCTGGAGGTTAGATTGCACAAAATCTGAATGTGCAAATGTTAATTAATGCAGGATAGGATATGTTAATCCTGTCTCTGTCGGACTTGTGTATGGAAGGACTGTGAATGAAACCTCAAGTGATTCAGAATAGTCTAACAAAGAGCTGGTATGCGTTTATTTTTAAACCAATAATTGTCCATGGTAGCGTTAGAACCCCATTGACGTTACAGATTATTTAGCAACAATTCTGTGTGAAGAGAGGAGGTTGCATCCGAAAACATCATTCGATAACTTTTATGACAGAAAAACCATGAGCTTTGCACAAGCTTAATCTTTGCTTGCGCTCGACGTTTGAGCATGTTTTGCCCAATGAGAACAATTTTATTGACACCCCTGAAGAATGCAGTTAATGTTTTAATGTTCTCTCATTGCTTTTTTTTACCTCTGAAATGACATCATGAAGAAATTACCTTTCCAGAGAGCTGATTAGTCAGTGCGCCTGAGCGAATTCAGGGATGCTAGTCTGATAACCTGAAATGCATAAAAAGAAATAAAATATAAATTCCATATATGTGGTAAGTGATATTGACATCATTCAGGGATATCAACAATAAGTTCATGATGCATATGTACAATATATTGCACATATTCTTTTTATCTCCAGAGAAAAATAATATCTATGGGTGTTATGGGAGAATTGCTTCACAGCTCCGCTCTGCACCCTGAGAGGGCAGGGGATCTAACGCCAACCTTCTTGACCATCACTCCCACAGATATTAGGAGCACTCACGTCATCCGGACTGGGAGTGGAAGGACCAATACACTCCAGTTGAGTTTGCTTCTCTTTCAACTTCGCCTTTCCACGGTTGCTATGTTGTCTGGGAAGGCCGCTGGTCACTAGAATCCCTCCCATGCTGACCAAGTTGACAGATCACAGTGGGACGACGGGCACTACTAATGCAGTTAACTGATAAACAATTGTAACACACAATAGGGGACGTGGAATTCGGGCCCTACTAGCCATTTTACTGGCCCCACCCATCTTGCCTATGTTGAACGATACTGGCGTAAGCCAACATCCAGCGACAACAAGACAATCAAAAGAAAGGCCATTCTAACATAAAGGGTCAAAACAATTGTAATAAAAACATACAAACTAATGCCTAAATGCACTGGTTACAGCATATTTTTCCAAACAAAATAAAGCGTACTGCAGTGTAGTGTAGCTGTGGTAACACTGATTGAATGAAACCAAATGTAGCCCAACTTTACAACCTAAGTGAAGGCTTAGCAATGCACCATGCTGATCTTATTAATATACCTGAACATTGGATGACCATTTATCAAGTGCTGAATTTAGTACACCAGCTAAAAAAAAAAACAACAACAAAAAAACAAAATTCAAATAGCATGGTAGTGTAGACTAGGATGCATTGAGTTTTTTTCCATTAGCTTGTTTGGATCATGTTAGAGTGACCCAAGGCGGCATAACAAACGTTGCATAAAAGCTCCCCACTTCCTCTTTGTGTGAACAGAAATCCTATTATTTCTTCTGCAATCAACCCCATAACAAATATAATTTTAATTTGAAGTATGCTAACACTCTTCCGTGGGGGGAAAAGGAGAACATGAGCCAGAGCACAAAGTAGACTGAAAAGGATGCATCACTACCCTTCTTCTGCTTATAAACTTTGCCCTACGTTTTTGAGGCTTAAAAAATAAATCATCGCCCCTCTAGGGACGAGTCACAGAGGCTGTGGGAAAGGGAGTGCTCTCAACTTCACTGCTGGCTCTGCCACCAGTCTGCTAGGGTCCTGAAGTGGGGCTGTCCAGAGACTGAAATTCTACTACTGGGTTGACCAAAAAGTAATAAAATCCCATTCACAGGGTCACCAGTACTGGAACAGCCCAAATGCCGTCCCGCAAGCTATATAATATTTAATGCAGGGCTATTGCTCACTTTCAAGCATACACTGTAAACATTGGGCAGCATCCCAATCCATTGTTATTTTGCACCCCAAGCCACCTCTGTTTGGACCCAACTATATGCAAATCAGTCTTGACCCTGCTCCAATGGGAACAATCCAGCTGGAACTGCCATGAAAGGTCCTCCCTGAAATGGAACGCAAGCAACTGAGGACCGGTTTCACCCTAGTTATGGAGTCATCCGCCGGGTATAGCTTGGTTTCAGCGACACAGTGCACACAGTACCCACGTCTGGGCATACCCGTCCCACTTAGGGCTTAGATTAATTGTTCAATGTTTTGTATACTAATTGTGGTATCCTAAGTGAGACCTCTCCTGATTCAATGTTTCATCATTTATCAGATGAACACAGTCTGTTACAACATGACAGAGTGACTCAATATTTGATCTTTTGATAAGGTGTACACCTGGCCATGCATCCATGAGTGGTAGCTGGAGCCAAAATGAGACGGCATGGTGTGCAAAATAACAATGGATTGGGATGCGGCCCGCGTTATTACCAGTGGCTGAGAATAATTCAAGCATTCCATCCATCACTGATTTGTATGCTTATAATTTCTACCTCCTAGCACGATAAATTAGCCTAATTTCCATTTTTAATAAGGGTAATAGTAGAAGGGGATAAAACTGCCATCTCTGCAGCACATCATTGAGGGTAAGCCATAAAACCTAGGTGCGCCTGGTCTGACTAAATAAAGACCGTTTCTCATGCATTGCCTCCTCAGTTGAAGGTATCCAGGTGCATTGAAGAAGAACCTGGTATTTTGAAGTTCTTTTGTCTTGTTCCCAATCCAGATGTAAGTGTACTTTATAGGGCAGCCCGCCCCCACCTCAACCATATTAACTATTTTAAAGCCAGTGCAATTCTAACCTGAACCAGTGTCATGCTTGGCCTGACAAATATTAATGAATGGGAGCATAGAGTCTCAAGCAAACTGGCAGGGGTCACATTAACTTGCCTACCCCCTAATCGATGTCCATGGGATTGGCATTTGCACATATAGGATGTGTAGTAGAATGTGAGCTCACATAAATCATATCTCCCATGATCATAATTTCACTCATCTCAGTTTTTAAATTGAGACTATTCTTGTTTCTCTAATTCTGATTATGCTTTCTTACATAGTTGGAACGTGACCCAGTGACTTCCAAAGAACACCTTGAATTCATGAGGATCAAAATCACCTTGGAAAAGCTTGCAAATAACTTCAAGTAAGCAGGTCTAGGGAGAGGTCTGGGTCACACCATACTGCATGGTGGAAGTGATTTGTGAAAGAAGCAACAACTGGCAGGCTTCATGAAAGCAAGAAGTGGATTGTTCTTAGAGGTATTTTCTGAAGCCAGTTGAAGTATCATTCGAGGTTCTTCAATTAGTGACCAAGAAACAACAGCTCCCGTTCAGACTTTGACTTTTTAGTAATTGAGTCTTCAAAGCTGGTCACATATTCAAGAGTTAAATATCACGAAAGGGGTGGGAGGAGTTAAAAACTGTTATAAGCGGAGAAAAGGTCCTATCACTGATCGTAAAGAAAAAGAGGGAGCGACAGGCCGACTTGGAGAAAGCGAAGGAGGCAGTGATAACACTGGAAAAGGAAATATCCCAGGCAGTAACCCCAGAAGGTCTCCACCGTCTTAAATCACGGCAGGATGAGTTTGGTAGTCTTGCGCGGAAGGGAGCCAGGGCGCAGTACGGCGAGACCCAGAGTAGGGTATATGAGCAAGGAGACAAAGCGGGAAAGTTGATCGCATGGCTGGAGAGGAAAGAGTGGGCGCCGCGGTTAGTGCCTGAATTACAGGGGGAGAACTCTGAAATGATCACCGACTCGCAGGCCATCGCCGATAGGTTTGCAGATTACTACAGTGAGGTGTATCGTTCAGAGGGGGTGTAAACGGAGGAGGATAATAAGAGGATGATCAGGGACATCCAACTGCCCATGCTCTCCGGCGATGACCGTAAATATCTGGATTCCCCGCTCACAAATTACGAGGTAGCGCAGGCCATCAGAGGAGTACACTCCGGCAAGGCCTCGGGACCGAATGACATTCCCTTAGAACTCTATAAATTGAGTTCTAATAGAATCGCTCCATTCCTTCGCTCTATGTTTAATGAAAGTAAAGATAGGGGGCAATTTCCGTATGACCAGCGAATTGCCAACAAAGTGGTCATCCACAAGGAGGGTAAACCCAGGGCCTGCTGTTCGTCGTATAGGCCTATCTCGCTTTTAAACGTGGAACCCAAGGTCCTGGCAAAGTTGCTGGATACGAGGTTAACCAAGGTCATCACCACTTTGGTACACCCTGACCAGTCAGGCTTTATGCCGCACTGGAACACTGCCCTCAACTTGCACTGACTTCACGGGGTCCTGGGTCGGGCCCCAACAATTCAGGAACCAGCGGTGCTGGTGTCATTGGATGCTACTATGGCATTTGACACAGTCGAATGGCCCTACTTTTTTGCGGTGCTGGATAAACTGGGTTTCGGCCCGGAATTTATTGACTGGGTGCGCCTTTTGTACTCTGCCCCACTGGCCCGGGTAGTGGTTAATAACCGCAAGCACCTCGACTTCTATCTGAGCAGAGAGACCAGACAGGGATGCCCCCTGTCCCCTCTCCTATTCACTCGGCCTTGGAGCCATTGGCGCCATGGGTCCGGCAGGACTGTTTAATACGCAGCATGCGATGGACTCTGGAGTGGGAGGATTAAATCTCACTCTACACTGCTTTACCTCACCAACCCGAGGTGGTCCCTCAAGTGTTTTTTGGACGTACTGGCTATTTTTGGGAGGTACTCAGGCTTCGCTATTAATTGGTCCAAATCGGTTCTCTTCATCCTTAAGGGAGACCTACCAGTCGTTCCCAATGCTTGCCCGATACAAATCGACTCATTGGGCTTTAGGTACCTTGATATCTATATCACATTGGATCCAAAGCTCTGTTGCACTAATAACCTGTCCCCCTCTTTGATGCGATTTAGGGGTGATGCGGCGCGTTAGAAGGCGCTCCCACTCTCTCTTTTAGGTAGAGCGGTGCTCTTTAAAATGTTGGCTTTGCCCCGGTTCCTATATGCACTTCAGAATGCTATGGTCCCAGTTCCTGCATCCTACTTTAAGGAAATAGAGTCCCTCCAGAGACAGCTACTTTGGGACGGTAAACCCCGCATAGCGTTTTCTATGCTCACCCTTCCCTGGTACGACAGGGGCATAGGTCTGGCAGACCTCAAGAACTATTATTGGGCCTCTCAGTTAGCAGCAGTAAACCACGGGATATATGGAGCCCCGAATGACCCCTGGTACGCCATGGGCCGTTGACAACTGCCAGGGGGCGACTATACCAGAGCGCTTTATGCTGGGCCCCCTAGATTTCCCCTCACAGGACCCACGGCACATGCCATCCAGGTGTGGCGTGCGGCCAACAGGCACCTGAAGTGGGAGGGGAAACTCACACTCGCCACTCCGCTGGGGAGTTCGGAGAGGTTGGGAAGTTTATGGAAGTTGAAAGGCTTTGACAAATGAGACCTCATTGGTATCACGCGCATAAAGGATGTTTGGGGGGGACGGTACGATTCATTCATTTGACTCCCTTAAACTACAATATCACCTGAGTGACGGTGAATATTTCCGTTATCTTCAGGTGCGACATGTACTGCTCACGCATATTCCCAAGGGCACAACACTTCCTGACGACTCTCCTCTAGAGGATAGAGTGTTAGACGGCCATCTTCCCGAGAAAACTATCTCTTTACTATATAAGAAGCTTATAAATATTATGGAAGACCCGCTAGATCTTATTAGACGGCAATGGCAGGAGGATGGGTTGGAGCTGGATGGCGAGGACTGGCAGAAAGCGGTGTCATCCCCGCGGGTTGTGGCAATTCCAATGAGGCTCAGATTGGTGCAGCTGTGGGGAACTGAGGACATTCACACATATTTTGTGGCGTTGCACGAGGGTGAAGGGGTTTTGCGGGAGGGTCCACAGCACTCTGCGAGCAGTCCTGGGTACAGAAATGCGGCTGGAAGCCCGCAGGTGTATTCTGAATATCTGGGAGCCAACCGACATTAACGCATACAAAAAGCAATCGGCAACATTGGCATTCATGATGGCAAAGCGCAATATTGTCCAAGTGTGGGGAGCCAGTCAGCCGCCCCGTGTGGAGAAATGGAGGGAGGATTTGGACTGGTGTATGTTTAGAGAAAGATCAGTTTATTCCGCAAGGGGCTGCCCGGGGAAGTGGGGTAAGATCTGGGAGGCCTGGAATCACTATAGGGGGGATATCTGTACCCCCCCAGACAGGTCCCAAAGAGGCTCATGAGCACCTGTCCCCTTGATCCACCAATTATTAGAACTACACAATATTTTGAATGTATGGAATGTTATCAAATAACCTGTACTATTTTGTAATGTGTCACCTGATGTTTTTCTCTGTTGATTTTTGTTTCAATAAAAAGAAATTTAAAAATATATATATCACGAAAGGGGTAATGCTATGTAATTCTCACAGCTGTGCGAGCTGCATGGCCAATTGCACGTTGAGGCAAACAGACAAGCCCACCCATTTCCCTTTTCTATTTTGTCTCATCTTTGTATAGTTTTGTCCTACCCCAAACTCCAGCGGAGTAGGCTGATACATTTGCTAACTCAGTAAGGGCTGCAGAATGTAGAAGGATGTATGCCATGAAATCAAATAATAAGAGTATGTGGTAACTCAATCACTAATAGGGAGAGGAATAAACAGTGGCCTGTATATTTCTAAACACTAGTCATGTGCTGATAGTGTTACTCCATTCAGGTGCACCAGTTTTAGCTTACTTTGACAGGAGAATATAGTGTTTCTGTAATTTCATTGGCAAATTGAGCATTTCCTAGTCATTAAGTAGGCCTCAACTTCTAGCTAGGATCAGGATCGGGTGTAATACTGCTCACTATGTAGGACTGGAGTGCACAGATGGTGCTTTCTCTCATTTAGTTATTCCTTAAAATACCACAGGACACTTTAAATGGAGCACTGCAGCCTTTGATGCAAGGATTAAACTGTACAGCGGCTCAAACCAAGGGCAACAGAGGAAAATAAAAAGTCAAGATTTTTAAAGAGATAAGAAATATGGGAAAGTAGTAAGTTGTGACCTTTGAATGCCCCCAATTGATGTCCATTGACATTTAGCCTATTGACTAGTTTAGTGTGGTCACAAGAGGGAATGGAAGACCAGACTGAAAGACAAGACAATAATGTTCAGGTACAACAAATTAGCATCATAATACATGTCCAATCAAGTAACCAAGTCCTAGCGGCAGTGGGTGACATTTGAAAGTGGTGGGGCGCTAAGTGATTAGCATATAGCACCGTAGCGAGCGAGCGCAGCGAGTGAGCTCGAACCCCAAAATGGGGGTTTGGGGGCGTTACCCCCCCCCCAAGAAAAGTTTGAAAAAAAAGAAGAAAAATCGTGCATTTTCAAGCAAATTTGAGAAAGCAGGAAGGTTTATAAAGCAATTGAGAAAGTGCAGTTATTACATTAAAAGATGGCATAACATAGGTAGATGCTTATTCAGTATAACCACAGAGCTTCATACAAGGGGATATGGGCGCAGCTTCAGAGGACATTAAGGGCATGACCACTCCTCTCAGGCCCACATCCTTCCACAAACAAACAAGGCAGGGAGGAAAATTGAGAGGGACCGCAGGAACAGCAGTGTGGGGAGCCTGCCTTTATATGATCTGTACCAGTCCAGACATCATGTTCAAAATCAAACTCAAAGATTAAGGCAGGGCCCCTCCGCGGCCTCCCCCCTCCTTCACTCGTCTCGAACTCTGCTCCGTCCGCCCTCATATGCCTGCCCTGCCCATGCCCACAAGCGACCTGGCTGCACCTACTATTCGACATAATGTTCAAAATCAAAGTCAAAGATTAAGGCAGGGCCCCTCCGCGGCCTCCCCCCTCCTTCACTCGGACTCTGCTCCGTCCGCCCTCATATACTGGCCTGCCCTGCTCATGCCCACAAGCGACCTGCACCTGCTAATTAGACCTTAATGCACTTTTAACAAAATATTAATTAGCCTCATCGGTGTCATAATGAAGACTAGACTAAAAGCCGAATGTACACGGTGCTGTTGAGTTTGTATGCCCTCTTGAACATAGTTTACCTACAGGCGTTTGTCATGTACTCACACTACAGGCATGCACAAGGATGTTTGTGTTGGCCAACATACACAGACCCGTTTCAAACACACAGTACAAATTCACTCCCAGCAGCAGCAACAACCCCCACAACAACAACATATTTTCTTCTTGCTTTCTTCGGGGCTCTTTAAACTCGGCCAGTTGTTTAGAAAGCGGGTGAGCCTTCTTGACGACTTGCCCCGTGAACAGGAGTAAGCGTGGACGTCTGGGGTTGTCCGAGAAGCTTACAGCTGTGTAGCTGTATAGCAGTCAGTGCCAGGAGGCCCAGACTGAGGCTTTCCAATAAATAATTTACAGACAACCAGACATCCTGTTGGACAGAACCCCCTGGCACTTCTCCGCAATGAGAGAGCACACAAAGAGAATGGGTTCAGCCGGGCCCTCCTCACACACACCATATGATCTCATTAAAAATGCAGCAACGACTTCATCCTTTTAAGTGAAATAAAAACTTCCCACTCCACCCTTTTCAGACAATGCAATGCACACTCGAGGAAATAATGTGCAACGCCAAACACTTCCTCCGGTAGCGTCGACTGATTTGGCCGTAAAGTGACATTGTTAAAACATTTGCTTAAAAAGAGATTTATAATGCGGGCCAAGAAAGGCGAGATTATGAGGCTGAAAAGTGCAAAGGGAGAGGGGATGAGTTGCTTGTCGTGAAAAGGTGCTGGCATCATGTGTTGCAAAAGAGGAGGAGCCGTGGACAAGAGCGGTACACCTGTCGGAGCATCCTTTGGACCAAGAGAGTGTGGATGTGCCGTCACAGTATGCAAAAATTACCGCCAACTTAAACTGGAGCTCTGCAGGGGGTAGTGACCGCCATTTGCACGTGATAATGCCAAGGGCAATGTTTCTGTTTTATTACCGCCAACTATGTGAATACAGTCAGTGGATCACAGATGTTCATGGATTGAACTGCAGGACAAATACCGCAGAGGTTAACATCTACCGCCAACGGTATTCTTTCCACCACTTTTCTAATAATGCAGAGGCGTAATGGCAAGGAATTATGATTTTAACACGTTGTGACAGAGGTCAGGGGGCGTGTGTATCCTCACGTATGAAGTCATGTCTGCAGTTAGCGGTGTTTGTAGGGAGTTGCCGTTATTTAAGCAGTTGTATTTGCATAGTGTTGTACCTGAATTGGGCGTTACATGCAGGGATTTTTAAAAGTAATTATGTCTGCAAAGAATTATTCCAGCAGGGGGTGTGTCAGACATGTCAGCGAGACGTTGTGCCCTTTTGAGATGTTTCCACGTGGAGTTGTACCTGCAGGGAGTAGTGTTCTAAGGCATATACGCCCACAGGGGCTTGCACCTTGCTGATATGTGTGCTTGCAAGCAGCTGTTTCCACAGCGAAATGTGTCTGCATTAAATTTGGGGTTCGGGGATGTATTCGTGCAGAGTGTTGTGTCTGAAGGGAGCTGTATTTGAAGGGAGTGTGTCTGCAGGATGAGGTTCTCCATTTACTTGTGCCTGCATTAATTGTTTTCTGCATGGAGGTGTGTCTGAAGGGAGTTGAGTGTGCAGGGAGGTTTGCCAAACTATAGGTTTGATTACACTTAGAGTTGTGTTCACATGGAAATCTGTTTGCAAGGACTTGAGACAGTATAGAGTTATAGGAGCAGTGAACTGTGTCTTCATGGGGATGCAGCTGCATAGAGTTGTGTCCACAAACAATTGTGCCTGCAGCAGACACTGAAAGAGCAGGTATGACTCTACAAGGGTAGTTTTGTGGCAGGGTGCCGTTGTTTCTCAGTGAGCTCGTGTCTGCAGGGGGTTATGTCTGCAGAATTGAGTGTGCAAGGAGTTGAGTGTGCAGGGAGTTAGGTGTGTGGAGAGAGCTGTCTACCTGCAGCAGTGTTTGCACCGAGTGTCTTGTCTGCACAGAGTTTCGTATCTGTGTGACATTTCGCGCCCACACGCCTATACAGTCAGGTTATAGGGAATGTCTAGCCCACCTTCTCTTTGGTGATCCCAATCCCACAACGGACCGTTTGCTGCTGCTATTATAGTTCAGGCTCCTCTTAAGGTGCAAGGTGAAGCACTGTGAGGAGACACCAGTGGCCAAGATCTAACACCGATCACACAGCATCAGATCCTTTACCCTCATCTTAAGGATATTAAACAATACTTGGGAGTCCCCACCCTCACAGGGGTACAAGGACAATGCATTCACCTTGTCATTGATTTGCTGCCACTAGATGACACGCACCTTGGAGCTGATTTCAGTCATGTCATGGCCCTAGAGTCGGGGTCCTTGTCAGCTGCATGAGTAGGATCTCAGCAGAAGGTGTCTGCTACTATGGCTGAACTGCAAGAACTAACACATGTCACTGCTGTGTTGTCTCAGACAGTACCACCCTAGAACAGGATGTGGGGTGTTGTTCAGAGTTGTAATCATCTCACCCAGCCTCAGTTTGCCTTTTCCACCTTGGTTAAATTCTTATGATGCATATGCTCGAAAACACATTTTCCTTGTTTTTGCTCAGGGGCAGGATCACTGTGTGTGGTATTTTCACACCCTGTCCTTTCACATGCATCCATGTTTTAGACACATGTGAATATTGTTCACTAGAGTACAATGAGGATCACATCTAACATGTAATTTTGTGTAGAGCATGATAATTTTCTCCTCAGTATGAACAATTCCAGGTGTCGAATTTCCACACCAATTTACTTGTGAACGTTGTAAATGAGGGGATGTGAAACAGGGCATTACTGTAAGCACAACTAATGACCCAATTAGGATAACATATGGAAAACTGTCTAATAGGAAATTAGGATTAACGTTTTATTAAAAGAAAGTGTTTTTTAAGGCGATATTAAAGTGTATAGTGGCTGAGTATTGGTCTTTATCACTGAAAGTCTTTTACAGATTAAGGTTTTGATAATCATACACTCGGAGGGGCATAGACGCTTAGTGCTATATATTTGACCTTTAAGGTAATGTTACAGTGAGTGGAGCATATTTGCTATTATGGAGGAGGGAGGCCGCCTCCCTCCTCCATAATAGCAACGGACCTGGCTGTCACCTTAGGGAGATTGGGTGATGAAGCCGCAAGATCACCCTACCTTGTTGTCGCTGAGGTTCTGCAGCACTTCCTTCCCTCCCGAGGTCATGATCTTGATGCCAGCGACGCCGTTGCCCGTGGGCGACTGAGGGGTTCCCGGGTCCCCTTGCCTCTACTCCTGGGGCACCTCTGGCTTGGTGGGGCTGCTGCAGGGGCTCCTGCCTCCTGGGTCCTGGCACCCTTCTGCCCCACTCCCAAGGCGCCGAAGTCCAGGGTCTTGGACTTGAAGGCCCCCTTCACGCTGCTGAACATGCCCCCGTACCGTACTTCCACCCTGGGCACCTGGGCAGTGGTGCCCGGCCGGGCCAGGTAGAAGGCAGCTCCTCCTCCGGGTCGTCCTCCTGCGGCCGCCGGTTGCCCGAAGCCATGTTTGGAGAGGGTGTGCGGAGTCTCAGGGGACAGACAGAGGGGAGTAGACAGCCAAGAGGCGGAGGGATGGGGCTGAAAGTGGGGAGAAGCAAGTGGGAGGGACTGTGTGCCACCCCCACACGCGGCATCCAATGATGGATGCTGCGCGGTGGACCAGCCAATCCTGGCGCTGCATGCAGCGCCAGGATTGGCTAGGGGGGCACATTTGCTGCTCGCCCTGTCGGCCCTTGTAAACCCGGGCTACGGCAGGCTGAGAAGTCCCCCTGGGTCCCACTGGGGTACTGTAGTGCGCATGCTTGGGAAAGTTGGATCCCAAATTGCACTTGCGCACTACGCAGGAGTCTGTCTGCTTCAGCCTGAGTGTACTGTACTGTCACTCAAGCTGCAGCAGGCCACCCCCCCCTGCCATTCCGAAATCGCCGGGTGTGTCCCGGCGGCTGACAATAATGTGTACACACTTGTAAGACTACAGAGAGGACTACATAGTTATTTTTTTCAGCTGTAAAAAGGATTGCGGCCGCGATGCGGGTCCATGTGGCTGGGGGGGCTACGCCCCTACGCCCCAATGGACGCACCCCGGCTGTCAAGTCCTTTTTTAAAAAAAATACATTCTTTATTGCAGAGTTTTAATATACACAAACAACACAAACGGCGGTAGCCATGGACATGCTAGATAAAAAAGACAGTTTCTAATTCATTAGAGAAAACAAGATATCAGAAGATCAGTAGAAAGAGCAATATGATAGGACATCAACAATACGATAATAGCCTGCAGCATACAGTGATTTAAACCTGTACTTCTATCAATAAGACATATGCAGATCCTAACCATCAAATCCTAAACTGTGCAAAGGTGCAGATAGAAAGTTAAATACAATACCATACCCAATGCCAGTAGATTATATTCCTAATCCCACAGTTCGGAGGTGACCATATACAAAACAGCTATGAATAGGTAAAGAACAAGTTCTACTTAATAGTTATGATTACGTTGAGGTTTACGCGGGTCCTCTAGTACACTTATTATGGCTATGTATACTTTTACATTTAATAAAAAGAATGAAATAATGAATATTTCAAAATAGCAATGTAAAGTATCCTCAGACATAAGATTACATCTAACATAGTAAAGTGACCAATGCTCGTTCTTTTCTCACTTAGGGGCTGACTTGTATTTAATTCCCGTACGGTCCTTCATGTCCTGCTGGGAAGGTATTCATTCCTCCAGAGGTGCCCATATCCATTTCCCCTTCTTACTGGCCTTCTTGCCTTGCCACGAATATAAAGACATCTCTAGATTATTAAGTGCCAGTAAGCGAGCAAACCATTTGTAAAAAGAAGGTGGAATACAATTGAGCAAGGGGGATGCAATGCAGAGCTGATATACGGCAATAGCCACAAACGTAAAGAATTAAGAGGACCAGGGGACAAAACCGTTATCTACTCTCAATAATGTAAAATAGGGGGGCGGTTAAGGAGATGTTCATTTTGAGTCTTGTGTCAAAGAACTGTGTGATCTCATTCCTAAGTAGATCTAATGAGGAACAACTACCAAACATGTATTAAATCTGCCCTAAAAATTGACAGCAAGGGCAACTGGTAACCACCCACCCCCCACACTTAGCAATTTTCCCAGGAGTACAGTATATGTCAAAAACAGTTTTGGAATGTTGTGCCTGTAAATTAGCTGAAAGTAGAACAGATTAAGTTAGCTCGAGAGATTCCAAAAATACATGATCTGGAGAACCACATTTCTCCTGCCATTTCACAGACTGCTTACCTAGATCATCCTGCAAGAGGGAGTTTAATAAGCCACATTTTCTCCTGTTGTGCAGTGTCCCCCCTCGCCCCCTCACTAGTATATCAACCAAACGCATAGGAGTAAAACCACAAGGGCCCTCGCCTTTTCTAATTAGGAAATCTCGGATTTGCAAATATTTAAAGAATTCCTTTTGATTTATCTTAAAGGTTGCCCCGACTTCCTCAAAGGAAATTATTCCCATGCTAGAGTAAAAATCCCCACTTCTCTTAGGTTCACAACCCTTCCCATGGAGGATATAGGAATCCCTAAAGATATCGGAAGAGAGGGATTATTTTGCAGGGGAGTGTAATATTTAAATCTCCCTAAGGCCAGTTTCATCCAGGGTGTGGTCCATATTTTGTAAGCTCCCTGGAAAGTCTTAAAGCAAACCTTTTTATAGTAACTGGTCTCTACTAGACGAAGGAGATCACCCTTGACATTGTCTCCCAGTAACAGATCAAACACGGAAGGGGTTTCTCTAGCTTCTTTATGGATTCCATCCTCCGCCCCAGGTAGAGTAGCCATATTTTGAAGAGCCGCCAACCATAGGAACAGTTTGAAACTCGGGACTGCCCAGCCCGGCCTGATCGCTCTCTCTAGGAAGTATCATAACTTTTGAGAGCCCGTTTTGGTTCAAGCGTATGCCCAAATAAATCTAGTCACCATGTTATCAATTATTTTAAAACGATAATTCCCGAATACGATTGGGATGGCCCGGAAAAAACTATAACTCCTTGGGCAAAGAAATCATTTTAATTACATTACTGCTGACTTTTATAGACAGATGCAGAGTCTCCGTCCTTGCCAGATCCTTTTTTGTCTTACCGATAACTGGGCTAAGTTATTTTCGACTGAGATCCACCTCTGCTGGTATGATGACAGCCAACTATAAGGCTTTTTCGACCACACAAACATCATTGAATTGAACATTCCTGTTGATGACCACTTGGGTTTCATCCTGATTTAAAGAATATCCTGATGCCTTGCCAGAGACCAGCTTCCCTTTCAATCTCTTTTTGCACTATCTCCAGGTTAGACGTGCCAACTGCGACATAGTCAGCATAAGCTAGAATTTTTGTATCGTAACCAGGATATTGCAAAGGTAATATTATGGGTTTGTTTTGAAGCTTTCGGATTATATGTTTAATATATAGAGCAAAGAGCAGCTGGGAGTAGGGGCACCTTTGCCTTGTTACTCTTTGAATCTGAATGTGTCCAGATTGACACCTCATCAATAAAATCCTTGCGGTGTAGCTTCTATATAATGCTCCTACTGCATCTATACAGCTGGGCCTTATGCCAAACTAGTTCATAGTTACCCATAAATACCTCCAGGAGACCCTATTGAACACTTATTCTGCATCTAATCATATTAAAGTCATAGGGTCCCCAGCAGAGGCATCAAAGAGAGTAATAACATGGTGAATGTGATCCATGGTTCCCCCTCCCTGATGTGAAACCATGTTGCCTGGGGGAGACAACTTTACCTATAATGCGGTTCAACCTCATAGTCAATACACACTTGTGTGTAATTTCAGTATAATTAGGAATTCCATCATTAACGGGTAGCATGATGTTAGTTTTTTCTTCTATGTCACTCGTAAGGGTGGTTCACATATTTTGTTGATTTCTATCTTTCTACGTTTGTACGAGTTATGTTTCTTGCACCAATTGCAAGTTACGTTAAAAGGGTATTTGTTGCAACGGTTGTTGATTCCTGGAGAGTTTGATGATGCAGTTTGGGACTGCACATTAGGCACTTGGTGATAGTTTAACTTGGCGCTTAATTGCTCATTAACGGAAACAAAGGTTATCTGCTGGTACTGATGTTCCTTTTTTGATATATTAGTTACCCACGAAGAAGGGCCTATCATAGAAGTGCATTGGGTTTATAACATTATCATTATTTGATGAATTGTGAATTTCAACATTCTGTAAAAAGAAGCCTGTATTGGCATGTTATATCCATTTGAACATAGGAATTGCAGTGTCTGGGTGTAAATATTGAAGAAGCTTTTGAAGAAAGAAGAGTGATAAACGCTAAAAATGAATTCAACTGGATTAAGCCTGTTGATTACTATAATATATCCCTGATGATTGACACACTGTGGATCTGTTGGTTGTCACATCTTTGGCCTGGTGCAATTTCCATACCAGCTATGAAATCAACAGACTGGATTACTGCCCACAAGAGGAGGTATTTAGAAATTCTTGATGTTCTTCATTACATTTCGTACTTGAAATTGCCTCTAATACTATAATATATCCCCATATCCCGAGTCACCTTGTTCGCTATAGCCCTCAGATAATAACTTTGGAAAATCACCTGAATAGTCTCAGGGTCAGTAACTAAGCTACCTTTGGGTTCCTTAAGTTCTGCTATCTTCCTTTGTATCACTTTCCATCTAGTGTGGGTAGGGAGTAAATGGCCCACCCGTTCACTATACTTATAACAAACTTGTTTCCAAGCAAGATATTTATCCGCAGTCTTTTTGGTGGAAATTTCAATGATCACATATTTAGCAAGTACTATTTTATGTTGTGGCCCTTCGATGTTCACCCCTACAGATGTAGCTAGTATTAATCTTGATTCAGCTTTGATCAACACACCATAGAGCTCCAGTAGTTTGTCAATTAAAGATGAATCAGAGTGTCTCCCAATGTACACCCGCCTTGAGGCATTCCACACTGCCCAGTCGGTGGCGTTCCCTCTATTTATTATCCGCCATAAATACAGGAATCCAATTGCTTATGTGTCCAATATAGTCTTTGTCAAGGAGGAGTGCTCGCTAGAAAGTTGCATTGAGAGTATTTCGAGCAAATCCCAAAGATGGAATCTCTAAGTCCAATGGATTGTGATCAGCATCACATGAGGAATTCTTTCAACTTTACCACCTTGGAGAAGACCATGGGAAATAAAAAAGTAAACCAGGTAAGCATGTGTCCTGTGTGGCGCAGAGAAGTTAGTGAACCCTGGGTCTGTACTGTTTATCTTACTCCAGGCATCCACTAACCCGTGATCCCTCCACAGACAACACATGGATCTAAATACTTTGGTCTTCGGACCGGGATAAAATTCAGACCAGTGACTCACCCACTAAACTTATATTAAAATCACAGCATATGAGAATCGGGGTAGTCCAGAGTGCTAGTTCATTGTTCAGCCAATTAAAGACTGCAGGATCATCGGTGATCAAGCCATATACTGAACATAAGGTGACCACCCCACTAGGATAAGGACACTCAGTAATCGCCCATCTGCCTAAGGTGTCTGTCTGAACCGTTTAAACTACAAACGTTCCTGCACGCCATAATAGCAACTACCCCCGCGACCCCCGGTTCCTTGTCCCTTGGGTCATGCACCCAATCACCTGGAAACCCAAAGAGTCAAGCATGTATTTCCTTTTCCCCTCGATACCTGTTTCTTGGAGACAAAGTATATCAGCCTGCAATATCTGCAGGTCTAAAGCAACCCTCTAACCCTCTTCAGGTTATCATTCTGACCACAGATATTCAGAGTAGCAATGCAAAATGTACTCATGAAATAATCTTAAAAAGAAAACACGGCAGCTACTGCTCCTTGCTTTCCACCTATGTGTGCATTTTCTAAGGATGAGTGTGGCAATGTTCATTATTCGTGATTTTCCTCTTGTTTTGAACCTGACCCCCAGGCAAGCTCACCCCAGAGCACTACCACCATCCGCCCAAAACACAACGCACACCCATCTACCCCTCACGCCCCCCACCATCTGAAGCCGTCAGGTCACCCAAGACCTGAATGATGGTTCCAGATATCACTCCCAGCACCCTCCCCCTCAACTAATGAGAACAGCCTAATCAGGGGGTATGGATATATTTCAATGTTACCACTAGAAGGAGAATTCAACCAAGATGAATAATATCACCAAGTGACACTGTGGGGCATTAGTGGGAAGCAATGTACCCGTTGGACCTCCGAGTCCAGTTCCAGGTTGTGAGATCAGGGAAAAGCCCATTGAGAAGGTTCGCATGAAAGCCCTGATATTACTCCCTTCCACACCTTCTGCTACCACCTAAAATCTTAAATTGTTTCTATGCTGCCTGTTTTTAATGTCTTCCATCTTCCACATTACATCAATCAACTGTGATTCGTGAGCTTCATTCTGACCGTTCAAAACACTGACTCACACTTCAATATCCGTTGCACACTCCTCCATTGACACTGGTTGTTTCGGAGATTTCCGAACAAGTTTTGTTGACCTTCCTGATTGTCCCTTGTAGCTTTTATGTATCGAGTTGCGCCCACCGGCTATCACTGAGTCTCATTTGGAGTTGCCTAATGGAGTGATAGATTAGCCCTAGTGAAGGTTCCTCTAATTCTTCTGATCTGACTACAGAGACCGGACGCGCCTGTCCCCAAGACAAACTCTGCCCCTTGTACTCAACAGGGTAGACTTGCTGGGTTGCAGAGTAGTCCTTTTTCAAGCTTCGGGCAATGTGAGAGTGAGCTTCCAGTGCAACCTCACCCTTTTGTTTCCTGTCTTTGTGCTTTTTCCTGTGGGTTCACCAGTCTTGCTGTCATAAAAATCTCATCCGGTGCACTATTTGAGCTGCCCCCTGAGGCCCAAGAGGGTGAGCTAGCCTCAGATTAGCTCAAAATCGGGTTAGAGGATTCTGACTCCTCGGTGAGTGAATAGAATAAATCCACGTGATCGGGAAACCTACCACAACCTCTGAACTTCCTGCGAATGCTCTTGGAGGGCAAACACCCTGACCATCTTGACCAGTGGGAAGGTAATCTAGGGCATCTGGGGGCATTGAAGTTATGCCATTTTTTGAGTCACATTAGCCAGTTCACGCACTGTGGGGGCGGATGAGAGACCCTCTACCAATGCAACTGCATCTCTGTTGTTGAACCCCCACCAATGCAGTTTCCACCACCACCATATGCCCCACACTGATTGGAATAGCGTCCGTTGTCTCTGTTTCCAGGATGTGTCTAGGACCTCCTGCGTGGATCTCACAGTAAACTCTGCACTTTCAGGGAGGTGTACTGAAAGTGGGACATCAAATGATGCCACACGTGTAGTTCTGGGAGCACCTTCATAGTCGTAGTACGCCTACAGATTGACTCACTCACTGCAGTAAATAGGCGGGAGTCATTCCCCGCAGGAGTTAAGAAGTCAGTAATTTGAGGTTGGCTGTGCCCACCGAGAATCACCCCGGTTGATTACGTTTTTCAGAACAACAGCTTGTCCCTCTGCTTCCAATTCTTTAGGGAAGCTGCCCACTGGTTGCCTCGCTCCAATCAATCAATCAATCAATCATGCCATTTGTATAGCGCACTACTCACCCGGGAGGGTCTCAAGGCGCTTGGGGGGAGGGGTATGCTACTGCTCGAACAGCCAGGTCTTGAGTTGTTTCCTGAAGGCGAGATGGTCCTGGGTCAGCCGAAGGTGGATGGGGAGGGAGTTCCAAGTCTTGGCAGCCAGGTAAGAGAAGGATCTTCCTCCGGCGGTGGCTCTTCGGATGCGTGGTACGGCTGCGAGGGCGAGGCTGGTGGACCGTAGCTGGCGGGTGGGCGTGTAGAAGGTCAGGCGGTCGTTGAGGTACTTGGGGCCCAGGTCGTGGAGAGACTTGTGTGCGTGGGTGAGGAGCCGGAACGTGATCCTCTTGTCGACGGGGAGCCAGTGCAGGTTCCTCAGGTGGCTGGAGATGTGGCTGCGTCGGGGGATATCCAGGATGAGTCGGGCGGAGGCGTTCTGGATGCGCTGGAGTCTTTTCTGTAGCTTGGCTCTGATTCCGGCGTAGAGGGCGATTCCGTAGTCCAGTCGGCTGGTGACGAGTGCCTGAGTGACAGTCTTCCTGGTCTCGGTCGGGATCCAGCGGAAGATCTTGCGAAGCATACGCAGGGTGTTGAAGCACGATGAGGAGACGGCGTTGACTTGTCTGGTCATCGAGAGGGAAGGGTCCAGGATGAAGCCCAGGTTGCGTGCGTGGTCGGTTGGCTTGGGTGCGGTGCCCAAGGCTGGGGGCCACCAGGAGTCGTCCCAGGCGGAGGGCGAAGATCCCAGGATGAGGACTTCCGTCTTGTCCGAGTTCAGTTTCAGGCGGCTGTCCTTCATCCACTCGGCGACGTCTTTCATGCCTTCGTGTAGGCAGGTTCTGGCGGTGTCGGGGTCTCTGGTGAGGGAGAGGATCAGCTGGGTGTCGTCGGCGTAAGAGATGATGTTGAGGTTGTGCTGGCGTGCGATGGCTGTAGATGTTGAAGAGGGTGGGGCTGAGTGAAGATCCTTGCGGGACGCCGCAGATGACTTCGGTGGCCTCGAAGCGAAACGGGGGGAGGCGGACTCTTTGTGTTCTTCCGGCGAGGACGAGATGATCCACTCCAGTGCCTTCTCTTGGATACCGATGTTGCTGAGGCGCTGGACTAGGGTGCGGTGGCAGACCGTGTCGAACGCAGCTGAGAGGTCCAGGAGGATGAGGGCCACAGTTTCCCCCTTGTCGAGCAGGGTCCGGATGTCGTCGGTGGCTGCGATGAGGGCGGTCTCGGTGCTGTGGTTGGCTCTGAAGCCGGACTGCGAGGGGTCGAGGGATCCGTTCGTCTCGAGGAAGGCGGTCAGCTGTCTGTTGACGATCTTCTCGATGACTTTAGCAGGAAAAGGGAGGAGCGAGATGGGGCGGAAGTTTTTGAGATCGGTGGGGTCCGCTGTAGGTTTCTTCAGGAGGGCGCTGATCTCGGCGTGCTTCCATCTCTCCGGGAAGGTGGCGGTGTTGAAGGAGGCGTTGATGATGTTCCGGAGTTGGGGTGCGATGGTGGAGTCGGCCTTGTTGAAGACTTGGTGTGGGCAGGGGTCGGTCGGTGATCCGGAGTGGATGGTGTTCATCGTGCGGGCTGTGTCTTCGGTGGTCACCGTGGTCCAGGTGCAAAGGGTGGCGGTGGGGGGCGTTGATTCGACGGTTGGGTGCGTGGGTGGGGCGCCGAAGCTGTTGTGGATGTCGGCGATCTTGCGGTGGAAGAACGAGGCGAGGGAGTCGCAGAGGTCTTGTGACGGAGTTATGTCGTTGGTGCCGGTGCTGGGGCTCCACAAACTTTCTCTGGGTGAGCTTGTCCAGTTGTGCGTTGTGAAAGTGCAGGAGCAGCTTTTCTACGATCCCAAGCTGTTTTGTGCCTTTTGGAGGCATGTTTGCCTCTGGGAAATGTCACCCCAGAGTGTCGCTGAGGGCTCCAGCCCCCCTACATACAGCCATGGCAGTAAAGACAATTAACGCAACCAAAATCCAGAGTTCCCTGAGTGCATTGCCATAATGCTCACTGTGGTACTCACGTTCTCCAGCAGGAATACCTCCACATGCCCCAGACTTGTCAGTTTCTCCCTACTTCCTTTCCTACGGGTCCACAACAGAAAGCCTACTAGAGCTGGGAGGAAGCGATTTGCGGGGTGTGCTACACGGTTGCCATCTTGGTTCGAAAAGGTACCAAGTCTTAATGTCATGCACCACCAGCATGTTTTTATGAGAACTGTATCACTTTAGGTTTGTAGAATGTGGAGTCTGTCTGTAACATAAGCATGGAAAGGCAGCTAAAACATTACATTAATAAAAATATGATTTATGTATTACTGGAGTGAATTTGATTTAATTAATCTGAAAATAATGCCCTTAATTAGCGAATTGGGAGGGATAGCATTTGTCTTCCCTTTCCTTTTTTGAGTTTTATGTTTCCTATGGACACATTTTTGCCATAGAATGGAGCTTACATTACCACGGGACCAAGGGAATGCAAACTATGGGTGAATATATAAATTAGTGGAAGTGAAAAGCAGGAATTGGAAGGCATGGAACACAGCATTTTAGGTGAGAGTTTGACACTGGTTGTTTATATGCAGATGTCATCACAGAAAGGATTTTCTGGGCCACCACACAGTTTTGGGGCACAGTCTGCATGACAAAATGGCTAAAAGGAGGGGTGAGGGCCTAAAACCCATGCATTGTTGACAAGATAGTTCATCAAGTTTAGGGGCCTGAAACAGAAAGTTGAGAACAAAAACTACAAGTGCTACCTCAGCTGCAAAGAGTTGCCTTGCAGTGTATAAGTGTTCTATACAACAGAACATTATGTAAAAAGGCAAAGTACATATTGAAGCTATTTCTAGCCATCTCAGAGGTATGCACCTCTATATAATCTTGAAAATCCTCAATTGGAATATCCTGATTGGAGGAAGCTACTGCGTAACCGGCACGAACACGGTGTACCCTTGTCCAAGGACTACTGTTGCATGTAATTTTACAACTCTCTGAAGATTAAATCATCCGTTGTAGAGATCGATGTTATGTAATCTGAAAGTCACAAATGTGTATACTGATGGCTCGACTAATTATTCTGGGGTCGACACAACGTGCAAGATGAAACTGAGTATTATCTACGTGAGAGACCAGAGAAATGGCAGATCGCATTACACAGTTGCATTTATTACTTGTAGTTATTGGTATACAGCTAGCCACCAAGGAATAGCATGCATGTATGTAAAATGACACACAAACGACTGCCTCGGCCCAGAAAAGGTCATAATATCCAATGTGACTTAAAATATCCAAGTGATGTCTGCTAGGGTCTACCTTATCACAGTCACCTTGGAGTGAAAGACTGCTGACAAATATCAATCTTAGAAAAAGATAGGGTAACAAGAGGGACATTCATGGCAACATATAAGAACGACCCAGGCTTCAATACGCAGACGAGCACCATGTCCGACTGCTAAAGAGCAGTAGTCAAAGTGCACCCTTCGTTCGCCAGTGAGCACATGGGACTGTGTCTTTCACCTGCTTGAATGAGTCTTCCCCAATCACACAAGATATCTCTACCAGAGCCTGAAAAACGGTTGTGTAGTACCTGCTGGTTGCGGACCTGGCTTGGTTCCTGCTTCAAACATGCAAGTAATAGTGGACTAAATATTGTGCTTTTCTTTATGGCACAGTTGGGGATCTAACACAGGTCCACCATCACTTCTCTGTAGCATGCACTTCCTGATCTCAATATCTTAGTACTGTCACTGATTTGTTTGAGGCAGTTTGCTCCCATTCAAGCATGCATACATATTGTGCATGCTGGGATCTGGAGTCATGACATAGGTCAAATCATCTAACTGAACGATCATACTTTAAATAAAAAGTGTAAATGCAACGTTTAGCACTATCATAGTTGTGTCCTCATGATGTGCAGTAATAAGCCTGCAGTGGGAGACGTGTAGCTGCGGCCTCGGCTAAGGGTAAGAGGTATCACCCAAACTGCAGTGATAATTTGCAGCACTGTATGTATATGTGCGTATTTCATATTTGCCATTTCTGTCGCATTACCATAGCTGGCTGGCTAGCAACTGAGTGATAAACACAACAAAGGCGATTAAGAGTGTAAAAATATATGAAGCAGTGGATCAATTTCGAGCTAGTACCTGGAAGACATACAGTGTGCTGCTGCCTAACATATAGAACAGTCTTTAAAAATGCGTGCCACCAAAATGTAGCAAACTTATGTAAATAACAAAGGTATATGTGGGTGTCCTTCCTATGAGAAAAGTAGCATCAGAGACTTGTTGGAAATGCCTGTTTAATATTAAAATGTCTAAGTTATTTCCAGTAAGATCCATGTAAGAAAGGAGAACTAGGTGTGTAGAGTTCCATAAGCACTTGAGGGGTGCGGCAGCTGTTTAAGAATATTTCTCAATGGATTCTAAAAAGGGGATACTTTTTGATAGTTTTCCCTATATATGAGTTTCACTTCTTTGTTTTACTGCTGATACACACGAAGTGTGTCATGGCCCTAACGAAGGAAATGGGCTCCCTGGTTTCTATTTGAATGATAGCCTACAACAATATTCAGGGTTTGGTGGGTTCCTCACACTTCTGGGCGCTGTTGCCACTACAGCTGATGCACCAATGGAAGCTACGCCTTTGCACAAAACAGGCAACAGAATGGCCCACAGAAGTGCAATAAACCCAATTAAAACGTCATACACACAAGCTATATGAAAAACTGTGGCAGCCATGCATTCTGTAATGGCTCTTATTAAAATAAATTGTATGTCACTCATTTTTGGAAAAATAAATTATGAATTTAAAAGGCAGTCATTTTCATTCAGCACACACCTTCACTTCAGCTTCAAATTATGGCCAGGGGTCTCGAAAAAAAGCGATCTGAGACCCTCTGAATCTGGAGATGGCCTGCATAATTGTCTGATAGCTATGGGGGTATCATGAATATGAGGTAGCGTTTTGTTTTTTTTTAAATAAAAAAAATATTTGATGATAGTGCAGTCCATTCAAAGCACAGTCTGCCATGGAGCCATCAGGTATCGAAGCAAAGATGCCATGGGCAAGGCCAGCTTTAGCGCTGATGGTGCCAAGTCTAACAATGTTTGTTGGTGCCCCCCAACGACCACTCATACCAGTGTCGGGTGTCAAAGCACTTTACATCACACAGACTACACATGGCCTAATTACGAGTCTGGCAGTGCCATGAAAACCATGGCAGAGAGGAAACAAAGGGTCCTACATGGCTCCCTGGGGCCTTACGCCACAGTACACAGGGGGGTACAACTTGTGCCCCCCTGTGTGCGTGCTCACCAGTTGCGGTGCCCATTTTCAGAGGCACCCCCGTGGGAACGCAAAAAGCCCAGCCCACCAGACAGGAGGAAACTCCTAATCTGGCAGTTGCCCCAACCACGGCTTGGACGCGGCAGGAGCGTATCGGTGGTGTACTGCCCACTCATGCTGCACCAAAAGCTGTAATGGGGCCCACAGAGACAATGAATCATGCATGTGTTTATCAGTGTATGGTTAATATTACATAAGACAAAGGACTACAAGATTTCGGAGCCACATGTCATCCATACTGGTAGTCAGTATAGTCTAATAGTGCTTGGTCTGGAGAAGCACTAACTCAGAATTTAAAACGTAACACCATGGTTGGTGTTCTCTTTAATAATCAGAATTGATTTCTATCCAAATGATCCCTTTTTCCAACATTAGGATAATGAAGGACTGGGGAAAAATCCTAATGCTCTAATCTGTACCTTGCAGTTTACTTGCAGCTCTTTAATGAGAGTTAATAGCTCACTGTTCTGTGTTAGGATTTGAACGTATAAACTGCAAGTAACGAAAGTTTCTCTCAGGCAAAAGCAGTATCTCACTGACCTATTTCATTATATGCACTTTGTGTTTGTGTTCTGCATGGAAAGTTCTTTGCAGCAGGAATATAAACCCTCTGCGCTACCTTACCATGAGTCAAAACTTCCACTAGACAAACCTCCAATCTCTCGCTAGCAAGAACATTCATCACCAGCTATCTTGACATATTTATCGTTGCATGAAAATTGCTGGAGCCCAGGAACGTAGTAGCAGGTGCTTTTAAAACCATACTAGGGTTGCAAACAAGACGCCCCCACCTGAAGTCTGCGCCCACATTTCAACCTGTATTGTGTTCTTTAACAAATAGACGTTGTTTTGATGTCATCCTAGGTACGGAAATAACATGTTGCATCCTTTACGTACGTTTTACAGAGAATGGAAGTTGGCTTTTCATTATGATAGAAAAGGAAGGCAAACAATGTTACTTTTCGAAGTACACGTAGAAGCAGATCTTTCCTTAAACTGCTCGGAGAACGAAAACAGTTTGGACTGAGAATAAAAACAGTTCTTCTAACGTAAAACAACCATTATTCTTCAAGGAAAAAACAAATCTAAATGCGAAGCATGCCTTAAAACGGATAAACCACCTGCTACGCAGCCTTCGCTGTACCAGTCGCAGGTCCAGCCAGCATCTACCTCTGTGCGGACCTCTGGGGCTGAATGAAGAGACACTGCAAAGCCAGACGGATATACATACACCTTGCCACTGTGCATGCTCGATGTTCGTACTGCTTTTGCTGCAAGTTTGCCAGTTAAGGACAAGGCCTCAGTGAGCCCCGTCGCACTCACTGCAACGCACAGCACGAGCTGAAAATGCTCCGGCCCTACGTGGACCTACCGCACATGCGCAGATTCATGCTGTGACCTCACTGGCGCTGTGAATCAATGACGCAGACCTGCAGCTGTACAAACTGTAAGAAAATATGTCCCAACATAAACAGAATGTATTTTTTTTTATCTCTGTGGCAAAACATAACTGCTGTGTACTGGCAAAGAGCTAGGGGTCGCAAACAAAAATGCAGGGGTCACAACAGGGGGTGAAGGGGGTCGCACTCGCGACCCCCAATTGACTTCCATGCCTGTTCTCCTACCTTTCAAATCCTACCTAGTTCCATAAGTCATCATACACCACTCATCCCATTCCCCCCGTTCCCAAGTTCTGGACAGCATAATACTGAAGACCAGCCTTTTAAGCTTCAGTAGCTGATGTCCTCTACTCAAGACGTAGTACTCACCCCAATCCTGTTCTACAACCAAAGCAGGACACACATATATAGATGGCATGCCAAACTCTGAGCTGTCTTTCTCTCAGGGCTTTGTTACTGTTCCTCGCACCAAACATGTTTCATAAAATCTGGTTGGCTACGTCCTCAAGACTAGTAGATGTAAGTGGGGAAATCGGACACTGAATGCACAAGGCATTGTGATCCCACACACCTTTGGCAGGATAGATACTCATCCCATGGTCAGACGTTCAGTTTTCAGCCTTTGATTTCCCCCTGGTAAAGTTTATCCCCTCCCACTCATCTGCATAATGTTGCCCCACCTCACATATCTAGTCAATCAGAATCCAGGCCTAAGGCCAGCCAATAAGACTATAGTGGCTGACTTCACCTCCCATTTCTCTGCATTATGTTGCCCTGCCCCACATTTCCAGTCATTCAGAATCCAGGCCTAAGGCCAGCCAATAAGACCATAGTGGCTGACTTCACCTCCCATTTCTCTGCATTATGTTGCCCTGCCCCACATTTCCAGTCATTCAGAATCCAGGCCTAAGGCCAGCCAATAAGACCATAGTGGCTGACTTCACCTCCCATTTCTCTGCATTATGTTGCCCTGCCCCACATTTCCAGTCATTCAGAATCCAGGCCTAAGGCCAGCCAATAAGACCATAGTGGCTGACTTTACCTCCCATTTCTCTTCCATGTCCCAAGCCCTTGGCTACTAAAGCAACGGAGGTGGAATAGGTACACATTCCACAGTGTGAAAGAATGCCAGCAATTCCTGCTACCACAAGTGAGCTATATAAAACGAATTAAGAAAATATGAGCGTCATGTATACATTAATTATTTACACTACAAGTGGAACCTGGGAACCGCATGAGCATTTAAACATCATACTGGGATCAGTAGTTACATTAAGGAACTTTAGAAAGAATGACAAACAACCTGCTCCTACACACCTCGGCCCCACATACCCAACCCTCTCCAAAGGTAATATTGCTGAAAAGTGTAAAGAAAGAGTGCAAAAGTTGACTATCACACATGCAAATTAGAGAATTAATATAGTTAGGAAAATGTTGCCAGGATATCAATGTAAAAGTCATCTGTTTCTATGGGCAAGTGCTATATATGTAAAGTGCAGTTTTCAAACGAACGAACACATTTTTAGGCCTCGCCTAGGCAGCGCATGCGCTGTTGCTTCGAGACATGTTGTATCTACTCTGTGGGCTTGCAGCTAGCCCATTACTTTTTATTTGTTGCTTTGTGTGTGCTTTGCAAAGTCTTGCTTCTCTGTGGTCAATGTTTGTTATATGTCCCCTCTTCTTGTGTCTTGATCCCTCCCATGGAACATGGCCCTATTATTTGTAGTCTTGCCCTTTTGTACATGTAGGTTTGTTTAAGAGAACTATTTTTTTTCTTTTGTTTCTGCCCGTGTTTTTGGAATGTCAGTTTTTCTTCCTGTGTGGTCTTCTTGTTGATCAACACACATTAACCCGAAGGGAGTTCATTTAGGATTTCCGTAGTGCTTATGCTTATAAACTTAAATGTAAAAAGCTTCATGAAATTGCATCAAACGCACTTTCTGAACAAAATAGGTTTTACTATTCTCGGAGTTTTGGTCCTCTCTTTTTTTTTATTGCTATTTGTATTCATCTAGATTGAAATATCAGGTACACTTGATTAAGCTATGGACGCAAGAGACATAGGATTTGTTTTTAATTTCGGCTTCCCCACTCCGCTACATTTTATGATCCGGTGCAGTTTCACCTCCCTGTGTTTCATTTCATGTTAATGCAAACTTTGGGTCACCCAACATGGGATAAATGTTGGTATTGTAAAGCATATGAGAAATGGGTTTCTGAGCATTTCTTTTTGTGATGAATTTGCTACGTGAAAAATAAGACACAAAGTCATAGGTCTGTTCTAACCCCTCTGATTGTTTGCTTCTTCAGGCTAACAACAGGATCTGCTCTCTGGACTGCTTGCCAAACGTCGGTGAGCCCGATTTGCTATTTTTTTTAAGACTGAGGTCAAATGCTAATGGCTGGGAGTCCCGGGATGAAGATCCCTGCTGCTGCCCATTTCCCAGAGTAAAGAAGCTCTGCTCTTACCTCGGCCTATGTTTGCCACACAAGGTAAACAAATCAGTTTGTCTCATACATCTATTTTGCGAATGGTCCACAGTTGTATCAGTTCTGAGTTATAAGAAATTTTGCATCTTGAGATAGTGCAACACATTAATGAATAACTGGTGACCTTGGGGCTTCACGTCCAATGATAAACAATTGTCTGAAAAGGTTTTTATTATCATTTGAGTGCATCCTTATTCTACTGGCAACTGGCGTAGAAGCGCTGGTACTGCACAATCCACATTTTTCTCGACTTGTGTGGTTTGTGACCTAGGTTGAGACACGAGGCAGAATTTTGAACGAACATCAGCCAACAGCCATGCCACATAATTTCATGTTAGTGGAAACTGATATTCGAGAGTGGAAGCGGACATGTTAGCGAGATAGCCCAAGGGGTTCAGGCCATACTGCAAATACCAAGGTTTCACTAGGAATTTAAAGAGGCAAAGGGAAAGGAGAAAAACGTGATCCTTTAGTTTTTCCCAATGCTGTTGAAATGAGTGCAATTTGGTTAGAGCTAACTAGAAAGGTTTTTCTGAGTGTTAAGCACTCACTACATACATTTATTGTGATCTGCGGGTCATACATTTGAATTCTGGGAGGGAGAGTTCAGTTTTTCATCCTTAACAACGTCTGCCATTTACAGCACATTTAAAACAAACCCGATATCCCAGTAATATAAAATAAATTGGCAAAGCCAATAGGTCTTGCTACTGATCGAAACTGATCGAAGAGCCAGGTCTTGAGGAGTCTTCTAAAGGACAGTAGGTCCTGGGTCTGCCGTAAGTTGGTGGGGAGGGTGTTCCAGGTTCATGCGGCGAGGTGGGAGAAGAATCTGCCGCCGGCGGTCATTGTTCTGTGGAAAAGTAAATTCTGCCATGTTCTGTGTCCCTACGTGTCATCCATCATATGTTATGTGTGCATGATTAAATATGCATATGCATTCCCCATGTTCGATTAAAGACGCAATTATAGTTGTGTCCACCTCTAGTATGCCAGTTTCCAGTTCTCGTGAATACTACGAATATCAGGTCTATGTAAAGCTACGTTGCCACGTTTCCCAGTGTGCACGTTATTTCATTGAAAAGTCCCCGTTTCTAGGCCTCAAAAGGGCCTGGACTCCAGATTCAGCTCCTGTCTCCTAAAGCCTCGCTGAGGAGCGATACAGCCCCCACCTGTATCCTCGACCCTTCACTTACTTCCTGCCACGCCGTGCCCGGTTCACCCTGGCTCAGCCTCTGAGTCTGCCAAAAGTATGTTATAGTTCCAGTTATCAGTTCAGTCCTCCTTCTCTGCATTCCTAAGCTACTGAATTGCATCGATAGTTTCCGTCATTGTCTAGCCTTTCCGGCTCCATGTAAGAGAAATGCTGCATTTAATGGTCATTTAATATTCTTCATCACGTACTACATGTAGAATAATGCATGGTCCAGTCTTAGAATCAAGTTAGCCTTTCCCCTCCTGACTTCTAGTTTATATCAACATGTTCTCTAAACATCAGATACTAGATACTGCTTAGGTACATGTCGCCCTGACTCTCCAGACTTCAGTCTCTGCTCCTAGCACAGAGTTCATAGCCCCCAGCTTCTCCTAGTGATACGTCATTGCTAGTTTGCGCGCACCATCAGGTTAGAGGTCCCGGCTCCTTAGGTAGCCCCCTCCATGGTTTCCGCCCCATTCATGACATATTCTGTTACGTTTACATCACATGTCTATGTATACGCCCTGTTACACCTCTTTTCACCCTTATCTTTCGCGACTGCTATGCGTCACACCCTTTGCTCCACCCACTGCTCCGCCTATCATATGTACTGTAATGCAACTGTTTTACTATATATGCTTGTGTATTGTTATTAAATGCTAGCGCGCTCATCCCAGATCCAGCCCCAGCAGCTGCTGGGCCCTGCCATCCTATTCCTATGCAGGTTGTCCTGTTCCTGTCCTTTATGCTGTAATAAACCTGCGAAACTCCTACTACCTCGAATCTTGACTCTTATTTATTGAGCTATCTGTTATTCATTTATACATTCAAAAATAGGGTATTATTTATTTATTTACCACATAATGGCGCCCGAACAGGGACTTGCCCTTTCCCCACGCGTCGGTGAAGCCACGCCGACCTCCTGACCCTCTGCAGTCGTGACTGAACTTTTCTGCGCACCGGCAGATATTTCTGCTTCAAGTATCCCTCAGGCCCACGGAGGAGACGGAGGAGACGGAGGAGGCGGTCCAGCATCCAAACGAGACGGTGGAGGAACGCGGCGAGTCCCGACCAGAGCCCAAGCCGAGAGTCCAAGGTCCGAGGTATCCGGAGGTCCACCCGTAACTGAAGTCCGAAGTTCGTCGTCCGTCGTCGTAGCAGTCCAGTCCAGTCCGAGGCCTTCCGTTCTTGCTGCCCGGTGAGTACCGTTACTGGGGTAGTATCTAGACAGGGTCAATTTAATTGACTCTGGTCCGTGGGTTGGTGGTACACAGACCCACAAACGAAGTGTCCACTTCGGTGGATGCGGGTCCTGACGTGTCTCTTTATGAGACCGGTAAGTTTCGTACTGTTTCAGCAGTGCATCTAGTTCCTGTTCTAGTCAGTTCTGTTCTCGAGAAAATTCATGTATTCTGTGTTCCGTATTCCAGGTAGTATTCTGTTCGAACTGTTATTTTTAAATGTTCTTCATGTATTTTAATGTCGTGGTATGAATGGGGAATAAGTATCGTGTTTATTGTGTATTGTATTGTATCTAGATTATAGTTCAGTCATGCCGCTCTTTTCGAAATTACGTCAGTTAAAAACCAGAAAGGGTCTGCTGGAAGCAGCAGTTCCAGTTCCGCCTAGGGACAGTCCAGGTCATTTTATGTATCAGAAGCATGGCATAAGCGCCATACTGTATCTAGATTTATGGGTAGAGTATACCAAACAGTTAGAAGAAAAGTATAGATGGCCCGTATCGGGTACATGGGATGCCGAGTGCATCATGCGAGTAGAAGAGGCATTATGGAAAAAGAAAGCCAGACAGTCACAGAAAGATGCCATCGAGTTATGGCGCAAAGAAGCTCATAAAAGAACTGAAAAGGAAATCAGAAAGTCAGAATTAAGTAGGGAATCCTTAGAACGAGCACAAGAAAAAGAACTAATCGAGATAGGTGAACAAGTCAAAGCCGAACAGTCAGACAGACAGAGGCATGCCCTTATTAGGGGTATGTATCCTCTCTTTGCCGAGGGCTTGCCAAAAGCGACCCCAGAGGCATCCAGTAATTTCCCGCCACCATTAGTTCCGACCAAGCTACGTCACAAACAGACCGCAGCTGATATTTTTATTTCGTCCTATTTGGACGACACAGTCCCAGAATATGCAAATCCTGTTCGCGCTCCGCCAGTCCCTGTAAATCAGGCACTTCCCGCTCCTCCAGACACCGGAGTACCTGTTACGGTACCCCCGGTCCAGCCCGCCATACAAGTCCAGCCTGCATTTCCATTTCCCACTCTGCCAGGACGAAGAGCCTCAGTAGACGACTCTAGTTTAGGGGCCGCAGGGGGAGGTCCTCCTCAAACCCCGCCGCCACACAAGCGTTTAACGACAGCCGAATTACATGCACAAGCGTCACAGCGTACGCCCAGACATCAGACTGTAGCAGAAATAAGAAAATCCCTTGCCGAATGCGGCTATGATCCAGTCCCAGGCGAGGATAATATGGTTTTATATTCATTCCGCGTAAGAAAGGTGGCCGAGTATCTAGTCACCTTACCGAATATGAAAGAAGATCTAGACAGAATATATCGTTTCATCCGTACAGGGGATGATCCAGAAAGTATTAGCGAGGCCATGTCTCAAAGGAAAGCCGAGATCCAGCTCATGATATTAAAGTTTCTGATTAACTGTCTAATAAGAGAACAAGATTACCCGTCTAAAGATCAAGCCGAAATGAAAATCCTGACAAGGTGGAGTGATAATATAGCCGAGGGTAAGCACAAGACCGTCGGTGCTATGGAGAGTATGTACAAGAAAATCCGTAAAGAAATAATAAAGTTACACGAACAACGTAAAGCAGCACAAGTAAACGAGAAAGAAAGTAACTCTGATCCTGAAGAGTTAGACGACGAGAATTCCGCCAGAATAGCGTATGTAGGAAAACCTAGATTTCCAGATCGCCATTTACGCCTAGAACACAAGTCTACTTTCCATCATCCAGCACCAGAACAAGGTTCTCTAGAACAAGTATTCCAAGCTACCGATCACATTCTGAAATCACGAATCGGTTACAGTGAGTTAAGTACTATGCATGAACAAGAACTAGCCCGATCAGCAGTCCGATGGATTACTGATTCTACCACTTTTCCAGACGAAATAGTGGCACAAATGTTTCTGAAACTGCCCCCAGCCGAGCAACGACTGGTGGGTATGTATATGATTCAGCACCTCATTACTTTGTATGAGGGTCAACACTCTGATCCAGGTCCGTTACATGATATCCTGAACGAGTTACTCCAGTATAGATGGAGAGGTCTAGGTACCGATTTAATTAGTGTCATTCTAGAACAGCGCCACAAATATAGAACGTTTCTGAACCCACATTTTGTTCATGTCTCACCCCCAGAAAGTGAACCATTTTACATAGACAGACAGAATCCGTTACGAGAAGTCCACCCAGTTAGAGGAACGGGTGGCGAAATGCAGCGAGTGTTTGTATACACTCCGATTACAAAGATGGAACTCCTCGAGATGAAGAAATTAATTCCCTGTCATGATAAAGATCCAGCAGGGTTCCACCGAGAATTAAAAGACATGCTCCGTATGGGAGAATACACGTATCCAGATATAATTAAAATGTTAAAAGTTCTGCTGCCCGCAGGGGTGTATGAAAAGCTCAAGGAAAAAGAATGGGAGGTGGGAGAGAAAAAGATCGATTGGGCAGTCCTAGAAGCAGAAGATAAGGCACGAGTACCAGGTACCGGTCTTGGAGATAAATGTAAAGAATTACCAGAATTATTAATACAAGTTTTACCCAGATTATTGACAACTAGAAAGGAAGACTGGGATGCAATCTCAGCCTGTAAACAGAAGCAAGATGAGGATATTAGTGATTTTTATTCTAGATTTGAGAAATGTTTTAGCATCAACAGTGGCCTCAAGACAAGTAGTGAGTCATATCCTCACCTTTTTGTTACTAAATTAGTCGAGAATTCAAGCCCACAAATTAAAAATCGAGTTTTGAAAGTCGAAAGTACCTGGCAAGCTAATACCCCGTCCCAGATGTTGCAGATGCTCCAATACCACCAGAACAGAATCAGAGAAGAGCAAGAACACGAGAGAAAACGTATGAAAGACACGAAAATGAAAGTACTAGTTGCACAATCTGTTCCTCAAGACAGTCAGAAGAAGGGTCCAAATCAAGCCAGTCATCCTGCAGCTCCCGTTAAAGGGAACTGCAATTATTGTAAACAGCCAGGTCATTTTATAAACGAGTGTGCAGTTCTGAAACACAACATAGCTACTGGTAAGACTAAAGAAAGACCACGTCCGCCTAGACAAGAACAAGTTTCACAGACTCCTCAGTTACAGAATGCACCACAGACAGTTACAGCACCGCAGCCCATCGCTGCAACACAGCACGTCACACAGCAGATGTACCAGTATGCACAGTCTGAGTATCCTGAGTACCAGCAGTATTCATGAAACAGCCTAGAGAGGGAGGTAGGCTTGCCTCTCATCGAGATACCTGTAGATCAAGAAGGTCCCTATGTTCACAGTCAAGTATTAGGGAAAGACAGAAAGTTTTTGATTGATACAGGGGCAAGTAGGACCACAATTAGTCACGCCGAAGTTCCAGGGGCTCCGCTCTCAGGCTCAAGAAATGTTTCCCTTGGATTTTCAGGAAAGCCTATCGTAAATGAGATTTCAAAGCCAGTTACTCTAGAAGTAGGTCCATTGTCCCGCACTACTGATCTGTTACTTACTAAGTCATGTCCAGAAAACCTACTAGGCATTAAAACACTGAAAGAATTAGGTGCAGTTATATGCTGTTCCCCAGAGGGAATACGATTGTTCCTACGTGACTTTAAGGGTCACTATGTATTACGAGATTTTGATTCAAGACTGTCTAATGTTCCGCAGCACTTATGGGCGCAAGGTCCAACTGATGTAGGTTACATGCAAATCACACCCTATCGTGTGACTCTCAAGCCAGGTGTAGTGTTACCACGAATCAGACAGTACAGATTGCCACCTGAGGCTGTAGCAGCCTTATCCAAAATTATTGACGAGCTCATGGCTCAAGGAGTGGTTGTAGAAACTGACTCCAACGTATGTAATTCTCCGATCATTCCAGTCATGAAATGTACTGATCCAAATGCACCCCCAGTATATCGATTAGTGATTGACCTACGAGAACTTAATAAGTGTATTATTCCTCAGTACCCAGTGGTCCCAGACATCTCTTCCCTATTAACGGCCATTGATTCCGAAGCCACGTTCTTCACTGTCATAGACCTCAAGAACGCATTTTTCAGTGTCCCTATTCATCCAGACAGCCAGTTCCTTTTCGGATTTTGTTTAAATGGAAGGAGCTATATGTTTACACGAGCTCCTCAAGGTTTCACAGAAAGTCCTAGTATTTACAGTCAAGCACTCAAGAGACAACTAGACAACATTCACATGCCAACTGACACTGCCCTGCTCCAGTATGTCGATGATCTACTGATCACAGCCCGTTCTGAACGTGCTTGCGAGCAAGCATCCCTTACAGTCTTGTATTTCCTAGCCGAGATGGGGCACAAGGTGTCCCCTTCTAAGCTTCAATTCTGTGTCCAGCAAGTGGTCTACTTAGGACACTTGCTGTCCAAGAGGGGTAGGCAGTTGACACCAGACCGTATCCAGTTAATAGCGAGTCTTCCTCAGCCCAAGACCCAGAAGGAGGTACGTGCTTTTATTGGCCTTACTTCTTACTGCAGACAATGGATTCCTCAGTATGCATTTCTAGCCAAGCCACTGATACAGTTAACGACACAGGAGGCAGCCGTATCGACTGTTCTCCCTTGGACATCTGAACATACACTTAGTTTCAATGAGTTAAAGAAAGCCCTATGCCAAGCTCCAGTTCTAGCTACACCGAACTACAGTAAGCCTTTTACACTTTTCGTCACTGAACGCGAAGGTACAGCATTATCTGTTCTCACACAAGATCAAGCAGGACAATACAAGCCCTGTGCTTATTTTTCGAGCACATTAGATCCTGTAGCCCAGGCTCTGCCTGCGTGCCTCAAGTCAGTTGCAAAAAGGGGGGTGGTAATGGACAGAGTATCTGAGTTAATCAGAACACTCCTACCCAGTCAACAGATCAGGGCTTGATCCATCACCGTTTTTTAGCTCACTGCACCATCCCAGTTCAGAACCTGGCTATATGCAAATTAGTCTGTCCCTGGCCCAGTGCATCATGGGAACAGGGCAGACCAAACTACCAAGCCAATTCTTCACTGGAAAGGAAACAAGCTTCCGGGGACCGGTTTCTGGCATTGCAGCCGTCTTCGGCCCGGCTTGCTTGAATCCTGATGGTGCAGTGAGCAAGGGACTCATGTCTGAGCATACCCTTCCACACTCATGGTGGCCAAAATAATTTCAAAAAGGGGGGTGGTAATGGACAGAGTATCTGAGTTAATCAGAACACTCCTACCCAGTCAACAGATCAGGGCTTGATCCATCACCGTTTTTTAGCTCACTGCACCATCCCAGTTCAGAACCTGGCTATATGCAAATTAGTCTGTCCCTGGCCCAGTGCATCATGGGAACAGGGCAGACCAAACTACCAAGCCAATTCTTCACTGGAAAGGAAACAAGCTTCCGGGGACCGGTTTCTGGCATTGCAGCCGTCTTCGGCCCGGCTTGCTTGAATCCTGATGGTGCAGTGAGCAAGGGACTCATGTCTGAGCATACCCTTCCACACTCATGGTGGCCAAAATAATTTCAAAAAGGGGCTTGGTAGTTTGGTTTGCCCTGTTCCCATCATGCACTGGGACAGGAACAGACTAATTTGCATATAGCCAAGTTCTGAGCTGGGATGGTGCAGTGAGCTAAAAAACGGTGATGGATCAAGCCCTGATCTTTGGACTGGGTAAGAGTGGTCTGCTTAATTCAGGCACTCTGTTCATCACCACCCCCTTTTCTGAATCATTTTGTCCACCATAAGCGTGGAAGGGTATACTCAGATGTGAGTCCCTTGCTCATTGCACCATCAGGATTCAAGCAAGCCGGGCCGAAGACGCCTGAAATGGCAGAAACCGGTCCCCGGAAGCTTGTTTCCTTCCCAGTACAAGAATTGGCTTGGTAGTTTGGTTTGCCCTGTTCCCATCATGCACTGGGACAGGAACAGACTAATTTGCATATAGCCAAGTTCTGAGCTGGGATGGTGCAGTGAGCTAAAAAACGGTGATGGATCAAGCCCTGATCTTTGGACTGGGTAAGAGTGGTCTGCTTAATTCAGGCACTCTGTTCATCACCACCCCCTTTTCTGAATCATTTTGTCCACCATAAGCGTGGAAGGGTATACTCAGATGTGAGTCCCTTGCTCATTGCACCATCAGGATTCAAGCAAGCCGGGCCGAAGACGCCTGAAATGGCAGAAACCGGTCCCCGGAAGCTTGTTTCCTTCCCAGTACAAGAATTGGCTTGGTAGTTTGGTTTGCCCTGTTCCCATCATGCACTGGGACAGGAACAGACTAATTTGCATATAGCCAAGTTCTGAGCTGGGATGGTGCAGTGAGCTAAAAAACGGTGATGGATCAAGCCCTGATCTTTGGACTGGGTAAGAGTGGTCTGCTTAATTCAGGCACTCTGTTCATCACCACCCCCTTTTCTGAATCATTTTGTCCACCATAAGCGTGGAAGGGTATACTCAGATGTGAGTCCCTTGCTCATTGCACCATCAGGATTCAAGCAAGCCGGGCCGAAGACGCCTGAAATGGCAGAAACCGGTCCCCGGAAGCTTGTTTCCTTCCCAGTACAAGAATTGGCTTGGTAGTTTGGTTTGCCCTGTTCCCATCATGCACTGGGACAGGAACAGACTAATTTGCATATAGCCAAGTTCTGAGCTGGGATGGTGCAGTGAGCTAAAAAACGGTGATGGATCAAGCCCTGATCTTTGGACTGGGTAAGAGTGGTCTGCTTAATTCAGGCACTCTGTTCATCACCACCCCCTTTTCTGAATCATTTTGTCCACCATAAGCGTGGAAGGGTATACTCAGATGTGAGTCCCTTGCTCATTGCACCATCAGGATTCAAGCAAGCCGGGCCGAAGACGCCTGAAATGGCAGAAACCGGTCCCCGGAAGCTTGTTTCCTTCCCAGTACAAGAATTGGCTTGGTAGTTTGGTTTGCCCTGTTCCCATCATGCACTGGGACAGGAACAGACTAATTTGCATATAGCCAAGTTCTGAGCTGGGATGGTGCAGTGAGCTAAAAAACGGTGATGGATCAAGCCCTGATCTTTGGACTGGGTAAGAGTGGTCTGCTTAATTCAGGCACTCTGTTCATCACCACCCCCTTTTCTGAATCATTTTGTCCACCATAAGCGTGGAAGGGTATACTCAGATGTGAGTCCCTTGCTCATTGCACCATCAGGATTCAAGCAAGCCGGGCCGAAGACGCCTGAAATGGCAGAAACCGGTCCCCGGAAGCTTGTTTCCTTCCCAGTACAAGAATTGGCTTGGTAGTTTGGTTTGCCCTGTTCCCATCATGCACTGGGACAGGAACAGACTAATTTGCATATAGCCAAGTTCTGAGCTGGGATGGTGCAGTGAGCTAAAAAACGGTGATGGATCAAGCCCTGATCTTTGGACTGGGTAAGAGTGGTCTGCTTAATTCAGGCACTCTGTTCATCACCACCCCCTTTTCTGAATCATTTTGTCCACCATAAGCGTGGAAGGGTATACTCAGATGTGAGTCCCTTGCTCATTGCACCATCAGGATTCAAGCAAGCCGGGCCGAAGACGCCTGAAATGGCAGAAACCGGTCCCCGGAAGCTTGTTTCCTTCCCAGTACAAGAATTGGCTTGGTAGTTTGGTTTGCCCTGTTCCCATCATGCACTGGGACAGGAACAGACTAATTTGCATATAGCCAAGTTCTGAGCTGGGATGGTGCAGTGAGCTAAAAAACGGTGATGGATCAAGCCCTGATCTTTGGACTGGGTAAGAGTGGTCTGCTTAATTCAGGCACTCTGTTCATCACCACCCCCTTTTCTGAATCATTTTGTCCACCATAAGCGTGGAAGGGTATACTCAGATGTGAGTCCCTTGCTCATTGCACCATCAGGACTCAAGCAAGCCGGGCCGAAGACGCCTGAAATGGCAGAAACCGGTCCCCGGAAGCTTGTTTCCTTCCCAGTACAAGAATTGGCTTGGTAGTTTGGTTTGCCCTGTTCCCATCATGCACTGGGACAGGAACAGACTAATTTGCATATAGCCAAGTTCTGAGCTGGGATGGTGCAGTGAGCTAAAAAACGGTGATGGATCAAGCCCTGATCTTTGGACTGGGTAAGAGTGGTCTGCTTAATTCAGGCACTCTGTTCATCACCACCCCCTTTTCTGAATCATTTTGTCCACCATAAGCGTGGAAGGGTATACTCAGATGTGAGTCCCTTGCTCATTGCACCATCAGGATTCAAGCAAGCCGGGCCGAAGACGCCTGAAATGGCAGAAACCGGTCCCCGGAAGCTTGTTTCCTTCCCAGTACAAGAATTGGCTTGGTAGTTTGGTTTGCCCTGTTCCCATCATGCACTGGGACAGGAACAGACTAATTTGCATATAGCCAAGTTCTGAGCTGGGATGGTGCAGTGAGCTAAAAAACGGTGATGGATCAAGCCCTGATCTTTGGACTGGGTAAGAGTGGTCTGCTTAATTCAGGCACTCTGTTCATCACCACCCCCTTTTCTGAATCATTTTGTCCACCATAAGCGTGGAAGGGTATACTCAGATGTGAGTCCCTTGCTCATTGCACCATCAGGATTCAAGCAAGCCGGGCCGAAGACGCCTGAAATGGCAGAAACCGGTCCCCGGAAGCTTGTTTCCTTCCCAGTACAAGAATTGGCTTGGTAGTTTGGTTTGCCCTGTTCCCATCATGCACTGGGACAGGAACAGACTAATTTGCATATAGCCAAGTTCTGAGCTGGGATGGTGCAGTGAGCTAAAAAACGGTGATGGATCAAGCCCTGATCTTTGGACTGGGTAAGAGTGGTCTGCTTAATTCAGGCACTCTGTTCATCACCACCCCCTTTTCTGAATCATTTTGTCCACCATAAGCGTGGAAGGGTATACTCAGATGTGAGTCCCTTGCTCATTGCACCATCAGGATTCAAGCAAGCCGGGCCGAAGACGCCTGAAATGGCAGAAACCGGTCCCCGGAAGCTTGTTTCCTTCCCAGTACAAGAATTGGCTTGGTAGTTTGGTTTGCCCTGTTCCCATCATGCACTGGGACAGGAACAGACTAATTTGCATATAGCCAAGTTCTGAGCTGGGATGGTGCAGTGAGCTAAAAAACGGTGATGGATCAAGCCCTGATCTTTGGACTGGGTAAGAGTGGTCTGCTTAATTCAGGCACTCTGTTCATCACCACCCCCTTTTCTGAATCATTTTGTCCACCATAAGCGTGGAAGGGTATACTCAGATGTGAGTCCCTTGCTCATTGCACCATCAGGATTCAAGCAAGCCGGGCCGAAGACGCCTGAAATGGCAGAAACCGGTCCCCGGAAGCTTGTTTCCTTCCCAGTACAAGAATTGGCTTGGTAGTTTGGTTTGCCCTGTTCCCATCATGCACTGGGACAGGAACAGACTAATTTGCATATAGCCAAGTTCTGAGCTGGGATGGTGCAGTGAGCTAAAAAACGGTGATGGATCAAGCCCTGATCTTTGGACTGGGTAAGAGTGGTCTGCTTAATTCAGGCACTCTGTTCATCACCACCCCCTTTTCTGAATCATTTTGTCCACCATAAGCGTGGAAGGGTATACTCAGATGTGAGTCCCTTGCTCATTGCACCATCAGGATTCAAGCAAGCCGGGCCGAAGACGCCTGAAATGGCAGAAACCGGTCCCCGGAAGCTTGTTTCCTTCCCAGTACAAGAATTGGCTTGGTAGTTTGGTTTGCCCTGTTCCCATCATGCACTGGGACAGGAACAGACTAATTTGCATATAGCCAAGTTCTGAGCTGGGATGGTGCAGTGAGCTAAAAAACGGTGATGGATCAAGCCCTGATCTTTGGACTGGGTAAGAGTGGTCTGCTTAATTCAGGCACTCTGTTCATCACCACCCCCTTTTCTGAATCATTTTGTCCACCATAAGCGTGGAAGGGTATACTCAGATGTGAGTCCCTTGCTCATTGCACCATCAGGATTCAAGCAAGCCGGGCCGAAGACGCCTGAAATGGCAGAAACCGGTCCCCGGAAGCTTGTTTCCTTCCCAGTACAAGAATTGGCTTGGTAGTTTGGTTTGCCCTGTTCCCATCATGCACTGGGACAGGAACAGACTAATTTGCATATAGCCAAGTTCTGAGCTGGGATGGTGCAGTGAGCTAAAAAACGGTGATGGATCAAGCCCTGATCTTTGGACTGGGTAAGAGTGGTCTGCTTAATTCAGGCACTCTGTTCATCACCACCCCCTTTTCTGAATCATTTTGTCCACCATAAGCGTGGAAGGGTATACTCAGATGTGAGTCCCTTGCTCATTGCACCATCAGGATTCAAGCAAGCCGGGCCGAAGACGCCTGAAATGGCAGAAACCGGTCCCCGGAAGCTTGTTTCCTTCCCAGTACAAGAATTGGCTTGGTAGTTTGGTTTGCCCTGTTCCCATCATGCACTGGGACAGGAACAGACTAATTTGCATATAGCCAAGTTCTGAGCTGGGATGGTGCAGTGAGCTAAAAAACGGTGATGGATCAAGCCCTGATCTTTGGACTGGGTAAGAGTGGTCTGCTTAATTCAGGCACTCTGTTCATCACCACCCCCTTTTCTGAATCATTTTGTCCACCATAAGCGTGGAAGGGTATACTCAGATGTGAGTCCCTTGCTCATTGCACCATCAGGATTCAAGCAAGCCGGGCCGAAGACGCCTGAAATGGCAGAAACCGGTCCCCGGAAGCTTGTTTCCTTCCCAGTACAAGAATTGGCTTGGTAGTTTGGTTTGCCCTGTTCCCATCATGCACTGGGACAGGAACAGACTAATTTGCATATAGCCAAGTTCTGAGCTGGGATGGTGCAGTGAGCTAAAAAACGGTGATGGATCAAGCCCTGATCTTTGGACTGGGTAAGAGTGGTCTGCTTAATTCAGGCACTCTGTTCATCACCACCCCCTTTTCTGAATCAAGTCAGTTGCAGCCACAGCACTAGCTATCAGACAAAGTGATTCCATAGTCTTAGGACATACCTTGACAGTACAAGTTCCACACTCTGTGGAAGTTCTTTTAAACCGAACACAAACTCAGCACTTGACAATTGCACGTTTAACAGGTTATGAATTGACACTGTTCCAGCCACACATAGAAATCAGACGCTGCAACATTTTAAATCCTGCTACACTGTTACCATCAGTTACTCCGAATTCTGCCACACATGACTGCGTGGAAGTAGTTAACATTACGACAAAGCCAAGACAAGATCTGACAGATACTCCGTTACCAGATCCCGACCTGACACTTTATGTGGATGGTTCATGTATGAGAACAAGTACAGGAGAACTAGTCGCCGCGTATGCAGTGACTACTGACACCGAAGTTATTGAAACACACCGTATTGACACCCTGTCCGCTCAAGCAGCAGAGCTAGTTGCTCTGACACAAGCCCGCATACACGCCAAGAACTTGAAAGTTAATGTCTACACGGATTCACGTTACGCATTTGGAGTTGTACACGACTTCGGAGTGCTCTGGCAGGAGAGAGGTTTCATGACTTCTCATGGAACCAAGATTCAGCATGGTCTCCTTATTCAAGCTCTGTTAGATGCCATACATTTACCGACATCTATCGCTATCATGAAGTGCAAAGCACATACGAAAGTTACTGACATTATTTCCCAAGGTAATGATCTAGCAGATCGCACAGCCAAGTTTACAGCACAGACTCCAGACATTCCAGTTAATCAGACACATACTCCAGATCCGATTACATGCATGACAGTTAAGGACCCTACACAAGATGTCATAGATATCCAGTTACATGCTACTCCCGATGAAATCAAGAAATGGTCCGAACAAGGAGGGGTCCAGACAGATCAAGGATGGTTAACGAAGGGTAGAGCCACATGGTTTCTCCCCGACTCTATGGTTCAAGTCATTATTAATACCGCACATAGTCCAGCACATTTAGGAGAAAAAGCTATGTTAGACAGTATCCAGAATATTTGGTTCAACAAGCATTTACGAGCAGCTGCCAAGCAGAAAGTCCGTACCTGTATGATATGTTGTCAGTTTAATCCAGGTAAAAGTGTCCCGGTGGAACAAGGTGGATTCCAGCCCCCTGACCACCCTTTTGAAGTCCTCCAGATGGATTATATTCAGATGGAGCGATGTCGAGGTTTCAAGTATGTCCTTGTAGTTGTATGCGCTTTGTCCAGATGGACAGAAGCATATCCAGTCCCAGATTACACAGCCGCGACCACTGCTAAGCAGTTGGTTCGTGAGTTTTTCCCTCGTTATGGACTCCCTAGAGTCGTATATTCTGACAACGGCCAGCCATTCTCATCTGAACTCATGAAGCATGTTTCCCTTTTGTTAGGGTACCAGTGGAAGTTTCATTGTGTACGCCATCCTGAAGCAGCCGGTCTCGTAGAGAGACATAACCAGACTCTGAAAATCCGAATTGCAAAAGTGTGTAAAGAGAAAGGTGTGGACTGGCTAGTAGCTCTACCAGTCGCTTTATTTTATATGCGCATGGTCGCACATTCCAGATCAGGTCTGTCCCCGTATGAGGTCGTTTTCGGCCGCCCCCCTAACATGTGGGGTACTCCTAGACCCCGAAGTATTACCGATGTTTCAAGTAATATGCTGACAGATTACCTAGCTTCCTTGATGTCTGCCCTCAACTCATGTCGTTCACAGGTTGCCGCCACATTTCCAGACAATACCGAGGTGGCACCGCATGAAATCGTTCCAGGATCCATGGTGTTGGTGAGGAATTTTGACAGATCAAGTCCGCTGGAGCCTCGCTGGAAAGAGCCCCGACAGGTCCTCCTCACCACCCGTACAGCCGTGAAGTTGGAAGGTCGCAAAGGCTGGGTGCACCTTTCTCATATAAAAAAGTTTTATGGACTGAAACCCGTCTTAGAGAACATTTCCCAGGATTTGAAGGATTGCCAAAATATTGTTCTCAAGGACTGTCCCGCAAAAGACATTGCTACAAACCCTCCCCTGTTAGAGAAAACTCCGCAACAGGAGTATAAACTCAAGTTAAGGTCTAGTAAAATAAGTCAGTCAGTTTGATTGTCTAAGTCCTCCCCTAGGTGAAACGGTTAGACTGTTTCTGACATGTATAAAATAGACCCCCATAGTGAGAGAGTTAGCCAAAACTCAATCCGATGTATCATTTTTCTATGTTTCATATTATTTCTCAGTATTATGATTTCCTGCACCAGTTATGCGTTTTACCTGTACTTTTCAGTTTCTCATGTAAATATGTCTGCTAATGCTACAGTAGAGCACACGTTTAGTGATCTACCTCCCCATGAACTCTCTTACCGCCTCGCTATGCGAAATAATTCTTTTATCCGCATGCTACATTACTCACATCAGACCAGCAATGCCACTAATTGTTGGGTGTGTGGTCGACTCCCCCCTTTCCAGATACCGAAGGGAGTTCTGCCACTTTTTCCTTATCCATTTTCACATAATGGTTCGTGTGGAGCATGGTCCACGTTAACGTCATCCTCAACAGATATGTCTTTTCTTAACAGTACATGTTTTCCAGACAAGCAAGGTCTCCCCCACAGAACAGGCTTAGATCTAGAAAACGAAGTGTATAATTTAGGTAATTATTCTTCGAATTTCATGGTCTTGAATGTTCAGTCTGATTCCACTCCAGACTTACCTGCTATTTCAGTACTACCAGTCAAAGGCGAATTATGTGTCCGAAATAATGGTTCCGTACATGTAGGACATAGTGATTGTACTACTATTGTCAAGTATAGTGACAGTGGGAAATCTATTTTTAAAGCTTCACGTCATTCTTATTTTATTTGTGGTCAAACTGCATATGTTCGTCTGCCCCTCGATTGGGAGGGAACCTGTTACATTGCCTTCCTACTGCCACCAGTTTTCCTAGCCCCACCTGATTATCACAGGAATACACATCTAGTACACATTAGACATAGAAGGGAGTCCCCAATTGTCGATTATACTGAAACTGCTCTAGAACAGTATACAGATTTCAATAGAGGTTTCTTTTTCTTTATAGGACCTATCCAGAATAGTAAGCTAATCCGTAGGTTAACCAGAACCCTCGAAGTTGTAGTAAATGAGACTGCCTCTGCTCTAGGTAACTTAACTGAAGAGCAATCTGCTATGAGATTTGTCGTTTTACAGAATCGTCTCGTCCTTGACGTCATACTGGCCGATAGGGGCGGGGCCTGTAGAGTCATCGGATCTAGTTGCTGCATTTTCATTCCAAATAACGCACCGTCTGTTTATTCAGCTATAACCAGACTCCATAAAATTGCCCATCTGTTACACCAAGATCCAGGCACCTGGACATGGTCCGGTTGGTTCTGGAATATAATTTCCGCATGGGGATGGAAAGTCTTGTCCTTTCTAGGTATTGCAGTAGCGATCATATTCAGCTGCTGCCTCTGTATACAATGTGGCCCTGCGATTTGCGGCATTTGTGCTACATCTTGTATTCCTAGTCCCAAGTCCCGTCCTAGATCCCGTTCCAGGATAATTCGAGACGAGCAAATGATACTGTATGAAATGATAGATGGTATCATGAATATTGATGTTTCCTGATGGAAACGTAGTGACAAGGAGGGAATGTGGAAAAGTAAATTCTGCCATGTTCTGTGTCCCTACGTGTCATCCATCATATGTTATGTGTGCATGATTAAATATGCATATGCATTCCCCATGTTCGATTAAAGACGCAATTATAGTTGTGTCCACCTCTAGTATGCCAGTTTCCAGTTCTCGTGAATACTACGAATATCAGGTCTATGTAAAGCTACGTTGCCACGTTTCCCAGTGTGCACGTTATTTCATTGAAAAGTCCCCGTTTCTAGGCCTCAAAAGGGCCTGGACTCCAGATTCAGCTCCTGTCTCCTAAAGCCTCGCTGAGGAGCGATACAGCCCCCACCTGTATCCTCGACCCTTCACTTACTTCCTGCCACGCCGTGCCCGGTTCACCCTGGCTCAGCCTCTGAGTCTGCCAAAAGTATGTTATAGTTCCAGTTATCAGTTCAGTCCTCCTTCTCTGCATTCCTAAGCTACTGAATTGCATCGATAGTTTCCGTCATTGTCTAGCCTTTCCGGCTCCATGTAAGAGAAATGCTGCATTTAATGGTCATTTAATATTCTTCATCACGTACTACATGTAGAATAATGCATGGTCCAGTCTTAGAATCAAGTTAGCCTTTCCCCTCCTGACTTCTAGTTTATATCAACATGTTCTCTAAACATCAGATACTAGATACTGCTTAGGTACATGTCGCCCTGACTCTCCAGACTTCAGTCTCTGCTCCTAGCACAGAGTTCATAGCCCCCAGCTTCTCCTAGTGATACGTCATTGCTAGTTTGCGCGCACCATCAGGTTAGAGGTCCCGGCTCCTTAGGTAGCCCCCTCCATGGTTTCCGCCCCATTCATGACATATTCTGTTACGTTTACATCACATGTCTATGTATACGCCCTGTTACACCTCTTTTCACCCTTATCTTTCGCGACTGCTATGCGTCACACCCTTTGCTCCACCCACTGCTCCGCCTATCATATGTACTGTAATGCAACTGTTTTACTATATATGCTTGTGTATTGTTATTAAATGCTAGCGCGCTCATCCCAGATCCAGCCCCAGCAGCTGCTGGGCCCTGCCATCCTATTCCTATGCAGGTTGTCCTGTTCCTGTCCTTTATGCTGTAATAAACCTGCGAAACTCCTACTACCTCGAATCTTGACTCTTATTTATTGAGCTATCTGTTATTCATTTATACATTCAAAAATAGGGTATTATTTATTTATTTACCACAGTTCGGATGCAGGGGACGGTGGCGAGGGCGAGACCAGCGGAGCGGAGCAGAGCTTGCGGGTAGGGGTGTGAAAGCTCAGTTGTCTCTTGAGGTACGCTGGGCTGGCGTTGTGGAGGGCTTTGTGTGCGTGGATGAGGTGCTGGAAGGTTATCCTCTTGTTGACGGGGAGCCAGTGTAGGTCTCTTAGGTGGGGTGTGATGTGATTGCAGCGGGGGATGTCAAGGATCAGTCGTGCTGAGGCGTTCTGGATGTGTTGCAGCCGTCTCAGGAGCTTGGTTGATGTTCCTGCGTAGAGGGCGTTTCCGTAGTCCAGCCTGCTAGAGACGAGGTCATCGGTGACAGTTCTTCTCGTTTCGGTGGGGATCCACTTGAAGATCCTGCGGAGCATTCGTAGGATGTTAAAGCAGGATGAGGAGATCGCGTTGATCTGTTTAGTCATGGAGAGGGTGGAGTCGAGGATGACCCCCAGGTTGTGTGCGTGGTCAGTGGGTGTCAGGCTTTTCCCAGTGAAGTCGGCCACCAGGAGTCGTCCCAGGCTGAAAGGGTGGAGCCGAGGATGAGGACCTCCGTCTTGTCCGAGTTCAGCTTCAGTCGGCTGTTCCTCATCTATTCAGCGACGGCCTTCATTCCTTCGTGGAGGTTGATTTTGGCGGTGTGGGGATCTTTGATGAGGGAGATGATCAGCTGAGTGTAGTCGGTGTAGGAGATGATGTTGAGGTTGTGCTGTCGGGCGACGTGGGCGAGGGGTGTCATGTAGATGTTGAACAGTGTTGGGCTGAGGGAAGAGCCCTGGGGTACGCCGCAGATGATCTCGGTGGCGGTGAGTGGAAGGGTGGGAGGCGGACGCTCTGAGTTCTGCTGGAGAGGAAGCATGTGGTCCAATCCAGGTCCTTCTCTTGGATTCCGGCGTCATGTAGGCGTGTTCGTAGTGTGCGGTGGTAGACTGTGTCGAAGGCAGCTGACAGGTCCAGGAGGATGAGGGCTGCTGTTTCTCCGTTGTCGAGCAGGGTCCTGGTGTCATTGGTGGCGGCGATGAGGGTGGTTTTGGTGCTGTGGTTGCTGCGGAACCCAGACTCGGAAGGGTCTAGGATGTTGTTCTCCTCGAGGTAGCGGGTCAGTTGTTCATTGACGGTCTTCTCGGTGACCTTCGCCAGGAACGGGAGCAGGGAGATGGGATGGAAGTTCTTGAGGTCCTTGGGGTCCGCCTTGGGCTTCTTGAGTAATGCGTTGATCTCTGCGTTCTTCCAGCTCTCCGGGAAGGTTGCGGTCTCGAAGGAGATGTTGATGGCTTTCAGGAGATGGGGGGCGATGATTGTGCTGGCTTTGTTGAAGACATGGTGTGTGCATGGGTCAGACGGGGATCCAGAGTGGACGGTGTTCAGGATTTTGATGGTGTCCTCGTCGTTGACGTTGGACCATGCGATCAGGCGACTGGTGGACGCGGTGGTGGAGGTCTTGGTGGTTGGCGGGGCGGTCGTGGCATTGAAACTGTCGTGGATGTCTGCGATCTTGCGGTGCAAGTAGGTGGCCAGTGAGTCTCGCAGGTCCTGTGAAGGGGGGATGTCGTTGGTGTTGGAGCTGGGGTTGGAGAGTTCCTTCACGATGCTGAAGAGCTCTTTGCTGTTGTGTGCGTTGTTGTCCAGGCGGTCCTTAAATGCGGTCCTTTTTGGTGGTTCTGATGAGTTGATGGTGTCTGCGGGTGGCGTTCTTGAGGGCCGTTTAGTTGTCTGGTGATTGGTCGCAGAGCCAGTTCTTCTCCAGTTTCCGGCATACATGCTTGGAGGCCTGGAGGTCTTCAGTGAACCAGGTGGCTTTCTTGCTGGTGTGGCTGTTGGTGGGTGTCTTGAGCAGGGCGAGAGTGTCGGCGCAGTCTTCGATCCACTGTCGGAGGTTGAGGGCGGCGGTGTCGGGTTCGGTGGTGTTGGCTGGTGGGCTCTGGGCGAGGGTGGCAGCTAGCTGTTCTTCGGGTGATTTTGCCCCAGCAGCGACGAGGCATCTGTTGGTGCGTGGTGGGCTTCCTGAAGTTGAAATGGACGCAGTGGTGGTCGGTCCAGTGGGGTTCGGTGGTGTGGTTGAAGAAGACGTGGGGGCTTGCGGAGAAGATGGGGTCTAGCATGTGGCCGGCGGCGTGGGTGGGTGTTGTCACGAGCTGTCTGAGTCCGAGGTTGGCGAGGTTTTCGATCAGGGTGGTGGAGTTGACCTCGTTGTTTTTCTCAAGGTGGAAGTTTAGGTCCCGAGGAGGATGTAGTCTGTGGAGGCGAGAGCGTGGATGCCGATGAGGTTAGCGGAGGATTCGCTGAACTGTGGTCTGGGTACAGGGGGTCTGTAGATAAGGGTCCCGAGGAGGGTGGTGTTGGGGGTCGGTGTGAATCTGGAAGTGCAGGTGTTCGGCGGTGCTGAGGGTGTCGTCGTGCTGGTCGAGACGCTGAGGGTGTTCTTGTGGGCGATGGCAATTCCACCTCCAGTTCCGTTAGTGCGGTCTCTGCAGGCGATCTTGTGACCTTCCAGGATGGCTATGGCGATGTCAGGTGCTGAGGCGGGGTTCAGCCAGGTGGTCGAGACGCTGAGGGTGTTCTTGTGGACGATGGCAATTCCACCTCCAGTTCCATTGGTGCGTTCTCTGCAGGCGATCTTGTAACCTTCCAGGATGGCTATGGCGATGTCGGGTGCTGAGGCGGGGTTCAGCCAGGTTTCCGTCAGGAAGGCGACGTCTGGGGCTGTTGAGTCGAGGAGGTCCCAGATTTCAATGGTATGTTTGCGGGCGGAGAGAGTGTTGAGGAGGATGCACCTCAGGTGGTTGGGTTCGTCGGTTGGTGGTTTCGTGGGTTGGATGCAGGAGAAGCTGCAGGTCCGGCAGGTGAAGGGCCCTTGGGTGCGCTTCGGGGTGGTGGCCCGGTAGCAGGTGTGTTCTTGTCCGGGATTGAGTGCGTGGAGGGTGTTGGCGTCGTAGTGCAGTCGGGTGTCGCCGAGTCTTCGGGGTCCAGGGGTTCTGGCGCTGGGCGCGGTCCAGGCACAGATGGGCGCAGACGGGCTTGCCTGAAGGTGCGCCCGCTGCGCGCGGCCGCACAGCGGTTGCCATTTTATGGGGAGGTGGGAAGAAGGAGCAGCTGGGAGGCGGGAGGCGGGTGGCAGGGGTGCACGGATGGGCGTGGGGGGTGGGTTCGCAGGGGCAGCTGCGGCGGGAAGTGCGAGCAAGATGGGAACGGAGCGCGAGGAACAGAGGGCAAATGGGCACCCAAGAGGAATGGGCACACAGGAACAGAGGCAACCGGGCACATCGGAAGCGGGCGGTGCAGGGGCACTCAATCACTGGTGGAGCTGCAGCGGGGGGGCGACCTACCTGGCAAGGTCAAGGGTCGCTCGCCTCAACGCGCAGCGGCCGCCATTTTATGGGAAGGTGGGAGGGAGGAGCAGCTGGGAGGTGGGAGGTGGGTGGCAGGGGTGGACGAATGGTCGCGAGGGGGGCGGGGCCGCAGGGGCAGCAGCGGCGGGAAGTGCGAGCGGGGTGGGAACGGGGGCGCGAGGAACAGAGGGCAAATGGGCACCCAAGAAGAATGGGCACACAGAGGCAACTGGGCACAGCGGAACCGGGCGCAGGGGCATTCAATCGCTGATGGAGTTGCAGCGGGGGGGGGGAGGGGGCCTGACCTATATCTTACATAGCAGGATGCTTACGATTTTGATACTTGCTATTGAACGTTCTGGGAGATTCTTATTGCAATGCTTCTTTAGGAATGCCTTTGCCTTATTTAGTGTTTACTGAGTTTCCTGAGGGATTATTGGCTGTCCCTAGTGCAGTATGAGCCCCGATCATCTATGACATGGAACAAATAATGGCATTGTTAGGGCCCTGATCTGTCAGCAGCCCTTACTCAACTCTGACAATGATCAGGTTAGTCAAACAGGCCCTTGATGCGGAGGCCTCTAAGGAAAATAAATAAAGTAATGATGAGAATGCTATCTATGATTGATAGTTTAAAATAAAGGGCCTACACAGGATTGGAGTCTAGATGAAGAAATGTGTCCCATGATGGCAACACGACACAAATGACTGAAGTAGCATTTCAGAAACTCTCTGGAATCAATAACAAAACTTTAAACCATGAAAGTTTATTAAGAATAATTCAAGAGCATTACAGAGGGTAAAAAAATAGTAGTCGGAAATAGGCGTAAGGCTTAATCAAATTCAGCAAGAGAATGACATGAAGTCAAGCAAAAATACTCAAAGTGTAAAGTACAACACAAACCAACAAGGGTTCAATTTCCAAAATTGTGGAGTGAGAAGCCTCACTTACATCCAAAATGCATCATTTTTTTAAGTACATCTTCAAAGAAGTCAATGGATATCGCACAGTCAGTATAGGGTGAGCAAATGTAACAATGAACTTCCAAATCACAATACATAATTATGCAACGCCACCTAATGCTATTCTTCTGCCACTAGCCTTTAACTGAATATTAATGTGCTAAATGCTAAACTAATGGAAGTCTTATAAACAATGATACAGGTAGATCAGCCATGAATTTAGCAAAAGGCTTCCTCTGTGATGTCACTCGAGATGTCATCAATGATGTTAGCAGTGATCTCACTGACCTGGTCATGAATGATGTAATATGCGAGGTCATAAGCAGTGCATTGCGGAGGCGCAAGATATAGTTACCTCAGCCAACTATAACTCCTGAATTTCTCTGGTTTTCTCAGACTTAAATGCCAACCTAACTAGAACGCCCCTGTATCCTTAGTTTTTTTCTGTGAATTTCTAAGGTTTTTAAAAGCCAATTCCTAACTACCACATCTTTGCAACCTTTAGTTTTTTCATTGAATTTCTACAACTTTTAAAGTAGTAGTCGTGCTTTCAGAGTGGTGGAGAAAGGGGGCAGGGCTTCCGACCAGCTCTCAGGAACCACTTTGTCTCCTGGTGCACTACTAGTTTGGTTCTTGAGGGTCCCTGGGGGCCAACAAGCCCTCCAGTTACTTCCAGTTAGACCCTTACAGTTGCATTGCTGAGAGGTTGTCCAAGACCACACACCCTTTCTCCACCACTCAGCAAACGTGGCTCCTGGTGCACTACTACTAGTCTCGTGGCCCACAAGAGGCAATGGGACCTGATACACCCAACAGAAGTGCGCGAGAGGTGTGTTTGCAGAGTGGTGGAGAAAGGGTGTGTGGCCTCTGACTACCTGTCAGCAATTCCACTGTGTGGGGCGTACTGGAGGTAATAGGAGGTCTTCTTGGCCCTAAGGAATAAGGAGTAGTGGAGAAAGGGGGCGGAGCCTCTAGCAAGTTGGCAGTTTTTTTTTTTTTTTTTTTTTTTTAGAAGGGGGGGCTGCATGGTGCCCCTTGCCTGGACCATTTCGCCCCGGGACCCCATCCCCCGGAGCTTAACCCATTTTTATTTTTTAAAAGGGAGGGGGCCGAACAGCTCCCCTCCTGAGATAAATTTCGGCCTCGGGGACCCCATGCCCCGGGGCCAGGCCTTTATATATCTATATAATTTTTCTAAGTTGAGGGGGTGCGCTGGTCCCCCTTCCCAGGCAGATTACTGCCCCGGGGACCCCGTCCCCCGCAAGGCCATTTATTTTTTTCCCAATATTTTCTATAAAGGGAGGAGGACCGAGTGGCCCCTCACCCGGGCCATTTTCAGCCCAAGGACCCCATCACTGGGGCCAGGCCACTTTTTAAGGGACCACGGGGGAGCCTGAGGGCCCCTGCAGTCCCTGAAAGCCCCCGCAGTCCCTGCTGGCACCACGCCTCCTGAAAGAGCCGGCACTGCTTTGAGGTTCAGGGAGCTGCTGACATGCAGCTCCCTGGATCTCAAAGCAATGTCTGTTTCCCTGCTCGCTTCACAGCGGGCAGGGAGACAGACAAGCTCTGCTTTCAGCAAGCGAGAGCCTTTTTGCTCTCGCTTGCTGAAAGCAGAGTGTTTGCTATGGCCTTCACTACTGCCAAGCCATAGCAAACTGCAATGTACCCGGGGTGGGCACCACAGGCCATTGCTGGAGCCGGCCCTGGGGGTGGCAGAGTCAGGTCTATGAAGGGCACCTGGAGGGGTGACGCGTGGCCCCACTCCTTTGTTAAGTGAACCCAGGCGAGGTGGTGGTCCCCGGGATCCCACAACAGACCCCCCTTCTTTATTGTATTTGTGCCTGGGGAAGCTGCTGTCCCTCAGGCTGCGTGGGGGGGGGGGCAAAGTCCCCCCACACATTATTTATTTTAGCGCCTGGGAGGTGGCGGTCCCTGGGGCAGGGGGGCTGAGCTGGCCCCTGCATTTGTATACAACAGTGCCCGGTGAGATTGCGGTCCCTGGAGCTTTGATTAGCCCTAGGAGGGAGGCCCATGCACCCCCCTCCTTTATTTATTATATGCCCTCAGGACCTGGTCCACCCGGGGGATCCCAGGACCATGGCTTGGGGATGAGGGCATTCCTACTCTGCCCCCTTTTCTTTATTTTCATTTTTTGGGGAGGACTCGGTGAAGCAGAGTCCCATGATGGCTGCCAACACTTCTCCAAATAACCAGTTCCCACTCATTGAGTCAGCACACTGAAGTCCTTCCATACCCGGAATAAAGGCTTACCAACTTATGTTAGTGGTCGTGTGCTGACTCAACGAGTGGGAACTGGTAATTTGGAGCATTGGTATTAGGCGGCTGCCCAGCCGCCGAGTCGCGCACTGCCCCAAAACAGGAGGGACACGCGGCCAGCAATATTACATGCCAAAATGTGGGCCACAAACAAGGGATCGAGGAAAGACACCGTAAACAGTGTCTTTCCTCGATCCCTTGTTTGTAAACAGTGTCTTTCCTCGATCCCTTGTTTGTGGCCCACATGAAATAAATAAAGTCAAAACATAGAACTTCCTACCTATCAATTTCTTGCAACTGTGTTTTGATGATCTGTTTTAGGATGATATTGTTGAGCAGACTAATTTGTAAGCAGAACTGTTTTTTGAGGGGCAAGTGCCACACTTATCAACCACTCCCGAGCTACCCGGAGGTGAGATTAAGCAGCTCTGGGGCTTAACTTTACTCATGGGATTGATAAGGAAGTCATTCCTGTCTTTATATTGGTCTGTGTTATGATCTACTGTTGCCTTTCCCCCTATATCTTCAGCAACTACTATTTGAGATCAGTATTTGCTTCTGCAGCAAAAGCAACATTTTGTGGAAAATGCTACAGCATTGCCACGAGATAACCCGGATTGTGACAGTCTCTTCAGGATTCGGCCTGTCCTTGACCATTTAGTAAATCATTTCTCAGAGATTTATGTTCCAGGAAAAGATACATCTGTGAACGAGTCTCTGGTCTTGTTCAAGGGGCGTTTGGTTTTCAGACAATACATTCCCAGCCAAACAGCATGTTATGGTATTAAACTGTATTTGCTGTGTGAAACTACCATTGCATATGCATATTTCAAGGTGTACACTGGTAGGGATGTTTCAATTGACCCCGCTGGCTGTCCTTCATCTTTTGGAGTCAGTGAGAAATTGTGTGGGAACTTGCCAGAGCACTTTTACACAAAGTTCACTATTTATACGTGGACAATTTCTATACAGGTGTGCAATTATTTAAAGACTTGTTCAGAGTGTGCACTGTGTTATGTGGCACAATCGTTTCTAAATATTGAGGTTACCCGAAAGAGATGTGTGTAAAAAACTTGAAAGGGGACAGAACTGTGCTTTGCGTAGTAATGAATTTCTTGCTGTGACATTTTCAGACAGAAGAGATGTCCACATGCTGACAACTTATCATGATGTAAGTACTGCGCCTGAGACTGTTTGGGGTCGGGTTGCAGAAGTGTGCAAAACAGTGTGCATTCTAGACTACAACAAGCACATGAGTGGTGTATATCAAAGGTTGAAACCTTACAATGCTGCTAGAAAGTCGTATATGTGGTGCAAGAAGTAGACTATTTCATTTAGCACTACTCAAAACTTGGCGATAAAGGGTCAACCACTGGGCTGCCCTAGAGAGCAATTCAAAAATTAATGGTGCTACGCTCTACCACCCTCAGAGGCACCGCCCTACCTCCGTGTATCCAGTAAATAAAACAAATATAGGAAGGAGCGTACTAGTAACACAAACTTTTCAAACAATAAATTCAATTCACAATAACAATTTTTCAGAGCTTCTTCTGTATTTGAGTGTTCGGTTTATTCTTTTTGTTAAAAATCAAATGATCACAGTGTACTCAACAGCCGACGCGTTTCATCCCGAGCAGGGACGTCATCAGGGCTGTGAAAGAAAGTACAAACAAACAATGTATTCATCATCAAATATAGTACATAAACAATCTAATACAAATCAGAATCCTAACGTGCCTGGTACCGTTGGCAGACTGTGTATCTAATTCATCATCCCTTGTAAACATATCTAAACAACTGCTTTATCACAACAGATTGCAACTGCCTATTGAACATTCTAAACACCCAGTCGGTTTTTATAAAACTCTACAATCATGGAGCTTCGTTTTCTACTTCACATGTCCTCGACAAGAACATAACTTATCATGATATGATGGCTCACCTTAAATGACTTTTATTTCGTCCAACATGTATACAGCACAAGAATCCTATCCTCATTAGGATATTCAGAAGGCGACCCAAAATTCAGGTTTGTGAAGTCTACAAAGTGACAATAAATATTTTATCAATGTTTACTGTAGACTCGTTGCCAATTTCTGTTATGTTAGCCCACTCTTAAAAGTTCAGTATTCCGTAATAGTAGTATCCTCATGTCACCCCTCTATTGCTGCATGCCCTCTATATTATAATCGCCACTCTATACTCCCAAAGGTGTCACGGCTCAATTATCTATAGTTACATATATCACACTCTGTGCGTACTCCTTATAGTCCTCTTGTATAATCGAATCAATGCACAATCGTAGTCAACCTGATAATCCCTCAGTGAAGCGCTATACCAAAACAGATGAATAAACACAAGCCATAATTATCTAAAGACCCATAAGACATCGTCTAGTTTACCCAACGAAAGCTATCTGAATCAACTGACAATGCTCCTCACCTTATTCTATTTTACAATGCGGACTCCTTTCCGGTTCCCCTCGTATTCAGGTATCTTTCGTATCTCCTCATCTTGTTATTTGCTAAATAAAACAGACAAGAGACGGTCTATTACCCCAAAGACACCACGTATAACATGTATCCCATATAATAACTGCTACTATTCTGCTCTTACCTTACCTTACGTATTTCTCCTGGTTGCCTTCGCATCTACATCTCCGCACCAAAACAATCCAATGTGAGACATTCCCCTGTGTTGTTAGCATTTTATACTGCGTTTCTCCAATCCGTGAACGCTTTCAATCTACTTCGTAAATGTCAAGCACCTGTACATGCATGCGGGGTTCCTCTCAGGTCCGCCAGTCCTATTACTTCCGTTTAAACATACCTACTCTCCCGCTTTACCAACATTCATTTCCTGTTAGTACATCCTACCTTCTAATAGGCTATTACCCGGGAACTAGCAATCCCATTGGCTCAGACTTAACCAATCTCAGCTTCTGTTTGCCGAGTAAGGGCCGTTGAACACCAACTTCCATTCATACACCCGTCGTGGTCTTAAAAACTACCAATTCAAATCGTATCTCCCTAGTCCCGGTGTAACTGTGTATTGAATTTCAACATCCATTGAAATCGACCTAACAAGGTTACGATAATGTTTTAACTGTCGAATCTTATCTCATATCTACCACTTCATATTACCTCAACTCAACATATTTATTTAGTTCCCCACATCTTTCCTGATAGGCCGTAGCCTTCACACGGGCAATCCCATATGTTCTGCCCCAACCAATCCCAAGTTCTGTAAGCTGTCTCCGATTGCTAGTTTAGGACTTTCCCGTACGCTTTACTTCTATTGATTACCTGTAACCAATATGCGACTCCATTACCTAAATATCACCACACTTAGGACTGCTAACACGAGAAACATATTCTTGTTAAGATCAAACCTGTAAATTACAAAAGATAAGCATAGGACCAGCGCTGCACTCCCCGTCAATCTCTTGCCGCATGTTACGAAGCTCCACCTGATCCTAAGTATACTCGGAGAGGTTAACCCAAAAAATAATGTAACTCCGAATCCTTATTGAGCCCCTGTTTCACTAATCTGCATTTGCTGATCCACCTGGTCTCAATTTGCCTAATTTTCAGATCCCAATCACCGCCTCTTACATTTTGAGGCACCTTCTGAATTCCATGAAAACGAAAGCTTTTTCGGGTATTATGCTCACTTTCCATGAGTACAAATAATGGTGACTTGATATCCCCATTCATCACTGCACGTCTGTGCTCCTGAATCCTCACTTTTAGCGGTCTTTTGGTGCTTCCTATGTATACCTTAGTACAATCCCAAATAATGGCGTAGACAACACCTACACTATTGCAGTTGATGAATTCATTAATACAATAACATTAAGTGCCATTATATACAAAATTCTTGGTTTTGTTGAGGCCCAAAGCACACACATTACACGACCCACATACGTAAAAACCTTTAGGCGGGGGTGGTAACCAGTTCATAGTACACAGGCCTTCCGCTTGATTATAATTTCTGGATATTTTATCCTTGATTGTTTTACATTTCTTGTACGTCACCATGGGTTTGTCACCTATTGCTCCAACCAAACCAGGTACACCCTTCAATAAATTCCAATTTTTGTTCAATGCTTTCCTGATCTGGTCTCCCTCAATACAATATGTTGTTACAAAAGATATTTTCCTGTTATTTTCCTTTCTTTTTTTCTGCACTAGTGTTGATTCTCTGCTAATACTCGACACCCTTCTCATTGCCTTTGTGAAATGTTTCTTGGTGTACCCTCTCCGACTTAGCCTCTTCTGTAAATTGTCTAACTCCTCTTTACAGTCGCTGTCACGGCTGCAATTTCGTCGCACCCGGACCATTTCCCCGAACGGAATTCCTGAAATAACCGAGGCCGGGTGAAAACTATCTGCCCGCAGTATAGAGTTGGTAGCCGTTGTTTTTCTGAACAGCTTACTTATAATCCTGTTGTTCTCTACTACTAATGTCACATCAAGATATTCTATTTGTTCAGAGCTGTAATTCATTGTTAGTTTCACATTAAAATCATTTGAATTCAAATAATCCAAGTATCTATTTAATTCCAATGACGTACCTCTCCAAATTAATAGGATATCGTCTATAAACCTGGCCCAAAATAGGACTAGATCTGACCAGTCTGTGGCGTTTCGACCCCAGGCATGCTCCCTCTCATACCAACCCATAAACAGGTTGGCATAAGAAGGAGCAAACCTGGAGCCCATCGCAGTCCCTCTCACCTGATGGTACCATGTGTCCTCAAATAAAAAATAGTTGTTGGTGAGAATTAAATTGCTCGTATCAACTAGCATCTTAGAGTGGTGTCTTAAACTCGCACTCCTGCTATTCAGAAAATAATAATAATAGACCGTCTCTTGTCTGTTTTATTTAGCAAATAACAAGATGAGGAGATACGAAAGATACCTGAATACGAGGGGAACCAGAAAGGAGTCCAGATTGTAAAATAGAATAAGGTGAGGAGCATTGTCAGTTGATTTAGATAGCTTTCGTTGGGTAAACTAGACGATGTCTTATGGGTCTTTAGATAATCATGGCTTGTGTTTATTCATCTGTTTTGGTCCAGCGCTTCACTGAGGGAATATCAGGTTGACTACGATTGTGCATTGATTCGATTATACAAGAGGACTATAAGGAGTACGCACAGAGTGTGATATAGGTAACTATAGATAATTGAGCCGTGATACCTTTGGGAGTATAGAGTGGCGATTTTAATATAGAGAGCATGCAGCAATAGAGGGGTGACATGAGGATACTACTATTACGGAATACTGAACTTTTAAGAGTGGGCTAACATAACAGAAATTGGCAACGAGTCTACAGTAAACATTGATAAACTATTTATTGTCACTTTGTAGATTTCACAATCCTGAATTTTGGGTTGCCTTCTGAATATCCTAATGAGAATAGGATTCTTGTGCTGTATACATGTTGGACGAAATAAAAGTAGTTTAAGGTGAGCCATCATATCATGATAAGTTATGTTCTTTTCGAGGACATGTGAAGTAGAAAACGAAGCTCCATGAATGTAGAGTTTATATAAACCCGACTGGGTGTTTAGAATGTTCAATAGGCAGTGGCAATCTGTTGTGATAAAGCAGTTGTTTAGATATGTTTACAAGGGATGATGAATTAGATACACTGTCTGCCAACGGTACTAGGCACGTTAGGATTCTGATTTGTATTAGATTGTTTATGTACTATGTTTGATGATGAATACATGAGTGATTTTTTATTTGTACTTTCTTTCACAGCCCTGATGACGTCCCTGCTCGGGACGAAACGTGTCGGCTGTTGAGTACACTGTGATCATTTGATTTTTAACAAAAAGAATAAACCGAACATTCAAATACAGAAGAAGCTCTGGAAAATTGTTATTGTGAATTGAATTTATTGTATGAAAAGTTTGTGTTACTAGTACGCTCCTTTCTATATTTGTTTTATTTCATTTAGCATCCTTCAAAGATTACTTTATTTTCAAGGATCGTACTCCAGACTCAAAGATGACTTTGTACCGTTTCAGCAGAACCAACACATTTCAACTGCTGCGTGGCTTGCACCCATCGCAAAGACCCGTATTACCGCTGCAACGCCTTCGGAACTGCCACTGGGCAACACATGTTCAGTAGGCCTAACTGGTTCCCTGTAGCTGGCCCGCAGTCAATCGTGGTCGGCCTGAACTTGTGACTTTGTCCTGGTCTGGCGCAACAAAATATCCACAGCTGGCGCTTTACCCCTTTTAGTGCTATTTTCTCAAAAAACTTTCAACTTCAATATCTCCAGTTTTACTAATTGGATTTATGTCATTGTGGTCTTGTTTTATTAATTAAATTAACCTCTAGTTTTCTAACATGGAGTGGGATTCTCTTTGTGTCGTGTTTTCACTGTTTGAAGTGTTGCACAAATACTTAACACATTGCCTCTAAGTTATGCCTGACTGCTCTGTGCCAAGCTACCACGGGGTTCAGCACAGCTCAATTTGAGGTTTGCTTGTGCAATACTCCGACAAGGATTGTGGTTCCTGCTCGGCTAGGGCTCACACCCCAGTCAACCAACAACAACATTTCTTATATACACCTATGAATATTACTGCATCTGATCAGCTTAACAAAGAGTTTTCAACTGTTTTCATTGAAGTTTTCTATGGCTGGTTCTGTTTGTATTCTTTAATTTACGTTCAGGAACTTATCCTGCCTATGTACATACCTAATTCAGGTGGGAGACTCACTAATTCTTATGCCGAAAATGTCTTTATTTTAGCAGTCTCCAGCCTGAAAACTGCCTCAACAGAAGTAAATGGGGAAAATACATTCCTCCGATTATTATTTTTTTCTATCTCTCACTTTCCTGTTCTGAAATATTGGCATATATGATGTACACGATCCTATACTAAATATATATGTAGTTCTGATTTCTTACTGATGTACTCTAATTCGAGGTGTGCTCCGGATCTTCTATACATTTGTTTGAGTATGGTTTTCAATGTATTCTGTATGCACTAAGTTGGTAGCAATAGTATGATCTATGTAGCACCCACGGTCATATGAATTAAGTAAACAAGTCAACTTGGATAGGTTGTAAATCAACTTTCTGTACGGTTCTACCTAGCCCATACATTTGTCTTTGGATGTGCGGTTAGTTTAACCACTGCTACTAAACATAAAGCTGCCCACATTTAAAATGGCATCAGGTACATCGTCAGACTTCATATCAACACAAGTATTTAACCCCTTCTGGTCGGGTTTTGCTACTTAATGGTCCTTTGGTATAAGCAGCATCATAATCGTACATGCCAACATTTGGGAACATCTTAAATGGGAGATTTGCAAATCAAACATCTGAAGAATTAATGCAGGATAGCGTTTGGGAAAATAAGAGGTTTAAAAAAATGAAACCTGGGGGGCTGACTTTATATGGCGACTTAAAAAATAATGGCATGCATGGACATTTGATTACCTCACTCATTAAATTACCTTGCATCGCAGGAATTTCTAAGGGCGAGAGAGCTAAAACTGCATCAGTTCCAGCTTTAAAAAAAGATTGTGAGTCTCCAGGTTAAGTTGAGAAAGTTGGCTTATATGTCAATTTGGTTTCAATATTTACTTGCCTTGGTATGGAAGGCAATAAAAGCGGGATAAAGCTAAAATAGCATATTAATTAAAAAAAACGAAAGTCTCCAACCTAAAGCGAGAGCGTTAGCATGTGAGGAACGTGCGGTGGTGTAATCAAGCCCAACTACAACCCCAAAATCTAAACTAGAAAGGAGTGACGTCCTCCTCATTAACTTTGAATCACTTTGTCAACACTATTACGACACCAAAGCACATACCAAACGTCAACGTGGGATGATTTCCGCCGCAGTAGAAATAAATGCGTTCCTTTTGTTGCAGGGTCGATTTTGCTTTCCATTCTCGTCTTAATCTGTATCTTCGCGAACAAACTCCATTATGTGAGGCAAAAAAAAGGCTGATGTTCCCGGGGGTATCCTCACCCTGCTGCCATTTATTGTGAAACAGGCACAGGAGAGCATGAGCTCTAAGCAGGCCCGGAAGTGTGAGGCCTGGCTGTTTTCAGTTGCTATAGCAACGCCATTCAGCTCGACACATAATGGTTGTAATTAAAGGGACAGGGAGCATCTAGGAGAGCTGTCTGCACAATGCTGCCTGTTTGCATTACAGCGCCCACTAGCTCTGAAAACGGTATCGCAACACGCAGGAATAAAAAATACAGACTGTTGTTAATAAGAACATACTTCGTGATCTCTTCTGTTTCCGGGACAGCTGCTGCTCTGCATTGGTAAACGTTTCGGATTTCCGTTTTCCCAATTGTCTTGCAAATAGATTTGCCACCTTTCCGAGCGAAAAAAAGCGCCCATTTGCTGTTGTTTTAACTCTACAAAGGCCTGGACGTGATATTAAATACGACTGTACATAAAATTGTATGTATTCATATGTAACATATCTTTTCGGTCTTTGTTCTGTTTAATTAGAGGAGAGGATGTGGTCTGACGGCTAGACTGCCGACGGTGGAGCCAGGAAACCAATATTCAAGCCTGGGGGTCGCATCCACATCCTGTGATTCTGGGCAAATCACATACCAAAAAAAACCAAGCATTTGCACTGCAATCGGTCTCGCCTTTGGAACGTTATACGTATTTAGCTATGCAGCACATTAGCCTGGGTGCTGAAACATCTATTGTGTCTCAGATGTTGGACGGTCCACCACCGACGGACTGTTGGTAGTGATCTACCAGACATCATAATGTGGCCCCTAATGTTTGAAGCTTTTTTAGGTCTCGCCTATCCCATTCCGCAAGGAATGGATAGGACGAGACTACTGGGGCTAAACCAAGAGCAAAACTAAGCTCTCAAAAATGCGGATTTCCAGAAGTGCATGTGTCCCGTGCACGCGCTTCTATCCGCCTGCCTGCCTGCCTCGCATCACCACATTAAAGCCAGCCATCTGTTGCTTCCCCAGCGTGGTGCCGCCAGCAGCTTCACTTCAAAGGGATCCGCTCCGCCCCCTGCTGCATCAAAGGCTTTCATTGAAACTAGAAGCAGTGCAGCTTCTAGTACATTCCTTCAAACCCTTGTAAAGTTTGCTGCTGTCAGAAGGTTCCACAGCGCGCGATGCGATGTCATACCTGCTGCGGGAAGCCATTCACACGGCCTTTGAGGCAAAGCCTGTCGGCCCAGGCTGTCAAGGGCTGGCGTTTTTAAATGTCCCCTTGAAGAGCAGGCGGGGGTTGCAGGTCCGAAGATGGCAGTGACTGGCAGTTCTGATTCCAAATACAACAGTCACTTTGTGTGCCTTGCAGAAAAGGGTATGTGGAGCTCGCACTCAGCCCCTGTAGGGCTTCCCCCATGCGGGGTGCTGGCACTCTTGATCTGGGGCACATGCACTAATGATCTGTGGGGCTCGCCTTGAGCCTCTACCGGACTGGCACTCAGGATTCACCGGACTTGCACTCAACTACTGTTGGAACCAGCGGCTGTACTGGAGAGTAAGTTTAGGTGTGAATGGCTACATTGGTGGGTGAGCGGATGTGTGAGTGTTTACGCCCCATTAGTGCACCCCCTGCAGTCATTCCCACAATCTTTATTCACGCCCGTACCTCCCAATCTGTCTTCATTTATCTTTTCTCTCTACCTCACCAATCACAACATTCATGCTCATCTCTTTACCTCGCTTCTCCGTTTCCCTTTCTCTCTATCTCTGTCTCACCTCTCTACTACATCCTGCCTGTCTCTCTCGGTCTCACTCACCTATCTTTCTATCCCATCTCTCCTTATTTCATCTCATCTCTTCTACCTCACTCCTCTTTACCTCCCGTTTACCCTCTTTCTACATCTCTATGCACCTCACCTACAAAACCAGCCCTGCTTTAACTCACCTCTGTCTACCTCATTACTCACAATACACTTATCAATGACACCTCTGTCTACTTGTTGTGCCTTTGTGCCCTCTGTTAGACTCGGTTTTTGTGCCTTTCTGCCCTCTGTTAGACTCGTTTTTTGTGCCTTTCTGCCCTCTGTTAGACTCGTTTTTTGTGCCCCTCTGCCCTCTGTTAGACTCGTTTTTCCCTTGTTTTTCTGCCCTTCTGCCCTCTGTTAGACTCGTTTTTTGTGCCTTTATGCACCCTGCATCACCACATCATCACTCAGCGCTACCCCAGCATCACTCAGCACCACCACATTATCACTCGGCACCACCACATTATCACTCGGCACCACCACATTATCACTCAGCACCACCACAGCACCACCCAGCGCCACTCCAGCATCACTCAGCGCCACCTCAGCATCACTCAGTGCCACCACAGCATCACTCAGCACCACCACAGCATCACTCAGCACCACCCCAGCATCACTCAGCGCCACCCCAGCATCACTCAGCGCCACCACTGCATCACTCAGCACCACCACAGCATCACTCAGCACCACCACATTACCACTCAGCACCACCACAGCACCACTCAGCATCACTCAGCACCACCACAGCATCACTCAGCACCACCACAGCACCACTCAGCACCACCACAGCATCACTCAGCGCCACCCCAGCATCACTCAACACCACCACATTATCACTCAGCAACACCACATTATCACTCAGCACCACCACAGCACCACTCAGCACCACCACAGCACCACTCAGCACCAACACAGCACCACCACAGCACCACTCAGCACCACCACATTATCACTCAGCACCACCACAGCACCACTCCGCACCACCACAGCATCACTCAGCACCACCACAGCATCACTCAGCACCACCACAGCATCACTCAGCACCACCACAGCACCACCACGGCACCACTCAGCACCACCACAGCATCACTCAGCACCACCCCAGCATCACTCGGCACCACCACAACACCACTCAGCGCTACCCCAGCATCACTCAGCACCACCACATTATCACTCAGCACCACCACATTATCACTCAGCACCACTCAGCACCACCACAGCAGCAAAGCACCACTCAGCATCACCACAGCACCACTCAGCACCACCATAGCACCACTACAGCACCACCACAGCACCACTCAGCACCACCACAGCATCACTCAGCGCAACCCCAGGTTATAGGTGTCACATTTGCGAAAGTTATAACTATTGGCATTGTAAATGACAAAGCTATTAATTTAGCTATTTTCAAAACCAACACATAAATAAAAAATTGTCATTTACAAGACCAATAGCTCAAACTTTCCTAATGCGAGACCTATTGCATTGCAAATGCTTGTCTCTCTACAGTCATGTTGCATTTCATTGGAACAACAACTCCACGAGACCTACAAGGGAAGGTAATCCTCAGTTTTTACATGTGAACTTCAATATAAATATATGGATGGGTAAATATTCATGTATTGCAATGGAGGTGTTGCCTTGTGATGTCAGCCATTTTTAAAGTACTACCGCAAAGCGTGGAGAAAGCCTCAAGTTAATGTTAGAGGGCTTTCCAGGGGAGCACATGTTACACCAACTATTTGTTTATATAACATTAAAGGGGGTACAGTTAGCAGCACGCATTTTCAAGTATTTTGTTTATGGAAGACGAAACCTAGTATGGGAGTGAAGTGGATATGGAATTGCAGGCCTTTTCCTGGTGAGGTTTCAGGCCTTCTGCATCCTGTTGCACCAGGAATATCGAGCCACTACCCTACCCTGTTTTGCCTCCCATATGGAATAAAAGCTCTCTTCTGCATAGCTTTGTTAGAGCAGTTCTAGTTGCTCATGTCCCTGCTGGGGTAAAGTTCCATTATTAACACTGCCGATGTGTGCACATCTCTTCCCCTTATTCTACACACCTATAAACATTGTACCAGAGAAAGTGACCGCAGCGTCTCTCACACCAATCAACTCTCTGTATTTGTGGGCTCTTGAAACCAACAAATCCAGGGAATACATTAATTCCGTCTGACCAGAAACACCAATTAAGATTTTTTCACTTTCCACTAGATTAATAATTCTCATCAGTTCAACTCCAACAAACGGATTAAAGGAGACAGCAACACAACTGAGAAATGGTACACATATTTGCATCTTGCATTTCCCAACCATGGAAGGATGTACAATTCTTCAACAGACTAAAGGTATCGGTTTTCCAGACCCACCAATCTTTCCTTCTAGTAAAAAGCGGCTGGAATGCACCACTGAGTACTCAGTGGGTTTGGAGAAAACACCGGTTTTGGATAATTTGATCAAGCCTGAAACCTGACAAAATTAGACTGTGCTCTTTGCCTGGTTTAGAGTATTGTGTCCCCCTTGAGCTACGGCTCCTTCTTAATTCACATCAAGGTCTGCTCACGGACTGAAAACTGTACCAAAGCAGCAGCAGTATTCTGGCCAATGGCGCTTGCACAGCTGTTCAAAGGTCCCAGACACTATTGATTCTGTGTGTTTCCTCACTCTGTTCCTTAACCCAACACCAGCAGGATAGATTCTTGATTGGTACTGAGCAGTACGGACACATCAAGGATCATGGGGCCGGTATGAAATTAAGAGAATTAAGAATACAAGCTTTACCAGAAGAGATATGCAGATTTTTACCCAATGCCCTTCACTCAAAAGAAAAATATTACTAGCGTCCGTTTATAAGATGTGTGGGTTTGCCAGATGGCTGGTTCGGAGGAAGAGAGCAAAGAGAAGGCATGGCAGAGAGATGCAGGGAAAATGTAGGCAAGCTCATATTTTTAAGAGTTGCACAGAGGCCTGAACAGATGTGTCTTCAAAATTCTTCTGGCCTTCACATGGTCAGCTTCAAGGCAGAGGAACCACGTAGAATGTGGCCTAATGGCTAGAGTGATCAAGCTAGAAGCCGGGGAACCCGGTTTCAGTCTTGGCAGAGACGCTCAACATCCTGTGGTTTTGGGCAAATCACTTAATCTTCCCATGACTAACAAAATGAATGTGTCCGTCTGTAAAGCAACTGGTGCTCATTTAAAGCGCTCTGATACCTTCGCGTCGAGTTTGCGCTACGTCAAACTAAAATAAAAAAAGAATGTCCTACTGAAGGAGCCTCTTTACAACAATGAGCAAAACCCAAGACTAATACGAGTCTGTTAGTACCCTTTGGGAAAGTGACATTAAGTGTTTGATGAAAAGGTCAGAAATCAACTGATGTGCAGATTTACTTCAGCTCTGAGATGTAAGAAAGGGAGATGCAGATTAGTACTGTGTGGCATCACAGCTCATGTGCCCTGGAATGGATCTTGAAGGAGGCACTGCCCATACAGACGTCTGAGGCACATAATGCTAGGATGCAACCGCTGCCTAAGGTGTACATGCCTTTAAGAAGGGATGGACCTTTTGTGGAGTTTAAAAGTTTAAAGTGAAGGAATAGCAGGGAGAGATAGATGAATTGTTTTGCCCAGAATCACACAAAGAGGGAAGCTGGGACTATAACCAGGACCACTGAAATTATGCTGCAGGGGAGAAACACATTTTGTGGAACACATTCTGCAGCAGGATAATGCACAGTTTGTAGCGTAATTATTGTGGCAGCATTACTTTATTATTTTGTTCTTTTTACACTTTAGGACTGCCTGGGTAAATGTTTTCTCTCATTAGTATCAGTTTAACACCTAAATACAGTAATCAGCAACTGAAAGGTGACCAGGTAACTAATGGAAAGAACCTTCTACTGCTCAGCAACATGCGCTGCAGTTCCTTAGGGTAACTTTTTATACTTTTCAGCTAGAAAAAAATGTGCTGTAAAAATCTACATATGCATATGATGGAATACGTGGCAATAGCAGCAAATCCGTATTTAATGTGGAAAATGCTGGAATGGACGAATCACATATTTGCACAAGGCACGACTATAACTCAAGTCTCTTGATTAACAGTGTACCAGAAGAGCGGATGGGAAGCTGTTTCTTAGCGGATTTAGTACCAATCCCTGTGATGCCAGCTCACCGTGCCCCCACAGGCCCAGGAGACCTTGCAAACTCAGGAGATGTGACGCTTCCCTGGGTGACTGTGGTGCTGATAACAGGGGTGTGATGCACTTCAGGGCTGACATGGTGGTGTAAAATAGGTCTTGGAAGAAACTTCCCACAAGAGCTGAAACAACAAAAACTCAAAAAAGAAAAACAAATGCAGCCTCTTAAGAGAGCGAAATTGGAAACAGCACAGGGAGGCTGCATCTACCATTACTGGTAGCAATGGTATAGAGTTCTTTGAAGCTAACGAACAGGGGCAGCAGCTTACAAGACAACATTAGAAGGTCTGTACAGAGGGAGGTATGGACTTTGCACTATCATTCAAGTCCTCGTTTTCTTCAGGATTGGAGAGAAGCCACTCCATACTTGGCGAGTTCTGAGAAACAAGCATGTGAGCCTGTGAGACTCAACACTAATATGTCACCCACATGCACAATAAGCCACAACAGTACAAGGAATTGTTTACACTTCCGTGAAGAGTCCAATTTTCTCCCCTACATCCTAACTCAAAAACCTGCCAAGACCTACAGACCTATCTGCCTTCTTGCAACTGTAACTAAGTACCCTCTAATGTAACTCCCAAACTGTTTACCCTTTCCCCGCTCCCGTTCCCCAACTCCAAACATAACGATAAAGAACCGAACTCCAGCCAAACTTGGCCAACATCAAAAACAACTCCGCCACCCAGGGAAAGTGGGGTTAGGTGATTACACCGCCTCCCCCTTTCCCTGCCCCCCACCCCACCTCCCCGGATCGCTGTGCAGAATAGACCGCCCCCTGCGGCCCCCTACTCCCGGCGCACCCCCAACAAGCGAGCCAACACTTCCCGAAGCTCTAAGAGGTACAAATCCATTCCCATACGGGAGAGGTGAACCCCCTCCCCCCTGAACAGTTCAGGTGCATCGTAGCATCGTACTTAATGTCCCTGTGCCAAGTGCGTGAAAAACCCAAATGCTGACAGAAACGCACCATCTCGACATTCAACTTCTGCCGCGCCTTGTCTATCGCCTGCGGCTTCACTGCCCCCCGCCACACTCTACGCGGTACCAACTCGGTCCATACCACCGTACAACCTGCCCATGTCCTCCGCAGCTCCGCCTAAACCCTCCGCATCGCTCTCATCAATACCAAGCCCGTTTCCTGCACCATATCATTCTCCCCCAGGTGGAGAACCAACACGTCTGGGCACCGCCCCCCTCGCACCAAACTGTTTAACATTGTGATCAATTCTTTCCATCTCATGCCCCCCCTACCGGACCACACCACCTGAAACAAAGCCGGATTGAAACTCAGGTTGTCCCCGAAATAACTATCTTGAGCCTGCAATTTCGCCCTCTTCACATAGGAATGGCCCACAATCCAAACCAACATTTCCCGGGCCAGGGGACCCGCCACCGAACCTGAAACGAGAAACAAATGTCAATAAATGTGTCCCCCAGCCTCCCCACGCGCGTTCAGGACAACTCTGCGCTGCGCACATACTGCCGATAACAATTGGAGGACCATCTCCCCAAGCGCATAATGTCCCCCCGCCCGCACCCCCGTCGATGCGCTTCCGACTCCGCCCCGATCCAGAACGAGTGCGTGCCATACTGACCACTGTCAACCCCCACCCTGGACAATGCCTTCCGCAACACCCCCAACAGCTGTGACCCCGTTGCCCCTTTCCCATCCGCATGCTGAAACACCAAACCTCCCGCCCGCCATTCTCCTTCCCATTTCCGTCCCCATCGCACCGGGCACGCCATTCCCTCCTCCGCCTCCCGCAGGACCACCCACGCCCCGATGCACCTCTGATCGGTCTTGGACTTTCGCAACCAAAGGCACACCTCCGTCCGCCCCAACCTCACTTCCGACCACTCCAAACCCCGGCCTGCCTTCGAACCCAACAATTCCGACACCCTTAATGGCCCTGTAAACATCCACACCATCAAGGTCGCAAACAGGCAAGCCTCCCTTCCATCCCTGCATATCCGAGGCAGCATCTCCACCACTCTGCCCAACACCTCCTTCGACATAGGCCGCCTCACCACCTCCCCGCCCACATTCCCGGGCCCAACCCTCCAACATCCTAGTCCCGAGCTCAACTGCGGACGGGGCGTATCCCCAAAACAGCTTCCCCATGAAAGCAATCCCCGCCAGCTTGCCTGCTATGGTCACCCTCGATAAATTCTTGGCTATCAGGGACAGCATAAACTGCACCACATCTTCCTGCCTTTCCATCCCCGCGCCCCGGACGACACAAATTCCCCCCAGGCCGCCACATACGTTGTTCTGGTTGACTCCGCCAAGGATCCTAGAACCAGCTGCAACATCCGGTGTTGCCTATGTGCCACATCCGCTGTGGCATGGGCGTTGGGTCCCGCTCCACGTCCTCGGCTAACCCACAGAATCTCCCCTACTGCGAACGAGACAGAGCATCCGCAATGTCATTGTCAATTCCTGGGACATCCACCGCGCAAAAAGCAATGTCATGGCGCAAACAGCCCAACACTCTCAACAACTTCAGCACTTGCTCTTCTCTGGCGGACTGGCGATTCACCACCTGTACCACCGCCATGTTATCCACGTTGAAATTCACCTTTTGGTGGGCCAGCACCTCACCCCACAGCCAGATCGCCACCACCAAAGGAAAAAGTTGCAGGAAGGCAATGCTCCTCCCGCCCCCCAGCCACTCGGGGGGCCATCTCTCCGCACACCATTTCCCGTTCCAGTATAGGCCGAACCCGTCGCTGCCCGCCGCGTCCGAGAAAATCCGACATCCCAAACCATGTCCTCGTCCCGCTGTGAGGGCACTCCGTTGAACTGGTTCAGGAAAAACCGCCACATCCTCAAATCCTCCCGAACCCCCGCCGACAAGCGCACATGGTGGTGCGGAGGCCTCTGCCCGGACAGTGCGCGGCCCAACCTCCTACAGAACGTTCGCCTGACGCGTACCACCCTGCACGCAAAATTGAGATGGCCTAAAAGCACCTGAATGTCCAACACCGTCACCTTATGTTTGGCCACCATCACCTCCAGGAGCCCCAGCATCTGCTGTTGCTTGTCCGCCGGCAACCGTGCCTCCATCAACACCGAGTCCAGCTCAATACCCAAGAATGACAGCGCCGTGCCTGGCCCCACTGTCTTTTCTGGCGCCAACGGCACCCCAAGGTCCTCCATGATCTCCTGAAACCTGTCCAGCGCTACCTGGCAGTTCGTGGAGTCCGGGGCCTCGACCAAGAAAAAGTCATCCAGGGAGTGCGTAACTCCTTGGTGACCCGTGCGTTCCGTAAAAAACCACAGCAGGAACGTACTAAAACATTCAAAAAGCATGGAGGACATCGAGCAGCCCATCGGCAAAGCCTTGTCCTTTGTCACACTTTGCCATTTTCGCGCCAGGTCCCGCCTCCACCACTAAGGCCATGGCCGCCTCCACCGAGGAGTAAGACACCATGGACTCATTCTCATCGATATAGTCGTTAACCGATCCACCTTCCGGCCATGACAAATGCTGTATAAGGCGGAACTGTCCTGCCTCCTTCTTGGGTACCACCCATATGGGAGACACTATCAACTCCTCCAGTGGCCAATCTACAAAAGGACCCGCCATGCGGCCCTCCTGAACCTCCTTGTCCAGCTTACTCTGTACCACGTCTGGGTGTTTCCCCGAGCCGACTGCAAGCTGTCCGCCGAACGCCGCCGCCGAGGCCCCATCCAAAACCCGTCCCGAAACCCGTTCCGCAACCGATCCGCAACCCCCGCATCCGGGTAATTGCACAGGCCCACTGTCAAACGGTCCAGCCTAACCGGAGTACGAGCCCTTTGGCCCAGACCCCTTACCGCATCGGCCGCTGCCCAATGGCTGAGCGGCTCCGGAGCGTGCCGCCCCGGCTGACGCGTGTTGCTGCCCGGGAGGGCCCCAACAATGGAGCACTTGGTGCCCGTACTTGCCGCACCTGGAGCACTCATGTCTAAAGCGGCAATGCTCTCTGGCGCACACCCCTTTATTAAAATCCCAGCAGGCGCCCACGGTCCCGGGCTGGCTCTTAGCTCCGGCTCCCACCACCCCTCGGGTGGGGCGGCCCTGAAAGGGCTGATAGATTATTGGGAGGCCGCTGGCTTTAAAAATGATCTTGCCCGACACCGCCAGCCCCATCGTGTGCTGCCAGAGATCGCAGTCCAACTCACCCCACTTCGCCTCGGGATCCCACGCCATCCTCGCCCTGAACTCTTCATCGTACTGCGCCCACGCATAACCCCCGCCCGTGATCTGCGCCTTCCGTATGACGTCCATGTATTTAAACAGGGACACCGATCGCTCCGGGAACTTTTCACAATACACACTCGCGAATATCAAAAAGGCTGCCGTCCAGTTTTCAATTGTCAACGGCACCCTCGGGCACTTCTGCAGCTCATACTCCTCCTCCTTCGACCCTTCCTTTGATCGAACCTCGTGGTGCAACAACTTCAACAACTCCACATACTCTCCCTTCCAAATCTTCTCCTTAGTAGAGGCCATTAAATGCGCCCCCAGCGGCTTTGAAACCCCCATATACGGGAGCTGCTTAATCTTCAGCTCCTTGCTCTCTGGTTTCGCCGCGCCACCCTCCGCCGGCGCGCCCCCCAAGGCCGTGCTGCCTGCGCCTCCCTCGGTCTCGGGCTTCGCTACCTTGCCTGCTGCCTGATCGCCCCCCGAGCCTGCGCCGCCAGCGCCCAGCTTCCCCGGGACCCCCGCTCCTCCGGCCCCCGCCTTGGGTTCCCCTTCTGCAGCCTTCCCCCCAGGCGCCAGCGCGGTCTCATCCGGCCCCACACCCCGATCCACCACATACTTCCCCTTGCATAGCCGATCCCTCCCCTTCACTCCCACCGACACCATGAGCCCCGCGGCCTGCGATTTACCTGCCTCCCGACTGTGTCCGGGCCGCCGCAGCACCCAGGCCCCGTGACACCTGCAAGAAAGAACTGACAACATTACCGGACCCCCGTCCGCCCACACCATCCCTCAACTCCCCATCCTCCAAACTGTCCTCATTCCCTTCAATCAACTCCACTCCCCCCCAGGTATAGCTCCGGCGAGCCGGCGGCAGCGCCGACTGTACCCTGCCAGAGGCCCACATTCCGCCTCTCTCCCCACTCAAAATATAACAGTCCTCCGTGCCGGTGCTCCATGACCTCCGCTGATCCCCAAGCCGCTGGGGCCCTGTGGGTGAAGGGGCCGGCGAGCCCGCCGGGGGCCTTCGTGAGCCAGCCGCGCCTTGATCCCTCGTTGACTCCAGGCTTGCCGCAGGAAGCTCCGCCCTCCCTTCTCCTTGGTGTCGCTGGGCCGCCCCCAGCCTTACCAAGTCTGCTTCCGCACCGGCCTTCCCCTGCAAAAGAAAAGGTACCGCTGGTGTGCTAGATCCCTGAAACTGCGCGCCCCCACCCAACCGAGCCCCCTCCCCCCAGCCGCCCCCCACACCTCCCTCGTCCTCATCCTCACTCCAATTGAGCCCCCCTAACCCCGCACCCTCCTCCTCCGATAATTTCCCCCAACGCCCAACCCGTCCCCCCCCCGCCGCCCTGCAACCACCCCTACCTTCCCCTCCCCCCCGGCACTGACAGACCCGACTTGTCCTCCCCGCGCCCCGCCATAGCCCCCGCCGCGGTCCGCGCCTCTCGCAACCCCTCCTCCCAAGAAGCGAAAACATCCAAGCCCTCCCACTCCCTCTCACTGCCCTCCGACTCAATCAATAATGGGGAGGCCCCGCCCTCCTGCCCCCGCTCCTCTCCCCCCCACGCCCTCCAGGGGCCCCCAGCTCTCCACCCCCTCCCAAACGCTCTCCAGGGGCCAACCCCCCCTCCCCCGCCCCGGCCACCGAGGCCCACCCCTCCCCACGCCCCCCACTTGAACCCCTCCTGGCCATGCTCCTGCCCCTCCCTGCTGCCTCCCTGGCCCCCTGCCGGGCAGGTGAGGGGCTCTCCTGCCGTCCCCTCTGGGCCTGTTCCCCTCCTGTGCTTGCTCCCCCTCCCCTCCCCACCTCAGCCACACCCCCCTGTCCACCCCCCAATCTCGCGGCCTTCTCCCCTGCCCCACCCCTCCCCTGCCCCCCCACCCCCTTCCCCGCATGCTTCAATGGCTCTGCAGAGGCCCCGTGCGCTGCCCGGGCCTCCCCGCTAACATCGTCGCTGCCTGAGCGGCCGCGCGATTCCGCCCGCGGCCGCCCCGCTCCACTACGGGCCTTCCCGCCCACCTCCCCCGCCCTCCACCCGGCCCCCAGACGCTATTGAGAGGCGCGGCGAGGCGCCCCTGGCAATGCGCCTCGCCCGCTCCTCCCCAACCGCCTCACGCTCTTCAACAAGGGCCGCGCTCCTGGCATCGGTGGGCCCTGGGAACCCACCTGCAGCCGCGCTGCCTTCTGCGGCAGCGAGCAGGCCAGCACTGCCGCCGCCATGCCCACGGAGGCCCGCCGCGCCGGACATGCCGCCTGCGGGCCCACCAGGAGGTCCATCCGCCCTGCCTCGCCCAGCAGGCGGATGGCCTCCAACACGCGAAAATCCTCGGATACCGCCATGACCAGTAAGTGCCTATGAATCACGCTAAACCAGCCGCAAACCACCTGCCTAACACTGCCAAAACTGCCCTGACAAAACTAGACTGCCGCTCCCAGCCACCAGGTCTCAGTGCCTAAAATGGAAACGCGGGCTACACCTAAATACCCCTTGGGCTGCCTACCTCACAATTGGGCTGCCTTTGGGCTATCCCCAGGCAGCCCAAGAGCGACAAAATGGCCGCTCCTTAATTTGCCCCCCTTCCCCCTCCCAAATCTGCCCGGGGGGCAGACCTCGCGGCTCGGCTGCCCCCCATATCCCCCTTCTGAAGCGAACGACGCTAGTAATAAAGGCCTCACTGTCTGAGGGGGGAATATATGTACGCACAAAGCAAAGTTTATTGCACGCAGAAGCTGTGATTAGACAGACACCCAACTCGAAAAACATCACCGCGCACCAGAAGTTGGACTGATAGTTGTACCAACGTTTACTGCCCTCAAGCTGTGCCAGGAGCGCCCGGCCAGTTTCCCTTTGTCAGCAGGTGCCCTGCAGAGGCTGCACGTACCTTCCCTCATCCCCCGGGTCTGCAGGCTCCGGCTCCCGCCTGCCCTCGGTAAAGCGCACAGCAGGACGTGCATTAGCATTACAGACGCCATGCTGCTGACATTGACCCTTCTGACAGCCGCGCTTCCACTTCTGGGTAACGGAGCCGTGCGAGTCACGACACAAATGAGGGAATGCTGTGCAGGACAGGAGCTACAGAAAATAAGTACTGCCCTGATGGCACCGCTCACGGCAAACAAGCATTTGCAATGCAATAGGACTCGCATTTACGCAAGACCTATTACATTGGAAATGGGAGTGTGGGGAGCGAGACAGCATGAACGTGAGTGGGGGGGGGGTGTTGTGGGGTACCGAGAAGTCACAGACTGCGGGCGGAGGCGGGGGTAAGACAGGGAAGAAAATAGTGTTAGGAGTAAAGGGGCCAGTAGCCGTGGAAGGATACTAATGACAACATGGCCATCATGAGGAGGGACTAACAAGCATAGAACCAATTGGAAGGCAGCATTTAGGACCCAAGCCAATGAAAAACATGGGTGGAAAGTGGGCGGAGCTTCCACGAGCTTCCACGCTATAGTGTTTACTACATGCCTCGCAAAGGGAGCAGCACATGTGCTGCAACACTAGCAAAGAAGAAAAAATGAATGTGTCCCTGTGTAACGTAACCAGTGCTCATGTAAAGTGCTCTAATAACTTCGGGTCGAGTTTCGCTATATAAATCTGCACAAAAAAAAATAAAACATTATTAGCCAAGGGCTGTACGGGTTGTTAAAGTCCTTGAATTCGAACTATAGTGGAGATGTGCCAGCAGAACTGCAAAGATCGTGGAGGCCTGAAAGACAGCAGAAAACAGGAAAGAGAAGTAAGATCTCCAATGGATTCATATACAGCTCTGAGTAGAAACTGAAAGGAAAGTCCTCAAGGACATCAAGTGCAGGAACAAATTCAGCAAGCATGGTCTGGAAGCATGAACACCATACCCACATGTGTTTGCCAGCCAGTCGTCCAGATATTGAGAAGGGCTATTCCTTTGTTGTGCAGAACAGTCAGCACCAGAGTCAGTACCTTAGTATAGACTCTCAGTGTAATTTCAGGATAAAAGGAAGGAACTCCTACTGGAAATGGTGAGACTGGACTGCAAAGAGCAGAAACTTTAGGTGGAAAGACAAATATGGTCATTATTACAGGCATCTTCCAAGTTGAGGGCCACTAGAAACTCTCCCAGCAAGATCAGAGGATTTATGGACTATAGTGTGTCCGTCTTGAAGTGAAAGGTTCTGGAGATGCGTTTTAAAATAAAATGCTAAGTAACATTGCTAATATAAACATGCAGAATTAATGTGCAAGCTTTAATGAAACTGAAAACTTTAAGTGGTAGAAAATGCACCAAATAGTAATATTCACTCATACTAGGTCTCAAACGGCTAAAGCTGGTCTGTGTCTGAAAGTAGATTGACTAGTTTTGCTGAAGTACACATAAAATGTTTAATGCTTGACCTCTCAGGGATCATATTTTTTTCTTTGAATAAAAAGTTACACAAATGTTTTAACATAACTCTGCTAAATGTTTCTACTTACATAAAGAAGACCTTTGAATGTTTGATTAGGAATTGTCATTTAGTAAAGTAATGACTCTCGTTTAAAATGCAGCATTTAAACTGAATGTCACCTCTTTTAACATACTGTTTTATTTCCAAAGGATGATGTTGTGCTGGGATGTTTTCTTTCATTATAAAGATGTTCCAGCATTACATACCAAACACAACAAGATGATAGATGAAGTACTGAAACTTTTCAACCACTCACCCCCAGTCAAGAGATCTGGGCCTAAATCCATCGTTTTTTTGCTCCTCATGCCATTCCAGTTTAAGCCCAGACATATGCAAATCAGTCTTGACCCTGCACACCACAAGAACAGTCCTGCCCGAACTGCCAGGCCTGATCCTCCCTATACCAGAAACAAGCATCTTGGGATTCGTTTTGAGGTATCACCCCTCATCAGAAACGGCCTCTAGAAGCCCTAGGGACCGTCATCTCCCGGGGCAATTTATTTAAGCCCCAGGGACCATCACTTCCCCGGGGCTAAATACTACAATGGAACTGGAGCGACTCCTCCATTATAGCAGAGGAGCATCACCTCACTGAAAAATAAAATAATTATAAAACCTTTTTATTATAATTTTTTTTTATTACTGCCAGCTGAGGTTAAGGTGAGGGCATGGCCATCCTGCAGAGCGACACGCTTTAGGGAGCAGTTTTTGGCACTTATAATTGTGCATGTATGTTTGGCCGGCCGTGCTAGGCCAGCCAAACATACAAGCACACTCCTGTTTCTCCAACCCAGCTGTGTTGCAACAGCCGGGTTGGAGAAAAGACCCAAGCTCCCTGGGCCTGAGCAAGTGTCAAGTCAGCCCGTACAGGTCAATCAGAGCGCAACGCTGGGATCACACCCTGGGAGCCTGTACAACGTGACCAGCGTCGGGAGAGGAGCACAGAGGCAGTGGATGCAGGAGCTGACAGCTCCCACCAAGCAAAAGCTAACATAACTCCACTTTCTGCAAGCACAAGCTGTCAAACAGTTCTTGCTTGAAGAAAGCAAAGTTTTCATCTGTTGGCTTGCATGCAACTATGCATGCAGGGAAACAGATGAAAGTACTGCTCCTGCAAGCAGGCAACTGATATTTACCGCAGCTCAGGAGGCAGGGAGCAGGCTGGGACTGCTGGGGTCTTGAGACCTCCGTGATTCTATTGCACACAGGGTGTCCTGGGGACACCCAGGAGACATGGTCGGTCCTCGGGGTATGGGGACTTTGGGGTTAAAATCCCTCCATGGAGGGAGGCCTCCTCCCCTATTCAATGACCTCTCAGTGCCCCGCTCCCTATTAAAAACAGGCAGTTTTAAGGGCTGGTCATCGGGGATGTGATCCCCGGGGCTGAAATTGGTGCCCCTGGAGGGGAGGCAGATGGCCTTCTTTCCCATTTGTTTATGACCCCAGGGGATGGGGCTGCCAGGGCCAAAATCAGCACGGCGAGGGGGCTGTGTGGCCCCCCTCATCCATTTAAATAATATGTTTTTAAAGGGCAGGCCCAAGGGGTACCTCGGAATGAAATTGGTCCGGCTGGGGTACACATGGCACCCCTCCCCATTGAGTTATGGCCAAGCCCCTTGGAATGGGGTCCAGAGGCCATATGTGGCCAGGGATTGGGGTCGCATAGCCAACCTCCGCAACTCGGAACCAGCCCATCGCCTCCGGAACGGATGCATCGGAACGGCTGCATCGCCGGCACTGATGTAAGAGACAATTGACACATCCCCTTGACTGCGTGGAGAATCCCAGCATATCGGCTTCAGAACCGGTGCATCTTGGCTTCGGCACTTCGTCTTTGGAACCAGTGCATCGCCATTGTTGCATTGAGAAAATCAACAATCACCTCGACTGCGGGATCAACACCATTGCATCGCTTGGATGCACCCCGCATCTCACTATTGAGACCAGGATCAAGGTGCTTTGTTCATCAGGTCTTGCATGGCTCCTGTATCTGGCCCATGCTCCATCGAGGTTGGCCTAAACTCTTGACTTTCCTCCGGTCCAGCACAACCAGATAATCCCCAAGAGGCGCTCATTGCTTCTAAGCTCCATTTATGTATTTATTCTATAAAAATGTATATCTCGACTTCTACTCATTTCATTTTTGTCGTTTTGACTTGGTTTCATTTATAAAATCATAATCTCTTTTTCTAAACTGATGTGGAGTCTTTTTGTGGTGTTTTCACAGTGTTACTGTTTGAAGTGTTGCACAAATACTTTACTGACAGCTGTGTGTCAGCGTACCAGTGGGCAGCCCAGATTAATTTAGGGTGTGTATCTGACTTAAACTGAATAGGATTGTGGTTCCTGCTTGGCAGGGTGCATACCTCTGCAATCAGAAACCCAATTTCTAGCAGGTAGGCTCACTAAGTATGAGAAATTGATTTTGGCAACAGACAATGTGGTTTTAAAAAGATGTCAAAAAATTTCAATTCGTCTAACCTATTGCCCTTCATAGAAGGTGGTAATGATGATGGAATTGAATAGGATTGTCTAGATGTCATAGACTTATGCACCAATCCAAAGCCAGACATTAAATATGACCCCCTGAAAGAGCCTGATTATGTCATTTTTGTCGACAGCTTATGTCTAAAAACAATGGGGCAGATTTATGAAGGCCTTGCGCCGCCGGTGCGTCATTTTTAACATGAGAGCTGTCTGTACCATTCAAGTTGCGGGAGAAGCTTCATGGCTTCGAGGTATTACTTCAGCACAAGTTGCAGAATTGACTGCCATTACCAGAGCTCACTGATTGACAGGCCAGTTGAGACTGACTATCTTTACAAATATGTTACAAAAAATTAGGGTCAACCCAAGTAGTCACTGGGACCTGGGTATATAGTGTTATAGAAACGAGGGGTCCCAGAACATGAGGACAAATTCGAGAAATTATACAAAAACACTCTATTTTGCTTATTTGGAAAACACAATGTTGTTAATTCACATCGTGTTAAATGCATCTTAATGTGCATTTTCAGTAAAATACTTTACAAAAATGGGTGCCCACAAAGGAGGGAAAAGGGGTGGGGGTGAAGTGGTTGGGATTAGTGCAGTTTGGAGATGTGACAAGGTCAAGCATACACTCTTTTTATGCAAAACACAGTTAATAGTGGCTTCACAGGGGAGCCATGCGAGAATACATCATATTTTTCAGTTACAATAGTCAGCATGGCTTTGGTGTTGTCCATGATTTTGAACAGTTATGGTCACAAAGAGGTTTTATGACCTCGTCTGGAACCTCCTTAAGAAATGTAGAACATGTAAGAAATTTGCTCTAAACACTTCATGTGCCAGCAGAGGTTGCAGTGGTTAAATGAACTGCTCACTGAAGTGGCAATGGTTGCACTCCAGTCGGAAACAGATATGCTGCTGAAGTTGCAAGGTACTGTGCACTTGTGGCATGCACATTTAATGGGCTTACACAAACGAATCAGAGGGCGCTGCCTTTTCTATGTTGTTGTCAATAGCTGACACACGGTAAGAGCTCAAAAGATTATAGGAAAATGTTTCAGTATCAGAATAGCAGGGTTTGATCAGAGCAGGTTGTGAGAAAAATGCAAATGACATTAGCATGTCAGCAGAGGAAACCCATATTGGAGAAGTGTGGCTCCATGGTTAGAGCGGCAGACCCTGATGCAGAGGTCTAGCCCGGGACCAGGGTTCAATTCCCCACCTCGGCGGGTCTTGGGCTCAAAATTCCACAGACCTGATAATTCTCGCCTCGGTGCCTATTCCAATCATGGAGTCCCACTCTGCAACTCTGGGCAATAGCTTGCTTAATCTCCACAACGGCCCCCACAACGCTAAGGATGCCTGGCCTCCACCTTGGGGGTGCCCAGGAGTGGACATCTCACAGGGAAAGCCAGGATGGGTTCCACAGCGGTATTCGTACAAGCGCCTTGAGACCCTTGAGGGTGAGTAGTGCGCTATACAAGTATTAATTCCTGGCAGTTTGTTATTTCCCATGATACAAAATTTCCATGGACACACCCATATATAGGAAGACATGCAGTGGTGAGGTTATTCAGTCAGAATTGGTTTAATCCCGGATTTAAGATGCTTGCAGAGGAATTTTGCCATCATTGTGTGACATGTCAAAAAATGAACGTAGGGAAAAGAACATCTCTAACAATGAGTCAGATAGGGAGATTAGGTGGTCCTTTCAACAGGATGCAAATGGACTTCATCAAAATGCCTGTTTGTAACGGATTGAGATATGTCCTGGTCATAGTGTGCATTTTTCCTCGATGGGTCGAAGCCTACTCAATGAGGAATAATGACAGTCTCACTGCAGCAAAACTGCTTTTGAGAGAGTTAATACTAAGGTACAGAATGCCGGTTTCTCTGGAGTCAGATCGCTGGACTCATTTCAATAATGAGGTCCTTGTGTAGCATCACAGACTGAGCAGAGATTGCACTGTAGTTATCAACTAGAAGCCACTGGCATTGTTGAACAGCACAATGAAACCATAAAGTCTTGATTAGAAAGAGTTTATGCTTCCACGTCGATGAAACGGTCTAATGCTCTGCCTTTGGTGTTGATTAGTCTTCAAAGTTTCCGTGAAAGAAAGACTGGTTTACCACCTCACCAGATCTTGATGGGGCATGTGATGAGACTGCCTGCTGTACCTGCAAATGCAAACGTGAGCATCACAGATGACATGATACTAGATTACTGCAAAGGATTGGCTGATGTGGTGTGTTATGTTTCTCACTAGCTTCAAGCTGCTACACCAGATTTGCAAGAAGAACAGTGCCATGACCTCATTCCTGGTAACTGGGTAGTGATCACATAGTGTGTTCGAAAGACTTGTCTGGAACCGAGATGGAAAGGCCCTTTCAAGGTGCTATTAATCATGAACACTGCTGCTACGTCTGCTGGAGTACCAAACTGGATGCATGCTTCTCACACTGAAGAGTAAGGAATCCATGCAAGGAAATAGTGATCTTTGAGCCTGAAATGCACCACCATAAGCTGAACAACTGCAAGGAGCAGTGTCACAAGGACCACAATAACAAGAAGGGGAAAGGGGTGAAGAGCCGCAGAATGTCACACCAATCCAAGTTCCTTTCACTAAGTGGCATTAAAGTCGAAAACCAGTTGAAACAGCACCAGAACAAACAGAGGATACCAGTGAAGAAATGACCACTGAAACAAGAAGAGTCACCTGTAATGCTAAATGAGAATAAAAATATGGTCTAATGAGATCGAGAACAAGTGTGTCACTTGATTGAATACCACTGACTGAAGAGACAGAGTTAAATGGTGCAAGGGACATAGAGGAAAATCAACAGAGACTGAGGAGATTGAAAAGAGCGAGTGTGACATGTCAAAGGTATTCTGCAACAGAATGGACTGTCTACGTAAGCCATGTGCTGAATAGGTCAGTGGACAAATTGATTGGTGTGAAATCTGATCAGTTGAACCCCCCCCCCCCCCCCCCCCCCATGACGTCATTCTAAAACAAAAGTTGGATAAAGCTGTTTGGAAAGATTTCTTTTGAGAGACCATATAGAAAGTGCAAAAGAATGTAATGAAATATTACTTATTTGCTTTAAGAAGATTTACCTTTGCCCGAGGCTGCTGAAGAATAATAGGGATAACATGTTAGAAGAATGCAAAGTAGGGTTAAGACTGACTATATGATGATTGCTGAAAAACTGTGTAAAAAGAGACTGCTTAAAGATAATTACCTGTTAAATGAAAATCAAGAAAACTGTTGAGGAAAAACGGAACTACTGACATTGCTGTATATTATTGCGTAAATTATCTGATTACAGACAAAAGTGTTGTCTTACAAATAGATGCAAGATAATTATGGGTATGGCGCACACCAGAGATAGAGTGCTACGCTGACGGCCTTAAAGAAGTTATGAACTTGCAGGGGTCTCACAAAATTGTCTGGCTCTCTAAAATGAAGGAACTCCTTACGGCCATTGGATTATGGGTAGTGTGGGAGTCTGGTGCTCCAATATCTAAACTGGAAGTCAAGCGGGCTTACTGGCTGTGGGTTGACGCCCAAGAATCTAGAGCGGATAACTTGGGTAGATTTACTGATGAGTTTCGACTGCATAAGACCGTACCCTTGCTTGAACCCTATATGGACTTTATTAGAAAACCCAAAGATAGGGCTTTATATGTTCAGTTTAGAATGGGAACCTTGCCAGTTCGTGTACGCACCTCAAAATGGAACCCCCCCCTACCAAACGCCTGCCACCTGTCCGCACTGCAGCCCTGAGCTTGAATCCATTCCACATGTCTTCTTTGTTTGCAGTGCCTACAAAAAGCCCAGATCCATATGGCTAAAGCCTGTCTGTCGCCTACTTGAGACCAGAGGCTATGCCCCAGCGTTAAGAATTTTACAATCTAACCCTAATACAGTATTGGCGTGTGGGGTAGGCAAGTTTCTTAGCTGGGCTTGGGTGATCAGACTTAAAGCTATGTGATGAATTTCTTTTTATGTAACCTCCTGTTCTTTTCCTTATCTCTTATACAATTCAAAGCTGTAAATGGTTTAATACTGTTTTATCTAGTCTTTTTAATTATTTATTAAGTGTTTTTATAAATAACATGAACTGTATTTTTATTGTTATGTGCTTTTAAGATATTTCTATATCGAAATAAAGCTTTGTACCCTTTACATTGGTAGTAGTAGCGATTATAATACTGATTTTATTTCACACCTGATAAAGGAATTAGGTCTTCAGATGCACCTACAATATTTACACACACAAAAAATGAGGAATAATTAAAAGCATCATTTGCAAATTACAAGGGAGAGGATTATTCAACTAAAGTATATTCTAGATTAGTTCAAGAATACATCAGGCTATGGACATAAAATATTGCCATGCTTGCGCCCACTTACATTCATCTGCTTCAGAAGAGGTGACTTATCACCACATACCTTTAGCATATGCAATCATATGTAGTGTTTTGCTTCCATTAGTATATAAGAGCGAACACCTTGAATATTTCTATTCAAATTAGGATTTAGGTCTTTCTAGAGAACCATTACAGCAAAGCATGAATTTACACCCGCAGGGAAATGAAATGGACACTGCTTGGTATTATTTTAGACGATCCATGCCTATGGATAGTGTTATGCCTCAATAAAACAGTTTAACCTGATTAATGAGACCTTTAGAGAAAGTATTCATTAAGACACTAGAAGGAAGAAGTACTAGCATTTCACACAGTAAGAAAAGAGAGGAAGATGTTTTGAAAATTGTTTTGAAGAAAGAAGATGAGTTGAAAAAGAAAATGGTTGACCCAAATTTTAAATTAGACAGAAGACAAAAAACTACAAAGTAGAATCAAACATGTGGGATTTAGTAGTTGTGAACACACTTGAAATGATCAGTGGTACATGGCAAATTTTACAAGGAGAAGAAACAGTCATTCTTTTGTTTGAGACAAGACACTTATTTCCAGTTAGCTGCTGATTGGGAGGGTATTTCTGATTTAGCTCTGCTAGTTCCTAAAATGTATCATGTTTATAGGATAGATGCTTTAACAATGACACCGTGACTCGGAGTATTGAATAAATTGGGACAAATCCCTGTTGTTTCTGCAGGTAGGCAACCCTCCCCAAGATTAACATCTAGGTGTAATGTTCCATTAGAGATGACGGGGTTCAAATACCTGGCAATATCCATATCAAGAAATCCGCAAGAGTTCCTTGAACGGAATTTGGCGTTACAACTAGAGACATTTTAAGTGATGCCCCGCGTTTGTGGACGCTCCCACTCACCTTGATGAGCCGTGCGGCCCTGTTCAAGATGTTGACACTGCCCCTCATATTATATGTCTTGCAGAACACATCTTATCAGGTCCCACTACCTTTCTTCCAGAAACTTGAGGATGAATTGCAAACCCTGGTTTGGGGTTGAGGTGCATCGCATATTGCCCTGCGTAAGTTGCAGAGCGGGATATATGATGGGGGACTGGTGATACCCGATGACAAACTATATTACTTGGCCTCCCAACTAGTTGGGTGTTCGGAGGCTGAGGGGATCCAGCATACAGAATTGATAGAGCTGTCATGTGAGCCAGAGGCCACCTACCACTGCTTTACAACAGGAAAGAAGAGAAAGGCCTTCCAATACATACAAAATCAGTGATAGGAGCATGGAGAGTGGCCACAAAATACCTGGGCTTGGACGATAAGTTAATGGCGATGACTGTGCTCTGGGACAGTGATAAACTCAACAAAGTGGGTGGGATGCATTGCGCTAGCAAATGGGACCTTTTGGATTGGAGTCCCTAGGTGACGTCTTGAGAGGGCAGGCGTATGTCACGTTTGATACCCTACAAAGGGAATACGAGATGGGGAAAGGTGAGTGCTGAGATATATGTAGCTATGGCCTGCATTACGTAACTATATCCGGGAGGGGGAGGAACTGTCAGAGGCGTCTCCCCTGGAAGATCGGTTATTAACGGAACCGCTTGAGGAAAAGTCAATGTCGCTAATATTGTTGTGTGTCGATTTAGATTCCGTATGTATTTCCCGATTTATGCCCTTATATAGGTACAATTCACATTGCCCTTATTTAGGTATAGAAATCCAGCTCTTATTTAGGCATTGCTCATGCTAACCAACTACAGGCATGGCCACCTACATCCGTTCATCTACGTCAGTTCTTGGAAAACCAGACTCTTTAGCCTTTATGACTTCCCCTAGCTTGGATATTGATTTCTCCAAGAACTCATTCATTATGCATGAACATCTATTCCTTAGGAGTTCATTCATGACGTTCTTATGCCCGACTTTTACGTCAATACTGGCATTCCTAAACACCTTCAAGGTATAAATATGCCTTCACTTGCCATGGCAAACCACCGTTTGGTCCACGGTTCGAATGCCTACTTGTACGACGCTGCTCACCACGGCAAGTTCAGAAGGAAGTCCAGTCCCCAACTGACGCACTGACCAGACGCTGCCATCCTCCTCGCCGAGAATCCAGCTCCAGTGTTTCTGACTCCCCTTGTGGGGTGTTAGAGATCGAGACCCGGGAAAGAGATTCCGACCTTTCTCATTCTAAGGTATGGAGCAGACTAGAACCTAGAGGAACTCTTGGCAACTATAGTTTAACTAAATTATAGCTAAACTAAACTATAGCTAAACTAAACTATAGCTGAACAGCACCTACTTCTTCCCTCGTACTACACGTAGGTTAGGTACACTGGGGTAGGATTATTTTAGAAGCACCAGATGAGTATTTTAGCCTGTGTTATTTATGTATCTATTTTTATGAATATATGTCATAGCTGCTACAGACCATGCTATTGCAGTAATATTTAATCCTACTTCTAACACTGTATGTATTATACTTCGCATTCTGTCTTACGAATGTAGTAGTTCATATCTCTTGCATGAGAAACAAGACTGTTCAATAACCACTTTTTATTGAAACGCCGTCTATCTATTTCTGTGCAACTCTGTATAAATGAAGCATGCACTATTGACTGAGTGAAACGGTTATCTATTGTTTCCACGATTCTGAGATTGTTCCGACTCTAAGGGAAACAAAGTTTTCATGTTTATGCGGTTGTCAGAAACTAATCCCTTCTTGTTCATTTGAGAAGTTTCTAGTGACCTCTGAGTTAGCTGGCACACACAAGTAATTAAGTTTAATGTACTCGATAGAGAAATACTGACTTCTATGTCAAAACTGTAGTGTATATTATTCCAATGCGCAGAGCCTATCAGGAATATAGGAACTACACTACAAAATACAGGAAATTAGTAAACAATGTCCTGGATCCCCAGACTCCCCTGAGAGCAGCGTGGGAAAATGATGTAGGCCACATTGTAGACGATGAGTGGATAGACGCTGCAGGGCCCCAGAGAAGTAGCGATACGGTCCCGATTCTGTCTCATTCAACTAAAAATATTTCACCTAATATGTTACCCCGAACATTATAACATCAGTTAGGTCATGTGGGTAATGCACTGTGTCATCAAGGGTGTGGGCAGGAGGGAATCTATTATCACCTGTTGTGGGAATGCCTGGCAATACAAGACTATTGAAAGGCAGTTGGGAGAATTAAGGTAGAGGTTGCAGGGGTGGAGGTCCCAATAGACTCAAAGCGGCGCCTGCTGTTGATCCCGGAGATGAGGCTTGGCCTAAACATACAAAGCTATGGCAGGCTCTAGCTGCAGTAGTGACAAAACCGATCATTGCACGTTACTGGGGGTCCCAAACTTGCCTAAAGTGGTAGACTGGGAAAACAATCTTTTTTTTTTTTAAATATGAAAAACATGTAAACATAAAAGAAAAAACAGCACAAGGCAGTACATTCATAAATGTGCCACATCAATGCGAGGATAAGGACATACAAATGCAATACAATCTGCAGAATCACGGGAGAGGCAGGGGAGAGGAAGTCTGGAACAGGAGAAATGCTTAAATGGGTGCGGAGGAAACATCAGGTTGGGAGGGAAGCAGTTCAGTCTCTAAATCCGCGTGGGGGGAGCACATATCTCACCACGGTACGAGTTCCATTGATCCCAGATCTTCCCCCATTTACGAGGTCTGCCACGGGCAACGTACACCGTTTTCTCTCTGAACATGCAACAATCCATGTTTTGTTTCCATGCCAGAACCGCAGGCGGCCTCTGGGCGCCCCATAATTGGGCTATGTCTCTCTTGGCAATCATATTGCCCAGGGTCACCCATTGAAGCTGCGCCACATTGTAGTCATTCGGCTCCCACACATTCAACAAGCACCGCCTAGCCTCAGGCACCGACATCACACCCGTGACTTCACTCATAACCTCATGCACACAAGTCCAATAGCGCGCCACCGCAGGACATTCCCAGATTATATGGAGAAAGGTACCCACAAGGCCACAACCACGCCTACACAGCCCATCCAAAGAAAATCCCATGTGCATGTAACATAGACCCTGTGAAGAATTTTGAGTTGAACAAACCGAAGGCGCGCTGGGATTGCCACCTCCTTAGGGGAAGACCCTGCCGCCTGCCAATCCTCATCGTCTACAACAAGGGGTGGTGATGGACAGAGTCTCTGAATTAAGCAGAGTGCTCTCACCCAGTCAAAAGATCAGGGCTAGATCCAACACCGTTTTTAAGCTCATTGCACCAACCCAGACTGGGTAAGAGTGGTCTGCTTAATTCAGGCACTCTGTTCATCACCACCCCCTTTTCTGAATCATTTTGTCCAACATAAGCGTGGAAGGGCATACTCAGATGTGAGTCCCTTGCTCATTGCACCATCAGGATTCAAGCAAGCCGGGCCGAAGACGGCTGTAATGCCAGAAACCGGTCCCCGGAAGCTTGTTTCCTTCCCAGTGTAAGAAATGGCTTTTGTAGTTTGGTTTGCCCTGTTCCCATCATGCACTGGGACAGGAACAGACTAATTTGCATACAGCCAGGTTCTGAAACTGGGATGGTGCAGTGAGCTAAAAAACGGTGTTGGATCTAGCCCTGATCTCTTGACTGGGTGAGAGTATTCTGCTTAATTCAGAGACTCTGTCCCTCACCACCCCTTGTTGTAAATAATTTTGTCCACCCTAAGCGTGGAAGGGTATACTCAGACATGAGTCCCTTGCTCATTGCACCATCAGGATTCAAGCAAGCCGGGCCGAAGACGGCTGTAATGCCAGAAACCGGTCCCCGGAAGCTTGTTTCCTTCCCAGTGTAAGAATTGGCTTTTGTAGTTTGGTTTGCCCTGTTCCCATCATGCACTGGGACAGGAACAGACTAATTTGCATACAGCCAGGTTCTGAAACTGGGATGGTGCAGTGAGCTAAAAAACGGTGTTGGATCTAGCCCTGATCTCTTGACTGGGTGAGAGTATTCTGCTTAATTCAGAGACTCTGTCCCTCACCACCCCTTGTTGTAAATAATTTTGTCCACCCTAAGCGTGGAAGGGTATACTCAGACATGAGTCCCTTGCTCATTGCACCATCAGGATTCAAGCAAGCCGGGCCGAAGACGGCTGTAATGCCAGAAACCGGTCCCCGGAAGCTTGTTTCCTTCCCAGTGTAAGAATTGGCTTTTGTAGTTTGGTTTGCCTTGTTCCCATCATGCACTGGGACAGGAACAGACTAATTTGCATACAGCCAGGTTCTGAAACTGGGATGGTGCAGTGAGCTAAAAAACGGTGTTGGATCTAGCCCTGATCTCTTGACTGGGTGAGAGTATTCTGCTTAATTCAGAGACACAGTCCCTCACCACCCCTTGTTGTAAATAATTTTGTCCACCCTAAGCGTGGAAGGGTATACTCAGACATGAGTCCCTTGCTCATTGCACCATCAGGATTCAAGCAAGCCGGGCCGAAGACGGCTGTAATGCCAGAAACCGGTCCCCGGAAGCTTGTTTCCTTCCCAGTGTAAGAATTGGCTTTTGTAGTTTGGTTTGCCCTGTTCCCATCATGCACTGGGACAGGAACAGACTAATTTGCATACAGCCAGGTTCTGAAACTGGGATGGTGCAGTGAGCTAAAAAACGGTGTTGGATCTAGCCCTGATCTCTTGACTGGGTGAGAGTATTCTGCTTAATTCAGAGACTCGGTCCCTCACCACCCCTTGTTGTAAATAATTTTGTCCACCCTAAGCGTGGAAGGGTATACTCAGACATGAGTCCCTTGCTCATTGCACCATCAGGATTCAAGCAAGCCGGGCCGAAGACGGCTGTAATGCCAGAAACCGGTCCCCGGAAGCTTGTTTCCTTCCCAGTGTAAGAATTGGCCTTGGTAGTTTGGTTTGCCCTGTTCCCATCATGCACTGGGACAGGAACAGACTAATTTGCATACAGCCAGGTTCTGAAACTGGGATGGTGCAGTGAGCTAAAAAACGGTGTTGGATCTAGCCCTGATCTCTTGACTAGGTGAGAGTATTCTGCTTAATTCAGAGACTCTGTCCCTCACCACCCCTTGTTGTAAATAATTTTGTCCACCCTAAGCGTGGAAGGGTATACTCAGACATGAGTCCCTTGCTCATTGCACCATCAGGATTCAAGCAAGCCGGGCCGAAGACGGCTGTAATGCCAGAAACCGGTCCCCGGAAGCTTGTTTCCTTCCCAGTGTAAGAATTGGCTTTTGTAGTTTGGTTTGCCCTGTTCCCATCATGCACTGGGACAGGAACAGACTAATTTGCATACAGCCAGGTTCTGAAACTGGGATGGTGCAGTGAGCTAAAAAACGGTGTTGGATCTAGCCCTGATCTCTTGACTGGGTGAGAGTATTCTGCTTAATTCAGAGACTCTGTCCCTCACCACCCCTTGTTGTAAATAATTTTGTCCACCCTAAGCGTGGAAGGGTATACTCAGACATGAGTCCCTTGCTCATTGCACCATCAGGATTCAAGCAAGCCGGGCCGAAGACGGCTGTAATGCCAGAAACCGGTCCCCGGAAGCTTGTTTCCTTCCCAGTGTAAGAATTGGCTTTTGTAGTTTGGTTTGCGCTGTTCCCATCATGCACTGGGACAGGAACAGACTAATTTGCATACAGCCAGGTTCTGAAACTGGGATAGTGCAGTGAGCTAAAACATGGTGTTGGATCTAGCCCTGATCTCTTGACTGGGTGAGAGTATTCTGCTTAATTCAGAGACTCTGTCCCTCACCACCCCTTGTTGTAAATAATTTTGTCCACCCTAAGCGTGGAAGGGTATACTCAGACATGAGTCCCTTGCTCATTGCACCATCAGGATTCAAGCAAGCCGGGCCGAAGACGGCTGTAATGCCAGAAACCGGTCCCCGGAAGCTTGTTTCCTTCCCAGTGTAAGAATTGGCTTTTGTAGTTTGGTTTGCCCTGTTCCCATCATGCACTGGGACAGGAACAGACTAATTTGCATACAGCCAGGTTCTGAAACTGGGATGGTGCAGTGAGCTAAAAAACGGTGTTGGATCTAGCCCTGATCTCTTGACTGGGTGAGAGTATTCTGCTTAATTCAGAGACTCTGTCCCTCACCACCCCTTGTTGTAAATAATTTTGTCCACCTTAAGCGTGGAAGGGTATACTCAGACATGAGTCCCTTGCTCATTGCACCATCAGGATTCAAGCAAGCCGGGCCGAAGACGGCTGGAATGCCAGAAACCGGTCCCCGGAAGCTTGTTTCCTTCCCAGTGTAAGAATTGGCTTTTGTAGTTTGGTTTGCCCTGTTCCCATCATGCACTGGGACAGGAACAGACTAATTTGCATACAGCCAGGTTCTGAAACTGGGATGGTGCAGTGAGCTAAAAACGGTGTTGGATCTAGCCCTGATCTCTTGACTGGGTGAGAGTATTCTGCTTAATTCAGAGACTCTGTCCCTCACCACCCCTTGTTGTAAATAATTTTGTCCACCCTAAGCGTGGAAGGGTATACTCAGACATGAGTCCCTTGCTCATTGCACCATCAGGATTCAAGCAAGCCGGGCCGAAGACGGCTGTAATGCCAGAAACCGGTCCCCGGAAGCTTGTTTCCTTCCCAGTGTAAGAATTGGCTTTTGTAGTTTGGTTTGCCCTGTTCCCATCATGCACTGGGACAGGAACAGACTAATTTGCATACAGCCAGGTTCTGAAACTGGGATGGTGCAGTGAGCTAAAAAACGGTGTTGGATCTAGCCCTGATCTCTTGACTGGGTGAGAGTATTCTGCTTAATTCAGAGACTCTGTCCCTCACCACCCCTTGTTGTAAATAATTTTGTCCACCCTAAGCGTGGAAGGGTATACTCAGACATGAGTCCCTTGCTCATTGCACCATCAGGATTCAAGCAAGCCGGGCCGAAGACGGCTGTAATGCCAGAAACCGGTCCCCGGAAGCTTGTTTCCTTCCCAGTGTAAGAATTGGCTTTTGTAGTTTGGTTTGCCCTGTTCCCATCATGCACTGGGACAGGAACAGACTAATTTGCATACAGCCAGGTTCTGAAACTGGGATGGTGCAGTGAGCTAAAAAACGGTGTTGGATCTAGCCCTGATCTCTTGACTGGGTGAGAGTATTCTGCTTAATTCAGAGACTCTGTCCCTCACCACCCCTTGTTGTAAATAATGTTGTCCACCCTAAGCGTGGAAGGGTATACTCAGACATGAGTCCCTTGCTCATTGCACCATCAGGATTCAAGCAAGCCGGGCCGAAGACGGCTGTAATGCCAGAAACCGGTCCCCGGAAGCTTGTTTCCTTCCCAGTGTAAGAATTGGCTTTTGTAGTTTGGTTTGCCCTGTTCCCATCATGCACTGGGACAGGAACAGACTAATTTGCATACAGCCAGGTTCTGAAACTGGGATGGTGCAGTGAGTTAAAAAACGGTGTTGGATCTAGCCCTGATCTCTTGACTGGGTGAGAGTATTCTGCTTAATTCAGAGACTCTGTCCCTCACCACCCCTTGTTGTAAATAATTTTGTCCACCCTAAGCGTGGAAGGGTATACTCAGACATGAGTCCCTTGCTCATTGCACCATCAGGATTCAAGCAAGCCGGGCCGAAGACGGCTGTAATGCCAGAAACCGGTCCCCGGAAGCTTGTTTCCTTCCCAGTGTAAGAATTGGCTTTTGTAGTTTGGTTTGCCCTGTTCCCATCATGCACTGGGACAGGAACAGACTAATTTGCATACAGCCAGGTTCTGAAACTGGGATGGTGCAGTGAGCTAAAAAACGGTGTTGGATCTAGCCCTGATCTCTTGACTGGGTGAGAGTATTCTGCTTAATTCAGAGACTCTGTCCCTCACCACCCCTTGTTGTAAATAATTTTGTCCACCCTAAGCGTGGAAGGGTATACTCAGACATGAGTCCCTTGCTCATTGCACCATCAGGATTCAAGCAAGCCGGGCCGAAAACGGCTGTAATGCCAGAAACCGGTCCCCGGAAGCTTGTTTCCTTCCCAGTGTAAGAATTGGCTTTTGTAGTTTGGTTTGCCCTGTTCCCATCATGCACTGGGACAGGAACAGACTAATTTGCATACAGCCAGGTTCTGAAACTGGGATGGTGCAGTGAGCTAAAAAACGGTGTTGGATCTAGCCCTGATCTCTTGACTGGGTGAGAGTATTCTGCTTAATTCAGAGACTCTGTCCCTCACCACCCCTTGTTGTAAATAATTTTGTCCACCCTAAGCGTGGAAGGGTATACTCAGACATGAGTCCCTTGCTCATTGCACCATCAGGATTCAAGCAAGCCGGGCCGAAGACGGCTGTAATGCCAGAAACCGGTTCCCGGAAGCTTGTTTCCTTCCCAGTGTAAGAATTGGCTTTTGTAGTTTGGTTTGCCCTGTTCCCATCATGCACTGGGACAGGAACAGACTAATTTGCATACAGCCAGGTTCTGAAACTGGGATGGTGCAATGTTAGAAACGGGACCTCCGGCCGGCCAAGGCTCGCGCCAAGGTCAGTCAGGGATCACCATTTCTAAGTCAGGGCAAGGGAGTCACACACCAAGATAACCCCCGCTCACCCTCTAGGTAACGTGGCGCGAGCAGCAAGGCTAATCTCAGAGGCGATGTGTAAAGCGTTTGCGCGCGCACCCCAGCGACAACAACCAAAGGCCCACCACAAAGGAAACTCCACACAAGGTTATATCAAAAATAGCCTTTGTATTATAATAATAAAAACACATTAGATAACACACACACTTTACAATGTGCCAACAGGCACGGGCAAGATTTACAAGGGATTATGTACAGGACAGGGCCACCTGGACCACTGTCAGGGGTATGCACTTTTTAGAAATAACACTTGTAGGTATAACACTTTAGCACATCAACATATAATGACTGTAACACAGAAATAGAAAATGTAGCATACAACCAGTAACTACTGGTAAAGGGAAAATACCTCCTACGCCACCCTAGTCTCTGTAGGGAAATCACGCAGGGAGCTAGGACCTATGGAAGGAAAACCTATCACCTACTACGCCACCCTAATCTCTGTAGGGAAATCACGCAGGGAGCTAGGGCCTTATCCGCAGGACCTATGGAAGGAAAACCTATCACCTCCTACGCCACCCTAATCTCTGTAGGGAAATCACGCAGGGAGCTAGGGCCTTATCCGCAGGAAAACCTATCACCTAAGCAGGTCACTTTTAGCAAAGGGAAGGAAACCTAAAATAATCACCTAGGCAAGTAACATTTAGCGCAGGCAATAAAACATCAACATTCCTCTAAGCAGGTCACTTTTAGCAAAGGGGATAAACACATAAGAATTGCACATGAAACATTAAAACACATTCAGAGGTGCAGGTAGAACATTTGCGCAGAAATCAAATTAGCAGGAATCATAAATGCGCAGGGTGCACATGGCACAACATTAGAAATGTCCCTCAGGCCAACTGGCCTCGAAAGGGGCTGAAATGCCCTGAGTCTCAATGTCAGGGAAGGCTGCGCAGGCAGCACAGAACAAAAGCCTAAACGTAGCAACTTGTCCACTAAGTGCTGGACAGTTGTAAATATGGTAGGCAACGTTGGAGCCAGGAGGGCTCAAGAACAAAGTGGGGAGACACAGCGTGGGAGCCTCGGGGCTACAACCAACTAGCTACCTGTGTCCCCCTAGAGCCTCTCTGGACTCGCAAAGCAAATGTGCACTAATGTAGAGCTTCAGCGCTCTCAGGATAATATGCCCCCAGAGCCTCTCTCAGGGCTCTAAACGCTGTGGGCAATGAACAAATGGCACCCAGGAGCCTCGGAGCTCCAATCTCAATATGGTGACCACGTTGGAGTCCCTCACGGGGGACTCGAGAACCACACAAATGCCCCCCAAGAGCCTCAGGCGGCTCTCCTCACTGGGGCCGCTCTAAGGCCCGGTCTGCACACGGAGGGGGAGGGGCGGGCACCGACAACGTGCCCCGACGCCCTCCTCCCTTTCCTCACTCTCCCCCGGCCCTGCTGCACTCACCGGGTCTCCTGACGGCAGCAGCGCGGGGCTCTTCTCCTCACTCGGGAGCCTCGCGGGCACGGGAGCAGGCTTCCTTGGTCTCCCGCCTGGCCTCGTCACGACGTCCTTCTGCCTGACTTCCGCCGGGGCCGCCAATGGCAGCGCGGCCCTGGGGGTCAGGAGGCGGGACTTCCGGGTCGCGGAAGGCAGCGGCCCGGCAACAGCTTTCGGGGCTCCGGGGCTGCGGCGGTGATTCCTTGGCAATGCCGGGTGGGCACCGGCTCGTAATCAATAAAAGGACACGGGGCAATGCCGGGTGGCACCGGCTCTCCAATTAAAAGATAAAGCGAGGTGGCACTCGCTACGCCGAAAATCGGCGAAATCAGGCGGACAGATGCCGGGTAGGCACCGGCTGCATACAGCGCGCTCCCAAGCGCTTAGGGGCCACAGAAAGCGCGCCTAGCGCTAAAAAATAGAAGCAAAGCGCTATTGAGCGCTGGGGCACCAGGAAAGCGCGCCTAGCGCTATAAATCAAATAAGAGCGCCTCCAGGCACTCTAAGCCAAAAGCAAAAGCTCCAGCAGGGACTGGAGGCAGGCAGAGGGGCAGGGCAGGGCCAGAGCCAGCACACTGGGTCTCCAGGCAGGGAGACAGTCCAAGTGGCGGTCCTCCTGGCCCCAGCAGTAGCAACAGCCCCCTCTGGCAAGGATCCACAAGTAGAACCATTTCTGTGGGGACACAGCCCCATATTTATACAGAGAATTCCTTTGTTAGGAGGTGCAGGGTGGGGGGGAAACCAGTTGCAGCTGGCTTGGGAGTACCCTTGATGGCCCAACCACCCCTTTCATTCACTGGGGAGGCTAGGGTCGTTAGACAAACCACAGGGGGGCGGAGCCAGCATTGTGTGGGGAAAAACCCAGCCCATCCAGGACACAGATCTACTCCTCCCACACATCACTCATGCTGATCTCACACTCACCACCGGGCAGACCCATCCAGACTTCCTGGAGCCTGGCATGCCAGCCAGCTCCAGCCAATCACGCTCCACTATCCTCACTGCACACATACATCAATGTCCAGAAGTAGCACTTCCCTTCTAGACACATACAAGCCGCACATACCATTGCACAGCATTCACTCTCACGAGTTCATACATACTAAACTCGAGCCTGCACTCCCCACACATCAGGAACTACCAGGGCACACACATTCCCCATGCATTCCTATGGGAGGGCAGGCCAGCCATACTACACGCACGCACTTTCACTCTGGGACACAGGGAAAAAAGTGCGCCAAGACCCAAAAATCACTACACAGGGTCACAAATAAAGGCAAAAAGATTAGGGGTGAACCTGCCCTAAGGCCCAAGTCTAACACGACCCCCTTCCAGCCAAAACGCAGGGCAGACCGATCACCACCGTGATGGGCTTCCCTGCTTGGGGCGATAAAACAAGGACGCGGGCCCACAACTGCAGGGACACCCTCCTGTTTTACGCCACGGTGAACCCCTAGGGTTCCTTCTAAAACTACTGTAGGGACTAACTGGGGTACCCCACTGATACTCTCCAGCTGCCCTCGGCCAGGACCAGGCCCTAGGCCATCCAGGTACCATTGGATCCTGCCTACTCACAAAGTGGGGGGTAGTAACCCCTGGCACATAATAGCCATGCTCCACTCTTCCTATCTGCAAGACAGGGCTAGACTGCCACTGGTTCTCCAACCTAGGGTCTACAACCTTAGGTGGACCAGGAGTCTCAGGGAAGGCTCTCCTCCCCTTACCTCTTCTCCTAGGGTTCCTCCTCCTCCTGCGAGGGGTCCCCTCTAAACAACATTCTCCCAACCTAGGGTTTAACCCCTCAGGTGGTACCGGGGTCAGAGGTGGGCTCTCCCAACCTCTGCACCCCCTTCCAGAGTCCTGCTCCCTCCCAACCGGGGCGGTACATCTGGAAAAAGAACTGGTCAGGACACTGATTACAGTAGTCCCACCCTTCAGGTCAGGCGGATCCTGAACCTGGCCTTCCCACCTCCGGTCTAGAACCTTTGGTGGAACCAATGCCTGGCACTCCAGGACTTCTGGGGACTCACATACTATCCCCCAATCACTCCCTTCACTGGACTCCTGTACTCTCCCTCCTGGAGCGGTACTGCCAGACTCTAGGACCATAGAAGCTCCGCTTACAGATGCTCCAGGTCCTCTACCCACTAGGAGATCTCCCTCAAGTGAACTAACAGGCAAGTCTAGGTTCCCTTCCTGGTGTTCCCTAAAGAAACCATCCAGGCTCTGTGAGAGGGCTTCGGGCGTCTGGGGACTCTCGGTCACACACTCACTCCCGCTCCACTGAGACAGGCAGTCAGCCCCTACACCCTTCTCACCAACCAAGGACCTAGCTGGGCTACTCTCACCCTCCTCCACCACACTGGGCGGGAAGACACCTGACCCACTATTGTTGGAATCACCCACTAGTGACTCTAAAGAACCTCTTGCACTTTTCCAGCGGTCTGCTTCCTCTGCCAGTTCATATGGCTCAGACAATCCACACCCTAACAGGTGCTGGCGCAACCCTGGATAAACAACACTGAGCAACTGCTCTCTGAGAAACATATCGAACAATATGTCCCAATCACATTTCGTGGGCTCCCGTACCCAATCACACAGGGCTCCACAACAGTCATCCACAAAATCTTCCCAAGACTGATGAGACGGTTTCCTAAGATTCCTGAATCTCAACCTATTCTCCTCCTCTGGGGAAACAGGTACCATACTCGGGGAACTGGGAGTGGGACTGTCTACACTTGTATTTAAAAAGCTGCCACCACTGGACTCCACCCTCCCTGGGGAATCCAGACAATTACAATTATGCGCAGGGAAGAGTCTATCCTCTAGGGCTGCTCTCTCACGGATGATGGCCCTTCTCTCCACCTCTATCCTCTCCTGCGCTAAGAGTCTTTCGATCTCTAGCTGCGCCATAGCCTGGGCATGCTCTAACATGAGCTGTTCCATTGCTAACTGATGCTCCCTTTCTTTCTCCCTATCTTCCCACTCTTCTGGGGACAGGACAAGGGATGTGGCGCTGGTACTGACACTGGACTCAGCAAGGGACTCCCTACCTATGGGGTCCTCACTATCTGCTGATATCCATCCACTGTCATCCTCATACAACTCACATTCTTCAGGGCTCTCCACAGACTCACCACCCTCATGGCATGCGGCCCGGGCCCTATCTCTCTCACTGCGCTCAAGATCCCACTGACCCTTTTGCCATAGGATCAGGCTGCTCCTAAGTTCTGACTGAGTATCTGACTCATCCACCCCTATGTCTCTCTCTTCACAGAATCTGACCAACTCCAACATACTGTATCTAAACAGATCACAGAAATCAAAAGTAGGCTCCATTTTGGCGGACGTTCTCAAGAAGAGTTTGACACAGGGAACCTGGGGGTCTGAGCTTACACAGGAGTACACAATTAACAAAATTCAGCAAGATTCCTATCTCAGAGAACTTGCACTCCACTATCTAGCGTAACACACACTCATTCACACACAACCCTCCCCTCGGACCGGTAAGGCAGTTTCTACCACCCCTGATTTCTCAACCTGACCATAAAGACACAGGTACCAAACTCTGGAAGCAGGGCGGGGAACAAATGTACTGGACAGAAATTACAAAATGACACCTTTCAGGAGAAGCAAAACTGAACTTCCCTAAAAACAATAATCCCCAAAATGTGGTTATCTAAAATTGCAGAGTTTTGAAGTGTGGCCTGTCGCCACTGTGGTACAACGCAAACGCAAGTCCAATCCGCACCGCCAGCCACCAATGTTAGAAACGGGACCTCCGGCCGGCCAAGGCTCGCGCCAAGGTCAGTCAGGGATCACCATTTCTAAGTCAGGGCAAGGGAGTCACACACCAAGATAACCCCCGCTCACCCTCTAGGTAACGTGGCGCGAGCAGCAAGGCTAATCTCAGAGGCGATGTGTAAAGCGTTTGCGCGCGCACCCCAGCGACAACAACCAAAGGCCCACCACAAAGGAAACTCCACACAAGGTTATATCAAAAATAGCCTTTGTATTATAATAATAAAAACACATTAGATAACACACACACTTTACAATGTGCCAACAGGCACGGGCAAGATTTACAAGGGATTATGTACAGGACAGGGCCACCTGGACCACTGTCAGGGGTATGCACTTTTTAGAAATAACACTCGTAGGTATAACACTTTAGCACATCAACATATAATGACTGTAACACAGAAATAGAAAATGTAGCATACAACCAGTAACTACTGGTAAAGGGAAAATACCTCCTACGCCACCCTAGTCTCTGTAGGGAAATCACGCAGGGAGCTAGGACCTATGGAAGGAAAACCTATCACCTACTACGCCACCCTAATCTCTGTAGGGAAATCACGCAGGGAGCTAGGGCCTTATCCGCAGGACCTATGGAAGGAAAACCTATCACCTCCTACGCCACCCTAATCTCTGTAGGGAAATCACGCAGGGAGCTAGGGCCTTATCCGCAGGAAAACCTATCACCTAAGCAGGTCACTTTTAGCAAAGGGAAGGAAACCTAAAATAATCACCTAGGCAAGTAACATTTAGCGCAGGCAATAAAACATCAACATTCCTCTAAGCAGGTCACTTTTAGCAAAGGGGATAAACACATAAGAATTGCACATGAAACATTAAAACACATTCAGAGGTGCAGGTAGAACATTTGCGCAGAAATCAAATTAGCAGGAATCATAAATGCGCAGGGTGCACATGGCACAACATTAGAAATGTCCCTCAGGCCAACTGGCCTCGAAAGGGGCTGAAATGCCCTGAGTCTCAATGTCAGGGAAGGCTGCGCAGGCAGCACAGAACAAAAGCCTAAACGTAGCAACTTGTCCACTAAGTGCTGGACAGTTGTAAATATGGTAGGCAACGTTGGAGCCAGGAGGGCTCAAGAACAAAGTGGGGAGACACAGCGTGGGAGCCTCGGGGCTACAACCAACTAGCTACCTGTGTCCCCCTAGAGCCTCTCTGGACTCGCAAAGCAAATGTGCACTAATGTAGAGCTTCAGCGCTCTCAGGATAATATGCCCCCAGAGCCTCTCTCAGGGCTCTAAACGCTGTGGGCAATGAACAAATGGCACCCAGGAGCCTCGGAGCTCCAATCTCAATATGGTGACCACGTTGGAGTCCCTCACGGGGGACTCGAGAACCACACAAATGCCCCCCAAGAGCCTCAGGCGGCTCTCCTCACTGGGGCCGCTCTAAGGCCCGGTCTGCACACGGAGGGGGAGGGGCGGGCACCGACAACGTGCCCCGACGCCCTCCTCCCTTTCCTCACTCTCCCCCGGCCCTGCTGCACTCACCGGGTCTCCTGACGGCAGCAGCGCGGGGCTCTTCTCCTCACTCGGGAGCCTCGCGGGCACGGGAGCAGGCTTCCTTGGTCTCCCGCCTGGCCTCGTCACGACGTCCTTCTGCCTGACTTCCGCCGGGGCCGCCAATGGCAGCGCGGCCCTGGGGGTCAGGAGGCGGGACTTCCGGGTCGCGGAAGGCAGCGGCCCGGCAACAGCTTTCGGGGCTCCGGGGCTGCGGCGGTGATTCCTTGGCAATGCCGGGTGGGCACCGGCTCGTAATCAATAAAAGGACACGGGGCAATGCCGGGTGGCACCGGCTCTCCAATTAAAAGATAAAGCGAGGTGGCACTCGCTACGCCGAAAATCGGCGAAATCAGGCGGACAGATGCCGGGTAGGCACCGGCTGCATACAGCGCGCTCCCAAGCGCTTAGGGGCCACAGAAAGCGCGCCTAGCGCTAAAAAATAGAAGCAAAGCGCTATTGAGCGCTGGGGCACCAGGAAAGCGCGCCTAGCGCTATAAATCAAATAAGAGCGCCTCCAGGCACTCTAAGCCAAAAGCAAAAGCTCCAGCAGGGACTGGAGGCAGGCAGAGGGGCAGGGCAGGGCCAGAGCCAGCACACTGGGTCTCCAGGCAGGGAGACAGTCCAAGTGGCGGTCCTCCTGGCCCCAGCAGTAGCAACAGCCCCCTCTGGCAAGGATCCACAAGTAGAACCATTTCTGTGGGGACACAGCCCCATATGTATACAGAGAATTCCTTTGTTAGGAGGTGCAGGGTGGGGGGGAAACCAGTTGCAGCTGGCTTGGGAGTACCCTTGATGGCCCAACCACCCCTTTCATTCACTGGGGAGGCTAGGGTCGTTAGACAAACCACAGGGGGGCGGAGCCAGCATTGTGTGGGGAAAAACCCAGCCCATCCAGGACACAGATCTACTCCTCCCACACATCACTCATGCTGATCTCACACTCACCACCGGGCAGACCCATCCAGACTTCCTGGAGCCTGGCATGCCAGCCAGCTCCAGCCAATCACGCTCCACTATCCTCACTGCACACATACATCAATGTCCAGAAGTAGCACTTCCCTTCTAGACACATACAAGCCGCACATACCATTGCACAGCATTCACTCTCACGAGTTCATACATACTAAACTCGAGCCTGCACTCCCCACACATCAGGAACTACCAGGGCACACACATTCCCCATGCATTCCTATGGGAGGGCAGGCCAGCCATACTACACGCACGCACTTTCACTCTGGGACACAGGGAAAAAAGTGCGCCAAGACCCAAAAATCACTACACAGGGTCACAAATAAAGGCAAAAAGATTAGGGGTGAACCTGCCCTAAGGCCCAAGTCTAACACGCAGTGAGCTAAAAAACGGTGTTGGATCTAGCCCTGATCTCTTGACTGGGTGAGAGTATTCTGCTTAATTCAGAGACTCTGTCCCTCACCACCCCTTGTTGTAAATAATTTTGTCCACCCTAAGCGTGGAAGGGTATACTCAGACATGAGTCCCTTGCTCATTGCACCATCAGGATTCAAGCAAGCCGGGCCGAAGACGGCTGTAATGCCAGAAACCGGTCCCCGGAAGCTTGTTTCCTTCCCAGTGTAAGAATTGGCTTTTGTAGTTTGGTTTGCCCTGTTCCCATCATGCACTGGGACAGGAACAGACTAATTTGCATACAGCCAGGTTCTGAAACTGGGATGGTGCAGTGAGCTAAAAAACGGTGTTGGATCTAGCCCTGATCTCTTGACTGGGTGAGAGTATTCTGCTTAATTCAGAGACTCTGTCCCTCACCACCCCTTGTTGTAAATAATCCTCATCGTCTAGCACCAAACCGTCACTGGTCCAAGCCTCTCGGAGGCGACATAGGAGGTCAACCCTGTTATTTATCAACTTTTTATATATTAGCGAAATCGTGCTGTCCGGGACATACCCGTCCAGTATTCGGTCTTCAAGCGGGGATGCCTCCGGAATATCCACACCCAATGGAAAAACAGATAACACCGCATGTCGAATTTGCGCGTAACGAAAAAATTCCCTAGCATTCAAATCATACTCCACCGTCAGCTCCTCAAACGTCTTGACCCTACCTTTAGTCCACACATCAGTCACCCTGCAGATACCAATTACGTCCCACTTATCGAATCCCTTCGTTTTCCATAGGGACCGCAGTCTCTCAGACGCATACAGCGGGGTCGCTCGAGTCAATTTATCCGTCCAACCCAGGGTGGCTGTGGCGCGATGCCATACCTGTACTGCTATCCTGGTGGGGCCCGTGAGTACCCTCCCCGTGGATCTTGCGTACAGAACCCTGTTGTAGTCTCCGCCGGGTAACAACCACTTATCCATCTCGAACGCCGGATTCGGCGCGGGACCACAAATACAGTGGTTAATCGCCCCCATCTGAGAGGCCCAATAATAACGACGAATGTCAGGAAGCGCGATTCCGCCATCGTACCACGGGAGTGTCATCTTCGCGAGGGCAATAGACTTTCAACCTCCCGAAAATAGCTAGCAGGCACAGTGTCGATAGTATTCTGCAGCGCATACAAGAACCGGGGCAGCGACATCATCTTGAACAACGCCGCCCGTCCTAGAGGGGATAGAGGTAGCCTACGCCAGGCAGCAACGTCAGACCTGAGGCTCTGAAGCGGAGGCAACAAATTACGCTCATAACGGAGTACGGGGTCCAAGGTAATAAAGATCCCCAAGTACTTGAATCCCTCCCGCACCACCTGTATAGGACATCCACGAGGCAAAAGGGGAGCGTCGCCCGAGAGAACATAGATACAAGACTTAGACCAGTTAATGACAAGACCGGAATTTTTACGGAAAGAGTTCAAGACGTCGAACAGGACTATCAACGACTTCCGAGGTGACGTAAGATACAACAGGATATCGTCCGCGTACAAGGAAACACTGTCTTCAAAGTCTGAAGTCCATTGGATGCCCTTCAAAGATGGCTCCCACCTCAGCCAGGCCGCCAGGGGTTCCAAGGCAAGAGCAAAAAGAAGGGGGGACAAGGGGCAGCCCTGGCGCGTCCCTCTGCCAAGGTCAAACGGAGCGGAAACTCGGCCGTTTACAACCACTTGAGCTAAAGGATCAGTGTAGAGCAACTTCACCCAGCTAATAAATACTGGGTCGAAACCGAACTTTGCGAGGGCCGCCCAAAGATATGGCCATTCCAGCGTATCAAACGCCATTGTGGCGTCTAAAGAAGGCAAAATGGCCGGCTCACGTAACGTCGCCGCCCTCGCAAGGGCGCCATGCAGGCGCCGGAGGTTCAATGCCGTGTTGCGGTGTGGTATAAAGCCGGATTGATCGGGGTGAACCAAGTCGCCGATGACGGTTATTAAGCGATTAGCAAGCAGTTTGGCCAGGATCTTAGGCTCGGCATTTAAAAGAGATATGGGTCTATAAGAAGTGCAGCGGTCGCGCGGCCTCCCCTCCTTGTGGATTACAACAATAGAAGCCAGTCTTTGATCAGGACGGAGGGAACCCGTTACCAACGATTCCAAGAACATCGACCTAAGATAAGGGGCTATCTTATCCGGGCGAAGCTTGTAGAGCTCAATGGGGAGTCCATTCGGGCCCGTGGCCTTCCCCGACCGAACCGCGTGGATAGCAATAGCCACCTCCTCGACAGTAGGTGTGACATCGAGGAGTTCTCTTTCAGGGTCTGACAAACAGGGCAAAGCGATATCCCGCAAAAGTAGCCGAGAGTCCTGCTCAGGTCTATCCGACACAGGGGAATAGACATTCCGGAAATATTCCGCAAAACACTCCACTATCTCAGCAGGGCCAGTTATTCTCGCTCCATTCGCACTCTCAATGACCGGAACCACACGACTAGCACACTCCTTCTTATCCAACCACGCGAGCAATTTCCCCGCTTTGTCACCCACATCATACAGATGTCCTTGCTGCTCTCTGCTCATTACTTTTGCAGCGTCAGTAACCAGTGCTCTATAATCAAGTTGCTTAAGACCAAGGAGATGCAGCCTATCTTGGGTAACCCCCGAATCCCACTCCCCTTCCAAAGCAGTTATTTCATTTTCAATTCGAACAACCGCCTCCTGTTTACGCTTCTTAACATTGCTAACTAAGGAAAGGGCCTGGCCCCGAATGACAGTCTTGTACGCTTCCCACAGTGAGACAGAAGAGGACACAGAACCCACATTCTCCGCAAAGTAATGATCTAGCGCTTTAATCAGTTCCGCCCGCACCTTAGGGTCCCGGAGATACCAGGGGTTAATCGGAACCACCCGACTCTCCGTTCCCAGCTTCGTGTCCATGACCAACCATAATGGGGAGTGGTCCGAAACACCCCTGGCCAGATGTTTAATCTCCCTGATAGAGGAGGCCGGCGAAGAGGGCATCAGCACGTAATCTAGTCTTGAAAGACTACCGTGGGAACCGGAATGGAAAGTGTACTGCAACTGCCCCGCGTGGAGCAATCTCCAACAATCAACCAGTCCGAGAGTGTCCAAGAAGCCACCCAACCAGGATTGAGACTTCGCAATTTCCCTGGGAGGGTAGCGATCGCACATCCCGGACACCACTGAATTAAAATCTCCACCCACCACCAGCTGACTCTCCGGAACTCCCAGGATCACTTTCCCCAAATCAGCAAAAGTAGTAGTCTGCAGGCCAGGCGGAACACAGACAGAGAGGAGGGTGATGACCCTACCCTCCCAGCGCCCAACAATGGCGGCGTACCTCCCTCTATCGTCGAGGATAATATCATCAAACTCAAGAGGGAGGGAGTTCCTAACGATAATACCAACCCCCCTAGAGCCAGAAGTGAAACCGGAGTGCGCTAAGAGACGATAACCACGCCTGTTCATAGCATGGCACATATTGCCTATTAAGTGCGTCTCCTGTAGCAACACCACATCAGGGGATAAACGACGTATCAGTTGTAGTACCACTCCCCGTTTTATCCTATCTCCCAACCCATTGACGTTCCAACACAATAACCTCAATCCCCTACACCCATCCCAGAAACCAACCCCGCCCCCATCCCACAACAGATGCAACACAGAAGTACAGGAGATCATCAGTACATTGCCTTGAGAGAAACAAAAGAACAGTAACTTCGCCCCTTCAACCACCCAACAGACCCCCGACATCACACCCCCCACCCTGCACCCCTGCGTGAGACTCAAAAGCCACCCCAACTTGCAGTGTGCCTGTCGCCCTAACATACAACTAATCTACGAAAAGAACCCTAGAGGAGGAAAGACTCACCCACCCCCTGCCCATACCCCCGAAAGACAGTACAGTAGCAATCCGATTTGCATAGCATCAAACCACTGCTGAAAGTCAATATGATGATCCGGGAGCCGATCCCGCCCCCTATTCCTGCTCCACCGGGCCGCCCTCAGCCCCTCCGGAATATTCAGAGTGTTCTTGCCGCATGGGCAGTGTGTCAAGCCAGTCTCCTGCAACTTCAGGATGGTTAAAGAAAAATGTCCGATCTTCGTACACCAAACGTAGCCGGGCCGGGAAGAGCATAGCATACTTCATGTCCCTGTCTCTCAATCTCTTTTTCACCCCTTGGAATCCCAGTCGCTGTTTCTGTACCTGCTGGTTGAAGTCCGGGTAAAAACTCACTGTAGTGTTTTCAAAGGCAGTGGGACCACTCTGTCGCGACGCTTGCAGGATCGCGTCTCTGTCCCGAAAGTTGAAAATCCTAGCAATAATGGGTCGCGGGGTGGCCCCCTACTTGGGCATTCCTCCGGGTATCCTATGAGCCCGTTCCACAGCGAAGAACTTACTGAGACCCTTGGAAGCGAGGTGGTTCAAAACAAGGTCCTCCACAAGCAGGTCAACCGAAGAAGCATCTGTTTTTTCAGGGACACCGACCACATGAATGTTGTTCTGTCGTGCACGGCTTTCAAAATCTTCCAGGGGACGAGAGAAAAAGTTGTGTGAAGATCGCAGGTTGCTGACCTCCGCCTGTAGATCAGAGACGTCGGTGGTGAGACTGGAGGTCTTCAAATCGAGAGATTTTACCTTTTCATTGGTCTTAGCTACATCTGCCCTGATCAGGGTGACATCAATAGCAACTGTGTCCTGTTTGTGGGCCAGGGCTTCATACTGTTGACCCAGCGAGGCCTTCATGCCAGCAATGGCGCCCATGACGTCTCGTGGGAAAACAATCTTGACAAGCAGAGTGTTCAATTTATTTGAGCAGCGGATGCTCAAAGAAATGGGAAAAGATCTTGGGGAACTGTCAGGGCTATGGAGGACTGTGAGAAGGTGGGGGTGGATCTTATCTGTTGCCTCTCTTTGTGGATTATTCATGCATTACCGAAACCTCTTAAATGTAAATCAAAGTAATTCAGAAGAAGCTCTCACTTGTATTCTGTAATACTGTTCTTCGAATACACTGCAATAAAAATAATCTTTAAAAAAAATAATGACAGTGTCACAGAGACACAGACATAGTGCAGAAGATTGAAAACAAATAGTGGGAGACTTTTTTGGTGCAATCATACCACCAATAGGAGTCATAATAAATGATGAAAGATTAGAAGGCTATCAACAGTTGTCGACAATCTGGCAAACAGTACTTCTGGAGCTTTATTAGTGGTAAAACAGAATTAATAGCAATTAGATCAATGGTTTTGAAAAATCTCTTAGTATTAGAAATGTTGCTCACAGAAAAAGGCAGCATCTGCAAAAAACTGAAAGTTCAGCATTGCTGCTCATATATTCCAGACAAAAGTAAGAAAATTGCAAGTATTTGCAAACAGAATTTCTGATTTAAAACCTGAATTAGAACCGTTAGAGATATCAGGGACTTTAGAAAATGTTGGAAAGGGGAATACAACTATTGACAATTGGTTTGCAACTGCTGGATGAGGAATTCTAAAGGCTTTTTTTAATGCCTATATTAATAGTAGGCCTTCACTTATTGACTTTGTTTGCTTTATTCAAAGGCTTTAAATACTGCATTAACATAAGCAAGTAGAGAAATGGGTCAATAAATAGAGAGAGAAATAGCATTAAATGATCACATTTTTTAACAATACAGAAAATTAAAACAATACGAAAGCTTAAAAGAAAGAGAAGAGACTCAACTGAAGATGAGAGTGTGCTCTAAAAGATTTACTGGTTAAACTGAGATGGTTAAGATAACCATCAGAGGGGAGATTTGGAGACGTGTTTTTAAATAACTCACAAGATAACATTGCTAAAATCAATGTGCAAACTTTATTGAAACTGAAATGCTTTAAAGTGTAGAAAATGCACCAAATATTCATATTCACTCGTATTAGGCCTCAAACTGCTACAGTTGTTTTTTTGTCTGAAAGTAGTTTGACTAGTTCTGCTGAAGTAAACATAAAATGTTTAATTCTTGACCTTTCAATAATCATATTTTTTCTTTGAATAAAAAGTAACACAAATGTTTTTACATGACTATGCTAAATGTTTCTACTTACACAAAGAAGATTGGTGAATACTTGAATCGGAATTTTCATTTAGTAAAATAATGAATAAAATCTAATATAAAATGAAGCATTTAAACTGAATGTGACCTCTTTTAAAATACTGTTTTATTTCCATAGGCTGATGTTGTGCAGAATTGTTTTCTTTCATTGAATGGTCCAGCTTTACATAGATCATTGTTAGCAAAATGTTGATGTTTTAGAAGGTTAGACATATAGACGTGTGAGAAAAGAAGTCTCACGTGAGTAATGTTTTGCAAGAATCTAAGTTGCCTTTTTAAAGTAATAAGTTTAACGTTTCTGTTTGTGATCTATTGTATCCGTGTGAGAAGAAGAGGAGTATTCCTGTTCCCAGGTGAGCACCAAAAGCTGATTGGATAAGAGGAGGAGAGGATTCAACATTAACTGCAACATCAACTGTTAATATTAGTGTATGTTTCTAGAGTAGTTTAATGCCATTAAGCCATTTCCATTGCCCTCTTCACACCCAGATACTGTTTATCTTCATGACTTATCCTGACACCATTGACCCTGACTTATTCTCTGTTGCTCTGAGACTCTACTGAATTTCTTGAACCTCTCTTCACAGGAAGTTCTGCTTTGATTGATTATTGATTTTCTAATTAATTTGTGAGGTTTATGCTTGATCTTTCACTCTCTCGAACTTGAACCCTTTATGGGCTCTAACTGACACCTATTTCCCCGATTCTTGAGATAGGGGTTCTATCCTTTATGGAACATGCTTAGTGCATTTATTATGAATTACTAATTAACCAATTATTATCGTTATCTGTTCATGAATGATTTACTGAAACTCAATAAAACTTATCAATTTGAATAAAGATGATTTACTAAAAAGATTTAACAATTATTACAACCCTTGAAACATATACCCAAATTCTAGTTATTGACTGAACTTAGTATAGAGTTTGTGGGCCGTATTCACAAAGGTAAACTTAGACCTGAAGTCTAAGTTTAATCCTAAAGTTTAACTTTAGACCTGAAGTCTAAATTAAGACCTAATGTGTAAGTTAGTCTAACTCTAGACCTAAAATCTAAGTTTAGACTTCAGGTCTAAAGTTAGACGTTAGGTCCAAATTTAGACTTCAGGTCTAAAGTTAAACTTTAAGTCTAAACTTAGACTTCAGATCTAAAGTTAGGCTTTAGGTCTAAACTTAAGCTTCACGTCTAATCTTAGGCTTTGGGTCTAAAGTTAGACTTCAGGTCTAAACTTAGGCTTTAGGTGTGAACTTAGACTTCAGGTCTAAGTTTACCTTTGAGAATTGGTCCTGTGATTATAATTTATGTGATGATTTCCTCCTGATCTTCTTTAACACAACATCAATGGTCCATCAGACCTAAAGGGTTCACAAGGGGGTTTCTGCCTGTGTGATGGTAAACGTGGTTTATTTAAACTGATTCCTGCTCCAGCAGGTCTCACCAACAACTTAACTCACTTCAGGCTGATGACAAGACGGAAACCCCCAGACACTTTTGGAACTACAAAGATTTAGGAATAAATGTCCACTTGCCCTGATCGTATGAGGGAATTAGAACAATGGCCCCTTTGTCCAAGAGGGATTGAATTCTTGATTTAAGGCCCTTGTTCTTAAGCTAAGATTTAGGATGGGGTGATCGAAGGACTGGAATCTGGAGGCAAGGTACATGCAACCTTCTGAATTTAACTCATTTTAAACAACCTCTAAAGCCCAGGCATCAAAACGAACTAATTTCCAATTGTCCATAAAAAATTGAAGCTTTCGCCTACCACAGAAACGATGTACTTCTTTTGGTATTTTTATTGTTGACCTCAGTAGAGGTCTAAATCTTGTGCTCAGGTTTGGAAAAAAATCAGACAAAGTCTCAATAGAAGATCACAAATTCTTGCTTCTAAAGCGACTGGTCCTACCTCTTGGCTGAGCATGGGCAGAGCGTTGTAAGTCGCAGAATTGAAGGAAGATTTGGAAGAGTCAGACGGGACCCATTTCTGAAAATAGAGGATAAGACACATTTTCTGTTTCTAAATTACTTCTGTAGAAATTCATCCAGCCGGAGACCAAAGCAAGTACATCCAAGGAAATAAAGATGAATAACAGCAGCAGCCCCAGAAGAGGAGTGGGGCCAGCTGGGGGGGATTTTGACAGACGACCACAGGGGAAAATGAATTATTTATTTAATTTGTTCTTGTGGTCGTCTCTCGAGTCCTTCCCCAGCCGGCCCCACCACCCCACCTCTCTTACCTGCAGCGGCTGCGGCAGATGTTTGGAGACCTTTTGCCTTCCAGTCGCTAGCCCATGCACAGCATATAGTAGAAATTATTTCTCCAGAATAAATAGCTGTGAATTTCATGTAATCAAAAGTTAAATCTGCCACAAATTGAGCTTGCAACTCCATCATAGCAAGGAGCACTCCACAATCCTTCCACTCAAAGATATGTGTAAAAGGGGGCACGAGAGAGCCGGCAACGTAGATAGCTGGCTGTACCAATAGCTCCGGTGACCCTGAATAAAGTTGCAACACCTACACTGATATATGATGCCAACCGTGCCACGTTGATCACCTGACTGCATCGGAGTGACAGTGTGGCAGCTTGTGGCTAGCATGGCAATTGTGGGGCGTAGAATTGATACAGATTTACTGAATGTGTGCCAGCTGTCGACTTGGTGACTGGGCCCACTGACGGGTGACCCCTGACATTGCTTGCACCCTTCTGCTCGAGACTGGTCCCCCTGCGAGTGCACATTGGTCTCTCTTGCGATCGAGAGTGCCTGTGGCACTCTCACCTGCCTTTACGGTATACCAACAGGTCTCTAGGCCTGTACTCTTCCTGGACCCACCAATCATTGGGAGAAGTGGCACCTTCCTATGCACAACCACCCTTGGGGACTGCTCTAACCACCCAAGACAATTGCTACATGTTCCCCCGCGGGCGTAGAGCAGAGCACCTACTGCGACTGGGGCCTGTCAAGCTGTTGCATGGCAGGCCTCTTGTCCCCTTGGGAGTCCATGCTGCTCTAGTGGGCCCAAGGGGGAGAAGGCTAGCAGATCGGCATACACTGACTCCTTCTGCATCACCATTGCTGGCTCCCTGAACCTCTGCAGCCTCTGAGATATCTGAAATCACAGACACCCTCATTTGCAGGCCGGAGCCTGCCGAGGAGGCACTTCTCCACTGTTGAGCGCCTGGCCAGCTGAACCCCCCCAAGGGATTCGGCAATCCACAGACCAGCACCTCAGCAGCTTTAGTTGGGAATAGATCACACTGAAGGCACCTTTCTCATCTGCTGATGGGTGGCAGAGCTACTCGAGGCTAGCACAACACTGGATCTGCTCCCCTGTGATTGGGCTTGAGGCTCGGACTCGCAGATTTATATTTCAGGCACTATCCTCAATGTTGCCCCTCTTCAATCAATCAATCAATCAAAGACATTTGTAGAGCGCACTACTTACCCGGAGGGTCTCAAGGCGCTTGGGGGGGGGGTGCTGCTACTGCTCGAACAGCCAGGTCTTGAGTTTCTTCCTGAAGGAGAGGTGGTCTTGGGTCAGGCGCAGGTCGGGAGGGAGGGAGTTCCAGGTCTTGGCGGCCAGGTAGGAGAAAGACCTTCCTCCTGTTGACGCTCTTCGGATGCGGGGGACGGCGGCGAGGGCGTGGTTGGTCGATCGGAGGTGGCGTTTGGGAGCGTAGAAGTTGAGGCGGTTGTTGAGGTAGCTCGGGCCTTGGTCGTGTAGGGCCTTGTGTGCGTGGGTGAGGAGACGGAAGGTGATTCTCTTGTTGACGGGGAGCCAGTGCAGGTCTCTCAGGTGTCCGGAGATGTGGCTGCGTCGGGGGATGTCGAGGATGAGTCTGGCTGAGGCGTTCTGGATCCGCTGGAGTCTCTTCTGGAGCTTGGCGGTGGTTCCGGCGTAGAGGGCGTTGCCGTAGTCCAGACGGCTGGTGACGAGGGCCTGGGTGACCGTCTTCCTGGTCTCGGTGGGGATCCACCGGAAGATCTTCCGTAGCATGCGCAGGATGTTAAAACAGGACGCGGAGACGGCGTTGACTTGTCTGGTCATGGAGAGGGAGGAGTCCAGGATGAAGCCCAGGTTGCGTGCGTGGTCTGTCGGTTTGGGTGCGGTGCCCAGGGCTGGGGGCCACCAGGAGTCGTCCCAGGCGGAGGGCGAGGAGCCCAGGATGAGGACTTCCGTCTTGTCTGAGTTCAGTTTCAGGCGGCTGGTCGTCATCCACTCGGCTACGTCTTTCATCCCTTCGTGAAGGTTGGCTCTAGCGGCGGCGGGGTCGTTGGTCAGGGAGAGGATCAGTTGGGTGTCGTCAGCGTAGGAGATGATGTTGAGGTTGTGTTGGCGTGCGATGGCCGCGAGGGGGCTCATGTAGACATTGAAGAGGGTGGGGCTCAGCGAGGATCCTTGAGGGACGCCGCAGATGACTTCGGTGGCCTCTGACTTGTACGGTGGTAGACGGACTCTCTGTGTTCTTCCGTCGAGGAAGGAGATGATCCATTCCAGTGCCTTCTCCTGGATTCCGACGTTGCTGAGGCGCTGCACTAGGGTGCGGTGGCAGACAGTGTCGAATGCCGCGGAGAGGTCTAGGAGGATGAGGGCCGCTGTTTCTCCGTTGTCCATCAGGGCTCGGATGTCATCGGTGGCAGCGATGAGGGCCGTCTCGGTGCTGTGGTTGGCTCGGAAGCCAGACTGTGAGGGGTCGAGGGATCCATTCGTCTCGAGGAAGGCGGCCAGCTGTTTGTTGACGGTCTTCTCGATGACTTTGGCTGGAAACGGGAGGAGCGAGATGGGTCGGTAATTCTTGAGTTCGGTGGAGTCCGCTGTGGGTTTCTTGAGTAGGGCGCTGAGTTCGGCGTGTTTCCAGCTCTCCGGGAAGGTGGCGGTGTCGAAGGATGTGTTGATGATGTCCCGCAGGTAGGGTGCGATGACAGCGTCGGCTTTGTTGAAGACGTGGTGAGGGCAGGGGTCGGTTGGAGATCCGGAGTGGATGGAGTTCATCCCGCGGATGGTGTCTTCGGTGCTGATCGGAGTCCAGGTGCGGAGGGTGGTGGTGGGGGGCGGTGGTTCGGTCGTGGCGTGCGTCGGTTGAGTGCTGAAGCTGTTGTGCATGTCCGCGATCTTGTTGTGGAAGTAGGAGGCGAGGGAGTTGCAGAGGTCTTGCGATGGGGTGATGTCGTTGTTTCCGGCGTTGGGGTTGGAGAGCTCTTTCACGATGTTGAAGAGTTCCTTGCAGTTGTGTGCGTTGTTGTCCAGCCGGTCCTTGAATGCAGTTTTCTTGGTGGCGCGGATCAGTTGGTGGTGCTTCCGGGTGGCAAGCTTGAGGGTGGTCATGTTGTCCGGTGTTGGTTCCCTTCTCCAGGCTTTCTCGAGGGCTCGGCAGTTCTTCTTGGAGCTCTTGAGTTTTTGAGCTCTTGGGGCCTTCTTGCTGCCGGGTCTGCTGGGCGGGGTCCTCAGTGGGGCGAGTTCGTCCGCGCAGTTGCTGATCCACTTCGTGAGGTTGTCAGCGGCCTGGCTGGGGTTCGCTGAGCTGGCGGGAGGGTGCTGGCTCAGGGAAGCGGCGAGCTGGTCGGCTGTGATCTTGTTCCAGCTTCTTCGAGCGACCTGTTGCTGGTGGTGGTGGATCGTCGTTCTTTTGAAGGTGAAGTGGACGCAGCTGTGGTCCGTCCAGTGGAGTCCGGTGGTGTGGCTGAAGGTGATGTCTTTGCTGGATGAGAAGACGGCGTCGAGTGTGTGTCCGGCGAGGTGGGTGGGGGTGGACACCATCTGCTTGGGACCGAGGTTGGCGAGGTTGTCGAGCAGGGTGATGGTGTTGCGGTCGTTGTTGTTCTCCAGGTGGAAGTTGATGTCTCCCAGGAGGATGTAGTCAGCGGAGGGGAGGGCATGCGGGCTGATGAAGTCGGCGATGTCCTCGCTGAATTGAGTGCGTGGTCCCGGGGGTCGGTAGATCAGGGTGCCTCTTAGGGTGGTTTTGGGGTCCGTGTGGATCTGGAAGTGCAGGTGTTCGGCGGTTGTCAGGGTGTCGTCGGTGTTGGTCGTGATGCGGATGGTGTCCCTGTAGATGATGGCGATGCCTCCTCCTGTGTTGTTGATGCGGTCCCTTCGGGTGATCTTGTAGCCCTCCGGGATGGCGATGGCGATGTCGGGCGCTGAGGCATTCCCCCTTACCTATTGCTGTTTTATTAGTGCATAGTTGCCAACTGTCCCATTTTTGCAGGGACAGTCCAGCAAGTTGGAGACTGTCCTGGTAATATTGTTGTAGAAACTGTTCCTCTTTATTACACTCAGGTACGCAAACAAGAACTTTGTATCTGCAGCAGCCCTGTGCTGCAAAGTATCCCGGGAATTTTTCAAATGTTGACAACTATGTTAGTGTCCTGTGCTGGCTATATGGTGACCCTCACTCAAGCTGGCACCTGCCCAAACAATACTCAGTGAGGCTGAGACTCTGCCCATGCTGCCTGCTGCCCTGCTGCTTGATACCTGGCAAATTATTGGATCACTAGCTCTGCTGGGTGGTTTGAGACAATGGGGCTTTTCAGAAATAAAAAGAGCCATCCTCTTTTTCTCCAGCGCCACCTATCATTTACTGTTTCCCCGCACTGCACCTCTAAAGTACCTTTCAACATAGATAAAACCGACCAACGCCAAGTCAAATCACATTTTGACAAGCACCAGTGCACTGTTAAAGGTGAACAATTGGCTGTGGACTCACATGTTCCAGTGGATGTCAATGTAGCGGCGATGTTTAAAGAACTTAAAGGAAGCTTAAATTCAATTGATGGCAAAATTGACTCTTTGACTGCCCACCTGGATAGATTCCAAGAATGTGAGGACCAACACTATTCAACACCAACTCAAGCCGAGGCACAAATCTCTGACCTAGTCGACAATCAGCGAGATCGCGATTGTGGATTGACAGCAACTTAGCTGGAACTGAAGGCTTTCAAAATTAAGAATGAAGTGATCCAGAACCTAGCCAGAAACAAGACCCCAGGCCATGATGGTCTGTCTTTTGAATATAATAGAATGCACACTAACAGTATGGCACCTCGCTTGGCAGTGGCATACAACGAGGCCCTCCAGCTGGGCAAATTACTGTCCTCTTTTCAGGAATCTTTCTTAGTTTCTATCCCCAAACCAGACTGAGATCCCACTAATGCTGCCTCTTATTTCCCAATAGCCATACTGCGGGCAGACTATAAAATCCCAGGTATGATTTTATCTGCCCGATATGCCCAAATTTTACCAGAGCCTTTTCATCTGGACCAAAATGAGTTCACCCCCGGGTGCAACAATTCACATAAACGTTGGCGCTTGTTCTTGATTCAGGTTCAGGTCCAGGGATGGTTCATGTTCACGGTGTGCCTGGTCCTGGACCTGGAGAAGGTGTTTTACTCGCTGGACTGTAGATATCTTTTTCAGGTCCTTGAGCGGATTGGCATTGGCACCAGACTTCTAGTCTACACTCGACTTCTATACCCAAAACTGACAAAACTGCTGTCGCGTGTCTGGGTGGGTCAATATGTCTCTAAAACCTTCTTGGTCGAAAGCAGCACTCGGCAGGGGTGTCTTCACTCACCCCTCCTCTTTGCGATGGCCTTGGAACCCCTGGCCATTCGACTCTGCAAGGATGGTATACACTGGGGCACCCCCCTTGCCAATAGGACAAATTCAGTGTCCTTGTAAGCTGATGATCTCCTGCTTTTCTTTTGCAGTGCTTGTCCGTACCTCACCCTCGTCCACAGCTCATTGCAGTCCTTCGCTACACTTGCCAGCTTAACGGTCAATTGGGGCAAATCCTCCATTTACTCACTTCATGATGACCTGATACAACGAGACATCACACTGTGTGTAGCTGCCATCACCTGGCATCACTTGGCAGTTCGATACCTGGGAATTCACCTATACCATACCCCATCTGATCTGTTTAATGGTAATCTGCATCCTGTGCTTGCATCATTAGAATCCCTGATATCCTTCTGGAACAAACAGGGCCGGACTAACAACCGGGCATTTCTGGAATGCTTCCAAGCTGGGGGCTGATTTCACTGCGGAGAGGGCTGATTTAGTTTATGAAGACCTGCGTGTGCTTTGAAATAAACAAAGCAAAACAAATTTCGTTCAGCACACAGGTCCCCATCAATAAAATCAGCCCCCAACTCAGCAGCATTCCAAAATGCCCGGTAGCCAGTCCGGCCCTGGGAACAAACTTCCACTGGCACCTACTGGTAAGATTGCACTGTCGAAGATGGTGATCCTACCACTGTTTCTATATTATTTTGCTAACCTCCCAGTGATACCTACTGCAGTTTCTTTTGCGAATTCAACACTGTACTCACCAAACCTATGCGCGGCACCAGCCACTACTAAAAAGGCTTGAAGAAGTTACAATTGCCAACTGGAGAGGGCAGAATTGGTGCCCATCATTTGAAGCTTATTTCCCACGGCCCAATTACAATGGGTGTCGCAATGGATAGCCAACCGCAACGTAGGTGAAACATGGCACCATTTCTCACTGCTCACCTCCACTTCTGTTAGACGTTTCTTACTCCAACAGGCACCGGCTGCCCTCAGCACTTGCTGCAAGTACAGAAAGTCTACAAATGCTTGTCCAGAGCACACGTTCTAACACAACATGTCTTTCCATATGCCCCAGGGTCCCCACTATACGGCCTCCCACTCTACCCTGGCACATATACTGCTTCAGCTCTGCCTAGCTGGCAGGATTGCTCCCTAACCATAACTGGTGACCTATTTTCAGACGGCCACCTTATTTCATTTGCAGAGCTCCAGGCAGGCTTTAATCTTCCTGCTGGACAGTTCCTCACAACTTCATAACACTTGTCATACACTGTGGCTGACTAGAGACGAGGAACCCCCTACACATGTTGTACTGCTGGCGCTCCTTACCACGGGAGAAGGTAATCACTTCATTACATGGCTCTATAGAGCACTCCACAGCCACCTTGGCATTTCCGTAGGACCCCTTCATGCCACATAGGAAGAAGATCTATTGAGGGTGCTAAATAATACTGAATGGACCCTGGTCCTGGCATTTACCCACACAGTCACGAGAAATGGCAGGTTAAAAAATATTCAGTTCCATATCCTCCACCGTGCATACCTTACCCTCGAACAAATCAATCGCTACTTTACCACTGCAATTTTGCACTGCACCCCACTTTGCCTAAGGTAATGCGACCTTCCAGCACATGCTATGGTCTTATCTTCCTTGACCACCTACTGTTGAGATATTCATGTCAGGCTTCAGGAGGTCACTGAACTCACTGAATAAAAGGCTTGGGAGGCCTGCGCCCTTGGAATTTTTAAATGTAGGAAGAAGCACACCAACCGGATTCGTTTCACTATCCTGGCCCTATTATTGGCCAACTGCACTGGAAAGCTCCCCCTGCTCCACCGTTAACAGCTTGGTAAGGTGCAATGCACAATTGGGGGACAGCTGAGGGAATAGGCCCTCGCTATGAAGAAAGCAAACATAAGTGGATGATGGAGGGAGCACTGAAACCTTTCAGACACTCACCCTCAGTCACAGAGCTGGGTTGAATCCATCATAATTCTTCAGCTCACTTCGCCACCCCAGTTCAGTTACCCTGAAACCGGTCCCAGGATGCTTTTTTCTGGTCCAGGGAAGACCTGGCTTGGCAGTTCAGGCTGGACTGTTCCCATGAGGGACTGGGTCAAAACTGATTTGCATATGGTTGGGTCTGAACTGGGGTGGCGAAGTGAGCTAAAGAACGATGATGGATTCAACCAAGATCTGTGACTGGGGATGAGTGTCTGAAAAGTTTCATCGCTCAGTCCATCATCTTCTTGTGTTTTCTTTGTTCGCCCTAAGTTGGCAGGGTATGCCCAGACGTGGGTCTCTTGCTCACGTTGTATATAAAAAGGGGGACGTGGGGGGGTCTTTCTCCACTCTCAACGGAGTGGAAGGTCCAGCATGAAGGGGCCCCAGTGTAAGTATTCAAAAAATGGAATTATGCTGTTCCTCTAGTGTTTGGGTTTGCGGTGTCAGCGAAGACTGGAATCAACCGTGCCCTGGTAGGGGTCAGAGTTGGGAATCCATATGTTGGATTGTAATGCCCTCACACACCCTTTCAGGTGTCATGCTTCATCATTTGGGCTGCTCCTCGTTGGGTCGGCGGTGCAATACCCAACGGGCTCCCTTTGGTAGGGGCACTTTATCAGAGATCTTTTATCCAACAGCCGTGTGGTAAAGTGCGGGTGTGGGGTCAGAACTGTGTAGATGTGGTAAGGTGGTTTAAAATAGGGTCGGGAGTACCTAGAAGGACAAACTTTTATTCTGGGGGTCTCCTACCCTAAGTAAAAACAAAGAACAAGGCACTCACCTTAGAATAATGTCTACCGTAGGGGTGTCCTTGTTAGAAAGTGTGGGTCAACACGTTTCTCGCTTTCAGTCGATTATACTAGCGATTCTTAAGGACCGGAGAGATTAAACTATCTACACCTAGAGTTAGTGGTATTCTGGTTTACTCACAGTAATAGTGTCTATTAATTAATGTACCGGTTACAACCTGGATCTACCTGTATTCGGTGACAAAAAAGTTGGTATCATTCAGGCTAATATTGTACATAATAAATAAAGACACGGTCTTGTGGTGACTCTGACTTCTGTCTTTTACTCATGTGAAGTGAACGCAATCGCGTTTGAGGACATTTTAAAAGCAGCGAAGTTAAAAATAAGTGGTGAGTCTCCACAGTGAGCTACTGTGACTTATTGCCCCTGTGGAAAATCAGTGGTGTAGCAGAAATACATTTGGTCTGGACTCACCCAATTCAGTTGAAAACCCAGGCATCAACAGTACCCAGTGGATCACACATAGGGCTTTGCTCCTATCTGTGTTTGACTAAACAGGAAAAAATCAGATAATAGTATATATACAGAGAACAGAGGCCCTTCCTCCTTTAAATTTTCCTGGTTCATTCATGCTATCTTTAGCTGTGCAAAAGGTTAAATCATTAGGTTGTGTGGGTCTTTGGTAAATGTCTACACAGTTTAAGCTTTGGACAAAATATATGCACAAGATATTTTGAGATAAGGGCATTGGTTCTCTCTACCGCATTCATCCACCCGCATGAACTTGCACAGATTCGCAGAATTGTGATGTGGGCTGCTGGCAAGATTACAATCGCCACCCGTTAGTGCTCATTTGTTTGCAATGAGGTCGCCGCTCAGTGATTAATGCTTAGTTTTATGTCACCTGTCTCAACTGTGGTATTGCTGTGTTATGATTTACGGTCCGACGGATTTGAGTGCTGTTAATCAGGATCCCTTTGCGTGTGTGAGACTTTCTTTGTTGGCCAGGCCGCGTGTGTTGTTTACCTTCCTAAGCATGCCTTTGTAAAGATGCAGCGGTATGGGTTCTGTTGTACGCTGTCGATCATAGTATCAATCAATTACTTAACAAATAACAAAGCACTCAGCGGCTGTGCGGTGACCTTGTCCGCTGGTACTCAAGAGCCCTTCATGTGTGTGAGTCTTTTTATTGCTGGCCTGAAAGTGCGTGTTTTCCTCCCATGCCAGCCTATATAAGACCCAGTGGTCCGAGTTTAGTTTACGCGCTGTCGGTTACAAGTGTTAACTACGTGCTCAGAGGCCGTGCGGTGAACATTCTGCTGCTTCCTTAAACTCAGCGGTACAAAAGGGGGTGATGATGGACGGAGCTTCTGAACCAATCAAACACTCACACCCAGTCAACAGATCTGAGTTTAATCCATCACCGTTCTTTAGCCCACTCTGCCACCCCAGTTCAGACATGGCCATATGCAAATCAGTCTGACCCTGTGCCTCATGGGAACAGTCCAGCCCGAACTGCCAAGCCATGCCTTCACTGGACCGGAATCAAGCTTCCTAGGACCGGTTTCTGGCATTCCAGCCGTCTTCAGCCAGGCTTGCTTGAATCCAGTGGCAAAGTGAGCACGGGACTCAACGTCTGAGCATACCCTGCCAACTTATGGCGAACAAAGCGGTACAAAAGGGGGTGGTGATGGACGGAGTATCTGAACCAATCAAACACTCACACCCAGTCAACAGATCTGGGTTTAATCCATCACCGTTCTTTAGCCCACTTTACCACCCCAGTTCGGACATGGCCATATGCAAATCGGTCTAACCCTGTGCCTCATGGGAACAGTCCAGCCCGAACTGCCAAGCCATGCCTTCCCTGGACTGGAATCAAGCTTCCTAGGACCGGTTTCTGGCATTCCAGCTGTCTTCAGCCAGGCTTGCTTGAATCCAGTGGCAAAGTGAGCAAGGGACTCAACATCTGAGCAACCCTGCCAATTTATGGCAAACAAAGCGGTACAAAAGGAGGTGGAGATGGACGGAGCATCTGAACCAATCAAACACTCACACCCAGTCAACAGATCTGGGTTTAATCCATCACCGTTCTTTAGCCCACTCTGTCACCCCAGTTCAGACATGGCCATATGCAAATCAGTCTGACCCTGTGCCTCATGGGAACAGTCCAGCCCGAACTGCCAAGCAATGCCTTCCCTGGACCGGAATCAAGCTTCCTAGGACCGGTTTCTGGCATTCCAGCCGTCTTCAGCCAGGCTTGCTTGAATCCAGTGGCAAAGTGAGCAAGGGACTCAACATCTGAGCATACCCTGCCAACTTATGGCGAACAAAGCGGTACAAAAGGGGGTGGTGATGGACGGAGCATCTGAACCAATCAAACACTCACACCCAGTCAACAGATCTGGGTTTAATCCATCACCGTTCTTTAGCCAGGCTACCGCTTTGTTCGCCATAAGTTGGCAGGGTATGCTCAGACGTTGAGTCCCTTGCTCACTTTGCCACTGGATTCAAGTAAGCCTGGCTGAAGACGGCTGGAATGCCAGAAACCGGTCCTAGGAAGCTTGATTCCGGTCCAGGGAAGGCATGGCTTGGCAGTTCAGGCTAGACTGTTCCCATGAGGCACAGGGTCAGACTGATTTGCATATGGCCATATCTGAACTGGGGTGTCAGGCTTCGTCTTCCGATGTCTCCGGGATAGTGCTGAAGATATAGAGTTCCACCTCTTGACGTCCCCGGAGTCTGAAGCATATATACACAGACTGCCAGGATAATCAAGCGAGGGAGGGAAAGGAAGGGGACAGCGGGGAGGGAGATCTGTAAGAACCACAAGTACACTAAGTACACACTCAGAAGGTTTGCATGTAATCCAACTGTCAATTCCTTCCTTTACCAATGAACAACAGAATGTCCACATTCCTACCTGAAAAGGAATATAATGATGCCTCAATGTAAGAAGAGAGTAGGGAGATATCAGGGATTATGCCAACTGTAAAGAGACAAAGTATACATTGGAATTACTGAAGCTGTGATTATAGATCATCATTAAAAGCTGCATCTATAACATACCAAACACGGTCCGTGTATATTCTTTTGTTAGGCAAATCCCAAGATATGACCCCCGGTAATCTCTCTTCTGTGATGGAAACAAAATAAAAAGGTTGTGGAGAGAAAATCAAATAAGAACAGCAGACCCGGTTAATATCTCCTTAACGCTATCTGCACCACTGTAAGGTTCCGGTATTCCATGTATATGTCAACCACTGCTCAGCTGACCCAAGGCCTCATGGACTGCGTGGGAAAGTCAGAACATAGCTTGAGCCCAAACCATGTAATATCCAGCTACTCGACATCCAGTGTTTCGTGAACTAACCAAAAATCCTGGTTATCCCAACAAGGACTCTTTAAATCTGTGCCAAGACAGCAGATTGCCTGCCCTGGCCAACGTGGAAAAGGAGCTCTCCCGTCCGAGAGAGCTACAAACCAAAATCAGCAAGGAAAACAAAACAAACACCAAATGGGAGAAAAACACTCACAAACGTGTTTCCTCCTGTCCGTCAATAAACTATGTACCCAACCCAAGACGGGGTACCCAGGAGCCAGAAAAGTTCACTCAAAGGTCTTATCGCTGTTCCGTAAGACTCACCGCTGATAGATCATTCGGCAAGAATAATCGGCAACGCCGGCTTCCCTGACTTGTTGTTTATTTCCTGTTTGTACGCGACTCGCGCACAACGGAACGTGTTCCCCGGGCATGATGGGAGATGTAGTTTAGGGCGCTGGAACTCCTTCTGGATCTCGAGAAAGGGGTCAGCGCTGATAGTTACGAGAATCATGACATGGTGTCGCAGAGTGGGCTAAAGAACGGTGATGGATTAAACCCAGATCTGTTGACTGGGTGTGAGTGTTTGATTGGATCAGATGCTCCGTCCATCACCACCCCCTTTTGTCCCGCTTTATTCGCCATAAGGTGGCAGGGTATGCTCAGACGTTGAGTCCCTTGCTCACTTTGCCACTGGATTCAAGCAAGCCTGGCTGAAGACGGCTGGAATGCCAAAAACCGGTCCTAGGAAGCTTGATTCCGGTCCAGGGAAGGCATGGCTTGGCAGTTCGGGCTGGACTGTTCCCATGAGGCACAGGGTCAGACTGATTTGCATATGGCCATGTCCGAACTGGGTTGGCAGAGTGGGCTAAAGAATGTGATGGATTAAACCCGGATCTGTTGACTGGGTGTGAGTGTTTGATTGGTTCAGATGCTCCGTCCATCACCACCCCCTTTTGTACCGCTTTGTTCGCCATAAGTTGGCAGGGTATGCTCAGACGTTGAGTCCCTTGCTCACTTTGCCACTGGATTCAAGCAAGCCTGGCTGAAGACGGCTGGAATGCCAGTAACCGGTCCTAGGAAGCTTGATTCCGGTCCAGGGAAGGCATGGCTTGGCAGTTCGGGCTGGACTGTTCCCATGAGGCACAGGGTCAGACTGATTTGCATATGGCCATGTCTAAACTTGGGTGGCAGAGTGGGCTAAAGAACGGTGATAGATTAAACCCCGATCTGTTGACTGGGTGTGAGTGTTTGTTTGGTTCAGATGCTCCGTCCATCACCACCCCCTTTTTTACTGCTTTGTTCGCCATAAGTTGGCAGGGTATGCTCATACGTTGAGTCCCTTGCTCACTTTGCCACTGGATTCAAACAAGCCTGGCTGAAGACGGCTGGAATGCCAGAAACCGGTCCTAGGAAGCTTGATTCCGGTCCAGGGAAGGCATGGCTTGGCAGTTCGGGCTGGACTGTTCCCATGAGGCACAGGGTCAGACTGATTTGCATATGGCCATGTCCGATCTGGGGTGGCAGAGTGGGCTAAAGAACAGTGAGGGATTAAACCCAGATATGTTGACTGGGTGTGAGTGTTTGATTGGTTCAGATGCTCCGTCCATCACCACCCCCTTTTGTACCGCTTCCTTAAACTCGGCAAGTTGCGCTATGTGTTGACTCAAAGCTGACTCGCCTAATCACCGAAGATGGTACGGCGCCCTGCTTGCGGCGTGTGAGTGAGAAAACACACTTGCAATACTAATACAGCTGTCTGCCAAGAAATTACTCACGGTTTTGCACCTATTGCTTCATCCAAGACCTACCCACTGCACCGGGTCCGGGAGGTGGTGAGGTGAGTGGCGACTATGATTTTACCCCCTCGATTTGTCATGTGACAGGGGGTGGGGCCAACCAAACCTCGTGGTGGAAAATCTCGGCCAGTGGCCATCTTTGAAAGGTGTTCGTGATGGTACCTTGCAGGCTAGAACTTGGTTTTATTTACATGTAGATAGCTAGTGCGTGTTATTGTTTGTGGTGTGTCCGCTTCTTTATGTGTGTTAAAGGTGATGTCTATTGCCTGCATATTCTTTGTACATTATTCACTTTCAAACAAGGTGCTCTTTCCAGTTTGGCGGCCATTCCTAAGAGGTTAGTTAAATTGCTAAAAGCGATGTTATTTGTTTATGAACCCAGATCTCGGCCAGTGGCCATCTTTGAAAGGTGTTTTTGATGGTACCTTGCAGGTTTGAACTCGGTATTATATATATATTTATTGATAGCTAGCGCGCTTGAGTGCGTGTTATTGTTGGAGTGTCCGCTCCTCTATGTGCATTAAAGGTGTTGTCTAATGCCTGCATTTTCTTTGTACTTTATTCACTTCAAATCGAGGTGCTCTATTCAGTTATGGTGGCCATTCCTAAGTGGTTAGTCAAGTTGCTCATGGCGGTGTTATTTGGTTGGGAACCCAGATACACATCCGGGGCTCACCCATAGTCGTACTGGTGATTAACTGTGTGTAGTAGTAGATCTTGCCCAAATGGCCAACGCAGTGCTACGGTTCTAATTAAATTCTGATCGAGCTCTATGGTATATCTTCATTAAGTCCCCTTTCATGTGTAGACAATCAATGTATCCATCTTTACTCTTTCACAAAGAGGTTGGTCTTGGATATGTTAGGAGTGGCTTTCAGGATTACCCATTTCAAGGAGTCTAGTGAGTGATTTTTTTCAAGAGAGTGACTACACATTTTGGTATTGTTCTTGTGGCAACGAAAGTTGCTACGATGTTCTGAGATGTGCAATTTGATGGGGCGAGTCATCATCCCCACGTAGTACAGATTGCAGGGGCATGTAAGCAAATATATGCAAATTGCTGTGTTGCAATTTGTGTGCGATCTCATCTCCCACAAGAAGGTGTTGTTTAGTGTGATGGTTTTTTGTACAGAAGTAAAGGCGCAGGCTGTGCTAGTGCCACATGGGTAGTGGCCTTTGACCGCTGGTAATTGCCACAGACGTGCCTGTTGATTAGTAGCTTTTGACCTTGGTCTAGTGTGGATGAGCATATCTTTGATGTTTTTTAAACGTTTAAATGCGAACTGGTGTTTAGTATGTTCCAGTGTTTCTTTAGTACTTTGGTTAGTTGGTTAGAAGCTGGTGTGAAGGTCGTTACACAGTTAAGGGTCTCTGTCACAACTTTTTCTTTGTGTTCTAGAAGGCCTTCTCTGTTATTATTGTGTGCTCTCTTTCTAGAGAGAGCAATGCTCCTGGGAGGATACTCTCTTGCAGACAAGTTTTTTGCAAGGATTGCTGCTTCATATTTGTATTCCTCCACTGTGCTACAATTTCTCCTTACCTTTAGGAACTGCCCAGATGGCAGGTTTTCTTTGAGTGATTTAGGATGATGGCTGCTAAAGAGTAGGAGACTACTGCGGTCAGTGCTTTTTCTGTACATGGTTGTCGTTAGCTGACCCCCTTCGATTTTAATGGTGAGGTCTAGGAAGGCTATCTGGGTGGAAGATGCAGTAATGGCGAAGTTCAAGTATGGACTGAGGTTGTTAATCCACTTGAAAAAGTTACCATAAGTTTCAGAGTTCCCTGTCCAAAAGATCAGGATATCGTCAATGAAACGCTTCCATAACCGTATGTTGTCGCGATATGGGTTGGACTCATGATGGATATGCTGCCCCTCGAAGGCTGCCATGTAGAGGCAGGCCACAAAAGGTATGTGTCTGGTGGTAAAGCTGCCCCCTGAACTCAAAGAAGTTCTCTGTCAAGGCCAGTGTGGTGCATTCCATGATGAAACACGGTGGTGTAGGTGACTCCCAAGTGGCTGAATTGAGGTCTTCCTCAATCACATCTAGAGTGGCCCTCTGGGGGATGTTGGTGTAAAGGGCTTCCACATCTAGAGTGATGAGGAAGTCGATCTCATTTGTTTGTTGGAACTGGTCAAGTAGACGCAGTACGTCCGTGGTGTCTTGTATGCATGATGGCACTAGTTTCACCAGCGGTTGTAAAAAGTAATTACAAAATTGTGATAATGGTTCCAAAATAGAGTCAATTCCGGATACAATTGGTCTACCCGGTACTGGTGTTGACCCCTTATGGATTTTTGGTAATATATAGAAATAGGGGGTCTTGGGATCTTTTTTGATGAGGAAGGAAGCCTCCTTCTTACTCAGCCATCCTTGACTCTCTGCTGAGTCAACCAGTCCCGTGATGGTTTTAGTAGTCCTTCAGTGGGGCTCCTGGCAAAATGGGGTGTAATATTTCCTATTACTCAATTGTCTTAGACACCTGTGGCATAGTCAGATGTCGACATTATGACCGTTGACCCGCCCTTGTCAGCCCTTGTCAGCTTTTTCACAGTGATAGTGGTGTAATTTGCTAGAGATTCTATAGCCTGTATCCCTTTTTTAGAGATGTTGTTAAAGTGTCTAGAGTCAGTCATTGCTTTCACATCTTTGAGGACAGCCTGTTCATAGGTTAACATCTCGTTCGGCACCATCCCATTGTTGTTAGGGGTGAAGGTTGAGGGGTTATACAAACCCAAGTCATCTTCTCGTTGGGTCGCTTTTGCATCAAAGAATGCCTTGAGGCGTACTTTGCGAAAGAACTGATGTAATTTGCATGTTTGTTTGAAGTTGTCCACCTTAGGTGTGGGGACAAATCCTAGACCTTTCTGAAGGACCTCTTCTTCTGTTTTGTTCAGTAGTCTGGGTGATAGGTTGACCACTAGGTTCTTTTTTTGGTGGTGTGGCTCCTGGTTTCCTTCACCAGCTTTTGTGGCTCCTCCCATTGTACCCTCTTTTCCTGTTGGTTTTCTCTTCTTCGCCCGCGCCCTCTGCCCCAACCTCTGCCTAAACAAGGCTGGCTCATGCCTGGGGATCCAAATTGAGGTAGGCCTTTGGGAAACATTGGATATTGCCAAAACGTAGGTCCCTGGTAGTGAGGTGGTGGAAAGGTATTGTACACTTTTCTACCCCCCTCCTGGGTTGATTAGGTTTCCAGTTTTCTACACTGGAGTCACTGTTACTGTAGGACCCCCTTGTGGTAGAATTGGAGCTGGTGTCAGAAAGGTAACCCGTTCCTTGTGGTACAAAGTCCGCCTTGAGGTATGGGTATACCTTTTCTTTGTCGAAGCGTTTGATGTCTTTCTGGAGTTTAACAACTTTCTGCTTCATGAGGTATTCTTTGTGTTCTGCAATCTGGTTGTTTAGCATCCGTGAGTTTAGATTTGAAACTGTGGCCTGGAGCTGCGTTCTTAAGGGTGCTTTCTGCTATTTGGATCCGAGTCAACAATTCATCGGCCAGTCTTTTGGCCGTCTTGATAATCAGTATCAGGAGCTCCTTGTACACTTCCATGAGATCTGTGACCATTCTATCTTAAATTATCCATCTTCCCAGAAGATCCTGGGGAAGTTCTTAACTATGAGGCCATTTGGTGAAATATTAGCCCTGAGGTACTCGGTCATTAAAGCACCATGTAAGGTGATTTTGACCCATTGTCTCTTCATAGCTGAGAGCGACTGCCAATCCTCTGATTGACTTCCAGTCGCACCATCACTGTCAATACCAAGAATTGAGGGGTCCTTAGTATTTCTGCTGCTTGGTCCTCTCCATAACTTAGACCCTGGCCTTCCATTCCTGGGTTGGAGGTCAAGTTTGGGGTGTATACAATCAACCTCAAATAGAGGTGACCACTCCAATGTAGTGGATACAGGTTATAAACGTAGGGGGACAGAACACATCTTACCCCCCAAAAAACAGGTCCCACCGGGTTTAGCTATGCTTGAAGCTGTATACAAAAACAGGGACGTGGGGGACCTTTCTCCACTCTCAACGAAGTGGAAGGTCCAGCATAAAGGGGCCCCAGAGTAAGTATTCAAAAAATGAAATGATGCTGTTCCTCTAGTGTTAGGGTTTGCGGAGTCAGAGAAGACTGGAATCAACCGTGCCCCGGTAGGGGTCAGAGTTGGGAATCCATATGTTGGATTGTAATGCCCTCACACACCTTTTCAGGTGTCATGCTTCATCATTTGGGCTGCTCCTCGTTGGGTCGGCGGTCTAATACCCAACGAGTTCCCTTTGGTAGGGGCACTTTATCGGGACTCTTTTATCCAACAGCCGTGTGGTGAAGTGCGGGTGTGGGGCAATAACTGTGTAGATGTGGTAAGGTGGTTTAAAATAGGGTTGGGAGTACATAGAAGGACAAACTTTTATTCTGGGGGTCTCCTACCCTAAGTAAAAACAAAGAACAAGGCACTCACCTGAGAATAATGTCTCGCGTAGGGGTGTCCTTGTAGAAAGTGTGGGTCAACATGTTTCTCGCTTTCAATCAATTATACTAGTGATTCTTCAGGACCGGAAAGATTAAACTATCTTACACCTAGAGTTAGCGGTATTCTGGTTTACTCACAGTAATAATGTCTATAGACACGGTCTTGAGGTGACCCTGACTTCTGTCTTATACTCATGTGAAGTGAACACAATCGCGTTTGAGGACATTTTAAAAGCAGCAAAGTTAAAAATAAGTGGTGCGTCTCCACAGTGAGCTATTGTGACTTATTGCCGCTGTGGGAAATCAGTGGTGTAGCAGAAATACATTTGGTCTGGACTCACCCAATTGAGTTGAAAACCCAGGCATCAACAGTACCCGGTGGATCACGCATAGGGCTTTGATCCTATGTGTGTTTGACTAAACAGGAAAAAATCAGACAAAAGTATATATTTACAGAGAACAGAGGCCCTTTCTCCTTAAAATTTTCATGGTTCATTCATGCCATCTTTAGCTGTGCAAAAGGTTAAATCATTAGGTAGTGTGGGCATTTGGTAAATGTCTACACAGTTTAAGCTTTGGCCAAAATATATACACAGGATGTTCTGAGATAAGGGCATTGGTTCTCTCTACCGCATTCATCCATCCGCATGAACTTGCACAGATTCGCAGAATTGGGATGTGGGCTGCTGGCAAGACTACAATCAGCACCCTTTAGTGCTCATTTGTTTGCAATGAGGTCGCCGCTCAGTGATTAATGCAGAGTTTTATGTCCACTGTCTCAACTGTGGTATTGCTGTGTTATGTTTTACGGTCTGACTGATTTGACCGCTCTTAATCAGGAGCCCTTCGTGTGTGTGAAACTTTCTTTGTTGGCCAGGCCACGTGTGTTGTTTATCTGTCAAGGCCCGCTCACCTGTGAATCCTGATGTTTCTTTTGTTGGGAAGATGAAGACTGCTCGCACCTGCCCCTGCGCCTCTTGTTCTGCTGCACTGAGTATGAACAGTGCACAAACGCAAGAAACTCAAGGGAAAGGGGAAGTGGATAAAATAATAAAATTGAGAGACAAACACAGATCCTCTTGCAGTGGCTACCAACAGCGATTGCACTTGGTCTGTTGAATCTAGAACAGATAATAAAATAAGACAAAACTTTTAGACGCCCTTCTCAATGATTCATGCAGCTTAATCTAAACTTTGCTGACTTTTTGTATATACATATTGCTTAATACCCCTCTACTCTGGACTCTCAGCTCACCAGAGCTTTTGGCTTGATCAGGAATAAACTTCTTCCCTTTAAATAAACATATACCTTATTAATAAGTTGTGCGCAAAATTTATAACATTTTCATAATGTCATCTATGAATTACCCAAAGTCAACTCACTGTCGTATCAGCCAAAAAACCATTGTCCTTAGTACTGTGCTCACTTTGTATATGTGGCCTTTTCTTGGAAAATATAGTTATTGCACTAAGAACAAAATAATGTCTCTTTCATTCAATTTGAATTGGTCCTTTTTATCTGAGGTTCTTTGGTTTCCGATTTCGTTCCGCATTTGGCCGCCATTTTGTGTCCCGTCGCCATTTTGTATTGCCTTCACTCAGGCAGTACGGCGATCGGAGTGTTTTTGTCATTTCCAGCTGCTACGTGTCTCTCTTGTTAAAAAGTAACCCCCTGCCCTTGTTTACGAAGCTGATGTCAGGGTCTGGCCTAGTCTACTTATCCATGTCTGGGCTGATTGATCCCTGTCTCGACTGACTGTTTGGCTCTCCCTATTCTTTCCTCACTTTATCTTATTCGACTGGCCTTCGCTATTCTCTTCTTGTATTCTCTTGTTACACAACTATCCTTTGAGGCACACAAATACGTCCTGCCACCTGCAAATTAGATTATGGCACTAGCATTGATTAACTTGTGGGGAGGGGTAACACACAGGGTCTGAAAGAAGGGCGTATTTGGGACACTTGATAGCTTGTTTTCAAACTTCTCTTATTGGTCAGCCTTGTATGTATTGGGAGTATACATTATAAATATGTGTGCTATAAAAGATTGTGCGCCACATAGTAAAGTGGCAGTCTCCTAAGAACCTACTTTGTACTTCTGGGACAACTGTGCTTAGCTGCAGCTAATAAACCTGGTTTTCTACGCTTAACAGAGTGTCTCGTGTCTCTGTCCGACAAGGCAGGTGAACTCGGAGATTTAAGGCGTGCCCTGCTCCGCCAGGCCTATAAGGCCCGGTTCTTCATATCTGGGCTCACTGTAGTGAAAAACAGTTCTCTGCCCCGGATTTCTTAAGTAACCTTGGTCCGATTATTGCCTTTTAACTTAATTTGAACATGTCCTTTCATGTACATGAACTTTCCACTTACTTGAAATACTGCACAGTTCTGCACGCTTTTCTTACTGTTTGTCTTTTTGCCTTTGTTTCAGGAGGATCTTTTACAGAGGGACCTTGAAGACTGGATGCGCTGGAATCGCCGAGGACGGGAAGCGGGGACGGACCAGGAAGTGAAGCAAGAAGATCCGATGGTGCTAGGAGTTAACAGGAAGGACGAGGGAAATCCAGGAGTGGAAGAGAAATGGAGCAGGAAGACCGGCGCGGGACTCACAGGTAAGTAGATTCATCCGACGAGCACAAGCGCGCCCTGATGTTCCACAAAGCCTTTTATAGGCGAAGGGCGGGCGGGGCTCACACGCGCTGCACGTTGCACATTAGACAGTTTAAAACATGCAGCGCTTATTAGAATAAAAGCCCGGTGGCGCACCTAAACTCAAATGCAGGCAATGTTAATGATACTCGGAAATTCTAACAAGCCTTGATAAAAACAATTCCAAAATAAAAAATAACATGCAATACAAGAGAATCTGGTACAATGTTAAAGATACATCACATTGTTAATAAACACATGATCAGTTTGTGCTTCTTCTAATAATGTTGGGACAAGGGACAGGCCCTTTGTACAGAACAAACCCTTACATTACCTTCCTACGCATGCCTTTGTAAAGATGCAGCAGTATGGGTTCTGTTATACGCTGTCGATCATAGTATAAATCAATTACTTAACAAATAACAAAGCACTCAGTATCTGTGCGGTGACCATGTCCGCTGATACTCAAGAGCCCTTCGTGTGTGTGAGCCTTTTTATTGCTGGCCTGAAAGAGCGTGTTTTCCTCCCATGCCAGCCTATATCAAGACCCAGCGGTCGGAGTTTAGTTTACGCGCTGTCGGTTACAAGTGTTAACTACGCGCTCTGTGGCCCTGCGGTGAACGTGTGACCATTCTGCTGCTTCCTTAAACTCGGCAGTTTGCGATATGTGTTGACTCAAAGCTGACTTGCCTAATCACTAAAGATGGTACGGCGCCCTGCTTGAGGCGTGTGAGTGAGATATCACACACTTGCAATATTAACACAGCTGTCTTCCAGGAAATTACTCACGGTTTTGCACCTATTGCTTCATCCACGAGTTACCCACTCCACTGGGTCCGGAAGGTGGCGAGGTCAGTGGCAACAATGATTTTATCCCCTCGATTTGTCATGTGACAGGGGGTGGGGCCAGCCAAACCTAGTGGTGGAAAATCTCGGCCGGTGGCCATCTTTCAAAAGGTGTTCGTGATGGTACCTTGCAGGTTAGAACTTGGTGTTATTTACATATAGATAGCTAGCGCGCTTGAGTGCGTGTTATTGTTAGTGGGGTGTCCGCTCCTTTATGTGTGTTAAAGGTGATGTCTATTGCCTGCATGTTCTTTGTACATTATTCACTTTAAAACGAGGTGCTCTTTCCAGTTTGGCGGCCATTCCTAAGAGGTTAGTTAAATTGCTAAAAGCGATGTTATTTGGTTGTGAACTCCGATCTCGTCCCGGTGGCCATCTTTAAAAGGTGTTTGTGATGGTACCTTGCAGGTCTGAACTCGGTATTATATATTTATTGATAGCTAGTGCGCTTGAGTGCGTTGTTGGAGTGTCCGCTCCTCTATGTGCGTTAAAGGTGATTTCTAATGCCTGCATTTTCTTTGTACTTTATTCATTTCAAATCGAGGTGCTCTTTTCAGTTATGATGGCCATTCCTAAGTGGTTAGTCAAGTTGCTAATGGCGATGTTATTTGGTTGGAACCCAGATACACATCCGGTTCTCACCCATAGTCATACTGGTGATTAACTGTGTGTAGTAGTAGATCTTGCCCAAATGGCCAATGCAGTGCTACGGTTCTAATTAAATTCTGATCGAGCTCCATGGTATATCTACATTAAGTCCCCTTTCATGTGTGGACAATCGATGTATCCATCTTTTCTATTTCACAAAGAGGTTGGTCTTGGATAAATTAGGAGTGGCTTCCAGGATTACCTATTTCAAGGAGTCTGGTGAGTGTTTTTTTCAAGATAGTGACTACAAATTTTGGTATTGTTCTTTTGGCAACGAAAGTTGCTACAATGTTCTGAGATGCGCAATTTGTTGGGGCGAGTCATCATCCCCACGTAGTACAGATTTCAGGGGCATGTAAGCAAATATATGCAATTTGCTGTGGTGCAATTTGTGTGCGATCTCATCTCCCACAAGAAGGTGTTGTTTCGGGTGATGGAAGGCCAGGGTCTAAGTTATGGAGAGGACCAAGCAGCAGAGGACCCCCTCAATTCTTGGTATTGACAGTGATGGCGCGACAGGAAGTCAATCAGAGGAATGGCAGTTGCTCTCAGTTATGAAGAGGAATGGGTCAAAATCACCTTACATGCTGCTTTAATGACCGAGCACCTCAGGCCTAATATTTCACCAAATGGCCTCATAGTTAAGAACTTCCCCAGGATCTTCTGGGAAGATGGACAATTTAAGATAGAATGGTCACAGATCTCATGGAAGTGTACAAGGGATCTCCTGATACTGATTATCAACAGGGCGAAAAGACTGGCCGATGAATTGTTGACTCGGATCCAAATAGCAGAAAGCTATTTGGGTTCTCCAATTCGTCGACCTTTTCTCCCCTGTACTAGACTCTGCTTGGATTCATTCCCCCCTGTGAGAGATAGATGACCTCACCTACGGACGCAAAGCTACTTTTGAGCTCTGCTCCTTTCTGGACGCACACTCGTCGTGCATTGATCACAGGTAGGTATTAGGTACCTTACCTACCTCAGCATTCACCTACCCGTTCCCAAATAGCATTGCTTCTCTAACACATTCTCCACCTTACCCTTAGGTGCTCTTCACTACCCTGTCCTGAAAAAGACTGGGGTCGAAACGTAGACTACTTACCACTACAAGCACAATGGATTAAATGTGATGAATAACATGTATAATTGAGCTATGTTCATTCAAAGGAACAGTTGACCTATGTTAGGCTGGAAAGGTTTCATTTCATGTGTAAAAGATGTACATATGTTACCTTACCTTTTTCCTGTCCTTCACTCACTGACTCAGCACGTCCTACCCCACACTTTCCTCTTTTTCCACTTCAAGAGCACTGTTAATAACAATATCACTGTTATTACTCTTTGGAGCAACTGTGTTGCCATCAAAATGCTTAGAATCTATTTTGCATTTAATGCCTGTCAAAACTTTGAATTAAAATATGACTAGAGCATTATACAAAAAAATGAGTGGTGAATACCTTTATGCTATTACAATTTTCTACCACGACCAGATCTTTTACTGTACTGCTTAACAGACCCAGGTCTGGTACTTTTACGTGGGTCACCCCATTAAAACTTGACCCTGATTTAGAGCATAGATTGACATTAAAATCACCCCCCCCCCAAATGATAATCATATCCATGCCATTTGGAATTCTCAGTTTGCCAATGTCGTCGCTTAGCTGCCTTAAGATGTCCCCCGTATGGCCCTTCTCTATGTTATTATAGAAGTTTATCAAAGTTAAAATACAATTTGGGACCACGTAATTCAGTCCTATCTGATAATAATTTGTAGATTTTATCTGGGACATTTTTTGCACCTCCAGTAAATTTTAAATGTAGATGCAGAGCCCCCCACTTATGTCTACCGTGATTTGATTGAATTGCCGGCGTATGGTATGTATGTCTTATTTCCTTCAATGTGGAATTCCTTTGCCAGCCAGGTCTCCTGAAAACACAAGATATCAAATCTATCAATAAAATCAAACCAAGCTGTGTTATTTTCTTTACTCCGGAGGCCAGCCACATTCCAAAAAAGCACACTAATAGCCATCTGGGTATTTAGTTTGTTCGTGCTTATTGATTCTGTGACAGTTTCAATCTGACAAACCAGTTCAGGCCCCATGCGCTCATCACGACTAGGAACACTGAGCTGGCTTGACTCTAATGAACCACTGGTACTAATCCCCGGCCCGACATCACCTTCCTTTATGTCCGTGTACTCTATCCTGCCAGAATTCAGACTTATGTTTATATTAGACCTACCATCCTCATGATCCTTTAGGTTACCATTCTTCCTGGGATCAACCATCTGCCCTCTCTTGACCAGCAGTCAATCATTCTCATCTAACGATTGGAGGGTTTCAAATCTATTTAACACCTCCAGGTTATAATTCGCTTGAGAAGACGGCTGTGGTCTGCGATGGATTTCATGTTGCCTATTAGTCCAACTCGGTTGAAAAAAGAAACCTAATGGGTGGAAATGTATACCTGTTTCAGTGATATTCGTTTCCTCTACTCTATTCAACACTTCCCTAACCAGGGATAGTAGGCCAAGAGAGAGGACAACGCAGTCACCTCTAAAGATTTTATTACTTTTTCCTACCCAAGGCACATGCCTTACCATCTTAAAGGCCCTAAACATTTCCACAGTCAGTCCTACTCTATTCCCCAAGCAGTGGATAGCCTTATTTCTCAGTGTAGTCCATGTTTCGGGTTCTCCTGGTTTAAGAACTGGAACATTTGCCAGGATCACTGTAAAGGGGGTTGCTGCCGGGGGAAGGTCTAGGTTGTATACCTGACGTGGACATTCGTGGGGTTTAGAAGTGACCAAGCTGGATCTAGTTTGCGTATCGTCAGCTAGTCTGCCCCCCTGTCGTCTCTCTGATGTTCTCTTCCCTAATGTACATACTTCTCCTGCGTCTCTTGTAAAGCTATTATGAGTGCCTACCGCGGTGTTCTTTTGTACCCCATCCCTATCTGCTGGTTTTCTAGCCATGTCTGATGATTTGCTAATAGAGTTTAGGATTTGTCAACTAATTATAGTGGCTGAATTATTAATAAAGCGCAGAAAAAGGGGGGACCCCCTCTGAAAGAGTAATATAAGGTCAGGGAGAAGAGGGGAAATACAAAACCATCAAAGCAAAAAAAGTCTCCCTCTGACCTGCAGTTATTTTACATTGGTATTATATCCCTTTTCATATGTGAGCCATCCAAAAACTGTTCAAAACACAAACCAATTCACGAAAGATATTTTTGTGAATTGGTTTGTGTTTTGAATAGTTTTTGGATGGCTCACATATGAAAAGGGATATAATACCAATGTAAAATAACTGTCGGTCAGAGGGAGACTTTTTTTGCTTTGATGAATTATTAATAATGCCTAGTCTGCGTGGGCTCTTGTTCAATGTGGTTGGGTGGATTCTGATTTTCCGTGAACTTCTCTTGTCCTTTTTCGATTCGGTCTAGTCTGGCTTCCAAGCTACCTGTATGCAGTTTAACATAACTTGTTAGTTCTATAAGTAAGTTTTCCATTTTATTACTATCAATTAAGGGTTGTGCGCTACTTTTATTTTTTAAACATGGAGTGTTATCTATTCCCTTTTGTTTCTGGGAATTACCTTTTTCCCCTTGTTTAATCAGGATTTTTTGGGAGAGACCGCTGTCAAGGGGAGCCTGATAAAGTTCTGCCTGAGTATTATCAGTGATCTTTGGCAACTTTGAATTACACTGTCTTTTTGGAGGGAGTAACGTGTAAATGTCCTGGTCACTGACTGAAGCTTCGTCAATATCTTCATTAGCAAATTGGATGCAGCCATTTCTGCTCAGCCCTTTACTCGGGATTTCTAGTGGGTGTTTCTCCACATTCTCTTTACATGAGATACTTTTTTCTTGAACATTTTCTTAGTTATTCCCTGTTAGCCCCTGCGCTTCTACACTTAATGACTCCTCTACTGAGGAGATCTGCTTTTCTATAACACTCACTGCACCCGTAAGGTAGTTTAACAGAGTCATTTTCACACCATCTGCATTACTACACTGTTTGTCAGACATTGTGCAGGGTAATTTTCTTTTTCCCATTTTCGACATCCAAGCTATACTCTGTCACAAGCAAACAATGTCCACAAACAATGGTTAGGAGTAAGCATAGAGTTCAAATTGGATTAATAAAATAACACCTTCACTCGTGGTATACCTCTGACTTCTGGCGACAAGTATAAACCTTGGTGTAATCATAGACAATAGGACAGTACCTTGTATGGTTGTATGGTTGTAGTCGATTATACCACGGAATTCCAGGGATAAATGGAAGGGAGGTGGCCAAACCCAGCCTCTTCCGGCCTCAAACGGGCGCAGACGGGCCCGCCCTTGGCCCGGGCTTTGCCCGTGCACGTCCCGCGCCGCGGGAGATTTCCCACGCTTTTGAGCTTGAGCTGACAGGCAAGGCTGAGATCTGCCTCCTGGGAGAGTCTGGGATTCTGGTCAGTGTAGTCCCTGGTGGCAACAGCAGCGGTAAGTGACCCGTCCCGTGGAGATTTCGGGCGCTTTTGAGCGCAAGCTGACAGGCAAGGCTGAGGTCTGGCTCCTCCCTCCTGGGAGAGTCTGGGATTCTGGTCAGCGTAGTCCCTAGTGGCAACAGCAGCGGTAAGTGACCCGCGCCGCGGGAGATTTTGTGCACTTTTGAGCGCGAGTTGACAGGCAAGGCTAAGGTCTGGCTCCTCCCTCCTGGTAGAGTGTTGTGATGAAATCGAGGACACAACAAGACGGTATGACAAGATATATTGTCAAGAGAGTAACCTGGCATCCAAGACCTTCGATGATCTAGCAGGAACTGCCACAGATCGAGTCTTGTTAGGCTACAATCTAAAGAACATGAGGTAATGAAGATTCTACAAAGAGGCAAGGATACAGAACAGGAAAAGCACAAGGTAAGTGATAAATGATACAACATTACATCATAACACATCCTCTCTCCTAAAAGGGAAGAAATGAAAAGTTAGCACAAAACAAACTACGAAGTAACATAATCTTGCAAATAAGAAGGTGATCTACGAATCCTCGCACCCACACGTCCAGAACCAGAACCTCCCTTAACCCCGAACCCCACCCTGGACCCATCAGAATCCCCAAGGACAAGGCCATCATCAGGAAGAACATCAGGAGGATTCAGGGCATCAGGAAGATTCAGGGTAGAAGAACCTGAAACAGGATCGACAAGAACACCAGACTCAAGACCACCAGAAACACCGCCAGAAACACCACCCATCTCCCTCCTTTCAGAACCACCAAATTTGTCAGGAATAAACATAGCACTCGAGCAATCATCCGAAGAAACTTCTTCATCGATAACATTACCGTTTCTTTGATACAAGGCAATCCTACGCAAATTCCACTTGTGTCCACCCTCAACAACTACATAGTATTTACACACTTTGATAATGCGACATGGAGCAGAAAATTTGCTTAATCCAGCTTTGACCCTGCCTAATCTTATTTTGACCCAGTCACCAACTTTAAACTTGGAAACAAAAAAATCCTCAGGAGAACTGCCATCAGAAGACACCCAGTCCTTGAGCCAAGCAGGAACTAATCTAGAGCCTGGCACACGTCCTCTCATACTAAAGAACGGTGAAACATGAGTTACACTATGCTCAGTAGAGCGATAAGTCCACAACATTTCATCAATCAAGCGAATAGGAGGCTGCTTGTTGACCACAGCCAGCTGCATAGTACCCTTAACCAGTCTGTTTGCCCTTTCAACTATGCCATTTCCCATAGGGTTATATAACGAGGTACACGAATGTTTAATACCCCAACGCTCCAGAAAACATCGTATTTCTCCAGACGTCAACTGAGTTCCGTTATCTGTCAATAAGGAATGAGGAACACCCTCCTCAAAAAACAATTTTTCAAGACCCTCAATGGTGGAACGAGTGGTGATTTCCTTGACAAATTTAACCACCAACCAGCGAGAATGTACATCCACAATAACCACAGCAAAACGAAAATCTAAAATAAGTTCAGACAAAGGCCCAATAAAGTCCAAACATAAGGTAAACCAAGGTTTGCCAGGATCAGGAATATGACCCACAGCCTTTTGAGTCCCAACTCTGAGCCTTTTTTCACTTTCCTTACATAACAAACAATCTTCCACCCACCTACGAATTTGGTCATCCATTCCCGGCCACCAAAACTCTTGCTTAATTCTTTTTATAGTCATGCCCTGTCCAAGATGTCCCTCATGGGCAATTTTAAAAATATGGAAACGTAAACCAGAAGGAGGGACAAACCTATCACCTCGCATGATGACCTCCTGACCACAAATAGATAACTCGTCCAATAATTTCCAAAAAGGCCTCAAAACCACAGGAACCATACTTTCACGCAACACACCCTCCCTAATCATGATAATAACTTGTTTCAGCACTGTGTCTGACTGCATCTCCTTAATCCATTGTTTCATTAAAAAGGCACCCAAACTGCAATCACTAACCTCATCCACACAGGCTACAGCTTCTTCAGAAGCTAACTTATTCACCAACGCTTTATCAACAACTTCCCATTCTAACGACAATCTGGACAAACAATCGGCCTGTGAATTCCTCCATCCTTGAATGAATACTACATCATAAGAAAACTCTTGTAATCTGGCTGCAAAACGTGCCAACCTAGCAGAACCTTTGCCAGCACCACCAGCCGATCAAATTCTCATAAGAGGTTTGTGATCCGTTTTTAAACAAAACCTTAAGCCCCACAAATACACCCTGAAATGCTCCGTTCCCCACACTGCAGCTAACGCCTCCTTCTCGATCACGGAATAGTTCCTCTCAGCCTGTGTTAAGGTGCGTGAGGCGAAAGCAATGGTTCTTTCCACACCCTTCTGAAACTGTGAAAGTACCGCACCGAAACCAGTAAGACTGGCATCCACAGTCAAAACAGTTTTACAATTGGAAGTAAACTGAGCCAAAATTCCGGCACTGCAAATTTCGTCTTTGATCTCAGTAAAACCCACTTCTTGATCTTCACCCCAACAATACTTGCCACCTTTCCGTAACAAACCTCTCAATGGTTCAACAATATCAGCAAAAGATTTCACAAATTTTGAATAGTACTCCACTAAGCCTAAGAAAGACCGCAATTGGTCCTTGTCCCTTGGATGCGGTGCATCTTAAATAGCCACCAGCAAATTATGTTTAGGAGTGATGCCACCACAAGATACTGTATAACCTAAATATTCAACCTGTTCAGTCAAGAACATGCACTTATCCTTATTAACAGTCAAACCAATGTGCTCTAAATTCCACAGCACATGCTTCAAAACAGAGTTGTGCTCCTCCACTGTTCTTCCGGAAATTAACACATCGTCTTGGAAAAAAATAACCCCCTTTAAATCTTTAAACAGGCCACTCATCTTTCTCTGAAAGACACGCCGCCGAGGCTAACCCGAACGGCATGCGTGTGAATTGGAAAGTGCCTTCTGAGGTTATAAACGCCGTGAGTGCCTTAGAATCAGGATGTAACCTAATCCGATCATACGAACTCCTCAAGTCAATTTTTGAAAAGTACTTAGCACCACCAATGGATTGCACCAATTCATTTATATTCGGGAGGGGAAAGGTATCCATTACAATGTCTCTAATGAGGGACCTCAAATCAATGCAGAACCTCAGGCGACCGTCCGCCTTGAGAGTCAAAACGACAGGTGAAATCCACGCTGAAGCCTCGACAGGTTCTATCACACCGGTTTTCAACAAGTCATGTAACAAATCTTTAGAAAGGGGAACCCTCCTAAGTTTATGTTGGATTGGACAAGCATTGGATTTAAGAAGCATTTTATGCATATATCCTTTTACACTCCTCAATCTGTCTTCAAAAACCTTGTGGGCATTTTTAAGAATTTGATCAATGTGCAACAACATCATCGACAACAATAATTTGGTTAGGAGCCCTAGGGTTAATAATAATGTTTAAATCAAATTGGGGCATTCATCCCAAAATTGGAGGACCCTCTTTAGATATGTAAACTTTACCATCAATGCATCTAGAACCAAATTTGATGGCACCACTCATGTAACCCAGAATGTCAATCGGTTCTCCTTGATAACTGATGGGATTTATATCTCTATTGGACAAAGAAACATCTTGCCACAATGAAGTACAAATAGATTCAGCTATGATTGTGAACATAGAACCCGAATCAACCATCAATGAAACTTCTTTACCACAAACATTGAAATCTGCAGAAGGCCTGATTAATCTACGTGCATCAATATCACAGACTAAATCAAGACCAACTTCGTCACCCAGAGCCAGAACTCTTTTTTGTGAGACAAGTTGGCTAACAACTTCTTGGACAACATTCACTTTAAACTTGGATTTGTCAATGAAATCAGAAGATTTGCACATACGAGAATAGTAGCCTTTGCGACCACACGTGTTGCAATTTTGATCTATTGCAAAACACTTTTTGAAATCAGAAGAATGGTATTGACTTCCACAACGTGGACATTCTCTGTTTTTAAATTTAGCAGAAGTCGCTGAAAAACGTACATTCTTTTTCTTTGATACTAGGTTGACTTCTACCTCATCATCAATACTAGTGCTTGCAATTTCATTGGAAAACTTATCTCTCTTGCTAATTTCTTTTATGCAAATTTGTGACTCTGCAAAAACCTTGGCTAGGCCAATGGCCTCTTTAAGTGTGGGATTCTTCGCTGCCCACAACCTCTCCTGTATTTTTTTTATTCCTGCATTGAACCACTTATTGATCGCGAATTAGCTCATCGCACATATTCCCAAACCTGCATTTCACAGATAATTTGTGTAATCTAGAAACAAAATCATCTATACTTTCATTCTCTAATTGAGGTTGGTTGTAAAATTTGTATCTACCCATTACTACGTTGACTTCTTTTGCAAATCTAATCTCTAATCTCTTAACAGCCTCTTGGTACTCATTGTCCATAGGCTGTCCATTAGGACCCATTGCAACAGGAAGGTATTTAAAGATACGTTGACCTTCACTCCATAGAGCACTCAATAAAAGCGCTTTCTTTCTTGCAGGGGAAAAATTCACACCATCTAAAGCAACTATGTTATTTTCCAACATGCATAACCAATCCTCCCAAATGATTTTAGGCGAACCTGTAATGGCTAAAAATAAAGGTGGCATAATGACATTAGATTGTGATTCTGCCACTTAGAAAAATAATGTTATAATATGCACAAATACTTCACTTCCAAACCTAAAAATGAAAATGAATAAAGCAAGTCCAGGTGTGCAGATCACCGAAAATGCTGCACAGAAAAATCTGGTTAAATCCAGCGAAGAAAACAGCAAAGCGTCTATATTAGCAAGTTTAGATGATGAATGCGAAGGTACATACAAACATTCTTAAGTCCAAACGTCAAAACGTCGAAACTGCAGTCCGACCTCAATGTCAGTCACATGCGCCGTGCAAACACATCAGCGTTGAGGAGAAATCGATGTGTAAAATGCAAAATCCAATATGGCTGCACGTTACGTATGACGTCGTGCGCCAAATGACGAAGCACGCGTGGAACGTGTTGTGCGTTTCAGGATATGTCACTCTTGCGTTCCAGTGATGTAGGAAACAGCCTTTGCTGTGCGCTCGAGCAGCTCGCTTGAAAATTGCCGTGAAAGTCTCAAAATAGATGAAAATAAGGAACAGTACCTTAAGCGAGGGATAAGAACACGTCTTATCAAAACTGAGCGGCACAGAAGAAAAAGAGCGATGGGAAGCTTTAGTCCTGAAAACTGCAAACTTGAAAGCACAACGCCAGAAACAACACCAGGATCACCAGGTTCCCTCAGAAGAACGTCGAGGGAAACGAAACGTCGCCAAAAATGTTGTGATGAAATCGAGGACACAACAAGACGGTATGACAAGGTTTAATGTCAAGAGAGTAACCTGGCATCCAAGACCCTCGACGATCTAGCAGGAACTGCCACAGATCGAGTCTTGTCAGCCTACATTCTAAAGAACATGAGGTAATGAAGATTCTACAAAGAGGTAAGGATACAGAACAGGAAAAGCACAAGGTAAGTGATAAATGATACAACATTACTTCATAACAGAGAGTCTGGGATTCTGGTCAGCGTAGTCCCTGGTGGCAACAGCAGCGGTAAGTGACCCATGCCGTGGTAGATTTCACACGCTTTTGAGCGCGAGCTGACAGGCCAGGCTGAGGTCTGGCTCCTCCCTCCTGTGAGAGTCTGAGATTCTGGTCAGCATAGTCCCTGTTGGCAACAGCAGCGGTAAGTGTAATAATGTAATAAATACCCAAGTGTTAATACTCTACCAAAGTCTTATCCTCTTTTGCTGTGCCATCAAGTGCCACTGAAAATAAGTATAACAGAATCCTTTGCATATTTTTTAAATCATAACAATAAAATTAAATTGATTTTAAATACAGTAACTGTTTTTAATGATAAAACTTTAAAAAATAGTAATTGATAAAATGAATACTTGAGTATTAAAAAGGATACCCAAGTATTAATGCACTACCCCACCCAAATCCCTATTTCCCTAACATCCCGTGCCGGAAAAATGTTCCTAATAATGTAATGAATACCCAAGTATTCATATTCTACCACACTCTTAACACTCCTATCCCCTTTTACCGCTTTTAAAAATAAAAAAAATCCCCTTATTTAAATTTATTTTAAATCAAAAAATTTACATAAACTAGATTTTCTATATATTAACAATTTTAAAAAATCAAACTGGTGTGAAAAAAATAATACTTTGCTATTATAAAAAAAAATACACAAGTATTAATACACTACCCCACCTGAAACCCCTATTTCCCTAACATCCCATGCCAGAAAAAGTTTGCAAAATATTTTATATATTTATTTCTAATAATATATTGAATAAAAACATTAATACTACCATCCTAAAAGGTTCCAAATAAACATATATAAACAAATAAAAACATAATACTTACCAAAACACTTACCATATACGTTGTAAAAGCATGAGTTGTAAATCTCATTGTGTTGTAATGGCATGCATTGTAAAAGCATACGTTGTAAGGGTTGTTTCGATGTAATTGCATGCATTGTAGAAGCATACATTGTAATGGATGTTATCTCTATTTGACTAATCCCTTTAGCATCAGCAAACAGCATTATTTAACACCTAATCTTGATGTACATGACAAACATTCATTTTTATACTTCTGGCTATTGTACATTACGATCCTCAAATCTGAAGGTGCTCGGTTTACAATAAAAAAAAAATATATTTGCTGATTACATGGCCAATTTCCAAAAACTGTTGCCCACAATACTTGTCCATAGCTACCTTGCCTCAAATGCTTGAAAAAATACCTGCACTTAATACTTAAGGAAGCAGGGTGCAGAATGTTAAACGCTACTTTTAGGGATCTATTTGCAGAACAGGTAGATGATTATGTAAGTATGTATGAGTATTTGTATAGCGCCAATGTAGCTAAAAGGATGTGAAGTGTCGTAGGGTTTAAAGTACTAATATTCTGTTCACTTACAATGAAATATCTTGAAAAACACTCTAATTAATGTTAATCTATTTGTATTTCCAATTAGTAACTATTTTGTATGTTTGTATCTTTGACCTTTGGGGCTTAATATATAGTTTTTATGTGGCTTTCACGTAATACGTCAGTCTGGAATTGTACCTTTTTAAAACATTTTAAAAATATTTTTTATTAACATTAGCATCAGATCACAGCGGATTACAATTAAGTGCACCATGTTTCGTAAAGGACCCAGTGTCCTCTTTCCCATTGCCTCATAGAACGTTACACATGAATAAATTGGTTTTACCAGCCTTCTCATCCACCTAAACAATGCAATACTAATATTCGTCCCCCAGCGCCCTCCCGTTGCATTTGGTAATCGCTCAAATCCAAGCCAGAGTCCTCTGATATGTGTTCCATTTGCCCCACACCCTCGTCCACTTCGGGGACATCCTCTATGGACGAATACCGAATTCTCCGCCACCATTGCGCTGTCTAGGTCATAACACCACTGTTGGTGGGAGGGGACCGTCTGTGCACCCTAGAGCCGGACAATATTCCGTTTTGCTAGTGCCATACCCATGGTCGCCCAGCTCTGCTCAGCGTGATTAAGGTCTGTTGGCTCCCACACATTGAGTAGGCATCTCCTCGGCTCCGGGGAAATCTCATGTCCACTCACACAGGTGAGTGTATCCATGATCGCCTTCCAATACGAAGTAATACGGGGACAGTCTCATAGTGTATGCTAGAAAGAGCCCTCAACTCTGCACCATCTAAGGCAAAGTGGTGCCCTCAGCCCTTCCTATTTTGTAAACTGTGGTCCTGGTGTAATATGTTCTGTACAGTATTTTAAGAGGCACACGTTTCAGTCTGGATGGGATTGACACCTCCCTCAGGGAAGCTAGGGCCTCTTGCCAGTCTTGTTCATCCATGTCACCTATCTCGGCTTGCCACTTCTCCCTGAGATCTTGGGTGGGGTCAGTCTGGTTATTGATCAATTTGCAATATGTTAAGGAGGTTGCTTTTTTGGTGAGGTGGTCCGTTAACAATCAGTCCTCTAACGGCAAGGACTCTGGGAGGTCAGTTCCAGGGGATATGGTTTTCGTGAGTGCGTGTTTTATTTGAATGTATCTAAAATGCTCCGTCCCAACCATTTGGTATGTTGCTTGTAGCTGTGCAAATGTCAACACCTCTCCCTTTTTCCACAAGTCCCCAACCGTGCCAACTCCGTGTAAGTTTACGCTGCGTTATCCGTGGGGACTTTCCTTCCCAAAGGAGGTGTCCCACTTCCACCTCAACTGCCTTGAAGTAGGAGTTAGGGACAGGGGCGGGGGTGTTCTGCAGTGCATATAAAAACCTGGGCAGAGCCATCCTCTTGATTAGGGCTGCTCTCCCCAGTAGTTTCAGTGGCAGAGAGTGCCACCATTTCACGTTGCTATGGAGTCTCTTCAGTAGTGGCAGGAGATTGCACTCATAAAATTGTGTGGAGTGTGGGGTGATGTGTATACCGAGATATTTGAATCCCTTCGTTGCTATCAATATCCCCACCCCTCATTGCAGACGGGGGGAAGACCCCTAAGTACGTTAAGCACCGACTTAGCCCAGTTAATGGTGTAACCGGAAACTCTGCCGTATGATTTGCCGATCTCCAGTAGGCAGATAATGGACTTTCGGGGGTTCGCCATATATAGCAGGATATCATCTGCGTAGAGGGATATAGGGTCTTTCCAGCCCTCTGCCCACAGTAACCCCTGTATTGATGGGTCCCACCTAATCCATGCCGCCAAAGACTCGAGCATTAAGGCAAATAGGAGCGGAGACAGGGGACACCCATGCCTGGTGCAACGCCCCAAGGGGAACAGTCGTCCATTGACTACCACCTGCGCCATTGGTCTCGTGTACAGCAGCCGAATCCAAGCACATAAATTGGGCCCGAAACCGAGGTGCTGCAGTACCGCAAAAAGGAAAGGCCATTCAACCCGGTCGAAGGCCATACTTGCGTCAAGAGAGAGAATGACCGCATCTTCCTGTATGGTGGGTATTCTGGCCAACACCCCATGTAGTCTTCGGAGATTCATTGCCGTGTTTCTGCCCGGCATGAAGCCTAATTGGTCAGGGTGTATTAAGGTCGTGAGGTGGGGATGCAGCCTGGTTGCCAGTACTTTTGCAAGGATTTTTGCCTCTGCGTTGAGGAGCAAAATCAGGCGGTAGGAGGCACAGTCTTGTGGGGGCTTACACGGTTTTGGAATTGCAATAAGTGTGGCTACTCGCTGGTCGCCAGGGAGTATCCCCTTCTCAAGGCTAGTCTCATACATCGTCAGCAAGTGAGGTGCTAACATGTCAGAATCTTTCTTATAGAGTTCTATCGGGATACCATTGGCACCTAATGCCTTCCTGGATTGAAGCCCTTTAATGGCTGCAGTGATTTCCTCTACCTTAAGGCTCGCCTCCAATGCCTGGGTGTCCTGCGATGTCAATTTTGGCACACGTATGTCTTTGATGTATGCCAGATTCTCTTCTACGGAGGTCGTTGCTACGGGGGTATAGACTGTTTCATAATGGTGTGCAAACGCTGTGACTATATCGTTGGGGTCTGTTAGTGTCTCCCCCGAGGGCAGGCGAATCTGAGCTACCCAACGACTGGCACGTTCTTTTTTATCTAACCAGGCTAACAGCCTGCCCGCCTTGTCCCCGATTTCATAGATGGTGTGTTGCGTTTTCGTAAATGTCCCCTTGGCTCCCTCCCATACGTAGTCCCTATATGCTTATTTTGCCAGGCTGAGTGAGTGACTCCTGCTGTAAGTGGGATCAGCGGCATGCGTGCTTTCAGCTCGGCCAACCACCCGTTCAAGCTCCTCCACCTGGTGCGTATGGTCCCGTTTGTAGGCAGTGATTAATGAAATGGCTTGCCCGCGGAGAACTGCTTTATATGCTTCCCACAGGGTGACCGGCGAGGCCACTGAGTGTGTGTTTTCTTGAAAATAATGTTGAGAGGTCTTATGGAGGCGTTTGCAAATGTTGGGTTCTTTGATGGAGCCCGGGTGTAGGGGGTATGTACGTCTTCTTCCCATGGGCGATGTGGCCGTCTGTTGCCCCCTATGTGGGTATCTATCTAGTGCTGCATCCATGATGACGTTAAAGTCGCATCATATAATTAATTCCCCGGACGGCAGTGCCAACAGAAACTTACCGAGGGATGGGAGGGCGAGGCTGTGGAGCACCGGAGGAATGTAAACTGTCAAAAGATTGTACGGTTGCCCCTCCCATTGACAGGATAGTGCTGCAAAGCGCCCTTGATCGTCCGTCCAGGTCTTGGTTACTATTAGAGGGCATTTTTTCTTGATCAGGATCCCCACCCCTCTCGAACCAGATGTGAAGTCGGCATGGACCACCATTTGAAAGCCCCATCTGTCCAACGCCTTAGTCGCCGTGCCGACCAGGTGCGATTCTTGAAGGAGGGCGACTGATGGGGCGTGTCGCTTAAGGTATTGTAATACTAATCCCCTCTTGATTTTGTTACCCACTCCATTCACATTCCAGGATATTACCGTTAGGGGGAACCCAGTATGTGTGGGTCTTTAGGCTGTGGCCGGGGAGGGCTGAGCGTTACGTGCCCTAGCGCTTGTAAACGATCAGTCAACATGGGAACATAGGGTTTCTAATGTTTCCTTGAGGCATTGATCTAGTGGCACAGTATATCGGCTGTGAATACTCTTTTAAAACTACCGTAGAAACAACAAACACAAACGTAAACTGCACCCCTCCCTTCTCCCCCCTCCCCGCTCCCCCACAGGACGGATTCCCAACTACCCGCCACCCCAACTTTGCAGAGTGCTTCAATCCCAAAAACAATACTTGTGTGTGGGAGGTGGAGTTCAAGATGTCCCTCGAGGATCGTAATTGTACCTTTTGATAATTGAATAGGGTGGTTTCATGGAGCTGTGGCTATCATTGTTTTGCATTTTTCATTTGATTGAGGCCTGGACCCGTCTATTGGCTTAGCTCCTGGCGGCCTGTACCACCCTTTGGCTATATCCCTTTTCCATGAACCTACCGCACAGCACTGTGCTTTCCTCAGTTGTTGATGATTACTGCAGTTTTAAAGTAGCACAGCTATTCGGTGTTAGGGATACTATGCTTAAGCTTATAGGGGTGAAAACTGTGAGTGTGAAGTGCTGTGTTCCCTGCTGTGGGTTTTCTGTAGGTTTTGGTGTGAATTTAGCTTTGCTCCACATAACATGTGAGATCCAAAAATTGCACCTGCTGCTTGCTAATGTTAGTTGCAAGGTGCAGATTCAAGTTGTTTTCATTCAGTTTCTCAGTGAAGGATCACGCTGAGTTTTCTGTACCCCCCAAATGATTAATGAATCGTCAATAAAGCACATCCACAGAATTATGTTCTCTGCATTCATGCTCATTCTCCTGCGTGAGCACCTGCTCCTCCCACCAGACCATATGCAAATTAGCATAGGTGAGGACGAAGCAGGTACCCATGGCTGTCCCCCTCACCAGTTTGTAGATGTATTTTCCAAATAGGAAAAAAGTATTGTAAAGACACCAATGCACCATTATAAGCAGCATCTGTGTATGTCTGTATAAGAAAATCGGTCTGGTGCTCAGGAAGTACTATTCGGCTCTCAAACTGTCTTCATTGTGAAATGCTTGTGTATAAGGACGTAACGTCCATCATAACAAGGACGTACACCTCATCCCATGCAATTTCAGACACTCTTCTGAAGAAATCTCCAGTGTCCTGGAAATAGGAAGACAGATTTTGAACATAGTTCGGTAAAAAGAAATCAATATACTTAGAGGTACTTTCAAAAAGCCCTCCAATGGCCGAAATAATGGGTCTGCTGGGGGGGCTTTCGCATACTACGTACCTTAGGCATAAGGTAAAATATGGGCATCATGGGGGAATGTGATCTCAAGAATTGATATTCTTCCTGACTGATTAGCCCAGTTCCTCGCCACTGTGACAATTCTACATGGTATGCTATTCTCACATTCACTTCCTCTGTCTTGTCAATTTTACAATAACAATCAAATCATTCAATTGTGTAAGTCTCTTCATAGTGTACATCTCCAGTGGCCACAGGACAATATTTCCACCCTTGTGCGATTGCCGCAAAAGCATGTCTTTCCTTCTGCTCAATTTCTCCTTTAGTTGGCCATACTTGATCATCTGAGAAATCTCAGTAGTACTCATGCTTCAATATGCACTGGTGTGCAAACACTTGAGATCTTCCATGACTAGATAAGAAAAAATGGAGTCCCTGGGTAGCACTCGGACAAATGTAGAGTTCAGTTAAACGACGCGAGGGGGCTGTTCTAGTATCAGCTCCTCCTCGGAGACAGACTCTCCATCACCCTCTCTTTCAAGAGTCTCCAGTTCCACCAACAATCCAATATCCGAGACTTGTAGGTTGCCCATCTCTTTCCGGGGACCTGGTTGTGGTTTCTATCGAGCTGGGTGTTTGTTCAGATGGTATTATACCCGCACTTTGGAAGATATCAGAAATGGCAATAAGCGCATGAGTGCGATGAGCCAAGCAATCATTCAGGGGATTGCTTACCCTTTGGGAAATATGGAATGTCCTTAAGTTCCTCCATTCTTCTTTCAGTCTTTTTTCTTTCTTTTCTTCCTTCAATCATCTTTCATTCTGTCCTTTTTCCACTCTCCCATCCATCCTTCAATCTTGCCATCCTTTTTATCCTTTATTCCTTCTCTATATCCCTCTTTCAATCTTTTCTCTCTCTTCCTTTCTTCATCCAACCATATATACATACATGTGCTTCCGCTCTTCCTTCTTTCCACCCATACATTCATCCATCCAAAAATATATCCATCTTTCCTTCCTGTTTTCTTTAAATCTGTCTGACCCTCTCTTCATCATTTATCCTTTCCTGCATTCATCCACTCTTCTCTCCATCTCACCCTTCCACTCTACTCTCCATTATCTCTCTACATTTGTGCACTCTTCTCTTTATCCTTTCTCTCATCAATCCATTATCCATCTATCCTTCTCTCCATCCATCCCTCATTTATATCTGCTTACATCCATCCAGCTATCCATCTCACCATCTGTCATCCCTTTCCCCTCTCTCACTTGTTTCATTGTTCCTTCACCCCACAGCTGCATTATCCTATCCTCTCACAGGGTGTGTCCGAGATGGTGTTTATTTGCCACCACTCTCGGATCAAAGGAAAAGGAACTACAAACGAAAATCTTAATGTTTTATGTTAATCAGAACTGCCCAGTGGCACCCACCTCCTGCTAAAATTGCTAAAGTGGGGGGCTCATGACTCCCCAGCATATATATGATTTAAACATATTAAGCAAAACAATTATGCTCCATAGTGAAAGGTAGTTAGACAAATTGACCTGTGTGCAAGATGCCGTGTCTTCTTTATTTTCTGTGTTGCTCTTCGCACATTCAAACACAGCTGTGGTGGTGGGGCACAAGCCGGGCCAGGACAAATACAGCTTGGGCACAGGCCCCCTCTACAGAAGCCAGTGTTGACAATCGACCCCTAAAAGATGAAACACACTAAGTAAATTTCAAGTAAGCAATAGTTTTACCATCGCCCTGTATATCTTAGCTGCTTTCGAAATTCCTAATTCGCAGAGAGCCTGGATAGATTCAAACGGGGTAATCACTTGGCGCCAGAAGGACCTTCAAATTACTGCCCGTGCATTATTTCAAAGGAGCCCTCTCCCAACAAAAGGGTGCACTTTTCATGACCTTAGGAGCCTGTGACAAATGGGAAATCAAAGGGGTGGTGACACGAAGAAACACTATTGTGCTAAAAAATAAGCCTCTCCAAGGGGCACCGAGGATTGACAATAAAATCCCTGTTTCTTAGAAAATCCCGAAATTTCCATTTAAAAAGACTCGTCCGTTAAATAGATTGGGCTCTCCCGGCCTCAGAATATGGGTAATAAAAAAAAGTTGGCTAGTCCACGGTGAATGAGGACCTCACAAAAACTAACACCTACAAGTAAAGTTTCTGAAGATCCAGGTCATGACCCTGGGCCGGAGGTCACAGAACACTGAAAAGCGGGGCCTCTGACAGAAATTGCAGGCGGCATTTGTGCAAGTGCGGTCTGAGCTAGACCTACCATATGGACTTCTGCGCCCTACCAAATTGGAAGCATAATAGCCTAGAACAATCTTAACAGGCCTCAAAGTCGTTTGTTGTGTTTTACTGTGAACATTTAAGCAGGCGCCAATGCTTAACTTGTGAAAATCATACGTGCAGAGGCCCAGAGTTACCAGAGGCCAAGGCCAAGGCTGCCTAGTCCTGATTCCACCATTTATTTGCCTCTTTTTTTCCATTTCTTGTTTCTTTATCTCGCAAATGTTTGTTCTTTTTAACCACTTGCTTCCACATTTTGTCACTATTTTCCATCTTTCTCTTCGCCCTTCTTTCTCTCTTTTCTGCCTTTCTCAGTTTTTGGTGGGGTTCAGAGACTTATGCTGAGGTGACCAGCAGCAGTCGAGACAAGACAACCCAGACAGTCCTTCTCTTTGAATTTCTTCTGAAGAGACTCTTCCAATCTGTACTCATTATTTGTTGGTAGGGCCAGCAAATTTATGATACCCGACTTGAGCTCACAGAAAAACGCATTAGTATAGTTTGAAGACATTCCCCTCCTCACCAGAGTGAATTTCAGTATTTTAAGATTTGCTTTGACTATTGCCATGCAACTTCAAAACAGCAAGCACATGTCATCCTATCGAAGGGTTTCTGAAGATTCACACATTTTTATGTTCGTATAAATGAATAGTCATAGCTCTAAAAGTTTCAAACAAGTGGAATGAACAGAAAACAGTAATATAAGTGTGCCCCGTGAAATATTTCCTTAATAAATAGAGGATTTAAGAGGGATTCCATTTAGTAACTGGGGTCTCCCTTCTATAGTAAGTACAAGGCATGGAGGGAATAGTGCTGCTCAGGGATACTTGGAGTCAACAGAAAAAAGAATGAAGTGCTTCAGAGGGACAGGAATAATGCTGAGGAAAGACATTTCTGGAGAAATGATGGACATAAAAGGTAGGAGTGCATTATTAGCACAGGAAGTTGCAAGAACTTACATTTGAAGATAATCACTTGTGTAGAAGTAAGTTCAGGGGATTGTTAAAAAGTAATCATGACTGACCTAAGACCGAGAAAATAGAGGCTAAATAAGTATTTGAATGTCATCGGAAGCCAGACAAACAGAGAGGCGTCCGACATCTAGCAGTGAACTGAAAGTGTACATTTAAAGAAACATGCTGCAAGTATTATGTGACCTGTCATACTAAAACCTTCGCTAGGAGCCCTTTGAACATGTCAGTTCAACAAATCCATCCTGTAAAAAAAAAAAAATAATTTAGGATGATATCTGCGTTTGTCAGAAAAATGAGGAACAAAAATAACTTATTTTGGGGGTTCTTCTAAATCACCTCTCAGCCTGTTGTGGTGGGGCATCTTCTGAAAGAATGTGTAATTTTCAGATTTCAAAGGCAAGTGTCTACTCCGAGGCATGTATGTGTAGGGGTGTATGTGAATTATGTGGTGAAACCTTGTTACACAGAGGTACATGTCTATGTACCATCAAGGATGTAGATGCTGTTTTTTTCTCCACTGACAACCAGCAAACTGTGATAGTGGTGTGGAGTAAATGTCTCCTCCTGTAGGATGTTGAAAAAGAAGGGTTAAATGGGGATTTTACACAAAATGTTAATATAATTTGGCTACTATTCCAGGGATTATGAATAAACAACCCTAACAATTGTGTGGTGTGCTGAACAGGACTACTCTTTCGGGTGTGCTGGGACTCACGAAAGCAAGAAACTAATACAAGCATTTACAATGCAACGGTCTCGCCTTTGCAAAAGTTAGAGCTATTGGCATTGTAAATGACAACATTTTTATTTATGTGTTGGGTTTGAAAACAGATAAATAAATGGCATTGTCATTTACAATGCTAATTGCTTAATTTCTCGCAAATGCCACACACAAACACAGAGCCCCACACAGAGCCCCCCCCACACACAGAGCCCTACACACACACACACAGAGCCCTACACACACACACAGAGCCCCACACACACACAGAGCCCCACACACACACAGAACGCCACACACACACAGAATGCCACACACACTCACAGAACGCCACACACACACACACAGAGCCCCACACAGAGCCCCCACACACACCGAGCCCTACACACACACACACAGAGCCTACACCCACACACACACAGAGCCCTACACACACACACACACAGAACCCCCCACACACACAGAGCCCCACACACACACAGAATGCCACACACACACACAGAACGCCACACACACACACAGAACACCACACACACACACAGAGCCACACACATACACACACAGAGCCACACACACACAGAGCCACACACACAGATCCACACACACACATACACACACAGAGCCACACACACACACACACAGAGCCACACAGACGTAGAGAGACACACACACAGAGCCACACACACACACACACACACAGAGCCACACACACACACAGAGCCACACACACACAGAGCCACACACACACAGAGCCACACACACAGAGCCACACAAACATAGAGCCACACACACACAGAGCCACACACACACACACAAAGCCACACACACACACAGAGCCACACACACACATAGCCACACACACACAGAGCCACACACACACAGGGCGTGGTGCTTGTGAAGGGGGACAAGCACTTATAGACGCTGCACTGGTATTGACTTTGACTTGTCGCTCTGACGCATCAATGAGAACACTTCCGGGGTTCTCGGGCAGACAACACCCAAGGGGGTGAATGGCGTGCTAAGGGCCTGATTAATTAGGCATCGCTATGGAGATGCGTTGCCACTTCCGAGGAAGTGAGAAGTAAATGTTCCCATGTGTAGCGGGAGCTTTGAGGCTGGTATCACAGGGGGATGAAACCACGTGGTCTTAATAATGAACAAGGAACAAACGTACTGCAACATATTAAAAACCGAAGGTATCAAAATAGGTAATAACACATGCCGCCTGTAAATGCACAAGTGCGCCCAGGTTTTACAGTTCATACTGCATTAGGAAATTGAGAGTTCTGCAGCTAATTTGTAGTCTAAGCACGTGAGCAAGGTTAGCACACACATCTCCGGCAAGTGCATTAACATCCTGATTTACCTTACCATTGCTTTACCCTTTGATTTGTTGATTACCAACGAATATTTGAGCAACTGGTGTTTTATCCCCGTAAGCCATTTTAAAATGCAATATTTGATCAATTAGTAAATGCAGAACTACTTTACCATCGCAGTCTGTTGCATTGCTATATTCTGAAAAGCAGTTTTCCACGACATTTCCCATTTACAAGGTGCAAATCAGTTAGCCAGAAAATAGCCCAAAGTTACAAAAAATGTTCTAAAAGTTGTCCACCTTCTCAGATCGATCTTCTGCTGACCAAATGCAAGATCAGCAGTCATGATTTCAGTACTACCCTTCATTTAAAAATAAGTGCATTTTGGGAATTTCGGTTCATAATTGCGTCAAGTGGACTAACACAGCACTGGAAACAGAGACCTGAACACACAAAATAAGCACATGAATAAGCACACAAATAAGAACACTATTTTGAGTTCTTCAAACAACGTAGCCTCCCTGCCTCAAACAGCTAGGTCGACGTGCGCTGGGCAAAACACAATAAGAAGATATGTCAAGCTATCATCCTGCCCCAAGGTTAGCTGGTACTTGTAGTGTACAACTAGCACCAGCAGCAGAGAGGTATGGTAAACAACTTGACGGGGTGAACTGTTCTCACATAAAATGCAGCAACATGAGCTTGGAGCAGCACACAACTTAGGCAGCTGAGGTAAACACTATGCAACTGTGGAATATAATATTGTGACAATGTATGGCAACCACGCTCAAAGAGGGTGCAGACAAGCACCGGCCAAGAGAGAAGGAAGGACTTTCAGTAAGAACAAAGGGGGCAGAGCTGGCCGAGCTCGGGAAGATTCCCAGGCTAACAAAGTTGATGTGCCCCTTCTATGCTCATGAAAGGGCACAGATGAATAAAGGGTCAGTGTCGACAAAGCAAGTAGCGCTTTAGGAGTCTTAGCGCGGCCTCTCAGAGTATCTACAAGGGGGCCAGCACTGACCGTGTCCTCCTCGGCCGTCAGGAAGGTTCTCTTGCTCAGTATCTGATGGAACAGGCTGTTCCCGACTCTCTCCAGCGCTGAGCCTTCCTTCCTCTTCACCTTGCGGTCCGCAGTCTTCAGGGAGCCCTCCGACCTGCCTTCCATCCTCGGCACGAAGACCAGCCAAGCGCCAAGTAGACTGAAAGCACCGACAACCTTTGCAGCGCTCTCAAAGGATCACCCCAACTAGACGAAAATGCAAATCCAGCCGGGAAAAGTTACCAGGAAACAGAAAACAATAGAAAGATACAAGTAATTGCAAAAAAAGTCCTAAAACATGCCGCCCTAATTATCGCGTGCAGTGCAGCTTTTAGGCCTAATGAACGTGGGCGCCAGTAAGACGCCTGCTCCCGATCACAACAAAGTAAGTAATTATGACAGCATGCCGACTGGCACCCCATGCCGCTAAATGATAGCACGTCTCCCGGAGAGGACCACTTAACTGTAATTAACGTGCAACACGTCTTCCGGAGAGGAGCACTCAAATCGAATTAACGCGCAAAAGCTGTTCATGGGAAGCGCGTTCACAGACCAGAATCTGCTTGTGCACTGGTCTGTATCACTCGGTAGGCATCACAACCACAATAAGTCTCGCTGGCGACAGCGCTTCGCGCTGCAATGCAAAGGCGAGACCTAAAAAAACAGGCTCTCTCTATAGCAGAACCAAATCTATGGAACTCCAGTGAAAAGCGCAACTCTCCTCAAGTGTAAATAGGAAATCAAATTTTTGCTGAAAGAGGTAGGGTGTATGACTGAGGTATACGGTATACTCTGCCCTGGGAAACAAGGATTCGTTGTGCCTTATTCCAACAATATTACAACCTGTTATTCCTACACGGTGAATAATACTCACATTCTTTACAATGTTTGCTGATACAACAGATGCATTCCACGTACTTAACCGCATGCGTGCGGCATAATTCCCCCCCGTACGCTGGATTTTGCGAAAGCGCACTTTACATGACGAGCTGGGCTCGTCATGAGCGTGCGAGGAGGCTACCTCATGACGAGCCCAGCTCGTCATGAGCGTCGAAGGGGTTAAAGCATGATCATGTAAAACGTCAGTAATTCTACTGTCTCTCTTCTCTGTTCGTCCATGGACCTGTCACCCATTTCCTGCTGCCGAGTCAGTCAGTGGTCAGAAGCGTGAACATGCTCCCACCCACTGTATCTTGTAACACTGCTTGTGCCAACTGTAAACGGCTTTCAAGTGGGCCTCATTTCAGTACACTGTAGCACACCGGAGCCCCTGAGGCCTGTTCGGGGCAATAGAAAGCCACTTAAATAAATAAAAGTTACCCATCCAGCCCACTCATTGAAAGTATGGAAAAGCAAGCACGTCACATGCTCATGGAGGAATGAGGCCTAGGGTTTCTTGACCAGACCCTCCAGGATACTGTGGCACAGACAAGGACATTTTGCGGCAAAATATTGCGCTTTTAGCTGCATTTTTGCACCACTTTATTCAATTACCATATGTTAATGTAATGTTAATGTAAGCCGTACTTTTAGAGCGCACGGCTACCCCAAAAGGTGTCCCGGCGCTTTAGCAAAGAGGCCCCTAGAAACAGAGAAAAACCAAGGCAGACACACTACAGTTATCGCGGGTTACTTGGTGAAGAGCAGAGTCTTCAGCTCCTTCCTGAATGCCAAGAGGTTGCTTGCTTTCCGAAGGGAGAGTGGAAGTTCATTCCACAGGCAAGCTGTCACGTGTTGGAAGGAGCGACCTCCCATCCGGACACGTTTGACCACAGGCACCTCCATTTTGGCCAATTCCGCCGACCGCAAAGACCTCCGTGGCGCATAGAAAGCAGTGCGCTTCCTCAGATAGTGAGGGCCAATCGCATGGAGAGCCTTAAACGCCAAAGTGAGGAGTTTAAATCTAATTCTCCCAGCGATAGGCAGCCAGTGCAGCCTGGCTAAAAGCGCTGAGGTACTGGCTCTCCTGGGCAGGCCATAAATGGCTCTGGCCGCCGAATTCTGCACAATTTGCAGCCTAGATAGCAGATATTTAGGTAGGCCCGCAAAGAGCGCATTTGCATAATCGAGGCGTGATCCCACCAACGCCTGGACTACATTCCTACGATACTGCAGTGAAAGCAGGGGAAGAAATTTCCTAAGCATTTTGAGGATGCTGAAACATTTCCCTGCTAATCCCAGGATGTGAGGACGAAAAGAGAGGTCATCGTCAAACACCACTCCGAGATTTTTTACTTGAGCGGAGGGTGTCTCTGGGGGGAACATATCCTGGGGCCACCATGTCTTCCAGCCCGGGTCTGGGGCACAGCCGAAGAAGAGCAGCTCAGACTTGGCTGAGTTGCACTTCAGGCTGTGCCGCTGAAACCACGCAAAGACTGCGCTCAGACAGTCCTTAATTCTGCCGCCGTTGAAAACCTCTCCCTTCCTGCAAGTGAACAGGAGCTGGGTGTCATCAGCGTATGAGATGACCCGGGCCCCAAACGCCTCTGCTACCTCCGCTAGAGGGGCCATATATATGTTGAAGATGGTGGGGCTCAAGATAGATCCTTGAGGCACCCCCACCTCCAGCGAAGGCATTTCGGCCGAGAACGGCGGAGCCCAGATCACCTGTCGGCGGTCGGCCAGAAAGGATTGAAACCAGTCCAGCACCGTCCCTCGCAGACCAATCTCCCTGAGTCTTGAGAGAAGGCCAGCGTGTGGGACGGTGTCGAACGCCGCCGATAGGTCCAACATGACCAACATCGCCCTTCCCCCATGATCGAGTGTCTCCCTGATGGCGTCGGTAACCTCAACCAGAGCGGTCTCCGTGCTGTAGTTTGCACGAAAGCCGGACTGGGAGTCATGCAGCAGATTGTTGTTCTCAATAAAGGTGGATAGAGTAAGCTGAACATGTTTCTCCAGCACCTTCGCCAGAGCAGGGAGGAGGGAGATCGGACGATAGTTAGCCCATTGCAACGGATCAAGCAGAGGCTTCTTAATCAGCGGCAGAATGAGTGCGTGTTTCCACTGTCGTGGGACCACCCCCGAGCTCAATGATAGATTCAGCAGGGGGTTCAGCAAGCTGTTCAACGCTGAGGCCACCCTGCCCAGGCATTTCGCCGGACAGGCATCCAGTGGCGAACCAGATTTCATCCGAGATAGCAGCTCCAGCGAAGTTTCGCAGGACAGCTCAGGGAAGACAGATAGTGTGGGCCCTGAGTTAACCCGAGAGGGATCTAGATAGGTCGGCTTACCCCCTAAGGCGTCGTCGGCCGTGCGGGAGTCCACAGATGGAAAGGTGTCCTGGATCTTTAGAATTTTTGCCACGAAAAAGTCGGCCAGCTGGTTAATCCATTCCTCCGTGTGTGAATGGACAGGAGTGCTTGCAGCTGGATTGACAAACTCCTTTACAATTCTAAAGAGTTCCCGACTGGTGTTATCGGCTTTATCGATTCTCTGTTCGAGATAACTCTTTTTGGCTGCGGCAATCTGTTTGTAGTATGCCTTTATCGCGTCACGGTATTTCAATTTCTCCACAAGATCATACTTGCGCCGCCAACGCCTTTCCAACTTCTTGCAGTCTTGTCGCATTATGCGTAGAGCGGAGGAGAACCAAGGAGCAGAATTAAGATCAGGGGCTGTTCTAGCAGCCCTCAGAGGGGCCAGCTCCTCGAATCTAGCCTGCATCCAGCTCTGGACCAGGATTAAATCGGCTTCCAGAACCCCAGTCAAATGACACGGATATTGGCCAAGAGCATCGGAGAGCATATCAGCTGTCACTAGATGGAAAGCTCTGGACTGCCGGGACCCTACCTTCGGAGCCCTTTGGCTAGGTTTAGAGTCGAGCATTAAGGCAAAGTTTATCAAATAGTGGTCAGACCAAAGGACCGGGAGTGGGGGGGACGTCTCAATAGGCCTAGAAGAAAAAATAACATCTAACGTGTGGCCTTTCACGTGAGTGGGGCTGTGGATAAAAGGGACTAGCCCTAACATCGCCGTGATATCACGGAGTTTGTCAGCTTCGGCGACTGTGAGACAATCCATATGCAAGTTTAGGTCGCCTAATAGCATGCAATGCGCGGAACGCATGCATGGTACAGATAAAGCCGATTGCAAATCCTCAAAAAAGGACCCAATGGAACCAGGGGGTCTATAGAGGAGAATACCTGTACAGGTCTGGGACGCCGATAGGTGAAGCGTAAAACCTAAGGCTTCACAGCCGGCAATGTTGTCCACCGCAAAGGAGGAGCAATTAAAAGCCTTGTCCACTATCAGAGCCACCCCGCCGCCTCTTCCCTCAGTTCTATCCCTCCTTAAGATGGAGTAATTCGGCGGAACGGCACAGGCAATATCGGGTTCTGAGCCCACTCCCAGCCAAGTTTCAGTTAAAAATAAACAGGAAATCTTGGACTGCGTAAGAAGATCCCAAATATCCACGGTGTGACGAGGAAGGGACCTGGTGTTAAGCAACGCGCAATGAAAATACTGGGGAGGGGTAGATGGAACACAGATAGATGATACTGTGGGGTGCCAGTTACACACGGGGCAGCCCTTGCCTAGCCGGCGACCACCGGGGAAAAGAGCCGAACAGTCAGTCACTAGCTTTGCATAGATATGTTTTGGATTTTAAGTTTAAACTATGAGTCACCTTGGTAGAAGATATATAAATGCTCCCCAATCTATCTTTACGCCTGTGGGAATGCATTTTCCACACACACATTTTACACATACATCTATCCCCTCAGCAGTCTTTGCAAATAAAGAACAGTGTGCACCCTCACCTGTGTAGCACTTAGTCGACCAACTGGTTTTTGCCCCAGGCGGCCCAAGATGAGACTATCTTTTAGTTGGTCCACATCATAATTGGTACAAAGTGGATGTATGTGATGGCTTGGAAAACTGTCACCACTCACCCAATGGTACAGTTAATAAAGCTGTTATTTGACTTTTGTTAGAAGTCAAATCATAAGACTCACAGCTCATTTTTTGGCATCAGGTGGGAAAATATATGGAAAGTTGTATGACAAGAGGGGTCACTGATCCATGAGCAAGTAAATCCATTTTTAATAAAATTATATCCCTTTGTACAGGATGTGTTTAATAAAGTGGGTGGAATAAAATAAAATATCTACTTGTCCATGGGGCAAGTTGCTTCAAAAGTCTACTTGTCCTGTAACAAATTTCACTTGCCCATTTTGTGACATATAATGCGACGACAAATTATGGCAGCGATCTCATTATATAATATGATGAAACCGGACCTAGGGAAATGTCACTCCTCAGCCAATGGTACAGTTGATAATATAATTTAGATTGGGTTACATGTCAAATCTGTGACTCATATCCTGCCCACGGGTTTGGCATCAGGGGGTAAGAACATGGTCAGTATATTGTAAAGAGTATCATCAATCTAGGTGCGACTCAATTGATTTTAATAAGGTGATATCCTACTCTCGCACAACACTAGTTAAGTTCCTTTCTGCCGGATCACGTCGTAATAACGTGCATAGCAACAAGTCGTAGTAGTCAAAACTCCGAGGCAAAAAGTTTGTCTGGCAGGGCTCCAAGTCTGCACAGAAACCGAGTCAGTGACATGTAAGCCAAGCAGCAAACATCACGTAAAAATAAAATACAGTCTTTTCAAGATTCAGAAAAGTGTATTTCTTTAACATGTTGAAACGTTTCATCTGAGCACATCATATTGTATTAATGCTTTGAAAGGCACATATTAAAAGAGATAGTATTTCAACATGACATCTTTGTCCCCATCACCCCACCCCGATGACAATGCCACGCGTGAACTAAGAGGCAAGTTAGTTTTCATCTGCACTCTGTATATGAAATAGATTTTTTTAAATCATGGATCAACATTGCCTATGAAAACCACAACGTCTACTTCAAGAGGTTTTTGTACATTGCACATCCTGAACTCATGTATTTCAATGTGCTGTCGTTTGTGGCAATGAAGTAAAAGGAGCTTTCTTAAATGAAATATTTGCCTAGGATCACACCATTTTGTCAAGAGCCAGGAAGAAGGGATTGATCCCATGTTTTACGGTTTATTTATGCAATTCACCAACTACATGGTTATCCCTCTCTGTTTCGCATTAAAGTTTAATATTTTGACGTTAATTCTTGGCATGAAATCGGAGCAAAGGATGTTTCGTTTTAGCTGAGCAGCTCACATGCTTCACACATGGGGGAGGCCTGGAGTCAAGGCTCTTTCTCATAGAGACACACTGGAGGCCTTGCTCTCGCTCCCAAGCATTGCAGCCTGAAGGAGTAGAGGGAGGGGCTGCTTCTCTTTACAGGTGAGTAAAAATATATATAGCGCTCATTGCGTGCTTCTTCAGATTTCACGGGGTAGCCCACTTGACGTACAAGCAAGCGGGGCTATGGTCTCCAGGAACACGCAGACTCTGGGGGGGGTGGGACGAACTCATCGCTGTACTCAATGGAGGCGACAGAGGGGAGCTGCGACGTGGAACCCATATCCTGCAGTACCTTATTACAGTAAAGGGGACGAGTTAGAAGTAACTTCAAGAGACAATAACCAGAAACACAATGTCTGCAGCAAGGAGGGGGAAATTATGAAATCGAGGTACAAAAGCGCCGATGCACACCGCTGCTAAAGAGGAAAAATATCTAACACCCTACGGAGGTATTGATTACGGTTGCGTACAATGAAATGGCATCTGAAAGCAATTTGTTAATCACTGCACGTAGTAGTAAAGAAAGTCTTACTGCGCCATGCCCGGGAGTTGGACAGGAAATGCAAATCATATATAATAATTTGATTAGTGAGGGTCTAAATAAAGATAACCCCCTACAATTACAAAAAAAGCAGCAAACAACTTTGCGGCAGTGTTTCAAAAAGTAAGCAATAATTACACCCTTGTTGCAGTCACTTCTCTCACTATACCATAATTTCAAACCCTCGCTACAGTCTTTACAAGTATACATAGTGCGAGCGCCCTAAGTTAAATACGGGTAAAAATAACAATTTAAAAGAAACGAGGATAAATAAAGACGACAAACGGAGTTCTTGTGACAATACCTTTTAAAATAGGCGAGCACGTCAAAAAAAATTGATGGTGCACTATCAAAAAAAGTGGTGGTTTCTATATTAAAAAGTGTTTTTCGTTGTATCTGATTAAAGTACACCTTTTGGCATTTTACCAAACCACGTGAGAGGTTGCAGCCGGGTGGTACCGCGGCGGTCACCTCTCCGGGGAATGTCACTCAGCACCAGTGTGGACCAGATCTGCATTTACCTAAGACGAGGAAGCAGCAGCAGCAAACTGTGTCACCTGGCAGCAATGCGATGGGCATCAGCAACACGCCAGTACTTCCGTTATCTAAAGGGCGGTCATCCAGGAAGTGTGGCGCCATCAAAAGGAAACACCTGCCTCCTGCATCCACGGCTCGTGGTGCCAAGCCCCCAAACAGAAAAACTCTAGAAAACAAACTCGAGCACATGTGTACACCCTGCTTCCATACCAGGCACGCGAGGGGTGCAATGTGGCAGATAACGGCGTTTGTCCCTACTGCCCGGCACTCGTTCCTAAATCCCAAAGCAGCAGACCCCTTGTCTGCTCGAAGAGTGTCGAGAGAGCCATTTACCTGGAGATGATGTAGCCATTCATCCGGGGAAGCGCTGGGGACGAGGGAGCCTTGTGTGTACTGGTCGCTGTGGGGTCAGGCGGAGCAGCGCCCCCAGGTCTTCCTCCACCCTCGACGGACACTTTGTGAAATTGGGCGCCCTGGAGGCGTGGGGAGCCGACGCTGCTGCAGCTGTTGCCTCTGCGCAGTCCCCTGGGCCGAGGAGGAAGCATCGGTGGCAGGCCCCGCCTCGCAGGCGTACCGCTAATTAGTGAGACGGAGAAGGGCCGGGGGCCAGAGGACCACGGGGGCGCGTTCACAGACCAGAATCTGCACGTGCCTCGGTCTGTCTCCCTTGAGAGGCATCACGCTGACAATAAGTCTCGCTGGCGGCAGCGCTTTGCGCTGCAACGCCAGGCGAGACGTAAAAAGGACGTAGGGTAACATAATGGAGTTTTTTCAGCTTCCTATAAGCTGGAGAAAGACATAATCATGTTTAAGAATATTTATATCAGATTCATGGTTTTAATGAGTGCATATTTAGTTCACAAACAGGAGCCTCCATTTCATGAGGGAATTAATTAATTTGAAGGCACTACCAGGGACCTTAAGGGGTAGTGTTGAAATTGGTATAGGAGGCGTGGCAATGTCATCTTTTTAAAGGTGGCAGCCCTGCCCAACAGAGACAGGGGGAAGGGCGGCCAAAAGGAGATGTCTCTCTGTAATTTGGATATTTGTTCTTGAATATTGATATTTGTTCTTATTCACAATGATGGTGCATTACTAGTGTGGCTTTGTATATAGGCATGCAAGCTTGTGTATTGGTAAGGGTCTCTTCCATATGTCACACCCAAGGCAGTAGAGATGTACATGGAGGCTGGGCACCAGCACTGGCACTTTTTAGATCTCTGGTGAATTTGTTTTAGGTGTAATTATGTGCCCTTAACATATATAAATCATACATATATACTTGAAATGTGCATTGGTTTAGTTTAGGCTCTCCAGTCTTACTAGACTTGAAGAGGCCTTTACTAAGGATTGCCAAAACACATCGACTGTACAATTGGGGGTGTCCAATAACATCAAAGGAGCTCTGAATAGTATGGTCATAAAGGGAATTCCAAGAGACATTGCCCAAGGACTTATTTTATTTTGCAGCTACCTGTTAGTGGAATAACAGTTTTACTAACATTGCATCTACCTTTATTTAAAAACACTAAGGAAGCAAGGAGACAAACTTTTTTTTGATAATGAATTTTACCACTGTGAGGGTATTTGCACTGAGGGTAAAAGTGATGACACTTTAAGTTGTGTCGTTGTCTTAAAATTGTCCTGAGATTTTGTGGCTATTTATGTTGATGTAAAAAGTATTGACGCCTTATCGTTGTATGTTGTAACTTGTGTTGTTGTTTTATCATTGTCCTGAGATCTATAAAGATGTTGGAATGGAAAAAGATACGCTGCCAGGCTTGTGTAATTAATCAACTAATGTAATGTTGTTTGATACTAGCGGCATCAAAGTGACAAATAATTATTCCATTGTGGCATGAATATTGGTTTATAGATTTATCCCTGTAATTCACCACCATCATTGGTACATTGTGATAGTTTGATAGTTGAGCAATAATGCATGTATGCATTCACATGATTTATAAGCTTTATAGATTTAAGTGAAGGTGCAAGAGGATTAATATGTTAATCCTTGCATTTGACATCATTCAATGTGAGGTCTGCTCTTTTCATATTAATGAGAAGGGTGTATTTAAGGTGTGCACAAAATGAGTGGAAGGCAGGAATACATCTTCAGCTTCCTGGGAGACTCTTAGATTGAGCAAACAGAAACTGTAAAGACTATTCGTGGAGGCCAGAGACAGCCTTCTCAGAGCCAGCCCGGCCTTACTAGCTTGCTGGAATGCCATGCTTTCTGAGCAGAGATAGACAGCAACCTTCTTCACAATTTTGTTGTTCTATCAGGGTATGCGGCTGAGAGGCCACCTTGGAAACTTGACCAGACGTTTTCCTTATTAAAACAGCTTCGCTAGACGCAAAAAGGGATGGAGGTTGCAGAAAGACCCCATCCTTTGCATGCAAGAGAATTCTGAATACTGAACCATTACAATGTAGCAATTCTTTTTAATATACTGTTTATTAATGGTTTTCATTGTCACCGTTGCAACTATATACATTTTATGCTCTAGGATACAACATTGAATTTCATAAAATCAAAAAACAAATTCTTTTTTGACATTCTTCTGTATGACTATTCATGGTGCGAAGAGATTTGGAACCTACTACTAACAAATAATCCTGTGAAGACCTACAGGATCGATCGTTAAGCTGAATGCATCATCTTCTTCTAATACTTAGGTGGCTCCTGGACTACAGTCCATCTGCTTTCCTGGCTCTAGCTAGTAAGTTGGCATATAGGGGCATATGTAGGAAGCCGTTTGCGATTCGCGAACGCCGGAATTCACAGAATTTCGGCGTTTGCGAATTGCAAACGGCGTTTTGGTATGTATGGGTCACATAGCAAAATAAGGAATCGCAAAAATTGCAATTCCTTACTTTGCTCAAGCATTTAAGGAATCGAAATTTTGCGATTCCTTAAATGCTAGTTTGGGGTGCCTCGCAAATTGCGATTTTGGCTTAAGGAATCGCAAAATACCACCTACTCCAAGTAGATGGTATTTTGCGATTTCCTGTCAAAATGCATTGTTTTTTTTTATTTAAAGTGCCGTGTGGCGCACAGACATGCCCTTAGGGCATGTCTGTGCGCCACATGTACTTACATTTTTAGAAAGAGGGGGGGTTTGGGCCCTTTGGGAAAGAGGGTAGGTAGGGCCTCTATGTCTGCAAAAAACGGGGGATTTTACCTATGCCTCTATGTTTGATTTCAAATAATTACTCTTTATAAGGATGAACCAAGATTCAATTAGTTATCCTGACATGTTTATAATGTCATTTTATTTATCCATCATTCATTTTTTGTGATTCATCAGAGAAAGTGCAATATCAACTCAACGTTTTGCCATACATTTTTTCAAAAAAAATCCCAAAACAATACTGGACATTACACAAAACACAATTCACAAACACAATACTAGTTGTATGCAAATTATGATCAAAAAAACAAATTCATACAGTTACCAAGGGACAGTTGGAAACACAAAATTGTTTATGCAATGGTAAATCAGTGACCATCATTTGTTGCTTAATACAGAGCAACAGAGTTTTTTTACAACGTAAACAATGTCCCTACACTCTGAACTATATCATATTTCATCAAAATGAATCAGAGTGTGAAATGCCAAATAAATCAGAGCATGAATGCTAAATTAATCAAAGCATGGTGGCTCAAAGTGAATCAGAGCGCGGATGCCGACGCGTTTCGAATCCTGCTGTGTGCATCCCAGGATTCTCATCAGGGCTAGACGAGTCAAATCCTTAGGAAACTTATTTATTATCAAGGATGTGCTTTTCTTAAAAATGTCGTCTATGTGGTGGCTGTTTTGTTCTTTTAGAAAATGGAGCGGCGACTTAATGGTAAACCGTCCTATTTTCAATTGGACTTCAAGTGCTGTTTGGTTAAAAATGCGTCTCTGAAATGATTAATCAGAGAGCTGGCGGGGAACAGGAAACAATTCCGCTGCTAGTCACATCTACCGTGGTCTTGATACCTTATTATTTACTGATAACAGGCGCTAAAGGTCGTGCTCCACTCCCAGGCTTGTTTGTTACATGTACTTACAGGCACATTCCAAGGGTGCAACAGGTGTCCTTTGGACACCCTGCCACTCTTGGAATTGCAATTCTCAAATTGCGATTTTCTCATAGAAAATCGCAATTTGAGAATGTATCCCCATTCATTCCTATGGCCCTCTTGGCCCATAGGAATGAATGGGACACTCATTCCTTAATTGCGATTCGCAATTTGCTAATCGCAATTAAGGAATTTTAGAGATTTGCAAAACAATTGCGATTTATTACCTACATTCCATTTTGCAATTCTCAAATAGCGATTCCTTAAAAACTGCTATTTGAGAATCTCAAAATGGAAATGACCTACATATGCCCCTTAGAGCACCCTATTCCTAGGACTCCACCCATACACCCACATGCACCTGACAGCATTTGTCTAAAAGATCCCCACCAAAGTGACCCATCTGGGGACCCGTATGGCATTGCACCGCCGGCCCGACGAGGAGCAAACGCCCGATGATGAAGCATGACATCCTTCGGGGTGTGTGAGGGCAACATGAGACAAGATTTGTCTTGTCCATCACGTCCCCTCACCTTTCTCACGAAGTCCGCGACCTAAACACCGCTTTTTTCCTAACTCTCTTCCTATGTCCTACACTGGAACAGTGGCCCCCAATTTGTATTGACTTTACGGTTATTGTGGAGCACGGGCAATGGACCATTAACACGCTCCTGGTCCCCCTCCCTCTCTTTTTGAATACTTTATAGTTGTTTCAGGAGTTTAGCCGAGGCTCCTGAATAGAGAACGTTTCCGTAGTCCAACCTGCTACTGACGAGGGCCTGGGGGACTGTTCTTCTTGTTTCGGTGGGGATCCACCTGTAGATCTTGTGGAGCATGCGGAGGGTGTTGAAGCAAGAGGACGAGCCGGCGTTGACCTGCTTGGTCATGGAGAGATTTGAGTCAAGGAGGAAACCCAGGTTGTGTGCTTTGGTCGGTGGGAGTCGGTGCTGCTCCAAGTGTGGTCGGCCCTGGCCGAGGGGGTGGAGCCGAGGATGAGGACCTCCGTTTTGTCTGAGTTCAGCTTCAAGCGACTGTTCGTCATCCACTCTGCGATGGCTTTCATTCCTTCGAGGAGGTTGGTTTTGGTGGTGAGGGGGTGCAAAAATACACCATTCAGTGTTTGATTTCTTGCTGGCACATAAGCCCCCAAGTCTGATCCAGCAAGGAGCCACATGCTTTTTGGATTATTTCAGGGGCTATAACAAAAAATCCTAAATCCGTCTGGCTCATTTCTGGGTACTCCCACAGAATTCTGCAACCCAGGTAGTTGTCATTTCAACTGCTAGTTACAATGTTTTTTACTGTATATTGACCATGCACCAGTTGATAATGAAACCTATAATGAATGCAATTTGAAGGTGAATAAAAAAATAAGTGTCATACAGATGATGTGGAATGATTAGGACTTCTGAAGTTACGCCATTTGTTTATTTGGTATTTCTGTCTCAGTGACACAAAAATGCTACATTATGATTAATGTGTCAAACGCCATTTATAAATTATCCAAAGGATAGGTTTTATGATAATAGTGCATCATAGCAGGCCATCATGTGGTCTGTTTATGAAATATAGTAAGGAATGGTTCAGCTTGTATTTTAATAAGAACAGCATATGAACATATAAATATTTTTTAATTATCCTATGAGTTATTCCCAATCTGATGGATGTTATCATATGATAATCCAAAGGTATCGTACCACAATGGTAAATACCTAAGTATTAGGATAGTTTAATGCTGATGAATTGCAAGAATATTCGTATGTTGAAAGATGGCGAATTTGTTAGGTAGCATAATCCAGTCCTTCGTTTGTGATGATGACCGTATACAAAGTATTTATGTTGATCATGAACATGGTGTCCTTATAGTGAACAAGGTTGCGGCAGGAAACCGTAAAGCGTTGATCTGATTTTTTTCAGCATAATACATTTTACTGAAGCGACAGCACACATAGTGGCGTACTCTATCATTAACATTGGAAGCCGGAATTGATATATATATCATACCGTGGCACCCTCCCAGCTGCGGCTGCTGACAGGACGCTTCGGAGTGAGCCAAATCACCATCATAGGTGCCACAGTGGGTAGAATGCAGCCTGACAGCTGACAAAGTCAGGGCATTATCGTATGCATGGTACACAGTTACCGAACTATGTCCACGGATTTAGACTGTGTTTACCTCACAAGCAGCATGACTTGGCCAACATCCTGCTGCGTTCAGGGACTTTGGAACATTGCGAGTTAAAGGGGGCAATACGTACAACTGGTGGTGTGAGTACTAACTTGAACCTTCAGTCCTCTTTCTATGACCGCAAGTATCCTCAAATGGGAGTTAATGTGAGACCATTTGAAATCCCCGACTGCGTTCTTTGTCACACATAGCTGGCCTTGAGGAAGGCAAGGAGCCGAAACACGTCTGCCAGGTGTTACAGCAATGGCGAATTTTTAACATAGCATGATGTGCCCAGATGGTGAAAATAAAGCTTATCGGAAGCGTACCTGAGCAAGTGACAGCCTGTTTTTACTTGGAAGCGCGATTGGTGGAGTATATGTGGTCAGCCGGTTGGCACTTGAATACTGGCACGCCTCTCGGTTTGATGCTCTGTGACTTGCCGGCAACTTAGGAGTGAGGGCGCAGATGTATGATATTACAGCGCGGTTTCTACATCGCGGTACCATTACAATGCGTCAATCACAACGCAAGTCGTTACAACGACTTGCGCTGGAGGCGCTGGATTTTGGAATAGTATGATTTACTATTCCAACTCCAGCATACGTTACAGTAGGGAAGGTGTTGGAATTGTAAATCATGCAATTCCTTAGTACATAGCGCCATCCAGCGCAAGTCGTTGTAACGACTTGCATTGTGATTGACGCATTGTAATGGTACCGCGGTGTAAAAACGGGGTGGTAATGGCTGTCTCCCGAGGGGGCACTCACTGCAAGCTGCACCAGCCGATTGCAGAGGTTACATAACCTAACCAACGGAGTTCCCTGTGGACAATTGAAATATACTGTGACCTCTGAGGAAGAAGCTAGTGCTTTAAATGCGTCAGGTTGCAGTAAAGATATTTATCAATGGAGCAGTTTTGCGTGGTCCTGTCCTTTAAACTCAGCGCCGATGGGGATATTTGTGGCAGGAGGAACCGCCTGGTGCAGCTTGCAGTGAGTGCGCCCTCATAAGCTTGGACATTTGCTGATGTATATATATATATATATATATATATATATATATACATATACACACACACACACACACACACACACAGTAGGTATTATAGTTAGGAGGTAGTTTCCATAGGAAAAGCGTTTTCTCTTTTGCTAATAACTTTGGCACCATTTAATGATTCTTCATGAAACTTCCCAAACTAATTTATCTCTCGCTACAGTTGCTGTCTCAAAAGTATTGTGTAAATTCGTCAAGCGGGGGCTGAGAAAAGGGAGAGTCCCAAAACATGTTTTCCTTATGCAATTTCCCATAGGGATTTTAAACACAGTCCGAACCACAGAATGGAATTACACCATATATGGCAGAAAGCTAGATCTTGGTCCAGAAAGAGTGCTTTATGTACTTTGGTGTACATTTTGGTGAATTAAGGGAAAAAAAGATGTATTTATATCTAGAAATGTGGATCCACCGCGGTGGCACCGCAACCACCCACACGCCCAGTCACACACCTGTACAGCCACACACACAGCCACTCAGAGACCCAGAAAATCACTCACAAACGCACACAGTCCATCACACATGCCCCTACACACCCACTCACACGTTCACACAACCACTCAGACACCATAGAGTCATTCACATACCCACTCAGAGACCCAGAAAACCACTCACACTCCCATACAGCCACTCACACACCCACTCAAAGACCCAGAAAACCACTCACACATCTATACAGTCACTCACACATCCACTCAGAGACCCAGAGAACCACTCACAGACGTACACAAACAACCACTCACACAACCGCATGCACAACCATACAGCCACTCATATACCCACTAACAGACCCACACAGCCAGTACAACATGCACTGACACACCAAGGTTACAGGGACAGTATAGTTGGGAAAAAGCGTTTAAAAACCATAGAATTCACCCCAAAAAAATCAAAGGTTACCGGGACATGATAGTTAGGAAATAGAATTAACAAAAACATAGAAATTCACAAAAAAAACAAAGGATAAAGGGATATTATTTGTTGGTTTCAGATTTTACACACACAAAACCGTGAAATTCAGCAGTTTATAATTATAGTTATCTCAAGTAACTATAACTCGTGCCCTGAAATAACTAGAACTCGCAACCTCAGCTTGCATTGCTAATTGCCCCACATATTACATTACTCATGACACTATTGATAATATCACTGCAACATTTGCGTTGAAATTATTGATGTGAAAACTATGCCTGGCCGGGGCGTGGATTATAGCTACCATAGGACACAAATATTTGTGATAACTATAACTGCAGAATTTCTATGGTTTTATGTGTTTAAAATCTGAATCTAACTAAAACGTCCCTGTAACCTTTGTTTTTTTATTGCATTAGATACATATATATATATATATATATATTATATGCTAATGACATTGGAAATGACATCACTTTACACCAGTGTTCAACACCATGATGGACCCAGAGCATGTGAATATTTTCTTACAGCTAGATCTATATGACTTTATTATCACAACAGAATTATTTTAGCTATTATTAATTGGTGTTTGAACAATAATTTTTTTTAAAAATCTTTTTATTAAATGCAAACAACAAATACACGTAAAAGAAAAAACAGAAAACAAGGCAATATGGTACAAGTACGTCATGTCGGTGCTGGGGGGGGATACATATTCAAATCAAATGCCAGAAGTAGGTGATGAGACTGGGGAAGGGGGAAGAATACAGGAGCAAGCAAGGTAGCTAAATTCCCGTGGAGGAAACAGCAGGTTGGGGGGACGACAGGTCAGTGTCCATTCCCGAGGGGGGGGGGGGTACAGATACCACCACGGTATTCGTTCCATTGATTCCAAATTTTACCCCATTTGCGGGGCGTGCCACTAGAAACATACACAGTCTTTTCCCTAAACATGCACCAGTCCATGTCTGCTGCCACACCAGAGCTGTTGGTGGCCTCTGGGCACCCCACAACTGAGCAATGTCTCTCTTAGCAATCATATTACCCAAGGTCACCCATCGAAGCTGCGCCAGGCCATAATCATTCGGCTCCCAGACATTCAACAAACACCGCCTCGCCTCTGGCATTGATTGCACACCCGTGACCTCACTCATCACTTCATGCACACGAGTCCAATAGCTCATAACCGCAGGGCATTCCCAAATAATATGGAAAAACTTACCCACCAGACCACAACCACGCCTGCACAGCCCATCCACAGAGAACCCCATTCGCACCAGACGAGGACCAGTCACGTAGACCCTATGAAGACTTTTGAGCTGGACAAACCGGAGGCGCGCCGGGATAGCCACCTCCTTCGGGGAGGAAATCGCAGCCTGCCAATCCTCATCGTCGAGTTCCAGACCGTCACTTGTCCACACCTCCCGAAGGTTACTCAATAAATCGGATCTGGCATTGATCAACTTCTTGTATATGAGTGAGATCGTGCTGTCAGGGACATGCCCGTCGAGCACCCGATCTTCAAGCGGGGACGCCTCCGGAATATCCGAGCCCAGGGGAAACACGGACAAAACCGCGTGCAGGATTTGCACGTATCGAAATGATTCTCTATCATTCAAGTCATACTCAACTTTCAGCTCCTCAAACGTCTTGACTCTACCCTTGATCCACACATCTTCCACCCTACTAATACCGATCACATCCCACTTATCGAAACCCTTCGACTTCCAGAGGGAGCCAAGTTTTTCCGATGCATAAAGCGGGGTAGCACGGGTCGGCTTATCAGCCCAGCCCAGGGCCGCTGTAGCGCGATGCCACACCTGCACCGCTGTCCTAGTGGGGCCCGTGAGAGATCCGCCAACAGATTTCGCATACAGAGCCCTGTTTTAGTTGCCACCAGGCAACAGCCATCTATCCATCTCAAACGCCGGGTACGGTAAAGGACCGTAAGTGCAATGGTTGATGGCCCCCAGCTGGGAGGCCCAATAGTAGCGGCGGACGTCCGGAAGCGCGATACCCCCGTCGTACCACGGGAGCGTCAGCTTCGCAAGAGCAATACGAGTACGGCCCCCCCACACCAATTGCCTCTGTAGACTTTCAATCTCCCGGAAGTACCGGGCGGGCACTACATCAAGTGTATTCTGCAACGCATAAAGGAACCGAGGGAGCGACATCATCTTAAATAACGCCGCCCGTCCCAAAGGAGAGAGAGGGAGCCTGCCCCACGCTGTCACATCGGCACGGAGGCGCTGGAGAGGGGGTAACAAATTGCGTTCATAACGGAACACAGGGTCCAAGGTGATAAAAATCCCCAAGTACCTGAATCCCTCCCGCACCACCAAAATAGGACATCCCCGAGGCAGGAGGGGGGCGTCGCCGCATAAAACATAGATGCAAGACTTCGACCAGTTGATGACCAAACCAGAGTTTTTACGGAAAGAAGTTAAAATATAAAAGAGGACGATCAACGATTTCTGAGGCGACGTAAGATATAGGAGTATATCGTCTGCATATAAGGAGATTCGGTCCTCAAACTCCGGAGTCCATCTAATGCCCTTCAAGGACGGTTCCCATCTCAGCCATGCCGCCAAGGGCTCCAAAGCAAGGGCAAACAAGAGAGGGGACAAAGGACAGCCCTGGCGCGTTCCCCTACCAAGAGCAAAGGAGGCCGAGACACGACCGTTGACCACCACCTGGGCTAAGGGGTCGGTGTAAAGCAGTTGCACCCAGGCAATAAAGGAGGGGCCGAAGCCAAATTTAGAGAGAACCGCCCATAAATAAGGCCATTCCAACGTATTGAACGCCATGGTGGCGTCCAATGACGCCAAGATGGCAGGTTCACGCAGAGTCGCTGCTCGCGCGAGGACTCCATGCAGGCGCCGAAGATTAAGTGCTGTGTTACGATGGGGTATGAATCCGGACTGATCTGGATGAACCAGGTCGCCTATAACCGTGACCAAGCGAGTGGCAAGTACTTTGGACAGAATCTTCGGTTCGGCATTAATCAATGATATGCGCCTAAAGGAGGTGCAGCGGTCACGCGGCTTGCCGTCCTTGTGGATCACCACTATGGAAGCCAGTCTTTGGTCGGGAGGGAGGGAGCCAGCCTCCAATGATTCCAAGAACATTGATCGCAAATATGGTGCTATCACATCCGGACGGAGCTTGTAGAGCTCCACCGGGAGCCCATTAGAACCCGAAGCCTTCCCCGAGCGAACCGAGCGAATAGCCGTGGCAACCTCATCAACTGTAGGCGGAGCCTCTAGGAGGTCCCTGTCAGGGTCAGACAAACGTGGCAGCGAAATATCCCGGAGGAGCAAGTGGGAGTCCTGTTCCGGCCTATCAGAAACGGGGGAATACACTTCCCGAAAGTGGTCAGCGAAACATGCAACAATATCAGCAGGGTCAGTGATACTCACGTCATTCACATCAACAATCACAGGGACAACCCGACTCGCACGTTCCCTCTTGTCCAGCCAGGCAAGCAATTTCCCCGCCTTATCCCCCACATCATACAGTCGTCCCTGTTGCTCCCTGCTCATCTCCCTTGCAGCATCAGTCACCAGCGCTCTATACTCAAGTTGTTTCAGACCCAAAAGGCGCAGCCTCTCCGGGGTGACCTCGGTTTCCAAATCCCCCTCAAGAACGGTGATGTCATTTTCAACACGAACAACCTCCTCCCGCCTACTTCTCTTGACATTGCCAATCATGGAGAGAGCCTGGCCCCGAATAACAGTTTTGTACGCTTCCCACAACGTGACAGAGGAGGACACAGAACCCACATTTTCGGCAAAGTAGTGGTCAATCACTTTAATTAGTTCCGCCCGAACCTTGGGGTCTCGGAGATACCAGGAGTGGATCGGGGCCACCCTACCCCCCGACCCCAAATGAGCGTCCACGACCAACCACAGCGGGGAATGATCCGAGATACCCCTAGCAAGATGTTTCACCTCCCGTATGGAGGAGGCCTGGGAGGAGGGCATAAGTACATAATCTAATCTCGAAAGACTGCCATGGGCACCAGAGTGAAAGGTATACTGCAATTGCCCAGGATGAAGCAGGCGCCAGCAGTCGGTGAGCCCCAAAGCCTCCAGGAAATCCCCCAACCAGGAGTGTGACTTCGCAATGTCTCGGGGGGGGGGGTAGCGATCACACATACCCGACACTACAGAGTTAAAATCCCCACCCACTACAAGCAGACCCTCAGGGAATCCCAAAATCACTCGTCCCAGATCAGCATAAGTGGCAGTCTGGAGACCCGGGGGCACATAGACAGAGAGCAAAGTGACAACCCGTCCCTCCCAGCGCCCCACAATGGCAGCGTAGCGTCCCCTGTCATCAAGGATGACGTCATCAACAGCAAGAGGGAGGGAGTTCCGAACCAGAATGCCCACCCCTCTGGAGTCAGAAGTGAAACCCGAGTGCGCAACAAGACGATAGCCACGCCTATTCATTGCGTGGCACGTATTGCCAAGCAAATGCGTCTCCTGAAGCAGGACCACATCAGGGGACAACCGTCTCAAGAGCTGCAACACCACGCCCCGTTTAATCCTATCTCCCAACCCGTTCACGTTCCAATACAGTACCTCAAGTCCCCTAACCCCCATCCCAAAGGTCAACCCCGTCCCCACCCCACACCGTCTACGACACTATACGACAGGAGATCATCAACAATATGCCTTGAAAAAAAGAATGAAACAAAAACTGCAACCCCCCAACCCCCCAATCAACCCCATACATCACACCCCCCACCCCGCACCCCTGCGTAAGACTCAAAAGCCACCCCAACTTGCAGTGTGCCTGTCGCCCTAACATACAACTAGTCTACCAAAAGCACCCCAGAGGAGGGAGACTCGCCCATCCCCCCGCCCACACCCCAAAAAGACAGCATGATAGCAAGCAATAGTGGCATAGCACCAAACCACAGCCAAAAGTCAAGACGATGGACCGGGAGCCGATTCAGCCCCTTATTCCTGCTCCACCGGTCCTCCCTCCGCACCACCGGAGTGTCCAGAGTGTTCAGAACGCTCCGGGCCAGGGAGCAATGAGTCCAGCCAGTCACTTGCCGCCCCTGGATGATCAAAGAAAAAAATTTGCTCGTTGTACACCACACGTAACCGGGCCGGGAAAAGCATGGCGCATTTCATGTCTCTAGTCCTCAGTCTCTTTTTCACCCCCTGGAATCCTAGTCGCTGTTTCTGAACCTGCTGGGTAAAGTCCGGGTGGAAGCTGACTGCAGTGTTCTCATAAGCCGTAGGACCTGATAGGCGCGACGCTTGCAGGATCGCGTCCCTGTCCCGAAAATTAAAAATCTGAGCAATGATAGGTCGCGGAGCGGCGCCCAGGTTAGGCGTACCACCCGGGACCCTGTGGGCACGTTCAACAGCAAAAAACTTGCTGAGGCCCTTGGGTGCAAGATGATTCAGGACCAGATCCTCCACCAGCAGGTCCACCGAGGAAGCCTCCGAAGTTTCCGGGACACCAACCAGACGGACGTTGTTTCGTCGTGCACGGCCCTCAAAGTCGTCCAGGCGGCGAGTGAGATAGTCACGGGCAGCTCGCAAGTTACCGACCTCTGCCTGTAAATCGGAGACGTCAGTAACAAGACTTGATGTCTTTAGATCGAGGGATTTGACCTTCTCATTAGTTTTCGCAAGGTCGGCCCTGATCAAGGTAACATCGACCACAACCGTATCCAACTTGTGGGCCAGGGCCTCATACTGTTGACCCAGTGTGGCCTTCATCCCGGCAATGGCGCCCATGACGTCCCTCAACGACAGCTCTTCATCCAGCGGGGAGTCTTCCCCCACCGTGGCCGGGGATTTAGCTGGTCCACCCGGAGAGCCCTTGACGAGGGTGTATCTGTCCATGACATTCGATTGCACGGAGCCCCCTCTCGTTGCCGGTCTGGTCTTGTGTTTCTCTCCCTCAGGCTTGGCGGCCATCTTAGTTGTTGAGCCCCGAAGGGTAGTCCCAGACCTCGTAAAAATGACTAAAATCGATACGCCCGCACCAATATAGAAATGAAGAAGCAAACCAGTCACCAAGTGATAAGTGACAGTGGGCCGAGGCACCAGGTCGGTGAACAGCGGTGAGGTGAAAAGCAGCAGGCCAGGGCGATGGTAACAAAGTCAAGTAGGACTAGGCGCCTGAAACGAAACTGAAAGGAGACAGCCGGGCAAAGGAGGCTCGCGTGATCCGTTGTTGTTCAATTACTGCCCGGCTGGCAGAGAGACAAGCCCGGGGGCAGCACCATGGAGCAGGCCGAGAAAGTTCAAAAGGCCATATCTTCAGCTCCCGATGTCCAAATCAAAGTCCGAAAACGGATAAACGATCAGCAGGGCCGTGCCAGTAATAACCCGTCGTCCAAGTCAGGATAGAGTTCAGGATAGTCGGTGGAGGTGGCGAAGGTCCGGGAGCCCTAAGCTCACGCGACCATCTTGGGTGCGCGCTAAGCTCCTCCGAACAATAATTTTTTTATGGTTAGCAAGGAAGGTTTTCAACAACTGAGGGAGGTGGGCATGGGTGCCTGCTTCTCCTCCAGTTATGTGTGTTTACACGTGGCCTGGTGAGAGAAGCGGGTACTCAAGGTGGACCATCATATAGATTGGAAGGAGCATATAGTATGTTGGTTGTAGATGTTCAGACCAACAACAAATAACAACAAATTTAAATCCAAACTACACTTCAAACCCACTGCAGGCAACTCCATGCTCCATGCATCTAGCTTCAACCCCAGACACTTAATAGACAGCATCCCCTACAAGGACGGTAGATGTCCAGCTGATCATAGAGTGGCAGGCCCTGGCAATTTAACACTTGCTGAAGAACTTGATTTTTTATGCCGCTATCGTCGGTAAACGCTCCGTCTACGTCCTCCAAATCACAATCAAGGCAGAGACGTAACCAGAGACGACGGGAAAGGAGAAAATGGAACCAGTACAAAAAACAAGAAACAACAAGGCAACAAATGGCAGCGCAAGTAGATAATCCTGACAACACAGTGGTTAATTTTTCCGATATTACACTCAGTCATGCAGAGACTCAATTGCCATCCTTAGGTTTGACGTTTTGTCCAGAGAGCAGTTTTAATTATAGCCAAACCAGTATAGACATATTTAAGTTCATTAGAAACCTAAAATTAATAACTTTTTTTAAACAGAAACAAATGAGCACTGTGTCTAATGGAGCAACATCAGTGATTGAAGTAGACACTGCCAATCTACAAGTATCAGACTTCCAAACCAAACTTGTCCTACATGATTTACAAACTGAAGAGGATAATTTGACAACAACTAAATCTACTCAACAAATTTTGAAAGAACAAGAGATAGTCACTTCCGGTTCTACTAGGAGTCCGTTCAAACTAACTGCCTTCTACCTTTATACCAATGATGCCAAGAGATGCTGTCGATATCAATTATGTAGTTGTAGAAGGAATGTAATCATTAAAACACAAGACTGAATTGAGAATGAGAAAATACAGGTTTCATGAGAAGCAATACAGATCTGACATGTAAATTACAGAAAAACAACCAGGTGGCCATAAACAAATCAGTAAAAGGTGGTAATATTGTACTGTGGCCAAGATTTGAGTACCTCAAGGAAGCGTTTAGGCATCTGGACGATCTTACTTGCTACAAAAGATCTAATATGCAAGAAGTGGGAAAAATAAAAAATAACTTGAAACTTGATTTAATCAAGTGGAAGCATGAAGGTTTACTTTCTAAGGAACAATTTCCCTGTGATGCCTGTGATGTATTTAATTCTGAAGATACACAAAGGAACACCTCCAGTACCTCGCCGTCCAATCATCTCAGAAAGGAATGGTTTATTCAAAAGAATTTCACAGTACGTGGATTACTTCCTTCAAGAATTTGTCATCAAATTACCCATGTACATTAAAGATACTGGAGACTTTTTAAAGAAATTGCACGATATAACCTGGTCAGCAGACTATATGGTAATGAGATTGGATATTACATCCTTTTACACCAGTATTCAAAACCTTGATATACTCAGAGCTTGTGAATATTTTCTTAGAGATAGATCTATATGATTTTATAATCACAACAGAATGATTTTATCTATGATTAACTTGACTGTGATTCTCCTGCTGTGTGCCCCATTGTTTTACTGTTTTTACTGTATTTGCTCGTGTACTGTCTCCCCTCTGCTGCCCCGGTAACCTCCCGCCCCGCTCCCCGCTTCCCGCCTCCGTTGGTTGCCACGCCCCTTTTTCATTCTGTGCCCTCCCCGCTCCCGCCTCCCAGCTGCTCCTCCCTCCCTCGCACAATGGCGACCGTGCGACGCAGGTGAGTGTGACCTAGCTTTAGGACACCCCCGCGCCGCACGGCCACCAGCTGCTGCGTGTGCCCCCCGCCTGCCTCACTGTCCCTGCCTGCCGCCGGCCGACCACGCCCCCTGCTGCCGAGCGAAGTGGTCTCCTGCAGTCAGGGCATCTGCTACTGGTATTGTGATCGCTGCTCTGTTGCCTTCTGGCTTTTTTGCCCTGTGATTCTCCTGCTGTGTGCCCCATTGTTTTACTGTTTTTACTGTATTTGCTCGTGTACTGTCTCCCCTCTGCTGCCCCGGTAACCTCTCGCCCCGCTCCCCGCTTCCCGCCTCCGTTGGTTGCCACGCCCCTTTTTCATTCTGTGCCCTCCCCGCTCCCGCCTCCCAGCTGCTCCTCCCTCCCTCGCACTTCGCCATGAATGGCGACCGTGCGAACGCGCAGCGGGCGCGCCGATTGTGCGCCGAAGGTGCGCCAAAGGTAAGCCCGTCTGCGCCCGTCCGCGCCTGGACCGCGCCCAGTGCCAGGACCTCTGGCCCCCACCGACGGAAGCCCACCCGACGGACCTACTACGCCACCGAACTCATCGCACTCAACACCGGCAGAACCCCGGCCTGCTACCAAGCCACTCCGTGTTATCCTCCAAGTCCTCGGGATCAGCCGGATGATGTAATAAGGCCACCTCCTGATCTATCCGAACCCTGAAAGCTATTATAGCCAGGGCCCAAGAAGGATCAAGTGAGGGCAGAGAAAAAATAACAAACAGGAAGGAAAGGATGGGGACAGCAGGGAGGGAGAACTGTAATGACAAAACAAACAAAGTGATCGTCTCAATTCTACGGGCATACAACACAACAATGCTCTATAATCAATGTGATCAGTACCTGTAAATAAACTAAGAATAGACCCTGAAGATACGTCTCTTCCCTTCTATCTGATCCGACAAACAGGTTTGTAACATAGAGCACACCACCTGCAATACACAATCATATAAGGGTGTTGGTGAATGCTTGTAACACTATCCTGACCAACTCATAGGAAAGCTTGCTTAGTACATACCATGCTACTCTGAGGGCTTCTCTAACTTCAGATCCCTTTTTGCACGGACCAAACACCAAAGTACAAAGTAACTTATAATAGCGATAGAATAACAGGTTACGTCACCCAATGTAATGTATGGTCTACAGTACCTGATATGACGTCTCAGATCTGTGTATGGTTAACTCTGTGCACCCTGCATGAGCCGATGCAAGAAGGCTCTGCCAACAGGGGCACACAGGAAAAGGAAACGGAGCGCACCCTGCACGAGCCGGTGCAAAAAGGCTCAGCCAACAGGGGTGCGCAACACGGAAGGAAAGCAAGTAGGCGTTCCCCGCATGAGCCGATGAAAGAAGGCTCTGCCAACGGGGGACGCCGCCGGGAACAACACGGACTAAAGAAAAGTCCACAAGGCGTTCCCCGCATGAGCCGATGAAAGAAGGCTCTGCCAACGGGGAACCGCCGCCGGGAAGAACACGGTCTGAATTAAAGTAGCGCACCCTGCACGAGCCCACAACCTGAGACTCAGCCAACAGGGGCACTGAAATGGGTTATCCCAAATGAAACAAAGGAAGCACCTTGTTAACAACACAAGGCAAAACGAACTGCGTCTCACCGCTGTCAGTCGTCCGTAGAAGAATCCGCCTCCGACCTCCACTAGACAGGAAAGAGATCTCAGCCAAGGAACAAACGGTGCCAAACAGGAACTCCAAAACACGAACGCCTAACTCCCGGTCCGGAACCAGAATATCCGACGCCCCCACGTTGTCGACTTCCTCCCTTTATACTCCGCCCACAACTCCGGGGATTCTGGGATATGTAGTCTAGTGGACTGAATGGTATTTTCCGGCGCTCTTCAAGGCGTACATCCGCACATGACACTCCGAGACGCACCCACGGACCCTTCAGCTGTCACTCCTGCAAGTTCACCTGCAACCGGACTCACGCCACACCAGCACCCACCAAGCCGAACTCCAGCAGCACCCACCTGAAGTGCATCCTGCTCAACACCCGCTCCGTCCACAGACATGCCGTCGAGCTCTGGAACCTGCTCGACAACACAGCCCCAGACGTCGCCTTCCTCACGGAAACCTGGATGAACGCCTCCTCAGCGCCCGACATCGCCATCGCCATCCCGGACGGCTACAAGATCATCCGGAGGGACCGCGTCAACCAGACAGGAGGAGGCATCGCCATCATCCACAGGAACACCATCCGCATCACGACCGACACCGACGATACCCTCGCACCCGCCGAACACCTGCACTTCCAGATTCACGCCAACCCCAAGACCACCCTCAGAGGCACCCTCATCTACAGACCCCCGGGACCACGCGCACAATTCAGCGAAGACATCGCCGACTTCATCAGCCCACACGCCATCCCCTCCGCCGACTACATCCTCCTCGGGGACCTCAACTTCCACCTGGAGAACAACAGCGACCGCAACACCACCACCCTGCTGGACAACCTCGCCAACCTCAGACTCAAGCAACTGGTGACCACCCCCACCCACTACGCCGGACACACACTCGACCCCGTCTTCTCCTCCAGCAAGGACATCGCCTTCATCCACGCCACCGGACTCCACTGGACGGATCACAGCTGCGTCCACTTCAGCTTCAGAAGGACCACGCTCCACCATCACCAGCAACAGGTTCCCCGCAGAAGCTGGAAAAAGATCACTGCAGACCAGCTCGCTACTTCCTTGAGCATGAACCCTCCTACCAGCACAACGAACCCCAGCCAAGCGGCCACCAACCTCACAAAATGGATCAGCGACTGCGCAGACGACCTCGCCCCGCTGAAGACCCCGCCGAGCCGACCCGGCAGCAAGAAAGCACCATGGTTTAATGACGAACTCAAGAGCTCCAAGAAGAACTGCAGAGCACTCGAGAAAACCTGGCGCAGAGACCCAACACCGGACAACATGACTGCCCTCAAGCTCGCCACCCGAAAACACCACCAACTGATCCACACCACCAAGAAAACCGCATTCAAGGAACGACTGGACAACAACGCACACAACAGCAAGGAACTCTTCAACATCGTGAAAGAGCTCTCCAACCCCAACGCCGGAAACAACAACATCATCCCTTCGCAAGACCTCTGCAACTCCCTCGCCTCCTACTTCCACAACAAAATCGCGGACATACACAACAGCTTCAGCACTCAACCGACGCACACCACGACCAAACCACCGCCCCCCGCAACCACCCTGGACCCCGATCAGCACCGAAGACACCGTCCACACGATGAACTCCATTCACTCCGGATCTCCGACAGACCCCTGCCCTCACCACGTCTTCAACAAGGCCGACGCTGTCATCGCACCCCACCTCCGGGACATCATCAACACCTCCTTCGACACCGCGACCTTCCCGGAGAGCTGGAAGCACGCCGAACTCAGCGCCCTACTTAAGAAGCCATCAGCCGACCCCACCGACCTCAAGAACTACCGCCCCATCTCGCTGCTCCCATTCCCGGCAAAAGTCATCGAGAAGACCGTCAACAAGCAACTGGCCGCCTTCCTCGAGACGAACGGCTCCCTCGACCTCTCGCAGTCTGGCTTCCGGGCCAACCACAGCACCGAGACCGCCCTGATCGCAGTTACCGATGACATCCGAGCCCTGCTCGACAACGGAGAAACAGCGGCCCTCATCCTCCTGGACCTATCCGCGGCCTTCGACACTGTCTGCCACCGTACCCTAGTACAGCGCCTCAGCAACGTCGGAATCCAGGAGAAGGCACTGGAGTGGATCATCTCCTTCCTCGCCGGAAGGACACAGAGAGTCCGCCTCCCCCCGTTCAGATCAGAGGCCACCGAAGTCATCTGCGGCGTCCCTCAAGGCTCCTCGCTTAGCCCAACACTCTTCAACGTCTACATGAGCCCCCTCGCAACCATCGCACGCCAGCACAACCTCAACATCATCTCCTACGCCGACGACACCCAGCTGATCCTCTCCCTCACCAACGACCCCGCCACCGCCAGAGCCAACCTACACGAAGGGATGACAGACGTTGCCAAGTGGATGATGAACAGCCGCCTGAAACTGAACTCGGACAAGACGGAAGTCCTCATCCTGGGATCTTCTCCCTGGGACGACTCCTGGTGGCCCCCCGCCCTGGGCAGCGCACCCAAACCCACAGACCACGCACGCAACCTGGGCTTCATCCTGGACTCCTCCCTCTCCATGACCAGACAAGTCAACGCCGTCTCCTCGTCGTGCTTCAACATCCTGCGCATGCTACGTAAGATCTTCCGATGGATCCCCACTGAGACCAGGAAGACGGTCACCCAGGCCCTCGTCACCAGCCGTCTGGACTACGGCAACTCCCTCTACGCCGGAACCACCGCCAAACTCCAGAAGAGACTCCAGCGGATCCAGAACACCTCAGCACGACTCATCCTGGACATCCCCCGCCGCAGCCACATCTCCGGGCACCTGAGAGACCTGCACTGGCTCCCGGTCAACAAGAGAATCACCTTCCGGCTCCTCACCCAGGCACACAAAGCCCTACACAACCAAGGCCCAGGATACCTCAACAGCCGCCTCAACTTCTACGTTCCCAAACGCCAGCTTCGATCGACCAACCACGCCCTCGCCGCCGTCCCCCGCATCCGAAGAGCCACCACAGGAGGAAGGTCCTTCTCCCACCTGGCCGCCAAGACGTGGAACTCCCTCCCGACCCACCTCCGCCTGACACAGGACCACCTCGCCTTCAGGAAGCAGCTCAAGACCTGGCTGTTCGAGCAGTAGCAGACCCCCCTCCCTCCCCCCCACCAGCGCCATGAGACCCTCCGGGTGAGTAGTGCGCTATATAAATGCTGTGATTGATTGATATTACATCCTTTTACACCAGTATTCAAAACCTTGATATACTCAGAGCTTGTGAATATTTTCTTAGAGATAGATCTATATGATTTTATAATCACAACAGAATGATTTTAGCTATGATTAACTTGACTGTGGTGCAAATTCCGCCGCGGTGCTGGGGAATTAATGAGTGGGTGTGTTTAGGACGGCCCCCGGAGGTCCTCTGCACATGCCCACTGTGACGTCGGACGGCCGGGGGCCATCCGACTCACGCAACGGGTTAATTGGTGTTTGAACAATAATATTGTTATGTTTGGCAAGGAAGTTTTTCAACAACTAAGGGGGTGGCCATGGGTGCCTGCTTCTCCCCCAGTTACAGGTGTTTACGCATGGGCTGGTGGTAGGTACTCGAGGTGGACCATCATAAAGATTGGAAGGATGGAAGGATCATATAGTATGTTGGTTGAAATTTATAGATGATGTTTTTGTTGTCTGGAAGGAACAAAAGAAAGCACAGAAATATTTGTGGTCAGAATCAATGATAACACTATGAATTTGGAATTCATGGGCGATATCAACGCACCGACCATTGATTTCTTAGATGTTCAGATTTATGCTAATAAGAACAAATTAGAATCCAAACTACACTGCAAACCCACTGCAGGCAACTCCATGCATCTAGCTCCACCCCAGACACTTAATAGACAGCATCCCCAATGGGGAGATGCTGCGATTACATAGAATATGCAGTCTTGAAGTGATATGATTCAATGCCAACTTGAGGCCACCCAAAGATTTAGAGAGTGAGGTTATATGAAAAGAACCATTGATCGAGCGATCAAAAAAGCCAATGAAAAATCTAGAGAATCTATTTTATTCGTGGAAGTGATGGATACTGAGCACAGACAGAATCCCCAGATCATGAGTGATCATGATGAGGTAAATGTCAGACTGATAACTACCTACAATAAACAAGAAAAATCTATTGGATCCATTCTAAACAAACAATGGCAGATAGTACAAACTGATTCCACTTTAGGTCACATTTTACCGCAAAAAACCTGACATAAAGTTCCGTCAAGCATATTCGATGAAGGACACACTGGTCAAAAGGCGCCCTGAAGTAATCTCTACCACCAAATGGCTGTCGGCTAGAAAGGGATTTTTTAAATATAGTTCGTGCAGGGCTTACCGATTTGGTATCAGCCCTGCTAGGTTGTTTATTTGCAGAACAGATCATGCTGTTGATGCGTTGGAATGCGTTTGCCGGCTTCGGTATGTGGGGAGTAGCAAGCTACAAGTGCACCTGAGAAAATTACAACACTTGAGAGCCATTATTAACTCTGATCCTTCTTATCCTGTGGCTCGTCACTTCAAACAAGCACACAACAGTAACTTACATTGTTTGAAGTATTTTGTTATTGACGCTGTCCCGGTTCTAAGAAGAGGGAGGTAATCGTGAGAAATTATTACAACAGTTAGAGACACAGCACATTTTAGAACTTGATTCCAAAACCCCGAAAGGTCTTAACATCAGCGAAGATTTACACAACTTTTTATAACCTTAGTGGGTCTCATCGATAATTTTACAGGCTTTTCATACTATGAGTTTTTGAGAATAGCTACTAGAGATAAATAACATTAAATATTTGGAGTATGCATGGGGTCAATAGTTGTGAGTTATTATATTATCTACAGAAATAGCTGCTGCTTAATTTTAATTTTATTATGTATTTGGACTTTACGTTGTTGCACTTTAAACACATAGCAATTTTGATAACGACTTACAGCAAGGATGTACATTTGATAATATAAGGATATGCACTTATCTCTACAGAACATGCTAGTAAGTTGGATTCACAATAATCTGAGGCAGTTTATTGTTGGTCTTGAGCATTGTGTAGTATAGTATGTGTAGTAGTTGAACAATACCATTTACCTTAGGTCGAAGATTAAGCCAATAAAGAATGTAGTAAGCCAATCATGGGCTCAATTTTGACGACTTGCATACACAGCATATGATATGTTAAGCAATATAAAGCACATTATTAGTGCATTTGTAAAGTGGCAAGTAGGCAGTATATCACAGACACATTAGGGCCAGTCCATATGGTATTGTGATATCAAACATGTAGATTATACCAATGCAAAACAAATTTTTAGCTAACGATCAATATTTTCTAATGACAATTTAATGCACAGGTAGTGATTGTAAAAGAGAATTTTATATATATTGAAGGTTTTTTTTCATGTTTAGAGATTAGATTATTCAACATGATATATATTGAACAATAACTATATTTATTTTACATAGATATGGTGAACTAAGATCTGGTGAAGACATGAGTCTTGTTTCTATGTCCATAGCTTTTGTAGTTTGTTAGCATTCATGTGGTTATAAAATGTATTTAAAAAAAGTTAAATGAGGACGCAGCACGTATGTGAGCAAGGCCGCTATGTGGCGGCATGGACATGGTGAAATCATTCCAATAAACTAGCACTTACGAATTGTGAAGTGCCCGTCTGTTTCACTTCACTTAAGATTTGCAACCATGGGATTGGAATCGCTGGATATATATATATATATATATATGTATATATATATATATATATATATATATATTCACTGAAAAAACCATAGGTTATAGACCATATATAGTTAGGAATTGGCATTTACAAAACCTTGAAAATTCACTGAAAAAACCATAGGTTATAGACCATATATAGTTAGGAATTAGCATTTACAAAACCTTGAAAATTCACTGAAAAAACCATAGGTTATAGACCATATATCGTTAGGAATTAGCATTTAAAAAACCTTATTTTACTCACACAAAACCATTGAAATTCCATATATAGTTAGTTGCACTAACTATATATCGCGCACCCGCAATCCACTGCTGATGATGTCACATATTACATCATTCATGACATGGTCAGTGACATCACTGATGACATCACTGATGACATCTCAAATGACATCACTGATGACATCACTGATGACATCTCATTTGACATCAATGACCACATCACTGATGATATCATTCATGTGACAATACAATGCATCTCCTCACATTTTAATATAACCTCTGTTTCACCCAGTGTTAAATACAGAATATAATTTTTGAAACCATTGACACACCAATACTAGTTACTACATACGCACTCACTGATTCCTACGTCTACACACACCTTCACTCATTCACCCATACAATCATTCATACATACAATCACTCATCTTTACAACACTATCATATGCACTCATACACCTATACAGACACTCACAGTCTGCCACTCATCCATGGAGTTACTCACACACCTAGTCAGTCCTGTAAAGAATCAATGACACTTCAATTTTCTTGTCTATACAGTTAAACATAGAGCACCTTACATTTTCAAACATATACTAACACATACTTACCTTGTTATACAATCATTGATACAAGTACACATTGATCTGCACAGAGTCACACACCTCCCAGCCAGCCACACATACACTCAGTCTCCCATACAAATACTTGGACAATCAATCAGTAACCCATATAGTTAATCATATAGCTACTGATCAACACATGCAGCAGTTTACAGAACAACAGACATAATGATGCACAAATTAAGACACTTTAGTCACTAACCCATGCACTCAGTGAGACACATTTAATCACTCACTCATACATTCAGTCATGCACCTACTAAATCCTTTGTCCAGACACTTATACTTCCACTCATTCTTCAATATGTAAGACACATTTTAACTTTACAGAAACATACAGTCACTGGATGTTGTCATCAGTGATGTCATCAGTGATGTCATTTGAGATGTCATCAGTGATGTCATCAGTGATGTCACTGACCATGTCATGAATGATGTAATATGTGACATCATCAGCAGTGGATTGCGGGTGCGCGATATATAGTTAGTGCAACTAACTATATATGGAATTTCAATGGGTTTGTGTGAGTAAAATAAGGTTTTTTAAATGCTAATTCCTAACGATATATGGTCTATAACCTATGGTTTTTTCAGTGAATTTTCAAGGTTTTGTAAATGCTAATTCCTAACTATATATGGTCTATAACCTATGGTTTTTTCAGTGAATTTTCAAGGTTTTGTAAATGCTAATTCCTAACTATATATGGTCTATAACCTATGGTTTTTTCAGTGAATTTCAATGTTTTTTTAATAGCAAATATCATAAGCTGTCGAATGTCAAGTACGTGGTAAGTAAAAACATTTTCGTGTTTATGCACACTGATCTGCTTTGAATGCTGCCCCCCACCCCTCATTTCTATTAGGAGTACTCTCTCTTTGCAGATAGTGAAGGGTAGTTAACGCAGGCCTTTGCCCCCGTTGTAATCCGTCGTGCCTGCTTCTCTCTCCATTTGATTGATTGTTCTCTTTGGTTCATTCTCTATTTACAAACAAGCACAGAGTCGCAATACTCTGTTTAGTCTTTGCAGATAGCGAAAAATCGTGTAAAAAAACAAAAGGAATCGAGCAAAATCAGTAGGCCACTAATGGGATCTCTTTTTGACCTCGCTAAAATAGAAACATTAGGAACAACCTGTTGAAAATAGCAATGTGTATGTACATAAGCGGCGTTCATTTGTGTTCACAGTACCCCTTGTTGATTGTTTGAATCGAGCATTGAATTGTTCGAAGTTGGTTCTCTTAAGGATCTTCTCTGCCTGCAAACGAGGAAGAATAGGAATATTCTCTCTCCCTTTGCAGATAGTGAAGGGTAGGTAACGCAAGCCTTTAACACGTCGTACCTATTTCATTCCTCATTGATTGATTGATTGTCCGAACATTGACTGTTTGGGAATTAGTTCTTTTTTGAGGTATTCCCTGTTTGCAAATAAACGTAGGAAAATCTTTGCAAGTAGTGAAAGGGTACGTAATGCGGACCTTTCTCCCCCGTTGTAATCTGTCATGCCTATCTACTCCCCACTGATTGATGCACCTGTTTCACCCGGACCATTTACTAGAGATAGGTCATCTGGCCCGACCAGAGAGCACCCCTAGTGAAAAGGACATATGCAATAATAACGAAGTGATCACTGTATCCTGTTAACAGAAACTTTAGCATGAAACAACCTGGAAACAAAAGAATAGGAAAACGAAAATCAGTAGGCCACTGATGAACTTTTTATTAAATAACAAACAAAGAAACGATAACAATACGTAATGATAAAACCTATTATTGTCCTAGAAACAAGAAACGTTAGAAGTAAGCCCGTAATAAGAAACCTGAAAACATCGCCCCTCACTTCCCCAAAACGTGTCTGTCCCACCGCCTGCCACGGCCAAATAACGGCAAACTGGGAAAGATAGAAGTCAGCAGACATCCGCCCCATTCTAGAAACTTCCAAAGGGCAACAGGTTTTCGGCTACGCCCAGCCGGAAGCAACACATATAAGGCGGGTCCTGCTGCCACGCCTCGGCCAGGAGATCATCACGTAGGGTGTAGCCGGAGGAGAGGCCGAGGCCAGCGGGACCCGGCCAGGGGGATTGACAACACTGGAGAGTTTCAGGGGGGGGAATGTCCGTGTCCTCGACCCTCCTCTCCCTCTCCCAGTCCGGCCGCGGTGGCCCTTGAGAGTTGCAGGTTGTCCCTCCACACTCTCTCCCGGTCCGGCCACCAACGGCCGGGGGCTGGGGCCGACGGGATCCCGCTGCAGCCGATGAGCCAAGGAACCCGTTCATGGGGCCAGAGCAAAGGGCGTCCGGCCACCATCCACCGGAGGTCCGGCCCAAAGACGGACGGGACATTTCTTCTTTCTTGAATAATTGCTGCAACAACCCTGGGGGGGGATGTCTTGCACATGCCTCCGACCCCCCCCCCCTCTCGTCCTCATCGCCTGGTCCGGCCATAACAAATCTCAAGCGAGACGCCGTGGGGTGCACTGGGAGGGAGAGACGGTGCGAACAGGCCTCTCCCGCCTCCCCAGGTGGAGGCTTCCCAGCTGCACCCTCAGCGCTCCAGGTGCCCGGAAAAGGGTTCTTCCACTGTGGCGATGCTGCAACGTCTCGCCCGGCAGGGTGGAGCCCGTCCGCTCATTTGACCCCGCGATCGCCAGTAGCTACCGAACTCTCAAAATGGCGGTCGACCTGGCAAGAGCGGGCCCAGCATAAAGAAATGGCCCGGTCACTGGTTGACTCCACCACCGTAGTCCTCCACGACCTTGAAGATTCTAGAGGAGCCGCGGGAGTCCCCGACCCCCGCAGACACCCCCGATGGAAAATGACTGCCATGATCGCCCGTGGAGTGACGAAACTGTAGCCGCGGGACGTCGGCGCTCCCATGCTGGCGCCAGCCTCAGTTTGAATGACTAGAATCCTGCAGACCTCAGTTCCGGTGAAAGCACAGTGTGACCCGGTAGGAAAAATTGTTGCACCCCCTCCCCTTTTTGACTGATGGTTCAAACCACCGATCCTTTCCTTTGCCCTTTTAACGGAACTTTGGACTGCCTCCCCCCCCCCCCGCGGCGCCCCACGCCGTTATTTGCTGGGCGGCAACTTACTAGACATCACCTTCGTGACATCCAGATTTCAGCGCGTTCTGCTGCCTTGGAACTATTCGCACAACAGACCGCTACTGACAACCCACCCCCCGGGACGCCCCACGCCGGATACCCAAATCAGTGCGGCACCCAGGCAACATCTTCTGAATTTTCATAATTTGAAAGAACTAGTAACATGTCCTCATCAGGAATTTCCTCTTCAATCATCTCATCAGGAATTTCCTCATGAAAAGTCTGCAATGATGATTCTTGTAACTCTATGGTCTCCAAACATTCGATAAATTCGCCATCAAGACATTGATCAAAAAAATCATTCAAGTCATCTCCTCCTTGTGAGAATATTTCATTATTGGTGCTGTCAATTTCAATAAATTTAGTGGATAATTCAAAAGAAATGGCCACGGTCTCTTCGTTGTTTAAATGTTTTTACTGTTTTTGTTTTGTTGTATATATTTATAAGTTATTAAAGTTTTATATTCCTACTACTTTGTTGGAGTGCTATATATTTTTAATGTGACACATAATTGTAAAAACTTTGATGTACAAAGAGTCATCCCTAGAATCTTCCGCTTCAGGCTCGGTCCCCTCCCCAATCACAATACAGGATGGTTTTCAGATAGTATGAACACGTGTGGTGTGACGGATCTCATCGGGTGTGGGCCTTGATCTACTATAACTCCTTTGAAGAGGGGTGATTCTTTACAGCTGGGGCCATAAACTACATCTGCAGGGCTAGCTGATAGCCTAGGACCGGCCTGGACAATCGGACACAGAGGAAGAGGAGTGTCAGAGGGTGCGGTAGTGAATAGGGCGAAAGGGAGGTCTCGGGCGGGCACAGAGTGTGATTCTCAGGGAAGAGCAGCGCAGATGGGGGGAGGTTTATTGCCCATGCATAAGACAGAGAGCGGGGGTGAGCAGTGCCTGGGGAAGATGCTTGCGAGGGTGGGGAGCCATGCTACGAATCGACAGCGTGCAGAGAGTGGGTCTGGTCAAGGCATCTAAAATGGCTGCCGTGCACAACAAAAGTGTGGCATTTCAAAAAAGGCAAGATGGCGCAGACAATGTTTTTTAACACTTCCTCATTTCCTTCGAATCGAACGTTAACAGACGTTGGTGCATATTGCCAAAGTTAAGCGATATTTATCGCTAACGATGCTTAGCAACGAATTTTTTACCGCTAAGCATCGTCAGAAATTATCGAAGATAAACCTTGCTATTATCAAGGTTTATCGCAAATGCGATAAAAAACGGCCGCAATGCATGAATATCGCTAAAAAGTCAGCGATATTCATGCATTACCGAGCTAATGCTCTTAGCCATGTTATCCACCTCCCATTGGATAACATGGCTAAGAACTGCTCAGGGCAGGTGTTAGTTTTTGGAGATATTCGCGCTTAGCGCGAATATCTCCAAAAGTTGGTAATAGGAGATAGATATCTTGCATGTTGTAATGCAAGTTATTGTGGTATATGGAACTCATACCATAATCTCTCAGGAAAGCAGAAACTGATCCTTTTGGGACCGCCTGAGAAGGCCTAGGGGGTGAGGGGTACTCTACTTTGCCCCCTTTTCACGTTCCGAACTATTTTATTTTACTCTCTTCTGTAATTACACAAAATGGCAGCGATAAGATGCATCAGAGACAGACAGTGAGAGAAAGGAGGCCGGAGATGAAGAAGAGATGTCAAATACACATTGGAGATAATATAGTGGGAGAAGGGAAGTAAATATGAGTAAACTTACCATGTAACATAAAAATGTTCCACTCTATACTATAAGTCTCATTTTATACTACAATCACTTCGCTACAACCTCATAAATTAAAAATAAAAATGAATAATGTCTCAAACAATTTTTGTATTTCTAAATATAAATTTATTCTTCTGAATTTTCAAAATTTGAAAGAACTAGTAACATGTCCTCATCAGGAATTTCCTCTTCAATCATCTCATCTGGAATCTCCTCATGAAAAGTCTGCAATGATGATTCTTGTAACTCTATGGTCTCCAAACATTCGATAAATTCGCCATCAAGAGATTGATCCAAAAAATCATTCAAGTCATCTCCTCCTTGTGAGAATACTTCATTATTGGTGCTGTCAATTTCAATAAATGTAGTGGATAATTCAAAAGAAATTGCCACGGTCTCTTCATTGTGAGCCATTTTATTTTGAAATTGCTTGCTGTAAATTGCAGAAAAAAATAATCACTTTCATTTATCGTTTTTAGTAATACATAATATAAAACTAACTTTATCAAGTATTTAGTATAACAGAAGGACTGTAAATAAATAACAGAAAACATTTTTCAAATTATCTTAAAGTGTACAACATAGTTCCCCTTACAAATTAACAACTCACCTTTTTAAAAGTAGGAGAAGTGTTAGTACTGTGTAAACCAAACACCAGAAATTGAGCACCAAAAATTCCTCACAAATGTACCTCAGACAGTAGTATCACAAAATGGCTGTGGTTTCCTCTCATTTTAGATATATACATAACCAATTAACTTTCATCACACACAAATACAAAACCAAAGTAACATTTTAATTGGTTCTAAATTTCAACACTTTCAAATGTGTTTTCCCCATGCAATTTTCCATAGGACATTTAGATACGTCTACAGCCTGAATGGCTGAACGGAATTACACCAAACTTGGCAAAATGGTACATCAAACCTAAGAGGTCAGGGAGGATCTACTATGCCCCCTTATGGTCATTTGCCCCTTTGCTTTGGCCTCCTCTTGTCTCTCGATCCTACCGAGAGACAAGATGGCGGCCGCTACGGACTGTTTGGAATGTTTACAGACGCCGGAGAACCAATCACCTTCGCAAAGCTCCGTAACGCGAAAAGTACGCGAAGCGGAGCGCTGTTACAGATATATATCTTTTTTTGAACGTTAATTTCTCAAAATCCACTGTAGCACATATATTGAAACCTAGAAAAGGCACATCGGGCTACCAGTCCCTAATATTTTGCCAAGTTTCGTGCAAATCCATTCAGCCGTTCGATTATTATTATTATTTTTTTTTTTTGCCCCGCGGGGCCCTTTTAAAACCTCCACATCAAACCTAGGGGGTCAGCGAGGATCTACTATGCCCCCTTATGGTCATTTGCCCCTTCGCTTTGGCCTCCTCTTGTCTCTCGATCCTACCGAGAGACAAGATGGCGGCCGCTACGGACTGTTTGGAATGTTTACAGACGCCGGAGAACCAATCAGCTTCGCTTCACAAAGCTCCGTAACGCGAAAAGTACGCGAACTGGAGCGCTGCCCGGTCCGCTGTTACAGATATATATCTTTTTTTGAACGTTAATTTCTCAAAATCCACTGGAGCACATATATTGAGACCTAGCAAAGGCACATCGGGCTACCAGTCCCTACAATTTTGCCAAGTTTCGTGCAAATCCATTCAGCCGTTCGGGCTAAAAGTGAGGCCAACCGCCCTATGGAAAACTCAATGTTAAAAACACGTTTTGGGACCCCCCTTTTTTCTCGGCCCCCCCTTGACGAAACCCCCCCAAATTTTCAGGGGCTGCTCAGAAACAAAATGTTCCATTTTCCTGAAAATTTCAGCCAATTCCGTCCACAAACGCCAAAGTTATTAGACATAGAATTTTCAAAAATCCCATAGAGAAAAAATCCTAACTATATATACCTACTGGCGACCGCCACTATATATAGTTAGGATTTTTTCTCTATGGGATTTTTGAAAATTCTATGTCAAATAACTTTGGCGTTTGTGGACGGAATTGGCTGAAATTTTCAGGAAAATGGCACATTTTGTTTCTGAGCAGCCCCTGAAAATTGGGGGGGGGGTTCGTCCAGGGGGGGTCGAGAAAAAAGGGGGGTCCTAAAACGTGTTTTTAACATTGAGTTTTCCATAGGGCGGTTGGCCTCACTTTTAGCCCGAACGGCTGAATGGATTTGCACGAAACTTGGCAAAATTGTAGGGACTGGTAGCCCGATGTGCCTTTTGTAGGTCTCAATATATGTGCTACAGTGGATTTTGAGAAATTAACGTTTAAAAAAAGATATATATCTGTAACAGCGGACCGGGCAGCGCTCCAGTACGCGTACTTTTCGCGCAACGGAGCTTTGTGAAGCCAAGCTGATTGGTTCTCCGGCGTCTGTAAACATTCCAAACAGTCCGTAGCGGCCGCCATCTTGTCTCTCGGTAGGATCGAGAGACAAGAGGAGGCCAAAGCGAAGGGGCAAATGACCATAAGGGGGCATAGTAGATCCTCGCTGACCCCCTAGGTTTGATGTGGAGGTTTTAAAAGGGCCCCGCGGGGCAAAAAAAAAAAATAATAATAATAATCGAACGGCTGAATGGATTTGCACGAAACTTGGTAAAATATTAGGGACTGGTAGCCCGATGTGCCTTTGCTAGGTCTCAATATGTGTGCTCCAGTGGATTTTGAGAAATTAACGTTCAAAAAAAGATATATATCTGTAACAGCGCTCCGCTTCGTGTACTTTTTGCGTTACGGAGCTTTGCAAAGCTGATTGGTTCTCCGGCGTCTGTCAACATTCCAAACAGTCCGTAGCGGCCGCCATCTTGTCTCTCGGTAGGATTGAGAGACAAGAGGAGGCCAAAGCGAAGGGGGAAATGACCATAAGGGGGCATAGTAGATCCTTCCTGACCTCTTAGGTTTGATGTACCATTTTGCCAAGTTTGGTGTAATTCCGTTCAGCCATTCAGGCTGTAGACGTATGTAAATGTCCTATGGAAAATTGCATGGGGAAAACACATTTGAAAGTGTTGAAATTTAGAACCAATTAAAATGTTACTTTGGTTTTGTATTTGTGTGTGATGAAAGTTAATTGGTTATGTATATATGTCAAATGAGAGGAAACCACAGCCATTTTGTGATACTACTGTCTGAGGTACATTTGTGAGGAATTTTTGGTGGTGAATTTCTGGTGTTTGATTTACACAGTACTAACACTTCTCCTACTTTTAAAAAGGTGAGTTGTTAATTTGTAAGGGGAACTATGTTGTACACTTGAAGATAATTTGAAAAATGTTTTCTGTTATTTATTTGCAGTCCTTCTGTTATACTAAATACTTGATAAAGTTAGTTTTATATTATGTATTACTAAAAACGATAAATGAAAGTGATTATTTTTTTCTGCAATTTACAGCAAGCAATTTCAAAATAAAATGGCTCACAATGAAGAGACCGTGGCAATTTCTTTTGAATTGTCCACTACATTGATTGAAATTGAGAGCACCAATAATGAAATATTGTCACAAGGAGGAGATGACTTGTATGATTCCATTAGATTGATTGAAATGGACAGCACCAATAATGAAATATTGTCACAAGGAGATGACTTGAATGATTCCACTACATTGATTGAAATTGAGAGCACCAATAATGAAATATTGTCACAAGGAGGAGATGGCTTGTATGATTCCATTAGATTGATTGAAATGGACAGCACCAATAATGAAATATTGTCACAAGGAGGAGATGACTTGAATGATTCCACTACATTGATTGAAATTGAGAGCACCAATAATGAAATATTGTCACGAGGAGATGACTTGAATGATTCCACTACATTGATTGAAATTGACAGCACCAATAATGAAATATTGTCACAAGGAGGAGATGACTCGAATGATTTTTTTGATCAATCTGTTGATGGCGAATTTATCGAATGTTTGGAGACCATAGAGTTACAAGAATCATCATTGCAGACTTTTCATGAGGAAATTGCTGATGAGGACATGTTACTAGTTCTTTCAAATTTAGAAAATTCTGAAGAATAAATTTATATTTAGAAATCAAAAATTGTTTGAGACATTATTCATTTTTATTTTTAATTTATGAGGTTGTAGCGAAGTGATTGTAGTATAAAATGAGACTTATAGTATAGAGTGCAACATTTTTATGTTACATGGTAAGTTTACTCATATTTACTTCCCTTCTGCCACTATATTATCTCCAATGTGTATTTGACATCTCTTCTTCATCTCCGGCCTCCTTTCTCTCACTGTGTGTCTCCGATGCATCTTATCGCTGCTATTTTGTGTAATTACAGAAGAGAGTAAAATAAAATAGTTCGGAACGTGAAAAGGGGGCAAAGTAGAGTACCCCTCACCCCCTAGGCCTTTTTAGGCGGTCCCAAAAGGATCAGTTTCTGCTTTCCTGAGAGATTATGGTATGAGTTCCATATACCACAATAATTTGCATTACAACATGCAAGATATCTATCTCCTATTACCAACTTTGAGATATTCGCGCTAAGCGCGAATATCTCCAAAAAGTAACACCTGCCCTGAGCAGTTCTTAGCCATGTTATCCAATGGGAGGTGGATAACATGGCTAAGAGCATTCGCTCGGTAACGCATTAATATCGCTGACTTTTTAGCGATATTCATGCATTGCGGCCGTTTATTATCGCATTTGCGATAAACCTTGATAATAGCAAGGTTTATCTTCGATAATTTCTGACGATGCTTAGCGGTAAAAAATTCGTTGCTAAGCATCGTTAGGGATAAATATCGCTTAACCTTTGGTAATATGCACCAATGTCTGTTAACGTTCGATTCGAAGGAAATGAGGAAGTGTTGAAAAACATTGTCTGCGCCATCTTGCCTTTTTTGAAATGCCACACTTTTGTCGTGCACGGCAGCCATTTTAGATGCCTTGACCAGACCCACTCTCTGCACGCTGTTGATTCGTAGCATGGCTCCCCACCCTCGCAAGCATCTTCCCCAGGCACTGGTCACCCCCGCTCTCTGTCTTATGCATCGGCAATAAACCTCCCCCCATCTGCGCTGCTCTTCCCTGAAAATCACACTCTGTGCCCGCCCGACACCTCCCTTTCGCCCTATTCACTACCGCACCCTCTGACACTCCTCTTCCTCTGTGTCCGATTGTCCAGGCTATCACCTAGCCCTGCAGATGTAGTTTATGGCCCCAGCTGTAAAGAATCACCCCTCTTCAAAGGAGTTATAGTAGATCAAGGCCCACACCCGATGAGATCCGTCACACCACACGTGTTCCTACTATCTGAAAACCATCCTGTATTGTGATTGGGGAGGGGACCGAGCCTGAAGCGGAAGATTCCAGGAATGACTCTTTGTACATCAAAGTTTTTACAATTATGTGTCACATTAAAAATATATAGCACTCCAACAAAGTAGTAGGAATATAAAACTTTAATAACATATAAATATATACAACAAAACAAAAACAGTAAAAACATTTAAACAACGACGAGACCGTGGCAATTTCTTTTGAATTCCTGATGAGGACATGTTACTAGTTCTTTCAAATTATGAAAATTCAGAAGATGTTGCCTGGGGGTGGGTCGTCAGTAGCAGTCTGTTGTGCGAATAGTTCCAAGGCAGCAGAACGCGCTGAAATCTAGATGGCACGAAAGTGATGTCTAGTAAGTTGCCGCCCAGCAAATAACGGCGTGGGGCGCCGCGGGGGTGAGTGAGTCCAGTAGGCACCACAGCTATTCTTACCGGCATTGCAGAATTACTGCTGGGGACAATGCCTGTGCTGTAGCAGGGTCACAGCAGAAACAAAAAGGATTCTGTTGAAGATGTTGTTGGTTTTCAATTTGAATACAGTTCTGGTGTCAACTGCTATGCTAATGTAGTGGTTAATGTTTTGTTTTCTCTAGAAAATGTAAAAGAGGGGGAGGCAGTCCAAAGTTCCGTTAAAAGGGCAAAGGAAAGGATCGGTGGTTTGAACTATCAGTCAAAAAGGGGAGGGGGTGCAACAATTTTTCCTACCGGGTCACACTGTGCTTTCACCGGAACTGAGGTCTGCAGGATTCTAGTAATTCAAAGTGAGGCTGGCGCCAGCATGGGAGCACCGACGTCCCGCGGATACAGTTTCGTCACTCCACGGGCGATCATGGCAGTCATTCCCCATCGGGGGTCGGAGACTCCCGCGGCTCCTCTAGAATCTTCAAGGTCGTGGAGGACTACGGTGGTGGAGTCAACCAGTGACCGGGCCATTTCTTTATGCTGGGCCCGCTCTTGCCAGGTCGACTGCCATTTTGAGAGTTCGGTAGCTACTGGCGATCGCGGGGTCAAATGAGCGGACGGGCTCCACCCTGCCGGGCGAGACGTTGCAGCATGGCCACAGTAGAAGAACCCTTTTCCGGGCGCCTGGAGCGCTGAGGGTGCAGCTGGGAAGCCTCCACCTGGGGAGGCGGGAGAGGCCTGTTCGCACCGTCTCTCCCTCCCAGTGCACCCCACGGCGTCTCGCTTGAGATTTATTATGGCCGGACCAGGCGATGAGGACGAGGGGGGGGGGGTCGGAGGCATGTGCAAGACATCCCCCCCCAGTGTTGTCGCAGCCATTATTCAAGAAAGAAGAAGTGTCCCGTCCGTCTTCGGGCCGGGCTTCCGGTAGATGTCGGCCGGACGCCCCTGGCTCTGGCCCCATGAACGGGTTTCTTGGTTTATCGGCTGCAGCCGGATCCCGTCGGCCTCGGCCCCCCGACCGTTGGTGGCCGGACCGGAAGAGCATGTGGCGGGACTACCTGAAACTGTCAAGGGCCACCGCGGCCGGACTGGGAGAGAGAGGGGAGGGTCGAGGAGACATTCCCCCCCCCTGCAACTGTTCAGCGTTGTAAAGGCAATCCCCTGGCCGGGTCCCGCTGGCCTCGGCCTCTCCTCCGGCTACACCCTACGTTAGGATCTCCTGGCCGAGGCGTGGCAGCAGGACCCGCCTTATATGGGCTGCTCCCGGCTGGGCGTAGCCGCAACCCTGCCCCACCTTGGAAGTTTCCAGAGTGGGGGCGGATGTTCTACTGACTTGCATTTTCCCTAGTCTATCGATTTTTTTGGCGTGGCAGGCGGTGGGACAGCGAGGGGTGATTTGGTTTCTCTTACTGTTTTTCTGGTCTCTCACCACTGGCATATTTTAACGTTTTCTTGTTTCTAGGACATTAATAGGTTTTATCATTACGTTATGTTATCGTTTCTTTGTTCGTTGTTTAATAAAAGTTCATGTTCATCAGTGGCCTACTGATTTTCGTTTTCCTATTCTTTTCTTTCCAGGTTGTTTCATGCTAAAGTTTCTGTTAACAGGATACAGTGATCACTTCGTTATTATTGCATATGTCCTTTTCACTAGGGGTGCTCTCTGGTCGGGCCAGATGACGTATCTCTAGTAAATGGTCCGGGTGAAACAGGTGCATCAATCAGTGGGGAGTAGATAGGCATGACAGATTACAACGGGGGAGAAAGGTCCGCATTACGTACCCTTTCACTATTTGCAAAGATTTTCCTACGTATATTTGCAAACAGGGAATACCTCCAAAAAGAACCAATTCCCAAACAGTCAATGTTTGGGGAAACAATCAATCAATGAGGAACGAAATAGGCATGACGTGTTAAAGGTTTGCGTTACCTACCCTTCACTATCTGCAAAGGGAGAGAGAATATTCCTATTCTTCCTCGTTTGCAGGCAGAGAAGATTCTTAAGAGAATCAACTTCGAACAATTCAATGCTCGATTCAAACAATCAACAAGGGGTACTGTGAACACAAATGAACGCCGCTTATGTACATACACATTGGTATTATCAACAGGTTGTTCCTAATGTTTCTATTTTAGGGAGGTCAAAAAGAGATCCCATTAGTGGCCTACTGATTTTGCTCGATTCCTTTTGTTTTTTTACACGATTTTTCGCTATCTGCAAAGACTAAACAGAGTATTGCGACTCTGTGCTTGTTTGTAAATAGAGAATGAACCAAAGAGAACAATCAATCAAATGGAGAGAGAAGCAGGCACGACGGATTACAACGGGGGCAACGGGGGCAAAGGCCTGCGTTAACTACCCTTCACTATCTGCAAAGAGAGAGTACTCCTAATAGAAATGAGGGGTGGGGGGCAGCATTCAAAGCAGATCAGTGTGCATAAACACGAAAATGTTTTTACTTACCACGTACTTGACATTCGACAGCTTATGATATTTGCTATTAAAAAACCATTGAAATTCACTGAAAAAACCATAGGTTATAGACCATATATAGTTAGGAATTAGCATTTAAAAAACCTTATTTTACTCACACAAAACCATTGAAATTCCATATATAGTTAGTTGCACTAACTATATATCGCGCACCCGCAATCCACTGCTGATCATGTCACATATTACATCATTCATGACATGGTCAGTGACATCACTGATGACATCACTGATGACATCTCAAATGACATCACTGATGACATCACTGATGACAACATCCAGTGACTGTATGTTTCTGTAAAGTTAAAATATGTCTTACATATTGAAGAATGAGTGGATGTATAAGTGTCTGGATGAAGGATTTAGTAGGTGCATGACTGACTGTATGAGTGAGTGATTAAATGTGTCTCACTGAATGCATGGGTTAGTGACTAAACTGTCTTAATTTGTGCATCATTATGTCTGTTGTGATGTAAACTGCTGCATGTGTTGATCATTAGCTATACGAGAGGCTATATGTGTTATTTATTGGTTGCCCAAGTATTTCTATGGGAGATTGAGTTTGTGTGGGGGTGGCTGGAAGGTGTGTGACTCTATGCATAGATGTGTGAGCAGTTTATTCACTAGGTGTATGAGTTCAAGAGTGCATGTGGAAACAGCTACATGGGCAGTTGACTGTGTGCATGAGTGTATTGATGAGTGAATGGATATCTCAATGCTACATGTCATAGTAAGTACATATGTAAAACACAGTACATGTGAGAGTTGGCATATATAAATAACTGTGCATGAGAGCCACTGAATGAGTGAGTGGTTGTATCGATCATTGTGAACTTGTATCAGGGATTGTATAAGAGAGTAAATATGTGTTAGTATATGTTTCAATAAGTAAGGTGTGTTTAACTGTATAGTTGAAGAAATGGAGGTGAGATTGTTTCTTTGCATGACTGACTGGGTGTGTAAGTAACTCCATGGATGAGTGGCAGTGTGTGAGTGTCTGTATACACTGAGTGTATCTAAGGTTATATTAGAGTCTGAAGAGGTTTATCGTATTAGCACAAGAATGATGTCAAATGAGATGTCATCAGTGATGTCATCAGTGATGTCATTTGAGATGTCATCAGTGATGTCATCAGTGATGTCACTGACCATGTCATGAATGATGTAATATGTGACATGATCAGCAGTGGATTGCGGGTGCGCGATATATAGTTAGTGCAACTAACTATATATGGAATTTCAATGGTTTTGTGTGAGTAAAATAAGGTTTTTTAAATGCTAATTCCTAACTATATATGGTCTATAACCTATGGTTTTTTCAGTGAATATATATATATATATATATATATATATATATATATATTCCATATGTTGCTGCCCTGAGATTGAGGCACCCACGCAAACGATATTTCAACCTTTTAATCGCTTAGGTGGCAGAAAGACGACATCTCCCCATCAGCAAATGATTGTCCAAACGCGTTTCAGGCTTAGACAGCCCTTGTTCACTGGACTTCACAGGAGGAAACAGCGGCGAACGTTGGCACCGTAATTACAGCGTTGATATTCATTCGTCACAGTGGGCGTGGCTTATAAGCACTATGGTCTTAGTAGTTTTCACTCTATAGTAGTCAGCCACTGCGCCTCCTTGTAATGTTTCAATAAAAACCAAAGTGGGTTTGCTGCATGAAAAACCACGGATGCCACTGTTTTCATTGGTGATATCGGAACCCTGGCAGCCATGAGGGAACTCCAGATAGAAACAAGGAACTAGGAGACGGATCGTGATCTCCTAATCAGCATGGATATGGAGGTCAGCAAAAGATCCAGAAATGATTTTAAACCCAGATCCAGATTCAACCCTGTAACCCCACATGATGGAATTGATACATTCCATGAAGCTGTTTTATATGACTTATTATCCTTATGGAAAAAAGATGAGAATCACTTTGCCAAAAATCTAATGGCGGCACAGAGAGCGGGCTTGCAGTCACTGAAACTTGCGACCACCTTCGTAATCAAGCCCTCTGATAAGGGGGGGGCAACGTGGTCCTATGGCATGTCAACAAATACCGCACAGAAGCCAAAAGGCAACTTGAATTCTCAGGATGCTACCTGAGATCCAGCCTGGCAAGGTATAACAAGAGTATCCTGGTGTATCACAAAATGTTGAATGACTGGCGTGAGAACGACATGCAAAGTCAAAATGAATTTTTGTTTTTATTGGCCAAAAAACCTGTGACCCCGGTATTTTACATGCTATCGAAGGTGAATAAACATCCCACCGACCCCCCTGGTCGACCTATCATATCGGCCAACTAAAGTCTTTTGGAGAATACGTCCATCTATCTAGGTTACTTTCAGTGCCCTTACGTCCTTAACCTACCATCATACTGCAGGGATACCATTGATTTCCTGTCCAAAGTGCAAGAAATTCCATGGAAAGACACCTACATCCTGGCAACAATAGATGTTGTTGCACTGTATACTTGCATTGAACATGACCTAGACCTACAAGCGTGTAAATACTATTTTAGGGCCCGATTAGGATTGCGGTGAATCCGCATCCTCCGGGCCGGCGGAAACCACCGCCGGCCCGGAGGATGCGGATTCACCGCTGCGTTGTGAGAAATGACCCCCCGCCAGATTAGGATTGCAGGGGGGTCATCTGGACACGTGGAGACCCTCTGCCGCTTTTCCGCCGCGAGACCGCGGCGGAAAAGCTCTAATATGGTGGCGGTGTCTATCAGACACCGCCAGCCATATTAGGATTCGCATTGGGATATGCCTTTCCGCGGCGGCAATGCCGCCATGAAAAGGCATACGGTCTTTTCTTTGGGGGCTTGTTGCGGGCCCCCAGGGTGAAGGGGGGGTGGGGGTGCACATGGGGGGTACCTATGGTACCCCCCTGTATTTGCATGCACAAAGTGGCAGGCACCGCGCAGTGCCTGCCGCTTTGTGCATGCAAATGCATTGCATGCAGTTTTAACATTGCGGCGGGCGCTGCTTCAAGCAGCACCCGCCGCAATGTTAAAAATACAGGATGTGACCGCCAGGGTGGCGGTCACATCCTAATTCGCACGGAGGGACCGCCGCTGCCCCTGCAGACGGTCCCTCCACCTCTGGGGTTGCGGACGGACGCAGGTCCGTCCGCCATCCTAATAGGGCCCTTAGAGACAGACCATCCACCATGTATGACTATACTGCACTACTGTTACGCATGATACACTTTTGCCTACATAATAACTGCTTTCTGTTTGAAGAGGACTGGTATGAATAGAACACTGGTACTGCCATGGGAAGTTGCTTTGCTCCTTCGTATGCCTGTATGTTTATGGGGTGGTGGGAGGCGGAGCACCTGTGGCACGATGGCAACACCCAACACATGAATAATGTTATCCTGTGGACCTACTACATAGACGATATTTTTCTGATATGGGATGGTCCACAGGACACCTTAGAAACTTTCATCCAAGGACTCTCGGTGAATGAATTAAACTTACAATTCACCAGTAAAACTGAGAAGGCCACAATAGAGTTCCTCGACATCCTAGTAGAGGTAAAAAAGGGAACATTACACACCAGCATTTATAGAAAGCCAACATCCAGCAACAGCATCCTACATGCAGAGAGCTATCACCCTACTAGTCTTAAGAACAGCATCCCTTATGCCAAACGGAATTGCAGCACCACTGACTCCTATCAAAAGGAAGCCAAGAACATGAGGGGCCATTTTAAAAGTAGGGGCTATCTAGAAAAACCATCAGGATAGCATCAGACAAAGTGGAGAAAAGGAACAGAAACAGCTTACTGATACCCAAAGAAAAATATGGTGGGAAACATGAAGTTAGGCTCATCACCACTTTTAACCACGCTTCACAGAAAATCCACCAGATAGTACGGAAGCATTGGCACATTGTCAGAAAGGATGTTACAATTGGGAAACTAGTCAGCCCAATACTGCACGTGACATACAGTAAGTGTATGCTGTTGCACAGCCACCTCTCCACTAAGTCTAAAACGCGTGGGACCTAGTTGAGGGAACTCCCAGGTTTCCACAAATGTGGGAGGTGCAAAGCATGCAACAACAGCTCTAATGTTAAAACCTGTACCCTTCCTAATGGCAAGATGGGCAAGATCGTGAATTTCACCAATTGCAACACTGATTTTATTGTTTATGTTTTAACATGTATTTGTGGCCTACGCTATGCGGGAAGCACAATCTTCCCACTGAAGAAGCGCGTTTTAGAGCACTTACGCACAATAAAAAATGGTGATATGGCCTATGCCATTGCGAAACTCTGCGATCTGGTACATGCGGATGTTAAGGACATGAGTACTAACATTTCATACTTTGGTATTGACAGGGTCCCAATGTCAGCGAGAGGAGGAGATCGGGAACGTCATCTGCGACGCCTAGAAACCCCTTAATAGACCAATAGTTGGCCTTACCCCTTGTCTTGCATCCTTTGGACTGCTGTGATTTGTATTGGGATATTTCCAGCCAGGCACTTGCCCTCCCCACACTACTCTGTATAACACATGATACATAGGGCTATTGAGCACTACCTCAATTGTGCACTGCCCTTCCAGCGCGCCCCCCTTGCTCTGCAGCGAGCTAGCGTTTGCATCCCCGAGGGTTGCCTGCCACTGGGCTGCAACCACCTCACACTTTGAACAGGGCACGCTTTTAAGCTATCATGATGCACTTTCTATATGTTATTGTTTAAATAACCATTGTTTTCAGTTATTGTTACCATGACTTGCTTTTTAAATTGCTCACCTGGTTTATCAAGAATGAATTGATAACGTTTCGTGCAAGTCTTTTTTCCTACAGACCACACGGAACAGGCAAACAGGAAATGCATATGTTTTCTATGTCCATTGTATATACTGAAAATGCTTTAAAAAGACATGGCCTCCCTTTGATCTTTGTATGACTTATTGACAAAGACCGTGCTGTCGAAACGCGTGAAGTCAATAAATACTTTCCTGCAACAAAGAAATCCTGTGTGTGACCTTCCTTGCGCCTCAGCAGCACAAGACATTTTGCATGTATATCAGTAATTCCGGTGTCCGCCAGCAGCAACAGGACGTCGTGAGTGGACTGAGATATTTTATCTCGCGGGGGCATGTAGTCTCGCATTTGACTGCCCCCAAGCATGTACTTGCCTGAGGGACTGGCTGCTGCGGCTATAGGGGACTCAGGGCGGTTCCCACCTTTTCATTGATCTACGACCGACCCGACTCACCTACAGCTAGCACCAACCTACAGTTGTTCCCACTCCCCCACGCCACCAGCTCTGCAGTGCCGGAACAGTGCCTGCTGGGACTTGGAGTTCATTGGACTGGTCACGAACTCCCATTGGTGTGATGACAGCATTAGGGGGAGGGGACTCATGTGCTGGCGAGTATTTCACACAGGAGGAGCGCCATTGGGTTGAGATCTTTACAGCACAGGGCACTGAAGAAGGCGATTGTGCCGACCGAAATGCATCTGCCGCTGCTGGGATGTTTGAAATAAATGGGTTTCCTGCACTGAACTCCCCTGGTGGCCTCTGATCTTTTTTCGGAAGGATTTCACTGGATATTTCATTGCGCTTGCCAGATGCGCAATACAGATGGCCCCGCAGCTACAAGTGACACGGAATAAATACTGGCAACTTGCTGTTTGCAGCGTTTTTGTGACTGAGGAATCAGTAATTCCAGTGTCCGCCAGCAGGAACAGGACGTCGTGAGTGGACTGAGATATTTTATCTCGAGGGGGCATGTAGTCTCGCATTTGACTACCCCCACGCATGTACTTGCCTGAAGGGACTGGCTGCTGCGGCTATAGGGGACTCAGTGCGGTTCCCACCTTTTCATTGATCTACGACCGACCAGACTCACCTGCAGCTAGCACCAACCTACAGTTGTTCCCACTCCCCCACTCCACCAGCTCTGCAGTGCCGGAACAGTGCCTGCTGGGACTTGGAGTTCATTGGACTGGTCACGAACTCCCATTGGTGTGATGACAGCATTAGGGGGAGGGGACTCATGTGCTGGTGAGTATTTCACACAGGAGGAGTGCCATTGGGTTGAGATCTTTACAGCACAGGGCACTGAAGAAGGCGATTGTGCCGAAATGCATCTGCCGCTGCTGGGATGTTTGAAATAAATGGGTTTCCTGCACTGAACTCCCCTTGTGGCCTCTGATCTTTTTTCGGAAGGATTTCACTGGATATTTCATTGCGCTTGCCAGATGCGCAATACAGATGGCCCCACAGCTACAAGTGTCACGAAATAAATACTGGCAACTTGCTGTTCGCAGCGTTTTTGTGACTGAGGAATCAGTAATTCCGGTGTCCGCCAGCAGCAACAGGACGTCGTGAGTGGAGTGAGATATTTTATCTCGAGGGGGCATGTAGTCTTGCATTTGACTGCCCCCACGCATGTACTTGCCTGAAGGGACTGGCTGCTGCGGCTATAGGGGACTCAGGGCGGTTCCCACCTTTTCATTGATCTACGACCGACCCCACTCACCTGCAGCTAGCACCAACCTACAGTTGTTCCAACTCCCCCACGCCACCAGCTCTGCAGTTCCAGAACAGTGCCTGCTGGGACTTGGAGTTCATTGGACTGGTCACGAACTCCCATTGGTGTGATGACAGCATTAGGGGGAGGGGACTCATGTGCTGGCGAGTATTTCACACAGGAGGAGCGCCATTGGGTTGAGATCTTTACAGCACAGGGCACTGAAGAAGGCGATTGTGCCGAAATGCATCTGCCGCTGCTGGGATGTTTGAAATAAATGGGTTTCCTGCACTGAACTCCCCTGGTGGCCTCTGATCTTTTTTCGGAAGGATTTCACTGGATATTTCATTGCGCTTGACAGATGCGCAATACAGATGGCCCCGCAGCTACAAGTGACACGGAATAAATACTGGCAACTTGCTGTTTGCAGCGTTTTTGTGACTGAGGAATCAGTAATTCCAGTGTCCGCCAGCAGGAACAGGACGTCGTGAGTGGACTGAGATATTTTATCTCGAGGGGGCATGTAGTCTCGCATTTGACTGCCCCCACGCATGTACTTGCCTGAAGGGACTGGCTGCTGCGGCTATAGGGGACTCGGGGTGGTTCCCGCCTTTTCATTGATCTACGACCGACCCGACTCACCTCCAGCTAGCACCAACCTACAGTTGTTCCCACTCCCCCACGCCACCAGCTCTGCAGTGCCGGAACAGTGCCTGCTGGGACTTGGAGTTCATTGGACTGGTCACGAACTCCCATTGGTGTGATGACAGCATTAGGGGGAGGGGACTCATGTGCTGGTGAGTATTTCACACAGGAGGAGCGCCATTGGGTTGAGATCTTTACAGCACAGGGCACTGAAGAAGGCGATTGTGCCGAAATGCATCTGCCGCTGCTGGGATGTTTGAAATAAATGGGTTTCCTGCACTGAACTCCCCTTGTGGCCTCTGATCTTTTTTCGGAAGGATTTCACTGGATATTTCATTGCGCTTGCCAGATGCGCAATACAGATATCCCTGCAGCTACAAGTGACACGGAATAAATACTGGCAACTTGCTGTTCGCAGCGTTTTTGTGACTGAGGAATCAGTAATTCCGGTGTCCGCCAACAGCAACAGGACATCGTGAGTGGACTGAGATATATTATCTCGAGGGGGCATGTAGTCTCGCATTTGACTGCCCCCACGCATGTACTTGCCTGAAGGGACTGGCTGCTGCGGCTATAGGGGACTCAGGGCGGTTCTCGCCTTTTCATTGATCTACGACCGACCCGACTCACCTGCAGCTAGCACCAACCTACAGTTGTTCCCACTCCCCCACGCCACCAGCTCTGCAGTGCCGGAACAGTGCCTGCTGGGACTTGGAGTTCATTGGACTAGTCACGAACTCCCATTGGTGTGATGACAGCATTAGCGGGAGGGGACTCATGTGCTGGGGAGTATTTCACACAGGAGGAGCGCCATTGGGTTGAGATCTTTACAGCACCTGCCGCTGCTGGGATGTTTGAAATAAATGGGTTTCCTGCACTGAACTCCCCTTGTGGCCTCTGATCTTTTTTCGGAAGGATTTCACTGGATATATATATATATATATATATATATATATATATATATATATATATATATATATATATATATATTCACTGAAAAAACCATAGGTTATAGACCATATATAGTTAGGAATTAGCATTTACAAAACCTTGAAAATTCACTGAAAAAACCATAGGTTATAGACCATATATAGTTAGGAATTAGCATTTAAGAAACCTTTTTTTTACTCACACAAAACCATTGAAATTCCATATGTAGTTAGTTGTACTAACTATATATCGCGCACCCGCAATCCACTGCTGATCATGTCACATATTACATCATTCATGACATGGTCAGTGACATCACTGATGACATCACTGATGACATCTCAAATGACATCACTGATGACATCACTGATGACAACATCCAGTGACTGTATGTTTCTGTAAAGTTAAAATATGTCTTACATATTGAAGAATGAGTGGATGTATAAGTGTCTGGATGAAGGATTTAGTAGGTGCATGACTGACTGTATGAGTGAGTGATTAAATGTGTCTCACTGAGTGTATGGGTTAGTGACTAAACTGTCTTAATTTGTGCATCATTATGTCTGTTGTTCTGTAAACTGCTGCATGTGTTGATCAGTAGCTATATGAGTAACTATATGGGTTATTGATTGGTTGCCCAAGTATTTGTATGGGAGACTGAGTGTGTGTGTGGGTGGCTGGGAGGTATATGACTCTGTGCATAGATGTGTGAGCAGTTGATTCACTAGATGTATGGGTTCAAAAGTGCATGTGGAAACAGCTGTATGGGCGGTTGACTGTGTGCATGAGTGTATTGGTGAGTGAATGGATATCTCAGTGCTACATGTCAAAGTAAGTACATATGTAAAACACAGTACATGTGAGAGTTGACATATATAAATAACTATGCAAAAGAGCCAGTAAATGTGAGAGTGGCTGTATGGATCATTGTGAACTTGTATCAGGGATGGTATAAGAGAGTAAATATGTGTTAGTATATGTTTGAATAAGTAAGGTGTGTATAACTGTATAGTTGAGGAAATGGAGGTGTGATTGATTCTTTGCATGACTGACTAGGTGTGTGAGTAACTCCATGGATGAGTGACAGTCTGTGAGTGTCTGTTTGCACTGAGTGTATCTAAGGTTATATTAGAGTCTGAAGAGGTTCATCGTATTATCACATGAATGATGTCATCAGTGATGTGATCAGTAATGTCAAATGAGATGTCATCAGTGTCATCAGTGATGTCATTTGAGATGTCATCAGTGATGTCATCAGTGATGTCATCAGTGATGTCATTTGAGATGTCATCAGTGATGTCATCAGTGATGTCTTTTGAGATGTGATCAGTGATGTCATCGGTGATGTCATCGGTGATGTCATTTGAGATGTCATCAATGATGTCATCAGTGATGTCATCAGAGATATCATCAATGATGTCATTTGAGATGTCATCAGTGATGTCATCAGTGATGTCATTTGAGATGTCATCAGTGATGTCATCAGTGATGTCATTTGAGATGTCATCAGTGATGTCATCAGTGATGTCACTGACCATGTCATGAATGATGTAATATGTGACATGATCAGCAGTGGATTGCGGGTGCGCGATATATAGTTAGTACAACTAACTATATATGGAATTTCAATGGTTTTGTGTGAGTAAAAAAAAGGTTTCTTAAATGCTAATTCCTAACTATATATGGTCTATAACCTATGGTTTTTTCAGTGAATTTTCAAGGTTTTGTAAATGCTAATTCCTAACTATATATGGTCTATAACCTATGGTTTTTTCAGTGAATTTCATTGGTTTTTTAAAAGCTAATATCTATAGCTGTAAAATGTATTGTTCTTTAAATCAAAAAATATATTTTATATGTTTATTAATACATTTTTTTATTATTATTTTTTTTGTTCGCTCCCGGTTCGCGAACCGGGAAGCTTCCCGTTAGCTCAATTTGGTGCCGCGACCCGGTCCGCGAACCAGTAAACGTTCCGTTTGCGCAACTGCCGCGTTAGAAATCAACATCGTGACGCGTCGCGGAAGCGCGACATATCACGTTGTCGCGTAATGCGTCTTATGACGCGCCGCGTTAGCGCACCCGGAACTGCTCCGGTACGCGAACTGAGACGCGAAGCGCAGCTCCCCGGAAGCGATCCGGGGCGCGTCGCGAAAGCGCAACGTATCGCGTTGCCGCGTAATGCGTCTTATGACGCGCCGCGTTAGCGCACCCGGAAGTGCTCCGGAGCGCGAACCGAGGCGTGAAGCGCAGCTCCCCGGAAGCGATCCGGGGCGCGTTCCGCAGCGCGTAACATAAGCGTAACAGGTCATGTGACTTGTTAATAAAACTTTTCATTGGTTAATTTCACTTTTGGTTTCCTAATGATGTAAGGCTAGGTCATGTGACCTAAAAATAACACTTTTCATTGGTTTAGACCTATTTTTTTCCAAAATGATGAAAACCCCTCCTTCTTTCCTCACTCTGACTTTCATCTTTGTGAGAGGAAGACCCTTTGTGATCACTGAGCAATGGCTTCATTAGTAGCTTCAGCTGGTGCACCCCCACCACCACCACCACCTCCTCATAGGAAGAGAGGACCACCTCCACAGTTCATTACCAACACAGAGGAGGAAGAGGATGAAGAAGAGGAAGAGGAGATACAGGGAACACAGTTTTTACAAGAGGAGCCCCGGGTATCTCATCATAAAACTAGTTTCATTTGGCAGTTTTTTTCTTTTCCTGAAGGACAGAAAAAAGTTAATGCTCGATATGTGACGTGCCTGATATGTAAAGAGGACTTATCTAGAGGCACAGAAAAGAAGTATAGTTACGGCAACTATACTATGCACCATCACATGGTGAGGTGGCATCCACTAAATTACAGCCGGGCAGAGATGCGTGACCTTCGGGATAACCCACCAACTCCTGTGGCCAGGACATCAGCACAGATATCTCTGTCGGGGCCAGAGGCACGGGAAACAGTGCCAAACATTCAGGAAAACTTTGTCCACATAAAGATGGTCTGTTTATATTGCGGTACATTACTCTCATGTGGCAATATGAGCATTAACTTAATAAACAGAGCATTTGAAAACCACAAGTGCTCTAAACGCCCCAGAAAATAAAATAAAAAATTGCTCCTGTTGAGCCCTTTCCAATGCCTGTTTTTTGTTGTTTCCCCTCCAAAAAAACAAAAAAAACATAAAACTGTTCAAAAAATACAAAAAAAACAAAAAATGTTCAGAAAAATAAAAAAATATATAAAACAACAAAAACATTTAAAAAAAAGTTCTTTTCAGAACTACCTCCCCTTTATAAAAAAATTGCTAGAATGTTTAGCACTCTGCAAGCTCTATTTCTTTTGGTTCGCTTCCCGGTTCGCTCGCCGGTACGCGAACCGGGAGCGAACCAAAAAAATAAAAAAGAATAAAAAAGAAGAGTAAGTATAAGGGAAGTAAACAGAGAGTAATGTTAAAAGAAAGACAGCTATAGGGACTAAACCAGAGATACTGTTTAATAGATTTATTTACCGAAGAAAAGAGGGAAGAGGATATAATTCTGAAAAACAAAATAGATAAGGAAGTGAAAGAAAAAAAGGAGAGTAGAAGAATAACAAAGAAGAGTTTGTTAGAGAATGTGAGTGAATGTTCAAAATAAGATTAAAACATGTGGAATAACAGAGAGAAAAAACAGAAAGCAGAAAAGAAGAAGTAACAGAAAAAGAATAATTGAAACAGCAAAGAAATGTAAATAACATAGGGGCATATTATCAACATAGGCGATAAAAGTTTTGCAGCTTTTATCGGCAGAAATGTGTCGCTAAAGCAGCTTTTGCGGCAGAAAACTGCAGCTAAAACCGCTTTTGCAGCAGTTTTCTGCCGATAAAAACAGCAATAATTTTATTGGCTGTGTTCATAATATGCCCCTTAGTGTGCTTCAACTACACAGAGAAAGCATAATGAACAAGTAGTGAAAGAGTGATCAGTCAAAGACACTAAGAGTAATAGAGACGGAGTGAGTGAACAAGAGTGAGGAACTATGAGAAGAGAGGGACTGAGAAAAGGAGTGGAAGGAGTAGAGTAAGTAAGTAATAGAGAAAGGAATGAGGGAAGTAGCAAAGGCAGGAAAGTGAGGGTTAAAGAAATGAAGCAGTGGAACTAATAGTAGTTAAATGTGATAGAAATGTAATGAAAAGAGTACAAAACATTTACCTTATAATTGTCGTTAACTTAGTCACTTGTTATTTTTATACTTTCAATCTGTGAAAGAGAGAACAAACATTTGAAAAATATTAAAACATGTATTTAAAAATTAGAAAAGACAAGGGAAAAGATTGAAGGACAAACAGTTTTTCAACAACTTTGACACTTATAGAAGCTTCTGCTTCTCCAGGCCCCCTACACAGTCCTAAAGATATACATTTTAAACTAACAGTATCTTGATGCAGATGAAGTGAGGCCTATCTTGGAACATGGTGCATCTTTTGCACTGCTGTTGTCTCACAAAAGTGACGCAATGGCAGCGCAAAAGAGGTGCACAATCATCATAAAACTGTTCCTAACATTTTAAATGATTGTTTCAGGATGGCAATAAGGTGTGTCCTATCCAGACGTTTGTTTCAGGTGAGGCCTACTCAGGGTTGCAGATCAAATTTAGCCTTGTTGAAGAGTACAGAGGAGATAATATATGTGAAGGCCTACCAATGAAGTAAGTCATGTCCACTTCACTCTTGAACAAAGGCCAGACCTCTTCTATGTCCGTGGACAGACCTAAACCTCATCTGCACAATGTCATTCGTAAAGTTAGGAAACACAGGTGATGTAATTGAAAAATGTGGAGTTTCTTTTCCTCATTTCACAATCACATCACCTGTGTTTCCTTTGCTTAGGTATCTCATTGTGCAGATGTAGTCCAGCATATGAAAGAGTACGCACTGCATGCAACAACTTTGACACTTACTGAAGCCTCAGCTTCTCCATACCTCCTACATAGTCCTAATTATATACATTTTAAACTGACGGTATCTTGCTGGAAAAGAACTGAGGCGTATCTTACAACATGGTGCATCTTTTACACAAAAGTGACGGAACAGCGGCGTAAAAGAGGCACACAGCCTTCATAAAACTGCCCTTAACATTTTAAATGATTGTTTCTAGATGCTGATAAGGTGTAACCTATCCACAGATTTGTTTCAGGTAAGTCCAACTCAGGGTTGCAGATGAAATTTAGGCTTGTTGAAGAGTATAGAGGACATAATACATGTGCAGGCCTACTAATGAAGTAAGTCATGCCCACTGCACTCTTGAACAAATGTCAGACCTCCTCTGTCTCCTGGAACAGGCTTAAACCTCATCTACACAATGTGATGTGTAATGTTAGGAAACACAGGTAATATAATAGAAAAACGTGCAATTTTTTTTGCTCAATCCACAATCACATCACCTGTATTTCCTTTGCTTAGGTATCTCATTGTGGAAATGTAGTCTATCATATGAAAGACTACGTAAAATGTGAGCACTGTATGCAACAACTTTGACACTTACAGAAGCCTCACCTTCTCCATGCCTCCTACACAGTTCTAAATGTACATCATAAATACAAACAGTACAGAATTAATTATACATGTTAAATGGTTTATTTTTGATGTTCTCAGAATGTATCAAATTTCACTAAAAACAGTGACTTGAAGGTATTCATCATATAACAGCGGGGAAAAAAAACACAATCAAAATGATTGTGTTTAAAAAACCCATATAACATAACCAATCAGAAATCAGAACTCCTCAAAAGTAACTTACTTTCCATGACGTCGAAGGCTTACACTCGGATGTGCTGTTTTTATTTTCAGCCCGCCACTTTCTGAAAGAAAACCTCCATCGTTTTGAGAAATATGTTACATACAATAAATGACTTCTCGCTCTCTACCACACGTTTCCACAAGGCCAAATCATATAAGAGCCATTTATAACTCTTGGAATTCTTGTAAGCAAATCCCGTCATTTTCTATTTCCGCAACTTTCAGAAAGAAAACGTTCAAGATCACTTTCACAATCCTAGACTAGTAATATCTTACCCTTCTTGCTCAGTCATGTTCTACATTTCCTATGACACTGATACTGCTTACTATGAAGCAGACTTACACTACCTCTATGACTACTACAATTATTTAATTCTCTACATCACTTTTAATCACAAAGCAATATAAAACAGTAGATAAAATTATATCAACCCCTAGAATCATTATACGCCCGTTACCTACCCTAAATTCTCTTTTCTGAAAACAGAAAGTAAGAATATTTTTAAGTAAAAAGGCAACATTGTATCGTAGTCAAATGGCAATAATTTCCGAAACAGCAATTTTTTTTACATTTTATATAAGCTGTGTAATAAGCGGATCTTGTCAAATGTCCATCATGCCATAAAATAGCTGCAGTTACAAATGTTCTTCCTAAAATCAACGACTGTGTAGCCACAACATTTGTAATTAAAGTTGAAGACTTACTTTCATCAGGTTTATATACTTGGATTTTTAAAATGACATTATAATCAAAAGTTTGGACCAATAATCTAGACAGCATTGCAGACTTACATTCCCTCTACTCCATGTTTTGATTCGCAGCTTGAATTAGCTTATAAAAAAGAAACAGTTTTTCTGAACTCATTCAAAGTGCAGTTATTTTTCCATGACGTCAAGTGTTATGGTAAGAAGACCGTTTGCTTTGGGAAATACTCTGTTGTCCCTCAACTAATCTGTGCCCACCACTTTCTGTAAGAAAATCTTCTTTTTTCCAGGAACTATTTAATACTCAAAAATAACTTATGTCTCTGTACTACACTTATCCTCAAGGCCAAATCGTGTAGGAGCCATTAGAACCCCTTGAAATTCCTCAGAGCACATCCCGAGATTCTTTCCCTAAAATTTTGGTTTTAAAAACACCAGGTAAGAATTTTTAAGGTCATACGGCAATTTTTTTTTTAAAGTTAAAACAGAATCGTTGCAGAATGACCAGCCGTTTCTAGACTTTAAATAAGCTGTGTAATGTCCTGATGTTATTGAAGGACCGTCATGATATATAATTGCTGCAGTTACAAAAGTCCTTCCTGATATTGACAACTGTGAAGGCACAAAAATTTTAATTAAAGTTGTCAATTTTGTTCCATCAGGCCTACATCGTTGGAACATTAAAATGACATACTGGCCATATGTTCGTATAAATAATGTTGACATCATTTCAGATTTACATTGGCTACACTCCATGTTGTGATCAGCTGCTTTTACTAGCTTATTAAAGGACACTGATTTACTGTCTGGCAAAGTTAAATATATAAATCTTTCTGAGTCTACACTAGTAGTACTTGATACCCTACAGTGCTCGCAGTCATGCTGCCATTGATAAGAAAGCCCAAACAGGTGATCTACATCTACACCTTCAGCATGCAATACATCAAGCATATACATTAAAAACTCCTGACAATCTTGCTGAATATTTTGAGAGAATTTTGTTTGACCTGAACATCTGTCTAACAGATTTCGAATTTCAGACACACTTTCTATTTTTGTTCTATCAGTGCTACATTTCTCTAACACAGAATTTAACAAACTGCAAAATCTGTGATCCGAATTGACCACAATCTCTTCTTTTACATTTTCTAGAGAAAACAAAACATTAACCACTACATTAGCATAGCAGTTGACACCAGAACTGTTTTCAAATTGAAAACCAACAACATCTTCAACAGAATCCTTTTTCTTTCTGCTTATAATTTCAGGTTCATCAACTTTTCGTCTTTTTGCTACAACCTCCCTAGTATTGGTCACATTTCTTCGTTTCCAGCCTACCACACGTTTCTCAAACAAAGGATATTGAGGCAAATGTGGCGCATACTCTCTTCTTAACCTATTGTATTCCTTAACACAATCTAGATCCGCACAAATGTTTGTGACATCACACTCAATCAAGTACAATCCCGATAAAGTTCTAACTCGTGACAATGCCACATATGCCATACCCTCCTTGAACACAGAACTGCCAATATTCACCAATGCACTGTCTACACTTAAACCTTGTGATTTATGGATTGTCACCGCATATGCCAAGCAAACAGGAAACTGCTTACGGCGAACATATAAGTCTTTTACAAGCAAAAATCTAGCAGAGCAACGACCAATTAGCTGTACTTCCTCAATGCCATCAAATTTAATTTTTAAAAATTCAATTCCATCTCTATTTCTGTATTTCACAAAATCAACAACATTACCCATTGATCCATTTACCAGACCTCTTTCAACATGTAAATTCCTTCTTAAAATTATACGGCAATTTAAGCACACATTCAGAGTCTTTTCAAAACCTGCAGTTTTAGATATAGTCTTCTCTAATGAATCCAATTTTGTTTTCAAATTCTCAGACAAAATAATTGTTGACCCCATATGCTCTACTCTGTCAATAGCTTCCAGTTTCACAATCTCTTGGTTTTCTAAATGCAACATTTTGTTGTTGAAGATGGCACATTCTGCAAGAGTTGGCATCAAACATATTCCAGATTTCTTCTCAGTAATTTTCTGAAAAATATTCTCAGGCACAAAGTCTTGTTCTGGATATAAATTTGACAGTAATCGTGCATGTAAAGCTTCTTTCCCATGCTCGGTCACTTTTCCAATTCTAACATCTTGTAGAATATTCTTGTAAACTTCATCCTTCGCCTGACGCATATTTTCATGCAGTTCAGCATAATTGAAGTTTAACCATATATTGACGTTGCCAATGCTCCCTAGGCACTTCCTGGTATCTTCATGCGTGAGCATTTTGAACACAGGTTGTCCTTTCACTGGTGTCAGCTGCAGAAGATCTCCGAAAACAATGATGTGTTTGCCACCAAATAACACATCATACTCTGTTTTAAGAACTTCTTGCATTCTCAAATGCACAAAGGCAAGCATGACATTGGAAACCATGCTTACTTCGTCAATGATAAGAAGTTTCATTTTCCTCAAGACTCTTGAAACTTCACAACAAGCATCTCCAGATAACTTGTGGTATTGTAATTTGTTATCATGCTCCACTGGCAGCATCAGTAGATGATGCAAAGTAATACCTTTAATGTTATGTGCTGCCAGTCCAGTTGGAGCGGTGACAACACAAGACAGCGATGACTCAGTCCTTTCCTTCAAATAACATGAAATTGCTTTAATGAGGAAACTCTTTCCAGTTCCCACTTCTCCACTCACGTACAGTCGGACAGGCTTCAACGACGTACGATCAATTTGCTTGGTAACTTCGTCATATATTTTCCTCTGCTCAACGTTGAGTTGTCTTTCCAAGTCTTCTAAGTTAACCGCATCCTCCTGAGCATGTGCCATGGCTCTTTCTACTTCATTCATGGCAGTGGCAGCTTCATTTTCGATAACAGGTCCTCCTAGTGGATCCTGACTCAATGAAACAGAACTCTGACTGTCCTGAGAACTGTCTCTGGCAATCTCGGCTGCAATCGTTGCTTCCTGCTCGATTTCCGCATTCAACATTTCTACATATTTGGGAAAAGCAGGACATTCTATGGTCTCCTTGGCGGCAGTGAAAGAGTCTTCGTAACAGAGGAAATCTCCAAGCAGTTCCTCTTCTGCACGCCAAGGCTTGAAAAGTTGCAAAAGTGCTAAATAGAAAAACTCCTTTTTTTCAGGAGATTCGCCACTCAATTTTCGATGGTTTAACAAGTGGCATTTTCTTTGCTTGACCAGACATCCCTCACTTCCAATTACAGCATACACTCCTTTATCAATATCTTCTTTGATGTTCCTCTTGAATATGTAATTTTGTAGAACCTCATACAGACAAACATTCTCAAGGTGACTGCTTCGATTTGGATAATATGTATCCAACATGTTGGTCTTCAAAATGTCAGTACTGTTTGGCTCCTTTTCCGCCAAATACTCAATTTCCCGCACAGGTTTCAGAACTCGATTACGCGTTGCAGCAAGACCAAGACTCGCCCAAACGATACTCCTAGATTTGGCATAGAGACTTGCTGAAGACAACCGGTCAGAACATTCGGAAGCTCCGATTTCTTGATGCGACAACATCTTCAGACTGAAACTGTACAACTTCTTACTGAGGCTCTTTTCATGGGAAATGTCCTCCCACATATCCTTCAATTCTGTCTTTTCTTTTTTGGTGATGTAAGATGTCACATACCGAGCCACAGCCATACAGTTATCAGCCACAAACTGTATATCCATGTTAGCATTCCACATGGACAAAATCACTGGGTTGTAGTCGTTGATGTACTTGGACTCTTCATTCCTCTTCAAATTGTATGTGTTTTTAGGTGATTTCTTCATCACATTATGTCGCAGCGAAGACATCAAACTGTTCACTCTTCCTTTAGAAATCACCGGTCGTGGAAAGGCGAAACGACATTTGGTGTAGAACTTGTCCTTGTTTCTGAATTTACGACGACAGTACTTTCCGCAACGATGGCTTTGGAAGCGTAGAACTTGTTCTCTTAGGCTTTTGTCCTCCTTTGCGTTTGGAACAGCACATGTAGAATACTGTTCTATGAAACTCATCACTAAGTCTTCTGGATCTGTTCCAAATTTAGGTGCATCCTTGATCCACAGCAGCATATGTATATGAGGAGCACCTCTTGCTTGGTACTCCTTTCTCCAGAAGAAATCCAACACCTCTCCAAGAGGTGGATTCTTCTTATTCATGATGAAAGACATCATAGCTTCAAATCTATGATTAAAGTACCTGCATACATTCACTGGATCCAAAGAACACAGTTCTCCGGGTGTCTTGAATTCAATGTTTTCGATGTTTCCATTTGCCTCTCGTAGAAATTCAAGTAAGTCTTCCCAGCCATACTCGGCACAGCTCAGAGTGAGGAACCATGTGGGAGTTCCTAAGTTCCTCAGCATACATTTTAAATCACCATGACGACGGTACCAGTACTCATTAGTACCACGCTAACACGCCATGAGATTAATCAGGTGACAATCCAAAATACTGTCTTGGACATTGACTTTATCCATAAAGTCACTTGCCGAGATGTTTTGCATCTGTATACCACTTTTCAAGATGTGGTTCACTGCATATGACAGTCCAGACAGATCGCTTTCAAACAGGAGATGAAACAAATAGGGAATGCATTGTCGAAACCTAGCATCTTCTGCATACAATCGTAAAGTCCGGTATTCAGAAGCAGGAATTTGATGAGGTGGCTCATCATATCTTCCTCCTTGACCTGTTGGAAATAGCTGTGGGAAACACCGAGCTTCCAAACTTTCCTCCCAGACACTAATGGGACTCCCTTTGGCTTGTTTCATTTGAAACAACTCAATAGCATTCCCCATGACTTCCTTGGAATGCAAAGGAGGAACACTATAATGTTCATATATTTCTTCACTTTTAGAGGGTTCTACTTTCTCAATTTGACCAGCACACAAATCGCTATCCTCTTCCTCACTTACTTCCTCTTCTGCAACATATACATTCTTATAGTACTTATTATTTTTTTTCAAATACAATGTTGCCTTTTTCACTTTCCTAACATCTACTAAATCTTGCCATATTTTCTTATTCTTTGTCGGAACCCCATTAACTAAGATAACCAGAGGTTCCTTTTCCACTTTTTCTACTCCAATTGTGTTAATGTTTTTCTTCAAATCTAGAGGCAAATAAACAACTCTTCCCTTTAATCCTCTCTGTAAATCTGATGGAGGCAATTTCCCTGTCTTTGGCTCCATTCTTACAATAGCCTGAAAGGGATGGATACTTTGAATCAAAATAGATTCATAAGTATTTAAATCCTTCAATTCAGAAGGAATCTCAACCAATTCCAGATTATTATGAACCGCTCTAGCAGGCATCTGGTTTTGATTTAATTTATTACAACAATAAGTACACACACGTTGATCCGATCCCAAATCAAAACAATTTTCTACCATCAAGTATGTTGCGAAATCCTTCCATTCACTATTATTTTCCCTTTCACTTTTTGCATATAAATCCACTAACTTAGTCTGATTCTTATAATAAGTGCGTCGACAACACACACAAGTGAAATTAGGCCTCTCACTTGATTTCACCTGAAACGTGGCAATTTCCTTCTGAAAATTATCTGTACTGGAAACCTGTACACTATCTTCCACATTACCCTCTTCTTCTGGGTCAATTTCAACATTCTCCTCTTTACTTCCAAAGTAACAAAACTCAATTTCTTCACACATATTCTTCACATCTATTTCAGAACCATGCAAAAGAGCAGCGCATAATTGTTTAAGCATAACTGCTGGACTCTTAGCATAATACAACATTCTAACTAATTTCCTTACTTTATTATGATGCACTGCTAGCATCCTGAAATGATGAAAAACACTCTGGCATACTCTCCTGGAAAGACAAGCCAGTGAATGACCATGCAAACCTGTCACTTCTCTCACTCTGCAAGGATCTAATTCTTGCAACAACTTCATTTTCTGCTTCAAACTTTTCTTATTAAATGTCCGTACAAAATCACAAAGCAAATTGATGGAATCCTGTCGCACACTGCAAATACTACTACACTTCCAGGTGTACACAGGTCCCTTAGGACGTCTTCCTTAAACCTCATTACCTAACATCTCTTCTGCCTCTGTTGTCACAAGTTTTTCTTTTTCAACTGGACAACCATCTTTCACCTCATAAGCTCGACCGCTGGTGTCAACTGCATGCACCAAATCATTATCCTGGAAATAACTCTCCTCATTGAAAAATGCCTCACAACTTGAACTATGCATCCATTCTCCGGAAAAAACTTCACAAAAATTACTACGATTAACTGTTCTCTTCCATCTACTATTTCTTTTGAAATCATAAATTGCCTTGTTTAGCTTTCTAATTCTATTGATTATCAAAATAAATAACTTTCGTTTAATTTCAAATGCCTGATCAATAACGTTCTCAACTTTTTTTTTTCTCTTATAAAAAACAACTTTCTGTTGACCTTTCTTAATATTTTTTAACAAATTGCCAATTATCCTGTTGCGGAACATTCGTTTACGAATGTCCCTAAACTGTTGTTTCCTTCTACTATCATGCACAGAGTTATCTCTTGCTCTAGCAGTAACATTTTTGACTGGCCTTTCCTTTCCGTTTAAATTGCTTCTCTTTTTCTGGACAAAAACATTTTCTGTAGTACTACTTTTTTTTCTAGAAATGTTTCTTATGAATGTTTTCGTGGTCTTACCCGGTGCTTTCTTGGTGACTTGACGATTTTTTATTGTAAAGGACTGCTGCAGTAAATGATGGACCTGCTGTCTTTGACGTTTTGTAGCCTTTCTCATTCTATCCTTAGTTGGCATTCTCAAAATTTGAAATGATCTGCAGTTGAATCTGTGGTAAAATATAATAAAAAATGTTATTAACCACTATTACCAAACAGTAAATCAATAACAGTCATCAAAAACTTAACACACTACTTGACATTTTTACATAGAATATTTTTTAGTGCTTTGGCAAATTTAGAGTACACAAATATCAGAAAAGAAATGGAATTCTTATTCATTTTACCTGTCCTGTTTTATATGTGAATCTGATCTAATTTTATGAGCATATTTTAATATTTTATTGAAGACACTACACATAACCTGTTTTTGAAGGTGTGTTTAATTTTAAACGAAACGGTTTACATTTTTACTTTTCATTTATTGTAAATTTTAAAAATAAATGTTTATAGTTCCATAGGCTCAAGCAGGTCAGCTTCCCACCCTATGTCATACAATTCTGACAAATCGGCATCCTCATCATGTTCTTCATCATCCTCAGGATTTAAATCATCCAAGGGATCTACTTCCACTGACGTTTCAATTACAAGTTCAACAATGAGGTCGAGATCAACTGATTGCTGATTGTCACTCATGGTTGATGCTGTCGTTATCTTTAAAGAAAGAGAACAACAATGAGATGTTGCAGAGTAAGAGACAAATCTCAGAGATTATAATAGTAAAATTGTTTAACAAGAGTAACATTTTGCAGCTATTATTTAGCCATGTCCAGCGATGCTGAGGAGGTGAGGCCTATGTCCAACTTTTCAGTGAACAGGACTCATCTCTTCTTAACCTTGGATAAGCCTCACCGACTCTGTGTCCCCTGCTCATACTTAAATGTACAGGGGCAGATACTATTTTAGGGCCCGATTAGGATTGCGTTGAATCCGCATCCTCCGGGCCGGCGGAAACCACCGCCGGCCCGGAGGATGCGGATTCACCGCTGCGTTGTGAGAAATGACCCCCCACCAGATTAGGATTGCAGGGGGGTCATCTGGACACGTGGAGACCCTCTGCCGCTTTTCCGACGCGAGACCGCGGCGGAAAAGCTCTAATATGGTGGCGGTGTCTATCAGACACCGCCAACCATATTAGGATTCGCATTGGGATATGCCTTTCCGCGGCGGCAATGCCGCCATGAAAAGGCATACGGTCTTTTCTTTGGGGGCTTGTTGCGGGCCCCCAGGGTGAAGGGGGGGTGGGGGTGCACATGGGGGGTACCTATGGTACCCCCCTGTATTTGCATGCACAAAGTGGCAGGCACCGCGCAGTGCCTGCCGCTTTGTGCATGCAAATGCATTGCATGCAGTTTTAACATTGCGGCGGGCGCTGCTTCAAGCAGCACCCGCCGCAATGTTAAAAATACAGGATGTGACCGCCAGGGTGGCGGTCACATCCTAATTCGCACGGAGGGACCGCCGCTGCCCCTGCAGGCGGTCCCTCCACCTCTGGGGTTGCGGACGGACGCAGGTCCGTCCGCCATCCTAATAGGGCCCTTAGAGACAGACCATCCACCATGTATGACTGTACTGCACTACTGTTACGCATGATACACTTTTGCCTACATAATAACTGCTTTCTGTTTGAAGAGGACTGGTATGAATAGAACACTGGTACTGCCATGGGAAGTTGCTTTGCTCCTTCGTATGCCTGTATGTTTATGGGGTGGTGGGAGGCGGAGCACCTGTGGCACGATGGCAACACCCAACACATGAATAATGTTATCCTGTGGACCTACTACATAGACGATATTTTTCTGATATGGGATGGTCCACAGGACACCTTAGAAACTTTCATCCAAGGACTCTCGGTGAATGAATTAAACTTACAATTCACCAGTAAAACTGAGAAGGCCACAATAGAGTTCCTCGACATCCTAGTAGAGGTAAAACAGGGAACATTACACACCAGCATTTATAGAAAGCCAACATCCAGCAACAGCATCCTACATGCAGAGAGCTATCACCCTACTAGTCTTAAGAACAGCATCCCTTATGCCAAACGGAATTGCAGCACCACTGACTCCTATCAAAAGGAAGCCAAGAACATGAGGGGCCATTTTAAAAGTAGGGGCTATCTAGAAAAACCATCAGGATAGCATCAGACAAAGTGGAGAAAAGGAACAGAAACAGCTTACTGATACCCAAAGAAAAATATGGTGGGAAACATGAAGTTAGGCTCATCACCACTTTTAACCACGCTTCACAGAAAATCCACCAGATAGTACGGAAGCATTGGCACATTGTCAGAAAGGATGTTACAATTGGGAAACTAGTCAGCCCAATACTGCACGTGACATACAGTAAGTGTATGCTGTTGCACAGCCACCTCTCCACTAAGTCTAAAACGCGTGGGACCTAGTTGAGGGAACTCCCAGGTTTCCACAAATGTGGGAGGTGCAAAGCATGCAACAACAGCTCTAATGTTAAAACCTGTACCCTTCCTAATGGCAAGATGGGCAAGATCGTGAATTTCACCAATTGCAACACTGATTTTATTGTTTATGTTTTAACATGTATTTGTGGCCTACGCTATGCGGGAAGCACAATCTTCCCACTGAAGAAGCGCGTTTTAGAGCACTTACGCACAATAAAAAATGGTGATATGGCCTATGCCATTGCGAAACTCTGCGATCTGGTACATGCGGATGTTAAGGACATGAGTACTAACATTTCATACTTTGGTATTGACAGGGTCCCAATGTCAGCGAGAGGAGGAGATCGGGAACGTCATCTGCGACGCCTAGAAACCCCTTAATAGACCAATAGTTGGCCTTACCCCTTGTCTTGCATCCTTTGGACTGCTGTGATTTGTATTGGGATATTTCCAGCCAGGCACTTGCCCTCCCCACACTACTCTGTATAACACATGATACATAGGGCTATTGAGCACTACCTCAATTGTGCACTGCCCTTCCAGCGCGCCCCCCTTGCTCTGCAGCGAGCTAGCGTTTGCATCCCCGAGGGTTGCCTGCCACTGGGCTGCAACCACCTCACACTTTGAACAGGGCACGCTTTTAAGCTATCATGATACACTTTCTATATGTTATTGTTTAAATAACCATTGTTTTCAGTTATTGTTACCATGACTTGCTTTTTAAATTGCTCACCTGGTTTATCAAGAATGAATTGATAACGTTTTGTGCAAGTCTTTTTTCCTACAGACCACACGGAACAGGCAAACAGGAAATGCATATGTTTTCTATGTCCATTGTATATACTGAAAATGCTTTAAAAAGACATGGCCTCCCTTTGATCTTTGTATGACTTATTGACAAAGACCGTGCTGTCGAAACGCGTGAAGTCAATAAATACTTTCCTGCAACAAAGAAATCCTGTGTGTGACCTTCCTTGCGCCTCAGCAGCACAAGACATTTTGCATGTATATCAGTAATTCCGGTGTCCGCCAGCAGCAACAGGACGTCGTGAGTGGACTGAGATATTTTATCTCGCGGGGGCATGTAGTCTCGCATTTGACTGCCCCCAAGCATGTACTTGCCTGAGGGACTGGCTGCTGCGGCTATAGGGGACTCAGGGCGGTTCCCACCTTTTCATTGATCTACGACCGACCCGACTCACCTACAGCTAGCACCAACCTACAGTTGTTCCCACTCCCCCACGCCACCAGCTCTGCAGTGCCGGAACAGTGCCTGCTGGGACTTGGAGTTCATTGGACTGGTCACGAACTCCCATTGGTGTGATGACAGCATTAGGGGGAGGGGACTCATGTGCTGGCGAGTATTTCACACAGGAGGAGCGCCATTGGGTTGAGATCTTTACAGCACAGGGCACTGAAGAAGGCGATTGTGCCGACCGAAATGCATCTGCCGCTGCTGGGATGTTTGAAATAAATGGGTTTCCTGCACTGAACTCCCCTGGTGGCCTCTGATCTTTTTTCGGAAGGATTTCACTGGATATTTCATTGCGCTTGCCAGATGCGCAATACAGATGGCCCCGCAGCTACAAGTGACACGGAATAAATACTGGCAACTTGCTGTTTGCAGCGTTTTTGTGACTGAGGAATCAGTAATTCCAGTGTCCGCCAGCAGGAACAGGACGTCGTGAGTGGACTGAGATATTTTATCTCGAGGGGGCATGTAGTCTCGCATTTGACTACCCCCACGCATGTACTTGCCTGAAGGGACTGGCTGCTGCGGCTATAGGGGACTCAGGGCGGTTCCCACCTTTTCATTGATCTACGACCGACCCGACTCACCTGCAGCTAGCACCAACCTACAGTTGTTCCCACTCCCCCACGCCACCAGCTCTGCAGTGCCGGAACAGTGCCTGCTGGGACTTGGAGTTCATTGGACTGGTCACGAACTCCCATTGGTGTGATGACAGCATTAGGGGGAGGGGACTCATGTGCTGGTGAGTATTTCACACAGGAGGAGCGCCATTGGGTTGAGATCTTTACAGCACAGGGCACTGAAGAAGGCGATTGTGCCGAAATGCATCTGCCGCTGCTGGGATGTTTGAAATAAATGGGTTTCCTGCACTGAACTCCCCTTGTGGCCTCTGATCTCTTTTCGGAAGGATTTCACTGGATATTTCATTGCGCTTGCCAGATGCGCAATACAGATGGCCCCACAGCTACAAGTGTCACGAAATAAATACTGGCAACTTGCTGTTCGCAGCGTTTTTGTGACTGAGGAATCAGTAATTCCGGTGTCCGCCAGCAGCAACAGGACGTCGTGAGTGGACTGAGATATTTTATCTCGAGGGGGCATGTAGTCTTGCATTTGACTGCCCCCACGCATGTACTTGCCTGAAGGGACTGGCTGCTGCGGCTATAGGGGACTCAGGGCGGTTCCCACCTTTTCATTGATCTACGACCGACCCCACTCACCTGCAGCTAGCACCAACCTACAGTTGTTCCAACTCCCCCACGCCACCAGCTCTGCAGTTCCAGAACAGTGCCTGCTGGGACTTGGAGTTCATTGGACTGGTCACGAACTCCCATTGGTGTGATGACAGCATTAGGGGGAGGGGACTCATGTGCTGGCGAGTATTTCACACAGGAGGAGCGCCATTGGGTTGAGATCTTTACAGCACAGGGCACTGAAGAAGGCGATTGTGCCGAAATGCATCTGCCGCTGCTGGGATGTTTGAAATAAATGGGTTTCCTGCACTGAACTCCCCTGGTGGCCTCTGATCTTTTTTCGGAAGGATTTCACTGGATATTTCATTGCGCTTGACAGATGCGCAATACAGATGGCCCCGCAGCTACAAGTGACACGGAATAAATACTGGCAACTTGCTGTTTGCAGCGTTTTTGTGACTGAGGAATCAGTAATTCCAGTGTCCGCCAGCAGGAACAGGACGTCGTGAGTGGACTGAGATATTTTATCTCGAGGGGGCATGTAGTCTCGCATTTGACTGCCCCCACGCATGTACTTGCCTGAAGGGACTGGCTGCTGCAGCTATAGGGGACTCAGGGCGGTTCTCGCCTTTTCATTGATCTACGACCGACCCGACTCACCTGCAGCTAGCACCAACCTACAGTTGTTCCCACTCCCCCACGCCACCAGCTCTGCAGTGCCGGAACAGTGCCTGCTGGGACTTGGAGTTCATTGGACTAGTCACGAACTCCCATTGGTGTGATGACAGCATTAGCGGGAGGGGACTCATGTGCTGGGGAGTATTTCACACAGGAGGAGCGCCATTGGGTTGAGATCTTTACAGCACCTGCCGCTGCTGGGATGTTTGAAATAAATGGGTTTCCTGCACTGAACTCCCCTTGTGGCCTCTGATCTTTTTTCGGAAGGATTTCACTGGATATATATATATATATATATATATATATATATATATATATATATATATATTCACTGAAAAAACCATAGGTTATAGACCATATATAGTTAGGAATTAGCATTTACAAAACCTTGAAAATTCACTGAAAAAACCATAGGTTATAGACCATATATAGTTAGGAATTAGCATTTAAGAAACCTTTTTTTTACTCACACAAAACCATTGAAATTCCATATGTAGTTAGTTGTACTAACTATATATCGCGCACCCGCAATCCACTGCTGATCATGTCACATATTACATCATTCATGACATGGTCAGTGACATCACTGATGACATCACTGATGACATCTCAAATGACATCACTGATGACATCACTGATGACAACATCCAGTGACTGTATGTTTCTGTAAAGTTAAAATATGTCTTACATATTGAAGAATGAGTGGATGTATAAGTGTCTGGATGAAGGATTTAGTAGGTGCATGACTGACTGTATGAGTGAGTGATTAAATGTGTCTCACTGAGTGTATGGGTTAGTGACTAAACTGTCTTAATTTGTGCATCATTATGTCTGTTGTTCTGTAAACTGCTGCATGTGTTGATCAGTAGCTATATGAGTAACTATATGGGTTATTGATTGGTTGCCCAAGTATTTGTATGGGAGACTGAGTGTGTGTGTGGGTGGCTGGGAGGTATATGACTCTGTGCATAGATGTGTGAGCAGTTGATTCACTAGATGTATGGGTTCAAAAGTGCATGTGGAAACAGCTGTATGGGCGGTTGACTGTGTGCATGGGTGTATTGGTGAGTGAATGGATATCTCAGTGCTACATGTCAAAGTAAGTACATATGTAAAACACAGTACATGTGAGAGTTGACATTACCTACTGGCGGTCGCCAGTAGGTATATATAGTTAGGATTTTTTCTCTATGGGTTTTTTGAAAATTCTATGTCTAATAACTTTGGCGTTTGTGGACGGAATTGGCTGAAATTTTCAGGAAAATGGCACATTTTGTTTCTGAGCAGCCCTTGAAAATTTGGGGGGGGTTCGTCCAGTGGGGGCCGAGAAAAAAGGGGGGTCCCAAAACGTGTTTTTAACATTGAGTTTTCCATAGGGCGGTTGGCCTCACTTTTAGCCCGAACGGCTGAATGGATTTGCACGAAACGTGGCAAAATTGTAGGGACTGGTAGCCCGATGTGCCTTTTGTAGGTCTCAATATATGTGCTCCAGTGGATTTTGAGAAATTAACGTTTAAAAAAAGATATATATCTGTAACAGCGGACCGGTTAGCGCTCTGGTTCGCGGACTTTTCGCGCAACGGAGCTTTGTGAAGCGAAGCTGATTGGTTCTCCGGCGTCTGTCAACATTCCAAACAGTCCGTAGCGGCCGCCATCTTGTCTCTCGGTAGGATCGAGAGACAAGAGGAGGTCAAAACAAAGGGGGAAATAACTATAAGGGGGCATAGTAGATCCTCGCTGACCCCCTAGGTTTGATGTGGAGGTTTTAAAAGGGCCCCGCGGGGCAAAAAAAAATAATAAGAATAATAATTGAACGGCTGAATGGATTTGCACGAAACTTGGCAAAATATTAGGGACTGGTAGCCCGATGTGCCTTTGCTAGGTCTCAATATATGTGCTCCAGTGGATTTTGAGAAATTAACGTTCAAAAAAAGATATATATCTGTAACAGCGCTCCGCTTCGCGTAACGGAGGTTTGCGAAGCTGATTGGTCATTCTGTCACTGGGCTATAGTTGGGCTACATCTGGCTGATATTTGGGCTACATTTGTTTTTTTGTGTGTCTGGCGGCCATCTTTGGGCTACATTGGGCTACATTGGGCTTCATTGGGCTACCTTCGGCTAATTAGCAAATAGCTCATCGCAAACTAGGAATGGTAAAGAATTGCTATTTATTCCTTAAAGTTCGCTATTTAGGAAATGCAAATAACTTTGATGATACATATGGCGGTTCATCTCTAACAAGATAAGAAGCATAGGGATAGATTTATGATGACTGGCGCATCACCAGGGATGTGTTAGTCATTCTGTGCCGCTGTTCCGTCACCTATGGTGTGCTGCATTTACAATGCGGCGCATCATGGGGCAAAAACAGCACAGATGCGTGATGTATCTGTGCCGTAAAGGTGGCGCATTGCTGGAGTTGTATCGCAAGTGTGATGAAGCTCCAGCAAGGGTCGGGGGTGCCCCTGTCGCAGGGTTTCTGTTCTCACACAGAACTGTGGACAGAGGATTGGAACCTCGGCGAATTAGGGTGTCCCAAAACTCACGTTAGTAATCAAAAACTATTTAGCAAGCTAGGTACAGTGTCACATTGGATATAACAAACTCTCAATGTTTAGACAATCCAGAATATGAACTTATAGTACCTCAGGATACGTGGAACTCATGAACAGTCGGTCGTTATAGATTTCTTAGAAACCAGAACATGGAGTTAAGAAGAACAGATGTGTATTTGAAATGTTTATTTACTAATGCCGTCTTCTCAGGCGTAGTACCTTAGATAATAAAAGTACACATATTATCAGTAGCAAAATTACCAGCATAGTTACTAGTACATAAAAAGTGAATGGTGATAGTATGTTAACATGCTGTAAATGAATAAGAGTTAGCAACACTTATAAGCAGCCGCGGGCCGTGGAGGGAGTTACGGTGGGGCAGGGAGGCGGGGAGGGGGAGGGGCAAGGTAGAGAGGGCTCCACCCTGCTTCTCCCCCTCCCCGCCTCTCTGCCCCATCGTAACTCCCTCCACGGCCCGCGGCTGCTTATATCTCACCCTCCCTAATACACATATTATATTATTTGCTAAGAAGGTCTCTTTGTGTTGGTTTAGGGCGTGTCCATACTTTAGTGTCTTAGATTTGAAGAAATCACATCAGCATACACCAGCTCTCTCTTCATGTGAACCGCATCAACTGTTGTGTATGTGTGTTCGGCAAAGCAATATAAAACCCGCCTCATGCCCAGAATTGGCAGAAGTTGCACTTATGTTATGAGTATGAAGTCGTGGAGATCAGACCTCATAAAAATTCTGTATCGTGTTGTTCTTGAAACTTTAGCACTCGCTGTACAGATATAGTTTAACAAGTAAAGCAGATAGTAGACCAATAACATATTATTCTCATGTAAACCACGATGAACTACTAGGTGGAAAGCTAAAGCAACAACTAAGTGTCGTGTGCAGAAGTTGCAAAAAAGGAAAAATGGCGTTTAAACCGGTAATGAGCCCATGCTAACTTAACACGGTGTAAAGATATCCAGGACCTAGATGACACCTCCTCATGATCCGGAAACGAACTGAATAAGATAATAGAAGTGCCATCTCATGAGAGCAGATTGCAAGTTTATATGTGGACGGTCCGCAAGGTAAAGCATTAAAAACTAGGAAAATTCAATGCTAAAGAAAAATAAAACAGCCAAGTACTTTATCGAGTCTTAAGCCAATAGGCAAGGTAAATAATAAAAACTTGACAAATAAGTCAATGAATTGTCAATGAAATGCTAGTACTCAGCATATCAAACATGAAAAAGGTCTATGACATAACTGTGTATGCAAAATAAGCTGCAACAGCCTCCAATAGGAAGTCACCGTCTTCATCCGAAAACAGTTCAGCCATCCAATTTAAAAGCGGAAAAGAACATACGTGCTCTCCCAGCACCGGATCCTCTATCACCATCAGAGGACAGCTCGGTGGGTTTTCAAGAAAGCTGTGTTCCAAGAAAGACTGTGCTGCCGCCAGTAAATTCCAGGGACCAAGTAGTCCATGCATCAATGCCACAGCCATAATCCTTTCGCCAGGACAAATCAACTCGTGAGTAATGATAGGAGTCATCAGCTGATTAAAGTCGACGTCAGGAGAAACCGGTCCGCAGAGACACAAATCAATGGCCCAATCGAAATCACAGGTCAGGCAGTGAAATACAGGCTGGACACAGGTGAAGTAGGAGAACCGAAAAGATAATCCATATGCCGTGCTTAATATCGCCAACGGCATTGTGCCATAATATTCTAGCATGCGATTGCGGAACAGTGTCAGCAGCTGCAGGGTCGGAGGTTGCATAGGAGGGACATCCATATTTAAAAATGTAAAAAAGCACAAGAGCGTCCGCTGGTAATGCAAGTAAAAATGCCAATCCACGAACCAGAGTGCAGAAAATACAATGAAAGGGAGCAGGGATGACTCCAAAGATTTTCTCAAATGAAGTCACGAGACCACTGGTAACAACTTTAAAAAAGTGTGCCAGGGATTTTGTGGAGGATGCGTTAAAGATAGTCGGAAACATGTTGCTGAAATTGAAAGGCAAACCTGTGTACGGGTGTTCGCTATGTGAAGTACGAAAGTTTCACGGGCCGAACTCAAGGCCACCTCTCTCTGAGACAAAAGAGCTCTTATTCTTGCCATGCCTTTGAAACGTGTCCCAAGGTTGGTATTTGTGGCCAGATTGGAAACTCCCTATGTTCATGTGTGGGAGGAAATAGAACATTTCTGCAGCAAATAACCCGTTCACTTACTGTTACGATAAAAGGAATACTTTTAATTAACTCAGAACAATCTTCATTATTGAGCATCAAATAACTACCATTTTCCAACAACTTGAACGTGGGGATGATAGCAGGAACTGGCGTGCCTTGCAACACGCAAGCCATATTTGGTCGGTGTTTGTTGCATGAATCGTGTAACTGTATGTGCCTACACATTAGTGAATGATCTGGCGTCTCAGTGCATTCCTCTCCATTCAGATAAACTTCTTGATCATCTTTGAAGCATCTGTATGTGTATGGAAGCGACCAGACCTCATGAACAAAAGCACTACCTAAAGGTTCATAAAGACCTATTGGTATATATTTCATACAATTTGAAAACTTATATAAAGCAAAAGGCAGCGTTATTAAACCGTGGATAAGGCATGTTGCCAAAAAACCCGCAATCCTCTGCTGATGATGTCACTGAGCATGTCATGAATGATGTAATATGTGACATCATCAGTAGTGGATTATGGGTAATAGTATCTCTAGTTTACTCCCCTATAGCTGTCTTTCTTTTAACATAAGTGTGTGTTTCCTTCCCTTATACTTACTGTTTTTGGTTCGCTTCCAGTTCGCGTACCAGCGAGCGAACTAGGAAGCGAACTAAGAGAAATAGAGGTTGGCACAGTTCCAAATATTGTACCAATTTTTTAATAACGGGGAGGTAGTTCTGAAAAGAACTTTTTTTTTTATTTTTCTGAACATTTTTTTACTGTTTTTGAATTTTTCGGAACAGTTTTATATTTTTTTGGGTTTTTCTTGGAGGGGGCAATGAAAACGATTCATTGTAAAGGGCTCAACAGGAGCAACAAAACAAAAAAAAGAAGTATTTATTATTTTGGGCGTTTCGGACAAACTTGCATATGATAGTCAATAGCTCTGTTGATCAGAGTGATGCTTCTTTCTCCGTAGGAAATGAATCCATCGCAAAATACGCAGGTGTGTTTTACTTCACCAAATCTCATTTGTATATTTGGCACCATCTCCCTGCCCTCTGGTCCCGTTACTTCCGGTACAACAGATCTTCTGGCCATAATAGGGAGATTATCTAGGTCGTTCCGAAACTGTGCAGCACTGTAGTTGTTAGGATGCCACCTAGTCATATGGCGATGCATTGTGTAGTTTCCGAAACTGTATTTTTTGTCGGTCCCTCTGGACAGTCTATCTTGACATATAAGGCAAGTTACGTATCTTGCATTTACTTTTTTCTGACCTTTGGGAATTTTAAAAAATTGCCAAATGAAGTTTTCTTTCCGGTGAGACGTCTTGGGCTGCTCAGGCAAAAACTGCCTCTCTTCGTGCTCGTCCTCCTGTTCCTCTTCTTCTTCTTCTTGTTGAATTACAACTTGAGCAGGTGGTCCACTCTTCCTTGGATGTGGTGGAGGTGGTGGGGAAGCACCAGCTGAAGCTACTAAAGAAGCCATTGCTCAGTGATCACAAAGGGTCTTTCTCTCACAATGATGAAAGTCAGAGTGAGGAAAGAAGGAGGGATTTTCATCATTTGGGAAAAACAAGAGTTCTCAACCAATCAAAAGTGTTCATTTTAGATTATATGACCTAGTCTTACATCATTAGGAAACCAAAAGTGAAATGAACCAATGAAAAGTGTTATTACCAAGTCACATGACTTGCTGTGTTTACGTTAAGCGCTTTGCAGGGCCTCCCGGTTTGCTTCCAGAAACCTGCGCTTTGGCACTCGCTTCGCGTACCAGTTCGCTAACGTAGCACGTCATATGACGTATCACGCGACAACGTGGAACGTCATGCGGACGGGAGGCGTCACGATGTTGTTTTCTAACGCGGCACTTGCGGTAAAGAAACGTTTACCGGCTCGCGGTCTATTTCGCGGCATCAAGGTCAGCTAACGGGAAGCTTCCCGATTCGCGAAGCGGGAACGAAGAAAAAAAAATATTTAAAAAAAAAATTATTCATAAACATATAAAATATATTTTGGGATTTAAAGAAGAATACATTTTACAGCTACAGATATTAGCTGTTAAAAAACCAATGAAATTCACAGAAAAAACCATAGGTTATAGACCATATATAGTTAGGAATTAGCATTTACAAAACCTTGAAAATTCACTGAAAAAACCATAGGTTATAGACCATATATAGTTAGGAATTAGCATTTAGAAAACCTTATTTTACTCACACAAAAACCATTGAAATTCCATATATAGTTAGTTGCACTAACTATATATCGCGCACCCGCAATCCACTGCTGATGATGTCACATATTACATCATTCATGACATGGTCAGTGACATCACTGATGACATCACTGATGACATCTCAAATGACATCACTGATGACATCACTGATGACAACATCCAGTGACTGTATGCTTCTGTAAAGTTAAAATATGTCTTACATATTGAAGAATGAGTGGATGTATAAGTGTCTGGATGAAGGATTTAGTAGGTGCATGACTGACTGTATAAGTGAGTGATTAAATGTGTCTCACTGAGTGCATGGGTTAGTGACTAAACTGTTTTAAATTGTGCATCATTGTGTCTGTTGTTTTGTAATCTGATGCATGTGTTGATCATTAGCTATATGACTAACTATATGGGTTATTGATTAGTTGCCCAAGTATTTGTATGGGAGACTGAGTGTGTGTGTGGGTGTCTGGGAGGTGTATGACTCTGTGCATAGATGTGTGAGCAGTTGATTCACTAGATGTATGGGTTCAAAAGTGCATGTGGAAACATCTGTATGGGCGGTTGACTGTGTGCATGAGTGTATTGGTGAGTGAATGGATATCTCAGTGCTACATGTCAAAGTAAGTACATATGTAAAACACAGTACATGTGATAGTTGACATATATAAATAACTGTGCATAAGAGCCAGTGAATGTGTGAGTGGCTGTATGGATTATTGTGAACTTGTATCAGGGATTGTATAACAGAGTAAATATGTGTTATTATATGTTCCAATAAGTAAGGTGTGTATAACTATATAGTTGAGGAAATCGAGGTGTGATTGATTCTTTGCAAGACTGACTAGGTGTGTGAGTAACTCCATGGATGAGTGACAGTCTGTGAGTGTCTGTTTACACTGAGTGTATCTAAGGTTATATTAGAGTCTGAAGAGGTTCATTGTATCATCACATGAATGATGTCATCAGTGATGTGATCAGTAATGTCAAATGAGATGTCATCAGTGATGTCATCAGTGATGTCATTTGAGATGTCATCAGTGATGTCATCAGTGATGTCACTGACCATGTCATGAATGATGTAATATGTGACATCATCAGCAGTGGATTGCGGGTGCGCGATATATAGTTAGTGCAACTAACTATATATGGAATTTCAATGGTTTTGTGTGAGTAAAATAAGGTTTTCTAAATGCTAATTCCTAACTATATATGGTCTATAACCTATGGTTTTTTCAGTGAATTTTCAAGGTTTTGTAAATGCTAATTCCTAACTATATATGGTCTATAACCTATGGTTTTTTCTGTGAATATATAAATAACTATGCAAAAGAGCCAGTAAATGTGAGAGTGGCTGTATGGATCATTGTGAACTTGTATCAGGGATGGTATAAGAGAGTAAATATGTGTTAGTATATGTTTGAATAAGTAAGGTGTGTATAACTGTATAGTTGAGGAAATGGAGGTGTGATTGATTCTTTGCATGACTGACTAGGTGTGTGAGTAACTCCATGGATGAGTGACAGTCTGTGAGTGTCTGTTTGCACTGAGTGTATCTAGGGTTATATTAGAGTCTGAAGAGGTTCATCGTATTATCACATGAATGATGTCATCAGTGATGTGATCAGTAATGTCAAATGAGATGTCATCAGTGATGTCATCAGTGATGTCATTTGAGATGTCATCAGTGATGTCATCAGTGATGTCATTTGAGATGTCATCAGTGATGTCATCAGTGATGTCTTTTGAGATGTGATCAGTGATGTCATCAGTGATGTCATCGGTGATGTCATTTGAGATGTCATCAATGATGTCATCAGTGATGTCATCAGAGATATCATCAATGATGTCATTTGAGATGTCATCAGTGATGTCATCAGTGATGTCATTTGAGATGTCATCAGTGATGTCATCAGTGATGTCATTTGAGATGTCATCAGTGATGTCATCAGTGATGTCACTGACCATGTCATGAATGATGTAATATGTGACATGATCAGCAGTGGATTGCGGGTGCGCGATATATAGTTAGTACAACTAACTATATATGGAATTTCAATGGTTTTGTGTGAGTAAAAAAAGGTTTCTTAAATGCTAATTCCTAACTATATATGGTCTATAACCTATGGTTTTTTCAGTGAATTTTCAAGGTTTTGTAAATGCTAATTCCTAACTATATATGGTCTATAACCTATGGTTTTTTCAGTGAATTTCATTGGTTTTTTAAAAGCTAATATCTATAGCTGTAAAATGTATTGTTCTTTAAATCAAAAAATATATTTTATATGTTTATTAATACATTTTTTTATTATTATTTTTTTGTTCGCTCCCGGTTCGCGAACCGGGAAGCTTCCCGTTAGCTCAATTTGGTGCCGCGACCCGGTCCGCGAACCAGTAAACGTTCCGTTTGCGCAACTGCCGCGTTAGAAATCAACATCGTGACGCGTCGCGGAAGCGCGACATATCACGTTGTCGCGTAATGCGTCTTATGACGCGCCGCGTTAGCGCACCCGGAAGTGCTCCGGTACGCGAACTGAGACGCGAAGCGCAGCTCCCCGGAAGCGATCCGGGGCGCGTCGCGAAAGCGCAACATATCGCGTTGCCGCGTAATGCGTCTTATGACGCGCCGCGTTAGCGCACCCGGAAGTGCTCCGGAGCGCGAACCGAGGCGTGAAGCGCAGCTCCCCGGAAGCGATCCGGGGCGCGTTCCGCAGCGCGTAACATAAGCGTAACAGGTCATGTGACTTGTTAATAAAACTTTTCATTGGTTAATTTCACTTTTGGTTTCCTAATGATGTAAGGCTAGGTCATGTGACCTAAAAATAACACTTTTCATTGGTTTAGACCTATTTTTTTTCCAAAATGATGAAAACCCCTCCTTCTTTCCTCACTCTGACTTTCATCTTTGTGAGAGGAAGACCCTTTGTGATCACTGAGCAATGGCTTCATTAGTAGCTTCAGCTGGTGCACCCCCACCACCACCACCACCTCCTCATAGGAAGAGAGGACCACCTCCACAGTTCATTACCAACACAGAGGAGGAAGAGGATGAAGAAGAGGAAGAGGAGATACAGGGAACACAGTTTTTACAAGAGGAGCCCCGGGTATCTCATCATAAAACTAGTTTCATTTGGCAGTTTTTTTCTTTTCCTGAAGGACAGAAAAAAGTTAATGCTCGATATGTGACGTGCCTGATATGTAAAGAGGACTTATCTAGAGGCACAGAAAAGAAGTATAGTTATGGCAACTATACTATGCACCATCACATGGTGAGGTGGCATCCACTAAATTACAGCCGGGCAGAGATGCGTGACCTTCGGGATAACCCACCAACTCCTGTGGCCAGGACATCGGCACAGATATCTCTGTCGGGGCCAGAGGCACGGGAAACAGTGCCAAACATTCAGGAAAACTTTGTCCACATAAAGATGGTCTGTTTATATTGCGGTACATTACTCTCATGTGGCAATATGAGCATTAACTTAATAAACAGAGCATTTGAAAACCACAAGTGCTCTAAACGCCCCAGAAAATAAAAAAAATTTTTGCTCCTGTTGAGCCCTTTCCAATGCCTGTTTTTTGTTGTTTCCCCTCCAAAAAAAACAAAAAAACATAAAACTGTTCAAAAAATACAAAAAAAACAAAAAATGTTCAGAAAAATAAAAAAAATATAAAACAACAAAAACATTAAAAAAAAAGTTCTTTTCAGAACTACCTCCCCTTTATAAAAAAATTGCTAGAATGTTTAGCACTCTGCAAGCTCTATTTCTTTTGGTTCGCTTCCCGGTTCGCTCGCCGGTACGCGAACCGGGAGCGAACCAAAAAAAAAAAAAAAAAAAAAAAGAAGAGTAAGTATAAGGGAAGTAAACAGAGAGTAATGTTAAAAGAAAGACAGCTATAGGGACTAAACCAGAGATACTGTTTAATAGATTTATTTACCGAAGAAAAGAGGGAAGAGGATATAATTCTGAAAAACAAAATAGATAAGGAAGTGAAAGAAAAAAAGGAGAGTAGAAGAATAACAAAGAAGAGTTTGTTAGAGAATGTGAGTGAATGTTCAAAATAAGATTAAAACATGTGGAATAACAGAGAGAAAAAACAGAAAGCAGAAAAGAAGAAGTAACAGAAAAAGAATAATTGAAACAGCAAAGAAATGTAAATAACATAGGGGCATATTATCAACATAGGCGATAAAAGTTTTGCAGCTTTTATCGGCAGAAATGTGTCGCTAAAGCAGCTTTTGCGGCAGAAAACTGCAGCTAAAACCGCTTTTGCAGCAGTTTTCTGCCGATAAAAACAGCAATAATTTTATTGGCTGTGTTCATAATATGCCCCTTAGTGTGCTTCAACTACACAGAGAAAGCATAATGAACAAGTAGTGAAAGAGTGATCAGTCAAAGACACTAAGAGTAATAGAGACGGAGTGAGTGAACAAGAGTGAGGAACTATGAGAAGAGAGGGACTGAGAAAAGGAGTGGAAGGAGTAGAGTAAGTAAGTAATAGAGAAAGGAATGAGGGAAGTAGCAAAGGCAGGAAAGTGAGGGTTAAAGAAATGAAGCAGTGGAACTAATAGTAGTTAAATGTGATAGAAATGTAATGAAAAGAGTACAAAACATTTACCTTATAATTGTCGTTAACTTAGTCACTTGTTATTTTTATACTTTCAATCTGTGAAAGAGAGAACAAACATTTGAAAAATGTTAAAACATGTATTTAAAAATTAGAAAAGACAAGGGAAAAGATTGAAGGACAAACAGTTTTTCAACAACTATGACACTTATAGAAGCTTCTGCTTCTCCAGGCCCCCTACACAGTCCTAAAGATATACATTTTAAACTAACAGTATCTTGATGCAGATGAAGTGAGGCCTATCTTGGAACATGGTGCATCTTTTGCACTGCTGTTGTCTCACAAAAGTGACGCAATGGCAGCGCAAAAGAGGTGCACAATCATCATAAAACTGTTCCTAACATTTTAAATGATTGTTTCAGGATGCCAATAAGGTGTGTCCTATCCAGACGTTTGTTTCAGGTGAGGCCTACTCAGGGTTGCAGATCAAATTTAGCCTTGTTGAAGAGTACAGAGGAGATAATATATGTGAAGGCCTACCAATGAAGTAAGTCATGTCCACTTCACTCTTGAACAAAGGCCAGACCTCTTCTATGTCCGTGGACAGACCTAAACCTCATCTGCACAATGTCATTCGTAAAGTTAGGAAACACAGGTGATGTAATTGAAAAATGTGGAGTTTCTTTTCCTCATTTCACAATCACATCACCTGTGTTTCCTTTGCTTAGGTATCTCATTGTGCAGATGTAGTCCAGCATATGAAAGAGTACGCACTGCATGCAACAACTTTGACACTTACTGAAGCCTCAGCTTCTCCATACCTCCTACATAGTCCTAATTATATACATTTTAAACTGACGGTATCTTGCTGGAAAAGAACTGAGGCGTATCTTACAACATGGTGCATCTTTTACACAAAAGTGACGGAACAGCGGCGTAAAAGAGGCACACAGCCTTCATAAAACTGCCCTTAACATTTTAAAAGATTGTTTCTAGATGCTGATAAGGTGTAACCTATCCACAGATTTGTTTCAGGTAAGTCCAACTCAGGGTTGCAGATGAAATTTAGGCTTGTTGAAGAGTATAGAGGACATAATACATGTGCAGGCCTACTAATGAAGTGAGTCATGCCCACTGCACTCTTGAACAAATGTCAGACCTCCTCTGTCTCCTGGAACAGGCTTAAACCTCATCTACACAATGTGATGTGTAATGTTAGGAAACACAGGTAATATAATAGAAAAACGTGCAATTTTTTTTGCTCAATCCACAATCACATCACCTGTGTTTCCTTTGCTTAGGTATCTCATTGTGGAAATGTAGTCTATCATATGAAAGACTACGTAAAATGTGAGCACTGTATGCAACAACTTTGACACTTACAGAAGCCTCACCTTCTCCATGCCTCCTACACAGTTCTAAATGTACATCATAAATACAAACAGTACAGAATTAATTATACATGTTAAATGGTTTATTTTTGATGTTCTCAGAATGTATCAAATTTCACTAAAAACAGTGACTTGAAGGTATTCATCATATAACAGCGGGGAAAAAAAACACAATCAAAATGATTGTGTTTAAAAAACCCATATAACATAACCAATCAGAAATCAGAACTCCTCAAAAGTAACTTACTTTCCATGACGTCGAAGGCTTACACTCGGATGTGCTGTTTTTATTTTCAGCCCGCCACTTTCTGAAAGAAAACCTCCATCGTTTTGAGAAATATGTTACATACAATAAATGACTTCTCGCTCTCTACCACACGTTTCCACAAGGCCAAATCATATAAGAGCCATTTATAACTCTTGGAATTCTTGTAAGCAAATCCCGTCATTTTCTATTTCCGCAACTTTCAGAAAGAAAACGTTCAAGATCACTTTCACAATCCTAGACTAGTAATATCTTACCCTTCTTGCTCAGTCATGTTCTACATTTCCTATGACACTGATACTGCTTACTATGAAGCAGACTTACACTACCTCTATGACTACTACAATTATTTAATTCTCTACATCACTTTTAATCACAAAGCAATATAAAACAGTAGATAAAATTATATCAACCCCTAGAATCATTATACGCCCGTTACCTACCCTAAATTCTCTTTTCTGAAAACAGAAAGTAAGAATATTTTTAAGTAAAAAGGCAACATTGTATCGTAGTCAAATGGCAATAATTTCCGAAACAGCAAATTTTTTTACATTTTATATAAGCTGTGTAATAAGCGGATCTTGTCAAATGTCCATCATGCCATATAATAGCTGCAGTTACAAATGTTCTTCCTAAAATCAACGACTGTGTAGCCACAACATTTGTAATTAAAGTTGAAGACTTACTTTCATCAGGTTTATATACTTGGATTTTTAAAATGACATTATAATCAAAAGTTTGGACCAATAATCTAGACAGCATTGCAGACTTACATTCCCTCTACTCCATGTTTTGATTCGCAGCTTGAATTAGCTTATAAAAAAGAAACAGTTTTTCTGAACTCATTCAAAGTGCAGTTATTTTTCCATGACGTCAAGTGTTATGGTAAGAAGACCGTTTGCTTTGGGAAATACTCTGTTGTCCCTCAACTAATCTGTGCCCACCACTTTCTGTAAGAAAATCTTCTTTTTTCCAGGAACTATTTAATACTCAAAAATAACTTATGTCTCTGTACTACACTTATCCTCAAGGCCAAATCGTGTAGGAGCCATTAGAACCTCTTGAAATTCCTCAGAGCACATCCCGAGATTCTTTCCCTAAAATTTTGGTTTTAAAAACACCAGGTAAGAATTTTTAAGGTCATACGGCAATTTTTTTTTGAAAGTTAAAACAGAATCGTTGCAGAATGACCAGCCGTTTCTAGACTTTAAATAAGCTGTGTAATGTCCTGATGTTATTGAAGGACCGTCATGATATATAATTGCTGCAGTTACAAAAGTCCTTCCTGATATTGACAACTGTGAAGCCACAAAATTTTTAATTAAAGTTGTCAATTTTGTTCCATCAGGCCTACATCGTTGGAACATTAAAATGACATACTGGCCATATGTTCGTATAAATAATGTTGACATCATTTCAGATTTACATTGGCTACACTCCATGTTGTGATCAGCTGCTTTTACTAGCTTATTAAAGGACACTGATTTACTGTCTGGCAAAGTTAAATATATAAATCTTTCTGAGTCTACACTAGTAGTACTTGATACCCTACAGTGCTCGCAGTCATGCTGCCATTGATAAGAAAGCCCAAACAGGTGATCTACATCTACACCTTCAGCATGCAATACATCAAGCATATACATTAAAAACTCCTGACAATCTTGCTGAATATTTTGAGAGAATTGTGTTTGACCTGAACATCTGTCTAACAGATTTCGAATTTCAGACACACTTTCTATTTTTGTTCTATAAGTGCTACATTTCTCTAACACAGAATTTAACAAACTGCAAAATCTGTGATCCGAATTGACCACAATCTCTTCTTTTACATTTTCTAGAGAAAACAAAACATTAACCACTACATTAGCATAGCAGTTGACACCAGAACTGTTTTCAAATTGAAAACCAACAACATCTTCAACAGAATCCTTTTTCTTTCTGCTTATAATTTCAGGTTCATCAACTTTTCGTCTTTTTGCTACAACCTCCCTAGTATTGCTCACATTTCTTCGTTTCCGGCCTACCACACGTTTCTCAAACAAAGGATATTGAGGCAAATGTGGCGCATACTCTCTTCTTAACCTATTGTATTCCTTAACACAATCTAGATCCGCACAAATGTTTGTGACATCACACTCAATCAAGTACAATCCCGATAAAGTTCTAACTCGTGACAATGCCACATATGCCATACCCTCCTTGAACACAGAACTGCCAATATTCACCAATGCACTGTCTACACTTAAACCTTGTGATTTATGGATTGTCACCGCATATGCCAAGCAAACAGGAAACTGCTTACGGCGAACATATAAGTCTTTTACAAGCAAAAATCTAGCAGAGCAACGACCAATTAGCTGTACTTCCTCAATGCCATCAAATTTAATTTTTAAAAATTCAATTCCATCTCTATTTCTGTATTTCACAAAATCAACAACATTACCCATTGATCCATTTACCAGACCTCTTTCAACATGTAAATTCCTTCTTAAAATTATACGGCAATTTAAGCACACATTCAGAGTCTTTTCAAAACCTGCAGTTTTAGATATAGTCTTCTCTAATGAATCCAATTTTGTTTTCAAATTCTCAGACAAAATAATTGTTGATCCCATATGCTCTACTCTGTCAATAGCTTCCAGTTTCACAATCTCTTGATTTTCTAAATGCAACATTTTGTTGTTGAAGATGGCACATTCTGCAAGAGTTGGCATCAAACATATTCCAGATTTCTTCTCAGTAATTTTCTGAAAAATATTCTCAGGCACAAAGTCTTGTTCTGGATATAAATTTGACAGTAATCGTGCATGTAAAGCTTCTTTCCCATGCTCGGTCACTTTTCCAATTCTAACATCTTGTAGAATATTCTTGTAAACTTCATCCTTCGCCTGACGCATATTTTCATGCAGTTCAGCATAATTGAAGTTTAACCATATATTGACGTTGCCAATGCTCCCTAGGCACTTCCTGGTATCTTCATGCGTGAGCATTTTGAACACAGGTTGTCCTTTCACTGGTGTCAGCTGCAGAAGATCTCCGAAAACAATGATGTGTTTGCCACCAAATAACACATCATACTCTGTTTTAAGAACTTCTTGCATTCTCAAATGCACAAAGGCAAGCATGACATTGGAAACCATGCTTACTTCGTCAATGATAAGAAGTTTCATTTTCCTCAAGACTCTTGAAACTTCACAACAAGCATCTCCAGATAACTTGTGGTATTGTAATTTGTTATCATGCTCCACTGGCAGCATCAGTAGACGATGCAAAGTAATACCTTTAATGTTATGTGCTGCCAGTCCAGTTGGAGCGGTGACAACACAAGACAGCGATGACTCAGTCCTTTCCTTCAAATAACATGAAATTGCTTTAATGAGGAAACTCTTTCCAGTTCCCGCTTCTCCACTCACGTACAGTCGGACAGGCTTCAACGACGTACGATCAATTTGCTTGGTAACTTCGTCATATATTTTCCTCTGCTCAACGTTGAGTTGTCTTTCCAAGTCTTCTAAGTTAACCGCATCCTCCTGAGCATGTGCCATGGCTCTTTCTACTTCATTCATGGCAGTGGCAGCTTCATTTTCGATAACAGGTCCTCCTAGTGGATCCTGACTCAATGAAACAGAACTCTGACTGTCCTGAGAACTGTCTCTGGCAATCTCGGCTGCAATCGTTGCTTCCTGCTCGATTTCCGCATTCAACATTTCTACATATTTGGGAAAAGCAGGACATTCTATGGTCTCCTTGGCGGCAGTGAAAGAGTCTTCGTAACAGAGGAAATCTCCAAGCAGTTCCTCTTCTGCACGCCAAGGCTTGAAAAGTTGCAAAAGTGCTAAATAGAAAAACTCCTTTTTTTCAGGAGATTCGCCACTCAATTTTCGATGGTTTACCAAGTGGCATTTTCTTTGCTTGACCAGACATCCCTCACTTCCAATTACAGCATACACTCCTTTATCAATATCTTCTTTGATGTTCCTCTTGAATATGTAATTTTGTAGAACCTCATACAGACAAACATTCTCAAGGTGACTGCTTCGATTTGGATAATATGTATCCAACATGTTGGTCTTCAAAATGTCAGTACTGTTTGGCTCCTTTTCCGCCAAATACTCAATTTCCCGCACAGGTTTCAGAACTCGATTACGCGTTGCAGCAAGACCAAGACTCGCCCAAACGATACTCCTAGATTTGGCATAGAGACTTGCTGAAGACAACCGGTCAGAACATTCGGAAGCTCCGATTTCTTGATGCGACAACATCTTCAGACTGAAACTGTACAACTTCTTACTGAGGCTCTTTTCATGGGAAATGTCCTCCCACATATCCTTCAATTCTGTCTTTTCTTTTTTGGTGATGTAAGATGTCACATACCGAGCCACAGCCATACAGTTATCAGCCACAAACTGTATATCCATGTTAGCATTCCACATGGACAAAATCACTGGGTTGTAGTCGTTGATGTACTTGGACTCTTCATTCCTCTTCAAATTGTATGTGTTTTTAGGTGATTTCTTCATCACATTATGTCGCAGCGAAGACATCAAACTGTTCACTCTTCCTTTAGAAATCACCGGTCGTGGAAAGGCGAAACGACATTTGGTGTAGAACTTGTCCTTGTTTCTGAATTTACGACGACAGTACTTTCCGCAACGATGGCTTTGGAAGCGTAGAACTTGTTCTCTTAGGCTTTTGTCCTCCTTTGCGTTTGGAACAGCACATGTAGAATACTGTTCTATGAAACTCATCACTAAGTCTTCTGGATCTGTTCCAAATTTAGGTGCATCCTTGATCCACAGCAGCATATGTATATGAGGAGCACCTCTTGCTTGGTACTCCTTTCTCCAGAAGAAATCCAACACCTCTCCAAGAGGTGGATTCTTCTTATTCATGATGAAAGACATCATAGCTTCAAATCTATGATTAAAGTACCTGCATACATTCACTGGATCCAAAGAGCACAGTTCTCCGGGTGTCTTGAATTCGATGTTTTCGATGTTTCCATTTGCCTCTCGTAGAAATTCAAGTAAGTCTTCCCAGCCATACTCGGCACAGCTCAGAGTGAGGAACCATGTGGGAGTTCCTAAGTTCCTCAGCATACATTTTAAATCACCATGACGACGGTACCAGTACTCATTAGTACCACGCTAACACGCCATGAGATTAATCAGGTGACAATCCAAAATACTGTCTTGGACATTGACTTTATCCATAAAGTCACTTGCCGAGATGTTTTGCATCTGTATACCACTTTTCAAGATGTGGTTCACTGCATATGACAGTCCAGACAGATCGCTTTCAAACAGGAGATGAAACAAATAGGGAATGCATTGTCGAAACCTAGCATCTTCTGCATACAATCGTAAAGTCCGGTATTCAGAAGCAGGAATTTGTTGAGGTCGCTCATCATATCTTCCTCCTTGACCTGTTGGAAATAGCTGTGGGAAACACCGAGCTTCCAAACTTTCCTCCCAGACACTAATGGGACTCCCTTTGGCTTGTTTCATTTGAAACAACTCAATAGCATTCCCCATGACTTCCTTGGAATGCAAAGGATGAACACTATAATGTTCATATATTTCTTCACTTTTAGAGGGTTCTACTTTCTCAATTTGACCAGCACACAAATCGCTATCCTCTTCCTCACTTACTTCCTCTTCTGCAACATATACATTCTTATAGTACTTATTATTTTTTTTCAAATACAATGTTGCCTTTTTCACTTTCCTAACATCTACTAAATCTTGCCATATCTTCTTATTCTTTGTCGGAACCCCATTAACTAAGATAACCAGAGGTTCCTCTTCCACTTTTTCTACTCCAATTGTGTTAATGTTTTTCTTCAAATCTAGAGGCAAATAAACAACTCTTCCCTTTAATCCTCTCTGTAAATCTGATGGAGGCAATTTCCCTGTCTTTGGCTCCATTCTTACAATAGCCTGAAAGGGATGGATACTTTGAATCAAAATAGATTCATAAGTATTTAAATCCTTCAATTCAGAAGGAATCTCAACCAATTCCAGATTATTATGAACCGCTCTAGCAGGCATCTGGTTTTGATTTAATTTATTACAACAATAAGTACACACACGTTGATCCGATCCCAAATCAAAACAATTTTCTACCATCAAGTATGTTGCGAAATCCTTCCATTCACTATTATTTTCCCTTTCACTTTTTGCATATAAATCCACTAACTTAGTCTGATTCTTATAATAAGTGCGTCGACAACACACACAAGTGAAATTAGGCCTCTCACTTGATTTCACCTGAAACGTGGCAATTTCCTTCTGAAAATTATCTGTACTGGAAACCTGTACACTATCTTCCACATTACCCTCTTCTTCTGGGTCAATTTCAACATTCTCCTCTTTACTTCCAAAGTAACAAAACTCAATTTCTTCACACATATTCTTCACATCTATTTCAGAACCATGCAAAAGAGCAGCGCATAATTGTTTAAGCATAACTGCTGGACTCTTAGCATAATACAACATTCTAACTAATTTCCTTACTTTATTATGATGCACTGCTAGCATCCTGAAATGATGAAAAACACTCTGGCATACTCTCCTGGAAAGACAAGCCAGTGAATGACCATGCAAACCTGTCACTTCTCTCACTCTGCAAGGATCTAATTCTTGCAACAACTTCATTTTCTGCTTCAAACTTTTCTTATTAAATGTCCGTACAAAATCACAAAGCAAATTGATGGAATCCTGTCGCACACTGCAAATACTACTACACTTCCAGGTGTACACAGGTCCCTTAGGACGTCTTCCTTAAACCTCATTACCTAACATCTCTTCTGCCTCTGTTGTCACAAGTTTTTCTTTTTCAACTGGACAACCATCTTTCACCTCATAAGCTCGACCGCTGGTGTCAACTGCATGCACCAAATCATTATCCTGGAAATAACTCTCCTCATTGAAAAATGCCTCACAACTTGAACTATGCATCCATTCTCCGGAAAAAACTTCACAAAAATTACTACGATTAACTGTTCTCTTCCATCTACTATTTCTTTTGAAATCATAAATTGCCTTGTTTAGCTTTCTAATTCTATTGATTATCAAAATAAATAACTTTCGTTTAATTTCAAATGCCTGATCAATAACGTTCTCAACTTTTTTTTTTCTCTTATAAAAAACAACTTTCTGTTGACCTTTCTTAATATTTTTTAACAAATTGCCAATTATCCTGTTGCGGAACATTCGTTTACGAATGTCCCTAAACTGTTGTTTCCTTCTACTATCATGCACAGAGTTATCTCTTGCTCTAGCAGTAACATTTTTGACTGGCCTTTCCTTTCCGTTTAAATTGCTTCTCTTTTTCTGGACAAAAACATTTTCTGTAGTACTACTTTTTTTTCTAGAAATGTTTCTTATGAATGTTTTCGTGGTCTTACCCGGTGCTTTCTTGTTGACTTGACGATTTTTTATTGTAAAGGACTGCTGCAGTAAATGATGGACCTGCTGTCTTTGACGTTTTGTAGCCTTTCTCATTCTATCCTTAGTTGGCATTCTCAAAATTTGAAATGATCTGCAGTTGAATCTGTGGTAAAATATAATAAAAAATGTTATTAACCACTATTACCAAACAGTAAATCAATAACAGTCATCAAAAACTTAACACACTACTTGACATTTTTACATAGAATATTTTTTAGTGCTTTGGCAAATTTAGAATACACAAATATCAGAAAAGAAATGGAATTCTTATTCATTTTACCTGTCCTGTTTTATATGTGAATCTGATCTAATTTTATGAGCATATTTTAATATTTTATTGAAGACACTACACATAACCTGTTTTTGAAGGTGTGTTTAATTTTAAACGAAACGGTTTACATTTTTACTTTTCATTTATTGTAAATTTTAAAAATAAATGTTTATAGTTCCATAGGCTCAAGCAGGTCAGCTTCCCACCCTATGTCATACAATTCTGACAAATCGGCATCCTCATCATGTTCTTCATCATCCTCAGGATTTAAATCATCCAAGGGATCTACTTCCACTGACGTTTCAATTACAAGTTCAACGATGAGGTCGAGATCAACTGATTGCTGATTGTCACTCATGGTTGATGCTGTCGTTATCTTTAAAGAAAGAGAACAACAATGAGATGTTGCAGAGTAAGAGACAAATCTCAGAGATTATAATAGTAAAATTGTTTAACAAGAGTAACATTTTGCAGCTATTATTTAGCCATGTCCAGCGATGCTGAGGAGGTGAGGCCTATGTCAAACTTTTCAGTGAACAGGACTCATCTCTTCTTAACCTTCTAAGCCTCACCGACTCTGTGTCCCCTGCTCATGCTTAAATGTACAGGGGCAGATTTATGCTAAGTGGCGCATCCCCACGGATGCACCAGTTAATGTGCACCGCTGCACTGCCACCCATAGTGTGCCGCATTTACAATGTGGAGCACCATTGAGCAAAAACAGCACAGATGCGTCACACATCTGTGCCGCAAAAGCAGCACATTGCAGGAATCTTGCATAAGCGCGACATGTCTACTGCAATGCACAGGAGGAAGCCTCACATTGCATGGTGCATCACTTCTTATGCCTGTTTCAAACAGGCGTAAGGATTTGATTCAGCAATGCTATAAAGCTGAGTCAGTGAAATCTTCTAATTTTCACTGTGTTAGTTTTACAGGGCTTTCATGCAAATTAATGCATACCTTGCAACAAAACACCTATATGAAAACTGACGCAGGTTTCATGTGGCACAGGACTTTACAGCATGACACATCTGCCTAGATGCATCAAGTTATAAATATGTCGCCACATAGCAAATCTTTTGCACCGCCGCTGCGTCACAAAAGTGACGCAAAAGAGACATACACCTATCATAAATCTGTCCCTAACATTTTAAATGATTGATTCAAGATTACGATAAAGTGTGGCCTATCCAGAGATTTGTTTGAGGTGAGGCCTACTCAGGGTTGCAGATGAAATTTACGCTTGTTGAAGAGTACAGAGGAGATAATACATGTGAAGGCCTACCAATGAAGTAAGTCATATCCACTTCACTCTTGAACAAAGGCCAGATCTCTTCTGTGTCCGTGGACAGGCCTAAACCTCATCTGCACAATTTCATTCGTAAACTTAGGAAACACAGGTGATGTAATTGAAAAATGTGGAGTTTCTTTTCCTCATTTCACAATCACATCACCTGTGTTTCCTTTGCTTAGGTATCTCATAGTGCAGATGGAGTCTAGCATATCAAAGAGTACACAGAAGTTCAGCAGTGTATACAACAATTTTGACATTTACAGAAGATTCAGCTTCTTATCTTGTTGGAGATTAAGTGAGACCTGTCTTGCAACATGATGCATCTTTTGCATCACTGCTGCATCGGTTTCATGTGGCACGGGACTTTACAGCATGACACATCTGCCTAGATGCATCAAGTTGTAAATATGTCGCCACATAGCAAATCTTTTGCACCGCCGCTGCGTCACAAAAGTGACGCACAGTGACGCAAAAGAGGCATACACCTATCATAAATCTGTCCGTAACATTTTAAATGATTGATTCAGGATGACGATAAGGTGTGGCCTATCCAGAGGTTTGTTTAAGGTGAGGCCTACTCAGGGTTGCAGATGAAATTTACGCTTGTTGAAGAGTACAGAGGAGATAATACATGTGAAGGCCTACCAATGAAGTAAGTCATGTCCACTTCACTTTTGAACAAAGGCCAGACCTCTTCTGTGTCCGTGGACAGACCTAAACCTCATCTGCACAATGTCATTCGTAAACTTAGGAAACACAGGTGATGTAATTGAAAAATGTGGAGTTTCTTTTCCTCATTTCACAATCACATCACCTGTGTTTCCTTTGCTTAGGTATCTCATAGTGCAGATGGACTCTAGCATATCAAAGAGTACACATAAGTTGAGCAGTGTATACAACAATTTTGACATTTACAGAAGATTCAGCTTCTTATCTTGTTGGAGATGAAATGAGGCCTGTCTTGCAACATGGTGCATGTTTTGCATCACTGCTGCATCGGTTTCATGTGGCACGGGACTTTACAGCATGACACATCTGCCTAGATGCATCAAGTTGTAAATATGTCGCCACATAGCAAATATTTTGCACCGCCGCTGCGTCATAAAAGTCACACACAGTGACGCAAAATAAGCTTACACCTATCATAAATCTGTCCCTAACATTTTAAATGATTGATTCAGGATGACGATAAGGTGTGGCCTATCCAGAGGTTTGTTTGAGGTGAGGCCTAGTCAGGGTTTCAGATGAAATTTACGCTTGTTGAAGGGTACAGAGGAGATAATACATGTGAAGGCCTACCAATGAAGTAAGTCATGTCCACTTCACTCTTGAACAAAGGCCAGACCTTTTCTGTGTCCGTGGACAGACCTAAACCTCATCTGCACAATGTCATTCGTAAACTTAGGAAACACAGGTGATGTAATTGAAAAATGTGGAGTTTCTTTTCCTCATTTCACAATCACATCACCTGTGTTTCCTTTGCTTAGGTATCTCATAGTGCAGATGGACTCTAGCATATCAAAGAGTACACATAAGTTGAGCAGTGTATACAACAATTTTGACATTTACAGAAGATTCAGCTTCTTATCTTGTTGGAGATGAAATGAGGCCTGTCTTGCAACATGGTGCATGTTTTGCATCACTGCTGCATCGGTTTCATGTGGCACGGGACTTTACAGCATGACACATCTGCCTAGATGCATCAAGTTGTAAATATGTCGCCACATAGCAAATATTTTGCACCGCCGCTGCGTCATAAAAGTCACACACAGTGACGCAAAATAAGCTTACACCTATCATAAATCTGTCCCTAACATTTTAAATGATTGATTCAGGATGACGATCAAGTGTGGCCTATCCAGAGGTTTGTTTGAGGTGAAGCCTACTCAGGGTTTCAGATGAAATTTACGCTTGTTGAAGAGTACAGAGGAGATAATACATGTGAATGCCTACCAATGAAGTAAGTCATGTCCACTTCACTCTTGAACAAAGGCCAGACCTTTTCTGTGTCCGTGGACAGACCTAAACCTCATCTGCACAATGTCATTCGTAAACTTAGGAAACACAGGTGATGTAATTGAAAAATGTGGAGTTTCTTTTCCTCATTTCACAATCACATCACCTGTGTTTCCTTTGCTTAGGTATCTCATAGTGCAGATGGACTTTAGCATATCAAAGAGTACACATAAGTTGAGCAGTGTATACAACAATTTTGACATTTACAGAAGATTCAGCTTCTTATCTTGTTGGAGATGAAATGAGGCCTGTCTTGCAACATGGTGCATGTTTTGCATCACTGCTGCATCGGTTTCATGTGGCACGGGACTTTACAGCATGACACATCTGCCTAGATGCATCAAGTTGTAAATATGTCGCCACATAGCAAATATTTTGCACCGCCGCTGCGTCATAAAAGTCACACACAGTGACGCAAAATAAGCTTACACCTATCATAAATCTGTCCCTAACATTTTAAATGATTGATTCAGGATGACGATAAAGTGTGGCCTATCCAGAGGTTTGTTTGAGGTGAGGCCTACTCAGGGTTTCAGATGAAATTTACGCTTGTTGAAGAGTACAGAGGAGATAATACATGTGAAGGCCTACCAATGAAGTAAGTCATGTCCACTTCACTCTTGAACAAAGTCCAGACCTTTTCTTTGTCCGTGGACAGACCTAAACCTCATCTGCACTATGTCATTCGTAAACTTAGGAAACACAGGTGATGTAATTGAAAAATGTGGAGTTTCTTTTCCTCATTTCACAATCACATCACCTGTGTTTCCTTTGCTTAGGTATCTCATAGTGCAGATGGAGTCTAGCATATCAAAGAGTACACAGAAGTTCAGCAGTGTATACAACAATTTTGACATTTACAGAAGATTCAGCTTCTTATCTTGTTTGAGATGAAGTGAGGCCTGTCTTGCAACATGGTGCATCTTTTGCATCACTGCTGCATCGGTTTCATGTGGCACGGGACTTTACAGCATGACACATCTGCCTAGATGCATCAAGTTGTAAATATGTCGCCACATAGCAAATCTTTTGCACCGCCGCTGCGTCACAAAAATGACGCACAGTGACGCAAAAGAGGCATACACCTATCATAAATCTGTCCCTAACATTTTAAATGATTGATTCAGGATGACGATAAGGTGTGGCCTATCCAGAGGTTTGTTTAAGGTGAGGCCTACTCAGGGTTGCAGATGAAATTTACGCTTGTTGAAGAGTACAGAGGAGATAATACATGTGAAGGCCTACCAATGAAGTAAGTCATGTCCACTTCACTCTTGAACAAAGGCCAGACCTCTTCTATGTCCGTGGACAGACCTAAACCTCATCTGCACAATGTCATTCGTAAACTTAGGAAACACAGGTGATGTAATTGAAAAATGTGGAGTTTCTTTTCCTCATTTCACAATCACATCACCTGTGTTTCCTTTGCTTAGGTATCTCATAGTGCAGATGGACTCTAGCATATCAAAGAGTACACATAAGTTGAGCAGTGTATACAACAATTTTGACATTTACAGAAGATTCAGCTTCTTATCTTGTTGGAGATGAAATGAGGCCTGTCTTGCAACATGGTGCATCTTTTGCATCACTGCTGCATCGGTTTCATGTGCCACGGGACTTTACAGCATGACACATCTGCCTAAATGCATCAAGTTGTAAATATGTCACCACATAGCAAATCTTTTGCACCGCCGCTGCGTCACAAAAGTGACGCACAGTGACGCAAAAGAGGCATACACCTATCATAAATCGGTTTTTTTAAGCCCTTGCTCCATTTTTAGATCACTTTTAACATGGCTATGTAAGTCAAATAATCAAGATCTAAATTTGCCAAGCACAGATGGGGGCGTATTTACAAGGACCTTGCACCACAGGGAAAGGTCTTAAATTAAAATGGGAAAAATAACATCAGAGAGACTCAAAGGCCTTATAAATATGCCCCAAGCAACCTATGAACCTCTAGCATTACATATCAACAAACCTAATTGATTTCAAAAAACGTTTTTAAACACAACTTGAAAAGCAATTATATTCATACATTCATGGGGAAGTTACTTAAAATACCCTAAGACACATGAAACCGTTTTTTTTAAGCCCTTGCTCCATTTTTAGATCACTTTTAACATGGCTATGTAAGTCAAATAATCAAGATCTAAATTTGCCAAGCACAGATGGGGGCGTATTTACAAGGACCTTGCACCACAGGGAATGGTCTTAAATTAAAATGGGAAAAATAACATCAGAGAGACACAAAGGCCTTATAAATATGCCCCAAGCAACCTATGAAGCTCTAGCAGTACATACCAAGAAACCTAATTTTTTTCTTAAATCGTTTTTAAACACATCAACTAAATCAATTAGATACCTACATTCAAGGGGAAATGACTTAAAATGGCCTAAGACACATGAAAGCGTTTTTTTTAAGTCCCTTGCAACATTTTTGGGTCACTTTTAACATGGCTATGTTAGTCAAAGAATTAAAATCTAAATTTGCCAAGCACAGATGGGGGCATATTTACAAGGACCTTGCACCACGGGGAAAGGTCTTAAATTAAAATGGGAAAAATTACATCAAAGGAAGTCAAAAGCCTTGAAAATATGCCCCAAGCAACCTATGAAACTCTAGCAGTACATATCAAGAAACCTAATTGATTTCAAAAAACGTTTTTAAACACATCTTGTAAATCAATTATATTCATACATACATGGGGAAGTGAGTTAAAATACCCTAAGACACATGAAAGCATTTTTGTAAGACCCTTGCACTTTTTTTGCATCACTTTTAACATGGCTATGTAACACAAAGAAACAAAATCTATTTGTAAAACACTTGACACAAAGCAACATTTTAAATACACAACTTTCTTCATAATTTTATCCCTAAACCATACTATTCTCTACCTAAATTAAATGAATCTTTTCTCACCTTAGCAAATACTTTATGAGTTTCAAAACAGTCTCAGAAACACACCAAATTGTCTTTAGCAGAGCAAAAGGTATGCACTCCAGAGTCTGCAGCTATGAAAAGCACAGAAATGCTGTAACTCATCACACATATCTCTCATGTCACCCAATCAAAACTCTTCCCTCACTTTTTTCAAATCAACACCCTCCCCCCCTCTGGCCTTTCTGCCTTTTTTGCATAGCAACCACCTCCTGAAAGACCTCTCATGTTTGCAAGTTCACACAACAATGTTTCAATTGAACTCTGAACTCTCAGTGCACCTGCGTATCCAGTGCAATCTTTCATTAAATGATTTTTTCTTGACCATTCAAATTACATCTTTCAAACAACACATCCATGCACCCTAACTTTCTGTTTTCAGCAATCAAAATCCACCAATCACTGCTACTGCTTCCTTAACACAGAAACTCCACAGTTTTTTTCATTTTAAACTCTTATTTTTCCAACTGCCATTTCATTGCCACACTTCATCTGACTGTAGCAGAACCTTCTCTCACCATGTTTTCTGTCTGGATTGTTGGACATAGTTACATCTACTGGGCTCAAAGGTATGCTGAGAACAGAAATTTACCTAACCTCAATTTACAAGATGTGGAAATTAAGTGGTTTGGCCACAGAGGATTAAAATGTCACCAATTGATACCATTGGTGAAAACCTTTATGCATTTGCCAAAACCTGACCTGTTAATTGTGCACTGTGGAGGTAATGACTTGGGCACTTTGACTGGTGTAGGTCTGGAAATGCTTTTAAAGGACACCTTTGAGCAATTGATGGCACTTTTTCCTCAAACTGCCTTGGTATATTCAAATATATGCCAAAGACAGAAATGGAGGTGGTCGAACCAATTTTGTCCACAAATTGAGAAGTCGAGGAAGCATGTAAACAAATCTGTTTCAGCTTACATGAGAGACCATGGAATGGGCTCCATGTACAACAATAACTTGCGTTACTACATGCAAGATATCTACAGAGGAGATGGAGTTCACTTCTCAGATGAGGGCAACAGAGTTTTCATTTTGAATTTAAGACTGTGCATTGGTACCTACTTATAAGTACCTAAGTGTACCATAAACCCAAAAGCTCTTCTCAGAGCTACCCTACATCTGATCACTCACAATTATTATTTTACTCTAACTTTTTTCACAAATTTTCAACAAAGTACGCTCCCCGGAGCGCTACCCGGTACGCGAACCGGAAGCTAACCGCACGAAATTTTTTAAACAAATGTTTTTTTTCCGCACATATGGGCCTCCTCAGCCACCCTCAGAAAACCTAGGGGGTCAAGATACGTCTACCGTGCCCCCTTCAACCCATTCTGAACATTATTTGCCCTCCATCTTGTATTTTAATTCGACCGAAACACAAAATGGTGGACTCCAGTAACGCTGCAGGTTCGCGTACCGGGCGCTCACCGGGAAGCGCTCCATCAAAAAAGGTGGGAAAGTAATTTACAGAAGAAACCCTGGAGACACTTTCACCAAATATAGATTTGCTCATACTACATACCAATCCCTACCATTTTCACAAATTTGGTTGGAATTCCATTTAGCCATTTAGCCTGTAGACCTCTCTAAATACCCTGAGGTAAATTACTTCACAAAACACATCTGAAGTGTTGGAATTCACAACCAATTAAAATGTTACTTTCATTTTCTATTTTTTTTTACCTGACATTTGATTGGTTATGTACCTGAATATATATAAAGGAAGAGGAGGAAACACAGCCATTTTGACTACTACTTCCTGGTGTACATTTCAATAGGATTTTCACTAATAACTTCAACTTCTTTGTAAAGGTAAGTTGTTATTTTAAAAACTGAAGTATATTGTGCACTTTAAGTTAATATGGTAAACTTTTTCTGATAGTTATATACTATCCCTCTGTAGTAGTTATAGATTTAGATAGACTTCTCTGTTATAGTTATGGATGGAGTTACGCTTCTCTTTTATAATTATGAATTTACTTACGTTAAATCACATACACTTTTTTATATTCCTACTTCCACTCTGATACTATACACTGCCCAAAGATAAATTCACTGTTAAAAACTGCCTATCTAAAATTAATCCCAACAGTGCCCTATCTCTACTAATATATATTTTATTAATGCAAATTTCAGACAAAATGGAAGGCGAACAGAAAGTTTCATTTGAAATTGTCCTTGCAGAGACCAACCAAGAAATCATTGATCCAAATGACATTGAATTTATGGATGAAACTTGGGACCAAGAACTACTGCAATGTGTGCAATCAGTAGATGTCCTCCTTGAAAATGAGGACATTTTACACACTCAAACATTACAAGCTATGTTCAATTAAAATAACAACATTTCAGACAGTGAAATATTAGACATTTTATTAAATTTTGAAACACAATGACAATAATAAATAATTGCTTAAAAAATATAGAAATAAAAAAAATCAACAAAACAAACAATCAATTAACATACAATATTTGAAAAGTCTATCATTCTTTTTTCCTTATAGTACGCTCCCCAGAGCGCTTCCCGGTGCGCGTACCGGGCGCTCCCCACGCAAAAAAACCAAAAAAAAATTGGGTTTTTTTTGCCCCGCGGGCCCTTTTAAAGCCTCCACATCAAACCTAGGAGGTCAGGGAGGATCTACTATGCCCCCTTATGGTCATTTCCCCCTTTGTTTTGGCCTCCTCTTGTCTCTCGATCCTACCGAGAGACAAGATGGCGGCCGCTCCGGACTGTTTAGAATGTTGACAGACACCGGAGAGCCAATCAGCTTCGCTACACGAAGTTCCGTTACGCGTCAAGTACGCAAACCGGAGCGCTGCCCGGAACGCGCTTACAGATATATATCTTTTTTTGAACATTAATTTCTCAAAATCCACTGGATCACATATATTGAGACCTAGCAAAGGCACATCGGGCTACCAGTCCCTACAATTTTGCCAAGTTTCGTGCAAATCCATTCAGCCGTTCGGGCTAAAAGTGAGGCCAACCGCCCTATGGAAATTAACATGGGAAAAACACGTTTTGGGACCCCCCTTTTTTCTCAGCCCCCCCTTGACAAACCCCCCCCCAAATTTTCAGTGGCTGCTCAGAAACAAAATGTTCCATTTTCCTGAAAATTTCAGCCAATTCCGTCCACAAACGCCAAAGTTATTAGACATAGAATTTTCAAAAATCCCATAGAGAAAAAATCCTAACTATATATACCTACTGGCGACCGCCAGTAGGTAATATATATATATATATATATATATATATATATATATATATATATATATATATATATCCAGTGAAATCCTTCCGAAATATATATATGTATCCATTCAAAACAGAATCCCACTTGCGCTCTCAGTTCATTACTGACATTGTTTGGTGTGAACAAGCCCTTTTGATGGTGAAACGTGTCATGCCGGGTTTATGACTTGAATAAACCTCCCCAACTTGCTGCCAAACTCTCGTGGTTCCTTGATGTCAGTAATGGACTGAGAGCGCGAGTGGGCTTCCGTTTTGAATGGATATTGATTACCGGTCTTCTCCGCTGGTTTCGTGCCACCCCTCGATGGGCTAGGACTGCAGAGAGGAGTTTCTTGGTATGATATAAATATATATTTATTTATTTTTCACTAAAAAAAACAAAGGTTAAAGTAATGTTATAGTTAGGTGAAAATGTCAGTTAAAACATTACATTTTAAACTAAAATAAACTCTGAATTCAATCAGTTTCATTTAACAGAAGTAACTATAACTCGTGCCCCTGCCATGTTGTCATAAATGATGTAATGTCAGATGTCACACTAATGTTATCAATGATATCATAGAACATGCCATGAGTGATGCAATACACGTGGTAATAACTAGTGTTTGGCCTGCAGCCAGGCCCTGTGCCCAACCCCACAGATCACCAAGACCCTGTTGCTTGCCAACTCCCATAGTCCTGCAGCCTGCACCAAGGCAACACCCTTTTTTTGGCTGTGCCGCAGTACTACAGTGAAATTACATAGGGCCGTGTTGAGCTACTCAGTAGTACTACAGTACAGTGGCACCACACAAAAAACTTGTTTGAATTTAAGTCCAGGGTTTGTCCCTCTGGGACTCCCCACAAGGGACAGGGCATCAGGGTACCCCTATCCTTGCCCCTTTTACTTATTGTTTTTCTCCACATGGATATCGAGTACCCAAGTCATAAACTGATGGCCACAACTTTCTTTTTAATGTTGCAACCAGCTAATCTGGTTGTGTGTTTTGAGTTCGCAGTACCACGGTGTGGGGTAGAGGGGTGAGCAGTCCAAAGATTTTCAGGTATGGATATCTTTCATCAAAGTACTTAATCATACGAAAAAAAGTACCAGACAAAACACCATCAAGGGACAAGGTGATACATTTACTGAGCTTCTCCAAAATATTGTCTGAGCTTTAGGCTCTCTAGACCCTCTTGAATCACAGAATTTGTCATAATACCAACTTGAGATAGAGAAATTGGTGGATTGTCACCCATGTACCACCTGCACATTATATCAGAATGGTGTGTTCTGGACAACGATTAGTCCTCTGAGGCCCACAGGAGTATCTGTTCTTAGTAGGATCCAAACTTATTTTCTCCATGAATTGATACACTCAGGAATAGACACTAAGAATATATTTTCATGACTGTTATTACAATCAAAGTATTATGCTAATGCATATTAGTTGTGACTATTAAAACAAACAGAATAATTGGAATGATAGCAGCTAATAAATAGAATATTAACATAATTGCAATATTACAACAGCATTTTAGAAGTTCCCTGTATTTGTTCTCCAATCTCTCCCTTCTTACCTTTTACAAACTATCCTAGCATCAAAAGGAGCTCGCACCAATTTCTTAGGTGGCCTTGCCTTTTACTCGCATACCTTAGTAGAAAGGACTCACTGTTCTGTATAGCTGTTGGCTCTCTCTCTACATGCAACAGCTATCTGTATTGCTTGTGTCTCAGCCAGCCGATAAGGCTTGTCTGGCAGTCCCATGGCCTCTGAACAGATATTTACAAATTACATCTGTGCAAACCTAGTATCTCTCCTCCATGGGAGTGTGAAGATTCCTTTCTCCCTAATATTTGCCTACCTTTAACTTAATTTACTCTTTACAGATTGTTTTGAAATGAACAAGCCCCTTATTAAATGTTATCAAAAACAACAATCAACATATCAAACTTATTGAATGTTATCAAGAATAACAATCAACATACACCTTCACCTACTTTCGCTGCTATTAAAGATTATTGACTCTGTGAATTACTTATATAAACAATTGGTGAACTAACAGATCACATTGAAATAAACATTCAACAATATATGCATGCTAACAATACTAAATGCAATATGTGTTTATAAATGATAAATGTGCACTCAAACACATGAATATATGAAATGCAATGCCGGCTATATAAGCTGGAAACATATGAACTTTACATCAAAGGGTCACCACTGTTTGTGGTTGATAGATTATCATCTACTGCCTGGCAGTGGCAGTCTGTATACTAAACTGCAGGCGAAAATCAGGCTGGTAGGTTTTCGAAGAGTGAGCTTGAAGCTGGCGAGCTACTGCTTCTTCATGAATTTTCCATGGAATGAAAGACACATAATGGGTTGGAAAGGGAGCCTAGAAGCCCAGTAAAATATTAATGGTGTTGTTGATTGTGGAGAGTGTGTGTCTTAGTTAACAGGGGTGGCAGATCAAAATGAAGTCAGTATTTGTGCAAGGGAGCCCAGTGGGAAATTCTTTGAGGAGACACGTCTATATAATGAAAGTGATAGATGGTTCATATGATGAGCTTGGCTAGCAGTAGCATCGGTTGTCCTCAAGAAAGCCTTTGATTCCAGGTAGGTCAAAAGATGATTTTTGTGCATACACATTAAACTGGATACAATTATTGTATACTGATTCCAGGGCCAGAATTAGGAGAGGAAGACAGAAGGATATTAGTTGGCCACGTCCTGCTTCCAAATCATATTTGCCAGGTTTATTAGACCACTGGTTATTATGTTCGGGTACTGAATGCAATATACGGGGATAGAACCTACAGATAAGTGGCTCAATATACATACAATATCTCCTATGTGTCAGCGATCCATCTTCCACATGGACAAATATCGACTGTTATGATGAAATAATTGTAGAATGCTATTGCAAGAACTTGTGCATATGGATGTAATTGATATATTGGTCTAGCCGATGTCTTCTGACTATTTCTCTAAAAATGGTTCATATTAAGTGGCCTATTTTAAATCTACTATGTGTTTGATATAGGCAACAGAGAAAATATTGATGTACTTTTGTTGTGGCCCAATTACAATACACAATATGCTTGATGTAGGCAATGGCGATAATGTTGATGTAATCTTATCAGAATTATCCAAGATTTATGACAATATTTGAAATGGATATACGTTGCTTGTATAAAATACGACAAATGTTAATATCAACACTTAAGGTTCACCAAAGCAAAAACATTATATTTTTGTTAAAAGGTATCGTATAAACATAGACTGTTCTTGAAGCCCTTTAGTTTTCAAAAAATAAGATAATGTCAATTAGTATAAATGCCACTTCCTACATGTGGTAAGCTATAAGGACAGACATTGAAATAACTGGTATAGATGCTTAACAATTTTTACTGTGGCATTTACGCATGTATCTGAAGACCCGTTCTAGTTCAGCAACTCTACACTCAAATTCTATTTGTGTGACGCTGCATTAGTACACGGCCGGTAGACCCTTGCACTTGTCTCTTAAAATGGAGCCATAATGAGAATTCCTGTGTATCCAAATTAGTTTGTATTTGCTCATGGAGATGCAGCTTAGTTCACTGAACATAATGAAGGTAATTTCCTATATTTGGTGAGCTGTATTAGCACCCGTTCAATGCAGGCTCTTATAAAGATTTAATGCAGGAAGTCTAGTAATTATTATCAGTTTGGGAATGCTGTTGGAGATAACTCTAAGGTCATGTCTATTTCCCCTAATATTAATGGGTCCTTTTAAAATTTAACATGGACTTCCTTTTATATGTCTTCTACTGGATATTCAGTTCACGCTTGCAGTGTTTTTGGGGGTTGCTCCAACCTGCCCATGAAAATATTCTATAACTCTAAGTGATTAAACAAACCATCTGAGATTAACCAGGGGGTGACTCCGATGATTAGGATGTATGCCTTTCTTTAATTAATTTTAAGATTGTGTAAATAGGAGTGAATAATTACAGTGGTAATACATTTCAACTCTGCTTAATAGGTTCAGCGCCAGCCTTCTACAAATATTGATGCACTTCGAGAGCAGTTTTCCCGTTGTAGAAAAATTAGAAATGCAATAAGAGTTCGAACTTGCAGGGTTTAATGAGTGATGGTTCTTTACAAACTCTCTACATTTTTTTCAAAAGGTAGGTTTTCGAACCAGATGTGTAAGTAATGGGGTTATTTTTTGGGGGGGGTAGAGGGAAGACCCACTCATATAATGAACACAATCCGGTCAGGGGTGAATCACAAAAAGTCATTAAATTAACCCTTATTTAACCCTATGGTAGCCTGATACATAAGCAGTCAGGCTTAACTTTGAGGCAATGTGTAAAATATTTATAAAGCATTCAAACAGTAGTAAAGTGAAAACACAAGAAAAATCCAAAACCAAATTGATAAGTATGTTTACACTTACCAATGTTGCCTTCGATCGGCTTACTCTGTACTGTCTTTGTAAAAACTTCTTCTAATAAAATCTTTTGAAATAAAAATAAATAAAAAAATAGAGTACATTTTAATAAATATAAATGGCAGCAAAATGTCAAAAATCCAATCAGTACCACCAGATGTGTGAGATTTTAAAGTTTTAGGTGAAAATAACACGTAGAAGCACAAAGCACCACCTGCAGTTATCTGGTCGTGCTAGGCTGGGGAAAAGTCACAAGTTCAGGCTTACTGCGATATACAGGGACCAGGTTAGTCCTGCTGAAGAGTTGCCTTTTCAAAGTCCGCTTGAAGAGTACAGATCGCGTTGGCAGGGGTTGCAAGGAGGAGGCTGTTGGCATGAGGAGTAGGTATAGCATCGTGGCTGGTCAATGTTTTAGGGCAAAGAGCCGGTCATCGCTACAGCTTCATGCTGGTTGATCAGTGCAGATGGTCACTGTCGGTGCGAAGAGAAGGTCCTGCTTGACCTTTGCGTTGGCGCCTAGCGCGGCCGGTTGAATCTCAGCACAAATAGCTCACTTCACAGTTGTAAGGAGCCCGAAACTTATGAATTTCACTTTTTTTTTAAGAGGGGTTCTCACTGATGCCATTTTAGGGTCAACACCCCTTGGGTTCAGGACTCACACCAGCAGAAGCCAGAAGCAGAGCTCATTCAGGTCCAATTGGTGCTTGTCAGCTGGGCAGTTGCAGGGAGGCTTCTGGAAGCTTGTTTTGTGCTTGTAGATCACCCAGGAGATTAGCCAACGGACCCTTGGAGTCATTCTGTGCAGCCTGGGTTAAAGTTCCTCTCCTTCTTTAGTCAGCACGGCAGTTCCTCTTCCTCAGACAGTGGGGAAGTCCTTCTTCTGATTCTTCCACAGGTTTAGGAGTGCTCTGATGTGAGTTTCTGAAGTTGCAACATGAATATCTGATGCCAGCCTTTGTGTGGGGAAATTTCCTAACCTACCCACAAAACTCATTCTGGTCAGTTATTTTCCTTCCCCTGGGGTTAGCTCCAAACTGTCTCAGGTAACAAAGGTGAGGGCACGCCTGGTGTCAGGTTCATTTGTGTGTGTAGCAGGCAGAGCCCTTTGAAGTGTAATCAGGGAAGGGTACAGCTCCTCCCGAGTCTCCTGTCAGAAAGACCCTCTCCCCTCATGCCTAGATTTCCTTTGCCACACTGTCTAGAAGCATACACAACCGACAACAGCAGAGCCATTCACAGCCATGTGACCCCTGACAGCGGCAGAAAGGAACAGTTGGTTTTTGCAAATAAAAGCCAACTTTCTAAAAGTGGCATTTTCAAAATTGTAACTTGAAATCCAGCTTTACCATGAAAGAGGATTTTAAATTACAATTAATTTGAGTGTAAACATAATTTCTCTATCTGCTCCCAATCTGAAGTTAGATCTTATTAAGTGTAATAAAGCAACCCAACGTTAGTCTTTGCGAGGTTGTATGACATAACCACGCTTTCCTTCCTCACGTGTTCCTTAACAACGTGGGTGGAACACATTACATTTACAAAGCAAGTCGTTACAACAACTTGCCTTTGGGGGGCCCTGGACTTTGGAATATAATAATTTACTATTCCAACTCTAGTCCCTGCAACAGTAGAAAAAGCCTTGGACTTTAAAGTTCAAAGCCGCTTTGCCTAACGCATGTCGTTGTAACGACTTGCATTGTAAACTGAATGCGTGGTTCAGACGTATTTGTTGTTCCACCCACTTTGCAAAGGCAATAAGTCGTTCGTTGGTCGTGGCATTTGCTGTTTCCCCAATTTGAGAGATAGGCCTTACAACAGTGAAAAACAACTTTAGGAGTTTTTCACTGTCAGAACATGTAAAACTTGAACACTTATGTCCTACATTTTAAATACTAATAAGTATTGAAATGTAAAGTTTAGGACTGGAAAAAGTTTTATTTTGCTAGGTTGAAATGGCAGTTTAAAATTGCACAGGCAAATATCTGGGGTGACCCTGCAGATAGGGCAAGGTCCAACAGGCTGTTTAATAAAAAAGAGGATTTTTGTTAAATAATTTAGCATTCTCCTCTGAACAATTATATTTAATTGCATGGCTAACGTGGCAAGCTTATGTTTCAATGCTGTTTGCCATGTGAAAAATGTTTGGGGTTCACAGACATGTCTATAAATACTTTTACTAATTTATTGTTGATTGTGTTGGAAATTGTACATATTTGATAACCAAAATGGCCTAATAAATTATTGATTTATAGAAGGAGACTACTAGTAAGAAGAAGTCCAGAAACATCAACCAATATGCTGCGAATGGGAACAGAAATAAATCCTAATTGATGTTGATTTCCCTTCATTTTTTTTACAGAGGCATTACTGAAGGCATCGGGTATCAGAGCACTTTACATAGCACCAGTTGAATTACATGAGGACACATTCATTTTTTTGTTGTTGTTAGGCACGGGGAGATTAAGTGATTTGCCCAGGATCACATTATGTTCAGCGTTGTTGCCGAGACACAAACCCAGTTCGCCAGATTCGAGGTCGACCGCCTAGCCGTTAAGCCAACTCCTCTCATGAAATGGTTATGTTATGGAATACATTATGTGGTTACTTATACTCCAGATGCCTCACCAGCGCTTAAGCATTTTCAGTACCTATTGTAGAGACCTGTGGAATTGATTAAGGTGGTACTATTGCACTTTATATGACAATGATTTTGCACTTCAAATATCTATTTTCTAAGCATTTTTAATTAAAAAAATGTTGATCAAATAACAGCTGATATTTTATAGTTAATACAATAATAACCTCTCCCCCAGGGGCTTTAGACTGTCATAGTAAAACTTAGCAATAGGTTGTACAGCATTGTTATGATTGTGGTTAATTTAATGTGCCTTTTTGGTAATACAACACGTTTGCCTACCTACTATACAAGGGTACACTATATTAGGCAAAAGAACAATGGGTGGAAATGCTATCCGAGCACTTGCCAGTAGTTACACTTACTGCAAGCATTCTCATTTCACCTTTTATTTGTTTGATGCAACGTCCTAAGTGGCAAAGGGTATGCCCAGTCGTGGGTGACCGGCTCCCTTGCCCATTTTGCCACTGGAAATAAGCTATACCCGGCTGAAGAGTCCCAATCAGGGCAAAATCAATCTTGGGTTGCTTGTGTCCTGGTTTCGAAAGGACCTGGCTTAGCAGTTCGGGCTGGACTGTCCCTATCAGAACAGCGTCAAGACTGATTTACAGAACGATGGGTTGGAATGCGACCCCAAGTGATTACCAGTGGTTAGATTTAGTGCAAGCCTCCTCCTATCACCTTTTGTGTGTTTAATGTAACGCAAGTTGGATACACCAACCAGGTTCAACTTGGACAACTATTATACTTCATGACTTAGACGTTTAAGCCCCAATCCACCACAGGAATATACTTCTAAAGTCTCCCCAGGACTTCCGGGAAGGCACTTAGAAAATCACCTAGTGTCAAGCAGAGGTAACAGCAGAGTCCATTCCAGGTCCCATAGCCTCTGGCCAGCTGGGCAGTTGCAGGAAAAGGCAATGTAGCTTCTTGTATCCCTGTAGCTTTAACATGAGGTCAGCCGTATGACCCTTGGAGTCCACATCTTGTCTTGAGTATAAGAGGGAGAAGGTCCAGTCCTTCATAGACCCTCTCAGGTCACAGACAGCAGGTTCAGTCCTCTTCTGTTCTTCCTAAGGTCCAGGAGTGTTCTGAAGTGGGTCCCTGGTGATGCCACAGTTATGCCTTGCACAAGCTAGTGAATAAAAATTATTCCTGGGGTTGTCTTAACTAATGTGTTAAACATTCCTGGGGCCATCCTTACCCACTTTTTGGCATTTTCAGAATGGTGAAAGTGTTCTGCCATGCTCAGCACGGCTTCTGAGGGTAGTTGGTATGTGTGGGGAATTTTCTAGTGTCCTACATCTAACACTAAAATCCAGTTTGAGGCAGCCACTGTATACCCCATAAACCCAGAAACAGAAGTCCGGTAGAATAAAAGCAGGGGTTTCCAGCAACAAGACACTGAATGCACAAGAATTCTCATGGTATTCGGTTTACCTTCTTTTCAAGTGCACCTGAGTCATGCACTCACCTAGTCCCAACTGCGGAGACAATACTGGAGCCGATGCTGGACCTCTTATCCCTCCCGAGGACAGTGCATGCCAAAGAACCAAACCTTAGATCATACACCGTTCCCTGGGGTAAGGGGGTTGGGATAAAATAAGAAGAGAGAGACTTGCTGTACTAGATATGCTCAGCAGCTTTTCGACACTGCATACATAACAGGATTTGTCTCTTCAGAGACCTTCTGTGTCTGGGAGGATATGTACTGGACAAGAACCTCTGGTTTAATACACTGGAAATAACAAGAGGAGGCAGTTGCCATCAGTACACTAACAGGCCTCTACATACAATGACCATGCATTCACCTCAGTGTATTACACCTATAGGTTTCATCAGCAGCACTGCATGAGAGCAGAATAACCAAAATCACAGATTGGAGTGTGGCACTCCCAAGGATTAAAATCTGAACACAGATTGGAGTTACTGGCACTCCCAAAGATTAAACTTGGAATACAGATTGGTACAAAGTTCATATGAATATCAAATGATTTAAAGTGCCTTCTCCTGGCACTACTGTTCATCAGAGAAATCACAGTTCAAGCGCCAAGGTTGCAAGAGGAGTCTGGAGCATGAACATACAAGAGGCGCTGGAGGTAATCACAGAGAGGGCATGGAGGAAAAGTGTATAGTCTTTGATGATGCTGATACTTTGTCCAGTCCTGCTTACTACTATAGGAGGATTAGTGTGCACTAACCTGATATCAAGTACTTAGCCTAGTGCTTCCACTTCTCTGAAGTTCGAAGAAGTACTCGAAGCTTTGACTCAGGGAGTCGCAGGGGACAGGAGTAGCTGTGTAGGACGGAGAGCTGAAGGAGGCAAAGGGAACAGGAGTCCCGGAAACCACCAGTTCTACTCGGACTCAAAGTAGACTAGAGCCCTTCTCGGTTCTGGCTGGATTCTTCAGGTGAGTGGAAAGGGTGAAGCTTGTTCGGCAGGGAGCAAGGGCAAGCCACAACTTGGGGATGGGCGAGGTTTATACAGCCTCTTGAAGGCTCAACGTATGTAGCTAGATCACGTGTGTCACGTAAGGCACATGGCTGCCTGGAAGGTTCTTGAACCCTTGAAAAAAACAAGTGTTGGTATACTCATTCTGACCTCACAGGAAGGGCAGATGCAACTTGATTATTCGAACCAAATAACAGGAAACAAATATATGGTTTTCGCTTGAACGTGTATAATGGAAAACAACACCAAAAACCTAGCAACAGTGGGTGCAAGGTACTCTATTGGCTCACAGGATTCTGGGGGAAGCTTACAGAGACTTCAACTGCAATGAAATCAAGTGCTCTGGGGAACATCAGTCATGATATCATAGCATGCCATTAAACACCACAGGTATAATACAACAAGAGCCCTGCGCACTAGGCCTACTACACAGAGGGCGCATGAGGGGGTTGTGACAACCTGCAGTATTATACATAAACCCAGCAGCCTTGTCAGGCAGGATTTGACACTCAAGTAAGATTGACACTGTAATGTATAAAATAATGCTTGTAGCCACCTCTCTTCATTTGCTGTTAACATCAGAGAAGTCGCCTCTGCATAGCCAGGTCAGTTTATTACTTGATCCTGGAAGGCATTTTGTACCTTTTTCATACATATTCAAATGTTAATCCTTGGCTGGGAGACGTTAGAGAGCAAATGCAACTTCAGGGACTCTAGAAACCTAAGGCAGGGAAAAGGTAATTTTCTAAAAGTTACTTTGCCTTAATATATCTTAAAATTCTGACTTTGCCATTGAATTATAGTTCTAATAGCTATTAAAAATCGTTGTTTAACTATTTTACTAGGTAGTCCAATTCCTGAGAAACAGTATTAGTATTTTAACTTGTACTCTGGTTTTTGCTACATAGGACAGGTAGGACTGCCACAGAGAAAAATTGCTTTAGAGTGCTAGTCACTGTAAAAACATATGAACATTCAATTATTATTTGTCCTGCTTTTATATATCACACATCCTGTCTTACTGACTACACGGCCTACACAGGGATGTTTTATTAACATTTAAAAGGGAAGTTTGATCTGCAAAAGGGTTTATTGTGATAAGTCGAATTGCATTGTTAAAATTGCCACAGTCAGGCTACAAAGGGAGGCCTGAAGCCATGTTTTACACTGTCACTGCAGTAGATGACACAATAGGTGCTGCAATCCACTAGTGACATTTAACTTACAGCTTCTGGGTACATTTTGTACCATATACTAAGGACATATGTGTTAGTTAAATATACAAATTAGGAATACGCCTTTAACAATGTTTAAAAGGGGATCACAGGCGCTTTACCACTGGATAGCAGGGTTATAGTGCACAGATGCCTAACAGACATTTTTAATAATACATTAAGTGGGTGGTGAAAGTCTTCTTCCATGAATTACTTTTAACTTTTCATCCATGTAAGCAAAACATCTATTCCTGATTACGGTGGTGGCCATCGATTAATTCCCACCACATAGCGCATTATGTGAATTCTGTATGGGAAAAAACACTGGGTGATAAAAAAATCAAGCAATTAACACAGAGGAACCCCTCAATATCAAGGGAATGGGGATTATCAGAAACAAAAATCAATACATTTACTTTAGTCCACTCATTAAACTTCAGATAGGTATCTCATTCACTCCACAAGCATTCCTCATTCGCAAAACAAACTCTTAATCATATAACCACCTTTGAATGACAATGTACTAGAAAAATATATGTATATTTTAAATCTGGTAAAATCATACATCCATATTATTCAAAATTTGAAAAAAAGCACAAAAGGACAATACATGAAATTCATAACACAATAAAAGGACATCAATATGTCTTTGGTACATACACATCTACTTTTCTGTCACTGGACATTTACACAATTTAATTTCTATGCAGACAACGGCCACTGCTTGTAGATATTGTTAAAAATCATATTGTGGATGCATTTTGGTGGTAGGTGTAGATAGAATCCACCTTCTTTAGGAGTACGACAATATACGTCTTCCTTACAGTTTACAAATATGTTACACAATACAGAAATAAATGTTTGTGATGTATCATAATAATAGTAATAACAATAAATTAATTTATAAAGCACTTGGTTACTTCCACTGAAGTGTACTCGCGCTAAGGTTTTACTTTCAGATACAGGACCGGATAGGTACGCTCAAAACCTGACTATTCATGTCAGTCTGAACAGCCAGTTTTTTTTTTAAAGGCTAATTCAGTACTTTCCTATCTGAGTGACAGAGGCAGAGAGTTACCCATCTTGGAGGCTAGGAAACAAAAACAGTCACTGTCACTGCAGTAGATGACACAATAGGTGCTGCAATCCACTGTGCATGCTTTTTTCACCTTACGGCTACAAGCTAAGAAGACCCCTACAGATCTGAGATTTCTGCCAGACCGATAAGGTTTAATGAAAGAGTGCAGAAATCACATGGCTTTAAAGGACACTTTTTTTTCCAAAGTCAGGCAATGCAGTATGGTGAAAGCTGGACCCATAGGCAAACGCCTCAGGAGTTTCAGCAGGAGTCGAGCTGCCGCATTCTGCACTCTCTGGAGTCTCAAAAGTCTGGATTGTGAGACTCCCAGACACAAAACATTGCAATAGTCGAGTCTGGACATTACCAGAGCTTGAACTACTGACTTTCTATTGGCATCTGGACGAAGTCCAAGGATCTTTTTTAAAGTTTTCAAAATCCCATAGCATTTTCCTGTTAGACTAGTGATCTGACTATCATACCAGAGCCTTGCATCTAAACAGATGCCAAGGTTCTTGACTTTTGACTTAGGGTCAGGGTGTGGCCCCAGTGAATCTGGCTACCAGGCAGGGGATCAAAGCGATGATTGCTTACTAGGATAAGGACCTACATTTTTCCTGCATTTTGCTTCAGACAAGTGAGGTCCATCCACTCAACCAGCTCTGGCAAGCAGGATCTCAGCAGAGACGCTGTATTATCTTTATCGTGTGACAGAGTGATAATAAGCTGTGTGTCATTGGCCTACAACGCAATGTTAAAGCTGTAACGCTCAATGATATAGTCTATGGGGCATATTTTAAGATTGAATAGAGTAGAGCTCACTGCTGGGCGCTGGGGCACCCCCTGCTGCAGCGGAAAAACATCAGATGAAAAAGGTTTCTGAACCACATGGAAAATGTGGTTCTGTACAAAAGATGCTAGCCATTGCAGAACCTTAGCTCCGATTCCGCCGTTCCACAAATGTTCAAGCCGACGGCTGTGGGACACGGTATCGAAGGCCTCATTAAGATCCAGCATTGTCCATGCTGCAGTATTGCCCGGTCAACAACCTGCTGGATGTCTTATCATAAGACAAAATATAAAGTATAATCTATAACATGAGGTAATAAATATAAGTATAATTATAAAGTATAATCCCAACAGGACAAAACATAATAGTTTTTCCCAAAAACATCCAATTGTGTCTCAATTTTTTTCGGTTAAAAACAGATATTCCCCTGACACCAAATTTAATGTAATCTATATAAAAACACCAAATCAACATACTCATGCACAAAACATTCACCCTCTAATAAAATATCATTTTCATTGCATACACCCTTTCATAAGAATCTAACTCCCTTCTACACAAACAACACCAAAGTGCATGTCCACTCACAGGGAAAGCAAGCCATTCATCACATAAACTCTAAATGACCCACACCAAACAATAACTAACACTAAACACCCAAAGGCATCTAATTAAATAAATAACACATCATCTGCATCTATTCAAACTTTTATATTATTGACTCACAAACTATCAGACTTGAATACTACGAAGACCCATTTTCGACATATCTTTTAGATACACCTAACTTCATTAAATTATCTCTGAAATAGTGTAATATCAATATTTATTTTATAAATAATTCTTGTTAGTAGGATCAAGATTCTGTCAAATGCCACAATTCATAAAGAAGATGATTTATGTAATCTCACCTTCATTTAGGAAATGTATTATTTCATTGCTTATAATAAATCTATTGATACAACAGGATCCTCAGCTCCAATGAATAAAAACTCCTCAAATCTCAAAAAGAAAACTAATCATGCATGGAGAGTCTCAAAAGGTGATAGCCTAAAACTCTATAAAAAATGTGATAACAATAAGAACTAATGAACATTCACAATTCATCTTTTAGCTTCAGAAGTGTCAAATATTTGATCATCAGTTAATATTACCTATAGAAGTACTTAGCTAGGATATCAATTAACACTGCTTACTATCCTTTAGCTATCATAGCCAAGATCATAATCCTCAGTTCATACCTATAAAAAAATCAAATGTGCATTAAACCATTTCTCAATATACTGTTCACACATGAACACCACTTTAACTGCCTTAAAACCCAGTGTTACCAGATATTCTGATTGTTCAAACTATCTGAACAGTGGCGTTCCTTAACTAAAATCTAACGTGGGGCAAAAAAATACAATCCTTATCTCATCTCCGATCAATTCACTTAATTCCCACAAATCTACAACTAGAAGCAAAAAAACATTTGGACTATATCACGTCTTTCTTCCTGCACTTAATCCTCATAAATTACTACTCCACTTCTAAAATAGCCAAAGTCTAACCGCTAACACCTAAAATCTGTAAATGCACTTAATCTTCAGATTCAACTGCTATGAGCAAAACATTCTGACGGAATATTCTCCTGTGACCTAAAGTTTAATTGCTATAACACCTTAAAAATCTTAAAACACTTGACGTTCAAATTCGACAGTTATGATCAAAAAGCTATTTGGAAATATCACATCCTTCTACCCTGCTTTTGCAAGCAACACAGAATAATCACTAACAAGCAAGAGCGTGCCTTTTTTCTCTCATAGGGCCATATGTATCAAGGAACCATTTTGCGATTCTGTAATAGCGATTTTTAAGAAATCGCTATTTCAGAATCGCAAAATGGTATGTATCAAGAAAAACGCAATTTTTTTGCGATTCCTTGATATTTCCTAATTGCGAATTCGCAAATTGCGAATTTGCAATTAAGGAATACTTTCCCATTCATTTCTATGGGCCAGGAGGCCCATAGGAAGGAATGGGAATATTCTCTCAATTTGCAATTCGCAATTTGCTAATCGCAAATTGAGAATAATTTCAAGGGTGCAGGGGTGTCCAAAGGACACCATGTTGCACCCCTGAAATAAGCATAGGTGCACATGTGGTGCACATACATGCCCTAAGGGCATGTATGTGCGTCACATGGCACTTTGAAAAACGCAAAAATGTGCATTTTTCAAGGAATTCGCAACTTACCACCAACTAGAAGTTGGTGGTAATTTGCGATTCCTTAAGGCCATTTTGCAATTTTTTTTGCCTTCTTACATTGCATTTAAGGAATCGCAAAATTTGCGATTCCTTAAGTGCAATCGCAAAATAAGGAATCGCAAATTTTGCGATAACTTATCTTGCATCGGGATTTCTTTCATACATATCATTTTGCGAATTTGCATTCGCAAAGGCCGAAATTCTGCGAATTTCGGCCTTTGCGAATACGTATTTCAATGATACATATGGCCCTTTGTCCTTCAAACATTGCCTTCCAAAAGTATTTTCAGCTCACAACTAACAAAATATAAAGGGGCTATTCTCTCACCTGTATTTCACAACAAGTATTTATGGTGAATACTAAAATATCTGTTTTTATTCTTCTTTCCTCGGATCATTTAGCTGCTCCCTCTGGGTCCATGCCCCGGAGTCCTGGATAAGGAGGAGGAAACCATTGCCTCTGCGACTGTGGCTTACTTGCGTAACCAGTCAGGCGCGTCTATGCCACTCCGTCGCCGCCACTGTAGGCAGCGGCCGTCAAACTCCAAAGCAGCCACCCCATAACCACAGAGGCCCTCCTGCAGCAAGTCATCAAAAGCCTAGAGGAGGAGAAGGAGTCCCAGCAGGCCCTCCAAAGCACCCAGTGCACCATTCTCAAGAGGCAGTCTCAGGAGAGGGACCTTTTTTAGCGAGGGGGTGGGACTGTTGTGGGAGGTGAGAGTGGGAAGAACAGTTGGGGATGGAATGAGTAGTTTAGTTTGTAGTGTAGAAGGTTTTTTAGGGCAACTTTTAGGGAGAGGATGGGCCTCTTGCGGGAAGTGAGGGTGGGAAAAATAGTTAGGGATGGGGTAGGTAGTTTAGTTTCTAGTTTATTTAAGTGAATTTTGAAAGTTTAAGGAGCGGTGGGGTTGTTGCATGGAGTTGTGGGTGTCAGTTACATTTTATTTTTTATGTAAATAAATGGGTTTACTTTTTCTTGAATATGTCTTTTTAACTTGCATTACTGGTTAATGTAGCTCCAAAAATGTAGTAATGACAGAGGCTGAGCCCCGCACCTGACCCATCACAAAGTAATTGTCCAACTGTGTCCATTCCCGTCATCCACTATTTAGACTCTCTCTCTACCTGTGCTCACTCCCTTGCCACGTGAGGTAGATTACCTTGCCTCCTTCAATCCACCCCCCTGCAACCAGTGTTTGAAAACTAATCATGATCATGCTTAACCCTCCCACATTATGACTTGATGAGACTAAGCATCACCCACCCTACCATCAGTAATAGTTATATATTTACTACCCTTGCCCTACCCTCTTACCTAAATTGACTACTAATGGTGTCAGCCAACAAAGAGCCAAAACACCAATACCTCATTTCAGTTCTTAGACTTTCTTTTCTTACCTGAGTAGAAAAGGTGAAGTTTGCTACTTCCCCCAATCTTAGCACTTCTTATTTTACCAGAGTGGAAAAACTGAGGTTTGCTACCTCCCCACTTAGCCTTATGCTTTGATGCAGGCTTTTCCCCCAAAGGCCTTAATGCTGGTGGTGGCCTGCTGCTAATAAGGAGGGCACCACAGGAAAAACAAGGGTATTCTGAATGATGCTGGAAAACCAGCATCAGCCCCAGCCATTCTGCACTACAGGCATCTAGAATAAAAGAAAACACAGAGTGAGTGTAAAATTCAACTCAGACCATTATGATAAAACATATGGCAACATATTGTAGAATAATTTACTAAAGTAAGCATAATGAGTCCCTCGAATCTCAGTAGAATGTTATTGCAGTAGAGTCCAAGGGAAATAGATTGTGGAAGTATGTGCACAATACCTATGTTTGGCCAATCAATGTTATACTTTACTTTCTGCACTACGATGTCGCTTTCTTGTTTAGGTAGGAGCGGTGACGTTAGCAAATTTGGAATTTTAGGCACCTCCTCCTGTAACAGTTAGTGTAGCTTTAACCACTTTTGCCCCGTTATTATCAAAGTCTCTCCATGTTTCGAGGAGATACACTGGTCCTTCTGATCATGACCACTGCCCTGCTTCACTGAACACATACTTCAAACACACAGGGCCTGATTCACAACAAAAGTTTAGACCAAAAGTCTAACTTTACTACTACTAAAATTAGACTAGTAGTAAAGTTAGAATTTTGTTCTAAGTTAGACTTTTGGTCTGAGCTTAGACCAAAAGTCTAACTTTACAAGTAGTAAAGTTAGACTTTAGGTCTAAACTTAGACTTCAGGTCTAAACATAGACTTTTGGTCTAAGTTTACCTTTGTGACTCAGGCCCACAATGGCTAACGGACAAACTAGATACTTTATTGTCAGTCTGCTCAGTTGTGGACAATGTTCCTTCTTCCCATACCAATAGGTCACTGAGTCTTGATCCAGGTACACCTCTGTTGGGTCATCCAGATAGTATTGGACCATCTTCTCAATTATAATTGATGCTGCTGCTTGCTATATCTGTGTTGCCTGCACTCTTGATTAAGTCCTGCCATTTAAAACCAACCCCTTGCAAATATTGTTATTAAAGCTGTTGTTGCTGCCGGTTCAGCAGAAGTCAGCAATAGTGTTTGGTAATGCTGCTACAGTTGTGACATTATGCTTCAGAAAGACTAAGATTCAACATCCTCTCCTGAGATTGAAGGCTGCCGGTCACTTGTTCTTAGTCTAGATCACTTGCCTTCCTGACCATCCAATTCTTGTAAATTGAGGTATCTAATGTTGAATAAGGAACGAAAGTGGCCGTCATTTTTGAACCATGGATCCAGTATAGTGGCACAGATGGACTAATGGTTTAACACAATCTCTTTTTTTGTCTTTCATTTGTGCTCAAGCAAAGGATTAAGCAGCTGATTCTTCACTGACATTGCTAAATGTTTGTTCTACTTTATGCAAATGTTTCTGCAGCAGGTGCAACAATGGGATCACTTGCCTCATGGTATTCTCCTCTTCATAAGGGAGTATTATTTGGATTAGGCCCCCCACTAGTCCCCATTTGTCCAACTTCATCGACATGGCTTTGGCAGTTGCATTCCCTCTCATTTGAAGAACATAATCAATCATAAGCCTTTACTCCTCATACAGGCATTGCACCATGTAGTAAGTGGAGTTCCAACACATCTGCACATCCTGAATGAGGGTTTTACATGCACTCTAATAGCACACTGAATGATCCTCAAATGCCTCTGCGCTTTTAACAAGTATCTAAAATAGTGCCAATTTTGCAACGGGGGTGACCGGTATGTTGCAGGCTCTGGAAGTCTGATGCAAAAACAACAGGTGATGGACAGAATGCTGAACAATGTCATACATTCACCCCAGTACAGAGATCTGGGCCTAAATCCATTGTTTTTTTGCTCACCATGCCTTTCCAGTTTGAACCCAGCCATATGCAAATCAGTCCTGACCCTGTGCCCCATGGGAACAGTCAAGCCCGAACTGCCAAGCCAGGTCCTCCCTGGACTGGAAACAAGCATCCAAGGACCGGTTTCGAGCTTTCAGCCCTCATCAGCCTGGATAGTTTGATTCCAGTGGCATGGAGAGCACGGGACTCACGTCTGAGCATACCCGTCCCACTTGGGGTGACAAATGCAAAAACAACAGGTGATGGACAGAATGCAGAACAATGTCATACATTCACCCCAGTACAGACATCTGGGCCTAAATCCATTGTTTTTTTGCTCACCATGCCTTTCCAGTTTGAACCCAGCCATATGCAAATCAGTCCTGACCCTGTGCCCCATGGGAACAGTCAAGCCCGAACTGCCAAGCCAGGTCCTCCCTGGACTGGAAACAAGCATCCAAGGACCGGTTTCGAGCTTTCAGCCCTCATCAGCCTGGATAGTTTGATTCCAGTGGCATGGAGAGCACGGGACTCACGTCTGAGCATACCCGTCCCACTTGGGGTGACAAATGCAAAAACAACAGGTGATGGACAGAATGCAGAACAATGTCATACATTCACCCCAGTACAGACATCTGGGCCTAAATCCATTGTTTTTTTGCTCACCATGCCTTTCCAGTTTGAACCCAGCCATATGCAAATCAGTCCTGACCCTGTGCCCCATGGGAACAGTCAAGCCCGAACTGCCAAGCCAGGTCCTCCCTGGACTGGAAACAAGCATCCAAGGACCGGTTTCGGGCTTTTAGCCCTCATCAGCCTGGATAGCTTGATTCCAGTGGCATGTCTGAACTGGGGTGGTGTGGAGTGCAAGAAAACGATGAATTTAGGCCCAGATCTCTGTACTGGGGTGAATATATGACATTGTTCTGCATTCTGTCCATCAATTGTTGTTTTTGCATTTGTCACCCCGAGTGGGACAGGTATGCTCATACGTGAGTCCCGTGCTCTCCACACCACTGGAGTCAAGCAACTATAATCCAGGGTTTTAGCGTAATCCTATCCAACCTCGCCGTGCCCCATAAACATCGTGTATCCCCACCCTCCCCACCTTTACTCACGAAAGGCCCTCAAAGGCCCCCATACCAGAGATGCATCTCTACCCCCCTCTCCAAGGAGACACAGAGACCCCAAAGAATCAGAGATGCAATGTCTGAGAGTGAGGCAGCAGACCTCACCTCCTCGTTCAACAACCCCATTACTGTCACCCTCCAATCTAAAATCCAGGTGATCACCGGACTAGGCAGATACCAGGCCCTTCCGAAATTCCCCAGACCCCGGCCACCCGCACTATCATAACCACGGCCCCCCCTGCGAAGAAACCCAAAACAGACACGACCCACACCAACTGCATGCTCATAAACTGCAGATCAGCCACCAAGCACACCACAGTGCTAGCGGAATCCATCCTCACTCACAAAATAGACACAATATTCATCACTGAAACCTGGCTAAATGATTCCTCCCTACCTTTTCTGGATACTTTTGTCCCCCCAGGTTTTACAATCACCAACAAAGATAGAAAAGACCAAAGAGGAGGAGGCATAGCAATCATCCACAAAAACAATATTTCTGTGATGAAACAGATCCCTTCAACTACAACACCTTTGAATGCCTAATCGTCAACATTGACGCTAGCAACAACAAAACAATGATCTGCCACCTTATCTACCAGCCCCCAGGCAACACCACCACATTCACGGAACACCTGTCTGACCTGATTGCCCATTGCTCTCTCCGAGATGCGAACAATTTAATTCAAGGCGACCTCAACCTACACTAGAATGAAGAAATCAACCTGCTAATCCAAAACCTGAACGAGCTGCTACACAACAACAACCTTACCCAACACTGCACAGAGGAAACTCACAACAAAGGAGCAATCCTAGATGCCATTATCGCCAAGCGCAACACAATCACGATAAACCACACCCTGCCCATGGATTGGTTAGATCACCACTTAATCCTCTTCCACCTCACTCAACCGATCACTCTCCGACTCTCCCAAATGGACCAGATACCTCCCTCAGATTAACATGACTGACCTTAAAGAAAGGGTTAACTCTCTCCTCACCTCCTCCTCACATGATCTATCCACCACCGAACTCACTACCCATTACAAACCAACCTTGATATCTATTCTAGACCAAGTAGCCCCACTGAAACTAAAAAAAACAGGTACATCCCATCTAGATCCTGGTTCAATATGGACATTAATAACAAAAGGAGACAACGTAGAGCTACAGAAAGACTGTGGAGGAGCAACCCCTCCGCAACCCTACTCGAACAACTCGAAGCAGCCAAAAGGAAGTACAAAAAACACAACAGCAGCGAGAAATCCACCTTTTTCTGCTCTGCCCTGGACAACGCAAAAAATAGGCCAATGAACTGTTTAAAATCCTCAAGCAACAAACATCCAGAACTCTCGAATCCTCTATGCAGGCCTCCAAACAATTGTGCGAAAACTTCACCGTCTTCTTTGAAGAAAAAAACACCAAGATTGACAGGACGTGCATGCACCCCATGAAAACGTGGAAGTCCTTCGACCCCCATCCCGGAAGCCGAGATCCTCAAGCTGATATCCTCCTCCAAACCTGCCTCCCACGTCCTTGACTCTATACCCACCCAACTGACCATAAAACTGAAACTCTCCATAGCCCCTTTCTGGTGCAGAATCATAAACAGCTCCCTGGAACCGGCATGATACCTGAATGCCTCAAAGTTGGCCAAGTCAAGCCGCTACTAAAAAAACACGCCTCGACTCCAAGGACCTGAATAATTTCAGACCCGTTGCCAATCTCCCCTTCCTATCCAAAATCCACGAAAAATGCATCCACTTACAACTGACTCAGCATATGGACAACATCAACCTTCTGGACCCCCACCAATCGAGGTTCAGAAAAGGCTATAGCACCGAGACCGAGATCCTCAAAATCACAGACGATATCCACAAATTCCTCAATACCGATCAATGCTGCCTACTCATTCTCCTGGACCTATCAGCAGCCTTTAACACGGTTGATCACCAACTACTCATCAAGGCTCTACAAGAAAGGGTAGGTACTGATGAGGTGGTCCTACGCTGGTTCTCCTCCTTCTTACACAGACGCTAGCAACGGATACAAATCAAAAACTTTACTTCCGACCTACATCCCATCAACAGAGGCTCCCCCCGGCTCAGTGCTCTCACTACAACTGTTCAACATATACATCAAACCCCTCACCACCATTCTTAAAAATGCCAACATCCCATTCCACCTACATGCGGAAGACATCCAGATCTATCTAGAAACCTCCTTCTTAGATGACATCCACAGACTAAATGACACTCTAAAAGAAATCCAACATTGGCTGTCTCTAAATCACTTAAAACTCAATCAAGACAAAACCTAGAGCCTCCTTATCTCCAGCAAAGAAGAGAACCCTCAAATTGAAAAATGGCTAAAAGGGATGGAAGCTCTCAACGGGAATCTCACTCTGGCAAACTCCGTAAAATTACTAGGAATCACCCTAGACCTAAAACCCGACATGGCCAAACACATCAAAAACTCCGCCAAGAGTGCCTTCTTCAATCTGAAGGTACTCAACAAAATTGAACCATTCATCCCTACTTAAGATCTCAAACAAGCCACCCAATCACTGGTACTATCCAGACTTGACTATGGGAATTCAGCCCTCACTGGTACAACAAAATCCCACCAAGCTCCCCTCAGAACAATACTCAACGTGGCAGCCAGAATGGTCACTGTAATAAAGAAATACGATCAGATTTCACCAGCACTCAGAGAACTCAAATGGCTCCCAGTCGAACTGCGTGCCAGCTTCAGAACTGCCTGCCTCATGCACAAAGCCCTACACACAGGAAAACCCGACTACCGGGCCGCCAAACTCAAGAGGGCTGGTCAGACTAGAAACCTCAGGAGCTCAAATACCCTACTTCACATCCCTATGAAAACACGCAAACAAAAAACCGCTGCACGATCCTTTGCCGGAAACGCGCCTAAAATCTGGAACTCAATCCCAGCATATATCAGAACTATCTCGTCCTTCACAAAATTAAAAAAACACCTCAAAGTCATTTTCCTCAACCGCTGCCTAATGAAGGGATAGCCGCTGCCTCAACGCAAATCACTACTCACCATTGCTCCCTGTCATTGTATCACAAAGACCTACCTGTTCTCTGACCACCTCCTGTCCCCCCCAAAGGTTCATCCCAAGACAAAGTGCACCAATCAAGGTTATCTCAGGACTCACGTACTACCTCAATACTGCACAGCACACTTGGACCTCCGAACCTATATGTATAACACTGCTCTATTATATGACTCTTGCGAAAAACTGCTGTGGTTCAACCCAAGACAACGCGCACTAATCGAGGCTATCTCAGGACTCACGTACTACCTCAATACTGCACAGCACACTTGGACTTCCGAAACAATATGTATAACAAGATAACAGGCTCTATTATATGACTCTTGCGAAAAACTGCTGTAAAGCCCTCTGATACCCCCAGGTCCAGCCAGCGCTATATAAAACTCCTTAAATACATTTAAAAAAAATTATGGGATGAGGGCATTTACAGACTTTGATATGAAATTTCTCCAAAATATTGGCAGCTGTATGCAATTTCTCCATGGTGAACATCACACTGCTGCATGCTGCTGAATGTCCAAAGAGCATAATTAGCAGTGAGATAAGCAGTTAGCAGTTGCTTTACTCCTTTCAAGGAGATCTAGTTAAAAGTGATACACATGTAACCTGTGGCAACATGGCATTGTGTTGTGGATGGACTAAACAGCACTCTCTTCCATAGCTTTTCCAATCAATTACAGCACTTGATGCTGTAGTGCGGGTTTGGAACATTTCATTTTAGTCAGAGGGTCTCCTCAAATTCAAGAAACCCCTCTCCTCCCAAAAAAGAAAAGGGAGGAAGTCAACTACTAACATTTTGGACAGCTTCTCATTGTATATATGGGCTTTCTCATCGGTTTGGTTGTACAGCAACTCTTGGTAAACATAGCCTTGTTAGATGATTGCTATCTTTTTGATACCTTCACAAGAGACCTATGGGGAGCAGGTAGGCATCTTTGGAAATTTGGGGTGTCTGTAACCCTCTGTCTCTTGCGCCATTCTGGGGTTGCTTCTGGTGAAACCTGCTCGCTAAAAGCAACATTCAAAGGGCTATCCCAGAAGACGCTGACATCTTCTTCTTCTTCCTCACCACCATTAATTATGTTTGGGCCAATTGGCCCTGGTACCATCATGTCCACCTGGCTTATCAAGACAAACATTTGTGAGGCAAATTGAGCATTTTGTGATATGCTCCTCACATGGACTAAGCATACAGAAATCCAAAACTAAGGTGAAGAGCTTTCTTATTGAGCAATGCATGAAGAACTAGTTGAGATGGAACTATACAGTTGGTTTGGCTTTACTCTAGGGTAGGCTGTGACTGTTAGTGATGATAGTTGCTGTATGTTTTGGGGTCTTTCTGAAAAGATGGAAGAAGGTGGTGTTGGTGAAACTACATTACTCAGGGCAGGATAGAATAGAGGTGACCTGTACCTGTGTCACTCTCTACACTAACAATCACTGGTTCATGATCACCTCCCTGACTTCAAAGGCTTTCAGTAACCTTCCTTTTCCCTCGTCTCTCATGGCAGGGATTAGTTGGGGTCAAGATCACCAGAAGTGGGGCCTGGGGGAAGATGTAGTTGTGCTCTTTCCTTTTCTTTCAGTAGTTTGTGAAGCTGATGTGTCCAATGGAAGAACAGTCATAACAACAACATGCTGAGCAGCAAGCTCAATTTACTACTCTGCTCCTACTTCTGGAAGATCAGGTGCTAATTGGAGTTCCTCTACTTCACTTTCCTGTGAATATTCAGTTTGCTACAAGGAGAAATAGATTTCAGACGTACTGCTAGTTTCATTGACTGAGCCACTGCGGTTGAGAGGCATGGGCGTTTGTTTTGGTGGTGGAACCATTGATTCAGGAATGAATCTCCTCTCAGCCTCTTCCTGCCCCGAGAATGCAGGAGGTGTGTTGTGTTTCTAGATAAATGAGGGCTAGTTGCCAGTGGTGACAACAGACTTCTCCTTCCTTGCCACTTTCTTGAGAGGAACCTCCTCCTTCTTTGAGGCGAATTCCTTACTTTATGCATAGTTTAGCTCTCAGCAGAAGGAAAAGCACTTATCAGAAGACTCTGATGCACCGTCCTAATTTGAAGACTTCTTTTAGTCTGAGTATCGTGTCAGAAATCTCATGCACCTGCAGGCAAAAAAATTAAGCAGGAAGTCAGTATGTGTGGAGAAGTGTGGCTCACTGGTTAGAGGAGGCAGACCTGGAAGCAGAGGTCAGCCCGGGACCAGGGTTCAATTCCCGGCTCGTCGGGGGTCTTGAGTCCTAAAATGTCCATGGACTCGACAATTCTCGCTCCGGTGCCTACTCGATTCACGGGTTCACACTCTGCGACTCTGGGCAATAGCTTGCTTAATCTCCACAACGGCCCCTCGCGGCGGGATGCCTGGCTTTCACCTTGCGGATACCCTGCCGGGGTTATCTCACAGGGGAATACCAGGACGGGTTCCCTAAGCAAGCGCTTAGAAACCGCTTGGTGATTTGCGCTATATAAATTCCTGTACATTTACATTTACATTTACAGTCAGTAAGACTTGGGCAATCTAGTTTATGTATTAGAAGCTGTCATCATTCATTGAAAATGCTTCACAATAGTGCACCCAGGCATCACCTAACTTTATTTTTGCGAGACATTAAATAGGAAAACCTATGTTTAAACCCCTGGGGAGCAAAGGGAAGGCAGGCAAAAATTAAATAAATTATATTTAAAATGTGCTGGTGTACCTATTTCCCTTCCAAATGTTAAATGCAAGGTCCTAGCCAAAATGATGATTAGTAGACTAGCCAGCTTTATCACATTGCTAGTTCATGAGGGCCAACATTGTTTTATGTCTGTCAGAGGGAAGCATCTCTGCTTACACAGGCTTTTACAGCTTGACCAACTACAAAGTCTAGCTGCCCTGCTTCTGGTTGATTAGAAAAACCATTCAATACGGTCCCTTGGCCCTTCATCCTCCACATTCTACGCAAAATTCATTTTTGCCCAAGATTTTCAACTCTGATTTGAAACACTCTATGACTCTCCATGTGCAAGGGTGCACATAAATGGGAGGATTTCATTCCTGTTTGACTTTCAATTATGGAAAATGCAGAGCTGCCCTCTCTTGCTCCTTGCCCTCATAATGGAGCCAATGGCAGTGTGGATTAGGGTTGATGCACAGCTGCAGTGTTTCCACTAGTCTACCAACCACATGGACAGGGTGCACCGGAGCTTCAATTACTGGGCAGTACAGAAGGTCCCACTAGGGGACTGGGTATTTAAAGAACGCCTCAACTCCTCCTTGTACTTGGAGTTGTCAATCCTTGAAGATTGGGGTGAGTATGGTGTGCTCTATGGGGTTGCCCTTCTGCCTCTCTCCCCGACATCTCTAGGATCCCACTATTGTGTTGGAGATCTGGCCTGTCCCATATTAAATGGCTGGGAAGGTCAATGGCCCAAACTCTGCTGTGTACTGGGACATGGCAAGAACAGGTGACTCAGCTGATGGGCCTTCACAGGTGGGATCTGAATGGGATCTCAGTACCGGGTGATCTATGGGGCTATGACCACATAGTGTTATTTGATCAACTTAAGACTGAATTTGGGCTCCACAACTCTCAGTTCTTTAAGTACTTGCAAGTAAGACATGACTTGGAGGCCCACGGGGAGTCCTTAGTGGCAGTCCCAGACCATAGCTCCATGGATACTAAGGTGACGAAGGGTATCACTCACCTTTGCATGTCCCTGCTGCTCAATGCCCCTGACCTCCTACAAACACTACGGGACAGGTGGTAACACAATGTGGGGAACTTGATAATAATGACTGTCGGGAAGCTAAAATGGCCTCACAGCTGTTGACTATCTTTGCTACCCTTAGGCTCATACTGTTTAATTACTTCCACCGAATATACTACAACTCAGACTGGTTGTGGAAAACGAGGCGGGCATAGTCAGTTACAATGTAGGTATCCAGATAGGTCCTTTTTCCATGTCATATGGGCCTTCCCAGTCATACCTACATACTGGTACACAATTCACAACCCACTTGCATGCCTCATACAGACTACGGAGGTGATGGACACTAGAGTGACCCTACTGGAGATAATTAAGGGTTGGGCACACACTAGATACCCGAGGTTGTTAGCCGGAATTGGTTATCAGATGCTGGAGATCCCTTGACCCCTTGCTCCCTGGATTAGCTATTGTTGTATGGCAGAAAAAGAAATTTACAAATGGAGAGGATGTGGCTCCAGGAATCAAAAGATCTGAGGCCCATGGCGTTCAGGCTTTATAAATGACAGAGATTGAGACTCTTTCTTTTGTAACTCAACACTGTACATAACTACATCACTACTTGGGTCTGGTTGTCTTGATGTAAGCCAATGTTGTTAAACATTCTTGCTATATGCTGCCTTGATGTTCTACCTTTGTTGTATTGTCTGTTTGGTTTTAGATATAAAGGAATAAACAGATATATTGCAAAATGCTGGAGTTGCTCCAGGGCCCAAGAGATTCCTTTTAGTGGTAAGGGGGGCATGCAAACATTAAATTAATTAAATAAATAAGTGCTGGTGCCTCTCAAGGGCCTATGGAACCAGTTTGAGAGGCAGGAAAAATTGACTAAATTACATAAATAATTTATTGTGTGAGGCAGGTACAAATTGAATAAATCAATTAAAAATAATATCTGGCATTCTCCTATCCTTCCAGGATACCTGGAAAGCGGGGGGAAATTGAATACATTAATCAAAACAACATCTGTGTACTGCAGACTACTACAATCAGCCACAAACATAGATAAGTATATCAGGAAAAAACAAAAAATGAACATAAATGTCATGCGCTTCCTTTATCAGCCAATTTCAAAATAGCCACTAAACACTCACTAGCTGCACAAAATGATGGTCACTGTATGGCCAGCAAAGAAAGAGGCATCGAGAACAAAGGACAAGATGGCCCTATCTTACCTCAAGTGCCTTCACCCCCTTCACTCACCCACAAAAAAACAAATCATATATGATTGCAGCGAAATAAAATTACACAATTATAGATGGGACTACATTGGGCCTTCCCCATCATCAGTTAATTAGCAACATCAGATAAGAAAAGAAGATGAAATAAACTTTAAAAATGCTCTCACCTCCTCAAATAGCCCAAGGCAATATCAATTAACCCTCCAAAATACTTTTAAACATGGCATTGCATACAAAACACAATATCCAACAATCTCACTCATGCACCAACTCACAATAAACGTTGGTAAGCACATAGGGATGAAGATAGCTGCGACCAACAGGAGATAAATGTCTGGATACATGAGCCTGGACTCTAGGAGCCACCTCGACCCTCCCCACCAACAGGCATGTGTAAAGAAAATGTAATTTACATTTTACACGAATACATGGCCATCTACACACCCCTAACATACTTTTTTTTAAACCCATAGCACAGTAGCAGTGAGAATGAGAAAAATAAGTTAACAAATATGCCCAGGGCCTATACTGCAGGGAAGAACAGGCCCCAAACAGTAAAAAAAAACACAACACAGTAAAATGATTTACAAATGTGCACACAATTAACAGAAAAAAACATGGAAATGGAGAAAAAGTATATAATGACCCCAGACCTCCACCATCACGAAAATGTGCACACATGTATCCTTTAAAACCCTTAATCCTACAAGGTGCCCTACCCCAGACTCCACGCCATACAACAACAAAAAGAAGGAAAAAAGGAGCAATAATAGTGGTGCCAGCCCTCCATCAAACAACAAACTTTTTAAAAGGTACTGCATTTAACTTATTTGATTCCTTGGGTGTGTGTTGGTGCAGCAGAGATTGCAGGTAAAAGGAGAGTGATGTTTTTTCTCCAAAATGCAAATTCAAAATGACCAAGTGCTGAACAAATCAGAGGGCGGAGTCTCCAGGACAAGAAGAGGAAGTTGCTACTGAATATACAGTAGCCTCCCAGTCTCCATGGCACTTTTCTCTTGTTAAAAACGTGTTTTTGTTATACATTTACCTGAACAATTATTTTGGGTAAAAATTCAACTTAGAAATGCATGTTCAAGTAGATTTTCCCATGTCTGCAATTAAAGAACTGCCATTCACGTTCAAAGCTGCGGTATAACGCTCAAACTATTACCCTAAAGGTATTCTTGTGTAAAAAAATCAACCTGAAATGCATGTTCACCGCCCGTGATAAAAACTGCTGCTAGTATTTGGAATATGCTGCCAGAGGTCATGCTGACAGTATTGTATTCGTACAGGAGGTGGGTGGGCACACACTGACTCACATCCCAGCACCCAGTTTGCCCCGATACATCATAGTAAATGCAGTGCATGATAACACTTAATTCGGTGTCAGGCTTTAGTTTTCACCCTTGTTGGTACAGCCAGTGCTGTGTATCTCTAGACATGTGTTTCAGGATAGTTGTTCTTCTTCAGTAGAGAGCAACCCAATCTTTTTGGGGGTGCTGGAAATGCTGCCTAAAGTCTTCTCAGGTTTCTGTACCACTCGCTGGGTGCAGGTGCATCAACCAGAGCTCGTCAGCTCATTAGCTCAAGGGAGCCTTTTCAAACAGGATAAGGGTGGGCGCACAATGCCTCATATCCCAGCACCTGACCTGAGAGGAATTTGGCAGCATTTCCAGCAATGCCATAAGACCTTTTATTTTTTGCTTTCCACAACTGCTGCTCTCTACTGATGAAGGACTGAACCCAGAAACACGTGTCTAGAGATATACAGCAATGTCTGCACCAACTTTGGTGGAAAACGACGTGTCTAGATATATACAGCAACGTCTGCACCACCTTCGGTAAAAAACTACAGCTAAATTTCAAGTAAGCACCAATTTTTTGTACTGCATTTACCAGGATGCAAAGGAACGAACTGTGCTGGAATGTGAGGCAGTGTGCTCCCAACCCCCTTTCTGTTCATAAGGCTCCCTTGAGCCAGCAAGCTGACGAGCTTTGGAGATGCACCTGTTGCCTGTGAGTGGTACTAAACCTGAGAGGAATTTGGCAGCTTTTCCAGCAACCCCAAAATACTTTTTTGTTTTGCTTTCCACAACTGCTGCTCTCTACTGATGAAGGGCTGACCCAGAAACACGTGTCTGGATATATACAGCAATGTCTGCACCAACTTTGGTGAAAAACTACAGCTAAATTTCAAGTAAGCACTAATTTTGTACTGCATTTACCTGGATGCAAAGGGACGAACTGGGCTGGGATGTGAGGCAGTGTGCACCCAACCCCCTTTCTGTATTGTATTTGTGTTTTTCATGTTAGGATTCTTCCACAAACAGAATTCTCATTGCAAGACATGGCATAATGGCGTGTTCTTGTTAATTACCTATCAATATTGTTATGAAAAATTACCAAAATTACGCTGGCATAATTACAATTTCGTCCACATGTATGTAAACCCTTTTCTTGCAAGCATTTTCTTAAAACACCCAAGACATGTCCATTCTTCCCCACTGAGTTGCGTTTATGTAAAAAAAACTAAGCACCTTATCTCTTTCTTCCTCATTTTAAACTATAGACCCCCTTGGATTTCACTGGCCCTCAATACTTAAATAAACACTCCTTTTCCTTTTTGACCAGTTTTACTGTCTCACACACAATCTAATCCAATCCTTTGTCTCTGATACATCATTCACATGCCAACCTGGTAATTCTTTCCATTGTATCATCTCCGAAACAAGAAACCCCCCACAAAACAATGCGTTAAAGTACCAAAAAACAAAACTTACAATCTGAAATGCAAACTTTCAACAAATTACTCAAAATGTTTTGCAATAAACTAAGCAAAAGTGGCTTTCTAGGATCAACACTTTTACCCCTCTACTTGACCAACCTTCGGCCACCCTTCTACGCAGTTCACATTGCATCAAATTGCAGCCCCTTTCCATTTTCCCCCAAAATGAAATAACTGACATCTTCCCAGCAACTGTGACGGGGGCCAGATGTCTGCCAAACAATCCCAAGAGACAAAACTCAAAATCTTTTTTCCTCTCAAACCTCTCTGGTCACCACCTCTCTGTTTTGATCCACCACATTTGACTTCTGTCTAGGAATGCCAAAATGTACCCAAAGTTGAACAGTCCATTTAAACTTCTACTACTTGAGCCGACAGAATCTTGCCCACAGCAAACGATAGAGCATCAGCTATCAAATTCTTTTTTTCATGGCTAATGTCTAGCATGAAATAACATATTTCAATTCAGACAAATCAATTCAACTTAATGCACCATCGTTTCCATCCATTCATCTGTGTTGAAAATGTATTGATCACATATACAATTGTATTTGCCCATGTCCATGCTCAAGTTAGCCAGTGTCCATGCTTAAGTGCAGATTTCTTTCCATTTTTATGGGGTCGGTCGGAAGGGAATCCAAATCGGATTCCCGAATGGCATCCGATGGGCTCAGAGAGCCCGTATGCCATTCGGACAGCCTTTAGTAATCCCAGCTAGCTCTTTCCGGACGAGGAATTACAATCGCAGATTCCCACAGCCTTTCTGTGCTGGCCTTTCTGACACAGAAAGGCTTTGGGACTCTGTCTATGGGGGCCCCCAGCTGGGCCCATATCGGTGCAAGGCTGCTGAATGGCAAGCTAGGGGGCACTTATGGTGCCCCCCCCTGTTGATCCCTGGACCCAGTTGCAGGCACCTTGACGTGTGCAGGGATGAACGGCACCTCTGCTCTTTACAATGAGAGTTTGCATTCTATTCGGAATGCATGCTCCCATTGTAAAGTATAGGATTGCGACCATCCTACTTGCTGGGCTGGAACCGACAACAGGAGGTAGTTTGGATCCAGTTCCCAACCAATGTGGGATGGACTCTGTTCTTGGGCAGTCTAAAAATGCCCAGAGATTCTAAAATACTCACTGGACCTTCTGTCATCTTTTCTTCTCTGCCACTGGAGGTATTCCAAGTTTATCTGCTAAATACAACAGACTCTCTAATTGGTGTCTACACTACTCTATAATACTCTTCTTCTCCACGAGCACAAAAGTAATCTAAAAATGAACTATTGTATTGCAACCTCTCTTAAATCTCACAGCCTATTCTAGGAAAGAACTGAATATTTGAGTTATGCTACAACATTGAGTTTCCCATTGGCATACATTGGCCCTCAAGTGGACACTCACAATGGCCAAGCCAAATTATAACATAAACTCTATTCTATGTATGTCTTTTTTAGCATAATGCCTTTTTGCGAAACAATCAAATTCTCTAAAGGTAGTTATTTCTGAATACCCACCATTCTGCTTGCCTTAGTTTCTTTCCGACGTTTTTCCAGCAGCAAACTTTCCTGTGCTCTAATTGTTGAAGAAATACTAGCCCATCTTCTCACATTGGACCCTTATGGGGAATCATAAAACCTTCCTTCAATTTAATTGCATTCGAACTGTTGGACTATATTTCTAACCAACTTAATGTAGCCTCTAACTTAACTGGAGTATCATCGTTTTCTAGTAATATATTTTTCAATTATCCTCAGTCCCCCCTTGGTCACCCAGGAAAATGCCTTTTGCTGTTCTAAGTGGTACAAAAGGGGGTGGTGATGGACGGAGCATCTGAACCAATCAAACACTCACACCCAGTCAACAGATCTGGGTTTAATCCATCACCGTTCTTTAGCCCACTCTGCCACCCTAGTTCAGACATGGCCATATGCAAATCAGTCTGACCCTGTGCCTCATAGGAACAGTCCAGCCCGAACCGCCAAGCCATGCCTTCCCTGGACCGGACACAAGATTCCGAGGACCGGTTTCTGGCATTTTAGCCGTCTTCAGCCCGGCTTGCTTGAATCCAGTGGCAATAACACACTTAAGGAAACACAGTAGGAGCATGAGGACTCTCACAATGCCAGGACTCTACATGGTGGTCAGGCGGCGAAGGCTCCAGGCTGCAGCACGGAACAGACGCAGGATCCAGGAGCGAATATTCCGCCAGCGGATCACCCTTCTGGGCCAAACTGCGGAGCAAATTTACTCTAAGTACCGCCTGAATGGGGCAATGATCATCAAGCTGATCAGGGACCTAGACCCCCTGATGCAGCACCTAACAAGGAGGACCAAAGCCGTGCCCACCCATGTCCAGGTCTTGTGCAGCCTGTACCTACTGGCCTCCGGAAGCTTCCAGGGGATAGTCGCTGTTGCAGGGGGGATATCCCAGAGCACCATGTCCCGCTGCCTAAGGAGTTTCCTGGAGGCAATGCTGACCCGGCTACACCACTACATCTCATTCCCGACCACCCAACAGGACTTGAATGAGACCAAGCTTCATTTCTACAACATTGCGCAATTCCCACTTGTAATAGGATGCATTGACTGTACCCACATCCACATCTGCCCACTAGCACAAATGGAATACATGTACCGCAAGTCCTGCCACTCCCTCAATATCCAGATGGTGTTCAACGCTAAGACTTTCATCACAGACATAGTGGCACAATACCCGGGGAGCACACATGACTCCTTCATATTCCGGCACAGCGGCATTCACACACGACTGGCCAGGGGAGACTTTGGCGAAGGACACCTACTGTCCTTACTGTTCTTTTACATTGTTGGAGGCTAGCTCCTTTTTAAATTGTGTTTATTGCAACTTTGGTCAAAATCGTAAGACTGTTCTAATAATCGAATTTCTGTTCTAATATTACCTAGTGACCCCACACTCCCCCATCTTTCGCATTTCTTGCACCATAATATTGAATTTAAGCACCTCTCACCATTTCGGTGATTCACTCGCCGCCTCACGCCCGTCCGCCATCTTGGGTGTGGGCTAGAGACGCTGACACCACGTTTTGGGGGTTAGCGGTCTAGTCTTTGCGAGTGCCCTTAGGCAAAGACTATTTAGGAGACCACCCGGCCAGTGCCTCGATCAGAATCAGAACGACTTGCTGCTGTTACTTTGGAATTCCTTACTGTTCTTTTACATTGTTGGAGGCTAGCTCCTTTTTAAATTGTGTTTATTGCAACTTTGGTCAAAATCGTAAGACTGTTCTAATAATCGAATTTCTGTTCTAATATTACCTAGTGACCCCACGCTCCCCCATCTTTTGCATTGCTTGCACCATAATATTGAATTTAAGCACATCTCACCATTTCCGTGATTCCCTCGCCGCCTCACGCCCGTCCGCCATCTTGGGTGTGGGCTAGAGACGCTGACACCACATTTTGGGGGTTAGCGGTCTAGTCTTTGCGAGTGCCCTTAGGCAAAGACTATTTAGGAGACCACCCAGCCAGTGCGCCGATCAGAATCAGAACGACTTGCTTCTGTTACTTTGGAATTCCTTACTGTTCTTTTACATTGTTGGAGGCTAGCTCCTTTTTAAATTTTGTTTATTGCAACTTTGGTCAAAATCGTAAGACTGTTCTAATAATCGAATTTCTGTTCTAATATTACCTAGTGACCCCACGCTCCCCCATCTTTTGCATTGCTTGCACCATAATATTGAATTAAAGCACATCTCACCATTTCCGTGATTCCCTCGCCGCCGCATGCGCGTCCGCCATCTTGGGTGTGGGCTAGAGACGCTGACACCACATTTTGGGGGTTAGCGGTCTAGTCTTTGCGAGTGCCCTTAGGCAAAGACTATTTAGGAGACCACCCAGCCAGTGCGCCGATCAGAATCAGAACGACTTGCTGCTGTTACTTTGGAATTCCTTACTGTTCTTTTACATTGTTGGAGGCTAGCTCCTTTTTAAATTGTGTTTATTGCAACTTTGGTCAAAATCGTAAGACTGTTCTAATAATCGAATTTCTGTTCTAATATTACCTAGTGACCCCACGCTCCCCCATCTTTCGCATTGCTTGCACCATAATATTGAATTTAAGCACATCTCACCATTTCCGTGATTCCCTCGCCGCCTCACGTCCGTCCGCCATCTTGGGTGTGGGCTAGAGACGCTGACACCACGTTTTGGGGGTTAGCGGTCTAGTCTTTGCGAGTGCCCTTAGGCAAAGACTATTTAGGAGACCACCCAGCCAGTGCGCCGATCAGAATCAGAACGACTTGCTGCTGTTACTTTGGAATTCCTTACTGTTCTTTTACATTGTTGGAGGCTAGCTCCTTTTTAAATTGTGTTTATTGCAACTTTGGTCAAAATCGTAAGACTGTTCTAATAATCGAATTTCTGTTCTAATATTACCTAGTGACCCCACGCTCCCCCATCTTTCGCATTGCTTGCACCATAATATTGAATTTAAGCACATCTCACCATTTCGGTGATTCCCTCGCCGCCTCACGCCCGTCCGCCATCTTGGGTGTGGGCTAGAGACGCTGACATCAAATTTTGGGGGTTAGCGGTCTAGTCTTTGCGAGTGCCCTTAGCCACATACTATTTAAATCCACTAGTATGCAAGCGCGCAGCGATCGCGCGCAGTGGCGCGCCGGAGGAGCGCCAGAGGAAAGCCCGTCTGGGCCCGTCCGGGCCAGGTCGGGCCCAGGGGCCAAAAACTCTGTTCAAACCCGCACTTATTCGCCGGATGCCCTCTGGGCCCTAAAGACAGATTCCACTGGGCTAGATGAGGTAACGCTGGCCAAATTACAAGCTGAGGCCCTGGTGCAGACAATAGGTGCATGCTCCCGGATTAACCCTACAATCATCTCCCGGCAGTCACATGGCCTAAAAATAGCGACACTCAACAAGCGCTCTTTGCAAAAGCATCATTTAGAGGTTTTTGCCCTACTGGCTGATGGTGAAATTGACATTCTTGCTCTCTCAGAGACATGGCTCGGCACAGCATCAACGCCAGACATTCTGGCTGCCCTACCTCCTGAGTATGACGCGCTGTGGCATAATCGCCCTAATGACTGTAGAGGGGGGGGTGGCCTTTTTGTTTAAAAAAAATTCTTGCAGTAAAACAGATCATAGCAGAAAACTGTGCCTGCGCGGAGCTGCTAGGGATTACAATTTCACTTAAATCCTTATGCATTGCGTTGCTGGTAGTATATCGCCCGCCACAGACCTCACCGGATTTCAATGATATCTTTCTTGAGCTTCTGACGGACTTGGCCTCCAGATACAAGTCCCTTTTGGTGGTAGGTGATTTTAATTACCACTGGGACAAGGTACCCAGAGACCCTACTGAGATAGAGTTTGAAGCTAATCTCTTGGCGCTCAACCTACAACAGCTAGTGGCGGGCCCCACTCATGTGAAGGGCCACACATTGGACCTTGTCTGGTCCTCTCTGCCTAAGACAGAAATAATTGAGGTCAGTCCTTGCATTTGGTCGGACCACTTTATGATAAAGTGCTGGGTTTCGGGTGACCCCGTACTGGCTGCCCCAAATCAGTTACGGAGGAAAGTTCGGTCCTGGAATAAGATTGAGGCTGACTCTCTAATTGCGGCCCTGCTCTCTTCCGCCCCCCCTAAAATGAGTGGTATTAATTTGGATCAGGATGCTACGGTACTAAAGACCTGGATGCTCACCGCTCTAGATATACTAGCCCCTATCGGATGGAGAGGACTAGATCTAAAGGGAAGGGAGCACCATGGTTTGATGCCTCACTGAAAGAGAAGAAGCAAGCCCCCGCAAGGCAGAGAGAAGGTGGAGACTCAATTACTGTCAAGCAGAGGCTGAAACCTTTAAAACAAGGTAGACATTGTGGAGAGAAAGTCAGCTTTCTATGAGGGAAGAATTAGGGAGGCGATTAACATACAGCGAGAGACCTTTGTGATATTAAGGGAACTCACGCAGCGGGGTGGGAAAATTTCTATGAGTGATCAACCAGACTGTGACTCTTTCCAAAGTTTCTTTCTTCAGAAAGTACAGGATATCATTACTGATATCAATGCACGGCCAGTTACAACTATGCTGCCCAGTCTGGTGGCTCAGGTGTCGTCTAGGTCTATGAACAGCTTTCCCCCCATCGACGACAAGCGCTTAGGGGAACTTGTTGGACAAATTAAATCAGGCTCTAACACAGATACATGCCCCCCAAGAATCTTTAAAATGGCCTTGCCAGCCATCCGGCCCCAGGTGCTGAGTCTACTGAACAACTCACTGGAAGCAGGTTATCTCCCAACTCTGATGAAGGAAGCTAGGGTCTCCCCACTTCTAAAGAAAGCAGGAACGGACACGATGGCTTTAAAAAACTATAGGCCTATCTCGCAGCTACCATCCCTGAGTAAGATCCTAGAAAAACACGTCCTGGGCACATTAGCCGGTCATCTGGAGGAACACCATCTCCTTCATGCCAGGCAGGCTGGGTTTCGGCCCCAACATAGCACAGAACTAGTCATGGCCTCGGTCGCCCACGAGCTGAGAGTCAGGGCAGACAATAAACAGCCATGCACCTTGATTCTTCTAGACTTGTCGGCGGCTTTTGATACAGTCAGCCATACCATCTTGCTGGACCGTATCGCGAAGTTGGGGATCACAGGCCAGGTGCTTAAGTGGCTGGAATCCTTCCTGTCAGGACGAACTCAGAGAGTGCAGCTGGAAGACCAGTTGTCTGGGATTAGTGATGTGACATGGGGTGTGCCCCAGGGGTCGGCACTATCCCCCCTGCTTTTTAATATTTATTTACAACCGCTGGTGGAGGAGCTTATGCGTAGGAATTGCGAAATATTCAATTACGCAGACGATACCCAGCTACTGGTCCAGTTGGAAGACACCAAAGAGGCCCAGGAATCAGTGAGGAACCTGCTCAGTTTCACGGAAAACTGGATGACTATCAATCTGTTGAAAGTGAATGCTGATAAAACAGAGGTGCTGGTGATCAGCAACCGAGGGAATCCCTGGGGTGACCTGTATGGCCCCAGAGTTAGGAACTACTCCCTCTCTTGGGATGGTGGTAAAAAGCCTGGGTCTGAGGATCGATGCAGACCTCTCGATGGCCACTCAAGTTTCAGCTGTGGTTGGCTCGTGCACAGGTGTGTTGAGGCAATTACGAAAGCTAGTCCCCATCTTATCAGCCTCCACCCTGCAATCGATCGTATCTGCCACAGTTATCTCAAGACTTGATTATGGCAATGCCTTATATCTCAGCTTGCCACAGAAGCTGTTGAGGAAGCTGCAGGTAGTACAGAACGACGCAGCAAGGCTGATCTTCTCCCTGCCCAGAAATTCGCACGCAACCCCCCTGCTCCAGAAGCTGCACTGGCTACCAGTGAAATTCAGAGTTCAGTTTAAGTGTCTCTGCGTGGCCCATAAGGCACTCTTTGGGAAAGCCCCAAAGTACATTAAGCAACGTCTGAAGAGATATGTTCCTGGTAGATCTCTGCGCTCAGGAAAAACTTTCAATTTGATCCAACCCAGGTTTAAGTTAAAAACCTGAGGAGGCAGGGCCCTGTCTGTGCTTCTCCCGCAACTGTGGAATGAGCTCCTGGCCACTCTGAAGGAAGAATCACAGCTACTACCCTTCAGAAAAAAACTGAAAACCCACCTATTCAGAAAGGCAATGACTCCAGCTTAATTGGGGGGACAGCTGAGGGTTTGGGGTAACAGTGTGTTATGTTCTTCTGTTAAGCGCTTAGAGACCGGCGGTGATAGGCGCTATATAAACAATTTATAACATAACATAACCTACTAGATAAGTACACATGCCCCCAAATAGTACACTGTGATCATGTAGCTGCGCAGAACATGCACTCACCCTGTGCCTCTTTCATTCAGGTGACGGCGCCTACGGTCTCCGTGAGTACCTCCTCACCCCATACCTCAACCCTGCAACACCACAGCAACGGCGTTACAATGCTGTACACATGAACACAAGAAATTGCATTGAGAGGACATTTGGCCTTTTGAAGAGCCGATTCCGCATACTTCACAAGACTGGTGGGGCCCTCAAATACGAGGTCTGCTGCCGCATCATGGCCGTGTGTGCAATACTCCACAACATTGCTACCAAGCGCAGGATACCTGTCGAGATCTCTGGCAGCGAGTTGGAAGGGGACAATCGCCCACCTGCACATGTGCGTCATGCACGCGGGGAGAATCCTGCAGAAGGACACAGGCGCTGCAACCACATCACTATTAACTGTTTCTAGTGCACCCATTCCCCTCACACAACACTGCACTCATGCATGACAAATGTAATAATGAAATGAGTCGGATTTACGTGAGACCATAAATTCTTATTGTTTATTCACAATAATGTGGCCTTTGTTGTCCATGATTTCACATGAGAACAGTATTGTGTCATACGTCCCCATGCAGGGGTAGGGGGCTTGCTTCTAGATTCAGCATGGCCCTGCAGGCAGAGTGAAAAGTGTCACTGGCGCCTCCGTCCTGACGCTCCCAGTCGCCTCTCTGTGTCCTCAATGACAGTGTTGGCCTGTGATGCTGCAGTGGGCCTGCTGCTGCGGCGGCGTTCAGTCACCGGCGGCAAGGACATGCTGCTGTGGCTTGACGTGCCCTCGCTGGCATCATCACCACCCCCTGGATCACCATGGGCAGTTGGCTGCAGACTATGCACTGCTGCTGTCACCTGTTCCAGTGCCCTGGCAACGTCCTGGCAACACTGGACCATTTGCACCTGCATTGTAAGGGACCGGCGGGATAGTTGTGAGGTTGCATTGCCAATGATGTAATTGGACCTGGTGTAGGCTGACAGGCGGGTCTGCCCTGTTCCCATGATGCACTGGGCCAGGGACAGACTAATTTGCATACAGCCAGGTTCTGAAACTGGGATGGTGCAATGAGCTAAAAAACGGTGTTGGATCTAGCCCTGATCTCTTGACTGGGTGAGAGTATTCTGCTTGGTTCGGAGACTCTGTCCATCACCGCCCCTTGTTGTGGATTGTTTTGTCCACCCTAGGCGTGGAAGGGTGTACTCAGATGTGAGTCCCTTGCTCATTGCACCATCAGGATTCGGGCAGGCCGGGCCGAGGACGGCTGAAGTGCCAGAAACCGGTCCCCGGAAGCTTGTTTCCTTCCCAGTGTAAGAATTGGCTTTTGTAGTCTGGTCTGCCCTGTTCCCATGATGCACTGGGCCAGGGACAGACTAATTTGCATACAGCCAGGTTCTGAAACTGGGATGGTGCAATGAGCTAAAAAACGGTGTTGGATCTAGCCCTGATCTCTTGACTGGGTGAGAGTATTCTGCTTGGTTCGGAGACTCTGTCCATCACCGCCCCTTGTTGTGGATTGACAGGCGGGTCAGCAGCTGGCGGTGGCGGCGGCGGGTGATATATCCTGCTGGGATACCAGGATCTGGCTATTCTCTCGAACAGCTGCGGTCAGCTGTCCAACATTTTGCGCTGTGTTCTGCAGCTGCAGATGAATGGCTGCTAGGTGACGCGCCTGCGTCAGATGTACCGCGAGCATGGCCAGGCCAGGATCCCGTACATGGACAGCCCTGCCCGCGCGTGTTGAGGCATCACGCTGCTGGCACGTCAGTCCGCTGGACTGCGATCTGACTGCAGCTGTGCGCCTCCTCTGCCTCCTGGCTGCTGGTGGTGTGGCCTGTACCACTGCCGTGGGTGTCAGTTGGGGTGGTTGCTGGGCACCTGTGGCTGCAGGGGTGGCCCTGTCCACATGGGGTGGTGGTGGTTGTACTGCTGCAGGTGGCTAGATGGTCCTGGTCGTGGTTCAGGTTGGCCCTCACCCTCGGTGTCCTCCGGGTACTCCTCTATATGTAGGGCCTCACTGTCGGTGCTGGGTTGTTCTGCTGCACCTGTGATGTAAATGGGTGCATGATTAATGATATGTATCTTGCACATGAGATGTTGCTACATGCATGCAGGCTTGCTTTCCCTGACTGGCTTTTGGAATTATTTTGAATTGACAGGTCTGGCTGTGTTGGGCTATCTGGAAATTTTGATTACACTACAACTACCACAATGCAATAGGGCATTTCAAGTGTGCATGGCCTGCATTACTGGGGTTGTCAAATTGCTAGCTCAGGAGTCATGGGCATTGTTAGGGGATGGGGTCGCAGTCGCATGGCACTTACCTTGGGATTGTTGGGTGGGTCGGGACGAGTCGAGCTGGGTAACCCCCACGCAGGCTTCAGGAGTCAGGGTGTTTTCCACAAGGTCCTCCAGTGGAGTGTTGGGTGTGGCACCAGTGGCAAGTCACTCCCCCAGCCTCTCCGCGATTCGCTCTTTGGCACGCCCTCTGAGGTCGTACCCCCTCTTTTTTAACTCGTCTATTGACCACTGGGTCACCCCGACAGAATTGACCTTGGCGCGGATGCGCAGCCAGATGCGGCGCTTGTCAGCCTCCAGCACCCTCCGGGAGTCCTTGCCAAAAAGGCGGGCGTGGTCCTTACAGACTCCCTCAATGAGGAACTCAAGTTCTTGCTCCGAGAACTTTATCTTCCTCTTCCTCCCTGGGGCACTGCTCCCTGCTGCTTCCTGTGACATTTTGGAAGTTGTTAATGTCCTGCTGTGGTGCTGCAAGTTGACTGTAGTGGAGCTCTTCCCAGTACTGCTTCCACTTTCAGGCTCAGTGATCTGAATGAGGGAGGGAACAGCCTACTTCCTGGTTGGGATGTCATCATTGGGCTCGAAATGCGACTTCGCGTTTTTGCGATCTCGCAGTTAGCAAGATCGCAAATTGCGATATCGGTAATTGCGAGATCGCAATTTCAACATGGAAATCGGCCGATTCTGCGATTATTATGCGATTGGGGCAAAATCGCAATCGGCAATTACGGCCGATTGCGATTCGCTTTTTTTATCGCATTTCTTCATGAATGCCATTCTGCGAATTCTAAATTGCGATTCGGTATTTATCGCAATTTGGAATGCATTGATGAATCTGGCTGACCGTCCCTTGTGCTCCTGAGTTCCTAACTGATGCTCCTTGTTCCTCCAGCTCCAAAAAGGCAAATACTTACCTGAGGGCTTGCATCTGCCTTTTCAAGCTGCTCCACAGCTAGTCAGTTCAGGCTTTCCGTTCCTGTTTCTTTCCTTTTTCCATCATGGATGTTTTTTCCTTTTATATTTTCTGGTTTTCCGACTCCTTTGTATTGCTTGTTGTGTGATGTTTGATGTCATTGCATTTTCTGGTTCTTTGATTATATAAAGGCTACAGTCTCGTTGAGGAGAAGGGGCACTGTAACAAAACTGTGTTCCTTCACTGGTTTCCTTGCTCCCTCCACTTGCTCATTCTGACTCCTCGCTCCTGAATAATTCCATATTGGATTCCGAACTGCTAATTTTTTTTGAACCTCTGCTGCAGTCTTCATCATCCTGGTAAGGAGTTTTTTTAATCTTTCACTTTTTCCTCCTGAGAAGGTAGCAGCTTTTAGAAGGCACTTGCCTTCCACATATTACAGTATGTGGTGACATTGTGGCTTCAGGAAACAGTCACCTGTATATCGAGCAGCAGATCAGATTATGAGCAAGCGTTCAGACCTGAGCAGACACTTATCATCTCATTTTTTCCGACTCTGAAATCTTCATCAGATCTGAACCATGCCAACCCATTAAAACTCATGTTGGCCTGAAGAAAGACTTTGATATACTGATACAAAGAAGATCTACTTGCAACTTGAGCCTCTTTGCTAATTCTCTCTATTCTTTTTTGATCCCTCTTTAGCCAGTATTTCTCTGATAAGTACTTTAAATAAATCCATATATTCACCTCCCAAAATTATTTCTTTTGTTGAAGTAATTAAATGACTACCTAAAGAATTTGTTGTTCTGATGTATGCATCTCAATATACAAAAGTTACATCCGTAGAATTTGAATGAACACTTTTCTCCTTGCCAAATATGTTTCCACTCTCAACTGACCACTTGTTGTTGCCTCACTCTTTTCTGTTTGTGCACCAATGCTCTCCACTCGTAGCAGCATAAAATTGGACACCTCCTGTCATGATGCGGTCCAGGATAAGAAACTGAGGAGTTACCGGAACTCCCATGTTGGACTTATACAATCACAAAAGGAAAGGGCTAAAAGCAGAGAGGCTGGACAAGAGCCGACTATAAGAACAAAAACAGAGAAAACACTATTACTTTTACAGGGAGGAGAGGAGAGCGAAGACAGCGATATAGGACGAGAGGAAAGTAGGGATCAGGAGAAAGGGGAAGAGTTAGAAGTAAAAAGGAGTGAAAAGAACGCTGAAAGCGGCTTGCAAGATCGAAGATGCTGAAAGAATTGCTGCGAAGAGAGACAGGCTCTACTGAAGAGAGTAAAAAATTTGCTAGCATTCGCGCCAAGAATTTTCAATTTTATTAATTCGGTGTCAGGCTTTAGTTTTCACCCTTGTTGGTACAGCCAGTGCTGTGTATCTCTAGACATGTGTTTCAGGATAGTTGTTCTTCTTCAGTAGAGAGCAACCCAATCTTTTTGGGGGTGCTGGAAATGCTGCCTAAAGTCTTCTCAGGTTTCTGTACCACTCGCTGGGTGCAGGTGCATCAACCAGAGCTCGTCAGCTCATTAGCTCAAGGGAGCCTTTTCAAACAGGATAAGGGTGGGCGCACAATGCCTCATATCCCAGCACCTGACCTGAGAGGAATTTGGCAGCATTTCCAGCAATGCCATAAGACTTTTTTTTTTTGCTTTCCACAACTGCTGCTCTCTACTGATGAAGGACTGAACCCAGAAACACGTGTCTAGAGATATACAGCAATGTCTGCACCAACTTTGGTGGAAAACGACGTGTCTAGATATATACAGCAACGTCTGCACCACCTTCGGTAAAAAACTACAGCTAAATTTCAAGTAAGCACCAATTTTTTGTACTGCATTTACCAGGATGCAAAGGAACGAACTGTGCTGGAATGTGAGGCAGTGTGCTCCCAACCCCCTTTCTGTTCAAAAGGCTCCCTTGAGCCAGCAAGCTGACGAGCTTTGGAGATGCACCTGTTGCCTGTGAGTGGTACTAAACCTGAGAGGAATTTGGCAGCTTTTCCAGCAACCCAAAAATACTTTTTTGTTTTGCTTTCCACAACTGCTGCTCTCTACTGATGAAGGGCTGACCCAGAAACACGTGTCTGGATATATACAGCAATGTCTGCACCAACTTTGGTGAAAAACTACAGCTAAATTTCAAGTAAGCACTAATTTTGTACTGCATTTACCTGGATGCAAAGGGACGAACTGGGCTGGGATGTGAGGCAGTGTGCACCCAACCCCCTTTCTGTATTGTATTTGTGTTTTTCATGTTAGGATTCTTCCACAAACAGAATTCTCATTGCAAGACATGGCATAATGGCGTGTTCTTGTTAATTACCTATCAATATTGTTATGAAAAATTACCAAAATTACGCTGGCATAATTACAATTTCGTCCACATGTATGTAAACCCTTTTCTTGCAAGCATTTTCTTAAAACACCCAAGACATGTCCATTCTTCCCCACTGAGTTGCGTTTATGTAAAAAAAACTAAGCACCTTATCTCTTTCTTCCTCATTTTAAACTATAGACCCCCTTGGATTTCACTGGCCCTCAATACATAAATAAACACTCCTTTTCCTTTTTGACCAGTTTTACTGTCTCACACACAATCTAATCCAATCCTTTGTCTCTGATACATCATTCACATGCCAACCTGGTAATTCTTTCCATTGTATCATCTCTGAAACAAGAAACCCCCCACAAAACAATGCGTTAAAGTACCAAAAAACAAAACTTACAATCTGAAATGCAAACTTTCAACAAATTACTCAAAATGTTTTGCAATAAACTAAGCAAAAGTGGCTTTCTAGGATCAACACTTTTACCCCTCTACTTGACCAACCTTCGGCCACCCTTCTACGCAGTTCACATTGCATCAAATTGCAGCCCCTTTCCATTTTCCCCCAAAATGAAATAACTGACATCTTCCCAGCAACTGTGACGGGGGCCAGATGTCTGCCAAACAATCCCAAGAGACAAAACTCAAAATCTTTTTTCCTCTCAAACCTCTCTGGTCACCACCTCTCTGTTTTGATCCACCACATTTGACTTCTGTCTAGGAATGCCAAAATGTACCCAAAGTTGAACAGGCCATTTAAACTTCTACTACTTGAGCCGACAGAATCTTGCCCACAGCAAACGATTGAGCATCAGCTATCAAATTCTTTTTTTCATGGCTAATGTCTAGCATGAAATAACATATTTCAATTCAGACAAATCAAAACAACTTAATGCACCATCGTTTCCATCCATTCATCTGTGTTGAAAATGTATTGATCACATATACAATTGTATTTGCCCATGTCCATGCTCAAGTTAGCCAGTGTCCATGCTTAAGTGCAGATTTCTTTCCATTTTTATGGGGTCGGTCGGAAGGGAATCCAAATCGGATTCCCGAATGGCATCCGATGGGCTCAGAGAGCCCGTATGCCATTCGGACAGCCTTTAGTAATCCCAGCTAGCTCTTTCCGGACGAGGAATTACAATGGCAGATTCCCACAGCCTTTCTGTGCTGGCCTTTCTGACACAGAAAGGCTTTGGGACTCTGTCTATGGGGGCCCCCAGCTGGGCCCATATCGGTGCAAGGCTGCTGAATGGCAAGCTAGGGGGCACTTATGGTGCCCCCCCTGTTGATCCCTGGACCCAGTTGCAGGCACCTTGACGTGTGCAGGGATGAACGGCACCTCTGCTCTTTACAATGAGAGTTTGCATTCTATTCGGAATGCATGCTCCCATTGTAAAGTATAGGATTGCGACCATCCTACTTGCTGGGCTGGAACCGACAACAGGAGGTAGTTTGGATCCAGTTCCCAACCAATGTGGGATGGACTCTGTTCTTGGGCAGTCTAAAAATGCCCAGAGATACTAAAATACTCACTGGACCTTCTGTCATCTTTTCTTCTCTGCCACTGGAGGTATTCCAAGTTTATCTGCTAAATACAACAAACTCTCTAATTGGTGTCTACACTACTCTATAATACTCTTCTTCTCCACGAGCACAAAAGTAATCTAAAAATGAATTATTGTATTGCAACCTCTCTTAAATCTCACAGCCTATTCTAGGAAAGAACTGAATATTTGAGTTATGCCACAACATTGAGTTTCCCATTGGCATACCTTGGCCCTCAAGTGGACACTCACAATGGCCAAGCCAAATTATAACATAAACTCTATTCTATGTATGTCTTTTTTAGCATAATGCCTTTTTGCGAAACAATCAAATTCTCTAAAGGTAGTTATTTCTGAATACCCACCATTCTGCTTGCCTTAGTTTCTTTCCGACGTTTTTCCAGCAGCAAACTTTCCTGTGCTCTAATTGTTGAAGAAATACTAGCCCATCTTCTCACATTGGACCCTTATGGGGAATCATAAAACCTTCCTTCAATTTAATTGCATTCGAACTGTTGGACTATATTTCTAACCAACTTAATGTAGCCTCTAACTTAACTGGAGTATCATCGTTTTCTAGTAATATATTTTTCAATTATCCTCAGTCCCCCCTTGGTCACCCAGGAAAATGCCTTTTGCTGTTCTAAGTGGTACAAAAGGGGGTGGTGATGGACGGGGCATCTGAACCAATCAAACACTCACACCCAGTCAACAGATCTGGGTTTAATCCATCACCGTTCTTTAGCCCACTCTGCCACCCTAGTTCAGACATGGCCATATGCAAATCAGTCTGACCCTGTGCCTCATAGGAACAGTCCAGCCCGAACCGTCAAGCCATGCCTTCCCTGGACCGGACACAAGCTTCCGAGGACCGGTTTCTGGCATTTTAGCCGTCTTCAGCCCGGCTTGCTTGAATCCAGTGGCAATAACACACTTAAGGAAACACAGTAGGAGCATGAGGACTCTCACAATGCCAGGACTCTACATGGTGGTCAGGCGGCGAAGGCTCCAGGCTGCAGCACGGAACAGACGCAGGATCCAGGAGCGAATATTCCGCCAGCGGATCACCCTTCTGGGCCAAACTGCGGAGCAAATTTACTCTAAGTACCGCCTGAATGGGGCAATGATCATCAAGCTGATCAGGGACCCAGACCCCCTGATGCAGCACCCAACAAGGAGGACCAAAGCCGTGCCCACCCATGTCCAGGTCTTGTGCAGCCTGTACCTACTGGCCTCCGGAAGCTTCCAGGGGATAGTCGCTGTTGCAGGGGGGATATCCCAGAGCACCATGTCCCGCTGCCTAAGGAGTTTCCTGGAGGCAATGCTGACCCGGCTACACCACTACATCTCATTCCCGACCACCCAACAGGACTTGAATGAGACCAAGCTTCATTTCTACAACATTGCGCAATTCCCACTTGTAATAGGATGCATTGACTGTACCCACATCCACATCTGCCCACTAGCACAAATGGAATACATGTACCGCAAGTCCTACCACTCCCTCAATATCCAGATGGTGTTCAACGCTAAGACTTTCATCACGGACATAGTGGCACAATACCCGGGGAGCACACATGACTCCTTCATATTCCGGCACAGCGGCATTCACACACGACTGGCCAGGGGAGACTTTGGCGAAGGACACCTACTGTCCTTACTGTTCTTTTACATTGTTGGAGGCTAGCTCCTTTTTAAATTGTGTTTATTGCAACTTTGGTCAAAATCGTAAGACTGTTCTAATAATCGAATTTCTGTTCTAATATTACCTAGTGACCCCACACTCCCCCATCTTTCGCATTTCTTGCACCATAATATTGAATTTAAGCACCTCTCACCATTTCGGTGATTCACTCGCCGCCTCACGCCCGTCCGCCATCTTGGGTGTGGGCTAGAGACGCTGACACCACGTTTTGGGGGTTAGCGGTCTAGTCTTTGCGAGTGCCCTTAGGCAAAGACTATTTAGGAGACCACCCGGCCAGTGCCCCGATCAGAATCAGAACGACTTGCTGCTGTTACTTTGGAATTCCTTACTGTTCTTTTACATTGTTGGAGGCTAGCTCCTTTTTAAATTGTGTTTATTGCAACTTTGGTCAAAATCGTAAGACTGTTCTAATAATCGAATTTCTGTTCTAATATTACCTAGTGACCCCACGCTCCCCCATCTTTTGCATTGCTTGCACCATAATATTGAATTTAAGCACATCTCACCATTTCCGTGATTCCCTCGCCGCCTCACGCCCGTCCGCCATCTTGGGTGTGGGCTAGAGACGCTGACACCACATTTTGGGGGTTAGCGGTCTAGTCTTTGCGAGTGCCCTTAGGCAAAGACTATTTAGGAGACCACCCAGCCAGTGCGCCGATCAGAATCAGAACGACTTGCTGCTGTTACTTTGGAATTCCTTACTGTTCTTTTACATTGTTGGAGGCTAGCTCCTTTTTTAAATTGTGTTTATTTCAACTTTGGTCAAAATCGTAAGACTGTTCTAATAATCGAATTTCTGTTCTAATATTACCTAGTGACCCCACGCTCCCCCATCTTTCGCATTGCTTGCACCATAATATTGAATTTAAGCACATCTCACCATTTCCGTGATTCCCTCGCCGCCTCACGCCCGTCCGCCATCTTGGGTGTGGGCTAGAGACGCTGACACCACGTTTTGGGGGTTAGCGGTCTAGTCTTTGCGAGTGCCCTTAGGCAAAGACTATTTAGGAGACCACCCAGCCAGTGCGCCGATTTGAATCAGAACGACTTGCTGCTGTTACTTTGGAATTCCTTACTGTTCTTTTACATTGTTGGAGGCTAGCTCCTTTTTAAATTGTGTTTATTGCAACTTTGGTCAAAATTGTAAGACTGTTCTAATAATCGAATTTCTGTTCTAATATTACCTAGTGACCCCACGCTCCCCCATCTTTCGCATTGCTTGCACCATAATATTGAATTTAAGCACATCTCACCATTTCGGTGATTCCCTCGCCGCCTCACGCCCGTCCGCCATCTTGGGTGTGGGCTAGAGACGCTGACATCACGTTTTGGGGGTTAGCGGTCTAGTCTTTGCGAGTGCCCTAAGCCACATACTATTTAAATCCACTAGTATGCAAGCGCGCAGCGATCGCGCGCAGCGGCGCGCCGGAGGAGCGCCAGAGGAAAGCCCGTCTGGGCCCGTCCGGGCCAGGTCGGGCCCAGGGGCCAAAAACTCTGTTCAAACCCGCACTTATTCGCCGGATGCCCTCTGGGCCCTAAAGACAGATTCCACTGGGCTAGATGAGGTAACGCTGGCCAAATTACAAGCTGAGGCCCTGGTGCAGACAATAGGTGCATGCTCCCGGATTAACCCTACAATCATCTCCCGGCAGTCACATGTCCTAAAAATAGCGACACTCAACAAGCGCTCTTTGCAAAAGCATCATTTAGAGGTTTTTGCCCTACTGGCTGATGGTGAAATTGACATTCTTGCCCTCTCAGAGACATGGCTCGGCACAGCATCAACGCCAGACATTCTGGCTGCCCTACCTCCTGAGTATGACGCGCTGTGGCATAATCGCCCTAATGACTGTAGAGGGGGGGTGTGGCCTTTTTGTTTAAAAAAAATTCTTGCAGTAAAACAGATCATAGCAGAAAACTGTGCCTACTCGGAGCTGCTAGGGATTAAAATTTAACTTAAATCCTTATGCATTGCGTTGCTGGTAGTATATCGCCCGCCACAGACCTCACCGGATTTCAATGATATCTTTCTTGAGCTTCTGACGGACTTGGCCTCCAGATACAAGTCCCTTTTGGTGGTAGGTGATTTTAATTACCACTGGGACAAGGTACCCAGAGACCCTACTGAGATAGAGTTTGAAGCTAATCTCTCGGCGCTCAACCTACAACAGCTAGTGGCGGGCCCCACTCATGTGAAGGGCCACACATTGGACCTTGTCTGGTCCTCTCTGCCTAAGACAGAAATAATTGAGGTCAGTCCTTGCATTTGGTCGGACCACTTTATGATAAAGTGCTGGGTTTCGGGTGACCCCGTACTGGCTGTCCCAAATCAGTTACGGAGGAAAGTTCGGTCCTGGAATAAGATTGAGGCTGACTCTCTAATTGCGGCCCTGCTCTCTTCCGCCCCCCCTAAAATGAGTGGTATTAATTTGGATCAGGATGCTACGGTACTAAAGACCTGGATGCTCACCGCTCTAGATATACTAGCCCCTGAGCGGATGGAGAGGACTAGATCTAAAGGGAAGGGAGCACCATGGTTTGATGCCTCACTGAAAGAGAAGAAGCAAGCCCTCCGCAAGGCAGAGAGAAGGTGGAGACTCAATTACTGTCAAGCAGAGGCTGAAACCTTTAAAACAAGGTAGACATCGTGGAGAGAAAGTCAGCTTTCTATGAGGGAAGAATTGGGGAGGCGATTAACATACAGCGAGAGACCTTTGTGATATTAAGGGAACTCACGCAGCGGGGTGGGAAAATTTCTATGAGTGATCAACCAGACTGTGACTCTTTCCAAAGTTTCTTTCTTCAGAAAGTACAGGGTATCATTACTGATATCAATGCACGGCCAGTTACAACTATGCTGCCCAGTCTGGTGGCTCAGGTGTCGTCTAGGTCTATGAACAGCTTTCCCCCCATCGACGACAAGCGCTTAGGGGAACTTGTTGGACAAATTAAATCAGGCTCTAACACAGATACATGCCCCCCAAGAATCTTTAAAATGGCCTTGCCAGCCATCCGGCCCCAGGTGCTGAGTCTACTGAACAACTCACTGGAAGCAGGTTATCTCCCAACTCAGATGAAGGAAGCTAGGGTCTCCCCACTTCTAAAGAAAGCAGGAACGGACACGAAGGCTTTAAAAAACTATAGGCCTATCTCGCAGCTACCATTCCTGAGTAAGATCCTAGAAAAACACGTCCTGGGCACATTAGCCGGTCATCTGGAGGAACACCATCTCCTTCATGCCAGGCAGGCTGGGTTTCGGCCCCAACATAGCACAGAACTAGTCATGGCCTCGGTCGCCCACGAGCTGAGAGTCAGGGCAGACAATAAACAGCCATGCGCCCTGATTCTTCTAGATTTGTCGGCGGCTTTTGATACAGTCAGCCATACCATCTTGCTGGACCGTATCGCGAAGTTGGGGGTCACAGGCCAGGTGCTTAAGTGGCTGGAATCCTTCCTGTCAGGACGAACTCAGAGAGTGCAGCTGGAAGACCAGTTGTCTGGGATTAGTGATGTGACATGGGGTGTGCCCCAGGGGTCGGCACTATCCCCCCTGCTTTTTAATATTTATTTACAACCGCTGGTGGAGGAGCTTATGCGTAGGAATTGCGAAATATTCAATTACGCAGACGATACCCAGCTACTGGTCCAGTTGGAAGACACCAAAGAGGCCCAGGAATCAGTGAGGAACCTGCTCAGTTTCACGGTCAACTGGATGACTATCAATCTGTTGAAAGTGAATGCTGATAAAACAGAGGTGCTGGTGATCAGCAACCGAGGGAATCCCTGGGGTGACCTGTATGGCCCCAGAGTTAGGAACTACTCCCTCTCTTGGGATGGTGGTAAAAAGCCTGGGTCTGAGGATCGATGCAGACCTCTCGATGGCCTCTCAAGTTTCAGCTGTGGTTGGCTCGTGCACAGGTGTGTTGAGGCAATTACGAAAGCTAGTCCCCATCTTATCAGTCTCCACCCTGCAATCGATCGTATCTGCCACAGTTATCTCAAGACTTGATTATGGCAATGCCTTATATCTCAGCTTGCCACAAAAGCTGTTGAGGAAGCTGCAGGTAGTACAGAACGACGCAGCAAGGCTGATCTTCTCCCTGCCCAGAAATTCGCACGCAACCCCCCTGCTCCAGAAGCTGCACTGGCTACCAGTGAAATTCAGAGTTCAGTTTAAGTGTCTCTGCGTGGCCCATAAGGCACTCTTTGGGAAAGCCCCAAAGTACATTAAGCAACGTCTGAAGAGATATGTTCCTGGTAGATCTCTGCGCTCAGGAAAAACTTTCAATTTGATCCAACCCAGGTTTAAGTTAAAAACCTGAGGAGGCAGGGCCCTGTCTGTGCTTCTCCCGCAACTGTGGAATGAGCTCCCGGCCACTCTGAAGGAAGAATCACAGCTACTACCCTTCAGAAAAAAACTGAAAACCCACCTATTCAGAAAGGCAATGACTCCAGCTTAATTGGGGGGACAGCTGAGGGTTTGGGGTAACAGTGTGTTATGTTCTTCTGTTAAGCGCTTAGAGACCGGCGGTGATAGGCGCTATATAAACAATTTATAACATAACATAACCTACTAGATAAGTACACATGCCCCCAAATAGTACACTGTGATCATGTAGCTGCGCAGAACATGCACTCACCCTGTGCCTCTTTCATTCAGGTGACGGCGCCTACGGTCTCCGTGAGTACCTCCTCACCCCATACCTCAACCCTGCAACACCACAGCAACGGCGTTACAATGCTGTACACATGAACACAAGAAATTGCATTGAGAGGACATTTGGCCTTTTGAAGAGCCGATTCCGCATACTTCACAAGACTGGTGGGGCCCTCAAATACGAGGTCTGCTGCCGCATCATGGCCGTGTGTGCCATACTCCACAACATTGCTACCAAGCGCAGGATACCTGTCGAGATCTCTGGCAGTGAGTCGGAAGGGGACAATCGCCCACCTGCACATGTGCGTCATGCACGCGGGGAGAATCCTGCAGAAGGACACAGGCGCTGCAACCACATCACTATTAACTGTTTCTAGTGCACCCATTCCCCTCACACAACACTGCACTCATGCATGACAAATGTAATAATGAAATGAGTCGGATTTACGTGAGACCATAAATTCTTATTGTTTATTCACAATAATGTGGCCTTTGTTGTCCATGATTTCACATGAGAACAGTATTGTGTCATACGTCCCCATGCAGGGGTAGAGGGCTTGCTTCTAGATTCAGCATGGCCCTACAGGCAGAGTGAAAAGTGTCACTGGCGCCTCCGTCCTGACGCTCCCAGTCGCCTCTCCGTGTCCTCAATGACAGTGTTGGCCTGTGATGCTGCAGTGGGCCTGCTGCTGCGGCGGCGTTCAGTCACCGGCGGCAAGGACATGCTGCTGTGGCTTGACGCGCCCTCGCTGGCATCATCACCACCCCCTGGATCACCATGGGCAGTTGGCTGCAGACTATGCACTGCTGCTGTCACCTGTTCCAGTGCCCTGGCAACGTCCTGGCAACACTGGACTATTTGCACCTGCATTGTAAGGGACCGGCGGGATAGTTGTGAGGTTGCATTGCCAATGATGTAATTGGACCTGGTGTAGGCTGACAGGCTGGTCAGCAGCTGGCGGTGGCGGCGGCGGGTGATATATCCTGCTGGGATACCAGGATCTGGCTATTCTCTCGAACAGCTGCGGTCAGCTGTCCAACATTTTGCGCTGTGTTCTGCAGCTGCAGATGAATGGCTGCTAGGTGACGCGCCTGCGTCAGATGTACCGCGAGCATGGCCAGGCCAGGATCCCGTACATGGACAGCCCTGCCCGCGCGTGTTGAGGCATCACGCTGCTGGCACGTCAGTCCGCTGGACTGCGATCTGACTGCGGCTGTGCGCCTCCTCTGCCTCCTGGCTGCTGGTGGTGTGGCCTGTACCACTGCCGTGGGTGTCAGTTGGGGTGGTTGCTGGGCACCTGTGGCTGCAGGGGTGGCCCTGTCCACATGGGGTGGTGGTGGTTGTACTGCTGCAGGTGGCTAGATGGTCCTGGTCGTGGTTCAGGTTGGCCCTCACCCTCGGTGTCCTCCGGGTACTCCTCTATATGTAGGGCCTCACTGTCGGTGCTGGGTTGTTCTGCTGCACCTGTGATGTAAATGGGTGCATGATTAATGATATGTATCTTGCACATGAGATGTTGCTACATGCATGCAGGCTTGCTTTCCCTGACTGGCTTTTGGAATTATTTTGAATTGACAGGTCTGGCTGTGTTGGGCTATCTGGAATTTTTGATTACACTACAACTACCACAATGCAATAGGGCATTTCAGGTGTGCATGGCCTGCATTACTGGGGTTGTCAAATTGCTAGCTCAGGAGTCATGGGCATTGTTAGGGGATGGGGTCGCAGTCGCATGGCACTTACCTTGGGATTGTTGGGTGGGTCGGGACGAGTCGAGCTGGGTAACCCCCACGCAGGCTTCAGGAGTCAGGGTGTTTTCCACAAGGTCCTCCAGTGGAGTGTTGGGTGTGGCACCAGTGGCAAGTCACTCCCCCAGCCTCTCCGCGATTCGCTTTTTGGCACGCCCTCTGAGGTCGTACCCCCTCTTTTTTAACTCGTCTATTGACCGCTGGGTCACCCCGACAGAATTGACCTTGGCGCGGATGCGCAGCCAGATGCGGCGCTTGTCAGCCTCCGGCACCCTCCGGGAGTCCTTGCCAAAAAGGCGGGCGTGGTCCTTACAGACTCCCTCAATGAGGAACTCAAGTTCTTGCTCCGAGAACTTTATCTTCCTCTTCCTCCCTGGGGCACTGCTCCCTGCTGCTTCCTGTGACATTTTGGAAGTTGTTAATGTCCTGCTGTGGTGCTGCAAGTTGACTGTAGTGGAGCTCTTCCCAGTACTGCTTCCACTTTCAGGCTCAGTGATCTGAATGAGGGAGGGAACAGCCTACTTCCTGGTTGTGATGTCATCATTGGGCTCGAAATGCGACTTACCGTTTTTGCGATCTCGCAGTTAGCAAGATCGCAAATTGCGATATCGGTAATTGCGAGATCGCAATTTCAACATGGAAATCGGCCGATTCTGCGATTATTATGCGATTGGGGCAAAATCGCACTCGGCAATTACGGCCGATTGCGATTCGCTTTTTTATCGCATTTCTTCATGAATGCCATTCTGCGAATTCTAAATTGCGATTCGGTATTTATCGCAATTTGGAATGCATTGATGAATCTGGCTGACCGTCCCTTGTGCTCCTGAGTTCCTAACTGATGCTCCTTGTTCCTCCAGCTCCAAAAAGGCAAATACTTACCTGAGGGCTTGCATCTGCCTTTTCAAGCTGCTCCACAGCTAGTCAGTTCAGGCTTTCCGTTCCTGTTTCTTTCCTTCATGGATGTTTTTTCCTTTTATATTTTCTGGTTTTCCGACTCCTTTGTATTGCTTGTTGTGTGATGTTTGATGTCATTGCATTTTCTGGTTCTTTGATTATATAAAGGCTACAGTCTGGTTGAGGAGAAGGGGCACTGTAACAAAACTGTGTTCCTTCACTGGTTTCCTTGCTCCCTCCACTTGCTCATTCTGACTCCTCGCTCCTGAATAATTCCATATTGGATTCCGAACTGCTAATTTTTTTTGAACCTCTGCTGCAGTCTTCATCATCCTGGTAAGGAGTTTTTTTAATCTTTCACTTTTTCCTCCTGAGAAGGTAGCAGCTTTTAGAAGGCACTTGCCTTCCACATATTACAGTATGTGGTGACATTGTGGCTTCAGGAAACAGTCACCTGTATATCGAGCAGCAGATCGGATTATGAGCAAGCGTTCAGACCTGAGCAGACACCTATCATCTCATTTTTTCCGACTCTGAAATCTTCATCATATCTGAACCATGCCAACCCATTAAAACTCATGTTGGCCTGAAGAAAGACTTTGATATACTGATACAAAGAAGATCTACTTGCAACTTGAGCCTCTTTGCTAATTCTCTCTATTCTTTTTTGATCCCTCTTTAGCCAGTATTTCTCTGATAAGTACTTTAAATAAATCCATATATTCACCTCCCAAAATTATTTCTTTTGTTGAAGTAATTAAATGACTACCTAAAGAATTTGTTGTTCTGATGTATGCATCTCAATCTACAAAAGTTACATCCGTAGAATTTGAATGAACACTTTTCTCCTTGCCAAATATGTTTCCACTCTCAACTGACCACTTGTTGTTGCCTCACTCTTTTCTGTTTGTGCACCAATGCTCTCCACTCATAGCAGCATAAAATTGGACACCTCCTGTCATGATGCGGTCCAGGATAAGAAACTGAGGAGTTACCGGAACTCCCATGTTGGACTTATACAATCACAAAAGGAAAGGGCTAAAAGCAGAGAGGCTGGACAAGAGCCGCCTATAAGAACAAAAACAGAGAAAACACTATTACTTTTACAGGGAGGAGAGGAGAGCGAAGACAGCGATATAGGACGAGAGGAAAGTAGGGATCAGGAGAAAGGGGAAGAGTTAGAAGTAAAAAGGAGTGAAAAGAACGCTGAAAGCGGCTTGCAAGATCGAAGATGCTGAAAGAATTGCTGCGAAGAGAGACAGGCTCTACTGAAGAGAGTAAAAAATTTGCTAGCATTCGCGCCAAGAATTTTCAATTTTATTAAGGATATGGCGACGAGGATTATGCTTATTTTCTTTTTCTGCAAAATCACAGCAGCCGATAAAAAACGTTTCAACAAGAAACACAAACTACATCTCATATGAAACCCTGCTCACACCCACTAATCATGATTCAGTAGTCCCTATAACAGTAGGCACCAACATCTGAAGAGACTCTTTGGCTGTTCTGAACAGTCCATCAATTGAAACTGTAAGATGAAACTAATGGCTTCCACAGGACCACTTCAATGGTCAACACTCATAGAAGAGTTCACTCATCCAGGAACCGGAGCACGAAATGCTGATATCAACCTGAAGGCTGTCAACAGGTCACTCTGATTTCTGATCTGCTCCTGGAAAGAAAAGCAAATCGTTAATATCCAAATGTCACTGACTATACAATGGTGGGCAAATATCAAGAGAAAATACAATGACATCATGATAATCAATGAATTACTGATTATTCTGAAAGGGATAATCCTTGCCTCCGCGTCCGTAATAGAATTGAAAAAACTTGGGGCGAATGCTAGCACATTATATATTCTATTTCAGGACCGGAGGTTCAAATTATGCTAGTTTAACACTTATCGAAAACCACAGAAGTGATATCACCAACCGGTTTATAGTAAAATTGTTTAAAAGTACACTCAGATGACCAATCAGCCAACCTCATAATATGCTACTTGACTGAAATCACCATAACAGATTTAGAGGCCATAGTCTCTTGAACAGAATGAGCCCCAAAAACGTTAGTGTCAATACCCGCTTCTGCCATAATTGATTTCAGTCATCTGTAACAGTGGAAGAGGATAACTGTTTAAATGGATTTTACTGTTGTGCAATACCAACTGGTCGCAATGTACAAGTACACTCTTCATAGGCTTTCAACCATTTAACCACGCTTAATTTGTCATTATTAGGAAAGGCATTATATTCAATACAGCCAGAAAAACGTCTTTTTCAATCAGTAATGGTAAATGAAACCCCTTCCAGAGAAAAAACTTTACCTGTTAAATCCAAAACTCTCACATCCAAAGTTCGTCTACAAGCAGTTAAGCATAAGAGGATAGTCAATTTAGCCAACAAGAGTCAGCACCAGTGAAACATCCCATAGGAATGAGTATTTAGCCACTCTAATACCTTTCAGAAGCTTACAAATGATAGGGTGCATTTCTACCGGCTTACCATCAATTTGCTTGTGACCTGCTGAAATAGCGAAATGAAAATCATTCACAGACCTGTAAGATAAACCAATCGTAGCCTTTTGAGTCATGAAATTTACAATGTGGGATAATTCTGCAGCCATGGCCACTGTTTGGCGGGTGATCTGAGTCGCCACTATGGGTATCAGTGCGAATGGGGAAAAGGCACAATTCACCATCCCTGACCAATCCTGAGAGAACGCATTCATCGCTTTCGCCAACGGATTCGGCCTCCAGCTGAAGAAAGTATCCAATTGCCGGTTCAGTCTGGAGACAAAACGATCGATTGTGCAAGGACCCCAAATCGAATGTATCTCCTGAAACAAAGGTGCCTGGAGCTGCCAATTTCTGTAATCTGTCAGATACCTGGAGTTCTAATCTGCTACCGCACTGGACTGGCCTGGATTATACTCGCGTATCACTGAAATTTGATGACTCATGTACCTTACTGCTGATATCTTAACTATCCTTAGAAGGAAGGATGTAACAAGATTTTTTCTTGGGAGAAAGTGTTCTGATCGCAAACGATCCTTCCAACAACTTAAGGCAGTTAATATGAAGGGATAACTCTTGGGGAGACCACCTGCATCCTGTGGAGACATCTTCACAATGCGCTCCCAATCCCCAACGGCTTGCATCCAACTCTATTATTACCTCTGGTTGGGACTCGAAGATGTCTGCCGTTCCATGCATCCACGTGTCTCAACCACCAATGGTGTTCTTCTTTTACTTCCTCAGTAAAGGGAATCTCATCTGTTTAAGACAAACCCTTCTGCAGGTGGTGGATTTTCAATTTCACTCTATCTGTGACGCGAGTGCCACGTGAAAACTGGCATCTTCACACAGTAAAGCAAATCCACATTTCAAATCTATGACCACAATCATCTATGTTTAAGAAATGATGATAACAAATGATCAACAACGCAGAAGAGCAACATCATAAAAGTCACTTATCTCGGATGAGAGCAGCAGAAAAAGAGGCTCTTAAGATGGTGGTGCCCTCTGTTGTATCGACTATTGGCCCAGGATTGAGGGTGTAAGCAGCATATCATGGAAGATGTATTTTGTGTTTATTGTTAAAACGTTTTTTATTGGTGTAGGAAGCTAGCTCTCTATATACCATACCAAAGTAGAGTATACTGTGCACAGAGTACAGGGAGTCCCAAGAGGTATAGCAGAGGCTAAATTAGGTAAGTACTAACAGCTCTCTTTGTGGTAATGTAGATGACCGGTTAGGCTTATCCAGAGGGTGTCCTAAGCATTTATTGGATTCACTCACTCATGGCCTGATTACACACACACTCAGAAACAGAATCAAGACCAATTGGGTAAGTATAAACAAGCATTTACAATGCAATTGTCTCAGCATTATTAAAGGTAGAGCTATTGGCATTGCTCATGACATTTTTTTTCTTTTTTTTAAACATAAATAAATGGTATTGTCATTTACAATGGCAATAGGTGAGCATCAGAGAGTAGTAGAGAGTATTCGCGGACACAGAGCCACACAGACAGAGCCGCGCACACACAGACAGAGCCGTGCACACACACACAGAGCCGTGCACACACACACAGACAGAGCCACGCACACACACACACACACAGACAGAGCCACACACACACAGACAGAGCCACGCACACACACACAGACAGAGCAACGCACACACACACACAGACAGAGCCACGCACACACACACACAGACAGAGCCACGCACACACACAGACAGAGCCACGCACACACACACAGACAGACAGAGCCACGCACACACACACACAGACAGAGCCACGCACACACACAGACAGAGCCATGCACACACACAGACAGATCCACGCACACACACAGACAGAGCCACGCACACATACAGACAGAGCCACGCACACACACAGACAGAGCCACGCACACACACAGACAGGGCCATGCACACACAGACAGAGCCACGCACACAGAGGCACAGAAAAAATGGGATGACAAGCAGGGAACAGTGGCACAGAAAAACCTGGGGAACAGAGGCACAGAAAAAACGGGGGAACAGAGGCAGAGAAAAACCGGGATGACAAGCAAGGAACAGAGGCACAGAAAAACCGGGATGACAAGCAGGGCACAGAGGCACAGAAAAACCGGGGGAACAGAGGCACAGAAAATCCGGGATGAGAAGCAGGGAACAGAGGCATAGAAAAACCAGGATGACAAGCAGGGAACAGAGGCAAAGAAAAACCGGGGGAACAGAGGAACAGAAAAACTGGGATGACAAGCAGGGAACAGAGGCACAGAAAAACTGGGATGACAAGCAGGGAACAGAGGCACAGAAAAACCGGGGGAACAGAGGCACAGAAAAACCAGGGGAACAGAGGCACAGAAAAACCGGGGGAACAGAGGCACAGAAAAACCGGGATGGTTCAGGGGAAGACATCAAATGTTCTCAGTCTGCCAATGGAGTGGAGTGGCATATGCCACTACAATGAAAGCTTTAGACTCTATACACTACAAAAACTGCTCTAGCTTTTGACCAGGGTTGCCTGCCTGGTAATCTGTGATGCCATCTTCAGTTTCCGGCTTGTACCACAAGCTCTGCGAAGCCCATTTTACCAAAAGTGATTTAATCTTATAAATAGGGCGTACAACTTTCCACTGTGGACACAGATGCAAAGTTGGACCTCAGGCTGCTACAGCACCTCCACAGAGTCAAAACTCGGCAGGGCTGAGATTTCCCTGACAATCTGCGGATTACTTTAATAAATCCCAACCGCTCCCCCAATGTCCACAATCCAACTGGTCCCCTCAACCACTGACAACAGCAGATTCCTCCCCATAGGGATCACATTTGTTCCTCATGTAGCACTTCTCTGTAGCCTGATACATCCATTAATATTTTATATCGACCAATCTTCATTTCAGCTCAAGCAGCTCCTGCTTATCTGAAGGAGCTACGACTGTGTACCGAGGTCCCTCTGCACAAACAGCAGTATTTACAGCTGTAAGTGATTAACACATATCAGCATTAAGAAATACAAGTAGCGCGCGCTGAAACTAAACAAGGAGTGAAAAACGCAAATCGGCCACAGGCGCTTGCCACTGAATATTATAGTGACATCCGGGAATAAAAAGGCAAATCCGCTACTTTATGGAAGGCGGTTTTGCAATATGTGTTAACGGCAGCACAACAGCTGCTCCCAGAAGTTTCGCCAGTGGCGCATTTCTCAGTCAACGATGACAAACGACGCTCTGCGCGCTTGAATCAATATTTTACAGGGGGAAAAGTAAAACTGCAAAGCTCACAGTGTGGCGCAAAGCTGAGGGAAGAGGGCCCGCGGCGAAGCGCGCGAGACATACTCGTGATTGGTCCGTGTTTTTTTATTTCACAATAATGTGTGCTTCCCCTGGGTGTGTTCTGTATGTGTGTGCTGTGTGCGTTTGTTTTGTGTGTGTTTTATGCATGTTTGCTTTCGTGTACGAGTATTTACTTCTGGACCTGGCCATGTGCATTTCCATGTGTGTTTGTATGTGTGCTTCAACGTAATCTAGTTTGAATGACTTTGTGTGTTTCTGCGTTTCTGTGCTTCTTTGTATACGTAAGTGTAAATTGTGTGTTATTGATTGTGCCTCCCTGTATCTGTGTGTGTGCCTAACTGTACCTGTGTGTGTTTTTGTCCTTCCTTTTATCAGTGTATATATATATATATATATATATATAATTTATGTGTGTGCACTTCTCTGTAAATTGTGCATGGGTAGGCTTAACTGTATCACTATGTACGTGCGCGTGCTTCCGTGTACCATTGTGTGTGTCTGTGTATATATGCCGCCTGTACCTAACCCGTGTGTGCATTTACTCGTCTTTATCAGTTTGCCAGTGTGCTGGCCTGTGTGTTTATGATTCTCTGCATCAGTGTTTGTCTGTGTGTGGTGTGCGTGCTTCCCTATATAAGTGTATAATTGTGCCCGCGTCTCTGCTTCCGTGTATGACCCTTGTGAGTGAGAGTGCACTTCCCAGCGCCCACCGCTGCTTGTCTCGCGGCGCTCTCGAGCCGCAGACACCAGCTACGTGCACACATCCTGGCCTCTGGGAGCTAGCTGTCACAGGACGAAAGCTCACTTCCACCCCAGGCCAACACATGACATTTCACGCGAATGCGTTTTATTTCACGGATTACTGACCATGGGCCCCACACACAGTCATACGACCTCACAGGAAATGTGTAATTCCACAGCGCTCCCCACCTCACAGAGAACACCACAAATGCAGAACCGTGAGGTCAGCAAACATTTCAGAGACCTTAAAAGGGAAGCAGTCTCTTCCCCGGTCCATCCATTCCAATAAAATAAGAGTTCACTTATTTACCGAGCACCGACAGGACAAAACTATTCTTCAAATCCCTTGTACATATATTCCCGTGTGCCGTGTCTCGGCAGTGTGTACTTTCAGCTCTTCGGTGGGCAGAGGGAAGAGACAGCGCCACACAGACAGTGTATTTGTAATAATTTTCAGTCACAAAAGACATAGCTTTAACGCCCGCTACGGCCAGTCTGGCTCTGGTTGAAGGTAGCGCCTTAAGTTGTAGTAGTTCAGGAAGTTCTTCTGGCATAGAAGATCACATGTTTTCATTAGGTATAATAAGCAGAGGACAATGTTTTATCGTGTTACTCTCACAGGTGACTCGTGATAATCTCTACCCGCACCTCTGTACAGCGCTCCGATGCATTTTACTTGGTCGGCGCTATATAAATCTACCGACATATAAATGTACACATCCGAACACTGCCCAGAAATCACCCAGTGCGCTCTGTCACTGAAGCGCATGACGTTTCTGTGTGCGGAAAGCTTCGACGAGAGGAGGGGGAGGGAGGAAGGAAGGGGGAGGCACCAGAGGGAAAGAGAAGAGGTGGGAAGAGACGGGGCAGGAGGAGGACACCAGGGGAGTGATCATGAAGAGAAGCGCCCGCCATTTGCATTTAAGCCCCGTCCTTTTCAGACTGGGGGGGGGCGTGTTTTTTCATGATGACGTCACAGCGAGAAAGAAACGAAAAAACACGCCCCCGAATATGGAAAAGATGGGGCTTAAAGGGAGTGACGCCCCTCTCCTCCAAAGGCTGGCCAGCATTTACGAGGCCAGCCAATGGAGAAGAGGGGTGGGTTAATGCCCCGTACTAAGAAACAATAAATCTTCGGACCGAACTGCGCAAGCGCAGCCTACGGTCCTCGACCTAAAAAAGGTGTACTTATATTTTATTTCTAGAACCAAGACTTGGTACACATAGTTAAAATGTACTTTCAATTGTGAACCTTTACAACCCTTTATTCAATTGGGAATTAATTAGCAATTGTTACAGGCTGGTATGGTTTTAAAAAGCAGGTTATATTACACAGTAATTACTTTTAGAATACGTTTTGATTACTTTTAGATTACATGGAGTCTCTTGATCTTAAGACCGCTAGTCTGACCACGGATGTCTCGGACCTCCAGACCACGGTCCGTAATCTTCGGACCACTTGTGACCTATTTGCCAATCGGTTGGAGGATTTTGAGGGCCGGGCCAGGCGCAACAACGTCCGCATCGTTGGTGTCCCGGAGAATTCTGCCGATATGCCTGTTGATATCCTGGTGGAGGACCTTGTGTTGAAACATCTTGCGGCGAAGGGCCTACGTACATTTTTTGCGGTCGAAAGGGCCCATCGTGTTCCGGGAGGCAGCCGAAGCTGGGTGCCGCTCCACGGCCTATTATTGCTAGACTATTTAACTTTCGCGATAGAGACGCTATCCTGCAAGCATCGCGAACCACTGGGCCCATTAAATTTGAGAACGCTTCGATTAGTTTCTATCCAGACTTCACGCAAGCTGTCCAGAAACAGAGGATGGGCTTTACGGGCGTTAAGAGGCGCCTCAGGGACTTGGGACTGAAATATGCCATGCTTTTCCCGGCTCGCCTGAGAATCGAACATGCTGAGCGTGCCTTTTTCTTCGACCGCCCTGAGGTGGTGAGTGACTGGTTGGACATTTTACCGAGGCGTACCGAGGGCCCGGAAGACTCGAGAGGAGCCGAGGGGGGCGTGGAGGACCAGGAGCAGTGAGTCTACGTTGGCAAGCCGGAATACATCGCAGGGGCTGTTGGACTGTGTTTTGAGTATTATGTGAATGCCCGGGGGTGTGGGGGGGTCTGAGGGATCTTCCTCCTCTGGGGATTTTTTTCTCTCTTTCTGTAGGTTAGTTTAATGGGGCGACAGGCACACTGCAAGTTGGGGTGGCTTTTGGGTCTACCGCAGGGGTGCAGGGTGGGGGGTTTGTTACTATTGGGTTCCTTGGGGGTGGGGGGGGGGGCTTTTTCTTCTTGTTTGTTTTTCGAGGCTGTGCTCTGTTTATCACTTGCTTTCACTTGACTGTTTCGAGGTGGGGAGTGCGGTCGGTTTGCTTCAGGGATGGGGGGTAGGGGGCTCAGGGTTTTGAGCTGGAATGTTAATGGTCTTGGGGACAGGATAAAACGTGGGATTGTGCTGCAATATTTGAAGAGGTGCTCCCCGGATGTGGTCCTGCTTCAGGAGACCCATTTGGTGGGCAACACGTGCCACGCTTTGCACAGGAGAGGCTATTGTTTGGTGGCGCATTCCGGCTTCACCTCGGGATCGAGAGGGGCTGGTATCCTGGTCAGGCATTCCCTTCCCTTGGAGGTGGATACCACACTGTTAGATGATAGGGGCCGCTATGCTGGCATTACCGGGAGATGGGAGGGGAAATTGATCTCCATACTGTCTATTTATGTTCCGCCTGGGCTGCAGTCTACTACGTTCGCTGACTTGGGCGAGGTCATTCTGGGCTTGCCCGAAGGCTTGCTTGTGCTGGGCGGAGACTTCAATTCAGTGGCAAATGGTGAGAGTGATCGTAGCCCCCCCCGGCTCCTCCCTGCATCGCAGTTGTGGTTGGGGAAATTCCTTGATGCCTTTGGGTTGGCCGATTGTTGGAGGCAGCTGCACCCTGGCCAACTTCAGTATACCTTTCATTCGGGGGCTCATGGAAGTCTCTCGAGACTTGATTATATTGTTGTGCCTATGGTGCAGTTGGCCTCGGTGCGTGAAATCAGGCACTTGGCTAGGGGAATCTCGGACCATTCCCCGATATGGTTTCATTTAGACGTTTGTTTGGGAACGGGGGCCGTATCGCCCCGATCAATCCGTGACATTTCCAGAACCCTAGACTCAGATCCGAGGTGGTCAAATGTGTGGACTATTATTTTGCAGAAAATGAGGGATCTGTCTCCTCCCCTGTTTCATTGTGGGAGGCCTATAAGACGGTGATCCGAGGTCAGACCTTGTCCCTTGTGGCCGATGAGAAACGGAGCAACCAAGAGGAGGTGGTGAGTTTGGAATCTGAGATTGCGGTGCTTTAGGGGCGATTGGAGGCTGGAGTGACGCCTGAGATTCTGCATGTTTTGGCTCTTAAGCAAACTGAATATAGGGCACTTGTGACTGCTGCTGCTGAGGCGATGCATCGCGTGCAGCAGGGGCGACTTTATGATGTGGGTGATAAGGCCGGGAAGTTGATTGCGTGGCTGGACAAGAGAGACAGATTGAATCGTGTGGTGCCAGTGATTGAGAGAGATGATGGAGTGCGAGTCGTGGACCCGGTGGAGATAGTTGAGGTGTTTGCTCAGCATTTTTGGGTCGTATATGCCCCGGTCTCGGGCCTCCCGGAGGAGGACTCGTGCTTGTTACTTCGCGACCTTGCGCTGCCCAGTCTCTCGGAGTCTGACGGGGTGTTAATGGAGGCTGATTTTTCCGCTGATGAGGTTGCGCTTGCCATTCGCTCCCTTCGTTCGGGGAAGGCTTCGGGCCCTAATGGTCTACCGGTTGAGTTGTATAAGTTGTGTCCAGACAAAATGGCGCCGTATTTGCTGCGCATGTTCGCGGCCTCGCGAGATCTTGGCTCCCTTCCCGGGGACCAGAGGCTGGCTTCCATCGTGGTCATTCATAAAGATGGTAAGCCCCGCGAGCGTTGCTCCTCGTATCGTCCAATCTCCCTTCTGAACGCTGAACCAAAGATATTGGCAAAAATGCTGGCAAATCGACTGGTCACGGTGATCAGCGGACTGGTTCATCCAGATCAGTCCGGTTTTATCCCCCTGCGCAATACTGCTCTCAATCTTCGCCGTCTGCATGGCGTCATCGCGAGGGCGGGATCTCTTCGTGAGCCGGCCATCTTGGTTTCTCTCGATGCTTCGATGGCCTTTGACACGGTTGAGTGGCCGTATTTGTGGGCCACCCTCGCCAAGTTCGGTTTTGGCCCTAAATTCATAACCTGGGTTAAACTCCTGTATGAACAGCCGCTTGCGCAGGTGGTGGTTAATGGCAGAGCCTCTGCGCCCTTCGCCCTCGGGCGTGGCACGAGGCAGGGCTGTCCTTTGTCGCCGTTGTTGTTTGCGCTTGCGCTTGAACCGCTGGCCGCCTGGCTTCGGTGGGAACCCTCTCTGAAAGGTATTCGTTGGTCTCCGGATTTTGAGGACCGAGTCTCTCTCTATGCCGATGACATCCTGTTATATCTGACGTCCCCCTCCCCCCGCAAATCGCTGGGAGTTCTCATTGACGTATTGCGCTCTTTTGGCCGCAACTCCGGGCTGGTTATCAATTGGTCTAAATCCTGTATCTTTCCGCTTACTAGTGACCCTCTTTCTCTGCCCCGAATATGTCCGATCCCGGTCTGCACTGATGGTTTTAAATATTTGGGGATTTATATTTCACTTGACCCTGTGCTGCGTTATGATCGGAATTTGCTGCCTCCGCTCGCTCGGCTCCGGTCGGACGTTGCGGCGTGGTGTAATCTGCCCCTATCCCCCTTGGGACGTGCGGCATTGTTCAAAATGATGTCCCTCCCCCGGTTCTTGTATGCCGTCCAAAACACGCTAGATTTGGTGCCGGCTAACTATTTTCGTGAAATAGAGTCCTTCCAGAGGAAGCTGGTGTGGGCTGGTCGGCCCCGTATAGCATTGGCCAAACTCACGCTACCCTGGTATGACGGGGGCATCGCGTTACCCGACATACGACGATACTATTGGGCATCCCAGTTGAGTGCCGTGAACCATGCTATGTATGGTCCCGTCCCGAATCCGGCTTTTGAAATGGACCGCTGGCTTTTACCTGGGGGGGATTACTATAGGGCATTTTATTCTAGGAATGCTAGGAGGAACTTGACGGGTCCCACGGCAGTGGCGGTGCGGGTTTGGAGCAGCGCGACCGCGGCTACCGGGTGGACAGATAGGCTTACCAGGGCGACCCCTTTATTTGCTGCGGAGAGGCTGGGTGAACTATGGACGTCAAAGGGGTTCGATAGATGGGATCTCATCGGGATTAGTAAATTGAGCGATCTTTGGGTTAAAGATAGAGTGAAGACCTTTGCGGAACTACAGCAGGAGTATGGTCTGCACGACTCGGAATTTTTTCGATATCTTCAGGTTCGCCACGCCATTGGGTCGGTTTTTCCGGCCGGTTCTGATATTCCGGAGAGTTCCCCCCTGGAGGATAGGGTGCTGGACGCTCATGTTCCAGACAGCACTATTTCTCTTATTTATAAAAAACTCATTAATGTTCGGTCGGACTTGCTGGTCCATTTGCGTGGCGCCTGGACTGCCGATGGGCTGGAGCTAGACGATGAAGATTGGCAGGCTGCGGTGTCCTCTCCTAAGGAGGTCGCGATTCCGGCGCGCTTGCGACTTGTTCAGCTGAAAGTCCTGCACCGCGTCTATGTCACTGGTCCTCGACTGATGCGTATGGGTTTTTCTGATGATGGACTGTGTCGGCGGGGTTGTGGTATGCTTGCTACTTTCCTTCATATTGTATGGGAGTGCCCGGTGGTTGAGTCCTTCTGGAGGGGAGTGCATGACGTGATGTATGAAGTCACGAATGTTCGACTGATACCTGAACCTAGGCGCTGTCTCTTGAATGTGTGGGAACCGACCGACTGTTATGTTGCTCAGACTCAATGGGTGACCCTAGGCAACATGATCGCAAAGAGGGACATTGCGCAGTTATGGGGGTCTCAGAGGGCTCCCTTGGTCTCCGGATGGGAAGACAACATGGACTGGTGCATGTTCAGAGAGAAAATTGTCTACATTTCCCGTGGCAGGCCCCAAAGGTGGGGTAGGATATGGAACCAGTGGAATGCCTTCCGTGGGGACATCTGTGAACCCCCCTTCGTAGATCCCCCTGGTACTCCTTGTTCCCCTTGACTGTACACTCCGGCTCTCATATGTACAGATTTATCAATATTTTCATCGGCTCTGGGCTCCCGTTCTGTCCCTCCCTCCCTTTCTTTTTCCTGTCCTGAACCATCTCCTGTCTCCCTTATTGATTTGTGACCGCCTCCTCCTGTCACACACGAAACGACCATAATGATCGGAGTGCAGCCTTGTTTCTTTTGTTGTTTGAATGTTATAAAATGAAACCGCTCGTATCCTGTCGTTTGGAACTTATCGATCTTCTTACCATGGCTGCCGGACCCCTGGTTGTCGGCTGATGAGCTGTGTATTATGTTATACCTTGTGATGTTTTCCTGGCCGGCCCGAAGGGTTGTAGGCGAGAATCTGTACTTCCATAATTTTGCTAATAAAGGTTTTTTTAAAAAAAAAAAAAAAAACATAGAACATTTCTCAAAACATGGGTTTCTATGGGAGAAAAATGATTATCAGTTTCACAGGTACGTAAACATATTACAAGTGGGAGTTTTGGGGGTTAGGACCAAGATTTCCCACAGTCCAGGTAGGCACTTGAGTTGCACCACCAGCAGCACTGGGGAAGCCGGGTGCAGAGTGCAGCGGCCCAATGTTAGCAATTGGGCTAAGGGGACCTTCGGTTAGGGGAAACTTACAAGCAGGCCACTCGGCATGGGAGAGAAGCTCCTGAGGTTAAGGTCAGCACTGCAGGGGCCAACAATCAGCACAGGTGCTGCACCACCAGAGGCACTGGGGCAGCCGGGTGCAATGCGCCAAGGAGACATCGGGGACTCTGGGATTCTCAATGGAGACCTTCGGTTTGGCAAAGTTGCTTCAGGCTCGGGCAGGGAGACTTCTTGAAGGCAACCACCAGCTGGAGAGGTAAGTTGGATTCTTGGGGGATGTCTAGACACCGTCGGTTGGGCTACTCAAGGCCGTGGGGCGTCGAGTGCAGGGGGGTCTTCTGGCGTTGGGTTTTCTTACCAGCTCCGGTTGCGGTTGGGGGGACCCTTCAGGCTGAGGCTACAGGTGTCGTCTTGGGGCTTGAGGGAGATAAGGGATCACCAGATCCCAGGTCAGGCTCACAGGGGAGACGTCCTCGGGGTGTTGGGCCACTGGAACTTGGGCCGTGGGCTTTGGGTGTAGAATCCGGATCCTGTGGGTGAGTTTTGGCTTGAGCAAATCCGGTGCTCACAGGGGACAGAGTCTTTAAGGGGATTGCAGGGCAGGTCCTCCGTGCTCTGGGGGTTGCTGGCCTCGCAGGGTTTCCTGCTGTAGGCAAGTCGGAGATGGGACAGGCCGGTAAGGCTGGTGCAAAAGTAGTTGGTATCCTCTCCTTCCTCTACAGTCCAACTTTCTTCCTCGAATCTGAGGAGGCAAGGTTAAGGGTCCCCTAAATACTAAATTTAGGGGCGTTAACAGGGGTGTACAGATCGGGACAAATGGTTCCCTTCCTTGAGGTGGGTACACCCCCTGTCATGCCACCCTCCAGTGGGAGGGGGCATGAGCCTCTCCCTAATTGGCTGACTCCCCTCATCTTCAAGATGGAGGGGACTAAGAAGTGTGCTTCACCTCCCCCACCTGGGAGGGGAAGGTGAGGTGGGCACACCTCTCTTCCTAGCTTGGTTTTCCTGCCAATTCTACCACCCAAAGTGGGGGGCAGAACCGTGGGAGCCAGTTTCTGGGGGAAGCAAAAGGCAAGGACAGCTTCTAAAGGTGGCAAGCCTTTGAAGCTTCCCCTTCATGGACTAAGCCCATCCTAGGGGAGGAGGCATGACACCTCTGCCCAGGATGTGCTTTTTCTCAGGACGCAGAGAGCAGAGGCTGTCTACCCAGGGGTCTAGAAACTCATCCGGTTGTGCAAATGGCAAGTAGCCATTAAGGAACCCCACCAGGGCTAGTCATTTTTCAAGGGGCATCTCTAAGATGCCATCTGAGTGCATTGTACAATAAATCCCATGCTGGCATCAGCGTGGGTTTAATGTACTGACACGCTTGCTACCACACTTCTCAGGTTTTAGTAAAGCCATTATGGAGCTGTGGAGTTCATAATGACCAACTCCCAGACCATATACTACTTATGGCTTTACTACACTTACAATGTCTAAGAATAGACTTAGACACTGTAGGGATACAGGGCTTGTGCCATTGTAACTTCACCTGAGGGCTTGTGTACCCTAAAAGAGGAGTGGCTTACCTAGGCCTCATGCAGTAGTTTGTAGGCATGGCACACAGGAATGTGTGCAATGTCTAATCTTCACTTTTCTCTGCACCAAAACATGCAGCTTGCAATGGGAGTGTGTGGGTGTTAAGGTACAGGGCCTCTAAGGGTGGTACAATAGGTGCTGCAGCCCTTAGAGGCCTTCCCTGGTCACAATACCATTAGTGCCCATGGTACCTTTTACAAGGGGCCTACCTGTGGCCAGAGAAGTGCCAATTGTGGGTACAAAGGTACAGTTTTGGGAAAGAACCCATGCGCTGGAAACCTGATTGGCAGGGACCCAGTGCACATCAAGTCAAAGTGCATCAGAAATCTGGAAAAAAGTTTGGGGGGTGTTACTGCAACAGAAACCCACTTTCCTACAGTTGGCTGCTGTGATTTTGCAGTAAAAGAAAAAGAAGTATAATCAAAGCCTACAGTCCTGAAATAGAACCCTGCTGAACAAGCCCTATCGGCTAAAGAGGAGGACGAAGGCGTGCAACAGACAGACCACCGCCGGAGGAGAGTTCAATCTGCCCATGCTCTAGGAAGACATGGCTTACCCAGGTACGTAATAAAGTAATCTGGGGGATGGTGGTAGCGGGTAGAACTCATAAGTCAAAATAAAAAAGACAGCGTCATGAGGCACTTCATTATGCCCGTATTTTCTTATTTTACTACCTTGATTTATTAGTACTGCTCCAATAAGGGAGGAGACCATTGCCTGCGATAAGGAGACAAAATTAAGACAGACGCCCATCAAGGGAAAAGGAACTTATAAGTATAGTTAGTCTACAATCTTTTAATTTGGAAACAAGAGTTTTGTTACCTCAATAGGAACCTGATGCTAGAGGCAAATGTAGTTTGTTTTAAGTTTGAGAGAGAAAACCAGTTTAAGTTGAGATTGTCAGAAAAGAGTACCAGTAGACGGTAGTCTTGCACTTTTCTTTTTCAACCTACGAAGTTTTCCTTTTCTCTTTTGTATGCCTGACATGCTAACAGGTTCTGACTTCTTACTCTTTTTTATATTTTTTAATATTTTTCCTTATATCCGGTATAGGATCTGGGCATTCCTCCCCCTTCCTGGAGCCATCTTTTCCTGAACAATTTTGTTCTCTAAGCAAGGATTCCATCTGAGATAGGTCAGCTAACATTTCACACTTGTTAGCCCTTATTTAGAATTCCAATTCAGGGACCCCGGTTTAGACTTCCATCTCCCTACTACTTGGACCCAAGGTTTCAACAGTCACAACGCTATCTCACCTTTAGGGGAAATTCCTTGAGAATCACTGACAAAATTTCTAAGATATGATCGGAACTGTCAGTAGTTTTTTCCAGTATAGAAAAAATGTATGACAAAACATGTTCAAGGCTTATCTATGAGTTAGAGAAACACATTTAAAAAAAAAAACTTTTTATTGATGACTGCAACCAAATTTTCGTCGTGCATACAGTTTCTACACATCTTATACAGTCTTTTCAATTTTTCTCCCCCCGTCAACCTTAAACATCTGGCTCAATGCCCCTCCCAGTACTCAGGCATTACAAATCATCCACAGCAGCTTGGACCGCTCTATATAGGGGTGGTAATTCTTTACACGTAAAGGCAAGCTCTCGATGCTCAATCAGCTCTCAGCGTGTATACATCTATGATTCCATAATTGGAGGTGTCACCAGTTTCTATCCCTCCCAACCCCCCACCCCGTTCCGTACGTATCCTGACAGCTCTGCATAGGCCATGGTATCCCCCCGGGCCTAGTGATCTCGGAGGTCTGGCTTATCTAAAAGTGTGATCAACATTCTCTGGCCAACCTGTGCGTTCCCTGGGCCATTCTCCATCCGTGGACCCACCTCCCCTGTCCAGCCATCCCCCTTACACGATCCCCATCTGGGAGGGCGTCAAGTCCATGTCTTCCAGTTCTAACAGTATCTGTTCCCAGTCCTGTGCTATTGGGTGTTTTCGTAGCCCTCGTTCCTCCTCCCTCCTGAGTATTGTACCTTCAGCCCTACCCCACTTCAGTACTTCGGACCGCCAGACCTCTACAGTCGGGGGTCGTGCAGATTTCCACCTCATAGTCAGCGTCCGGACCGCCAGTAGCAATGCTAAGTCCACGAACTTCAGTGGGGCCCTACGTCCTTTAGGCCTTTTCCTATGTCCCAGCAAGCATGGCAGCGCTCCCTCCGGTATTCGCATGCCTGTGGCAGTGTAGAGGATGTGTCGGACCTGACCCCAATAGCCGTCTATACGTGGGCAGGACCATAACATGTGGAGAAGGCCAGCCTCCTCCGCATAACAACAGGGACAGCAATGGGAAGAGGCAGGAAACATCCTGTGCAGCCTTTGTGGGGTAAGGTAAGCCCGATGCAGTAACATGGCTTGGATGAATTTAAACTTCATGTTTCTGGACACTCTTCTAGGGTGTTCCAGAACAACCTTCCATGCCCCGTCTGTCATATCCTCCCCCGTGTCTAATGTCCAGGTGGTCCTGAGGGGAGTAAGGGACATAGTAGCGTGTGCCCTAATGCCAGTGTATAACCACCTCACAAGATGACCTCCCGTTGCCATGTAATGTAGTAAGTGCACTAGCTCATGTTGCTCCGGTCTGCTATGCTGTGGTGCCCATGTAGTACGTATGTAGTTTGTTACCGTGGCATTTAGGAGGTATAGTCGTTGAGGGGCTTCCGTGGCCTGCACAAGGGAGGCGTGGTCTAATAACGCGTCATCCCCAAAGAAATCGCCAACTCTGTCTACCCCTGCATCCGTCCAAGGCCGTAATCTACCGTATGTCAACCGACCCTGTAGCGTTGGGATTCCCAGGAGGGGGATGCTGTCGGCATACGTCGGGGCCGGCGACGTGTATGCCAAAGCTTTTCGCCAACACAACAGGGCAGTATGCAAAAGAGGGTAGCAGTCTCGGGGCACCTTGGCCATGGGAAGTAGTAGAGAGTGCAGTTCTCCACGCGCCAGCCGTTCACCGGTGAAGCCGATTTCGTGCAGATGTCTACCCGCCACCCATCTTGATAGCCATTGTAATTGGCTCGCGTAGTAATAACCGCGAAAGTTGAAGTTTTTTGAGGCTCATTCTCCGCCGGCCAGAGCCCCAAATTAGGGTGGTCAAGAGTGTATTCAAGTTAATAAAGATAGTCTGTGGGAGGAGGACCGGTAGGTTTACAAAGTAATAAAGCAATCGGGGAAGCATGACCATTTTAGAGATGGCAATTCTGCCCATGACGGACAGCGGCAGAGAAGTCCAGAATTGCACACTACTCCGAAGGCCAGCAATGGCCCGCCTAGTATTGCCCTCGATCTGGTCCTCCGGCCGTCTATAGACCCGTATGCCTAAATATTTAAACGTATCCTGCGCTATCGGGATTTGGGAAGTGCCAAATGTTATGTGGGATGGCCGTTGACCCTCCTGGAAATAAAACCCCACCGACTTTGCCGGGTTGATCGCCAGACACGACACATCTGCGAACCGGGTTAAAATGGTCGCTAAGGCCAAATGATTCTCCTCCAGATCTCGGAAATACAGAAAGATATCGTCGGCGTAAATTGATATCAAATTGGGTGTGCCACCGACGAAGATGCCCTTCTCAGCCATCCTGGTCCGGAGGGCGATCGCCAGCGGTTCGAGGGTCAAGACAAACAACAGGGGTGACAGTGGGCAGCCCTGTCTAGTGCCGCGATATATATTATAACTAGAGGAGACGTGTCGACCCGTGCGCGCTCGGGCGTGTGTACAACATTCGGATCCATCGTATCAGGGAGTCGGGGAGTCCAAAACGTTGCAAGACCTCAAACATAAACCCCCAAGACAGGGAATCAAAAGCTTGATGGAGGTCCAAAGCGACACAGCCGGCCCGAGGTAGGGTCGGCGGCGTGAGTTAGAGAAACACATAATCTGGTGGGATAATACTCAACAGGAACAATAACAAATCATGGGACACTGAAATATTTCATAAGACAAAGGCTGTGTGGCTTGTGGTACTAGAAATCATTTTCAAATATGTAATCAACCTCTTGAGCGTCTCAGGCAATAATACCACATTTGTTACTTCCTCATTCTTTTTAAATGATGAAATGTCTGATAAAGCATGGTCCAATACAATAGAGCCCTGTAACACCTATGTTTCTGCAATAGTGGTACATATTAGGGGATGTTCGCTCTGTGATACATTTCCAACCTACTATGGAGTTTCTGGAAGGGCTGAATGAAGTTCTGTAGCACACACCCAGCCTCTGTTGGCACAGTCCACTGATCTTCAGCTGCTTGCATCTCAGCCTTCGTTTTTAGGTCTCGCTAAAGCCAACGCGCATGTGTTGCTTCTGCGAGAGTATAGTAGGGCTTCCAAAAATGCTCCCAAAGTCTGCAGATAGGACACAGTGCATGGCCACCGGGCGCGCGCACACCATCTGTCCACCTGCAGCTTTGGGAGCAATTTCGCGGCCGCTTTGATGTTCTCAGTGAGCCGAGCAGCCACTGAGAACATCAAAGCAGCCGCGAAATGCTCACACACTTGCGCACATGCACTGCAAGCTTGATCGCGATCACTTTCACGGCCCCACATTTTTTTCACTTTAGCGGGCGCTTTTTTTTTTTTTTCTTTGGGTGAGGGCTTGTTCATAGTTCCTCCTCTTCCCGTTTAGCTCTCTGGACCCTATGTACTTCTCGTCATGGAACTCTCCTTTACCATCCATGTGACCCCTTTCTTGAACCACATCCATTTTTTTCCCTTCTTTACATGGCATGTGTTCACTGCCTCCTTGTCCTTTTTGCGTGTTTCTAACGCATTTGCCTTTTTGCACTCAGTGGAACCCACATGGCCCTTTCATGTTTCCCTCGTTTGCATCCAGTTTCTCCCTCCCCTCCTTTTCACCTGGGTGGCAGCTCCTCTTTGCATCTGACCGTCACTCCATTTGGTAAGTCCTCCCACCCCTCCTTCTTTTCCCTGTTGTGCCACATTGTGTTTACCTCTATTGTAATGATCGGGGGTTGGTTTTACCTCCATGACATACACTCCCATCCCACATAGCATTTGGCTTTTAGCGCTCAGTGGGGGTGACGACTCTTTTCGTGTGTCCACATCTGGGTGTATTCTGCCACCACCACCTTTTCCCCTGTATGTCAGCTCCTTGTTGCTACCACCTATTCCACCCTCCTGCGGTTGCCTCCCACTCCCTGTCTTTGCCCTGTTGTGCGTGAGGGGCAATTTTGCCTCTGTGGAATGCAATCATCACGCACAGAATTTGACATTTAGCACTCAGAGGAACTGCACGGCGCTTCCTCCCCCCCCCCCTGTGAATCCCCGTGTTGTATCTCCCTCCCACACCTCCTGAGTGCTGGCTCCTCATTGCTCCTGGCAGTTTGTCTCTCTTGTTGCTTTTAGTGTCTATAATGAATGTCATCCCTACTATGGACTGAACTGTCAACAAATTCATACCTGCCTACACAAACAGGCATAGGTCACAACATAACAAAAAATGTTTCAAATACACATTTGCTGTCTGTACGGTTTCGCCATTAACTTCTTTTAAAGCTGAACGTACCACTTTTTTGCAGATTGTAAGCGCTGTAAATAGCCATTACTGCTATTACCAGCTTCTAATCATACTTCAAATACCAACCTCGGAAGGATGGAAGACACAGCCGGCAGGAAAACAAACTACTGGCTGCACATCATGGCAGAGGTGCAAACTAATCTTTTAAGTGACAGAGCTAAATTGGCAACAATTTCTAATCTGCAGCCCTCTCCCTCCCAGCCTGCTGTTCTAACTCCCGGCCCTCTTCTCCTGTGCTGATCTGCTGTTACCTTTTCACCCGCCTCCTTCTCTAACTCAATGTTCTCTTATCCCATGCTGATCTGCTGTTCTCTTCCTCCCGCCTCATTCTGTAACTCCCATTTCTCTTCTCCTGTGCTGGTCTACTGTTCTCTTTCACCCGCCTCCTTCTCTAACTCCCTGTTCTTTTCTCCTGTGCTAATATGCTGTTCTCTTCCACCCGCTTCCTTCCTTAACTCCCTGTTCTCTTCTCCTGTGCTAATATGCTGTTCTCTTCCACCCGCTACCTTCCTTAACTCCCTGTTCTCTTCTCCTGTGCTGATCTGCTGCTCTCTTCCACCCCACCTCCTTCTTTAACTCCATGTTCTCTTCACCTGTGCTGATCTGCTGCTCTCTTCCACCCCACCTCCTTATTCAACTCCCTGTTCTTTTCTCTTGTGCTGATCTGCTCTTCTCTTCCACCTACCTCCTTCTTTAACTCTCTGTTCTCTTCTCCTGTGCAGATCTGCTGCTCTCTTCCACCCCACCTCCTTCTTTAACTCCCTGTTCTGTACTCACGTGCTGATCTGCTGATCTCTTCCACCCGCCCCCTTCTCTAACTCCCTGTTCTCTTCTCCTGTACTGATCTGCTGTTCTTTTCCACCGCCTCCTTCTGTAACTTCCGGTTCTCTTCTCCTGTGCCGATATGCTGTTCTCTTCTGTAGGAGAGTAGGGTCTGCTATCCTATGGTCACCCCAAATTTTTGCTTTTTGCTTCACTGGTTTATGACTTAATGTGGCTGTGGGCCTGCTAATCAGACCCACAGCCTGCTGTTCTCTCTCTAAATTAATGCCAATGCACACTAGGTGCATTACGAATTGGAACTGGTTCACCTTATTGGCCCCTGTAACAGTGTACTCCAGGTACCCAGGGCATAGGTGTTTCCAAGGCCTACGAGGGGCTGCAGCATGTATTATGCTACCCTTGGCCTGGCCTCCATATTTGACACAACTGGCTGATCACTCAGCTGGGGTAAGTCGGTGTAATCACCTCTTACTTAGGTATAGTATATCTATATCTAACTTAAAATGGACACATATGTTCCTATCAGCCACTCCTATGGAAGGCCTCATCAATCCTGGAGGCAGAGTGCTTGGAAATATGTGAGATGGTGCTCTAGCATGAGCTGAGCCTGTCTGCAGCTTTCGGAAACACGTCCTTTAGCTGTTCCATGATACTGCCATACCATATACTCTTAAGTGCATTATGAACCTCACGGTTAAATGCTATCTTTGGTTTGGCTTTATCAAAACATGTTGAGTAAGGTGTCATACGAATTGGAATACTACCCCCTCGCCAGTTCTGGGGACGGGGGTAGCATTCCACCCTTCTAGAGGGACACGACATGTACATAACCTGAAACCCGGGTAAAGTTAAACATGAGCCTCAGCATCACAAAATGGATGCTGCCACCACAGACACAAGTCTTCTGCTGCTGGGAGTCCTTCCAGCGAGGGAGGCTTGGACAAAGGGTTTCCTGCCTTGGGAGGTGCTAGCACCACCCCAGACAGGATTTTGTGCATTGGGTAGGACAGGGCTGAATAGAATGAGACATGCATATGGCACACAAGGTGTCCCTGTGTATAAGCCAGTCCAAACCGGTGTTGGGGTTTCCCAGCCCCAGTCTTGGCGCGGAGATGGACAAAGGAAAGGGGGTGTAGCCACCCCCCTTCCTGGTCCCACCCAGAGGAGGAACCTAGCAGGTAATCCGGCCCCTAGATTTGGAATAAGAGTAGGAGCTGTGTCCCAAGACTTCAGATCATCCTGAACTCAACTTGAAACTAAGAATAAAACTGGACTTCGACATTCTGCTGCACAGAAGACTGAAGAGAATCTCCCTTGTGGCCAAGGAGTGACCACCCTGTGAATACAGGTACCACCCAGCAACTCAACGTCTGCTTTGCCGCCGCCTCCCGCCAGAGCCCGAGCACAGAGCCCAACAAGACCTGGATTCCCAGACATCTCACAGCCCGATCCACAGTCCCTGAAAAGAAGAGACCCGTGGAGGCATCAAGAGACGTGGGACCGGCCATCTTGAAAGACCCCCGAGAAGCTGACTGCGCAGTACCTGAGGCTCCCTCAATGCTGTGCTTTGGGGGTTGAGAAGCCCCACCACCGAGCAGCATCTGCACCGAAGATCAGCCCCCCAGCATCTCCACGATCTGCGTGGGGCCCTTTTGCACTTTGCCACTTGATGCGTCATCCCGGCCACTTGCCACGTGGCTAGCGGCCATCTTGGCGATGAAACCTACAAACAACACCGCTGGTCTGGTTGCTCCAGACTGGCCCTCGCTCCCCTGAAAAGGAGCACTCGCTCTGACCTTGCTGGTTTGAGTAACAAGCTTTCTTCACTTCCCGCGTGGCTTGCATTAGCCAAGGCCTGTTTGCTCCAATCAAGTTGCCGACACCGCCATCAGCTAGAGCCTTTGTGGGTCAGCTTGTGACCGACTCCTGGACGTCCTCGACCTCTTTGTGTCCACATGGCTGTGGAGACAAGCTACACCTCTTCACCTGTTTGCACCCAACATCGCCTGGTTCCATCCTGGTTCCACGGTAGTCACTGGCTAGTGACTTTGAACATTGTCCCCTCTGCTTTGAGGTCTTCACATCTTCAGATCCATCCTTGGATCCACCGGAACTCTCCTTGACGACCCGCCTGCAGCATCTTTATCTCCAGGCACCATCGACCTGCGTGACGAAACCCGACACTACTTTGCACCTGTGCACCCGCTTCCTGTGGGTGAGGTAACTCAGCAACGCCGGTATTCCTACACTGGTACACACCTCTAGTGTCTAGGTCTAAAGTTTCATCCTTCTAGGCCTGTCGGAAGGTTCCTTAAACAGTAACTTTATAACTTTTACGCACCATTGACATTGCATTGGTACATGTGTGTGCTTTAAGCAATGCACTCGAGTCCCGCGGGCCTTTCCCGACTTCTTCACTGTTAGTCCCGAACAGCTCCAGCGATTCCCCAGGCCCTAGGCCTATTTCCTTTCCAATTGGCGGTTCTTATACCACTATTTTAGTATATGGTTTAAATGGCCCCTAGGGCTCATCCATATTGTGCACCTTTTGTATATTTAAACTGTGTTTTGTTTTAACGCATTTGCTTCTGTGCTCATAAAGAGTATAGGGGATATTTGTAGTAAATAAATATATATATATTTTCAATATATATCTGTGTGGTGTCCTTTCATTTGGTATTCAAGAGGATTGTGTATGGTAAAACAGCTTGCTTCACATGCCTTTACAGAGTTTAGCCTAAGACTGCTTTGTCCACGCTACTAGGATAGCTGGTCTATAAGGTTGACTTACAACCAATCATCATAAGTGTTGCTTGGCATGATACAAGGTGATCACTAGAACTAGTGAGCATCATATACCAGGCCAACTTCTCACATCTTCCACCCAGCCTCCTTCTTTAACTCCCTGTTCTCTTCTCCTGTGCTGATCTGCTGCTCTCATCCACCCACCTCCTTCTTTAACTCCATGTTCTCTTCTCTTGTGCTGATCTGCTGTTTTCTTCCACCCCACCTCCTTCTCTACCTCCCTGTTCTCTTCTCCTGTGCTGATCTGCTGCTCTCTTCCACCCCACCTCCTTCTTTAACTCCCTGTTCTCTTCTCCTGTGCTGATCTGCTGCTTTCTTCCACCGCCTCCTTCTTTAACTCCATGTTCTCTTCTGCTGTGCTGTTATGCTGCTCTCTTCCACCCACCTCCTTCTCTATCTATCTATCTATCTATCTATCTATCTATCTATCTATCTATCTATCTATCTATCTATCTATCTATCTATCTATCTATCTATCTATCTATCTATCTATCGGTCTCACTCTATCTATCTATCTATCTATCTATCTATCTATCTATCTATCTATCTATCTATCTATCTATCTATCTATCTATCTATCTATGTATCTATCTATCTATCTATCGCCCTCACTCTATCTATGTATTTATCGCCCTCTATCTATCTATCTATCTATCTATCTATCTATCTATCTATCTATCTATCTATCTATCTATCTATCTATCGCCCTCACTCTATCTATCTGTCTGTCTATCTATCGCCCTCACTCTATCTATTGCCCTCTATCTATCTATCTATCGCCCTCGTTCTATCTATCTATCTATCGTCCTCACTCTATCTATCGATCTATCTATCTATATATCTATCTATCTATCTATCGCCCTCACTCTATCTATCGCCTTCACTCTATCTATCTATCGCCCTCACTCTATCTTTCACCCTCACTCTAACTATCTATCTATCGCCCTCACTCTATCTATTTATCGCCCTCTGTCTATCTATTGCCATCTATCTATCTATCGCCCTCACTCTATCTATCTATCTATCGCCCTCACTCTATCTATCTATCGCCTACACTCTATCTATCTATCTATCTATCTATCTATCTATCTATCTATCTATCTATCTATCTATCTATCTATCTATCTATCTATCTATCTATCTATCTATCTACCTATCTATCTATCTATCTAGCTATCTATCGCCCTCAGTTTATCTATCTATCGCCCTCAATCTATCTATCGCCTTCTATCTATCTATCGCCCTCTAGCTATCTATCACCCTTACTCTATCTATCGCCCTCACTCTATCTATCTATCGCCCTCACTCTATCTATCTATCTCCCTCACTCTATCTGTCTATCTATCGCCCTCACTCTATCTGTCTATCTATCGCACTCACTCTATCTATCGCCATCACTCCATCTATCTATCGATTGCCCTCACTCTGTCTTTCTATCTATCGCACTCACTCTATTTATCTATCTATCTATCGCCCTCACTCTATATATCGCCCTCCCTCTATCTATCGCCCTCACTCTATCTATCTATTGCACCACCACAGCATCACTCAGGGACACCACAGCCTCACTCAGGGGCAACACAACATCACTATGCGCTACCACAGCATCACTGAACGCCACATCATCACTCGTCGCCACCACAACATCACTCAGCGCCACCACAGCATCAATCTGTGCCACTATTCAACAACAACTGGTTCAAATATGTTCTCTCAATGTTTCAAGCTTTATTACAAATGTCACAAAAAGATGTTAATATTTCACTTCTGTTCTTGGAATTTCGTCACAATAAAATACACTGTACATAATCTTCACAAAAGTTATTTACAAAGGTTTAAGCTATTGCCATTATAAATTACAATAACTTTTATTTAAGTATTAATTATTTAAAAAGATTAAAAGCCATTGTTATTTGTAATATCAATACATCTAAGTCATGTAAATACAAAACATGTTGCATTACAAATGCTATAGGCGTCACATTTGCAAAAGTTAAAAGTATTGGCATTGTAAATGACAAAGCTATTAATTTCGCTATTTTTGAAACCAAATAAAAAATGTGTCATTTACAAGACCAATAGCTCAAACTTTCCTAATGCGAGACCTATTGCATTGCAAATTCTTGTTTTATCTTGCTACATATATCAATTTATTTTCAATCACAACTCCCTTCATACATTATCATTTATGATCGACTTGAATGCACTGTTTACTACCTGTGATTTATTCTGGTGCTTTAAACTTCCTCTTATAAATAAATTAATAAAATATGTAACAGCTCATATTAATACTGGATTACCTTAATTAAGTAGGGAATGGAGAGTGGACACTGTGCTGGGGGACCCAAACCCTTGCAGAATGATTGCCCAATAATTAGCGACAGATGTGCATTTATGTCTCCCTTCTCCTATTTTATGACTCGGTTTTTTATATATAGAATTGAGAGAGGCAGACAGGAAGCCTTCTGGTTGGAAATGAACTATTTCAAGATACAGTTCGGAAATGGCTGCCCTTGAATTCTAGAAAATAGGTGAGGCACATATGCATGTGTTGTGTTGTACACCTACATGGCAATACCATTTCCCTTGAACCAATGGGTGAAATGGCACAGCCCGCACTCAAATGACAATTCCCCTTTAATGAATGTTATTTTTTTATGCACGGAGGATGCATGGGATTTCTAATCATACCTTCTTCTCATCACTTTGCAAACGTGGTGTTACTTGCAAGGGCATTTTGGAGGGCACTATATATCACCAGAGGTGTGTGTCTCATCTTTCTCTTTTTTAATTGTATCAACATTTAGTTGATCTTGTGCACTCTTTCTATGTTTGGGTTTTACACATTTGATAAAAAATTCGACAACATCAACACAGGTGTACATTCAGAAATACCAGAGGGTGCACCACACGCGATTGATTCAGTTTGCATGTCTGACACTTCAAGTGTCAGCAGTCAAACACGTGGAGATTCATCTACTGCAGAAGATCAAGCATCAGGAAGCGTTTCTGATCCCTTTTTGTTTTTTAGAACGACAGAGATTCAGAAAAGGGAACAAACAGGATTACAAGAAAGAACAGGGTTCAAAAAGACGAGGAGGGGCAAATCCAAACCCAGGTCCAAGCACAAAGGGGAAAGTAGGGGTAACGACCAGGTCAGGATCACAAAACCAGAAAATGTGAATGAAATGAATCTTACCGATACATCAGAAAACTAACATTGTAAATCTATCAAGCCATCATCTGACTGATGTAGAAATAAAATTGTTAAGCAAGGGATTGGGTTTCTGTCCGAGTTCTCTGCCTAATTTCACATTGCTGCATGTAAGTTGCTTTAAGTGTACTAGGAAACTCAAACCACATGAATTCTTTCAAGACAAACAACATTACATTCCCCAGAGATACCCATAAGCACAGAGTCGACCTCTAACATCAGGGACATAAGAAATGTGCATTTACTACTATCTTTTGAAGATGAAGAGGATTCTCTTTCCATACAGACTGTTGCAGCAAATCTCAATCTCAACATATTTGCCGAGGTCGACAGTGGACTTGAGATTTACTTCTTGCCTACCAGGCTCAAATCCTATTGACAGATTAAGGAATTGGTATTTCAGGATCTGTACGAATTGTAGGACAAATTCCTCTCTAAGAATATTTATACAAAACATAACATCACTATTGAGGAACAAAAGGCGCTCAACAGTCTGAAGGATGATGACTCCCTTGTCATTAAAGAAGCTGACAAGGGAGGAAACATAGTGCTTATGGACAAATTGGACTATCTTTGTGAAATAGATAGACAATTAGCAGATACCACCGCATATATGAAACTCAATTGCAATGCCATGAAAGCTACAATTGAAACAGTAGAGAACAGATTAAGACATTGGAAGGATTTATGTCTCATTTCCGATCTTGAGTTTAAATATCTCCTAAATGAGAATCCGACTAGTCCCTGCATGTATGTTTTACCAAAAATACATAAAGGGGGGTTCCCTTCGGGAAAGACTCATCATCTCTGTTATGTTATGCCTTATGTTAAATATTTTATTAAGCGCGACTGTCACCCTTGGGTGTCCTGGCGCTAACTGCTATCCTGATGCAGAAAAAAATTGAGGAAGAGAACCATGTCTTAAGCATTTTCCTGAATAACAGCAAATCGGTGCTGTTCCCCAGATGCAAAGGAAGCTGGTTTCACGCCTTTGCAGCACCTACCACAAAACTTTTTCCACCCCAGCGTGCTCTTTTAACGGGTGGAACTTTGAGCAGTTTTTGAGCCGATGAACGTAGCAGTCTAGTAGGGGTGTACCATTGAAATTGTTCCCGCAGGTAGCGTGGTCCTTGATTGTGAAGCGATTTAAAAACTAGACAAAGGGATTTAAATTGCACTTGTTGCCTCACTGGCAACCAATGAAGTCTACGAATTTCATTAGAAATCGGGGCAAATTTTGGTATGCCAGATAACAGCCTTGCAGCGGTGTTTTGCAACATCTGGAGTCTGTGCATCAGGCTCTCTTGCATGAATAAATAGAGGCTGATACAGTAGTCCAGACGTGACATGATCAATGCAGTAACCACCTTCTGCCAACTATCCTTAGGCAGAAAAGGAAGAATTTTCTTGGTGGTCCTGAGAGTGAACATAGTGGATGATACGATGGCGTTAACTTGCCTTTTCATGTCCAATTCATCATCTAAGTACACTCCCAAATTTTTCACTTGCTTGGAAGGTGCTGGGAGGGGCCCCAGAGAATCAGGCCAGCATTCAGGGGTCCACAGGTTGAGGTCATTCCCAAATAGGATGACTTCAGTCTTGCCTGAATTTAATGTTAGGCAATTACTGGCCATCCAACTACCGACTGCCTCCATACAGTCGTGTAGCCTGTGTCTTGTATTCCTTTCTGATCCTGGAAGAAGTGATACCACTATCTGCGTATCGTCTGCGTAGCAGGTAAGATGGAAACCAAACGATTTAATCAATGGAGCTGAAGACGATACGTGGACATTAAATAAGGTAGGACTTAACGATGACCCCTGTGGTACCCCACATGGCAGGCAGAAAGGGAGCGAACAAAATCGCCTAACGCCACTATTTGCTGACGTTCGGAGAGAAAGGATTTTAAGACTCTCCAGGCCGCCTTCTCTACTCCGCAGGCTGACAATCGATCCATCAAAATACCATGATGGACCATGTCAAACGCCAACAATAATCATTGCCGCTCTGCCCCCCTGATCCAAAGTTTTCCTAATCTCATTAGTGGATTTCAGGAGGGCAGTTTCCTTGCTATGGCCCTCACGAAAGCCATATTGGGTACAATCAAGTATTTCAGCATCTTGAAGGTAAGTACTCAAATGACTGTTAATCCATTTTTCAAGCATTTTAGCGGGTAAGGGGAGGTGAGAATACAGTCTAAAATGATGGACATCTTTAGGATCGAGATTAGGTTTTTTTAGGAGAGGAATCAATGACACTGTTTTCCAACTAATGGGGATCCTACCTGCCTCCATTATTGAATTAAAAAGAGGGGTAAGGGCTGCCGTGAAAATCCACTGAGCCAATTTAGCTGTTTTGACCGGACACGGGTAGTAGGGGGATCCTGACTTCATTTTTAAGAGGAATTGAACAGTATCAGTATCGGTTAAAAGGGGAAATTCTATCAGGGAGTTCTGAGTTTGAGGAACGGTCTTATTATCAATGCAGGGCTTGAGTTGAGGGCTGTTATTGGCTCTATTAAAAGTTGAAAACATTTCCTCCACTTTGTCCAGGAAGAAACTAGCGATCTTGTCGCATAATTCCTAACTCTCTGCCACTCGTGTTACTTGTGGGTGTGCCAATTTACAAACAATTTTAAATAGTTCATTGGCTGAGTTTTCAGCTAGTTTAATTTGGTCAGCAAAGAAATCTTGTTTAGTTATAAACATTAATTGTTTGTAGACCTGAATGCTCTCTTTATACTTAATTTTATCCTCCACCTTATACCCCTTCCTCCAGTCCCGCTCGAAATGCTTGCAAATACCTTTCTGAATTTTTTATTTAGGAGTATACCATGGGGCGGAAGGGTGGGCCCTTCTAGGGTATACGGATTTCTTTGGGACAAGCTTATCACAAGCATTAATGACCCAGGCATTAAATCTAGTTGTGGCCTCTTCCACATCACAGATTAGAGAAGGCAAACTAGGCTCCAGAAGATCTGACAAGTCTTTACCGTCAATACTATTCCACATCCGAATGTGTCTAAGCCTTGTTAGGGGTTTGTCATGCTTCTGACTGTCAGGGTAAGCAACCTTAAATATTATTGCTGCGTGGTCTGACCAGGCTACAGGTCGCACCTCTAAGACCTAGTTATATTAAACAGTTGGTTCATTCGGGTGATCTATATTTCTTTACTTTATCTCCTATTCACACACAATATTAATCATTCATTGTAAACTGAAGAAATCAGGTCAAAATTATTCAAAGAACTAAAGATGGGAATCCAAACCATCCATGATTTCGAGAGATATCGTTATAAATTATATTCATTTATATATTCATTTATTTGTAAACACACATGAAGAAAAAACTGTACAGTGGTGGGTAGTTTGTGAAATGAGTGACATTTAGTGCTTGGTGAAATGTGTGCAAGTGCAATCTACAATATATACAATGATGATTTCGAACGGTAGTGATTAGGGGAAGGGAAAAAGAAGGGATTGTGACCAATATATTTACAGTGACTAATGTATTCTGTATACTGCAAGTGTCAGTATCTGGAACAGAATCTTTCGAAAATTGGTCCACTGAAAAATTGTCGATGTTTCAACCCTATGGTAGCGGACTTGGGGCGTCTATGCGGGTCTTCTTCAGGACTGTAAGGGGTGGGTGGGGGTGGAAACGGCCTCCTAGCTAGCCCAGCCGGGCTCACTTGTGGAGAATGTACTGCAATATCAAATTCTCTCCGTGGTCCCAGAGTTTAGCCACAAGAGTCACAGGTCCAGCAGGGTTGCTTGCAGCTTTGATTATTTATCTGTATCCTTTTCCCGGCTCTCCGTGGAGCCGGTGTGTAGCCACGAGAGTTACTGGTCCTGCAGAGTTGCTTGCAGATCAGATAAAGCCCATTTCTTCGGCTTATTCGCGCTACAATCTGCTTTTCCGTGTGCCAAGATTTGCAAAGAAATGCTGATAACCGGCGGTGGATCTCTCTGTCCCGGCAACGCTTTCACTGTTTCCAGAAAGCGTTGCCGGGACCGAGCGATCCGGCGCCGGTAATCAGCATTTCTTCGCAAATCTTGGCACACGGAAAAGCCGATTTTAGCACGAATAAGCCGAAGAAATGGGCTTTATCTGATCTGCAAGCAACTCTGCGGAACCAGTAACTCTCGTGGCTACACACAGGCTCCACGGAGAGCCGTGAAACGGATACAGATAAATAATCAGAGCTGCAAGCAACCCTGCTGGACCTGTGACTTTTGTGGCTAAACTCTGGGACCACGGAGAGAATTCGATATTGCAGTACATTCTCCACAAGTGAGCCCGGCTGGGCTAGCTAGGAGGCCGTTTCCATCCCCACCCACCCCTTACAGTCCTGAAGAAGAACCGCATAGACGCCCCAAGTGCGCTACCATAGGGTTGAAACGTCGACAACTTTTCAGTGGACCAATTTTCTAAAGATTCTGTACCAGATACTGACACTTGCAGTATACAGAATACATTAGTCACTGTATATATATTGATCACAATCCCTTCTTTATTCCCTTCCCCTAATCACTACCATTGGAAATCATCATTGTATATATTGTAGATTACACTTGCACAAATTTCACCAAGCACTAAATGTCACTCATTTCACAAACTGCCCACCACTGTACAGCTTTTTCTTCATGTATGTTTACAAATAAATGAATATATAAATGAATATCATTTATAAAGATATCTCTCGAAATCATGGATGGTTTGGATTCCCATCTTTAGTTCTTTTAATAATTTTGACCTGATTTCTTCAGTTTACAATGAATGATTAATATTGTGTGTGAATTGGAGATAAAGTAAAGAAATATAATTCAGCCGAATGAACCAACTGTTTAATATAACTAAGTTACTGCCCAGGTTCAGAGGGATACTGGGTTACCCCATTTGTTACGCACCTCTAAGACTGACATATGTGCATAGTTTGAAAAAATCCCATCCAACGTATGCCCAGCAGTATGGGTGGCCCCTGCAACTAACTGCGTTAGGTGCAACCCATTCATAAGTTCTAACAGCTCCATAGTATCTGAGTCTGACGTGGTCTCCAGGTGAAAATTAAAATCACCCATTATAGTAAAGGATCTGTTGCTTATGCCTTCCTCCATAAGGTTGCTGACCAAATCTATAAAAGGCTTCCTAGGGCCCGGTGGTCTATACATCAGGACCCCTCTAAATTTCACCTCTTGGAATTGGATCTCCCTCAGAGCGAATATCAGAATATATAGACCTGTTCTTACAACCTCTGGTCATAAATTTACCATCATATATTAAGGACACACGTGACATTCTGAGTAAAATTGTGACTGAGGATTGGGTGGAAGGACACCACTTGGTGACTGTAGATGCTCACTATATACCAGCATTCCAGGAGCATTGGGTCTCAATGCAGTCCAACATTTTTTAGACACACAATCAGTAAATATGTTGGAACACACAAACACGCTACTGGATCGGATTTAGCTGGTATTGAATAACAACATGTTTACACACAATGGCGACTGGTTTCGCCAAATACAAGGGGTAGCAATAGGGGCGAAATTTTCGCCATCATGAGGCATGCCATGAAGCAAATAGGATAAAAAGAACTAGCCTCCTTATCTCTAAGAACAAAAGAAAGTTGCAAAATAGGAGGAAAACTGCTGTTATCACACCGTACACAATCCTGAGCACTGACGTTTACAAAATTCTTAATAAACACTGACATCTGCTGACACATAATGCCACTCTAAAGGAGGTGGTTGGATCTAAACCTATACTCACCCATGAGAGAGGCAGAACACTGAGACAATTTCTATGTCCCAACTTCATGCCACCCATAGTTAGTACGGTACAAAAGGGGGTGGTAATGGACGGAGCATCCGGCCCAATCAAACACTCACACCCAGTCAAAAGATCTGGGTTTAATCCATCACCGTTCTTTAGCCCACTCTGCCACCCCAGTTCAGACATGGCTATATGCAAATCAGTCTGACCCTGTGCCTCATGGGAACAGTCCAGCCCGAACTGCCAAGCCATGCCTTCCCTGGACCGGAAACAAGCTTCCGAGGACCGGTTTCTGGCATTACAGCCGTCTTCAGCCCGGCTTGCTTGAATCCAGTGGCAAAGTGAGCAAGGGACTCACGTCTGAGCATACCCTGCCACACTTATGGCGGCCAAAAGCGGTACAAGAGGGGGTGGTGATGGACGGAGCATCCGAACCAATCAAACACTCACACCCAGTCAAAAGATCTGGGTTTAATCCATCACCGTTCTTTAGCCCACTCTGCCACCCCAGTTCAGACATGGCTATATGCAAATCAGTCTGACCCTGTGCCTCAGGGGAACAGTCCAGCCGGAACTGCCAAGCCATGCCTTCCCTGAACCGGAAACAAGCTTCCGAGGACCGGTTTCTGGCATTACAGCCGTCTTCAGCCCGGCTTGCTTGAATCCAGTGGCAAAGTGAGTAAGGGACTCACATCTGAGCATACCCTGCCACACTTATGGCGGTCAAAAGCGGTACAAAAGGGGGTGGTGATGGACGGAGCATCCGAACCAATCAAACACTCACACCCAGTCAAAAGATCTGAGTTTAATCCATCACTGTTCTTTAGCCCACTCTGCCACCCCAGTTCAGACATGGCTATATGCAAATCAGTCTGACCCTGTGCCTCATGGGAACAGTCCAGCCCGAACTGCCAAGCCATGCCTTCTCTGGACCGGAAACAAGATTCCGAGGAACCGGTTTCTGGCATTACAGCCGTCTTCAGCCCAGCTTGCTTGAATCCAGTGGCAAAATGAGCAAGGGACTCACGTCTGAGCATACCCTGCCACACTTATGGTGGCCAAAAGCGGTACAAAAGGGGGTGGTGATGGACGGAGCATCCGAACCAATCAAACACTCACACCCAGTCAAAAGATCTGGGTTTAAATCATCACCGTTCTTTAGCCCACTCTGCCACCCCAGTTCTGATATGGCTTTATGTAAATCAGTCTGACCCTGTGCCTCATGGGAACAGTCCAGCCCGAACTGCCAAGCCATGCCTTCTCTGGACCGGAAACAAGATTCCGAGGAACCGGTTTCTGGCATTACAGCCGTCTTCAGCCCAGCTTGCTTGAATCCAGTGGCAAAATGAGCAAGGGACTCACGTCTGAGCATACCCTGCCACACTTATGGTGGCCAAAAGCGGTACAAAAGGGGGTGGTGATGGACGGAGCATCCGAACCAATCAAACACTCACACCCAGTCAAAAGATCTGGGTTTAAATCATCACCGTTCTTTAGCCCACTCTGCCACCCCAGTTCTGACATGGCTTTATGTAAATCAGTCTGACCCTGTGCCTCATGGGAACAGTCCAGCCCGAACTGCCAAGCCATGCCTTCCCTGGACCAGAAACAAGCTTCCGAGGACCGGTTTCTGGCATTACAGCCGTCTTCAGCCCGGCTTGCTTGAATCCAGTGGCAAAGTGAGCAAGGGACTCACGTCTGAGCATACCCTGCCACACTTATGGCGGCCAAAAGCGTTACAAAAGGGGGTGGTGATGGACGGAGCATCCGAACCAATCAAACACTCACACCCAGTCAAAAGATCTGGGTTTAATCCATCACCGTTCTTTAGCTCACTCAACAACCCCCTTTTGTACCCCTTTGGCCGCCATAAGTGTGGCAGGGTATGCTCAGACGTGAGTCCGTTTCTCACTTTGCCACTGGATTCAAGCAAGCCGGGCTGAAGACGGCTGTAATGCCAGAAACCGGTCCTCGGAAGCTTGTTTCTGGTCCAGGGAAGGCATGGCTTGGCAGTTCGGTCTGGACTGTTCCCATGAGGCACAGAGTCAGACTGATTTGCATATAGCCATGTCTGAACTGGGGTGGCAGAGTGGGCTAAAGAACGGTGATGGATCAAACCCAGATCTTTTGACTGGGTGTGAGTGTTTGATTGTTTCAGGTGCTACGTCCATCACCACCCCCTTTTGTACCGCTTTGGATGCCATAAGTGTGGCAGGTTATGCTCAGACGTGAGTCCCTTGCGCACTTTGCCACTGGATTCAAGCAAGCCGGGCTGAAGACGGCTGTAATGACAGAAAACGGTCCTCGGAAGCTTGTTTCTGGTCCAGGGAAGGCATGGCTTGGCAGTTCGGGCTGGACTGTTCCTATGAGGCACAGGGTCAGACTGATTTGCATATAGCCATGTCTGAACTGGGTTGGCAGAGTGGGCTAAAGAACGGTGATGGATCAAACCCAGATCTTTTGACTGGGTGTGAGTGTTTGACAGCTGTAATGACAGAAAACGGTCCTCGGAAGCTTGTTTCTGGTCCAGGGAAGGCATGGCTTGGCAGTTCGGGCTGGACTGTTCCTATGAGGCACAGGGTCAGACTGATTTGCATATAGCCATGTCTGAACTGGGTTGGCAGAGTGGGCTAAAGAACGGTGATGGATCAAACCCAGATCTTTTGACTGGGTGTGAGTGTTTGATTGGTTCAGATGCTCCGTCCATCACCACCCCTTTTGTACCGCTTTGGCCGCCATAAGTGCGGCAGGGTATGTTCAGACGTGAGTCCCTTGCTCACTTTGCCACTGAATTCAAGCAAGCCGGGCTGAAGACGGCTGTAATGCCAGAAACCGGTCCTCGGAAGCTTGTTTCCGGTCCAGGGAAGGCATGGCTTGGCAGTTCGGGCTGGACTGTTCCCATGAGGCACAGGGTCAGACTGATATGCATATAGCCATGTCTGAACTGGGGTGGCAGAGTGGGCTAAAGAACGGTGATGGATCAAACCCAGATCTTTTGACTGGGTGTGAGTGTTTGATTGGTTCAGATGCTCCGTCCATCACCACCCCCTTTTGTACCCATAGTTAGTACAGCATGGTTACCCGCCGAAAGGTTTCTATAAATGTGGAACATGTAACATCTATGTCTTTGCAATGCACAAAACTTTGATTTTAAAATATAACACAGAGAAATCCCATCCAGTGCGAAGTTTCATAAATTGCAACACGAAATTTGTAATTTATTGCATCAAATGCATTTGTGGAAAGATCTACAGATGGAGCACAGTGAGACCAATAAAAGAGAGAATACAAGAGCACATTTGGGCCATCCACAATAGCAACGAACAATATCCCTTGGCAACGCATTTCAATACAACACACAAATTGAATGAGATGTGGAAACTAGGCTTCCATGGCACTGATACGATACTTCCTGGAATGAGGGGTGGGAACAGAGTGAACAAACTAAGAAAAACAGAAAGTGAATGGATTATTAAACTTGGGGCTGTGGAGTATGGGCTAAACATTGACAAAGAGATGTTTGAGTTTCTTTGAAATACAAGATTGCTTGTACCAAATAGCATTACCGTCTTGAATGAACCTTGCAATGTAATATCAAGCATTTTCCAAACTCTCTAAACATCTTTACTCTGAAACTAACAATCATTCCATTTCCAAGCTCTGTTCAAATCCAACTCATACAACATTAATATTTGTGGCACAATTAACAACGTCACTTTCAATATGACTTTCACTGTATCGATAACACATGGTAATTACTAACCATTCTGCTTTCCTCTGATTCGTTATCCATAATAACACTGACATTATAGAATTGTTGCCACTGCTGTTTTGCAACCTTACTGCTTAAAATGTGAGGTAGTATGAGTCGTCAAATTGGGAACAGGGTTGGGTAGAAAAGCATGGCCACGCCACACTTCCATTATCTGGGTTTTTATCCTTTTTACACATTTGCAGCCCGAGTGGGTTGGCAATTGCACAAACAGCATAATAGAAGCAGCAATTCCCATTATTACTCTTATAATACGATCCATATTACTGTGTTTGGTTGCCCCATTTACGCATATGGATACTTATAATATTGGCCTTTAGTCACCATTCGTAATAGTATACGGATGAAAATCTAAAACTGTCATTGTAAGAAAAGACATGCTTAGATGCAGTGGAATATATTGCGATGCAATGCTGTCATAGGCAAGTCTCAAAGATGGCCACCGCTTTAGATCATATGTAGCGGTGCGCTTTCAATGGTACTTTTTCAATGCTTTGGAAACGTATAACTCGTTCCCGGAATGGAACGGCATTATTCACATTACACATGTGGACTGTCGGAGGTCCGGGGATCAGTCGGGAAGCGGCTATAATTGCGGCAAGATGCATCCTAATTTTACAAACCGCTTAGAACCTACTTTTGCTCCGTTACACATGGAGCTTTACTCTCCATACATTTTTGATGATTTAAGAGTGAGACAGGTTTTTCTCATGTTTTCGTTGCATTCTGTTTTCTCATTACATAGTTTGCTTATCAAGGTGATAACGTCTCTCAGACTGTGAGAGTCGGTAGAAAGGACACCACGTAGTTCGTCCTAAATAAAAGACGGACATTTTTCAGAAACTACGAACGTGGGATCTATTCAGGCTTAAGGAGCTACTTGCCATTGGTAAGCTGTGCTTACAAACAATTGGGAAGATGGGTGTTTTCACACTTTCCCTACTCAATATGAGATGAGCGATGTGACTCCTGTTAATGTAGAGGTGCATTTATCTCTCCCTTCTCCTATTTTATGTCACGGTTTTCTATATATAGAATCGAGAGAGGCGGACAGTAACCCTTCTGTTTGGAAATTAACTGTTTCAAGATACAGTTCAGAAATGACTGCCTTGAATTCTAAAAAATAGGCGAGGCACATTTGTATGTGTTGTACACCTACATGGCAATACCATTTCCCTTGAACCAATGGGTGAAATGACACAGGCCGCACTCAAATAACAATTCTCCTTTTATGAATTTTATTTTTGCATGCACGGAGGATGCATGGGATTTCTAATCATACCTTCTTCTCATCACTTTGCAAATGTGGTGTTACTTGCATGGGCATTTTGGTGGGCACTATATATCACCAGAGGTGTGTGTCTCATCTTTCTCTTTTTTCTTTTTTAATTGTATCAACATTTAGTTGATCATGTGCACTCTTTCTATGTTTGTGATTGAGGCACAGTTTTTAACTCCTTTGTTACAAACAATCGATATGTTGCAATCTGCTTTGTATATGTAATTTTGCAGCCTTGAAAAAGTCCAGGAGGCCGAAACGCGCGTCGGCTGCTGTTTTCTTTTTTATGGAAGGAATAAAAATGGAGTGACCTGATTTACCAATCACTGTGGAATATTATTTGGAAATCTGCCAACTAATCTATATATTTTGAAGCTTGTTGTTACAGTTACACGGAGGATAAAAGGAACAGTGTATACGTGTGCTTTGGTGATTTTTGTGGACATTGTGTTCTGCACTGCTTGTTTGCAGGTACAGTGGACTTATACCTAAGGTGGATGAGTATTTCAGCATCATGGGAGCACCATTGAAAAGTAATGAATATGAAGAAAAATCGTCAGAACATGAAATACTGATTGATAGAAGTGCACATCTGTTAGCATATCCACTGTTTGTTAGTTTAAATGAAAGAGAAGGGATTTTATTACGTAAACTGTTAAGAGTTAACCAATCAGACAATATCCAAGCAATTCACTTGGAGTTATCTATAGTCAGTGCTTACGAAAACGCTATCACAAATATACTTTGCTGTGCCTATAATCTTTTACATGCAGACCTTGGGTCTTTACGGTACATTTTAAAATCAGAGACTTTTAGGGACAAGTCCTCACGTCATACTTTTAATAAGAATCTTAGTATTGCACTGATCCAGTCTGGTTGCACGATAGCACTTTAGAAAGCTTGGACTCCTGCACACTTGAAGCTTTTTTAAAGAACCTGACTCCAAGAATAAGCTGTGATCTGGATGTAGATCATTGTTCACAGCTAAAACTCTTTAAGAAAGTCTACAATACAAAACTCTGCAATGATATATATATTTTTCCTTAGAGCACATGGTCCGGCGCACCATAATTTTATTGATGTTAGGGATTCCTTTTTCTTTAAAGACCCATATTTTTAAATGGGATAAATCAGAAAGCTCCCCAGAAATGTGTGATTTATGCAAAGGAGGAGTGCAAGACTTTTTACATGCGTCGCTTGTTTGCCCAAACCTGATTTTGGCAGTGGCCCGGCGTCTGTATATAAAGCCTATATGTTTTAGACACAACCTCTGCTCTGCAAAAAGTTTAATTGACTTTTGTAAATCGCCATCTGGTGAGCTTGCTTGCCATAATCTGTATAATTACTTCAAACTTTTTTTTATTGTTTTTATGCTCAAATAATATTGCTTTATCACTTTTAACTATGTATTTGTTACCTCAGGTGAGGTCTAAAGCCAAATCTAATAAAAAATCTTGAAATCTAATAGCTTAATGATTTAATCAGTAAAGAATAGCGGATTTGTTAAAATATGTTTACCTCTCTCACCAAATATGTAACTATGTTGGGGTATTGAGGGATTCTTAAAATGTTGACAAATATGGGTTTATTTAATGGCTCCCTAAGTGGAAGTGTGAGGAATTGGAAGCATGTTAAATCATGAAGGTTGTTTCACTTTTTGTATTTATAAAATCACAGGTGCATAAGTATGTTCTATTTTCTCCTGAATGTTGGCTTATTTATTTTACAATAAACTATGGTGTGTTTTAGAGTAATTTCTAGGGACAGCCCCCATTTGGAGTGCAAACTGTTCTGCAGAAAATACAGATTTAGTTCTGGCAGATTTCTTACTTCCATGAGGATTTTCAACATTTTGCAAATGTTCTGTATATATTTTTACATTTTGAAAGATACCTTCAGCTTTTCTGTCTTTGTGTGAATTACCAAGCACATTAAGGGGGTCATTAGGATGGCGGACGGAAGTGCCTCCGCAGCACCGGAGTATGCGGAACATGCCTATTCTCCGTCCGCCCGTCGCGGACACTCCGTCCGCCAGATCAGGATAGCAAATAGAGGTCAAAATCCGTCCGCTGCGATAGATGAAGGTCCGCCGCACAACCTCACCCAACCACGCAGCGGACGTAACCAATCCAGATACGCCGCCGTACGGACTGACGTCTACGCCCGTCCACCAAATCAAGATAGCGGAAAATACACATAAAAGCGCCGCGGAAAAACAACCTGCCTGAACACAGCGGATTCACCACAGCGACCATACCCACCACGAGCCGCTCGCCGACATGGACCCTGCACTACACGCATACCCGATACTCTACGCGATCCACCACGTCCTAGTCTTGGCCCACCATCGAGGACGATGCAGGTAGGCTACAAACATTTCGCTGCCTGATGAGGAGTACCTGCAAGGGACGTGACGTAGAGAGGGGGGAGTGACATGTAGCGGAAACGACTGATACGTGTGGAGGGCACCACCTGCAAGGCTCGTCACCCAGGTAGGGGGGAGTGGCATGTAGCGGAAACGACTGATTCTTGTGGAGGGCACCACCTGCAAGGGTCGTCACCCAGGTAGGGGGGAGTCACATGTACCGGAAACCACTGAGTCGTGTGGACGGCAGCACCTGCAAGAGTCGTGACCTAGGTAGGGGGGAGAGACATTTATCCGAACACACTGCCTTGAAGGAAAAACAAATACACACCAGCATCACACACGCAAGAATGACTCCGACAACCCACGACACATGAATGACAACTTTATTTACACATAATCGGGGTAACATCACAGTGTAGGCTCGAGCATGGGCAGTGTGGACACCAGAGCAGGTACATCAGAGGCAGTACATCACAGGGCATAGAGCAGCATGAGAACACCAACAGGGCAGTGTGGACACCAGAGCAGGTCCATCAGAGGCAGCACATGAGAGGGGCTAAGTGCACCAACAGTCCTTGGCAAGGCACAGGTCCATCAGAGGCAGCACATGAGAGGGGCTAAGTGCACCAACAGTCCTTGGCAAGGCACAGGTCCATCAGAGGCAGCACATGAGAGGGGCTAAGTGCACCAACAGTCCTTGGCAAGGCACAGGTCCATCAGAGGCAGCACATGAGAGGGGCTAAGTGCACCAACAGTCCTTGGCAAGGCACAGGTCCATCAGAGGCAGCACATGAGAGGGGCTAAGTGCACCAACAGTCCTTGGCAAGGCACAGGTCCATCAGAGGCAGCACATGAGAGGGGCTAAGTGCACCAACAGTCCTTGGCAAGGCACAGGTCCATCAGAGGGAGTACATCACAGGGCATACAGCAGTATGAGAACAGCAACAGGGCAGTGTGGACACCAGAGCAGGTACATCAGAGGCAGTACATCACAGGGCATACAGCAGTATGAGAACAGCAACAGGGCAGTGTGGACACCAGAGCAGGTACATCAGAGGCAGTACATCACAGGGCATAGAGCAGCATGAGAACACCAACAGGGCAGTGTGGACACCAGAGCAGGTACATCACAGGGCATACAGCAGTATCTGAGGCACCACAAGTACGAATCACCAACAACCCGTAACAAGGTCCACAGCAGTGGAAGACTGTGTACAATGGACAATTCACACACCATGTCCAATTACATGTGAGTGAAGACAACAGCACCTTACATCACACTATCAGGTGGATTGCGTGAAGTTCCCGCATCGGACAGACTGGCAGCACCAGAAACCGTAGTGTGACACACAGCCACAGATGTAGTGACTGACACGTGAGCCACAGACCCAGACAGACTGCCAGCACCTGAAACAGGAGTGTGAGACACAGCCACAGCCCGAGTGACTGACACATGGGCCACAGACCCAGACAGACTGCCAGCACCTGAAACAGGAGTGTGAGACACAGCCACAGCCCGAGTGACCGACACATGCGCCACAGACCCAGACACACTGCCAGCACCTGAAACAGGAGTGTGAGACACAGCCACAGCCCGAGTGACCGACACATGCGCCACAGACCCAGACACACTGCCAGCACCTGATACAGGATGAGGCACAACTGATACAGTGCCACTACATGATGCATGACAGCAAACAACAGACACAGTGCCACTACCTGACACATGCGAGTCAACTGCAGCGGCGCCACTGGGACCACTGAAATGATGAGCCACAGGGCTGTATGGGCCAGGAGGCAGGGTGGCTCTGGGAGCGGGGGATAGTTGCAATTGGCCGACATCGGGTTGGGCATGTGTCAATGGTGTGTGTTTCCGTTTCTTGGTGACATGTGACTGCACCCTGGACAGGACAGGACTGGCAAGTGGGCCTGACTGGGTAGAAATATCACCCACCATGGGAGGTGCATCTTCTGGCGGGGGAATGCTCTCTGGGGACGTGCTTGAGCCAGCTTGTCGTTTGCTGTGTGGCTGCCTTCTGGCCTCTGCAACGTGTGGCATGGGGGATGCTACTACAGGGTCAACCTCCATCCGCTCCTGGCGGGCCCTGATGGGAGTGGAGGTAAGGGGTGACTCCACTGCGGAGACATCTGTATTCCGTTTCCCAGAAAACAGCAACCGCAGTGCATCAAGGGGTGATGTATGCCTGTCCTTGACAGCACCACTGTCCATGGGAGATGCCTTTGCCCTTGGATGTCCTATTTCCGTAGGAGGAATGATGTCTGTGGATCTTCCCTGTTCCCTGGATGGTGCCCTGTCCCAGGCAGCAGACTTGTCTATGGTGTACACATCCCCAGGACACACCTTCTCCCTGTGTGTGTCCCTGCCCCTGGGAGTGTCCGTGCTCTTCTTAGGTCCGTATGTCTTGTGACTGTCCTTGTCTCTGCCCTTGGGAGTGTCTCCTTCCTTCCTAGTCTCCCTGCCCTTGGGAGTGGCTCCTTCCTTCCCAGTCTCCCTGCCCTTGGGAGTGGCTCCTTCCTTCCTAGTCTCCCTGCCCTTGGGAGTGGCTCCTTCTTTCCTAGTCTCCCTGCCCTTGGGAGTGGCTCCTTCCTTCCCAGTCTCCCTGCCCTTGGGAGTGGCTCCTTCCTTCCTAGTCTCCCTGCCCTTGGGAGTGGCTCCTTCCTTCCCAGTCTCCCTGCCCTTGGGAGTGTCTCCTTCCTTCCTAGTCTCCCTGCCCTTGGGAGTGGCTCCTTCCTTCCCAGTCTCCCTGCCCTTGGGAGTGGCTCCTTCCCTCCTAGTCTCCCTGCCCTTGGGAGTGGCTCCTTCCTTCCCAGTCTCCCTGCCCTTGGGAGTGGCTCCTTCCTTCCTAGTCTCCCTGCCCTTGGGAGTGGCTCCTTCCTTCCCAGTCTCCCTGCCCTTGGGAGTGTCTCCTTCCTTCCTAGTCTCCCTGCCCTTGGGAGTGGCTCCTTCCTTCCTAGTCTCCCTGCCCCTGGGAGTGTCCCTGCTCTCATGAGGTGCGTTCCTCTTCTCACTGTCCATGTCCAAGGTAGTGTCAATGGAACTGGGAGTAAGGTTTGCCTTGGGAGTACCTTGTGTGTGGGATGCCTGTGCAGCATGTGTAGCCATTGAACCCAAACCCTCTATTGGATCACGTGTCTGTACTCCACTGTCTCTGACGGTGTCTCTGTGAACAGATTTAGCTGACCTAGGGTATGGTGTCTGAGCCCTCCGAGACTTGACGTGCTGGCTGACGCTGCTTCTAGTGCAATGACCTGTGTTCGAGTCCTGGTCAGACAATTGACTCCCCCCTGAGACATCCAGTGTTGTAGATGGTGGAACAGAAGTTGCACCCAGTCCCTGCGACTGTACAATGGCAGACGACACACTGTTCCCCAATGACTGCACTGTCCTGTGTAGAGCAGCCAGATCGCCATGCATACCTTCCATGAAAGCTACCACCTGCCCCAACTTCCTATCGTGGTCTTGGAAAGCATTAATCATATTGGTCTGCCCCACACACAGCTGTCGCAGCAGATCAACAGCCTCAGCACAAAGAGCATTTTGGCTCACGGAGGCCGGGGCAGCGGTTCCGGCACCGAACGCTACTCTGCTCCCCCTACTCCTGCGTGCACGAACAGTACATGGTGCAGTTGGCGGCAGGGTGGGCCCTGTGTGCTGTGTCCCGACCAAAGGTGTTGATTGCCCACTCCCAGTCTGTGACAACAGTGCTGACTCACCAACACTGTCGGAAGATGTTGACGATGTTGTCTCCACATGCGAGTCCTCCGGGACGGTCCTGTCCCCCTCTCCGGCGCTGCCCCCTTCTGTGTCAGTCTGCGTGTGCCCGACGTCTGATCCGGATGCATTGGCTTCAAACATCTCCTCGGTCTGTGGCTGAGTGTCCTCTGCCAAAGCTGAAATTCACAGAAAAGAGGTGTAAGTCACGGCCACACTCACGTACAGTACTGGTACGGAATCCCTATTGCCATTGCTGACGATGTACTTCGATCCCCCAACCTGCACACGGGCCACCCCTACCAGTCATCCTCACACGAAATAAGTGGCGTTGTCCGTGCGACATGTACAGCATGCGGACAGGGCATGAGCAACTACATCTGCACACCAGTCTTGCCATGGGGTGACGGAGCACAACAGCATGTGCATCAACACTCAACTGCTTAGCGAGTGCCGTCTCAACATGCCGCACCGGAAAGTGACTTTTAACTGCGCCAATGTCACCAACATGGCATTGCAACGAGACGCACGATTCACGGAAGTCACTAATGTGTCTGGCCAACATAACATGCATTGCACTCACAAGCAACATTCACTGACAGTATGCTTACCGCCACGTTGCTGGTCATCCACACGCAACCGCTCGGACAGGGCAGGATGCGTCACAGCTATGATACGGTGCATGAGAGGGGTCATTGAGCGTCGGGCCAGTCGTGCCGTTCTTGGAATCATCCCTAGTGTCACTTCCGCTACCTTCCTGCTCAGCCTGGAAATGTCGTCCCAGCGTTTGTGGCACTGTGTATGTCGTCTATTGGATACCCCCACTGCTCGTACATCACGTGCAATGATCCTCCACACGTCCTTGCGAAGGTGCAGCTTGACCTACCATGATGGAAGACAAAAGGGTGCAAGTTAGTGGACAGTTGGCCAGTCACACAGATTGGGGCAACACGTTACTCTCAGCAGCCATGCACATTGCGAATCATGTCTTGGTCCCACATCACACCGCCAAGATCCCAGAGCCCAGGTGTCATGGTACACCTCATGCACACCAACTTGTCCCCCACTGCACTTACCACCTGTCCGGGTGCGCTGTACAGGCGTCCGTAGTTGCGGAGCACACCGTCCACGAGGACATCCAGCTCCGCGGCGGTGAAGGGACGAGACCGGATCTCTTTGACTCTCGACATGGCAAGGTCACGGAGTAGGGCACTAGAGCGGCAGTCGGTGGTCAGCTCCGCAGCAGCAGCTGGAGGTGATGGTCACAGGCAGCAGTCTACCGGCGTTCCCTGGCGGGCCGTGCAACGGCGGTGGTTGGCATGGCCGGCACGGCGGTCCTGGGCAGGGCCTGGCACGGCGGTAGTGGAAGGGCCGTGCAACGGCGGTGGTTGGCATGGCCGGCACGGCGGTCCTGGGCAGGGCAGGGCCGGCCGGCCGGCCGGTGAAGGCTGGATGATGCAATGTCACTGTAAGGGGGGGCATGACCTGCCATGTGCATTGACATCAGCTAATGGATGTGTTGGCCTGCACGTCCCCCGCCGAACACGTGCCCCGCCATGTTGGCGCCAGTGATACAACATTGTTGCAAATCGACCATCCGTCCCGGAACCTTGCACATGCACTTGCCGGTGTGTGAGCGTGACGGTCTGTGCACGCGCAGACAATGTGAATGTCGAAGGCGGGCCGCGTATGCCCAGACGTAAACAGCGGAAGCAGTGCACCGCCATGGCGGGGTCAATGTTTGAATCTTCGCTGATGATGCACCTTGTACCATTGTCTGCAGCTGCCTGCTGACGGTTGTGTGCGTGATTGCGTGGCTACACATGTCATGCACTATCCCATGTGTGTCCATACCATGGCCATCCGTGAGCCACAAGTGTCCATCACGTCTGCATGTCCACATCGGGTAGTACCCTACACAAGTTTGTCGTACCTCACATCTACACAGTAGATCCCGTATGTATGGGCACCTGTGAATCAGTTGTCAGTGAGTGGTATGTGTCAGATGATGACTATGGTGGGGGTTCTGTTGTGTACTGTACATGTGTGTTGCCTATTGTGTCCCCATGCATGTGATGTCCGTATGGCCACCATTATTGGTGTTGCCATTGGTGCATCATGAAATGGGGGGGGGGTGTTTATTTTAGTATGTGTGCATGTACTTGCATGTGTGCATGTGATGTTGGGCCTACACATGTGGGTCATGTGACATGTCTGGTTGGCAGTAATGTTGAGGTGAGACACTGTGCATTGCACATGTTGCTAAACATCATGTTGCTAGTGGATGCACATTGTTGCTACGTCAATCCATGTTGTCCTGACAATCAGAGAAGTCACACATATGACAATCATACACTGGATACTACATGTTGGTAGAGGGCGTTGACATGTGAGTGAGTTGCACACACATGCGTTGTATGTGAATTGACTTCCATTCCATCTACTCCCACACAGGAGGGCTCCAAATGTCCATCGCCCATACACTGTGCTGGAGGATATGGTGGACGAGGAGGTGATCCGGAAATTCAGGCTGGATCGCCGTCGATTGTTGGACCGTGTGACCCTATTGTCTCCTCACCTGCTGCCGCGAAGAACCTATCCAGGTTCCATGACACCCACGCAAAAGGTGATGTCGGCACTCCATTTCTTTGCAACAGGCACATTCCAGTACACAGTTGGACATGCCGGGGGAATGTCACAGGCCATGTTCAGCACGGTACTCCGGGATGTACTGACAGCCATGATGCTGTACAAGCATGACTATATACATTTCCCTCAGGCGGCGGAGTTGGCAGCGGTCAAAGCTGACTTCTATGCACTGGGTCATATACCACACGTTGTGGGTTCCATTGATGGCACGCATATCGCTATCATTGCACCACGGGCACGTGAGCAGGTGTATAGGAATCGGAAACCCTTCCATTCCCTCAACGTGCAGGTGGTGTGCCAGGCCGACAACATCATCTCACATGTGTGTGCAAGATTCCCTGGCTCTGCACATGACGCCCACATCATGCGGAGCAGCATTGTCCCCCAACTGATGGCTAATCTGCGTCCGGCACAAGCGTGGCTTGTTGGTGAGTATGCTGTGGTGACAGGAGTGATATCTGTGTGGCATGGTGTGCCCCACAATGCAGGTTGTGATGTTTCTCTCTCTCTCTCTTCCACCAACACAGGCGACTCGGCTTACCCAAACAGGCCTTGGCTGCTCAGTCCCATACGCAATCCCACTACAGCTGGAGAAATGAGATACAATGATGCCCATGGTAGGACACGTCGAGTGGTAGAACGAACATTTGGCCTGCTCAAGTCTAGGTTTCGTTGCCTGGATAAGACTGGAGGGGCCCTGCCTTACTCACCAGGCAAAGTATGCAAGATCGTGATAGCGTGCTGCATGCTCCACAACCTGGCTGTGCGCAATAACATTGAACTGCTCTTGGACCCTGATGAACTGCAAGTTCCTCGCCCTCCCGACCCACCCATGTCAACTGATGAGGATAGTGGTGAGGAGGAAGGTGTGGACCAGAGGCGCCAGATCATTGATCGCTACTTCCCTTGATTGTGAGTGTGCTCCTCTTGTGCTGCTTGGGTATGCCCTGTGAATGTGTGCTGGTGTTGTGGCATTGTGGTGTGCTTCATCTCTGTGTTCTGCAATGTGATGCATGCATGTGTGTGTGTGTTAATTTTTGGTCAATGCACGTCTCCATGATGTGTGTCGTCTCATCCATTACTGTTGTGATGCGTGTGGGTTGTTCAATGTTGCACTGCAGTGTGTTCTGATGAGTGTGATCATGTTTCCTGACGTGTCTTTGCGGTTTCTATTTTCCCTAGGTCACTCCCGCAGCGCCATGATTCTGTACCAGTTGGATACCTGTACCTAGTAACATCTGTTTCTGATGCATTCATGTGAATAAACATGGAGGCAACACATGATTGAGTGAGTAAGTGGCATTTATTTACAAATTGTGCATGGGTGTAGGTGCATATTTACAAATGAGTGAAGGGGTGGGGGAGTGAGAGTAGAAGGTTATGGCAGATGAAATGTCCGTGCTGACACCACATAGGGTGGTGTCTGCCTAGTGCAGCAGGCCTGTGGCAGGTGGGACCGGATAGTTGGCAGGGTGAATGGCATGCTCAGGTACTGTTATAGTCATTTTCGGTTCCTCTTGGAGCGTGTGCCAGCTGCTTCCACACTGCTCTCGCCCACTTCCAGCCTCGGACGGCCCCTCCGTCTTTGTGACGGTACGGAGTCAGCTGGGTGCGCTGGCGCATCAGGTACCACATCCGCCGCAGGTGGCGGTGGCGTTGTTTGTGGGGTTGTGGGGAGGGTGGTGTTGGCGGATGTACATGGCATCCGCATGTTGGTTGTCATGGTAAAAATGTCCACTAGTTGGCCAAGCCGCCTCTCAATGGCCCCCAACATAGCAGTGTTGTCAACAAAGTCCTGGTGGGCCCGGTCTGCCTGTACCTGACCACTTTGATAGCTTTCCTCCACCCTGGCCAGTGCTTCCAATGACTGTTGCACAGCATTGTGTGTGTTGGTATCCTCATGTCGTCTTTGGCCTATGCTCCTGCCTGCCGGATCTGGCCTTGCATCTCTGCCTTGCCTCACACTCTCCCTGCGTGGCTGGGATGGCGCTGGCACGGCGTTGGCCGGTGGGTTGGGCAGGGTGGCAGGGGCAGGAGTGGTGGTAGTAGTGGTGGTGGTGGAGGTGGTGCTGGTGGTGGCTGTGCAGGTCACAGTGGCCGGTGTTGTGACAATGGCAGAGGCCGTAGTCGTTGGTGCAGGTGTGACCTGGGAGCCAGATGGCCCTGGCTGCCTGCTTGTGCCGGGATCATCTTCTGCCCCGGAGGTGGCTGCCCAATCGTCCCCTGAGACTTCTGTGTGTGGCGAGTCTGGAGGGCGGGTGTTGGTTCCAGCTGTCAGATTAGGATGACCTGCAAAACCATAATGTGAGGATGAGTAATGTGGACTTGACAGGTTGTTTTCATTTTGTTGCCGATTCTGTCTGCACTGGTACTCACCCCACCCACCACCACCACCGCCATCCCTATGGACATGGGGGCCTGTTGGGAGTTGTAGTTCCGTCCCCTCACACCCACCACCCACCACCACCACCGCCATCCCTATGGACATGGGGGCCTGTTGGGAGTTGTAGTTCCGTCCCCTCACACCCACCACCCACCACCACCACCGCCATCCCTATGGACATGGGGGCCTGTTGGGAGTTGTAGTTCCGTCCCCTCACACCCACCACCCACCACCACCACCGCCATCCCTATGGACATGGGGGCCTGTTGGGAGTTGTAGTTCCGTCCCCTCACACCCACCACCCACCACCACCACCGCCATCCCTATGGACATGGGGGCCTGTTGGAGTGATTTCGACGTTGGTGAGTATGTGGACTGCATGCATGGGTTGGGGTCTGGGAGATGTGTCTTCACAGTTGTGTGAGGCACACCATGTAGTTGTGCTCGTGGTGCTTGGTTTGTACTTACCAGCCTCTTCTCCCTCAGCAAGTCCATCAAGGGTTTCAGGGTGGATGATGGTCATCACCTTGTCCTCCCACTCGGTGTAGGGTAAGGGCTCCGGGGGGGTTCTACCGCCTGTGTGATTTGCCCGGAGATAGTTCTTGGCTCGAATGGATTTCACTCGGGTCTTGAGATCATGCCACCGCCTCTGTATATCCTGCTTCGTCCTCGGGACGCTCCCGGAGGCATTCACCCTGGTGACTATCCGGTCCCACATGCTGTTTTTCCTGGCTATGCTGGTCTTCTGCACTAGGGCCCCGAATAAGTGGGGTTCGACACGGATTATCTCATCTACCATAACCTTTAACTCGGTGTCAGTGAATTTTGGGGTTTTTTTTGGTGCCATGGTGTGTGGTGCTCGGGGTGTGGGTTTGCGTGAATGGGGAGGTGCAGGTGTGTGGTGTGTAGGAATGGTGTGGTGGGTCTTTGTGTGGTGGGTGTGTTTGGGTGTGGGTTATGTGAATGATATATGTCTTTGCTGTCAGTTAAGTCGTGTATCCTGCTAGCAGCTATGCAGTGATGCAGAGGATTTGTGGAGTGGGTGGGAGTTATTTTATGGTGTGTGTCTTGGCCGTGTCTGAATGGTTATTGGCAGTCAGGTGCTAGGTGGGTGTGTTGCCAGGTGTGCATTGTGTGGTGCTTGGCGGTGGATCATTGTGTGTTGTGATTGGTTTGGATGTTTTCGGTGGGTGGTCGTTCATTTTCGTGTGTTTGGTGATAACTTCCGTCGCAATGTATGGCATTGGTTTGACAGTAGGGATGTTGTTTGTGTTGGCGTTCCGCTGTGGAGCACGGATTCTCGGTGCATTGGTACCACTGCGGACGTGGATGGCGGTGACTACCGGGGTACTTGCGGAGTTATCCTAATTGCGGACACGGACACTGCGCAGGTATCGCGGGGGAAGTGGATGTATTCGCGGTCATGTGCGTACGCGGCGGTCGGTGTTCTTTCTGTTCCGTCCGCCTGCCGCGGACTCAGGTGTACTCCGACCGCCGCGGACGGGGATTGGTGTGCTCCGTACGCCGCGATCGGCGTTTTTAGCATATTTTATCCTAATTGCTGTAGCGGATTTTCCGCGGACAGGTCCGGAGTATCTTGCCACCTTCCGCGGCGGACGGTACACGTTTCCGTCCGCGATCCTAATCGACCCCTAAGTGTGTTAAAGCATCAGAGAAGAAAAACAAATGATTGGAAAGAATGAGTTAGAGCTCCACCCACTAACATAAACTAGCAATGCTGCAGGCACAGCTCGAGGTATCAAATATTTGAAACTTCCCAGGCAACCAAAATCCCAACGTGAGTTAGGTAGGAAATATAACTGAAGAATAATCAAGAGCCTCAATGTATAAACTACGGACAGATATCTAGCTTCGATGAGAGTTATTTTTATTCACAAATTTATTTGTGTTCCACATAAAAAAGGAAATGTAATTCACAATGAATAAAAACAAGGATATAAAGTGCTAAAATACATGTGAAACCATGCAAGCAATATAAATACAATACAAAATTAAAAACCATCACAATGTGAAAGCGTTTGCAAATAAAAATTCTATAGCAATTATAACATACAAATATTCATAAAAATACATCTGATATCATCATCAATCTTATAAACATGACAATTTCAAGGAATTCGCCAATAAGCCACTATAGCAATAGAAAAATGCAAATATTCATAATTATATACAGCGTTTAGTTGTCAGTCTCTACGCGCGTTTCGGCGGAGGGCCGCCTTCTTCAGGAGATTCACTTGTCAAGTCTAAAAAATAGATAACAACCAATGTTGCATATGTCATTTCATAGTAATACATTGAGGCTCTTAGAACTGATGCTGATCATATCAAGGTACACTAAAACGTTATGCTTAGTTAAAGATGACCAAGCTACTCAATTAATATAGGTAAAGGGTACGTATTCTATGTGAAAGAAAGAAAGAACTTAGGGGGGCATAGAATACATCTGATGTCACCCAGAATGTGCTCCTTATAACCCATGTCGAATAGAAATTGTGTCAAGATATATAGTAAGCCAATGAAAGGATAATAGACCATCACTTTGACTTGATGTAGGTTATGAGTTTTATTGATGTCTGATTCTAGTTCCAACCTCTGATGCTACTTGGAACATGGTCCGGCTGCACTAGGTTTATATATAGAGCATTCTTACCTATTCAGGGTGTTATTTTTAATGTTCCAATCAAAGGAGTAGTCTACCGCATCAATTGGAATCACTATAATTGATGAAAAAAGGAAAAAGAGCATAACAGTGTACTCATGAGATCCTGTAACAATTGTTTGTTGTCACAACTCGGTTTTAACAGATTAGATGGTTAATGTCTCAAATTAAAAAGGTACATTTATATATTTTCTGCTTCTTCATAGAGCATACTTTTAGTTTATGAACTTATGCCTTTATAGATTTTACTCTTTGGGCTTCCAATATTATCTAACTTGTCAGGATCAAGTTTTTAGTGCTATCATTAATTTATAAAGTAGAGGCTTAGTGTAAAACAGTCATTGTCCCTCTCTCATAAATAGACACAACGGATAAATTGTTACCTGCAATATTAATGTTGCTAATTTAGTGATGCGGTCAAATGTACCGTAGGTTGAATTTTCTTTCTAGAAAATGAACACAAACATCAAACAAACCAAAAGTACATTTGTAACTAATTATTTAACGTATTTCACTTAAAACGCTCCTAAACTCCGTGGCTTGCTTGAAAGGTACCTTTTCAGGTTCTAAAGAGTGGGTGAACCATGAATCCACATTTCTTGCGAAGTATCAGTAGCAGTTGTATCTTGTATCTATAAGGATAAAAATGGGAACAACCGCGGTCGGATTTTTTATGTAACTCTATTTATGCCCCATAAACTGTTCCCACGTAACTCGTCCACATACTACCTTTTAAAAGCGAGGTGAGACAAGGATATATGTCGCCTCTGTATATACTGAATAGATGCCGCGGTCTAGTTAGATGAACATGCCCGTGTAGATATGCTGCAAACCAAACAAACATTTCGTCAGATGTAAAAAACTCATTCCTTATACTCCTTTGAATAAATGTATCCCTAATCGCCAGATTTAATGCATATAGAGTCTATTCTCTCTGCTTACTGATAATGATGCCTGGGCGGAAAAATGCACTATTAATACATAAGAAATTAAGTGTTAATATTATTCCAAATTGGAATAATATTAACACTTAATTTCTTATGTATTAATAGTGCATTTTTCCGCCCAGGCATCATTTTTAAAATAGAATGTAGACTATATTATTTTTGCTTCATTGCTGTGTATACGAAAGCAAATAATTATTTCAACATATAGGAAACAGAAAAATAACGAGCTACGGCAAGTTAAAAATTCGGCTACAGCGCACTAAACCGTTTCATTCAGTATAGTATAATTGTATTCATTTTATTCCCCGAGGAGTTAGAAGTCAGACAATCAGGTAAATCTCCATATTGGACACATTCTCAATTGAGTCAACAGAGTCTCTTTTTTATTTTTATTTTCACGGTCTTTCAACCTCGACTTACGTTCTAGTTACTAGAAAACTTTCCTAGCTTGCTCATATGACCTCACCACGTCATTACGGTAAAAGACGCTTCGGGCGGGGCTATTTAAACGCCATGGAAAGGTGTTCCGCGTTTATTCACCGAAAGCAAAAATACAACGCGGCATGACAGACCGTTTATCAGTAAGTAGATAGAATAGACTCTATATGCATTAAATCTGGCGATTAGGGATAAATTTATTCAAAGGAGTATAAGGAATGAGTTTTTTACATCTGACGAAATGTTTGTTTGGTTTGCAGCATATCTACACGGGCATGTTCATCTAACTAGACCGCGGCATCTATTCAGTATATACAGAGGCGACATATATCCTTGTCTCACCTCGCTTTTAAAAGGTAATATGTGGACGAGTTACGTGGGAACAGTTTATGGGGCATAAATAGAGTTACATAAAAAATCCGACCGCGGTTGTTCCCATTTTTATCCTTATAGATACAAGATACAACTGCTACTGATACTTCGCAAGAAATGTGGAATCATGGTTCACCCACTCTTTAGAACCTGAAAAGGTACCTTTCAAGCAAGCCACGGAGTTTAGGAGCGTTTTAAGTGAAATACGTTAAATAATTAGTTACAAATGTACTTTTGGTTTGTTTGATGTTTGTGTTCATTTTCTAGAAAGAAAATTCAACCTAGGGTACATTTGACCGCATCACTAAATTAGCAACATTAATATTGCAGGTAACAATTTATCCGTTGTGTCTATTTATGAGAGAGGGACAATGACTGTTTTACACTAAGCCTCTACTTTATAAATTAATGATAGCACTAAAAACTTGATCCTGACAAGTTAGACAATATTGGAAGCCCAAAGAGTAAAATCTATAAAGGCATAAGTTCATAAACTAAAAGTATGCTCTATGAAGAAGCAGAAAATATATAAATGTACCTTTTTAGGTCTCGCCTGTCGATGCGCATGCGCATCGAGCTTGCGAGCCTATTGCGGCCTAAACAAGCTTTAACTAAGAAGCAAGGAATCGTGGCGATTCCTTGCAGTGCCCGTGACTTTTAAGCTTAATGCGCATGTGCATTGAGCTTAAAAGCGCGTGCACAGCCGCCCGCATTCCTCCGACACCTTTGAAGTGAAGCTTAGCTTCACTTCAAAGGCCCGGCTTCTTCACACCCACATGCCGCTCTGCCCCGCTCCGCCCCCTCCCCTGAGTCATCCTGCCTGCCCAGACTTCTCCTCCCCCCTAATTACATCCCGCTTTCACTTGTTTTTTGTTCCGACTCGACGTGCACAGCTACCCTCCCCCCGCCCCCTCCCGCCACGCAATGCCGAGAGCTTGTTTGGAGCTGCAAACAATCTTGTCATCTGTTTTGTTTTGATGGGTCCCCGTCTAGGCTGGCGTTTCTAAAAGGCTGACTTGGTTTGTTTTCCTTCGGTTAATAAACAAAATAAAAGTAGAACTACCTCCATGCTGCTTATGCTGCCTCTTAAATAAGGTCTAGCTGCTAGGGCTTCTGCTTTCAGCCTCTACCCTCTTCTAAATAGTGCCTCTTAGAGCGTGTCATACGGGCTCGCTCCCTCTGACAGCATTCCTTGCATCTCTTAAAGGGGCAGAGACAGCTAGCGTCTTGCAACCCGATTCGTTCCGCGGACGGGACTCCAGCGGAGCTAAATAACTCCCTAGTGCCAGTTCAATTCACAGTTGCGTCACATCATTCATCACATCATTCATAGAAAGACTTGTCTTGGAAAACAAATGCGTCATATCATTCACAGAAAGACATGTTTGGGAGAAAAAAATGAACCATTTCTAAAAGTTTACCAACTGCTTTGCTTGTGGCATGCCCAGTTAAGTTTCAACGGAAAAGAGAGCGAGTGCGTGTGAACTGAGCTTCCGAACGCGCGCTAGTGATCGTATTCTCGAGTCATTTATTTATTTATTTTTGCGGCTTTATGAAGCGTGAGCATTGCCAAAAGGCGTTAACATGCTTTACAAAGAAGAGAAATAAATTATAATGAGTGATAATAGATGAGCGATAAGGACGTGTCGAAAATGAATCTAAGGCAATAATCAGTTTTACATTTAAAAGTAGTTAAATATATGGGTGCAGATTTCATTGAAACTTAAATGAACTGTTGGTTCTAATCGCAATTCACATATCAACAAAACAATAAATGGTAGATGGCGATAACAAGATGACAATTTGAGGGAAGTTAAGCATTTTAATGTAATCTCTTCAATCAAGCCACTTCGTCTAATTCATGACATTGCTGATTTAGGTCAATGACGACTTAACGTCATTTTTTTTTTCTCCCCCAAAAGATATTTCACAAATCAGCAGCGAGTTGTTAGGGGTACAAAGGAAATCTTCACACTCTTTTTATACACTTCACTTTTGTGCTAGAAATGCCTGGATTTGACAGACACCTTCCATGGTTTCGTGTAGTGTTTGCTGTAGTGTTATATTATGTTGTTATATATTTATACAGCGGGATCACCAATTCCTTGGCGTCTTGGCGCTCTGTTCAAACCCCAGTCTGCAGCTGTGATTCATCCATCACAGTTTCTGCATTGCAGATTTTGTTGCACGGCCACATTGCTGTGGATAGGTGATTTGGCATAATAAAATCATGTTTTAAAAATATTATTTTATTCTGTGCCAATTGATTGTAGTTTGCACTCGCCACAGGCAGCACAGTCACACACCCAATGCCACTCACACATGCAACGCCACTCACACACGCAACGCCACTCACACACGCAACGCCACTCACACACGCAACTCATCCACGCAACCCCACTCATCCACGCAACCCCACTCATCCACGCAACCCCACTCATCCACGCAACGCCACTCACACACGCAACGCCACTCACACACGCAACGCCACTCACACACGCAACGCCACTCACACACGCAACGCCACTCACACACGCAACGCCACTCACACACGCAACGCCACTCATCCACGCAACGCCACTCATCCACGCAACGCCACTCATCCACGCAACGCCACTCATCCACGCAACGCCACTCACACACGCAACGCCACTCATCGACGCAACGCCACTCACACATGCAACGCCACTCACACACGCAACGCCACTCACACACGCAACGCCACTCACACACGCAACGCCACTCACACACGCAACGCCACTCATCGACGCAACGCCACTCATCGACGCAACGCCACTCACCGACGCAACGCCACTCACACACGCAACGGCACTCACACACGCAACGGCACTCACACACGCAACGCCACTCACACACGCAACGCCACTCACACACGCAACGCCACTCACCCACGCAACGCCACTCATCCACGCAACGCCACTCATCCACGCAACGCCACTCATCCACGCAACGCCACTCATCCACGCAACGCCACTCATCCACGCAACGCCACTCATCCACGCAACGCCACTCATCCACGTAACGCCACTCATCCACGCAACGCCACTCATCCATTTGCAAAACGAAAAAAGTTAAACTCTTCTATTGCGAGACCTATTGCATTTTCAATGCTTGTTAATTTGAGACATTAACCATCTAATCTGTTAAAACCGAGTTGTGACAACAAACAATTGTTACAGGATCTTATGAGTGCACTGTTATGCTCTTTTTCCTTTTTTCATCAATTATAGTGATTCCAATTGATGCGGTAGACTACTCATTTGATTGGAACATTAAAAATAACACCCTGAATAGGTAAGAATGCTCTATATATAAACCTAGTGCAGCCGGACCATGTTCCAAGTAGCATCAGAGGTTGGAACTAGAATCAGACATCAATAAAACTCATAACCTACATCAAGTCAAAGTGATGGTCTATTATCCTTTCATTGGCTTACTATATATCTTGACATAATTTCTATTCGACATGGGTTATAAGGAGCACATTCTGGGTGACATCAGATGTATTCTATGCCCCCTAAGTTCTTTCTTTCTTTCACATAGAATACGTACCCTTTACCTATATTAATTGAGTAGCTTGGTCATCTTCAACTAAGCATAACGTTTTAGTGTACCTTGATTTGATCAGCATCAGTTCTAAAAGCCTCAATGTATTACTATGAAATGACATATGCAACATTGGTTGTTTTCTATTTTTTAGACTTGACAAGTGAATCTCCTGAAGAAGGCGGCCCTCCGCCGAAACGCGCGTAGAGACTGACGACGAAACGCTGTATATAATTATGAATATTTGCATTTTTCTATTGCTATAGTGGCTTATTGGCGAATTCCTTGAAATTGTCATGTTTATAAGATTGATGATGATATCAGATGTATAGTTATGAATATTTGTATGTTATAATTGCTATAGAATTTTTATTTGCAAACGCTTTCACATTGTGATGGTTTTTAATTTTGTATTGTATTTATATTGCTTGCATGGTTTCACATGTATTTTAGCACTTTATATTCTTGTTTTTATTCATTGTGAATTACATTTCCTTTTTTACGTGGAACACAAATAAATTTGTGAATAAAAATAACTCTCATCGAAGCTAGATATCTGTCCGTAGTTTATACATTGAGGCTCTTGATTATTCTTCAGTTATATTTCCTACCTAACTCACGTTGGGATTTTGGTTGCCTAGGAAGTTTCAAATATTTGATAATTACCCTGTCCTAGGAACTATATACGGAATCAGGGGTCCTTGTTTTACTAAAAAAAGGCACAGCTCAAAGTACGCATTCAATGTAATAGCAACTAAGGTGGGTTATAGATTAGGCTAAGCAGTTGGCATCTGCATAGTGAGTCTTTGCAGGTATAGTGCCTGTTCCAATGGCAACTGCAATGGGAGTCTTTGCACGTATGGTGCCTGTTCCAAGTCACTGAGTGCCTCATATTCCCTGTAACTGAATGTAAAAGTATGACTGCATTATAGGAGTACAAATATGCAAAGAGCGGCCTAAGTGAAAGAGTCTTTAATTCAGATACCCTAGCATCTTGAAACTGAAAGACTCCTGAAAGTTATTTACTGGAGATGCAAAGGGAAACATAAAAGGCTATATCAAGATTCACAAATTGTAGATGAAGAAAGATGTGCGTGAGGCGAATACAGACTATAGCTGTTTAAATGTATTTGTTATCTAAAAAAAATCAGGAATGTTGAAAAGAAACACGAGTAGAGTTTTGTTTTTTTCTCATTCTTCTTGGAGTTGACCTCGGGAATATTATTATGATATTTCACTGTTGTTCCTGCAGATTTTACTTCGTTTCCCCTCAGAAACGCGGAAATATTTTTGCAGATTTGTATCCTTAGATTTCATTGACCTCCAATCATTGCATTTAAACCACAGTGCACTATCTGATGGGCAGACTAGATGCTTTAAGCATAGCCGATAGTTATTTATTTGTGGAAAGTGAGATGTCAAACATAAATCAAATCAATTGCACATGAATTCGTGTTACAAACCGTGTTCCTATGCTTAGCAAAATTACACTAACTGGTGTAGTGACGCTGTCTAGTTGTTGCACGTCACGTAATGACGTGACGTGCGGCGGCCATGTTTAGGGCTGCGCGCGCATCGCGCTTCATAGGCGCGAACAGCCGAGAGCAGCAGCAACGGCTCGGCGCTCCTTAGGGACATTTAAAGAAATAAATACTTGTTCAACCACAACTACAGCAGCGTCCTCATTGGGGGGGGAACATCATCCTTACAATGGGGACGAGGTGGGATACTAGACCCCCAAACCCCCACAGAGAACAAAATCACCGAGGGGAACAGCAACTACCGGTGGCCAAGGGTCACGCAGTGAGGAACAGAACCACGAGAACCTGTGACCAGGAGGAACAGACGGCCAGGAAGAGGCCAGCAGCCTCCACGCAGGTACCATACCCTAAGGAGCGTGGCAGAGCCCGGCAGCTCCCAGGAGGGGAAATTATCAGCCCAAGGAGGCTACCCAGGCCCCAGAGACACCAAGCAACGCACGCTTGAACACGCGACGACACGCGACAAGGAGGACCGCGCTGGATCCCCCACACAAGATCGAGGGAGCCCCCAGGATCACACAGGCAAAGAAGAGCAGGACAACACGTCGGGGAGTCCCAGAGGCCAAGGGAGCACGCATCCCACGATCAAGAGTGAGAAGATGAGCGCGCAGGCGGGGTACGCAATGGCGCAAGTGCAATTCCTGCCCAGACCAGGAGAACCGTTAATGAAGTGGGAAGCCTGGAGGGAGTACATCGACAACTTCATAGGAGTCTTGGAGGACGAGAATGAAGAACAATTCAACCCCAAGAGAAAGAAACGCATCCTACTCCTCAATCTGGGCCCGGAAGGCCTGAGAATTTACAAGAGCCTAGTGCCAAAAGAAAGAGGAAGCACCGATGGGGACATGTATGCCCATGCCATTGAAGACCTGAACGAACACTACAGGCCGGCGGTGTGTGTCTCAGTGGATAGGTTTAATTTCCAGCAAAGGAAACAACGCCAGGGAGAGACGGTGGAGGAATATGTAGCAGCGCTGAAAAGACTAGCATCCACGTGCAAGTATGATAATTGGGAAGAGGAGTTCATCAAAGACCAGGTGGTGATGCATACCACGAGCACAGCAGTGCAGGACAAGTTGTGGGCCAGCGGGGACACCACCCTAAAGGAGGTAATGGTAATCGTCAAACGGGCAGAACTGGCACGCAGGTGTGCGGAAGCAACGAGGAAAGAGACTGGCCCCAATACCATGGTGAACAGAATAGACGAGGAGGAGCCCCGCAGGGACTATAAGAACAAGGGATCATCGGCGAAGGGGCCCAATAAATGGCAAGGTAACCCAGGCCCTCCAGGGAAACAAGCGGGAAGCAGCAAGAAATCATGCTATCGGTGCGGGAGCTGGTCCCACGAGGCACACGACAGGAAGTGCCCAGCATTTCGCGCCAAATGTTTGTACTGCGGGATAGTAGGCCACTATGAGAAGGTGTGTCGGAGGAAGACCTCGAAGAGCGTGGTAAAATACGTCGGTCAGGACAGTGAAGAACATGAAGAGGGCACAGAGGAAGAAGTCGTCACAGTCATCTACATAGAAGATCAAGTACTGGGCGTGGATGGTCGAGTGCTGAGCGTCGACGGCAAGAGAACGATGAAATCGGTCCTGGAGATGCTTATAGGCGGAATACCGATAAAGGTGGTGGCTGACACGGGCTCACCCTACACTATCACCCAGAGAGCGGTATGGGAGGAGAGTTTTGCACCGCACCTAGGCCCAGACTTGGAGAAGCTGGACATCCGCCCAGTGACGTACAACGGGGACCGCATTCCCATGGCTGGATTCAGACCGCTGAATTTTGAGTTCCGAGGCCGGTCCGCGTTCTGCAAACTGTACATATCCGAGAGAGGACCATCAGTCCTAGGTTGGCTTGACCAAGGCGACCTGGGCATCAAGCTGGACCCAGGGGGCAAGGAACAGATACTACTCGCGGAATTGGAAACCTGGCCTGACCTAGACAAATGGAAAGCAGAGTACCCCAAGGTTTTTGGAGGCACAGTCGGAAGGATGGAGAAATTCGCGCACAAGATAGTCCTGAAGGAAGATGCCACGCCCGTCGCCCACAAAGTGAGGAATGTTCCTTTGGCAGTGAGGGACGCAGTGCAAGAAGAACTACAGGATCTGGAAAGGAAAGGGATCATAGAACCCATCACGTGTTCGGAGTGGCTCGCGCCCTTAGTGGTAGTGAAGAAGTCAAGTGGGAAGGTCAGGCTGTGTGTCGACCTGCGCGAGCTGAACAAGAACATTGTTGTAGAGAGATTCCCTTTGCCCCGGATTGAGGAGATGCTGGCTAGAACTAGGGGGGTCAAATGGTACTCGACCATAGATTTGACCTCCGCATACCACCAGATTGCCCTGCACCCGGACAGCCGAAAACTCACGTCTTTCATCACTCCATTTGGGTGCTATCAGTTCTGCTGCATGCCGTTTGGGCTAGCCTCGGCGGCTGCGGTGTTCCAAAAGTTAATGCACCAACTGTTTAAGGACACAGACGGAGTCCAATATTTCCAGGACGACATCCTGGTAATGGGACGGGACAGACCGGATCACGACAGCAAACTCGGAAAGGTATTGAAGATCCTCGAGGGTAAGGGCCTCACAGCTGAATGGACCAAGTGCCGGATAGGAATGGAGTCCGTTACTTACCTGGGACACGAGATAGGGGTGCGAGGGATTACCCCGAAAGCAGACAACTTGAGAGCCATCTGTGAAGCGCCACCACCCTCCAACAAGGAAGAAGTCCGATCGTTCCTCGGAATGGCGGAATATTATAGTAAGTTTGTGCAGCACTTCGCCTCCAAAACCCACCACATGAGGCAGATGACCAGAGACAACATAGAATTCCGCTGGTCGGAGGATGCGCAAGGGGAATTCGAAGTCATCAAGAGAGAGGTGGCCGGAGCAGTACCACTCTAAGGATATGACCCCCAAGGAACCACTGTGCTCACCACGGACGCCAGCGACAAAGGGCTGGGTGCCGTCCTTATGCAAGATCGAGGTCAAGGTAAACTGGAAACGATCAGTTTCGCATCCCGCACGCTGAGTGAAACCGAGAAGAAGTACAGCGTTATCAAGAAGGAGATGCTGGCGGTTGTGTGGCCATGACCCGGTTCAGGCAGTTCTTGTGGGGCACGCGGTTCTTATTGAGGACAGATCACAAGCCCTTACTGAAGGTGCTAACGTCCAGCGGACATGCAAGTGCTACGCCAAGAATTTCAAAGATGACCCTCAAACTACTAGAATTTAGGTACGACGTGGAACACATTCCTGGTAGCAGGAACAGGGTGGCAGACTATCTGAGCAGAGCAGCAGCCATGGACCAGAGTGGAGGAGACCAAGCAGGGGCAGACGAAATGGTGGCACTCATGGAAGACCACGAGACAACCATAGGTCATCAGGAATGGAAACAGGCATATGGAAATGATCAGATCCTGGAGGAGGTAAAATCGTACATCACTGGGGGATGGCCAGACAAAAGACAAACCCGTGGGGACCTCAGCCCATACTTCGAAGTCAGATAAGAGTTGTCGATGGATGACATAGGAGTTTTTGTTTACAGGGGGGAGAAAGTCATCCCCCCGGCAGGAATCATCCCCAGACTGTTGGACATGCTCCATGAAGGACACTTGGGGATAGGAAAACTGAAACTGAGGTCCAAGCAAAACTACTGGTGGCCAGGGATGGACGTAAGGGCTGAGAGGCACGTCAGGGACTGCCCACAATGCCAAGGGGCAGATAAAACGCTCAAACCACCGCGCCCCGCTCTTGGCAAATTTGACCCCCCGAGGAATCCGTGGGAGGAATTGTCAGTGGATATACTGGGCCCTATTCTGGATATGCATGGAGTCCAGAAGTATGTTTGCGTCCTTGTGGATAGGTACTCGAAATGGCCTGAGTTGAAAGTAGACGAGGCAATGGATACGGAGACCATCATAAAGTTCTTGGCTGACACACTTGTGAGGGAAGGCATCCCGAAGTCCATCTTAAGCGACAACGGTCCCCAATTCAGATAAGAGAAATGGAGCAACTTCATGCAAAGAAATGGGATTCTGGCAAAACACACGTCAATATACCACCCGGCTGGGAACGGACTCGTGGAGCGATTTAACAGAGTGGTGATGGGCTCAGTGCAGGCAGCCATCTCCAACAACAAGGACTGGGAACGGGAAATAGAACACATGGTGTGGGCGTACAGGATAACCCCCACAGGAACAGGGTACAGCCCTTTTCAAATACTGAGAGGCCGTGAACCATTCACCCGGGACAACCGTGTTTGGAAGGAAAAGGTCATAACAAGCGAATGGTCCCCTGCTGTGGTGCGAGCCAACTTGGAAAAAGCACAAGCCATTTACTCAAGACACTATGATAACCGGAGAAATGTGAGAGAGACAGAGTTGGAGAAAGGGGAATGGGGACGCTCTAAAGTTGGCCACGCTACGGAGGAAAGGAGACAGCAAGTACAGCAAGCCCCTGCAAGTCAAGGAAGTGAGAGGTAGAGCGGCTTTGCGGAGAAGAGGTAGAAGAAGAGACTCAAGAACAAGAACGATCAAATGGAGACATGGAGGTGAGCAGAGGAGAACAGCGAGGAGAGAGGACTGAGAATGGTGATCAGGGAGCAGTGAATGAAGCGGAAATGAGCAGACGAGATGGAGGCGCAGCCGCGCTTGAAAGTGGAGGAAGGAACGAAGGGACACAGGAAGGAGTGAGTTTGCCTGCTCCCCTGAGAATCACACGGAGTGGTAGGGCAGTGAACAAGCCCTCAAGATTTCGAGACTTTGCTATGAACGACGGAGTGAGTTAAATGTTGTTTGGGAAAAAGGGGAGATATGTAGTGACGCTGTCTAGTTGTTGCACGTCACGTAATGACGTGACGTGCGGCGGCCATGTTTAGGGCTGCGTGCGCACCGCGCTTCATAGGCGCGAACAGCCGAGAGCAGCAGCAACGGCTCGGCGCTCCTTAGGGACATTTAAAGAAATAAATACTTGTTCAACCACAACTACAGCAGCGTCCTCATTGGGGGGGGAACATCATCCTTACAACTGGCAAAAATTTTTTTTGGTAAGCTCTTGTTTTTCCTTTATAGATGTTCTATTTGAGGACATCACAAACGGAAACAATACAGGATGCATACACTCTAAAATGCTGTGCACGGTAGAGGCTGCTTTGCTTGCCACACATTGGGTAGATCGTTGAGACTTTAAATAAAAGTAATCCGAAAAGTTTCTGAAAAGGAAGCGCTCAGAAGTGTGACCCGACACATTCATTGTTAAGCATTCCAAGTACACGTGACCCTATTCAAACATTACACAGTGAGTGCTCCATTCGGGTCGAAGACAGAGCATAAATGTACTACTGTCATCCTTAAATAAATGCTTTAAAGTTACAGAAAAACACAATTTGTATAGAACTATGGCACAAAATAGTATATTTTGGGATATTGTCACAAAATACCAGTATGAACTGCTTAAAGTGCAGAATAAAAGAATCGAAGACCCCACGTGGGCTGGCGCAGAATCACTCCTTCCCGGTGTTTCAAGAAGAGAAACAACCCGCACTTGGAGCGCTTCCTCCTTATTCTCGGGAACTTGTTTGTGCTGTCAGGTGTGAATCACTGCTGCTAAAAAAAAATTATAACCGAGTATGGGTAAATTAGAGACGTATTTTTGATAACCGCGAAAGGTTTCAAGTAACGAGCGGTCACGTGATTCAAATAAACACTGAACGACACGAGGCTACGTGGTACACACGAGGAGGGGATTGCAGTCCGGTCACGGGAGCCTTGTTCGGGGATAGCCCATGTAACCTAATCTCCAATTGTGTTGTCAATCGTGTTAAGTACACAGTAGCAACAATTTGGAAAACGCATTACTTATTATAAGCCACGAGAATGTGCATTTTTTTTGCTGTTTTATATAGCGCGAACTGGACCCGAAGGTATCGGACCGCTTCAGATGAGCACCATTGAGCCCACGACGACCACTCGAATCTGGTTCCCTGCTCCAAAGTCGGCAACTCTGAATGAATGTTGACCTCGTCACTTTTACGAAATACTTCGTATTTTATATGTGTATTTATAACCTAGGAAGGTAGATGTGCTCTGATAGAACATGGTATTGCATCCAGCCGCTCATGCGCATACACGGGGGGCAGGATGCTGGAGGCAGGTTAACAGTTCTAAAGTGCATCGCAGATTGCTGGTGGTGGGGGAGGGACGCTTGAGCGCGAAGAGGCGGGTGGAGGGTGACAAGCTGTTGGCTTTTAGCCTCAGCATGACCACATTTTTTTTTCCACAGGGGTCATCACGTGCGTTTCCTTTCTGCTGTTACTCACGCTGCACTTTTTTCCCTGCAGGGAAACTCTTTGTTCTCGAGTGTCCCCCACCCCCACAGAAAAAAAAAACACAGAACACATTTTACTTTGAACTCGTTCTATTCCAGGCAACTGCTATTGTTATACTTGTACAGAAACCGGGCGCTTCGAGCGTCATTTTGTTTTTAAGCATTTTTGCTTTGAGCACTATATTTGTCGATCTTGACAATAACTGGAACACTACACGATTTCAAGAGCGGGCCATTTCCTTTGGTTTGTGAAAAAGCAAAAAAATCGGACATTTAAGTGCATTGTTCTTGAGATATCATGTTCAACACCGGAGCTAGGGGCCCGGGAGCGTTGTAAAGCACGCTGAGAGGCACACATGTTGCGCAGAATGCGTAGCCAGGCTTGAGTGGCAGCGGTGACACTGCGCACACGCGCAGCCCGAGGCGGGAGGGCTGCGTCCGGTGGGCGGCGCCGCCGCTGCCGTGGGACACAATTAGTGATGGTAATATAGCGGATGTGCCCCCTCCCCAGGGCCTCCTCTGGTTGGTGAGGGGAGGGCGCCGCCCTGGGGTCGGGTCACATGATATTGTCTTCGCGCCACTTTCGTAAAGCTCCTCTGCAGCAGGTTGTGCGGCGGTTCTGGTACGTGTAGCTTGTATGTGCGCGAGGGTGGGGGCAGCACCCGGGTAAGGGTGGGGTGCCTTCTCCGGTAGAGGCAGTGTTACAGGCGCGGCTTGTGCAGGCCCCGGTGTTGTGGGAGTGTATCCCAGTTAACGGCACCCGCCTCTGCGGGGGCGCGTGGAGGGCTCGCGCGCGCCTCTTTGTCCCGAGCCGCGCGCGCTCCCTCCTCCCCTCGGTGCGTAGTGGGCGGGCGCTGCGGGGTCAGCGGCAGAGTCCCGGGTCGGGTGTTTTGAAAGATGCGGAGAGCACATGGCGGCCGCCTTCGGAGGCCTTTCAATGTACGCAGGTTCCAGCGCGCCTGCGCTCTCCGGGCCTGCAGCGGCAAGGCTGCGGAGTTCAGAGGGAGGAAGGGGCCAGAGTTTCGGGGACGGCTAGCGAGGCTCCACGGGGCGTTATGGAGGTTCCGGGTTGTGTGTGTGCAGTCGCCCATTGTCAGTTGTAGGTTGTATGCGCTATTAGGGTCAAGCGCTAGGTTTCTCGGCGTGGGCAGCCGAGTACGTTATGGAAGTAGGGAAAGCATGTAGTTCTCGCTGGTTCGCATCGTCCACGCTCTCCAAGAAGCCCATTAACTACGCCCCATCTTCCTCCTTCAAAGCGGCTATCCCTCCCCTATGGGCGGGCCGGAGAGCTGCAATCTACCACTGGCTCCAGCGGGGGGAGGGAGATGTGGTTTGGCGCTTTTTTTTGGAATTTGAATGGGTGGACTTCTTTTCCCATAATGCCGTGTGCTCTTTCTCTTTAATCGCAGGAGTAGCACGAGGGTAATGGACGCGTGGTCCCCGGAGAACGAAAGGGAAATCCCCAGAGAGAAGAACGGAGTTCCACAGAAAGCACCGTACGATTTCACAATGTAGTGGCGTGGAGTCCCGGGACTACAGTTGCGACCAGTTCTTGGGCGGGTAACCATGCAACGTGCCAGCAGGTCTGCCTCCCGGGCCTTCAGTAGCTACAGGTCTCTCGCCAGCGAATACTGCAGCTTCTACCCAAGCTTTGTGGAGGGGACGCTACACGGCCCACCCCATGACGGATTTCCCAGAGTGAACTTGTAATGCTCCGAGGACATTATATACAAAGACCAGCTTCTCCATGCAGCACCCACGGTTGTTAGGCCTATCAACTGCAAATGTACCCCTCTTAATACCATGGTCGATATTGGCTAGCGAGTTATTCCAATCTCCGATTTATTAATTTTAGCCCATTTTAGTGGTATCGATAGTGATCTATTTTTTTTTTTTTTTTTTTTTTTTTTTTTTTTTTACTTTTTCATGTTTAGATTTAGCCTTTATTTTTTATGTGCATTTCATGTTATGTTCATTTGCAATGACCTTGTGTTGTAGTTTTTGTTAACGTTTTAATTGCGGTCCCATCCTTACCATGTCCCTATAACGTTCCTTTTCGGCATGCAACTGTTATTGGAAAGGGAAAAAATGAGGTACTAACAGGATTTACGTGTGGTACGTAGTCAGGGTTGTGCAAAAGTGCTTACAGTGCAGGTAGTTTCTTGTACCTACTGCAATGGAAGCGCTTCTAGCATTACCACGGCAATACAGTGGTCATGGCTCGTCTACGCTTAATTGTTTGCATGCTCCATTTTCCTCTTGTGTTAAGGTGCATCTAGTGCAGTTAGTGATGTAGCTTAGAATCTACTGCCCTAAATGCTCCTTCTGGCACAAGATGGTTAAATATCTTCTTTATACTGCTCATCGTAAATTATGCTAGTAATATGTATGCCCGCGTGTTGGAAGAGGATGTCTTGTGTAGTTACTGGTCTGAAGACAGAAGTGAGCATAAGGCCAGTGTTACTTTTTGCACTGTCCCTGCAGTGCCAAAGTGCTCATAGTGCAGGTAGTTTTGAATAGGATCTACTGTAATGTGAGCACTTACCGTACTGTTGGGTCTTATACACCTGCCTTCGTCTGGAGGATCATTTGCTGTTATGGTTAGTTTTGCAGGTTTGCATCCAGCCTGTTAGTAGGTCGCTGTGCAAATCCATGCAAAATTGATTGTTTCAGTTAAAATCAACGCTGGATGTTTGAAGGACACGATCTGTTCCAACAGGTAAGTTTCATGCTGACTTCTCCATGGGTGGGGATTTGTTGCATTACTTGTGACTATGTTTAAAGTATTGCACTTGTCCCGGCCTGTGGAGGAAAGGTGGGCTTGTCGTCGGGCTTCAGTCAATCTGGCCCCATGTATGTTTTGCTGTTGTCGGGTGGATCACGATGCAATTTTGCTTATTTTAGAAGGACGAAAATTGCACGGTATCCATCTGTAAACCGCATGACCATCACTGACATCTATTTGTCAGTAGTCGTAAATACTGAAGGCCATGTGATAATGTTTTGTCTATATTGTGTACCAATTGCCTTGCCTAATTAAATAAATACAGTTTAAAAGTTTTTGGAGTAGGTAGGGCAGACTAGTATTGAGCATACATTAAAACTGCTGCATAAAAGCTCAACAAACCTGATTAAACTTTTTACTCTCGTTGTAAATAAATCGGCCTTTTGAATGGACACAAGTCAATGTCAACTGCCATGTTATTCTTGAATGAAGTAACATACGTGAATGGTTTTATTGCATAACTGTATTTTTTTTGTCAGTAATATCCTCTTATCAACGCCCCCTTCCCATCCATCCCAATACTACTTGTCTTGGCGTGCTCTGCTCTCAAATTTATAGTGGCTAGACTAGTGAGCACTTAAGATATCGCTGCTGCTTGTTGTAGATGCCTAGCCGTACACTAATGGGTTACACGTTTTTGATCGGTGGTGGCAGTACTTCTGTTTACTGCACAAATGGCACGTAATATCCCGGAACCTCAGAATCCCGAAGGAAGTTGGTTAGGAAACGCATGGTAGCCAATGCATGTCCTGACGCTGGATGCCTAGGCGCTGTGTAAATTAACGTGTTAACTGGATCGAACCATGTGCTCTGTTCATATAACTCCTACACATTGTTGACTGTAAGCGAATAATCGAGACAACCTGTCCAGCGTATTGCCAGCCTTAATTCAAATTAGATGTCAAGTGGCCTTAATGTATTATACGAGCTTGTTTGTAAAACAGCCAGATTTTAAGGACCTTATTTTGCTGTTCGTGTTTCAGTAGGTGGCATAGAACTTCAATGCCATTCCAGTTTGAGTTGTGGAGGTTAGAACTCCATTACTCGCATTTGAAAGTCCCCCCAACCCTATAAGTGCCAACTTAATTTTGTCACACCTTTCACCCTTTTCATTGACCTATACTCCCTTCCAGTGTCATGACAGGTGGCCCAAATAGAAAAACTCTAGATGTCTTTGTTACAAAAGAACACCACTCACTCGTGTACCTTTAAAATGTTGCATCAATTTTTGTTGACCTATATTTTGTCCCTTGGTCCAGTTTTAAAAATAGGGTTGGTCATTTTTGAGTGAGTAGAACAAACGGTAGGAGCATTCATTGCATTTTGGTGATGGTTGTACACTCGGAGCTTTAAGCCTAGCATCGAATGGACCTTTAAGCCCTGTATCTGTGATGGGTGTTACAATCCACCCTCATGACTCCCTGAATAGAATACTGGAAAACAACTTGTGGAGCTAGCCATAAATACGTCGTGGGCTCTGCTGTAGCCCTGGCTTAGTATCAGTGTAAAGCAGAACCTAAATATAATTCATTTGGGCTATATTTTTTGGGTGATTACTCAAATTGAGTACGCCTTTATTGTGTTTAAGTAATATTAGGGAGTTCTCTGCGTACTTTCCACCCTGTGTCCGGACTTAAATTGTATACATTTTAGTGTTTAGGCTGCTTGAAAGTTGTTCAGACTTCCTGCTAAAGCTTTTGAGAGCCTTCTGTTGTATATTGATATAGAAAAACATCCTGTTAACCATTACTTGTAGGTGAGCAGTTTATACATGCAGGGTAGCTAGTTTAGAAGTACTTGAAAGGGGGTAATTTCAATTAAATTTCAGTACTAGTTAGCGATTTATTGCTACTTAAACACGGTATAATCACCCTCAATTAATCCAGCATTTGATTTTCCGAGCTGGACTGTGAATGTTTACTAATGCGTTTTTTTTTGTCTTCTGGCATTTGTCCACAAGGGGCGTTGATAATTTTGAATATAAATATACATAAATGCTGTCCTATAACAAGCTTAGACCATCTTGACAATCAGAAATCACTGGATAATTTGTATTACTATAATAATTAGTTTGTGTAAATGCATAAAATGCCAAATCATTTTGTGGCTCTCATCACTGGGATTGTTTCCTCCTGTTTTTCTTCACCTACTCCGTCCTCAAACGACTTGGGGTGAATTTTGGTTTTTCACGTCTGTCGCCTCTGTGTATGCTTTAGGTGGACTGCAAAGTTTTGCTTGCAGAACTTTAATGTCCACATTTCAATGCGGGGCGATTTTGCATGTGAAACGCATGTTTCACTCTGCAGACGGTCCCCTTGTTCCAAATAACGTTTTGTTAATTCTCACTCTTGTAACACTGCAAAACTAAGTTGTATTTTATGATGGCTTTATTGGGCATTTCATTCTTGGTCTTGTTGCCTTGTAGTTATGTCATTAACAGTTTGAAAAGTGCAATACTGAAAGCTAAATTTTGGGTGGTATAATTAATGTGTATGCTTAGAATGGTATTAGCTGAGTTTATTATCCACAGGGACATATAAGCTACATTGACTACCTAGAGTAGATATTTACCACGAATAGTTCTAGCTTGTATATCGGGAGCTATTTTCATCAAGATATAGCACAATTGATTTGTGCTCAAAGAACCTACATTTGCGTGTCTGGAACTAACCAAAATGTGTTGGTCCAGCGTGTATTTCAGTTTTGCAGATCAGTTTGAAATTATAAGACAGTGAGTTTGGCCCATGTCGTAACGCTAAATATCCAAAGCTACCATTTTACGGTATTTTCAATGTTGTGTGTGGAGGGATGGAGGGTTGTGTTGAATTTCTTGCATACCTTTTTAATATCGTTTGCATGCCCATTACTCTGCAGATTGAATACAAGCCAATTAGTGCTAGCAAGAGTTGCTGGCTGCTGTAATAGTGTATTGAGCGAATGTTTTGTGTCCCCTCGCAGAGTATACTTAGTTTGAGAGTTCTTGGTATGCCCTGCTTTTAGGAGCGTGGGAATTTCTAATCAAGGCATTTATGGTAGGGGTCTCTAGTGTTTTGACCGTTTATGTGCAGTATGGTGAAGAGTAAAATCTGGAGTTACTAAGGAAAATGCTGAATGCATACATGGGGTTGGAATGGTTGTGACATTAAGCAAATGAAGTTCTGAGGAGCGACAACAGTGTAAGGGGTTGAGACAGTGGACTTAAGCTGAAGGGCAAGCGCATTTGGCAACTACTGCTAATGGTGGTATTCAAAATCTTTGGATGGAGTAGATTACAGTTCTTGAGACGAGGGGAGTTGGGACTGCCTGGGTAGTGTAAGGGCTAGGCGAGGTTACAGTAGGTATTTGAGCATACACAAGCCCCTTTTGTATCAAACTAAACGGGCAGGAATGTACCATATTTACACGATATTAGGCATACCTGCCCTTCTTCCCAGTGCACAAACAGCAGCAATTGCGCCTGAGTAGACACCCATGTGTCATTTTGCAAGGGTGCCTACACTGAGGGGATGTTTGTTTTCGTGCAGTAAGGGGCACCTTCCTGCACAAAACCGTTTTTTAAAGGCATTTTCCTCTTTCTAGGCTTGCTGCAGAAATAAGTATTTCCTCTGTATGTGCCTCATTACGCATGCCTCCCCTGGGAAGGCATAGGATTCTGTGTAATTTCCGGACTTACAAAATGTAAATATGGGGATGCATCCCATTCCATGGATGTTACATGGGAACACCCCTGGAATGCCCCTTTCACGCCGTTATGCGTGAAAGGGAAACCTAGGTTTACAAGGCCATGAAAAGTCGCGCGGGTTACTTCACATGGATGTGTAAATATGAGGAAGTCCCATTTCGCTGCTGTCTGCTCAGCGTGTTGCGTGGGCTTGTAAATAAGCGCCTACATTGTCAACTTTGCTTTTAAGCAATTCACACTTTTCTTCCATTGTTTTTTTATACGAGACTTTGTTTAGGGCGAACCCCAGTTCTTCATCCTAAAAACGCCACAAATTCTACCACATGAATTATATAACAGTGCGATACTGATTGTGGAACAAGGACTGAGGGATATAAACAAACTGGTACATACTGGTCACAAATCTCTATATTTGCATGCTACATTGAGTTTTTACCCAGGAGACTCCCTGTTTATTGTAAGGGAACCGTAGGCAAGTTAAAATAGGTTTGGATGTGCTTTGAGATATTAAAAACTGCAGACTTTATGGATTCCACAGGACCACGTGTGGGTTAGTCCTATATAAAAATGTCAATTTCTATGGTGTATGTAGATATTTTTTGCGCAGGACCAGTAAGTACCCTTTCTTTGTTTATTTAACAATATTCGGATGAGCCGGAGTTCTCAAAAAGGCATTCTTTCAAGTTGAAACGAACCTGTTACAGCTAAAAGCTGTGCCTTGGCTGATCAATGAACTTCGAGCTCAGTATATTAAGTGGATTTGTGCCCTGCGTGCTCCCTTCAGTGATGTTGGGTAAAAGAAGTGCATCTACTAAAATGACCCATTTGTGGGAATATCTACTAATGTGTCCAAACTATAGCAAACCTGCTCGACTAATTTTTAGGTTTTGCCTCGGCAATGCGACGAAGTACGCATGCGCTAGCAAAATCTTATGTTTTGCTCTGTGGGGTCGGGTATCTGCCCCCTCCTTGCCCCCTCCTCCCATTGGCTAGCTCCATAAATGGAGGCTAGCCATTGGGAGCCGGATCTGTCCGTCAAGGCCGGACCAGATTCGGGGGCGTTCCCGAGAATTTTTCCCTTTTGGCCACGTCATGCAGCGGTGGGCGGGGCTTTTTTTTGGGCTCGTCGAGGTTTGTTTGGGCCATTTTGCGGCCGACCGCCGGCCGAGGAAGTCCGGGTGAGTGGTTCCTTTCCTTTCCTGTCCCCCCTCCCGCTGTCGGTTCGTTTCCTGCCCCCCCCCCCGCTGTCGGTTCGTTTCCCGCCCCTCCCGCTGGCCGTTCCTTTCCCAACCACCCCTCCCGCTTCCTGCATAGAAAGAGTGTGTTAAGGAGCTCCAGGAGGGAATGCCTGCTCTCAAGCTCCCCTTGTCCCCTCTGCCTACTCCCTGGCACTCTGGCACTGAGGCTGGAGGTTTATCACGCAGGCGGCAAAGAGCTCAGTGGCGCTATATACAACTTTAAAAAAAAAACATTGTGTCTGGGCAGGGAGCCGCCGGCGCTAGGACCCAGCAGAGTCCGCCCGCCAGGGTTGCGCTGCTGTGTTGACAGCAGGCTCGATCACGGAGTATGGAGTCTTGACATCAGTTGAAGTTTAGAAACTTTAGTTTCCAAATCTGCCTTTACTCCTGCATATATTTGTTCAGTGCTATTTTTGTGCATTTAAAATGAGCCGTCTCTAGTGTGCGGAGAAAACCCTGCTGCATCCACCTCAATGGACCGCCTGACCTGTGCTTCGTCGCCTGTGGTCACAAGTGGATAAGGTTTCCAGATGACTCGGTGACACAAACGATGCAGTGCTGTGGTTCTGGTCTTTTGTTTTTAATTTTACATATGTGTGTTTTCTGATGTTAGTTACATTACATCAAGCTCGATCTGGCAGGACCACAACTCCCAAAATGCATTAGCATGTAGCGTTGCAAACTTGATTATGGAATCGCCTGGTAATCTTACATGTCGAGGGCAGGCGTTAGGAGCTCAATGGCTGATTGTTGCATTTGAAACAGTTTTACTTGCCTCTACTCACAGGGTAGCCTAGTTCCTGAGCACGCCACGCGCCCGGGAACATTCTCCCCACACGCTGCATCCACCTGTATCTGGATCACCGCTGCTTGTTCTGGGGTCTCTGCGCCCACTCTGCTTGTGTGTGCCGGTGCTCAAGCTCTTATATCGCACCCCCATAGTGTGCCTCCCCTCTCTCCGCCCCTTCCTTCTCCCTCCGCCCCTTCCCTCTCCCTCCTCTGTTCCTTCCACCTCCCCTTTGTTTGTCCTATATTTGGCTTTTAGTACTTCATACACTTCGGTCCCTATCGGACTGACTGGTGATCACCCTTAGAGCCCAGCAGGACTGTCTCAGCCTCTCATCCTTGTAAAGTGGATATTAGTAGCTGCTATGACGAGGTATTGGGTGTGATATCATCTTACATCGAGTTTGATGTGATGCTTGTTTAACACACTTAACAATTGTGTTGTCTTCGTTCTCTGGTATTAGCTTGTCTGCGGTTGTGTGTTCGCCCACGTGGCAGAGATATTGTGGGCTCTCGCGCAGTGAGCAAATGTGCTGTAAGTGTTATGTTTCCCACTGGGTGGGATCCAGGCGTGGAGGGGGATGGATCCGGGGGGTGCAATTGTCAGGGGTTGTTTTAGGTCGCAGCTCCTGCAGACATCTTGGGGAGTGTCAGAAAGTGGCCCTGGGAGTGCATGCGTCGTGGCTCGCTCATCACATTTGCTGCAGATCAAAGGTCAAGTGCTGTCTTCCAAGGTGGGTTTGTAAAGCTGCCGCGCGGAAGGAGCACATATACAACCAAAAACAGCAGAGCAGGGGCACTTTCACACTTCTGGGAAAGTGCCATTGTGATGTAACGCTAACAAAATCTGTGTAAACAACTCCCTTCATCTTGGGCCAAACCAATGTAAATTGTTCATTCTCACACCTCCATGAAAAGCATAGTTTGTAACCAGTCATCCTGCCCAGGGTGTGCTAAATCCAGACCGTGGCTGGCACGGTCACTATGCAGCCCTTTGGCCGACGCCATCTCCCAGACTTTGCTGCATAGCTTCTGATATCTGCTCTCGCCCATTAATGCCTGCTTGTGTCTCCGTTTTCGTGCAGTGACTCTGTTGCCTGCTTGTGCCCCTGTTGCCTGCTTGTGCCTCCGTTTTCGTTCGTGGCTGTGCGTGCAGACTGGCTGTGCGTGCAGACTGGCTGTGAGTGCAGTCTGACTGTGAGTGCAGGCTGACTGTGCAGACTGACTGTGCGTACCTGTGTATGTGTGCAGCTATGTGTACACGAGCTAAGTGATGCTGTGTATGTGTGTGTGATGCTATATGTGTATTATGCTATGTGTATGTCTGTAGCTGTGTATGTGTACAGATGTGTCCAGGAGCTGAGTGATGCTATCTGTGTGTAATGCTATGTGTGTGTGATGCTATGTATGTATAATACTGTGTGTGTTTGTGTAACTGTGCCTGTCTGTATAACTGTGCCTGTCTGTATAACTGTGCATGTCTGTAGCTGTGTGTGTATGTAGCTGTGTATACAAAGCCTGTCAATGTGTGTAGAGGAGGAGCTCTGTGTGTGTGTATAGCTCTGTGTACATATACCTATGTGTGTATAAGTGCAAATGCAATAGGTCTCACATTTCGTAACCATAAAGCTATTTACTAGTGAACGACAAAGCCATTTGTTTATGTTTTACAAAAAAAAACAGGTGAAAATTTTGACATTTACAATGCAATAGCTCTAACTTTATCAAAGGCAAAACCATTGCATTGTAAATGCTTGTTATTCCTTAGTTTGACTTTGTAAACCCATCCCAACTTACCCCTTGAGTAATTTCTGAATCGGCGGTGTGCGAGACAGTTCCAAAAGCTTTTGAAAACATCTATGTATGCGCACCACTTCCATTCGTCCTTGCTCTTAAACGCTGTACCTGCTCACGTGCACACAGCTGTAGCGTTTGTCTGGTACTTTGTATCTGCTATAGATCAGCTGCATGTTGGCTGCATTCATCTTCCCATTGCCCTACTTTTGAATTTACTTTTCTGTTTACGGTATTACAATATCTTTCTTCACCTTCAAAGCCACTAGCTCCAACTTTTGATGAATTGTATTGTTCTAACTAGGTGCTCTGCTTTTTATTAGTATTGTCTCTTAGCTGTGTTCCCGTACCTCTGTTTTGGCCGCGTAGTCCCCGGGGCACGACTGGACTTGGATAAAGCTATATTTAAACTACTCCCAACCACACTATTTTCTGTCTTGCTCTCTTAACCTCTCCCCAGCTTGTGCTGGACAGCAGTACATTCACATTTGCAACCCCCTATTCTAACAAAGGGTTATGTCAGTGTTGTCCTTGCTTGGATGCTGTGTACCATTAGCAGATCTCTTAGTACTTCTTTAGTCCCTAAAATAGTCATCGCATGGATCTGATTGAATTGTGGTAAGCTGCGGGACACATCCACTTCAACCTGTTTCTTTGTGTTAATTGTCATTGTGTTTTCTCGTTCAGTCAACTTAACCTGGGCTAATTTTTCATGAAGAAATCCGCTGCATGTTTGCACGTTATTAAACAGCCGGATTTCCGGAATCTATTTTACATCTTTTAAGTGTTCCTGTACCTGCTCACTTTATCCTTTTACATAAAAAATGTGTATTGATTTAAAAATGTTACTCCCAAGTTAAGACTTCAAATGAACGGTATGGACGTATGTAGCACTGGACCATAAGAGAGACCAAAGAGCAGTCTGCATGTTTTTCCTTTCACTTTTAACCACTCCCCCTTCTAGGGGTACTTTTAAAAGAACACACTAACACGATGGTCATCACTCTTTCTAATATTTGGCAGCTCCCCAACACAGCTGATGAATCCACATGCACCAAGGAATGGGAGTTAGAACTTGAAAGCAAGATTGATGAATCTTGAGCCCATATGGTATAGGCAAGGCCACTGGAATTATGGGATTGTCTGGCTGTTTTTGTAGATTTGCCACTACATAATCCATTTGCGGCATAATTTACAGATCTAAACAAAAACTGTCCTAGCTTAAACTGTTCAATAGTGTTCAAAAATGTTGCTGCTCTGTGAAAGGACCTTTCCAAAGCTGGGCTGGCCACTTCTCTTACTTATTGCTTTGGTGTTCACCGGTACTAATGAGACGCACCCAATGTTCACCCAGTATTACAAAGTATAAATAATCACAACATAATACAGTAATACAATTACAAAATTCTGCATAAGGCTGCATATTTGGCATTTTCGTAATTTGCTCAACCCCTGCTGTATAATTGGCCCTTTCCTGCTGCATAATTCCAGTGGCCCTGGGTATAGGGCAGCCACCTCTCTATGTACGTAAACCAAAGCAAATACCTACGAAATAGTGGTGGTATTTAGCACTGGTGTATCTCCATGCCATATTTGGCACCTCGTGAGCCGGAGGTGAAAGGGGAATGGTGGCATATGCTGGGGGCTCCAGACGTACTGGAAAGATTATTCCGAAATAAAAACCTTAGCGTTTATTGAATTACAGTTTGATTAACTAAGACTGGTCCTTAGAGAGGCAAGAGTAATCATTTGTAGCGGTGAATGCTAAACTTACTTTTCATCTATTAGATCAACTGATGCTCGCAAAACTATGGAAAGCTCCTACACTCGCCCCATTGATATGTGGTAGCTAAAGTTTGGACAATCTATGCCATGGAGAAACAAGACATATTCTATTATTCATTCATGCTCTCTAATTAAAACTATTACTTCTAAGAGCTATGCATTGCATTTACGCTTGAAATAAAATGGTAAATACAACCAAAATAGAATTGCCAGAATTAAAAACTATGACAAATGTTTGATTGGTGTAAAATAGTTAAAATATGCTAAGAATAATTCCGATAAAAGTAGTATCCACGGGTTTGAAGATAAAGAAGTAAAGTACAATGTACCATGTGCAAACTAGCTAGTCCTGCTGCTAGGGCTTGGGTTGATAATGACCGCAAAGCAAAACCAAAGTGGATGATGGAGCGCTGAACAGTGCAAGCACTCACCCCAGTCACATGTTCTGGGTTTAATCCATCATCATTCTTTAGCTCACTCCGCCACCCCAGTTCAGACATGGCCATATGCAAATCAGTCTGACCCTGTGCCTCATGGGAACAGTCCAGTCCGAACTGCCAAGCCATGTCTACCCTGGACTGGAAACCAGCATCCTGGGACTAGTTTCTGACTAATCTGTTGTCATCTGCCAGGCTAGATTGAATCCAGTGGCAAAGTGAGCAAGGGACCCACATCTGGGCATACCCTGCCAACTTAGGGTGAACAGGAGGTATCAGCGCTTTACATGAGTAACAGACCACAATGGCAGGTTACATCGTTGCAAAGATTATACAGTTATTAGACCCTGGCAACATAGTGTCAAGTAAGGTCGAGACAAACAAAAAGGACATTTACGAAAGGGAAAAAGCAGGCATGGGATGAGATTCAGGGGATGGGTAAGAGCAGGGGAAGTAGACAGAATGAAGGAGGAGGGAAGGGTGAGAGACACAGCATGGAAAGAGGAGGGTGGACACAAACCGATAGAAGAGTCAGAGCTGCGTCCAAAGTCCTGTAAGCTGTGATCCCATTGGAAGTGGTGTCAATTCCCCATTTCTATTGCGAGAGGCTCCCTATACGCAGTGGACTCTCTCAGAGGGCTCTGAGACTCCCAAGACCTACTTACTGGATACTTCCCCCAAAAGGGAAGAGGGATTGCTTTGTCAAGGGGTACCATACCTCAACTGAGTGGCTCCCTAGGTGCTGTGGACTCTCAGCGGGTTCACTGAGACTCCAGAGTATAAATATTGGCTCTTTCCCCAACAAGGGGATTAGGAATGCTTAGTCAAAGGGCACAAAAGGACGGGGCTAGGCGGTTTAGCAGGCAAGGGGAAAGATTCAGTTTGCAGGGGATAGTAAAGGAATTAAGACAAAGAAAGTGCTAACTGGGAACAGATAGGAGACAAGGAAGAAGTTACAGAAATACGATGGGGGGGGGGGGGGGAACTGCCCAAAGTCTGGCTGGCTAGGTGACGGTCGGGGGGGGAAACTGCCCAAAGTCTGGCTGGCTAGGTGATGGTCAGGGGATGAACCAAGGCCGATCGCAATAGCTGAACAGAGCAGCTCCACCGGGCCGGGTGTCGGACATAGTGCTCGGACTGCTGTCAGGATGGAGATCAGGAGTACTCAGGTTATCAGATTGTGGGGGGGGGGGGCGGTAGGGGAGGGGGGGTAGGGGAGAAACCATGGTCCGGATGAATTTTAGCCATTTTTAAGTCGGGCACAGTCCTGGTAGGAATATGTAAGGGAGATTACAGCGTGGGGGCTGGCGGCAATGTTATTGTCAGGTGCCTATCAGCCTCAACTGCGACCCTGTTGAATTGTGTACTAGTAACACTTAAGGCTCTTGAAAGGCAAGACACTTGTTAGGGATCACACGTCAGGCTTATTACCGAGCACATCGCCACATTGGAGCCACCATCTCTGGTATCAGTGAACATGATCTGGGTTTAATCCATCATTCTTTAGCTCATCCCGCCACCCCAGTTCAGACATGGCCATATGCAAATCATTCTGACCCTGTGCCTCATGGTAACAGTCCATCCCGAGCTGCCAAGCCATGTCTTCCCTGGACCGGAAACAAGCACCTGGGACCGGTATCTGGCTAATCAGCCAGGCTTGCTTGAATCCAGTGGCAAAGTGAGCAAGGGACCCAAGTCTGGGCATACCCTGCCAACTTGGGGTGAACAAAGCAAAACCAAAGGGGATGATGGACGTGCAAGCACTCACCCCCAGACACATGATCTGGGTTTAATACATCATCATTCTTTAGCTCACTCCGCCACCCCAGTTCAGACATGGCCATATGCAAATCAGTCTGACCCTGTGCCTCATTGGAACAGTCCAGCCTGAACTGCCATACCATGGCTTCCCTGGACCGGAAACAAGCATCCTGGGACCGGTTTCTGGCTAATCAGCCAGGCTAGATTAAATCCAGTGGCAAGGTGACTGCACCCTATGGTGTTTTTGTCATGGCTGATGGGATGTCTACCCTCAGTTAACAGAATGTATTCTAAGTAAGAAGTCTTCATGATGTGGAGCCGCATGACAGTGTTAAGTGCTGTATATTTCCCTTGAGATTAATAGTACCAGTTTGTTGCTCCCTAAGTGCTGGGCCTGGGTTATGTGGCCAGTGACTTGTCATCGCTTCAATGAGTGAGATGTGAATGAGGCGTGTACATATCCTCAGTCTAGCTAGGGTGCTTGGTGTGTTTTCAGTAAAACACATCCAGCGTCTCCTTATAGTGGTAACATATTTTGACTGAAATAGCGGGAGGAGCAGGCAGTGTCGTTCCTCGGTCAATTTGGGGCAACACCACAACAGTGGAATCAGGATTCTCTGCAGTAGTTGCATAACCTGCATGAAATTATCTCGTCTTGATATGCCCAAACCGGATTGAAGTCTGAGATTGGCAGCGCAGTTAGCCTCATGTAGAGAATTTTCATGCGAACCTTGGTTGAAAGTGCTTGTTTAAAGTAGGTCTGTGTCTTCCCAGCAGTATAGGATGCATCCAATGCCTCAGTCTGGGTCCGAGACTACTGATACCCCATTCAAAAGACGTTAATAGCACTTACCTGTTCATAAAATGTTTCCAGGCAGAGAGTGGAATTTCTTGGAGATGTAGGCTATCCTGATTTTCAGAGTGCTGGTTGCAGTTGCTAGCTGTAGTTTCTCTGGATACCCTGCTGTGTCGAAAATTGATTTCAGATGGTTTTTGAGCAAGGACTCGGGGGGCCTACAAGACCCTGGGGTAGAACTTTATTAGATATCCCAAGCCCACGAGGTCCGGGCACCTAAGGCCCAGCCTCAGCCTTGTTCTTGGTTTGCTGGGGGCGAGTAGAGTTTTCTTCAATGCCTTGATGTGGGAGTTGATTAAAACTTATCAAAGGCACCAGGAAACACCAAGGTACCGTAGTTGATGTCCGGGATTGTTTTTTCTCTCAAGACGTTCAGCATGGGCTTAGTAGAACATTACTAAGGCGCTTCAGTGAGTGGATGACAGTGATGGCTTTAGGGCTGATTACGATGGTGGACGGACTTCAGTCTGCCATTGTTTTGTATTTATGACCGCCTGCCTACAAGGCGGCAGACCCATAGTATGAATCTCAATGCGATCGCCACAGAGGCAGTTTATTTATTTATTTAAAACATTTATAAAGCGCAGCTGTCACCTTGCAGGTATCCTGGCGCTGAGACAACTCTCTAAGATGAATGCAGTAGGAGATGAGCAGTAAAGTGATTGGCGTTTAGCATTTTGGATAGAGCCAGGTTTTAATCCGTTTCCTAAAAGGGAGAAGTTCTGTTATTTGGCGGGCATCCAGAGGCAGGCTGTTCCATAGTTTTGATGCAGTAAACCTGAATGATCTTCCTTCTGTCCTGGCTTTTTTAAATCTTGGAACTTTAACCAGACAGGCTGTTGTGGATCTGAGAGCTCTGGTTGGAATATACCATTCGAACAGAGATTGCAGAGGAACAGGGCCAACTCCGTGCAGAGCTTTAAAAACAAGGCAGAGCGATTTAAAAGCAACTCGCTGTTTCATAGGGAGCCAGTGGAGTTCAGCCATTGCCGCAGTAGCCGAGGATCTCCTAGGCCATCCCAGGGCCAGTTTGGCGGCAGCTGATTGAACTCTTTGGAGTCTGTCCAATCCAACAGTGCAGACGGAGCCTCAAGCAGCAGCGCATTACAATAGTCAAGGCGACTAAGAATGGTGCATCTGGCGATTAAGGCCCGGGCCTGCAAGGGTAGGAGTGGGAAGATCTTGCGGAGTGAGCGAATCAAAGCAGTGCAGGTAAGCACTGTTTTCGCAACCTGGGCTTCCATGGTGAGTTTGTTATCTATCATAACTCCCAGATTGCGAACGGTGGTGACCGGCTGTGGTTTTTCCAGAGTTTCAGGGGGCCAGAACTCAGCTGGAAACGGGCGGGGGATCCGACTTCCGGCACAGAACAGAACCTCGGTTTTGGTGGCGTTGAACTGTAAGGAGTTCTTGTGAAGCCAGCAAGCTGTGTCTCGCAGACAGTCATGAAACGACTCCAGAGGAATCGATTCCTCACCCTCCCAAGAGAGAATGAGCTGAGTGTCATCGGCATAGTTGATTGCTCCTAGCTTGTGGGCTTTGATTAACGTAATTAAACGTTTTAAATACACGTTAAATAAAATCGGGCTTATGGACGAGCCCTGAGGCACCCCGTGGTTCACCGGGGAGAAGGCTGATTGATACGGGGGGAGGGACACAGCCTGCTTCCTATCCCGCAGGAAGGAATGAAACCAACGCAGGGCAGTACCGCCCACCCCGGCCTCTTTTAGTCTCTCCAGCAGAATCATATGGTTGACCGTATCGAATGCGGCAGACAGGTCCAACAGGATCAATGCAACCGCCTGACCCCTGTCTGCACGCATACGAAGGTCCTCCATGGCAGTAAGTAGAGCTGTTTCCGTGCCATGGGCTGGACGGAAGCCAAATTGTAATTCGTCTAGAAAATGATTCTGCTCCAGGTGTTTGGAGAGGCATGAGCTCACCCAGCGCTCGGCAATTTTTGCCGGCAAAGGTAACAGGGAGATTGGCCGATAATTCTGTAGACACTCAGGGTTCAGGGATGGTTTCTTCAACAGTGGCCTAATAAGAGCCTGCTTCCACCGGGCAGGTACTAGGCCACTGCTCAAGGATTGATTACAAATCCTACAGAGAGTGGGGAAAAGTTCCATTCCAGATGACTTCCAGTATTTAAGGGGGATGGGGTCAAGAGGAGAGCCCGAGGAAATCCCATGAGCTAGTTTCTACCTCAATAATGGGGGGAAATTCCCACAGGGGATCCATGGGCTGGTGCTCTTGGCTCGCGGCTCCAGGGTCAATGATGGCAGTGTCAGGGCCGATGGAAGCGACCAGAGTGGGGGGGATGCTTAAGTTTCGAATGATGGTCTCAATTTTATCTTTGAAGAACAGCGCCAAATTGTCGCACAGAAGTTGAGTGGGAGGGGTAGCTGTTTTTTGCGCAATCAGGATGGATAAGGCTGTTTAAGATCTGGAAGACACTTTTGGAGCTGTTGGCGGCTGTACAAATTGTGGAACAATAATAAGCGGCTTTGGATTTCATAATCACATTTTTATATTCCAAGAGTTGAGTTTTCCAGATTTGCTTGTTAGCATCAAGGTAGCCCAGTCTCCATTTTCTTTCAGCCTGCTTACAAGCCGATTTAAGAAGCTTTAGAGAGTCGTCAAACCAAGGGGCTGATGCTCTCCCCTTGTGCTTACATGTTTTTAATGGAGCTAGGGAGTCAATGGTTGTCGACATCTTGAGGCAAAAATCTTCATAGTTATCCTCGGCCGGACGGTGTGGGGAGAAGCTGTCCTCCACTTGGAACATAGCGTCGGTAGATCTGCGCCTTTCCAGAGCCTTCCAATCTCTATAGGTAACTTCAGAGGGAATACTGTGTGCTAGTATTTTAGTTCTCTTACAGTTAATGAAAAATTTAAGGAGAGAGTGGTCTGTCCAGGCCATGGGCAGAATGTCATTCAAGAGTACTAGCTGAGGGGTGGAGAGAATAAAATCAAGTATATGTCCTGCCATGTGAGTGGGTTCTCGGACTAGCTGTTTCAACCCCACGCTCTCACAGGAGAGCAGAAGGTTATGTAGTCCAGTATCTAAAGAACCGTTAGGCCATAGATTGAAATCCCCTAGAATAATTAACTTATTGTGGGCAATCGCCATGTTGGACAGGGAAGTGAGTAGCGATTGTTGGTGCTGGGCACTGAAAGCCCCCGGTGGGCGGTAGCAGATGATTGCCGTGAAGGTGACTCCTGTTTGACTGTTGATTGAAAGTCCGAGGAGCTCAGTCCCAACAACCGGGTACATATCCAAGATGTTAACGTGCCAGGAGGCTCTATAGATGATTCCCACTCCACCCCCCGACCTTTGGGTCTGGGTAGATGCAGGATTTTGTAGTCCTGCGGGCAAGCCCAGTCGAGCTCAATTTCACAGTTAGGGTGGGTTGCATTGCCTATGTTTTGCATTGTAGTGGGTGCTGCAGTTAGCAATGCAAAAAAGGGACAGTTGCATTTCCCTGCACTACGTGGTAGGCACCATGGTGCATGGACATGTAGGGGGCCATGGTAAGTGCCCCCCTAGGTCCTGTTTCTGAGGGCCAGAGGGCACGCTATTGGCACGCAAAAAGGGACACTAATACCTATGGCAGTGCCTGGTAGGCACCGCCACCATTGTAGGGACTATGAGCCCCCTCCGCAGCACCTGCGGGCTCAAGGAGCCCATTGAATGCGTGGCGGTCGGTCTTGCCAATTGCCACCAAACCTCTCGCCATTCTAATTTGGTGGACGGAAAACTTGCCTATGATGGCGGGGAGACCGCCACCGACAGCCTGTCTGATTGTAATCAGACCCTTAGTTCTGAGGTGCGTTAGATAGATGACCGGTTTGACACTTTCAGAAAGCCACGCTTGATAGTTTTAGTTTGGAGTTGTTGTGATTTGGAGGTCTCAGTTTCCAATGAGATTTTTTTTTAATGTGGAAATTTACCAAATATGATAACCTTAGTTTTGCCCTGGTTCACAAGAAGTATGCGTACGTAGATGTAAAAACAAGCAAAACGTCATAAACATTTTGAGTGGCACCCCTTAAATCTCCTTTAAATGTATCAAAAGTGATACTAAACTTTTCATCTTAATAGATGTTGCCTACTAGACTTGCAAGACATTGTGATCTGTGGGCTTATTGCCTGCCCGTTTCTAACCTTTGGTTGGCTTTATTGCCGTTCATTTGTTTGCATCTTGTTCTCTAGATTGTGTGTGCTTTCCTTCCCTCCATGTGTTTTTCGCTCTAGAACATGGATGCATTCATCGAGTCATACTTCTGCTTACCTTTGAAGCATTACTTTTTATTTTTGTATTAGCACTCCTAGGGGAAGATTTACTATGATATTCCGCTGTATTTCCGTCACAAAAGTGATGCAAATCGGTGCAAAATCTTTTTCCCGATTTACTTTCCAGCGATTAACTTGTTTAGCACTGGAAATAACGTGAAATTATTGCGACAAAGGAGGCATGCAGGGCACAAAAGTAAGGCAAGGGAGTTTGAAAGAAAAAAGGAGGTGTAACAGTCTGAAGTTCTAAGCAAAGGACAGTTTTCTGTGCTAGATTTTGGAATATACAGGGTGTTTTTTTGTTTTGTTTTGTTTGACAGCATGCAATTTAAGGATGCAAGACGTAGAAAGAATCATCATTTGCCTGTCCTTTGATAAGCACTAGATGAAGCAAACAATATCTACACTTCTAGGCGACCACTATACCACTACTCCGGCAAGATTAGCTGATCAACTCTGGGGTTGGAATCGTAACTTAATGGCTCAACGCATTTATAGGGAAATATGGACATCTTTATAATGTGCTCAAAGGAAATGGTAACTTCAAGATCTCTGCAAAGTGAAAAAACATTAGTAAAACTGGAAAACATTGAAAAGGATATTGGGAAGATGTCTTCCAGTGTTCATCCCCAGGTAAAGCATACAGCATTAATCACAAAGTCAAGTGGAATTAATCTTGGATGCCTCTGGTTTGACATGACAAAAGATGGCGGACAACGAGACAATGGAAGTGTATTGCCTTCATTTCTGTTCCTAGAGGGTGGAGATCCAGACTCTAAGAGGAGGATGCTGAAAGGGCTAGCTATAGCAATATAGACTGTTACTCTTACGAGCTGCTGATAAGCCCCCCCCCTCCCTACAGTACTGCCTTTTGGCTAATGGCAGTGGCGAGAGGTGGAAACTACACATGGTGTTTTGCAAGATGAAGGGGACTTCTAGATGAGGCCCAGCCCTTTGTCCTCTGATCACAATTCCAGTCGTGCTGATGAGAGACAAGTGCAAACATTTGTAAATGTAAATGTAAACATTTGAACAACTCTTTGCGCCTCAGTTTTGACTTCTCCAGGCAGAGGCTCAAGTCTGCCTTGAAAGGACATTTAAAACGAATAGCACCCCTAAACAGTTCTGCAGCAATGGTAAACGATAAAATGCCTCCTGGGCATAGGTTCCATTCCTGACACGGACATCTATTTGTTTAGTTGCCGGAGGTCCTTAAACTTAACTGCGTTGTTTTAGTTAATACAAAATAAAAATGTCACAACATTCTACAATTTGAGACTACTGTGCATTGAATAAACAAGGGATTAGTAATATATATGTTTTGGGGAAACCCTGTACATTTCGTCAAACGACCCAGAAAATGAGTTTAGGACTCCTACGGTAATAATGTACAAGCTGGTAATACCTTTTAGTGTCATTTACTACCGAGTCTCACTCTGACAGATCTGTAGGAGTAATGTGGTTGACAAGTTACATTTTATCAACCGCTGGCGAACACCAGCCGCTCAGAAATCTGCCCTTGGCTGTGATTTTCCCCCTTTGATTCAATCCACCAATAGAGTAAAGTTAAAAGGAATGGAATAATATTTCGGTTCTCTTCAGAAAGTAGGGGGAACACGCGCTTGCCAACCAATGCCATATTTCTCGAGCTTGCTGAGTACCCACGTGTCTGCGGGACATGCCGCCATCCCCCTCCCGCACTTAATCATCTGATCTGTCCTCGCTGCTACTTTAGCAGTTACACAAAGGGCTCAGCATTACGAGCCACCCGCCTGAATGCCCTGGTGTTTGAAATTCAATTTGCTGCATTCCGTTAAGCATACAAATCCCTATTATATTTAATGGAACATTTTTATCACGGCACATGTTTAAAGGAGAAACCGAAGAGATCTGGGTGTGAAATTTACATTTTGTAACTGCTGCTTTTATTACTTGTTTAGAGGGAGAGGCTGCATAGTGGAATCCAGTCCCAAAATGCTGCTTTTGGACCCTACCCACTACGGACAAGCAATCTGGAGACAAATCTTGGCCTCCGGCAACCCACGGATAATGTGTTGCTTGCGCAGCTAAAATATTTTTCCCGCAAACTGTCCAAATTAATGTAGTAGTCCAGGATGATTGCATTCCTAGTCTCCAAATAACAAGCACTGGCAAAGCCAATAGGTGTTGTGTTGTCTTTGGGACCTACTGACTGCCAGTGGTCTTTAGCATAAAGCTGTGTAGCATGGCTAAATAATTTGGGTGGTGGGTGGTGGGGGATGGGGGGTGGAGTGGCTTTTGATGCAGATAGTGACGTCACTTTGTAAGCTTGTGGCCACAAAATGACCTGCCCGCTTTTTTTTCTCTTTTTAGTGATTGATTTGTGTTGGATTAGTAACTAAAAGGGGAAAAATGGGTTAAAGCAGTTTTTAAGCTGGGAAACAACACGGGAGGACAGAAGTGACATTGTGGCGCAAGTACAAGTCTTAAACCACAGGGGAGTGTGGGGATCAAATGGGAGGCAGAAGATAGGTGTGCAAGTGAAATGGCACAGGTGGGGGAAGCAAATAGGTCAAATAACGTGGAACTGGTGGGGAGAAGAAGGGCATGAAAGCACTGTGGGGTGAGTGGGAAGTAGCACACCAGCAAGAAAAAACAAGCATTGGCATAGCCAGTAGGTCTCGCCTTTGGGACCTTATAAGTGTTTAGCGAGGCAACACTTTATGTTGCACCAAGGATATTGTGCTGGATAACTAAATACTTATAAGGTCCCAAAGGCGAGAACTATTGGCTATGCCAATGCTTGTTATATATGAATTTATGTTGAATATCTAAGACCGGTGAGACAGGTAAAGATGTCTTTCGGTGAGACCTAAATACAGGGAATTCTAGTTGAAGGAGCTTCCATGGTTAAATATGAGTGAACAATGAAATTAATGTGAACTGAGAGCTCAATTCTTAAGCAATTTAGTGGCATATTATCAAGAACGGTGTTAAAATTATCGCCGCTTTAGCGGCAGGAAGCTACCACTAAAGCGGCGATAATGAGCTTGATAATATGCACTTGTGAATTCCCATAGAAGCCCATGTTCTGGTGTGAACCTGGGCTTCTATGGGAAATCACAAGGGCATATTATCAAGCCTATTAGAGGTAGGGTCCTGCCGCTAAAGCGGCGATAATTTTAACGCCGCCCTTGATAATATGCCGGTCTAAAACGCATATTTCGCCACAAATTCCTGATCATAATTCACTGACCAAGAGCGTCTGGAATGTTCAGATTCAGATGGGACTTCACTCTGCTCAACTGTAGGTGTGGGTTGTAGCTAGAAAGGGAGTGTTGGCGTGGGAGGTGTCTGAGGTAATGCGGTGAACATGCAGAAATCATGACTTTATGAGGTCTTAGAAACATTTGCTGTGCCTTTCCCCCCCCTCCCTGCACTTCTAAACCTACACTAGCTAGGTATAAGACTTGCAGTGAGTATGTGAAAATATCTCAAACATCACCTTTTCCAACCACAGGATTGTAGATAAAGAGATTTTGCCAATATGGAAAACTGAGCAAGTGACCATTTCGCCTTATCGCGTGCCATCGTTGGCCAGCTGTGCAGACAGGCCACGAATGTGAGGATGTGCTTCACAAATGAATGCACCAGAATTAGCTTTCATCCAACTACAACTTGGGGATTTGTAATTTAGGGTGCAAGGGTATATATATATATATATATATATATATATATATATATATATATATATATGAAACCTACATCTGTCGAAAGTGACGCATTTGGTGTGGATTGGCCTCTATGTATTTACTGAATTATTCTAAGACAAAAACCTCGAAAAACTGTTCTTTCGACCCAAATGATGCTGAATGTACTTTCTGCCTACCCTGTTTATATAGTGAATTGGAAAGGGAATCCACACAGTACAGATGTTACGGCACGAAGTGTAATGAATTTAAAAGTTACTTTTTCCCATTCCCGGATGGAAATAGTATTTAAATCATGAATATATTGTAGACTATTAGTGGTGGATTTCGCAGCCAAAGAAAAATGGCGTTTGCTTGCAACTTTATTGGTCTGGGTGCAAGATATGATTTGGCACATCAGCAGAAAATTGTGCAGTTGTAGCCACATTGGTGAAAGAAACAGAAGTGTTCTAGCAGACTCTTCCACTGTCAACCAGATTTTAACATCAAGTAAAAAAAAAAAAACTTTATTTGAAAACAAAAAATCATACACAAGCTAATTCCATATAAATTGCAACAACTCATGTTGGAAATAAGACACAACTTGCCCTGAGCTCCGATGCAGAAAGCATCATTCTCTTTCCAGTCTTAGTCCAGGGGGGTAAGGGGGTGACATCAGCAGGGCAGCTCCACCACAGCCAGGCCCTTGCCTTTACTGTGTATTTAACACTATCATTTATTCACACCCTTTGTCTCCACTGAATTGTCTCTCCTGCCCACCTTCTACTAAAGCTGTAATCAAACTCAACTCCAAGCACTTGTGTCATGTTTTGGTTTTACTGCAATCACAATGTGAAAACATGCACACGTCCTCTCCACAAAAATAACCTTGGTCCGTGATGAATATATAAATTGTAGACAGAAGCGGGAAGGCAGCAATAGCTACATTTAATAATGTGAATTATCTAGTATTTCCTGTGCTCCTTAAGGCGCACGCGCTGTACTTACAGCATGCCCTGTGTTTGCAGCATTTCCGTTTCTGCATAAGGCAGCTCTGTGGCTAAACTTGTACAGACAAAATAGGGTTTAGCCATTTTGTCCCATATTTCGTTTACAAGCTGGCCCACAAGGGGTCATCTGTTTTGTCCCTTTATTCCTAGCTCCTCGAGAGCTGTCCTGTTGATTCACTCGGTCTAACGCTTTGTGCATGATTGATTACACGCCTTGTGCCCCTGGGCAGATTACGGGTGTCATTCTATCAAAGAAGGAAGGGCAATCTTGTCAACTCAGTGGTGCAGGCGTCACAGCTTTCAGGTAGAAATGTTATTTGACTGACATCGCAAAAAACAAGAATGAGATGGGAATGGAAGAGGAGAATCAGAGGGTGGGGCAGAAACTCTAGCAATGGAGTGGTGCGTGTAAAAGGACTCTGAGTTGGAAATTAACTGTGTGGACGCGTGAGTGAACTGCGAGGCACGCGAGGGAGGAGAAGAGAGGGGGAGGGAGGAGAGCATAGAGCGCGAGAGAGCCTCTAGACAGTGTGAGACGGCGAACTGTCTTCGCGCGCAGCCTGAGATAAAAACACCGCAGTGACACTGGGTGCCTTAAATGAAAGTCTGTTAAGAACAAGCAAGAAGAACAAACAACGCACTGAACTGAGAAAACTAAGCCAAACACGAGGTGCGGGGACGTATTTACTGAAATGCACACGTATTTTTCATTCAAATACACTTTTTTGGAGGCTGTTTCCTACGTGTTCTGTGTTTGTAGAGAGCGTGGCTTCCCTCTCAACCTACGTCTGCAGTGGCGCCGCCAGGCACAGAAGGGCGCATCAGCAAGAAATGATTTGCGCCATTTCCAAGAGTGAATTGCACACTGGGGGGCATGGTGGCTACCGTACATTGGGTGGTTCCTCACATCTAGTCCAGGCGGTGAGTGAAAGCATATGCAGAGCGTTGCGTGCGTGGTGCAAAAGTGAAAGCATATGCAGCGTCGCGTGCGCGGCGCCAAAAGTGAACGTGCCCGCGCGCGTAACAGCAAGCTCATCGCCACACTGGTAGCATTTTCGGAAGCCCTTACTAGAGTCTCGCCAGAGCAGCGCATGCGCGCTTACTCAGCGAGACATAAACATGGGAATGTGCAAAGTGGGAAGAGGATATTAGGGAGACAAGTGGATAATAGATGTTTGGGGACAGATTTAACGCATATTCATGCAGTGCAGCAGCCTCAAATGCTGCGCTGCGTGAAAAGGAGCGTGCCATAGTACAGAAATATGGATCTTTCCCTAGAGCCAGCGCTGAAATCAACCGCCGTGTCCCACACAGACAACTTTGCGCCATAGTGCAAGGGTGTCTCCGTGAGTTTGGCATAGGTTTTGTGCCTGAAGGATAGCCTTCCAGTACAAAATACCATGCTTAGACTAACTTTAAATCTTCTCCTTTTTGCATGTGTGCTGTAAAATGCAGAACACGTACAAAGTCGGAAAAGGAAGGTGAAATGAAAGCATTCCTTCCTTGCACCTACTTCAAAAGGGCGCAGTTTTCCGACGCTAAATCCTGTCGACTTTATTTAGTAAATAGGGTTTAGTGTCAGAGACCATGGGTGGTTGGGTGGGAACGCCCATGCGCACCGCACATTGTACGTCCCCTTGGCGCTAAGTAATGCAAAGCAGCGCTGTGCGCTTCTTCGCTTTACTTTCATGTTATTTCCAGCACTAGTTATTGTTTGCTATTAGGATTAGACTTGTGCTCACCAGCAAACTAGTCTATGCATTAATGTGTTTCTTTATGGTAGATTAATTCAATACAAGATAGCTTTGAACATTAGTGTGGGGGTATGATTTGCGAGTCCATACAGACGCTGGTAGTGTTAATAGGTGGGCTAGAGGAAATTAGGTTTTGTGAGGTTGCAGGGGTACAACTTACAAAGGAGGAAGCTGAGCTCCTTGAAATGAGGTGTAGGCACATTTCATAAATACATTGGGATAAGAGCAAACAGACATTTTTGTCTTTATCTTAATGTATTTATGAAATTGGTTTAACCTTGGGTAGCAGCAGTGTGTAGCTTGGTGTTAAGTTCTTCAACTCCTCATCAGTTATTAGTAAGTGCTACATAAATGCAAATACAGTACAGTACAATGACAGACTACAGAAACGTTAACAGTATGTAATGATTGGCAAGCAAGATGACATGATTAATATAATCCAAAAGCTGAAAAGTATAGTTAAAAAACAACAGAATAATATGTAAACTTTGACTTGAATAAGTATGGGTGATGAGCCTAGGGAAAGTATTTCTGATTGATAGAAGTAAGTGCAAATGTATTGAAATTCAGGGTGTAATGGTATTGATTAATAATACACTTAAAATTAACATTTGAACAAACTGCAACTAGCTGATAAAACACCGGGAAATACATTATCAGAAAACAATTGTGCTCCTGGTATGAAAACAGTCCTCCTGAGATCGACTTGTTAGCTGAGGAATGTGAAGTCCATCTGAAATAATATTCCTGAAAGTGCAAGTGTTGGACTTGGAAGGTACCTGGGCAATACTGGGTGTTGTGTACCGTACCTGGCAAATGTTATACGACTACAGCAAAAATAAATAAACGTCCTGTTGAAGCGTGGTGGTGTGATATAGGCCACAACAAAACACCTGAGGTACCAAATAAGGACATGTTCTGCAGTTCCTGGTAGTAATGCTCACCTCTACGCTCCTTGCCAATGTAGAAAGAAGGAATCCTTTATATTAATGTTGTGTTCTGCTTATTAATACAGTGTACACAGAAACCCCTTTGACAAGCTGAGCCAACTATGCAGCTAGGGAGACTTGACCAATTACAGACTCCAAAGTAAGTGAAAAGGCCTGCTTTAATAGAAAGTATTTTTCTCTACACATCTGATCCCATCCTCGTCGCCAAGAATTTTGTAGTGTTTGCGAGTAAGAAGGTAGACAAAGTTGTAGCTCCAAGGTTGAGTTTATTGAGCTCAACAGTAAAACAGCGACATAGGAGAGCAGCAGGCATAAACTGTCAAACAGTCGACATTCCAATTCCAACTCAGAATGCCCATAACACAGTGTTCTACCTACAAGTGCCTGTGAGGCACAATACAGAATACTACAACATCCCATGACCAATGTCTAGCTAACCTGATGTCTTCTTTCTTCAACAGTTTTCTCCTAATATCCTCATCCTTAAATTTCCCTTAGGCCAAATGCCATCATTGCATCACACAGCATTGCATCAAATAACTCCGTCCAACAATCCTGCCTAAGAACTCTAACTTCGTATAATCCTACTTAAAACCTTTTATTTCCCTCAATGTTGTCACCCTGTTCAGTGCACCATTCCGCAAGGCACGGTCCTGTCTAAACAGCCACCCCTCAGCTGGAATTTTTTAAATCATGATGACCCAGCCATGTGATTGTCCACGCAGGCAGATGTTGCCTTTCCAACCAACCAGGCAAACACTTTAAACAGATGTCCCACCTCCACCATCCAAAACTGAAACCTGTAAGACCGGAGTACTGAAAATTGCATATCCCAGATAAGCACACAGAACTTCGCCTGAAGAAGCAATTCATATCGCCCTCTTATAAGACCGTTTCCTATGAAAGCAGGTGAACTGTGTTTTAAAGATATTAAAATGTCATAAGAAATATCTTCGTGCGCAACCATGACAATATCCTGAGCACCACAAAAGCCTCTCATATTCCTATTTCGTTTTTTCCCAGCTTTCTCATTAGCTCTTGGCTTCATGGGTCTTCTGCACTAACTGCCGATAAAATGTAGCCACCCAGTCAAACATTTCAATAGCAAACCATCTCTTCATTCCTTTCAACAGCAACTCGTGAGAGTTGGACCAGGCTGTTAGTCCCCCAAATGCAAAAGGAATAAATCTGTACATACTCTTCTTAGCTGCTGTTGGCAGTAGTTGACCCCACCTCTTTTGAGTAGTCTGACTTCCAGTACCCTGTACTCCTAATCTCTGCACACAAAATCCTCGACCTGTTGCCTTCAGTTGTTACACCTATTCAAAAGGAAAGCGTCCTAAACTCTTCCTAAAGAAAACCCAACAATTCTCAGAGCATTATGTAAAACCTGCACACCTTCATAGGCTGCAAGAAACGATCATTCTTTTGTTGAAATATCTTTCTAGTCTCTACATAGACACAAACCTCACACCCTTACTAAACATTAAAACATATTTGTAGAATCGCAGTATAATCAATTATTTCCACCTTCCCAACTAATCTGTTTTGGCATGCCAGATTATCTCATGCTCTGCCCCATTATTTTATTTTCTCTCAATATACTTCTCCCAACCCTACCTAACAAATCATGCAAAAGGAGCTACATTCGCATGACTTCATCAAACCGCTTTCAAAAAATAAATAGCTTCTCGCAAATGAATCAAAGTACCTTGCAACATCACCCTTAAACCCCCTCTATGGCCCATCGTCCTAAAATTTGTATAATAAACTTCTTTATTCGTTTTTTTTTTCACAAGTGAAAACCATAAAAGAAACAAATAAAAATACAGTTTACATTTTGTGAGCGTAAGTAGAGATTAACAATACTGTTTGAACGATGGTTGCTATAAGCTTTTCCTATGCTTCATGATACATTTTAGGAAATTAAGAACAAAATAGCAGACAGTCTCGGATTCGAGCATTTGAAGTCTAAGAAATGCCGGCCTGCATTGTCTAAGGTGCCAGCTCCTCAATGTGGGCAGGATCCAAATTTTCCTGTGTGCGTGATGGAATTTGCAAAACAAGATAACATGTAAATTAGATTGAATTGATTTCTCGTCACAGGGGCAAAAGGGAAAACTTGTAGCCCATCCATTATTCGTAGGAAAAGCAACCAGTCTAAAGAATGTGTCTAATCTGAATCTGGTCAGCAGCATTCTGTCATATGTTGTCAACGACAGAGTTAAATACAACTGGATGCGGTATGATGTTTGGACCATATTCGCGTGAATGGTCGCGCGTTTCAGTGACTCCGAAGCCAATCTCAACATCTCTAGGTGCCGGAGAGCCTGTTGTTTTAATACTTTCTTTGGAAGGTTAGCTATGGACTCAGGATGGGCATAATATTTCTCTAGACCAAGATCTTTAAAGAAATTTCTGATATAGGAAAGCCATCTTATCCTGGAAGACTTGTCAAGAGCCATTGTATCTATGATGATAGACTGGGACAGGGCGTTATTCACGGATGTCCAGATACGCCGCCACAACATCAGCAGTTGGATCTTGATCAGATCTTCCAGGTAGGGAATTCCTAATTCTAGATGTGAGGCATAGGTCGAGGTGCCTCTGGGGGTGGCTAGGAGAAATCTCAGAAAGGCGTTTTCTGCTACTTGGATGGAGCTGGTGTCCGTGTGACCCCAAACGCCCGCTCCATAGAGAGCAATGGCCTGGCATTTGGCGTTATAGATCTTCAAAAGCTCAACTGGAGCCCTTCTCCCCAATCTCCGAGAGAAACTCATCAGAGCCGCTATTGATCTTTTGAATAGGTGACATCTTGACTCTACTGCAGGCTTCCAAGTCAATCGTCCGTCTATCATGATACCTAGGTACGGATACTGGGGAGTAACCTCTAGCTTTTGCTTATCGAGGAAGATTTCTTTTACTCCTTTTTTCTTAGTACCCGCTATCATGACAAACGTTTTCTTGACGTTTACTTGTAAATCTAGGCCTCCCATAAAAGTCGTATATCTCTTCAGCGAGCTCTGTAGCTTCGCGTGGAGTGCGTGCGAGGATGACGGCGTCGTCCGCGTAGAGCAGGGCGGGAATCAGGCGCTGTTTTATACGAGGAAGGTCCTGGGCCCCTCTCAACATTTCCCCCTCCAGACCATTGGTGTAGAGTGAGAAGAGGAAGGGGGCCAGGACACATCCTTGCCCGACTCCACGCTCCACTCCAAACGGAGCCGTCAGCTCACCATTCTTCCCAAAACGAACTCTAGCCGAGGCTCCTGAGTAAAGTTCCCTTACAAAGTCTACTAAAGAAGGTTCCACACCCATTTGACTTAGGACCATCCACAGCTTTGAATGCGACACGCAGTCAAAAGCTGCGGATAGGTCTACGTAGACCATGTAAATCATATTCTCCTTAGCCTGTGTGTATTTCCCCACTATCAGACTGAGGTTAAGAGCCTGCTCTACAGTTCCGAGCCCCTCCCGAAAGCCGAATTGGAGGTCAGAGATAATGCCTCTCTCCCCGGCCCATTGCTGAAGACGTTCCAGGATTACTCTTCCCACGACCTTGCCGAGCGAGTCCAGCAATGAGATGGGGCGATAGCATTTCACATCCTGGCGGTCCCCTTTTTTAAATATTGGGACCATGATGGACCTAGTCCAGGAATTCAATACCTCCTCATTGGCAGCTGCTATGCATACTCTTGTAAGGATGGGAGCCCAGAGGTCCAGAGTATATTTGAAGAAGTCTACTGGGACCCCATCCGGGCCCGGGGCTTTCCCCGTTTTACTTGCTTCCAAGGCCAAAAGCAAGTCGGGTATATCAAAGAGGAGCGGGATTGGGTAATGTACTTTTGAAAGGATACTCTCCGGGCTGTCAGTAGGTGAGCCATTTTTAAAGATCTTGGAAAAATGAGCCACCCAAGTTTCTTCATCAATGGCTACTTCAATCTTGGGGATGTTATTTTCGGCGAGAAACGGCGCTCTAACTGTGCGCCAGAAGGCCTCGCTATTTTTTAGTACGGCGCTCTTATGCAGGTCTTCCCACAGTTTCTGCTTCAAATCTTTAGTTCTTAGCTTTCGTTCCCTGATATATTCATGCCTGAGAGATTGGATTTGTCCCTTGTCTCTGGGTTTATTGTGTAGTGCGAGTTTTAATTTACTGAGGGCTACGGTACAATTGTGGTTGAACCACCCTTTGTTACCGGGTTGCTTGGACGTTCATTTAGACGAAAGTAGTCCCTTGATTTTGACCAAGATTTGCTTAAAGTTATCAAGGACCTCTTCGTGATTTACCGAAAGGTCCAAGCATTTAATGATATTAGGATATGCTAGCGTAACCAGCTTTTTAGTAATTTCAGTCGGGTTAATTTTTCCCCATTTTATTGTGAATCCGTTCTGTTTGCCTACTTCTAAATTATTCTGAGCGAGGGTGTTTACTATTTCTATATTTTGATGCTTATAATTAGGTAAATGAAGATACAGACTCAACGCTGAATGGTCGCTCAGAGAGTTATCAATAACCTGAAAGTCATTTGCCATCTCTAGCAATCCAGGTGATAGAAAGATGTAATCCACGGTGGTTTGGTGGCCTCTGCCCACATAGGTCGGGACTAAACAGCATGAATCCGAGCTTGGGTGATTTACAATTTGCAAGTCCAGTTCGCAAAGCACGCTGTTTAGAGCGTTACCCGCCTTACTGTGTGTAAGATGTACTAATGGGCGGTCAAATTCGTCCACTATTCCACAGCAATGTGAATTCGCCAGTGGGCACGGGTGAAGGTTGAAATCCCCTCCCCATAATACGTGATTTGCCCCCTGGGTGCCTTTCCTCAGGTAGAGATGAGCTAATCTCTCATGGACGTCGCTGAGAAGAGTCATAAATTGGTCTTCGCTTAAGTTATTATAGAAATTGATAAGAAGAGTAGTCTCCTTTTTCGCTAAGGTGAGTAAAAGAATTTGGCAATTAGGATCATTGTGAATAGTGGTCACTTTTAATTGATTCAGAGTATTCGCAATGTACGTTGTTAGGCCCCCTTTAGGCCTGCCTATTGTACTACGAACCGCAGGGAAAAAAATGTTTTGAATCCTTGAAGGTGAAGCTCAGAGGTAGACCATGTCTCCTGCAAGCAGATTATATTATATTCTTCCAAAAACTTTTGGGCCGACCCGTCCTCGATCTTATTGCGCAGGCCTGCTATGTTCCAGAACAGGATGGGTATAGACGATGTATCAACTTTTAATTCTATTTGGTCTATTAGTGGCGGAGAAGGATTAATTGTGGAGCTCCGATGAGGAGGTCTTAGGTTAGCGGATTCTATATCAGTTGGTGGTCAATCGACCATCTCGAGGCCGCTAAATCTGTTAGTCGTCGGGATATTACACCATGGTTCCCAACGAGGCGGTTCTCTGAATGTCATCCTTTGAATAGGGGGCCTCCATTCTCCCCATCCACTACCCTGCTGGCGAGATCCCACTAATTGCCATGAGTAGTCTTGATCATACTGTCTGGGGGGCCCTTGATATCCTGTATTATGGGGATCGGTGTATCGAGGAGCAGGAGCAGACCATACAGGATCATAGTCCTGGAAGAAACCCTTCGGTTGTCTTGAGGGGTAGAAGAAAGAAAGTGGTTTGACACTGATGCCTCCGTTTACATTCGTATCTTCCCAGGAGCAGATATAGTCTGCAATACGAATGTCCTCAAAGGTAACCAGGATACAATCCCCGGGGATCGATTTTCTCGCTTTGCCCACCCATGAAGTCCTACGAACTGACAGGATCCTTCCATTCCAAGTTGGGGTGAGGGGACGATTGTTCTGTAGCCAATGTTGAACCTTGTTTTTGAGAGACCAGCCTGGTTCCGAATTGCAGTCCGCGGTTGCTGGCACTCCGGTCATAACCGCTACATACGGCGAAGCCTCGGTGGTAGATCCACTAGGGGTCTGCCCTCCCCGGCGCCTCTGGGGATATTTCTATGAGCTTTGGGGACCGGAGGGTTAGGAGCGGGTACTTGTAAGGCCGCTGATTTTGATGTTATCTTGGGAGTAGCCTTATTTGTAACCACTAAGTTTGGAGCAGGTGAAATTAATGGCTGCAAATTATCTTGTAGCAAGGAGGTCGAGGCATTAGTCACTGTGTTTGAAATGCTCTTGGGCATCGTGCGGGAAGATGTTACAGTTTGGGATACCTTGTTCTGCTCTGATACGGGTTTCTGGGGAAGATTTAGTGGCTGTATAGGGGGGTGATTTATGAGATTGTTTCCCCGTGTATTTTGAGCCCCAACTGGTTGATTATATTGATGAAGTTTCACGAGTTTACCTAACTGCATCTCCAACTGAGTTAATCTTTTTTCTATTGGTTGGAAGGATGATTTGAATAAGTCAGCTATCTTCTTTAAGAGCTGGATGTTTTCGCCATCTCCTACACCCCTATTAGTGAATAATGGAGTTGGGGATTCAAGATCAATAAGAGTAGGGGTTTCATGCTCGTTGTGGTGGATTAAAGCTGTGACTACTAGGTGTTCTGCTCTGGGGGGGGGATTCTGGGGGGCGCTTGGTGTATGATGTAATATATTCAAGCTAGAGTTTATTTGATGATCTTTTCTCTTGCTTACCGCGCCCTCCCGCCTTCCTCTTTCATAAGATTTCTCTAAGGAGGTCATTTGAGTGGGGGTTTGTGGAGGTAGGTCAGGGGATCTCTCCAAATCGGTGCTTAGCTGCGAATCAGCGAGTTGGGACACGGATAAGTCCACATTATTTGGCAGACTTTGCCTCCCACAGCACTCCCTCTCCCCTTCCTTGTTTTTCCCTACCGCAACTGGGGTTCTTGCATCGGCCAGGTTACCCAATGAGGATCTCTTGGCAAATGCAAGATCTAATGATACTCTCTCTTCTATCAGTGATATGCTTTGGTCTATGAATGTGTTCGCCTTGGTTATAAACTCGTCCATGGGGCCAAGCAATTTACCCACGCTGCCCGGGGCCTTAGATTTATTCCCTCTGGTGACTACCATGATGTAAAAAAAAAAAAAAAAAAGGAAATAATTTATAAGTGTAAATTAAAAAGGAGTGGCCCAGTCCAGTCTCGAAAGTCCTCGAACGGCCTCAAACGGCCCGCTCTTTGCCCGGTCTTCGCCCCGAGCTACGACCCGCGCGAGTCCCGCGTCGCGGTAGGGCTTACACCAATAAAGTACGTAACGAAAGGGGCGTGGCCACCGGGGGAAGAGGCACCAGCTGTGCAAGGTGGAGAATGCTGGGCCTCGCAGTCCCCCGGTAGGCTCCTGGCAAAGTTTCCAATTAGTAGTCCTCTACCTGAGCTGTCCATCACTGGGAGCGCGTCAGGAATCCGCCGACTGCAGAACCGCTCACACCAGGTTGGGCAGCCTCAGGGAGCGTGCAGGGAACAGGCGGACTGAAACGATCCTTCAAACAGGCGGTTTGGACTGCGAGCGTCACCCGTGGAGCGGGTGGCGCGAAAAGTATTTCAAAGTGGAAACAAAGGGGCGTGGCCACCGGGGGAAGAGGCACCAGCTGTACAAGGTGGAGAATGCTGGGCCTCGCAGTCCCCCGGTAGGCTCCTGGCAAAGTTTCCAAGTAGTAGTCCTCTACCTGAGCTGTCCGTCACTGGGAGCGCGTCAGGAATCCGCCGACTGCGGAACCGCTCACACCAGGTTGGGCAGCCTCAGGGAGCGTGCAGGGAACAGGCGGACTGAAACGATCCTTCAAACAGGCAAGGTTTGGACTGTGAGCGTCACCCGCGGAGCGGGTGGCGCGAAAAGTATTTCAAAGTGGAAACAAAGGGGCGTGGCCACCGGGGGAAGAGGCACCAGCTGTGCAAGGTGGAGAATGCTGGGCCTCGCAGTCCCCCGGTAGGCTCCTGGCAAAGTTTCCAATTAGTAGTCCTCTACCTGAGCTGTCCGTCACTGGGAGCGCGTCAGGAATCCGCCGACTGCGGAACCGCTCACACGAGGTTGGGCAGTCTCAGGGAGCGTGCAGGGAACAGGCGGACTGAAACGATCCTTCAAACAGGCAAGGTTTGGACTGTGAGCGTCACCCGCGGAGCGGGTGGCGCGAAAAGTATTTCAAAGTGGAAACAAAGGGGCGTGGCCACCGGGGGAAGAGGCACCAGCTGTGCAAGGTGGAGAATGCTGGGCCTCGCAGTCCCCCGGTAGGCTCCTGGCAAAGTTTCCAATTAGTAGTCCTCTACCTGAGCTGTCCGTCACTGGGAGCGCGTCAGGAATCCGCCGACTGCGGAACCGCTCACACCAGGTTGGGCAGCCTCAGGGAGCGTGCAGGGAACAGGCGGACTGAAACGATCCTTCAAACAGGCAAGGTTTGGACTGTGAGCGTCACCCGCGGAGCGGGTGGCGCGAAAAGTATTTCAAAGTGGAAACAAAGGGGCGTGGCCGCCGGGGGAAGAGGCACCAGCTGTGCAAGGTGGAGAATGCTGGGCCTCGCAGTCCCCCGGTAGGCTCCTGGCAAAGTTTCCAATTAGTAGTCCTCTACCTGAGCTGTCCGTCACTGGGAGCGCGTCAGGAATCCGCCGACTGCGGAACCGCTCACACCAGGTTGGGCAGCCTCAGGGAGCGTGCAGGGAACAGGCGGACTGAAACGATCCTTCAAACAGGCAAGGTTTGGACTGTGAGCGTCACCCGCGGAGCGGGTGGCGCGAAAAGTATTTCAAAGTGGAAACAAAGGGGCGTGGCCACCGGGGGAAGAGGCACCAGCTGTGCAAGGTGGAGAATGCTGGGCCTCGCAGTCCCCCGGTAGGCTCCTGGCAAAGTTTCCAATTAGTAGTCCTCTACCTGAGCTGTCCGTCACAGGGAGCGCGTCAGGAATCCGCCGACTGCGGAACCACTCACACCAGGTTGGGCAGCCTCAGGGAGCGTGCAGGGAACAGGCGGACTGAAACGATCCTTCAAACAGGCAAGGTTTGGACTGTGAGCGTCACCCGCGGAGCGGGTGGCGCGAAAAGTATTTCAAAGTGGAAACAAAGGGGCGTGGCCACCGGGGGAAGAGGCACCAGCTGTGCAAGGTGGAGAATGCTGGGCCTCGCAGTCCCCCGGTAGGCTCCTGGCAAAGTTTCCAATTAGTAGTCCTCTACCTGAGCTGTCCGTCACTGGGAGCGCGTCAGGAATCCGCCAACTGCGGAACCGCTCACACCAGGTTGGGCAGCCTCAGGGAGCGTGCAGGGAACAGGCGGACTGAAACGATCCTTCAAACAGGCAAGGTTTGGACTGTGAGCGTCACCCGCGGAGCGGGTGGCGCGAAAAGTATTTCAAAGTGGAAACAAAGGGGCGTGGCCACCGGGGGAAGAGGCACCAGCTGTGCAAGGTGGAGAATGCTGGGCCTCGCAGTCCCCCGGTAGGCTCCTGGCAAAGTTTCCAATTAGTAGTCCTCTACCTGAGCTGTCCGTCACTGGGAGCGCGTCAGGAATCCGCCGACTGCGGAACCGCTCACACCAGGTTGGGCAGCCTCAGGGAGCGTGCAGGGAACAGGCGGACTGAAACGATCCTTCAAACAGGCAAGGTTTGGACTGTGAGCGTCACCCGCGGAGCGGGTGGCGCGAAAAGTATTTCAAGGTGGAAACAAAGGGGCGTGGTCGTGCTAAAATTTGCCATCCTCACCCTTGACTGCTCGTAACTCCAAAACATTTTCCATAAAATAAAGTTCCCCCCAGTTTATTTGCAATAGTTGTTGGAGAGAGATTTCTCTTATTGGGAAACATCAAAAAGTGTACCACATCCTCCTAAGTTCCTTTCAACTTGCTTTGAGAAGATTCCATTAAACTTGCCTTAGTGGATAACCTGAAACTGTAATAAAACACTTTTTTACAGTCATTTCTAACCCCTAACCCTGCAAAGAGGAGAATAAGGTAGGGTGTAACATGTCAGTTCTGGTCCGTTCAGGAAAAAAAACAAAGGTGATGAGCAACCAATTGGCATTTCTTTTTCCACATGTATATCCATTTGATATTGTAGGCCTGTTAGATTTGGGATTTCTGGTTGGTTAGGGCATGCGCCTAAGCCAGACAGAAACCACCACTCTAGTCAGGGCAAGGGAGTTACACGCTGCTTACCCCATTGGTAGCTTGGCAGAGTAGTCAGGCTTATCACAGGAGCAATGTGTAAAGCATTTGCAGAACACAAACAGCAGCGACACACTAGGCACACTACAAAAGAAATTCCACACAAGGTTATATATACATAGCCTTTGTATTATCCATGAAACACATTAAGAACACCATCACATCTATACACTGCTCCACCAGGCACTTGTCATGAATTCACACAGATTACATCAATCAAAGCTTTAAAAACTTTTTTGTTTTAATAATTCGCCTTTGCCTCTCCTTCTGTTGTGTTCCCTGTAGGTGTTGCATATTACCTGCCATGCGCCAGGACGCCCCTTAGCTGGGGCAGCTGTGCGCAATACAAATGTATGTAACATAACATAACATCTGGCCACTGTCATAATCATTACATCAGAGCATAACATAAATTACTCCCTTTGCAGCATATACCACAGTGTAGTCCCACAGCATATTCGGGGCCTGAACATGCCTGCCTCGACTACATTCCTGAAAGCCAGCTGGCCCCCAACACATGTAGGGCGCTGAAATACCAGCACCTCTACTCCAACTCTGCAGGTGCAGCGAGGACGTGTGTGTCAACTCTGAATCCGGGGCCCTTAACGGGGCTGGCCCCGTGATGCCACTCCAAACTGACCCCAACATCCGGTTAGCGCGCAGCCGCCCACGTCAATGCGGCGCAGCTGCAGTGATATAAAAAAATGTGGGCATTACGTCTGTGCAACAAAAGCACCTGAGTGGGGTCCTCCAATGGGCCCTTGGAGCCGGGAAACAACAGTACTGCCCGCTTCCTTGAAAGGGGCACTCCTGTCCCAAAAGCACTCACCCGCTCTCACTGGGGCGGTTTCACGGGGCCCAGGATGTTCCGGTTTCTGCACCACCCTTCCGGTGGCTGGAATTCAGCTGGAGTCCCTGCTGGTCCTGCTTTCTCACTGAGAATTCCCTTCTGGCGGCCGCCGATGACGAGTCCGTTCTTGCTCCTGCCAGCTCCGCTCATGATCAGGCTCCTTCAGCACAACAGCGGCGGGGCATGGAGTGAAGTCTCTGTCGGCTTCGTCCCTCCGCCCAGCGGCTAGGTTGCTGGGCAATGCTCAATGTTCCTGCGGTGCTCGCTCAGCTGACAAGCGTCCGCATTTGGCTTCTGTGAATGGCTTTCATCTCTGGCTGCAAAACAGCGCTCACCACGCGCTGTCGCAAACAAGAGCGCCTCTTCGCACTCTTCCTGTCAACCCATGGACGGAGAAGGGGGAACATTCTCCCGTCTCTGCACATCGCTGCACACGCGCTTCACCAGGGCAGTTAGGAACATGAAGCGCTCTGTCTCCCCCTGGAAGACATAAACAGGGAGTAGGCCATGCTTTACCAGACATCCACAGGGCAGAGCTGGGCACAGGCAGGCAAGCATGCAGGGCCTCCCAGCAGAGGTCAGCCACCAAGCAGGCAGCAGCTGAGTTCCTCCTGGCTGAGTGCTCTTCAGATCCAGTTCCCAAGTAAACACAGTTCAGCAGGCATGGGGTCACAGCCCCAGTACTTATAGTTCTACAGTCTGTATTCTCCCCATGGCACAGGCTCTGAGCCCAGTCGAAACCAGTTCTGAGGGGCACTTTGTAAGTGCACAACAACCTCCATTGTCAGTGTAAGCCCTGGCCCCCAACACACCACATGGGAGCGGAGCCATAATTGTGGAAGGCAGGTACAGCTCTATTCAGGTGCAGGTGGTACTCCTCCCACCACTCCAAATGCAGACCAGGCCTATTCAGCCTAGTGCTGACTCATCCAGACTCTCTGGAGCTACTGCACCTCCCCAGCCCATGTCAGCCCAAGGCCAGACAGTCAATACACACCAGACAGGCACAAAGACAAATAGCACACAGAAATGCATACTTCTAAAAATGGCATTTCAAAAATAGTGATACATCCGTGAACACCAATGCGCAGCATTTATCACCACTATTCCAAACACTAAATTTGATCATGCTACCCCTCTCATGTCAGGAGTCACCACTGAAGCACATATCCGGGAATCCCCAATGCATTCCTATGGGAGGGCAGCCTCACAGCAGTGACTAACCATATAGGCTGTTTGTCACTACCAGGACATGCCACACAGTTAAGACATGTCCTACCATTTACCTACACTGCACTCTGCCCATTGAACTAGCTAGGGCCTATCTTAGGGGTGACTGATATGTAGTAAAAAGGGGAGTCATAGACGTGGCAACCACTTTATGTGCCACGTCACAGCGGCAGTAAACTGCACGTGCAGGCCCTCCAGTGGCAGAGGCCTGAGACAGCTTTGAAAGGCTACTTTGGTGGGTGGTGCAAGCAGCACTGCAAGCCCACCAGTAGCGTTTAATTTACTGGCCGCCAGTAGCATTTAATTTACTGGCCCTGGGTATATGAGATAACATTGTACAAAGGACTGACAGGTAAATTAAATATGCCAAATAGGTGTAGACCATGGGTACCCACAAACATTTGCCCAGGGGCCACAAAGTATGGTCTGTGGTGTGACCGAGGGCTGCATTGATGCCAGCAGGGCGGCTGTGAGGAGTCTGGGAGGGTCAAGGAATGTGTAAGGAGGTCTAAAACATGTTAAATAAATGGGCAAGCGTTTATTTGCAGGTTAGTAGATGCCTATTTATTTAATATTTATTTCTTAATATTAGTGCTCAACAAATAAACAGCACCTGGTGCTGCTGTTCACCGGGGGGGGGCGTTTAAAGGTCAAGAGGGCCGCAAGCGGCTCCCGGGCCGTACTTTGAGTATCACTGGTGTAGACCAATCTTACCAAGTTTACCATGGAGTGCACATACACTTTAGCACTGAACAGCAGTGATAAAGTGCCCAGAGTCCTAAAACCACCAACAATAGGTCAGAAAAAATAAAGGAGGAAGGCAAAAAGTTCTGGGATGACCCTGCAAAAAGGGCCAAGCCCAACAAGGCCCAAAAGAGAAAAATCACTCTGGTAACCTAAACGGCAGAAATTTCAAATTCTCATCCTATTTCCTCTCACTGAGATCCTAAATGAAAACGGTCTTGAAACCCCACTCCAAAGTCTTTGCAGTTCTGGATTAATGGCAAGGCACTTATTTAAAACTGTAACCTTAACATGCGAAGGAGACCTTTTCTTCAGCAGGTGCTTTGTTGTCCCACTTAACACATTTGGGTTGAAATTTGGAAGACTAAGAGGAGCCTCCATTAAAGGGTGAACATGTGCCACACCAAATTCAGTAGGACACAAAATAAGGGCTGGTATTGTTTTGGGAATCTGCTTGCTTCCGCACTCTTCCCTCGATCCTCTTGATTTGCTCTAATCTAGCTCTAAATCCATGTACATGAACCTCCTTCCGTGTTTTAGCAAGTGCCCATTCCTCTTTTGAGCCTTCCATTGCGTGTATTTACATGCGTAAAACACATCTAAAATTGTGCTTCTAGATCTTTAGAGGCTGACTTCAAAAGGCCCCAAATGGTGTAGTAATTGCCTGTGTAAAAATTTGTTTTCATTAACACCTGATCCAGCTCTTCTACTTTTTTTTCTCTTCGCCTGAGCTAGCCCCAATGCTGGCCTGTTGTGAATTTTTTTCAGTCTTCTCTTTTATTCAATTTTCTACATTTACTTTGATCCCTATTCCCAACATTTATCAGTTTTCTGCCCATGCGCATCCTTTTTGGGTAACACCGACACCTCTTCCCAAAACAAATGCACATCAATTTTACTCTCAGCTCTTTACCCTCACGCATTGCTGTCCCACCCCTACCTGCCACCACTCCTTCATATCATGTGCATAACCTCTCCACACCCCATTTGTGGCATCAAGGTGATTGTCATACCATCTCTTGTCCTCATTGTTTTTGCTGATGACTTCTTGTCAGTCTTTTTTAGCAACAGTCTGCAAGGCATCCAAACCATTATGGACTGTTCCTGCTGCCTTCCACCCTCAGCTGCTCCTTATTCATCCTCCCCCACCAAGACACAGCTGTAGCAACGTATTCACCAAACGGACTGTCTGCATCTTCTTTTCATCATACTCCGCATCCTCATAATCCAAGTCAACCCTGGGCACTTCTTAGTCAGTTAAAATGGATCCTTGCTGGTAGATGGAACTCCCTGACACCAACAACCATTCTGAGATTGTTCCGATGATGTTTGATGAGGGTAACAGCACGAGGCCATCCCCATCTTTAGGCTGGTAATCAAGTGCGGCTCTAAATTCTGCCAGAAGTTGACCCTTTCATTGACTGCCACTGCTAGAATTAATTGGTACCTTCCCTCATTTCAGCAAAACCCAAAGTATTCAAGAAATACTCCCAAGAATGGCCCTAAAAAATCCAAAATATACACATTCTAAAAAATCACCCACGGCAAGACCCTTAAAAACAGAAAACTGTTGACAAAAACTAGAGCTAATACTCCATTCCAGTGGTTCTTGGCCGTTAACTTATGTGTACCCCAATTTAATGACTACTGGAATGCTGGGACCCCCCACTGAATCGTTATTGGAAATCGAGGGCCGCGGCCAGAACAACATCAATGATTTGAACTGCTAAACAATACCAAAAAAGACACAAGCAATATTCAAACAAATATAGAAATGATGATTCATTGATTTCATTCTAAAACAAGCAAAACAATTCAAACGTATAATTTCAATGGTAAATTCAGTTGAGAACACCATTCTTCTATATTATATTCTGTTTGATGTACTTGCACTGCTCCCATGAGTCAATCTCAGAATATCAACTTAATTTTTGGCCTCCAGTTTCAAATTCCTTCTCATTTACAGAACATTAAAAAAATGTAAATGTTACATTTGCTTCTTTATATATATAGACGTTATGCTGTTATTATTATTCTATTTTATTAACCAGTTATAGAGACCCTGAGTAGGTGTTAAAACCTGCAGCTTTATTCGTTAAATGATGAAACCACTATCTGACTCAATGGTCTCGACCATGTTGTTTGCCTGAAAAGGAAGTAAAACATGCAACAACCACCGACAAATACTACTTTAGACCCGGAACTGCGATTAAATATCCTTAACATATTTAAGAATGTAGTTCTTTACAGGGGAAAAGTAAAAAAAAGTCCTACATTGACCTGATTGAACGTAATCTCACACTGAAAACAACAGAAAAAAAGACTACATACATACACAAAAAAGGATATAAAAGACAGACTATTTGAAATTTAAACATAATAATTAAGTGTTAGAAAAATAAACTGGTTTATTGCATGCTTGAAATTAACCTAAAAATGTATGAAAATATGTATCTGTACAATTGATTGTAGATATTAAGTATGATTTTTTTAAATACAGAACATCTATGACTGCAGAAAAATATCATTAGAAAAAAACTAGACTAAAATAAATAATCATAATGATCATTTATTTTATTAAAAACACAACTTATCTATTTTGTTTACAAAAATGTATAACAATTGATATATATAAAAATAAAATTACATGTTTTACTACATTGCCAATTAGATATATTTGTGTAGGATTACCTTACTAAAAAGATGTAATTAACTTATTGTTGTATTTTGAATAAAGCGTTTGCAAATGTGGTTCTTAAATATTATTTACTACCCGTAGCACTACTTTAAAAATATTTAATATTATTTAAATATATTATCTGCGTTTTGCATTGTTTTAGGTTTACATTTTTTTATCACACTCGGGTCAAGGCTTCAAAGTAACAGAATATAAATTAAATGTAGGTAATAACTCCACATCAAAGTGCTTGCATTGCAGTGTCACATCTCTCTGTCTAATAGCACATTTCCAACTCCTTAACTGCAATCTTTGATCAGATAAAACATTAAATTACACATTCAACAATATAAGCTTTCATTGAAAACATTCTTCCAACACCTTCCCTACTGTGCAACTCACTGGAGTGGGAATAGTAATTCTTCTTCACTCGATATCCAACACATTCTCTACTGTTGCTCTCACTGGAGTGGAAATAGACACTTTCCCTACTGTTGTACTGTTTGGAGTGGGGAAAGTAATGTTTACCCCTCCAACATCCAACACTTATCCTACTGTTGCATTCAGTGGAGTGAGAATACAAATTTTTACCCCTCCGCTATCCAACATTTTCTCTACTGTTGCACTGTTTGGAGTGGGAATACTAATTTTTACCCCTTTGCTATCCATCACTTTCCCTACTGTTTTTCTAACTAGAGTTGGAATAGTAATTTTTACCCCTCTGCTATCCTGCACTTTCCCTACAGTTGCACCCACTGGAGTGGGAAGAGTAATTTTTACCCCTTCGCTATCCATCACTTTCACTACTGTTGTTCTAAGTAGAGTTGCAATAGTAATTTTTACCCCTCTGCTATCCAGCACTTTCCCTACTGTTGCACCCACTGGAGTGGGAAGAGTAATTTTTACCCCTCCGCTATCCAATACTTTCATTTCTGTTGCCCTCACTGGAGTGGGAATAGTAATTTTTACCTCTCCGCTATCCAACATTTTCCCTACTGTTGCTCTTACTGGAGTGGGAATAGTAATTTTTACCCCTCCGCTATCCAACACCTTCCCTACTGTTGCACTCACTGGAGTGGGAATAGTAATTCTTTTTCACTCGATATCCAACACATTCTCTACAGTTGCTCTCACTGGAGTGGAAATAGTTATTTTTACCCCGCCGTTAACCAACACTTTCCCTACCGTTGCACTGTTTGCAGTGGGAAAAGTAATGTTTAGCCCTCCACTATCCAACACTTATCCTACTGTTGCATTCAGTGGAGTGGGAATACTAATTTTTACCCCTCCGCTATCCAACATTTTCTCTACTGTTGCACTGTTTGTAGTGGGAATAGTAATTTTTGCCCCTTCGCTATCCATCACTTTCTCTACTGTTGTTCTAACTAGAGTTGGAATAGTAATTTGTACCCCTCTGCTATCCTGCACTTTCCCTACTGTTGCACCCACTGGAGTGGGAAGAGTAATTTTTACCCCTTCGCTATCCATCACTTTCACTGCTGTTGTTCTAACTAGAGTTGGAATTGTAATTTTTACCCCTCTGCTATCCAGCACGTTCCCTACTGTTGCACCCACTGGAGTGGGAAGAGTAATTTTTACCCCTGCGCTATCCAACATTTTCCTTTCTGTTGCACTCACTGGAATAGGAATAGTAATGTTTACCACTCCGCTATCCAACACTTTCTCTACTGTTGCATTGTTTGAAGTGGTAATAGTCATTTTTATCTCTTCGCTATCCAACACTTTCCCTACTGTTGCTCCTACTGGAGTGGGACTAGTAAATTTTACCTCTCAGCTATCCAACACTTTCCTTACTGTTACTCTTACTGGAGTGGGAATAGTAATTCTTTCTCCTCCGCTATCCAACACATTCCCTTCTGTTGCTCTCACTGGAGTGGGAAAAGTAATGTTTACCCCTCCACTATCCAACACTTATCCTACTGTTGCATTCAGCAGAGTGGAAATACTCATTTTTATCCTTCGCTATCCAACACTTTCCCTACTGTTGCTCTAACTGGAGTTGGAAGGAGTGTTGAAAGGAGTGAAGCAAAAAGTCTTGAGGCATTGTTCCAATAGTTTCTGCGGTACTTTTTATTCTTTTCAAAAGTTTCCTGAGGAATAATGCAGAGCCTCAGTGGTCATACCTGTAAACAGAAAAAGTAACCGTTGGTGCCTGTCTTCAAGTCATTTGAGAGGTTACTAGCACTTCTATTACTTAGGCACTCTCAATATGAAGTAAACAAAGTGATGAAGAAGGTAAAGATGTCTAGTGTCACAACTTATAGACTAAGGGGTTGGGGCGCTGATGTTTCCAGATGTTCTTAGTTGATGTATGCTTGGGGTCTGCTTACACACACTCTTCCGTTCTCTGCTGCGTGGAGCATGTGCAACCCTTCAGGATGAGCTTGAGATACCATTCTCACTTTGTAGTTTCTGTGGAACACATGTAATTTCTGTGTAGCTCCTAGCCCCTTGCGCAAACCCTCAATCACATGTGAGATGAACACCAGTACATTGTCAGAACCAAAAAAGCTAAGGTACTTTAAAGCGCAGTATCAATTCTTTCAGGAGGCATTTGGCAATTGTTTGTACCTTACAGTTCTTGGATGGGTATGCCTCAGTCTGTGTGCTGAACATGCACACAATAACCAACACGTACTTGTAGTTAGAGTAGGGGGCATGCCGAGGAAGTCCATTTAATGTGGGGAAGAGAAGTGGCCTGGGGCAGTGGAAGTACCCTTTCCAATTTAAACACTGTACCAACATTTGGAAAAACAGTCTCATCATTCCACCACGTCCTACAAGTGATGAACCATGAAAAAGTCGGGCCATGGGAGCAAGCATTATCGTTGGTAAACATATCTTTCCATTTGGGCCTATCCATATTCCTTTTCTGTTTGCATACATCCCCCCCACTGTTCCCATCTTCCTTTTCTTCCACCCAGCCCTTTCAATAATATACTTAGGGTCATAGTACATATCATCAACTTTTATCTTTATATCATGATACCATGTGTAATAGAAGCAACCTGAATCATTGTGTACTCACAGCCATGATACATAGTCCTCGGAGGAGGTGAGCGCAGCACATTTTACAATTGAAACTTTGGTAGCAACAGGCCTTGCAATAGTTGTGCCATTAATGGTGCATGCCATATTTGTTGGCTTAAAAAGAAATCCATTATCTCCAAAAGCAAAAGAAGGGTTAAAACATTGTACTCTAGCTTCTCCCAACAGCAAATACAGTTGAAAATCTCTGTCATAGTAACACCTCTGGGAATCAAAATACTCGTAGTTGTCAAACTGTGCCAATCCTTTATACCTTGTAATCCAATTGCAAACACCTTTAAAGAGTGCACCTGTATACTGAAAGACAGTTTAAATCTATACTCACTGTATCCCAAAACAGTATAATATGAAGCACAGTTATTCGATGCACACTGTCCTTCTGTATTTGCATATACTCATATTCTCGTTACTAAACCTCAATACATACATTTATTCCTATTATATATTATCCAACCTTTGCGGTCCCTGGTGAAAGCACTGCATTTAGAATGCATTTTAGCATATTCCACCTTACAATGTAATTTGTTGCAACAATATTCTCTTCAACTCTGAAGAATCTAGAAACACAAACATTAATTTACATACACATTATTTATTTTAGATATATATATAAAATAGTACTTTGAACAGGGATGTCAGAAAATCCCACAGATGTATGAAATGTATCTGAGAGGGGAGACCTAGGAAAGGGATTATGAACTAGAGAAGTACACGTAGCACCGGTATGCACCAGGAACTCATGTCCCCCCGTGGTACAGTAACCTAGGGGACAGCTTTATTAACTGGTATCATGAACCTTCTTCTGCCCTTCTTAGACTGCCCTATGGAGGGTATTCAAAGGTATTATAATCAAATGTCAGTGGTCCTCATTGTTAAAGCTTCTGTCTGTTTGTATGCTTATAGTCCGGAAATCTTTGCTACCATATTTTGATTCTTAGATTCTCTCGTAGAATCCAAGGCCAAGCAAATACGCCTTGGCAAAAGCTGTTTGTCAATACATAGAGCTTGGTGTTTTCAATAAAAAGTCAAAATGTAATACATCGCCTTCATCTAATCTGTCCTCATCCTAGCTAAATCAACCTCCCTCTGTTCGGCTTCATCTTAATCTGTTCTGCTCTTTCATCAAAATCTGCCCTCTCCTCTTCTGCATCTGATCTCAACTCTGCTTCCTTCATTTCTACATCGAAGTCTTAGTCTGAGAAGTGTGATTGCAGCACTTCTGCTTGTACTCCTTGTGAATGAATTACCCCATCCTCTTGCCACCATTGTTTGACCCTGTAAATTAGGGCATTCATCCTTTCAATGACCCTTCCTGTAAGCAGTAGGCACACTAATTTTGGCCTAATCCTCCACTAAGTTGCTGCGCCGGATCCAGTGAAGGTTGACCAGTCCCTGTTCGATTGTCCTCCTTATCTTCTGCATATTTCCCATTAATTTCTGTCTCTCTCCAAAAACATGTTGCAATACCACTCTATCAGGATTTTCTTTGTTCAATTTTAAATAACTTTCATAATAAGAATACGTCTAATGAGAACAACCCTGTGCAACATGGTCTGTAAAAGACAATTGTACTTTTTCATGTTAACTGTGTTTTTATAGTGCTTAGCATCTAGTCACTATAATACTGTCTGGGGTCAGAACTCTGGCCCAGAGGGTTGTAAAGACATCTGGTTTTCACTGTTTGTCCTAATTCTATGTGGAATATAATCCTCTTGGGTGTGATAAAGTGCTTTTCTTTTATAAAAAGTAAAGCACTGACTGGACATTGAGTTCATCAGCTGGCAGTACAGTGTGCGCTGTTTTCTGAATGTCTAACCGCATCTCACCTCTTTGAGTAAGCCTTGGACTGCCCTGTCTTGCTATCCTAAGAGTCAAAACGAGTAGGGTACACTCCAGTTGATGTAATTGGAGCATTGTGACCCCTGAGTGCCCTGGTCCCCAGAATGCTTGTTCGAACAGGCTGCGAACCTGGGGTGGAATACACCTTCACTGAAACAAAGCGCCCAATTGAATGGGATAGGATTTGCACATATCCCTGTTAGAGCACAATGTTTTGCGCAGAAGACATCTCAAGACCTGGCGTTTCGATCAGTAGCTCCCCCCCTCTTATCCCCCACCCCCAGCGCCTTGAGACCCTTACGGGTATGTAGTGCGCTTTACAAATGTAATGCTTGATTTATTGATTGGGTAAGGGGTGCGTCAGGCTGTTGACTAGCTGGACCTTGTGGTGGTTGTCTTGGTAATAGCATTGTCATCTGGGCAGGAATAGCAATAATGTAAAACTCTCCTATCACAAATATAGTAGTAAAACAAAGCATACTGTAGGAGTGCACTGTCATTACAGAGAGCATATTCTTCATTGAAATGGCCACTAAAGGTTTCCCACTAATATGTAGTTTTACTGATAAATATACACAGTGCACAAACAATGTTTGGAAATCGGCATTCAGCAAGAAAACCTAAAAGTTGCACATCACCAAGCAAACCATTATAATTTGTTCTAATCCTATAAAAATATATATATATATATATATTTTTTTTTCTCTCAATACCAATTTACAAAAGTGTGTCTCTATAATTGGTGAAGCATATTTGAAATGTTTGAACCATTTGTTTATTAGCTATTTCAGTGCTGTGTTGGAGAAAAAGAAAGAAACCTGCCATCTTACAGCCTTTCATTTCACATGTTTTGCACAGTGCAATCCGGTTCACTTGACAAAATCCTTTAATTTCAGTCACAGAAAACAAACTGACTTTTGACCTCTGTTTCTGAAAGCTAAGCAAATGTTGCAAGATAACAATATTTAAAAGCATTGTTATTTCTTATTCAGTTTGCTGAGTAAGCAGAACACCCGTTGTCACCTCGCTATGGTAATCCCTAAAATAGCTCGTCCATATTAAATCTTGGTCGACGTTGTGAGTGGACTTTTTTCTTTGATTTTCTTTTCAAACCCTGCTAAAGTGGTGCATGTTCTTCCCATTTTTGAAAGCTTTCCCATGTATCTACCTTCTTTTTCTTAAATAACCCCGTAAATACTGTATTATTGTTTAAATCTAAGGAGCCGTCCAGCAGCCACTCAAATCTTCATTGTCCGTTACATATTTTATACCAAAAAAAAACCTATTCCAAAGAATCACTCCAAATTTCACCTACATCCTCAAATTTGAGGTGGGGAGTGGAGCAATTTGTCCAAATACGGACTTCCAAAACAACATAACAAGGAGAAATGCATGCCCTGAGTTTACTCATTGTCCCCTAAAATTGGAGACCCCCAATAAATGAGAAAACTAATAATCCCAGTCTCCAATCTCCCAAACTGACAAGTGTCTCCAATTCAATCAATTGCACAAGCATGCATTTAAAGCAACCTCACCAACTGAATGTGGGGGCGTCCATCTCTCCGCACTTTGGACAAACGTGTCAATCTGCAATCAACCCGGTTCAGGACCAGAGAGAGATGGGGGTGGAGCTGTAGGGTCGGGACGCAAGTCTGGACCGGGAGGTTGTTGTCCGTAAGCGTCGGGGAGTTGTTGTCCGTCAGCGCCAAGTAGAGGGTGAGGTACGTGATATGGTGGTGGCGGGGGGGGTGTAGGAGTAATTCGTCCTCATGGGGGTCTTGACTGTGCTAAGGGGGTATATCGCATAGGATAACGGCCAGAGTTTATTAATTAATTAAGCCAGAGTTTATTCATTAATTATTTTAAAGTGAATATATATATATGTATATGTTTATTAATTAATTATTTTAAAGTGAATATATATGTATAAATTATTGTGTTTGTGTGTGTTGTAATATGTTATAAATATGTATATTACATTTAATTTATTTTGTTAAAATTAATAATATTTAATATATTATTTTATTTTATAAATATATTTAAATCAATATTTTTTACATCGATATTTTGTATTCAATATTTTTGTACTTACCTGTTTAAGTATAGGAGTCGATATTTTTGTTGTCTATATTTTTTACTCGATTTTTTTTACATCTGTATTTTTTACATCGATGTTGTGTCAGTAAACCCTGGATAGATGTCTCTGCTGACAGGGCAGTGTGTTTCCATATCATAGTCACATGCAAGTCAGACTTCTCAGCATAGAGGTAATTTCATCCCTACATCTTACTAGAACACCTGTCATCTTGAGGAGAGTTGTGACCAGAGAGGAGTACGCCTATTTTCACACTATCTAATTTGCACACCCATCATCCAAGACACAGGCCACAGGAAAGAGGCAAGTCTCTCCCCACACTACTACGCAGACTTATCATGCAAGAGAGGTGTGTTAGCAAACAGGGCAGTTCCTCCCTACAGCTTTTCTATGCATACCTGCCAGTATGGGAAGAGGAATGAGTAGAGACATAACTTTTTCAGAAAACCTATACAGACACCTCTTGCCCTGGTAAAATATGTTAGTGGACAGGTTGCTCCCTTCTCAGACACCAATGTGTATTCCTGTCGCTCTCGAGAGGGGTGTCAGGAGAGAGGCCACTACTTCCCATCCACAATGTACTGGTCATCCATGTTGTCCTGGAGATGGGTGTTAGTGGAGAGGACAATGTTTTCCTACACACTACTGTATATGTCTCTCATGCTGGGCAGAGCAGTGACTGGATAGTCAAATCTATTCCTACGCACTAATGTATTTGGTTATTTCTCTGGAGAGGGGTCTTAGTGAAGAGGACCTTAATTCAAGGTCTCACTGGAGAGGACAGTCTCTCCCCATAGTCTACTATACACAGTTGTTAGGCTATGGAAAGGTGTCAGTGAGACCCCAGTATCTGCTTACACCCTTCGGTGCACTGTTGTTATACTGTGAAAATGTGTAATTTGAGAGTCAAGTTTCTCCCTGCACCCTAGTAATGTTGACCATGAGGTAAAAGTACCACAATAGAAGAAAGTGTAAATTCTTCCTCTAAAACAAAGTTTACAATCCCTCTAGACTCTTGCAGGATCATAAAAAAAAGTTGTGAATGTACTTTCTCTACTAATAATAAATGGACTTAAAGTAAATAAATGAGTATCAATCTGTGCTATTTACCAATGTTCATCTCATGAATATAAAACAAGTTTTTTTCCTTCATAAATGTAAGTGATTTATTTTCCCTCACAATTATATAACGGACTGCATTTAATTAAACTAAATACACTGGTACTAATCATTATTCAGTTTAAATGCAAAGTCCATTATAAAAAGTATTATCTCGCGAGAGGCCCACAAGAGCAAACCAAGAAGCACTGTTCTGTAGTAGGGGATCTCTGTGTATAGTCATAATCTAGTGAATAGTCCCGCCCATGTGCGTGGACCCCGGAGCAATCAAAAATAATCTCTTACAGTGTCAAAAAATGCAGAAATGCATAGACACTTAAGAGAGAATTTAAAGACAGATAATGCAGCCAAAAAGGCTACACTGTCCAGTACTTCAACTAGAAATTCCACCACAAAATCCACAAAACAGCAAAGCCTGTACAGATTTCCCCTGCTTAACAGCAAAATCCCTCAGGAATGATAGAGAGAAGAACCTGGACAGACAAGCCCCATAGGCTGCCATTATGTGGCTTAAATAGGATACTGTGCCTTTAAGGAACCTTCCAGAACCTTCTCCCAGTATCCCAGAATGCATAGCAGGTCCAACTTAGTTTCAGTTCTTTTCTCCGGCTCCTGCAAGCAGGACCCTGGAGCATTGAGCTCTCCCTTTTCAAGGGTTTTGTTGGTGTTTTTACACTAAATTCGATTTTTGGTGCTTTTAAAGTACTTTAGTGACTTTCTTCTTGGGTTCCTGCACTTCTTTATTGTCCATAATGCCAGCATTATTTGACAAATGCCCGGAGTGCTCCAGGAAGAAGGCCAAGTCAGACCCCCATGAGGTCTGTATCCTCTGCCTTCCCTCTTCCCACATCCCTGAGGACTATGTGATCTGTAGAGGCTTCTCTGGAAGGACCCTGAAGGACAGGAGAAAAATCAGACTTCAGGGACTTGAAGAAAGAAGATTAAAGGCACGAGGTGGGTCAGGAGGGGCTCCTTCTGCCCATGCTGAGGCCTCTGGGGGGCTCCCCAGGGGCAGGAAGTCCAGCCCGCGCCCAAGATCTCCGTTTGGGTCAGTTGCGATGACAACGACGTCGAGAGGGAGGTCCACGGCCAGTTCCCGGTCTCCCCAGGGCTCTGGGTTGAGAAAACGTCGCCCGTCGACGTCGAGGGACGTGTTCCGGCCGCCGTCGAAGCCGGTGTCGATCTCCTCGTCGTCGCCGTCGGCGTCGAGTGGTCGACATCGGAGGACCCGGCGTCGGCGCTCGCCGTCGAGGCGACACCGCCGTTCGCCGTCAAGGACATCGTCGTCGAGGGGATCCTCGTCGTCGAGACCGCCGTCGAGACGGGTGAAGTCTCCGGCGCTGAAGACGTCGACGTCGAGACATTCAACGTCTAGACGTTCCAAGAGGTCGACGTCGAGACGATCCAAGAGGTCGACGTCGAGACGTACGAAGAGGTCGAGGTCGCCGTCGAGGCACCATCGCCCGTCGTCGAGATTCCGTGGCTCGTCCATCTGGTCGGGGTCGACGTCGAGACGTCGACACCGTTCGACGTCGAGGAGTGAGAAACGGTCGACGCCGAAGGGCCGCTCGGCGTCTAGGGACCCAGGCTCGCCGTCTGGGCACCGATCTTCGGCGTCTGGAGGTCGAAAAGACAGGCCCAGGACTGTGGGGGGCTCCCCACAATCCGGACAGGATGATGGCTCGCCGGGAACGGCGTATTCCGAGGTATATACCCTGAAGAAGCCTTCAGCGCCTCCTTCTCTACCTCCTTTACCAAGGGGTCCGCCTCCGAAGGCTCCGAACCCCCCTTTGCCTGCTCGACCGGCTCCGCAGGCCCCGCTTCCAGTGACTCCCCCACCCCCGGTTCCACCGCGGGCGGTGTCGATGCCCAAGTTTCCGATGCCGCCGAAGAAGACTCCTAAATCGAAGCCGAAGCCTCGGACTCCGGAACCGGGGAGGCCGGCGGACCGTCCCAGGCCCAAGAGATCGAGGTCTCGCTCGGGGAGACGGGACAAGTCTAGGAGTGGACGCGGATCTTCATCGAGATCCAGGCATCGCCATAGGAGGCGTCGGTCCAGGTCTCGCTCATCTGGGACCCGTTCTTACTCGCCCACGCTGTCTGATTCGCCGGAGACTAGGGTGTCCCCGATAGACGATATCGGCACATTCCAAGAGGTTCTCCTGCGCGGAGCGGCGAAGTTGGGGATCAAAGTTGAAGCGCCTACACCTTCGACTTCTGTCATCTTTGAGACGTTACACAAAAAACACATGTCTCGCCCTCTACTGCCTTTGGTGCCGGGGCTCCTCGAGCCGGCTGAACAGCTTTTCCTGACGCCGGCGGTTGTGAAGTCTGCGCCTTCCAGGCTCCTCAAGAAATACAGAGCTCCGGACTCGGACCCAGCCTTCTTGAGAAAGGACCCGGCGCCGGATTCGGTCATTGTGACGGCGGCCCGGAAGCTTCATGCCACCTCCCCTGCATCCATGGTGCCTCCGGACAAGGAGAGCCGCTGGATCGACTCTGCTGGGCGAAAAGCGTGTGGTACATCCTCCTCGTCAATGAAGGCTGCCAGTGACTCGGCGTTGTTGGGACGATACGACCGTGCACTGTGGGACTCAATGGAGCAGTTTGCGGACCTCGTTCCTCGAGACCGCAAAGAGGACTTCATGGAGATCGTCCAGGAGGGGATGCTGGTCTCTAACCAGGCCATTAGCGCCGCGGCGGATATCTCCTTGCTGTCTGCGCACGGATACTGCCACGGGATTAACCAGAGGCGCCATGCTTGGCTCCGGTTGACGTCTCTTAAGCCAGAAGCACAACAGCGTGTGGCGAATCTCCCGTTTTCCGGAGATACACTCTTCGGAAAACACGCGGAGGACGAGATGGCCAGGCTGAAGGCCGAGGCAGAGACCCTGACGGCGGTGGGCTTGGAGAAGCCCAAAGAGAAGAAACCCTACCGCCAGTTCCAACGGCGGTTCGGGTCGCAGGGTCGTGGAAGGGGGCAGTCTGCCGGACAACATCAGCAGCAGCCACAGCAGCAGCAGTACAGGAGGCCCTTCCAGAAACGCCAGGGGGGTAGAGGTAGACAGCAGTCCTCTACCGCTTCCAAGGGCCCGGCCGGGTCTCGACCCTGAGCTGTTACTTCCCCCTCGTCCGTTACCCGCTCCGGTGGGGGGAAGCGTTCAATTTTTTCTGGCAGAGTGGAGAAAAATGACTCAGGACAAGTGGGTGCTGAATATTGTTTGCAATGGATACAGTCTGCGTTTCACCAGCCCTCCCCCATCGCTTCCTCCCGTCAGCTCGCAGTATCAACTGCGCGAGCTTCAGGCGGAGGCAGACATTCTGCTAAGGAAAAGGGCGATAGAAGACGTACCTCTGTCTCAAAGAGGAAGAGGTCTTTACTCTCGGTTCTTTCTTGTCCGCAAGAAGGACAAGAACGAGTTCAGGCCCATTCTGGATTTGCGACAGGCAAACAAGTGGATTCGTAGAGAAAAGTTTCGCATGCTGTCGTTGCATCAGATCTACCCTCAGTTGCAACGAGGAGATTGGATGTGTGCCATAGATCTACAGGACGCATACTTCCACGTGCCGATTGCATGCAAACACAGGAAGTTTCTGCGCTTTCAAGTCGGCACCAATCACTATCAGTACACGGTGCTGCCCTTCGGGCTGAAGTCTGCACCCAGGACATTCTCGAAATGTATGGCAGTGGTAGCGGCTCACCTGCGGAAGAACAAGGTGTTTGTCTACCCGTACCTGGACGATTGGTTGATCAAGGCCTCCTCCTTCTCGGAAGCTCAAGCACACTTCCAGAAGACGTGCGTTCTCTTGAACAAGCTGGGGTTGCACATCAACATGTCCAAGTCGGTCCCGATTCCGGTCCAGCGCATCCAGTACTTGGGAGCCTCCATCAATACGCTGTCAGCAAGCGTGTCTCCTTCGGAAGAGCGACGTTTATCACTCCTTCGGAAGGCTCAGGCTCTCATGTCTACTCCATCCACGACAGTGAGGACGGTGTCTTCTCTGCTGGGATCGATGGCCTCGTGTATCTTCCTGACGCCACATGCGCGGCTGCACATGAGACCGCTGCAGGAGTGCTTGGAGGATCAATGGGACCAGAGAAGAGGATCTTGGGACGACAATATACGACTGTCTCTGCATGCTCTTCAGTCTCTGAAGTGGTGGTGCTCGAAGGAGAATCTCCTCAGAGGGGTTCCCTTCCACAAGGACATTCCCACACAGACTATCGTGACGGATGCTTCTCTCCAGGGCTGGGGAGCGCACTCCGGAGACCTACAAATTCAAGGGACGTGGTCCCAGATGGAGTCCACGTACCACATCAATTTCCTGGAACTCAGGGCTGTGCACTTGGCACTGAAGGCTTTTCACCCGTCCTTTCAGACCAACTCTCTGCTTGTTCAGACAGACAACACGACAACAATGTATTACCTCAACAAGCAGGGGGGCTCGAGATCGCGTACTCTGTCGCAGGAGGCGCAGACGATCTGGCACTGGCTTCTGGCTCGAGGACTCTCGATAACGGCCACTCATCTGCCAGGTGTGCAGAATGTTCAGGCAGACGAGCTGAGCAGACTGATTCAGGAAAACCACGAATGGGTCATAAACGACGAAGTACTAGGAGAAGTCTTCGCAAGGTGGGGTACTCCAGACGTGGATCTGTTCGCCACCGCCGAAAACAGCAAATGCCGAGGCTTCGCCTCCAGGTACTACCAGCCGGGGACGCTGGGGAACGCGTTATGGATCAACTGGTCGAACAGCTTTCTGTACGCTTTTCCACCAATTCCCCTGATTCCGGCGGTTCTCATCAAGCTGTCCCAATCCAGGGCGAGAATGATTCTGATTGCCCCGGAATGGCCCAGGCAGTGGTGGTTCACGGACCTACTTCACCGCTCTCTCCTTCCTCACATGAAGCTGCCGTGCAGGCCGGACCTTCTCACGAAGTTCGGGGGGCGGATGGTTCACCCCAACCTCTCGTCTTTGAGTTTGGCGGCATGGCTCCTGAAATAGTGCAATATGGCCATCTGAATCTCCCAGAGGATTGTATGGACATACTGAAGGAGGCTAAGCGACCTTCCACTAGGACTTCTTATGCTTACAAGTGGAAGAGGTTTTGCATCTGGTGCAAGTCTAAGAACTATGACCCTACGACATGCAAGGAAGATGTCATCCTTCCATATCTGCTACATCTGGCGCAGTCGGGCCTTAATGTCCATTCCATTAAGGTTCATCTGGCTGCTTTGACTGCCTACAGGAAAGGCCCTTCACAGACTTCCTTCTTCCAGATCCCTGTGATCAAAGATTTTTTGGAAGGCTTGAAGAAAGTGTTCCCTCCTGTCAGGCTTCCTTCGCCTTCGTGGGACTTGAATGTGGTGCTGTCCAGATTGATGAAGGAGCCTTTTGAACCCATTCATAAGGCTTCGTTGCAGCACCTGTCCTGGAAGGCGGCGTTCCTCGTGGCCATTACATCGGCCCGCAGGGTGAGTGAGATTCAGGCGTTGTGTTGCCAAGAACCTTATACTGTCTTTCATGCTGCTAAGGTTGTTATGCGTACTCACCCTAAATTTCTTCCCAAGGTTGTTTCTGATTTTCATATCAATCAGACTATCACTTTGCCTACGTTCTTTCAGAATCCGTCATCTCCAGCGGAAAGGTCTTTACATTCCCTGGATGTGAGGAGGGTGCTGAAGTTTTATCTTGATAAGACTAAAGATATTCGTAGGTCAGACCAATTGTTCGTTAATTATGGCTCAGTCAGGACAGGTCTTGCTACCTCTAAACAGTCCATCTCGAGGTGGATTGTGTCCTGCATACAATTGTGTTACTGCAAAGCTAATAAGACCTTAGGGGGTAAACCTAAGGCTCATTCCACCAGAGGCAAAGCTGCCACGACAGCTATACTTCGTAATGTTCCCTTTGCAGAGATCTGCAAGGCGGCCACTTGGAAGTCGGTCCATACCTTTGCTAAGCATTACTGCCTGGACACTGATGCCAGAGCAGACGCTCAGGTTGGGCAGGCTTCGCTGCGGAATTTGTTCGCACAATAGTGGCGTAATTTCATATTCTCCACCGCCGCTTGATGTGGGGATGGGCTTGCCATTCTATTCACTAGATTATGACTATACACAGAGATCCCCTACTACAGAAGGAGTAGTTTCTGTCCTGTAACTCCAGTTCTGTAGTAGGGGTATCTCTGTTATAGTCATAAGCGCCCTCCCTCCTCCCCGGTGGAGATTTGTTCAGGTAGATAATGCTACAGGTCTGGCGTTTTTTACGCCTTCAAAAAGAACTGAAACTAAGTTGGACCTGCTATGCATTCTGGGATACTGGGAGAAGGTTCTGGAAGGTTCCTTAAAGGCACAGTATCCTATTTAAGCCACATAATGGCAGCCTATGGGGCTTGTCTGTCCAGGTTCTTCTCTCTATCATTCCTGAGGGATTTTGCTGTTAAGCAGGGGAAATCTGTACAGGCTTTGCTGTTTTGTGGATTTTGTGGTGGAATTTCTAGTTGAAGTACTGGACAGTGTAGCCTTTTTGGCTGCATTATCTGTCTTTAAATTTTCTCTTAAGTGTCTATGCATTTCTGCATTTTTTGACACTGTAAGAGATTATTTTTGATTGCTCCGGGGTCCACGCACATGGGCGGGACTATTCACTAGATTATGACTATAACAGAGATACCCCTACTACAGAACTGGAGTTACAGGACAGAAACTACTCTTTACCTTGCCTCCCTGGCTCTCGTGAGAGTCTCGCAAGAGCTTTTGGAGAAGGGAAAAAAATTCGAGAAATAGTACAAACAGATAGATCGTCAAACTATTGGGTGACTCTGAAAAGAACAGTGTTTGTTAACAGTTTAACATTTTTTTGTGTTTTTAAAAATGTAATATTTTTTGGTACTTAAAATTTATTTGAAAGGGGTACGACAAAAACATACAACTTGAAATGTTAACCAACAGCATCTCCTTAAAAACAAAAAGAAGACAAACTTCCAAACGCTGTTAAAAAACAAATAATTCTGCTGGGGTGGAGCACTTGTGCTTTTGGACAAGTTTCTCCTGGGCAGACCTGCTGAGTATCTGATAAAAAATCACAAGCAGCAAAATAGCGCTTTATTAAAAAAAAGCAGAGTTAGTGTCTGCTTGTGCATTTAAACCTACGCAGGCACAGTATCTCCTGGAGAAAATAATGTTGAAGCCCCAGTAGCATTGTCTAGCTCCGCTGCAGGAGGCAACTCTGCTCATGCAAGTCTTTATGGATGCATTGACCTCAGGTTTCTCCAATTACTGTGGTACTTATGCTATTTATTTCTGCTCCCCCAGTTGAAGTCTTTGGTGCAAACTTTTCAGGTAACGTACTTCACAGACATTTTCTTTTCACTCTGCCGCATTTCAACGAATTGCCACAACAGGGATTCCTTAGGAGGCTGAGATGGCTGAGCTGGTGCAACTGCTCCTGGCTGTCCATTTGAATCTGATGATGGCATGTTTGTGAAGAGAGGCAATCATGAAAGGCGAGAAAGCAAAATATGTCTACCCTTACCAAAATTCAATAGTGAAATTAAGCAAAAAGGATGGAGTCTTCTTCTTCTAAAAAAAAGACATCCTTATGAACCAATCACAATCCTTCCTTAGGATCTGGTTCCTCTCCTGCATCTCTCGCAAGATATTAAAAATATTATTGCTATATTTATTTCAAGGCACAATTAATAATCAATTTTTCCAAGCTAATCAACATCTCTACATCAGATTGTGAAAATATTATTGCCTTATATATTCATTGGAGCAAATCATAATCAATTTTATTAACATCATCAACTTCTGTAATCCGTTACTTTGTTCAGAATTACAGGAAAAACTTGTTCTTAACTTAAACCCAAATATACGATCTTTCGAGAGGCTCATGAGAGCTGACCAGAAAGTACTTCGCCCTCGGTGTCCATGCAGGAGGTTGTGTGTTCTACCCATGGCAATCCAACACTTTCCCTTCCGTAGTACTGAATGGAGTGGGAATAGTACATTTTACCTCTCTGACAACCAAAACTTTCCCTACTGTTGCATTGACTGTGTGGGAATTGTAAATTTTACACCTCCTGAGTTCGATACTTTGGGACCTATTAAGATGCTGGGTGCACTTGTGTCCACCCGACACCGTCTTGGTGTGAGAACCAACCGATCATAGGTTGGCGGTTCCGCACCCGATATTATGATGTGACCGCACATGTTGCGGTTGCAAACTCCCATTTCTCTATGGGAGCTTGTGCTGCGGTCGGAACTGGCCACAGCACAAGCTCAAATTGAGAAATGGTAGCTTCTGTGAATCCCTGCAATGCACATGGTGCAGAGATTTACAGGGGGCACCATTGGTGCCCCCCAGGTCCTCAACTAGAGGCCGCTGACGGTTGGGGCCCTGATAGGTGCCCCCTAAGTCGCTTTCCAACAGGTGTTCCATGTCGGAAAGTTGACATGGAAAGTCTGTCTCAAACCAACATCATAATTACGACAGTGGAAACGCCACCCGTAAGGATTATGTTGCAGTTACTGGCCGTCGGAAGCCAGACGGAATGGCCAGCCAGTTTGACTTCAAACCGCTCTAATTGTAATACAGCAGTCGGAAGTTAAACCAAGGATGGCGGTCGGAAAGTCTCCGAACTGAGGTCGGAGGTTTTCAGACTGGCATCCTACTGAGGCCCTAAGTCTACTATTTATAAGTTGTAGTGGGAATAGTATATTTATTAATGTAAACATTTTGTAGTTGACTTTATATTGTTTAAATTTATACTAATATGTTTTTGGTTAGGTAAAATTAGAATATTTATAATTATTAATGTTTTTAATATTTGATGTAGTTTTAGTAAATTCGAAATTTGTATTTGGTTTGACTTTTTAATTGTAATTACAATGGTTTGTTTTTTAAATATTTTATGTTATTGGATATATGTTTATATATATATTTATTTTTATATTATTACATTTAAAAAGTAATTAAAAATATTATAAATTTAAATATTAATTTAGTAGCATGTGTAAATTATATGTAAATAGAAATATGTATGTTAATATTCTTGTTGTATTTTTTTAATAATAATAATTGTTATATTCCCCCCAAATTATTAAATATATTTTATTTTGATTATAATAGTATTAATATTTATTTAGTTAATGTTTATTATTTACATTTATATATATTTAAATATTGATATTTTAGATAGCTATATTAGTGAAAATGATATATTTTCCCTGATATTTTTTAATTTTAATTATACTTATAGGGAATTATATTTTTTAAAATCGATATTTTTGGCTCTATATTATTGTAAGTAGATATTTTGTACTTAATATTTTGTCACTGAACCGGGATGGACTGATACTGCACTCCATTAATTTTAAATCCAGCTTGTGGTTTTTTATATAACATATAAAAAGTTGCTAGCCTAACCCCATGTCAGCCAGAGCTGCCATAATAAAGGGCAATTGCAAAGAGATAGTATCATGACCTGTCCCCCACAGTGCTGGCCCAATCGATAATGTTATGAAGCTGCCCTAATGTTCAGTCTAGTTGAGTTTTGAGGCATAAAGCCGGATTGGTATTGGTGGACCAATCTGCCTATTACCCTGTAAAGTCAATTGACAAACACCTTAGGAAATACATCAGGTTCAATATTCAGGAGCGAGATGGACACATGTCTTCCGGCTTCCAATTGACCCTTCCTGCCTGGCAACTGTGGTTTTCCCTTGCTGAACAGCACTGTGACCTGCTCTTTCTCTTGTCTTCTCCCTCCTCTCTGTTGTCGGTGTTCTCTCCTCCCTCTCCTGTGCTGTCTTGCGCGATGACTCTCCTGTGAACAGATATGGACATTGGGTCAGTGGTGTAGTTCACCTGTGTGTCATGATTAAATCACATTTCTATCACACATTTGCCTGGTCTTCATCAGCTTCTGGAAGTAGTGTGTGGCATGCCTTGCTGAATTCTATGGTGACTTCATTGATGTATCTACCTATGACTACGTCTCCCATGATGCATTGCTGGACATAAGTAAAACCTGTTCTCGAGTGTGATGCAGGCACACACAGTGGGGAAAGGGGACAGGGAAATGGGATGGGATTAATACCCATGTTTCTTACCTTGTTTCATTGCAGCTCTGGCAGAGTTGTCAGCGTCCCCAATGCCATGGATACTCTCCGGCTCCAGGGTGAATTCAACCAGCTCCGCAAGGTCTGTCAGTCGTGGTGCTCTGTTTTTTCCTCCAACTGTGGCTGCAGCTTCTTTTCTGTGTGCAGCAATTTTTTTCTTAGTGATGATACGCAGATCGTACCATCTTTTTTTGAGGTCATCTATGTCCCTGTGGGTGACCCCAATGGCATTGACCTTGGCTTGGATGTCAAGCCAGGTAGTACGTTTCACAGATTCTGCAACATGCAGAGACTGTTTTCCAAACATTTGGGTGTGGTATTTAACCACCTCCTCAACTAGCACCTGCAGTTCTGGTGGGCTGAATTTGATCTTCCTCCTGCGCTCTTCTGCAACCTTCTGGCCATCCTGGGTCTCCATTCTGCTGCTCAGGTATGTTCAGGTAAGCCAGCTCCTCTGTCTTTCCTCCTGCTCTCCAAACTGTTCAGTTGCTCTGCACCTGCATGGGTGTGGCCACTCCCAGGTACTGGGGAGGGGTGCTTGACTCTGATTGGTTGGTTCCTCTGTACCTTTGTTGTGGTGGGTGTTCCTGATTGGTTTACAGGCTCACATGTCTTTTTTTTCAAATTCCCGATTCGGTATTTACCGATTCGATATTTACCGAATCGGTAAATACCGATTCGGTAAATCCCATTCATTCCTATGGGCCAGAAGGACCATAGGACTGAATGGGTATTACCGAATCGGTATTTACCGATTCGGTAAATACCGAATCGGTAAATACCGATTCGGTAAATACCGAATCGGTAAATACCGATTTTGAATTCCGATTGATACCGAATCGGTAAATTTTACAGATTTGTTACCTACATCCCGATTTTCCGATTCTGAAATACCGATTCGGTATGAGTCGGTATTTAAGAGTCAGAAAAAAGGATTTACCTACATCTGGCCCTTAATCTCATAACTTTGATGAGAATTGAAAGTTTTTTGCCATCATGTGCATGTATATAATCTTTCACCATTTTGTACTCTTTTGAAATGGGTAAATTTCATGTAGCTTAATCGGGTGTGTGAATAACAACCTTATTATTGCTTCAGAATTCAATAAAATCATTAATTTGAAGCGTCACTTTTGCCTTCTGGTTCACCTAGAACTGCCTACAGTTAGTCGCTAGGTACAATGACCATAGAGGAGGGTGAATGGAAGATGAGTTCTGACTCTCTCATGAAAATGAGGATGAACGTATGAGTTCTTATGCCACAATGAGAATGATCAGTTGGGGATGAAGCGTTAACTTAGCCAGAAAACAAATAAAAAAATTGAAGTTTATCGACCAGAATCTAGATGAAGAATCGTGTCACCTTTTCTTGATCTCTTTCTAAACACAGTAGTCCCCAAACAAAAAATAAATTCTGATAGATAAATATAGACTCAATCAGTACTATATTGTTGACATCTGTCCAGCCGGACAGATATTTAATATGCAGCCAAAGCAATATTTACCGATAATTAACACAAAACAGTTTCAGTGGGACACAAGCCTGCATCCAACTTGACAAATAAGACGTACAACATAAGGTGAGGGGATCAGGCAAGGGAGATTGTTTGTATCAAACACATTTCTTATAGAACAAACAAAGTATACAAGAAATTCCAAGACTCAAAAATTAGAACATTTTTAAAGTGTATATGGTGTACAAGGTGTCGATGGCGTTTCGATCCCTTAAGAAAATGCTGGGATCATCGTCAGGACATTATAATAAGTATGCCTGTTTACTTATGGCTCAAATTGCTAGAACCATGGAAAAAAGTAAGAAGGAAGGAAAAAGAGAAGAACATTGAATTTAATTTACAGACAAGGGAATATCAGCATTTAATCAAAGTGCTCGTGAAATTGCCTCCGGTGTGGTTTCTGATTTGATACGTGGAGTTCATAAACAAGAGAGTAGGCACGTGGAATAACCGTGCAATGAAAATTTCCAAAAGAGTGATGCAGAACGATAGACACTTGAAGAAAATGCCGGCGATCAAGATGGATCTGACTATGATGTTGAAGGAGTGAGACTAACCCTACTATTAGCCGTGTTGTAGGTGGAAAACACAAAGAAGAGCCAGAAGTGCCGGATGTTAAAAATGCGCTATGGTTTGTATATGTGTCCGTGGTCGAGCAGCATTACGCTATGGTCCATAGAGGTTGCGGGACAACTTTCACTCATGTGGTCGGCTTACCCAGAGACAAGTGACATACTGTCTTGAGTTCAGGAGAAAACGGCGTAATGCGCGTAGAAGGGTTACTGCGCAATGGGAACCGGAAACCTGCAATGGGTGGGAGGGGAAGGAAGTTAAGAGTGGGGCAGAAGGGAGGAGGGGATTATCAAAGTTCCGGTGCTGGACGATTATGGAAGTTCCAGTTTGAACATGTTAGGATGTTTGACAAGCTGCAAAATTGCTCTTGATCTGAATTGCGGACCAATACTGTAAAGAGGGAGCAGGGGGTGAGTAGGATTGTGAAACCGTCATCTTTCAAGGGAAATAAATTGCCAACATATCAGTCCTTACAAATCCTTCGTCTGACACCGACTTTAGTGGAGCTGCACACATAAACATAGATGTTTCATGTCACAATGCCAGGTGGCACCAAAACAGATGCATATGTTTAGAATGCTTTCTCAAAAATGTGCTTTTGGGCAAAACTCATCTCTCACCAATAAACCTTCTTTGGCTCTTTTCCATTCCAGAGTACATCAGTGCATTTATTTGAACCAAGAGATTTTCTAAAATATATATATTTTTTATCATTTTCAGGCCCTAAAGCATGAAGCTGGGACAGAGTTGGCTTAGACCCACATTCGAGTTGGATGGAAAGGAACATAACCCCCATCAATATCAAAACTACCAAGACCACAAGACCATCACAGGTACCAAACAATGCCTATGCTACAGCAGGACCATCACCGGTACCAAACACCACCTATGCTACCACCATCTATACCACCCCTGCAAATACCACTACCACCACAATGCCAGTAATGCCACTAAAATCAATATTTTCAATGTAACCGTAAATATTAAAACCACTACCAATGCTATCATCATGTACAACACCACCATCACCACTAACAGCACCACCAATACACCAACACTAGTACTATCAGCACTACCTTCACCATCAATAGAAACATCACCACAACATTACCAATATCACCAACAACAGCACACAAGCAAACCCACAGCCACAAATACCACCACCCCAATACCCCATCTTCACCAATACCACCACCACCAAAATCACACTGTCAAGGATGTACGTTGTTACAACGCATGCTTTTACCACACATGCTGTTACAACGCAAGTTTTACCACGCAAGCCATTACAATGCATTTCTTTTGGGGGTGCTGGATAGTGAATAGTTTAATTTACTATTCCAACTCCAGTCCCCGTGGATAGTAGGGAAGGTGTTGGATAGTAAATTAAACTATTACTTATCCTAGAGCGCCCCCCAGTGCAATGCCTTGTAATGGTTTTCGTGGTAAAGCCTGCGTTGTAAAAGCACTGCGTGGTAAAAGTTGCGTTGAAAAGGATGTTCCCCCACTGTCAATACCACCAGTGTCAATACAATATCATCACTACCATACTATAACAACCAATATCATCAATACTTCTTCCGAAACCAGTGATACTATAGATTCCACTAATGCCCCCTCCACCCATACCACAATTGATTACACCACCACCACCAGTATTCCCACCAATACTACCATCACACTATCAATAACCACCAATGCCAAAACCAGTAAGAACAAAAACACCAATAATACCACACCACCACCCTTACCAGTGTCCTCACTGCTATTGGTTCCAGAACCACCTCCACAATACCAGTTCCACCACCAAAACCACACCACCACCACAACATAGCACTGTCAGAGACCATAGAGCTGAGTTTGATGTGCTCTCACATGGAAACATTTCTGCATGCTTGTCTCGTAAACCCAAACCTGTTAGTTCTGCCAATGCTTGTTGAAATTTGTTTATTTGTTTTCAGTTTTTACCCTTTCTCCTCCATTTTCATGGAACTATTTTCTAACATTAGCCCCGATTCAAGTACTTGTTTGAAATAGGCTTCTTGCTTCCAATACATTTTGTTTTTATTTTGTTTGCCTGAGATTTGTTTAGATTATAATGTCAGTTAATGTATATATAGTTTAAGTTGCTTTTATTTGCTCACAGAATTTTTGTCCGCTAATGTGTATTGATATATTTATCCTGAAGTGTCATGATAATTGTTTACCCCAATAGATTTTCCATTGTCTTCTCTCATGTAACCCTAACACTCTGCTTGGCTGCCTTACACCTCTTAGCCCAATTGGATCACTGGCACAATATCGTGGTAAACAATAATGTTGTCAAAAATACTGTGCTCCTATACTTATAATTGTTAGTACAAAAATATTGGAAAACAATATTGTTGACAGTAATATCATAAAACAATAGTTAAAAACCTAGAACTTTCATTATAAATGTAGTTTAAAGTAATAAGTATTAAGGGCCTTATTACAAGTATGGCCGTCCACAAGACTGCTGTACTCACGGTTGGCAATCCAACCACCGCCAACACTGTGGGTCTGCCCGCAGTATTCAGAGTATGCTGGTGATGCCGCTGCAACACTACTGTGAGATAGCCACAGCAACGTCCGCTTGCGAGCTTAGGTGATCAAATCGCCTTAGTCACACATGGATAGTTGGTGCACCTGTGTACATTCTTATAGGTACGTGCAAAACCAATAGTGGTTAACAATGACATAGAAAATGGGCTTGGAATATGGTCATACAAACTGTTGCCAAAGTCGGGTTGGGTATTGCCTGTGCCTTCCGCATTTAACTTCTGTGGTGTACCTGGAGCACATTCATTTTATGGCAAACATGATGGAGTGCGCGTTTTCATTGCTGCATGGAGTTTGTGGAACATGACCCATATCAGATCGCACAACGACTGTGCACCACTGTCAATTGGGCCAGGGACTTTGTGAGACTGATGGAGTAATTTTATACAGCGTTCGTCTCTGCAGCCCGCTCTGCGCATCTCCACGGCCTTGAGGCCACCCAGATTCCCTAGGTGACAGAAAGGTGGTTGCCTCTTGAATCCAGAAGCTAAGTTGGAGGACTCGCTACTACGTTTTTCATTGTCCGCAGTGAGTATGTGTCCCTAGAGGAAGGCTTCTCTTATCAGAGTTACTGTTTCTGTTGATGCATTCAGTGGCAGGCAGTTTTGCCAGATGAGGAGATTCTCCACCATATGGTCATTTATAATCAAGGCAGGGAGAAGTGCTGGGAAGGCACAGCAAGATGACAGAAGGAACCAAGCAGTGGAAGAACTGTTAGGGCGGAATGCTACTTCCAGTGCAATAGATACTGGAGGTAATCTATCTATCAGACAAAAATACAATAAGTTGTAAAAGGCAACTAGACAAGAAATAAGGAAATGGTGGGAGACCACCACTTTGGAAAAATACTTTGAATGTGGCAGGGTTTCTAGAGGATTAAGAATTATGATGGTGCCTACTCACAAACAGCCCAACTCAGAAATGCCTAAGAAGTGTGCAGAGAACACCGACAACTGGTACAATGTGATGATGAAGATACTAGTTAAAAAGCCTGGCAGGGACGGAACAATGATCATAAGAAATCAACACTCCTTCCTAGGATATCAAAGACCTGGAAAGCACAGAATCCTTAGAGAAACACATGTAAGAAATGGGTGAGAGAGTTAATAAATTAGAGGAGGAGACCAAATTGAAAAAACAATGCAAATTCCTTAGGGACAAAAGGGACTATGAAGTTGGCAAAGTAAAAAATAGAATAATCTCACTAAGGCCGACCTAAAACACACAGGGTGCAATATGCAAAAAGAGCAATGGATCACAGTTAGCGAATCCAATAGCAAACAGAGTGAAAGTGACGGTTCAGGGGATGGCAGCTCAAATACTCCCGGACCTAGCGCAAGTAGATCGGTAACATTTTGGCAGGAACTGAGATTAGTAACCCAGAATAAAGGACCTGGGGAGAGGAAGAGGAAGAGACAGATAAAGAGGACGATGCGGAAGAAAACAAGGAGAGGCCAGCGCATCAAAGGCTATAAACTCCATAGGAACCGTAAAGAGGGGTCAGAAGATGGGACAATGAAGGAAACTTAAATTTCGTAAATGGTATTCATTAAAAAATCAATCTACTAATGTGAGAACAACCACTGTAAAGCCTAGCAGTCTTTGATCAGTGATATTGACATGCTTCACACCTTGGATGAACTGGACCCTGACAGTGACAGCACTAGGTACACATTGCTAGATTTAGCCAAAATGAATATTGATTTGGAATTAAGCTTTTCTAGTGGCTTTAAAGCCAAGTCCACATTCTTACCTACCCTACCGTATGATGCCATCAACACTTTTGAAGCTGTGACCATAGAGCAGCTGAGAAAACTGGCAAAACAAGCTTCAAGAGGAACAGATGGAAGGGTGACAATCTTGGCCTCAAAGAGAGAGCTGCCATTAGGAACTTGCAGTCTTACAACAGTATTGTTATCAGAAAGTTGGATAAGGGAGGCAATGTTGTCGTCCTATCCAAGCAGAGGTATTTGAAAGAGGGATACAAACAATTGGATGTTAGAGATTGTTATGAATGCGAACAGAAGTGTGAGATTCTTAAAGCCAATTATATCCAAGATCCATATCCAGTAATTACTCCCTAAGATCACCAAGGAAAAGACCAATCCACTAGGAGGACCCATTGTGACCTCCATTGGCTCATTATTGGAGAACTCATCAAAATATGTACATTTCTTTCTGTGTCCTTTTGTCCTTGTACTCTCCTCATATATACAGGACACAAAGGACATTGTTGCATGCATTGATGGCTTTCTTTCTGGGATCCTTACTACGTATTGGTCACCCTTATTGTGAGTAGCCTTAATACTAGTATTAACCATTAACAGGGATCTCAGCTTGCAGACATTTTCTCAAATCCAGGTTCATCTCATATTTTTTCGCACTGCAATGGTCCTGCATATGATTGAATTCTACCTCAGGAATAACTTCTATTTGATGACAAGTACTTCGGACAGAAGCAAGGGATTGCCATGGGCACATGTTTTGCCCCTGGTTTCGCAACGTTTTCCTAGGTTGGTGGGGAGAACAGGTAGTATGCACCCTCAATGTCTTTAACTCCCATGTGGTTCTGTGGATCAGATACATAGACCGTATCTTTTTAATTTGGAAGGGTGATACTGATGATGCTGACAAATTCATTAGTCTCCTGAATGTCAATGATCTGAATCTCAGATTCACGGGCAACAGGAGTATATCTTTAGTTGGTGTTGTTGATACTAATGTGAAAATCAGCAACCAGAACAATACTACCATTCTGCACAGGATAGTCACTTTGTCATGACACTCCTACATGCCCATAGTACTCAGCCCAAATCTCCCATTTACAGTATTCCCTATGTGCTTGGTGCAATTGTAGTACTGAGCTAGGCTTCTATCAGGGGAGTGAAATTATGAACAGAAGGTTTAAGGCAAGGGGCTACTCAGGCTCATTACTGCAATGGACTTTAGAGAAAGCAAAATTTAAACCAGACAGGAACTTCTGATTCCCCAAAAATCCAGTGAGTATGATGATGAGAAGGGGGTTTTAAGATTCATTACTACCTTCAATAACAAATCTAAGGCTATAAGACCAATTTTGGGGAAGAACTGGTCGATCCTTCGCAGTGAAGACTGCGTCAGTGAGGTGATCAGTTAACATCCTATGATAACGTATAAAAGAGGGATTAGTCTGAAGGATAGACTCTGCAACAGTGCCACCCAAGTCACCCCTACATGGCTGTCTATTAAGAGGAAAGGCTTCTATGTATGCAATAATTGTAAGGCCTGTAGATATAGCAAGATGTCAATAGATCCTACTCGGTCCTTGGGGGGGACAAATGCAGCATCAAGAAGTTTCTTACTTATAATTCTGACTTCGCAATATATGTTCTTACCTGTCCCTGTAACAAATGGCACACAGGGAATACAATCCACATGGTTAAAAAGAGAATTCTAGAACACTTGAGGGCTATCGCCCATGTGGTTGGACATTATCCGGTGGCACGACTCTTTGCTCTATTTGACAATAGCGAGACCAAGGTTTTGAGTTTCTTCACCATTAACAGGATAAACCCTTCAGTTAGGGGTGGTGATGAGGAATCGCCCTCAGGAAAGTAGAATCAAGGTACATTGTACGGTTGAACACCAAGATACCAGTAGGTCGGAACACTGACGAGGAGATGAATGTGTATTTGGGTTGATGTTTGTGTAGACTATTGGGTTCTCCTCTCCTTCCCTGACTATTTGTGTTTTGTGCATTTAATCTATTCCTTGCCTTGATATGTCGCTTTTATCCAATTTGTGCCTTGCCCTCGTTTCTAGGCGGGAACATCACAGATGATAGAATCTTTTGAAACTGCTTCTAAATAACCTTTTGAACTGTTTTTAAATATGTAGTAAGTGATATATTTCTGTTGTTTTCTTCTTCTCGTTCCATGTCTGCCTCTTTTGTTCTTCTCACTTTTCAGCACTGGCTGAATCACGGCAGCAGGGGACCCTTTTAAGTGACACAATAAGTTTGCAACTGAAGCATTACATGGGGTACTGTCCCCGCGAGACCCTTCTAGAACCCAAACCCAAACCGACCACAGACAAAATAGTATGTGTCACTACCTTTTCTACCATCTCCAGTCGCGTCAAACAAAGCATAAAAAGGAACTGGCACATACTTAACTCTGGACAATTGAGATGGGAAACCCCTCTATTTGCTTTTCGCAAAAATAAAAATCTGAGGGACCAGTTGGTCAGGGCGGCTCTACCCCCCACATCTTCCATGAAGGCCACACTCAATGACCACTGGCAATTACCCCCTCTACGAGGCCACTCTAAGTGTGGGTCATGTGTGGTGTGTGACTTCACAGTGGATTGCAAGGAATTTGTATTTAAGGATGTTAAGAGTGAACTAAAGACTTTTACCAATTGTAACAGCTGTAACGTCATATATGCTATCTTTTGTCCATGCAATCTGATATATGTGGGTCAAACGAAACAGAAAATAAAACTCCGAATATCCCAACACCGAAGCAGGATCCGCTGTGGGACACCCAATGCCCCCCTAGTCGAACATTTTTCCATGAAAGGGCACACAGAGAATGCAATTCGCTGGACTGTAATCAGCCAAATCATCATCCCACCAAGAGGCGGAGACCTGACACATATGCTCAACAAGGAAGAGCTTAAGTGGATCCTCAAAACGGACAGTTTAAACTCTGGGCTGAACCTCCAAGAGGACTGGACTTCCTTAATCTAATCTAATGACTTGCCCATAAAAATGAACTCCATGCTTCTGATTAGGCTGCTTCAGACATTTGATGTCATGCTCTCCTTTGTAAATAACTTTTCTGAATTAATTATTGTAGATATGTGATATTTGTGGTTCTAATCCCTTCACTGCACTGCGCACCCTCACCACCAGGTAACAACACTCCCTTCACTCCCAAGATGGCCGTCTGTTAGTCCACCCTTTATTTTCATGGCCCGCCCCTCACTGGTTCTGGCAACCATTCAGAGCCCTCTTAACATCCACCCGACTTCCCCACGAGGAAGCCAGGATACACTCCAAACTGCCGACTGACCCGGTAAGCAACTGTCTTAGGACCTGTGTATAACCCTTCCTTGTCCCCTTTCCAAACCTGTTCTGATCCGATTCTTATCCAACAGGTTACCCCTTGGCACCGTCGATTACATTACTGTAACGCGGTAATCTGCATTGAGCCCGATTTATGGTAAGACCCGACCGGCACCGTTTTTTCACTGTGCAACCGGCTCTAGCATTGCACGGCTTTGAATCCTTTAATTTAATCATCTTTCAGGGCTCCCCGCCTAAACTCGGCATATTCTCCGCTGCCGCATATCCGGGTTGGACCCCTAACGCGGTAAGCACCTTCAAGCGCTTGCCACCCTTTCTCTTCACAACCTGGACTTTCCACCACCGATTCATCTCAAATCTAGCGCACTCGCTGCATTATTCCACCAGCACTCCGCGGCACCTTTTCACCCTCGAGCGCTTGCAATCACCACCTGGACCTACCCCCTCCTTATCATCGAGCCCACATGCTGCACACCTCTATTAGCACTCCATTTAGCCACCCAAACGCACGATTATAAAGCTCACCACCCTCAATTGTGCAATGACCGTTGGTAGTGATACCATTGTGATGAGAGTTTATTGTCCGCATGACATCCACTCCAAGTTTGTAGGAAACGTCACGAAGTCACCGCGTCTGTTTATAAATAAGCTCACTTCAAGTCACTGAAATAATTTTATTGAAAAGTACATATGCCAATTCTCTCCTCTTTCCCTCCCTTAGGCATTTAGAGGCTTAATATACGCTAAGGCATTACTTAATGTCCTGATGATGGTCCCCATGATCTAAAGTAGTGGGACCGAAACGCCGTCGACCTGCCTCGCACCTTATACATAACCTGATTTATATGTAATGTATTGTAAATGGTGCCCTATGATATTTCTGTACATATGAATTTTTGAAACAGAAAACGTCACTTTTGCCTTACAAAAGCCCTCCTTTTTCTCCTCTTAGTGTGGAATCTAGGAGTGTCAGGGTACAGGCTTGTGCCCCACACTGGTGAATGTTGAAGGTATTCCTTCTGGTTGTAATTCTATGCATATTGAGTAAATTTGAAGACCGCTGTCCGGCTGGACATGTCGCTCCAAATATAGAATTGATTCTGTCTATATTTATTGTCTTACAGCATTTTGCATGCATGGGACCGCTGTTGTTCTTAAAAAATGACATGCTCTGTGAAGCATAATATCCTGCCAAATTAGAGACCCACTTAAAGAATGAGTCTGAACCGCTGTGAAAAACTTCAGTGTGCCCATTCTTGCATCTAAATCTGTACAGTAATTCTCAAGATTCATGTATGTAGCCCTCTCCCATCGCTTCATATCTGCCCACCTTGTGATACTGTAGACGGTATTGAAATTGGAATGTCATGACTGGAAGTGTAATGTAGCCATGGATTAACTATTCTGTGGAGGGTGACTCAGCCACAGTAAAAGGTAATTGGTCCACTTTTTCAATGTGCAACATTGTATATCTTGCATATCTTCATGCCATTATTGTCTGTCTTTCTGTTAGATTCTATGCAGAAAACAGAGACGTACTATTGATATACCGCCAGGTCACGTGACCAGAGCGCAATGAGTGTAGCATCCAGCTCAATAATAGGATAGAACAGAATTTCGATTGCCCATGTTAAAGAATAGACAAATCTTGTTCTATTACATCTATTGCAGAAGACACAATGTTGCCCAATTAATAAATCCTGGATGTCAGTGTGGTCATACCATTGCTGACCACTGCCAAAGCCTTTTCTAGGTTAACCCTGTCAATCTCACACAATCTCTCAGCAGCCTCTTGTTGAGAGAATTTCCGTCCTTTGTTGCAAATGGCATATAAGAAGTGCTTTTCAAGTGGTTCCTGGGGACCTTACAAAAAATCCCTAAAATCCATGTTTTCTGAGAGTAAGGACAAGTGTTGTTTCACCTGGGCGAACAAAGCAAACACAAAGAGATGATGGACGGGGTGCTGAAACTTTTCAAACACTCACCCCCAGTCACAGTTCTGGGTTGAATCCAACATGGTTCTTTAGCTCACTTCGCCACCCGAGTTTAGAAATAGCTTTACGAAAATCAGTCTTGAATGTTCCTCATGGGAACAGTCCAGCCCGAACTGCCAAGCCATGTCTTCCCTGGACCAGAAACAAGCATCCTGGAACCGGTTTTGGGATAACTGCCCCCTCATCAGCCAGGCTAGCTTGAATCCAGTGGCAAAGTGAGCGTAGGACCCACGTCTGGGCATACCCTGCCAACTTAGGGGGTACAAAGCAAACATGAAGAAATGATGGACGGTGTGCTGAAACTTTTCAAACCCTCACCCCCAGTCACAGATCTGGGTTAAATCCATCATCGTTCTTTAGCACACTTCGCCACCCCAGTTTAGACTCAGCTATATGCAGATCAGTTTTGACCCTGTGCCTCATGGGAACAGTCCAGCCTGAACTGCCAAACCATGTCTTCACTGTACCAGAAACAAGCATCGTGGGACCGGTTTCGGGTTAACACCCTATATCAGCCAGGATAGCTTGAATTCAGTGGGCAAGGGGCCCAAGTCTGTTCATACCCTGCCAACTTAGGGCAAACAAAGCAAACTCAAAGAGAGGCTAAACCAAGACAGAAAGTCAAGTTCAAATAAGTCTTTATTTTGACAAATAGTCATAAAAGACAACATAGTAAAACATAAAAACTACATTTCATACTAGTTACATCCATTTTTCTCAGTATATAAAAGAAATTCGTTTTGATCTATCCGATCATTGCTATGTACAAGGCGTTCCAATTCAATCATTTAAAAAAATAAATACTATGTAAATATAAAATCCATTAAAATTCAGTGCCATATTTACATCTCATAGGTTCATGAGTGCCAGTTTATGATGATGCAGGCTGCTGTAATTTTAGTTTATTCCTACGTATTATCCACATCCATTTAAAAAATTTAGCAAGTGCAATTACCATGCTATCGGTGCAACCTGTTCTAACAATTCTCAATGCCACAGATCCACTTTGGATGCCTTTCTGTATACAAATAGGTCTAATCCATTTAAGACGAGGGGCTTTGTTAACTGGACATATAAATAAAACATGAGCTAAACTTTCTGATTGGGCTACACAGAAGGGACACATGTGCTGATCTTTGTTGCTTGACCATTTGCTAGTAAATGAATTGATAGGTAACGATCCCACCCTATATTGATGAAAAAGTTTCCTATCATTTGGGATGGTAATGAGGTCCCAGTATCGCTCATAGGCAGGAGTGTGTTTTTGTGCCAGAAAATCCCTAGTGAGCTTCTGAGTTATATAGGCCCAGTACAACTCTTTTAAAGTCTTTTGAGATGAAAAGGTGTTTTCTAAGGGATTTTCCCATAGTTCCATCATTCCTAGGGCTTTAAAAAGGAGCTTGACCTGTCTAAACCATTGTATTTTGCCCCCCGAATCCATGTTCCTGGTTTCGAGAAGCGCTAGAGCATAGTGGGAAAGTTCGGGTGTAACCCATAGCCTCCTCCAGTATGCAATAGATCTATAGCTAGCTATATCCTGTATTTTCCTACAGCCCAAATCCATAAACAAGGGTACCATTGGTGTAGATTGCGGGAGCCTTGTTAGGCACCGTAGGAATTTATGTTGTGCTTTGGTCAAGACCGTGACGTCAGAAACCCCCCACATCTCCGCCCCATACAGCATTGAAGCCCTAACTTTTGTGTCATATATTTTAAGGGCTGGCGCTATAGGTTGCGTGGCTGAGGTTTTTAACTCTCTCAGTAAGACGCCAGACAGCTGTGCATGTTTGGTGGTTAGATAGGTCATGTGTGGCTTCCACTCTAGCCGGGACCCCAGTCTGATGCCCAAATAGCTAAAACTATCAGTTTGTTCTAGAAGCTCACCATTCATAAAAACTGTGCCCCTTACTTTCTTGTGTCTATGCATTTTGTTTTCGACACATTGATGATTAGACCATAATCATTACAGAACTTCTCAAAACAGCCAATTGCTTTCTGTAGCCCTTCTTGCGTTTTGGAAAGTATAAGGGTATCGTCTGCAAACATTAATAAGGGAACTGGGATATCATTTTGTTTGGGTGCATCGGTGTGTACTTCCCTATAGTACTCCGTAACTTTGTTTATGTACAGCGTAAACAGAGTTGGTGCAATTACGCACCCTTGCCTGACTCCCTTTTCCGTTGCAAATTTGTCAGTGATCTGGCCCTGTTTCCCCCACCTGAACTGAGCGTAATTATTTTCATGGAATTAGATCAGGAAGGCTAGGAGTTCGTGTGGCATGCCTTGTTCGTGAAGCACTTGCCACAGCCTATTACGCAGCACAAGATCGAAAGCCGATTTCAAATCGACAAAGGCGGCGAAGAGAGTACCCCCTCCAAGAATAACCCATTTCCAATATATGGCACAAAATCTAAAAACTTGATCCACTGTACTCGTAAATGGACGAAAGCCTGCTTGAAGCACAGACATAACCCCTGAATCATCTATCCAGTTCTGAATCCGGAGGAGGACGAGCCTGGCCACAACCTTCTGAATGCATGCAATAAGGCTGATTGGCCTATAATTCGAGGGATCAGCGCGATTCCCTTTCTTGAATATTGGTATTATTTCGGCTCCTCTCCATACTTCTGGTATTGGCGAGCCCCTAGAGATGGCATTCGCCAGCAGCTCTATGTACGGCACCCAGACTTCCCTACTATGCAGAAAAGGTCTGCCGGAATCATGTCTGGCCCCGGTGCTCTTCCTCTCGGTATTGTGTTAAGAGCTTGTTCAATATCTCTCCTACTAAATACCAGCGGGGTACTCGCTGTATGGTTTGCAATGAGGTCCAAACTTCCTACACTTGCCCGATCAGGGCATGCAAACTGTGATTTAAAGTGCGTTATCCAGCATTCTGGAGGGACAGAATTTTCGGGCTGCGGTTTATGATTCCCTTTTCCCCATCTCACTAGATTCCAGAAATCAGTCATGTTTCTGGACTTACTTGCCTCATATAAATCATCCCAGTATTTATTATCCCATGATTTTTTTGCTTCCTGCAGTGTTATTTTATAGTGACGCCTAGCATCACGAATAAGGAGCCTGTTCATTGATCGCACTGCTAGTGCTAGGGATTTATAAGCAATTCTACAGCTTTTACCATACCAGGAGTCTGGCTTCTTTCTGCTTTTCCGAGGTGGATCTTTACTTTCCTTAATAAAAAATTTGCTAAGTTTTAAAAAACAGAGCTGTGTGAATTGGGACCACCCTGGTCACATAGTCATCATCGGATGAGCAACCCTGTAACTCGGAAATTGCACCCAACACCAATGCATCCATTTCTGTGATGCAATGGCAATTGCCTAGACATTCACCCCACTTTAAACGCCTTGTATCATTAGCAAGAACGATGTCATTTGTTATGTCCCTTACCTCCCCTCCCTTGCCCTCGAAGAGCTGTATCTCTAGGCTAAGGGGATTATGGTCACTCTCAATTCTTTTAATAACAGTCATATCCCGAATAGCTGACCAAAAATCAAGATTGACTAGGATATAATCTATCCGGCTTGAGCTAGTGCCATTATTAAATGTGGGACTGCCGTGCTTGTCCCCGTTAGTTCTTCCATTGGCTGCTCTAAGTCCACACTCAAGACATAAAGTTTTGAGTTGGAGAGCTGCCTGAGTCCACCTCTTTATGGGAGGTATGTTTAATTGGGGGATTTGCCAGCTGACATCTTCTGCCTCTGTGAGATCAATATCAAATTGGTCTAGGGGCTCAAAGGAACAGTTAAAATCACCACATATCAATACGATAGCTTTTCCCATAAATGTTTTTACGAGATGTCCCAGTTGATTAACTACCTCTGAAGATTTGCCTCCTGGTTTCCCCCTAGCATACACATTAAAGATTATTAGGTACCTGCACATGGGGGAGGTTATTTTTACTATTAGAATATCCTTGGAATTGGAATCTAATTGTGCTGTAATATACCCATCATCCTGCTTAACCCATATGATCAGGCCCCCCATTGGCCTTCCCCTGTTTGTGTGGGTTGCCTGTATCGAGAAATTTAGGTATCCAGACCTATACTGTGGTTCCATTGCCCAGGTTTCTTGCATGATGATTACTATGTACTTATCCATAAAATTTGACCAGTCCCTGGAAACCAGTTTATTCCTGAGACCGGCTACGTTCCAAGACACTATAAACTGCCTAGCCTGATCTTTACTTATTTCGCTAGGAACATGCTCATCCTGTCGGTACACATCCTTCTCAGGAACGGTAGGACCGAAGGTGTCATTATTCTCTGTTAACCCGTTACTCAGGAGGCTATCATTGGGTACTTCGACCTCTACTTCTGCTATTTCTGACACTGTCCTTCTTGGTTTGTAGGAGACAGAAAGTCTGTTGCAGTGTATTATTCAGGTAGATCATTTTCTGTGGTATGAGGCATGCTCTAAATAAGGCCTCAGTTCCCTGTACTTGCCAATCTCTAGTCCCCTAGATAGATGTTGTGTCTATGATGTTCTTCCAAAAGTCAAAACCCTGGGAAGACAGCTGGGAAATAAAGGAAGAAGAGTAAATCTGTTTTGTATTAGTGAGCATATTTTTCTTTGCAGGTGTAGGTGCAAGCTTGTAATAATAAGAACTTGGTCTTAAGTTTAAAACCCAGAAAAATAAGCAAACTTTTGTGCAAATGTTTATGAACTACGTTGAGGTGGTGTTGGGCAATGTCCCATTGATGGTAAGCGAAAATATTACATGTGATACTTGCTTTGTGCAGGAAATGATGACCTTAGTATTGGTAGGAATACATGGTGTCAAAATCAGATGTATCATCATAGAACTCATTACTTGAAAACTCAGCAGATTGCTCTAAATTTGACAGCATAGTATTTACAGTTACAAAGTCCCAATCATCAGAGAAAGTACTGGAGGTGAAGATGTTACTTAAAGAAACTTTAAACAAGTGTAGTATTTTCAAAGGTTCAGTGGGACCATATACATCATATGCAACCCTATCCCAAACTATTCCTTCTGGAACTGCTGTAATGTTCACTAAGATGATTCAAAAGGGGGTGGTGATGGACAGAGTATCTGAATTAAGCAGAACACTCCTACCCAGTCAAAAGATCAGGGCTTGATCCATTACCGTTTTTTAGCTCACTGCACCATCCCAGTTCAGAACCTGGCTACATGCAAATTAGTCTGACCCTGGCCCAGTGCATCATGGGAACAGGGCAGACCAAACTACCAAGCCAATTCTTTACTGGAAAGGAAACAAGCTTCCGGGGACCGGTTTCTGGCATTACAGCCGTCTTCGGCCCGCCTTGTTTGAATCCTGATGGTGTAGTGAGCAAGGGACTCACATGTGAGCATACCCTTCCATGCTTGTGGTGGCCAAAACGATTCAAAAGGGGGTGGTGATGGACAGAGTATCTGAATTAAGCAGAACACTTCTACCCAGTCAAAAGATCAGGGCTTGATCCATCACTGCTTTTTAGCTCACTGCACCATCCCAGTTCAGAACCTGGCTACATGCAAATTAGTCTGACCCTGGCCCAGTGCATCATGGGAACAGGGCAGACCAAACTACCAAGCCAATTCTTTACTGGAAAGGAAACAAGCTTCCGGGGACCGGTTTCTGGCATTACAGCCGTCTTCGGCCCGGCTTGCTTGAATCCTGATGGTGCAGTGAGCAAGGGACTCACATCTGAGCATACCCTTCCACGCTTGTGGTGGCCAAAACGATTCAAAAGGGGGTGGTGATGGACAGAGTATCTGAATTAAGCAGAACACTCCTACCCAGTCAAAAGATCAGGGCTTGATCCATCACTGTTTTTTAGCTCACTGCACCATCCCAGTTCAGAACCTGGCTACATGCAAATTAGTCTGACCCTGGCCAAGTGCATCATGGGAACAGGGCAGACCAAACTACCAAGCCAATTCTTTACTGGAAAGGAAACAAGCTTCCGGGGACCGGTTTCTGGCATTACAGCCGTCTTCGGCCTGGCTTGCTTGAATCCTGATGGTGCAGTGAGCAAGGGACTCACATCTGAGCATACCCTTCCACGCTTGTGGTGGCCAAAGCGATTCAAAGGGGGGTGGTGATGGACAGAGTATCTGAATTAAGCAGAACACTCCTACCCAGTCAAAAGATCAGGGCTTGATCCATCACCGTTTTTTTTAGCTCACTGCACCATCCCAATTCAGAACCTGGCTACATGCAAATTAGTCTGACCCTGGCCCAGTGCATCATGGGAACAGGGCAGACCAAACTACCAAGCCAATTCTTTACTGGAAAGGAAACAAGCTTCCGGGGACCGGTTTCTGGCATTACAGCCGTCTTCGGCCCGGCTTGCTTGAATCCTGATGGTGCAGTGAGCAAGGGACTCACATCTGAGCATACCCTTCCACGCTTGTGGTGGCCAAAACGATTCAAAAGGGGGTGGTGATGGACAGAGTATCTGAATTAAGCAGAACACTCCTACCCAGTCAAAAGATCAGGGCTTGATCCATCACCGTTTTTTAGCTCACTGCACCATCCCAGTTCAGAACCTGGCTACATGCAAATTAGTCTGACCCTGGCCCAGTGCATCATGGGAACAGGGCAGACCAAACTACCAAGCCAATTCTTTACTGGAAAGGAAACAAGCTTCCGGGGACCGGTTTCTGGCATTACAGCCGTCTTTGGCCCGGCTTGCTTGAATCCTGATGGTGCAGTGAGCAAGGGACTCACATCTGAGCATACCCTTCCACGCTTGTGGTGGCCAAAATGATTCAAAAGGGGGTGGTGATGGACAGAGTATCTGAATTAAGCAGAACACTCCTACCCAGTCAAAAGATCAGGGCTTGATCCATCACCGTCTTTTAGCTCACTGCACCATCCCAGTTCAGAACCTGGCTACATGCAAATTAGTCTGACCCTGGCCCAGTGCATCATGGGAACAGGGCAGACCAAACTACCAAGCCAATTCTTTACTGGAAAGGAAACAAGCTTCCGGGGACCGGTTTCTGGCATTACAGCCGTCTTCGGCCCGGCTTACTTGAATCCTGATGGTGCAGTGAGCAAGGGACTCACATCTGAGCATACCCTTCCACGTTTGTGGTGGCCAAAACGATTCAAAAGGGGGTGGTGATGGACAGAGTATCTGCATTAAGCAGAACACTCCTACCCAGTCAAAAGATCAGGGCTTGATCCATCACCGTTTTTTAGCTCACTGCACCATCCCAGTTCAGAACCTGGCTACATGCAAATTATTCTGACCCTGGCCCAGTGCATCATGGGAACAGGGCAGACCAAACTACCAAGCCAATTCTTTACTGGAAAGGAAACAAGCTTCCGGGGACCGGTTTCTGGCATTACAGCGTCTTCGGCCCGGCTTGCTTGAATCCTGATGGTGCAGTGAGCAAGGGACTCACATCTGAGCATACCCTTCCACGCTAAGGACAGGTCTCTTTGTTCACAATTTGATGATGCATGCAGGTTCAGGAGTAAATTCACATGTTGTACTTCGGAGTGTTCTGGAAGATAATGTCCATTCACGAGCAAGAAAAAGACAGTCACAACACCTATCCAAAGTACTAGGACAAGTAGACCAATTGCAATACAGAGCTGTAGCCAGGGAAAAACAAAGTAAGCCTTTTTTAGCCAAAGGTTGAAGTCACATAGTTTTTGTTTGTGAGAAACAGGAGCTGGCGGCGACTCAGGTTCACTTGGATCCAGAGAGAAAGTATCAAAATTGATGAAGTAGCCAGATGTAATGTAATGTAATGTAATGTATTTGAGCTTGTAAAGCGCACTGCTACCCGTCCGTAGGTTTCCTGGCGCTGTATAACTCTGGGGAACCCGTCCTGGCTTTCCCTGTGGGATGGTCCCTGCTGGGAATCCCCAAGGTGGAGCCAGGCATCCCCGGAGTTGATGGGGCCGTTGTGGAGATTAGACAAGCTAATGCCCAGAGTTGCCGAGTGGAACCCCTGATTAGAGTAAGCACCGAAGCGAGAATTATCGAGTCCGCTGACCCAAGTCCACGATGCAGTTCGATCTATCTTTGGTAGCTCAGCAGGTTTAGTAGAACTGGAAGATGTCTTGTTTCGAGACATATTCACATAGATGTCAGTTTTAGGCCGAATTGAGATGTGCTTCATTGTATTTTGTTGCTGTTCAATTTCAACAGGCACAAGTTCCATTTCGTTGCTAGTAACTCCTTCATTTTATAGAATGGGATCTTCAAATGTTATTAATCTTTCTGTCTGAAATTCTTGCATTGTAGCGAGAGGAGATCAGCGGCTACCCAGCATCCCACATTGCCTGCTACTAAGTATCGGCCACAAAGTGTGGTTTGATCAGATCGATGGAGACAAATCTCTTTTCTTTCTTGCCAGCAAGTGGCAGTAGAAGTACTGTTCTTGTTCCTTCAACAGCCAGGACAGGCTCTCTGTGGGATGGCCCAAATTATTTTTTGTCTACAATTTTTTCTCTGACCAGGTCCCTAATCTTCAGGACCTAGGCAGGTCTTGCCGGAACAGCTTTCACTTCCCCAGTGTTGGTGAGTTTTACTTGGATGTTGCTTTGTAATGTCCGGAATTCACTGATAACCTGTAAAACAGCCAGCTGGCGGCGACTCAGGTTCACTTGGATCCAGAGAGAAAGTATCAAAATTGATGAAGTAGCCAGATGCCGTTCGATCTATCTTTGGTAGCTCAGCAGGTTTAGTAGAACTGGCAGATGTCTTGTTTTGAGACATATTCACATAGATGTAAGTTTTAGGCCGAATTAAGATGTGCTTCATTGTATTTTGTTGCTGTTTAATTTCAACAGGCACGAGTTCCATTCCGTTGCTGGTAACTCCTTCATGTTATAGAATGGGATCTTCAAATGTTATTAATCTTTCTGTCTGAAATTCTTATATTGTAGCGAGAGGAGATCAGCGGCTACCCAGGATCCCACATTGCCTACTACTAAGTATCGGCCACAAAGTGTGGTTTGATCAGATCAATGGAGACAAATCTCTTTTCTTTCTTGCCAGCAAGCGGCGGAAGAAGTACTGTTCTTGTTCCTTCAACAGCCAGGACAGGCTCTCTGTAGGATGGCCCAAATTATTTTTTGTCCACAATTTTTTCTCTGACCAGGTCCCCAATATTCAGGACCTAGGCAGGTCTTGCCGGAAAAGCTTTCACTTCCCCAGTGGTGGTGCGTTTTACTTGGATGTTGCTTTGTAATGTCCGGTTTTCACTGAAAACCTGTAAAACAGCCAAACAATCATTGATATCAAGTAGTTTTTCATCCACCACTGCTCTGCCACAATCGAGGTTGGTTAGCCACATTCTAGTCCCAAACAGGACTTCACATGGCGTACGGCCCCCTAGGGAACTTCTTGGCATGTTATTAAGTGCCCTCTGGACCCCAAATAGGTGATTGACCCAACAACCACCCAAACCTAATATTCTTGCTGTTATTGATTGCTTTAAGTCCCGGTTTTTCCTCTCCCCAATCGAATTTCCCTTGGATGATACGGAGAGGAGTACTGCAAGACCATACCAAAACCTCCCAGGGCTTCTTTCTAAGCCCAAGAGCTAAACGCTCAGAATGTAATGTGCCAATTGCGTATGCCGCTATAAAGACTCGCAAATTCTTTATAACAGTTCGAGTGTCAGCCGAGCACTGGGACCAAACCCATAGGAATCTAGAGCATGAATCCACTGCCACCAGGATGTACCAGTAAGCCCCGTCAGATTGTAAGGGGCTTCAGTGGTCCAAACAGACACATGCAAGAGGTCTGTCTGATATAAGTAGTGGTGTTTGTGGAGGAAGTGCTACGGTGGAACCCTTCCTCTGCTGACAGATGTCGCACTTAAGGACAAAGCCTTTGGTCTGTTTGGTAAGACCTGGCCACCAATAACTTTGTTTCAGTAGGGAAACTATTGAACCGATATTGCGTATGCTGAACCCAGACTCTCGTGTGCAGCTAGAATTAAACCTAATCTGCGATCCATGTTTGGTATTACTCTATCCCCCACTCCTGGAATTTGAGCATACGGAATATTTTGTGCATATAACTTATAGGAGTACTGTCATGTCTTTTAGGCTAGTCCCATCATGTATACCCCATTTTTACATACATTGTTCCTTCCACATGACAATAATGATTCTAAAAATGTGACCTTTTACCTAGTAGCTGGAGCCTGTCTCTTCGATACCAGGCTCCTAGTCTTCTATCATAATCCCTGTACCTGTCGTATATAAACATGTCCCCAGGCACAGCAAAATTATTCTGTATAAGGGTCACCCCTTTTTTTCATCCTTGGCCAACAGCCAGATGTGCATGATCAAACTTGTTTAGAAAAGCATCAGTGATTGTTTTTAAAACATTTATGATTGTTTTCGAAACAGCCATGATTATTTAAAAAACAAAACGATTCTAGAAAACCCCCCGGAGTGACCACTCTAGTATAAAAGACCCTCACTCCCCCCCTACAAATTAGAGGAGAATTTCTTCTAAGCTGGCACGGGGTCCTGCATGCTGAATCTTCGACACGCAGCAGTCTGACATCATTTGCGGGCTGTCATCCTTGATTCAGAGACGGGTCCTTCGTTTTAAACCATCAGATGAGGGGGCTGGTTCTTCCCGGGGGGTTACATGGCTACAGATACACATAGCTACATGCATACACCTACACATCCAGGTTAGGATGGGTACATTTAGGCAAATTACTTAGGGCGCAAATTTTAGGAATATGCAAGTGCTACTGTTTTTATCTGAACTACTTCTGTTATGAAACTGATAGGTAATTTTGCCCAAGTCTCAGTAAAAAGGCTGTGCTACATAAAGGAGGAGGCAGCAGCAGTGGCCATACACAGCCGCCTAAGGGAAACAGCTCCTATCAATAGGGAGCAAGAATTACCACAAATTATTGAAGAAACCTATGCTGCATTAGGTAGAGATAATTTGGGAACAAAAGCAGGGAATCCACGGATGACAGGTAGTCCCGGCAAGGACAACTTGAAGCAAGCACCTGCTTCTTCTAAAATGAAATGGGAAAACAAAAATTCAAAAAAAAATTCAGAAAAGAATTCATGATCAAGGGGTGGGTCTCCCCAACTGGAGTCCTCTGAAAAGAGGTATAACTTTAGGAATCGTGATATTATTAGGAAACTTGATATGTATAAGGACATTGATACATGTTCCTTTCAGGGTTCATCAAAAAACTCGGAGAGGGACGGGCGATCAGAACAGAAGCAGGAAGATCAACCAAAGACAAAAAGGGAAACACATTGCACTGCAGATTACATTATCAAACAGGAAGAGAACCCTAAAACAAAACCTTGATTCAAAATGAAGAATGTAGCTGTCTTAAAAATTAGACATGCCCAGGTTACTGAGGACTCAGCTTCTGAATGGGGAATGCACTCTGACGATGCTAGACAGTGCGGCAGAAGTAACTATCCCACCAGAACCTGAAGGATTTTCCGGTGACAGCAGTATTGATTGAACACATCATGGTGGAAACACCTGATACCAGAGTTAGTGTCCCGCATAGACTGTTCGAAATTACACTTCAAATAGAGGGGTACATCTCGAGAAAGGTTGAAGGTCTCTTTTGGGAGAACTTAACATATGTGTATGACATACTGACAACAGAAAGAGATTGGCCGCCAGAGTTTGTGATAGAGTGCCTGCTTTCTCTGACCTCTTTCCAGAATCTTTAAAACACTCATACTCGCAGGAGTGGGAGCTAGCGCTAGCTCCGTCATTATAACTCAACCATGTAGGGTGGGACGTGGAGTCTACCCACAATAAAATCCCATTAAATCTACTCCAAATCCACAGAGGCAGTACGCTATACAAAATGATGCAAAAAGACAGGCCAAAAGAAATTCTAGACCAACTTGAATCGGGCAGGTGCAATTGAGACTCCCCGATGAATAATACTTTGTTTCCAGTAATTAAACCTGACAACACATATCGTTGTGCAGAACAAATACAAAACAACTTTAGATATCTCAAATGGATTTTTCTGCCAAAATAAATCTCCAGACAGCAGATATTTGACAGCATTTTCTGCCCTTGGCACTCAGCGTCACTTCCGTTGTTTGCACAAAGGGCATAAGAACAGCCCGGGGCTGTTCTCGGCAAGAGTGTCAGAAATATTACAAACATGCGATGAGGAGTCAGTGTCCTATGTAGATGACATCTATCTGACGGACAATGAATTACTTGAACACTTGAGCTGGGTGAACAACAAAATAGTTGAATTTGCCAATTTGGGCTACAAATTTAATTTCATAAAATCAAACATTGCCGATCTCAGTATCCTGTTTTTGAGATATGAACTATCAAGTGAAGGCAAGGGCTTGGCAGCCAACTTTTTAGAAAAATGAGGGCTGCTCCAACCTCCAAAGACTCTCAAAGGTTTGCAATCCATATTAGGATTTCAAAATTTTGGCAGAACACATATTCTAGATTACACCGAAAAAGTGAAACCTTTCTATGACTTAATCAGACCTGATTTTCACACCACATAGGTGGACACAAAAACAGGCAGATATTACACCTCAGTATTCAAGTTGATCTAAGATCTCCCTGACCTGTTTCTTTGCGTCATATTTAATGGGTTACTGCCTCTGTGGTGTAGGAGATGTTTTAATTGGGATTTCATGGTGAGGTGACTCAGCATCCCACCCTTCATGATTGTGGTATAATGCAGGAGCTAGTGCTACCGCCCACTCCTGAGCATATCAATGTGTAAGTGATACTGAAACGAGGTCAGAGAAGGCTGGTAATATAATGGCTTCTCCTTTTGGGCAGTCCATAACAAACTCAGGTGGGCAATCTTTTTCAGCCAAAAGGATATCATATCCATATGTCAGGTTCTCCCAAAAGAAACCTTTCACTTTCCTTGGTATGCCCCCTCCATTTGGAGAGTTATTTTGTATAAGAGATGTGGGACACTTACCCTAGTATCAGGTGTTTCGACTGTGATATGTTCATTCAATGCTCCTGTCACCAGAAATTCCATCAGGTTCTGGTGAGCTATTGTTACTTCTGCTGCGCTGTCTAGCATCGTCCGAGTCCATTCCTCGTTCAGTAGCTGAGTCCTCAGTAGCCTGGGCATTTCTTGTTTTAAGACTGGCTACCTCCTTCTTTTTAAATTGAGGTTTAGATTTTGTTTTATCTTTTTGTTTGATAATATAATCTGAAGTGTGATGTGTGTCTCTTGTCTTTGCTCGCTCTTCTGCTCTGTGTTCTGACCGTCTTTCCCTCTCTGAGTTTTTAGATGAACCCTGAAAGGAACGAGAAGAAAGTGTATCAGTATCCACCTGTCAGGTTATTTACTATTGTCACGGATTCTACGGTTATATTTACTGTCAGAGGGCATCTGTTGAGGAGACCCATGCTGTGATTGTGATGCATTTTGTTTGTTTTTTGATTGTTTATTGTCCCATTTCTTCTTAGAAGAATCGGGTGCTTGCTTTGAGTTATCTTTTTTAATATTACCCATTCTTTGTGGTTTCACTGGTCTCTAGCCTCCAAATTATCTCTACTTAGTGACGCATAGGTATCTTCAATAATTTTGATAATTCTCGATAATTCTCGCTCCTGCTGTGCAGAAGTGTGTGTGTTCGAAGCACGTCTCTAACACATTCCACCAAGTCATAGTCTTGGACAATTGTGAGAGTCATCTGGAGGTGGCTCTGGTTCCGTTTGAGTAGAGGGTCATGCCAGCCCTGCCATGCCTGTAGCTTTTCTGCTAGGCAATTACCAGAAGCACACTATCTGGAGGGAGGTAGAGCTCAGGGCACACTTGGAGATGTTAGGATTGCCTGAATGGGTGTATAAGATCACACAGTCCATGGCTGCCTTGGAAGGGAGTCAACAGTGCCTTCAACACTGGCCCATTCAGCTGCCAAATAGTGTGGGAGCAAGTGGCATGGGAAACTAGCCCTGGAAGTTCTCGCGGTCGAGCTTCACAGAGTGCCTGAGGATGAAATCCCTGAGCCATCCAGGGAGGATATTGCTGCCCTCGGTGACCTGCCTGAGCTTGCTGGTTGGCAAGTTGAGGGTGCACACTAGGGAGGAATTCTGCAAGGTGCAGAAAGACTGCCCCACTCTGGAGGGCTTGAGGTGGCAAGCTGACGCTCAGGCAGTAGGTGACACTTATGGAGATGGGTTTGGCTCATGACATCTCCCTAGCAGGACATCTGGGACAAGACAAGACCTTTGCAAGGCTTGTTGCTAACTTCTATTTGCCCCAGATGAAGATGGCCTCAAATGTAGGTCTTGTCCCACCTGCCAAGCCAGTGGGAAGTCATGATAAAATATTAAAGCTCCCCTGACCTGTTACCTGTCACTAGCAGTCCTTCTGAGAGGATAGGCATCAACATGGACCCCAAGACAGCTTTAGGCAACAGGTGCCTCCTGGTGTTGGTGGACCACTCCACTCGCTACCTAGAGGCCTTCCCTCTGAGGTCAGTGACTACACCTGCAGTGGCCAGGGCTCTAATGGGGATTTCTACCCGTTTGGGGTTCCCTAAAGAGGTAATGTCTGACAGAGGCACTAACTTCATGTCTGCATACACGAAGTCAGTGTGGGATGAGTGTGGGGTAACTTATACGTTCTCCACAGCCTAGCACTGCCAAAACCAACAGTCTTGTGGAGAGATTCAACAAGACTCTGAAGAGCACATCATCTTGCCCCCAATGCAGGTAGTTGAACATAACCTGGAGCGAGGGCCCTGCGCACTCGCACCATCCCTGTGGCGTCCCCCCATTACCTCAACAAGCATTAAACAGGAGTACACCTGCCTTGGTGACACATGACACATGACCATGACTGAGCAGCTCCTACTGACCATAAAGTACACACCTCTACATCTTAAGGGCTAACAGTCTGGGTTTCACCTAAGCGCAGCAAGAATAGATGTTTACGCACACTTTAGAATGACAGTACTCAGCATTGCATTGCAATTACAGCCCCTAAAGGCATCACAGATGATGACAGGATTAAGTAAATACAGTCAGACACCTTAGCTGGAGTGTCTAGCCCCGTAAATCCACGTTGCTGATGTCACCTTGCACCATTCGCATTGAACATCAGTCCCTCTAAAAGAAATAACCATTAATAAAGGCATTTCAGTGCAATTACACCTCTTCACCTCCAGGGGATGGCCTTCTCCAGACATCCCCAACTCAGCTCTTCACTCCTTGATGCAATTATCAAAACACCCTCAGCTGAAGAACATAAGTTCCAGCCCAGAAGGTGTTAAATGCAGGTTGAGCCCTGGAGGGGTTATTTCTTTCAAATTCCCAGGACACTTAGGGTGACTTGTCTCTTCATGCTGGGGGGGAGATTGCGCTTCTCCAGAAGCTCCCCCCAGCACCTTTACACCATTGAGGGTGACCCCCATCCTCTAGGGGCCCCCCACGCACCAGAACAGCCGACTTCCAAATGCCTGGCAAGGCATTATGGGGCGATTGTGCTCCTATTGCTGAATAATAGATGAGCAGCTCTCTCGCTATGCCAGGGAGAGCCGCGCTGGTGCTTCGCCACTTTCTGGGGCCTCGATGGGGGGCCCAGTCCCACCCGGACCCCCAGGTAAGGGGATGCGGCTCGGGGAGCCCACCCCCGACCGCTCTGCTGGTGTTCGGGGGCCCGGTCCCACCCGGGCCCCGTGCAGCTCTCCGGCTTCTCCTGATGGGGATCCCGGTCCCACCAGGGACCCCCGCATGCCATACTTTGGAGGGCAGCCCAGGGAGCCCACCCCGGCTACCCCCGCCGACTCCCCACCTGGCCAGCACCCTCGCGTGCTGCAGCGGACCTCGAAGGGAGTGCAGCGGGCCCCCGGATATCTTTGGGGGAGTGCGGTGGCACTCCCCCACCTCCGCCTCACTTCGGGGCCCGGGGATGGGGTCCGGGGCACCCGGACATCCTCGGGGGAGGGGGAGGGGCGTGACAGTGCTCCCCACCAACCTGGTCACTTTGGGGCGCGGAGATGGGGTCCTGGGCCCCTCCTTCTGTCTTCTTCGTGGGGGGCACAACGGTCCCTCCCGCCCCACCTCCTCACATGGGGTCCGGAGTTGGGCTACCGGGCCCCTTCTCCCGCACCGCTTCTCGGGGAGTGCGACGGCGCTCCCCGGCGCAGCTTTCAGCGGGGGCCAGGGTGGGCTCCTGGCATCCCGCTGGGGCAGCTTCACGGGGTGTGCGACGGCGCACCCCGGCTTTACTTCTTTGGGGGCAGCCCCCGGGACCTGACCCACCCCGGGGGCATCTCTGAGACTGGCGGCGGAGCCCCACACGCTTCGTCGTCGGTCTTCTTAGGGGTCAAAGGTCGCCTACCTTCCGGGGCCCATATCTCAGTCCTCTTCTTCTGCGCACCGGTCCTGGGCTCTTCTTCTGGCGCAGTTACAGGCCTGGGGGGCAGTCAGGGGTGTCCTCCTTCCAACTGCCCATTGCACCAGACTCCAGCACCTTTCGCCTCAGCAGACCACACACCAGAGAGAGCTTCTCGTCCTGTGCAAGTACTTTTTAAAAGTGAGTAGGGGGCTGGCAGGAAGGCTCTGTGTGTACTATCAAACAGCGACACATCACTTCCCTGCCCCTGCTCCCTCCTTCTTGTCCAGCCTCTGGGTTTGTTCAAAATGGCGTCGTCCAGTATCTCTGGCCACATGGCCTCTGAAACCCAACTCCACTGTGGTTCAGCTTGGTGTTTGGCACTCAGCGACAGCAGTTGATGGATTGGGTTGTAGCTCCACCTATCTTTTCTCCTTGGAGGGAAGATCTTTGCTATGGGAAGAAAGGTCATTAATCTAACCTGCCAGGGCCAGACCCCAGCCAGGGACTCAAAGAAATATGACATTTCTGGACAGCCCAAAAGCAGTACAAATATGACTTTGGACTCTGCAGAATACTTATTTTCACATCCGCCACACAGGACTTAAGTGCATGTTTGGAATCTGTAGGCCTTGTAGGAGTCATTTTAGCCATTGGCTTCACATCCCCATAGGGGAATTATGAAGTGAAAACACTGTAAAACACACTGACTTTCCCTGGTATGTTTCTTTCCAGTGTATAATGCCTATTCCATGTCACCACCCAATTCTGCATAAGTCCTGCCACACAATTCAATTTGTACCCGCTCCTGGACTGCGCACGCTAGGAATCTCCCCTGCGCAGCCCCTACACGTGTGCACACGTATGTACCCATGTGTCTGCATGTAACCAGCCCGGTGCACCATACTCCAGCTGCGGCGCAGCAGCCTAGTCAAGCCAGGGGGACACCAGTAAAATCTCCATGCAGTCTCCTTCATTAGGAGTTCACTGTGGGTGAGTCCCAGATTATGAGGTTCCCCCATAGTAAAAGCTCAACACTTAGGTGCTCAAAAAGCGAAAAATCCGGGCGGCCCCTAGTGTCAGAACCACCTTCTAACAGCCCCTTTGAACTCCTATATGGCCACCCTGTTAAGGGACCTCTTAGCTTTGTGAGAGAGGGGGTGTGGTCAACTACATGCTGACCCTCCGCAACCAGACGCACCACTTCTGGAATAAGGTGAAAAGAAATCTTGAGGCCAGTCAGGAAATAATGAAGATCCGGTATGACCAAATGTCCACTCTGGTAGAGTTTCAGCCTGGCCAAAAGGTGTGGATTATGGAGCCTATGGAGCCCGAGCACTCCAGGATCGCTGGACAGACCCATATTAGATGAAGAAGCTGAAGGGGATCTACCTACTTAGTGGATCTCATGACCACTAGAAATCTCTCATGGGTGCTCCATGTGAACCGCCTCAAATCTCACTTTGGGAGGTCAACCTCTCTCCTACCCTGCCCAGGAGCAGCAGAGTGACTGTTACCAGTTGCTGGGGCAGTTTACCCCCTCTGTTCTCCCTCACCCCTGAACTCACACACTTGTACATCCATGACATAGACACTGGAGACAGCCCACTTGTTAAAAATAAGATTTACAGGTTGTCAGACAAGGTGAAGGCCAGTATCAAGGAGGAAGTATTCAAGACTGGGCACCACCTCAGAACGTAGGTTCTGGAGTTCTGGACTTTTTGGTTCCGTCCAGAGGTGTCAGGGACAACACCCGAAGACCCCGGAGTTCAACCTGTCTTGGTACACAAATAAACAGAAACACGGGCTTCTCGATGGTGGCGTCAAAGACCAAAGGTTTATTACTGCAGGGACACAGAAGTCACAGAAACTACACATGGGCAGTATCTAGGAGCCTGTTCGATTTGTACAAAGAGGGTTGTTCCTTATATACTAAATATTGGGCTTCAGGCAAATTCTTTACATGTTACCACAGTTCTAAACATTCGTGTCTATACGATAAATATTTGGCGTTGCACAGGAATCGTCAACAGTATCTGATGTCAAAACATTACAAATGAGGGGTTCCCACTAGTCCATCATAATCCCATGTCAATTCTTCATTCAAGACCCGGACCGCCTCATCGTAAATTTCGTTACCACCCCCTACTAAAGGCCCAGAAGGAAAGGAGCAGAGCCAGGTGTGGAAGATAGAAAGACAGGATAAGAAATGTTTGTGGGTCGTAAATGGGCACGGTTACCAGCTTCGGCCGCCTAATCATGATCAGGCCAACGAACACAAGAACCAGTATAGCAGGACTAGCCTCAGGCTGGGGAGGCAGCTCTTGCCGAGTCATGCTGCCACAGCGTTGCTGGCCTAAGGTGCACGTGTCACTTGCAAGGTGAATCGCCGGCCAAAGCCTACGTGTCCTTTAAAAGAAAAGAGGTCATTGCGTGTCCATTGACTATGTGAGGGCAAGGAATACAAAATGGCTTCCGTGTTCTAAGATGGATGCCATGGGTAGATCACAAATGTGTTGGTAACAGGAGTGCTCTTGCTCGTAGCATAGCGAAAACACCAGGATATACTAAATGGATCATTTGCGGTTCACCGATACCAAAATTATGTATTTACGACAACGTTACAAACACGAGTAAAATCGTCACGGAACCTCAGACCCTCCTTTTGCCCTTACATAGGCAATTACTCAGTCTATATCAGAGTCAGAGTCCATTTCTATGCTCATTAGGTCAGCGACATGTCGTTGTATCATCATCCTGCCTCGTGCCTTTTCTCCTAATGCAGGTGGTTTCCTGAAACAGGTTGCAGCGCAGAGACTACACAGAGCGGGACCACACTGGATAATAAGACAGCACGAGAACAGAAATACTAGGATGACACCAATAACCATCAGAACCTTCCATCCCCACGCTGATACCAGAGTCCAAAACCACTCCATGAAGGACCAGTTTCCCTTATCTACGTGTATAGAGTCGGAAATCTTGTGTAGCTTAGAGATTGCTTCATAGACTGTTGGAGCATTATTAGGAATAAAGACACAGCAGCTCGATTGGATCATTCTGCATACCCCACCTCGATCTGCCAGTATTACGTCTAGAACCATACGATTCTGCAACGTCATGAGACGATCCGCCTGAAGCTCAGCTGTTAAGTTACTAAGGGCACCTGCAGTTTCCGTAATAGTAGATTCAACTACCCGTGTTAGTTGGCGAAGATTTCTACTATTGGCCATAGGCCCCCAAAACGGAAGGAAACCTTTGAAGAAGTCTCCAGCTTCTTGACCAGCGGTATCTTCCTTGCTGAAGACACCTCTTGCTAATCTGGGTTTATGATAATCTGAAGAAGCAGTGTATGTCGGGGGTAACAATCGAGCAATATAACATGAACCTGAAAAGTCAGCAGGCAGCCATGTATATGCTCTGTCCTGACAAATGAAGTAGGTACCCCTAGCAGTCAGAAAGGCAGGGGAGGAGTTAGACGGAAATACGTAAGTCTCAACGCACTCACTCTTCCCTAGCTGAGCTCTCGGATTTCTCCCATTTCCTTGCAAACAGACCTGACCTCGGTGAGGCACGACCCAAACTGAAGTGGAGCTTTTACGCTTGCTTTCTCCCAAACTAAGGCGATACTCTGTAGAGTTCCAACTCAGATACACCAGTAATTCATCTCTAGGATAAGATGGAGTATTATTGACGTCTTTAATCATATCAATAATTCCCTGGACTAAAGCTTTGTTGGCTGAGTTGTATTTAGTGGACCGTGGTGGACGCGGAGGATAGGTCTCAAGGGCATATGAAAAAATGGTCTGAAAGGCCTGAAATGATCCATTGTAGCTAAAAGGCAAGACTAGATAGGGAATGCCTTTATCCATAGTGTGAGGTATCAAGCCACACACACAGCAGTTTGTAGTATTAACTATCAGTTGGTGTTGATGCAAGAGCTGTACAAATGTATTATTAATAAATTCTGAGCGTCGAGCTTGTTCGTGTTCAGGAAATGAGTGAAAAGAATGCATAGAAGAAACCGTAGAAGTAGTAGGATCAAGGGGAGGTACTGTAGCTATTGGCACAAAAATCAAATGTACGCCAAAAACGATTCCACCCACCAGCGTCATCAAAACAATTAAAAATGTAACTGCACATTGCATTAGAAAGCATTTGCTGTGTAGTATTCTGTACAGTCTATTTCTGCGAACATAAATTACATTTTCTCGTTGTAGCTCAGGAAGCTCCATCTTCTACGACCGTTCGCGACCACTGATGATGTGTACGTAGATGAAAATGCCTCTATCAGCCCTGGGAGTTCCCAGAACTAACAGAAAGATCGACCTTGTGTCAGACCCCTGCAGATTCAACTAGGCACACAGCCACGACCCTACGGCTACCCAGACGGCAAGGCAATTTTAAAACAAAAAAGAAACAATACAAAGTATTAGCAAACTTCCTGGCTGGAGGCAATGTATAGAAAATGCAAATCTGAAAATAGGCAGTTTTCTGCTTTATTTGTCCATATCGCGAGAACGTAAGTTGTATCTCAGTTTTGCAGGAGCTGTCTGATCTGGAAACAATGTATTTTCAGCTGGCGTTGCAATGTTCACGTTCGCAGATGGCAAATGTTCTTTTGGTGCAGAAGGCAAATGTTCAGGGTTCAAAAGAGCAGTTTCAGGAGGAGAGTCAGAATTTGGTGAATCCGTGATCAGTTCTGCATCGCTGAAAGGTATGAACCTGGGGACTCGTTCCGTTTCAGAGGCACCGATTCCTTTCTTTACCCAGTTGTCGTAAGGAAGTGGCAGAGGCACACGTTTAGCGTGTGTCGTGTGGATCCAATGTTTCCTTCCGGCCACACGAATAGCAGTTCTCGTTGCTAACAGGACCTGGAAAGGGCCAATAAATCTGGGCTGGAGATTTTTCGTTCTTGCAAAATTTCGGATGACCACCTGATCACCCGGTTTCAGCTGATGGCCTGGACTCTCCGGTGGCTTTGGCAATGCGTCGAAAACCTGTTGGTGAATAAGACTCAATTTAGCAGTCAAGTCGAAAAGGTAATCTATTAACATTGGGTATTCCAGCTGCTTAAATTCTTTCGGTCTAGGTACCCCCCAAACATTTGCAGGACGACCGAAAACTATTTCGTAAGGACTAAGCCCTACTCTAGAATGTACAGTTGCTCTTGTTGATAGCAAAGCCAAAGGCAATGCATCTGGCCAGGACAAACCCGTGGATGCTTGTATCTTAGCGAGTTTCAGTTTAAGGGTGCCATTGTAACCCTCGACTAAACCCGCGGACTGGGGATGATTCGCACTATGGAATTTTTGCCTAATCCCTAGGCCGGCACACACACTCTGCATAACTTTCCCTACGAACTCACTTCCGTTATCTGACCATACAATCCGTGGCATTCCGTATCGGGGGAAGTATTCTTTAAGAAGAATTTTGGCAGTGGATAAGGCAGTATTGTCCTTCAGTGGGTATGCTTCGATCCATCTGGAAAAAGCACAAACTACCACTAGGACGTATTTCAGGTTATTACAACGGTCCATGTGAATGAAGTCTAGCTGGATCACTTCAAAAGGGCAGGAAGGAGGAGCGAAGTGACCTGCAGGTGTGGGGATTCCCTTGCCAGGATTATGCATCAAGCATACCATACAATTTCTCACCACTCTCTCTGCACACTTACTAATCCCATCATTCTTCCAGACCGGAGCCAACATCTTACAAATCCCTTTTGAGCTGATGTGCGCTGTTCCATGTGCCATCGTTACTACTGCAAGCACATACGCATCAGGCAACATCCAACGCTGTTGTTCCGACAAATCAATCCAACACCCACTCGAGTCCAATTTACCCGTGCTCTCTCTCCATGCACGTTTTTCCTCCTCAGTCGCCTCTTTCTGAATTTCCTTCACGCTTTCCACTGTGTCTTCACACATTCCAGACTCAGAAATCCATCTTGCAGACGTTGCAACATACATTCTACTCATCATATTTCTAGCTGTCTGTTTTGCGATCTCATCAGCAAAAGCATTCCCACGACCAACATCATCCGTGATTGCTTTATGAGCACTGCATTTCACAATCGCAACTTCAGTCGGTAAGGTTAGAGATTCCAACAAGTCATTAACTAGCTGACCATGTTGAATCTTAGTCCCATGGGACGTAATGAAACCTCTTTCTTTCCACAAACGGCCAAAACTATGGGCCACGCCGAACGCGTACTGACTATCTGTGAACACATTCACTCTCTTTCCCTTAGCTAAAACGCACGCTCTTGTTAGCGCGATCAATTCTGCAGCCTGGGCAGAATTCTGACTCACTCTTGCAGTCTCCACAATCGTACTCAAAGTCGTTACGGCATAGGCAGCAGTCACATCACCATTCTCCAATTTGAAGCAAGACCCATCAACATACAACGTGCCATCTGGATCTGACAACGGAGTATTTTTTAGATCGATTCGTCCTTTTGTTTCTTCCTCAGTTCTGAAACAACAGTCGTGTGGTTCGGAATCACTCGACTCTTGGCTAGTCGGCAACAATGTTGCTGGATTCAATACATTGCATCTTTTGATCTGAATATGACTAGCTAATAGTGTCAGTTCATAGCCTGATAATCTAGCACTGGTAAGGTGTTGCGTCTTGGTTCGGTTCATGAGTGTATCCACAGCATGAGGAACCATAACTACTAGCATGTTGTTCATTACTAAACCAGCAGATTGTCGAATGGAAGCTGCAGCTGCGGCTGTAGCTCTCAAGCAACTAGGCAATGCTCTAGCTACTGGATCTAATGTTGATGAAAAATACGCACAAGGGCGTTGTTTATCACCAAATTTCTGCGTCAAAACACTCAATGCACAACCTTCTCTCTCGTGGACATAGAGCGTAAATGGCTTACTGTAGTCGGGTGTACCCAATACAGGTGCTGAACACAGTGCATTTCGTAACTCAGAAAAACTCTGCTGACATTCAACAGACCATGGTACCGGACTCGGAACACCTTTCTTAGTCAAGGCTACTAATGGTTTTGCTAAAAGAGAAAAATTTGGGATCCATTGCCTACAATAGGAGGTAATACCCAAAAAGGCACGCACTTCTCTCTGCGTGCTAGGAACATTCATCTGTGTAATTGCTTTTATTCTCTCTGGGGTCAACTTCCTTCCCTCCTTTGACAAGAGATGACCTAGGTAGGTCACTTCTTGGCAGCAGTATTGCATTTTTGAAGGTGACACCTTGTGATTTAAATCTGACAAGTGATGCAATAAAGAAATCGTAGCTGTTTTGCAAGTTTCCTTGTCATCGGCAGCCACTAGAAGATCATCGACATACTGTACTAAAGCAGAACCACGAGGAAGTACGAAGGAATCTAACTGACTTTTTAATGCTTGACTGTAAATGGATGGGCTTTCACAATAACCTTGTGGAGCGCGTTTAAATCTAAAACTTCGTCCTCCTAGAGAAAAACCGAAAATATCTCTGCTTTCCTCGGCTATCGGAATGCTGAAAAAGGCATTTTTCAAGTCGACAACTGAAAACCATGCTGCTGTAGCGGGAATCAACGTTAACAATGCAGTAATGTCTGGTACCACAGGAAACTGTGGGATCACAATTTTATTAACCTCTCTAAGATCAATTACGAACCTATATACTGGAGGCTTTGTAGGGTCAGTTCGTTTCAAAATAGGCAGTACCGGACTATTACAGACATTACCTCTAGTCTCTTCTACAACATCTTTCTTGATCAGGTCTTGTACTATCAGTAGGAGCGCACGCTCACCTTCACTAGAGATTCTGTATTGTGGAATTCGTGGAAGTTTGACATTTGCTTTCAAAGTTACTGCATAGGGTGGAATTTCCAATAGACCTACATCATTAGGACCAGTCGCCCAAAGAGTATCAGGGAGTGAACGCAGCTCTGGTGGGAGCGCATCCATCGACAAGTACATCGGGGAGATGATTCTTTTACCCAACGTAAGCTGTACTCCCGCTGGAGAACAGTACAATGTCGCGTACAGGCGTTTTAACAAGTCTAAACCAAGCAGATTTTCGTTACAACCTGTCGTCAAAATCAGGGGTGCTTTCAATTGACGGGGTCCAACTGAAATAGACAAAGGACCAGAAACAGGGTTGTGAACAGGGGCGCCCGAAAAACCTACTGAAACGTTTGTTGAGCCAGACAAAGGTGCGCCAGGGAGTTTTGCATGTATGATAGAACTTTTTGCTGCACCAGTATCCAACAGAAACGGTTCGACTATACCTGATGTTGCTACTGCGACATAAGGCCCACTCTGATCTACTGGTACGGATACTACTCCCTCTCTTTGTCCATGGCTGTCCTAGTATTCACTTTGCTGACCTTCCTCACTAGCTTCATAATAGTCTTCAACATGATACTGTGGAGACCTATTCTGTTGGGCAGATTGTCCATTTCGCTGGTCGAAATAATTAGAGGGGCGATCACTTGTCTGTGGAGGCATAGCACCTCGTCCTCGACCTCTAGAGTTTTGCATAGAACTACCACGACCTCTCTGAGCTGCCGCATCATTATTTTGTGTTCGAACTGGACACTCACTTTTGTAATGACCTTCCTTTTTGCAATAAGCACATTGATTCCACTGGTATTGTGGCCTTTGAAAGTTATAATCCGTTCTTTGATATGACCCCTGCTGCATATTAGTTTGATTCATGCGAGGCGGATAAGCTTGTTGTAAAAGTACTTTAGTTTTTAAATCTTTCGTCTTTTTATCTGATTTTTCCTTCTCTTCTTTATCCCTATTTTCATAGTACTGAGCAGTCGCAAGTATTTGCGCAGTCGTAGAGACAGCCCACGCACTTTCAGAATTCTTTAATTTACTACTAAGTTCTGTCAACAGATTGTGCACAAATTTATCGACAAATAATCTCTGGCCTCCTTCTGTGCTCATATCCTGACCACTATGATCCACGAAAGTCTCCTCGAATCTTGTGAAAAAGTCGGAGACGCTTTCGTCTTTCTTTTGTTTGCACGCGGACAATTTGTCCCAGTTAACGCGTAATGCTGGCATCAAGGTTTTCATTAAATCGATTATTCTACCAGGCAAATTAGCAATTAAAGGTTCAGGTTTGGAACCACCTATTTGTTGACCATCCGCTGCAATTATAGCTGCCCAGTCACCACCTAGGGCAACTGGATGATTCTCTTTACGAATTTTAGCCCAAATTGGTTGCGGTACTACATTACCAAACAGCAGATCTATGTCAGTTAAATTTAATACACAAGCGTCAACTGTTTGAGCTAACTCTTTGTAGTACCCTGCAGGATTTTTACGCGGATCTGGCAAAGCCTGTTTTACTGCTAATACTTCAGCTCGCTTCCATGGAATATGTATCCATACTCTCTGGAATTGGGCCGGAGCGGCTGCAATACCAAGCGGTGCATTAGCTTGCACAGCTTCGCGCCAAATTGGTGGAACCTCTCTCATTGGATATTGACGATTTCGTTTCGTACTACGTTTCTCTAACTCTCTCGGTGAAAGAAGGGATGAGTCGGATCTATAACTTAGAACCAGTTCCATCGCTTCTTTTATATTTTGTCCAACTATCATACCTGTAGCAAACTCTTTCTGAACATTAATTAATTCTCCTAGATTTGATTCAGGGTCATCCTCTTCCAATTCCTCACGTAGAAGGAAACACATTTCATCGAACACATATCGTTGTGTCGGTTCGTTCCATTGCATAAATGTATCTAATACATTTTGTACATTATATCTTCCAACTTTCGAAACCCATCTAAGAGCAGTGGAATCTAGTATTCCTCTTTCTTCAGTACTGGGAAGCTGACTACGTCTCTGCACAGAGTCAAAGGTAGGAGTCTTAATCAGAGTTTTATAGAAGGGAGATAGAATATTAGAGACAGAATCAGTGATTCTTCGACGAACAGAAAGCGGAGTCATAATATTAGCAGAGGCAGTGAATAGAGTAGCAGTTGGAACAGATAGATCAGGAACAGTAGGAGTAGCTTGAAAATTAGCTTGTGAAGTAGCAGGTGTGAGCGTCACAGGCATAGGTAAAGAAGTCGGCAACCCTAGAAGAGGGGTTGTCGAAGGAACATTAATATTGACCACAGGAGGTACAGGAACTTGATTCAGGGGAGCGAGAACAGGGACACCAGGTTGTCCAGCAACCGGTAATTGAACATTCGGTATAGGTGGAGCCGTAGCACCTTGTGCATACGGTGGGGGTGATCGTAACAAGTAAGACAACAGGGGATCCTTTTCAGGGTCCTCTACTATCTTAGCCGTACTCGATGGTAAAGCAGGATAGCACTTGTCTATCGCTAAATTACGCTCTCTATCGGCCACCTCCATCGTTTTCTCAGACTCGTTGAGTTGCAGCTGCCTAGCAGACTGTTCTAAAGTCAACTCTTGCTCTTTCTGTTCTTTCTTCAACTTTTTAATTTCTCTCTGTTTAGATTCTTTTCGCCAATAACGGAAAGAATCAAACATTGCCGGCCGGGCTTTCTTCTTAAACAACCTTCTTTCTAGATTATCGAGAATTTCAGGTTCAAAACTACCATGTAGTGGCCAACTAAGGACACCATCTTTTTCTGTATAGCGGATCCATATCTCGTTATAAGAGATAGGGCCCACACCAAATTTGCAATATAGATCATAAAGGGGAGTTCCAATCGGAGGAACCAAACACGAGTCCTCCAACTGGGAATCACTGTTGCAACTAAAACAAGACAACATACAATTTTTCTGACTTACCATTTTATAATCCGGAACACAAGACAAACAAAACACAAAAAGATGCGCACTTGAACCGAGAACTTAGGCCTACCAGAACTGACAATTGTATCGATACCTGAACTGAACAGAATGATTATCGTAACTAGAATAACCAGTGATAACCTTACAGAACTGAACTGAACTGAGAACTAAAAGGATTATCCAAATAGGAGCAACCCTCACAAAATAACCAACTAGCAACCACTAAATACTTAACTGAGGCACTGAAGACGTCACCAAGGAGAAACCCGTCACGTTTCGCCGTACTGAGGACTGCACCTCGGGTCCAAGACAGGGCGACGGTCAAGGCAACGGACCACTGCAGCCGTCTGAACGGGAACCCTCGTGGAAGAGGACGTCGGGGCCACTTTTGCGATATGCCGGGATCGATGAAGTGGGGCGCCTCCCTCTGAAATCTTCACACGAAGCTCCTCGGATTCTTCAGGCTTTTGGACCGGTACCGAATGACGTCGCCCCGAGTTGGGCGCCAAATGGAGTTCTGGACTTTTTGGTTCCGTCCAGAGGTGTCAGGGACAACACCCGAAGACCCCGGAGTTCAACCTGTCTTGGTACACAAATAAACAGAAACACGGGCTTCTCGATGGTGGCGTCAAAGACCAAAGGTTTATTACTGCAGGGACACAGAAGTCACAGAAACTACACATGGGCAGTATCTAGGAGCCTGTTCGATTTGTACAAAGAGGGTTGTTCCTTATATACTAAATATTGGGCTTCAGGCAAATTCTTTACATGTTACCACAGTTCTAAACATTCGTGTCTTATACGATAAATATTTGGCGTTGCACAGGAATCGTCAACAGTATCTGATGTCAAAACATTACAAATGAGGGGTTCCCACTAGTCCATCATAATCCCATGTCAATTCTTCATTCAAGACCCGGACCGCCTCATCGTAAATTTCGTTACCACCCCCTACTAAAGGCCCAGAAGGAAAGGAGCAGAGCCAGGTGTGGAAGATAGAAAGACAGGATAAGAAATGTTTGTGGGTCGTAAATGGGCACGGTTACCAGCTTCGGCCGCCTAATCATGATCAGGCCAACGAACACAAGAACCAGTATAGCAGGACTAGCCTCAGGCTGGGGAGGCAGCTCTTGCCGAGTCATGCTGCCACAGCGTTGCTGGCCTAAGGTGCACGTGTCACTTGCAAGGTGAATCGCCGGCCAAAGCCTACGTGTCCTTTAAAAGAAAAGAGGTCATTGCGTGTCCATTGACTATGTGAGGGCAAGGAATACAAAATGGCTTCCGTGTTCTAAGATGGATGCCATGGGTAGATCACAAATGTGTTGGTAACAGGAGTGCTCTTGCTCGTAGCATAGCGAAAACACCAGGATATACTAAATGGATCATTTGCGGTTCACCGATACCAAAATTATGTATTTACGACAATGTTACAAACACGAGTAAAATCGTCACGGAACCTCAGTTCTGGGTGGACTTTAGAGGACAAGGACTGAAGCACACACAATCCCCCTAGCTGATGAGCTCATAGACATACTGGGCACTGCCAAGTTTCTCAATACTCTTGACCTGACAATAGGGTACTGGTTGCCCTGACTGAGGGGGCAAAAGAGAGGTCTACATTCTTAACCCCAGAGGGCCACTTCCAGTTCCTTTGGTTTGAAGAATGACCCTGCCACCTTTCAGAGGTTGGTCAGCAGAGTCCTAGCTGGGAGGCCCTCTGAGACAACTACCTGGATGATATAGCTGTCATCCGGGAGGTGCTTCAGGCCCTGCACATGCGGGCCTGACCATCAAGGCCAATTAGTGCCCGATAGGTCAGGGATTTGTGGTATATCTGGGTCACCTAGTGGGCAGATGCAGCCTCTCCAGGCAAAGAATGAAACCATCCTACCCTGGCAATCCCATAAAACACAGACTGAGGTGAGGGCCTTCCTGGGCCTCACAGGATCCTATAGGAGGTTGGTTTGTTAAGGGATATGACAACATTGTTGCCCTCTTGACAGAGCTGGCTTCAAAGAAGCAGCTCAATTAGGTGATCTGGACAGAGGCCTTCTAGAAAAACTCAAGGAGGCCATGTGAACAGCACCCGTAGTCGAGGCTCCTGACTTCTCTAAGGAGCTCTTGCTCTATCTCTTGAACCCAAAACCCAGAGTGACTCCAAAGGCTATTTGGCTGGCCCTCCGATCTGAAGTCTTAGGGACAAAACAGGCTTCCCACAACCTTGCACCAGCCCCTCGACTCTGTTATCTGTGAGTCTATCCTGCCAAGTGGTGCCACCCCAGTCCTGGATCCTTGGAAGCGGGCTTAAGGTGCTTTACCAGCCTCTGTGGATCTGGCAGACCTGACGCATCTCCTTTGCTGTGCAACCCCAAGCAGAACTGCTGCACCGCCGCTGGTGTATGGATCGGAACCACCGCAAAGACCACCTTGAAACCACCACAGAGCAATGCATTCTTGACACAAGCCAGTAAATCCCTTGTTGACAGCAGCCTCAATTATGACACTGGACTCCGCATTGTAACCTCTCAGTTCCTCGGAACTGACAAATCACCTTGACTGAGCGACACATCCCCAATTCCTGACTTCACATTGGAAGCCCTCATTGACGGGGTCCTCGACAACGACGCAAACCAGGACTTCACAATGCAGTTCCGCTGGATCTCGGAACCGATGCATCGCTACGTCTGTGCAATGTATCTTTGACGCTTATCCCTGCAACACTCTGCAAACCAGGATTAAAGGTACTTTGTTCACTAGGCCTAAATGGGTCCCTGTAGCAACCTATGCGCTGTCACGGTCGGCCTGAACTTGTGATTTTGGCCTGGTCCGGCACGACCAGATATCTATAGTTGTCACTTTGCGCCTTTTGTCGCTATTTTTACTAAAATCTTTAAAATAGAATATCTCTGGTTCTACTGATTGGATTTTTGTAATTTCGGTCTTGTTTTATTTATTACAAACTACTCTATGTTTAGAACTCTGGGGTGTGCTCCTTTTTTGGTGTGTTTTCACTGTGTAACCGTTTGAAGATTTGCATAAATACTTCACATATTGCCTCTGAGTTAAGCCTGACTGCTCTGTGCAAAGCTACCCGAGGGTTGAGCACAGACTGATTTAGGGTTTGCTTCTGACTTCACCCTAAGAAGAATTTCGGTTTCTGCTTGAGAAGTGTTTCACCACCCTCAACCAGTAACCCAATTTGTTACAATAGGCTACAGGCAACAGCCGGGGTAATGTTGAACGAGTTATCTGTGACAGTCGGGATGCTTTAGCTTCGCTTGAGGAAATCTAAGATCATCAAGCACTGGTAAATGCACTAGGTTTCGCCTATGTGATTAATAATAAGCTGTTTTTAGTTATAAGTTGTAGCGTGCTGACTCCTTGTACAATATAAGTTACAGAAAGTCTGTTAAAGTGTGTTTATGTATAAAAAGGCAATATATTGTGCTGTTACTAGTCGTATAGTGCGGGAAAGTAATAGCAAATTTAGAAAAATTAAATAAAAGAGGGAAAAAATAGAATTCATTGATGCAATAGCAATATTATGTGTGCTGAAGAGTTTTGGCAACTTATTGGCCCAGTGCCAGTGCCACTACACCTGCTGCACCATTCAAATCGTGCCACTAGTACATGCAAGGTAACTGCATTTGTGACTGTCTGTTTAGTAGTACAATATATCAATATTTGGTGATCTGAAAGAGACACGTTAGTGATATATTCCTTACCTTAGAATATCCCCAGGCGTCAGACTGGATCCGGAAAGTTTTGCTTAGCAGTACCCCTGCACGCCAGTAGGTGGCTTCTTGCGGCTCCGCATCCGTCACTGGCGTCGTCAGCGCCGAGATTACGTCACGTAGGGTACTTAGGCACCATCCATGCGCCCTGATGTCAGTTCTTTCTTTTCCCCGCCAGTAAGCGCAGATCAGGATTGAGCACGTACCTAAGTCACTTTTTGACTGCTATTTGAGACTTTTGTCTTTCCCCTTTTTTTATCCTGGTGCACGTAGGCATGTCTAACTTTAAGTCTTGTGGGTCCTGTTGCCCTAATATGTCGGTGGCGGACCCCCACGATGTTTGCCTCTACTGCCTGGAGACCGATCACGACTCCCGGGACTGCCGGGACTGTTGGGCCTTGGCCCTCAAGGCCTTGCGGGAGCGGCGTAGGAAATTGCTGGAGGTCCAGCATTCTTCACGCCGCCGCTCCGGGTCTAGCGGGCGTTCCCGGGACCGCTCACAGGAGCGGAGCCGTCCCTCTTCGCACTCCAAGTCATCGCCTTTGGATTCCGGTAAGCGTCGCCACAGAAAGAAGTTGAAGAAGCGTGTTCGCTCTCCGACGTCCCCCCCGTCGCTCCTCTGAGGCGGACGAGGGGGGCAAGGGCTCCGCCCCTGCAGCTCCTCCGGAGCCTGGCATTCCCGCGGCCTACCCGCCATCCCGGGTCTGTCGGCGACTCCCGAACAGGTGCAAGAGTTTCTTGCTGCCATGAACCGCCTTTTTAGGCCTCGGGCTCCTGCCGGCGAGCCTACGGGACCCACGGTCCTGTGTCCAGATCCTGTTGGCCTGGCGGCTCCGCCACCGGCGCCAGCCCCAGGGCCACAGGATCCTACGTCGTTGGCACCAGCACCGCCCTCGGCTCCACCCTTGGTGCCACACTGGGTGCCATTTATCCCTCCCTTGCCCAAGTTCCCGATACCGTTAGATCCTTCTCAGGCTACGGCCCTGCTGCCGCGACCGGCCCCCTCTACACCGGAGGCGGACGAGGACTGGGAAGGGTCCGAGGACCCTCTTGCCCAGCAATGCGACTGAGCAAGATTGGGTGGACGCCTTGGAGGATGCGGGCGACCTCGATGTCTCCTCTGATCCAGGATTTGCCTCTCCCCCGCCTACGATGGAGGAAGGTGCCTCCTACACGATGGTACTCAGTAGGGCTGCAGATGCACTCAACCTCGACTTCCCCACGGTGGTCCTCAAAACCAACCTCCTCACCGAGGTGCTCCAGACAGCATCTACTTCAACGGATCTGAAGCTTCCTTTCAATGACGCCCCTACGGAGGTCCTCTTGGGTACTTGGTTAAGGCCAGCCACGGGGGCCCCGGTGGACAAAAACATCGCCGGATGCCACCGACCTGCACCCGGTGACCCTGCCTTCTTGAGCAATCACCCTATGCCTGAGAGCCTGGTCATTCAGGCCTCAACGTCGCAGACTGCCTTTCCCACGGCCACGCTGGATAAGGACTCTAAAAGACTGGACCAGTTTGGGAAGCGGTTGTACTTGTCGGCCAACTTGGGGCTGCGGTCGGTGAACACCGCCTGCTTGTTGGGCCGCTACTCCCACGCGGTGTCGGATGCCGTTGCTCAGGTGTTGCGTCAGTGTCCTGAGGAGATGCAGGATGTCCTTTCTCAGGCGATTGCTGAGGGTAAGGATGTGGCTAAGTTTACCATTCGGTGTGGGTTGGGCACCGCTGACTCATTGGGCAGGGTGATTTCTACGACTGTGGCGTTGCGGCGGCACGCCTGGTTGAGTTCGACTGGGTTCTCGCCCGATGTCCAGAGCTCACTCATGAACATGCCCTTTGATGGCACCCACCTGTTTGGCGACAAGGCTGACAGTGCCCTGGAGCCTTTAAAGGACTCGCAGGCTACGGCCAAGTCCTTGGGTCTTTCTGCTAAGAACCCAGCCACTCCTGGTTTTCGTTCCTTTTTTGGCCAAAGTAGAGGCACTCGGGCACGCCCATCCACCAAGCCTGTTTGGAACCAGCACCAGTGCAGCCGTGGTCGCGGTTTCCACAGGGGCGGGTCTGGGAACCAGCGTGTGGGTTTGTCTACCTCCACCCCCGCTGCTTCAGCATCCAAAATTCCCTATTCTGAGCTTCGGGGAACACCCCACGCCAGTGGGTGGCAGGATCCGCCACCACCTCACCCACTGGCACGAAATTATATCGGACAAGTGGGTGCTGCAGATAATCTGCCAGGGTTTCTCACTTCTCTTACAGTCCTTCCCTCCAGCCATGCCACCTCGGTACCACTGCATATTGGGGGATCATATGGGTCTTCTCCAGCAGGATGTTATGGCCCTCCTGGCCAAGGGGGCCATCAAGTACATTCCTGGTCAGGAAGTGGGGAGTGGTTGTTATTCCCACTATTTTCTTGTCCCCAAGAAGGACAAGGGGGCCTGCGCCTCATCTTGGACCACTGGGACGTCAATCGCTTCCTCCGGAAGGAGACGTTCAAAATGCTAACTCTGGCTCAGGTCCTGACTGCTATCGACCCTGGAGACTGGATGGTGGCGTTGGACTTGCAGGACGCTTATTTCCACATCTCCGTCCTGCCGGCCCACCAGCGCAATATGCAGTTCACGGTAGGCCGGGAGCATTTTCAGTTTGCCGTGCTCCCCTTTGGCCTTACCAGTGCCCCTCGAGTGTTCACGAAAGTGATGGCGGTGGTGGCAGGTCATCTGCGCAGGTCCGGGGTATTAGTCTTCCCCTACCTCGATGACTGGTTGTTGAAGGCGGACTCGACCCATGCAGTTGTCACCCACCTCCAGACTACGGCCGACCTCCTGCACTTGCTGGGATTCTCCATCAACTTGCCGAAGTTGATCCTGAGTCCCTCTCTGAAGCTCCCTTTCATCGGAGCAATTCTGGATTCGGCCTTGTTTCAAATTTATCTTCCTGAGCAATGAGTCCGGGACATTCAGGCTATAATTCCGCCCCCAAAGAGAACGCGCAATGTCATCAGTTCTGCCCGTTGGAATTTCCAAGGCGGCACTCGCTCGGCGACGCTTTTCATCTCGAGTGGAGCTGCGGTCTGTCGTACGCCTTTCCGCCTATACCACTTCTGCCCAGAGTGCTGAAGAAGATCAGGTGTGACCGGGCCTAAGTCATTCTTGTGGCCCGCACTGGGCTCGAAGAGTATGGTATCCCGAGCTACTCAGTATGAGCATCGATCCCCCGATCCGTCTGCCTCTTCGGGAGGATCTTCTGTCACAGCAGCAGGGGACGGTCCTCCACCCGCACCTGTCCAGCCTCCACCTCCATGCATGGAGATTGAGCGGAGACAGTTGACGGCTTTTGACCTTCCTCTCGAGGTCTGTAATGTCATTCTGGCAGCCAGGCGTCCCTCCAATAAAAGAGTATACGCCTACCGACGGAACAAATTTGGGACATGATGCACAGCAAAGGCTGTGGATCCCCTTTCTGCCCCTCTTTCTGAAGGTTTTCTGTTCCTTTTGTCCTTGGCTCAGTAGGGCTCTGCTCTGGGCACTCTCAAAGGTTATCTTTCTGCCATCTCTGCCTTTCTACGGCTTCCTGATCAGCCTTCTCTTTTCAAGTCCCCGGTTGTTAACCGTTTCCTCATAGGCATCACACACACGTTTCCTCCCGTGCCTTTCATAATGCCTCAGTGGGGCTTGAACCGTGTCTTGACTTATTTGATGTGCGCACCCTTTGAGCTCCTTCAGAACTGTCCCTTACCTCTTCTAACTTTAAAGACGGCTTTCCTGGTGGCTATCACCTCTGCCAGAAGAGTGGGTGAGCTCCAGGCTCTTTCTTTCAAACCTCCTTTCCTTTAAATTCATCCGGACAAGGTGGTTCTAAGGACCCGTCCTTCTTTCCTGCCAAAGGTTGTCGCGCCCTTCCACATCGGTCAGGCCATCAATTTGCCTCCCTTTTTTCCGCCTCCGCATCCTTCCAGGGAGGAGGAGAGGCTCCACCGGCTGGACCCAAAACGTGCGCTCGCATTCTATCTGCAGCGTACACAGAAGTTCCGGGTAGATGATCAGCTCTTTGTTGGCTACGTTGGCGCCAAAAAAGGTCGGGCCATGCACAAACAGACCATCTCCTGGTGGGTCGTTCTGTGCATCAAAGCATGTTACTCCTTGGCCAAGAAGGAGCCTCCTGTGGGCCTGTGTGCCCATTCGACCAGGGCTACTGCAGCCACTACTGCCTTGGGACGTGGTGTTCCCCTGCGGGACATTTGTCAGGCAGCTTCGTGGGCCTCTATGCACACATTTTCAAAGCATTACTGCCCTGATAGTCAAGTCCGGAGAGACAGCTTCTTTGGCCGTTCTGTTCTCCGTGACTTCCTGGTGTAATTTTGTTTGCAGACCCTCCACCGGGGTTGGTATTGCTGGGGTATCTATTCTAAGGTAAGGAATCTATCACTAACGTGTCTCTTTCAGATGCACAAGTTACTACTTGTGTAACAATATATCTGTAAGAGACATTAGTTAGTGATAGATTCCTTACTGCCCCTCCCATCCACCCTGTTCTGTGAACTCATTACTAGGGTTAAGGCCTTCCCTTTTAGGGCCCTAGTTTTCTGCACCAATGGTCAGTATCTTGCATGGCTCTGCGTTCCAGGCACGGAAAGTTGTGTACAGAACTGACGTCAGCGCGCATGGGTGGCGCCTAAGTACCCTCCGTGACGTCATCTCGGCGCTGACGACGCCAGTGATGGACGTGGCGCCGCAAGACACCACCTACTGACACGCAGGGGTACTGCTAAGCAAAACTTTCCGGATCCAGTCTGAAGCCTGGGGATATTCTAAGGTAAGGAATCTATCACTAACTAATGTCTCCTACAGAACTAGAAACAACTTGGAGATGCAATTATCTACCCGAAAACAAATGTCTCTATATAAATACCATGAAAAATTATAAAAAATCTATCTTGACCGCCAAAGCAGCATACTTCTCCTCAAAAATTTTGTCTACTACTAATCGCACAAAAGAGATCTTTTCCATAGTAAATGAGCTGTCCAATCCTGAAAGAATCTCTATTAAACCCGACCCTCCTCAAAATTTCTGTAATTCTCTGAACTCCTTCTTCATCAATAAAATTGCAATAATAAAGGCCAGCATTCCAGTTTGTAATGATCTGCCGTTTAGCCTGACCTCCACCCAAAATCACAGCACTTTTATGCAATTCCCTAGAATCAATGAGCCTACTTTTGCGGACATGCTTTCTAAGGTCGAAATGGGCTCTCCCACCGACTGCGGCCCTCCTAGCATTTTGAAAGAAATTTTTACTACCCTTCCCAGTCCTGCACTTCATTTCCTGAATCAGTCATTATCCCAGGGAACTGTCCCTGCCACCTTCAAGGAGGCCATTGTCATTCCCCTCTTGAAGAAGCTGGGGCTGATCCTCAATTGTTAACGAATTATCGCTCAATCTCTCTTTTTCCCTACCTTGCAAAAGTCCTAGAAACCTATGTCACGAGATGCCTTACTGACTTCTTGGAAGAATCTGAATTCCTTGATTCTAATCAGGCAGGGTTCTGCCCGGCTCACTCCACCGAGGCAGTGATTCTCACAGTTCTAGACACTCTACGTGACAAGGTCGATGGTGGTTCTCCGCAGGCTCTTGTACTGCTTGATCTCTCCTCGGCCTTTATTATTATTATTATTAAAACTATTTTGTATAGCGCGTGGTTACCCTAGAGCATCCCAGCGCTTCACCAAACAGAGTAACAGATTTAAAAGGGAGAAAAGCAACGCAGTTTAACAAAAGAGAAAAGTTTTCAGTTGTTTACGAAAACGCAGAAGGCATGGCTCCGAGCGTAAACCTAGGGGGAGTGAGTTCCAAAGAGTAGCAACCCTTACGGAGAATCTCCTCCATCCTGAGCGGGCCTTTTTGACCCTGGGGATCCTGAGTAAGTGTTGTTGGTCTGAGCGTAGTGTTCTACTTGCCTTATATGGGGTCACCAGCTTTTGAAGGGCAGGAGGGCCTTTGCCTTGCAAGATTTTATATGCAAGGCAGAGAGACTTAAATTTCACCCTTTCTCGCACTGGCAGCCAATGCAGCGCCCTCAATACGGGTTTGGCCGATCGTGACATGGGGATGTTGTGGAGCATTCGTGCCACCGCATTCTGCACTTGCTGAAGTTTGTTCAGAGTGATCTCAGGGGCACCCAGATAGATTGCGTTACTGAAATCTAATCTAGATATAATCAGGCCCTGGATCAGGAGCTTCCGGGATAGAAATGGAAGCAGAGGCAGCACTTTGCGCACCGATCGGAGAAGGCCGAAACAGACACCAGCCAGTTTGGTAGCCTGGGTCCTAAAGGAGAGATCTTGCTCCAGCCAGATACCCAGGCTCTTGATCTCAGCCTTGGGTTGACCATAATCTTTTGGTCAATTGTGTTAGAGACGCGGGAATCACGGGACCTGCCCTTGGCTGGATCATCTCCTTTTTGGAGAACCGGTCGCAGGCAGTTAGTACAGTGCCGTTCATCGCTCCCAGAGTAAGCATCTCCTGCGGAGTAACCCAGGGCTCCTTGCTTTCCCCTCTGTTATTTAATTTGTACCTCCTCCCCCTTGTCCGAGCCCTGAAGAACGCAAAGTCTGTACTTTCAACTATGCAGACGACTTTCAACTCATCTTCCCTATCAGTAACTCCCCGGAATCGGTCTACACTTTCCAGTGCGCCATGCTGTTCATTAGTCAGTGGATGAACAGCAATCATCTTAAGCTCAATCCGGACAAGACAGAGTTAGTCCTTACTGGCGGCATCACTAAGAATCCCTGGGGCCCTCACTTTTGGCCCAGGGAATTAGGCCAATCTCTATTGCCATCGAATTCGGCCAAGAGCCTGGGGGTCATCATTAGCCAGGACCTCACGATGAAGCCTCAGATAGGGTCAGTGATCTCTACCTGCTTCTTCCAACTCAGGAAAATAAAACACATCTGCAGGTTTCTTACCTATGAAGCTCGGATTCAGGTGATCCTTGCTATGGTTATGTCTCACATTGACTACGCCAATTCACTTTACTTTGGTATTCCCCTCTATCTTTCCAAACGTTTACAGTTGGTTCAAAACCAGGCGGCTTGTTCACCAACCCAGACATCTTCATGTCACTCCCCTCCTGAAGCAACTCCATTGGCTTCCAGTAATCCAGCGTTGCGCCGTCATGGTTGGGTGTCTCATTTTTAAGTCCCTCAATGGGAAAAGCCCTAAATTTGTGAACAACTTGATTCACAAGCATGTTCCTACGCGAAATCTTCGCTCAGCACACAAGCTACTTCTGTCTAACCCCTCCTTCAGATTAAAGCGTACTGGTGGTGCCAGGCTTGTTATTCTGGCCCCCATGCTTTGAAACTCTCTTCCCTCCGAAATACGCCTCTGTACAACTCTCCTCAGTTTTTGAAGTTGTCTTAAAACTTGGCTAATTCGTCAGGCTTTCTAATTGCGCATCTGGACTTGGGTTCAAAGCATAGCGGTGCCAAGAAACCTCCCCAGTGTATGTGCACTTTAGAAGTTTATTTTAACATAACATAACAGATATATCGTTGCACAAGTAGTAACTTGTGCTTTAGAGGACTTATGACAACTTTTGATCCGGTGCCCTGGACCTGCTGCATCATTCAAATCATGACCCTATTGCATATAAGGTAACTGCACTTGTGACTGCCTGTTTAGTAGTAAAATATTACAATATTTGGTGTTTAGGGGTGTTCCAGGAGCTTTGGGCCCCGGTGTCACTGCACCTGCTGCAACATAGAAATCATGACCCTAGTCCCTGAAAAGGTAACTGCACTTGTGACGGCCTGTTTAGTTGTCAAATTTAGCAATGTTCTGTGTTAAGTAGGGTCCCTAGAGCTTTTGACTCTGGTGCCATTGCACTGGCTATACCATTCAAACGAAGCCCCTTTTAACGGCAAGATAACTCTAATTGTGACTGCCTGTTTAGTAGTCAAATATAGCAATAGTATGTGTTTAGAGGAATTCTGACAACGTTTGTGACTTGTGCCACTGCACCTGCTGCACCATTCAAATTATGACCCTGTTGTCGGCAAGGTAATTGCACTTGTAAAAGCCTTTTTATTAGTAAAATATAGCAATATTTGGTGTTTAGTGGGGTGCCTAGAGGTTTTGGTCCTGGTGCTACTGCACCTGCTGCACCATTCAAATTATGACCCTGTTGTCTGCAAGGTAATTGCACTTGTAAAAGCCTATTTATTAGTAAAATATAGCAATATTCGGTGTTTAGCGGGGTGCCTAGAGGTTTTGGTCCTTGTGCTACTGCACCTGCTGCACCATTCAAATCGTGACCCTATTGCCTGCTAGGTAAATGCACTTGGACTGCCTGGTTTAGTAGTAACATTTTGCAATAATCTGAGTTTAGTGGGGTCTCTAGAGCTTTCAGCCCCAGTGGCCCTGCACCTGCTGCACCATTCAAATCAAGTCCCTTTTAACTGCAGAGGAACTGAAATTGTGACTGCCTGTTTAGTAGTAAAATATAGCAATATTATGTGTTTAGAGGATTTCTGACAACTTTTGGGCCCGGTGCTACGGCACCTGCTGCACAGTTCAAATCATGACCCTGTTGTCTGCAAGGTAACTGTACTTGCCTGTTTAGGAATAAAATATATTAATATTAGGTGTTTAGTGAGGTGCCTGGAGCCTTTTGGTCCCAGTGCTACTGCACCTGCTGCACTATTGAAATCGTGACCCAAGTGCTTGCTAGATAACTGCACTTATGACTGCCGGTTTAGTAGTAAAACATAGCAATATTCAGTGTTTAGTGGGGTGCCTAGAGCTTTTCGTCCTGGTGCTACTGCACCTGCTGCACCATTCAAATCATGACCTTTTTTTCTGCTAGATAAATACAGTTGTGACTGTCTGGTTAAGTAGGAAAATTTAGCAATAATCTGAGTTTAGTGGGGTCGCTAGAGCTTTCAGCCCCAGTGCCACTCCTGCACCATTCAAATCAGGTCCCTTTTAACTGCAAGGTAACTGCAATTGTGACTGCTGTTTAGTAGTAAAATATAGCAATATTAGAAGTTTAGAGGAGTTCTGACAACTTTTTGGCCCGGTGCCAATGCATCTGCTGTATCATTCAAATCATGACCCTACTGCCTGAAAGATAACTGCCCTTGTGACTGCCTGTTTAGTTGTAAAATACAGCAATAATCGGTGTTTAGTGGGGTGCTTTTGCTCCTGGTGCCAGTGCACCTGCTGCACTATTGAAATCATGACCCTAGCGCTTGATAGATAATTGCAATTGTAACTGCCTGTTTAATATAGCACTATTAGGAGTTCTGACAACTTTTGGACTGGGTGGTACTGCACCTGCTTCACTATTAAAATAATGACTTTTCTGTCTGCAAGTTAACTGCAAATGTTATTGCCTGTTTAGTAGTCAAATATAGCAATATTATGTGTTTAGAGGAGTTTTGACAACTTTTCGGCCTGATGCTACTGCACCCGCTACACCATTGAAATCATGGCACTGTTGTCTTCAAGGGAACTGGTCTTGAGGTTGCCTGTTTAGTAGCAAAATATGGCATAACTTATGTATATTATAGTTATTTTTAACTTGCAATGTTTATTACAACATTTAGAATTTGATCATAAAGACCAACTAGATTACATTGTCAAAATCGATCTGATAATGCCTACAAAGTGCAAAGAAAGGTACTGAGGCATGAATAGGAAATGCCTCAAATGCTCTAGGGCTAAAGCATCTGTTTTCCATAACTAAGTTAAAAAAAGCAAGTATTCCAGAAGACTGTTAAAAGTTGCCTGCCTTTTCCATTGGAAGAGATCTTATCTTGACAGTTAATGGGGCTTAAACAGTGTGAACAGCTTGAGTAGAAGTATCCTAAACATAAGCAACCAGGAGAACTTAACAAAAAATAAAAATTCCACATAAAAGCGAATGAACACAGTAATTCGGCTATGGGAACTGATATGAGCCCCCTTTTAAGATATATTAAACAAGAGTTTTCACAAGCACGCTGCTAATGCTGTGCAGGGAAACCTAAAAAGTAACAGGGAAGTTGATGACACTGTAAGAAGTTGGAGGATGTGCTTTATGTCCTTTGGTGGTATGCAATACTTTTAAGAGGGATAGAGAGCTTGTGGGAAGGCATGTTTTTCCCATGAAGAAGGGAAGACAGTTGATTACAGTGCTTAGGAACATTCTTATGTGTTTGGGAGTGGAAGCAGAGCAAAATGGCATGCATCCATATAGGAATGGGGTGGTCACCGAGGCAGACATTGGGTGTTTGGAAAATAATCTGGAAAAATAATGCTTTTAGGGAGATGAGAGTTAAAGTGTTGTGGGATTACAGATGGTTATTCCGTTCATTGGGGCTGATGTATTTTCTTCTTTGTTTTGATTCAGGTTGTGTACCGGGCCCTGTTTCAGCGCTGATTTGAATAACTCGCCAAGGCTGCGTGACACGCAGAGAATCGCCTTTTGGGAAAAGTCTTGGGCTAAAAGTTAATGCTTTTGAGGTGTGATGGTGGGGCATAGTGGAAAGAGATGGGGTTAATTGCTGCCCTGGTTGGCAGAGTTAGCAATGGCGGGTGGTTACTCCAATTTGTTGCTTATGGAAAATGATTTGGTGCTATTATCAGGCTTTTACTGCTGAAAGCCCGTTGAACACATGGATAGAAATAAAACTGTGTTTAGACAGATATTAAATCAATCCGCAAATTTCTTATTAACCATATTGGATAAGGAGGAGTATGTAAAAAAAAAGGATGCCTAGGCCGTCATTAATTCATTTAATACAGTAGAGCCACAACCATATTTTATTTCCTAACAACAAGAATAGGTAGTAGTGTTCCCTTTTTAATAAGGGAAACGTCCGCACAAACTCTCCAAAGGATGATATTATTCAATATACAATTTGTACACAATTATAATATGGATCACAAAAGAATCAATATTCAAGAAGGGTGCTAAGGAAATTCCGGGCACCTACTACCTCAAGGTGCTATTGGCACACACAGAAGTGTGTATCACATCAACTACAGGGGTTTGAGTTTCTAATTACAGCACTCCTAATAATTCCAATTATAACAGTCTGGGCATAAAATGTAGAGGCCCTAGATACAACACACTCTAATTATCATAGAGAATAACGCAAAAGTCAGAGAAAAAGATTCTTCTCAGTAGGGGGTTCCAAAGAAATTCAAGAGAAATACAAATATAGTCCAATTTTTGATTTCTTCATTTCTTTTCTTTATTAATGTTCAAGTTTCATAAAAACATAATCTCCCAGCACGTAGCTTCGCCAACACGTGTTTCGTCCCACACAAGGACTTTATCAAGGCTGGAAAAATATTAAATAGTACAAAAATATGAATATAAAAATGAAATATATACACATATACATATCTACATGTTGCCATGTTACACAGTTGTGTAGCATAACCAAAAAATCATACATTATAAAGCATTTCGTGTGACAATAATTTCCCATATGTACATAAACGACACTATATAATATTTACAATCATAATCAAACACCATCTCAGTATCAAGGCACATGGGGATCATGCCCGATCAGAGACCCAAGTGAATACAAATAAGAACAAGCACTTCCTATATTTAATTCAAACACGGAAACAAATCATTGTGCGTAGTTAAAATATACACCCACCAGAAATGTGGTTGAGTGGATTTTTTGTTCATCAGTCACAATAGGATACAAAAGCTGTGGTATTTTAGAAGCAGAATGCCTGAAAGGATAAAGCAAAATAGTCATATATGCAATATCATAGATTTTGCAGATTAAAACTACTAGTATAGCTGAGGAGAACCACATAGAAGGTACATATTAGATGATAGTAGATGAATCACAGAGATAAATCAGACAGTATCAACATCTAGATTAAATACATGAAGACCAATGATAGGCGCTAACAGACAGACTAAGAATATGTAAAGCAATAGTCCACAATGTGGTCAGGAGAAAACTATATACATAACAGTGGGCCATAACTACATAGAATGAACAGCTGATGTCAGACTCACCATTTAGTTTGATGGTAGAGTAAACAGGTACGGTATAGCGTGGGGAATTAGTTCAATTAAATCAATAAGACTCAGCAACAGTCAGGAACGGTGACGCTTTTATAATACTGCAGATTAAAGAAAGTGAAATAAGATATATATCACTCTGACAAAAGGGGTGGTATACCTAAGGTTAAACATAGCAGAGCACGGAAATGCAAATTGGTTACGTATTCTGCATAGACTATAGTCTTGGGCTAAAAGTTAATGCTTTTGAGGTGTGATGGTGGGGCATAGTGGAAAGAGATGGGGTTAATTGCTGCCCTGGTTGGCAGAGTTAGCAATGGCGGGTGGTTACTCCAATTTGTTGCTTATGGAAAATGATTTGGTGCTATTATCAGGCTTTTACTGCTGAAAGCCCGTTGAACACATGGATAGAAATAAAACTGTGTTTAGACAGATATTAAATCAATCCGCAAATTTCTTATTAACCATATTGGATAAGGAGGAGTATGTAAAAATAAAGGATGCCTAGGCCGTCATTAATTCATTTAATACAGTAGAGCCACAACCATATTTTATTTCCTATTTAAACCATTTTGAAGGGATACATTTCTTATGTTAAGGTTCGGTCGATATCCCACAAAGGATGGAACTCTTATATGGTTACAAAATTGGCCAACATATAGTTGTAGATTATGTGGATTTTATAATGAATCATTATTGCATATTGTATGCATTTGTCCCCGATTGCATCAGGAGAGGCAAGCACCGTTAAAATCAATCTTTAAGGAAAATGACGTAAGAACATGTTGCCAAGCAATTATAACTTGCCTTTCCAGGAACTCCACTTGCTTATCAACCCAATTTGTAAAGTTCATTCTCATAGTAGAAAAAAAGTTAAATTATAAGTGCCCCCCAGACATAAATGGTAAGCTGTAATGACTAGCAATCTGTCTGCACCAGGGCCGGACTGGGAACAGAAACCGGCCCTGGCAAACTGCTCAGCCGGCGCCCCCCCCCCCCAGACGAGGGGGAGTGTAGCTGAGCAGTTTGCAAGGGCGGGTTTTGGCCAATTTTGTTACAGGGGCACGATATTGCTGACCCCCGGTAACAAAAACGGCCCACTTGGGGTCCAAAACCGCCCCCCAATCTAGCGGCCCACTGGGGAAACGCCGGTGCCCGCTATGGCCACTCCGGCCCTGGTCTGCACTGTTATTTTATTTTCACAATGGTGTCGTGAGACTTGAGCATGGTTAGATTGTTTATCGAAACCCCTAACAAATCGATGATGAAGATGTTAATAGGTCTCAGGCATGGAAACACCTTATTGTCTTATCACATCCCAGTATCCTATGAAAACTATCACTATTAATTATTTGAATTATTTGATGTATCTGACTTGTGATAAATAATGTTAATTTCATTTCAATTTTACATAATAGTACCAAAAAGAAGCACGTTGACACTTTATTTCCCATAAAATACGACTAGTGAAAAAAGCAGAGTTTGAATGAAAAGCACAATGGCATTTTAATGTAGGAAATTTACAAAGTAACGTGGTAATGATAGTTTGTCCGTAAGTTTTTTATTAGTATATAGAGAAGCGTTGTCTTAATAATTAAAGAAATGTGGAATATGACATGAAATGTAAATAGTAGAATGGAATGCCATTCTAGTGATGGACTTCTGTGATATCAATGATCCAGTATGACATGCTATCTCTAAATCACCATAACTCTAGTAATATACATGTTCTGATTTTGATGATTGAAGAAATTAACACTGCTCCTTTATGTACTTTGAATTTTATTCTTTTGACTACTTTTATGTATTTTATATATTCTTCAATTGTAAAGATTTTTATTAATTGACTATACAGATTTACATACACCTACTGTTGAAAGTGATGAAAGTGGGTATCTCGTGTTTAAACAATTTATTGTCGGGAACTTATGTTGTTTGGACAGAATTGGTGCAGATGTATATATAAATTTAAACTTACCTTCGCCTCTGGTCCCGTGTCGCGTCTTCTCTCTCTGCACCTCCGCCTTACAGGAAGCAGGCAGCCTGCCTCTCCTCCCCTAAGCCAATCACAATGCTGCAATGACAGCGGTGTGATTGGCTAGGACTCCGACCCCACAGGCGTCTATGGGGAGGCCATTTTCTCTATGTAGGCTGCATGCAGGATACATAGAGAAAATGGAGAGTGTGTATGACTGGTTTGGTCAGCCCTGGGGCCGACCAAACAGTCAGCGCACTCAAAGGGGGCAAACCACTCCTTCCCTGGACACCTGCAGGACCGTCCACCCGCCCGCTCCAACCAGGCATACCCTTCCGCTGTCTTGCAGTGCGAGAAGCAGAAATATGAATTGGTATTTAAAATACCATTTTATGTTTCTGCAAGTTGCACTGCGAGAAAGCACTGGGGCGACGATCCTCTGCCCACGTGAAGGAGCCGCCCTTCTAATCAGAGGTGAGTGTGGTGTGGAGTGATAAAGCATAATATTCAAAAAAAGAAAAAAAGACTGCTATTGGCGATAAAATGCCTAATCTATATAAATGCAATTCATATGAAATTCCTATAAGCAATCACACATCAATACTTCACAAGTCCTGATAAGGAGAAAACAAGGGATATGTGTGTATACAAAGGATTATTTTAATTAAAACATCATCAGAATGTACATTGAATAGGTTACATTGAATAATTTTTCAGCCATGAAAGATCAATAACCTTTCTAATAAAAATACATAATATTTTGAAAAAGCATAAAAACATTAAAAAACCACCATCAAAGAGAGACAAAGAAATGTATAGACCTATAACTAGTCATCGGTAATGGTTATTCCAAAAGAATCCAAAACAGTATTGGCAAAGACAAGTGTCGATGCGTTTCGGTGGTACTCAGAATAATAATAAAACCACCTTCTTCAGGACAATATAAATGCTACCTCTCTTTCTTATGCTCAACCTCCCCACTCGAGGTGGCGTTCCCTTTAAGAAGCCGTTCCTGTAACGATACTTGACGAATCGGTCAAAGTGAGTCATTAAAATACACCCTTAATGGTATAAGGTTGCCAAAAGATTCTTAAAACTCATTTTTTCTGTTCCAAGAGTAGTAGACCATTTGTAAAAATAGATCCTTTACCTTTTTTTTTAAATCCTGGTGGCTTGAATCCTGCTCCACTTCATCCAAAAGGCGTAGGGAGATTTATGATAAAAAACCAGTAGGTACCGCTAGACAGTCAGTCCTTGATGGCTTGAATCCTGCCCAACTTCACCCAAAACGACGTAAGGGGATTGATGATTAAAAACAAGTAGGTACTGCTAAGCAGTCAGTCCTTTAGATGATAATACCCTTTTATTTGGTATATCAATGCAAGAATTAGGTGCTTTAAAAAGCCTTTCCTCACGGGACCGTTGCATATAAACATTCGTCGAAAGCACTATTGTCGTTTGTCGGTAGGGTCTGCGTCTTTGGTAATCGCCGGAAAGCCACCATAATGCCACAGACAAGGCCAGGAAAAGAGAACATCGAGAGATATGTGTTTTTTGCAAGGCAAACGTAGTAGGAGTGTTAAGGTACGAAAACATTGTCTTAGAGGATTTTACTTTGTGTTGCCCAGATGGGGTGCATTTATCTGTCCTGGGCAATAAATATTATCTACCTGAAATACGTTTTTAGTGAAGATTTTCGTTGGGAAGTTGTGAGGTTAATGCAGTTATTTGGCAAGTGGGCTGTTGTTTTGTGTTTTTCTGTTTGACGCTGTTGGAGGGTTGGGGTGTGCAAGGTGGGTGTTCTTTGCCAACTCATAAGCAGTTGAAGGTGGGGGTGCTGGAGGAGGAGAAATAGAAAGATTGGAAGGCCAAAGGGTGACATTTGCAAAGAAAGGCCAGAGATGAGTTGCAAGGTTGGGCCGGTTGAGAAGACAGGGTGCAAAAGCCTGTGTCCAGGTGAGGACGTTGCGATGTCGACGGGGGTTGGTGGTACGGTTGTTGGAGTGAAGTAAGGGTGGTTGGGTTTAGGTTTATTTATTGCATTAGTGAGGCGGGGTTGACACATGCTTTGCAAATGTTAAATGTCACATCCTGCCTGTCACGTCGCCATGCCTGTCCTTATTACATCCCAGGGTCAGGCATGGCAGGAAAGGGAAGGGAAGGGGAAGAGCCTGGGGGGAAAGCGGCAGTTCATGCCTGTACACACAGAAATAAAGACGTGATACAAGGCAGCGTGTGTCTAGCATAATTATTTCCCGGGCGATTTGAAAACTGGCGACGAGGGTGGGATGTCGGAGCCACCCTCCCCTCCAAGCAGTGCGCAGTGAGGACGAAGAGTGTAGTGTTTTACTGCCAATGAGAGCGCAATTGGTGGCTCACCACGCCGATCCTGCGCACGACCAGGAAAAAGTGCACAGTGCTGAGAACCCAGAGAAACTGGACTCTTCCCGGAGTTCAAGTAAGCGGACACTGAGTGGAGTCAGGGGAAAGACCTATTGAAGGTGTCCCAGTGAGGCTGGCATACTGGAGTCATGTCGGCGGCGATTTTGAGGTCAGACACGCCACATTACCTGAACCTAAGCCCCAGCCCGGCAGCCATCTTCAAGTCAGGCCCTGCACAAGTAGCTCTTCAGAGCCCGCCAGAAGCACTGTTGAGGCCCATAGACGCTGCTGATGCTTAAACAAAGCAGAAAGTGAAGCCACGTACGCCCCACCATGTCGACGCAACCCGACTCTTCGCAACATGCGGCACCTGGCCCAGCGTAAGCTGCCCCACAACCCGGTCCGATACTGATGGGAGTATCTTTCCTGCGTCCTCCAGAACCTCTAATACTGATGTCGGGGAACAGCATGGGTCCCAAGTGGAAGAGCTGGCTGGAAGATTTTGAGGATTTCATGAAGGATCACAGGTCCGTGACCCTGATCAGCAGCTCATATCCCTACGAAACTTAGTGGGCAAGGATCTTGGACAAATCATTAATGAATTGCCCCCGATCAATGCTGCGTCGTGTGGAGATGTGAGAGAAGCCTTAAACAAGAAGTTTCTTCACAAACAAAACCTACGAGCGTCCCAAGAGCGAGATGAGCCTATGGGCAACTTCATCTCCCACCTCAAGCTTCTAGCTCACTGCGGCGAATTTGACAACTTTAATACTGAAAATGCACTTCGCCTACGAATCATTGAAGGGTGTCAATTTGAGTCACCACGCCGTCGATTACTAAAGAAGCACTACTCCCTCGACGACATAGAAGAACTTACCTGAATAAATGATCAAGCGGAGACGCACGCGAAAAAGATGGAAGCCAGTAAGACCAAAAAAAGAGAGCAAGCACCCCGGGTGCAATCCCAAACAGATGTAAGACATCAAACGGACCATCACAGATCTGGAAGATTCACAAGGTCACCCCGCAGTGGAACCAAGAGCAGCCAATCCCAGAAACAACCGCCGCAGTGCTATTGTTGTGGTCAGGATTACCCTCACACGGATCCATGTCCAGCCATCGGTCAACAATGTCACAGATGTGGGAAAGACAACCATTTTGAAGCCGCCTGCCAAACCCGTCGCACGGAAACGAGACAGACCACGCGAAACACAGGGGCACGTCACCACGTGAGGGCTGTACAAGGACAAAGAGACGGCTCAACAAGTTCTTCGAGGTCCAGTACCCAGTCACACAGCTCATACCGATCCAGCAGTCAACATCCAGGGAGTCGTCCGCTCTCACTACCATATCACAAGACAATGATGAGTATGTGTGCATGGTGGCGGATCCGGACAGACTGAAGAAGTACCCGCCGCTACACATCCAAATGGGAAGTCATTCTGCCAAGTTTGTTCTAGACATAGGTGCATCACTCAACTACATTTGCGCCATCGAGTACCAGAGAATGAATCCAACACCAAAACTGGAGCCAGCCACAGTACAAGTCTACACATGGATGTCTAGAGAACCATTGCCATGTCTGGGACAGTTTTGCACAACTCTGACATACAAAGACAGAAAAATCAAGTGCAAATCCACGTGATTGATCGCCCTGAAGCTGTGGACTGTCTTTTCACCCTACCAACAGCGGAACGCCTGAAGCTGGTAGAGATCCTGTACAAAGTGGATGACTCGCCAGGCATTGTCAACAAGTTCCCAAAGCGGTTCAGTGGCCTAGGGAAACTAGCTCACTTCAAGATCAAGCTGCATATCAACAGGTAAGTGACCCCAGTGGCACAGCATCACCGGAAGGTGCCATGCCACTTGCAGCAAGTGGTGGCTGACGAACTCCAAGACTTACTAAAGGCAGACATCATAGAACAATCAACCGGACCCACTTCATGGGTGTCGACAGTAGTAGTTGTGCCCAAGAGAGAACAGGACAACCAGGTATGCCTGTGTGTGGACATGCGAGCCCCGAACACAGCCATTAAAAGGGAGTGGCATCCAGGACCCCACATAAGCGACATGATCTCACTCCTGAACGGGACAATAGTATTCTCGAAACTGGATCTCAACAAGGGGTATCACCAACTTGAGCTCCATGAAAAATCAAGATACATTACCACATTCACCACACACCAAGGACTTTTCAGATACAAGCTCCTCAACTTCAGGATCTCGTCAGGGGCCGAGATCTTTCAGGCGGGTGTCCGACGAGTAATCCAAAATATCTCTAACGCAATCAACTACAGTGACGACATCTTGGTGTTCGGAGAGACCCAGAAAGATCACGACAAAGCGCTGGACCGGATGTGTCACACACTCCTCAATGCCAATCTCACACTCAACCAAGATAAATGTAAGTTTCGTGAGTCGACTCTCAAATTCTACGGCCACATCTTCTCAAAAGAGGGCATGAGACCTGACTCCGAGATGGTATCAGCACTATCGGACACTCCACAGCAACATGATGTCAACAACATCCACTCGTTCCTGGGTATGGCTAGTTACTGTGCCCATTACATCAAAGACTACGCAACCATCAGCTACCCACTACGAGAACTGACACACCAAGAGCAAAGCTTCCAATGGCCAGCTCAGTGCGAACAAGCCTTTAAGAAAATTAAGACAGCTGTAAGCTCAGCCATCAACCTAGCCTATTTCAACCCCAAACGGATGACAGAAATCACGGTGGATGCCAGTCCCATTGGGCTAGGTGTGATTCTGGAGCAAAAAGATGACAAAGACGACCAACGCCACAACGTTGCATATGCCAGTCGCAGCCTCACTGACACGGAAAAAGCATAGTCCCACCCCGAAAAAGAGAGCCTGGCGGTCGTGTGGGCGTGTGAGCATTTTCACCTCTTTGTATATCGCAAGCACTTCGCACTCATCACCGATCACCAAGCTCTGACAACCATTTTTGGGAACCCTCGGGCGAAGATGCCTACGTGGATTGAAGGACGGGGAATCCGTTTCCAAGACTACAAGTACACCATCTTCACAAACCGGGGAAGGCGGAGTACATATTGTGGCATCCACAAGCTCTGACGCGAGTGCAACACTCGGTAAATGAAGAATATCTCCACTTCGTCATTGAATAGGCATGCCCACCTGCCGTTCCACTAGAAGCCATCATCGAAGCTTCTGCCAAAGATGCCACGCTCCAAAATATCATGCATCGTGTCTGCACTGATTCATGGAGACACCTGGAAGAGCCAAAGACGAGTGACGCCATCAACACTCAAGAACTCACGGCATTCTAACACATCAAGGCCGAACTCTCCATCAGTGCCAACGGCTTATTACTAAGAGACAGGAGGATCGTTATTCCTCACCAAGTGAGACAAGGAACCGTTAACCTGGCACACGAAGGACACCGAGGGGTGGTAGCTATGAAGAAAGCGTTGCAAGAGCGCGTTCGGTTCCCTTCCCTTGACCAGATGGTAGAGACCACACTCCAGGACTGCCCACACTGTCTGTTGGTAGGGTGAGATGATCCCCATGCGCCCCTGCCAGTGTCGGACCTCCCAGACAGCGTATGGCAACAAGTAGCCGTCGACTTCTTCGGCCCGCTAAAGTCGGGAAAGTACATCATTGTAATCATCGACGAGTATTCCCAATTCCCTATTGCTCACCAAATTTCTTCTACCAAAGCGACCAATGTCATACCTGTCATTGACAAAACATTTGCCATGTGGGGAATCCCTACGGTGGTGAAGACTGATAATGTACCACCTTTTAACGGCTAGGAATTTGCAGAATTCATGAGACACCTGAATTTCATGCACCGAAAGATCACTCCCTTGTGGCCCCAGGCCAATGGGATGGTTAAACGATTTATGGCCACCATAAAAAAGACAATGCAACAAGCCGAACTAGCTCATCGTGACATTTAGCCAGTGTTAAATGAAGCACTATGGGCCTACAGGACCACGACGCACAGCACTACAAATCAATGCCCTGCCACCCTGATGCTCGGGTGAATTCCACGCACCCGGACACCGACCGCAGATGCTTTCACACAATCCAGGATAACGACTTCAGACCACGAGACCCTGGTAGAACTGGATCGGACCAAGAAAGCTAAAATGAAAGAACATGCTGACCACCACATACATGCCAGGACATCTGACATCCGAGAAGGAGACTGGGTGCTGGTAAGGCAGGAAAGGAATACCAAAGCAGACAGCCATTACTATGCTCATCCGCTACAAGTAACAAGAAGGAAAGGGACCATGATTACAGCTGAGCCCGGAGTCAGGAGAACAACCAGAAACGTGTAACACTTCAAAAAGTGTGACCCAACAACATACACCCAGCCTCGAGAATCTGGCGGGGACACGGACGTGTCAAGTCAAGAAGAGAGCAGTCATGAAGAACCCTGACAAGTGTCGGAGGTTGACGACATGCGAGAGGAGCGCCTCTCTAGACTACCATGAACCAGCTGATCACGGAGAACCGTTCAAAAACCCGCCCAACTCATCGAAGATCTCTGAGAGAAACATTGAACGTTCAAAATACAAAAAAGTGGTAGATTTCGTGTTGCCATGCCTGTCCTGATTACATCCCAGGGTCAGGCATGGCAGGAAAGGGAGGAGCCTGGGGGGAAAGTGGCAGTTGGCGGCTGTACATGCAGAAATAAAGACGTGATACAAGGCAGATGGTGTCTAGCGTAAGAGGGGCTTGGGGGGGCAGCCGACCGAAGGGAGGTCCCCCCCCTCCGGGCAGTTTGGGAGGGTCAGGGGGGTGTTATCGCAGTCCCGGGCTTTTTCCATATTGGGCGGTTTTTTTCCCTACCAAATGAAGCCAAAGCATAAATGCTTGTGGCTCCTCCCCCCGGCCACCATTTTAGGTTTGGTGACCTGGTGGGGGGGAAGTTGAGTTAGAAATTTTTTTGAGGTAGTATTAGCGTTTCTTTAACGTAGTCTTTTTTGACGTCCATCTATTTTTAGTAATGGCGGCTGAGGACTATCGAGTTTTGGAAGCCATTCGGCTTCTTAGTGAGGCAGGGAGGCTTGATTTGGTGATTGGCAATGCGGCGGGCCCGTCGCGGCCTCACCATCAAGCTTCTGACGGTGTAGCGGTGGCGGCCTGTGTCACCCCCAAGCGTTCTCGCTCGGGGGCACTGAGTGAACGTGGCCGCTCTCGTGTGAGGAAGGCAGTCCAGAGCATGAAGGCGCGGAGGTCGGAGGAAGCGGCGAGCGACGACGCGGAGTGGTCTTTGGTGCCGGTAAGACCCGCTCAAGTTGGGGCTTTGCCTGTTGGGGGGCGGCGGGAGCTGCTTCAAGCTCCGGCGGTTTCAATTCGGTCGGGCTCAGTTCCGGCGTTGCGGGGAAAGAAAGGTGTTCAGCGCGGCGGCCAGAAGCGTTCTGCTTCGGCCTCCGCTTTGGAATTGTCCGCGGTCGCGCGGGGAGGGGAGGGGGTGAGGAGTTGGCGTGAGTTGCTTGATCTCCCTCGCGCATACAATTACAGCCTGTACCGCCGGGTATTGAGGGGCAAGGTTTTTCTGCCTTCCCGGCGCTCGCAATGATGCCGCATTTAAGTGTGTTGGGGAGGGGGCGAGTTTAATGTCACCGACTCGTTCGTCTTGGGGGGGGCAGGAAGGCATTGTGAGGCAACAGGGGTTACAAACTCAGGTTGAAAAGGAGGTTTGTGATCAGGGTGCGATGGGGCAATTCAGCCCCCTGTTGTTTTCCCCTCCAGCATCCAATAGGGGTGAGGGGATCTCTGTTCAGAGTGGGTCCGTGAGAGAGGGAGAGTGGGCAGAGATGGGGGGTTGGGAGGACATGTCTTTTTGGGCACGGGGTCATGAGGCAGGCACTTTAACTTCCCCTTTTCATTCCTCAGGGTCCACCAAGGGGTTTCTAGGAATTTGTTGCAGGTAGGCACCCTTCCTTCAGGGGGTGTGGTGAGTAGGAAGTCTGGAGTGGGAGCAAGGTCTTGGGAGGGGCTTGTTGTGTTTCCTTCATGGTCTAAGGGTGTTCGGGAAGCTGGTAGGGCTAGGAGTGGTGCCAGTTTTGGATATCAGGAGGAATTGGAGGTGGTTGTTGAGTTGCGCAATCCTATGTTGGGAGGTCAGGTGCTGCAGTCTCGTGATGTAGGGGTTCCGGACCAGGTGGTTTCAGGGGGCCAAGCCTTGGGTACTGCGTCGGCTGTGTTACAGGCCATGCTAGATTGGAGTAGTGGGGAGGAGGTGGTGGAGCCTTCCCCTCCTCCTCGAAGGGTTGGTTTTTCTTCAGATAATGTGGTGATGCAGGACAAGGGGAGTATGCAGGGAGTTTGGTCCAAGGATTCGATTGGTTTCGGTGTGGTTGGTAGTCAGGGGCCCGGCACATCAGTCCAGCCTTTTTCTTTACAGGTTAGGGATCGGAGTGGGACAGCGGACTCGGTAGGGCGGAGTCCAGCCCATGGTCACCGAGGAGAAGGGAGGGTGGAGCCTAGCGCAGCACATTCCGTACCGTCGGGGGAGCCCGGCGCGGTCAGCAGATGCTGGTCCGGCCCAACCTCGCATGGCCCCTACATATCTTCACGCAAGGAGGACGGATTGGACTGCTGACAATCTTCACAGGAATAGTAAACGGTTGGGGGAGTACCGGCGTGTACAGTCGGCTCCCCCGTTAAGTGTTCTAAAACAGGTTGGTAAGGCCCATTCTTTTGTGGAAGAGCCTGGGACAGCTCATAAGAGGTTGTTGGTGTCAAGCCCTCCCCAGTTTGAGGAGCCTTTGATTTTGGACTACGATGAGGATAGCCCCGAGGAAGGGGAACTGCGTGATACTGCTTCTGGGGGGGGGCATTTTCATGCTTCTCGTAGTGTTTTACAGGCACCGGTGGAGGTGCAAGCAAAGAAAGTGGTGGTGTCCGGACCAGCTCGAGAGCGCGGCCCCGCAGGAAGGGTTCCTCAGATGGTGGACAATGCGGAGCAAATGGCATGGAGGTCGGGGCCAGGGCAAGCCCCCTTGTTAAACCCAGGTGAGCTTTGTGAACCACGGGCCAAACCGAAAATGGTGTCTGTGGGGACTGGGGGTGAATCGTTGGAGGGAGAGACGGGAGGAAAACTGTATAAAGGTTGCTATGTTAAGGATCAAGGTGTTGGCACAGGTGATGGGGAGAGTGCAGCCGCTAAGGTTGAGAGTGGCACGAACACTGAGTCATTAGGAGGTGAAAAAGATCCTTTACATAGCAAGGAGTTGAAAATTAAGAAATTCCCCTATATGGGTGTGACTAAGCCTTTAGGGGCCCATTTGATGGTTTCTACTAAAGAGAGGATCTGGAAAGGTGAGTATGTAGAGCTTTTGAAGTTGCTACATAGGGAAGTGTGCTCTAAAGAAGGCTCAAAGGAGGAAGAGTATGAGCTGGCTAAGCGCCCTAGAGTACCGCTGACTATTGAAAACTGGACGTCAGCCTTTTTAATATACGCTAGCGTATATTGCGAAAAGTTTCCAGAGCGCTGCGTTGCTTTATTCAAATACATGGATGTTATCAGAAAGGCACAAATCACTGGAAGTGGCTTTGCATGGGCTCAATATGACGAGGAGTTTAGAGCTCGTATGGCTTGGGACCCTGATGCCAAGTGGGGCGAATTGGACACAGATCTTTGGCAACAGACAATGGGTGTTTGAGTCGGTGGTAAGACTATTTTCACTGCTAGCGGCTTGCCATTGGTTTATCTGCCCTTTCAGGGAAAGCCCACCAGGGGAGGGGTGGGAAGTACATCGGCTACACAGTCAGGAGGGGGGACATGTTGGGACTTTAACAAAGGTCTGTGCTCAAGGGAATTCTGCAGATTTCGTCATGAATGTTCTCAGTGTGGTGGTAGGCACCCATCGGTTAAGTGTTGGGGGCCTCGAACAGCGGGCGGGCAACAGTGGTCCCAGCAGAGTGCTAGCGCGTCTGGTCCCTCTCTGCAATCCCAGGCAAACAGAGGGGGAAAGAATGCTCCAGGGGTTGGGCCCAAAGGCTCGTACTCCGGTTAGGTTGGATCATTTGGCAGACAGTCTGAAGGGGTACGAAGATGTGAGAGCTCAAAAAATTTTGCTGACAGGTTTCCGAGAAGGTTTCAGATTGGGATATTCCGGGCCTCGTGTGCGGGGATGGTCCAGGAATTTGAAATCGGCTGCTGTGCTTAAACCAATGGTGCAGGACAAACTGGATAAGGAAGTGCAAGAAGGTAGGATGGCGGGTCCTTTCGATGACTGGCCTTTGGAAGACTTGATCATTTCACCCATAGGAGTTGTTCCCAAAAAAGAGCCTGGGCAGTATAGGTTAATCCAACACTTATCTTGGCCGGAAGGGGCATCAGTTAATGATTTCATTGATGAAGAGTCAGCTTCAATGTCCTATTCTTCGGTTGATGTGGCCATGTCTTTAGTAGTGGCTGCAGGTCCTTTAGCGTAAATGTCAAAATGCGATATAAAATCTGCATTTAGACTGCTTCCAGTCCATCCTGAAGATTGGAGTCTTCTGGGCATCCATTTCAATGGCAAATGGTACATGGACAAGGCACTGCCAATGGGTTGTTCGATCTCCTGTGCTCTTTTTGAAACCTTTAGCACTTTTTTACAGTGGTTTTTCACTCACCAGTCTGGTCATGAGCTAGTTACCCACTATCTAGACGATTTTTTTTTGTGGGGCCCCAGGGATCCTCTGCGTGTCAGGCTGCATTGGATAAATTTCAAGAACTTATGGAATATTTGGGAGTACCATTTGCGCCGGAAAAGACCATGGGTCCTTGCGCGTCCATGTCTTTTTTGGGTATTGAGCTCGATTCCAGGGTAATGCAAGCTCGCTTGCCACAGGATAAGAAAGTGAAAATGCTGGAGCTTCTACAGTCAATGTTGGCAAAACCAAAGGTTACTGTGAAGGAGGTACAGGTCCTGTTGGGTCATTTGAATTTTGCTTGTAGGGTTGTGAGAGCAGGGAGAACTTTTTGCAGGCGTCTGGGCAGGGCTCTGTCCGGGACATCATTTGCCTCATCACTGTGTGAGATTGAGTGATGGAGTGAAAGAGGATTTACGGATGTGGTCCACCTTTTTGCATTCATTCAATGGAGTCCCTTTGGCTCAGGAACAGGATTGGTTGTGGGAGGTCCAGATTTTCTCCGATGCAGCAGGCAGTGATGGTTTTGGCTTGTATTGGCAAGGCAGGTGGTGCGCGGAGAAGTGGCCGGACCGGTGGAAAGATGGAGGTAGAAGCATTGCTTTCTTGGAATTGTTTCCGGTGGTGGTGGCCTTGACACTGTGGGGGCAGGAGTTGGCTCACAGAAAGGTTCTTTTTCGCATTGACAATCGGGCTGTTGTCGACATTATCAACAGACAGTCTGCCAGATATACTCAGATTCTGAAACTGCTGCGAGTCTTTGTGTTGGGGTGCCTCAGGTATGACATCAGCTTTAGGGCCCTTCACATTCCTGGTGTGAACAATGACATTGCGGATGCTTTGTCTCGTTCAGAGTGGGAGAGATTCCATGGGCTTGCCTCGGAGGCGGACAGTACACCGACACGCATGCCGGAGCACCTTTGGGAGGTCGGCAACACAGGGTCTTACAGTTGGTGGTAGGTTCGTTGTCTTTATCTACTCGAGCCGCGTATGACCTGGCTTGGAGGGATTTCTTGGCGTCAGGGGCTCGCAGACGTGAACCTGGTTGGAGGCGTGTGGAAGATGTAGTTCAATTCATTCTGTATCTGATGGATAGGGGGTTATCTAGGATTACCATTGCTGGGAAGTTAGCAGGCATTTCCTTTATGGGTAAACTCCTTTGGGGATATTCTCCTTCGGCTGGTGAATTGGGGAGGAGATTGTTGGAAGGGTGGGCTCGTGAGCGCGGAGTGCAGTAGTCAGTTCGGAACCCCTTGTCCTGGCAGTATTTGGCCCGGGTGGTGGAGGCGCTTCCTCGTGTTTGTACAGATGAGTTTGAGGTTTGCTTGTTCTCCACGCTCATGGTGTGGATGTTTTTTGGCGCATTTAGGGTTTCAGAGTTGTTGGGTTCTAGGTTTAATAAAGGTATTGGGTGAGTGGATGTTCATTTGTCTGAGAAAGGTGTACATTTGTGGCTGCATCGCTCAAAAACTGATCAAAGAAGTAAAGGAAAAAAGGGTTTGGTTAATAGCATCTTCCCCCCCTGTAACATGCCCCTTACAGTGGGCCAAGAGATGGTGTACTGTTTCTGGGGGGGCTCTTGAAGCTGGCGTTTTTCAGCATGCAGATGGCGCCAGGGTCACTGAATATCAATTGCGCATGGTATTGCGCAAAGCGTTGAGGAGCATTGGTTTGGATGAAAAGAAGTATGGCACTCATTCTTTTTGAATTGGGGCAGCGACTGAGGCACATAATCGGGGTTGGTCTGGGCAAGATATCATGCGCTTAGGGCGTTGGTCCTCCAGATGTTTTCAGCGCTATGTAAGAAATGACGCGGTCGGGGCGCTTGCGTCATCCTCGTTGTCTTAAAATCTGGTGCTGCTTTTCTCATTTCAGGTTCGGTGGCTGGTCCTCGGTCAACGGCTATGACCATTTGGATTGTGGGTCATTCATTCGTGAAGTGGGCACAGATTCAAGCACAGAATAGCTATTTTGGATCACTATTTGGTTTTAATGAGCGTTTTTGCAATGTGATATGGAGGGGTAGAGGGGGTATGTGTTGGAAGGATTTGATTCCTGCCCTTAATTCCTGGTTGGGTGGAGGCCACTGTCCTGATGTTTTGGTAATTCACCTGGGGGAAAATGATCTGTGCAGGGTGAAGGGAGTGGTTCTCTTACGAGCGATGAAGAAGGATCTTTCTCTATTGCGGCAGCAGTGGGCGGGTTGCCATGTTTTTTGGACGGAGTTAGTTCCTAGGAGATCCTGGAGAGGGGCTCACAAGCCCAAGGCAATTGATAAGACGCAGAAAAAGATCAACCTAGAAGTTTCCAGGTTTTGCAGAGATTTGGGTTTTGGTCGCGTGACGCATGGTGACATTCGGTATGATGCAGTTGAGTTCTTTCGAGATGACGGTGTTCACCTTTCCAGGTTGGGTATGGACATATCTTTTGGAGTTGAGAGAAGTTCTGTCTCGTTGTTTGAAGATTCAGGAGTTTGCTGGCTAATTCCTCCTTTTGTTCTTTTGTGTTTTTTTGCTGTCTTTTTGGGGGGGGCAGAAAGGGGGGGTGTAGTTCTCCCCCCCCCGCTTTCTGGGTGGCGGGGTTTAGTTGAGTTTTTGTCAGGCTTGGCAAGTTTGTGGTTGGTTTTTACTTGGTTGGCTCATTCGGCAGGGGGAATTGGGCATGATGACTTGTTGGGATGGTTACAGTGGTTGGGGGACCAAAATGAGTTTGAGGGCAAACGGTGGAGTTTGTTTTATGGTTTGGAGGGTTTGATAAGTTGTAATGTTTATGCGGGGTTTTTGCATTGTTGGATTTGTAATGATGTAATGTTCGGGTGGGGGCGGGGTCAATGACGTTTAGGGGTGGGGGTTGGGTGTGGAAATTAAGGAAGTTATTATTTAGTGAGGACTAGCTTTGGAAGTCGTTGGCCGAGGTTTTTAATTTGTTAATGCGCACCTGTTTCAATAAAGCGGCCTTTTTCACACACAGAAATTTGTCTGCGGTCTGCTTACCCCCCTCACCCCTCCCTCCCAAGGGGGGGCTTGGGGGGGCAGCCGACCGAAGGGAGGTCCCCCCCCGGGCAGTTTGGGAGGGTCAGGTGGGGGGGGGGGTTATTGCAGTCCCGGGCTTTTTCCATATTGGGCTGGTTTTTTCCCTACCAAATGAAGCCCAAGCATAAATGCTTGTGGCTCCTCCCCTGGCCACCATTTTAGGTTTGGTGACCTGGTGGCCGGGAGGTTGAGTTAGAAAAAATGTTCCCTCCCTTATCTGTACATGTGTGTAGTTACATGCACTTTGGTGCATAATTTTGTTCGTTTCTCCGTTTTTTTCATTCTTAAATTTTTTCTTCTTTTTCTTTTCCCTTGGGCATTTTTGCTGGAACAGGTGGACATGGGGCATTGTTTCTGTTATATTTGTCGCTTGGAACAGGTGCTGTGCGGGGTTTAGTTGTGTTTTTGTCAGGCTTGGCAAGTTTGTGGTTGGTTTTTACATGGTTGGCTCATTCGGCAGGGGGAATTGGGCATGATGACTTGTTGGGATGGTTACAGTGGTTGGGGGACCAAAATGGGTTTGAGGGCAAACGGTGGAGTTTGTTTTATGGTTTGGAGGGTTTGATAAGTTGTAATGTTTATGCGGGGTTTTTGCATTGTTGGATTTGTAATGATGTAATGTTCGGGTGGGGGTGGGGTCAATGACGTTTAGGGGTGGGGGTGGGGTGTGGAAATTAAGGAAGTTATCATTTAGTGAGGACTAGTTTTGGAAGGCGTTGGCCGAGGTTTTTAATTTGTTAATGTGTAACCTGTATCAATAAAGCGGCCTTTTTCACACACAGAAATTTGTCTGCGGTCTGCTTACCCCCCTCACCCCTCCCTCCCAATTATTACTGCAGCAATTTGAAACTGCCCGAATCTGTTTCCGTGGGGCCCTGTTCCCCTTACCTTTGCCCTCTAACTGGGTGAGTTTCAGCGCCGGGACACTCAGTAGAGTAGCTGTGAGCTTTATAAAACCCCTGTTTTCAAAACATAACAAAGAGCACAGCTCGGCTGCTCCATGTCTCTGCCACTCTTTCATTAATTAGCCTTCTCTTTTACATACCCATAAATCTTTTTTACCTACCCATTGAAACTTCCCATCCGCTCTTTGGGCCCGATTCCCAAAAGTACCTACTTACCTGCAGGGTGAGTCTGTAGTGCGCCGTGCGAAGATTGTGCGCCAAACGCGGCGAGTCCACAGCGAGTGTATAGACTGAACTCTTAACTTTACTACAGGTAAGTTACCTGTGTGAATCAGGACCTTCCTCTTTAGACACTGTTTATTTTACAGTCTGACGTATAGACTAACACAGCATGGCACAAAGCGCCTTCTTCCACTTTCAAGAGGGGTGGAGGAGTCCCACTGGGCTAGACAACTTGGTCGGATATTAAATACAATGAATGTGGAACTGGATTTAGTGTGAGTAATTAGTGTGCATGATTGTTTTATACTAATGGAGAGTAATATAGAAAGTGTTAACGCACCTGCGGTTAGATATGCTTGTGTAACCTTTGCTTATTGTGGAGGTGGAGCACTGTGACCGCAATAGCTCACATTTTCTGGAGATTTTTCTGTACATGCTGTAACTTTTTAAGTAACAAAATTTTGAAATGTAATGAATTATACATGCATATAGTATATTTAAAGGTTGTGGTTAGAATATTACATTAAATCAATTGTAAATTAATTATACACACTAGTCTTCAAAATACATTAAAAATGTACTTTTCGCAAAAGTAATAGAAATGTTTCTTAGAATGAACATGCTCAAAATATAACAAGTGCAGCAATATCTATCGTAGTGGAATTGTAATAGTTGACGATAATGATTGCGTATTTAAATAATTCTGTGCATATTTTTGAACGACGTATTTATTTCAGCTCGCCAAATAACACGATGTGAATGTGGGAAAAATTAAGATGGTTAAATGTTTCAAAAGCATACAAAGCATTGTTTTTTCTAAAAAATAGCTGATATGTATGTGTTTGTGTGCTTGCGGGTTGATGTTAGGCAATAGTTTGTACCACACTAGGTGGCGCTACAACACCAAATGTGAAGGGCCGAAGCCTCAAAACGTATACAGGGAGTAAATGTGACTTCTACTGTTAACGCCCGAACTTTCGTAATTTATACCCGATTTCATTTCTATTTTTCAAAGCCGCAAATACCTAATTTGCACTCGAGAAATCTCAAAAACGTTTTAGTTGCTCGTGTACTTTTTCAAATTGTTGTACAAGTATTCTCCACGCACGCCTTGTCATAACACCTACAACGTCGGCAACAACGCACGCTTATCTTATATCACACTTACACCGACCACATCTTTCTTCACAAAACAAGATACACTCCTACACCGTCCAGATGATCATATTTTTGTTGGCACTCCTTTTGAAAACCGATTACATAATTTGTGCATTTAACGTGTCCTTATGCTTTGCCACTACGTTACAATGTTCACTAAATATTTCAATTATGAGTACCGTAATGCAATTTCTACTCTTACCGAGTACTACAAATAAGGTACTCAAAAACGGATATTTACATCGCTTTGAAAGTGTCTGATGCCTTTACATTCAAACAAGCCATTTTCATGTGGTGAAAGAGAGCTTGTTGCTGACAACGAAACTGGGAAGCAACAGCTGTATCATTGAATAGTGAAACCAAAGGCGCGATGCCTACTGAATTTTAAACATTGACATATAGAATACAAACTAGAGACGTGCATTGTAATGCGCATTTTTTTAATTATCGCTGACCGTTCTTGTTTTTTTGTAAGCTTATTAATGAAAGTGGCTGCATCTGAAATCAAAAAAGCTCACTGAACAAGAATATCTCTGTAAGGAGCTTTGTCTTTTCTTTCCATGTTCCTTAATTTATCATTTGTCATCTGGTTCTGCATTTGATAATAATCTTCCTGCTGGAACATTAAGAGGCCTTTGGGATCTACTGAGCAAATGCAGTGTACAGCTCTACTGTTCTGTTTGCCTAGACACTGTCATTTGATTATTTTGGAGGGAATTTTTCACAACTGCTGCCAATGGTATACCTTTTGTGTGTTTTTACATCCACAATTAAAAAAATAATTTGCTAACTCATCCACAGGTTTTACAAAGTACTTAAGTGGTCCTCGATTCTTCAATGGTGTGCAAGACAAGTCTCCACGTGTCATCCTCTTCGCAGGAGTTTATGATGCCTCCTTCACCTGCAACCTTCCTGGAAAATTGGTTACACATTTTAGCAAAATTAGGAATTGACAGTCCATTTCCTCTAAAAATCGTATTTAAAACATGTATAATGGGCAATCCAAATAATGTGGTAGGCATTTCGACACGGGCTTCTACCACTTTCAAGATGGGGCTCATCCGTACTTTTTATGTTCCTTTATTTCTATCTTCCATCTATCTTAATTTCCCTACCCTGCACACCCCTTGTAGATTTTAAGCCACATATTATCACAAAGAATGTACTTGCTGGTGGTGTAGAGAAAAAGAACATTTTTGAAAATTAATAGATGCTAGGGTTATTCCTCGGGCTATGCACATCTCACAGTCACAGGCCCAGAAACCAAAGTTAATATTCAGATTACAGAGATATTACAGGTGCTTACGATAACACCACCCTTGCAAATGCAGGCCTCTCATTACAGTCCTGATGAAAATGCTGTGTAAAGCAATATTGAAGTGAAAGATAAAATACCTCCCAAAAAATCATGAAATAAGTAACATTTGCAGCAAGTGCTTTGATATGTGGTATGATGTAAATGACATCAGCAACCCAGCATCAATTATAAGTCAAATATCGCTTCTGAATACAATATGAAAATACAATAATTTTGTCACCAAGCATCAGCTTGACATTTTCAGAAATACATAAACATTTCCCCCAAAAGTAAGCTTTTAATTTTGGGTAAATAAATCTAGTTCTCCAAAAAGAAATTTTTTTTTCTTCAAAAACGAACTTTTTGTCACCAACACTTAGGCTTTGATTTTTAGTAAATCCACACGTGTGGATGTCAACAACTAACACCATATTCATCGCGCACTTAAATCTTTTGATTGCAGAATCAACCAAACATGCCCATGTTCCCCCAAAAACATCAGGGAGGCCCATAATGTGTCAGTGGTAGCCAACAAATACCACGGATGCCCACCTGTTATCAAGGTGTCCAGCAGAAGATATGGGAGGCCTCCTTTACTAGGAATGTCAACCACTGTGTCTATGATGTCCACTGTAATGTGAAGAAAGCTGGCAATATGCCCGGAATAGTGAGAAATTAATGGATTATTAACCTTTTCATTGATTAGTATTTAGGAGAGGTTTTCCTGTTTTTGTTGGTTAATTTTCCCTGCTTTCCTCTCCTAGTATTACATTCAGGGACACTCTTTCGTTTTTGACAATATGCCAGGAATAGCCATCTTATTCCAAACCCACTATTATTCCAGAGGTGACCCCCATAATGGATAAAAAGTCTACCACATGCTAGGTTGGCTGTCATACAACAGTGCCACCATGTGCCTCCAATACCCATACTATTCCCAAAATGGCTACCTTGTACCAGGACCTACAGATTGACTAGAAAGATCACAATATGGCATCGAGGGACACTATATACCAAGGCCACCGTAATGCCTAAAATGCCCACAGAAGGCAAAAAAGGGCCACCTTAATGCCAGAAAAGCCCACATCTGTCACCACAAATATTCATTTCACTTCACTCTTCACCCCTCTCACTTCATTTCTCATTTCCACTTGGCAACATTTTTCAAGCTTGTTCCTCACGTGGTTCTCTGCATTTCTTTCTCTTTTTTTTTTTCTTTTTTTTTTGATCCTCACCTGCCCGACACACGTTCTTTAGATGCAAAAGAGGTAACCCGACCACCTCACTGCCATTGGGAGCAAGGCCCTGGAAATTGAGCCTCTACACAAACCAGGCAGAAATTATTACGAGTTGGTAGGAAATTCAATGCACCTTATTAACGCTCCTCTAGGCAACTTCATGCCTTTAAGGCCAGTATGTAAATAGCGAAGTCGGAGCAGACCACTATACTAAGCCATGGAGTACATAGGCATAATCATCGGATCTCTGGGGAAAAAAAAAAAAAAAAAAACCCGAGAGGAGACAAAAAATAAAAAAACTTTACTTCCAGTCCATCAAAAGTTTCCAAAATGTGAGTCTCTGGGCGTTACAGGTTCTTTTCAAGTCTACCTTAGATGTTTCATAGAGTGAGGTTAGCCAAGCGGAGTGAGTTGGAGGAACGGTGTCTGTCCAGTGCATACATATCTGACGTCTAGCCAGCAAGATGGCATAGAATAGGAAGGACCGCGCTGCCCCAGTGATGTTTTGATCAAACCCAAAGATGACAAGTGATAGAGTTAAGGAAATATTGAATTTGAGAATTGAATCTAATGTAATTTTGATCTCCTTCCAAAAAACAGATATGTGAGGACATTCCCAAAACATGTGTGTATCTGAGGCTGCTGGTAGTTGGCATTTATTACAACATTTCCCGTCCTGATATTTAGATAAACGTAGAGGGGAGAGATACGCCCGGTGTAATGTAAACAAATGATTTCGTCTAAGCCAGGCGGGTTTAACTAGCTTGTACAGAAGGGAAAAAGATTTTGTCCACAAATCCTTGTCTAATAACACAATTTCTCTTCCCCACAAATCCATTGGGAGCTTGAAATCCCCATCTATCTCTTCCAATATAGACCAATACCAAAGAGCCACCTCCTTACCTCCTGCCCGTTTTTCTACTAGATGTTGTTCTAGGGGGCTCAATCTCCCAATATTAGGATTTTTCCTAATTGATTCTCTAGCCCAACTACTAATTTGTATGTATTTAAATTTTGACAGGGTCGGCCCTACTTTCTCCCTAAGCTCCTCCCACTCTATCAAGACGCCTCCAGATGTCAATTCACCCCATCTTGAGAACCCAGCTATAATTAGAGGGGTAGCCAGAGAGTCTTGCAAGCACAAAGGGAGCCCAGGAGAGTCCCATATCTGAGCATAATTAGAAAAGTATGCTAGCCCCACTCTACGTTTAATTTGCACCCATGACTTTAATAGTGTTGACAGAATCTTGAGCCTCACCTTTTTGAAGAACTTTCGATCTCCAAACTTAAATAGAAACCCATCTAGTGGAAGGTTTGCCCCTGCCAGCATTGCCTTAAACAATCTCCCATTTGAGGAGAAATCAGGTGACTTCAGGAGCATTCTAGAGTGGGAGAGTTGGAATGCCCAAGAATAATACTGCAGGTCTGGGAGGGCCAACCCACCTTTTTCCCTCCTCCTCCTTAATTTTTTCCAGGCCAACCTAGTGGCTTTATTACCCCATATGAAAGAATTAATTTCTTGTTGGCATTTAAGAAATAGCTTGGAGTCAAAAGCCAAAGGAATAGAGTTGAAAATAAAAGTCAATTTCGGAAGGATAGACATTTTAACTATGCTGACTTTCCCAAAGATTGATAATCGAAGACCCGCCCAAGATTTCAATAGGGCCCTACATTCCCGGAAGACCAAATCTAAATTAACTTTTGCTAGTGTGTCGATATTTTGCGTGATTTAAACTCCTAGGTAGCGGATTGAGGGTGCCACCCCAACGCCCGGATTGGCGATATTCCACGTCATTAGCTCGGTCTTCTCAGCGTTGGTGTCGTAGCCCGATATATTTCCAAATTCTTTGGCCCTTTCTACCACAATGGGGAAGGCATTTGCTGGGTCACTGGTGTAGATTACTATATCATCGGCGTAAAGCCCAACCTTTCTTTCCCAACCGCCGAATTCGAATGATGAAATTCTTGGATCTTCCCTAAAGGATTGTGCCAGTGGTTCGATGTACATGTTGAAAAGTAGAGGGGACAGTGGACACCCTTGTCTTGTTCCCCTACTGATCTGGAAGGGCCGGGTACATGAACCGTTAACCAAAATGCTTGTGCTAGGATTGGCGTATAGCAGACCAATTGATCTCCGAAAATTTGGCCCAATTCCAAATTTCTTCATGACCTCAGCTAAATATACCCAATTTACTCTATCAAACGCTTTGGTAGCGTCGAGAGTCATAATGGCCAAAGGGAGGGAAAACATTGAGGCGATATCCACTGCCCCAATTAGATCATATGTGAGGTCTGAGAGCTGTCTACCCCGTATGAAGCCCTTCTGATCAGTGTGTATTATTGAGCCTACCTCTCGTCCCAGCCGGTTTGCCAACACAGCTGCAAAAAGCTTATAATCGCTATTTAAAAGAGAAATTGGCCTATAAGAACCACATTTGGCCGGATCTTTCCCGGGTTTCGGGATCAAAACAATATTTGCTTCCCCCCAGGATTTAGGTGGGGTAGCACCATTAAGTAAGATGTCATTAAAGAGTTTTGTAAGCACTGAGATGATTTCGGGTGCCACGACGCGAAATAATTCGCCGGGAAGATCATCAGGGCCCGCTGCCTTGCCCCGCTTCACCTTTTTAATAGCTTCACTCACTTCTTCCTCTGAAATAGGTCTGTCAAGCCGGTCTCTTTGTTCCGAGGTGAGAGTTGAAAGAGTAATCTTCTCTAACCATCGAAGCTTAGACCTCGAGTCATTCAAGATCTCCTCCTTATAAATTAGCTGAAAAAATTCCAGAAATGCTTCTCCGATATCTCCGATAGAAGATCTTACGTGAGTCTCTCCCTCTACACTGATATGCTTTATGTATTTTTTGGCCTGATCAGATTTGATTTTCCATGCGAGAACCTTACCTGCGGATTCACCATATTCAAAGTTTGAGAGCTTACTAACTGCCCATCTCAGTGCGACCCTCTCTTGAAGAATATTATCTAGCTTTTCCTTTAGTCAAAGTCAAAGTCAAAGTTTTTTATTTTTGTTTCGGTACTCTTTCGAGGACCACAAAATCATTAAAAAGAAAATACATAATACATTTGCATACAACTTAGTACATTTTCAATGTTATTTTAAAAAATTTATAAATCTTATTACAAACATATTCGTTGGGTGGATTTGCACATATGGAAATAAAATCCCTTGCTTTCGTGATCCTGCAGGACCGATATATTGGCTCTAGGCATGTTAACCTAGCAGTGACAACGACTTTATTTGGACATATAAAGAGCATATGCTCTAAGTTCTGTTTACCCCCCAAACACAGGTTACATTGTGAGGAACAGTTTGGTTTCCAAGGGGAGGTAAAGGATAACAAAGGGAGAATACCCAGACGTAGCATCATGACCGTACGTCTTGCACCATGGGTTAGGGTATATTCCAAATATGGCAATTTTAACTTGTATTCTTGGGAATCAGCATAAGTTTTGTACGTAGATAATTTAGTACAATGTAAATGATCTAACTCATAACTCAATTTTGGAGAGAATGTTTTTAAAAATAGTTTGAGTTGTGCGGGTGTCCAAGAAGATAACATTTCTGCACTAATTTTTGCTAAACAGAAAGCCTCTCCCAAGTTTTTCGCAAATGTAGAGTTAAAGGTATCCTCACTAAAGATCTCAATTTTTAGCAGATGTCGTAGGGTGCCCTCTTTGGAGTGCAGAAGGTTATAGGCCCACCTTATGAGGCTTGCTATTGATATTGCAAATGCGCTGGTGATCGTGCATTCGAGCCTTAGGGCCTGTACAGGAGTTGAATTGGAGACTTTCAGTAACTTTTTTAATATTTTCCCTTCGTTGGTATCCATATAACTCCATTGTTTTAAGGGAATATGTTCTGAGGCATAAGATAGAACCGGGGACATTTTGGCTCTATAGATTTTTATCAGTGCTGAAAAATGCCTGCTTCCTGTCTTCCTATACAAGCGTGATATAGCACCAGCGTGAAGATCACTTTTCCTTTTTAGATGGATAATTTGCTTCCTGTTACTCATATTGGACGAAAAGATTCTTCCAAGATAGACATATTCCTTTGTCTGTTCCAAGATTTCTCTTCCCAGTTTCCATTGGTACTTCACTTCTTTTTTCTTTTTTGTAAATGCAACTACTTTAGTTTTATTTATATTTGGAGTTAAAAAATGATCTTTCGAGTAGTTGTGTAAAGAATCTAAAAGATTTTGAAGACCAAAGGGTGTCAGGTCGAACAAGACAATATCGTCCGCATAAAGTAGACAATGAATCCGTTGAGCTGCCATTTTCGGTGGGGTGCTTTGTCCTTGTTGTAAATGCGACGGTAGGTCGCTCAGGTAAAGGGAGAATAAAATCGGGGCCAACAAGCACCCTTGCTTTAGGCCATTAGATGTATATATTATTTTTGACATGCCCCTCTCACCCCCCATTTGGACTCGGCACCAGGTGTTACTATGTAAGTTCACGATTAACTGCAGTAGAGGCTCTGAAATACCCATTTTCCTCAGCTTCATCCATAGTGTCGGCCTATCAACCCTATCGAACGCGGTTGAGTAGTCAATGAAGGCTGCATATATTGTTTGCGATTTCCCGGTTACATATTTATCTAGTAGAAATTGAAAGATAGCTATATTATCTGTGACCGAGTGATTCGATCGGAACCCAGCTTGAAACAGAGGAATTAATCCCATCGAAAATGCCCACAGCTTCAACCGGTCAAGAATTTCTGCCGCGAAGATCTTTCCGCCAGCATCCATTAGGGCAATTTGTCTATAATTGCCAGCTATACTCCTTTTTCCTTTTTTATAAATAGGGATTATTGTGCTTCCTTTCCACGAGTTTGGAATATTCCCAGAGTCGAAAATGTAATTAAATAATGGCGCTAACATCTGACCCCAAGCTTTATGGTCTGCTTGATAGACCTTTATCGGAATCTGATCGGGACCAGATGCACCCGTACTTCTTGCCTTTTTAATATTCAGGGCAATTGACACTGCCGAAGCCCTGGAAAGTTTTATATCATTATTTTTCTTTTCCTTTTCTTGTTCAGATACCTTTATCAACCATCCCATCGTATTGGGTTTATAGAGATCATTTAAAAATGTGCCCCAGTCTTCTTCTGAGACGGGGATTGCTTCAAGCTTCTTTTTAGTTCCCGCCATCTTAGCTATCAAAGACCAGTATTTACGTTGGTTGCATTGCCTTGCTGCTATTTGGATATCCATCCAGTTGCGATCCTGTTTCAACCTTTCCTGTCTAGCACATTGTCTACGAATTTGGTTCTTTAATTTATTTATTTCGGCTTTATTTGTTGTTTTTTTACACAGGTACTGAACCCGAATCATCCTGTTTAGCATTTTTACCGTTGACTGAATACAATTTTTGTACTTGCTAACGCACTTTCTATGTGCTGGTCTATCCTGTTTTAATTTGCTTTGTATTGCGTATTTGAGTTCATTTAGTACAGTTTCATAATTCTTGATAGGATCTTCGGAGTGAATAGTGGTTAACAATTGGGTTTGTGAAATTAATACATTCAAGTAGTCCAGATTTTCCGCCCCCCAAAAGATCCGACGCTGGACAAAATTTACTTCTATTTTGGGTTTACAGAATATTGGATCGTTATGGAAAGTGGTTAGTGGCATCCAGAGTGTTGTTAAGCAGAGAAGGGCATGATCACTGTCCATATTAGGTTTAACAGACAAGTCAGAAATTTGTTCTTTTAACTCGTTCCCACATATAAAATAGTCTAGGATGGAGGAGACTCCATTTCCGTATCTAGTGAATGAAGCTGGCATGTCTCCGTTAACATTTCCATTTAGAATTGTCCCGTTTATACTTGGGAGGAATGATAATAACAGGCTTCCTCTTTTATCCGACTTCACTCCTTTTGGGAATTGCGGGAGTGCTATTTCCAATGATTCCTCCTTAAATATCGTTGACCATTTCTTTATTTCGTTATTTGATATTTTGGCGTTTAGGTCGCCCATCATAATATATGGTAGGTGATGTTGGTCCTCGAGGATGTTGGATATGGTTTCTAAGAGATGGTCGAATAAAGAGTCATGTTTTTTACTTGGTGGTGCATAGATATTGAAAAGTAACATTTTCTTATAAGTGTCTGTTGGCTGTAATCTAAGTTGAACTTTGATACATTGTAGGTTGGGCGAATATGTATCAATACTTTCTTGTGACCAGCAGTAGTCTTCTTTCAGTAGGATTGCCATACCTCCTTTCGCGTGACCCCTTTTAGATTTTTTTGCTGGGTTTTCGTAGACATAATACCCTTTTTGCGAAAAGGAGGTGGTGGACCATGTTTCCTGCAAAGCAAGAATGTCTGGATTATCTTTTGTAGCACCTTTCATTTTATTGGGAGTTTTCCCGGCCATATTCCATAACGATATTTTCAGACCTTTGCTAAACCTGACGTTGATGTAAGTTATCCATTTTGTTGCCATTTAATACTTCTGGTAACCATGTCCAGGAAAGTTGGCTATTCTCTTTATCTTTTGGGTAAATGTTCTGTGACCACACCGCCCTTTCACCGTGCCTTACTTGTATTTTTAATTTGTCTTTACTCATGTTATTAGATGTGTGTTCGTTCCTTCCTATATTAAGTTTGTTTTCAGTATGGGGTTGTGTAGTTACTATGACATTTTGTGAGTTGGTTTTAATTTCTGAAATCGAAATTACATCATATCCATGTTTTTGTAGAATTTCCTTTTCTCTCATGATTATTCCAGGGAGAACTGGAGAGAAGAATGACACTTGTACGAATTTGGTATTTTCTTTTTTTGGAAAGCGTACTAGGTCTATTTCTCTACTTGTCAGAGCGTTCAAGGAAGGGATTTCTTGCAATAGATGGACTATTCTTCCTCGGTTGAGCGGAATATTGTCAATTGGAAACAGTTCCTCGATAGTTAGATGTTTTGTTTGTTTTCTATCCCACTGCATAGTAGTTTGATCTTGTAGATATTTTACGTTACTAATATTTTGCTCTACTGGTTTACTTATTATTGGCTGACGGTATTCTTCTGCGTTAGGATTCAGAGGCTTCGGCAGCGCAGTAATTTTGGTCGGTGGAGTGATCACCAAATTAGCAAAACTGTGTTTTTGAAATTTGAGTTTCTTCCCTTTTTTCTTATGAATTCTTCTCAGTGGTCGCCCTCGCTTTTTCTTTCCCCTATTATCCTTCACTTCGATGATTTTTTCAGTTGTTCCAATCTGTTTAATTTCGTGATCTTTGGTATCCTTCAACAAGTGAATGTTATTTTCAGGGGAAATCTTACCTTGACCATTCTCAATTTCTTTGTGGGAAAAAATGGGATAATTTTTAATGCTATTTTCAGAGGTATATTCCTTTTCTTCACTGAATAGCTTTTTCAGAGAGTAGATTATGGGAATATTTTCCTTTGATCGTAATTTCTTAAATTCACTCTCCTTTATTTTCGCGTCTGATGTTTGCGTACTTACGCTTTGCTTTCTTTGAGATCTTGATCTTTTTTTGCAGCCAGCTTCAGACTGTGCCTGGTTGATCATTACTTGTTCATCAGATGAGACTTTAGGTGATTCTTTTTTCTTTTTTTCTTCCACCAGAAATTTGAGAATGCCTATTTGGACGTCCAGTGTGTCATCTGAATTTGCTAAGATTTGGCCTAGATGTGAGAGAACTGATTCCAGAATGTCTTGAAGGGAAAAAAGTGCTTTAGACAGGGGAGGAACCGAAGCTGGTTGGGTTAAATTAGGAAAGTAAAGATCAGTGAGGTTAGATTGATTGGAGTACAGTTTAGGTGACTTATCAGGGGAACTAGTGAGTGGCTGATTTTTTCTTAACGGAGACACTAATTTCTGCTCTTCTTTGTTCATAATGTTATTTATGGAAAGATCATTAGCAGATTCATTATCCTGTTGTCTAATTGGTGTAATTTGCGACATCTCTAAAATTGGTTGAGAATACTCTGCCAAGGATAGAATTTTTGGCTGGTTTATCTCTGAATTTGGTGATACTTGATTATGCGTACTTAATTCAGTAGGTACTTTTGACAGAAGGTCACTATCAATCATTGAAAAAATATGTTTTTTATCTTCTACCGAAGTTCGGAGAGAGGAATGGTTTTTCTCGGAAAGAGTAGAGAAGTATTTGGTTATTGCGGGTGTGTTTAAGATTTGGCCAGGTTTCATAGATTTGTCGACAGATTTTCTAATGGCTGCGTCGGTACCCATACGTTTCATATAGATTGTTCTTGAGCGCAGTTTTTTCAGGGCCATCATTAGGGAGTATTGCGATCGAGAAAGCGGGTGGACCTAATCTTCAGGAATCGATGTTAGAGGGGTGGCCCGTCCCGTCCTCGGTCGACCCCGGACGGCCACAGACGGCCCGCCCTTTGCCCGGGCTTAGCCCCGTGCTTTGCCCCGCGCGCGTCCCGCTTAGCGCGTAATAGGGCTTCCTTTTATGATGATGATATGACACCCTATTGGCTGGAATGGGGGTGTGTCTCAGGGAGGGGGCGCGGCTCACGCGGGAAGAGGACCAGCTGAGAGGTGGTGATTGCTGGTCCTCGCAGTCCCGGGGCCGGCGCCTCTCTCTCCACTGCGGTCACCAGGAATTAGAAAATGCTCCCTTGACGAGTCAGGTTGGAAATCAGCGCCTCCGCCTCCAATAATCCTCAGGCAGAGCGCTGCAGCACAGTTTCACCAGGGCAAACAAGTTCTGTAACACGAGCGGCACCCGCGAAGCGGGGGCCGCGAGAAGTTATCTGAATAGCAGGGGGTGTGACTCTGGGAGGGGGCGCGGCTCACGCGGGAAGAGGACCAGCTGAGAGGTGGTGATTGCTGGTCCTCGCAGTCCCGGGGCCGGCGCCTCTCTCTCCACTGCGGTCACCAGGAATTAGAAAATGCTCCCTTGACGAGTCAGGTTGGAAATCAGCGCCTCCGCCTCCAATAATCCTCAGGCAGAGCGCTGCAGCACAGTTTCACCAGGGCAAACAAGTTCTGTAACACGAGCGGCTCCCGCGAAGCGGGGGCCGCGAGAAGTTATCTGAATAGCAGGGGGTGTGACTCTGGGAGGGGGCGCGGCTCACGCGGGAAGAGGACCAGCTGAGAGGTGGTGATTGCTGGTCCTCGCAGTCCCGGGGCCGGCGCCTCTCTCTCCACTGCGGTCACCAGGAATTAGAAAATGCTCCCTTGACGAGTCAGGTTGGAAATCAGCGCCTCCGCCTCCAATAATCCTCAGGCAGAGCGCTGCAGCACAGTTTCACCAGGGCAAACAAGTTCTGTAACACGAGCGGCACCCGCGAAGCGGGGGCCGCGAGAAGTTATCTGAATAGCAGGGGGTGTGACTCTGGGAGGGGGCGCGGCTCACGCGGGAAGAGGACCAGCTGAGAGGTGGTGATTGCTGGTCCTCGCAGTCCCGGGGCCGGCGCCTCTCTCTCCACTGCGGTCACCAGGAATTAGAAAATGCTCCCTTGACGAGTCAGGTTGGAAATCAGCGCCTCCGCCTCCAATAATCCTCAGGCAGAGCGCTGCAGCACAGTTTCACCAGGGCAAACAAGTTCTGTAACACGAGCGGCTCCCGCGAAGCGGGGGCCGCGAGAAGTTATCTGAATAGCAGGGGGTGTGACTCTGGGAGGGGGCGCGGCTCACGCGGGAAGAGGACCAGCTGAGAGGTGGTGATTGCTGGTCCTCGCAGTCCCGGGGCCGGCGCCTCTCTCTCCACTGCGGTCACCAGGAATTAGAAAATGCTCCCTTGACGAGTCAGGTTGGAAATCAGCGCCTCCGCCTCCAATAATCCTCAGGCAGAGCGCTGCAGCACAGTTTCACCAGGGCAAACAAGTTCTGTAACACGAGCGGCTCCCGCGAAGCGGGGGCCGCGAGAAGTTATCTGAATAGCAGGGGGTGTGACTCTGGGAGGGGGCGCGGCTCACGCGGGAAGAGGACCAGCTGAGAGGTGGTGATTGCTGGTCCTCGCAGTCCCGGGGCCGGCGCCTCTCTCTCCACTGCGGTCACCAGGAATTAGAAAATGCTCCCTTGACGAGTCAGGTTGGAAATCAGCGCCTCCGCCTCCAATAATCCTCAGGCAGAGCGCTGCAGCACAGTTTCACCAGGGCAAACAAGTTCTGTAACACGAGCGGCTTTTCCTTTAGTTCCTTCCGTTGTTGCTTCTCTTCATTAGTCCCGATTCCAGGGCCAATACGTTGGCCAAGAAGGGTGATTTCCTTTTCAATGTCGGCGATCTTTGCCCTATATAATTTCCCTCGATAGGAGGCCCTATTGGTTATATGGCCTCGCAAATTCGCTTTATAGGCCTCCCATACTATACCTAACTGAGTAGAATTTATGTTGATGTCCATAAAGAATTTTGTTTCTTGAATGAGGAGGTCAACTTCCTCTTCCTCTAAAAGAATCGTACGATCAAATGACCAAAAAGTATGAGAGGATTGCTGAGCTAGTTGTAGAGAAAAAGATATGGCAGAATGGTCTGATAGGTGCGAGGGCAAGTACACCAAATCTGTCAGGGATTCTCTTAATGAATAGCTAAAAAGAGCGTAGTCGATTCTCGACTTATGATTGTATTTATAATTGTGGTATGATACGCCGAGTGCGTCGCCTGCTCTCTCCCTCCATGGATCCGCCAATCCAAGCGTTGACATGACGACCCCCAGCACCCGCCTAGATTTCTTATAAGTTAATGCCCTTGAGTTAGGGGATTTGTCCAATTTTGGATTAAGTACTAAATTAAAATCTCCCATCCAAATTATTGGATCATGAGTTGTTAAAAGGTGGGTCTGAATTTTGTTCAAATAAGAAGGGTCGTCCTGATTAGGTCCATAATAAACTACCAGATTGTACGGTCTACCCTCTAGACTTACTTTAACATATAGCCACCTACCACTAAAGTCTTCCTGATGAGCAAGAATCTGGGCTCTAACTTGCCTTTTGAAGATGATGAGGATACCCCGGATATTGGCATTATGGTTAGTACAAATAAAACAATCTACCCATCTAATTTTCCTCAGCATATCCTCCACTTCTTGTTGGAGAAGATGCGTTTCCTGAATGACGATGACCTGGGCTGGAGAGTCCCTCAAATATTGTAGCATTCTATACCTCCTACTCTTGACACGCAGGCCATTGACATTCCAGGACAGGAATTTTATTCCCTCCATCTAATATCTAATATCCTTCCTCCTACGCCGGCTCATTAAGTCAGTGTGGTGAAAGCATCTCCCAAGGCAGATTAAACACAACTGAGATGTGTTTAATAGGGTTTGTAAATATATATCGGAGTCGGATCACTGAAATAATATCGACTGCCAAAATATCGACTACCCAAAATATCGAGGAAAAAATATCTACAGCCAAAATATCGAGTTTGTATGTACAAACAGGTAAGTACAAAAATATCGAGTACAAAATATCGTTTACAAAAATATAGTTGTAAAAAATATCGACTTTAATAAAAACAATGTTTAATTACATTAATATAAAAAATTAATTACTAAAATATAATTAACAATACTTAAAATAACTTTTAATAATTAAATAATTAATGAAAGTAAAAAAATAATATTTTTTTTATCATATTTCTTAAAACATATATATATATAGTAACAAAATTTAATTAAATAATAGCCAATATTATTAACGTACAAATACAAAAGAGTAAAAATTACTATTCCCACTCCAGTGGGTGCAACAGTAGGGAAAGCGTTGGATAGCGTAGGGGTTAAAATTACTATTCCCACTGCAAAGAGTGCAACAGTGGATATATGACGTTACAACGCAACTTTTACAACGCACTACCATTACAACGTAAGTATTGGTAAGTATATAATTATTTTTTTAATTTAAATTATTTAAAACTATTTTAATATAATTTAATTTAATTTAATTTCATTAAATTAAATTAATGTAAATTTAATTTTACTTTATTTTTACACTGTACCCCTGTACCCCAAAAACCCAAAACTGACCCTGAACCCTAAAAAAACCCTTTACCCAAAAACCCAAAACTGACCCTGGATCCCTAAAAATACCCCTTTACCCAAAAACTAAAAACTGACCCTGAACCCTAAAAATACCCCTTTACCCAAAAACTAAAAACTGACCCTGAACCCTAAAAATACCCCTTTACCCAAAAACTAAAAACTGACCCTGAACCCTAAAAATACCCCTTTACCCAAAAACTAAAAACTGACCCTGAACCCTAAAAATACCCCTTTACCCAAAAACCCAAAACTGACCCTGAACCCTAAAAATACCCCTTTACCCAAAAACTAAAAACTGACCCTGAACCCTAAAAATACCCCTTTACCCAAAAACTAAAAACTGACCCTGAACCCTAAAAATACCCCTTTACCCAAAAACCCAAAACTGACCCTGAACCCTAAAAATACCCCTTTACCCAAAAACTAAAAACTGACCCTGAACCCTAAAAATACCCCTTTACCCAAAAACTAAAAACTGACCCTGAACCCTAAAAATACCCCTTTACCCAAAAACTAAAAACTGACCCTGAACCCTAAAAATACCCCTTTAATTTAACATAATTAGCAATTAATCAATTAAATTAAATTAATTACCAATTACATTTTAATTAATTAACAAATATTTTTTAATTAACAATTAATTAAATATTACTACCAATTAATACATTTACATATTTAATTAATTATAATTAAATTACTTCCCACCCTATTCCCCTATAAACCCACAACCCGCTACAGGAAATACATTATTTTAATATACATAATTAGCAATTAATCAATTAAATTAAATTAATTACCAATTAAATTTTAAATAATTAACATATATTATTCAATTACCAATTAATAATTATTACTACCAATTAATAAATTTACATATTTAATTAATTATAATTAAATTACTTCCCACCCTATTCCCCTATAAACCCACAACCCGCTACAGAATAAAATTACACAATAATTTAAAAAAAATCATTAATTAAAAATAATTATAACATAAAATGACACTTTTCACACATATTATAACATAAAAACACTATAAATAATTAAATATTATTTAAAAAACGATATTTTTTACTATCTAGATTATATACTTGGATATTTTCACTTTCTATATTATTTACAGTCGATATTACTTCACTTACCTTAAAAACGATATTTTGGCTGTCGATATTCTGTCCTGTCGATATTTTGTCCAAACGATATTTAAAACTCGATATTCTGTCCAAACGATATTTTGGAGTCGATATTATGTCTGTGCACCATCGGAGTCTGACAAATGAGGATATTTTGCAATTTTGCCCCTTCCCCCCCCTCTCCCCTCCCTGGAAAACCCCCCCTTACTTGACCTGGCCATTGTTGCCAGATTTGTCTCTCTGAGGAGCCCCCCCTCGCCCAGCCATGTTATGTGTTGTTGGTATAAGATGTATTCCGGCAGTATCAAGAATGATATCTGTTAGGGTGAAGACAACATGGGTGTGAAGATTCAGAGAGTTGTAATAATATAGTTAGATAGACCCCTTAGAGGTTTTCTCGAGGTTCACCCCCTTTTTCTTTTTTTACATTTTTTTTTATTTTTTCCTTCCCTTCTTCCTCATTTTTATTCCCTTACCCTTTCCCCAAATCAAATCCGAATTACTTTTTTTAATTAGCCATACCCCTTTCCCCTTTTTTTTTTTTCCCTTCCCATTCTCTCCTCTCTTTTCTTTCTTTCTTTTTTTTCCCTTTTTTCCCTTTTTTTTCCCCTTTTTTCCCCTTTTTTTATATTATTTATCTATAACTATTTTTTTTCCCTTCTTTCCTTCCCTTCTCTTTTTTTTATTTTTTTATTTTTTTTTTATTTTTGAAACACCCTCCGTGAACATTCCCATTTCACCTATATATATATATATTTTTTATTTTTATTTTTTTTATTTATTTATTTATTTATTATTTTTTTTCCCATATCTTTAATATGTTTCTACCATGCAAGTCTTTCAGGTAGAGTCAATGGAGGTGGTTGTCCCCAAGAGGAGGGGAATATGGAGGGGGATATAGAGTGTTAGAGTGTTATAGGGACCTGAAATATCTATCTCTATCTCTACATCTCGTTATCTCCTTATCTTCTGTCTATGGGGTTCCGCTATTCCACTATCTAACCGGCTTCCTGTTGATGGTGACTAATGGAGGCCAGGAGCTCATCCGCCTCCAGAGGGGAATGAATGTTGTGCATTTTGTTGTTATACATAACCCTCAGGAAGGCAGGAAACCTCAACTGAACCGTAGCTCCCAAGGCCCTGAACTTCTCCATTCTCTGACCTAATTCCCATTGTCGATCAAGAGTTGTTTTCGACAAGTCAGACCTAATAACATATGAGAAGTCTGAGGTTTTTAAGGCTGTAGTTTTAAGCGCTAAGTTCAGTATCTTCTCCTTAGTGGAATAGGTTAGAAAGTTGACTAAAATCTTTCTTGGTTTTGATCTTCCCTGCTTTAACCGAAATGGATCCCTATGAGCACGTTGAATGTCCTTTTCCAAGTCTTCAACAGATTCCTCCAAATTCAGAGACTCTTTAAGCAAGGAAGCGATGAATTTTTTCATTTCTCCCCCCTCTTTTCCTTCCGGAACCTTCAGGAGTCTGAGGTTATTCCTCCGTGAGTAATTCTCCAAAGATTCCACTCTTTCTTTTGTTGCATCTCCGTCGCGTCTTAAGAAATTTATCCTTTCTTGCGCAGACTCTAATTTGGCTTTTAATTCGTCTACTGTGCTTTCGAGAGTATCTGTCCTTACAGTGAGCAAGTCTACTCTCTTATCAAGGGCGTCAAATGCCGCTTTTATCTCTTGCTGGTTCCGCTTAGATTCAGCGAATCCAGTTTTGATCTCATGTAAGAGATCTTCCAATGATATCCCCCCCTGAGTTCCACCCACTGGGGGGATAGATTCGTTGTTATCTCTGTTATCATGCAGAGTAGAAGATCCACTCTCGTCCAAGGTATTTTCAACAGGAACACCAGAGTCCGCAACTGGCAGATCGGAAGAAGCAATGCCATGGGTGTTATCTATACCATTCATCTCCTTTATTTCTCCTTGGGGTCTATTCTCGCCCGCTCTAGAGGTGACTTCTAGGACCTGTGGCAGTACCTTGAAATATGACCTAAGAGAGGGAGTGAGCCTTACAGCGCTACACTTAGTGTTTCTGGATTTTGGTTTAGTGCCTAGCCTTAAATCCCTTAGGTCAGAAAGTCCTGAAATATCTATCTCTATCTCTATATCTCGTTATCTCCTTATCTTCTGTCTATGGGGTTCCGCTATTCCACTATCTAACCGGCTTCCTGTTGATGGTGACTAATGGAGGCCAGGAGCTCATCCGCCTCCAGAGGGGAATGAATGTTGTGCATTTTGTTGTTATACATAACCCTCAGGAAGGCAGGAAACCTCAACTGAACCGTAGCTCCCAAGGCACTGAACTTCTCCATTCTCTGACCTAATTCCCATTGTCGATCAAGAGTTGTTTTCGACAAGTCAGACCTAATAACATATGAGAAGTCTGAGGTTTTTAAGGCTGTAGTTTTAAGCGCTAAGTTCAGTATCTTCTCCTTAGTGGAATAGGTTAGAAAGTTGACTAAAATCTTTCTTGGTTTTGATCTCCCCTGCTTTAACCGAAATGGATCCCTATGAGCACGTTGAATGTCCTTTTCCAAGTCTTCAACAGATTCCTCCAAATTCAGGGACTCTTTAAGCAAGGAAGCGATGAATTTTTTCATTTCTCCCCCCTCTTTTCCTTCCGGAACCTTCAGGAGTCTGAGGTTATTCCTCCGTGAGTAATTCTCCAAAGATTCCACTCTTTCTTTTGTTGCATCTCCGTCGCGTCTTAAGAAATTTATCCTTTCTTGCGCAGACTCTAATTTGGCTTTTAATTCGTCTACTGTGCTTTCGAGAGTATCTGTCCTTACAGTGAGCAAGTCTACTCTCTTATCAAGGGCGTCAAATGCCGCTTTTATCTCTTGCTGGTTCCGCTTAGATTCAGCGAATCCAGTTTTGATCTCATGTAAGAGATCTTCCAATGATATCCCCCCTGAGTTCCACCCACTGGAGGGATAGATTCGTTGTTATCTCTGTTATCATGCAGAGTAGAAGATCCACTCTCGTCCGAGGTATTTTCAACAGGAACACCAGAGTCCGCAACTGGCAGATCGGAAGAAGCAATGCCATGGGTGTTATCTATACCATTCATCTCTTTTATTTCTCCTTGGGGTCTATTCTCGCCCGCTCTAGAGGTGACTTCTAGGACCTGTGGCAGTACCTTGAAATATGACCTAAGAGAGGGAGTGAGCCTTACAGTGCTACACTTAGTGTTTCTGGATTTTGGTTTAGTGCCTAGCCTTAACTCCCTTAGGTCAGAAAGTCGGGGGGTAATAGGAGTTGTAGGAGTAATAGCAGTATGCTTCCCCTTGAAGACAAAAATAGTAGACCCTAGGGTGGTCTCATTAGTGCCACACTCTAGATCCTTTGCTCTCTCCTTCTCTTTGCAAAAACCAGGTCCCTGGTCACTTATAGTGTCTATGTAATTGTCCTCAATATCTACAAACCTTATCTCGCCCGTTGGGTTATCGGTATCGGTATCCTCGGTATTCTTGGTATCCTTGGCCCCCCGCACCCATGCCCAGCCACCTTACTTGAGGGTAGCTCTTGATCCGCAGTTTCTCCCGCTACTGCTTCCTCCTCCACTGCAACCTTAACTTTGGTTTTGTTTTTTAAACGACGGATCCGCTGTTTTATTTTGTCAATGCAAGGGGGGGCTCAACCTCCAGTCGCGTTGCCTTTGTTGTGATTGAGCACTTTTGGGAAAGTCGCAGGCTATTACTAGCGCTTCCAAATGCCCCACGAGCCGCCGCTCTGCGGCTCCGTCACAGCTCCACGGCTGCCTCAGCCCACCGGGGAAGGAAGGCGGAAGGTGGAATCCCTAAGCCGCACATCCGCCGGTTAAGCGTTCCCTTCCTTGCACCTCTCCCAAAAATCAGAAAGCTGGAGCTGCCGAGCACCGCAACCCCTGCACGGAGGCCCGCAAAGAATCCAGCCGATGCAAAAGGTCAGAGTCAGAGTCAGTGCCGAAGTCCGCAAGTCTGCAAGTCCGCAAGCACGGTAGCGGAAAGACAGCTGCGTGACCTGACGAGGCGGCCGAAGCCGACCTGTTCCATCTGACGCCGCCCGGCGTCCACCACTCTCCAAGCTCCACACGTCCCGACACTCCCCGCATCCACACGAAGGCAGAGGCAGAGGCACCCAGACAGGGCGAGAGAAGCAATACACAGACTCAGCTCGGCCGGGTAGGTCACTAGGTCACTGGGAGCGGAAGAAAAGGAACGTGGACCTGCCGGTTCTGTTGTGTATTGCTGGGGTTACCGGAGCTCTATCAGAGAGACGCGACCAGCCCTAGCCGGCGGCCACCATGTTTCCCTCTGTCCACCAAGCCCTGCATTTCTTTCTCTTACCAGTTTCTCAGTTTCCCTCTTATTACCCCTAATCTACAGTTCTAGCATCACTACTCCGTCTCCGTCTTTGCATGATCCCCACTACTATTTCACTCTTTCCCATTAACCTTTTTGTAGTATCCTGCATATTATACTGTAAGGTGTTTTACCAGCCCTGCTCTGCCAGTGCCTGGACTCTGACTCATTAGAATGTTGGAGTCTGATGATGCCTCGGAATGTTGGGACTGAGAGAGGCAGAGAGACAGTGGGTCATGGGCTGAGCAGCTGACAGGCAGCTCCTGGTGGGGCTCTAATCTACCACATATCTACATGATGTCCTGTACCTTGCAACCTGTTATCTTCATGAAATAAATCATCTTGAAATACTACCTTCCTGAGTGGACCTTCTTCACTACATATTATGGCGACGAGGATGGGATACGAACTACTTTTACACGAGTATCCTCACATAGGGAACCGTGTTATGGGTTACAGTCCCATTCATATTTACATTTTTACCCTCACACAGGGTGTCTTATGGGTTACAGTCCCGTTTACATTTACATTTTTAACCTCACACAGGGTGTCTCATGGGTTACAGTCCCATTTACATTTACATTTTTACCCTCACACAGGGCGTATTATCGGTCACAGTCCCATTTACATTTTCACCCTCACACAGGGTGTCTTATGGGTTACATTCCCATCTACATTTACATGGTCACCCTACATATGGCGTCACATGGGTTTCAGTCCCATTTACTGTGCTCCTCACACTCTTGCACAGGAGTAGAGGACGATCATGGGTTTTAGTCGCTATGACTGTTATTGTCTATTTACATTTTGTAATTTTGCTGTTTTGAATAACGCAATGTTACACTTACATCGCATTTATATAGTTTATTGAAAACAGAGGGAAGTTGTAGTTATACTGTTTGTATCTACTTTGCCTCTTCTCTGTTTTCCTATTCGTCCAGCTTTCCTCGTGGTGTCATTCTCATTGCCATCCCTGGTTTCTGGATCTACACGTCTTGTTGTCGTCTTTTGCCTCCTAGCTTTCTTTCGTTCTTTTTTACTCATTCCTTCCCTGTTCCAGAGGAAATCTGTTACTCCCTCTTTCCTGTGCCTGTGTGGAGGCTGGTGTCAGTTTTCCATCGTGCCTTGTTCTTTCTTCCCTTCCTGCCTGCCTGGCCTATGGGTGTGTTTGGGGTTTTGTCCTTGGTGCGTGTGAGTTCTTCTGCCCCTTGTTGTTTCCATTTTCTTATTACTCATTTTACCCTCATCTTTTCTATGTCCGTGAGTCTGTGTTATCTCTATCGGTTTCCGCTTTACTCTTCTCTTCCTACTCCTCATTTCCTTCCACCTGTCTCTTCACGCTGCTTTGCTTACACCTTTCCTTGTTGTTGTTTCTGTTCCTCTGCTATTCTTCCTTGTTTTCTCTTCCTTGGTTCTCTCTCGCTAGTTATGTTTCACGTAGTGCTTTAATACTTTTGTTAGAACGAAAGGGGATATGTAGTATCCTGCATATTATACTGTAAGGTGTTTTACCAGCCCTGCTCTGCCAGTGCCTGGACTCTGACTCATTAGAATGTTGGAGTCTGATGATGCCTCGGAATGTTGGGACTGAGAGAGGCAGAGAGACAGTGGGTCATGGGCTGAGCAGCTGACAGGCAGCTCCTGGTGGGGCTCTAATCTACCACATATCTACATGATGTCCTGTACCTTGCAACCTGTTATCTTCATGAAATAAATCATCTTAAAATACTATCAATCAATCAATCAATCATGCCATTTGTATAGCACACTACTCACCCGGGAGGGTCTCAAGGTGCTTGGGGGGAGGGGTATGCTACTGCTCGAACAGCCAGGTCTTGAGTTGTTTCCTGAAGGCGAGATGGTCCTGGGTCAGCCGAAGGTGGATGGGGAGGGAGTTCCAAGTCTTGGCAGCCAGGTAAGAGAAGGATCTTCCTCCGGCGGTGGCTCTTCTGATGCGTGGTACGGCTGCGAGGGCGAGGCTGGTGGACCGTAGCTGGCGGGTGGGCATGTAGAAGGTCAGGCGGTCGTTGAGGTACTTGGGGCCCAGGTCGTGGAGAGACTTGTGTGCGTGGGTGAGGAGCCGGAACGTGATGCTCTTATCGACGGGGAGCCAGTGCAGGTTCCTCAGGTGGCTGGAGATGTGGCTGCGTCGGGGGACATCCAGGATGAGTCGGGCGGAGGCGTTCTGGATGCGCTGGAGTCTTTTCTGTAGCTTGGCTGTGGTTCCGGTATAGAGGGCGTTTCCGTAGTCCAGTCGGCTGGTGACGAGTGCCTGGGTGACAGTCTTCCTGGTCTCGGTCGGGATCCAGCGGAAGATCTTGCGAAGCATACGCAGGGTGTTGAAGCACGATGAGGAGACGGCGTTGACTTGTCTGGTCATCGAGAGGGAGGGGTCCAGGATGAAGCCCAGGTTGCGTGCGTGGTCGGTTGGCTTGGGTGCGTTGCCCAGGACTGGGGGCCACCAGGAGTCGTCCCAGGCGGAGGGCGAAGATCCCAGGATGAGGACTTCCATCTTGTCCGAGTTCAGTTTCAGGCGGCTGTCCTCCATCCACTCGGCGACGTCTTTCATCCCTTCGTGTAGGCAGGTTCTGGCGGTGTCGGGGTCTCTGGTGAGGGAGAGGATCAGCTGGGTGTCGTCGGCGTAAGAGATGATGTTGAGGTTGTGCTGGCGTGCGATGGCTGCGAGAGGTTTCATGTAGATGTTGAAGAGGGTGGGGCTGAGTGAAGATCCTTGCGGGACGCCGCAGATGACTTCGGTGGCCTCGGAGCGAAACGGGGGGAGGCGGACTCTTTGTGTTCTTCCGGCGAGGAACGAGATGATCCACTCCAGTGCCTTCTCTTGGATACCGATGTTGCTGAGGCGCTGGACTAGGGTGCGGTGGCAGACCGTGTCGAACGCAGCGGAGAGGTCCAGGAGGATGAGGGCCACTGTTTCCCCCTTGTCGAGCAGGGTCCGGATGTCGTCGGTGGCTGCGATGAGGGCGGTCTCGGTGCTGTGGTTGGCTCTGAAGCCGGACTACGAGGGGTCGAGGGATCCGTTCGTCTCGAGGAAGGTGGTCAGCTGTCTGTTGACGATCTTCTCGATGACTTTAGCAGGAAAAGGGAGGAGCGAGATGGGGCGGAAGTTTTTGAGATCGGTGGGGTCCGCTGTAGGTTTCTTCAGGAGGGCGCTGATCTCGGCGTGCTTCCAGCTCTCCGGGAAGGTGGCGGTGTTGAAGGAGGCGTTGATGATGTTACGGAGTTGGGGTGCGATGGTGGAGTCGGCCTTTTTGAAGACGTGGTGTGGGCAGGGGTCGGTCGGTGATCCGGAGTGGATGGTGTTCATCGTGCGGGCTGTGTCTTCGGTGGTCACCGTGGTCCAGGTGCGAAGGGTGGCGGTGGGGGGCGTTGGTTCGACTGTTTGGTGCGTGGGTGGGGCGCCGAAGCTGTTGTGGATGTCGGCGATCTTGCGGTGGAAGAACGAGGCGAGGGAGTCGCAGAGGTCTTGTGACGGAGTGATGTTGTTGGTGCCGGTGCTGGGGTTGGAGAACTCCTTGACGATAGTGAAGAGCTCTTTGCTGTCGTGGGTGTTGTTGTCCAGTCGTTCCTTAAGGGATTTCTTCTTGGTGGTGCGGATGAGCTGGTGGTGCTTGCGGGTAGCGTGTTTGAGGGCGGTCATGTTGTCGGTGGTCCAGTCGAGGAGCCAGGCTTTCTTGAGGGTGCGGCAGGTCTTCTTGGAGTCCTTGAGGTCGTCGGTGAACCAGGATGCCTTCTTGCTTCTGGGTCTGCTGGGAGGGTTCTTTAGTGGCGCGAGGTCGTCGGCGCAGGCGGTCAGCCACTGTGTGAAGTTGCGGGCTGCTTCGTTGGGGTCCGTTGTGTTGGCGGGTGGGCTCTGGCTGAGGGAGGTGGTGAGCTGGTCTGCGGTGATCTTGCTCCAATTCCTGTGAGGTACCTGTTGCGGGTGGGGGTGGGTCGTGCATCTTTTGAAGCTGAAGTGGACGCAGCTGTGGTCGGTCCAGTGGAGTCCGGTGGCGTGGCTGAAGGTGATGTACTTGCTGGAAGAGAAGACGGGATCAAGCGTGTGGCCGGCGTAGTGGGTGGGGGTGTTGACCAGTTGCTTGAGTCCGAGGTTGGCGACGTTTTCCAGCAGGGCGGTGGTGTTGCGGTCCTTGTTGTTCTCCAGGTGGAAGTTGAGGTCCCCGAGGAGGATGTAGTCAGTGGAGGGGAGGGCGTGCGGGCTGATGAAGTCTGTGATGTCTTCGCTGAACTGTGTGCGTGGTCCCGGGGGTCTGTAGACGTGGGTCGTCTTAGGGTCGGTGTGAATCTGGAAGTGGAGATGTTCGGCTGCGGCGAAGGAGTCGTTGGCGTCGGTCGTGATGCGGATGGTGTTCCTGTGGACGATGGCGATGCCACCTCAGGTCTGGTTCGGCGCTCAATCGGCGTTCCCGCTGCACGCGTCCGCTGCGCGGTCGCTCTGGGAGCGTCATAAGTAAGGAGCCGGGAGGGAAGAGCAGCTGGGTGGTGGGAGCGGGGCGGCGAATGGAATCACAGGGGGGCGGGGCCGCAGGGAGGCAGCGGCGGGAAATTCCAAGAAGCAGCGGGCAGCGGGAAATTCCCAGGAGCAGCGGGAAATTCCCAGGAGCAGCGGGCAGCGAGCGAAGGAATCTGCAGACAGGAGGCGGCAAAGGCAGGCAGGAGCGGCAGCAGTGAGTGGGGCGACCAAGCCCTGTGGAGGGCTGAGCGGTCACACTCTGTGGTCCCCTACGGGCCCCTTAAGTAAGGAGCCGGGAGGGAGGAGCAGCTGGGTGGCGGGAGCGGGGCGGCGAATGGAATCACAGGGGGGCGGGGCCGCAGGGAGGCAGCGGCGGGAAATTCCAAGAAGCAGCGGGCAGCGGGAAATTCCCAGGAGCAGCGGGAAATTCCCAGGAGCAGCGGGCAGCGAGCGAAGGAATCTGCAGGCAGGAGGCGGCAAAGGCAGGCAGGAGCGGCAGCAGTGAGTGGGGCGACCAAGCCCTGTGGAGGGCTGAGCGGACCTTCTGTAGTGTATTTCCTATATTCCCAATAGGCTCTGCGCATTGGAATAATATCTTCAATAGTATAGACGTAGGACATAGGTTAACAAGGTCTTCTACTGAGGATATTAGACTTAAGTTTTGTGTGCCAGCTAGCTCAGAGTTCACTAGAAACTTTCTTGAATAGGCGAGGAGGATTTTAACCTCCCTGGATAGACAAGAAGGGATTTAGTTTCTGTCAACCATAGAACATGACAACTTTGCTCTCCCTGATCAAGAGTATATCTCTAGAGTCGTGTGAAAACAAAAGACAGCTATTTTACTCAGTCAATACGTGCATACTTAGTTTCACCAGATTGCAGAGAAAAGGAGAGACAGGCGTTTTCAATAAAAGGTGTTATTTATTGATCAGTCTCTTTTCTCATACAAGAGAAATGAATCGCTACAATTGCAATACTTATAGTTAAGTAAAGTGCATACAGTAAAAGCAGGATTATGAAATAATACTGTAAAAGCATGGATATGGTTTCTTAGCCATATGATACTTTAAAATGGATAAAAGATATACATACATATATACATTGACTAATCGTACTCAACTGGTGCTTCTAACTACGCCTACCCCGGTGTACCTGACCTAAGCCTAATACATGGGAGAAGTAAGTAAGTAGCAGTTTAAGTTAAGTTTGTTTTGCCAAGAATCTGACTCAAGAATTCTCTATAAGGGTTTAGTCAGTTCAGTAACTGGGATTTAGAAGGCAGGAGGTCTGGTATCTCTTTCTCAGGACTCGGTATCCCAGTCACCCGCGAAGGTGGGCTGGAAACGCTGGAGGCTGGATTTCTCGGCAAGAGAAAAGACAGCGTCTTCCTCAGCGCGTCAAAATGGGAGGGGCAGCATCCGTGGGCTCTCGCATCAGCTGGGCTCTCCGGCAAGTAGTCACTGCTCCAGGTTCATCACCACCGTGTGTCTGCTTAGGACAGCGTTGGTATATTTATACTTGAGAGGTGCTGGGTTTGACGTAAGGATGGACATAAGACGTCAATAAGGATGTCACTAAGAACTGAGCGTTCTTGCAGTGCTTTACAGGAGTTCTTGGACTAAATCAAAACATAGCAGGCGGGGATTTCCCAGGTTGCTCGAGGCTTGGATTTGTTTAAGAACTCTGTGTGCTTTCTAGGGGGCTGGAGGAATAGTGCTTGCTTAATGTGACAGCATGCGCTATGACTAATTTATGAAACGGGTTTCTGTGCCGTTGTATGGATATTAGTGATTTATAACTGGGCAAGGGTCAGAAATAGGAGTATCGATACAGGTCCCTCGATAAACACACTACACCTACTCCACGAATTCATGTCCATATTTACTAACCTAAGTAATAGTAAACATAACTAATAGTGCATGTGTATACCGAACCACCCCAAAATACATTTTTTGCATTTGAAAAATGGCATATTCGAAATACACGAAAATGAGTATAGGTACTGTATGCATTCAAGCAGTGTAATCATTCAAAAAATGATGCACATTTTATATCAGCATGAATGATTCGCGAAAATAACACATGAAATGGCTCTTAATACAGAAGAAAAAGTGTGAGTCCACTTCATCACATATAAATACAATTACTTGTAAATATGCTAGAGGCTGAGGTAAAGTATTGTCTCTAGAGTTCCTAAAAATAGAAGCTCTGTTGTCTAAGAATAGTTCTACTTTAAGCAGAGGACGAGTGCCAAAAAAAAAAAAAGGTAAATATTTTGGAATTCGAAAAAAGTTTTCGTTTTCAGGGGAAGAAGAAAAATAGTGCCAAATTGTCTCAGTAGCTCTGTTTATTAAAGCTGAAGGCCAAATTCAGAGTTCAGGGAACGTTGTGTGCTCGATTGCTTAAAGTTATTCTTTCTGTTCGGGGGAAAACATCATGTCAGACAGATTTTCAAAAAAGCAGTTTACCGCTTCAGGTGAAAGTCTGACCAAGTTGGAAAATGTCGCTACCATGCAGTCGTGCGCATGTTCGCTTTCAGTGATGTTTCGATCAGCATTGCTTACTGAAGGTCGTACCTGGTTGATGCTGCTCTCATCTTGTACTTCACTACCCTTCAATCGTAGTGGTGAAGTCTCCACGAATGCCGTCATCAGGATAGGTAGCCGCTGGGGACAGCACGATGCTTGAGCCTTTACTGGACCCAACAAAGTATCTGTATCCAATGGTACTTCTGATTGTAGTGTAAGACAGGTGTCCAACACGCATTCTTCGCCGCATAGCATGCACCTCAATACAGGTAAGACACAATTCTGCCATATGGGTCTGAATGAAAGAAACCAGGTCATATTCAGATCTCTTAGCCGGGCTAATCCAAGGACTTCAGTTATGCGGTCCCGATAGCGTATAGCTAGGATCGTTTCTTCCATTGTTGCTGGAGTCTTGTCTGTGACATGGCTTGCCATAACGAAGCAGGAGTAGCAAAAATAAGATGCCTGCTACGAGTCCCAACAGGAGTGGAAGTCCGCCAAAGACAGAATGGACAAAATTGGAAAATATACCCAGGACTGCTTTGAATGGGGTTAACAGTCCCGAAAAAACTGTCTTAAATACACTTGCGATACCATTCGTATCCGAAATGTTTAATATTTCGTTTAGCATTTCTGCAAAGTGTAGGGGGCAATTTGTCGATAACAATGCATGTAACTCTTCCGTTGTCCTTGCAACTTGGAGATCATACGTTTCTTTTGATGACGTCAAATGAACTGGTGTCTGTAGGAGCACAGGCTTCATTCTGCTTAAAGTATCAATTCGAATAGAAGAGATTTTCAAACTGGGCCAAATTTTTCCCTCCCTGTCTGGAGTGTCGTTTGGATACAATACTCGCTCACAGCAAGTGACCATGGAACTCACGCTTACTAGATAAGGTTTTCCTGGCAGCAAGCCACAACATCTGTGATTCACAATTAGAATGTAGCTCCCGTTAGAAAGCCGTCTAAAGAATGGCTCTATTCGCGTTGCAGGTGTGCCGAGCTGGTGACATGAAAGGTTATTTGAAGTCCCCTCACAGGCCCCATGTAAACTTATACCCTGACACAGAAGTATACCACTTAGTGATTTTTCACAATTGTTACCACTAAGAAATACACTCTGTCCTTTTTCACTATAATATGTGTGTGTATAAGGTAGGTTCCATGTTGACTTAATGTATCCTTTACCCAACCTTTCATACTGGCCTGCCTGTATATATTTTTGGCAGTATCGAAATTGGAAAGTCGTTATCGGAATAGTTATTATCCCATGTATTATCCATTCAATGACAGGTCGTTCTGACATTGTCAATGGTAATCTCTCAAGTTTCTCAATGCTCAGAATTGTATATTCTGCACCCTTCTGTGCCAAGCTGATTTGTGTATCAGTAAGGTTAAAGATATTGAATAATGACGTTGTGTTGGTTAAACGCCAAGGCACGTAGCCTGAACGCAGATTTTGTAACGTCCAGCCAAGCTGTACAATAGAACGTAATTGGGACTGACCGTGTTGCAACATCAGTAAGTCTTGCTCTATTATATCGATTGCAGATGATACAATACTGTCCAGTGAATATATTCTGGAAGACAGAGTCATTAACCCATTGTCCACAACAGAAAGTGATTTTTCCAAATTAACACGGTCAATTTCCCGTATTTTCTCTGCTGTCTTAATTTGAGTTACTTTCCAAGCTTCGTTGTAAGCTGCATATATAGAGGCCGCTATGAAACGTTTTTGACGCTGTTTGCGTGGTCCCATAATGAAATCACGCAAGTCAGCACCTTCTTTAAGTAAAGTCAAGTGTTGCTTAATTTCTGCCAGTGTGGATGTTTGTAGCCATTCGAGGCAGAGTTTCCCTACACTGTATGTAGTTACAATCCCTGGATGTTGTCTCTGGGAGTATCTAGGGTCTGGCCTGTTCAATTTGAACCCCTGTATTTTGTTCAGGAATCTATCTTGACAGTTATTTGTGTCTGTGGGCCAGATCAACCATTTTTTCCAATCAGGATGTGTTCTGTTTTGGTTAAAAATATGGGATACGTCTATCTCAACATCTGTAGTGCTATTACTGTCAGGTGTTGGCTTTGGAATAGACGGTTTGTTCAAGTCTTTAATTTTGGCTAGGCCAAGACAGGTAGTCTGTTGAATTGTGTCATTCAAGAATATAATTTGTTCTGGGATCATGCAGGCTCTAAATAAGGAATCTGTACCTTGCACTTGCCAATCTTTTGTACCCCAGATTGTTTTCGTTTCAATATTATTGTTCCAGAAATCAAAACCGAATGTATTCATTTTGTCAAATAATGATTCTGAATAGAATTATTTTGTATTTGTAAGCATGGTTTTCATTCCTGTCTTATTTAACAGTTTGAAATAAAACGTTTCTGCATCACTCGTGTTAAACCCTGAAAAATATGAAAATTTTTCATAAAATGTTTCCGAACTGCCTTTTGGTGGAGTTGCACAATGTTCCCATTGGTTATAATTAAAAACATTTCTAGGTTGAGCAGATGTATGCAGATAATGGTTACCATAGTGGCTGTAACAGTACATCTGGTCATAATTAGATGAACCCTGTAAATAATCATGTTCTGTAAATTTAGCTGAAAGGTTGAGTGCGCTACTGGGGTGTAGGCGCATCCCTGCTTGAGGGCACACTTATGTGGTTCGTTGTTGTGACACAACTGACTCCAAGAAGGTTCAAGGAAAGTTCAAATTATTGTGGTTTATTTCAAACGTTCATTTTCAAATTCATAGGTTTTCCATAAATAACATTTAACAGTTCATGTTATCCACTTCATTGAACTTTTTATCAGAAATGCTCCAATGCATTTCGGACCCGGAGGGTCCTTTGTCAAGGAGCGGTGATACGCTTTAACGGTTCCTCATAAATTTGAAACTGTTGGGTCGTACGTGGCTTCACGGGGTGTCTGCACCGGAGTCCAATGACTTTCGTCCCTTTCAAAGTCCCAATCATCAGCGAATGTGCTCGGTTTTACAAAGTCACTTAATGAAACCTTAAATTGATGAGGATACTTCAAGAGCTCGACCGGGCCATAGATTTCGTAATCAGTTTTGTCCCATGCTACCCCACTGGGTATAGGATTGGCTGTGAAGTTTACTGAAGAAAGTTCTCTTTTCTCGATGTGTGAAGACTTGTGTGGTTTCAGGACCAAGTTGATATTCTGACTTGCTGTGTCCATTGTAACATATTTTCCCTCAATGAAATGTCCCAAGTATAGTACCATGATGAGCCAAAGTATGAGGACAAATACACCTTGTGCCACCCAAAATTCAATCCATGGAGAAATCAGATAAGTTTCTTCTAGTTGATGAAAGAGTTTTTTAGCCTTGTCTTTAAAAGTTGTTGTTGATATTGGCTGTTCCTCAGGTTCACTCGGATCCTCAGAAAAATCATCGAAGTTGATGAAGTAGCCTGATGCAGTTCTGTCAATTGTTTCAATTGCTTCTGGATTCCTTTTTGTTTTTGGAATTCTCTTTGTTTCATTAGCATAGTCTGTGGTTACATCATTGTAGACTGGTGTTTCTTGATGTAAGATTTGGATTTGGGTTTCAAGAGGTTTAAGTTCCATGGCTTTGTTGCATAGTCCTTGTTGATTTACTGTAGGTTTTTCAAATGTAATTAGTCTCTCAGTTTGAACCTCTATGTTTGTAGCAAACTTTGGTGTTCTGCTATTTCTTGGGAGTCCACTCGGCCTACTAATTATTATCGGCCACATGATTGTGGTTTAACCAGGTCGATGGATACAACTCGGTTCTCCTTTTTACCAGCAAGGGGCGGTAATACAACTGATCTTGTCCCGTTGATAGCCAAGACAGGTACTGCTTTTCTGTAAGAAGGCCCAAATTCCTTCTTTACCGCGATCTTCTCTCTGACCAGATCCCAGATTTTTGGAATCCAGACAGGCCTTGCTGGGACAGGTGGTTTTTCTTCAGTGGTTGTTGGCTGTTGTTTCAATTTTATGTTGCTCAGATCTTTTCTTTTTTCGTTTAAGTCCTGTAAAATAGCCAAACGATCTTTGATATCAAAGCATTTTTCTTTAACCACTGAAGTTTGACTATCGAGGTTCTGGATCAACATTCTAGTCCCAAACAATAGTCCGTACGGACTGAGACCTCTCAGAGAATTTCTTGGCAGATTATTAAGACTACGTTGGACACTTATTAAATGTTTGACCCACCCAGCCCCCGAACCTAATACCTTTGCCGTTATAGATTGCTCTATGCCTTGGTTTTTTCTTTACACCATCCCGTTTCCCTCAGGAAAGAAGTGATAAGAGTCCCGCAATGCAATGCCCATGCTGGCCATGTCCCCCCTATAAGCTCGAGAGCTAAAGGCAGGACAATGGTCAGAATGTAGCATGCCCCTTGCGTATATGCCATTATAGACTCGCAAATCTTTTTATAACAGTTCAGACGTCAGCCGAGAGCTGGGGTCTACATTTTAAGTGATGATAGTCTCTATATGTTAATATGACGCATTATTCATACTGGGTTTTATATATTTATTGTTTAATCCCATCTTGAGCGAAACGCCATGGCAAAACACCATCTCGGTCGTAACAGCGATCTCTGTTGCAGTTTGGACAGTTTTTTGCAAATATGTGATGTTGCAGGCTCATTCCTGGCCACCAGTATGTGGATTGCAATTCTTTCAGAGAATCCTTTAGCTTAAGGTGTCTAAGACCCTCACCCATATGTGCGTCTGCTATTAACAATATTCTCCCGTTCGTGTTTGGAATTACTCTATCCCCCACTCCAGGGATTTGAGCAAAAGGAACGGAGTTTGCATCGATTATGTATGTATAATTGAGTGGATAGGTGATGGGTAGCGCTGAGCAGTCGCCTTTTGATGACGTTTTCACCGCCAGCATTGTTTCCCCGTCAATGTATTTTTTCGAACGCTTTTTTGTAGCTACGGAAGCCGATTTAGTTGTTTCCGCTCAGGCTGTTTCAGCCAATGAATTCCCTGCAACGTGAACGCCATCACGTTCATGACTCAGTGAATGTATCACGTGAGTCTTTGGTAGTTCTTTCTGTAAAAGAACTACTTGTTCCCAAAGCGATTTTTGCTTAATTGTGGCACCTGTGTCATCTTTGTAACCGTTTAGAATCCATTTCTGTAAATTGTTATTGTATGATTTGACGCAGCAATATGAATCGCACACTATTAGTGTCGGCAATTCGCGATCGGCATTTTCAAGCGCCATCTTAAATGCTAGTAGTTCTGCTCGCTGAGCTGTACAATCTCCTAGAGATTGCGTTTTAGTGACCAGTGGTCTAAATTTTCCTCCGTGCCAGCGACCTTTAACGATCGCGCACGCAGCACTGTAAGCTTGTTTACCCCCAACTGCGGGCTGTGCTGATCCGTCCGTATATATTATACAGCCGTAGTGTTCTAGAGGCAGGATTTCGGTCGGCAGAGGACATTCAAATTCATATTGGAGAAATTCTTGTTTTTTTAAATTAGGATCAAATTCGTATACCACGTCTGTTGCAGCAAGAGAATTAACCCACTGTATCCATCTCGGATGTAATGCTTTAGCATTTGGAATGCTTGCCTTTGTTACCGCCTCTAGGGCTGGTATTGGTGTAACGATGATTATTCGTTTACCTTGTGCTAGGGATCTTTCCTTCTGCTATAGCAGTCTGTACCGCGGTTAGAATTTTTTCCGTTGGGCTAAATTTTATTTCAGCTTTTGTGTACAAATGTGATTTGTATGCTATTGGTACCGTTTCTCCCTCATTAGAGGTCAGGTATGTGAATCCGCATCTTCCTGGGATGATTCGGATTACAAGGTTGCGTGTGTTATCGCGTGTTTGCAATTTCGTTTTACTCAACATGTCTGTTTGTAATGATCTCAAAATTTCTGTGTGTTTTTGAGTCCAATTGATTGTTTTAAAATCTGGTCTTATCAGGTCATAGAGAGGTTTAACCCTCTCTGCATAATTTTTAATGTACGTTCTACCGAAATTCAGGAAACCTAGAATTGATTGTAAGTTTTTCAGCGTTCTTGGTGCTTGGATTACGGCACATTTCTCTAGGAAATTGTCTGCCAGGCTTTTGCCTTCACTTGATAGTTCATATCCTAAAACCAGGACAGTTAGATGGGCAATTCTTGACTTTTTGAAGTTGAATTTATAACCCTCTGCTGCGAACCCAAGTATTATGGTGTTCACTCTTTTCAAGTGAGTATCCAAGTCATCATCTGTTAGATAGATGTCACCGACATAAGATAATGCCTCATCATCATATATTTGTAGTAACTCTGTTACTCTCGCTGAGAATAATCCTGGGCTGTTCTTGAACCCCTGTGGTAAACGACAGAAATTTTCTGCGAGCCATTTATTGAGAAAGCGGTCAAATATCTGCTTTCAGGTGCTATATTTTGACAAAAGAATCCATTACAGATGTCTAATGTTGTTTTGTATTTTTTGCGCACTATGCTATTCATTAGTGCTGCACTGTGTGAGTTTTGTACTGCAAATGTTTTGCAACATGAGTTAAGGTGTCTGTAGTCCAAAACTAGATGATATGAATCATCTGGCTTGGAGACAGGAAACAAAGGATTGTTCATTTGTGAGGTGCATGTTTCAATCACCCCGTGGTATTCAAGTTGATCTAAGATCTCCCTGACCTGTTTTTTTTGCTTCTTGCTTAATTGGGTACTGCCTTTGTGCAGTTGGTTGAGATTTTAACTGGATTTTGTGAGGAGGTGAGTCCTCATCCCATCCTACATGGTTTTTATATAATGCAGGAGCTTGGGCTGCTGCTCACTTTCTTGCAAGTGTATATTTTTTATGTATTGGAATGTGATTTGAGAAGGCAGGCATAATCATTTCTTCGCCATGAGGGCACTCCCTGACAAACTCTGGTGGCCAGTCTTTTTCAGCTAAAAGGATGTCATAGCCTTTGGAGAGGTTATCCCAAAATAGACCCCTTATTTTCCTAGTCTTATCTCCCTCTATACGTAATGTTATTTCGTATATTTTATGAGGTTTGCTAACTCTGGTGTCTGCAGTTTTCACTTGAATGTATTCATTCGTGTCCACTGTCTCCAGATGATTCATCAGGATTCATCAGGATCTTGCGAGCTATGCTCACTTCTGCTGCGCTGTCTAGCATTGCCTGAGCCCACTCTGAGCCCACTCTCCATTTTTCAGCTGTGTCATGTTTGATTACTTTAATACTGGCTACCTTCTTCTTTGGAAATTGTAACTTTTTACTTTGATGAGCAGATTCCTTGTCTTTGGACTTGAAGTGCTCTTCCCTTCGTTCTGACCGTCCTCTTCTTTCCGATTTCTGCGAGGAAGTCTGAAAAGATCGAGATGGACGTGTATCAATATCTTGATATCTATCAGGTTTCTTCAAATTATCCCTATTTCTAAGGTTGTATTTTTTCTCAAAGGGCTCCCTCTGGGGAGACTTGTGTCCTTGGTGTGGAGATCTTTCTCTCCGCCGAGGAGACCTTCCTCTGGACTGGAATCTTTTTTCTTTGGGAGTGGATTGTTTATTTCCATCCCAGCTCTTTCTTGGAGCGGTTAGATTATTTTTAATAAATACCTTTTCAGGATTTTCAGTTAGTTGGGGTTTCACTGGTTTCCCACCCAAACTATCTCTTCCTAGTTCTTCATAGGATTTTTCTATGATTCTGGCAAGTTCAAATGGTTGTTCTGCTATATCTGTTTCTTTCAACTTCTGGCGGATCGCTACAGATGCTGCTTCCCCTTTTATGTTGGCTAGTAATATAGCCGAGACCTGCTTGAAGTCTTTCAGTAATATCATACCCAGGGTTAAAGCAGGTTCTGGACCGTATTCATTTTGAATCTGTCTTAGTACGTCTGGTATTACCGCCATGGACGGAACACCATGTGTTTTTGTGTAAATGGAAGCAAAGACTGTGCCCCAAGTGTCACAGTCCTCCACATGTGGTGCGATCCCCATTGGAAGACAGATAGTCAGAATTCTGTGTTTCTCAGTAGGGGTAGTATCCGGAAATACCGCCTCTATTTGAGTGATTTTCTGTGCTAACCAGAATGGAATGTGTTCCCGTTTTACGGGTACTTTACCTAGACATGACTGTATGTTCTGTGGTGTGATTTTATTTGTGTTCCCCTGATGAGGGGGTCAGCTGTGGAATTTTAATAGCTGGTTGGACTGTTGAAGTCCGCATTACATATTGGACTAATTGTCTGTGTATTTTAATTAGTACTTTTAGTTGGACTAGAAGTTCTGGTATAGACATTTTCTCAATGTCTGGATGTGGTGTGTAACCGGCTAGAACCGGCCACGTTGCTCCTGGTCTACCTAGTGGACCGAGCCTGGTGATGTGATTATTATGTTTTAGGGCGCCTTTAAACCAGAGCAGGTGCTCTTGGTATTTTAATGGGATTTCCACCTCCTCGAAAGGAGTGTACTCATCCGGTGGTTCCTCTATTTTGTAATAGTGGAACTCATGTGTGACAGCGTTTGCTGCTGGAAAGTTTATCGATGAATAGAATACCTCTGTCTGCCGATATTCATGTGCCTCAATTACGAATATTGGTAATTGGGGTAGTGAGGAGCACTCCGAGTATAAACAAGTCCTTTTAGGTTTCTCCAATGGTGCTATGATTAATCAGGAGAGTCACTCCTGAATGCTTCAGTCAATGGTTATGGTGGGTTTTAGCTCACCTAATCATGCACTGTTCACTTGGTGCTCCGCACCTTAATAAATAAATTGTTTAACACAACTCCTTATAGGTCATATTTACACATGTTTGTGCATTTATTTTCTATTTTTCTATTGTGTTTCTTGGCATTTGTTATTTGCATTGTTCATAACAATTTCCATAAACATTTACAAATACATTTGCATTGAAATTATAAACATGACATTGTTTTTCAAGCATTTATCAATAGGCCCAATGCATCGGATCGGATATTCACCGGGCAGCGGCATTTTCGTGTCGGCCGTTTTTTGCAACATGACAGACGAAGGATCACAACAACGAAGATAAGCTTACCAAGAGCAAGACAAGCAGCGTTTCAGCCATCGGGGCCACTACCCAAGTATATCAACACTTGAATTTCAGTTGACACCAGAATTGCCCCTGATGAAGGCACCATCCGGGTGCCGAAATGCATTGGGCCTATTGATAAATGCTTGAAAAACAATGTCATGTTTATAATTTCAATGCAAATGTATTTGTTAATGTTTATGGAAATTGTTATGAACAATGCAAATAACAAATGCCAAGAAACACAATAGAAAAATAGAAAATAAATGCACAAACATGTGTAAATATGACCTATAAGGAGTTGTGTTAAACAATTTATTTATTAAGGTGCGGAGCACCAAGTGAACAGTGCATGATTAGGTGAGCTAAAACCCACCATAACCATCAATTACGAATATGACTGTACCACCTCTTGATGTTAGTCCATTTTCTATTAGCTTAAGAGTTATAGTTTTTCTTATGCTGACCGGGATGAGTATTGCACCCGGGTCTTGCTGTAGGAGACTTGTGTCATCCGCTAGGAGTTGAGCTGCTATTCTAGCTGCCTCCCTTTCTTCTTCATTGTCTGACATTTTACTGACAAGAAGGTTTTTTGTTGCAGATCAGGTTTTCAAGGAAACAAAGATTAGGTGCACAATATTTTGGAACACTGTATCCTTCAACGTTGAATAAACCAAAAACTATACATAGAAATCTCTTTCTACTAAGTTCTGGCGGATTTTAACCTTTGACCCACTCCAGACGTCTTTGGAGTATTTACGGGAGAAAGGGTCTGTGTGAAAAAGCACGACTGAGTTACTCTAATGTCTTGCGTTAGATTTATCGCTTTACCAAACCGTTGGGCGCCATGTAGTGTAGTTCCTATATTCCCAATAGGCTCTGCGCATTGGAATAATATCTTCAATAGTATAGACGTAGGACAGAGGTTAACTAGGTCTTCTACTGACGATATTAGACTTAAGTTTTGTGTGCCAGCTAGCTCAGAGTTCACTAGAAACTTTCTCGAATAGGCGAGGAGGATTTTAACCTCCCTGGATAGACAAGAAGGGATTTAGTTTCTGACAACCGAGACTCTCCGAGATAGGTCTCAGGAGGACGGTGCTCAGCTGGTTCTCATCATTTCTAGCCGACCGCCGACAAACGGTCTGGACCCCGCCGGACTCTGCCGTAATGCCGCCATTGGGTGTTGGGGTCCCTCAGGGCTCTATTTTGAGCCCGACCCTCTTTAACATCTTTATGACCCCTTTGGCGGCACTGGCGGAGTCTTTCGGAGCCCGGATCGTGTCCTATGCAGACGACACTCAGCTCCTCTTCTCCTGTGAGAGGGGAGGAGATTTTAACGGGGAGAGCATCCGGGATTGCCTTGGGGCTGTTTTCAGATGGTTTCATTTGAGTGGCCTCAAGTGCAATCCCGAGAAGTCCGAGGTGCTCTTCTTTGGGTGTGCGTCGGATCCTGACTGGCACGACTGGTGGCCTATCGACATGTTTCCACCTTCCTCCTCATCCCTAGTCGCTAAGAATCTGGGGGTGAAGATGGACAAGGGCTTGTCGATGAGAGCCCAGATTTTGGGAGTGACGGGCACCTGTTTCGGTCTCCTGAAGGTACTAAGAAAGTTTCTACCCCTGTTGTCGGAAGAACACCGGAAACTGACTGTGCAGGCTCTGATCGGGTCCAGGTTGGACTACGCCAACGTCCTTTACCTGGGCCTGCCGGAGTATCTGCTACAGCGCCTCCAGGTGACGCAGAACGCTGCGGCAAGAGCCATTTATGGCTTAAATAGGCGAGCAAGGGTGGCGGGCCTCTTGCAGGCCCTACACTGGCTGCCTATCCGCAAGCGTATTATTTTCAAGACCCTGACGCTGGCCTATAAGGCCCTGCACTCTGGTGGCGCAAAGTACCTCCAAAGGAGACTGTCCTTTTACCATCCGGCCGGTCACTCAGATCGGAGTCACAGTTTTTGGCTGTGGTGCCGCGCGTTCAAAGAGCCCGCATCGGGGGTCGCTCCTTTGGGTTGCGTGCCCCCCAGCTGTGGAACGCCTTGCCGCTGACACTTCGGGGCGCTTCGAGCCTGTTGGCTTTTAGAAAAGGTCTTAAGACTTGGTTGTTTACTTTATAGGCCTTTCTTTTCGCCTTTTATTTTTCTCCCCTCTGTTTTAATCGTTGTGTTGTGTTATTCGCTCGTAGGTCTCGCTGTGAAAGCGCCGGGATACTCTTTTTGAGTCGCCGTGCGCTATACAAAAGAAACATAACATAACATAACATAACATAACAACCATAGAACATGACAACTTTGCTCTCCCTGATCAAGAGTATATCTCTAGAGTCGTGTGAAAACAAAAGACAGCTATTTTACTCAGTCAATACGTGCATACTTAGTTTCACCAGATTGCAGAGAAAAGGAGAGACGGGCGTTTTCAATAAAAGGTGTTATTTATTGATCAGTCTCTTTTCTCATACAAGAGAAATGAATCGCTACAATTGCAATACTTATAGTTAAGTAAAGTGCATACAGTAAAAGCAGGATTATGAAATAATACTGTAAAAGCATGGATATGGTTTCTTAGCCATATGATACTTTAAAATGGATAAAAGATATACATACATATATACATTGACTAATCGTACTCAACTGGTGCTTCTAACTACGCCTACCCCGGTGTACCTGACCTAAGCCTAATACATGGGAGGGAGTAAGAAAGTAGCAGTTTAAGTTAAGTTTGTTTTGCCAAGATCCTGACTCAAGAATTCTCTATAAGGGTTTAGTCAGTTCAGTACCTGGGATTTAGAAGGCTGGAGGTCTGGTATCTCTTTCTGAGGACTCGGTATCCCAGTCACCCGCGAAGGTGGGCTGGAAACGCTGGAGGCTGGAGGCTGGATTTCTCGGCAAGAGAAAAGACAGCGTCTTCCTCAGCGCGTCAAAAGGGGAGGGGCAGCGACCGTGGGCTTTCGCATCAGCTGGGCTCTCCGGCAAGTAGTCACTGCTCCTGGTTCATCACCACCGTGTGTCTGCTTAGGACAGCGTTGGTATATTTATACCTGAGAGGTGCTGGGTTTGACGTAAGGATGGACATAAGACGTCAATAAGGATGACACTAAGAACTGAGCGTTCTTGCAGTGCTTTACAGGAGTTCTTGGACTAAATCAAAACATAGCAGGCGGGGATTTCCCAGGTTGCTCGAGGCTTGGATTTGTTTAAGAACTCGGTGTGCTTTCTAGGGGGCTGGAGGAATAGTGCTCGCTTAATGTAACAGCATGCGCTATGACTAATTTATGAAACGGGTTTCTGTGCCGTTGTATGGATATTAGTGATTTATAACTGGGCAAGGGTCAGAAATAGGAGTATCGATACAGGTCCCTAGATAAACACACTACACTTCTTCACTACACTTTTCTTCTTGCAATTCTTATTGATCTGCTTATGACCTTTATCCTTCTTCTTTCACCCACCTGTCGTGCTGCTGCCAGCATCCTGTCAGGTGTCGGCGCCTGAGGCTATATTGGGCAGGTGAGACACATTGCTTCCTCAGACCTAGGAGGCCTTTGAAATAGCTGGTGGGCCACCATGCTCTCAGTGTAAACTTACCTTCACACAGCCGGCCCGCTGTTATTGTTCTCTACGCTATTTTTCCTCTCTTTGTGTTCTACCAGGAGACGCCATGGGCAACTCCCTATTTCCAGTTTTTTCTCGCTGACGAAACCGCTTGTGACGATTTCTGAGGAATAATAATTAGCCCAATCCAAGATGGCCACCACAGCATTGTATTCTATGGCTTTTTCTCAATAAAATGTAGGTTTTTCTTTTTAAATTGTATAACCTTTATTTCGACTGCTCGTGTCATAAAAGCTATAAAACACCAATTATATTAAAAGCAAAAAGTTTAAAAATAAGTAATTCATACAGAAGCTTAATACAATTGGTTACAGATAAGTAATTCATCATAATTCACAGCTGCGAAAAGAAAGCAATATAAAATACAGCAGATCAGTAGTAAAAGGAATTAGCACAACTTTACATCGCAGTATAATTAAAAATTGTATAAAAAGATAAAAAGAGAATCACTGTATTTTCGCACTTGGGACCTCTTTACATAGGGCTATTACACAATGCACAACAGACCTTTTGGTTGCTTTTCCAGCCCACTAAAAACAAGGTTTGCAGGATAATTATCAGCAGTAAAGTGCGTGGGCGTGGCAGGTGCATGGAACAAAGGTGGCTGACATTTGTTGAAGACAAATACACTCAGTGATGCAGTGACAGTCCAGCCCAGGTCTTGCGGAGAGCGGAGAGCTTCTGAGCGCGCGAAAGCGTCAGGAAAAAGAACCTGCAGCGGGACGGTAGAGGACAGCGGAGCTCACGCCGCGGACGGCGAGAAAAAAAAAAGGGGGACCTGCAGCCACCAGCAGAACTACGAGCCGAACTCGAAACTTAATCCCGCCGTAGTGATCTGCGGGTGGTCCGTGGTGGGCCGCAGAGAGCCGCAGAGCGGAGGGAGCTGAGAGAAAAGCAGAGAGCACCCGCAGAGAGCACACAAGGACTCACGGGAGAAGTGTGGAACGAAGTGTGCGGTGAGCAGAGAGAGCGGGTGGGGCCACGGGGGGGGCGATCAAAACTAGTCGATTTGGTGCAGCCTGCAGACTCCCCGTGTGCTGCAGTGCGCCCCTACTTGTGCCCCACTCCTGCCTTACACTTCCCCTGCTCCGCATAGATGCATGCTCTGCCTAATCCGGGCATTACTTCGGCAGTTACACAAATTGCCACACAAATTAGGAATCAGAACAGAGTACAGATCAGAGAGCAGCGAACAGCGAACAGTAAGCTGCAAGTAGTGAGCCGAGGTTCCAAGGACAGTACTAACATCAGCGGCACTGCTCAGGCATAGAAATACAAGCTGTGTAGTGGTGCACTTTTGTCAAGGACCAAGAGACAAAAGTGGAAAGCAGAAGAGGAGGGCCGAGCCAGAGCTTCGCCAGAACCTGGGAAATGGGAAGGGAAATTCGATTAAACCAAGGAGTGCGGGCTCTGATGAAGATACACCCAAAAATTATACAACATGGGTTACAAGAAGCGCAGCCCAGCACTCTAGACAAGAACCTCACCCAGTGAGCCCCCCACCGCAACCCCCCCATCAAGGGCTCATTACTCACTACTTCCAGACGCCGGGCAATTCACCACTACCACTGCCAGGAATGCCAGTGGGGGGGGGGCAGTAGAGTACCCTGAGACGATGGAGTGCAATCCTCGATCACCGTGGCATGATCAAGGGACAATTGAGCGACCCGTCTGCAAAAATCCCTCATCCGGAGGAGGAAATCATTTGAGGCCCGAAGAAGGAGATCAGGATCGGGCGCAAGTGCAGGAACCAGGGGGTCAGCGAGGCCCCCCAAGCGGGTGCGAAGTGGGAGATGCTGGGGCGCACAGCAAAACACAAAATGAATGGATCAGTGACATCGACTCAAGGTGGGATACCACAGACAAACTAGAGCAGCACATAGCAGCGGAAGGGATATTAAGGATGCCTGCTGCAGAGACACAAAGCCCACCTTCAACGAAAGCCCTGATCCACTGGCACCAGGAGGAGGAAACACCTGTCAAGGCAGAAGTCATCGAGGATAAATATGCGCACTGCACCAGCCAGCAACCCTTTCTAGGAACAAGTATAACGGTCACCGCAAACGAGCGTCAGCAACTTGAGTCGCCAGAGACAGGAGATCTCACCGACTCATTCCTACAAAAACTAGAGCGAACAATCGAAAGGACCTTGGACCTCACCCCCAATCTCATCGGCAGAGGGGTTGCGGCAAACAACTATGCCATAGATCGACCAGGAATACTCTCACCATCAGGCCAGAAGGACCTAGTTGAACAAGAAGACACCCCCCCATTTGATAACCATCAGAGAAGCGCAAAAGTTAATCGCCAAGGCCCTGATATGGCAGGCAACTAAAATGAAGGTCCAAGTTGACCTACTTCAAACAATAGCCCAATGCTTGGGGAATCAGGGTCGCAAGTTGGAAGAACTGGAGGCAACCATCAAGCATAATCAGGCCATCACAGCTCGTACAAGCACATGTGCTGAGATAATAGAGAAGTGGGTAGAACTGCCGGTAATACTGGGGGACATAGTGGCCCTAACCAAAAGCAGAGGTACATTACCAAAGATTAAAAAAATTATTGAACCAACAGCATAGGGTAATCATAAAGTGGTGACCAATGGAGAACGCAGCCAAAAGCGGGAATTGAAAATCAAAATCAGAGAAAATGAATCCAATATCCTGGAGTTCCCGGCCGCCCTGGCAAATAGGGAGGTAAAAGAAATCTCAGCAAGTCCAGGCACAAAGGGAATCAAAGGGCCGAAAGCGCCCATGGAAGGGGAAACAGGAGTTAGAACAGAAGCCCCTTTAACACGAAGGGAGAAGAAAAAACTGAAGAAACAGCAGAAGAGAGCAAAGCTGAAACGCAGATCCATTCTGCTAATAATGCAGAATAGTTATAGAGCTAATGAGACAAGAAACTCATTGCCATCCTATCCGATTTTTCATTTCAAACGAAAGCCTAAGAATGAATGGTCATTGATAGAAAAAGAAATGGACAAGGAAAGGGCAAGAGACGGCGCGCCGCAACAAGACTCCGTTCAAGAGGATCAGGAGAACCAGGCGGGTCAGGAGCTACCATCATACCCAGTAGGGCTACCATCAACCGCCGCACAGGTGATACCCAACAGGGTTGAAAGGGGCAAGGAGGACGCATCCACACAAATAAGGCCCGATGACCTATTGGAACAAGAGGATCACAAAGGCATCATAGAACAAATTACAGCATGGCCATTGGAGCAAAAATGCACACCGAGCAGGCTGGGAACCAACAGCAGGGCGGAAATCGAACAACATTGGCGATCACCGATCAACCCCCCCCCCACAGCTTGAGAGAATGCAACCAGTGTAACGAGGGGCCCACACAAATGAAAAATCCCAAGGAAACACCCACATTTTATGAGGTCTTGCTAACTCCCAGGTACCACATGGAAGGCCCCCATGACATCCTAAACAGAAATAACATTCTCCGGCTTTTTGCCCACATCAATTCCTTGTGCCAGATAACATCGGAAAACATAGAGTGGGTAAAATTCAAAAGATCACCAGGTGATAGCCACGGTGACTCAACGCTACTGGGCTTCAAGGATCAAGCACTCCAACGGGCTGTTCTGGGAGAAGCGCAACAACTCGCAAATTGGGGCATTGATGCATCAGAACCTAAACAACCAAACTATCCCTTTGTGCTTAAACCTCAAAATAGGGGCCAGGGAGTTACATCAATTCTGAAAGGTACCAGCAATAATAGAAAACATGGGGAACACATCAACGAACGCCTTATTACTCCCATAAATATTTCTGTCCTTCAAAGTAACAATCTGCGTCGAGTACTAATTGGCCAACCAAAACAAGCTGCAAGCGAGGCCAATTGGCTTTAGCAACCCTAGCCAAACTCTAGTACTCAACAACGAAGGAAGGGCAAAGTTGGTGCGGGCAGACCAATACAAAGGGCAAAAACCTAACTACCCTCAAGAATTAACTCTTATATAATGGAATATAGCAGGGTTAAACAAAAAAGCAGGGAACAAGGAAGTACAAGACTACCTCGCTAAAGGGGATATAATATGCTGCCAAGAAACCTGGTCAATGACATCAACCCCCCTAGAGGACTTCCACGAACATCGTCAAAATGCAACAAGAAAAAACATCTTTGGATGCCCATCTGGGGGTCTTTCCATCTTCATAAGTCATGCGCATAAACTTAGAACGACAGAAATAAGCGTAAATTCCTCAGACATGCAAGCAATGACGATCACTGGTTTAAGGGAAGGCTACCGACCGCTCAACTTGCTGCTCATAAGCTGTTATATCAACCCAGCAATGACAGCCGCCAGCATTGAATCTTTCACCAACTTGCTGGAAGATATAATCCTAAAATATGAACATTTCCATGTAATCGTAGCAGGGGATTTCAATCTGAGAAGTCTGGAAGGAGCTTCCAGCACACCAAAGAAAGGGCACAAGGCGTGCCCACTGCTCTGCCTTCTCAAAAATGTTAAATTCAAATCAACCCACCTCACGATGAAATCACGCTCACCCTCTTGGTGCCCAAAACCATCATTTCGAAACATATCTACCATCGACTACATTTTAACCAACAAGAAATTGGCTGACAAATTGAAAGAATTTCAGGTCGATGATAGAGGAGAAAGCGATCATAGGCCCTTACGTGCCACATTCGATATAGGAATGGAAACAGCAGAGCTCCAGAAATTGATGGGAGAAACCATAGGGGAGGAATAATATAGAGCCATCAATAGAATAAAATGGACAATCAAACTTGAGGGGAAAATGCAGGAGTGGGCAGCAACGCAGGAAGTCAGAGGACCGAGGGAGATTAACCATGACACTCATGGGCACTGGGAAGCACTAACGGATGACCTGTGGCAGAAGCTGGGCAAAGAACAAGGCAGAAAAAGACCTTCCTGCAAGGCAAAACAGATACCAAAAAGCATGTTACAACGTAAAGGCGTCCTAAAGAAGGCACTAAGGAAAAGGAAAAATAAAGGCTCACCGGAAGAGGGGGCCAACATAAGCACACTGAGAGCTGCCTACAGGAGGGAAGTAGGCGAATACAAGAGGATTGAATGGAACAAAAATGGCTCACAGTATTTGCCCTTTTAAAGGAAAGGAACAACGCCAAATTATGGAGGTACATAAACCACCTGCGCTCTCAGCCCAGAGGCAAGGCGAACAACATTGGAAGCTACGAATGGGAAGTGTATGTAAGAGGCTTATATAACAAAGAAACACCAACTTCAGAGCAAGCCCCTCCTAAGAACACCTGGGAAACAAAGATCGACACAGATACTTTCCCCGAGAACATAGACGAAGCAGGAACAACGACACCTGGGGGCAAAGGCTTCACAGAATCTGAAATAACAAGGGAAATAAAGAATATGAGGAATAATGGGGCGCCAGGCCCAAACGGCATACCAGTCCTGGTATTCAAAACAGCTCAATCATTCTTTTCCTCAATTCTCACCCCTCTTTATAATTACACATACTCAACAGCATTAATCCCACAAACATGGAAAGGCTCAATCCTTTTTCCCATCCACAAGAAAGGTGACCACTCCAATCCTGCCAACTATAGGTTAGTGACCCTGCTGGATGTTGAAGCCAAAGCCTATGCTAAACTATTATTGAGGGAATTAGAGGACTGGGTTAACAACAACGAAATACTACCATTCTATCAGACCGGCTTCAGGGCCAACAGTGCAACCATTGACAACATCATGACCCTGTCCTACCTTTCAAAACGTGCAGTGAAAGACAGGCATATGCCACTGTTTTGCTGTTTCATCGACTATAGCACAGCTTTTGATAGAGTGGACAGGGGCAAACTTTGGGGAAAACTGTCAGGTTGGGGAGTTCCATTAAAGCTACTGAAAGCCATCATATCCCTTTATGAGGAGACCTGGGTACAAGTTAAGTTAAGCCCCACAGCGTTATCTGCAAGAGTGCAAACCAACAACGGTCTGAAGCAGGGCTGTGTTTTAGCCCCCCTACTATTCAATCTTTACACAGCCGACATGGGGGGAGCCCTGAAAGAGGCAAGTCTAGTTCCACCTAAAGTGGGAACGGTAAGACTTGCAATTCTTCATTACGCAGATGACACCGTAGTGATGGATCACACAAGGGTTGTTAAAATCTGGATTGTGGCGTAAACATTATCGGCGCCATCTTGTCCTTTTCAGATCCATACGTGCGCGTAAGCAGCGACCATTTTGATTGCCATGGCCTCTCTGCCCACTCCCGATAGCCAGCGTCTCTCTCTCTCCCTCACTCCCCAGCCTCGCAAGCATCCCCGACAACCCCCGGTCTCTCCTGCTTGGGTCATGAACGCACCTCCAGCGCGACCCTGCCTCCGAGCCACATCCCGTGCTGAACCCCCTCACTCTTTCATCTCATTCATAGAACAGGCCCTTTTGATAACCTCTTCCTCCCTGCCCGATTGTCCGGCCTGACCCCAGGCCATCACTTAGCTCAGCAGATGCAGTTTATTGCCCCCTACAGTAGGACCTCGCCCCACATCAAAGGAGCGGGGATTAATCAATGCCTTCACCCCCCCCAGATCCGACCGATCGCCCACATTCCTGTTCCCAGCGGAATGTCCAGCTGCGCGATAGCCATCATGCTGTGATTTGGGTGGGGACCTCTACTGTAGATATGTGTGAGAACGGGCCTGAACCGGGGATTCCAAAGATGCCTTTGTGAACTTCAAAGCAATACCACGGATGTCATAAATGTAATAAAGCCATAAACCTGTGTATAAGAGGCCAGGCCTCAGAGATGCGGTTAGAGAACCTCGAGAAGATACCCTATTGTCTGATTTGACGTGTTCTGCTCCGTCGGAATAAAACTTCTGTTTCCTGCCTTCCAGTCTCCAGCGCCTGCCTCTTTATTTGGTAACCGAGAGTTGGGTGAGAGGCGGCTAACGCCGGGCAAACCTTGAGAAGGGGTAATCGACCTGATCTGCCTGACCCTTTTTCCTCAATTGGCGTCCCAAACGTTGGGCCCATCAGCGACACGTGGATCCAGTGGGAGAGGTCCTGACGACGGAGTCAACGACTGCAACGATCGGGAAGTGCACCTGCCCGATAGACCCTCGTCTGGCAGCCGATCATCCGAACTTCACTGGTTCCGAGCAGACCTCTCTCGAGTGATCTACGGTCCTGACTGGGAACCATCAGGAGTGCCATGACAGAAGATAGAGGACGATCGGGCGCTGGAATCGGAAGACAGGAAACTGTCCATACGGTCCGGGTAAGGTCGTGTAACACGACAAACTGTGAAATATTTGATTGATTGATTGGAAAATACTAGTATTACTCTCCGAATTGTTGGTTCTCTTGGAGATTCTCTGTCTGCAAACGGAGAGAAATAAAAGTATTCTCTCTTCCTTTGCAGGTAGTGAAGGGTAGGTAACGCAGGCTTTTGCCCCCGTTGTAATCCGTCGTGCCTATCTTTCTCCCCCACTGATTGATTGTTTGCCCGAACATTGTGTGTTCGAGGATTGTTTTCTCGAGAATTCTCTGTCTACAAACGGGGAAGGATAAAAGTATTCTGTCCTCCTTTGCAGATAGTGAAGAATAGGTAACGCAGGCCTTTGCCCCCGTTGTAACCCGTCGTGCCTATTTCTTTCTCGCCACTGATTGGTTGATTGAACGGACATTAATTGTTCGACATTTGGTTCTTTGGAGGTATTCTCTGCTAACAAATAACGTGGAATAGAGATATTCCGTCTAGTCTTTGTAAGCAGTGAAAGGATAGGTAGTGCAGACTTTTGTCCCCATTGTAACCCGTCATGCCTATCTTCTCCCCATTGTCCAGTAGTTGGTTCAGCCCGGACCGCTTATTAAAGGTGGATCATCCAGCTCCTCTGGAGAGCACCCCTAATAAGGATATGTTTTTAAAGTATGGACTAGTCGCCGTAGCTTATAGTAAGTTATGGCATAAATATACTAAAAAGGATCAGGAAAGTCAGTGGCCACTGATAGGATCCTTCGATGACGCAAAAATAAGCGTGCTGGAAACAGCCCTTTGTAACAATAAAACAACGCCCACTATGCTTGATAGTTTCGGCATGTGGCGCAAGGAAACGGAACAACGAAAGAAAAGAAACAAAGTCAGACTAGAGAAAGAATTGCGGAAAGCAGCTCATTTAGCTGCGAGCAAGTTGAAAGAAGAGATAAAGGAAAGAGAGGGAGCTAGACTGAAGCAAGAATCCGAGACATCGAGCCAATGTCCCGTCAGAACACCCTCTACGCTTTACCCTGAGCTACCTTCGAAGCAGCGGACAAACGATGATCTACTGCTTGGTCCCCCGATCATCTACATGCCCCCTCCATACGCCCCTTCCCAACCTCTAGTGCAACACACGCAACCCCCTAGCACAGGTGAGAGCAGTGCCAGAGCCTCGGTCCTCACGGCCTCCGCGCCGGCTGAGCCCCTTGTACTCAGCGCAGCGCAAGCAGCAACATTAGATGAGCCCGAAACTAAGAAGAAAGACTCTGCTAGGCTCCATCGATTGAATAAGGATGAACGAGCAGGGATTGATAAAATCGCAAAGACGCTAGTAGAACGGAAAGAAAGCGAAGATTACGTGACAGATATATGCAATACATATGCTGATAACCACAAACGACACTTTGTTGCACGTTTCTGTTACCACACCCTTAACGCCTATGAAGACCGGTATCGTAACAAAGGTCCTGAAAGCCTAACGACTCTGTATAGAAAAGTCGACATTGGAGAACAGGGCGAGGGTGATGTGACGGACCTCTTCGCGCGCACGCTTGAAGTCTTCCGCCACCTCACTGAACAGAGATTAGAGGCCGACACCACGACCCCTGCAGCAACTGAGCCTCAAACCGAGAGAACTGACACCATGATGCCAATAAGAGAAGCGGCACCTTATTGGGTCCCCTCACGAGGACAGGGAACACACGACGATATTAACCACCAAGATGCAAAAGGGAGGGTAGTGTACAACTGGGTCTACCAACCCTGGGATCGGCAAGACATCCTGACTTTCCGAAAGTCCTTGCCTGATCTACGAAAGAACCCCACTGCCTTCTACACAGAATTAGGTACCGCCTTGGGTTCGACGATTATGACCCTAGCGGACATTGACTTGTTTTTCGGGCTATGTCTGCCAGCTGATGTGTGGAAGCAAATCCGGAAAGTCGACCACCTTGAGCTGTTCGGACATACCTGGTCACAACTCGATGGCATAGACAAACAGCGAGAGCCCGGACAGAAACCCTTGAAATCGATTCTAGACCTGCCAGACAAAATAGTACTAAAACTGAAAACCATAGTACCAGAAAAGAAGGTGGACTGGTCGGTAGTAACGGCCTGCTGCCAGAAACCACAGGAAGACGCCTCAGAATATTTCTCTCGGTTCGAAACGGTGTTCTCCGATTACAGTGGCCAGGACATGACCTCTGCGACCGGACATCACTTGTTCGTCCAGAACTTTGTAAAAGGCCTGACACCAGAAGTCTCGCAAAAACTGCAGACTAGTGAAAGTAGTTGGGCTGCCTCCAAACCCGCGGCTATCCTTCAGATGGCTCAATACTACGAACGGCAAAAGAACGAGAACGATAGGGCGACTGAGAAAAAGAAAAAGGATTTGAAAGAATGAGTGATGATTGCTCAATTGCAAGGAGTGACGACAGGAAGGGAACAGTATAGAGGAAACTACCAGTCGAACGCTCATAGAAATCCACCCCCTAGAGACCGCACACCCGCACCCGGCGCTCCACGAACAGACCTCGATGTGAACCAGTGTGCGTTTTGCAAAGGATATGGGCATTGGAAGTCCCAGTGCCCGGTCCTGCTAGAAATGTACAAAAATAGGGACGCAAAAGACGTAGCGGGTGGGCCAAAAAATAAAGGACAGGGACGAGGGCACACAAACGACGCCAGAAATGACAGATCAGGCAGACCGAACACTTTTGACCACCCCCGACAGAACCAATGCCAGCAGACTGACTGTGACGATGCCTGCGACTTTGCATAGGACTGCCTAGGGCAAGGGAGGGATCCAGTCGAGCTCTATGTTGACCAGCAAGGTCCTTATGTCACCGCTAAGGTCCTAGGTACGAAATCTCCATTTCTGGTAGACACTGGCGCGACATGTAGTGCGTTATCTAAACGACTGATTCCAAGGGCACCCTTGTCTGGCTCACGCATAACATCAATAGGCTTTGATGGAACGCCCTCCACTAACCCCTTATCCGCACCGGTCTCCTTTGACTTGGACAGTAACCCCACTGACACGACATTTCTGCTTTCCTCCAACACCCCCGATGCCATTATGGGACTTGACTTACTGAAGCATTTCCGAGCTACCATCAGGTGTTCACAGGACGGAGTTCGAGTCATTCTGTACGATAACCCGACTTTGCTCAGACCTCATCCCGCGCAACACATGTTCTCCATCTCTGACGCTGACGCATCCTTACTTGACTCTCTGCCTCTGTATCTGTGGGCTAAAACTGACGCTGATGTAGAACGAATGATAATCGACCCCGTGCACATAACTGTTCGCCAAGATGCGATACTCCCGAAACTTCCACAGTATCGGATATCGCCCGAAGGTGAGAAGGCATTGGTAATGATAATTCAGTCCCTGGTAGAGGCAGGAGTGGTAGAGGAAGTAGTCAGCAATATTTGCAACAGCCCTATCCTACCCATTGTGAAGAAGCAGGGCGAGGGAGATGAGAAAGCGTACCGCTTCATCATCGACCTTCGAGAGGTCAACAAGGTAGTTGTACCTCAGTACCCCGCAGTCTCAGATATCGCCACCATTCTGACCCTGATTCCTTCCACCGCCACCACCTTCACTGTAATAGACCTCAAGAACGCTTTCTTCTCCATCCCCATCCACCCAGACAGCCGCTACCTTTTCGGCTTCACGTTAAAATCCCGCTCATATAGATTTTGTAGAGCTCCCCAAGGTTACACAGAAAGTCCCAGCATCTATAGCCAGGCCCTCAAGAGACAGCTGGACGCCGTTCAGCTACCGGAGGGAGTGGTGTTGATACAGTACGTCGATGACATCCTTTTGGCGGCCGACACCACTCCACTTGCAGTCACAGCCACCATCCAACTCTTGCACTTCCTTGCGGAAAATGGCCACAAGGTCTCCAAGAAGAAGTTGCAATTCTGCCAACCCCAGGTCACCTACCTAGGCCACCTCTTGTCCAAACGACGGGAGAAAACTCACACCCGATCGAATTCAGGCCATTCTAGAAACCCCTGTCCCAAAGACCCAGAAACAAGTCCGCTCCCTGGTAGGCCTCACCTCCTTCTGCCGACAGTGGTTGCCAAATTTCAGCCTCATTGTAAAGCCACTACTTTCCCTACTAGCCAAAGATGTCCCCTTCCCACTCCCTTGGACCCCCGAGTGCCAATCTTCCTTCAAAGAACTTCGAGACGCCCTTTGTTCTGCACCAGTCCTAGGAACCCCCGATTACACCAAGCCCTTCTCTCTCTACACTCACGAAAGGGAGGGGTGCGCTTTGTCTGTCCTGACTCAAACTATTGGCCCCAAGCAACGACCATGTGCCTATTTCTCCGCCACCCTTGACCCCGTAGCGAGAGCCTTGCCTGCCTGCCTTCGAGCCGTAGCTGCCGCTGCTGTCTCTATCCGACAAAGTGAGGGGATCGTACTATCGAACTCCCTCACGGTATTAGTGCCCCATGCTGTTGACACCCTCCTGAACCAGACTAAGACGCAACACCTGACTAGCGCCCGACTGACTGGATACGAACTGACTCTGCTTGCACCCCACATCACGCTGAAAAGATGCACCACACTGAACCCAGCCACCTTGTTGCCTCTGCCCGAACACGACCCAAATGTCCCCCCTATACATGACTGTGTGACCCTCACAGACGAACAGACTAGGAGTAGAGTTGACCTCCGAGACACCGCTTTCACAGACTCTGACGGAGAGCTATGGGTAGAAGGCTCTTGCATCAAACTCTCCGACGGCACCACCTCAGCTGCCTATGCAGTAACGACAGCCCGAACAGTAATTGAGACAGCCCGCATCACACAGGCGGCAGAACTGATTGCCCTCACACAAGCATGTATTATAGCGACAGGGACCACGGCAAACATTTACACGGACAGTCAGTACGCCTTCGGAGTGGTTCACCATTTTGGACTCTTGTGGAGAGAAAGGGGATTCCTGACGTCCCACGGCACTCCCATCCTCCACGGAGATCTAGTCTCCGCCCTGATTGAAGCAGTTCTCCTCCCCAAACGATTAGCCGTAATCAAATGCCAAGCACACAGAAAGGTGACGGACATCATAGGACAGGGAAACGCACTAGCCGACATCACTGCCCGAACCACAGCTGAGAATAGGACGACGACCCGCATGTATGTGACCAGGTCACAAGCAGAAACATGGACCGACGCTAGGGAAACAATTAAGGACATCCAGATGGCCAGCTCACCACCCGAATTAACTGAATGGGCACGGGTGGGATTGAAAGACGATGAAGGCTGCTGGCGGACAAAAGACACAAACAAATGGTTGCTGCCTGACTCGTACCTGATCCCCATACTGACTATGGCACACTCCCCCGCACACATAGGATCTGCCCCCATGATCGAACTCATCTCCAGGGTCTGGCACAACGACAAAATTCCCGAGTCAGCCAGACGCCTGGTCCAGCAATGCCTTATCTGCCTGCAACACAACCCTGGGAAAGGAACTGTGGTACCCCGGGGAGGGTTTGGGGTCCCCGACCATCCCTTTGAGGTCCTCCAGATGGACTACATCCAACTAGAAAGATGCCAAAGCCTGAAGTATGTATTAGTCATTGTGTGTGCCTTCAGCAAATGGGTAGAAGCCTATCCAACCCGTGATAACACTGCCATGACCACTGCCAAAGTACTACTGAAAGAGTTTTTCCCTCGCTACGGCCTTTGTCGAATTCTATGGAGCGACAACGGCCCCCACTTCATAGCTGAAGTTATCCAACTAATCTTGAAAGGGTTGGGTGTAAAACAAAGGTTTCATGCAGTCTTTCACCCCCAATCTGCTGGCTTAGTTGAGCGACACAACGCCACACTGAAACTAAAACTGTCGAAGATAGTGGCCACCACAGGACTTAAATGGCCAGATGCACTCCCACTGGCATTACTATCGATGCGCTCCACTCCCACTAAGCACCATTTGACCCCCTACGAGGTTGTATTTGGGCGACCGATGAACCTCTGGACTGCCCCTAAACCGACCTCCATTCACGACGTCCCGGATGTCCTACTGTCTGATTACTTGTGCAAATTGACTAAAACGTTGTCTGTCATTCATCAGCAAGTGCAGCAGGCCATCCCCGATGCTTCCAGGGGTCCGGGTCACGATATCCAACCGGGGGATTATGTGCTGATCCGAAATTTCCAACGGGCAAAGAGTCTGGAACCCCGGTGGACGGGCCCCTGGCAAGTACTGATCACCACCCGAACGGCTCTTCGAGTGGAGGGGAAACGACACTGGCTGCACGCACACCATTGTAAAAAGGTCTCCTCGACCCTGGCCACGACAGAAAACGTCAGCACCCAAGAAGAGCTCCTGAACAAAGACCGGCCATCACTGAACTGTTATCCTGATACCAAGGCACTCAAACTTGCAAAATTCTCAGATCCCACTGTGCCATCCAGGGAAGGGTATTTCCTGCGTCGAAAGGAGGGAGCTTCGGCTAAGTAGACCACAGACTAAGTTGAATCTCTGAACGGTAGCCTAAACACAACCAAGGGTTACCCGGAGAGAAGCTAAACGAAGTCTGCGGTTCTGCCCACTACCGAGCACCTCGAAGATGATGGAAGCGCCAGATAAGAAGATGATGGAAGCGCCAGATAAGAAAATGACGGGAGCAACCGGAAATACCCACTATAGGAACCCAAAGACTGACAGTATGCACAAATCAAAGACAATTGCCCTTTTCATTTTCCTCCTCTTTTGCCTCCTCCTCATGACTTCCTTCTGGATCGTGGAAGAGAGTGCACCCGCTCATCAGATATTGCTGACCACTGCACAGCCAACCACTATGAAAGAACATCACCTGATCTCCCTTTCGCCTCAGCTCCGAGAAAGGTGTAAGGAGTTCTGGAACAATTCTTTCTTGCAACTGTTGCACCAACACAACCTTGCCGCCAACGCCACAAACTGCTGGATCTGCGGGTTACTCCCGCATGCCACCGGACACTCCATCCCTTTCATCCCCTCCCCTTTCTCAGTTCATGGCTCCTGCCTTGCCTGGTTGATCCTCTTGCAAGAGAGCTACAAGGACAACGCCACTTCTGGTCAAACAGTGTCACACTTCTACCATGGGTTCTGGCTGAACAAAACCGGGAGGACATCTGCTCCCTTTTGTCCTTTGACCTCTGGTTCCTCCTTTCATATGGACATCCCTGCCAAGGAACGAGTTGAAATGCAGGTGTTCCATAATCCAGCCAGACCCACCTTCTCCTACCTACGGAAACGAACTGCTGCTACTCTGACTGTGGCTCTGTCTGTCATCAATGTCACGGGCCTCGTGTGCCTCGAAGGCCTGGGAACGCAGCTGGTGGGTCGCAGTTCCTGCCACATCACCAGAACATTGGACTCAATTGACCCCCCCTCCTTTGTTGCTTCTCCGAATATGTACTTTGTTTGTGGCACCAAAGCTTACACTTGGCTTCCAAAAAGTTGGGGGGGTACTTGCTACATCGCCTTCGTTCTCCCTCCAACGTACGTGGCCCCAGCAAACCATCACCGGCAGAAGCGCGCAAGAGACATTGAACAAGCCGACTCCACCCGAGCACAGTTCCTGGATGCAGTGAAGGGACTTGTTCCTCTGTGGGGCCCAATGGCAAACAGCCGCGCCATCCGACACCTGACCCAGGCAGTAGAAACGACCATGAACATCACGGCTGGCATCCTCACTAACAATACGGCCGAGCTTCAGGCAGTCCGCCTGGTGGCTCTTCAGAACCGCCTTGTTCTAGATGTGGTTCTAGCTGACCGTGGAGGAACATGCCGCATCATCGGATCCAGCTGTTGCACCTACGTGCCAGATAACTCGCCCTCAGTCTACAAAGCTATCGAGCACCTCCACAGACTTTCCTCAGAGGTTCACCAGGAGCAAGAAGGATGGTCGCTTGGGAGCTGGTTTTGGGGCACTTTAAAGGACTGGGGATGGAGGTTGTTTACATTTATATTGATACCGGTCGTGGTACTGTGTGGGTGTTGCCTAGGTATTCAATGCTTGCCACCTTTGTGCTCACTCATCGCTAACTGCATGTGCCCTAAGACTCCGAATTTCGACACTGAACGTATGAACGCTTTGTATGATATCGAAATACGTAATCTAATGGGGATAGACATAAATTGACAAGCTGGCTAGATATGTTGAAAAGGGAGGGCTGTTAAAATCTGGATTGTGGCGTAAACATTATCGGCGCCATCTTGTATTTTTCTGATCCATATGTGCGCGTAAGCAGTGACCATTTTGATTGCCATGGCCTCTCTGCCCACTCCCGATAGCCAGCGTCTCTCTCTCTCCCTCACTCCCCAGCCTCGCAAGCATCCCCGACAACCCCCGGTCTCTCCTGCTTGGGTCATGAACGCACCTCAAGCGCGACCCTGCCTCCGAGCCACATCCCGTGCTGAACCCCCTCACTCTTTCATCTCATTCATAGAACAGGCCCTTTTGATAACCTCTTCCTCCCTGCCCGATTGTCCGGCCTGACCCCAGGCCATCACTTAGCTCAGCAGATGCAGTTTATTGCCCCCTACAGTAGGACCTCGCCCCACATCAAAGGAGCGGGGATTAATCAATGCCTTCACCCCCCCCAGATCCGACCGATCGCCCACATTCCTGTTCCCAGCGGAATGTCCAGCTGCGCGATAGCCATCATGCTGTGATTTGGGTGGGGACCTCTACTGTAGATATGTGTGAGAACGGGCCTGAACCGGGGATTCCAAAGATGCCTTTGTGAACTTCAAAGCAATACCACGGATGTCATAAATGTAATAAAGCCATAAACCTGTGTATAAGAGGCCAGGCCTCAGAGATGCGGTTAGAGAACCTCGAGAAGATACCCTATTGTCTGATTTGACGTGTTCTGCTCCGTCGGAATAAAACTTCTGTTTCCTGCCTTCCAGTCTCCAGCGCCTGCCTCTTTATTTGGTAACCGAGAGTTGGGTGAGAGGCGGCTAACGCCGGGCAAACCTTGAGAAGGGGTAATCGACCTGATCTGCCTGACCCTTTTTCCTCAGGGTGGGCATCCAAAGAGCACTAAAAGAGCTGGGGAAGTACAACAAGGAAAATCATTTAACAGTCAACCAGAGTAAAACAAAGATAATGGTATTCGGCAGACATCCTCACAAAAAACAAGCGCGCTGGACCTTGGGTGATCTTCAAATTGGCACTACCACAGCTTACAACTATCTTGGGGTTTGGCTGCAGGAGAGGGCAACATCGGCAACTCAAGTAAAATATCTAACAGCCAAAACCAAGAGCATACTCTTATCAGTGAGACGCCTCAGCCAACGCTTAACCAGCCCCACAGCGGAACCCATGCTGAAGGTCCTCAAGGCTAAACTAATCCCGGCCATCAATTACGGGCATCTGACATTTCCAGGAGACCTCGACAAACTCATATCAGCAGCGCAGGTCAAAGCACACAAAATCGTGCTCCAAACACCTAGGTATGCAAGGAACATCAGGTTACGGCTGGAACTAGGGCTCAGCAGACCAGAACTGGCACTTCAGGGGGATCTAATCAAGTACTACATCAGATGCCTGAAAGCACCCCAAGACTCTCTCAAACATCTTCTGGTAACAATCTTTAGAGAAAAGGATTCCCCCTGGCATATCAAGCTGGGCATAGCAATAGAGACCCTTAACATTGAACCACAAAGCCTGCTTCTAACAGAAATCCCGCACAAGACCTGGTCAAACATCATGAGACGGCAGGTCCGCTCAATTTCGTTCGAACTGGATCTAAACGCTCTTCGCCAGAACATCCTTACCAAGGCACTGAATGAATCTTATATCATGGGGAAAGCCCAACCATATCTAAATGAAGCACAAGGGGCCCAGGCCCGTTGGAAAATTCTTTTTAATAGACTAGTGGCCTTAAGAACAGCGGACCTCAATCCTGAATGGGCACGCGCAGTTGGTGCTTCCTCTTGTCGCCTTTGCAATTACCAAAAGGAATCCTGGCTCCACTTACTATGTTGCTGCCCCAAACTAATCAATGAGCGACAAAGGATGCTTCGCCCCATCTTTAGAAACCTTGGCATTAGAACATGCAGGGAGGCATCAGATTGGTGCTTCTCGGAAACAACAACCCACTCCCTCGCCAGAGCAGGAAAATGTATCCATCATATCAGACTGGCCTTAGGTGCAAGTGCTTTACCATAAGCACGCACAACAGAGAGGCAGAAACAGGCAAATGATGTGCTTCAGTAACAATCCAAGGTCACTGAGGAGCCAGCCCGATTGATCTTCTGCCGAAGCAAAATCAAGTTCCAAGAGCTGACGGCAAAAAGGGACCTGGCAACACAGGACCGGACTGCCAGAAATAGGGCTTGAAAGACACGCAGTTCGGCGGGGGTGGGGGGCTGCAGGGGAGGGTAAAATAGGGGGGGTGGTGGAATCCAACTTTTAGCTTTTTTAATTTTTTTTTTATTGCTTTACTTTTTTGTATTTTATTTTACTTTTACTGTAATGATTTTAAATAATTGAACGGTCAACAATAAAAACTCAAACTCAGGTGCATGGAACATACATTTCCCTCCTATAAGCCCTTAAAAGATGGTATTTAAGTGTCATCCTACTAGAGACTGTGGCATTCATGGCAAGGCCTTCCTCCTTATAAACCATGCGTGGCTTAAAAACTTGGCTACTCCGCACATAAAGAGTGGTCTAGGAGGGTCTGATATTAGAATGCGCAAGGCGTCCCGAGGGTTCTGTGTGCTCAGTTGCTGACAAATCGGTTTTAGCCATTTGGACCTAGGTTTGGCATAGGCCTGGCTTTGACATGGGCAAGGGATTCCATTGGGTCCTTGCAGAATGGGCACTCATTTGATGGTGGATTGCATGAATGCCAGTTAGCGGTTACCTCAGGAACAGGAAGAGTGCCAAACCTGAAGTGGGTATATAACATCCTGTCGTAAGTGACCTGGATTACGTCAAGATAGGGCTCCAAGTATCTAGAGTTTTTATGGAGGAGAAATTCATTGGTGAGTCTTCCCAGATTGGACTTGGTGGACTCTTGTTGATCCACCCATTCATAATAGCGTCTTTTAAGGACTTCTTTCCAGGCCGGATCTTGTTTGGCCCAATGAGCTTGAAGCCCCAGTGTTTGTGATCCATCCTACCGTGTTCCTTGTGTCTAACTGGATAACCTCGGATAAGGCTTCCGCATATGGTAGAAGCTCTGGGGTCTGCCTTATGCGGGCCCAAAAAAGTAGTGGGCAGACCCTCGCTTGATTACCAATGGAGTGCCTACCCATGTCAAGCATTAGGGGAGTGAGTGGAGTACTACGGGGGGCAACAACACAAGGTCTCTAAACAATGTATGCTCAGATCTGCAGAGATCGGGGATCTTATTAAATCCCCACAACTCTGCTCTATACAGGGCTGTGCTGACTGCTTTAGAACTGTAGACCTGGAGAGTCGGAGCTACCGGTCTACTATACAAAGAACGATGTTCCTTTCCTATGTCCCCCGATGCTCGCGTATGGGCCAATAACATCTTGGTTGGATGGGGCTTCCAAGACATTTTATCTGAATAGGTTTTTCCTGTTCTTTTCCTCTTGTGAAGGAAGAAAATCTATCAATTTCTTGCATCGCATGTAGTCCTATCGCTGTGTTGCATTGCTCGTAATTGAATTTAGATTTTTTCCTGGGATTTGTCTTTTCATCCTCCCTTCTGGGTTCTCCTGCTCTCTAGTTCTCTTCTGGTTGCTCCTTCATCTTCTTTTTCAGCTTTGTCTCCGACCTTGACCCATGGGCAGCATTCTAGTCTTCGAACTCTGTGTCATCTCTGAGAATTTTTGCCAACTAGCTTTTTCCATCATTTAGGGCCTTTTCTGGAAGGCACCTTCTGCTTAGGCACTACCTAGTGTCGGCAGCTACTGGAAGAAGTCGCACCAACCTATGGCAGATTAAGGCAGTGAAAACCTTGCCACTAGACTGATTCACAACCAAAGATTCCTTATTGGGCATCAGTTTTGTGACGCCACCTCTCCAATTCTCCCATCTTGGCTCAATCTACCCTTATTATTCCTAACTCCTGTATTTCTATCTTAATTTCCTCCACTGTTCCACCTACTTTCTTATAATTTTTCTCTACCCACCTTCTTTCATTCTTTATTTTCATGTTTCCTCAGCATAGTTTTTTCTTCCTGCTATTCTTTTGTCATACTTTTTCTTTCTTTCTACCTTTCTAATTTTCTCCTTACTTTTGTTCTTTTTTATTACTCCAACTCCATTTTAGTTTTTACCCTCCTCTTTCCCGCTTTTCTCCTATTCAATCTGCCTCTTTCTATCATCATATTCTGTTTTTCTTTCTTGTTCTAACATTCCCTTTTCCTTTCATTCTTTTTGTCTTACTGTATACAATATGCGGATGACATCGTCCCCCTCAGCAAAACCCCACTCATGCTGCAGCAATGATAAACTAGTTATTGGGGTACAGAAATAATTTGCAACTAAGCCTGAATTATAGTAGAGCAAAGGTTCTTTGCTTTAAAGGTAGAGGTAGCAACAGGCAGCCTAAAGTTATTTGATGGTCAACACTTTTAATTACCTCGGCGTCCATCTAGAGGCCCATTTAACTCCCATTTAGCCTAACGGCTATGGCGCTCGACCTCGGACCTGGGGATCTGGGATCGAGTCCCGGTAACGACGCCAAAACCTGCTGTGATTCTGGGCAAATCACTTAATCTCCCCGTGCCTAAAATTAAAGTGTGTCCTCATCTAACTTAACTGGAAAATATGTAAAGCGCTCTGATAGAAGTGGAGAAGTGTGGCTCACTGGTTAGAGCAGGCAGACCCTGAAGCAGAGGTCAGACCCGGGACCAGGGTTCAATTCCCGACGCGGCAGGGTCTCGAGCTCAAATGTCCACGGACTTGATAATTCTCGCTTCGGTGCCTGACCTATTCATGGGTTCACACTCTGCAACTCTGGGCATTAAGCTTGCTTAATCTCCACAACGGCCCCCTGCGGCGGGATGCCTGGCTTTCACCTTGGGGATGCCCTGTAGGGGCTATCTCACAGGGAAAAGCCAGGACGGGTTCCCAAGGCACAGCGCTTAGAGACCCCTGGGTTATAAGCGCTATATAAATCCAAACATACATACATACATACCTGATTCGGTTCGGGTCTAGTTCGCGCTATATAAAACACTGCAAAAAAAAAAAATCCATTTTCAATCATGACGACCGATGGCTAACAAAGTTTTGTTTGCTTTTAAAACCTTGAAGACAATTTACATCTCAACGTGCCATCTACTTCAAGTTGTGGGAGCCAAAATCCTGCCTTCATAATCTTACCTCTCTGAATTGCACAAAGGGAAATATGTCATAACCCTAAACTATCTACAATCGCGCCTTTTTAAAAAACGTTTTGCAGTTCTTAAGTATGCATCGCAAGACCAAATTAGACTGAAATTTAGATTATTTTACCAGGGTCCATAGAGGCAGGGTGCCCTGATAAAATTCTGCTGGAGGATTAGGTCAGCCGAAGCAAACTTGCCTGCAAATCAGTTCTGGGTGGAAATAGAAAGTCATGCCATCACAAAGAACTCCGTTATAAAGTCCCCAAAATATTCGGTGCCCAAAGGCCCCTAAATTCGTTAAAATGGCTCTGCAGAATACCAGGAGTATTACAGAACTTAGGGGCATATTACCAAGGCAGGCGCAATGAATTTATTGCCGCTTTTGCAGCCGTTTTCGGCCGCAAAGCGGCGACAATTTCATCGCCCTATGAGCAAGCTGTCGCTAACATCAGTTAGCGACAGCTTTTAGGTGATAGCGAGCGGTTTGGGGCCCGCTTTGCATGTCAGCGATATTTATCGCTAATGACATGCAAAGTGGGCGTACCCAACCTGTTAGCGACTGAAAGCAGTCGCTAACATCGCTATCGCCTATTATCAACGCAGGCGCAGCGATTAACAAATTTGCGCTAAGCGCGAATAACGCTGAAAACTAACGCCTACTCAGACCACTTCTTAACCTGTATATTCAATGGGAGTTGGATATTCAGGTTAAGACCCTATTGGCGTTAATGCCTGAATATCGCTGGATTCTCAGCGATATTCACGCATTTCGCCACTATCGCCGTATATTTTATCGCATTGGAGATAAACGTTGCTAATAGCACGTTATCTCTGCGATAAAATCCAGCGATGCGCGGCGATAAAAAAAATGTCGCTAAGCCTATATAGCGATAAATATCGCTTGTTGTTGATAATATGCCCCTTAATCTCTAGAAGATGCTTGGCAGACTTGCATGGATTATGTCGTTTTTTAACGCATTACAACTACAGCCACCATATGATCATCCTTTCCCATGGACAAGGCAACTGCAGCAAGTAAAAGTTGTGCCAGGGCAATTTTGCCATCTTATGCAGCTTGTGGTTCTCAACCACATTTATGTACGCATTGTTCATGCTGCTACGACTTGGTGTGTTTACATCGAAAGATCACACGCCCCCTGGAAACTGCACGGGAAAACTCCAGAATGTCAGCTCTGTGGCCAAACAAATGACTCTCTGCTCCATTTGCTGCGTGTTTGGCCAGCCTTGCTAGTATAGAGATGATGACTCCTATGACCTACATTAAGAATCTTGCAAATTAGGTCATGTCGACCTGCAGTTATTACATTATTGAGTGGATCTCCCGTGCTATTGGCATGTAAAGCAGTAAAAGTTCTGAACATAGCAGCTAAGGAGTTGGCAAAAACCAGTATCTGACTTTTAATCCATACCTCAATTGGAAATTAGTACATTGATGATTTAGTCTATGTTTTATACATTTTTAGAATGTAGTATACATTGAATTTGCACACCCCTCAACAATTGAAGTCCTTTTAGATCAAGAGAATGGTATCTATTTAGTACGTATATAGTGAAACAGATGCACTTAGTGGCAGAAGACTTGCACATTACGTATGCAACTTATCATTATTAGGAAAAAAGGGGTTGCCTAGGAAGTAGACCTCTGTCTTTTTCACCTTACTGGAAATAGCACTTTAGCAGATTATGATATTGTGCACTGACCGATTGAATGTATTTCAACCATAATGTTTGAGTGGTTATTTCGTCTTATCTAGATAATTTGCTAGACATTGCTTTTATGTGCATGCAGTGATGTTAATCAGCAAACAAGATGCACTTTATGGCAAAGTTTTGCACTGCACATACGCACTATATAAATACTAGTAAAAAGTGTTTCTTAAGAGGTCGAAAGTTTTTTAACCATACCACTTGAGTGGCGATTTCTGGTCCCCTGAGAGCTTGGCCTTGGTTTGTTTTTGCACATCGAGCATAATATTTTCAATTTGATAGTATTAAATTGTAATTTGCATGAAGTTTTACCCTGCGCAAAGCGAAACGAGATATTCGGTATTTCTTATCTTTTTATCCTTTTGAATTGTTTACATTTGTTTACATGTTCAGCTGTTTACATCTGTAGCTATGTTGCAATATCATGATAATAATTGGTATACTTTTGTGTAAATGTAATGGTTTTAATTAACTATGCACGAATAAACTTACTTACCTCTCTTTCTATGTCGGTTTTCTCTTTTACTTCATCCCACATTAAATTATTTTCCACTCATCTGCTTTCCATCGTGCTCTTTTTTTTTCTTGCTTTCACCTTTATCTTTCATTTCTATTTTCTCTTTTCTTTCTCTTTCGCTTAGTTTTTCCTTCTGTGTAAACCTTTTCAACTGTTGTTTTGCTTTCCTTTCCCTTCTTTAATTTCTTTACAGTTCATATTTCCTTCCTTCTCTTGTTGCATCTTTCTGTTTCTGTTTTGTATATTTTACTTTTTTCTTTCATGTTGCTTCCTCTACATATTTCATGTTTATTCTTTCTTCCATTATATTTCGGTACTTCTTTGTTTCACGTTTTCCTCTTTTGTCTTTTCAGCCCTTTCATTTTTTAAATCAATCCCTCCTTTTCTTCTACCTTTCTTCCTTAAACTCCTTTTCTTTCTTAATAGTTTCCATTTTTAATTGTATTGTATTTCTTTTATCCTTTCTTTAAATCATTTCTTTCATCTTTACTTTTGTGCATTGTTTCTTTTTTTACTTCTTTTTATCTTTGATTTTGTCATCCTTTCTCTCATCTTTTCTGACTTTCATCATTTATCTCTTTCTTTTATCTTTACTCCAAACATCATTTGTTTTCTATTGAATCATTTAATTCCATTTACATGCTTTCTTCCACCTTTTCGCTTCTCCTTTCTTGATCATAATTATGCTTTGCTACCTTTCATTAATCAGTTATTTTAAACTTTCTTTCATTCATATTTTCATCCTGTCGTTTCATCATTTCTTTCTTTTCCTCACATTCACCCCATTTGCCTCTCTAATGTTTCTTTCTCCTTTTCATTTGTGTTTCTCTCCTTTGGAATCCCACTACGCACTGTTCAGTTCCATAATGTTGTTTTCCTGCAGTGTTATTTATGATCTTCTGTTTGGTGACCCATTTCTCTGATCAAAGGCTTGATGAGAAACAAAACTACAAAAGCCAGCTCAACTGAACCAGTGTCACCCCCTAAACTCATTGTTGCTAGAACTGGGACTTCACAATGGCCTGTCCCTGAATTGTGCCTGTTCTCCGCATCTGAAGCAGTGGCGGCCGGCATGGCTCGTGGGTGGCGGGGTGTCAAGGGGGAGAGTCCTGGGGGAGAGTCGTGCGGGAGAGGTTGAGTGCACAAAATAAAAAAATTAAAACTCACCTTGCCGCCGGTCTTTGCTCCTGCCCTCCTCATCTTGGAATAAGAAGCACTGCCAAGCCCTTCTGACCAATCCCAATGCTGCGTTGTGATTGGTAAGCACCCAGGCTCCCCTGACGAAGCACAACCTGCAATGCAGCATTGTGATTGGTCAGAGTGCCATGACACGGCGCTCAGCCAATGGCTGGAGGGGTGGGAATTTTTTATCCATGGAGGTTGTAATGCAGCCTGCATGGAGAACAGAGAAAGTGCGCATGACTGGTTTTGGCGGCCCGAGAGGGCTGACCAAACAGTCACTGAGCACTGACGAGTGGGCAAACCACTCCTCCCCTACTTTGCTCCAAGAGCAGAGCAGCCTACCCTCCCGCCCGCCCACAAAGCTGCATAAAGCATAAAATGATAATAACGCAAAGTTATTATCATTTTATGTTTCGTGCTTTGCACTGCTCAAAAGCAGTGGGGCGACACTCCTCCGCTGTAGTGGAGGAGCCGCCACAGGTGTGAAGGAAGATAGCCCTTCTGCTGCTTTTACAGTGGCTGCTCTGTGTGTGACTGAAACAAGCCAGTGGGTTCTGAATATGCCAGAGTGAACCATTTGATATTGGTTAAGAGAGCTAGGATACCCGATGTTGTGCTCTGTTATTTAATTCTTGGGGCCATAATAGAATATTTATCCGGGAATGTTGGTCATTAATATATAAGATGGCTGAGAGATCAAAGAAGGCCATGGGGTTCTGGCAGGGTTACCTGTTATTTGATCGAAGGTTGCCATCCATGACATGGATGCGTTCTGTCTCAGTACTGCATTGTGGTCTAAAACTAGGTCAGTACTCTTGTAGGACAGAATAGATGTTAGCATGTTCCTTTGGTTGATAGTGGTAGCTTACTCAACTATATATAACGATTGGTAGGTTTTTGATGGGTTGGTATCTGGCAAGGTCCTCGAGGTTGAGATTTACCTTTTTCAGTATAGGGGATCTTTCCAGTTTTGATTCCACTGGGAAAGATGCTATGTCCATGGGATTCATTGACCGTATTGATGGGTGTGACTACTTTGGACATGATTGGAAAATATTGTTCCTATATAGAATAGTTTTGAGTGTGGTATGGTTGTTAGTAAGATCTGTACGAGGAGTCAATTTTAAGGAGGCTTACCCCATATATTGTGAAGAGTAATGGGAGGGATAGCAATGGTTTTCCTTATGCTATTGAGATGGTGCCAGATCTGATCTTGTTTTGGGGATTAACTGATTGAATTGTAATTGCCTGTGTACTGCAGTAATGCGAGGGTCCGGAATTAAACTGAGACAATGGTTGATGGTTTTGATTAAAACCTTGATGGATTAAAAGATGCACCATAATAGCTGAGTTGTTATTTTTGGTTTTGACTGCGAAAATAAGGGTTCTGTGTGGGGAGCAGGGGGATCCCAGCCTCTTATTTGAAATTCGAGCTGTTTGTTTTCTTGCTTCCTGATTGGCTCATTTGCTGTCAGCAACTTCTTCAGCAGACTATGATGCAAAGAACTTAGGTTTTATAGCCCACCACTTAATACTATGTGAGCGTTAATATTCATTTTCGGGAAGAGTTGGACGAAGTGCAATAGGGAGCTGATGTCAGCAATTGGGTAAATTATGATTTCCAATGTGACGAGTTCTTGCTCAACAATGTTCAAGTGCAAGTCCATAAATGAGTTATGTATTTTGGTGGGATTTGCTTGACAGTGTTGGGTGGTTGATAGTGGGAACGATGATTGGTATGGTGGCATGGCCTGAACAATTCACAGTAATTTGGAAGACTGCCTGGTTGTTTAGACCTGATTGTCGAGGTTGGCTGGTCTGGTGGTCTGAGAGGTTGTAGTGGCTGGTGGGTAGTTATGTCTAGGTTAATGGTAATGGGTTCGTAAACAAAACATGGCAATGACCAAGTGCGAATGACTACAGGCTAATGGAGATATCACATGTCTAATACTAATTTCATTTAAATGTTATAAAAAGGAGCCCCCCAAATATTCTGTGCCCCAGGCTACTAAAATACTTAAAATGGCTCTACAAAATACCCAAGTTCAGATTAAATGAATTATTATGTTTTCAGGGCATGCTTAAGTTGCAAAAACCTGAATAATTCGGAAGTACCAAGATATTCTTCACTTAGATTCACTGAAGATAATTACCACATCTGTAGTCATATTGGAAGCTATGCCAATGAAGTATTCGAGTCTAGCTTTCTTTAAGGCCCTTGTGACGGTAGTAAACTCAGTTGGGTTGTTGTTGAATAATTTACAATTGTCATCACTTTTGAATTTGAATTGAATTTGAATGTAAAAATATTTATACAGCGCGCGTACACCAAGCGGTTTCATGGCGCTAAGCAGTGCTACAGACCCAGAGGACAAAATGACGCGGGAAAAGTGGGAGCGTTAAGATGGGAAGGCCTGAGTGAATAGGAGGGTTTTAAGGGCTTTGCGAAAAAGGGAATACTGGGGGCAGGATCGCAAATGAATCGGGAGAGAGTTCCAAAAGGCAGGACCCAAGGTCGAGAACTTGGAACCACCCCATTTTTTGCGTTTATACCGGGGAATCACAAGAAGTTGGTGGGTGGAAGAGCGCAGTTCTCTGGATGGAGTGTACTCATGGATAACTGAGCTGACCGAACTTTGAACATGGTACAGCCCAACTTAAACAAAGCACGTTGTTGTACCGGGAGCCAGTGTAAAGATTTAAGAAGGGGAGTGACGTGGTGAAATTTGGGTAAATTAAAAACGAGGCGGGCCGCCTGGTTCTGAACCATCTGGAGGTGCCTGGCATTCCCGTAGTCCAAGCGGGACGTCACCATCGCCAGGAGAATAAGTTTGAGGGCGGAAGGGGAAAAGAACCGGGAAACTTTCCGAATGGTACGGAGGGAAAGAAAGGCTGAGGATACCACCGCGCTGACTTGGGAATGGAGGGAAAGTTGGTCGTTGATTTTGAAGCCAAGAGTTTTAATGGAGGGAGAGGGAGTAGGCGGGGAACCTAAAGAGGGGGGCCAAAAAGAGAGGAGACCACGTACTGGAGGAACCACCTGTCAACACCAGTTCCGTTTTATCGGGATTAAGTTTCAGGTGGTTGTGGTTCATCCAGTCCTGAATGAAGGTCATAACTGAGTGAAAGTTGGATATAGAATCAGGGGAAGAGGATAATGAGAAAATGAGCTGGAGGTCATCCGCATAGTTGAACACAGAGACCTCCCGCTGCTGTAAAGCAAAAATAAGAGGGGCGATGTATAAATTAAATAACAATGGAGAAAGGGAGGATCCTTGAGGGACCCCATACTGTACTGGCCGGAAGTCGGCAGAATGATTACCCAAGTGAACTGCTTGGGAGCGGCCGCTCAGGAAGGAGGACAGACCAAGGCCGGACCCCCGATGCCCGCCGCTCCGACACGGGAAAGTAAGATGGTATGATCCACCGTGTCGAAGGCGGCGGAGAGATCCAGGAGGACCAGGGCCTGGGGCTGACTAGTGTCCATTCCCTCCCTGAGGTTGTCCAAGACTGATAGAACCATGGACTCCGTGGAATGGGCGGGTCGGAAACCGGCCTGCCTGGGGGCCAAGACACAGTTCGCTTCCACAAAGGAGCTCAAAGTTCTTACAACGTGACGTTCCAGTATCTTGGCCAAAAAAGGGAGGAGTGAGATGGGGCGATAGTTAGCTGAAACCGAAGGATCAGCACCGGATTTTTTTAAAATGGGTAAGATCACCGCTGTTTTGAGTGAGGGGGTGACAATACCCTGGGACAGTGAACTATTTAGAAACGTGAGGGGGGGTGAGGGACAAGAAGAGTAGATCTGTTTGAGGATGTGAGCAGGACATGGATCCAGGGGGGAACCAGATTTAACCAAGGGAAGGAGGGAAAAAAAAGTGTCCCTGGTAAGAGGCGGAATAACATCCAAGTGCGATGTGGCTGGTGGGCAGTGAGGATTGATAAAAGAGGGAGAGGGGCTGGGAATGTTAGTTCTGATAATACTAATTTTATCCAGAAAAAAAGAATTGAGGGAATCACAGAGAAGCTGTGAGGGAGAGGGTTTGAGCGTGGACCTGTCCGAATATGCGAGCTCCTGAACGATGGAAAAAAATTCTCTAGGCTGATTTTCAGCAGACTGGATTTTAGAAGAGAAATAGGCCTTCTTAGTTTCCAAAATGGAATTCTTATATCGGGCCGCAAGAGTGATATAGTGATATCTCGAATTTGGGCAGTAGTCCCTCCGCCAGATGCGCTCCGCTCGGCGAAGGTTAAGTTTTTGCGTCTTCAGGTCGTCATTAAACCAGCGGTTTGCATCCTTTGCGCGCTTAGATGATATGCGCTTTAGGGGGGCGACTTGGTCACAGCCGGCTCGCAACCATTCATTGATGGTTGCCGCTTGGTCAAGGGATGACAGCCCTGCGAGAGCCGGGCTGGACGCGGAGAGCGAGGCAGTCAAGGAAGCTACATCAACACGATTCCAGGAACGCGCCCAAGTATTTTTGACTGGAGGGGGCTTGGGGACTGAAAAGAAGGAGAGGGAAAATGAAATAAGGAAGTGATCGGACCAGGGGCAGGGGGATATGGATACTGAGGTGACTGAACACTCTCGGTGCCAGATTTGGTCAAGGGTATGGCCCTGACTGTGAGTGGGGGCATGAACCGCGGAGGTGAAATTAAGAGAGTTGAGCGACTCTGAGAACTCCTTGGAGACCTTGCATTCCGCGGGATCGTAGGGCCAGAAATTGAAGTCCCCAAGAACGACAATGGACGAGTGGTTAAATGCCAGGGTAGCCAACAAGTCTTGGAAATTGGAGAGAAATGATTGTGAGGGGGATGGTGGACGATAAATAAGAACACAGGTAAGGGGGGGGTGAAGGAAAGTGAACGGGCCACTAAGCAATCTGAAGAGCCTAGGGGGAGTGAAACTAGAGGTTGGAAAGTAATTTCTTTCCGAGCAATCAGGGCGACTCTGCCTCCTTGCTTTCCGGGAGGGCGATCAGCTCGAAGAGCGTAATAAGAAGAGGGAAGCATCGCCAGTAAGGAAGGGAGGGAACTATCGGAATACCAGGTCTCGGTAAGGAATAGGAGGTCAGGTTTGTGCGAGTCTAATAACATGAAGAGTTCGTGCTGATGCTTCACAGCCGATCTAGTGTTGAGATACATCCCGGAGACAGACACGCAAGAAGAAACATCACTGTTTTTTGGCCAAAATGTGAGAGAAACAGAGAGCTACACTCTCTTTCTACTTCTTTTAATTGTTGTTATAATATTATCAAATCCATTTCTACTTCTTTTAATTGTTGTTATAATATCATCAAATCCACAGGCCCGGGCTAGATAGAAATGCATCCATTTACAACTTGTAGCCTATCCTAGAGGCTGTTTATTGCTGCGTTGTGGTTCTCTGAAATAGAATGAGGTATAAAGACCATAAATAGGAGGCCTCCAGGGCATGTAAATACCATTTAATAGGAACAGATCAAGTTTAAGGTCGGAAGGTGAAAAAAAGACGCAAACCATAGGTGAAGCTGACCCAGCTCCCACTTGCTGTCTCCGAGCAGCAGGTCTTTCACTTCCACCTGCTGACCCCTGACTGAGGGCCATCTTCCTTGTCTCTGTTTTGTTTTCGAAGCGTGACGTCTCTGCTCTCCTCTACCTTTCTCTGCTCTCCTTTGTTTTTTTTGTTTTGCTCCCCTGTAGCTGTTTCTGCTCTCCTTTGCCTGTTTCCTATTCCATTTGCCTATCTCTCCTCTCCTTTGCCTGTTTCCTCTCCTATTTGCACGGTTCTGCTCCCATTTGCCTCTTTTCTGATCGCCTCTCCCTGTTTCTGCTCGTCTTTGCCTGCTTTTCTTGAGTTGTACCTAAATTGACGCTATCGTGCCATTTCTGCCTTGCTTTGTCATCCTCTTCCCTTTTCCCACCCATTCTGCTGCCTCTCTGCTCCTCCTTTGGCCAGCCAAGCCCATTGCCACCCTGAAACCCTCCCTCCTCCCAGGACCAATTTAATGGAGGCCATAGTGCAGCAGGCGTGCCGAAGACTTGTTAAAGGCAATCACGTCTGCACCTCTCCAGGCCTGGACTGCTCCCAGTGCCAGTCTCCCGCAGATACACCACCATCGAATTCCTAACCCTGAACCCTGGAAACCGTCACATCAACTGCTGTAGCACCGCTTCTCGATTGACAGTAGGATCTTTCTCATTCTTACAATGCTGCTTCTCGTGCGACACTGGGGCTCCTGTCTCAGCAATGACCTCCATCGTACACCTGACCTGGAGCAACTCGATCGCTTCCTCCACAACACACGCTGACTGGTACATCATCAAATCCCTCATCCGAAGCCATCTTTTTTACTGAGAACTCCACGCATCCACTCCTGACATCGCCTAAGTCACGGTCAATGGCTACAAGATAGCACACCGGGGCAGCACCAACAAACCCATAGGTGGGATCACCATCATCCACAAAGAAAACATCCAGTGCAACACCACTACAGATGATGCCACTTTGATCATGGAACACCTCAACTTAAAATTCCAAACAGATGACAAATCCACCAACAGGGCACCCTTGCTTACAGACCACCAGGACCACACCCCAGCTTCTGCAACGCCACCCCCGACTTTGTCACCCCGCTCACCCGACTCCAAGGACTACCTCTTCCTTGGGAGACCTTAACTTCCACCTTGACGACCTCAACAACACCAACACTGCCACTCTCCTTGAAAGCATGACCAACATCGGCCTCACCCAACTAGTCACCAGCCCCACTCACAGTGCAGCACACTTGCTTGACCTTATCTTCCCTGCTATCAACAGAGTTAAGTAAAGCCATGTTACCAAGCTCACCTGGACTGACTGTGTTTTAGTCCATCATCATCACCAGACCGCCTGCCGCCACCCCGTGCCACCAGGCACCCCCTGCAGCAGCTGAAGCAAAGTGTCAGAGAGCCAGCGGACCAACGCCCTCAACACCTCCTACCCTGACACTGCATCCAACCTGGACCAGGTGGTCAAAAATGTCACTTCATGATTTTCTGCGACTGCTCGGACAGCATCACCCACATCAAGCCCAGCAGACAAAGAGATCCACCAAATAGGTCAGCTGGTACACTAAGGTAATGAAGAACCATCAAATGCAACTGCAAGCAACTAGAAAGGAAGTGGCACACCAGCAAGGAAACCGCAGACAGAACCACTTAAGAGACAGCGCTAATCCACTGCCACCGGGTTCTGAAGGAAACGAAAAAGAACGCCTTTGCGGAGCACACCAAAGCCAGCTATGACAACAGCAAAGAACTTTTCAACATCATGAGAGAGTTCTCCAACCCTAAAGCTGCCAAAAACATAATCATCCCCTCCCAGGAACTTTGTGACACGCTGGCAGACTACTTCCACAACAAAATCTCCATCATTTTTTTTTAAAACATATTTTATTGTTTTACAATATGATGACCATTCAAAATCCAATACTGTAAATCTTTACATTTTCCTATCCCCTCCCGGTGACCAGTATTCCAAAATAACTGTGCAAACATACATATTGTAATGAGGCCTACCACGGCCCTACAGAGAAGAGGTCCAATTATTCTACACGCACAGTATAATGTAACTCTCCTAGGAAAGAAACCTAATCATCAAAACAAAGAATATCCCAAAACCAAGAGAGACCTTCCCCCTCACCGGTGCATTCAATGTGTTCACCACAATAACAACATTTGCCTCGGGATGGCCTAGAACCAGGATTTCCCACTCTGGACGTTTATTTGGTTACCTTAAGCGGGACCACCCTACAATGTGTTCACTTCAGACTGTCGGTCAGATACTGCGTGCACCAGCTCTTCCCATGCTTTCGCAGAGTCCAGCGCTTTCTCGTTATTCAAGCGTCTCGCTTGTTGAAACCGAAGAACACTTTCACTACTAGCCCATTTCATCAACTCAGCCCTCCATCTCTTGCTACTAGGGCCCTCCTTTGATTTCAAATGCACGTTATTTCTCTTTTCGCCAGCACTAACCCCATATCTAAGAATTTACTTGTTACCTTTGTCTTGGAGGTATGAGGGAACCAATGCAATATACACGTGGCTATGTCAAAAATTATTTGGCGCTCTGTAGCTAAATTCAATAGATCTCCTACTTCAGCCCAATAACTCACTAGGTTTGGGCACTCCCACAGCATATGCTCCAATTCCACCCCCTCTCTTGTGCACCTGGGGAATGCAGCATTGTCAACCTTAAAATATTTCTTCATCTTACCAGGCGTCAGATATGCTCTATGTAGTACAAAAAAATGCACCAGCTGGAAGCGTGCATTCCATGTAACAAAATCTCCATCATCTACAAAAACTTAGAACCCTAGCCCAATCCTTCTGACTTTTCCGGCCCTCGAAGAAGCCTGCCCTAACCACTGACTCACCATCTGGAACCACCTCACCCCCGGAACACCACAGCTATTATGAAGTCCATCCACCCAGGAGCCCCCATGGACCCCTGCCCGCACCCCATTTTCAGCCTCGGAAGCAACAAAATAAGCAGCAAGCTCACTGCCCTCTTCAATGCCTCCATCACCACGGCCACCTTCCCTAAAGAATGGAAGCACGCAGAAGTCAAGTCTCTTCTCAAGAAACCATCAGCTGACCCCTGTGAATTAAAAAACTACCACCCCATCTACCTTCATCCCCTTACTAGGCAAGTCCTCGAAAAAGCCATCAACCGCCAAGTCATGAAACACCTGGAAAATAAACTTCTTCTCTTCACCTCCCAATCCAGATACCGCGCCAACCACAGAACCAAAACGGCCTAGTTTGCTGCCACAGATAACATCACAGCCCTCCTTGATTGAAGAGAAATGGCGGCGTTGATCCTCCTCAACCTCTCGGCAGCATTCAACACTGTATCCCATCACAACCTGATCAATAGGCTTCATTACATTGGAATCCAAGAAAACACCCTCAAGTTGATCACCTCCTTACTCATTGGAAGAACCCAGACTGTCTGTCTACCATTGTTCACCTTGGAGCCCAAGGACATCATCTACGATGTCGCGCAAGGCTCCTCCCTCAACCCCACTCTGTTCAACACCTATATGACCCTCCTGGCCAACATCATCAGAGTCCACAGACTAAACATCATATCTTGTGCAGTCGATGCCCAACGAATCCTCCTGCTCTCAGAAGACCGTCTTACCATGAGATCCATCCAACTTCTGCAGAATTGTGATGCGAGTCGCCGACTGGATGAAGAACAATTGCCTCAAGCTCAATATAGACAAAACGGAAGTGCTGATCTTCGGAAATAACAATTCCCAGTGGAATTACTTCTGGTGGTCCTCACAACTAGGACCCACATTGACCAACCTTTGCCAGAAACCTCTGCATTATCTTTGACAACAAACTCACCATGAAAGCCCCGATCAAAGCAGTCTCATCCGTTTGCTTTCATACACTCCGCATGCTTCTGAAAATATTAAAATGGCTCCCCTTCAACACCAGAAGCACTGTCACTCAGGCCCTAGCCACCAGATGTCTAGACTGCGGCAGCACACTTTAAGTAGGAATCAACTCTCAACTGCGGAAGAGACTTTAAACCATACTGAACTCTGCAACTAGCCTCATCCTCAACCTTCCCAAACGAACACACATCTCCAAACACCCCAGGCTCCCTATACAGAAGTGATACCAATTCAATCTGCTGATCCATGCCTACAAGGCCCTGCACAACCAAGGACCAGCCTACATCAACCACCGCCTCTTCTTCTACCTAGTCTCCAGGCACCTGCACTCCACATCCCTCTCCCTCGCTCTCATCCCCGCTTTTGCTAAAGCAACAGTGGAGAATGCTCCTTTTCCTACCTCATGGAAAAGTCCTCAAGCGACTTCCCCTTCACCTTTAGACCTCAACCTCTCTTCTTCAATTCCAGAAGGCCGTCAAGACCTAGCTGTTTAACCAATCCCACCTGAAACAGCTGGACCCTCACTACCTGGATATCTTCTCTGGTGATAAGCAGCGCTTTATAAATCTGATTGGATTAGATTGGAACTGTGCACCTGCTGGTGGAGTTTTAGTCAAGCTATGGAATCCAAAGTCCTTAGCAAGATCTGTAGAATGCTTGTTGAACCCACAGTTGAAGTTGGACGCAAGGTTAATTTGCCTAGAGGTACATAAAAAGGAGAGCATTAGTTTAGAAATGCCTTTGAAAATTCCCCATTGTAGGCCTGTGGCCTGTAACTATTGACTTATTTTATATAACGTAATAGGCCAGAATGGGCTAGTAATCACCATAATTTTGCATTTGATTGAGTGTGTAAAGTTACTTATAGAAATGTTAAAGTTATTGTCATATGTCACAGCAGTTCCTCCAACTCTACCTCTCAGATGGACCAGTCTTATAATCATGTAACCTGAGGGGACCACCGCTGCAATGTCTGTAGTGTTCCTATCATCCGTTTTCAAGCACCCCAAGCAATCAAATTAATTTTTAATCTCAGGACCAGCTTAGTGATTGAGCTAGCCTGGATAGACCTACAGTATGAGGCATATTTACAAGGAAATGGCGGAGCGCAGCGTTGCAGCAAAGTTCGCAGTGCCACGCTCCACTATTTCCAAAATGCAGGGATGCACCGTATTTATAACAATACGGCACGCCCCTGTGCTTTCCCGAGCACTGGTCCTAAAAATGACTGCCTAGCTCTAACAGACACCCTTGTGCCATAGTGAAAGGGTGTCTGTGTTACAGGAAATGATTGTTTATGTGCAGGAAGCTATGCCTTCCTGCACATAAACAATCAATAATGGCAATTTGTTACTTTTCTGTGTGCTACATTCTAAAGCACACATAGCAGTAGCAAATCATCATTATTTAATGATTGTTTATTTGCAGGAAAGGGTGTCTTCCTGCACGTAAGCAATCAGGAATTGTGTTTTGCTCTTACATACAGAAAGCAAAAAAGAAAGGAGAAATAAAAGTATTTCTCTCATTGCACCATTCAAACGCCTGCTATTGCATGGAGTTAGTTTTGGGTTCTGCCTCAGATTTACAGATCCTTGTAAATCAGGGAAAGTGTCAAAAAGCAATGGGTGTTGCGATGGAACGCCCAAAGCAACACCCATTGCAGGCCCCAAAGCGCTGATACCTGTGTGAAAGAGTACCATATTTACAAAGCGGCATTAAGCCACAAAAAGTGGCTTAACACCACTTTGTAAATATGGCACAGGGCATTGCTCCACCAGAATGTTGGTAAAAGGGACGTTCTGGTGGTGCAATCCCCTTGTAAATATGCCTCTATGTGCGGCTGGCATCTACCGAGAGGGGGTGAAGAGGACGCGCATGCAACATTAAATTAAAAAGACTTACCGAACGACGCTCACAGGGGCTGGATGCTGCAACTCCCTTAACCAATCCTGGCGCTGCTCTCCGTGGAGCAGCCACTTTGCTGTCACCGCACAATTCCTATGAAACTTTCCTTGAGAAGGGAATCTCTGTCTGGCCTGTGGTGAGCCCCATGAGTAATAATCTTGGCATCAAAAGAGGTGGTAGCTGTGACCTCTGGACCTCAGCTTGTGACCCCTGGCAGGTTATTTGCGACCTCTGTCTTCTTGGAGGAAATCAGATCATGGTTTACTGTACTGTACTGTAGTGCTCCGTAAAGCACATCCTCGCCCGTGTTCCCGTTAGTACCCTGGGAAAAGTGATCCCGATGTCAAGCCATCTGCCTGTGTCAAATTCTGGGCCCTGTAAGACAGCTGAATGTGAAGGCACATGGGGGCATATTATCAAGGGGGTTTATCTCCGCTTTTTTGGCTTTAAAAGCCAAGAAAGCGGAGATAAAATTATCTCCCTATTACCTAGCTGTCGCTAACACCAGTTAGCGACAGCTAGTAGGAGATAGCGACCATCTTGGGCCCCACTTTGCATGTCAGTGATATTTATCACTAATGACATGCAAAGTGGGCGTGCCAAGATGTTAGCGACTGGAAGCAGTCGCTAACATCGCTATCTCCTATTACCAACTTTTGGAGATAATCGTGTTAAGCGCGAATATCTCCAAAAGCTAACACCTGCCCTGAGCAGTTCTTAGCCATGTTATCCAATGGGAGGTGGATAACATGGCTAAGAGCATTAGCTCGGTAATGCATGAATATCGCTGACTTTTCAGCGATATTCATGCATTGCGGCCATTTTTTATCGCATTTGCGATGAACCTTGGTAATACCAAGGTTTATCTGCGATAAAAATCGCCGCAGCTCAGCTGTAAAATTTTGTCTCTAACCAAGCAATAGCGATAATTATCGCTATTGCTTGGTAATATGCCACATGGTTCCAAGCCGAGCAGTGGAGTACAGAGAGACGACGTATTCTCCCACTGTGCATTTCCTGAAGTCTCCCACGGGTAGACTTTGTATCTGCCTCAGCAGTTTGAATATAGCTGCCGAAATCTATATGACATGTTATCTTGGATTCAACTCCCAGAGTCATGCTCAATCTGGACTAGTATATTGGTGAAATAGTAAAACCTATTTCTTTTAGAGACTCAAAATCACAGCACATACATTCTGCCTGCAACCTGTGAGTCACAGGTTGGAGTCCCAGATGATAAGATCAGCCTTTAATCCTTCCGAAATTGATTACATGCATTTTGTCTGATAACAGAACATATTTTATCAACCTCATACAGAAGCGGGCCCACGCCCGGACACTGCAGATGGTCATCCTGGTGACTGAGTAATCTGAAACAGGTCCAGTACTTTAAGTCATTGTTGCTTTTTGCTTGGCAGTTGTGTTTGGCTCGCTTCCAATTAAGAATTTTTGCCTTTGCTGTTTATCACATAGCCTTCAGAGCTGTCAATTAAGAGGTCCACTTTGATAAAGTCCTTTATTTTTGATCAAACTGCACTTCTCATATCAGGCCATGTGTTTGGCTGTGAGTGTGTCAATGTGTGTATGTGTGCATTTATTAGGATAATGCGCCTAGTCGTGGGTGTTATGACTACATGTCGAAAAAACACGTTAGAAACATGATCCTGAAAAGGGTGTACACAGAATATTTATGTGAGAGTGAAGAGAAAATTTGGGGGTCAGAGTTTTCAAAGGTGAGAGGGGCCTAAATACAAACAATTGAGGGACCTGGGTGGACACAGGTGGGAGAGCTATCCGTGCACATAGGTACATGAGGGATCAGTACAAACAGGTTTGAGGACACTAGGTGCCCATAAATATGAAAGGATACTAACTTCAGTCAGGTAGGTGGCAGGCTATGTGCACACAGATGGAATTATGTGAGATGCCCTATGTGCTGACAGGTGTAGATGAGTAGTTTGAATAGCTGGAAGTTGCTCTGTGCAAACAGGTGAGAGCACATCCTCGCCCGTGTTCCCGTTAGTACCCTGGGAAAAGTGATCCCGATGTCAAGCCATCTGCCTGTGTCAAATTCTGGGCCCTGTAAGACAGCTGAATGTGAAGGCACATGGGGGCATATTATCAAGGGGGTTTATCTCCGCTTTTTTGGCTTTAAAAGCCAAGAAAGCGGAGATAAAATTATCTCCCTATTACCTAGCTGTCGCTAACACCAGTTAGCGACAGCTAGTAGGAGATAGCGACCATCTTGGGCCCCACTTTGCATGTCAGTGATATTTATCACTAATGACATGCAAAGTGGGCGTGCCAAGATGTTAGCGACTGGAAACAGTCGCTAACATCGCTATCTCCTATTACCAATTTTTGGAGATAATCGTGTTAAGCGCGAATATCTCCAAAAGCTAACACTGCCCTGAGCAGTTCTTAGCCATGTTATCCAATGGGAGGTGGATAACATGGCTAAGAGCATTAGCTCGGTAATGCATGAATATCGCTGACTAAGTGGTCCTGGCCCTTTTTGCAGGATCACCCCAAATGTTTTGCCTTCACCCCTCCTGTTTTCTGTACTCATTTTTGTTGGCTTAAGGACTCTGCACACTTTACCACTGTTAATCAATGATAAAGAGCTTCTGCTCTCTCCTTTATATGTGGTTAAATTGGCTTACCCCAGTTGGCGCATTTAATTTACTCGTAACTTCCCTAGAAAAGTGATCCTTCGTGTATCCAGGTCTGTTAAATTGAATGCTACTAGTGGGACTGCAGCATTAGTTGTGCCACTCAATTAAGTAACCTTTTAAAACATGTCTCAAGTCTACCATTGCAGCCTGTGTGTGCAGTTTTAAACGTTGCAAAATAAAACAAATTCCAGGTCTAAACCAAACCTTTTTTTTAATAAATATCAGTCACACCCTATGGCAGGCCCTAAACAGCCCATAGGCAGGGTGCTTTGTATTTAAAAAGGTGGACATGTACTCTTATGTTTTCCATGTCCTGGTAGTGAAAAAGTCTCAAATTTATTTTTCACTATTGTAAGGCCTATCCCTCCCGTAGGATAACATTGGATAACCATATTATATTAACAATTGATTTGGTGCAGGTACAAATTTCATGTTTGGTGTCTAAAGAATTGTAATTTAAACTGTAAGCTTTATTGGTAAAGTCGGATTTTAAAGTCGCAATTCTGAAAATGCCACTTTTAGAAAGTTAGCATTTTCGTGCTCTAACCAATTGGTGTCTGCAGCCTGTTCCTGGGTCACATGACTAGGTGTAATTAGAAGTTTGTGTATTCCTCCTAGACAGCCACACAATAGAGGGTCTGGGTGCTGGCATGATGGCCCATCTTGACTTGGCGATGGGGCGGAGCTGCCACCTGTCACACTTACACTTCAAAGACACTGCCCAGCTCAAACACAGAGGACTTCACAGTAGCCTTTTGTGCCCCTAGATAGACTGGCACCTGGCCAGGGAAGCAGGAAATATCCAGATACCTCTGTAGGGAGAAAACTCCAGAAGCTAATCGCTCTTCAAAATGGGGCACCAGGTACAAACATGGGACCCTCACACCCACTCTTCAGTACACTCCTGGACTTTCACCCTTCATCCGACTAAAGTGGCTCTATTGGTCAGCTGACTGAGCTCCATTTCTGAGCTACAGGAACACAACAAGCTCCAGAGGTCTCTCTGCAATCCCACAGCTGATATTCTGCAACTGGATCTGCCTGGATCAGCCACTGGACCTGCCTGACCCCTGCTTCCCTCTGCTGCAGTGAGTTCCTGATCTCTAAGAGGTGCATTCAAGGTCTGGAACTCTCGGTGTGGCATCAGTTGACGACCATCCACAATGCTTTCCTTGCTCCTCGCCGCCATCTCCTTAGTGAACGGAACTCTTTGTCCTGGACTTTAGAAGGTAACTCTTTTAGTGGGACTAACCTGGCCACTATTTCTGGCCCATGGTCCATAATGGTAGGTCTGAACTTGTGACTTTCACTCTGTCTCGCACAACCAGATAACTGATCACCGTGAGTGGCACTTTGTGATTTTAGGCACTATACTTACCTTAAATCTTTAAAATTGCATATCTCTTGTTTTACTGATTGGAGTTTTGTCATTTTGGTATCAAATAATTTATCAAGTTTACTCTATTTTTGTATTTTAGTGTGGAATTTTTCTTGTGTTGTGTTTTCATCTTATTTCTGTTTAAGTGCTTCATAAATACTTTACACGTTGCTTCTAAGTTAAGCCTGACTGCTTTTGTGCCAAACTACCAGAGTGTTAAGCACATGTTAATTTAATGACTTTTTATGTTTCTCACTAACAAGGATTGTGGTTTTTGCTTGAGTAGTTATTAACCCTCCCCAACCAACAACCCAATTTCTCACAGGCAGTATGTACACAGTACACATTTCAGATGTAAATGCTGGTGCCAGGGAGCTGGGTGCACACCTGCCATATAGGTTTTGGGTGCACACATTATACATGGTGCACACAAGGATAATGTGTAAGGGAGGCCAGGTTTAAAATAGAGGGGCATATTCACAAGGACCGGCAAAACCTATCGCAAGTGCAAGTTAGCGGCAATTTTTTTATCGCTGCCTAATCCTGAAAACTACCGCCATGTTAGCAGCGTATTAACAAGCTGTCGCTACATGGCTATGGTATCAGGGAATGGCGGTGAAAAATGCTTCTAACTTCATGGCGATGGCGATAGGAAATCCGGCGTTAGCGGGCGAAACCTAGTGATAGGCCCAATAGCGGCAGAAAGGTCCTGCTAATGCTTGCACGCCAAACAAGCGCTCACCAAAAGCACAGGTGCACACACCAGCACAGACTAAGACGAATACCGAAGATGGGAACACGCACTCAAACACTAGCCCGTACGTGCAGTTTATAGAGTCACAGAGGCAAATACACACATGCACCAAACAAACACAGGCAAACCAGAGAGGTATCCTGCATTCCATCCACGGGGTTACCTTTGGTGCATTGCATTCTCATGTGGCCCTTGTCACACATACACCCCGGGAAGCTTGTCTCTTTCACTACACTAATTCACGGTGGAAAATGAAGCCACCGCAGTGCTGATGTTCGTGTGGTGTTTTTTTGTTTGTATTTTTGTTGTGTTTATCCCTTTGGAGAAGGTGAAGAGAAGCTGCTCGCTGCTTCCTGTGTGGGGAAGGAACGAGGGTGGATTCTCCGGTAGTAGGTGCTGTTCCTCGGTTTCTGACATGGACATAGTACACTGCGCCGGTGCACATACCTGCCTCTCGGCGCGAGCTGCAGGAGATGGATGCATTCTTCATGCCCTATGCCAGCCAGAGATAGCCATGGGAATAGCAGGCCTCCAGGGAGCGGGTGCCTCTAACCTCGCCCACCTCAGAGGGCTGACCTGTGCGTCCACCCACGGGGCCCACCAACAGATGGGGGAGGGAGCGCCCCAGGACAGTCCACTGATGGCCATGCAGCACTGACAGCCCTATCAGGGCCAGATCATTTCAGTTCTAACATGAACAGATCATGTTAAAAAACGGTTGCATCATTTAGAACCTGCAGCCCGGGGCAGCCGTGGCAACGGCGGCAGTATTTTCATTTCAGGGAAGCCTCAAGCCTGTCCTGATAAAATATAAAAATGTTGAGGCTGTGGCTGCAAAAATGCCGAGGAGAGGGCGGGCGCCGGCCTTTGCATGGGGATGATTCACGCTATCGACGACCTAAGCTTGCACTTAACACGTTTAGGCATATGTAAGTGCTCCAGAGTGCCTGGGGCAGGTTCGTTGGCACCCCTCTCCTGCTCTACTCTCCCAGGCTGGCCAGTGCCACCTCAAAGACTACAGTGCAGGCTCTCTGGTGGCCCCCACCTTGGCTGCCTATCCAGACTACCATGTGTCCCATCATGTAGAACACACTTAGGTTCACGTGTGACTCCCACCTTGCCTTCCCCCCAGGCCCACAGAGGGGCATCAAGTGCAGTGCACCCTCCCAGGCTGCACAATGCCCCCTCATGGGATACCTACCCTGGTTGATCTGTGTCCCCTGGAGATCTGTACACAGAGGCTCTGCAGTGCTCTTCTTGGGTGTTCCTTTCCCTGCCCGGCCAGGGCTGACCTCGAAGTCTGCACCTCCCCAGGCGCTCCTCTCTTTGGCCGGCCGCCCGCCCAGGTTTCAAAGTGTGCCCCTTGTGGGCTTCAGGATACCCAGTTCTACCCTCCTGTGATGCTGTTCATGCACCCAGGTTTCACCCATTAAGGCTGACCCCCAGGGCGCCCTCCTCATGGACGGACCTCCCAGGTTTTGTAGTGTAGTTCCTATCTTCCCAATAGGCTCTGCGCATTGGAATAATACCTACAGCAGTAAAGGCCTAGGCCAGACGTTAACTAGGTCTACTACTGTCGATACTAGACTTAAAGTTTTGGGTTTGCCAGCTTAGCTCAGAGTTCACTAGAAACTTTCTCGAATGTTCAAGGAGGAATTAACTTCCCTGATTAGACAAGAAGGGATTTAGTTTCTGACAACCATAGAACATGACAACTTTGCTCTCCCCTAATCAAGAGTCAATCTCGAGAGTCGTGTGAACAAAAGGCAAATTATTTTACTCAGTCAGTACGTGCATTCTTAGTCTCATCAGAATGTAGAGAAAAGGAAGAGACGGGCGTGTTCAATAAAAAGGTGTTATTTATTGATCAGTCTCTTTTCTCATACAAGAGAAATGGATCGATATTATTGCAATACTTATAGCTAAGTAAAGTGCATACATTAAAAGCAATAGTATAAAATAATACTGTAAAAACATTGATATGGTTTCTAAGCCATAAGATGTTTTAAAATGAATAAAATATATTATATACACATATACATTTGACTAAACGTACTCAACTGGTGTTTCTAGATACGCCTACCCCGTGTACCTGACCTAAGTCTAATACGTGGGCGGGAATAGATAGTTACAGTTTAAGTTAAGTTTGTTGTTGCCAAGTGAATAACTAAAGAATTCTCTGTGAGGGGTTATTCAGTTCTGTACCTGGAATTTAGGATGAATGAGGAATGGTATCTCTCTCTCTGGTCTCGATATTCCAGGCTGCCTGCGAGGGCTACCCGGAAACGCCGGTGCTGGATTCTCGGCAGGAGAAAGCAGCGCGTCTCTCAGCGCGTCAGAAAGGCGGGGCTGCGCCAGCGGGGTCTGCTCTGCTCTTCGCTTCGGCAAGTATGGCTGCTCCGTCTCGTCACCACGCGTGTGTTTGCATATGGCAAGATCGGTAATATTTATACCTTTAAGGTGCCGAGATTGACGTAAGGATGGACATAGATACGTCAATAAAGATGTCATACGACTTGCTCGTTAGCACATTCTTTCACTAAAGTTCTCGGTGAAATCAAAACAATTGCCGCAGGGTTTTGCCCAGGTTGTCATAGGTTTGATTTGTTAAGAGAACTCCGTATGCCTTATCAGGGGCTGGAGGAATATCGCTTGTCTAATTAGATCGCAAGTGTTATGACCTAATCAGATAACACGTTCCTGTGCCGTAGTGTGACTGCGTCAGATAACGGTATCTGCATCATGGGGGTTTTCTGCCTCATGGGCTGACTGCTAGTTAACTTGTTGGTTTGTTTAACAAGAATATGGTCAGGAATAGGGGGATCGATTCAGGACCTATAGGAATACATGACACCCACTCCACGCTAACTATGGACATATTTACTAATCTAGGCATAGTATAACATAGTACAACATACTATAGAGTAGTGTGTATACCTTACCACCCCAAAATACATAAATGCATTTTGAAATTTTCAAATATACTGAAAAAAAAATTGCAGACATATATATATGGTATGCACTCAAGCTGTAGAAAAATGCCAAAGTAATCGCATTTGTATACATTATTGCTTATTTGGTATATGAGAATTACACATGAAATGGTTTCTTACAGAAAAAAGTTTCGAGACCATTCCATCACAGAATAAAATATCTTTATGAACAAGCCAGCGGGCAGCTAATGTCTATAAGCTATCTAAAATTTAGAAACCTTAGTTCTCTAAGAATAGTTCTTACTTTAAGCAGAAGATAGTGTCCCGAAAAATATGCAAAAATATTTGGGGCTGCTGGAAAAACTGCTGTCCGTGAACTGGAGCGAAAATGTTCATGTGACTTTATTTTTAAAGTTGAAGGCCGAATTCAGGGAACGCCGTGTGCGAGCTTGCTCAAAAGTCTCTATTTCTGTTCGGGTGAGAACATCATATCATTTAGGCTTTCGAAAAAACTGTCAACAGCTTCCTGGGAAAGTTCTACTAACTCGGAAATAGGTGTAATCATGCATTCTTGCGCATGATTGTCTCCATTGACATTCTGATTTGCATTACTGACAGAAGGTCGTACCTGTTCGATGCTGCTTTCATCTTGAACTTCACTACCCATCAATCGTAGTGGTGAAGCTTCCACGAATGCCGTCATCAGGATTGGTAGCCTTTGAGGGCAGCACAAAGCATGAACCTTGATCGGGCTCAACAATGTTTCTGCATCCATCGGCGCATCCGATTGTAGCGTCAGACAGGTGTCTAACACGCATTCTTCTCCGCATAGCAGACACCTCAATACAGGTAAAACACATCTTTGCCACATTGGTCGAAATGATAGAAACCAAGTCATGTTCAGGTCTCTAAGCCGGGAGAGTCCCAGGATTTTTGATATCCGGTCCCGGTATCCAATGGCTAGGATTGTTTCTTCTCTTGTCGCCAGAGTTTTGTCTGTGACATGGGTTGCCATAACGAAAAATAAGGATTAAGAATAGGATTCCTGCAATTAGTCCCAAGATCAGGGGAAGTCCGCCAAAAATCGAATGGACGAAATCTGGAAAAATACCCAGTATGGCTTTGAATGGTGTTAATGCCATCGAAAATACTGTCTTAAATACCTTTGAGACCCCATTGGTATCAGAAATATTTAAGATTTCATTCAGGATTTCCGCGAAATGTACGGGGGAATTAGTTGATAATAATGTATGTATCTCTGCAGTCGTCCTTGCGACTTGTAGTTCATACGTTTCTTTTGATGACGAGAGCCTGGTAGGCGTCTGAAGAAGGACTGTTTTCATTCTGCTTAAAGTATCTATTCGAATAGAAGTAATTTTCAAATCGGGCCATGCCCTTGCCTCCCTGTCTGGGAAGGAGCTGGGGAACAATGTGCGTCCACAGCACTTGACCTTCGCAGTAGTAGTTACTAGATAAGGAGTCCCGGGCATAAGACTACAACATCTGCGGTCTACAATAAGAATGTAACTCCCATTATAGAGTCTTTGAAAGAATGGTTCTATTTCTGTTGCAGGTGCGCCTTGCTGGTGATATGAAAGGTTGTATGAATTCCCTTCACAGGCTCCTTGCAAACTAATTCCGTTACACAGAAGTGTGCCACTCAGTGACATCGCACAATTGTTGTCACTAAGAAACACTTTCTGTCCTTTATTACTGACACATGCATGTGAATAGGGCAGGTTCCATGTTGTTTTAAGGCTTTGGAATAGACGGTTTATTTAAATCTTTGATTTTGGCTAAGCCAAGACAGGTGGTCTGTTGAACAGTGTCATTTAAAAATATCATTTGTTCTGGGATCATGCAGGCTCTAAACAAAGCTTCTATACCCTGTACTTGCCATTCTTTTGTACCCCAAACACTTTTCAATTCAACATTTTTGTCCCAATAATCAAATCCAAAAGTATTCATTTGTTCAAAAAATGAGTCTGAATATAACAATTTTGTGTTGGTTATCATGGTTTTGGTTCCTGTCTTGTTTGACATTTTGAAATAAAATGTTTCAGCATTACTTATGTTAAAACCTGAAAAATATGAATATTTGTCGTAAACGGTTCTTGAGCTCCCTTTTGGAGGTGTTGCACAATGTTCCCATTGATTATAATTTAAAACATTTCTAGGTTGTGCAGATCTATGTAAAAAGTGGTTACCATAGTGGTTATAGCAATACATACTGTCATAATTTGTAGAACCCTGCAAATAATCATGTTTGGTAAATTTAGCAGACATTACTAAGTCAGACATCATATTATTAATGCTTTCGAAGTCCCAATCATCAGCAAATGAGTTTGGTTTTGCAAAGTCACTCAATGAGATCTTAATTTGGTGTGGATATTTCAGGATCTCGACCGGACCATAAATTTCATAGTCAGTGTTGTCCCAAGCTACCCCACCAGGTATCGGATTGGCTGTGAAGTTGGCTGAAGAAAGTTCTCTTTTCTCGACGTGTGAAGATGTGTGTGGTTTGAGGATCAAGTTGATTTTCTGACTTGCTGTGTCCATTTTAGCATATTTTCCCTCAATGAAGCGTCCCAAAGTAAGTACCATGATGAGCCAAAGTATGAGGATAAATGCACCAAAACCCACCCAAAATTCAATCCATGGAGAAATCAGATATGTTTCTTTCAGTTGTCTCAAAAGTTCCTTAGCTTTGTCTTTAAAGGTTTTTGATGATGGCTGTGTCTTTGATTCGCTGAAGCCCTCAGAGGAATCATCGAAGTTAATGAAGTAGCCGGATGCAGTTCTGTCAATTATTCCAATTGGTTCAGGATTTCTGTTTCTTGCATTTTCACTTGGTACTTCATTATAGATTGGTGTGTTTCTGCTAAATGTTTTTATTTGGGTATTCAGAGGTCTTAGTTCTATTGCATTGTTGCATAGTCCTTGTTGTTCTTCTGTAGGCGTTTCGAATGTGATGAGCCTCTTCGTTAGGACCTCTGTACTGGTAGCAAACCTTGGTGTTCTGCTACTTATTGGGAGTCCACTTGGCCTACTGTTTGTTATCGGCCACATGTTGTGGTTTTACCAGGTCGATGGATACAACTCGGTTCTCCTTTTTACCAGCAAGTGGCGGTAGCACAACTGATCTTGTCCCGTTGACAGACAAGACAGGAACTGCTTTTCTGTAAGAAGGCCCAAATTCCTTCTTTACCGCGATCTTTTCCCTGACTAGATCCCCGACTTTTGGAATCCAGACAGGTCTTGCTGGGACAGGTGGTGGTTCTTCAGTGGTTGTTGGCTGTTGTTTCAACTTTATGTTGCTCAGGTCTTTTCTTGTTTTGTTTAAGTCCTGCAAAATAGCCAAACGGTCTTTGATATCAAAGGTTTTTTCTTTCACCACTGAAGTCTGACTATCAATGTCAGAGATCATCATCCTAGTTCCAAATAATAATTCGTACGCACTGAATCCCTTCAGAGAATTTCTTGGCAAGTTATTGAGACTACGTTGGACACTTATTAGATGTTTGACCCACCCAGCTCCCGAACCTAATATCCTTTCCGCTATAGATTGCTTTATGCCTTGGTTTTTTCTTTACACCGTCCCGTACCCTCAGGAAGGAAGTGAGAAGATTCCCGCTGGACTATGCTCATTTGGCCATGTTTCCCCCCAGGCTGGAGGGCTTGAGTGAAAACAATAGTCAAACGTAGCATGCGCTTAGCGTATATGCCATTTAGACCCGCAAATCTTTGTATAACAGTCCGGACGTCAGCCGAGTGCTGGTGATCTACATTATAAGTGGAACTAGCCTGTATATGTTAATCGCAACCCTTCCTTTTTACTCCTGATTTTTCCTGGAGTAGAACGACGAGGTATTAAACTGTTTCTCTCCCCACTGCGATCTCTGTTGCAGTTTGGGCAGTTTTTTACAAACATGGTATGACGCAGGCTCATGCCTGGCCACCAGTACCTTGATTGTAATTCTTCCAGAGAATCTTTTAGTTTAAGGTGTCTGAGACCCTCGCCCATATGTGCGTCTGCGATTAACAAGTTTCTCCTGTCCATGTTTGGAATCACCCTATCCCCCACTCCAGGGATTCGAGCAAAAGGGACGGAGTTTGCATCGATTATGTATGTTTAATTGAGTGGATAGTTGATCGGTAACGCTGAGCAGTCGCCTTTTGATGACGTTTTCACCGCCAGCACTGTTTCACCGTCAATGTATTTTAATGTACGCTTTTTTCGAACTATGGGAGCCGATTTAGTGGCTGCCGCTGCGGCTGTTTCAGCCAATGAATTCCCTACAACGTGAACGCCATCACGCTGATGACTCAGTGAGTGAGTCACGTGAGTCTTTGGTAGTTCTTTTTGTAAAAGAGCTATTTGTTCCCAGAGCAGTTTCTGCTTTATTGGTGCATCTTTGTCATCTTTGTAACCGTTTTGAATCCATGTCTGCAAATCGCTGTTATATGATTTGACGCAGTAATATGAATCTGACACTATAAGTGTCGGGAATTCGCGATCCGCATTATCTAGCGCCATTTTTAAAGCTAATATTTCAGTTTGTTGTTCTGAATTACTTTCTACTGAGTGTGTCTTTGTTAATAGAGGTTTTAGTTTACCTCCGCGCCACACTTCTTTTGTAATCTCACATGTGGGGTTGTATGCTTGTTCTCCCCGAACGGAGGGTTGAGCATGTCCGCGTGTATAGATTACACAGGCGTAATGTCGTAAAGGCAGAATGTCGATTGGCAGAGGATATGTTTCTTCATATTCTAGATTTTTTAATTCCTCTAGTTCTGGATCAAAGTAGTAGTATACTTTGTCCGTTGTGATAGAATTCACCCATTGTATCCATTCCGGATTCAATGCTGTTGTTGGTAAATTCCACGGTGTTGTTAGTGCCTCAAAGGCTGATTTTGCTGTTCTGACTGTGATATGTCTACCGTCCGCTTGATCTTTCTCTCTAGCTATTGCGGTTTGAACTGCATGAACAATTTTTTCTTTGTTGCTGAATTTCTGTTCAGCTTCTGTGTACAAGTGTGATTTGAATGCAATTGGTACCTTGTCCCCCTCATTAGAGGTCAGGTATGTGAATCCGCATCTCCCTGGGATGACTCGAATCACAAGATTGCGTGTGTTATCACGTGTTTCTAATTTTGTTTTAATTAGCATGTCTGTTTGTAAGGATCTCAAAATTTCTGTGTGTATTTGAGTCCAATTGGATCTTTTAAAATCTGGTTTAATTAGATCATAAAGGGGTTTGACCCTTTCTGCGTAATTTGCAATGTATGTTCTTCCGAAATTTAGGAAGCCTAGAATCAACTGTAAGTTTTTTAGTGTTCTAGGTGCTTGGAGTACGGCACATTTCTCTAGGAAATTGTCAGCCAGGCTTTTGCCTTCGCTTGATAATTCATATCCTAAGAACAGGACTGTCAGATGGGCAATTCTTGATTTTTTAAAGTTGAATTCTTAACCCTCTGCAGCGAACCCAAGTATTATGGTGTTCACTCTTTTCAAGTGAGTCTCCAAGTCATCATCTGTTAAGTAAATGTCATCGAGATAAGATAATGCTTCATCATCATATAGTTGAAGTAATTCTGTTACTCTCGATGAGAATACCCCCGGGCTGTTCTTGTACCCCTGGGCTAACCGACAGAATTGTTTTTGAGTGCCATTTACTGAAAATGCAGTTAAATATCTGCTCTCTGGTGCTATGTTTTGACAAAAGAATCCATTAGAGATGTCTAAGGTTGTTTTATATTTTTTGCGCACTATATTATTCATTAGTGCAGCACTGTGTGAGTTTTGCACTGCAAAAGTTTTGCAACATGTGTTAAGGTGTCGGTAATCCAAAACTAGACGATATGAATTGTCTGGTTTGGAGACCGGAAACAAAGGATTGTTCATTTGTGAGGTGCAAGTTTCAATCACCCCCTGGTATTCTAGCTGATCTAGTATTTCATTTACCTGTTTTTTAGCTTCTTGCTTAATTGGGTACTGCCTTTGTGCAGTAGGTTGTGATTTTAACTGGATTTTGTGAGGAGGAGAATCCTCATCCCATCCTACATGATTTTTATATAAAGCAGGTGCTAGAGCCACTGCCCACTTTCTAGCAAGTGTGTATTTTTTATGAATTGGAATTTGATTTGAGAAGGCAGGCATAATTACTTCTTCGCCATGAGGGCACTCCCTGACAAACTCTGGTGGCCAGTCTTTTTCAGCTAGAAGGATGTCATAGCCCTTGGAGAGGTTATCCCAAAATAGTCCCCTTATTTTCCTAGTCTTATCTCCCTCTATACGTAATGTTATCTCGTATATCTTGTGAGGTTTGCTAACCCTGGTGTCTGCAGTTTCCACTTGAAGATATTCATTCGTGTCCACTGTCTCCAGATGATTCATAAGGACTTTGCGAGCTATGCTCACTTCTGCTGCGCTGTCTAGCATTGTCTGAGCCCACTCTCCGTTTTTCAGTTGTGTCCTCAGTATTCTCGGCATTGTTAACTACCTTGATACTGGCTACCTTCTTTTTTGGAAATTGTAATTTCTTTTTTAGTTGAGCAGGTTCCTTGTCTTTGGACTTGGCGTGCTCTTCTCTTTGTTCTGATCGTCCTCTTCTTTCCGATTTCAGCGAGGAAGTCTGAAAAGATTGAGAGGGACGCGTATCAATGTCTTGATATCTATCAGGTTTTTTTATATTATCCCTATTTCTAAGGTTATATCTTTTCCCAGAGGGGTCACTCTGGGGTGACCTGTGTCTTTGGTTCGGAGATTTCTCCCTTCGCCTAGGAGACCTTCCTCTGGACTGGAATTTCTTTTCTTTAGGACTGGATTGTTTGTTTCCATCCCAGTTCTTTTTTGGTGAATTATTATTAAAAAATATTTTTTCTGGACTTTCAGTCAGTTGTGGTTTTACTGGTATTCCACCTAAACTGTCCCTACCTAGTTCCTCATAGGATTTTTCTATGATTCTGGCAATTTCAGCTGGTTGGTCTGCTATATCTGTCTCTTTTAACCTCTGGCGGATCGCCACGTTGGCTGCTTCACCTTTTATGTTGGCTAATAATATGGCCGAGACCTGCTTGAAGTCTTTCAGTAATTTCATACCAAGAGTTAAAGCAGGTTCTGGACCGTATTCGTCTTGAATTTGTTTTAGCACATCTGGTATCACCGAAATGGATGGAACACCGTGCGTTTTTGTGTAGATGGAAGCAAAGACTGTACCCCAAGTGTCCCAGTCCTCTATGTGTGGTGCGATTCCCATTGGGAGACAGATAGTCAGAATCCTGTGTTTTTCTAGCGGGGTGGTGTCAGGAAACACCGCCTCTATTTGGGTAATTTTCTGTGCCAACCAGAATGGTATTTGTTCCCGTTTAGCCGGTACTTTACCTAGGCAGGATTGGATGTTCTGTGGTGTCATTTTATTTGTGTTCCCCTGGTGAGGGGTCAGCTGTGGAAGTTTAATCGCTGGCTGAATTGTTGAAGTCCGCATCACATACTGAACTAATTGTCTATGAATTTTTATTAATTGTTTTAGCTGTGTTAACAGCTCTGCTGCAGACATCCCATTGATGTCTGGATGTGGTGCGTATCCGGCTAGGACCGGCCACGTTGCTCCTGGTCTACCTAAAGGACCGAGCCTGGTGATGTGATTATTATGTTTTAGGGCGCCATCAAATAAGAGCAAATGCTCTTGAAATTTGAGTGGTACTTCCACCTCCTCGAAAGGAGTGTACTCATTAGGAGGTTCCTCTATTTTGTAATAGTGGAAGTACTTTGTTACAGCATTTGCTGCTGGAAAATGTATCCATGAATATTATACCTCTGTCTGCCGATATTCGTGTGCCTCAATTACGAATATGACTGTGCCACCTCTAGGTGTCAGTCCATTTTCTATAAGTTTCAAGGTTATAGATTTCCTTTTGATGACCGGGATGAGTATTATATCCGGGTCTGCATTTTGTAGTGCAGTATCAGCTTCTGCTATGTCAGCTGCTAATCTAACTGCCTCTCTTTCTTCTTCATTTTCTGACATTTTACTGACAGGATGGTTATTTTGTTTGTTTGCAGATCAGGTTTCTTATGGAAACAAAGATTAGATGCACAATATTTTGGAACTGTTTATCCTTCAACGTTGACTATACCAAGAACCATACATAGGAGTTCCCTCCTGCGAGGTCTGGCGGATATAACCTTTCACCCACTCCAGACGTCTTTGGAGTATTTGGGAAAAGGGGTCTGAGTGAGAAAGCACGACTGAGTTACTCTAAATGTCTTACGTTAGTTTTATCGCCCTTTCCAAACGCGTTGGGCGCCATGTAGTGTAGTTCCTATCTTCCCAATAGGCTCTGCGCATTGGAATAATACCTACAGCAGTAAAGGCCTAGGCCAGACGTTAACTAGGTCTACTACTGTCGATAATAGACTTAAAGTTTTGGGTTTGCCAGCTTAGCTCAGAGTTCACTAGAAACTTTCTCGAATGTTCAAGGAGGAATTAACTTCCCTGATTAGACAAGAAGGGATTTAGTTTCTGACAACCATAGAACATGACAACTTTGCTCTCCCCTAATCAAGAGTCAATCTCGAGAGTCGTGTGAACAAAAGGCAAATTATTTTACTCAGTCAGTACGTGCATTCTTAGTCTCATCAGAATGTAGAGAAAAGGAAGAGACGGGCGTGTTCAATAAAAAGGTGTTATTTATTGATCAGTCTCTTTTCTCATACAAGAGAAATGGATCGATATTATTGCAATACTTATAGCTAAGTAAAGTGCATACATTAAAAGCAATAGTATAAAATAATACTGTAAAAACATTGATATGGTTTCTAAGCCATAAGATGTTTTAAAATGAATAAAATATATTATATACACATATACATTTGACTAAACGTACTCAACTGGTGTTTCTAGATACGCCTACCCCGTGTACCTGACCTAAGTCTAATACGTGGGCGGGAATAGATAGTTACAGTTTAAGTTAAGTTTGTTGTTGCCAAGTGAATAACTAAAGAATTCTCTGTGAGGGGTTATTCAGTTCTGTACCTGGAATTTAGGATGAATGAGGAATGGTATCTCTCTCTCTGGTCTCGATATTCCAGGCTGCCTGCGAGGGCTACCCGGAAACGCCGGTGCTGGATTCTCGGCAGGAGAAAGCAGCGCGTCTCTCAGCGCGTCAGAAAGGCGGGGCTGCGCCAGCGGGGTCTGCTCTTCGCTTCGGCAAGTATGGCTGCTCCGTCTCGTCACCACGCGTGTGTTTGCATATGGCAAGATCGGTAATATTTATACCTTTAAGGTGCCGAGATTGACGTAAGGATGGACATAGATACGTCAATAAAGATGTCATACGACTTGCTCGTTAGCACATTCTTTCACTAAAGTTCTCGGTGAAATCAAAACAATGGCCACAGGGTTTTGCCCAGGTTGTCATAGGTTTGATTTGTTAAGAGAACTCCGTATGCCTTATCAGGGGCTGGAGGAATATCGCTTGTCTAATTAGATCGCAAGTGTTATGACCTAATCAGATAACACGTTCCTGTGCCGTAGTGTGACTGCGTCAGATAACGGTATCTGCATCATGGGGGTTTTCTGCCTCATGGGCTGACTGCTAGTTAACTTGTTGGTTTGTTTAACTAGAATAGGGTCAGGAATAGGGGGATCGATTCAGGACCTATAGGAATACATGACAGTTTGTAGGTGCTCTCTGAAGGACTGCCCTCCTCACGGCACCAGAGTTCTAGGTACTCAGTGAAGAGCTGCCAGAGCCCTCCTCATGGGCACCAGATTTGCAGGTGCTCCGTGAAGGGCTGCCCTCCCTGAATGCCTAGTGCCTGCCTCATGGGCTGACCTCCCAGGATGCCCTCGTCATGGGCTGCCTTCCCAGGTTTCCTGGTGCCGTGTGAAGGGCAGGCCTTGTAGGTTGCACAGTGGTCTCTTGTGTGCTCACCACCCAGGTGCTCAAATGGGCTGACCTCCAGGGTTTCCAGGTACCCTCCCAGGTTGCCTGGTGCTCTCTCATGGACCTCCTTTCCAGAGTGCTCTATGCTCCCTCATGGACCAAACTGCAAGGCACCTGTTCCCCTCCCCACCCACGATCGCCACTCCACCCCTGAATGGCCACCCTTCCTAGGTTTAATTTGGATGGAGAAGCACACCTATTTTTCAATCTTTGTAATCTACTTCAGTTTCTTTAACGCTTTAAACTAAGTGTGCTACAGAGGTAGCACGTTTGTCCAGTAACCGTGCCTTACTCAACTACTGCCTACCTCGAGTGGACTAGCCACTCGACCTCTGCGCACTGTTGCCGGTGTGGTTCCTAATGGAACACCACTGCAATATTTAAACCTTTTAAAACACTCTTTTGAAAAAATCAGTATACCTATTTTAATCAGATCTTAATCCCTCAAATTTAAACCAAACATCAACAGGAATTTACAGAAACAAAATAGTGTTTAGTTTCACGACATATTCATACATGATTTTATTCTTCATTGAACAATTTAAAGAACATAATACATTTCGTTCATTATTTGTGAAATAACATTTTTTTCATGTAAGTTCCAGACTGATGCCCGATGCATTTCGAGTCCGGATGGACTCTTTCTCAGGGGCCTAGGAACTTCAAAGAATGAATGAGATCTCTGCCAAATGAAGTCAACAAAGCGTATGGGGTCTTTAACTCACAACCTTGTTCCCAAAGGGGTTGCTCTTGTTATCACCTTCACTCGCAACCTCCAGAATACTTTACAACTTCCGACTGATCTGTGCTCTCAGTGCGCAACAGCGTCTCTTCCTAGGTCCCCAGATGGCCCTTATGAGCTCCCTTCCCTGAATGCCTGGTGTTGCTTCCGCCCCCCCTCCCATTTTAGGGGTTTCCTCCCAGGCTGCACTGTGCACATGCTCTTACTGCCTGCCTCTATGCCCCTCGGGACAGGCTTGCCCCTTTCATGCTGGCTGGTGCTTCCTCATAAGGACACTCTATGCACCTCCCATAAGGGCACTCCATGCCCCTCCCATAAGGGCACTCTATGCCCCTCCACGCTCAAGGTTGCCTGACATCAAGCCGTACTCCAAGGCCACTCCCCGCCTTCCCTTATCAAAGCTTTCTGTCTCCCCTCCTCATGGTTAGCCCTGAAGGACCACCCAGTGGCACACACCCTTCATGGATGGACCACCCATCAACGGAGGACACTAGTCGGCACCTGTCCCCCATCACCCAGACTAACCTCCGAGTCACTCAATGCCCTACCACCTGGCTGCCCTCACAGTTGTCCAGCCCCTCTGCACTTCTCAATGGCGGCCGCCGTGCACACATGCACAGCGGGCATATCACCCATGTGCCAAAGGCACAGACGTAGTTGCGACGCATGCCATAACATCGTATTCCATTCCAATGCATACTAATACTAGGCACATTGCAACAGTAGAGTATGAGTTGCATAGCGGAGACATAAATATCACTATTCCCTCTTCAGTGAGTACAACCCGAAACTAACCTTTGGACCCCAAACCTGATCGTAAACCCTGGAATTCCTTCTTGAGCCCCCAAAACACACCCAAAAATCAATTTTTACCCCACAACACACCCCAATATTCATATTTTATCCCAAAACACAACCCATTATTCATATTTTACCCCCAAAACACCCCCCAATATTCATATTTTATCCCAAAACACACTCCAATCTCCTGATCAGACATACGAAACCCATACCCACCCCAAAAACGTTTAATTACGCCATTACTGACCTTACAATGCGTTGTAATCAAATGCGATGTAAAGGCCCCTGCGTTGTCGAAGTTGCATTGTTAGCGATGTACTGCCTGCATTGTAATGGTCCTCTCCCATGCCAAAGGCAACCCATAGGCTACGCCGTTTGCGTCCGTCTGCCCCTGGACCGTGCTCAGCTCCAAGGAGTCTTCCTCTTGGACACTCCACCGCTCCGACACCAGCACCCTCCTGGCTATCTCGCCTGGACGCCACCTCGCCTGCCAGGACCAACCTCTGCTCTAAACCGGACATCTCCATTGCTATCACTGACGGCTGCAGTATGTAGGTGTAGGATTCACATATCATCCATAGTTGTAGGCATTTTCTAAGAGGGCTTGATCTGGAGAAGCACAAACTCAGGATTCAGAACAGGATTCAGTACGTAACACAGTGATTAGGGTTTTACCATTAAGAATGTATTTCCATTGAAACAAACCCTTTTTAGCAACATTAGGTTAATTAAAGACTGGGAAAAATATAGCTTTCTAACCTGTACCATGCAGCTCTTTGATGGCATTTCCAAGCTCTATGTGCTAGATTACGATTGTTACTTATAACCTGCACAGTACCAAAAGGATCTCTTTTATTTGTTGCCTGAAAACCACTGGATATACAAGGAACTCTGAGGCAGACACTTCTAAAACTGCTGCACTGCTTCAAAACCGGCCCTCAGTATCAAAACCTGACCTCACCCTACCAGCCTCCTGGGGAAATGTCCGGTGCCCGAAACGGCCAGTCCGGCCTTGCTTAGAACCCACCCTTTCAAATTATGGAATATTTTAAATACAAAAGCAGTTTTCTCTTAAATCTGGTGATAAAGAAGGATCGGCAAGGAACCTTTCATTAAGTCAATAGTGAAAAAGTACTGTGAATGCCAAATCCGTAAGTTGGACCACTCTGGGCATGGTATTTAGTTATTAATGTTAATAGAGAAGGAAATCCACTTAACTGGATTTTTTATGAATGTTATAGGAGAGTACCACTCACTCAAAGACTACAGTGATGCCTAAGTCTGGCATCATTCCTATTCCGGTCTGTACCTTTTGTTTGCAAGTATTTAGAAACAGGTTTACCCTGGTATGGATAACTGGTGCTGGGACAGTGCACATCATGTATCATATTTTGAGTGTTCACCTGGGGGATTCCTAAAAGAATCAATATACTCTTCAAGCCACCTCTACATGTCCCTCTTTGGACTGGTGAATTCTGGGTAATAAGTACATTTAATGTCCTGATTTCTGTTTTTCAGGACAGGAGCCTACAATTTACAGAAGGCTAGAGTCAGCTCCCCAGACGGTGCCATTATCTTATGTTTGTTCAGCCTTCAGTGGGTTAGTTAGTGGATTCTATAGATCAAATTTCCTGTGTGCCATAAACTTGTTTCCAGAGATGTTTTTTTCATGGCTAGTTTTCTAATGCTGATGTACTTAGCCGATCATTCTAGCAGTCCTGTTACTTTGGGCCTGATTGTAGGCCAATACGATGGTTGAAGATTGCTGCTTCCAATCATCTTTCAGTATATTTAGCATATTCATTGCATTGCTTGGCTGCTTGCTATAAAGTCTCTCAGAAGAACAGAAGCCAGTGGATGGATTGCTGGTATGTCTTATGGCAAAGAGATCCCAGGAATCCCTGACGTGATCTTTTTTTCTGCTTTTAAAATACCCATTATGTTTTGAAACTGCATTTAACTCTGGTTGGTTTGACCACATATGTTGTTTTATGTTTGCTCTAGTATGTTTTAATTATTCGGCAGTTACCTGCCATGCACAGTTGAAACTTTTCCACTTCCTCACATTTTTAATGATGACACTGTCGATCTCTGTATTTCAACAGTTTGTCGCAGAGCCAATACATAGGTTAAAGGTCATATTGATGGCTGCTCTCAGTAACATTCAGTAATACGTAACATAGGGGCATATTACCAAGGGCCTTATCGCCGCTTTAGCCGGAATTTTTCCTGCTAAAGCGGCGATAATTTTATCGCCCTATTACCTAGCTGTCGCTAACATCAGTTAGCGACAGCTAATAGGCGATAGCGGGCATTTAGGGGCCCACTATGCATGTCAGCGATAATTATCGCTAATGACATGCTAAGTGGGCGTGCCAAGATGTTAGCGACTGGAAACGGTCGCTAACCTCGCTATCACCTATTACCAACTTTTGGAAATAATTGCGCTAAGCGCAATTATCTCCAAAAGCTAACGCCTGCCCAGAGCAGTTCCTAGCCTTGTTATCCAATGGAAGGTGGATAACATGGCTAAGAGCATTGTCACGATAATGCATGAATATCGCTGATTTTACAGTGATATTCATGCATTTCCCACGATTTTTACCGCTTTTGAGATAAACCTTGATAATATCAAGGTATCTCAGCGGTAAAAATCATCGGAGCGCGGCGATATTTTAATACCCGCTAACCAAGCTTAGAGATAATTATCGCTATAGCTTGGTAATATGCCCCATAGTGTTCAGTAATAGAGCCTGAACGATATGTAAACCCCATGCAGGGGATAAAGAGAGGAAAAGAGAGGAACTTCCGGGGGCTGAGAGATCGACGTTTGGCAAAAAAGCTGCAAACATCTTCTTCCAAGACAAGGTCACCTGCTGTCACCTCGAGGACATCAGACAGCCTTGTTAGCTTTTGCTGGGACGCCATCTCTCCTGGGAGCAGGGAGGGAGACAGCAACTCCCTTTGTATACAACAACATCTTTGTTGTTCCACTAAGGCATGTGTGTGAGAAACAAGGCTACCGAATGATTTTCTCTGGCTCCTTTTGGTGCTAAAGATGTTTAACTAGAGAGAGAAAGGAATGGATTGGAGAATAAATACAGTGAGATGTTGAATGACGTTCTACATTTGCAATTTTTCCTTTTATTTAGTCTGTTTGTCCCTGCTATTGTCACTATATTGTTTGGTATTTTAATTATTGCTGTGCATATTTTAGCCACTGAGATAGCACTTTGATCTTGTTATTCCCAATAAAATTTATAAAGATATATTCTTAGTGCACATTCTTGAGTGTGTCTTATCATGGTGATAAAGGATTTGGAATGTGCTAACAATAAGTACCCCGGTGAGCCTCACAGGACTGATCATTATGCAGAACACATACTCTCAACTTAATGTGCAGGAAGCTAGTGGGTTTATAGTTCACAGGCAGGGCCGTTTCCAGGTGTTTTGCCGCCCTAGGCAAGAATTGAAAAATGCCGCCCCCTCCCTTTTACTACCATCACTCTCTCCCTCTGTCATCCAGGCTAGAGGAATTAATGCATTAGATATAAAAGAACTTGTATTCAAGATTAAACAAAAAACACATCACACATTAAATAACTAAAAAAGCACCGTTCATGATATTTTATTTCGTTTTTAACTTTCTCTCTTCTAACTTCAATGGTGTTTTGGGTTCTTTCTCTCAATCCAATGATACCTTCCTTGCCTTTATTTTAGCAAAGTCTTTAACAAGATCTCTAATGTCAAGTTGGTAAGCCATGTCTTTTTCTACTGAAATTGTGGTTGGTCCCATGAGTCTCTCTTGGCTCATGGAACTGCGCAGATAGGTTTTTTATTAATCCTCTCCGCACTTGCCACTGATATCGGTAAAGTCAAAAGGATACCAAGAGCTACAAACAAATTAGGAAAACTATTTTCTAACTTGTTTTGGCACAGATAGTTCAGCACATATTCGGGGTTTTGCATATTTTTATATTCTATTACTTATTCCTGAAAGTTCAGAGCAGAGAGCTGCCGCGTCAATATCCTTTAGAAAAGATAGGGTTTCTCCAGGTCTACGCTGGGTTATACTGTTTCCAATTTGATACATAAATCCGTGAGTTCTTTGGAAGTTTCCATCTGGAGCTCACTTATATCGTATAGAAAACCAAATATTCTTGCAATTTCATCGAACTGTATGAATTGTTCTTTTACAGAACTAATTGCTGTGTCCAATATTGCAAAATAGTAATTTACTGTGAACTTCTCTTTGGGGTGAGCGATGGGTTCATCTTCTGATTCTTAAGCGAGCAATTTCCTTTTCCTCCTTCTTATCTCTGACTGAAAAATTGGCGCGAGTGCAACAGTAGGGAAAGTTATGGATTGCGGAGAGGTAAAAAGTAGTATTCCCACTCTAGTCAGTTCAAAATTAAAAACAAACAAAATATCAACAACAACAAAAAATGTAAAAACTAAATAAATAAAAAATATATAAATATGTTAAAAATTAGAATACAAAGATATTTAATATTAAAAAAACCATATTATAATGTTAAATACATATAACAAATACCTACACATATATTAAGTAAAATAAAAAATACTTTTCAAACAAATAAATATTTTTAATTAGAAATTATTTAGAAAAAAAACCTGATTAAGTATATTTCGTTTTTTTATTTCCTACCCTATAGCACCACACAATTCACAACATACATATACATTTAAAAGAAATGTACTTCCATAATTAACATAATTCATTATCAATTAAAGAAATATTATTAATTAAAAACAAATTAAAACACATACAAATTAATATACTCCCCACACTTTACCCCATAAACAAAACCCACACAAAAAAGAAACAATACGCCTAATCAATTATCTATTAATTAATTATTATTAATGATAAACAAATTTTAAGTAATTAAACATAAATTACTTCCCACCCTTTACCCGTATAAATCCCACAACCCACACCTAAACTTAATTACACAGTTTCCATATTTAATTTTCAATTCATTAATATTAATTAACAATGAATTATTAATTAATTAAACATAAATTACTTCCCACCTTTTCCACCCTTTCCCCCTGTAAACCCCACAACCCGCACCTAAAATTAATTACACAATTGCTATTTTTAATTTCCAATTAATTCATTAATATTAATTAACAACTAATTATTAATTAATTAAATATAAATTACTACCCATCTTTTACCCCTATAAACCCCACAACCAGCACCTAAAATTAATTATGCAATTTCCATATTTAATTTTCAATTAATTAATATTAATTAGCAACTAATTATTAATTAATTAAAAGTAAATTATATACCAACCTTTACCCCTGTAAACCCCACAAACGCACCTAAATAATTACACAATTACCATAATTGACTACCAATTAATTAATTAATATTAATTGACAACCAATAAATAATTAATTAATAATACATTACTTCTCAGAATTTACACTATAAAATCACAAATAAATAAATAAAGAATAATCATTAATTTATTATAATTAAATCACTTCCCACCCTATTCCCCTATAAACCCACAAACAGCTACTGAACTAAAAATTGAAAAATGTAATTAAAATAAAATTGATAACTACTAAAAATGTAACACATACATTTAAAAACATAAAGAATACTTCTACAAAAAAATACATCACATACATTAGAATATATACTAATATATAGAACACTAATTAAAAAAATCAATATTATAAACTACTATATTTTTGCAAACGATACTAATGACTTCTATATTTTTAAAAACAATATTTCTTACCTTAAAATCGATATTCTTGACCACGATATTCTAGTTGTCGCTATTTCTGTGTCACGATATTTACAATTTAATATATTTGTGTAAGTCGACATTTTTAACTCGATATTTTGTCTACATACCAGCCCGAACCAACAAGCACTGCGGCAAAATTGACATCATCTACACCGACACCAGCTGCTTCACAACATCGCCTGATGACCTAACACCGGTAATGGAACACGGCGCCGGGAAACTCAAAGAGGGAGAACTTCGCCATATAGATAAGGCAGTCTGTGGTTATAAGCGTACCCGCCCAAACCACGAAGACCTTTCTCCTCCCGGTTTTCACCTTACACACGAATTACCGAGATTCTATCTCTACACTAAGGATACGATTGTTCGAAAATCCGACACTTGAGATTCCCTACTACGCCCCAACCGTGGCTAATACTCTTTGCAACAAAAATCAAAAACACAATTTTTTGATTTTCCTGAGTCTACGTACTGACCGGCCCTCTCCCCCTCTTTCTTCTGTTTTCGTCGAATAAGCTCATCCTATCTCGAAAGCCACTTCTTCCAGCCCTGAAGATTCGCAGTAGTTCCCTGCGATGAAACACGTGTTGGCTTATGAAACGGAACAATAAACAGAAAATGGATACTCTATGAACAGACTACCAATTGACTTACATTTTTTCACTCTGTTCTTGGTCACTGAATCACGTAGCTCCACTATCTGTTTAGATTGATGTGCTAAACTTTACTATTACATGTAAACAACTTAATTCAAACTTTGAAATAATCTATGTATTGTGTTAGTGCAGGGGCACAGTTGTTCTTACCGGTAATGGAACACCTCAGGTTCCAACTCCACATGGACTGGAGAAACACCATTAGAGGTTCCCTTTCCTACAAACCACCAGGACCATTCCCCAGCTTCTGCAAAACCATACCGTAAGTCATCCCCCTGCTCATAATCGACTACGTGCACTACATCTTCCTAGGGGACCTTAGCTCCACCTTGACGATCCCAGTGACGCCAACTCTGGTGACATCCTGGAAAGCATGAGGAACATCAGACTTAAGCAGCTTGTCACTGATCCCCCCACAGTTCAGGAGACACACTCAACCTCACGTTCACTGCCAGTAACAGAGTTAGATACATCCACACCATACCACTCACCTAGTCCGATCATCAGAGCATACACTTCACCATCCAGACCCAATCATTCTAGTGTCGGGCCCTCAGAGCCACGCAAAGAAACTGGAACAATATTTTAGAAGACGAGTGGAACGATGCACTCAGCTCTCACCTCCCTGAACCCACACACGACCCTGAGGAAGCAACAAAGAACTTCACCCAATGGATCACGAAATGCACTGATGCCAATGCACCTGCTAAGACAACCTAGGCTAAAGAACACAGCAAAAGAGCAAACTGGTTCACAGAAGAACTACACTCCACTAAATCCGTCCGTCAAATCGAAAGGAAGTGGCGTATCAGCAAAAAAACAGAAGACCATGCCACCTGCAAGACAGCCCGCAAACAGTACCACCGCCTCTTGAAAGAGAACTCACTAGCATACCGCATCGAAGCCAGCACAAACCACAGCAAAGACCTTTTTGACATTGTGAAGGAGTTCATGAATCCTGCAGCCACCGAGAATGGCATCACCCTGTCTCAAGAACTGTGTGACGGCCTTTCTGACTACTTCCACAACAAGATCTCGGCCATCTATGAAAACTTCAAACATCAACCCTCTGCTGCAGGCAGCATCAACCATCTCACATCCACTAACAGAACGCTGAACACCTTCTCACCCACTGGGAACTCACCATGCAAGATACCATCTCCATCATGAACTCCGTGCACTTAGGGGCACCCACAGATCAATGTCCCCACCACAGCTTTAATCATGGAAGTAGGATAGTAGGTGATGAGCTCAGGAAAGTCCTGAACTCCTCCATCACCACCGCCGCCATCTCTGAAGACTGGAAGCACGCTGAAGTGAGACCCCTTCTGAAGAAACCATCTGGCAACCCTGTTGATCTGAAGAACTACCGGGCCGTCTCACTGCTCCCCTACCCAGCAAAATTCCTAGAGAAAGCAATCAACCAGCATCTCACCCAACACCTGGAAGATCACAACCTCCTGGATCCCTCTGAATTTGATTTTTGATCTAACCACAGTACTGAGACGGCCTTAATCGTGGCCACAGACAACATCAGAGCCCTCCTGTACCATGGAGACACAGCAGCCGTCATACTTCTGGACCTGTGCACCACATTTGACACCATCTCCCATCACATCCTGATCAACAGAATCCACCACATCGGGATTCAAGGAAACACCCTCAAGTGGATCACCTCAGAACTCACCAGCAGAACCCAAAGGATCCGTCTCCCTCCATTCATCTCACAGCCCAAGAGGTTAATCTGCGGAGTACTCCACGGCTCATCTCTCAGCCCGAGCCTCTTCAACATCTACATGGCCCCACTAGCCAACACTGTTAGATCACATGCACTAAATTCATCTCCTACACCAATGATGCGCACCTCATCCTCTCTCTGTCTGAAGATCCCTCCAACACCAAAACCAATGTCCATAGATGTATGATGAATGTTGTGGACTGGATAAAGAATACCTGTCTCAATCTCAACTCGGATAAAACAGAAGTCCTCATTTTTAAGAACAATACCTTGCCATGGAATGACTCATGGCGGCCAGCAGAGCTGAGTACACTCCCCCATTCCAACAGACCACACCCACTCACTAGTCATCATCCTGGATGACAAGCTATCTGTGAAGAAACAAGTCAATGCAGTTTCTTCAGCCTGCTTCCGCACCCTAGGTATGCTTGCTCCGCAAGATCTTCAGGTGGCTCTGACAAACACCAGAAGCACCATCCCACAGTTGTTCCCCTTATTGGAATTTGTTGTTTTGGTGTTATTTTCTTCATTAAATGATTCTCCATTGTTATAAGTATTTGGTTTTAGATTTTTATTCCTTGGTGTTTTGACTTTATTACTGTTTTGGTACTGCATAAACACTTTGCACTTCATCCTAGATTAAGTCTGTCTGCCCTGTGCAATAGCTACCAGAGGGCTGAACTCAGGTTAATTTAGTGATTGTAAGGGTTCAACCTGACAAGAGTTGTGATTAGTCCTTCAGATAAGCAGCTGCCCACTGTACTGGTCAGGAGCTGCCTTTCGATTGGCCAACCTCCTTGTTGCACAAGTTCCGCAGGACACCGAACACGAAGGTCACATCCAGATTTCTAGATATGGGATTGATAGTAGCCTAGAGGCTGATAACTAAAAGATGGAAAGCACCAGACTCCCCCCATATAAAGGCCTGGCGTAACTTCAAGCACACGTGGGCCAAGGCTGAAAGTCTCTCCATCAGGCGCGAAGAAACCCTGGGACTGTGTAAGGTTCTTATCGCGACATACTGGGACACTCTTTACACTGAGTTGCAACAAATTACAGACACGACTACCAGGGACTCCCCTGATGCACACTCTGTAGGTAGCTAAGATGCATGCAAATTGGGATAGTGTATACACCATGACACCTTTATACTGGCAAGTACCCGCTGACTGTACCAGTGTGCAACCACACACTCTAGAAGTGAGGGGGTAGCTAGTAGTTATCAGCTGTAAGAGTAACATACAAAACTATACATGAAAGCTGGGAGGCGCTGTGGGCTAAGCAATTATTACACTCGTTTCCATCTCTCTTTATTGTTGTTAGTTTATGCAACCTTTTTTGATCCCTCGTTAATCTATTAATATCACCTAGCCGTTTGCAAGTACCAGTACTATCACTTTTTCTGTATATTAACACATGTAAAGGCATGCAGCAGTAGGCTTGTAATAACATGCATACTGTAAAGGATAATTCGAACTGTACACTAATAGTAACCAACATGACATTTAGTCCCTCCTTCTTCCCTCTCTTGTTTATTGGAAACAAATTGCAACTGCACACAAAAGTCTTGTTTTTGCAGCATTTATACTGTCTTGGGAATGCAATAGGGCCATACAAATGTGCATGTTCCATACCTAATGTAACAGCTAGAATGTCAAACAATCAAACAATACCTGCATATGTACATTGTCTGTCATAAAAGTACAAAATCAATAAAATACATTTACAATAAAAAGATGAGCAGCTGCCAACTCTAAATAATAGTCACATTTCTTACAACTGGATAACAGCATTCACCGTTCTAGTGGTTGTTATAGTTCTGAATGTTGTAGCTTTTGGATATTGGTTACAAAGTCTAACTTAAGCCACCTTTTGTGGGTTCAATTGGTCATACAGTGCCACTTTATGTTTAGAGGCTATTAAATAGAGGCACTTGAGGTAAAGATGGTATAGGACTGTCCCTATATGAACTCTCTTAACACAATACAGGTTGGTGTACGTGTTGAGGCTAAAAACATGCTAGCATAAATATTAAGGGATGAGCAGTTGTTCGCTGTGCCATTACAATTCCTGGCATAGTTGATTCTAGGGAGAAGATAGCTATTTTTATTTGCGGAGACTCCACACTCGTAAAGATACTACTCATAAAACCCTTTCTGAAATGCAAACAATCACAAACTTACACAAAAGTGTAAGTTTACCTTTGTGAATCAAGCCCTCAGATTCTCACTCACTTTCACTCTCATTGCCACTCTCACATACACAAGTCTATTTTTTCACATATTTTCACTCACACCCATTCACTTTCAATCACTCACAAACTCACAAACACATGCATACATGAACAGAGAAACTATTTTATTTTACTTACCTTGCTTCCTTGGCAGGCAACTCGGAAGCTCCGTGGCAGCACTAGAAAAGGAATCTGGCTCTAGACATTGGAACCAACAAGCCAAGATTCCTAGTGAGTAGCAAGAGAGAGAAGCAAGGCCAGGTTTAAAAAGGGAAAGACCCACCGCAATTCCTCTCCCAGCTTCTTGATAGGACTCGAAGCACAGCCCTATATGAAGCTGGGACAGACCTGGGTTTTTGCCCCTGCTGCTCTGTTCGCCTTCTCATTGGTGCCCTGAAAGCCACAATTTAGCTGATATACTGTGCTGTCTAAGGCATGTACAGTACGCCTGTTAAATAAAATGAAGTGTGCCTATGTGAGAGGTCTATAGTTGAACTACGCTCCTTAGAGATATGCAATGCAGACATCCATCTATGGAGTGTTGTGGTTTACCAGCACTCTGTAGCTGGATTGAGTCTCAACCACCTCATGCTGTCAGCAGGAGCCTGGGGATGAGGCCGAGAGTGATGACCTGTGCATTGGCAGTGTTCATGATAACATGTAAGTCGTGTTTTCACGAGCACTGCTAAATTAAGTGATGAGCATAGTTGAGACTTGGAGAGGCAAGGCACAGAATGCGGGGCATCACAGGAGGCAGGGGGGTGCGAGCTGAAGCCCGTGACAGGGACCCAGCAATGGTGAATGGCAAGTGGAATGAGTGGATGTGGATAAACAGGTGGTTTGACAAGCGGGCGAGTGGGGGTATGTTGCGAGGGATTGTTTTGTTGGTGAGTTCTGTCTGGTTAAAGATGAGAGAATAGTAAGCAACTGATGGTGAGCAGAATTATGAAAATGTGATATGCTTAAGCATATGGATGATTCAGTAGTGTTGTGAGTAAGCAAATATTGATGCTGTGAGTGTGTAGGTATAATGGCGAGAAGTTTTAGTTGTGGATGAGTGAGAGGGTTTAAAGAGCTGTAGTGAGTGCTGTTGGACTACAACGGGTGCACAAAATGTTGATCTCACTGAGGTATGCACACAGGCATACAAATGCACATTATGGAGTCAAAGATGCACCCAGGCTAACAGATGCAAACAGCCTTAACTCACCCCCAAAAACAGTCAGACAACTCTACCCTAATCTAAAGCCTGCTAGTTTGATTGCCATCATTCTTACTCAAGACCTGGTAAGTATTCTGCTTTATTCAAGTTTTCCAGACCTGTGCACAGACAGTAAGGGAAACCCAAAGGCATTGATTATTCCAGAGGAGTTGAGATCTGCACTCGGTCACCATTTTTGCCCTTACTTTCTATACCTGAACACCAACAGCAGACAGTATATGACACCCACATGTTGTCAAAGGTCAGAGGAATGCTGATGTTATGTTATGACTAATTGTAGAGCGAAACAATCACCCATGAGTGTATCCATGAGCTTAGCAGGTGGGAAGGCTGCTGTGTCCTCGGAGCTTATTCGAGGAGCCAGGTCTTAAACTTCTTGCGGAAGTCAAGAAGTAATGAGGCAGCCAGGATGGTTAGAACCTCCCGAGGCTTTCCTCTGTAACTTTGGCCAGGAAAAATCTTCACTGGCTTCCTGTTCAGTCCAGGATCTCCTTAAAACTCCTTTGTTTTGCCCATAGGGCTGTCAATGGCTCTGGACCTGAGGGCATTAGGTCTCTCGTTTGTGCCTATACTCCCAGTAGAGCACTCCGTTCGGCCTCTAAAAATCTTCTCTTACTTCCCAGATTCGCAAGAGCTAGGTGGGGTGGCAGAGCCTTCTCCACCCTGGTGCCCAAGCTCTGGAACTCCCTCCCTCCAGGACTGGTAGGACAATCCTCTCTGGAGCTCTTCCGTAAACTACTTAAAACTTGGCTCTTTACCGAGGCCTATCAGTAGATCTTGGATCCTGTGCCCTGAGACTATGTGTTTTGTCCATTGTTGGCGCCTTGATGCCCTTGGGCTAAGTTGCGCGATACAAATCTCCGTTCATTCATTCATTCATGAGGAGGCTCTGATGTGACACCGGAGGTCATTCCATGCTTTGGGGGAGATGTATGATAAAATGCAGCTTCTGTCTCTGATTTTGTGTATGTGGGGTACATGTGCAAGTGACTTAGAGGTGCCTGTGAGGTTGGTGGAAATGTACGTGTTTGTTGAGGTAGGCTGGCCTATGTTCTGTAGAGCATTGTATGTGTGCGTGAATAGTTTGAACTGGGTGCATTTATGTATGGAAAGCCAGTGAAGTTGCTTGAGCTTTGGGGTGATCTAGGTGCGGTGGGGTAGATTGAGGATAAGTCTTGCTGCTGCATTGTGCATGTTTCGGAGCCTGTTCAGGACCTGTTTGGTGATTCCTACATAGAGTGTGTTGCTGTATTCAAGTCGGATGGTTATAAGGGCCTGAGTGACCATCACCTAGTATTCTCTGGTAACCACTTGAAGATTTTACGTAGCCTTTTCAGGATGTGGAAACAGGTGGAGGTCATCATGTTTAAATTGGGCTGTCATGTCGAGTTTGTCATCTAGGATGATTCCTAAGTTCCTGGCATGGGCGATGGGAATAGGTGTGGAGCCGAGTTCTGCTGGCGGCCAGGTGAATCATAAGCTAAGGTTTTCTAACTTAAGATCACCACTTCAGTTTTGTCTGAGTTGAGTTTGAGGCAGTTTGATCTCATCCAGGAGCCTACTGTGGTCATGCAGGTGGTGAGTTGTTTTTTGTTGTGGGGGTCTTGTCCGGCAGGGAGAGTATCAACTGGATGTCGTCTGCATAGGAAAGTATGTTTATGCCATGTGATCTGATGAGGTTAGCCTGTGGGGTCATGTAGATGTTAAATAAGGTTGGACTGAGGGATGATCCTTGGGGGACTTCATAGATGAGATTCTTGGCTTCCAACTTGTAGGGTGACATGGTGACTTTTTGAGATCTTACTGTGAGGAAGGAGCAGACCTAGTTAAAGGCAGGTCCTTGGATGCCTCTTTCATGTAGTCTTCTGATCAGGATGGAGTGTGAGGCCATGTCAAAGGACGCTGAGAAGCCCAGCAGGATGAGGGATGCTGTTTCTTCTTGGTCGAGGATCATCCTTATGTTGTCCGTTGCCATGATAAGGTCGTCTTTGGGTTATGATTGGGTCAGAAGCCAGATTGCGTGGTATCCAGGTGGTGGTGTGTCGAAGAAGTGGAAGAGTTGCTTGTTATTGGCTTTCTCCATGACCTTCGCTGGGTATGGCAGTAGGAACATCAGGCAGTAGTTTACTAGCTGGGTGAGATCTGCCGAAAGTTTCTTTAGAAGTGCGTTGACCACTACATGTTTCCTAGCATCCAGGAATGTCACAGTGGTGATGGAGGTGTTCAGGATGTGGGTGAGTACCTCACTGATTAGGGAGTAGATGTGATGGAGGAAGGGGTCCGTCAGTGCTCTGGAGTGGATGTTCCTCAAGATGTTGGCTGTTTATTCTGTGGTAATTGTTTCTCAGGTACTTTGGGTGTTTTCGTGTTTTTTTGTGGGTAGGTTGGAGGCAAGGGTTTGATTGAGGGTCAAAGTTGTTGCAGATAGTTTTGATTTTGTTGCTGAAAAATTCAGAAAGGTTGTCACATGGTTTTTGCGAGTGGGTGATGCTGTTAGTGGTGCAAGCTGGTGTGGAGAAATAATTGACAATTGTAAGATTTATTTACATCTATTGGAGCTGTCCTCTATGCGCTCTGTTAGGGCCTTCTGATTGGTTTCTCTGATCTGCTGATGGGAGTGTCTCAGTAATTCTTTGACAAATCAGCTTTGAAACCTCAGGAAAGGTTTATTCTGCAGCTCTACCCTTGCTTTCCGTGCTTGCACAGATGATAACTAGGGAGATAAATAAGAGAAATGTGCAGCATACTAATGAAAAGGTGGGGGCGCACAGTCACTCACAACCTTATTACTGCAGCTGTTTGCTTCCGCCAAGGGCATAATTTCTGGCAATGGATCTGGGATTTGACCACAATAGAAATGTGAAAGCTGTAAAAATGAAATAAGGATGCCCTGTTACATTAATGCGCAGAAGAGTCAGCATTTCAGACCAAAAGGACTGAGAGATGCCAGTGGGTGGCTCTCTGCACACCTGCAGCCAGGACATTTCATACTGAAGGAAAAGAAGTGCAAAACAAAAACAGGACAACAGGGCATCTCCATCTATGTACCAAGATTTTGGAGCAATATCCCTGCATCCATCCGGACAGCCACAACTCTGCTCCAATTTAGAGAACCCTACCTCATGATGCAGTAACAGTCTACTTCTCTTCCTTGAACTCAGTGCCCTCTCCAATCATTCATTCACAATATCTTTACATTTGACAATATACAGCGCTCCACAGTCTTGTGGCTAGGTTTGCACCATGCAAATACCATATACAGAATCCCAATTGAAAAATTAGCTTAAAACTGTAATTTCTAGGCCACATGAAAACAAGAAGCCACTCAAGCCAGTTCATAGCTTGTACACAGTGGTACACGGCTCAGTGTGACAATAAACAAGCACTGCCTGCCCATGAACTGTGCCGAGCAACAATTTCTCCTTCATTCCTTTTGGTACAACTATGCTCTAGTTTCCAATGCACGGTGGTGAAGAGTATTTCATAAAAGATAAGCGTGCAAACCTGCATTGCAATGCATGGACTATTCACCTTCATGCATCGCATTCTTTAGCAGATTTAGACTGATGTGAATGCAACACATTGTGCACGAGTCAAACTACACATTTCTTGAAACACAAGTCAGTGAACCAATGGCTGCTGAAAGGGGTCTGGCAACATTTAATGACTGAGGGGGGCTACTTGTTTGCCCCTTTTCTCTTTGTAAATACATTGTCTCCGCCAAAATGCATTATTTGTATTATAGCAGGATACACTTAATTGAAAGTTAAGCAGCCATTTGTTGTAGGTCTAGCTGACATATTGCTGATATTGGGTTTAAGCAACTACGTGATTTATGGCACTATAAACACTTTATTTCTCCATGCTTACAGTACAACATGTTTCCTGTAATTTCGAAACACATTATTCTAACATGAGCCCACGTCTCTCTCTTGTGAATTCTATGTATACCAATATTTCTACATTTTGGCCAATAGACGAGATTATATGAATTCAGTAAATCCATAAAGAAGCAGATATCGAAATGATTTATTTCTTAATGTTTTTTTCATTCGAAAGAAAATGGCTTTCTAGTACGAGTACGGCTGGGGGGCGGATAAGGAGGGAGCTGACAGGGACTAAATTAATTTCATATGCATCTTTAGTCAGCTAATTGGGTTTCAGTAATTACCAATCTTGTCAGAAGACACAGATAATTCAGATGAATATGTATGTTTAAAAATATTCTGCACAAATTAAATGTTCTTGTGCCGTCTCCTAACTCTGCTGCATTGCGTCTGTCATATGACGAATATTTCCTAATTCCCTTCTTACTACATTAGTGATAGGCTTTGACATGTTTTCCTCTTTCTGTCTTAATGATTAAACATATATTTTCGTGTGGTATGCCCTGTGTGACACTATAGGAAAACTAACCTGGCAGGGTAGACATTTTTAGACACTCTCCATAGCCAGTCACTCTTCCATTTAACAACCACACCTTAAAATACTTTGGGGCAGATTATTGTTGCCTGACACATCTCTGCAAATCAGCAGAGATGCGCCAGGAAAGATGCGGCACGCAAGTTTATCCTGCGCCACCCATGATGCGCCACATTTACAATGCGGCGCACCATGGCGCAGGAATAAACAGATGCATGTCACATCTAGGGCGTGACGTTGGCGCAGTGCTGAAGTTGTGTTGCATGCGGCACGCAACTCCAGCACTTTTCCAACTTGCCCTATCTGTTAACGTGGTGAGTCAAGCCTTACGCCTGCTTCAAGCAGGCGCAGGGTTTTGACGCATCAGCGTTGGTAAAGTGACTCAGTGAAATCTTGCAGATTTCACTGAGTCACTTTCCAGGGACTTTCCTGCGACGGAACGCCCCCCCTTTTGTGGAAACGCCCACATGAAACCTGACGCAGGTTTCATGTGGCGCAGGGCTTCACAACGTGACGCATCTCTCAGATGCATCACGTTGTAAATACCCCGCACCATGGCGCATCTTTTGCGCCACGGCTGCGTCACAAAAGTGACGCACCAGTGGTGTAAAAGAGGTGCAAGGGGCTTGAAAATCTGCCCCTTTAAGCATGTACTTTTCGTATGCTCGCCACGTTTAACCTGGTAGAATTAACCTAAAACAGGTGTAGCTATCAAAAGTGCAGCAGATGCAGTGGCACCGGGACCCAGCGGTCTAAGGGTCTCTTAGAACCCCAATTACGGATCTGAATCAGCGATGCAGCCAGCATTTCTTTTTTTCCATTCCACTTTCCAGTCGTATGTCGTACTCCACTACCCCCCACCCGGCCCCGTCGCGCCTCACCGCTCCACAGCGTTACCTTTGCGAGCCGCCACTGAGAGTGACGCCTAGTTTCCCTTGCTTGCACCAGGACCCACGGCACCGTTGCCACGCCACTGGTCTAAGTGAGTGCTCTGCAACCTTTTTAACATCATTCACTGTTATTTTTTTTTTTTAACAGTTCACTCGCTCAGGGGTCTCCTGTCAAAACAGGTGGGGCTTCAATTCCAGTGCAACATTATCTGGAGCATGCCCACTATCAAAGGCACCTCTCCGACCGCAGAATAAAAAGAATGGCTAAATCGTGCTGTGCATTTTATACCATTTACCGAAAAATATTATCCGAAAACCCACAAACTTTACAAGTCGTTCAGAAGGGTACTATGGGACCAGGGCCTTCCATACTACGCAGTTCGAGCTGGACTGTTCCCGTGGGGAGCAGGGCCAAGACTGATTTGCATATGGCTTGGTTTACAATGGAAGGGCATGGGGAGCAACAAAAACAGGATGGATTTATGCCCACATCTCGTTAGTGCGGAGAATGTTTGACATTACTCAGCATTCTGTCCATCAGTTGATCTTTTTGCATACTACCAAGAGCATTTTTATTCACAAAAGTGAATCATGGATATGGCCATCAGAAAACGGTGTGGAGCGACAGCCATGGTCTACATGCATGAATCCTCTGATTCAATGCAGTTAAGCAATATGCCAAAATATAAAAGGGTGGATTCAAATTAGCCAGGCATAACTGTAACATTGTTTTTTGCATACTCGAATAAAGGGATAGTCAAAAATAAGAAAGAAAACTCATGAATGAGGCTTTAGATACATATATATAAAACTTTCTATTTGTCAAAAGCCTGTAAAGAAGAAGTAGTAGGATATATGTATATACTCCAATCAGGGAGTTGTACTCCACTCCAAGATGGCCGAAACGCTTATAACCTGCTAAGCGGGTCACAAACATGGGAAAAATTCTGCCAAGCGGGTCGTTAACACGTGACAAAGCAAGCATTTACGGTCCTGAATAGAATAAACACATATATTTAAAAGGCTTAACCTAAACGAGTTTGAATTGATAGCGAGTTTAGGCAAGAAAAATAGGCTCTTAATCAATGGATGGAGTGGGGATTAACATATATATAAAAAATGTCTGTAGACCTTCGAAAATGTCGTAGACCCTCGAAAATGATGGGTTATACGTAATAAAAATGAAAACCGAGAATAATAATAATACCAAATGGTCACTACGCAATGATAACATTGGATAAAAGGATCGATTGACTACCAGAAAACACATTAAAAGATGGCCGACAGGGAAACATACAGAATCTCAGCAGATGCCATGAACTCCGTTTTGGCGGCAAAATAGAACTAATCAAGCAATTAAGGAAGGTATAAATAAACAGCAACCCCAGACATCCTTCTCAGTTACGGTCTTGGCGTAGGACGGAGTGGATGCGGGTCTGCAGTCTTTCAAGGTAAGAATGAATGATAGGAGGGAACTCTTAGTTAATAAAGACCTTAGAACAGCATAGAATTAATAAACCTTGTTTCTTTTCATAAGAAAATCCCTGAAAAGATAACCAAGTGCCATCAGGCAGCAGAACTATACAAGAAAGAAAATGGTGTAAGAAATACAAGCCAAAGGTAAAGACAGAAACAAAAATTGTTTTAAAGAAAAGGGCTAGGTGAACTGAACATTAAAACAGTCCTGTCCCTTGTTTTCCAGCTTTTTTAACGCAGAAAATATATACACCCGTCCTATAAAGGATCCATAGGGCATTAAGCTTAAGGTAAGAGCCTGTGGTCAAAAAACCTTTAAAGATAAATAATGGGGAGAAACAAAAGTGCTTACAAGAATTATGTTATACACCTCCAGAGCCCCAGTAAAAGTCCAAGGGAAGAAATTGAGAATCAACCCGGGATCAAATACTGCTACCAACTTTTGGGTAATAAAATAACCTGTTTTTAACAAAAGGTCAGTACAAAGCTGGAAGTCATGTTCCATTTATAATTGTAACGATTGCCTTACCCGTTTAAGTGATAAAAAATTTCTTTTATAGGGAGTTTAATTGAGAATTGGGAAAGGAGCAAGACACCAAAAACTCCAATACAAATAATTAAAAAGTGAGTGATTTAAATAAACTTGAGCCATGCTTAAAAGAAGAGAAATTTAACAATCTCTGAGAACAACTAGCGATTTCCTTAAATTAAAAGGAATGACAACCTTGAGGGAGTCCAGTATAAAATCTGTACACCCAGTCATTAGTGATTGAAATCTAGTAAGTCTCCCTAACATTAAATTAACAAAGGGAGACAAAAAGTAAAATACGAGGCACCACGGGGTAACAAATGGTAGAATGTCAATCAAATGCTGTATTTGTAAAACGTGTTAAGCCAATAGTATCACTGCTCAACCGTGAGAAAAATGTAGTTTTGGTAACTACTACTTGAGGTTTTTGGTATTAGAATGTTTAATAAAATACTCTTTCTATCTTTTACATAGATTGTTTTTAACCGTAAAAAGCATAGTCCTGAAGAAGGTGTTCAAGCAAGTTCACCGAAACGCCGCGTCGACAATCCCTGTGCTTTTTTGCTTTTGTTTTTAATTGCACTGCATTCCACATGTTTTTTTAATGTAAAGTCGTTGTTTTTTAATGAAATTGTTAAAAATTGTATTACCTTGTCGGATAAACAAAATAAATGTGTGAATTTTAATATGACTCTAGTATTCAATAACCTCTTACCATCTTGAAAAAAGATAATTGCATGTAAAAAGGACATTTGCATTCAGTAGTTCTATTTGTAAATTTGTTATCAGCTGTGGGTGCCTCATATTTATGTGACTTAGAACTTGATAAATAAGACTGTTCATATCCTGCCTTATCTATCTACAAAAACCAGGAAAAGGGAAACCTTTGTTTTTTTTGTACTTGAGACCCATTCCCTTTTCGCCCAAGGGTGTCTCCCTAAATCTCTACATTGTATCTAGCACAGTTTTTTAACTGGGGAGTGTTGAGCAGTCTCACAAAACAAAGTGCGACGCATACAAGAACTTAGAGCTCCAAAGTAATTATGGACTCTTTTAAAACGTTCAGTTTCTCTGAAGATCACTTTAACAAAGTGATCAATGGTCCAACAAGAAGTACCAACACAATACTAATTCCAGAGAGTGACGAGGAAAAATGGAAGGAGTTATGGAACTTAAAGAAAAAAATAATTAGAACGGAATTACATGCCGAATTTTTAATTGAATATTGCAAGAAAGGCATCATTCCAAAGGGTTTGCAAATAAAGAATGAACCCAGTCTATTTACGAAAGACCAAAAATTTCTAGAAACATGGACTTTTATAGCCAATAGATGTAGTCGTGACTGGCTACTACTAATAATAGAAACTGCAACCAGCACACTAATAATAGAAAAAAGAGAACTTGATGAAATGGAAAAAATATTAAATGACAATACAGCAGTAGAAGACGCAAAAAGGAAGCTAGATGAAATACAAGAAGATCTGAAAGGATATAGGGATTACTTAATTGGGAAAAAGAATAATAAACTAAGAAAAGATATAGACAAATACAACCCTGAAATAACATACCCATACTTACAGAAAGACTATTATGACAAATTGAGGGAGGAACCATCTTTCAGAAGAAATGGACAAAACAATAGACGGTATGGTCCAAGAAAGGGTGTGACTTTTTCTGATTCATCTTACATGAGCAGCGAATCAGAAAATGAAGGATTACAGGAACAACAAATACCTAAAGATAAAGAGATGACAAATAACCCCAACAAAGAAAGCTTGTCTTTTTTAGAGAGACGAAAACAGAACCAATCCCAGACAGGGAGGGGACGGGGACGAGGAAGGGGATTTTATGCCCAGAACCAAGGGCAACAACGTCCCTATATGAAAACACGTTCCCAAAAGAATTGGGATTAAGTCAAAAGGATATAGTCATCAATTTATCGACTAGAGTACTCAGTGTAGATGAAATTAAACTTTTGGAAAAGGGCTTAGGTTTTGCCATGTCTGGACTCCCAGATAAATTCAACCTCGAAAGAGACATCAGAAATTTATTCAGGAAAATAAGATTAAAGAAATTCTTTGAAGGCAAGGAAAAACGAATAGTAGCAAATAGATCAGGGCTGAAACCTAAATCCACATGGACCCCCACAATAGCTATGGTTGGAAAAGAAGTGGAGATTTTTGAAAAAGTTGTAGAAATGGGTCTAGAGGAAATTCTATCATCTAAAATATGGGTAACTCACAATTTGACCTATAATGAGAAAATAGCATTAAAAAGTCTGGAACAGTGTAGTGAGATTACCATAAAACCTGGCGACAAAGGTGGCAGCATTGTCGTCATGGACACAGCAGACTATGAAAAAAGAATGATAGATCTTCTGAATAATGCTGACCATTATTTAGTGAGCAACAGAGAAGAATGGATTGACCTAGGAAAACGCATAACAAGGCTTTTAAATTATGCTTTAGAAGATTAAATAATATCCCAGGAAGAGTATAACTACCTGAGGAATGACACACCAACAGTGCCAGCTATATATGGACTGCCCAAAGTCCACAAAAGCATAACAAACCCCCCAATGCGGCCTATAGTATCCAGTCTACAATCACTAACTGAACCCCTAAGTCAATATATAGACAAGTTTATTCAGCCACTAGTAACAACTCAAAAAGCTTATATAAAAGATACAACCCACATAATAGAGAAGATAGAGAACATTGTGTACAATAAAGAGGTAGAGTGGCTTGTGACCTTAGATATAGAGGCTTTGTACACAAATATACCGCAAGATGCCACAATTACAATGATCAAAAATCTCTTAAAAAACGACCAGGATGAATTATCGGATCATTCAAGTTTTATAGTTAATTGTGTAGAATTGGTTCTGAAAAACAATATCTTTTTGTTTAAAGAAGATTATTTCAAACAAACAAAAGGGACCAGCATGGGCGCAACTTGCGCTCCAAGCCTGGCATGCCTGTACGTGGCGGCATTTGAAGAGGTCCACATATTCAATGAAGCGGCCCCATTTTTTGAAAATGTGGATAGGTGGTCCCGCTTCATTGATGATGTTTTCTTCATTTGGAAGGGCAGTGAGGAGGACCTGAAAATGTTCATAGAATGGATCAATATGGGGGATAGTAATTTAAAATTTACATCCTCATATAGTAATGAAAGCTGCAATTTTCTTGATATAACCATAAAAGAAGTACAAGGAAAACTCCAGGTAGAACTATATCGGAAACCTACAGACCGCAACACCACGTTGCGCTATGATAGTAATCACCCAGCCAGTCAGCGCAATAATATACCTTTTGGCCAATTCCTTAGGATAGAACGAAATTGCACAGATAAACGTGAATATGAAAAACATGCAACCATCTTAACGAATAAGTTTATCGAAAGAGGATACCCCAAAACAATGATTAAGAAAGCGTATAAAAGAGCCAAATACTATAATAGAGAAAGTCTCTTTGAATCAAAACAAAGATCTAATGACAATGATGGAAGTATAGTTTGCGTCACCAATTACACAAGTATAACAAATAAGGTGAAAAACCTTATAAATAGGAACTGGAAATTACTGAACAAAGGTAACACTAATTGTATTCCCAAACCAATCTTTGCGTTCAGACGCAATAGAACTATCAGGAACTGTTTGGTTCACACGTATAAAGAGAAAACAAATAAGATAGCAACACTAGATGGCCAGAATATTGTGGGCAACTTCCCATGTGGATCTTGCAAGAACTGTAATCAAATTATAAAAGGAACCACCATTGAATATCAAGGTGTGATCCATAAACATCAGAAACTTGTGAACTGTAAAACTAAGAGTGTAATTTACATGGTCCAATGTCCCTGTAAATTAGCTTATGTTGGAGAGACCTCCAGAGAAGTCAGAGTGCGGCTTAACGAACATAGGTCAGCAATCAGGACAAAACGGTCCAATGCACCTTTGGTGGAACATTGGACCAGTGCCCAACATACAGAAAATGACATCAGATGGTGCATACTGGAAGCAGTGACCCTTAATAAGAGAGGAGGAAACCTGGATACCAAACGTAAAAAGAGAGAGCAGTTCTACATGTCCAAATTTGAGACATTCAAGAGCGGATTGAACAATAGGGAAGAATGGGAAAGAATCCTCTGATTCAATGCAGTTAAGCAATATGCCAAAATATAAAAGGGTGGATTCAAATTAGGCAGGCCTAACTGTAACATTGTTTTTTGCATACTCGAATAAAGGGATAGTCAAAAATAAGAAAGAAAACTCATGAATGAGGCTTTAGATACATATATATAAAACTTTCTATTTGTCAAAAGCCTGTAAAGAAGAAGTAGTAGGATATATGTATATACTCCAATCAGGGAGTTGTACTCCACTCCAAGATGGCCGAAACGCTTATAACCTGCTAAGCGGGTCACAAACATGGGAAAAATTCTGCCAAGCGGGTCGTTAACACGTGACAAAGCAAGCGTTTACGGTCCTGAATAGAATAAACACATATATTTAAAAGGCTTAACCTAAACGAGTTTGAATTGATAGCGAGTGTAGGCAAGAAAAATAGTCTCTTAATCAATGGATGGAGTGGGGATTAACATATATATAAAAAATTTCTGTAGACCTTCGAAAATGTCGTAGACCCTCGAAAATGATGGGTTATACGTAATAAAAATGAAAACCGAGAATAATAATAATACCAAATGGTCACTACGCAATGATAACATTGGATAAAAGGATCGATTGACTACCAGAAAACACATTAAAAGATGGCCGACAGGGAAACATACAGAATCTCAGCAGATGCCATGAACTCCGTTTTGGCGGCAAAATAGAACTAATCAAGCAATTAAGGAAGGTATAAATAAACAGCAACCCCAGACATCCTTCTCAGTTACGGTCTTGGCGTAGGACGGAGTGGATGCGGGTCTGCAGTCTTTCAAGGTAAGAAGGAATGATAGGAGGGAACTCTTAGTTAATAAAGACCTTAGAACAGCATAGAATTAATATACCTTGTTTCTTTTCATAAGAAAATCCCTGAAAAGATAACCAAGTGCCATCAGGCAGCAGAACTATACAAGAAAGAAAATGGTGTAAGAAATACAAGCCAAAGGTAAAGACAGAAACAAAAATTGTTTTAAAGAAAAGGGCTAGGTGAACTGAATATTAAAACAGTCCTGTCCCTTGTTTTCCAGCTTTTTTAACGCAGAAAATATATACACCCGTCCTATAAAGGATCCATAGGGCATTAAGCTTAAGGTAAGAGCCTGTGGTCAAAAAACCTTTAAAGATAAATAATGGGTAGAAACAAAAGTGCTTACAAGAATTATGTTATACACCCCCAGAGCCCCAGTAAAAGTCCAAGGGAAGAAATTGAGAATCAACCCGGGATCAAATACTGCTACCAACTTTTGGGTAATAAAATAACCTGTTTTTAACAAAAGGTCAGTACAAAGCTGGAAGTCATGTTCCATTTATAATTGTAACGATTGCCTTACCCGTTTAAGTGATAAAAAATTTCTTTTATAGGGAGTTTAATTGAGAATTGGGAAAGGAGCAAGACACCAAAAACTCCAATACAAATAATTAAAAAGTGAGTGATTTAAATAAACTTGAGCCATGCTTAAAAGAAGAGAAATTTAACAATCTCTGAGAACAACTAGCGATTTCCTTAAATTAAAAGGAATGACAACCTTGAGGGAGTCCAGTATAAAATCTGTACACCCAGTCATTAGTGATTGAAATCTAGTAAGTCTCCCTAACATTAAATTAACAAAGGGAGACAACAAGTAAAATACGAGGCACCACGGGGTAACAAATGGTAGAATGTCAATCAAATGCTGTATTTGTAAAACGTGTTAAGCCAATAGTATCACTGCTCAACCGTGAGAAAAATGTAGTTTTGGTAACTACTACTTGAGGTTTTTGGTATTAGAATGTTTAATAAAATACTCTTTCTATCTTTTACATAGATTGTTTTTAACCGTAAAAAGCATAGTCCTGAAGAAGGTGTTCAAGCAAGTTCACCGAAACGCCGCGTCGACAATCCCTGTGCTTTTTTGCTTTTGTTTTTAATTGCACTGCATTCCACATGTTTTTTTAATGTAAAGTCGTTGTTTTTTAATGAAATTGTTAAAAATTGTATTACCTTGTCGGATAAACAAAATAAATGTGTGAATTTTAATATGACTCTAGTATTCAATAACCTCTTACCATCTTGAAAAAAGATAATTGCATGTAAAAAGGACATTTGCATTCAGTAGTTCTATTTGTAAATTTGTTATCAGCTGTGGGTGCCTCATATTTATGTGACTTAGAACTTGATAAATAAGAATGTTCATATCCTGCCTTATCTATCTACAAAAACCAGGAAAAGGGAAACCTTTGTTTTTTTTGTTTTTTTTTCTACATGCATGAGTAACAACATCTTGTGCCACAACACGATATCAGTGCCTAAGTGAGTGTTCAGCCACTTGTCAAATTGCATGCCGCAAGAAACAGAACCAGATTTATAACCTTCACCTCCTTCCAACCAACAAGGATTTCTGGCCTTTTATTAGTCTTAAAGATGGACCAATTATTTGTAGCACTCATGCAATACATTCACATAAAGTAACAAAGTAACATGTGCCTTTCACTTGAAGCCTGTTGGAGATGAGCAAGATGGCAGCTGCTAAGTATTAATGTTTAGCTGTTAAAGTTGAATGAGAGTGTACATTGGAAAAAATAAAATGACTGAACGATTCTAGGAGTTTATATTCTGGGCTGATCGATACCACCCCCCAAATATTGCATGAAACTTCCTCTATAATACCATTATGATACCACATCGAAATGCATGTGTCACAAACTAAAATACCATCAGAGTAGATTATTTTAAAACATTTTTAAAGGAGTTTTTATGATTTATAAAAAGTGTCTTCTAACAAGATGAGCTGGAATTTACAGAGGCTGAATCTGTGCCAGAACAGGACATCTGCTATGATAGTGTGTGTGGCGTAAATGGAATTAGTCAGGGCAGAAGATAATAGTTTAATGTGTATGTACCCTGGAGTCAATGAGGCTGAGGGAGAGAGTAAAAGGATTTAATCAAAATCAATTTAAGGCAAAGTCAAAATGCTTCATCTCCAATTGTTTCTAACTACGTCAAATACACGCCTCAGATATTGGTGTTAAATTGAACTGAGAAAAGCCTAGAAGGAGTGCAAGACATGCCAAAAAAGAATCCACTACGGTATGATATCACAACAGTAGCCTAGGCTAACATTCTTACACATGAGGCCACTACAAATCCCTCCCAGGTTTAAGAGCAAAGTGATGGTGAACCTAGGGGGCATTGTATATATAAATAGAACTTATAGACGGGGTATTCACAAGGGTAACTTACACTTGTGAGTAAGTTATATATGTAAGTTTACTCTTACACTTTTGAATAACTTTACTACTTTTGGCTATTCACCATTTATGAGTATTAGCCTATTAGGTCACTTTAAAGTATAGACGTACATGTCTCCTCCCCCTGAAAAAGTGAGTGGAGCCAAATTTACAAGTGTAAGTTACTACAGCCAAAAAGGAGCAGTGGCAAGTGCAGTACGACTCAGGGCCAATCACTGATACTGCAATCCTCCCTTATAAAATAATTGAGGCAGGGGCTTAAAATGGAACCCCATAGAAATTCATGTTAAATTAAATTATTTTATTTGGATTTTTTAAATACGTCTATAAAATTAATGAAATGTTAAAAAATGTAAATATTATTTTATTGTAAATTATTTAATGACCATTTTTTATATAAAAAATAAAGGTAAATGAAATGTAAAAAAATATATATTATTATTAATTCTATAAAATGTAACTTTTTGTAATTTGTAAACATTGTACTTTAGATGGGATGTTTAAAATAAATCTTATATAAAAATGTTTATTCAACATTGGGATGAATATCTCCCTGTAGTAAGGTATAGAAAAGTTAAGAACATTTAACACAAAAAATAATAGTAAAAATATGTTTATGTTAAATATTGATGGAATTTTTTTTTATATCTTTTTCCAAATGTACAACAAAATAATAACAGCTACAGCCCTATTAATTTAATGTAAATTTTAAATGTAGTTATTTTTAATATTGTAAATTAAATGTACATTATTTTTCTGAAGATTAAGGGGGTCATTAGGCTGACCGGTGGACTTTGTCCGCCCGTCATCCTACCGGTGAAAGGGACCACCCGCCATAAGGGCGGGGGTCCCGTGGCCAGCATTAGGATGAGCCCACCCCAGTGGCGGGCTCATCCTGCATTCCTACCATTGTGGTGGGCGGTGCACTCAGCACCGCCCGCCACTATGGCAGGAAGGCATGCTGTGCACGGAACTGCTGGGGGGTACATAGGTACCCCCCATGGGCTTCCCCCACCACCCCGGAGTCAATGGGGGCCCGCATCGGGCCCCCAAAGCAGACTCTGCATGCCTTTCTGTGGCGGCGAAAGGCATCTGAAAAAGCCCATTGTAATATGGCTGGCGGTGTCTGATAGACACCGCCACCATATAAACCCTTTTCCGCCCCAGTCGCAAGGCGACCGGGGCGGAAAAGCGGCGGGCGGTCTTTCCGTCCGCCGTGGACCCCCTGCCATACTAATATGGCAGGGGGTCATTCTAGGATGGCACCGGATGGCCCCTGCCAGTCAGGGGGTGGCTACCGCCGGCCTGGTGGGGGCGATCCGCCTGCCATTGTAATGAGGGCCTAAATGTTTAAAAATTCCCATCTACGGTAAAAATATATAGATTTGTATTATGTATAAACATTAATAAACGTGATGTATAGAATGAATTAAAAATAATTGAATTAGGTTGCATATAAATTAATGTGACATTCATTTTGAAATTCAAAAAAGTTATTAAAATATTTGAAATAAAGTCACAAGTATGTTTTATATTTTTAGAGATTTTATTGTACTAGTCAATTATTTTTGTTATCTTTTTTGCTAGTTTAAGTAATTTAATTTTCCTATAGGGTTTTATTTTAAGCCCCCACCTCCATTATTTTCCAGAGGAGGGTTACGCAGTGCCAGTAGTTGGCCATGTGTGGTGCTGGATTTACTCATATACTACTGATTTGGGCCTTTGTTAACTGTTTTTAAAGTGCAGTTTATGAATAGCAATGGGCTTTGTCGGTTGCGGGTGCGTACATGTAAATGTAAATGTGTTGGATTTGTAAAGCACACGGCTGCCCGTAAGCGTCCCGGCGCTGGAGACCGCTGGGGAACCCGTCCTGGCTTTCCCTGTGAGATGGTCCCTTCTGGGTATCTCCAAGGTGAAACCAGGCATGCCCGGCGTCTGTGGGGGGCCGTTGTAGAGATGAGGCAATCTTAATGCCCAGAGTTGCCGAGTGTGATGCCTGGTTAGAGTAGGCACCGAGGCGAGAATTGTCGAGTCCGCTGACCCTGGTCCACGACCCTGCCGCGGTGGGAATTGAACCCTGGTCCCGGGCCGTTCTCTGCTTCCGGGTCTGCCGCCTCTAACCAGTGAGCCACACCACTCCACCTTGTTCCTCCCTTAACCCCCTCTCTAACATTCCCTAAACCCCTGCCTAGCCCTCTCCCAACACCTCCCATTTGCTAGTACACCCCTATTTCCAGCTACTCCCCAAGTCCCTCCCACATTTACTACTAAAGGCCTAAGTATGAGTGGGATGGTGTATTCTGACCCTTGTACAAACCCCTGTTTGCACAAGGGTTGAAATTACGAGTTGGAAGTAATTTGTTGCACCCGGCAATTATTGATTGGGTGAAATGGCTTAACCTTTGTTAAATTTCGCCATGTCAAACCCGCCTAAATTTATCACGGGAAATGTGTATGGTATTTGCCATACCTTGTGGATTTTGGTGTGCTAAACAGCTAAATCTGTATTTCAGCCCTGAAAACTTGCAATAGGTGCTATCGATCGCACTCAATAAAAAACATACCCTGGAGTATCATATTTTATGAGGTGCAATAAATGAAACTGTGTTTCTAGATGAACTCAGAACCACGTCCTTAGTAGTAAATGTACTTGTGTAAGGATCTCTCAGTAGACATAATATGAGAGGTACAGGTGGAGATACACACTCATAGGCTTGTGAATTGCATTTTTTGGTAAGTAAGTAATTCTAGTGTGGTGCTAGTTCATGTACTACAAAATGTGAGTATGGTGATATAGTTTCAACACAGAGGGCCTCAACAAATATGTGCATGCTGCAGCAACTGCAATAGTCATGTTAGACAGCACCCATCATCAAATAACCCAAAGTCTGCTATTACTGAAACACCAAAAAAACAGAAAAATAATTCACCAGAGAAGATGTGCTCCACCATTCAGACTTATAAACAATATAAGAATGGAACTAAGAAAAATGTACCTCATTCCTTGCACCCACAAAAGCAAAACTGGAGGTTGCTCCTCCCACACTGCACCCAAGACATGGAACAACCTCCCGCAACATATCAGGGCCTCCTCCTCATTTCTTGAGTTCCACATAAGCAGAAGACCCAGCTCTTTGTATAAGCACCCTTGGGGACCACACACGTACATACCTGCACAATGGGCAGGATACCCTCTCAGGTGATTAGTGTGCTATACAAATCAACATAACATAACATAACAGATACAAATTATTCAAAGTCAATAGTAGAGCCAGGTGCCAGGTTGTTGTTGATAAATGTCCATCTGAAGTGATTTAGGGGTAAATGTCTTGCAGACAGAGAGGAATACACGAGAGAGTGTTGTTCAGTACACATTTCCAGTTCTAGCAAAGAGCAGTCAGAAGCAAGTTCATACATAATGAAAATGGCACAGCGAGGTTCTGAGCTGTGGTAGCAACAGTGAAAGATGTACGGGTGCTAAACTAGGTAAAAAGCTACGGTTTCTTAAGGCGTCTAATGAAGTCAATGTTTTATAATTGTGCACAGTGTCATACTTACAGAGTAAAAGCAAAGGACAAAATTAAATCAGTTAGGAGGTAAGAAAATATTGCATGGAAAAACATCACTGAAAAATCTCTTGCTGAGAAAGTTCATGCCTGTCTTCTTAGAAAAGTCACTGATAAATGTAATAAAATGATATAATCATTCTTCATTAAAATATATTTGCACAAGCAGTGTCAGTGTAGATAATCTACATGCCATCATCATACTGAAAAAGCAAACACATGATATGCATTAGAAAAAAACAAGAAATTTAGTCTGATTCACAAGATTCTAAGATCTATTACCAATCATCATAGCAAGAACATAAACAAAGAAAACATCAGTTGAAGGGCACTGACATTTGCCTTCTATAGTGAGCTGTACTACTGGATCCTCCACAGAACTGCTCATTACCTCATACGTGGGGGACCACGGTGCTCCCTAGCCGCGGTTTCATCCTGCCTCAACAGCTGGGAGTCCCTGCCGCGCACAAGAAGGAAGGCGAGAGGCCAAAGTGGAGTTGGTGCCAGGCGGGGGCTGCCTTGGCCTCGAGTGGTGGGGCGCTCGGCCCATGGCCTGTGCCAGTATTGACTGCGACCCCCGAGCTGGGTACTCTATGTTAAGAAGGCTTCTTACACACATTTGAGTAGTGAAATTACTTTATTCCTAAGTACATGAACAACACACCAGCATGATCGGAGGGGTTCGCGTCAGCTGAAGGTCAGGGCGAGAATAACTGTCAACGGTGAGAATATCAGCTGGCATTCTAGAATGCCAGCTGATGTCATAACAATTCCGGCACGAGGGTAGGGGATGTGCGAGGAGGGGGACGGGCGCCTAGGAGGGACAAGCTAAGGGGAAGAGCATAATACAGTGCAACACAGCACATCTCCTCCCCGAATGGGAAGAGAAGGGGAATAAATGTGAAAAAAACAGAGAATCGTTTAAGTGTCCAAAGTGGCAATGAGTCCTATTCACAAACAAAGTCTTTGTACTTGCTAGGTTAACCAGTCAAAGTTAACCTGCTTAGCATCATCCACCCGTACGTCCTCCTGTGCTTGTGTGTCAGTGCCCTGGTTGTGGACACTTTCACTCCTACCAACCTTCTTTCTCTCACATGCAGAAAGTTCAGAAGCATGCCACACTTTGCCATCACTGAGAAGGGCAGAATTACAAAAGATATTTTCTACAACTAACGGTTCTGAGAAGCTGTTCTGTCCTTTCTCAATGAGTCCACTTCTTTTCACTCTCACTGTATCACCCACTTTGAGATGAAGTGGTTTACACCCATGTTTGGTATCAAATCGCCTCTAGCATGCGTTTTGTGTCTTCTGTATATTCTTCCTCACCAACACCGCAGACCACTTTGCTTTCCTTGCGGTCTTAAGCCAACCCACATTATCTTTGGATAAGGGCGTCCTGTCTCTCATCAGTTCAAAGGGGCTGAAGCATGTGCTCTCCCCTGGTGTAATTCTGTATGCCCAATTCATTTTGTACACTTCCATCTTCCAGCATAGCCAATTGGTGTTGGTTAGTTGTATAGTTCCTTTAATAACCCTGTTAAATCTTTCCACAGCTCCGTTTCCTTCAGTATGGTACACAGAAGTGGTCTTGTGTGTTATACCATTTCTTTCTAGGAATTTTGTGAAATTCAAAGAGGTGAACTGGTTACCATTGTCGCTGACTATGGTTTTTTGTATCCCTTCCCTCGTGAAGACGCTATCAAGGAAGGTTATGATGGTATTGGCCTCGACCCTGTGAAGCAAATTAATCTCCGGCCACTTTGAAAAATGGGCCACCAGGACTACCACATACACATGTTCTCCCTTGTACCGTATGGCCCCATTATCTCTATGCCTACTCTTTCCCATGGCATGCCAGGGCAAGACAAAGGTTGCAACGGTTGTTTTAGTGTCACCTGAGATTTGTCTGAATTTTCACATTGGACACAATCCCTGACCTTTCTTTCAATTTCCAAGTCACAGCCTGGCCACCAATACCAACATTTAATTCTGTATTTTGTTTAATTGATTCCTAGGTGTCCTTCATGGCAAAACTCCAGGATTCTTCCTCTTAGAGTCTCTGGAGGTATTACCTTTCCTTGTCTCAAAATGAGTCCCCCTTCCACTGACAATTCATTTCTGAGTTCCCAGTATGGTCTCAATTCTTTTCGTACATGTTTCTTGCTAGGCCAACCTTCTATAATGTGTTTATTTACTTCCTGTAGGATCATATATTTTTCATATTCACTCATCCATACATCTCTGTGAATGCTGGGGAACTCCTCACTGATGCTTTCCACACAAAATTCTTCCTCCTTACATCCTGTATCACTACAATCAGGTAGGGGTAAACGCTTAGAAAATCTGAAACCACATTCCTTGCACCAAGCTAGTACTGCACATCGTAGTTGTAGTCTAACAACCTGACCGACAAGCGTGCCAGTCTGGGTGAGGCATTATACAACCCTTTAACTGTGAGAACCTTCATGAGCGGTTTGTGGTCGCATCGTAACGTAACTCTTTTTCCCCAAATGTACTGGCGAAAGTGCTCCAAGCCCCACACACAAGCTAAAGCCTCGCGTTCAATCACCGAGGAAAGTGTCTAACAACCTAACTGACAAGCGTGCCAGTCTGGGTGAGGCATTATACAACCCTTTAACTGTGAGAACCTTCGTGAGCTGTTTGTGGTCGCATCGTAACGGTGCTCCAAGCCCCACACACAAACTAAAGCCTCGCGTTCAAAAACCGAGTATCTTTCCTCGGTGGGGGTGAGTGAGCCGGAAGCAAAAGCAATGGTTACCTCTTCGCCAGTTACACTGGTCTGAGTAAGGACTGCTCCTATTCCCTTCCCGCAAGCATCCGTAGTGACCACACTGTTTAGGCTTGGGTCAAAACCTTGCAGGGGTGGTGTCTCGCAACTTTCCAGTTTGAGTGCCACAAACGCCTTATTGCAACACTGTGACCATTCAAACTTGTTCTTAGATTTTAACAATTGTCTAATGTCATATGTCTTAGCTGAAATATTCCTTACAAACTTCGAATAGAATTCCACCAGGTCTAAGAAGGCTCTTAGTTCCTCCTTGGTCTGTGGCACAGGTGCCTCCCTAATGGCATTAAGTAACTCCTTCTTTGGTTTTATGCCCTCTGACGTGATTTCATGTCTCAAATATGTGACTTTCTTTTCTGCGAACCTGAATTTAGCATACTCTGCAGTCATTTCACATTTTTGTAAGGTATTAAGTAATTGTGTTAACCTTTGTTCATGGTCCGTTTGGTTTTTTCCCATTACTAGAATGTCATCTTGGGTGATGAGCACATTTTTGACACCTTTAAAAATCTCATGCATAAGACTTTGAAACAAAGCAGCCCAAAAGGTACTCTCTTGAACCTATAACACCTTAATGGCGATATGAAAGTGGCTAGGCACCTGCTGTCTGGGTGTAGGGGAACCTGGTGGTAAGCTGCGGTCAAGTCAATAGTTGAGAACACTTTCATGTCTTTTGTGAGGGAAAGCCTTTCATTTATTTTAGGGAGAGGGTACTGGCCTACCATAATACTTTTGTTTAGGTTGAGTAAGTCTATGCATTATCTCAACTTTCCGTTGGGCTTGCGGGCTACAACCAAGGGTGCTACCCACTCAGATGATTCGGTGCGTTCAATGATGCCTGCATCGAGTAGAACACCTAGTTGTGCTTAGACCGCCTCTCTTAAGGTAAACACAATGGGTCATACCTTATGTATGCTTGGAACAGTGTTTTCTTTTAGCTTAATTTTATGTTGAAACCCTTTCAACTTACCAATGGTGCAGTTGAAGACTTTTGGGGACCTACTTGCAATGGAAGACCCAAGTCCTTTATCATGCTGTGTCAATAATACGGGTTCCGAACTGTTGGGATTAAGCGTTATGCCCAATTTTCCTTGGTCTTTCTATCCCAACACGGAGGGTCCCGTGGCAGAGATGAACAGTTTACTGGTGGTTTCTATTTCCTTAATTAAAATTTTAATTCTCTGTAACTTAAAAGTTCTATGAGTCCCCAGTAAATGTTTTAAGTGTGATACCAGGAGGTTGCATGACTTGTCCTAGTGTATACTGAAATTTCTCTCTCCATACATCTCTGTTGATAATGGCACAGGGTGAGCCTGAGTCTGCTACAATTTCGATGCTCACTCCTCCTATTGCAACTGGACACATAGGTTTCTTCTTACCTTTCTCTTTACCATTTGTCTCAGATGCCTCGATCACATTAAGTACACACAAGTTGTAATCTGACTCGTCGGAGAAATCCTCCTCATATTCAGTATTCCCCTCAACCAACTTGACTCTTGCACTAATTTTTCTGTGACATACTTTCTGAAAATACCCCACTATGCCGCATTTACAACATTTGCGATTTCGTGCAGGTCATTTCCAGTCATTGGCTAGGTGTCTATGACTCCCACAGCGATAACATTTCCTTTGATCAAATTCTTTAACCACCCCTTTATGATCATACTCCACACTGTCTTTGCTTTTATTCTTGCTTTGAATATGTTCCCTCATCTTGTTTCCACTTATATTAGCCACTACATTAGGTTCTTCTTCCTTTGTTTTGCTCTCATTAAGTACTGCTTTAGCACATGTTCCTGTCATTTCTGACCTTTTCACTATTTCAATTACATCATTTAGGGGTTTTTCTCCTTTTGCCCACAACACATCCTGAATGTTTGGGTTAGCTGCACACATAACGATCAGATCTCTTATTAGATCGTCATGTAGATCCTCAAATTTGCATGTAGGTGCTACATTCTTAAATATAGAAACTTAATCCTCTATACTCTCATCCTTTATTTGTTTGCTGTGGTAAAATGTATATCGATTCACTGCATCACAGACGGTAGGCTTGTAATAACTATCTAAATCTTCCAATGCATTTTTAAAAACATCACCTTATTCGCCTACCCATACTTTCTTGTTGATCTTTTTGTAAATTTTAAGTCCTCCTGTCGCCAAGCAATGCAGTAATATTTTCTTTTTCTCTTCAGGCGTAAGTGGCTCATCCTCACTATCACATGTAGAAATATAATTATCAAAATACTCTCGCCATTCTTCCCACTTCAATGGTGGCTCACAAGACACAGCTAAAAATGATTGCGGGGGTGCCAAATTGTATTTATTGTTATTAGTCATGTCATATGAGGTTGCAATGCACAAAGATATTCAATATGGTGTAGTCCCCAACCCCCAACTTATGTGCTCAAAGTTGTTTACTTTTTTTTTTTTTAAATACACTTGAAATATTTCCACAATTCTCACTTGTATTCCTTATGCTGTATGAAGTTGCAGGAAGACACAACCATTCTCAGTCTCTGTTACGCTGTATCCATTTTTCCTTCTTTGTAGAAATTGACGCCAAGAGATCACTCATCTGACAATGTTTGATCTAAGATGGCTGCACGCTTACGTTAGCGTGCGTCAAGTGAGATACTGCACCACTTTAAAAATTCCTCTCAACATGGCAGCTGAAGAGCGCGCTTACGTCAGTGCCTCATGCAGAATCAAGATGAGCCACAGTGTTTTGAGGAGATCACCTCAAGAGTCACAAGGCATGGCCTAATTGCTCCTGAATGTGACTCCTTCAACATCATCAAATCTTTTCACATGGTGCCATTCCTGAATTGACTGTACCTTCTTTTCTGTCTTATTTTTCAAAGAGCAGACGTGCTCCTCACTCCGATTTTCTTTCTTCAGTCCTGGACCTCCCCGTGGTACACAGTTCTCTTGGCAGTGCTTACCAGTGGCTCATTCCTTTCATCTTCAATGGTTTGCCAGAAGGATTGTTCCGAAGTCGGGTGCCAGATCTGTCTTAATCTTTCACCTTTTTTATCCTCTTTTGCGTGGATTCCGCAGTGTGTTGTTCTGCTCGTTGCCATAAATGTTAAGAAGGCTTCTTACACAAGTTTGAGTAGTGGAATTACTTTATTCCTAAGTACATGAACAACACACCAGCATGACCGGAGGGGTCCCCGTCAGCTGAAGGTCAGGGCGAGAATAACTGTCAACTGTCAACGGTGAGAATATAAGCTGGCAATTTAGAATGCCAGCTGATGTCATACAATGCCAGCGCAAGGGTAGGGGACGCGCGAGGAGGGGAACGGGAGCCTAGGAAGGACAAGCTAAAGGGAAGAGCGTAATACAGTGCAACACAACACTCTATATGGGGACTGTGGCCCACCCCTGTCTCTCCCACAAGCAATGTCCTGAGAGACCTTAGGAGGTCAGGGCTGGCAAGAGGGGACAGTATTAAAGCTACCAGGGCACACTACTTGGGGCATGGATGCTAATTTCCCTGGCGCCCCAGAACAGAGATGGGACAGTGGCCGGTGAGGCCCCTGTTAGATCTTGGCAGCGCTAGAGGCCCTAGAGGAACCTGGCAGGAGAGGCCAGGCCTCGTGATTGATTTATGTGTGGAGTAGCTGCTGGAGACCAGGGGCTGACAGGACCCAACACACACACACACACACAGACTGCAGAATTGACTATAGGAGTCAGGAGCCACTGTGAGGATTCGCGGATAAGAGACAGATGCAGTGAACTGTGAGGATTATAGGTGCATCTTATTACTACAATGGCACAGGCCTATCCCGTCCTGTTGCGCCCCTGTGCTCTCAGAGAGCACCTGTAGGACAGAGGGGAACTGCTGAGTGGCTGTGGTGAGCGGTGTGGCATCGTGGGACCCACCTGCTTCCCTTATCCGCCCCCTGGGACGCTCCAAATGCACTGCAAAACAGGCCGCCCGCGGCGAGACGCTGCTGTGAGGGGAACTGCGCACATGCCGGGGGCCTTGCAGGCTGGACGCTCACATGCCACACTGGACCAGGGACTAGAAAACGCTGCACTGAACTCTCAGGGTCTGCAGCTACCCTCCTGTAGCTGGGAAATCTCTGAGCTGCTTGACTTGCCCGAGAGAGCACAACCCGCCCCTTGCCCCAGGGTATGTAGTTGCCCGCAGCGCTCTTGACAGACTGTGTCGAGACACTCTGGCTCCCCTATTTGTGACTCAAAACTGCCTACTCTTTGCCTACAACTGCACAGATGTGGAAGCCTAGACCCAGGCTGACGAATGCCCCATCTGAACATGCTGAACACTCATGAGGCCTCTTGGTGGAGGATAATGATGTCAACCAAACCATTGATCCCATAAAAGACCAACTTGACAAAATACTCTTGGCCATAGCGGATGCTAAGGCCACTCCTAATCAGGATGTTGGCACAGTGTCAGTGGGCCTTGGCCTACTGCAGGCGGAACATCACAAGCAAACGGACAACGTCAAGAAGGTGGAAACTTCTGTATGAGAACTCCGTCCGAGTGCACTCACTGGCGAGCCAGGTAATCGATCTCAAAGATAGGGTCCAGATTCCTGAGTGCCGTGCAGAGGATGCTTAAGGATTAAAAAACAGGCAAAACAACATCCAAGTGGTTGTCCTTCCTGAAGGAGTGGAGAACGGAGACATGGTGGCTCACCTGGTAGGCTGGGTGAGGTTGTAGGGGGCTGAGGTTTCGCTTACTTCCTTCTTTGTGCTCGAATGAGCTCACTGGGTTCCTGCATGCTCACTGGCTCTGGGTAGGCCTCCCAGTCTTGTGGCCCAGTTGCTACACTTCCGGTCCAGAGACATAATACTGCAGGAGGCACGCTCGGGGGCCCCTTTTTGGTGAATAATAGCAAGGTCTGGATTTTTCCAGACTTAACAGCAGCAGTGCAGGCCAAAAGGGCCTCTTTTCTGGAACTTAAGATCTAACTATGAGCTAATGGAAAACAATACTCTGTGATGTTCCCCTCCAAACTTCGGATTATTTTTGAGGGAACCACTCACTTCTGGCGGGGGCCTGGTTAGAAACATATAAAGCTGGTTCTGCCCTCCCAGCAACACACAAGAGAACAGTAGCACGAGGGAGAAGAGTGCGAAAACGCCAGCGCACAGTACAATGGGGCAGATCTAGGCTTGGACCGTCTCCATCTTAGACTGAACTGGAATGAGCGGTGGCCCTCCAGACGGTAGCTGACACGGTGATGGCGCACAAGCCGACCTCGAGGTCCGAGACCCCCTTAGAACAGAAATTCATGCAGTCAGACTGGGTGTCTGACCACAGTGACGACACTGGGATTCCAGAGGTGACTCCTCATACAGCAGACGATCTTCTTTGATATCCTTTGCTGTTTCAGAAACCGTACTGATGTTGGCGTGGGAGGGTGTGGGGTGGGAGGAGGTGGGGGGGGGGGCATTTGACTTACGTACTGATCTTTTGCAAACTTCCTGTTTGAAAATAAGTGGGTATGGTTGCTCTATGGGGTGGATCTTTCCCTTATCTACAACATATTGGCCCGGCATGGTACTGACCCGGCATGCTCACCTTGGTCTGCCCTCTCCTGAAAAGTCCCTACTGTCTGACTGAGGGAGTTACCTACACAGGTTATGTTTCACAACAATCAATTTGGATGTCCAGCCGTTGCTGCTGTGCCGTTGGGTTGGGGAGTTCAAGGTTGCAGGAAGTTCAAGTTTTTACTTTCCTCCTTTCTTTTTCTTATTTTATATACACAAGGTTCCTGCTGCATGACACCGGATGGGAGGGCAGACACGGGGGGGGGGGGATTTTTGGTATCAAAGGATCTGACAGTTGACAATGCTACCTTACTAACCACTAGCACTCATTCTTCTTCATGTGCTGGAACATTAGGGGGATGGGGTCAGCCTCCAAGAGACACAACATATATAGATACCTAGGAAGGCGGCTCCCATCCCCATATGCAGGGGCATATGTCAAAGATGTCCGCTCTTCCACACTGCTCTTTTCCTTGGAAGTGTATCCCCTAGCATTCCCCTGATGGGAGAGACCCACAGTGTGTCCCTGTACACAGATGACCTGTTCCTCTACTTGCGGGACATCTCGACTGACCTCGAGCTCCTCTGGGTTACAATATCGGACTTTGCAGCCGCAGCCAGGCTAAGGGTCAAATCCTCTGTCTATCCTCTTAGCCCTGACCTTCCCCCGAGGGAGGTGCATAATGGGTACTCCTGCCTTGCCTGGTGCGCGTAGGCACCTAGCTATCTGGGTGTCTGACTGTACCAACCCCCCTCCATGATCGCTATGAGGGCAATCACAGCAGAGCACTGCCTGGCATATGCTCCTTGGTTGGATTTTTGAGGACCCTCCCCCTGGCTCCCATGAGAAAAATCGCTTTGGCAAAGATGGTCCTCTTACCTCGCCTCCTCTATTACTTTGCAAACCTCCCCGTCATCCCTCCCCTGCCCCTTTTTTAAGGAGCTAGACACCCTGCTTTGCTCCCTTACCGGAGGAAGTCGCCTAAGCTAAGTTACAGCTGCCAGTGGACCGGGAAGACCTGGGGGGCCATCATTTGAGGCATATTTCCTAGCAACACAGATCCAATGGTTATCATGCTGAACATCTAGGGGAGTCATGTTCTGACGCTAGGCCTTTATTGTGGATGACAAATCTGACTCCTGTTCGTACCGGGAGACCGACCTGCCTCGACTCATTTAATACAAGTAACTGTAGTGAGCACCTGTATGCTCCGGGTCCAGAGGCTGTCCCGAGGGACCCCGCTCTACACCCAACTGCTGCTGCTGGCTGCCCTACCCCAGGGCGGGGGTATTACACTGCCCGGGCACTGCAGGCCTGGACTGACTTCTCGCTTTTATTTTTGAAGGCCAACTTCTCCCTTTTGATCAGTTGGTCGACCCCCCCTGAGGCAATTCCATTACCCCCGGCAACTCATACTTGACTGCTGGTGTCTCTGGGATCTATCTAGGGGCTAGTCCGCAACTCACCCAGTTCTCCACACAGTACTGACCATGCACCCCGGCCATCACCTTATCACTTGGATATACAAGGCAGTTCGGGAACAGATACCTGCCCTACTTTTCCACCTGCAACACAAATGGGAGAAGGAGTTTGAGAGGCCATTACACAAGAGTGGGAAAGCACCCCAGAATTTCCAAAGAAAGTATCTGGGAACTCCCACTTTAAATATAGAAACATTTTTATTCCACACCGGACATACATGATGCTGGCATAGCTCCAGCACTTCTACCCGGAGTCACAGCTTACCTGTCCTCATTGCCAAGCCTCTAGTGCAACATTCCTACACATGTTTTGTGCCTGCCCAGCCTTGCAACACTACTGGGGTGTCATCCATGCAACAGTGCCTGAGGTCACGGGGCTTCCTGATATCTCCTCCTGGGAGGCTTGCTTGTTAGGTATATTAGGTATATTAGGTATATTCTGACGCTGGAAACACCACAATGTCCAGTCGCAGTTTACAGCCCTGGCCCTCCTCCTAGCCAAGCGAGGAAGCACAATTCACTGCGGAACCCCCTTTAGCGGCCAGGATAGTAGTAGTCTATAAGTGGGGCACTGAAGAGGAGGATGTGACCCATAACGAGGAGGTGCATAGAGTGCATTGATGCCCCATCTCCTCTTAATGGGCCATGGTACTCCTGCGCTTTCGTCAAACGATCGATAGTGACATGGCATCCCCGTTGCCGCAGGGTTCCCCTGAAGCATCTCACTGAACGTCCTCCCTGGGGACCGAGGTAGGCTTGCTCTCTCGAGATCCTCTACACTGCCTACATGCACACTGGGCACCGTTAACCCTTCGCACGGCCATTATGTGCTTTCCCTTGCTAGGCCTGCTACCTCAGCCACTCAGAAACCATGAACAAGCACCCACCTAACCACCCCCGTCACTCAGCACGGTTCTGAACCCCAAGTTAGTAGCTGGTTATCTATCTCTTTTTTTTTTTTATTCCTCTTGGATACATATATAGGAGGATATCCATTCCCGGGGAGAGACTCGCTCACACAAGGCACTTCATTGATATCCTACAATGCCTATTTTGTGACTATCCCCTGTAATGCTGCCTCAGTACCATTAATGTACCCTTGATGTTCTACCTGTACTTATGAATGGTAAACATATGTACTGCTTTTAAAATGTTAAAAACCCAGTAAAATGGTTCAACAAAAAAAAGGTATCTAGGAAAGTGGGGAGTGCAGGTAGCATTGCTTCAGGTGACCCACCTGGCAGTGAACAAAATTGACCGGTTGAGGTGCATATGGTGGGGCTAACTGTACACCACCTCCTACTCAGCCTATGCCAGGGGCAGCGTGATTTAGATCAGGGTGGGGACCCCCTTTGAACTTACCCTTTCTGTTATAGAGAAAGAGGGCAGATACATCTTTATAGAGGGCAGAATGTTTAGGAAAGAAATGACCTTGGGGAATTTGTACACCCCAAACCAAGATCAGATGGCTTTCTTTCAGTCCTTTTCTGTACATATGCCTGGTTTCCTTACTGATAGTTTACTGCTAGGTGGTGATTTTAATTGTGTATTAGACATGCAGTTGGACCGCTGTACTCCCCTGCTACCGGATGGCCCCGGCCTACAGGCTGGCCGAGGGTTTGCGGGACTGGTTGGCTCACTGGGGGATGGTAGATTTGTCGAGAATGTAACACATGGTGAAGACCGTATCCATTGACTCCACACCCAGATAGACTGATTTGTATGCTCCTGCCAACTTAGCCAGTGTCTTGTTTTATCTGAATACTTGGGGCGCACACTATCGGACCACCTCCCAGTCCTACTGGGGTTCCGTCCTGTGGGGGACTGCCCACACATACCCACCTGGCAGCTCAACTCGTCCTCTCTAGAAGACGCATGCTACCGCGACTCCCTAGTGGGCACCATCTCTGATTATTTCACACAAAACCAGGGCTCCGCATACTCATGCATAGTGGAATGGGAGGTCTTTAAGCAGGTGGTGCAGGCCATTGTATTGGTCAGCTGGTGGGTGTCCAATGGGAGCTGAATGGGGATCTCCAGACCCTGGAGGGTACATTGCACTCCATAGATAATGCCCTTACCATGCAACAAGAATGCCTAGATGAGACCAAGGAAATGAGAGAAAGATATAATGCCATACTGGAGATGCTTCGCAACCATGACCACAAACAGTATATTACTAGAGCACATGAAGAGAATGGGAAATAGGATGGGAAATCTGGTGGGTTGCTGGCGTGGTTCATTAGACCCGAATCCAGAGGGTCCCCCATCACACATGTCTGGTGGAGGGATGGTACTTACCTGCACTCCCCTGATGCCATTAACGCTGTGCTTTACGAGTACTATGAAACTTTATATGCGGACTCTGAAACCCCCATAATGGAGGCAAGATCTGCCTTCTTGGTCAACATACCACTGGATAGGCTACCCGCAAAACACCGCTCGGAACTGGGAGGTCCTGTGACGGTGCAGGAGATTCGGGTGGCTATTAAAGAAATGGCGTGGGGAAGACAACGGGCCCAGATGGGCTCCTAATCGAATTTTACACGACTTATGCTGAAGCCTTGGCTCCACAGCTAGAAAAGGTGTATGCAAACTCCTGAAGGCTCAGCACACTGCCCGAGTCCACTAGTGATGCACTAGTTGTCCCCGTACCCAAGGCTAAAACACAAGGGGCCCGAGTATTTCCACTGTCAGCAAACAGATGTGGAAAAGAGAAGCAATTTGTAGCTCAGGCTTCCCACCAGAAACTCCCAAGCAATTTGAAACCCATCCCTTCCCTCCAGACCACACCCATACCCTGAGGCACATAACCCCGAGACCTGCCAATCAACTACCTGTACCCAACAAGCACAAGAAGCCGAACAGGGAGGGAGGGATGGGAACCTGGACTCGGACGGGGAGGGCTACAACTCGGAGTAATGAATATTACCGGTGAGTAACCAGTCATTACCTCCTCGTCAGCCCTCCCCGTCCCAGTCCTAACTACACGAGCAGATACCAAAGCAATAATCGGCTTCACTCAGTAGCAAAAAGCAGACTTTATTAAAGCACATAAAAAGTCACACCACCGGAGCAGAACGCAACACAGCGTCCCCAAACACAGCAGAATCAGTCCCCCCAACCACCAAACGATAATGGGACATAAAGGTGTGTGGAGAACTACAGGTAGCAGCCCTGCAGATCTCAGCCATGGAAGCCCCCTGAGAACAAGCCGAGGAAGCCGCCACCCCCGAGTCGATCTCCCCTGAACAGACCCAGGAGCCAACACACCACAGGCCTCATGTGCAGCACCCACAGCCCATCGCAGCCAACGACTGAGGGTAGCCCCAGAAGGCTTCAGACCTTGACCAGCCAGTCCAAAGGTCACAAAAAGGGATTCAACCTTACGAAATGGCTCAGTACGCATCAAATAGATCTCCAGAGCCCTCCGAACGTCCAAACAGTGCAGCCGCACCTCAACCTCAGAAAGAGGACCAGGACAGAAAACAGGTAAAACCAGATGCAGTGAAAAGAGGAAGGGACCTTGGGAACAAAGGAAGGATCAGGCCGCAGTACCACCCGATCAGGAAAAAAACTTAGAAAAGGGGTCGAACAAAGTAAGGAGCCCAACTCCCCAATCCGTCAAGCCGACGTAATAGCCACACGGAACAGCACCTTGATCGTCAGAAACCTCAAAGACACTTCCCGCAGAGGCTCAAAGGGAGCCTCCTGCAAAGCCCCCAAAACCAGAGGCAGATCCCAACTAGGAGCAAAAGACCGAATGACAGGCTTCTGAAGGAAACAACTCCGTTACAAAGGGGACACCAGGGGAAACACTGGGTCACAGACCGAACCCCGAAAGGCCCGAACAGAAGCCCACTGAGCCCTCAGGGAGGACACAGCCAGACCCAAGTCAAAGCCGTTCTTCAAAAAGTCCAAGACAAGCACCAGATCCACCTCTAACGCAGACCACCCACGCGCCGTACACCAAGACTGAAAAGAAACCCAATGCTTGGCATAGGACTTGAGAGTCGAAGGGCGCCTGGACCTCTGAATAAATTCCGCCACAGAAGGAGAACACCCCAATGCCACAAGGTTAAGCCTCTCAACAGCCAACCCGCCAGTCTCAGGTGGACCAGACACTCCCGAGACAGAGGGGGAAACGACAAGGGACAAAGGACTACTGGCAACCTCCAGCAAGGCCCCACTGCCAACTTCAATAACAGAGGGAACCAAGGACACCTGGACCAATCCGGAGCCACCAGGATCACCGAAGCCCGATCCAGTTTGACCTTCAGCAGAACACGCAGCAGCAGGGCAATAGGGGGAAAGGCATACATCAGGCCCCTCTCCCACCGGAAGGACAGGGCATCCACCCTCCAAACCGCGGCAGACCGAACCAGAGAACAAAATGTCTCCCTCAAGGTGTTCCCCGGAGCTGCAAACAGGTCTACCACCGGGACCCCGAACCGGGCCATCAGGCAACCAAACACTTCCTGAGACAGGCACATGTCCGATAGGGAGGGAAACACCCTGTTCAAAATCCCTGGCAGATGTAAAGCCCTCAGAGACAACAAGTGATACTCCGCCCACAGGCCGATACGTTGAGCCAACAAATTGAGGGAAGCCACCCTCACGCTCACCTGGTGGTTGATATAACACACCACCACTGTGTTGTCCGACCGCACCATCACATCCCTCTGGAGGACCCAAGGCAGAAAATGAGCCAACGCCAACTGAACCGCCTTTAATTCCAACCAATTCGAGGACATTTCCGCCTCTGGCACAGACTAAAGACCCTGCACCGACACCTGACCCAAGACCGCACCCCAACCCAGTTTGCTGGCATAGGTTGTCAAGACCAACCTCACCTGGGACACAAAGGGCGAGCCTGTAAGGTTCCGATCCACCAGCCACCAGGACAACTCCCGGGTGATGGACACACTCCCCAGAATCAACAGCTCGTAATTCAGAGAGACCAGATCCCAATGCTCCAGAAGATGATTCACCAGGGGGTATAAGTGTAAACGGGCCCAAGGAACAATCATCACAGTAGCTGACATCAGTCCCTGAACACGCAACCACTGGCGAGCCGTGGAAGACCGAGCCCCCAACACCTTCCTCAGCTCGTGCACAAGCGTCAGTCTGCGGGGCTCCGACAGGAAGACCTTCCCCAATCTGGTGTTGAACACCCCCCCAATGAACAGCAGTTCCTGAGTGGGGCGAAGATGGGATTTCTCCAAGTTCAGAATCCACTCGAACCGTTGAAGGAGACTGCAAACCTCCCGGGAATGTGACTGAGCCTGAAGGAAAGAAGAGGAAGAAATCAACCAATCGTCCAAGTGAAGGAAAACCAGTATACCCCGAGCATGCAACAAACCCACCAAGGGTGCCAACACTTTAGTAAACACCCTCGGAGAGGCAGACAGGCCAAATGGTAATACCTGGAACTGGTAGTGATCCACCCCTACACAGAAACGCAGGAACCTCTGTGAATCCGCGTGCACTGGCACATGAAAATAGGCGTCCCGGAGATCGAGAGAAGTCAGGAAATCCCCCTCCAACAGGAAGGGAAGAATCAACTGTAGAGTCACCATTTTGAAGGACCGATGAGTGATACACAAGTTCACCGCCTTCAGATTCAGGAACGGACTGAAGTCCCCATTTGGCTTCTGGATCAAAAACAGGATTGAGTAAACCCTCCGACCCTGTTGACTCACAGGCACCCTCACCACAGCCCTTTTTGACACCAAGTCCTGAACTCCGTCCAAAAGAGCACAACATCTTGCCTGAGACCTGGGACCAGGGGTAGCCCTGAACACATCCACCGGAGGAGTCCCAAATTCTATTCTGTAGCCCAGCCGGACCACCTGCAGGACCCATTGATCCCGAACGAACTCCTCCCAGACTGGAAAAAAAGAGGTGAGGCGACCCCCAACCGGTACCTTCAAGGAACTCATCACATAGTCATGACTTGGAGGGAGCTGCAGAAGAGGAAGCACCCTGTTGACCCCGGGACTTGTGGAAGGAAGGGACACCCCGGCCACGTCCCCGACCACGAAAGGGCTGAGCTGCAATCTTAGATTGAAATGCCTACCCAAAAGCCCGCTTATAACCCGCAAACTTCCCTATCTGAGAAGAGCGGACCGGAGCCAACAATTTCTTGTCCTCAGCTGTCTTCTTTATCAAAGCCTCCAACAGCTCTCCAAACAGCTTAGAGCCTGTGAAGGGAATCTTCATCACAGCCGCCTTCTGAGCACCTTCCGCCTTCCATGACTTAAGCCACAACTACCTCCTAGCAGCAACCGAGGCACCAGCAGCCGCCGCCGCAGCACTAAGGGAGTCGAAGGACAAATCTGCCATGAAACGCAATTGTTGTTCCAACATGGACAAAGACTCAGAGGGATCCTCATCCTGCAGGAGCTGCTCAGAAATTCCCTGACAGTCCTTAGTAGCGACTGAACAAGATAGCTGGTGTAAGCTGCAGACCGAACTGCCAGATTAAAGGCTGCAAAGGACAGCTTCAAGGCCCCCTCAACACGCTTGTCCCCAGGATCAGAAGGCACCGCATCCTCAGACACCACCAGGCTCTAAGACGCCATACCAGCCAGCAGGGAATCCACTTTCACCACAGCCGGAAATTCCTCTGCGAAACCCTGCAAGGGATACCCCTTAGCCAGAAACCGAGGAAAGGCATGTTTGTCAACATCCTTCCACTCCCTCTCCAGCACCTTCCACACAGACGTATGAAGGGGGAGGCTTTCAGGATCCTTCTTAAGGTAATTTGCGAAGAAGTCTTCAGACTCTCCACCCTCCACTGGACCAGGGAACCCCAGATTGTCTCGAACATGCTGCAGAACACAGCGAAGTTCAGCCCCTTGGACAAAACGACCCTTCACCTCCTCATCAGAGTCAACGTCTGGATCGACCTCCGCCGAGGCATCCAATTTCTGCCTCTTAGGCCCCTTGGGATCATGAGCCACAAAGGCCGCTGCCACAGCAGCCTCAATCATTTTTTGAATATCCGCCATGGAAGAAGCAGTGGAAGAACCAGCGACCACCACCTCATCCTCACAGCCGAGCTCACGTACGTCTGCACCTCTACCCTCCATGTTGTGAATAGGAGAACAGAAACCCAGACCCCAAGATATACCCAGACCAATCAAAGCAAAAAATCCCCAAGGTCCAAGCAGGGAATGCCACGACAAAGTCTGCCCGGAAGTACTGATGTCAGTGGTGATGTTATATGCATGTCCTTAACTATATCATTTGTCATATAACCTGTGACAACATGTGTAAGGTCATGAGCAATGCTTGAGGGACGGGGAACTTGTGATTGTGTATCTCAAATCAACTGGTGAGTTTTAGCAAATTATACGGTTTGGATTGCAATTACAAGGTTAACTGAAGATGCAATATACAATTTTGCCATAAAGATTTCCAAGGCTGATCTCAATAACAATAATGATGAAATAGGGAGGATGTATAATAATGATACAGTGTATAAATGCCACTGGTGTGTTTATGGAGCGTTTATTATGTATATAGTGCTGTGAAGCCCTCCTATCTTCTAGAAATCACGTGCAAAGTGTGTGCTTTACAAATAAATGAGTCTAAACATACAGCGAATCTAAAAAAAAAGTTGGGACTGCGTAATGAATGCATCCCTGAAGGGATGTATGACGTTACAACGCATACTTTTACAACGCATACCATTACAACGAATTTTTTACAACGCAAAAACCATTACAACGCATGTATTTACAACGCATGTTTTTACAACGCAGGTACCTTTACATCGCATACCATTACAACGTAAGTATTGCTAAGTATATATTAATTTTTTTAATTTAAATTAATTAAATTTAATATTATTTAATTTAGTTTAATGTAATTTAATTTAATTTAATTTCATTTAATTTAAATTACTTATATTAAATTATATTAATTAAATATATTATTTAATTCAATTTAGTATATATTAATTTGTTTAATTTAAATTAATATTATTTATTTTAATTTAATGTAATTTAATTTAATTTAATTTAATTTAATTTAATTTAAATTAATTATATTAAATTATATTAATTAAATATATTATTTAATTTAATTTAATATATATATTTTTTTTATTTAAATTAATTAAATTTAATATTATTTCATTTAATTTAATTTAATTTCATTTAATTTAATTTCATTTCATTTAATTGATTTAATTTAAATTTAATTTATTTAATTATTTAATTTAAATATAATTTAATTTTATTTTATTTTTACCCTGTATCCCTGTACCCCAAAAACCCAAAATTGACCCTGAACCCTAAAAATACCCCTGTACCCCAAAAACCCAAAACTTACCCTGAACCCTAAAAATACCCCTTTACCCAAAAACCCAAAACTGACCCTGAACCCTAAAAATACCCCTTTACCCAAAAGCTGAAAACTGACCCTGAACCCTAAAAATACCCCTTAACCCAAAACCCAAAACTGACCCTGAACCCTAAAAATACCCCTTTACCCAAAAACCCAAAACTGTCCCTGAACCCTAAAAATACCCCTTTACCCAAAAACTGAAAACTGACCATAAACCCTTAAAAATACCCCTTTACCCAAAAACCCCAAACTGACCCTGAACCCTAAAAATACCCCTTTACCCAAAAACTGAAAACTGACCCTGAACCCTAAAAATACCCCTTTACCTAAAAACTGAAAACTGACCCTGAACCCTTAAAAATACCCCTTTACCCAAAAACCCAAAACTGACCCTGAACCCTAAAAATACCCTTTGACCCAAAAACTGAAAACTGACCCTGAACCCTAAAAATACCCCTAAAAAAAAAACCAAACATATAACATTTTAAATATAATTATAAAAATACCCCTAAAAAAAATCCAAACATATAACATTTTAAATATAATTATATACTTACCAATACTTACGTTGTAATGGTATGCGTTGTAAAGGTACCTGCGTTGTAAAAACATGCGTTGTAAATACATGCGTTGTAATGGTTTTTGCGTTGTAAAAAATTCGTTGTAATGGTAGTGCGTTGTAAAAGTTGCGTTGTAAAGGTTGTTTCCCTCCCTGAAGCTGTGAGGTTGATGTGGGAGGTTCATATTTGGGATCTGGAATGCAGTTGGAAGGCAGCCTGTTTCTTAGCTTGATCTTGTTGACTTTCTTATTGTCTCAGCATTGTTTCTTCAGTAGCGACGAGAGCATTTAGATCCAGAAAAAGTCCATACTGCTTTCTCGTCGGAACACCATCAAGACCGAAGAGCAGCATTCCCATTGGGCAGGTACTGTGATTAGTGTGGTAACAATTTGCATGCTTGCCAGTGCGAGTTTGGTTGTTCTCTGACCCTGCAGGTGTAGAAAGTAGTGCAAATCCCGTCTGCAGGGCGCACAGTTGTGTGTTGACGCTGAGCAGGTGGCGTAGAGCAATGAAGACTATTGCCAGAGTATGGCCTCTAGATTGATGGACCTTTCAATATTTTGAGCCAGCCACCTTGTACGCACTTTTGGTTGCTCTTGTTGAGATTATCACCTATCTCCCTGCTTGATGGCACTGACTTGTCCCATTATAGCACTCCTTACCTTAAGATAACTCCCTCTTCAACTCCACCCTTTTCTATAGCGTCAGGGTAGACAGGAACAAATATGGACTGAAGATTCATATCTGAAGTTTGTGGTTTGATGGAGCCAGCAGTGCACTTAGATTGATGTGCAATTTAGTACACATCAATTCTTCATGAAAGAAAGCATGGTGAGTCACTCACAAGCATACATTCTTATCATGAGTTTGAGGAAGAAATGTCACATTCCCGTTTTAGAGACTAGGCACCCAGTGGTCCAGAATGTCAAGCAATGTCCAATAAGTCATTAGCACCTCACCGAGGCACTACCATCTGCCTCCTACCAGTTTTTCCATATTACTAGTGAAAACGTTGCTGTTCCCTCCTATGTTGCATATGTGGTGGTAGGGATTGGGACGGTTCCGTTGCACAGGACACACATTCACACATTTTTACTTTCCACTTGTGTTGCCTCAAGGAGCTACACCTGATGTCATTCCATAGGCTTCATCCAGTTCAAGACCCTGAAATGGGTGCTATTTTCACCTCAGCTCCATAGTCAGTCCTTTAGCAACTCTACCCAAGCCGTTTCCAGCCAATTTGTGAACGCTTTCTGAGAGACTGCCAGCACCATATTTTGTGAGGGAGAAGTGTGCGCCTCCTCCAGGCTATATCCCCTCATCATCAACTCCCTCATGTTAGAAATCAGCTCATTAAAGTTTAGATGCTTTCAGTTGGGACCATAGATCCAGTAGGCGCAGGTTAGCTGATGCTAGAGTAAGCTATAATAGAGGCTCGTAGAGGTCTTTAGTGTAGAGCCCTTGTACACAAACATTTCACTTCAAGCTAACAGCCATGGGAACATTTTAAGGCTTCATTCTGAGTGCTGCAGAAAACTAAATAATAGGTCCTAGAGGCGTTTGCTGAGCCCCATTTCAAATTCTGAGTAGTTCGCACAATGTGCTCCCTCCTATGGTTTTTGCCCATTCAAATAATGCTAAGTATTATTACCTAAAGAAATGTGCATGGCCAAAACACGGCGCAAAGTAGAATACCATGTAGCGAAACCAGTGGGTAAGCACGTTCCACAGGTATTCCTCAATCATTTCAGAATCGAAAACTGGGAATTTGGGTGTAAAAACCAATTAGGGCAATAATAATATTGTGCGATAACAGTTGTCCCCTATAGAACGCTCCTCCCAGAACTAGGCTGCTAATATGTTGTACTTTGGGGTCCCGGTTTTAGGGTATTTATTTTTATAACATTTCAATCTGTATTTATCCATATTTATTTTTTGGCTATCTTTTTGGTATGTATCCATATTTACTTTGTGTTTTTAGAATAAACAGAGGTGTACAATGGTATATTTCCACATATATTTCACTGATAAACCAGTGCTCATACTTTAATGCCTGACGCGTTTTAGCAAATTAAGCAGCCAAATGTAACAAACCATTCCAACCATAAGTAAATATAATTACTCTACTACATATATATGTAGGCTGTATTAAAGGTAATCTCATCCTGTTTTTTAACTCCCCATACTGTCTATCTGCTTAGCTATTGGCCTGGTATTCATGAAAGAAAGCACGGTGAGTCACTCACAAGAAGCACAATTTTCTGTATTTTTCTGCCTTTAATATGTATAGACAAGAAACACTTTGTTTTCTGTGTGTATTTATCTGTAAAAAACAGTAAAAATTGGAAACTGGGAGCCTTAGTTGTATGTTATCAGCTAATATATAATACATAATTAAACCCACAAGAATTCAGATTGCCCTTTCCGTCTTAATAAAAATGCAAGAAGGGTACATGCAGTTCCTTTTATGAAGGCATGTTGGCCAATGAAAGAAAAATCTGCGTGACCTTGATTTCATATAAAAGATATCCAGCATTCAATTCCAATTTATAAAATTTAGAAAACCCCTTTAAGCCTTCAGACAATAGGGGTGTGATATTACAGCCTCGCCTCAGCTCTCCAGGATATTCATTGCTGGAATGACATTTTCCCCTTGGAGATCGTAATTGTGGTAGAGTTTACAGAGGAGGTTTTAAATTATGCATGCAATTTGATGTTTCCTTTCTGTGCGTCTTAATACAATTTTGGTTCGCGCTTCATCATCATCATCATCATCATCATCATTTATGTTATTTGCGTCGCTTTTACCCTTCTAAATTAAATTGAAATTCCAATTGATAAAAACAAACGTCTGGTGCTGGAAGTGGAACTGGCCTTCTCCTTGTCTGACGCCTTCTCATCAGGTTGTGCCACTAAATATCGACACGGACGGAGTATATCAACATACTAGAATATCGAGGACAGAATATGGAAAGGTAAGTACAGTGGCACCTTAAGCTGCTTAAGCAGGGGCTGCCGCTGGGCCCATGGGCCGATGAACGGGGTTCCACTAAACTCACATTTGTTATTGATGGGCCTTTTCAGTCTTTGAAGCGCTCATAAATAATACTGCCAATCAATACCCAGGCCCCCCAAGATTTTGAGCCTTTGGGTGGCAAATGTTGCAGCTGAAAACCTCAAAATTTGCGGTATTTTTACGATGGGAAAAAACAAATTCTTTAATAACCTGACGAGGCCCCTGCTGTTATAGGTATGCTTTCAGGCGCATGGACGGAGTGTGTTCCAGGAGGGCACGCCCCTATCATTTCCCTTGAGCATGAAAAATTTAAAGGATTCAACATGTTGGTGTGCAAAATACCATTTCTGATATAGAAAAAAAAAATGTCTGTCACAAAAATACTGCATGGCTTGTGCTCTGTCACTGCTGGAGACTGTGCTATGTCACAATCTGTAACTCATAGCGCCTGGAAACGGAGGGCGTCTGATGCCAAAGAGAGCAGATTACAATATGAAACCTGCTCTTCTTGGCATCAGACAATCTGTGGGTGCAGGGCAGCAGGGAGTTGGGGGCAGGTGTGCAGTAGCGGGGTTTGGGGGTATATATATATTACCTACTGGCGGTCGCCAGTAGGTAGTTATAGTTAGGATTGTTTTCCATAGGAAATCCACAACATTCTTTTGGGAATAACTTTGGCGCCGGTGGACGAATCTTCGCGAATGTCTCAAATTAGGTGGCCCGCTCCGCTCTGCTCCTTCCCTGAAAGTTTGGGGGGGATTCGTCAAGCGGGGGCCGAGATAAAAGGGGGGTCCCAAAACGTGTTTTCCCCATGTTAATTTCCATAGGGCGGTTGGACTCACTTTTAGCCCGAACGGCTGAATGGATTTCCACCAAACTTGGCAAAATTGTAGGGACTGGTAGCCCGATGTGCCTTTGCTATGTCTCAAGATATGTGCTCCAGTGGCGTTCGTGAGCGGAAAGCTGATTGGCTCTCGGGTGTCTGTCAACATTCCAAACAGTCCAGAGCGGCCGCCATCTTGTGTCTCGGTAGGATCGAGACACAAGAGGTGGCAAAAACAAAGGGGGAAATGACCAAAAGGGGGCAGGGTAGACCCCCCCTGACCCACTAGGTTTGATGTGGGGGCCATAAAAGGGCCCCGTGGGGCAAAAAAAATAATTTTTTTCCCGATTTTCGTGGGGGGAGCGCCCGGTACGCGCACCGGGGAGCGTACCGGGGAGCGTACCATGGGGAAAACCCAGTGAAACAGTAAAATAATAATTTAAAGTGCTTAGAGGTAGGGTAGCTCTGAATAGAGTTGTTGTGTTGCATGGGTGATTTAAGTACCAACATGTAGGTACCAATGCAGAGTCTTAAATTCAATGTACACCGTCTCCTCTGTAGATATCTTGCATGTTGTTACAGAAGTTATTGTGGTATATGGAATCCATACCATAGTCTGTCAGGAAAGCAGAAACAGATCCTGTAAGCACTCCCTGAGAAGGCCTAGGGGATCATGGGTAGTCTACCCTGCTCCCTTATGATGTTTTCAAGTATTACATTTTACTCTCTTCTGAATCTACACCAAATTGGCGTTGATATGGTGCATTAGAGACAGACAGTGAGAGAAAGGAGGCAGGAGATGAAAAAGAGATGTCAAATACACATTGGAGATAATATAGTGGGAGAAAGGAAGTAACTATGAGTAAACTTACTATGTAACACAAAAAAGTTGCACTGTATACTGTAAGTCTCACTTTATATTATAATCATTTTGGTACTACTTCATGAATTACATATAAAAATGAATAATGTCTCAAACAATTTTTAATTATTAAATATAAATTTATTGTTCAGAATTTTCATAATTTAATAAAACTTCCAACATCTGATGATCTGGAATCTCCTCAAAATTTTGATTGCATAATTCAATATTTTCTAAACAGTCAATTAATTCTTGGTCCAGAGACTCATCCATAAAATCCAAGTCAAGAAAATCTTCTTGAAGAATCTCCTCATCCGTAATTTCAAAAGAAATATTGATGGTCTCTTGTTTACCTTCCATTTTCTTGCTGTAAATTGCATAAAAAATAACTATATCAGTAGAGTTAGGGCACTGTTGGGTTTAAGTTCAGAGAGGTACTTCTGAGTTTTTAACAGTGAAGTTATCTTTGGGCAGTGTATGGTATCAGGCAGGAAGTCGAAATATAAAAAAGTGCATGTGATGAAGCCTAAGTAAATTCATAATTATACCAGAGAAGCCTAACTCAATGCATAACTATAACAGAGAAGCCTATCTCAATCTATAACTATAACAGAGGGACAGTAAATAACTAACAGAAAACGTTTTTCCAAATTAACTTAAAGTGCACAACATAGTTCCCCTTACAAATTAACAACGTACCTTTCAGAAAGCAGTTGAAGTTTTGAGAGAAAATCCTTTATAAATGTACCTCAGGTAGTAGTAGTCAAAATGGCGGTGTTTCCCTCTCATTTTTCATATATATTCATGTACATAACCAATCAAATGTCAGCACATAAAAATACAAAACGAAAGTAACATTTTAATTGGTTGTAAATTCTAACACTTTAATATGTGTTTTTGTCATGTAATTTACCTCAGGATATTTAGACAGGGCTACAGCCCAAATGGCTCAATGGAATTCCACCAAATTTGGGAAAATGGTAGGGACTGGTATGTAGTAGGGCCTATTTTATATTTGGTGAAAGTCTCTCCAGTGGTTTTTTTTGGGGGAGCGCTTACCGGTGCGCGCCCCGGTACGCGCACCGGCAGCGCAACGGGAGTCCTCCATCTTGTGTTTCGGTACAATTGAGACACAAGATGGAGGACAAACAACGTAGGGAATGGGTAAAAGGGGGCACGGTAGAGACCCCCTGACTCCCTAGGTTTTCTGAGGGGGGCTTAGGAGGCCCATATAGGCCCCCCAAATTATTATTATTTTTTTTTAATTTTCGCGGGGGGAGCGCCTGGTACGCGAACCGGGGAGCGCACCGGGGAGCGTACTTTGGTGAAAATTAGTGAAAAAAGTTAGAGTAAAATAATCATTTTGAGTGATCAGAGGTAGGGTAGCCCTGAAAAGAGCTTTTGGGTTCTGTGGCTGATTTAGGTACCTACAAGTAGGTTCCAATGCACAGTCTTAAATTCAGGAGGAATATTCACGCTTTGCTTTAACCTCACTACTATTCTCTCACCCTACCTCACTCCTGTTTCCTTACTCTGCTTCCCTCACTTATTCTTATCCTCCATGTTTACTCCTCTTTCCCTTACTCTCCTACCACATTCAACTTCTTTCAGTCCCCCTGCTTTACTTCCCTTACCCTCTGTTCCCTTCCTTCGCTCCCTCACTCATTCCCTTTCTCTTACTCACTTACTCCACTCCTCTCACTCCTTCTCTCAGTCCGTCTGTCCTCACAGTTCCTCACTCCCGTTCCCTCACTCTGTCTCTCTTACCCTCACTGTCTCTGTCCCCTCACTCTGTCACTACTCTTTCGTCATGCTCACTCCCTATAACTCACCCACACTCCCTCACTTACCTTTCTTTGCTGCTTCACTCAGTCCCTTTCAGTCACTCCTTCCTTTACTCTCTCTCTCCTTTCTCTCTGTCACTCCCCATGTCTTACCCTTATTCCCTTTTATCCACCCTTTTTCACCCCTCTTTACTTACACTCACTGCTCTTTTCTCACCCTCCCTCACCGCTGTTCCTTTACTCCGGTTCCGTCACTACCCCTCATTCCCCATCCTTTACTGTCCTTCCCTTTACTTTCAACACCCACTCACATTCTCCCAGTACCTCTGCTTTAGTCTTCTTCCTCTCTCTTCCCTTCTTTCGCTCCCTTATTCATTTTCCTTTTCTCACTTACACCCTATTACACCTTCTCTCTGTCTTACTATCTAATACACAGTCCCTCTGTGTTGCTCCCTCTAGCTCTCTTTCTCTTAACATCACTCTCTCTGTCCCCTTCCCTCATGCTCACTCCTTCATTATTTTTTCTTTTTTTTTGGGTGCGCGCCCCGGTGCGCGTACCCTGGAGAAAAAAGAATGACAGAGTTTTTTAAAAATGAAGCATTTTTTTTATAAATTGGAGGTAGTTCTAAAAAGAACTGTTTTTTTATTCTTTTTGTTGTTTTATATTTTTTTATTGTTTTTTTTAACATTTTTTACTTTTTTTGGCTTTTATGAACAATTTTATATTTTTTTTGTAATTTTCATGGGGACAAACAAAAAACAGGGAATTGTAAACGGCTCAACTGGAGCAAAAAAAATCAGGAAAAAATTAAGATTTCTTTCTGCAGTTGTGGTTGTCTCCAGCACGGTTGATAAATTTGATACTCTGCTCTCCACAGGAAATTGTAGTACCGCAAAATATACAAATTATTTTAAAATCTCCAAACTGGGGCTGGATGTTTGGGACTATCTCCCTTGTCTCTGGACCCGATGGAGTGGTTTGTTTGCTTTTGGAGGTGCTCGGAGAAGATTGGGGAGGGTTTCGTGTCAGTTCTCTGACCTCTGCCGCAGAATAGTTGTTTGGATGCCTGCATTGCATGTGGCGAATCATGGTATTATTGCCAAAAGAATATTTTTTTGCAGGGTTCCCCCTGGAAAGTACAGTGCCACAGATCAGACATGTCACTTTTGGCGCATTGACTTTCCTTCGTCCCCTTGGGATTTAAAAAAACTCCCACACAATGTGCTCCTTCGGTTTATAGGGGGGATTATCTTCAGGCAGGAGCTGCCTCTCCTCCTCCTCATCCTCCTCCTCTTCTTCTTCACCACCACTGTGGTGTTGTGGTGGTCCTTGTGGTGGTGGTGGTGGCTGAGGTGCTCCTGCTGCTGCTGCTACTGTAGCCATTTCTCACTTACTAGAAACAGGTCTTCCTCAGTCAAAGTACAAAGTGAGAAAGAGGAAAAAAGGTGGGGGCTTTCATCATTTGGAAAAAAAAACTGTTCTGAACCAATGAAAAGTGTTATTTTCAGGTCACATGACCCGACGCGCTTATGCTACGCGCCCCGGGGCACGTAGCGTAAGCACATCGGGGCGCGCCCAGGGGCGCTTACGTTGCGCGATCGTATGCACTCGGGCGCTTCCGGGTGCGCTTACGCCGTGCGTCATAAGACGCATCATGCGGCTACACGATACGTCACGATGATGTTTTCGTTTGCGGCAATAGCGCTAATGGGACGCTCACCGGTACGCGCACCGGGGCACGCCGCAACACTGCGCTTACCGGTGCGCTCACCGGTACGCGCACCGGGAGCGCACCAGGGCAAAAAAAAATTTCATTGAACAAAAGGGAAAAATATACATAAAAAATAGTATTACATAAATATACAATATAAAATTCATTATAAAAAATATTATATTTCATAGCTATAGAGATTTGCTATTAAAAAACCTTTGACATTCACTGAAAAAAACATAGGTTTGAGACCCTATATATAGTTAGGAATTAGCATTTACAAAACCTATGAAATTCACTGAAAAAACCATAGGTTTCACACCAGTTATAGTTAGGAATTAGCATTTAAAAAACCTATTAAATTCACTGAAAAAAACATAGGTTTGACACCAGTTATAGTTAGCTGGAAATTTTACTGACATAAAACCATTGAAATTCCCACGTTATAGTTAGTTGGACTCACTATAACTTGCGCGCCTGCAATGCAATGCACTGCTGATGATGTCACATATTACATCACTCATGACATGTTCAGTGACATCACTCATGACATCACTGATGACACCATCCTTGTGACAGAATGACAGACCTCCTTTCAGTGTAATGTAACCCTTGAAACACATATTCAAAAATAGAAACTAAAATTTTCAAAAAAATGGAGATACCCATACCAGTTACAACAACCAATTCAGTAATTCCACCATCTATATACACATCCACTCATTCACCAACAGTTCTATATAGTCACTCATACATATACTCACTCATCATATGTAGTGATACACCTATACATCCTGTTACACACCGACAGTCATCCAAAAGTTACTCACACACATACTCACACATGCAAATAAACTATTGAACATCCATTTATTTGCATATACAGCTATACACGCACTACCACCTTACTTCTAAGGAAACTTACACATACTTACTCTCTTAAACAATCCTTTATAGAAACACATACTTATTTAAACAGGAACTCTTACAATCTCTCACTCTCACATATACTCACTTATATACATCAATACTCACATATACTAGATTAAAACATATGTAGTTACTGATAAAGACACTAGTAATACAGGCATTCACTCACTAACACACACATATACACACTCATCCACCCATACAGTCCTGCACATATGCTGTCTTCAAAACACATACAAACAGTGAGTCAGTCATTGATGCATCTATGTGTTAAGTAATACCCCCACCAAACCATACAGACCTTTACATATACATATATAAAACATATTTATTTTTCAGAAAGACACACATTCACTGGATGGTGTCATCAGTGATGTCATGAGTGATGTCACTGACCATGTCATGAGTGAAGTAATATGTGACGTCATCAGCAGTGCATTGCAGGCGCGCAAGTTATAGTGAGTCCAACTAACTATAACGTGGGAATTTCAATGGTTTTATGTCAGTAAAATTTCCAGCTAACTAAAACTGGTGTCAAACCTATGGTTTTTTCAGTGAATATATATAACTTGTTAATCAACAAACTCAAATCCAACCACAATGTGATTGTTAAGAGTGCCGACAAGGGCGGTAACACTGTTCTATGGAAGACCTCTGACTATATTGAGGAAGCTCAGAGACATTTATCTGATTCAACATGCTACATTTTGTCATCACAATTCACTATGGTCCAAAGCCAAAACCAGATACGTAAACAACTGAATACTTGGAAAAGACTCCATCTTATAACTAAGGAGGAATGCAACTATTTAACCAAAGACCATCCTGTAACACCTTGTTTGTACTTTTTGCCTAAAGTTCACAAACTTATCACCCCTACACCAGGCCGTCCAATCATATCGGCCATAGGGAGTATGACAGAGAACATCTCTAAGTATGTGGACTTTTTTCTTCAGCCCCATGTTGCAAGTCTCCCTTCCTACTTGAAAGATACCACAGACTTTTTAACTAAGATCCAAACTGTTCATTGGTGTAGTGATTTTTTGTTTTTAATTTTGGACATTGAATCACTCTATACCTCTATCAATCATCACCATGGTATCAGTGCATGTCAATACTATCTCAACACTCGTGCTATTTGTTTCAGAGAACATAATTCAATGCTTATTGCAATGATCAGATTGTGCCTAACCTCCAATTTTTTCCGTTTCCAGAATAACACCTATCATCAATTGCGTGGGGTGGCGATGGGCTCGTGTTTCTCCCCCAGCTACTCATGTCTTCATGTGGGTTGGTGGGAGGAACGCGAGCTCAGAACCACACACGCACATTGGTCATCTCACATTGAGCATTATTGGTGCTACATTGATGACATCTGCATCATTTGGAAGGGGACGGAGGAAGAGGCCCTGTCATTGGTATCTGATTGTAACACCAATTCCCTTAACTTAAAATTCACTGCCAATGTAAGTGTGAATGAGGCGGAATTCCTTGATGTGCATTTATATATCAAAGATGACAAACTTGAGACCAAATTGCATCGTAAAAGCACTGCGGGCAATTCCATTTTGCATGCTCGCAGTTCTCACCCGTCACATACCATTCGCAGTATTCCGTATGGTGAATTTATTAGAATTCACAGAATCTGCAGTGATCAAGAGTCTCTAACTACATGCCTTGAGGAATCTAGACAGCGCTTCATACAGAGAGGTTATTCCAGAACCATCCTTGATCAAGCGTTAGCTAAGGCTTTATCAGTGGATCGTGCTTCGCTTTTTACATCTAGCGATTCCATCACTGCTAGCATTAATAGCACACAGGATACCTCTCTCTGTACAGTCAGACTGATTACTACTTTCTGCTCACAGGAGCGTAAGATAAGGCGCATCATTGGCACCGAATGGCCCATTATTCTGACTGATTCTATTCTTGGCCCCTTGTTACCTGAAACACCCATTATCACATTTAGACGTGCGCCTTCTATGCGTGATGCTCTGGATAGAGCAGCACCTGAGAATCCACCTAAAACCAGCAAAATTAACAAAATGGGCTTTTTTAAATGCACATCTTGTCGTGCCTGTAATTTTGCCACCAACACCACTCACTATGTCACTGCGTTCAGCGATGTACCCATCCAGATCAATGAATATCTAACCTGTAGATCAGAGTTTGTTGTCTACAAGCTCAAATGTACTTGCAACTTGGAGTACATTGGTAGCACTAAGCTGCCCGTTCACCAAAGAATACTCCAACATATTAGAGCCATTGTTAATAGTGACAGCAATTACCCTGTGGCTAGACATTTTGAGGCTTTTCATGAGAAGAAAGTGAAAGACATACAATATACTGTCTTGTGGAGAAGTGTGGCTCAGGGGTTAGAGGCAGCAGACCCGGAAGCTGAGATCGGTCCTGGACCAGGGTTCAATTCCCGCCTCGGCGGGTCTTGTGCTAAAAATTCCACGGACTCGATAATTCTCGCCCCGGTGCCTCCTCGACTCACGGGTTCACACTCTGCAACTCTGGGCAATAGCTTGCTTAATCTCCACAATGGCCCCTCGCGGCGGGATGCCTGACTTTCACCTTGTGGATACCCTGCTATCTCACAGGGGAATACCAGGAAGGGTTCCCTAAGCAAGCGCCGGGAAACCCACTGCGGGTAGCTGTGCGCTATATAAGCTCAACTACATTTACATTTACATGTTCGGTACCCCAACCAAGTCGCGGTGGTGACCGCGAAAAACTACTGAGACAACGTGAATCCCAGCTTATCATGTCACTCGATACCAAGGCCCCGAATGGTTTAAATCTGACAGAGGATCTGAAAAACTTCCTCTAATTTTGCTCTGTAATTGGTTTTGATCTTGGTTTCTATCTGTTTCTTTCTAAAAGACTGTGACTAAATTGGTTCTTGTTCTAGTTGCTGTGGCACTTTGTGGCCTGAATTTATCTGTGTTTATTCATTCTGATGCTCTTTTGATCCAGGGAAAAAAAATGTTTTTAGACCCAGCATCAGTGTTAGTTATACTCTTGCTCCATTCAGTACCTATTCTTTTGCCTCATATTTTATTCTCCTTGTTTTTCCCTTTTTTTCTTCTTATCACTTAATATATATTTTTTGGTTGGGCTTTTTGTTTTGTCTTCTTTTCTATTTTTCTACAACCACTTTTTGTATTATTTGAGGTATACTTATATCCTATGTTCAGCACTGTTTTGTTGCATTGCATGACTCAAATGATTGTGGGGTTCATAGCTGATGTTGCAGTCCTCTATTTTCCAACAGCAATGTGGTTATTTTCATTCCTGGCACTATGTCCTGACTTTTCTGACATTATTGGTTAATTTTATATTATTGGCTAATCCTTTGCTCCTTTTTTGTTCCTCCTTTTTTGGCACTCAATTAATATTTGGCACTTTGTCATTATACTTGCTTGTTGCCTAATGTGGTACCTTTATTAGAGGTTGCGACTTGTTTAGTTTGTCTCTGAGCGTATTTTGCCAGTCACTACAATGTTATATTTACTACCATGTGTCAAATTATTGTATTTTTTCCACATGTTCTACTGTTACCAAGCATTCATGTTGCAACTGCCTCACTTTTTATGTATATACCTTACTGTCATGCGTGTATTACTTTAATATAACACTCTTTTGTGCACTATTTCTATTTTTACTTTTGGGCGTGTTCCCCGAATTAAGCCCCTCCCTATGTTTTGTATATATACTTACACTTTTTTCTGAGTGTCCCTATGTGAACAAGCTCCCTTGTGGAGTGAAACGCGTCATTTATAATAAAACGTTTTTCCTGCATACTCACTGGAGTTGATACGTTCTTGAGCTTATTTGACCGTTTGATTTGATGTGGCGTCTTGAGGTCTACACCCTGCCGTAGCCTGTCGTCCATTGACAGGTTGGGATCCTTTCTTCATATATATATATATCTGCAATACCTCGCAGCGCTCCACCATTACAGTGAATTACAAGGCATGGACCAACTTTTGCAGCATACAGTTTATTCACCCAACAAACAGCTAGTCATGACCCGTATATATATATTTCTCTGGTCTGCGATACTAAGTTCTGGTAAGTGCTCAAGCACCTCTTGTCCCTCACCCCCTAAACAATGTAACAACAATGAATGTTTACGCTCCGCACTTAAGTTTGTTCCGCAGACTCTTGCATAGTTTACAATTTTTTTTTCTCCATTTTGCCATTTTATACTAGGTTGGCCTAGATATATATGGGCTTGAAAAGTTACCAACTGAACATTAGCGCGACGTGAGGCACTACAAGTCCCATAAGTCCCATCCAGGGTGTGCATCTAAGCAAGAAGGAGGGTGGTGCCTCAAGCGCTCCTTCATAACTGCCAAAGCCTCTGAAGAGAAGTGGGGACACTTCGAAACGCGTCAGGCATCCAAGGCAGTTTGAACAGTTAAAGGATATCGTTGTGCTGGAGGCGTGCTTACCATTCAAGGCTCCTTGTGTGCAGCTGAGGTCCGGGTGCTCCTTTGTACGTTGGGTACTTCAGAGCTGGAATATATATATATATATACATATATATATATAACAATTTCAAAAAAAGAGGAGACATAGGGAGGGGTTAAGGGGTTACCAGGAGACAGAGGGGGGGCAAGTGAGAGGAGTGCAGTGGAGGGTGGGGTCAGTGGTGCCTTTCAACAGCCAGCACTGTCTACAGGGAGAACACTGAAACCTATGAGATGGGCTGCAGGCTAATCACACAGGAAGGTGCTCCATGCATTTCAAAGGCAGGCAACAGAGGAAGTTAATACCTCTGCTGTTTGCTGTCTCCGCTGTTGCTCACCCTACCTTTACTTTCTCAGTGGCAGCACAGAGCTAGTAGAGAGAGGATGAACCCCATGTTTTGTTTTTTTAAACATATGTTGAGGCCACTTTTGTAAACATTGCATTGCATGATGTTTACGAAAGTGCCGATTTCGGGATTATTTTTTTGCAAATCGTGAAATCGTGATATCCTAGGTGGTCTGAACACCAAGAAAGAGGGCTGTGGTAGGTTGGCTGGTAAGGTGGCAGAGGGCTGTTGTTGGTGGGCCGATACCGTGACAGAGGGCCGTGGTAGGTGGGCCGATACTGTGACAGAGGGCTGTGGTAGGTGGGCTGATATGCACAGCAAAGAAAATATACAATAGGAAATTATGAAAAACACTGAGAGAGGAACAAATAGTAAAATTTAGAACCAGAAAGAAATGTAAGAAAAAAATCAAGGATGAGAGACATTGGGTAGGAAGAAAGGAAGAAGCGGTGAAAGGTAGAATGAAAGGTTGGCCAATACCGTGGCAGAGGTGTGACATTGCATTAATTATATATTTAGTACCTTTGTTCCTTTGTTTACAACTTTATCTAGAACCTTTCAACCTTGTGGTTACATGTAGAATGTTTGTATTCATGTTGTGTGAAGCCTTACTCCAGATTCCATGTCTGGCAGTTGGGACCCTCACAGTTGATGGGTGAGGTGAATAAATCCTACGTGGATCAAGACTTACCCTTCTCTGAGTCTTCTTTACTGCGGAAAACACCACAAGAGGGCTGCGGTAGGTGGGCCAATACCATTGTAGAGGGCTGTGGAAGACGGGCTGATATGCACAGCAAAAGAAAGGTACAATAAGAAATTATGAAAGTGGAAAAACACTGAGAGAGGAACAAATAGTAAAAGTGAGAACGAGAGAGAAATGTAGGAAGAAAAAACAAGGATGAGACATAAGATGGGCAGGATGTAAGGAAGAAGAGGTGAAACTCCAGTAGTCTTGCCCATTCCTAATAAGTGGGTGTCCAAACTAGGTCTGTCTTCCACCTCTTTCTTAGTGTTGTAAGTGGTGTGATGAGATGTCTCAAAGTCCTTTATATAGCCATCACGCCAAGTGACGGACATGTCCCATAGTGTGCAAATCTCTTAGTAGTTCATATGTCAGTGGCTTGTGATCGTCAGCTGCCCAAATTCGGTGCACGTACTGCAGGAGACTGGCATGTGTTTGGAAAAGGGTGTCTAGTAGGTTGTGTGTGTGAAATATTTGTGTGTCATGAGAGTGTTTTCTGCAAACACGTCACCCACAGTGGTGACCCCTTCACATTCCCAGGGTGTAAGTATCCTACTCTTGAGAGTGCCTGAGGCTGTGGGGAGGCCACGCAGAGGTATGTTGGGTGCATAAGGCACCTGAACCAAGGAGTACCTAAGTGCCATTTTCCAGTATGACATCACAATACGTAATAGTAATACGTGTGTGGGCAGTGTCTGGGCACCAGGGCACAACATGCTGTGTAGCTGGCCACGTTCCAATTGCGCCTTTGTAAAATCTATTTGTAACAGTTTATGGCCAGCAATCCAGTACAACAACCACTGCAGTTGTCCAGCTATATAGTACACCTTAAAATTGGGAGCTTCCAGCGTTCCTTTATCAGTGCCAAGTTGGAGCTTTGCTAAGCTGACTCTATGATTTTCCTGCCCCCATATCAGACAGTCAACAGAGTGTTAAGTTGCTGGAAAATCCCAGTAGAAATCTGTTGCAAAGTCATCTTGTGCCTTGGCACCCCCCAACTTTTTGATGAATGGTACTGGTGGTAGCTGACTGTGACTGACCATGGGCTCTGCCTAAGCAGGCCCAAGGCCAGTTCAATGCTGAAAGAGACACATTTAGAAGCCAGTGAAAACACCTACATACACTTGGGTACACTATGGTATGGGGTACCCTGTGATCGGCATGCCCTACCTCCTAGGGCACCAGTGCATATTAGGGCAGGAGGATTGAAACTACCTATCAGCCCCTAGTATAAATGGGGCATGGCAGTTTAGAGGCCAGCAGCTCTTTTGCACTTGCATGTGTGCACTGCTGACACCTGAGGTCAGTTTTAAAAGTAGCCCTGGGTGGCAGGACTGCTTTTAAAAATTAAATTGTGCTCAAACTCGACTTTGGGGTTTTGGACACTTAAAAATGGATAACCTCCAAGGTTTTTGCATATAAAGAACCCCCAGGGTCTCCCCTCAGTGTCCCAGGGGTGGGAGGTAAGGTATTTATAAGGTAGACCCTTATGAAAAGAGTTTAAGAAGCCCTTGGTAAGGTAAATTTCACATTTTACTCCCCCCATTGTGCTAAAGTGTTGCCCAAATTTGACTTTGATGCTAGGAGCACTGTGGAGGGAGAATCTGCAATATTTCTACAGATTCAGAACCCCCAAATCCTCCCGTAGCTTTTCCAGGGGGTGGGGGTCCTGTAGATATAAGCAAATTACTTATGTTTTGTAAGTCCTGGTGCTGGAAAAATGGCCTAAGTCATTTTTCGCATTGCAAATCCCCTGCCACATAGGTCAACATAGCAATACCAAAGGGGATGATGGACGGAGCGCTTGCGCAAATCAAACACTCACCCCCAGTCAACTGATCTGGGTTTAATCCATCATAATTCTTTTGCTCACTCCACCACCCAAGTTCAGACATGGCCATATGCAAATCAGTCTGACCCTGTGCCTCATGGGAACAGTCCAGCCCAAACTGCCAAGCCATGTCTTCCCTGGCCCGGTAACAAGCATCCTGGGACCGGTTTCTGGTTAATCAGCCGTCATCAGCCAGGTCTGAACTGGGGTGGTGGAGTGGTGGTGAAGTGAGCTAGGCCATGTCTGAACTGGGGTGGTGGAGTGAGCTAAAGAATGATGATGGATTAAACACAGAGCAGTGGACTGTGGGTGAGTGTTTGATTTGTTCTAACGCTCCGTCCATCATCCCCTTTGGTATCGCTGTGTTCGCTCTAAGTTGGCAGGGTATGCCCATACATGGGTCTCTTGCTCACTTTGCTACTGGACGAGAAGCGCGGTAACAGCGTTACATTGACGACATAGAGAGTCACCCTTGTGTTTCACTATTTTTACAGAAACGCAGTGTGAAGCGCTGTGTTAGTGTTTCAGTGGCGTCAATCAGCATCATCTTTGCGTTGTGGCAGCATGAACTTGGTGTCACGATACGCACCTTTGATGCTTATCTACGTTCCAGGGTTACGATATGCTTCTTTTCACATGAGGGAAAATGTAATCATTTGAGGATTCGAGTAAGGGAAGATCAAGTATCTAATTAACACCTGTATAGAGCTGCGCATCAGTTTAGCATTTTTTGTTTGACAACCTGCACTACTCCTGCTCGGCACAAAGTGGAAATTAAGACGGTAACTTTTGTCTATATTTTGAGTTGGGCTAATTTTAGATTAAATTTGGAAAGGAGAAGATTGCAGCGATCTTTGAAGTACTCGCTCTTCAATTAAGAACTTATTAGCTTTTTGGATCAACAGTAGTTTGTGAACAGAAGACAAATTTAAAACTGGAGTATTTATCACCTATATAAAAAAAAGAAAGGGTTATATATGCAGTTATTTAAAAAAAAAGTTGAACATTCTATTGTGACTTTCATTAGTAGTTTAACTTTTGTATTTTTTTTAAAAGAAAATGTCCTCCTCTGTATAATTGTTTGTATGGAATAATAACACCATTGTGTTTGGCAAGTCATATAGCACCAACACAAAATATATTTTTATTGTTAAAAAAAAAATGCAGAATGTGACAGAACCTCAATTTTTTTTGACGAGTCTAGGCCAACCTAGTATAATAATGGCAAAAATGGAAACATTTTTTTGTAAACTATGCAAGAGTCTGCAGAACAAACTTAAGTGCGGAGCGTAAACATTCATTGTTGTTACATTGTTTAGGGGGTGAGGGACAAGAGGTGCTTGAGCACTTACCAGAACTTGGTATCGCAGACCAGAGAAATTTAAATGAATATAAAAAATGCATGCTTCAGTTAGATCGTCATTACCCTCCACTTCTGAGCACAATTGTGGAAAGGTATCATTTTGGCCTTCGTGAACAAAAGAAAGATGAGTTTGTAGAGGGTTTTGTATCGGCTTTGAGGAAATTAGCTTTCTTTTGTAAATTTGGAGGTGCTACTGAGGAGAGAATAAGGGATCAATTTGTGTTGAAATGTGCTCATGATAATATAAGGAAAGAGTTATGGCTAAAAGATGAGCCTCCATTAGATGAAGTAATAGCTATTGCTAAACAATTTGAACACATGATGAAATGTGTTGAATTAAAAGTGGAAAAAAGTAAGCCTGACACAACGAATTGAAAAGTAGAAGAAGTAGTTAGTCAAGTGAAAAACAAAAATGTTGAGTCAAAAGACAAGAGTGATTCTTCATCTACAACTTATAATACTTCTACTGGTTCTAACAAGTTTTCTTGTTTTAGGTGTGGTAGAATAGGACATTTAGCAAATGCCACGTTTTGTCCTGCATTAAGAGTGAGTTGCAATACCTGTGGAAGAAGAGGCCATTTTTCAAAGTGTTGTAAAACTAAGATAAGAAAGGAAGATCAAACTGGTACGAAAGATCATCCACAAGTTAAGGTTGTCACTTTTCAAGTGAGTGATGTAGGAGTTACACATCCTTCTCATTTTGTTGAGGTAGAAGGTATACAACTTGAATTTAAATTTGACTTCTGTTCTCATTTGACCATGATCAATGAAAATGTTTTCTATGAACATTTTAATGGTAGAGGTAAATTAATAAAAAGGGATGTGTCTCCACAAGGGTATGGTGGTTAGCCAATCAAAATGTTAGGATATTTCTCAGCATCTATTGAATTGAGTGGACACATAATTGCTGGTAAAGTATATGTGGCCAAGCGTGGAGATGCTTTTTTTGGATGGCCACATCAACGTCTTTTAGGGGTTAGCCTTAATCCCAATGCTGTTCCACATGTACAAATACAGGAAGTGTGTGATCAAGGTGCCATGTTTGCAGAACAATTCCCTGATGTCTTTACTGATAAACTTGGGTGTTTGAAAGGCTATAAACATCATATAAAGTTAAGAAATGGTGCAGTTCCTGTAGTTGCTAAAGTGAGAAGAATTCCCCTGAATGAGCAGGCAGGTGTTCAAAAAGAGATTGAACGTTTGGTTGATGTGGGTTACATTGAACCTGTTGAAGCAACAGAATGGTTGGCTCCCATAGTCGTTGCCAAGAAGGCCAGTGGTGAGCTTCGTCTGTGCATAGATTTGCGCTCACTCAATAAAGAAGTTGTTGTGGACAGGTTCCCACTACCGAATATAAATGAGATGGTTAGTACTTTAGTAGGTGCCAAGTTTTTTTACCACACTTGATCTAGCCTCAGCCTACCATCAAGTTGAGTTAGATGAAACTTCACAAAACCTGACTGCATTTGTTACACCTATGTGCACTTACAAATTTCGTAGAATGCCTTTTGGTCTTGTTTCCGCTGCTGCGGTTTTTCAATGTGTTATGTCTAAAATTCTGAAACGTTTGTTGGGTGTAAGATGTTATCAAGATGAATTATTGATTTTTGGCAATTCTAAATCGGAACATTATTCTAGAGTGTGTGCTGTATTAAAGCGACTTAAAGAGTCAGGATTAACATTAAGAAAGGAGAAATGTAAGTTTGGACTTGAACAAGTTAATTATCTTGGTCATTGTATTACAGGACAGGGTGTTTTTTCAAAGGACGATCTAGTAGATTCAATTGTAAAAGTAAGTGCACCAGAAAATAAAGAAGAACTTCTGGTCAGATGAGTGTGTCAATGAGTTTTGTTCCATAAAGGAAGAATTAATGAAAGCTCCTTCTTTGCAAGCATTTATTCCGGGAATCTCCACTTTTGTGTTAACGGATGCCAGCACCAAAGGATTAGGAGCTGTGTTGGTACAAAATAATGATGGTGTTGAAAGACTTATTACATGTGCTTCTAGATGTCTGAGAGGTTCCGAAAAAACCTACTCAGTTATAGAGAAAGAATCCTTAGCTATTTTTTGGGCTTGGAGGAAGTTCAGGAATCTCATATGGGGAAAAAAAGTTAAGGTTTTGTCTGATCATAAGCCACTCAAATTGGTATTTTCAAAAAAAGGTTTAGATTCAATTTCTTCAAGAATTAGAAGATGGATCATTTCCCTACACGTATTTGATTTTGATGTGGACTACATTTCTGGGGCAATCGACAAGGCAGCAGATTGTCTTTCTACATTAGTTAATCCTGAAGTATTTTTTTTTTTTTTTTTAAACCTTTATTATCACTTCACATAAATACAAGCATGGGCCTACAACCATCCCGGCCGGCCGCTAATCAAGTCGTAAGGTAAGCAAAGCAATATAAAAAGAAACAGCGGTCCATAAGCCGGGGTCAGGTAAGTATCCAGGATACGACTCGTATTTAAGCGTACAGCGTAATAAGCAGGATTTATGAAGGTTAATTTTACAATGAAGAAAATAAAACAGAAAAAATATCAGAAGAAGTGCCAGACGGTCACACATGATCCTACAATAGCAACATGAAACAGAAATCCGCAATGAGTGCGAATACACTTGAGGACACGGGGGCAAGGCATACGAGTCAGGATAAATGTAAACAACACATACACGTCATGTCGAATCAGCACCCCAGCCCTTAAAAACAAAACAGATTGTAGGAAACATGAAGACGACGACACCTAGAAAAAGAAAATGCAAAGGGCCATAGAGACAAAGAAAGGACAAATAAACAACCCTCTTCCCCCTACCCCCCACCCTGCACCCCTGCAGAAGGCTACGGCCTACCCCCCCCCCCCAAGCGGCGTGCCTATCGCCCTAAAGAAGAGACCCGAAATATAGAATAAAAAGGGAAGAAAAAGGAAAGGAAAAAAATATGAAGAAGGGCTATCGATCGGACCACCCGGCCCCCCCCTCACCTATCGCGCACAATATACATCAGAAGCAAAGTCAGAAGAGCCACAGTAAGCAAGAATCATAAAGTCAATCGGTAACATCCCCGTGGAGTGTCCCTCCAAAACACCGTCAGCCAACAATGTGTTCCATCATATCCTAAACGATATCATCCCTGGCCCTCTCTATCAATAGTACCCACATACGGCCATTCATCAATCGGCATACAGTACAGTGTGGTGGGTCCAACCGAACCGGGCGGTCCGGGAAGCGCCAATACTCCATGGGACTGTAGCCCCCAAGTCCCAGTCAAGTACGCATGGCGGAACTTCGTCTGTGGCAGTACCGATACCGGAAACATCCCCCATGCAGAACACAGTCTCACCAGCCAGGAGGAGAAAGACACACAATCCGACAATTGTAGAAAAGCCGCCGGGGCAACCCAAACTATGGATCGATGTTGTTTCTTCCGCCGCCGTACAGATAAGGGCCCCAACCAATCACTCCCAAACACAACAGAGCAATCCAAAGCGATGTCACGGACCGGGTCTATCGGCGTCTCCACAAAATGTAGGCGCAGCTGGAACGTCCATCACGGACGCAAAGGCGGGCACATCGGCGCTGCCTTGCGGTTCATCCCTACCCATGTGGAGTGGTGGGACAACAATGGCGGCCATCCTCCTTCCCAGATCCCGGGCGTCCCGGATCAGGGTCTTATGCAGAGTTGTTAACGCAGCCAAAACATCTCTGGACGTGGGCTCTCTCTCGTGTCGTCAGACCCCAGGACTCTCTCGCATAGCGGCTTCTCTGCCCGGGTGAGGTGTGCGTACGAGGGCGCTCTCCGCCATCTTAGCTGCTCCAGCCTCGTCCTTCTCCACCTCACATCGGGACTGGGTCTCACATCAGGGAGGAACAGGATTCACAACGGGAATCTCACAAGCCAAGGCAGGTTTCTCAGCGGAGAGTCACCAAAAGGCTAAAAACTCCGCCGCACCCTGGGGGCAGCACGCTGACTCCGGGCAAAGTCGGTAATGGGCCCGGATACAACACCGGAATGGGGGGCTAAGAATCATGCACCTCCCTCGACCCAGCTGCATCACACTCCCCACATGGGTCTCCGCCAGTTGGGCTGGGTCGGCACTGCCGCCATCGGCAATCAGGTCTTCAGCTCCCTCCGGCCGAGTCCTCACCATCACCAGAGGCCGCTGTTGTTGCAGTCGCGGCCGGCCACTCTCCGCACTCGAGACCCCGGTCCCAGCTCCGTGAAGGCCTCAAAACAGTCGGGGACACTCCAACGGGTCTGCAGCAAGCAGAAGCCTCAGGAGCAAGAGGTAAGTGAAAGTGACTCTCCGCCTACATGTAGATGCTGTTGCAGCTCAGGATAAGTGCCAGGATGTATGTGCGGGGTGAGGAGGCTCACGGAGCCGAGCGGTTACGCAGCCATCTCGATCGCCATCTTGGCTCCTCCCTCCAAAATCCTGAAGTATTTGATTTGGTTTAAAATGACTGTTGTGTTGACGATGTGGTCGATGTGTGTGAAATTACCTCTGGTGCCATAGTGAAGTTGAATGGAAAAATGAGTTGGAGAAGGATGAAGAGATTAAGAATGTTATGGAGTTGTTGTGTCATAACAAGAGTTTGAAAAAACCATGGGTTATGGTTGGGGAGGAATTGTTAGTTGTCAATGGAGTTCTTGCCCGTGGCACAAAATGTGTACCTCCAGTTGAATTAAGGAGTTAACTTTTAAGTCTTGCATTATCTGGTCATCTTGGCATTGTTAAGACTAAGGAATATCTGAGGTTGCAATTTTGGTGGCCTGAAATGGATCTAGAAGTTGAAAGAGTTGTACGTGATTTTGTTGAATGCTGCTTGAGATACAATTCTCAAAACCAAGCAAATTCCCATGGTGTGTAGGAGATTACTGAAATATCCTTGGGATGAAATTGCAATTGATATTGTTGGTCCATTACAGGGATTGAGTGATACCCCTTATCTCAGTGTTGTACTTGACTTGCATTCCAGGTGGGTTGAAGTGTGTGCAGTTAGAGACATTTCTACTAACTGTATTGTTACATTTTCAGAGAATATTTTTAAAAGAGAAAGTTACCCCTATAGCATTCTCTCAGATAATGGACCACAATTCTGCTCCAGTGAATTTGTAAATTTTCTTAATGATTGTGGTATTGCTCAAAAAAGAAGTGCAATTTATCATCCTGAAACAAATGGTGTTGTAGAACGAGTTAATAAAACTCTCAAGGACAGCATACAATTAGCTAGGGCTAATGGAATGAATTGGAAAGATGTTCTTCAAGACAGGATTACAGCTTATCGTATGTTTCCACACATGACTGCAGGTAAATCTCCCTTCGAGCTTTTCAAATGAAGAATTCCGAATTCAAAACTATGTCCTGATTGGGTGAATCTAAATAAGGGTATAGTGGATAACAGAATAGGTGATTGGAGAAATAGAGAAGAGAACGAACAGATTACAAGGAAATTATACTTTGATGAGAAGAAATGGGCTCAGTTTAACAATGTTAAAGTTGGCGATCTTGTTAAAATCAAAACTCCTGTTGGACGTCAACCATGGTCCAAATTCACTAGGAGTAGACATGTTGTTAAGCTATTTAATAATGCAGAAGCAAAGTCAGAAGAGCCACAGTAAGCAAGAATCATAAAGTCAATCGGTAACATCCCCGTGGAGTGTCCCTCCAAAACACCGTCAGCCAACAATGTGTTCCATCATATCCTAAACGATATCATCCCTGGCCCTCTCTATCAATAGTACCCACATACGGCCATTCATCAATCGGCATACAGTACAGTGTGGTGGGTCCAACCGAACCGGGCGGTCCGGGAAGCGCCAATACTCCATGGGACTGTAGCCCCCAAGTCCCAGTCAAGTACGCATGGCGGAACTTCGTCTGTGGCAGTACCGATACCGGAAAACATCCCCCAGGCAGAACACAGTCTCACCAGCCAGGAGGAGAAAGACACACAATCCGACAATTCTAGAAAAGCCGCCGGGGCAACCCAAACTATGGATCGATGTTGTTTCTTCCGCCGCCGTACAGATAAGGGCCCCAACGAATCACTCCCAAACACAACAGAGCAATTCAAAGCGATGTCACGGACCATGTCTATCGGCGTCTCCACAAACGTAGGCGCAGCTGGAACGTCCATCACGGACGCAAAGGCGGGCACATCGGCGCTGCCTTGCGGTTCATCCCTACCCATGTGGAGTGGTGGGACAACAATGGCAGCCATCCTCCTTCCCAGATCCTGGGCGTCCTGGATCAGAGTCTTATGCAGAGTTGTTAACGCAGCCAAAACATCTCTGGACGTGGGCTCTCTCTCGTGTCGCCAGACCCCAGGACTCTCTCGCATAGCGGCTTCTCTGCCCGGGTGAGGTGTGCGTACGAGGGCGCTCTCCGCCATCTTAGCTGCTCCGGCCTCGTCCTTCTCCACCTCACCTCGGGACCGGGTCTCACATCAGGGAGGAACAGGATTCACAACGGGAATCTCACAAGCCAAGGCAGGTTTCTCAGCGGAGAGTCATCAAAAGGCTAAAAACTCCGCCTCACCCTGGGGGCAGCACGCTGACTCCGGGCAAAGTCGGTAATGGGCCCGGATACAACACCGGAATGGGGGGCTAAGAATCATGCACCTCCCTCGACCCAGCTGCATCACACTCCCCACATGGGTCTCTGCCAGTTGGGCTGGGTCGGCACTGCCGCCATCGGCAATCAGGTCTTCAGCTCCCTCCGGCCGAGTCCTCACCATCACCAGAGGCCGCTGTTGTTGCAGTCGCGGCCGGCCACTCTCCGCACTCAAGACCCCGGTCCCAGCTCCGTGAAGGCCTCAAAACAGTCGGGGACACTCCAACGGGTCTGCAGCAAGCAGAGCCTCAGGAGCAAGCGGTAAGTGAAAGTGACTCTCCGCCTACATGTAGATGCCGTTGCAGCTCAGGATAAGTGCCAGGATGTATGTGCGGGCTGAGGAGGCTCACGAAGCCGAGCGGTTACGCAGCCATCTCGATCGCCATCTTGGCTCCTCCCTCCAAAATCCTGAAGTATTTGATTTGGATTAAAATGAATGTTGTGTTGACGATGTGGTCGATGTGTGTGAAATTACCTCTGGTGCCATAGTGAAGTTGAATGGAAAAATGAGTTGGAGAAGGATGAAGAGATTAAGAATGTTATGGGGTTGTTGTGTCATAACAAGAGTTTGAAAAAACCATGGGTTATGGTTTGGGAGGAATTGTTAGTTGTCAATGGATTTCTTGCCCGTGGCACAAAATTTGTACCTCCAGTTGAATTAAGGAGTTAACTTTTAAGTCTTGCATTATCTGGTCACCATGGCATTGTTAAGACTAAGGAATATCTGAGGTTGCAATTTTGGTGGCCTGAAATGGATCTAGAAGTTGAAAGAGTTGTACGTGATTTTGTTGAATGCTGCTTGAGATACAATTCTCAAAACCAAGCAAATTCCCATGGTGTGTAGGAGATTACTGAAATATCCTTGGGATGAAATTGCAATTGATATTGTTGGTCCATTACAGGGAGTGAGTGATACCCCTTATCTCAGTGTTGTACTTGACTTGCATTCCAGGTGGGTTGAAGTGTGTGCAGTTAGAGACATTTCTACTAACTGTATTGTTACATTTTCAGAGAATATTTTTAAAAGAGAAAGTTACCCCTATAGCATTCTCTCAGATAATGGACCACAATTCTGCTCCAGTGAATTTGTAAATGTTCTTAATGATTGTGGTATTGCTCAAAAAAGAAGTGCAATTTATCATCCTGAAACAAATGGTGTTGTAGAACGAGTTAATAAAACTCTCAAGGACAGCATACAATTAGCAAGGGCTAATGGAATGAATTGGAAAGATGTTCTTCCAGACAGGATTACAGCTTATCGTATGTTTCCACACATGACTGCAGGTAAATCTCCCTTCGAGCTTTTCAAAGGAAGAATTCCGAATTCAAAACTATGTCCTGCTTGGGTGAATCTAAATAAGGGTATAGTGGATAACAGAATAGGTGATTGGAGAAATAGAGAAGAGAACAAACAGATTACAAGGAAATTATACTTTGATGAGAAGAAATGGGCTCAGTTTAACAATGTTAAAGTTGGCGATCTTGTTAAAATCAAAACTCCTGTTGGACGTCAACCATGGTCCAAATTCACTAGGAGTAGACATGTTGTTAAGCTATTTAATAATGCAGTCAAAACTGATGATGGTAGAAATTGGAATAAAAACAGAGTTGTTGTGGTTAATCCTAATTCTCTTTATAGAGAGAATAGTGGTGTGAATAAAAGATCTTTTTCCTCTTCAACTAATTTGTTTCCATTTCAAGCTAGCTCTACTGGTGTATCTATGAACATACGAGGAAGAAGTCAGAGAGTACGTAGACTTCCTATTTACATGAAAGACTATGTATAGTTATCTTGCACTTGTTATTCATGTCTATATGTAAGTTTTTTTGTACAGTTGAATTTCACATGTTTCTTTATTATTTAGATCCTATTTTATTTCATCTTGTGTTAAAAAGAGGGACATGTGTGACATTGCATCAATTATATATTTAGTACATTTGTTCCTTTGTTTCCAACTTTATCTAGAACCTTTCAACCTTGTGGTTCCATGTAGAATGTTTGTATTCATGTTGTGTGAAGCCTTACTCCAGATTCCATGTCTGGCAGTCGGGACTCTCACAGTTGATGGGTGAGGTGAATAAATCCTACGTGGATCAAGACTTACCCTTCTCTGAGTCTTCTTTGCTGCGGAAAACACCACAAGAGGGCTGCGGTAGGTGGGCCAATACCATTGTAGAGGGCTGTGGAAGACGGGCTGATATGCACAGAAAAAGAAAGGTACAATAAGAAATTATGAAAGCGGAAAAACACCGAGAGAGGAACGAATAGTAAAAATGAGAACGAGAGAGAAATGTAGGAAGAAAAAACAAGGATGAGACATAAGATGGGCAGGATGTAAGGAAGAAGAGGTGAAACTCCAGTAGTCTCAACCATTCCTAATCAGTGGGTGTCCAAACTAGGTCTGTCTTCCACCTCTTTCTTAGTGTTGTAAGTGGTGTGATGAGATGTCTCAAAGTCCTTTATATAGCCATCACGCCAAGTGACGGACATGTCCCATAGTGTGCAAATCTCTCAGTAGTTCATATGTCAGTGGCTTGTGATCATCAGCTGCCCGAATTCGGCGCACCTACTGCAGGAGACTGGCATGTGTTTGGAAAAGGGTGTCTGGTAGGTTGTGTGTGTGAAATATTTGTGTGTCATGAGAGTGTTTTCTGTAAACACGTCACCCACAGCGGTGACCCCTTCACATTCCCAGGGTGTAAGTATCCTACTCTTGGCAGTGCCTGAGGCTGTGGGGAGGCCACGCAGAGGTATGTTGGGTGCATAAGGCACCTGAACCAAGGAGTATCTAAGTGCCATTTTCCAGTATGACATCACAATGCGTAATAGTAATATGTGTGTGGGCAGTGTCTGGGCGCCAGGGCACAACATGCTGTGTAGCTGGCCGCGTTCCAATTGCGCCTTGGTAAAATCTATTTGTAACAGTTTATGGCCAGCAATCCAGTACAACAACCACTGCAGTTGTCCAGCTATATAGTACACCTTAAAATCTGGAGCTTCCAGCGTTTCTTAATCAGTGCCAAGTTGGAGCTTTGCTAAGCTGACTCTATGATGTTCCTGCCCCCATATCAGACAGTCAACAGAGTGTTGAGTTGCTGGACAATCCCAGTAGAAATCTGTTGCAAAGTCATCCTGTGCCTTGGGCACCCCCCAACTTTTTGCTGAATGGTACTGGTGGTAGCTGACTCTGACTGACCATGGGCTCTGCCTAAGCAGGCCCAAGGCAAGTTCAATGCTGAAAGAGACACATTTAGAAGACAGTGAAAACACCTACATACACTAGGGTACACTATGGTATGGGGTATCCTGTGATCGGCATACCCTACCTCCTAGGGCCCCAGTGCATATTAGGGCAGGAGGATTGAAACTACCTATCAACCCCTAGCATAAATGGGGCATGGCAGTTTAGAGGCCAGCAGCTCTTTTGCACTTGCATGTGTGCACTGCTGACGCCTGAGGTCAGTTTTAAAAAGTAGCCCTGTGTGGCAGGACTGCTTTTAAAAGTTAAATTGTGCTCAAACTCGACTTTGGGGTTTTGGACACTTAAAAATGGATAACCTCCAAGGTTTTGGCATATTAAGAACCCCCAGGGTCTCCCCTCGGTGTCCCAGGGGTGGCGGGTAAGGTATTTATAAGGTAGACCCTTATAAAAAGAGTTTAGTAAGCCCTGGGTAAGTGAAATTTCACATTTCACTCCCCCCATTGTGCTAAAGTGCTGCCCAAATTTGACTTTGATGCTAGGAGCACTGTGGAGGGAGAATCTGCAATATTTTTACAGATTCAGAACCCCCAAATCCTCCCCTAGCTGTTCCAGGGGGTGGGGGTCCTGTAGATATAAGCAAATTACTTATGTTTTGTAAGTCCTGGTGCTGGAAAAATGGCCTAAGTCAATTTTCCCATTGCAAATCACCTGCCACATAGTCCAACATAGCAATACCAAAGGGGATGATGGGCGGAGCGTTGAGCAAATCAAGCACTCACCCCCAGTCAACTGATCTGGGTTTAATCCATCATCATTCTTTAGCTCACTCCACCACCCAAGTTCAGACATGGCCATATGCAAATCAGTCTGACCCTGTTCCTCATGGGAACAGTCCAGCCAAACTGCCAAGCCATGTCTTCCCTGGCCCGGAAACAAGCATCCTGGGACCGGTTTCTGGTTAATCAGCCGTCATCAGCCAGGTCTGAACTGGGGTGGTGGAGTGGTGGTGGAGTGAGCTAGGCCATGTCTGAACTGGGGTGGTGGAGTGAGCTAAAGAATGATGATGGATTAAACCCAGATCAGTTGACTGTGGGTGAGTGTTCGATTTGCTCTAACGTTCCGTCCATCATCCCCTTTGGTATCGCTAAGTTGGCAGGGTATGCCCATACGTGGGTCCCTTGCTCACTTTGCTACTGGATTCAAGTTAGCCTGGCTGATGAGGGTTATGTACCCGAAACCGGTCCCAGGATGCTTGTTTCTGGTCCAGGGAAGACATGGCTTGGCAGTTCGGGCTGGACTGTTCCCATGAGGCACAGGGTCAAACTGATTTGCATATGGCCATGTCTGAACTGGGGTGGTGGAGTGAGCTAAAGAATGATTAAGATAGAAATAAATCCAGATCAGTTGACAGGGGGTGAGTGTTTGATTTGCTCCGTCCATCATCCCCTTTGGTATCACATAGGTTAACATAGCAGGAAGTTATTAACTAATACCTCTTGATAGGCGAGGGCTGGAAGTACCATTCAAAGACTACCCCGAATGGTATTAATAAATTCAAGAATATGATATGGTTGAATTTCTTTGAAAGTGTTCAAGCAAGAAGTTATAAGACTTTCTTGTTTGTAAGTCCAGATTCAGCCTTCCAGTGGTCTGTCCTGATTGGTCAGAGTTAAGTGGATTAGCCAGGCTGCCTTGAAGAGGTGATAAAGAGCCCCTGTGGTTAACCAGCTCTGCTGGGAGGACAGTGTGCTGCTGCACAGGAATGCCAGAGCAGGGGGAGGAGTGCGGAGCCGTAAACCATGGTCTTCAAAGAGAAGAGGAGGCCTTAGTGTCATTTACGACTCTAAACTTTTCACCTCAGCCAGAGCTAGGCTTATGGGAGGAATGCACAGATGCAAGGGGAGCGTTAATAAAAATTAGCCATCCCAAGGGTGTGTTTAGCCAGCTCTTACCTCCCTGCTGGAAAACCAGCCATTATGAATTTGGAGGATTTGGTGCACTCTGTGTCAAAATAATGCCACACTCTACAGGATGTGGTCATATTCTTGTGGAGTTGACCTGCTCCCATTGGTCAGCAGTGACCTCCTGCTAGACCCAGAGAACTGGCAGAACTTAAAACTTAAGGATGCAAGACGTTGCCATGCTGAGAAGGTGGGGTGCAATGTTCTAAGGCCTGTCATCTGAAGACTGCACTAGCTGAAACTACAGCCCTGTGGATTACCTTGCTGCAAAATAACTAAAGAGTGGACTCCCTGCAAGCTACAGGTTAACAGAGCTCACCTTGACCATCACCACCAAGGATCCTCAACCTGGAGAACACCAGTGGATTTGTAAGGTTTTTTTTAAGTGGATTGTGGGAACTGAAGTCCTCAACTGTCAAGGACCATCTTGGAGCTTCCAGACCCTTGGAGTGAGTTTGAGACACTTTGAGACCCCGTGAGGAACTTCAGGAAGAAGTTCAAGAAGTTTGGAGAACTTTGGAGCAACTTTGAAAGAAAGCTCCATAGTTGGACCGACTCAACCTGGCTGCCGCCTGCCTTCAACCAGGAGCCAGCCAAACCATCCAGGTTCATCCCGCTAAATGCTCCATAGGTCCAATTTCCAGAGTTTGACCGGGAGCAGAAGAAATCCAAGGCTGGTGAACCCTCACCGATTCCGGCCTGGTGAAGAGCATCGAGGGACCCAGAGAGAAAAAGCTCCGTAAAAGTTTCTAAGTCCGACCAGGAGCAACCGCGAAAGCTGCCTGCCTTCAACTGCGTGTCAGCCTGGATCCTGGGTTTGCCCCGCTGAAATGCTCCGGAGGTCGGACTTCCATAAGTTTGACCGGGAGCTCATCGCACGACTATCTGGCGAACCCTCACTGAATCCGGACTGGCTGAGAGCTTCGAGGGATCCCGGGAAGAAAAGCTCCAGAAAAGTTTCTAAGTCCGAAGTTAAAAACTGTGACCGGGACCTACAGCGAGTGGTAGCCTCTCAGGGCTCCATCACGGTCTGCCTGAAACTTTGACTTTGAGCCTGTCTATCACAACCAGATATCCCAATAAGGTGCTATATGTTTCTAAGTGCTAAATAATGCTAAATCCTTGAAAATACATGTCTCCGGTCCCTACATTAGATCTTTGTTGTATTGGTGTCATTTTAAAGATACAAATATTTCCTATTTTTATAAATTGGTGATGGATTTCTATTATGTGTTGTGTCTTAAATATTTCCTGAATTGGTGTTTTTAAATGCTTTACATACCTCTCTTTGTAGTTAAGCCTGCCTGCTCACAGCCAAGCTACCAAGGGTTGAGCATAGAAATAATTCTCTAAGACCTCTGCTGAGTCCTATCATGTGTTAGTGGCCTTATTGACAGTGGCAGACCTACATTTGCCCCTATCAATAATCCACTTTCCAACAGAATCACAATTGGTAAGTTCACAAAATAGTATAGAGGGCATGGCAACATTACCATTTTGGCTAGTGCTAGCCATCCAGCCACGGATATGGTCATAACAATTTCAGCTGGATAAGGGAGTTCCGCAGGGCTCATGTTTAAGCCCTACTCTCTTCAACGTTTATATGGCCCCATTGGCTAAGATTGTGCGACGCTACGGGTTTGAGGTCATCTCATACGCAGACGATACTCAACTTGTCTTTCCCATTGGGTCACATTTAGAAGAGGAGAAAGTGCGCTTCTCTGCGTGAATGTTGGCTGTCTCAAATTGGATGGCTGAATCCTGCCTTCAACTGAATCCCGAGAAAACAGAGTTGATGTTTCTGGAGAAAGCGCAGGATCTAAATCTGGCTGACTGGTGGCCTGCCCAGTTAGGAATGGCTCCCATCCCTTCAACATCAGTAAAAAGCCTAGGAATACAACTGGATGACAAACTGACTATGAAAGATAATGTCAGAAACATTATGAGTTTGTGCTACTACAGCCTCCGACTACTACGTAGAATTATTCCATATTTACCAGTGAAACATCGTAGAACGGTGGTCCAGGCGATGGTGGTGAGCCGCTTGGATTATGGAAATGCCCTATTGGCAGAAGTAGGTGAGACCTTGATAGCAAAACTTCAAGTCATCCAAAATATGGCAGCCCGGATGGTTTTAAATCATTTTCCGGGTACATATATGTATCCAAATACTATCATGTCCCCGTCCAGGGTGCCTCTCACCAACATTTGAGACCATGTTTGTCCACCCTCGAGTCATGAAGAGCAAACAGCACTCCAACTCGTAACCAGATTGAAGCCCCCCAGGGACAGGCAGAATATGAAGTGTGAAACAGCTGGCCTTAATTCGGAGTCTTTCGTCGCAACCAGGTGTGAAAAAAGGTACTATGGTCCTGGCGTCGGTGAAGTTTGGCTAATATCCTATGCCTCTTTTGAATGGACTCCATACCCCGTACATTCCTGGGTACCAAGTTGTATTTTTTCTTCACTGATGTTATCTGTGTAACTGTGACATTAAACCCACTCATGGGCATGGTGCACCAACAACCAACCTCCTCCTCCCAGCGATAGTGGTGAAACAATCAAACATATTTGAAAAACTAACCCGCAATACTCGGTCCAGCGATTGTGGGTTGGTCAACCAAATCTGTATAAAAAAAGGTAACAATTCAAACATTTAGAACCAGGCGCACCTGCTATAGGTTTGCAGACAGCCAAACCAGTAAGGCATATTCTAATGGCTGAGTAGAAAGTGTGGTCGCTTGATCACAAAAGGTGCGCTCCTTTAACATGAAACCATTCAGGTTTCTCATTCAATTGAGTTTTTCCATCTTATTTACATGAAAAAAGGCTTTATCCAAGCAATAGGTTCTTGAGAATCGTTTTTATTCATTAGAAAAGTTTTTAGTTGATGAAATTCAATTCCATTGGGTTATTCATTGCATTCATGAAAACTCCACATTATTACAACATGCCCAATGCATTTCGGGTTATGTAGTAAACCCTTCGTCGGGGGCCTATTAAGAAAGGAAACATACAAGACCTTAGCATCCAACAGAGAAAACTTCGTGTTCAAAGAAATAACTTGGTATTCAAAGAAAAACAGTTCTTAAATAACATAAATACATATGCTGCATTGTGCTCAATGGTACAGGTAAATCGATCCCCTTCTGTTGTTTTGTGTGAATACACGCGAAAATTTAAAGAAACCTCAGGACTGAGTACGATATTACCGGACAACATGAAGCAACTTACTGTTGGTCACAGGCGTGAGATGTGAAGCCAGCGTTCCGAACGCGGAAGTTCCGAGATAACTGATCGGCCTATCGGGTGTTAATTTATTGGACTGTGACGTGGTCACGTGTTGACTAAACACAAAGCATTATTTGGCAAATTATTCAGCAGTGTGTCAAAAATATGTACAATGTGGGACGTGTCGATAAATTAAATGAAATATTACATATCAAGTTTATGATATGCGATGTTAACGTCTGTTGTTTGTCAAAGACGTGGTGAGACGGGGTTCCGATCACGTGATGCAGCTGCACATGTTCCGATTGGTTAAAAGTTCCGATCACGGGGTGGAACTTTACAACAAGTTACTCGGTTTTACGGTGACCTAAGTCATAATGTGTTGTTTATGAATAATATGCAGCACATTAAGGGGCGTACTGTTCTGAATAAACAACATATTAACATGACGAAAAATGGGTAAAGTTATTCAAGCGCGTGGTGGGGGATAGAAATAGAAAAGGTATGTTTAGATGTGCCTGAAAACAGACTGTTCTACCTGATTTGTTACAACCATAGAAACAATGCGATATTACATGGTGTTTTACAGCTTATAGTATATCATGAACCATGGTGAAAGTAAATAATGAATACTAAAAAATAATATTAATAATAACGATGAAAAATAATAATGAACAATTCAAACAGTTTGTTGATTATTATTGAGTGTCTCTACAATTTCATCGAGGGTCGAGTCAGCCACAATAAACGTGTTGTTGTGCCGTGTGAGCAAAAGTCTATAAGAAACAAGACATTTCAATTCTGTCATTAATCCCAGTCGGTTGCATGGTATTAAGGTTCTTAATCCAAACAAATTCCGCTTGCAGACGTTGTTTGGTTGGATCCATATCGCAGCGTTGTGAAAGTATTTCCAAGATAGTGAATTTTAATTGAGCAATTTGATGGTTGTTGTCCAGCCAGTGATTGGCTAATGCTGATTTTGTGTTTTTGGTGCGGATGTTGCTTTTATGTTCTGATATTCTTTTCTTGATTTTTTGCTCTGTTTGCCCAACATATATTCTGCCGCATGGGCATTTGATGGCATAAACAACGTTTTTAGAGTCACAGGTACCTGTGTATTGTAAGTTGATTTTATGTCCTTGTGTTGGATGCATCAAGGTTTTTCTTGTCATTATTTTATTGCAATGTATGCAATTTTGGCATTTAGCCATTCCTTTATATTGTGGTTTGATCGATTTTTTGGTATTCAAGATTTCTTTTAGGTTTTGCGATCTTCTGTGTGCAAAAGTTATATGGTCACTATATAAGTTTTGTAAGTCCGGTTCTGATGTAATTAGTGACCAATGTCGATTGATGATTTTTTTGATCTTTTTGGTGTCTGTGGAATATTTCAATACACATACTGTTTTTTGATCGACAGGCTTTTCAGTTGTTTTCAACAGACTTTCTCTTGTTAATTTGGTCACTTTTTTAATTGACTCGTTGAGAATTTCTTTTGGATAACCTCTGGTGAGGTATTGTTGTTGATGTTCCATCAATGCATCCTCTAGTGTTTGAGTATCCGAAATGATGCGTTTCAAACGAATGAATTGTGATGTGGGTAGGTGGTTTTTTAAAGTTTCAGGGTGAAAACTTTGATAGAGTAAACAAGAGTTACGATCTGTGCTTTTTTGTACACTTGAGTTTGTATCTGTTGGTTGTAGATCAAAATTTGAACATCCAAAATAAGGACTGCGCCAACTCAAAAAAACTGCAAACTTGACCAATTAATACTAAGGAGCGCATGGAGATATAATCCAATTTAATATTCTAATGGCTAAGCACAGTCCAGGGAGTGATCAAGGGCTATCCAGCCTCCAGGCCAAAAACCCGCACCATGTAATGATATGTGGCATTCCAGTGCCATTGCGAGCCGCCCATCACAATTCGTCGAAGGGGACAGCACAGCAGTATTAGTAGGCAGCATTTAGTCACCACCTGTGGGAATGATTGTTTGTATGATATCCAGGATGTATGAATAATGAGCTGGTGCATTACATTTATGTAGGGCAACATAGCGAGACCTAATCCATGTGAGGCATCTGTTATTAGGTCCCCTTTATAAGTCATCTGCAATTTGTGGAGTAACCGCTAGGAACAGCACTACACTTCCCACTGTCTCTGAGTCAGAGGCACTATTCTGGGATGAACTGGAGCTGATTAATGGATGTGGGTCCGCAGAGTGGTTGCCGACTGCAGAGCCACCAGCTGTCCCTTCAGCCCCTGCTGTGTGGAGGGGTCCCTAGGCCACAGCCACCCCCTCGAGCAGTAGGTTCTCTCCATCTCCCCTTCACCCTACGCTTTGCTCTCCGTGGTGTAATATCTGTTTGTTTCCACCCCTGGGAAATGGGGAAGTGTTGATCTAACCAGTTCAGGACCTGTTCCCGGGTGTAAAAAATATGTGCCTGTTGATTTCGTAGCACTTTCAGTTTGGCCGGGAAGAGGAGCATGTAGGTGAGCCCCTGTTGGACGGCAATTGGTAAATACGGGAAGAAAGAGAACCTCACGTTGTCAACCATGTTGGGTGCTCAGTCCCGATAATTAAGGATCTTGGCCACAATTGGCCTTGGAGGCGCACGGGGGAGTGGTCTCTTGGTAGGGACCCTGTGGGTCCTCTCTACCACACACATGTCCGATAGCCCTGTGGGAGCCACTGCAGACCGGGGCCATTCCTCCATGAACTGGGCCACATGCATTTCCTCCGGTCCTCCAGAAATCCAGTAATGTGAATATTATTGGGATGAGCTCTCCCCTCCACATCGTACGCCTGGTTCTGTAAAAGTTCCACGCAACACTGCAGCTGGGCTACTTGCATAGTAAGCTATTCATGACTTGGAGATAATGTCAAGAACACCACTTCATTTGCTTTGACCTTGTCTGACAATTTGCAGTGGTCATCTTTTAACAGGCTCACTTCTGTGGTAATGGCCCCCAGCTGCTGCTCCATTCCTTGACCAGAATCCCTTATTTCCTGTAGGATTAGGCCCAGATATCCAAAGGAGGAGGCGCTCCCAAAGAGGGCACATCAGTTTCAGGTGACTGGGAGTGACTTTGTAAAACTGGCCTGTCTGTTCTTGTCCTGGTGCCCCCTATGTTCTACAGTTGCTGACCACCGCACCCGAGGGCACGAGGCAAGAAAGCTCCCCTGATGGCTGACAAGAAAAGACCTTGGGGCAAGAAGGGGGGACTCCCCCAACACCTGGGGGGATCCCTCAGTTCAGTCCACAGCAGCCAGACCACAAACTGTCAGTTGGCCAACAAAATATTAGTACCAAAACTCAAGTGGTGGACCTCACTTCCAGCCAGCCAGTCCTTCCGATTGCTCAAAAGGGGGGTGGGGGGGAAGCCTTCTCCAGTATGTTACCAGCCTGCCATAGATCAGTCCTCGCCCCTATGGCCATCCAGGGACCACTATCTACAAGACCTGCATCCTCACTGTAGTCTCATGGGACCCTCCAAGCTACCACCTTACTACCACCATTGTGTTGCACTCTGAGGATATGCGTAGGGGTCCACTCCCAGCTCCACGTGTGGTCCCAGATGGAGTTTCTGTGGGCCCAGTACATTCAGGCCCTCACTCTAGGAGATGTAGGGTCCCTTCACCAGCCAATCACACTCAGGTAGGGTCATCAGGCCCATCTGCTTCAAGGCCACTCCCCCTTTAATTGTAAGTGCTCTGTGAATCTTCACGGCTGTGCCCCCCACTTGGGCCTACAGTCACATAGTTCCACGGCATCTCCAAGGTTCCCCTTCACTCTGTTGCATGTCCAGTACTTGTCGAGAAAAGGATCTCTTGCAGTGTGCAAGGGAAGGGCGAGCCAAAGAGGGGACAAGCTACCGGGATCGTAGAGCACTGTATAGGCCGCCTCCTCCACCTACAGTTTACACACAAGGGTTCCCTCTCACCTCACAGGCTGCCGCAGGGACCAAGTTCTGTGTCTTTTAGTGTTTTTTGTTTGATACCAATTCATTAACTGCTTGATATGATAATGAGGAGAAAGTGCTTCACATTCCAATTTCATTCATTTGGGTATGGGCTTCTGATGTGGGGGGTGCCTAATCTTTCCTAAAACCTTTTTGCTGAGGAGGATATGTAAATCTTCAGTTTACAAAGTGAGCTGGTTTGTGTCCCAGCGGTGGCTCAAAATCCTGTGATTCTGGGAAATTACTATATCTTCCCCTTCATAAAATGAATTAATGTGTCCTTGAGTAATGTAACTGGTGGTCATGTAAAGCAGTGCGATACTTTCGGGACAAGTTCATACTTTGCAAAACTGAAAGAACAAAACAACACAGAGCGTTTGTGATAGAACCGATTCAGTGAAATGGGTTGTCTGTCGGGTCTTTAAATACAGAGATAATTCTGAGGACCTCCTTTGCAGAGCATGATGCGATGTGTGAGGGTAATGTTGCTGATTTTATTTTCTAATTGTTGCTCTATAGATGTGGCATGAAAAGGTGTGTTGGTTTCTACTGTCCTGTTCTATCTTTTCCCCATTTATGTTCACAAGCTGAGTTTGTGGCTTTGAGTCTTACGGACTCCTCGGTGAACCATTTTGCTGACCTTGAGTGAGTGAAAACTGGCTTTTTTGCATGGGTTTCTCTTATTGAAGGCTTTTGATAGCTGTTCATTACATTTTTTACTTGCTGATGTCATGCATCTAAAGGTTTTGGGATAAGGCTTTGTGTTTGATATTACATTTCAGATGATCCCAATTTCAGCTTTTCCCCGATATGATCTAGGATTCTTGGATGAAGTTATCCTAAAGAGTTATGATGTTTTGAAGTCGTGATGTTGAAAGGGAGCTTAAAAGAGATCATCTACAGCCGACTAAGTCAACGCTTTCTACGCAGGGATATCAGTTCACCTCCTCTGATGACTACAGACCATACAGAATGGCACAACCAGATGCCTCCGGGATCTCCCTAGATGAACCCACATCACCCCCTACCTCAGGGAACTCCACTAGCTACCTGTACAGAAAAGGTACCAGTTCAAGCTCCTGACCCATGCACACAAGGCCTAGTCAACTGCGGACCAGCCTACTTGAAACATCAACTGAACTTCCATCAGACCACCAGACAGCTTCCCTCCTCATACTTTTCTCTAAACCTCATCCCCGCATCTGACATAACAGATGTGGAGGTCGCTCCTTCTCCTACCTAGCAGCAAAGACATGGAATGAGCTACCCTTTAATCTATGGACCTCCCCATCTCATTCAGAGTTCTGAAAGTCCCTGAAAACTTGGTTATTCTGCTAATCAACAGAAACCTACCAGTGCCTGGATACCCTCATAGGTGACAAAAAGCGCTCTGCAAATCTACTGATTAAGGGCTTGAAAGAGGTAGCAAGATGGTCACTCCAAGTTATAAGTAAAGGTTTGGAAGTGGTTATGTTGCCAATGATGTTGAAAATCTTATTTAGGATGTGTCCTAAGGAGTGTGTAGTTACAGTAATGAGTTAGGCTACTTCCATAGCTTTAAGGCCTAATAGTAATGCTTTGGTTTCTTAAACCCTTTCTTGACATCACTGAGAATAATGAGGTTTGGGTGATTTAGACTAAGATTAGTGACAGAAATCACAGAAATTTGTTGTGAGCGATATATTTTCAGGAGGTGGGCAGTAGATTAGCAATAAGGAGATCATGTTGTTGGGTGATGGATAGTGTGTGAATAGGAGCAGTTTGCATTCTGGGGAAGGTTATGTAGGTGCAATGTATTTAATGATTACATACAATAGCGTCTTCTTCCACCCTTTTATTTGTGCAGTTTCTCGTGATAATCATAAAACCTGGTGGGATTATTTCTTGCACTTCTAGCCATTTATCAATTCTTAATAGTCAATCTTGTTGCAAGTCTGGAATTAGGTCATGTACATTATGTTTACTATTTTTAAATCCTTTTCATTGATGTGCATATGTTTATGGTATTTTGAACTTAATGGGAGACCAATTGCAATTAGGTGAGTGGTAGTTGGCTGGGTAGTGAGGGACGCTTGTTCTCTTTCATTTGTAATATTACTGTCAAGTTATTTTATCTGGGCATACTCTTGTTTGGTATTCGAACAGGGTGTCTCCTGGCATGTTTATAGTGTTGGGGCACCGGAGTGGTGATCTTTATTTTTCTCCATGTTGTTTTAGGTGGGAGGCTGCCATGGCAACCACATTTCAAAGTGTCTCTTTCCTACATTAGCAAGTATGCTTCGGTCTTATTGGATTATTTGTGGGTATGTATTTATCATTTGCAGGGTACTGATGTTTTGCAGTGCCAGAATGGAGTTTCAGCTGACTTGCTTTAGACACTAATGAGGTGAGTTGTAGATTTGGTCCCTGCCAGGGTAATGCCAGGACTCTTTTTTTATGTAGGAGTGGGATGTGCTGTGAAGAGATTTTTTTAATAACAATATATATTTGTTTTAAAACATCGAAATACAGTGGTCTGCATCTGTGGATGTGCAAGCAGAACTACCAGCGAGACATAATCACTGTGAAATAATCTATAGCAATGGCCGAAGCGTCCTCTGCCAATGCATATTTGCATAGGTATTTTCCGATTTCTCCATCCCAGGACCCATCCATTGTGTCTAATATATTGTAATATGTCTTTACCAGGATGAGGACCAGCACCACACATCTGTATTTCAATTTTCTCTTTTTGGAGGTAGGCTGTAACACAAGGAAACATTGTTTTGGAGTTTTTTCTACAAAGTTGCTCAATATCAATAAGGATCTGTAAGAAGGTCACTTTGTAGGGTCCATGGGGGCTTCTGCACCATCAAATGAAGTCCTTCCCTCGTGGATTCCAGAAGTCTCCACCTTTTATCAGATTCTACACACACTGCAGGGAGCTTCCATGTCAGTGTGGAGGAGGCCACTAATACAGTTCTGTAGGGATACTGTCTGATCTGGGCATCTTGCCCTTGGGCATCACTTCAAGTGTGTTCATCAGGATTTGCTTTTCTAAAAGGTTGTCTAGTTTTTTTTATCTGTTTCAGTGTAAGTCCATGGAGGGTAGACTTGAAAGATGATTACATATATCCTCCCTGTCTTGGGGACTCTCCTGAGTTCTTCACAATATTCCTAGAACAATCCGTTAATGCTTAACTGTGAATGCTTGGGATTCTCGCCCCTTAGGGCGAGAATCACTACTGGTGCCCTGCTGCTGTGAGCGCTGGTCGCGCGCCTTCTCTCCTTGCCTAATTTTTAAATAATTCCCGTTTTTTTCATTTTTGTTATTTTTTAAGTGCTTTCTCCCCTGTTTTTATAGCGCTTTCTGGCCCCTACCTTGCACCTTAATTGAGGAATCACCACCGCTGTTTGGCGGGTCCGGGTTTCCGGGAGGCGGTGGGTTTGAGCGCCATCTTGCGTTGGGAGGAAGCGCGAGCGCCATCTTTGAGCGTCCAGGTCACCTGGGACGCCGAGACGACGCTATTTAGGGCGAGCTGACCGGAAGGTGAGCCTGCTTAGTGCCCCTTAGGGCGAGAATCACTACTGGTGCCCTGCTGCTGTGAGCGCTGGTCGCGCGCCTTCTCTCCTTGCCTAATTTTTAAATAATTCCCGTTTTTTTCATTTTTGTTATTTTTTAAGTGCTTTCTCCCCTGTTTTTATAGCGCTTTCTGGCCCCTACCTTGCACCTTAATTGAGGAATCACCACCGCTGTTTGGCGGGTCCGGGTTTCCGGGAGGCGGTGGGTTTGAGCGCCATCTTGCGTTGGGAGGAAGCGCGAGCGCCATCTTTGAGCGTCCAGGTCACCTGGGACGCCGAGACGACGCTATTTAGGGCGAGCTGACCGGAAGGTGAGCCTGCTTAGTGCCCCTTAGGGCGAGAATCACTACTGGTGCCCTGCTGCTGTGAGCGCTGGTCGCGCGCCTTCTCTCCTTGCCTAATTTTTAAATAATTCCCGTTTTTTTCATTTTTGTTATTTTTTAAGTGCTTTCTCCCCTGTTTTTATAGCGCTTTCTGGCCCCTACCTTGCACCTTAATTGAGGAATCACCACCGCTGTTTGGCGGGTCCGGGTTTCCGGGAGGCGGTGGGTTTGAGCGCCATCTTGCGTTGGGAGGAAGCGCGAGCGCCATCTTTGAGCGTCCAGGTCACCTGGGACGCCGAGACGACGCTATTTAGGGCGAGCTGACCGGAAGGTGAGCCTGCTTAGTGCCCCTTAGGGCGAGACTCACTACTGGTGCCCTGCTGCTGTGAGCGCTGGTCGCGCGCCTTCTCTCCTTGCCTAATTTTTAAATAATTCCCGTTTTTTTCATTTTTGTTATTTTTTAAGTGCTTTCTCCCCTGTTTTTATAGCGCTTTCTGGCCCCTACCTTGCACCTTAATTGAGGAATCACCACCGCTGTTTGGCGGGTCCGGGTTTCCGGGAGGCGGTGGGTTTGAGCGCCATCTTGCGTTGGGAGGAAGCGCGAGCGCCATCTTTGAGCGTCCATGTCACCTGGGACGCCGAGACGACGCTATTTAGGCCGAGCTGACCGGAAGGTGAGCCTGCTTTGTGCCCCTTAGGGCGAGAATCACTACTGGTGCCCTGCTGCTGTGAGCGCTGGTCGCGCGCCTTCTCTCCTTGCCTAATTTTTAAATAATTCCCGTTTTTTTCATTTTTGTTATTTTTTAAGTGCTTTCTCCCCTGTTTTTATAGCGCTTTCTGGCCCCTACCTTGCACCTTAATTGAGGAATCACCACCGCTGTTTGGCGGGTCCGGGTTTCCGGGAGGCGGTGGGTTTGAGCGCCATCTTGCGTTGGGAGGAAGCGCGAGCGCCATCTTTGAGCGTCCAGGTCACCTGGGACGCCGAGACGACGCTATTTAGGGCGAGCTGACCGGAAGGTGAGCCTGCTTAGTGCCCCTTAGGGCGAGAATCACTACTGGTGCCCTGCTGCTGTGAGCGCTGGTCGCGCGCCTTCTCTCCTTGCCTAATTTTTAAATAATTCCCGTTTTTTTCATTTTTGTTATTTTTTAAGTGCTTTCTCCCCTGTTTTTATAGCGCTTTCTGGCCCCTACCTTGCACCTTAATTGAGGAATCACCACCGCTGTTTGGCGGGTCCGGGTTTCCGGGAGGCGGTGGGTTTGAGCGCCATCTTGCGTTGGGAGGAAGCGCGAGCGCCATCTTTGAGCGTCCAGGTCACCTGGGACGCCGAGACGACGCTATTTAATGCTCGCTGGTGCGCGCAGCGGTAACGCGCAGCGGAGCGCCTTTCCCTGCGCCTGAGTCGTGCCAGAGTCCTGCCCGTCTGCGCTCGTCCGCGTCTCGGAGGCGGACGAGGCAGGACTCTGGCTTTTGGCTCTTGCTGTCTGCCGCCTAGAGGCTGCCTTCCTGCTGCCCCAGGATGATCGCGTATAGTGCTGCTACCTTGTACGCTTTTTGCCCCCCTCGTTCTGACTGTTCGGCTCTTTTCCCCGGTGGTCGCCGGCTAGGCAAGGGCTGCCCCGTGTGTAACTGGCACCCCACAGTATCATCTATCTGTGTTCCATCTACCCCCCCCCAGTATTTTCATTGCGCGTTGCTTAACACCAGGTCCCTTCCTCGTCACACCTTGGATATTTGGGATCTTCTTACGCAGTCCAAGATTTCCTGTTTATTTTTAACTGAAACTTGGCTGGGAGTGGGCTCAGAACCCGATATTGCCTGTGCCGTTCCGCCGAATTACTCCATCTTAAGGAGGGATAGAACTGAGGGAAGAGGCGGCGGGGTGGCTCTGATAGTGGACAAGGCTTTTAATTGCTCCTCCTTTGCGGTGGACAACATTGCCGGTTGTGAAGCCTTAGGTTTTACGCTTCACCTATCGGCGTCCCAGACCTGTACAGGTATTCTCCTCTATAGACCCCCTGGCTCCATTGGATCCTTTTTTGAGGATTTGCAATCGGCTTTATCTGTACCATGCATGCGTTCCGCGCATTGCATGCTATTAGGCGACCTAAACTTGCATATGGATTGTCTTACAGACGCCGAAGCTGACAAACTCCGTGATATCACGGCGATGTTAGGGCTAATCCCTTTTATCCACAGCCCCACTCACGTGAAAGGCCACACGTTAGATGTTATTTTTTCTTCCAGGCCTATTGAGACGTCCCCCCCACTCCCGGTCCTTTGGTCGGACCACTATTTGATAAACTTTGCCTTAATGCTCGACTCTAAACCTAGCCAAAGGGCTCTGAAGGTAGGGTCCCGGCAGTCCAGAGCTTTCCATCTAGTGACAGCAGATATGCTCTCCGATGCTCTTGGCCAATATCCGTGTCATTTGACTGGGGTTCTGGAAGCCGATTTAATCCTGGTCCAGAGCTGGATGCAGGCTAGATTCGAGGAGCTGGCCCCTCTGAGGGCTGCTAGAACAGCCCCTGATCTTAATTCTGCTCCTTGGTTCTCCTCCGCTTTACGCATAATGCGACAAGACTGCAAGAAGTTGGAAAGGCGTTGGCGGCGCAAGTATGATCTTGTGGAGAAATTGAAATACCGTGACGCGATAAAGGCATACTACAAACAGATTGCCGCAGCCAAAAAGAGCTATCTCGAACAGAGAATCGATAAAGCCGATAACACCAGTCGGGAACTCTTTAGAATTGTAAAGGAGTTTGTCAATCCAGCTGCAGGCACTCCTGTCCATTCACACACGGAGGAATGGATTAACCAGCTGGCCGACTTTTTTGTGGCAAAAATTCTAAAGATCCAGGACACCTTCCCATCTGTGGACTCCCGCACGGCTGACGACGCCTTAGCGGGTAAGCCGACCTATCTAGATCCCTCTCGGGTTAACTCAGGGCCCACACTATCTGTCTTCCCTGAGCTGTCCTGCGAAACTTCGCTGGAGCTGCTATCTCGGATGAAATCTGGTTCGCCACTGAATGCCTGTCCGGCGAAATGCCTGGGCAGGGTGGCCTCAGCGTTGAACAGCTTGCTGAACCCCCTGCTGAATCTATCATTGAGCTCGGGGGTGGTCCCACGACAGTGGAAACACGCACTCATTCTGCCGCTGATTAAGAAGCCTCTGCTTGATCCGTTGCAATGGGCTAACTATCGTCCGATCTCCCTCCTCCCTGCTCTGGCGAAGGTGCTGGAGAAACATGTTCAGCTTACTCTATCCACCTTTATTGAGAACAACAATCTGCTGCATGACTCCCAGTCCGGCTTTCGTGCAAACTACAGCACGGAGACCGCTCTGGTTGAGGTTACCGACGCCATCAGGGAGACACTCGATCATGGGGGAAGGGCGATGTTAGTCATGTTGGACCTATCGGCGGCGTTCGACACCGTCCCACACGCTGGCCTTCTCTCAAGACTCAGGGAGATTGGTCTGCGAGGGACGGTGCTGGACTGGTTTCAATCCTTTCTGGCCGACCGCCGACAGGTGATCTGGGCTCCGCCGTTCTCGGCCGAAATGCCTTCGCTGGAGGTGGGGGTGCCTCAAGGATCTATCTTGAGCCCCACCATCTTCAACATATATATGGCCCCTCTAGCGGAGGTAGCAGAGGCGTTTGGGGCCCGGGTCATCTCATACGCTGATGACACCCAGCTCCTGTTCACTTGCAGGAAGGGAGAGGTTTTCAACGGCGGCAGAATTAAGGACTGTCTAAGCGCAGTCTTTGCGTGGTTTCAGCGGCACAGCCTGAAGTGCAACTCAGCCAAGTCTGAGCTGCTCTTCTTCGGCTGTGCCCCAGACCCGGGCTGGAAGACATGGTGGCCCCAGGATATGTTCCCCCCAGAGACACCCTCCGCTCAAGTAAAAAATCTCGGAGTGGTGTTTGACGATGACCTCTCTTTTCGTCCTCACATCCTGGGATTAGCAGGGAAATGTTTCAGCATCCTCAAAATGCTTAGGAAATTTCTTCCCCTGCTTTCACTGCAGTATCGTAGGAATGTAGTCCAGGCGTTGGTGGGATCACGCCTCGATTATGCAAATGCGCTCTTTGCGGGCCTACCTAAATATCTGTTATCTAGGCTGCAAATTGTGCAGAATTCGGCGGCCAGAGCCATTTATGGCCTGCCCAGGAGAGCCAGTGCCTCAGCGCTTTTAGCCAGGCTGCACTGGCTGCCTATCGCTGGGAGAATTAGATTTAAACTCCTCACTTTGGCGTTTAAAGCTCTCCATGCGATTGGCCCTCACTATCTGAGGAAGCGCACTGCTTTCTATGCGCCACGGAGGTCTTTGCGGTCGGCGGAATTGGCCAAAATGGAGGTGCCTGTGGTCAAACGTGTCCGGATGGGAGGTCGCTCCTTCCAACACGTGACAGCTTGCCTGTGGAACGAACTTCCACTCTCCCTTCGGAAAGCAAGCAACCTCTTGGCATTTAGGAAGGAGCTGAAGACTCTGCTCTTCACCAAGTAACCCGCGTTAACTGTAGTGTGTCTGCCTTGGTTTTTCTCTGTTTCTAGGGGCCTCTTTGCTAAAGCGCCGGGACACCTTTTGGGGTAGCCGTGCGCTCTAAAAGTACGGCTTACATTAACATTAACATGTCTATCATCTGTCTTCTATAGGAGGGTTTCTCTGGGTTATTCCTGATTGTTAGATTTGGGGGTCTCTACTTGGCACAGGTAGGTACTTATGACAAATAGGGACCCTTGCCTCTAGTCAGGGTAAGAGGGTACACTCCTAAAATAACCCCTGCTCACCCCCTTGGTAGCTTGGCACAAGCAGACAGGCTTATCTCAGAGGCAGTGTGTAAAGCATTTATGACCACATACAGTAACCTAGTGACAGCTCTACAAATGGACACCACACAAGGTTTATATAAAAAATAAGTATTCTTTATATAGACTTAACACAAAACCACAAAAATGCACAATACTATACTTAAAATGGCAGTTTTAGCTTTGTTCAGTTCAGCTCTTAAGATGCAACACTTTGCGTCAATGTACCTTACGATGAAATGCGCTTCCACAGCAAAAGTGTTGCAGCAATGGAAATGCGGCAAAGTTCCGGTTCAAAGAAATAAAGACGTGAAGATCTTCCAGATGCGGCACGCTTCTCTGATGATGCGAGAAGTCTCGATTCGATGCGTCAGCTGCAGCGACGGCACCCTTGTTTAGCGATGCGACGGCAACAGCCTCGGCTGCCGCACTCTTCTCCGACATTGCAAGAGGCTTCCGCACAATGCGACAACTACAGCGGCGATGGCAGCAGCTCCGACGGCGGTGTGCTTCTCCATGAATGCGAGGTGCTTTTCTTGATGCAGTGCAATACGACAGCTACAGTGCCGACATTCACGATGCGACGGCAGCAGCAGCGACGGTGACACGCTTCTCCTTTGTCGCGAGACACTTCTCTCAATGCGGTGCAGTACGACAGCTATAGCACCGACATTCACGATGCGACGGCAGCAGCAGTGACGGTGACATGCTTCCTCTTCGTTGCGAGACGCTTCGCTCGATGCGGTGCAATACGACAGCTACAGCGCCGACATTCAAGATGCGACAGCAGCAGCAGCGACACGCTTCTTCCTCGTTGAGTCACGCTTCCAGCTCCTTGCGACAAGCAATCCCTCAGAAGGCTCAAAACAGTGAAGTCTGTTGTCCCTGAGACTTCAGCAGGAGGCAAGCTCTTTTCCATGCCCTTGGAGATCCTTCACAAGTTGAAAATAAAGTACACAAAGTTCCTTTCTCCTTCCTTTGGCAGTCATGCAACCACTGCATGCCAATCCCACAAGCAGCACTTCAGCTTAGGGATAGTCTCACCTCAGTTTCTTCAGATGCCTCTCCTCAGCAAAGGTTTCTTCTTGTAGTCCAAAAGTGATCTAATTTCTTGGGATCAGGGTCCCAATATTTATACCCCAAAATCCTTTGTCATCTGAGGACAGAGGGGTCTTTGCCCAGTACAAACCAGTTCTAGAGCACACTGTTTACATGACTCCTTCTTTCTTTTCACAGTGCAGGGCAGAAACATCAGACGTCCCACAGGAGGTGGATCCAGCATGGTGGAGGGAAAGCACAGTCCTGGAGCACTTTGTTGACAGGATTCCTTCTCTTCTTTCACTGTGCAGGGCAGAGACATCAGCCGTACCCCAGGAGGTGGAGCCACCATTGTGGAAGGCAGGCCCAGCCCTATTTAAGGTTCAGGTGCAGTCCCTCCCATCTAGATGCAGATCTCGCTATTCACCACTGGGCCGACTCATTCTGTCTCCTGGAATCCCCAGCCCTGTCACTCACGAACTCCAGACAAGGAATTCCAAACCTAGCAGAGGCAGGCTTGGAAGGTTAGACAAGAAAATACCTACTTTCTAAAAGTGGTATTTTCAAACAGAGAATGTGAAAACCAACTTCACTAAAAGATTTATTTTATCATTCCGAGTTCAGGCATACTAAACTCAAAATTCTACTGTGTTCCCTGAGTCAGTTAGGATTCTAAGAATATAATAATCAAACTGTCCATTCTGGCCTATGGAGAACAGGTAGCCTTGCAATAGTGAAAAACGAAAATGGCTATAATTCACTATTAGGACATGCCACACACACCAGGGCTTGTCCTACCTTATACTTTCAATGCACCCTGCCCTTGGGCCTACCATAGGGGTGTCTGGTATGAAGAAAAGGGAAGGTTTAGGGACTGGCAAGTGGGTGCACTTGCCCAGTCAGCATGACAGTCCCAGACTGCACTCAGGCCCTGCAATGGCCGACCCTAGACACACTTTTACAGGCTGCTTCTGTGGGTGGCACAACCAGTGCTGCAAGCCCACCAGCAGCATTTGGTTTACAAGCCCTAAGCACTCCTGGTGCACTGTAGTAGGGTCTGACAGGTAAACCAAACCAGTCAATCGTGGAACCACTGATCAATACATTAATTTACAGTAGGGAGCACTTACACTGTGGCACTGGACAGCAGTGGCACAGTGCCCAAAGCATCTAACACCAGCAAAAATACATGAGGCAACAGCAAAAATGGAAGGGAGACCCACGCCAATGGTGCCAGGTCTAACACTGATTATCAGCCTTGACCAACAAAACCTCTGTTACAAAAAAATGGATTCTATAATGTTAAGCTGGCCAAGATGGAGAAGGACAAGGAGCAGAAGGTGCTCGTCATGTGCTATGTGAGAGGAGTGATTGAGTACCACATTCTGGCAGAGCATCTGCTTAATAAATAACTCTTTAATTTATACTTACTGTGCCTTTTATCCCTGCTACCCCAAATGCTCACAGCACTCCCTGTCCGCATTTACCTACGTACATTAAGCCACACTGTTCCCCCAACTCACCTGCACAATAACTGATGTGTTGAAGTCCACATTAGCTACAGCTTACCTGGCAAAGGTTCCCTGTAAGCACCTACGTGCAACATGTTTTTTAACGGAAACTATTTTGGCAGCTGTGAAAACACAAGCAAGCCGGCCCTCCCCCAAATCATCCTAGTTCTTATTGTCTCTTACTTACTGCACAAGATGTGCCACAGTAATCCACTCCTGCCTCGTATTCTATCCATCCCAAGGCCATACCACTCCCTTAGCCCTCCTCCACTGAGCCCTCACCTCACACAATGCCGCAGCAGCACCTCTCTCCTTTGCTGAATCCTCTGAGACTAGACAGTTAATACCATTTTGTGTTGTAAACCTTTTTTAGCACCTACAGCTGGGAACTGTATCAAAACTGATGAATTTTCCTATACCACTCTTGCAAGGCTTGAAAGGTTGCAATAAAAAATGTTCTCAACATTCAGACAAACATGTAACATGGTTATTTGGTTTTGAATGCACAGTGCTTGCGCTGTGCTTTTTTGGTTTGTCCTCCACCCTCTCCCCATGGCTTCAAACATTTCAAACGTGCTTGGCTGCTGCATATTTTTTTCTTTTTAGTCCTCCGCCCTTTACCTTAATCTCCCTGCATTATATTGCCACCAGTTACTTCACAATATTTTGGCTTTCTCAATAAACAAGTCATAAACCTTTAATGGAGTTTTAGTAACTTATATTGCACAACTACTCACCAAGCTAAATCTTACAACAAAAATAATTATTATTCATCATATAGGCAAAACATATTGCATTTACCAATGCGTGTTGCCCTTTGCCTCTCGTTTTTGATATTTTTTGTTGGCCATAGGACTCCGAGCACTTTACCACTGCTAACTAGTGTGCTTCTAATGCTTGTGCTTCTCCCCTAAACATGATGACTTTGGTGTATACCTGATTGGCATATTTGTTGTAATGGTATGTCCCTTGTAAAGTGGTATACCATATACCCAAAGCCTGTGCTTCAAATGCTGTTAGTGGGCTGCAGCACTGATTGTGCCACCTATAGAAGTAGCCTTTCAAACCTTTTTCAGGCCGTCCACTGCAGTGGTTGTATGTGGAGTTTACTTGGCATTTAAACCTACGTACACAGCCTTAACTTCCACTTTTATTAAATTTAAGTCACCCCTAAGGCAGGCCCTAAGTAACCCTAAGGGCAGGGGCATATGTGAGTAACATGTAGGACATGTACCTTTATAGTTTGCATGTCCTGCTAGTGACAAACAGCCTATTTCGTTTTTCACTACTGTGAGGCCTACTCTCTGTTAGGCTAGCATTGTAAATTCCTTAATATAATTTTATGCTGTAATTCCTGATCAGAGAGGAGTAAACTTCTCCTGTTTGATATGTTTGGAATGGTAATGATGAATCCTCCTCACTGGTGAAGTTGAATTTTATATTGCTGTTTTAGGAATGCCACATCTCCCAGAAACTACTTCCCTCCGAAGTTGGAAGTATCGGTGAATACTGCTAGACGGAGTAAATAAGGAAACAACATGTGATCTCCACAGCTCGTTGCTACTGATATTGAACAGAAGCATGAAAGAGTGAAAGATTGACCTCCAGCTCTAAATTGGTGACATGAATTGGTTTTTCTTTGAAGTCACAGTTTTATTGAGGTACTTGAAAGTCGCGGTATGAGGATTGGCCCTTGTGATTGATATAAAGCTATTGGAGAAGTGAAGACGGTTTCCCTTTCACATGATAATTTCCTACATGAATCCAAGCGTTTATCAATTCTGAGTACTGAAGAAAACCAACAAATGAAGTTATGGGTTTGAAACGCGCTGACAACAGTGCAACCTACAAGCCGATATAAGTAGCATTGTAATCATGGAAATAACAACGAATTGAATTGATATACGAACACCTGGTTACAAGGGCAGTGCATTGTTAGGTTGCATGGCCCATTAATTGAGGAGTTGAAAAGAGAGTAACATTGTTGTTAGATTCCGAAACTATCTAATTCTCCTATTTGGGTAGTTGCAAAGTTCAGTGAACACGTGGATATTGCTTGTTCCGCCCACTCGCGATGCTTTTTTCCTGTTCGCGAATGCTGTTTGCGTGCTCGGGGAGAAATATCTCACGAACATGCATTTTGAAAGCGCGAACAAGCAAAAAATTCGGCGAAGCCACGGATCGTGGAATTTTTCGCAACTCTGCATTCTCTGTGGAACGCAAAATTACCCAAATTCCGCAAATTCCGCGAGCGGAACGGAATTTACCACACAGGCCTAGTAATAAGCTTCTGTATGTGATGAATTTCAAAGTGATACGACCAAAGATGAAAAAATAAATGATGATCACTATTGTTGAATAGATTGATCATGAAACAATTTTGTATGTGTAAATAATCAGTCAGTACTGGTACTTTTGTGGTTTTTATTAATTGGTGGCCCAGCCTTGCTAATTTATTAGGACCCAAACCATGTAGGTGGTGCACTTTTAGAAAGTAGACTTTTTTTGTGCTTCCAATGCTTTGTGCATTCTTTCTAGACAGCCACAAATCCAAAAAGGTGAGGCTCATCTGCATTCTGAGCACTCATCTCTAGGGCAGGGAAGAAAGGGAGGGGTTGATACTTGCACTTAAATAGATGGTGTCCTGTCCAAACACAGAGTACTAATTTACCCCCACAGGTTGCCGGGCAGACAGGACTGGGTTGAAACGGATCCTTGTGCACTTCAGAGAGATCTTTTGAAGTCACCCCGTACATCTCAGCTACTTTTGGGTATGAGTACAGGGTTTCTGACCTGCTAAAATCAGACACTTCTGGATCTTCTACTGAACCTCCTTCAGAAGGACTGCTGTACTGCTTAAAGAACTCAACTGGACTGCTTTTCTGGAAGGACTGCTTTTCTGCTTGTTGCCCTGCTGTTCCCTGACTCTGCCGGAAAGACTCTGTCATCCCTCCTAGTGATTTCCAATGGCTTGCTGCCTTGTCTCCTGTTTTCTGAAGTCTCGGGGACACAAACGGCTTCCTACAATTCTGCTGGTGCTGCTAAACTCTGCCTTCTGTGAGTCCTAACCCTGCCTGAGGTGCCGCCTCTAAGCTTGGGACTCAGAAGTGGGTTCTGCAGTTGTTTTAATCAAAAACCGACACATTGCACTGACACAAAGCCTTCACCTTTTGACGCCGGCGCAGAGGCTGCCTGATGACAGCGGTTCCACAGCCTGCTTGGCTCGAAGACGTCGCATTGCATTCACGTCAATGGAGCTCGACGCCGAAGTGGGACCCCCTTTGCGTGGCTTGACGCCAACGCAGTAGACTCTTGATGTCGACAAAAGCTCCATCCAAGGTATTTGTTCAGTGCGACCTATCTAGGTCTTGTAACTGACCTCCAGTAACCTTTTGACCGCTAGTGACTTCTAAGCACTATTTTTGGTATATCCTTGAAAAATTCATATCTGGACTTCTACTTATTGGATTGTTGTCATTTTGGTCTCATTTTGCTCATTTTTCTCTCTATTTCTTTTAACCTGTATGGAGCTCTACTGTGCTTTATTCATTGTTTTACTGTGTGTGTGTGTTGTACAAATACTTTACACATTGCCTTTATAGATAAGCATGACTATGTGCCCAGCTACCAGATGGTGAGCACCTGTGATCTTATTGTGCCTCTAGCTTACCCCAATTAGAGTGGTTGTTCCTGACTGGCCTGGGTGCATTCTTCAGCCAACCAGGGGTCCCATTTCTAACAATGACAACCAACATACCTTAACAGACTGAATAAATGGATATCAGAGATGTCTGTCAAGCTTGAACCCATAAAAAAATAACTGTACCTAACCAACCCTAAAAAGGAATATTGTCCCTTTTTGTGTGTGATAATTGGCCTGGCTGGCCTGTACTTTAATAAGTTTGGATTGTACTTATCTGTTCATAGGTATTGTACCTCTGTTCCTGCTAACAGGTTATTGTATAGTCCAGTTTCCTTCAATGCCCTAAACACCTGTCATAACTGGGAAAGTGTGAGTCCCAATCTGTACTATAAACTATGATGCCATTCAAATAAGATTCTGTAGATTTTGATCCATACGTGTTAGAACTGGGGGTCTCTAGTTGGCTGAGATAGGTACCTTAGTCCAAAGAGAGACCCTTGCATCTAAGTCAGGGAAAGGAAAGACACCTTCTCTGATAGCCCCTGCTCACAACCTCGGTAGCTTGGCACGAGCAGCCAGGCTTATCTTCAAGGCCAATGTGTAAAGTATTTGCAACCACGCTCCCTAGCAACCCAAAGATGACACCACAAATGGACTCCACACGAGTTTCGTAAAAACAATTATATGTTTATAAAAATAGATATACAATGAGACCACACGATAAAAATCCAACATATGCGTATTTGTAATATTTCACCTTGACGGTTTTTAGCCAGGCAAGCCCTTGTAGGTTATAGAAGTATTAATGAGCAATTCTCTATGATTCAGTGCAGTTCTAATGCAATGCTACGCAGTTTGTAATGCAAGAATCAGGCACTTCATAATGTCGAAATAATACAGTTCGTTATGCAGCAGTCATGCAGTTTGTAATTCCAAAATAATGCAATTCGTAATCCAACAATCAGGCAGTTCGTTATGCAAAAATAATGCAATGCGTAAAGCAACAATCAGGCAGTTCGTAATGCATGAATAATGCAATGCGTAATGCAACAATCAGGCAGTACGTAATGCAACAATAATACAATACTTATTGCAACAATCAGGCAGTTCGTAGTGTAAAATTAATGCAATGCGTAATGCAATAATAATGTACTCTGGCACCGATCACGGTGCTGTGGATGGCCTCTATGCCACTCTTACTGGCTCGCTGTCAGCTTCTTGCAAAATGTGCCCCCAAGAGGGGTATGGTGGAAAACAAAGGGCAGCTCTGCACTCCGTCCCCGGTACTGCCACTCCTTGGCAAGTACAGGCCGCGATACGAGCTTGAGCGGAGGCTCGCACTGCGAGAATGGGAAAGGCCGAGAGTGCTTCTCTCCGAGCCGCACCCCGCCCCAGGTGGCGACACACGCACGCTTGCTGAGCGTCACCTCGGGGGTGCGACCTTGCTCTCCTCCCCTCTCCTCGCGACTTGGGCCTCCAAGGCGACTTAGTGAATTTTGGGCAGTGGAACTCGGCCCCCCTCGACAGGGATGATTTGAGGTTCGGCGGCAAAGCTCCTCTGGGGATGCCGGTCTGGGCTGGTGGCAATGACGAAGATATCAGGCTGCAACAGGGCGCATGCACACAGCGTCGCTGGGACTCACTTGAGCAATGGATTAGGATATTGATCAATTTATGAGAAAAAATTTGCAAACTATTGTCTATGTTCCTACTAGATCATAGGAATGTCTTTAGCTCATGCTAAAAGGACTATCTGTTAAAGATTGCAGGAATCGCTGTTAGCATGACCTAAAAGCCATTTTGTTCTTGGCATCCATTTTAGTCAGCCATGTGCTCGCCATGTGCTTTCTCCCTCTTCCAGAGTCTTGCACATGCTCAGAAAGGCCTAGCTGCCAGAATGCATCTTCTCTCATGTTATAACTGTCAGGCTATTCTTACTGATGTAAGGAGAAATGTCTCTCCTCCCACTTTGTTGAGCAAGCACATTTTGTATACCCATATTAGTCAGTAAGTATGCTTGTATGTGCCAGGATCTCCCCTCGGTTTTATGCTGACTAGGCAACAAATGCATATATAAGGTCCCGGTTCTCCTAGAGGAGAAACCTAAATAGGTTTAGGTATATTAAAAAATATATTTCTTCCTTGGTGACTAAGTAACCCATGGAACTAAATAGGTACATAAAAAGGATCCTAGTCTGTGCCCTTTGTAACATTCTAAGTGTGATATGCAGTGAGCTTTTTGAGTGTTCTGCCAGCCAAAACTGGCAAATTTGGTGTATTTTGGCTTCTTGAACATGGAACAGTCTTTGGGCTGTTTTTGTGCAGTTTTTTGGACTACTTTTTAGAGCTTTTCTTGTAAATATGACTTATAATTAGTATTTACAAAATGTTTGGTTTTAGTACTGTCTCTTGGTTTTGTCCTAAGTGTTGATTTGTGGGTTAATTGTGTGTTTGAATGTCTACGTGGTTTGACACCGGTGGTACTTGTGTGAGTGAGTAGCGATTGCGCTCTTTGTGTAAGAATAGCTAGCCTTAAGCGCGCTGTATTATGAGTGTATGACCCCCTTCATAAAATCTCTGGAATGATCTTGATTTGTTTTTTTTGTCATCATTCTGTTATGCAAATGTCATTGAATGAATTACATAAAAAAAAATTCAGAAATGAAATTATGTAACATATGCTAAATAGCTGCACGCTACCATTAAAATTGACAAAGTAAGAAACTACAGATATGTGCAAATTGCCACACTGGTAAAGATAAATTAGAATTCACATTCAATAGGAATAAAATAGGTCTCATAGAAAAGAAAACAAAAACTGAAATTGCGTGCTTTGCAATAACTAGGACTAAAAATACAAAATGTTACAGCATTCTCCTTAGATACATTGTATTAGATATTAAAAGGCATTCACATCATCTGAGTGAATTGGTTGTTGCTGAAATAAACGCCACATTACAGAACAATAGATTTGTGCTGGCTTGAAAGGCATGAGATGTTGACGGCTGCTGGTCAAAGCAACAGCTGAGTCAACAACACATGGCTATTCCTGACCGCAGGTCACAGAGGAAAAATGCTGGGTCAACTAGGTTTTAAGTTAGTGCAAACCTGGTATAAAGGCATGCATTAAAGACTGCTGATTTTAAACATTGGAACCAACAGTTTCATTATTTTGGATAACAGAGAAAAAAATTAAAAGAAGGGATTTTCTTTCTTCATGCCTTTTTAATAAGCACATCCGTGGTTTTGATCTTAAATAATTACTGTCCTTTAAAATTGACACAGACTTTTCATGTTTCACAAAGGCTTTTGTGCTTAGTGTTATAAATGAATACATTTAAAGGTGATAGGAAAGGAATGAGGCTTGCTTTTCATATGTGGAACCATCAAAAGGGTTGGTGATCATTATTTAAATTTTTTTTGCCTATATGAGGGCATTTTTTATTAAAATGATTTTTGATCCTTATAATATCCAATAAACCTATTGTGAATAATATATGACCCCTAGCATCAAAGTTGAAATTTTAGCAGTATTTAAACCACAAAATGGGGAATAAAATGTGAAATGTCACTTTACCCAGGCGCAAAAAAGCCTCTTTTTATAAGGGTGTACCTTATACATTTCTGATCCCCCATTCCTGGGATATCTAGGGGACACTCTAGGGGTCCCTATTATGCCAAAACATTGTAGGTTATTCATTTGTTAGTGCCCCTAGCACCAAAGATGAATTTGGGCACAATTGTCTTTTTAAAAGCAGTTCTGCCACTCAGGGCAGTTTTCATACAGATCTCAGGATTCAGTAACGCACACATGCAAGTACAGAACAAATAGCTGACCTCTATACTGCTAGAAAAGCACACTACACACTGCACACAAATGAAAATAAGTATAAAGAAAACAGCAGAAGTTGTTATCCTACCTTTAAATTATTGGCAAACAGGAACGGAACAGGACTGCCTTTCATATGTCAGTATCCAGAGTTACTTTGAATTGGAAAAACCGCATGGAAAAACCTTGCACAAAATAGGACAGCTGGTAAGGGTTAGAGGTCAAGTTCAGCATTTACCAGCCTAGCAGGGCTAAGAGCAAGGTTTGCTTTGACACTTCAACCTCTGAAAAATTCTGAAAGACGAGATAACAGCGCATGGAGAGAAAGAGAAGCTTTTCTTACTATTTTCGGCAAAAACAAGTTTATGCGCAATTATATGAACAGAAGGAAAGATAGTGGCCCTGAGTAGATCATAGCTCTGCCATGTATATAAAAAAATGTTTTTGCTTAAAGATTACTGTGTAAGGGCTGAGATAAGGAGGCAATGGGTTTCAGTTTGCATTCATGTGCCCTCATGTTACACTAGTGCAATTGCTAAAGGAATTGGTGGTTGGTTATTAATGTTTTCTAGCTAGCTCAATGTGCTATTTACCTCCTACAAATTTGTTTGTGCCCAGTTGCCAAAAATAGGGGTAGATAGTGTTGACAGAAGGTAAACCTGTTTCAGGTTTCTTATTGTCAAAATAAGGGAAGGAAGTTAACTCCTCTGCAAATTAAGGGTAGGCAAATTATGTTTTCTCTCTCTTTTTCTCACTCTGTTTTGAGCCTGTCTAAGCTGTCTAGGAAACATCCATGAGACATTTAATTGGCTATTCAGTAATACTGTTTTAAAATTGTTAGCATTAATAAAATGAATAAATAAATATGCTATGTAACTACCCATCCTGTCTGATGAAATTATGAATGGATTAGTAGTCTAGATTGATGTTCCCTTATTTGACCTTTAAGGGGAACTATATGTTATTCTCATGTTATAAACAGTTTTGCAAAGGCATTGTTAGTCTTTTATTAGCTAGTCCGTGTAAATAAGCTGACCACCCTTATTAGAGCTGATGTTGCATAGTTTGGATCGTGAAAAGTAGAATGCAGGAAAGACGCCCATGTGATCCTCAGCAAACATTTTTGAAAGGAAAATATTGTTTTTTAGGAGTTTGTTTGTCATAACATGTTCTGCTGGAGAAATGTATGTACCCACTATGTTGAAGTTTTTTTTAGTTCTTTACGTAATAAGAATCCCTGTTAAATTAGCAGTTTTAGATTTTCCTGCTGCACCTATAACATGAAAGCATGACTTTAAGTGTAAAATGTAGGTGCTTTTATTAAGAGAAATTATTTTAGAAGTGTCTGCAGTCCTCTACAAGTTGTGAAAGTTTATGACTTATGAAACACAAGCTTGTTAAGACAAGAAGCACAAAAGAATGTGTGTCCTAAGAATTCAATTTCTTGAGGTTCTTCAGATGAATAATGTAGGAATACAAAAACGTAAGGTTCTAGAGTAAGTCTGTATTGTTTCTCTCTTTTGATCAGAAATTTAGTAAATGAACACAGACTTCCTTAGCTGCTTTAAATAGTGTAATAGGTCCAGTTTTTTTTTCTTTCTGTTAGATGAACGTGGTTCTTGGGTGCCTTGCTAATATGAGGCGCCCCGAGACTAAGGAAGTATTCTGAGAATATCCTCTCTGTTGATAGATTATTTGTATGCCTTGTCTAAAGACCTTTTGTTCTGTCCACCAATAGATATTTGCTGCCTTACAACCATTGCCAGAGGGGCCCGGACATCAGATCCAGCCTGGGGAGTCGGCACCAGTCCAGCTTGAAGCCAAGGTGAAGGTAACTAGCACTGGCGTTGCTGGCAACTAGGACCTCAGTGAAGGTACAAGGCCGGAAGCACTGGGATGTGAAGTGTGTACCCCTGCCACTGTCTTGGGCGAAAGACAGGGTCACAAATCAGAAAGGAGTAGTCGTGCATCAAGTTTTTGATGCCCAGCTGAGAGTCACAGACCGACCAGAAGGGCAAGGAGGCTTTTGCTTGAGGTGACCCCCTTTGAAACAAGGGTTGCTTCAGAGATCCCAGCATCAAGCCCCTGAATCCTGGTCCCAAAGTGAATTAAAGTTTACGCCTTTGTTTGTTGATCAAAGGATACCTGGCATACTGTACAATCTGTGGCCCCCAACAAAAGAGCAGCTTGCCATCGGAGCAATGCAGGAGTTAGGGTACAGGTGCTGTGCCCTTGGTGCCTGTTAGATTAAAGTGAAGAAAACTGGTGCACTGTCTGAGACACTGGACAGGCTAGTTGAGGGCATTTGCCCCGGAAGGTGATTGCCCTATCCTGAAAGAAAGACTTTTTCTTCTCAAACTGGGCTGTGATTGAGTTGCGAGTTATGCAACTCCACCGTGGGAACAACAAGAGCCTGCCTGAGAGGCTCAAACGGACACAGGGAGAAGACTCCCATCTGTCTGGTTGTACAGCGGCTTCAATTTCCCAAAGGACGCCTTTTTGTTAGTAATGTACCCTTTGGGTTGTCCCATTTTTAAGGAGGAGCAGCCCTTTGCGGCTCCTCGTCCTAATTCCTATGGCCCTGTGTGGTCCTCCTGGTCCCCTGCAACCAGGATTGTTTTTGTAATAATATGTCTGACTGCTTTAATATTTGCGTTAGGAATAATGTTTATTCTGCGAGAGAAACGTTCTTCTGAGCAGTTGACAAATGTTATTTTGCCCTTTCCTTGAGTATATTAATTGATACTCTAGCCCTCATAAAAGGCTATTGAAAATGTTTATTTTACATAGAATTGATGTAGATGGTTCAAGGATTTGCTTTCTGCTTAGGGTTGAAAAATATTGATAGTTCTGTTTGTGATAATAGTCATTACTCTCTCCTGCTATCCGTATGACCCAATGCTCTGTTTCCTTTGTACTCCTGCTTATACCTTATAAATACCTGCTTAATGAAATGTTTAGAATGAAAAATGCCCACCTAGCAATGGATTAGGATATTGATCAATTTATGAGAAAAAATTTGCAAACTATTGTCTATGTTCCTACTAGATCATAGGAATGTCTTTAGCTCATGCTAAAAGGACTATCTGTTAAAGATTGCAGGAATCGCTCTTAGCATGACCTAAAAGCCATTTTGTTCTTGGCATCCATTTTAGTCAGCCATGTGCTCGCCATGTGCTTTCTCCCTCTTCCAGAGTCTTGCACATGCTCAGAAAGGCCTAGCTGCCAGAATGCAGCTGCTCTTATGTTATAATTGTCAGGCTATTCTTACTAATGTAAGGAGAAATGTCTCTCCTCCCACTTTGTTGAGCAAGCAAATTTTGTATACCCATATTAGTCAGTAAGTATGCTTGTATGTGCCAGGACCTCCCCTTGGTTTTATGCTGACTAAGCAACAAATGCATATATAAGGCCCCTGTTCTCTGTACTCCTTAGACTGTCTAATACAGAGGCCTGAGAGTACTGTGTGATGCAGTCTCCCTCATGTGAGGTTAATAAATATGTTTTTTTTATATTTCAGCTTTTGTGCTAATTTCTTCTTTGTTGGTTTAAGGACCAGGTACATCAGGTTTTATTTCTTCAGAGGGTCTCAGGTTGCAAAAAGCACACGCACATAGCGTCACTGAGAGACACCTGGAAATGTTTGTGTTCCTGAGTTTCTACAACAGGGAGCCAGCTCTCCTCGGGCCCTTGGAAATAAGTTACTTCAGGACACAGCACACAGCAAAATCCTTTCAAGCAGGGGGACACAGCAAAGTCCCTTTAGCCTCTCCTTAGTTAAATCAGCAAACTGCAGGACAGCGCCAGAACACACAGCAAGGGTCGGTCCTTTCCTTCAGTCTCTTCAGCTGTTTCTTCCTTGGCAGAGGTTCCTCCTGACCACAAAGTAGTTTCAATACTTTACAGTCTTGAGCAGTTCCTTTCCAAAGTCCTGGGGTTTCAGCTCTCATAGTTATACCCCTAAATGTCTTTGAAGTCTTTGGGGCAGATTTACAAGCCCATCGCGACACATTTATGCCGCCGTTGCATTACTTCTGTGATGCAGCCGCGGCGTAAACCATGCGCCAGGTTGCGCCGTATTTACAATGTGACGCATCTAGGGAGATGCATCACGTTGTAAACCCCTGCGCCACATGAAACCTGCGTCAGGTTTCATGTGGGCATTCCGGCGCAGGGTGGGCGTTCGCTCGCAGGTACGCCTCGTAAAAGTGACGCAGTGAAATCTACAATATTTCACTGAGTCACTTTTACGGCCATGCTGCGTCAAAACCCTGCGCCTGCTTGAAGCAGGCATATGGAGTGACACAGCATGTTAGGCATAGGGCACCCCGGAGCCTTGCTGGAGCCACGTCATGCTTGCGATGCGACTCCAGCAATGCGCCGTATTTCCGCCGGGGGATGCAACACGCATCTGCCCATCCGTGCGCCACGGCGTGCCGCATTGTAAATGCGGCGCATCAGTGGTGGCGCAGGGGCGGTTTTGCGTGTTCTGACGCATCCCTGCTGATTTGCAGAGATGCTCCAGACCTTGTAAATCTTCCCCTTTGTGTTCAGGGGGGCACTGACCCCTGTCCAAACCAGTTCTGGGTGTCTCCCTGTCAGTGACACCTTCTTCGTTTGATAGTTGGTGACTGTATCCTTAATCACTCAGCAGGAGATGGAGCCGTTGTTTTATGGCAGCAGCCCAGGCCTCTTCATCTCCATGGGGTACTCCTCCCCCCTACACTCCAGATGCAGGTCAGCCTGTTGCTGTCTCACCTCCTCCCCTGGGTCAAGACATTCCCCAGAGCCTATCACATTCAAATCCAGACAGTCAATCCGCAACCAGGCAGAGCCACACAGAAATGTTAAAACACACAAACCCAGCCACTTCTAAAAGAGTGGTTTCTAAACACACAATGCAAAAACCACCTTCACAAAAAGAGGTGTTATTAAATTGTGGGTTCAGGCACACTAAACTTCACCTCTCCATCTTAAGCCTATGGGAAGATAGGCTGGAAACATATTACACAGCCTCCCCCATTCTGTCCTACGGGCAAGAAGGCCTTGCAACAGTGAAAAACGAAATGGTGAGTATTTCACTGTCAGTAAATGGTACACACCTTAGTACATGTTCTACCTTTCACATACACTCCGCCCTGCCCAGGGGAGTACCTTGGACCTACCATAGGGGTGTCTGATGTGCATAAAAAGGGAATGGTAAGACCTGGCAAGTGGGTGCACTTGTCACATGGTAGTTCATCAAACTGCGCGCAAGCACTGAAGTGGCAGGCCTGAGTTCTCTCTTTAGGGCTACTTATGTGGGTGGCACAATTAGTGCTGCAGACCCATTAGTAGCATTTGCATTACCAGCCCTGACACACATAGTGCAATTTACTAAGGACTTTACTAGTAAGGCAAACATATACCAATCATGGACAACCAATTTCCATAACACTTTATACAGGGAGCACTTGCACTTTGACACTGATCAGCAGTGGCAAGTGCCAAAAGCATCTAAGTTGGTAACACCATGTCTAGGGGGAAGCTAACAAGTTTAGGCAACTTTATTTCATGGAGTCACTTTTATGGCCATGCTGCGTCAAAACCCTGCACCTGCTTGAAGCAGGCATAAGGAGTGACGCAGCATGTTAGGCATAGGCACCCCGGAGCCTTGCTGGAGCCACGTCATGCTTGCGATGCGACTCCAGCAATGCGCCGCATTTCCGCCGGGGGATGCAACACGCATCTGCCCATCCGTGAGCCACGGTGTGCCGCATTGTAAATGCGGCGCATCAGTGGTGGCGCCGGGCGGTTTTGCGTGTCACAAGTGTTCTGGCGCATCCCTGCTGATTTGCAGAGATGCTCCAGACCTTGTAAATCTTCCCCTTTGTGTTCAGGGGGGCACTGACCCCTGTCCAAACCAGTTCTGGGTGTCTCCCAGCCAGTGACACCTTCTTCCTTTGATAGTTGGTGACTGTATCCTTAATCACTCAGCAGGAGATGGAGCCGTTGTTTTATGGCAGCAGCCCAGACCTCTTCACCTCCATGGGGTACTCCTCCCCCCTACACTCCAGATGCAGGTCAGCCTGTTGCTGTCTCACCTCCTCCCCTGGGTCAAGACATTCCCCAGAGCCTATCACATTCAAATCCAGACAGTCAATCCGCAACCAGGCAGAGCCACACAGAAATGTTAAAACACACAAACCCAGCCACTTCTAAAAGAGTGGTTTCTAAACACACAATGCAAAAACCACCTTCACAAAAAGAGGTGTTATTAAATTGTGGGTTCAGGCACACTAAACTTCACCTCTCCATCTTAAGCCTATGGGAAGATAGGCTGGAAACATATTACACAGCCTCCCCCATTCTGTCCCATGGGCAAGAAGGCCTTCTTGCAACAGTGAAAAACGAAAGGGTGAATATTTCACTGTCAGTAAATGGTACACACCTTAGTACATGTCCTACCTTTCACATACACTCCGCCCTGCCCAGGGGAGTACCTTGGACCTACCATAGGGGTGTCTGATGTGCATAAAAAGGGAATGGTAAGCCCTGGCAAGTGGGTGCACTTGTCACATGGCAGTTCATCAAACTGCGTGCAAGCACTGAAGTGGCAGGCCTGAGTTCTCTCTTTAGGGCTACTTATGTGGGTGGCACAATTAGTGCTGCAGACCCATTAGTAGCATTTGCATTACCAGCCCTGACACACATAGTGCAATTTACTAAGGACTTTACTAGTAAGGCAAACATATACCAATCATGGACACCCAATTTCCATAACACTTTATACAGGGAGCACTTGCACTTTGACACTGATCAGCAGGGGCAAGTGCCAAAAGAATCTAAGTTGGTAACACCATGTCTAGGGGGAAGCTAACAAGTTTAGGCAACTTTAGCCAAAAAGGGCCAAGTCCAACAATAAGTATTTGAATCTTGGCAGGTGCAGCATGAAGATTGAAAGGGAGAAAGATAAAGTTATATTAACCTGAAAAAATGGAAAAGGCAGACCATCTTCTTTTGGTCAAGTCAATGAGTCCCACAGAGTTTTTCAATCATTTCATCCACATGTTGCTTAAAATAAGAATCAAATTGAGAGCTGATTTATTGAATTGACAAAAGTCATTACAAAAAATTATACTTCTGTCTGGTTTAGGAATAAGGACTGTTGGGAAATCAGGTTACTAATAGATGGTTCGATACTATTTGCTTCTAACATCTTTTCTATCTCGTACTACCTTCTCTAAGCCTCTGGCGTATGGTACTGATGTTGTCTTACCACTTGATCAAAGCTGGCTGGGGACATGGTATTGAATGAGAGTAATACATTTGGTTTGTTCTGAAAATATGCAGAGAAAGGCAGAAATAAGAGAGTAGGCATAGTCTCTCTGTTTGTGTGTGATTTTTATGGATTGGCCTTTGTTTTAAATGAAGGCTGATCTGTACTGGAACAAACCTCAGGAATTATCATGAGGTTGAGAGCAGTTCTCAGAGTAAGGTCTGGGTTAATACCTGTTCAATGACAGCAAAAGGTTCCTGCTAATGTGCTAAAAGCTTATCGTTTGAGGGAGGGATGACATGAAAGAATTTCACTAAGTTAAACGTACTGTAAAAGATGTCTTCCTTTTGTATAGTAGCTTAGTTTTAGTTGGTCTCCCAGTAGAGGTTGATCAACCATTTGTCTGTTCTTCATTCATTCTTGTAACAGATGTGGATATTCTAGCAGAGGGGTTTACTATTTTCTTGATCTTCCCTTCGTCCTCTGCCATATCCATCAAAGTGCAAAGTAAACATTCAAAAACTAAATCAAAGGCCAAAAATCAAGTTGAAGTTTTTAGTGGCCTCTGATGACAAAAAAAATGAGGGGTAATAGTTTGTCTAAGTTTCTCCTATTTTCCTATACCATCTTACAAAACAGGGCTTTGATGGATCTGTTGTACCTCTCCACTAAGCCATCAGTTCAGTGGGTGATAAGATGAGATTTTTTTAATCTAATTTGCTTCCATAACTATACCCATTTGACCATCACCTTGGAGATGAACGGAATGCCTTGGTCTTTCAAGATTTCTTTAGGGTATCCAAACCACAAAAATAATGTAATTATGTTCAGCTATGAAGGAATGTTTCTCAGGGGTATGCCTTGCAATGCGGGTGGCATTGTGTTGTAGCCTACTGCATTATGAAGCTATGACACTCATATGCTCTGTGTGAGGCCATGTGGCTACCATGGTATTGATAAAACTGTAAGTGGTGAATGAGGAGTTTGGCTGTTGAAGTGAGAAGAGCTGAGCCATGCTTTGTGACCTATATTGGTTGAATAAAAGAAGAATCAAGCTATTTACTGTGTCCAGAGTGCTTCCTAACATTGGCGATGAGTTCCTGTGAGGGAGAGGACATCCACTAACACCCCTCAAAGTGGAAATTGGTGTGAACGTTTTATTGGCCCTTTGATTTTATAGCACATTGCTGGAGTTACACGCATTGTGCCTACCTGAACTGGAACTGTGAGTAAGGATCTGGTACCCTGAGTAAGGAGCTGTTCAAAGATTGTTTGTCTGCTTTGCCCTGTTTTAATGCTCCGTGTGGCAGTTGGTAGCTCAAGGTAGAATTCAAACAGGGCGAGAGGCTGCGACACTAGCACGAGTTGTTAGGCCACAATTTTATTCTCTTTGCTAGGACAACCTATCTCGCGCCTTAAGGTTGTGTTTGAGGAGTCCCTGCAGCAGTTTGTGTTTGCACCGCTGAAGGGGCTGCATTGCCAAGGATGTGCAGTGTTACGTGTTTGTATAGCTGGAGATGCTACGTTGCTGAGGATATACTGGCCGGCTGGGGCATCCCAGGGGCTTGCACTATCTTTATGTCCATATTGGCCATGCGGTGCCGATGGGGAGCTTTTGACTGCATCTTTTCCAAGCAGCTGTGTGTCTTCATTTCCCCTTTGCTGCCCTGTGCGTGTCATTGCACTAGTCTGATGACTAGGTGGTGGCAAAAGGAGGTGTTTCCTCAGTGTGGCAGCCAATTGGAGGGCAGCAAAGTAATCAGTCAATGGGAGTGAGTTTCAGGCAGTCTTTTGAGGGAAGCCACAGACTGCTGATTGTCTTAGGAAGTGCATATGAACAAAGGGTGCATAATATCTGCCATTACAGAGATTGTATTTCATGTCTCATTTGGGTACTTTTGCAACTGGATCCCTTTGCCTAGGAGCACGGCCTAGATCATGTGTTATTGTTTTTGAAAGTTGTTTTAGCCTGTTATTTATGGAGTTGTTTTTTTAGTATATTGGTTGTGCAGTAGTTATTTTGACCTGTTTTTCTACCTTATTGTTTTAGCTTGTTATTTTTCTTTGTTTGCAGGTCAACATGACAGTGACAACCATATCTCTGCCTTCACAATTTTTATCTGACTGCGAGGAGCCTCTTTTGCCTTGGGACTAATGGAGAAAACTCTTTAACTCGTATTTAATTGCTTTAAGGGGTGGGACATTCTCAGTGGCCTGGAAACAGGGAGCATTGTTGCACAACCTTGGAATTGAGGGCCGTATTATATACAAGAGTCTTGTTGAGATCCCAGTCGGGCATGATGAGGGCCAAGCCGGAGATGAGTTTGAGATATCTCTTATGATGTTGTAACAACATTTTGGCCTGCGCATTATTATCGTTATCGAGCGGCATACATTTTTTTCAAGGGTGCAAGCAAAAGCGGAAAAGGTAGGGAATTACGTGGCCTCATTGAAAAGTTTGGTGCGCACTTGTGACTTTGGCGACCTATCTGATTCACTCGTAAGTGTTCAACTATTGCATTGTACCATCAATCCCAGGGTACAGGAGAAGCTCTTGGAAAAAATCTTCTATTAAAAGAGGCAAAAGACATTGCAGAAGGGATGGAGTTCCCTACAGGTTGGGTTAAGGAGATGCAGAGCACACTAACCACCACTGTGGTGAGAGTAACAAGCGGTAATGCTGGGATAGAGATGAACGAAGACAGTAGAAAATCCTTTCAGAAACCTGGTTGGGTCAAGGGGTTGGTCCAGGAGAAAGAGACTAAATTCAAGTGTTTTAAGTGTGGTAGTTCTAATCATCTTTCTAATAGCCCCAATTGTTTTGTGCGAAATGCTACCTTTCCAAATTGTGGTAAAAAGGGGCACTACGCCCGCGTATGTAAAAATAACAATGTAAAATAAGTGTTTGAAGCACAAGAAGATGGTCAAAAAGTTATTTTACAAGTGTCCCTTCCTGCACAATATGGTGGAACTGGATGTTGCAAAGGGAATTTCAGAAGAGTCTGTTTCCACCCAAAGGGATAATATTTTGGATGGTGATGCTGACGGGGCAAGTCCAGATGCCTGAGTGTGATACGACCATTGGTGGGAAATAATTAGTTGTACTTACTGATTCAGGGTCTCCATTTACCCTTTTGGGAGACAAGAATTGGGCAAGTGTCTATGGAAAAGAGGATATAAAGTTGTTGCCTGCGGATATTAACCCGAAGTGATATGGGGGGGGGGGGGCAAGTTTTGATTTAATAGACTATGCTGTCACGAGCATCAATGTTAAGGGTAGAGAAACAACTGGCAAAGTTTATATGGCCAAGCGTGGAGAGAATGTTTTGGGGTGGCGGCACCACAGAGATCTAGGTATTACTCTCAATACTGACACAAAGGTCCTCTTGGTCACCCTCAAGGGTGAGTATGCAAAAGTGATTCAGGATTTCCAAGAGGTGTTCAGGAATGAATTAGGACTTCTGAAACCCTTTCAGCACAAGATTATTTTTGAAAAAAAATTCTAAACTGGTTGTCCATAAAATGAGGAGGGTGCCTAATCTAATGTTGAAACCTCTACAAAAAAGATTGATAAGCTGTTGTGCCAGAGAGTGATTGACGAGATTGAGTCCTCAGAGTGAATGGCTCTGATTGTGCTGGCACCAAATGGCAATGGCAATAAGATCAGAATGTGTGTGGACCTGAGGGACCTCAATCAAAACATTTGGGTGGATTTCCAGCCTCTGTCAACTACAGTAGAAGCACCGGCTCTACTCAAGGCTGCTTGTGTGTTTAGTGTAATGGACTTATCTGCTGCATACCATCAGGTACAGCTGTATGATGACTCCAGAGCATTGACATCTTTTGTGCCACCTCTGTGGGCAGTTAGATTTATGAGGCTGACTTTTGGGCTGACCTCAACTGTGGCATGTTTTTAGCGCCTAATGAAGGTGGTTCTTAGGGGTTTGATTTGGTGATGTTATTCCAAGATGACATCTTGGTATATGGGAATGCCACTCACAGTCATGATCACATTTTAAGACAGGTATTGGCAAGACTCAAAGATAGTGGTCTCAACCGCAAGAGGCAAAAATGTTAATTTGGTGTTGGTTCAGTCTCTTACTTGGGCCATACGATTTCTGGGAATGAGATAAGCCCCAAGTTAGAGTTGGTCACTTCGATTCTGGAGGCACCTACTCTGATTAATAGAGACCTGGTTAGATCACTCATGGGCCTTGCTGAATATTAGACAAAGTTAATTCCTAATTTTGCATGTGTGATACAAACCACCAGATTACTTTTCAAGAAGGGGGCAAGTTTTGTTTGGGCCGAAGATTGGCAAAGGCGTTTTGTGTACTCAAAGAAAGTATAGCCAAGATGCCTACCTTGGGACATTTTGACGCCTCAAAGAAGACTCAACTCACAATCGATGCAAGCATGAGAGGTTTGGGTGCTGTGTTGTCACAGGTGATGGACAGAGAGGAAAGGGTGGTTGCTTTTTCTTCTCGTTCTTTGAGGGGTGCTGAGGAAAAGTGGTTGGTCATAAAATGGGAAGCTATAACTTGCGTATGGGTGGTGCACCATTTTAAATTCTTCCTTTGGGCTTTACCCTTTGTCTTAAAAACTGACCATAAACCTTTGACTCCGTTGTTGGGATGCATAAATATTGACTGACAGCATCTCACTGCGCATCAAGAGGTAGGTGGAAGTTTAATTGAGTATAACTACTGTCTGGAGTATTCGTCGGGAGCTAGGAATGTGCTGGCAGATTATTTGTCCAGACTACCAATGGAGAGCGCAGTTGGGCAAGATGGAGTTGACCAGCAGATAATATGGGTCTAGGAGATAGCCATAAATAAGCTGGAATGGGAGTTGGAGGCGGAGAGCGATCAAGTGACAAAACAGGTCATGCATTTTGTTGTGGTGGGATGGCCTGAACTAAAGAGTAATCATGATGCATTCAAACCCTTCTGGGGTATTAGAGATGATTTGTGTACAGTCAATGGAGAATGATATCGTGGAGAACACATGTGTGAAATTGTAAATATGGCGCACGAGGGACATCTTGGCAGGAATCTAACGAAGTCCAGAGCCAGGGAATGTTACTGGTGGCCTGGTGTGGACAGGGAAGTTGAATGGGTAGTTAAAGATTGCTTACACTGTGCTGGGAGTGATGAAATGAGATCTGTCAGGACAGTTCCCTTGTCTCCTGATGAGGTTCCGGAACACAGGAACAAGTTAGGGTTGGACACTGCAGGCCAATTTGAATTGCTACCTGCATCAGAAAGATTTGTTTTTTGTCCTAGTGGACTATACTTCCAAATGGGTGGGGAAGCTGGGATTCTCATCTAGATTTTCCTGCCAATCTCTAGAATCCCAGGTCTGGTCGACTGAACCTTTTTCCCTGTCATACAAGCGTAAAGGGAAGATTTTCATAAACAGAGCTCATATCAACTTTATATGGCCAATCCAAATTAGACTGAAAGGGCCACTGACTACGAACTGAAATTTTGAAGATTTATTACAAAGCCAAAAATAGTTGGACATACAAACATTCATAAATTCAAGAAATTCAAGAAATAGACTGGCACTAATACAAAAGTAATTCTACGCAAGAGTCTTAACCGACTCAGAATAAAAATCAGGGTTAATTCGAGAAGCATTAAGCACACCATTACAGGTAAAGTAGAAAGTCGAGACTGCATTTACAAAAAGAAAAGAATTTCCGTTAATCTGTCCTTACTCTAGCTCTAAGGTGACATCCCTACTTAACATTCCTCCCAGGCGAGAGAAAGGTGTCAGCCGTGAAGACTTCCTAAGAAGTACATTCACTTCCAATAGGTGACTTCAATACTGAGCTCGTTGTAAGATGCTCCTTGCTACACCCTACTCTGCCTCAAATTCACCACTATCTACATCTTGCCTTTCCCAAGCCTAAATCCTAGACTGCTGTCTACTCTCTGCTCTCTACTCCGGACTGCTTCTCCACCCTCGGGTGCTGTTCCTAATACAAAACGCCAAAAACAGTTGACATGCCTTCAGACACGCCCCTCTGGCAGGTGTAGCTCCATGGAGTTTTCCACTATGGCACCTCTCCATCCAGCATCCGTTGGAGTGCCCTTGGGTCCCAGGCACCTTCTCCGCTGAATGTTGCACTCCCAAATTCTTTGGCAGCATCTCTGTGTTCGGGCCTACTATCCTAACTTCTAAAAAATGGACTTTTCTACCTAACGAGCCTTGTGGCCTTGCTCCTGCATGCTAAAATACGTGAGACCATCCTTGCAACATTCGGAATTACAATTTTAATATTTGCTGAGGACAGCCTTTCCCAGGCGAGAGAAATCATTTCTTTCCGACTAAGGCTAACCAAGGGAAAATACAGTTAGACCTCTACTGGCTTCAGCATGTCCCAGGCCTTTGCACCTTTAAACACATTTGTAACACAACATTACATTACATTACATTTCATCACTTTCAAATAAATTCTACAAGGAATATCTTTCACATTAATGGTTTAGCGGAGAGCATGAACTGTTTGGTAAAAGCTAGTGCTTAAACTTCAGTGGAGAATTGAGTTTCTTTGAGAGTTATGCTCCGAGAGAACTTCTGGGTGCATCGGAACACTCCCAAAATGGTAACCAAAATGTCTCCTTTCCAGTGTTTGAAAGGAAGGTTGGCTGGTAGTGAGCAGAATTCATCTTGGTTGGACTTCAAGAAACATGCACATAGAGTTGATCCACAGGTGCTCAAGAAACAGCAGCAAAAGTACAAGAGACGCTTTGATGACAGGCATAAGGTGCGAATGTGTGAGTGGAAGGTAGGGGATGTGGTTCTCATAAAGAAGCCTGCCTGGTCATCAAAGAGCAAATCGAAATTTCTGGTACCTAAATGCATTATCCAAGTGAAGAAGAATGTGGCGGTGGTGGAAGATGGAGGGGTATGGCATATGTCCCGTCTGACTAAGGGGGTAAGTAATGATGGGCAATTAAGTGCAAGTGATGATAGACATATTATTTTTTATTTAGAGTTTTATATAGTGCGAACTAGAACCAAGAGATCGAGTATTAGAGCACTTTACATGAGCTCCAGTTTTGTTACATGAGGACACATGTCTTGTAAGGGCAAATGATGCCGAACATCAAAGTGTTATCACTGGCAGGAGACGTTTGAACGATGATGATGGAAGACCATGCCAAAGTGGTTTTTGCAACAATCACCATCCTAGCAGGAAAACTGTACACCTCAAGGATTATTTTTACCATGTTATTTGGACCTTGAGACCTCTTTGTTTTACCAGGGTTTTTGGGAAGTTAGATAGTATTTGTAGATTCTTGTATAGTATTGGGTGATTCGATATTGGAAATGTTTTTTACTATGTTATCTAACATCAAACATTCATATTTCTATTGTGGCTATGTTATATTTAAGTGCATCTCTAATGTCAATCATTCTTATTTCTCTTGTGGTTATGTTATGTTTTAGGGCAATTTCTCCTAGATTTAAGTCTTAGACTTATTGTGTTCTTTTCCATTATGACATTCCAGTTATGTTTTATTTTCTATTCTTCCCTTTGAGCAGTTATTATTTTTGTATTTTTCTGTTAAGAAGAAAGATATGCTGCAACCTACTGCAGCATGAAGCTGTGACACCCATATGATTCATGTCAGGCCATGTGGCTACCAGGGTAACGATAGACCTGTAAGTGTTGAGTGAGCAATTGACTCTTGAAGGGAGAAGAGCTGAGACAGGCTGCACATACTATGTTGATGGAATAAAAGAAGACTCAAACTGTTTCCTGTGTCCAGAGTGCTACTTAACATATAGTCAAACAACCCCAGTATGTGTTTATAGGCCATAAAGGTATAGTAAGAACACACTAGAACAGAGGGGTGAGAGGATCAAATCCCTCTTCGACCTTCGACCTCCCACACAGACTTTAATCACAAAAAGAAGAGAGAAAAATATTTGTCATAATGATAATAGGTTTCTAAGAGTGAGTGAGTGAGAGGGAAATGCACCTTGCTTTAAAAATCTGTGTCATGCTTCATCATAGGGCTGCTAACACACCTCCGTTTTTACCCAACACTGGAGGTGGAGCAATAGATAGGGGAAGCCAATACAACATACAGTGAATAGTCATTGAAAAAACAAGGGTGAGAAATGGTGCAGAAAAAGTGATGGTAAAAGCTGGTCCCAGGGAATCCTTATTACAATATTAATATTAGGTCCCCTGTCCAGGATTATAAAGAAATTAGTGGATGCTAGGTAGAGGAGCTTATAATGAGACTCCACCTGCTCCACTCTGCATGGGCGTCGACATGTTTCAACCGGCAATTGACAATGCCCCGGCTTTCCTTAGGACTCTCACCTCTGCGACCCTGGGTGCTCCCCTCCCCTTCTATAAATTCAGAAGTGAAAAGGGTGGATATCACCTTTCAAAGAGCCCTTCGCCTGTGAAGGGGAACCTGTACAGATAAAAAAACAAAAGACACTTAACATATTCAATATCAGTGTCCCCTGCTTTATTCATATTCAACGTAAGCACAAACATAATCAAGAATAATAATGGTGCATAACCTCCAATCACTCTGAACACACTATTTAAATCCTGGGGGGCACTCCCCACATAAAGGTATAGTACCAGAATATCATGGCTAACACACTACCTACTTTAGCAAGCATAATACAATCGCCATTTGAAACAGGCTTCATTAAACCTTTGTACGTTAGCATACATGCCTGGCCAAATGAGCCTCACAGGTATTATTCAGTTTTTTCCTGACCTAAAATGTACAAGTTCTTTTCTATTTACCTATTCAAGGTGACTATTGCTCTATGTTTTCCTTCTAGTTCTTCTCAATCCATGATACCGACAAAGAGGATCCTGGTATCTGTTTAGAGGATGGTGCACCTAACGCTTTTTGAGTTTTCTCTGTCACATTCTTCACCCTATCTGTTTCTAGACTTTTACCATCTCTTTTTTTGGTTCTTCTGCTTCAGATTCATTCTACTGCCTTTGTGAATTTGTCCTTCTTTGGGGGCTAATACTGGGAGGCACTGTGGCTTCCAGAAAGGGTCGCCCGTAACTCAGACAATCTCTTTGGAAGAACAAGGACAGTTTTGTTCTGTGTCCAGCCCTTGGCAGGTTGCGGCACCCTTACCCTAAGGTACTTCTGTTTTAGTTCTCTACAGATAGGAAGGTATTCTAGGATACTCTAATAAAATAGTTGCCAAAGAAGGGCGCTCAGTTTTAGTTGAGCCTTAGTATCCTGTTGATACTATTGGCCTAGAATTGTGTCTGAAAATGCTGATCATATGGTGGTTGGAGCTGCACCCCTGAGTCTTGCAAATGTAGTTTTATGCCTAACACGATGTACTTTCTATTGTCTTACGTGTCATCTATTCCAGGTTTGCTGCATCTTTGGTCTCTGGGGCTTAACTATGTCTTGTGACCAGACAAGAAAGGTGAATACTGAAAAAAGTGTAAAGGATATATATGTATAGATCATGCACAAATACTTACATATAACAATATTGATTTTTCTTAAAACTCCTAAATTCACCTCATTACCCACCTGTAGAAGGACTGGGTTAAATAGCTTGTTGAACTCCAGTCCTAGTGTGCTTGGGACGAGTGAGTCATGATAACGAGGTATTTGTTGATATTATTTTTAAAGGTAGGACTTTTGTATGGATTTTAGCTATGAAACTTCGAGTTTTCATTTCTGTTTGAAGGTTTCACGGAGTGCTCAGGGAAAAATAGCATTGTGAAGGTTTCTTACTCTTTGGGTGGTCAGTGTGGCCATATGAGTTGGGAGTAGTGTTGTCACATTTCTTGATACCATATAGTCGTCTTGCTGCTGTGGTTTTCATATCCTTACTTGTGGACAGGAGGGGGACTGGCATATACTATCATGATCACGCTTTCTGTAGTTACTACTTGTAGTGTTCATGTGAGCTGGCTGTCAACAATGACTCCTAGGCTCTTTATTTGTCCTTAGAAATTGTCCCAGTGTTATTTTTGGTACTGAAGAGGGTGCGATTGTGTATTGGTTGTCTTCCTGGGGCGTTTTGAATCGGATGATAATGATTTCTGTTTTGTCCTGGTTGGACTGAATGTATTCTGCTGGGGCGCGTGTTGAGGTTTGATCAGGTAGTCTGTGAGGATGTTTGCTTTACCTGGATTTTATTAACTACCCCTGCGCAGATCTGCCAAAAATGTGCATGGAGATCAAACCTGCATCCTTTGGTTCCTTTGGTTCTAACGAGGGTGGCCAGTGTCTTGGTGAATGCTCCACAGAAGAGGGACGATAGAGGCGCATTTATGCACAAGCGATCTTTGTTGACTTTGGTTTTTGTAGACCCATGCTGATTCTTTGAAGCGTTCCTACAGGAAGGATGCGGAGCAGATGCAAAATTCTTCAAATGCACCAGGACCTATGAAACTCTCTCTTCTTGCTAGCAAATTATTTCTGTTACTTAGAAAGAGTGGTAAATCGTTATCCTTATTTCAGTGTTCTTAATTCTTGTCATGCACTACAATGTTCAGGCCATAGAGCGGCCTGCTGTATCCTTCTCTACGCAATATGATGCAAACAAAACTTGAACAGCTTACATCCCTTATTCCTGCTCCTAAAATATTTGCTGAGTAGAGTAAGCAGTGTAGTTTCCTAGACTATATTGCTTACATTTGTGTTTGTCTATTAAAAACTGGTTGCAATTGCATAAAATGATGAATCTACATGCTCTACGGATCAATAGCGAGCAGTTCTCTCAATCAGATTAAAACTGCCATGATGCATATAGTTTCCAAAATGACTGATACTTTTTGGTTCATATTCTGGACATCAAGTCATCAATCAGAAAGATTGTTTCCAAGTTTTTCTCCGTATTAATTATTAATGAAGTCACATCCATTAACTCAAATCTTTCCCATCACTCTTAGCCATTTTTATTTGATCGTTTATCACTCTTGTCTTTTATTTTTGTACCATTTCTTCATTCCAAACATCAGTGCGCAACAGAAGCACTATTGAATTTTAGGTAGTGTTATTTGTCAGCAGACCCCATACCTTAGCCTATAGATGGTAGCTCTACATCATAGGTGCTCTTCTCCCTGGAGAGGTCCCTCTCCATGTGTCTGTTTTGCCTAAGGGCTAAGGACTGGCCAGAACAAAATACCAACAAAATACCAAGGGGTAATGTTGTTCGACCTTGCACATAATGTTCAGTTGAAATCCCAGGAACTTGCAGGGAGTGAACACAGCGATGAGTTCTCATGTGGAAGCAGTCTTTGAATTTATTGCAAAAAACCCAAAATGTGTAGTAATGTGTGCAAAGCAGCAGGCAAGCTGCAACGTGTTCATGCTAAGTTAGTGGAAAAAATGGCAATGTCACCATGGTATGAGTTCACTGAGTATGAGATGCACACCAATGTATTCCATTTTTCATTATTTCATTTTTTTCAAGCACTTTCGACATTTTTGGCGTGCAAAACTTTCGCCGCGCTCGACTCCTTGCGCTGCAACAATATCTACAAGTACGGTGGACCCAGTTTCGTATCCACAAAGCTGCACAGCCAGATACTGGATTAAATCCAATGAATCAAATTTATTTCATTCTTCTTTTCTTTTAAATTTTTCCCCTTACATTTTCACCATACTTTTTCCTTTAGTTTAATTCATTTTATTCAATATGTTATTTACGCATTCTAAAAAGCACTCAGAAGCATGGGGGTCATTCCATGTCACGATGCATTTCGGGAGGAAACCTCCCTTCGTCAGGGACATCTACAAGTGTAAACAAATACATAACTTTAAGCACTGTATGGCAATGTAATTTACCGTCATCATATTACAATCGGAGAAATGCTTAAAAACACATCCATGTGAGCATCTAATTCATTAACATTTGTTGTACTTTTGTGTTAGACGCATTAAAACAACTTGCTGGGTTCACCATTTATGAAATAACTATTCCGGTACACCTTAAGAAATTCCACTAAATACCTTAAGAGAAATCCCAATTTTAACTCAATTCTAATTTATCACAATATGCGGACACTTATTTGAAACCTAAGCTTACCATAACATGTAGACAAATCGTATTATTTAAAAGGGCATCCCCGTGCAACGATCTCCGCGTGAAACAGTAACCATTTCTTTTCGTTTTCCTAGCGTGCCGTCGCACGCATCTCCCTTAATCTAACGAGCTGGTTCAAAGACTCTCTCGCCCTATATTTATATATGTTTCCGCCCTCCTTAATGATCAACAGGTGATGTTCTGTGAAAACATTAATCTCTTTAACCCTCACAGTTGGGAAATCCTCACTCTACCAGAATGCAATGCTCTTTGTGCTTGTCCCCACTAGATTGTTTTTCATAATACCGTGTCTTTTAACAACTGTTAGCCTTAGCTAAAAACATGCGATTACAACTCATTAACTTGTACAAAATCTTCTCCTCATGTCTGGCATAACTACTTCTGAATGAAACTTCAATCACAACTGTAATGCCTAAAATATTTAAAAAGATGGATGATTTTTCAACGTGGCACACAATTCTTTCCATACTTCCAGTGGTCCTTCTGTTAACTGAATGTCTTCTAACATTGCTGCTGTTTCTTTAGACTTTGTTTCTTCAATGTTTCACACTGTGGGTGCTATCTCAGGAGAGACGAAAAGTTAATGCCATGAGTTCACTGAGTATGAGATGGACACCAATGTATTCAATTTTTCATTATTTCATTTTTTTCAAGCACTTTCGACGAAAATACCAAGGGGCAGTGTTATTCGACATTGCACATAATGTTCAGTCGAAATCCCAGGAACTTGCAGAGAGTGAACACAGCGATGAGTTCTCATGTGAAAGCAGTCTTTGAATTTATTGCAAAAAAAACAAAATGTGTAGTAATGTGTGCAAAGCAGCAGGCAAGCTGCGACATGTTCATGCTAAGTTAGTGAAAAATGGCAATGTCACCATGGGCCATGTGACATTAGCATCACCATGCAGTTTGGAATGGTAATACACATTCATGTTCATCACTAAATGTAAAGCAGTGCGCTAGAAATATACAGCAAATGCAGTCCTGGTGTTTGGCATGTACACTTATGGCTGCTAAATGTAAATGGCATGGCTCTATCACCCGGGCAGGATTGTGACATTAGAGTAGAGAAAGAGGTTACCTTTTCCAGAAATGTGGGTTTTCCATTTTTCGAGTACACTTGAGAAGGTGACAGAATTTTTGTGAATCTGCTCTGACGCCTGTGATTGCAAAAGAATAAATCATTCTTGTAGCCTAGGTGGGGAATGTCCTTTGTAGGACAATAGGCAGCTCTCACAAGAGAGTAAATGTCCATAGCAGACATATTTATTGACATCATATGTTTTGGGTGTATTATGATGCTTTATGTTAGCTTCAGGACGTTTGAAGAACAGCGTGTTATGGGGAGTGGGGTTGTGGTAAGAGCAGGAGGGAGCGGTGCATGGACAGATGTTCCTAATCAGGTGGTGCCCCCCGTAAAGCGGTGTGCCCTGATGTCGCCTTCGTGGACTGAAATCTGCCAAAGCAGAAGGGTACCCCAAAGTCTGAGCAATCCCAGGAAGGTCTCAAGCCTGGAGTAGAATGGGAGAGAATTCCAGAGGTTGTGGTGTATGGAGGGACCACCACCTACCAACTCCAACCAACCTGACTTGATGGCTAGTTAGTAGATTCATGAAGGAGCTCTTCCCTTTATCAAGGGCGAATGAAGGCAGTTTTCCTTTGTGGTGATGTGGTCTGGATGATGCCACTTAAGGATGGTGTAAACTATATGATGCAAGTGCATTCCTAGCCTACAGATTGTTTTGTTTGTTTTCGTAATTCATTCTTGAAGTTACCACTTCAGTGACCAATTTGATCGACTAAAGTGGTCATTAAGGGGAAGGATTAACCACAGAATATGCAAGGGGTTAATGACTGTGGACCATTTTCACTAAGGGAATGAATTCAGATTGGAGTGGAACACCACCCAAAGAATTTTCACTTGCTTGACAGTGTTGCCCACCTTAAGGCCTGGGCCACATTCAGAATGTATGCGTTGTGTGCATTCATGATGGGCACGTTTTGTGTATCCAGGCAGCCTGGCACGATCACTGGGAGGGCACAATTCACAGCCTGCCCAAGCCACTTGATGTTGCTTTAGAGGTAGCTTAGTGCCATCTGTGTACATATTATGTTATGCCTTATTATGTATTATTAATATAACTTTATATGCTACACCTCTTGTCTTCCTAAAGGTGCTTCTGAGTGCGGGAGTAACTCAGAAAAGGCCTACAAGTTATTATCAAGGCTGTAACAATCTGGCTCAGCCTTGCTGTGCTTTTCTAAGTTGATGTTTCTTTCTAAAGCTCCACTGATCTTGCAGTGGTAGATGTCTGCCTGGAAGGCATTCCAGAATGCCGTATACACAGGCCAGGCTTGATATGTTTGAATTTCAGTAGTACCAGCTTTACACCCTTACTTAATAAGAGCAATCCTGCTGGCCTGCATTGGGGGAAAGCTTCTTTAAGATCGTGCAGGTCACTTTCAAAGATTTCGTAGTGGCGTAGGCAGAGTTCTACTATATACTTCCCTGGAGGTCAGTGCAGTTTGACAAGGCAACTGGCTTCATATGATTTTATCTGATTATAGTAAATGTTTCTCTGGCTGCTCTATGCTGAATTATTTTGCAGTCTATTAATTGGGGTGGATGGGAGTTGAGCACAAGAAATAAGGCCACAGCCATATAAATGTAAAACACAGTTTCTATTATTAAAATCTGGACCTAACTCAGTTAAAGCAATAGCAAACAGCAGACATGCATCACTGAGAAAAATGTGGTAAGTAGTTAGCAGTTACAAAATAGTTCGAAAGTCAAAACATAAGAAAATAAAAATCCTACAACCAATTTAGAAAATTAGCAAATTTAATGAGACAAAAATACAATAAGGGGAGCCAGGGATATAATATTTAAACGATTGAAAGAAAAAAGTACCAAAATAACAATAAAGTACCTATCAGTAGGCATTGACCAGGACTTAGGTTGACAATGGAGCCCAGGTGCAACAAGCTGGTTTGTCTGGGTCAAATATTTTACATTCTGATATCATCTCTGAAATTAAAATCGAAAGCCTTCACCAGGGCACGGTTGCAGGCTTTATGTGCCGAAGTCCCGTCAAAACCATAGGTTCTGGACAAGGTCCCGCTGGTGTCATTGATTTTGAAGGGTAAAGCTCAGAATAGGAGAAATGTTAATTTCACGGGCACTAACATCCTCAAATTGGGCGAATATCTTTGCCCAGTCAAGATTTCTAATTTCAAACTTTCTTTATGGAGATCAGCATACTCCAATGAGGTAAGCCTGAAGCTGTATATTCTAAAGTTGCTTTGAAATCGGACACCTTTGTTGCAAATCCTGCTGGTTCTCTGGAAGTCTAGGAAGTCCACAGTCTTTTAAGTCTCAATTTTTTAGAGTTTCTAGAGCAGCTCCTCTTCGTCATTTCGAAGGACCTCAGGGAATGCACTTAGGAGCCAAGACTCACTCCAGCAGAAGCCACTAGCAGAGTCCAGTCCAGACTGGGTCCAGTTGTTGCTGGTCAGCTGGGCACTTCGGGGAAATAGATCTCTGGCAGCTTATTGTGTCCCTGTAGCTACACAGAAGGTCCACCAATTGACCCTTGGTAACTCCTTCTCCACTTCCTAGTCAACGGTTACATGAGGGAGCAGATCCAGCTCTTCGTGTCCCCACATAGTTCTCAAATAGCATGTCTAGTCCTCTTGTGTTCTTCCACAGATCTAGAGAGTGTTCTGATTAGCTGTGGGTTTGGTGACACTTTTGTAGGATTTTCTCACCAGAGGGAGGAGGTGACTCCTGGATACTCCCTAACCAAAGAAAAAAGGTTCCCAGGGCAAACCTTCCCACTTTTGCAGCACATCCTGTTTGCCTTACTGTAAATCATCCCACAGTGCGCTATTCTGATGAAACAGGCAGGATCTTTCAGCCGTGCCTTGAGCTTATGTGCCAGACAGAGGAATGTTTAATGAAATTGACTGCTTTCTCCTCTTCCACTAAACTGTTTTTTGGACCAGCCCGCTTCCCACTACCTGGCACAAAGCTGGCAACAGATGACCTAAGCACAAAATGCTTCCTTTCTTCAGGTCTCCTTGTACACTTGAATGGGCAAGCCTCATCATGGTCCTTTTCAGGATAATGCATTTCCTGGACACTCCCCAGCGATCCTTCCTTGGCTGAGAGGAGTCACATTCCTCACACCCTAGACCTTCCAGTCAAAATGCCTAAGCTTTTGTTCTTGCTCTGGGAGCAATTTAATGCTTCATTAAGGGGATGCACTGACATGGTCCAGCTGTTAGCTAATGCTATTTAGCATACTGGAGTTTCAGTCAGGTAACGCATAATTTGGGTAACATTCCTTTTCCTGAGTACACACTAAAAATCCAGGTTCACTAATGAATTGTGTTTTAAAGTTGTTTTTATTTGGCATTGCAAAACCATACATCATCACATTATGCACAATATTAGCAACCATTAAACCATATCAAGCAGCTTGTGTGCCTCCAAATACAGCAAGGTCCATGCGGAAAATAGCATAAAATACAGTTAAACAAAATAGTAATGAAAGCTCCCCCCTGTGCTCAGTAACCCCGGGTGGGTAACTACACTCTGCCAGCAGAGTTTGCGTAGTTTTGCCTACTCAGTGTTCTGCTGCGAACATGGAGTTCAGGCACAACTATGACTCCGTGGCGTAGCATAGTTAGCCGGCCCCTCCCAAAGTAATTAAAAATAATTAACAAGGTACTTACGTGCCATGTCTGCCTCGACTGCCTCCTCCTCACAATACCTGCTCTCTCCTGCCTCCTCCTCGCACTGAATAACCCCTATGTGGTACGCCTTGCGAATGCGCATGCACACGTGCAAGACGTGTGGAGGCGGACATTTCTACTGACAGCTAGTAGCTGCTGCCCTGGTGCATATAAACACATTTTCTAGAAACTGGCCTATGTGGGAAATATTTGGGAGATTTTTCAAGGACAAAACTACACTGACAAATTTATAAAATGGGGTAAATGTTTCTCAATCCAGGAGTCTTCATAAAGGAGTATGAACCCTCTCCAGGGGCCAATGACTTTCCCCATATGTGCCAAAAATGGTCAGCAAAATAACCAAAGATTCCTGAAACATGACACAAGACTCTTCCAAAATTAAAAGCATTTGGCCCAGATGCTGGGTTAAATATAATTTTTAAACAGAAAACTGATGATTGCAATATGCAAAATATACATTTTACAAAATTAAGCTAACAAAGAACATCACTTTTTATAAAAATGCCTTGTGCTATATGTCCTATGCATTCCATAGTCCTACATACGTTTTGGGTCTTTTGCTTACCACATATTAACTTCAAACACTGAAATTATTCAAGTGCACAAGCGGCACAAAACAGATGTTAGGACTTTGTTACTGCGCCTGTTTTAAATATCACTCGAAACGTTGGACAGGTGTGGCATGTTTATTACTGTGTTTTGGGGCAATGTATTTACTTAATCTCAACCCACTGTATGAAATTAATGCAACAGTTTTAAACCTAGTATCTACTACAGCAGTAGATTCAATACCATAAAGTATTGATGCAGTTTAGGCAAATCATTTGACACCATACATCAATTACACATATAAACATGTTCTGTATGACACCCACCAACCGAAAATATAACAAGGTAGATGATAAACACATAGCAACAATCTAATTGAATTGTATGTTTATGTGAAACATTTATTACCTGGGGTGACGAGGGTAAAGAAGGGCTTGTAGCAGGGATTCTGCTCCTACACAGAACTGTGCATAGAGACTTGGCACCTCAGTGAATTAGGGTGTGCCAAAACTCACCTTAGTAACCAAAATCCCCTACCAGACTAGCAATCAGTGTCTCATTGGTTCTTCCATACCCCCAATGATTAGGCAACCCAGAACATGGAACTTAGAATACCTCAGGCAATGTGGAACACATGAACACTCTTTTGTTATTCACTCATGCTAGTCCAAAACTGGGAGTAAATGAAGACACGTGCAAGTTTGAAATATTTATTTCTAATGCCGTTTTCTCAAGCGCAGTATCTCAGCTAATACAAGCAGACATATTATAAGCAACAAGATTATCAGCATAGTTTCTATTCCATAAAATACAAAAGGAGAAAGCATGTTAAAATGCTAAATGGAAATAGACTAGATTACACCTAGATTTCACACTCCCTTGTTATTAGGTTATTTTATATCTACAGAAGGTCTCTTGGGTTTACAAGGGCGACCCCATACCTCTGGTCCTAGTAGAAATGGATCACATCATTTTCTACACCAGCTCTCTGCATGCAAATGTTCTCCAAAGTGTGTGTGCGCATGCCTGCGCAGTGCATTATTAAACGCGCCAAAATCAGAGGTGGCCACAGCTGCATATATGTTATGTCTAGAACGTGCGCCGATCAGACCGAACAACAACCACTGTGTTGAAATAACCTTGAAGGCCTCGGCACTTACTGTTCAGACAAAGCTTGCCAAGCTGCTAGTATAGAAAAACATATTATCCTCGTGTGAAGCAAAACCGTCCTCTAGACTCTAAACATTTGTAATAATGTGTGCCGTGTGCAAAGGCAGCAAAAAGGAAAAATGGCGTTTAAACTTCTAATAAGCTCATGCTAACTTAACACAGTGTAAATGCAAGAATCAACCCCTTGACAGGCTACTATGAGGGATAGATTGAGCTACTGGGAGGACATGATGAGCACCAGAGATGGATACTGAGGGTGACATGAGACATAGAGAGGGCTACTGGGTGATGTCAGTGAGATAGAGAGGGCTGAGGGAGACATGATGAGCTGCAGAGAGGGCTTGTGTATGAAAAGATGGTTATAGAACGGGGTAGAGGGTGAGAAAAGGACACAAACATATGATGAGAGGCAGAGAGGGCTACTGTGGGTAATGTGAGGGATATAGAGGGCTTTTAGTTGACATGAGAGGGATATAGAGGGCTGCCAGGAGACATGATGAGCTTCAGAGAGGGGTACTGAGGGTGAACGTAGGTTATGGAGGGAGTACGTGGATAACATGAGGGTGAGAAAAGTACATTGGAAGACTTGGAGCAAAGAGAGTGCTACTGTGAGTGACAGCAGCGCTTGTAGTACTGCTCTGGTAGGAAAGCTTAGTTAGTTAATATGATTGTGTAATATAGCATGTAGAACAAGATGGTCAATGATATGAATTGTACGCGGGTGGGTGCACTGATGAATAATGTCGTTTGTTTATACAACCATGAGGCCTCACCCTGGGACAGAAAACTCTGTGAATATGTAGGTCAGGTAAAAGCATCTATCATGAACACACTGTAAGGCTGCTTCAAAACGTGCAAAAAAGACACTCTAGTGCTTACAGCGCTTTTACAAGCTATGTTTTTAGTAATACTCACCCACACTGTACCTAGCGCACACCTTTGCTGGACTGGTAACATTACATTGCCTCTCAAATAAAGAAAAAGTCTATAACCACAGAACTTCCAAGGAGTATGTGAATTAAAGTTTGTACTGGCTCTAAAGTCGCTTTTAGATTTGCATTTTATACATATATTTAGGTTCCTTTTAGATAGCTGGCCTCCTGGAGAAGCTTGTTTCTTCTTTTGATGCCTGTCCCTTTTCTCGCTTCACAGTATAGAAGAACAGTTACCAAACAAAGGATGAATATAGAATTTTTAAAACAAGGAGGAATACGTGAACACGGATATGGTCCATCTTGTGAAGTGAAGGGCGTAAAGGTGAGCGCCTGGTTTGTATAAAGCGGAGTCATTGGGACTTCTGCAGTAGCGGTTCCTCAAGGGAGTGCTGTGGGGCAGTGAGACGGGGCAGGGAGGGCAGGGTGGGTGTTAGTTAACTCTGGCATACGGCAGACCGGAGTTGAGTAAAGAAAGAAATAAATAAAACGAAATACATTGCGCGGGCTGCAACGCAAAATCGGCGTTGCAGCATGCAATGTAATTCATTTTATTTATTTGTTTGCTTATTTATTTATTTACTTAACCCCGATCGGCCGTATGCCGGAGTTTAATACCCCCCACCCTGCCCCTCCCCCGCCCGCCCCCCTGCACTCCCTTGAGGAGGCGCAACTGGACGTCTGTTGAAATCTCACTGAAGCCACCTTCAATGTTAGGGCTTCAAGGAACAGATTTTTTTAAACCAGCCAATGGTCTGCAAGTTGGCCAGATTGTTGCCAGGCAGGACATTATCACCCCCAAAGTTATCAGCACCGAAGAGCTGACAGGCTCCTTTGAAAAGTTGGAGAGAAGTGGACTTGTTTTCCATTCCGTAAGCACTGAGGGGCAGATTTCAAGCCCCTTGCTCCACTTTTGTGCCACTTTTCCCTGTTAAAAGTGACACAAAAGTGGCACAAGGGGATTGCCCCTGAGTGTGTGCGCTGTACTGAAATATAACATCAACCACCACAGGGCCAGCCCTAACCACCTGAACCAGGGGCTATTAGTATTTTATACTTACAGTGGTTCAGAATGTGCAACAATTACTAACATATCATAACACATACAAAGTACAAGAAAATTGAAAATGAAGAAAAAATAGATGACATTTGTTTTTTAAAAGATTTTTGGCCCGTATAAGAAACAATTATAGAAAAAGTATATGTTTAATTATAGAATATATACAAAATCTATTCAGATTAAAATGTTACATAAAGCTCAGACATATTGCCGGTACAAAAAAACAATTACAATACATATAAAACCAGACAGGTGGCATACACACAGAGGTTACATAAACACAAGAGTTCTAGATCCATACAAGAACTCCTATAAACAAAACAATGTGTCCTCCTTAAGTTGTGGCCACAATAGCGTCGACGGCGTTTCGACCGTTGTCATAAATACATGGTCATCCTCAGGACAAAAAGTTAGCTGAGCTTTTCACCAACCAATTTCCGCACTGAAAAATCACGGATAGGCAAAACCGAATATATGCTTGTGTCAGTAAGATTAAAATAGCATAATGCTCGGGAGCCCGTTTAAAATTCCACTCACTTCCTAATGGCTCATCCGTAACTGATGTCAAAAGCTAGCAGCAGTCCTTAATCCAGAAATGCTGCCTTAAGTCAGCTAATGTGATGGCACCCAAATGAACGCAAATTAAGTTTGGATCGACAGTTTAGTCAAAAAGCCGAAATTCAAGTTGATATATAAAGCACGGTGCGCCTGTGTACATAAAACGAATGCACATGCAGAAGCCACGGTAAACAAAAAATGACCTTCTCTTAAATACAAAGGACCTCTGCCATATGTTCCTGCACGTTGCTCAACTCACGGTCGTGAATAACCAATCACTTTCATGTATTTATTTCTGCTGAAAAAATGCTGCACACCACCAGCAGCAATGGCACTGGAGAAGCCCCAGCGCCTTGCCTCCACAACTTCTCCAATACCGGGTGCTGTGCTGAAATATTAAGTACTGCGCGCCTGTATACATAAAACGTATGCACATGGCAGCCGCCACAGTAAAAAACCCAAAAAGGAACACCTTCTCTGTTTTTGAATACACAGTACCTCTGCATGTGTTCTTGCACGATGCTCTTCACGGCAGCCTGAGAGCTGCAGGCATGTTGTAGGAGCACAAAAATCCAAGCAGTCGCAATTGTAATTGCAGATTCGAATATGTAAGCGCTCACAGCACGCTGAATGTAAACAAATCATGTCGTGCCTCAGGTAGGACAAACTCAATAATGAAAATAGTGCTTACAACACTAAAATAACACGTACCGTGTAAGAACCGAAGTAAAGGGGCCAGTAGTCATGGGAGGATACAAATGATGACATGACAGTACTAAGGAGGGACTAACAAGCCTATGAACAAATCAGAAGCCAGCATTTATGAAGGACAAGACTCAAGCCAATGAAAAATATGGGCGGGTAGTGGGTGGGGGTTCTCCTCTGACCTACAAAATAGTTTTTACACCATATTTGGACACCACACAACAATGAACCAGTTTAGCGATCATCCTCTTAAGGACTGGTGCTCGCACCAGAGGGTTTCCTTTCTTTATTTTTTAGTCTTTTTTGCTGTCAAAATACAATCATGACAGGATGACATTATTTTACAGAAAGTGAAAGTGAAATGAGCTGATCGCCTCATTTCCTTTCACTGCATCAGTGCTCAGGGGTATAGCTTAGCCTCCCTAGCACTGATTGTCATAGAGGTGCAGTTGGAAAGAGGAAGGAGGGTTCTACCCATGGAGGTATCCACTGACTAGATATGAGGAAGTAGAGTGTGAGGGAGGGAGCACTCTCTTCAAAATTGGCTAGTGCTCCTCCTGCCAAAAAAGTAATTCCACCCCCCCCCCCCCACCCCCCCAGGGAGTGGTAGAAGCTATTCACTTCCAATCTGCCCTTTGAGAAGCAGAAAGCCCACTAGATGCCAGGGATTACTTTACTGAGGGGGGTGCCAGCTCCCCCTGGCAATGGGCAAGCGCCCCCCGTCCATCAGGGAATACAAAGTCTTTCTGCTCTCCCAGGAGGCAGATGGGAGGGACTTACCTTCAATCAACCTCTGCAGAGAGTACAGGGCAGAAAGACTACAAGAAACCAAGGAATACATTGTTTTTGAGTGGGGAGTGACACCCCTGGCAATGGTTTGTGCTCCCCCATCCCTTCAGGTAAAAAATACTTTCTGCCCCATCCTCCAGTTCCAGAGTAATTTCCCTCCAATATGCCCCTTTTGGGGGGCAGAAAGCCCACTAGACGAGGAAACTCCCATTGACTCTGGTTTGGCCCATTCCTGTTGCAGGCACTATACCCAGCCAGAAAAAAGGGGTCGGATTTTTTATAGGGACAAGTGGGGAAACACTGGGTGGTAGGATTTGTTTGGATCCCTGCTGATGCCAGAAGTTTATTTCAAAGCAGTGCTGGACAAATGCAAGATTTGAGGAAAAGTTAGAGGTTTGCAAGGCATTGTGGGTAAGAAAACGTCATAGGATCCAGGTAAAAGGAAATGTCTAGATATGGTAGGTTTTCCTGGGTGGCAGCTGAACGGGAGCCCAAAAAGCGCAGCTATGCACATTGTCACAAAACATGCATTCTGCTGGGTAAAATATGATGTTTCCCTTTTGAGTTATGGGATGTATTGTTTTGCAGGTGCCAGGCCCGACCACATAAGTGAGGTAAATTTTTCTCGTAGAAAAATATCAAAACTGGTTACCATTTTTTTTATTTTTGATTCATCTCTGCTTGTTCCTGAAAGCTGGGAAGAAGATGATTTTAGTACAGCAAACCACTGACTGATGCCATTTTTAGGCAAAAACAGACAGTTTCTTGTGCAGCAATATCTCCCAAAACAAACCAAAATGTATCTATATTTACATTGTCCCCTCCATGGAAATCCACAAACCCTGGGTAAACATAGAATCCCTACAATGTTGGGAAAAAGGACACACATTTGGCATGGATCCTAAATGTAGGGGGAATGTTATGGAAAAGTAGGAGCAAGGTAGCCTAAATAGGCAAAAAATGGCTCTTCACTGAGGTGGAAAAGCCTCATCAGATAAGAGTATAACATATAAATGATACCTAATATATATAGTTAATACCTAATTGTTATGTAGCGTTTCAAATTTAGTATAAGTATTCATTATACATTCAGCCCCGTAAGCCTTTGTGTACTCATACATTTTCCTAACATTAAATCCATATAGTGTGCAAACCACCGTAATTGTTTATGTCAAAGCTGGGAATAAATATTTTCATAACTCTCATTAGCAGTCTGCCAAAGAATATTTCATGCAAGGGCTAGCAAGGACAAGTGTGCAGAGCCATGACATTTTCCACGGTGACCACTGGTGCAGGTGAGGTAAAAGGAAGATCATAAAAGGTGTGTCCTGTGAGTCTTGAGCTTCAAGGGAGGGATCTTTAATACACGATTACAAAGCTCACCTTGCATCCTTCCTGATCTTTGTCCTTTTAATAGGCACACATCTTGATATATCAAAAACAAAGCCTACTCCTCAGTGAGGAGCAGGTCTAGTAGGTCTCTCTCTTCCCTGCTGCTAAGGCTTGCCGTCACGTGTTCTGTTGCTAGGCTTACAAAGCTGATTGTTAGGTCCGCCTTGAGTATGTCGTTTAGGAAGGTGTTGATCTATGTCCAGAACTTCTTGACTTTCACGCATTTGAAGATGAGGTGCTCGAGGGTGCCTTCCTCCTTTTGACAATTCCAGCAGTTGCCAGATCTCACTTGGGGAAAAAAACAGAGATAAGCACGCATTCACAAATGGTCTGTATATAAGAACTGCCAAATGTATATTCCACTTTTATATATATATTTTTTTTGTATCAATAAAAAAAAAACAAAGCCTACTGATGAAAATACAATTCTGTTTATTATGGAGGACGGAGTTTATGAGGAGCTTATCAGACTTTTAGATAAAATGTTCTTAGGCAGACATGTGCTAAATGTCAAAAATAATTTTCTCTGGTTATTGAATGTTTAACAAGTTCTTCTTCAGCCCCAGGAACTGTGGTTATGATTAGATTGCAATCTAAACAATTGCAACTGCTCCAGTCATCAGTCTGGACCCAATGTAGATTTTTAATATCCTGAGATGTAACTACACCCCGACCAGCTGTAGCCAGGCTGGGGAACCCAAAACAGCCCTGGCAAAAATGCCCAAACTAGTCCACTCACTTCATGTCCTCTCACAATCACTCTCTTTTCATTCATTAATTTATTCATTAATTCATTCTCCCCATCTCCTCTCTCCTCTCTCCAGTCTCCCTCTCTAACGTTTTCTTGCTAATCCCCACCCCCCTCGTTCTCTTTCTCGAAGGTTCCTGTGTCTGCTGCATTTAACCTTTGGGACCTGGAGATAGTTACGAATGACCCAGGAGTCGTCCCCTGACCTACAAATTGGCGCTCAGGGGCTCTAGACCACCGAGAAAATGCCCGGTGGAATAAAAGGTGTATCTGGCCCTGCTACCAGTCTTGGAGTGAAGCCATGCTAGGACTTTGCTCTTAAGAGCGTCTCTCAATTTGAACTATATGAGTTAGAATAACACTCAGTTTGTTTTGTGTCTTCCGTGTTAGCCAGTTTTAATTCACACCAGGCATTAGTGAACTCTTTTGCGCAAAAGTCTTGTTAATTGCCAAGTCCAGAGCATTTTTGTTTGGCACCCTTTCACCTTTCACAGCACCTCCTATTCTTTCTTTCCTCAGTATGTTGTCTTTCTTCTGTCTGTGTGGACTTCTGTATTGGAACATTCCAGTGAGACGTTGTTAGCATCTCACCGTGAGTGTTCACTGGATGTCTAGTGCGCTGTAAAGGATCTTTTTTGTGAATGTGTTCGTAAAGCAGTTAGGATTATTTGGGTTTGTCTCTCGACCCCTGTGGCATTTGCAGCTCTAGCTGCCAACACCAAGTCAGATGTTTTCCCCTGTTTTCTTTTCTGGTGAATTCATATCATGATCTTTCTAGCTTGAGTATTATCTTTTCCTTGGTGGCAGCCCTGTCTTCCTCCTGTTGGCCGGCCTCGCCTACACTCGTTTGCATGCTCCTCTGACCTCAAGGGCTCAATATTGTATTCAGTGCTGAATCCAGAGTCAATTGCTGCTTGTGGGAATCTTTAGGGCCATCTGTAATAGATGACAAGTGGTCTAAGTGCTCATTTCGTCTTCATGCAGCAGCAGGGTGGCCCTAGGGCAGGCAGATTGTTTCTTTGAGGCACTGGTCAGTGGTTCTCTTTCTTTGCCCATTTCTCTCTCTTCGAGTAGCCTCTTCCTCTTCCTTACACTTTTGTCGAAGATAAGATGCAGAGCATTTGCTGAGGTCACTGAGGAGGAGGAGGTGGAGGATATGTAGGATTTCCATCCACCCATGCATCTTTGGCCTACTTGGGAAGAGGTGACTCCTCTGTCTGTCTTTAAGGACTATGGGTTAAGGGCTGCCGGGTCACAATTTCCCCTGCTAATTCTAAAGCTGCAGGGCTCCCCATTGGTACAGAGGTTGATGTATCATTTGGTTCACTGGTGATAGGCTAGCAGTAGTGCGATTGCAAGTGGGACGTCTGAGGCTCCCGGACCGCTATACAAATATTTGTAGGATTTTTCTCTGGGCTTGAGTGCCTGGATCTGTGGTTGGACATACTGGGTGCACTGCAGCGTTGAGTCAGCTGTCTTCCCCTATGGTGAGACAAACACTGAAAAAAAATGCACCACCTTCACTTGTCCCAAAGCGTCACCTTGAAATCACTGTTGCACAGCTACTGGTGCTGCTCTCAATGACTGCTAGTTCTGATGGGCTGCCTGCAGGGTCAGACTGGCCACTAGGGCAATCCTGCAGTGCCTGATGGGCTGGCGTAACAGGTCAGTGTGTGGACGGGTTTTTACTGTTCATTTCCCTGAGATTAAAACAAACATTGTCTGCAGCAAGTTCACATCCATGCAGTCTTCCATACCTTGCAAAACAATTATACATCATGTCTTTATAAGTTCAAAACTTGGGCTACTTTTATAGATAGCTAATTCATTAATGAGGGCCACTTTTATGTTAGTGCCCTAGGCCTACTTTCTTGTCCTAATCCGACCCTAGCTTCATTGTCTTTCTGCCTCACTGCAGACTGTGGCAACCTGCATGCTGAAAAGGTGCCGGGGAGCAGATGCTGCTCCCCCTATCACCTTTCTCACTGCTCTCCATCAGCCAACCGGCCAAACGACCACAGAAGAGAGAATGTGAAATCGCAAGAAACCAAGCAGCATCAGGGCTTCAAGCTGCTACTTTGCACTTGAGGAACAAAGCGCAGCATTACCCAGCATTACCCAGCAGTCCCAGCTCTTGAATCAGAAAGACGTATATCCACAGGGGGCAAGTCACACCCGCAGTACACTGGTGACCTCCACTCGCCCTACGGCTCCTCTCTTGACAAACATACACCTAGAATGTCATATCATATTTTTGCCATTTCCAAGCCCTGTAGATAACAGTGGCTACTAATCAATTTTCATGTACCTGTTTAAAAGCCATACGCTGTGTTTTCGGACACTTTGTGGGCAGTTTAAGGTTCTGATGACATACCTCCTTTGATGCTGCACGGTGTCCATTCACACTTTATTCAATGTGCCATCCTCTTGAGACAATCTCACAATTTTCTTTTCAGCATCTCCTTTGAGAATGGATTATTTAATCAAGAAACTGATGTATTCCTCTGCCAGTGACAATCGACCAATGGTATGCAAACATGGGTAATAGTCTGCTGGATTGTAGCCTTTTCCTAGCTTGTGTATAATTCTGAAATTGTATTCCACAAGGCACATGTCCCATCTATCTTTATGGAGCAATACCTGCCCAGAGTTTTAGCAGAAGGGCCTAATGGTCAGAAACGTGATGGTGCTTGCAAGCCCATTCCACCACCAGGCACTCTTTTTCAGGTTGTACGTAATCCTTCTCTGCTAAGGTGAAAGGATGGCAGTTAATCTGTAGAGGCAATATCGTCCTTGATATGTTGGAAAGTGGTCACACATTTTTGAGACCAGACCAATGACTGGAGTATTAGTGGTGACAATGTTCTAAATGTATCAAGAAAAATATCAGAAAGCATCTGAGGTCAGAGGTCTCCCCCATAGGTGAATGTTCAAAGAGGGCACTTTTTTAGGATACGATTTGTCTGATTCACAGTTCTCTATGTTGAGTGTGAACCCCGTCTACTCCAGGCAGTCACAGATCTCTCAGAGTGTGTGATCAGCTCTTAGTCTTATTTCTACCAAACACCAAAATGTCCTCACTGGTCTTGAAACACTGTTTGAATGGTCATACGACCTTCCTGAGAGTTTCCTGAAATATTTCACCAGAACTAATCTGTTTGTATCTGATAAAGCACGGATATGTGGATAATTATGTTAAATGTATAGATTGATCTTCCAGCTTCAAAGTGTTACCAAATGGTTAATCGTTTGGGTACTGTGGCATTTTTACAGTGGGCTACAAGATAGGAGCCTGCGTTATGGGCTAGATGGGCTACTATAATCTAACCCTGAAAATGCTTAGTTATTATATGTGAAGAATTGGGCATTAGTTTGCACCATTTGGGCTTATTCTTTTGAAAAATATATATTTGGGAGAGAAAACACTCTCATTCTGTCTCTTATTGCCTCCCTTCCCAGATTAGAATGATCCAGTGTTTAAGTGGTTTGAAGATTTTTGCCAGACTGATTTCAGTTTCCATTCTAGCCATGCTGGTGGTAACCTTTTTGTAATTTAGCTTGGAGACAGTCAAAGCCCTTTCAGAAAGCTGAACATATCCTTCTTAATGCCCTTGGTGTCTCTGCCTCTCAATTGCAATGTTTGTTAGGGGCATATCAACGCAGGCCCTCATTTTGTTGGTGTTTTGATCCACACTGGTGATAGTTGAGAGGCCCTGGTGGTCAAACAGCAACTGTTCTATTATATCTTTCTGTGACAACTACTGACCTTTTTCTTCCATGTTCAGTTGGACATGAACTGGTAGCTGGTGATGTGTTTGAGGCACTTGATGAATTAGTATGGTGATGTGCAGGATTAATTGGGTGAAGTTCATCTTGCCCAACCCTCTGAATAGTGCTGGGAATGCCATACGAATGTAATACTTGTAAATATATTAAAAACTCTTACAAACAGTCCCATTAGTTGTACTATTACATTGATATGATTGATATGAAGACATGGAGCTGACATTTCTCCTCATAAGACGTGATTTCTTCTTGAAGGAATGCAGTTCTATATTATGACGTTCCTGAATTTTCCTAGGTTTTCAACAGACTGACATGTGCCCTAATCCTAGGAAATTACCATACTTTGCATGGTGTACACCCCAGATTTTTGCCATATCTGTTTTTGCTGGCTGTATAACTCTGTGCACTTTGCCACTGCTAGCAAGTAGTTAAATGTCATTCCCACCACAATCCAACGGCTTCACCAGGACCTTGTCCAACAGCTATCCGACTTAATGAAGACTTTTAAATACCCTTAATAATACATTAAAGCCTAATCATGCTTAGATTTGATCCTTGGGCAGGAGTGCCTCATCCCATTTACCATGAAGAAAGGTAATTTACCTTGCCCTCCCTTTCACCTCTTTTCCTCACCCACAGATACGAGTTCCCTATTCCTCCCAGTGCATAGCATCATCGAGAACAACTAAAATATGGCAGCACCCTTATATTTTGCTCTGCTCTCTGCCAGAACTTCACATTGAAAAAAAATGCACTGTTGCATCTTGTAATCCACCAATGGCAAAGCATTATCTAGTAGCTGTAGTTTTTGGTGCACCCTTGTCATTCAGCAACACCGGGAGGCTGCAGAACACCACCTAGTAACAACTTGTGGTACTTCATCCCTGCTGGTCCAGAGATGGTTGCTCGACTTCTCATTCTTTGAAAGGTTGTAGGATTGCCAGTGCCCAAGCCAATTTTCTAGTCATTGATCAAAGAGAAAGACGTAGTAGTGGAATTTATGGGGTAAGATATTGAGGGGGCAAATAAGAAGAGAGGCTGGAAAGGCATAAGTATTGATTTTAAGTCATGCCATCCCGACTCTTGTAAAAATGAAACCACTTGTAGATCCACAGGCTATGGGGATCTGGGATCTGTGCTGTAGAAGGTAAGTAACACAAGCATGCTTTTCGTGTAAGGACAAACACTGAACAAAGACATGGGTCCCTTGAAGCAAGTCTGAAATTTCTCAATGAAAAGCATTCATACACCCTATGCACTAATGGTATAGCAGCATGAAAGTAAAGAGGAAATAACCAAATACTCCTGTGAGTAGTGACTTTTTTCATCAAGCAATAGCTGAACGTGATTAGCAAACTGCAACAAGTGGCTAAAAGAGGCCTATCCAAAGCATATCTCAGTATATTTTAATTTTGTTCATCATAAGAGCTATTTCAGAGAGCAAAAGCCGCTGTTAGACGTATAAATGGTCTGGCTATGGTGATTTACTTACTGTGGCAATGCAGAAACTTGCTTGAACTTTGTGTTGCTTTACAACAGCTATAGTGCATTGCCCTAGTGCTGCATTGAGCAAATAAAGACATGTCCTAAGTTTCACTTGTATCAGGCTGCAGACCCGATTTATTTCACCTTCTTTGTAGCTGAGAGCAACTATGTCTTTTTTTAGGTCGAGCCGGGGCAGCGCCTGCGCTGTTCTGTGGTATGCTGTATTGGAGTATGGAATAGAAGCCCCGCCCACTCTCTGCCCATATTTGTCATTGGCTCGTGTCATTGTCCTTCGTAAATGCTGGCTTCTGATTGATTAATAGGCTTGTTAGTCCCTCCTTAGTACCGCCCTGTCTTCATTTGTAATCTCCCATGAGGACAGGCTCTTTTACTTCGGTTGTTACACACTACGTCTTTTTTAGTCTGTAAGCACTATTTTTTTAAGGAGTTTCTCCTACTGCATGCACGACATTCTTTCCTGCAACATGCGCGCGCCATGCGTGCTTTCACTTTCCGAGCAGCCTGGGACAATGGCGACTGCTTCTTTGAATACGTCTCGCATTTACAAGAGTTTGAGCTATTGGCATTGTAAATGACAATGCCTTTTATTTATGTGTTACTTAGTAAAACAGATAAATAAAAGGCATTGTCATTTACGATGCCAATAGTTTACAATCTTGCGAATGCGTGACCTATTGCATTGCAATATTGTTGGGCAAAACCAAAGGAATTTGCAAACTTGAATTGATGAATTGCTTAGTTGTCATCTACGGGATAAGTCAAATCGCCTTAGTTCAAACAGCTTATAAAAGTTAAGGATATTCTCTTCTATTGATTCATCCATTTGAACCAAGGTGTCATACATAACACGCTCCTTTAAGAAGTGCTGACTTACCTTGTTTACCCATTTCCTGCACTGCAGCTTGTTCTCGACCCCTCTTATCTTTGTTTTTTTTACATGGGCAGGCTGATGTTGAAGGAGGTATAAAATGAATCCAGACATATAACCCCTGATTCCGAGTTTGACAGAATCCAGTTGCTTTTTATCTCACAACATTAATAACAATACCCTGGGAGATTAATGTGTCATGAGAAATAGCACCTATTATGAATTTTTAAGGAATATCATGTGGATTTTGGTGCTTAACACACCACAATCCACATGAAACAGTAATACTGTACTATTTTCCTCTGTTAAATTCCCACTGGTTTGACCTGCTGTGATTTACTGAAGGTTGAGATAGTAACAAACCGATAATACAGGATGTGGTACACCTAACTTATAATTCCAATTCCTGCTCAAACAGGAGTTTACTCGGACTTATTCATAATCAGGACCATGGAAGTCACAGCTCACTACCTAGTCCAATGATTCCCCTTGTTAAGAGTTGGGTCGTTGAAATGGTGGCTCTACTCCAGGCACCCAAGAATCAGATGGTTTGCTAACATTTCCAGTGGTGTGGAAATTAGATATAATGTACACATTGAAAACAAGGCTGTAGAACAGATACTTGTTTTAGATGCCAAGATATGACGGCTATTTTAAATAGGTACTAAATGGGTAATTAAGTGTTTGACAGAATGGGGCAGTGACCATACATTGATGGCTCTACTTCCTTTTAAACTCACAGTTCCCTAATTCTTTAGAGGTGGGAGAACTGCTGATTGATAACTTGGGGAATCACCACTGGAGAAACTACCACCAGTGGAGTTGGCAGTCATTCAAAGAAAATGGTCAATCTGACGCAGACTTCCGTCTTTCATGCTTTTGGAGACCACCTATTTATGTTGCATATTTTCTCCAATGGGGTCCGCCAGGCATGGCACATATAACTATGGAAAACAAACAATGGTCCCCTCATGCAGGGAGAAAACTTCAGCATGCCAGGATCATAGACATTTTATTCATACACAACCCTCTGTTTGTAAGGGTGTGTTTTCTGTAGATTAGCTTTATGGGAAGCTGGTCTACATTTTTCTCATGGTTTAGTATTCCAATTGATGGAGAGCTGCCTTCTAGCAAGCATCGTATTGAGTGTAACCTTGGAAAGGAATCCAACCTGTGTTGAAAGATGGCTAGAGTGTTTGAATTGCCGCCTGGTTCTTTCAGGAGGGCCATAACAGTGTCATCCCTCAGTATCTTGGGTCTTGTTCCAATGCCCAGCAAAGTATCTGACAGAGGAGTCATGATCCAGGGAAATGCTGTTATTTCAAAACTTCCTACTTTGAACTTAATTCAATTGTGAATAATGTAGGATTTCTACTTTAAAATAAGACAAAGACTTTTCCTAAATCTGCTACCTTTCTATGGTCTGGCTTGGCAGCGCATTTGACACCAGATAATTATGTAAGCATCACTAGACTTGGGCTTTGGCTCTGCCCACATGTTGAGAGCCAGGAGTACGTGTTTTGATTTGGCAAGAGTTGCGTGCTGCCACAGAAAAGTGCTTCTTCTCCAAACAGTGGTGATCATTTTGCTCATTTATCCAACTGCCTGAGCTTGGACTTTCAGGGGGACACATATGACATTGTAATGCTATTAAAGCGTCTTGGATAATTAGATTTTTTATAGTGTTTTTCTCTTGCAGCTGCACAGAAGGGAGGAGGGCAGTCAATAATCTACATGGATGTTTAGGTCTAGTTTGACTACACAACTATCACCTGACCTTTTTACCTACACCAATATTATTCTACAGTTCTTTGCTTCCACAAACATAAATATATCCATTCCCATTCTATTTTGCTGTGATGTTTCATATTACCATACAACATTCATTTAAAGCCAGACCTATTGGCATTGCCAATTCTTGTTTTAGTTTTTGTGATTACGATGTGACACATTAGGTGCATGATATTCTCTTCATTAAATTTAGCCTTGACCATTTGTTAGCAAACATTTGCAAAGCATAGTGGTTGTGTCTTTAGCATTACCTGATGAATCTTGGGGCCATATGTACAAAATTATTTAGCATTTCTTAATGGACCAGATCGCAACTTCGGTCCATTAAGAAATGCCAAATTGCCTTTCCATATGTAAAAAAAAAAACAGATACAGAATCACAATTGCAAATAGGGATTTCTTATTTGCGATTTCTTAAACACATCTACAAAGCAGTTCTTAAATGGGAATTTAGAAAAGGTTTAACTCCAAGTCGATGGTAACCATGTGCAATTTTAAAAAATGCACCCAAAATGCATTTTTTTAACGTGCTATGTAGCTCGCACATGCCCTTAGGGCATTTATGCGCTTTGCATGTGCACCAATTTCTTTTTGGGTGCATGAAGGAGGGCCTTATGCCTGTAGGCTCCCTTGGTTTTGCATTTCGTAATCTGTGATTTCCTAATAGCGATTCCTAATCTGTAGGAATCACTATTAGGAAATCTCTATTTTTGTACTTTCGATTTTGCATTTCCTAAATAGCTATTTCTTGGGATTCGCTATTTAGGAAATGCAAAATGGAAATTCGTGCATATGTCCCTTAGTAATTTCTAAGGGCCATATGTATCAAAGGGTTTTACCCATTCTGTGTCTATGGGAAAATGCGTTCATACATATGGGCCGTAGTATTCATGGTCTTTCACTGATTGCCAAATCTTGTTAGCAGGTGACCACCATCTAATTAGTTTATGTACATACGTGTATGATGCTCACCGATTTACTTATAATTAATTTCATGTATGCACTTACTCCCAGCCCTTGTTATTGCACACGATGCACTAAGGTTGTCAACACACAGCATAGATTGTAAACAGATCCTACGTGCACTTTTGCGCTGATTATATTGCACAGGTCTGTGTTTTGAATTGTGCGACAAGGCTTTCTCTGCATACACTCCTTCAAAAGGGCAAAAACATCTTTCATCTCTGAGAAGATTCCCTGGGTGGGCTCAGCAGATTGAGTAGCGTCATCTTCCCACGCATCCTCTTTCGATAAAATATGATTAGGAAATGTAATCTATTGGCCTTTGTAATTATCTGATACATCCGCAGCCTAAAATAACAGACGGTGGCATTTAAGTATCATTCCAAAACTAAATGTCATGTTATCCTTGTTAAACGTGCTTCCTTGAAATGTTGGTATGTACAAAGCCCGCCTCGGCAGCTGTGTTTAGAAATGCCTGCCATATGTGCAGAGTCGACCTTTCCATGTGTCTTGGCCTGTAAAGATGATTGCTCTGCGTCGCTGCGTACGGCGGGCACCTGTCTGGGTTCATAACATCCCTTTTCAGCCCTCGCAGCCTAAACAAGGAGGCCAGCTGGAGGTGAAGCTGTGCTCGGAATGTGGTAATCGGATGCACCCTGGGATAAAGCGTGCCTTCCCGCTCTGGCACCAAGGGTCTGATGGAGGGCTCAGTACCACGGGAAGGCTTGTCATGGCCGTCTTCTGCGAAGCTGGCAGGGAGCGCTGACGAAATGGGCAGTGGCGGGAAAGGCAAACAGAGGTGGTACTCAATAGCAACAAGGGATACATAAAACCTTAAACTTTGAAGGAGGATTAACAAAAACAGAAATGTGCTAGAGATACATTAGAATTAACTATGGGTAAAAATTGTTTGCGCTTTTTTTTCCTCAAGAGAAATAATTTAGAACAAAAATAACTAATTTTCCAGTGCCCATTTAGGTACCCGGCCCGATCACTTTGAAATTGTCAGCGCTTATCAAGTGACAGTAATGTTAAATACAGTACATGAGGACAGCATGACGCACACCATGGATATCCATAAATGTAAGGGTTTACTGGCTGATGAGGCCTCAGAGACGTTTACTGTTGTAAATGTTGTAAGCTTTTTAGCTCAAGCACGCCACCTTTTGCATTCAAGGGTGTCATGTAGGGACGACGTCTTTGTCACAGAAAGTGGCAGTGGCGGCTCAAAAATATTGTGAGGTGCTACGGCTCCAAACTCACCATATACTGCTCCCCCAGGTAGGCACCTCTGTCCCCGCTCAGCGTCCACAAACAGGAAAGGGAAGGACTTCTTTCCTGCACAATGGACACCATTACAACCAATCCCAGTGCTGCTCTCATGCTGGGAGCAGCTCCAGGATTGGTGGGATCAGGCTAACCCAGAGCTCATTTTGAGGCTGGGTGCCTGTGTCAGCAATCCCTCTGCTGAATCACAGCCATGGTATTACTGGGTGCTCACTGCGCATGTTGGGCTGCCCATTAGCAATAGAGCCGGGCAACCCAACTTGCGCACTGCCGTAATTTTGCAATTGCAAGATTCAGCTCCGCCCCTGACCTCGCACTGCAGTTTTTAAGTAAAATGTCATTGACATGCAAGTTTACTTATTCGTGTGGGCCTACTGTGCTCGCAGCAGGCGGGGCGACGCTCCTCCGCTCAAACTGAGGAGCCGCCCCTGGAAAGTGGGACAAGCGGGAACTGGTCTTAAACAAAAATCTGTGTAAGAGTTGTGCTTGAAGACTGCAGTTCTATGGCTCCTCAGTGGGAGAGGAGGAGTGTTGCCTGAGTGTCTTGCGACAACCGGCCAGATATGAGCATTCTGAAAGATCTAACCCAGTTGCCTTAAGACAGCGCCATTAGAGCAAATGCAGAGCTACAGTGTCCTCAGGAGTGTTGAGAGAGGCCGTACTCTCCGATACTGGCGCTTTGTTCATGCTGATAAGAGCAGCGCCAGGATTGGTTAAGCAAGTTGGCTGGGGCCAACGTCGGTCTGCAGCAGCAGGAGGAGGCCGTTCAGTGAGGAGCAAGCAGTGTTTAAGGTGTTGTTTATTTTTACCCACCACGCATTTGCTCGCCCCACCACCCCCCATAGATGCCAACCTCAACTGAATTCTACCTCTATTTGTTTCAATACTTATGACAATTAGGAATAGTTTAAACAGTTCTAAAACCATTCAGACTTCCTCCTGCTTTGAGTTTATATTTGAAAGGCAAGAAAAATGCAGCCTTTTGTCCCATAATTACCAGGCTATGACATACAAGTACTGGGTACACAGAGGTGTGCAGTTCCTATTGAAAGGGGAAAGGAAGAGAACATATAGGTTGGAAGTATCTGGTGGATCAAGTCTGGGGATCTGATCCATCAGGAGGAAGAGCTCTCACACACCCAGAGGGGGTCATGCTTCCTCCTAGGGCAGCTCCTCGGTAGGGAGGTAGTGGAATTCCCAACGGGCCCCACTAGGGAGGATCTTTGCCTGAGTTCTTTTATGCTACCGTTATAAAGTGTGAGGTGCTCTGTGAGTGTGCTGTAAGTGAGTAGAATGATGTTACGTGAGTCTAAAAATAACTTGAGGAAACCAAAGGACAGTAATTTTAATGTATGGACCCCTCAATTATGTTAAAAACAGATGTAGGCCAAAAAGTGGTTGTAATGATCCAAATCGGTTCTAAATACAGGTGAAGGTAAACATGTTTCTTGCCATTTATGTGTCATAGAGATGATCGTGGAAATTTGTCAGGACCGTGAAAAGTGAAAACTAAACTACTCAAAGGTGAGACTGTCAAAAGTATCTATGTTTCCTCAAGCCTTCCCTTACCCAAGCTGTTGGAAATGGCCCTTCTTGCAGGGTCATCCCTAAACTTTTTGCCTGCCTCTTGTATTTTTTCTGACCTGCTGTTGTTGGTTTTATGACTCTAGGCAATTTACCACTGCTGATCAGTGCTACAATGCATATGCTCTCCCTGTGTAAATATGACTGTGAATTGGTATATCCCTGATTGGCTTATTTGGTTTACCTGTTAGTCCCTAGTAGTGTGGCCTGTGTGTGCCCAGGGCTGGTAACCCAGATGCTGCTGGTGGGCCTACAGCGCTGGTTTGCGTCACCCACAGAAGCAACTTGTAAAGTGTACCTCAGACCTGCCACTGCAGTGTCTGTGTGCAGTCCAGAACTGCCATCTTGGCTGTGAAGTGCCCACACTTCCCATCTTGGCTGTGAAGTGCCCACACTTCCCAGCCCCTGAACCTTCCCTTGGCATCATAACAGTCACACCTATGGCAGGGTGCATTCTGTGTGTAAGGTAGGGCATGGCTTGATATGTGTAGCATGTCCTGGTAGTGAATTACCCCCCATTTTGTTTTTCATTACTGAACGGCTACCTGTTCTCCATAGGCTAGAACGGGCTGTCTGACTATTACATCTTATAGTCCTAACTGACTCAGGGAACATGGTAGAAATTCGAGTTTAGTATGCATGAACTCAGAATGATAAAATACATCTTTTAGCGAAGTTGTTTTTAATATTCTGTGTTTGAAAATACCACTTTTAGAAGTTAGGTATTTTCTTGCCTAAGCCTTCCAGTGTGCTCTGCTGTTACGTGTATTGGCTGTCTGGGTTTAGAGGGGCAAGGCAGGCTGAGTCAAACCTGGGTTGAATAGAGAGATCTGCATTGAGTACTGGTGAGGGGTAGCTCCTTGACCTGAATAGGGCTGTGCCTGGCAAGGTGAATGCTGGCTCTACCTCCTACTGTGTTTCTGATGGCAGACCCCCTCTTTCTGAAAGGAAGGATGTAGCTTGGTAAACAAAGTACTCCAGGCCTGAGCAGAACTGGTTCTGGCTGGGTTCAGTGACTAGAGACTTTTTGAGAACAAAGACTTTAGGGGTATAAATATCTGTGCCCAAACCCCTGATTTTTGTATTGCTCCTAGATGTCAAGAAGAACCTCTGTCCGTTTCACTGAAGGAATCTGCAGGAGTGCACTGTCCTTGTGCTTGTGTGCTATTTCTTGGATTGGCCTGCAGTAGTTCCCCCTGGACTTGGAAGAAGAGGGAAAAGGACTTTTGAGAGAACTTTTATTTTGCTAAAGCAATCACCCAACGGCTAGAAGAGAGCTAGCCTCCTGCTGGAGTCACAGGCCCATCTGACTCTCCCACCAGCCTCCTGATTTCTCCCAGCGATTTCTATCTGCAGGTGATGACCTGTGAATTCCAGGGTCTCTAGTTCTACTACAGAGAAGAGAGTGCTGAAATTGTCGCTAACGCCCATTTGCGAGCTGCTGCAGCTGAAGAGCGTAAGAAAAATCACCACGCTGCTGCCGCCGAGCGCTCGCAAACCAAAGATGATCGCATCGGACACTTGCGCACCACAAAGTGCTTGCTAACACCCAATGATCATCGCATCGCAGGTTTGCGGGCTTTTAAAGTTTTCGCTAACCCCGGATCCTCGCATCGAGATCATTGCATCACGACATCGCATTGCGGGCACCGTGCGTCCGCCCTTTTCATCGCATCGCACCCGGATCGTCGTTCCCTCACCGGGCGCCATTTCTTCACATCGCAACAGGGTCGCACACGCTACAGGTCCAGCGCATCTTCCCCCCTTGCTGCAAGAATTCAACACATTGCTGGCCTAGCGTGAAGACGTTTGTTGCTTTGTCCAGCACGCATCCGCAGACCGGCGCATCATCCTCCCTTGCGGCAAGAATTTAACGCATCGCCAGCCTCACATGAGGAAAATCATCGCTACAGCTCGTTTGCGACATTTTGTTGGTTTTGCTACTCAAACCCGGTACTTTGTAAGTAAGAGGGTCACAGAGACCATTGCCTTGAACTGAACTCCTATGTGCACACTTTGAACTCTTTTTACAGCATTTCAAGGATAACCCTATTTTACAGTACTATGGCTTTTTAATGTTATTGGTCTTGTGTTAAGTCTATATATAAAGATACTTATTTGTTATACCTACTTGTGTGATGTCCCTTTGTAGTGTTCCTCACTGTGTGTGATCATAAATGCTTTACACACTGCCTCTGAGGTAAGCCTAGCTGCTCGTGCTACGTTACCACAGGGTTGAGCAGGGGTTAGAGGGGCAAGGCAGGCTGAGTCAAACCTGGGTTGAATAGAGAGATCTGCATTGAGTACTGGGTACTGGGGAGGGGTAGCTCCTTGACCTGAATAGGGCTGTGCATGGCAAGGTGAATGCTGGTCAAAGGGTGTAGCTCCTTACTCTGACTTAGGAAGAAGGGTCCCTACTTGGACAGTGGCCAGCCTTTGCCAACTAGAGACCCCCATTTCTAACATTGGTGGTCAGCGGTGAGGATCTGGACTTGCATTTGTGATCACATACAGTAATTATAGTGTACACTACTAGTGAGTGCAGACCATAACGCAACCACATACGTTGTTGAGGATTTTTTATTCTATTTTTGATTCATATTGCTAGTATTGCTACAGTGGGTCATGCTGAAATGAGACCTACCTTTTACATAGATGACCTGTTGACCTACAGTCTAGAGGAGCTAAGGGGGTTCTGTGAGGAGAGAGGTTTCGCTGTGAGTGGGGAGGAAACTCAGCTATCCCTGCAGACATCCCTGAGGTTTTGGCAACAAGACAGATGGAGATGCTTGGAGTCCCAGTACACCTACCAAGAGGGTAGTTGGTCTGAGGGTGGCTCTGAAGAGTCGGAAGAGGAGGAAGCACGTGTTATGGAATATCTCATAGGTAGGGAGTCCCTTGCTGAGTCTCGTGCCTATGGTAGTGACCGATTCCCTTCATGGTCCCCAGAGGAGTTGGTGGTCCCCAGAGGAGTTGGTGGACAGGTGGGAGGGTCCCATAGGTAGAGAGTCCCTTGCTGCGTCTAGTGCCCAGGGTAGTGCCCAATCCCCTTCATGGTCCCCAGAGGAGTTGGACAGACAGGGGGAGAGGGAGCACCAGCTGGAATTAGAGAGGCTCCAAAGGGAGATTGCCCAGCTGGAGGCACACCTAGCGCAGATAGCAGTAAAGGAGAAGTTAACTCTGGAGGGTAGGTTATTACCTGAGCGCAGTGTTAATTGTCTGGATTCACCAGTGAGGGTGGGGTCTAGTGGTGGCAGCAAAGTAGAGTTATGTAGTGATGACAGAATAGTACACCCACCCAGAGATGTGGCACCTGACTTGAAGGAGAGGGTTGACCAGGGGATTCAAGGATATGAGGTAGCTCCATTGTAGTGCAATGTCCCTGAGGTGGATTGGGGAACTAGCACAGGGGCCCATAGTCCTAGTGAGGGGAGGAACACCCTACCGACTCTAGATGTGAGGTGCAGGGAGAGGAGTACTCCGTGGCTGAAGTCCTGGTGTATGAGTGTGAGGACCGCCCAGAAGAGTGTGGGTTGAGTAATAGAGACAGTCATGTAATGTCTCACCAATTTCAGGAGAGTGGTGTGGGGTAAGTGTGTGAGGCACTGGATTGTGAGGTGAAGGTTAGCACCTGCAGGTGAGGTACTGGGTTTTTAAGAACCGGCACAGAACCGGTAACCCAGCGGTGCCAGGGGATCAACACCCAGAGACCTCGGGTTCTCCTGAGTCAGACCTACAGAAACTCGGAGTCTTCTAGGTGAAGTCAAAGATTAGTTTATTCTCATATGAGTATATTCTCAGGAGACTGCACACTTTCACGAAGTCAGGCTTCTCTTCTTATACGTAATTTTCAGCCTTGGGCAAAACATTCCTAGGATTCGTGGTATTTCATTTATAGTTACTGATTACAAAAGAAAAGCAGAGTCATGATGACATGTACATATTTCACGTCGTGCTGCCCATAACAAATCATCCGGAAAGGCCCAACATTTCATCAGATATCGCTGGACCCCTAATAAAAATGGTCACCTCCCCATCATAAAGTAAGTGAAGAAAAGGAGTGGAGAAAGATGTGAGCGAGATATGGCAGGTGTGCGCGCTGAAATGGTTTTATGGCTGGTTGAGCCTAGATGCTATCTTGCTCGGCCACTGGGAGGGAACTGACCTAACGAGTTCGGCCTGGGGCAATGGTTCTAACTTGTACTGGGGTCAGGGAGAAGTCGATTAAGGAGTATGTGTCCTTGTGGAATCAAATTCAACTGGATTAAGGCCTATGTAAAGGGCAACATGTAGCTAAGGGTTTAGAATGTAAATGACGATTTCGAGGTGAAATCGTCACTCGAATACGCCGAAAATACATGTACTTGATGTACTCGTCATTCTCGGTCTTTTGATACCAAATTCGTCCTATTTCGACGAAGTTTTTATTCTCGAGTCCAGTACTATTATATGAATCCAGATTTTTCAGAACCACAGACCCTCCTTTTGCCCTTACATAGGCAATTAATCTATCCTTATGTTAATCTGAGTCCAGATCTATATTCCTAAAGTCATTGAGATGTTGCCGCAACATCATTCTAGTGCTGAGTTCATTTCTTGACACAGGCTTCCTTACACATGATGTAGCACAGAGGCCACATATTGCAGGAGCACACTGTATGCATAGACAGAACAGGAAAAGAATGGCTAAGACCATCCCAATGACCATCAGAATTTTCCATCCCCAGGCAGATATCAGTTCCCAGAACCATCCCATTAACGACCAATCTCCTTTATCCACATGAATAGATTCGGAAATCTTATGTAGTTTGGAGATGGCCCCGTACACTGTCTGAGCATTATCTGGAATAAAAATGCAACAACTGGACTGGATCAATTTGCATACTCCACCTCGGTCCGCAAGTATTACATCCAAAGCGACCCGGTTCTGAAGGGTCATAAGTCGATCCGACTGGAGCTCAGCAGTCAGGTTACTAAGGGCACCAGCAGTTTCAATCACGGTGGATTCAACTACCCTTGTCAATTGCCTTATGTTTCTGCTGTTAGCCATGGCTCCCCAGAACGGCAGAAAACCCATTGCAAAGTCACCAAATTCTTGACCTGTAGTGTCTTCTTTACTCAAAACACCTCTAACTACCCTTGTCCGATGGTAATCTGCCGCTGCTGTGTAGGTGGGAGGTAACAGGAATGAAACAAAACATGAGCCCGAGAAGTCAGGGGGCAACCATGTATAGGCTCTATCATGACAGATGAAATAAGTACCCTTAGCGGCTAAAAAGGCAGGGGAAGTCTGAGATCCAAAAACATACGTTTCTGTACAGACACTCTTCCCTAACTGAGCTCTGGGATTCCTGCCAATACCTTGCAGACACAGGTGACCTTGATGCGGTACGATCCAGATAGGGGACGATCTTTTGGCTTGCTGTTTCTCACTTAATGTAGTGCCATATCCGGTCACATTCCAACCTACGTATGCAAGTATCTCATCATCCGGGGTATCTTCGTAAGAAGTTACTTCCTTGATCATGTCAACTATACCTTTGACTAGGGCGCTAGTCTTGAGGTTGTCTTTTACAGAACGTAGGGGTTGGATTTCTCGTGCATATATGAACATTGTCCTATATGCCCATACTGACCCATTGTGACTAAATGGCAGGACCAAATAGGGGATACCTCTATCCGTGGTGTGGGGCATGAGACCACACACCCAACAGTTAGTTGTGTTCATTACAAGTTGGTGTTGGTGTAATAACTGAACGAAGGAGTTATTAATGAACTCTAATCTCCTATTTGATTCGTGGTCAGGCAAAGGGTGGAAAGAATGAGAGGAAACAGTAGGAGGAGGTATGGGTGATGTAGTGGGCGCAAATGTCACATGAAAAGAGAATAAAACATAGCTTATCAAAAAGACCATTACGCTGAATAGCATAAAAATACACATTATTATAAAATGTTTCTTCGTCATTGTTTTCAAAAGTCTCTGCTTAAAGTTCATTTGTTTGGCAGGCCTCTCCACATCAGGAAACTCCATCCTCTCTAAGGTGCTGCCCGCGGTGGTAGGTTGTTTCTGCTAAAGGATGCTTCCGTCAGTCTAGGGCAGCTCCCTTGGACCAACCGGAACCAGCGACCTAACGTCGTCAGCTGCACCCAAAAGTCTTTAATCAACCGCGACCCTAGCAGCGGAACCCGGATGGCGGTTCGAGAAAAACAAAAATAAGCAAGTTACCTAGATGGGAGAATCTGCACTTTCAAAAATAGGATTTGGGGAAAAACTATTTTTTTTATTAGTCCACAGGTTTTTCTCTCGGCTCATAAAATAAATCACTTTTACTTTAGTCTGTTTTTCTTGGTCGCAAATTGTAGCGTCTTTTCCCGGGTACTGTCTGGTCCAAAAATAGTAGTTCAGGTTCCACAGAGTTCAATTGTTCTGGTGGTGGCGCAGTTTCTTGAAAAATTTTCCTACTTTCACAATCAGGATTGGCTTCTTTTACACGTTCATAAGTTGTGCGCTCTGAGTCAGTGCCTCCTTTTCGGACCCATTGGTCATGTGGCAGAGGGAAGGGTATTTTCTTACAATGGATCCCGTGGACCCAATTGGCCTTCCCCTCCACCCTAACAGCCGACCTTGTAGACAGGAGGACGAGGTGAGGCCCGGTCCATCTGGGCTGGTCGTTTCTCGTTCTTTGGAAGTTTCTGACAAGCACCCAGGAACTGGGGTCAATGGAGTGACCCGGTGTCTCAGAGACCGGAGGCAAGGTGGTGTGGACCTGTTGATATAAAACACGCAATTTAGCCGTCAATTCATACAAATAGTCAAGCAAAATGGGGTGTTGCAGCTCGCTAAACTTCGTGGGCCTAGGCACTCCCCATATGTTGGCTGGCCGACCAAAGATTATTTCATAGGGGCTGAGTTTCATTCGCGAATGCACAGTCATTCTGGTGGATAGGAGTGCTAAGGGTAGAGCGTCAGGCCATTTAAGACCTGTGTTTGCTTGGATTTTGGCCAATTTAAGTTTAAGCGTGCCATTGTAACATTCCACTAATCCAGCTGATTGGGGGTGATTTGCAGCGTGGAACCTCTGTCTAATGCCTAGCCCTTCACACACTTTTTTCATCACACAGCCCACAAATTCACTTCCGTTGTCAGACCAGACCATTCTAGGCATTCCGAACCTGGGGAAGAACTCTTTCACAAGGGCTTTCGCTGTGGACAAGGCAGTATTGTCCCTTAGGGGATAGGCTTCTACCCATTTTGAGAAGGCACAAACAACCACGAGCACGTATTTTAAGTTGTTGCACCTCTCCATATGTATGAAATCTAGCTGCAAAACCTCGAACGGATACGTAGGAGGTGCAAAATGACCAGCTGGACTTGGGGTTCCCCTACCAGGATTGTGTTTCAGACATACCATGCAATTCTTGACAACATTCTCTGCACACTTGGGAATCCCTGAATTCTTCCACACTGGGGCTAACAACTCGCAAATCCCTTTCGCGCTGATATGGGCCATTCCATGAGCCATTGTAACCACTGCAGGCACATATGCATCGGGTAACAACCATCTCTGTTGCTCTGTTAATTCAATCCAACAACCATTTGCATCCATTCTCCCTGTACTTTCTCTCCACATGCTTAACTCTTTCTCCGTGGCCTCAGCTTGGATGGACTTCACACTTTCTATCGTGTCTTCACATATTCCAACATCACCAGTCCATCTTTCTGGGCTCGCAACATACATTCGGCTCATCACATTCTTTGCAGTTTCCTTAGCAGTTTCATCAGCGAATGCATTTCCACGACCAACATCATCAGTCACTTTCTTGTGAGCACTACATTTCACGATCGCTACTTTCAGGGGCAACGTCAGTGATTCAAGAAGCTCATTCACCAACTGACCATGCTGAATCTTAGCTCCATGCGAAGTCAGGAACCCACGTTCTCTCCACAATCGTCCAAAACTGTGAGCCACTCCAAAAGCATACTGGCTGTCGGTATAGACAGTCACTTTAATTCCTTTAGATAACACACATGCTCTCGTCAGTCCCACGAGTTCAGCGGCTTGAGCTGAACCATGTGGTATTCGCGCAGTTTCAATGACTGTGTGCAAAGTTGTGACAGCATATGCTGTAGTCACGTTACCATTTGGGAGTTTAAAGCATGAACCATCCACCCATAATGTACCATCACATTCAGCAAGAGGAGTGTCGAACAAATCAACTCTCCCTTTCGTCTCTTCCTCTGTTCTAAGGAAACAGTCGTGCTGTTCTGAAGCATCCGATTCCTCTGCAATTGGTAACAATGTGGCTAGGTTCAAGGTACTGCACCTTTTTATGTGCACATGGCTCGCTAGTAGTGTCAATTCATAACTGGACAGTCGAGCACTAGTTAAGTGCTGTGTCTTGGTCCTATTTAACAACGTGTCTACTGCATGCGGTACCATCACGATTAGTGTATTATTCATTACTAGACCTGCAGACTGTCGAATAGAAACAGCTGCTGCTGCTGTGGCTCTTAAACAACTTGGCAATGCTCGTGCTACCGGATCCAAAGTTGACGAAAAATAGGCGCATGGCCGCTGTCTATCTCCGTATAACTGAGTCAGCACAGACAATGCACAGCCCTCCTTCTCGTGGACATATAATGTGAAAGGCTTACTGTAGTTGGGGTTACCTAACACAGGGGCCGAACATAATGCTGTGCGTAATTCAAGAAAACTTTTCTGACACTCATCAGACCAAGGAATGGGATTGGGTGTATTTGTACACGTTAGTGCCAATAAGGGTTTGGCTAATAATGAAAAATTTGGAATCCACTGTCTACAGTACGATGTAATGCCCAAGAAAGCACGCACTTCTCTCTGTGTTCTTGGCACATTCAATTTAGCTATTGCCTGAATTCTTTCTGGGGTCAGTTTCCTTCCCTCCTTCGATAAGAGATGACCTAAGTAGGTCACTTCTTGTCGGCAATATTGAAGCTTGGAAAGTGACACCTTGTGATGCAGATCACATAGATGACGCAGTAATGTCAAAGTGGCCATTTTACAAATTTTCTCAGTATCCGCAGCGATGAGCAAATCGTCCACGTACTGTACGAGAGTGGCACCTTCGGGCAAAACCATCGTGTCGAGCTGACTTTTCAGAGCTTGACTGTATATTGAGGGGCTTTCACAGTAGCCTTGAGGAGCGCGTTTAAAGCGGAAGCTGCGACCTCCTAAACTAAAGGAAAAAATATCCCTGCTTTCCTCAGCAATCGGGATACTGAAGAAAGCATTCTTCAGATCAATCACCGAAAACCAAGAGGCAGAGACTGGAACCATAGTCAATAATGTGGTAATGTCGGGGAAAACTGGGAATTGTGGTACGACAATTTTATTCACCTCTCTAAGGTCAATCACAAATCTGTACACAGGTGGCTGAGAAGGGTCAGTTCGTTTTAAAACAGGCAGAACAGGACTATTGCAAACATTGCCTCGTGTTTCTTCAATCACGTCTTTTTCAATCAACTCGTAAACAATCGCTAGCAAAGCTTTTTCACCCTCATTAGATATTCTGTATTGGGGAATTCGTGGCATTTTGACATTCGACTTCAATGTTACAACATATGGTGGAATTTCTAAAAGACCTACATCATTTGGACCAGTAGCCCAAAGAATATCTGGGAGAATCGACAATTCTGCTGGAAGTGCATTTCTCGACAAATACATGGGAGAAACCACTTTCTTACCTAAAGTAAGTTGTACTCCTGAAGGAGAACAGTACAAAGTCGCATACAATCTTTTTAGCAAATCTAATCCTAGCAAATTCTCACCACAACCTGTTGTCAAAATAAGGGGTGCTTCGAATTCACAAGGACCAACAGAAAGAGATAAAGGGTCAGAAATCGGATTTTTAACCGGGGCGCCAGAAAAACCTACGGAAACGTTCATTTCGCCAGACAAAGGTGCGCCAGGGAGTTTGGAGTGCATAATAGAACTCTTTGTAGCACCAGTATCCAACAGAAAAGGTTCTGACACACCCGATGTAATCACCTCAACGTAAGGTCCACTCTGATCTACTGGAACTGAAACGACTCCCTCTCCTTGTCTAAGGCTGTCCTAGCAATCATTATTCTCCCACTGCTCATCTTCTGTGTAATACTCATCAACGTAGTATTGAGCTGTCCTGTCAGATACGTTATTTTGCTGGTCAAACCTGTTCATAGAGTTTTGTGGTGGAAGGGGACGTGCGTCCTGAGGGGCGTTTCCACGCCCTCTACCTCTAGGCGCTTGCTGACTGCCACGACCTCTTACGCTAGAAATTCCATTTGCACGCTGTGGTAGGGCAGGACAGTTATATTTGTAATGACCCTCTTGTTTGCAATATAAACACTGGTTGGGACCTACGCGGTTTTGATTGTGATCGAATCTTTGCAAGTTTCTCTGATATTGTTGAGGCTGCTGAAAAGTGTTCTGGTAGTGATTCTGACCATTATTATTTTGATTACCACCACCACGTGGCGGATAGGCTTGCTGTAGCAAAACCTTTGTTTTGAGTTCTCTAGTTTTCTTTTCTACTTTATCTTTCTCATCTTTGTCTCTATTCTCGTAGTACTGTGCGGTAGCTAATATCTGGGCTGAAGATGAGACTGCCCAAGAACTTTCCGAATCTTTTAATTTCCTACACAAATCTGGAAGCAGATTGTGCACAAATTTATCGACAAACAATCTCTGACCACCTTCCGTGGTCATATCTTGACCGCTGTGGTCAATGAATGTTTCTTCAAATCTGGTGAAGAAATCTGAAACAGTTTCTTCTTTCTTTTGCTTGCATGCAGATAACTTATCCCAATTTACGCGTATTGCAGGCATTATCGTTTTCATGTAATCTACTATTCTACCAGGTAGTTCCGCTATCAGAGGCTCAGGCTTGGCACCACCAACTTGTCGTGCATCTGCAGCAGTAATATTAGCCCACGTGTCACCTAATTCCTGGTCATGATCTACATGACGAATTTTTGCCCATAAAGGCTGTGGAACAACGTTCCCGAACAACATATCGATATCGGCCAAATTCATTATGCATGACCCAGCAGTTTGCGACAATTCTTTATAGTACCCTGCAGGATTTTTACGCGGATCTGGTAATGTTTGTTTGAGTGCTAAAACTTCAGCTCGCTTCCATGGGACATGTACCCATACACGGTGAAAGTGTGGCAGGACAGGTGGGACAGCTGTCGCGTCACCCTCCCTCCACTGTGGGGGAACCTCTCTCATAGGGTATTGTCGTGCCTTTTTCCTACTAGATGCACTAGATTCCGATGGTGACCCAGAACTGCTTCCTTTACTTCGATATGATAATAGCATTTCAACTGCTTTTTCCACATCGGGACCTACAATCATACCCTCTCCAAATTTAAATCGTACACGACACATCTCTTGTGGGATGCATTCTTGATCATTGTCTTCTAAATCTTCGCCAAGAAAGACGCACATCTGTTCGAACACATATCTCTGTGTCGCTGCTTCCCATTGGTGGAAGACTTCCATGACAGACTGTACATCATATTTTGCAGTGTCCATGACCCATTTCCGAGCTAAACTATTCAGGGAATCTCTCTCTTGATAATCAGGCAGTTGACTTCGCAACTGTCTTCTTCCTATGTTAGGGGTCGTAGCAGGCGACCCGAAAAGAGGTAAAAGAAGATTAGTAACAGTGCTGGCCATTTTCTGCCGAATGGAAGGTGAAACTGAAGGACAAACAGATGAACAAACGGGGTGAGGTAAGGCGGGGGTAGAGATGGCAGAAGAGGTATCAGGAATAATAGATGTGGTACTAGGCAAAATCATAGAGGGGGCATTAGGAGATGTAGAAAGTACAGTAGGCAAAATCGTAGAAAACACAGATGAAACAGAAGTGGTCGGTGGGCCTGGAGGAGGCTGCACCGAAGAAGTAGGAGCCAGCTGAAGAGCAGCTGGTGGGTGCTGTGGAAGAGCCGGAGGCGCAGCTTGTGCAACTAAAGGTTGCGGGGGTGCTGTGGCATTCTGCGCATAGGGGGGTGGTGAAGTTAATAATTGCGACATTAATGGGTCTTTTTCACGCTCTTTTCCTGTCCCTTGCTGAAAAGACGGCAAAACTGGATAACACTTATCTATTGCCATTTTACGTTGCCTGTGCAACTGCTCATTTATCTGCTCTTCCTCATTATCTTTAAACTGCACGGCGGCTTGCATTACTGAAAGTCCCCCTTCTCTCTTATTTTTCTTAGCTAATTTAATTTCTTTTTGCTTGGCTTCTTTGCGCCATAAGCGGAAAGAGTCAAACATCGCCGGCCGGGCTTTCTTTTTGAAGAGTTTAACTTCAAGGTTGTCTAAGATTTCAGAATCGAAGCTACCATATTGGGGCCATTTTAAAACACCATCTTTCCTAGTGTATTTAATCCATACCTCGTTGTAAACGATGGGGCCTACCCCATGTTTAACGTATAGTTCGTAAGTTGGAGTTCCAACTGGAGGAACCGGACATGAGTCCTCCAATCGGGAGTCCCTATTATTACTACCAAGACAAAACCAATTCCCGAGTCTAAGACTAGGCATCCTCGCTCTCTAATCTAGTTCCAAAACTTCAAAGGATTTATCGATTACGATATTTCTCGTGAATACACGAGTCCTTTGGTTATGGTGCTTGCAAGAACCAATAAAAACCTTTTGTATCTCCAAGATACCACAAAGTAAGTCCAACTAAGGACTGGGAGACGCTCCACTTATACTTAACTGAAAATATCGATGGCGTCACCAGAAGACTCGTCTCAGCGTTTCGCTCTACCGAAAATTTCAAGGGTCCAACATCAGGGCGATAGCCAGGGCAGCAGTCCTTGTAGCCGTCGGGAAGCGGGGAACCTCGCAGCAAAGACCTTCGGACCACGTCGACATGCAGGGGTCGATGAGGTGGTGGGCCCTCCTCCGGAATTTCCACACGAAGCTCCTCACGATCTTCAGGCTGACTGATACCACTGGAATCGCCCCACGTTGGGCGCCAACTGAGGTACTGGGTTTTTAAGAACCGGCACAGAACCGGTAACCCAGCGGTGCCAGGGGATCAACACCCAGAGACCTCGGGTTCTCCTGAGTCAGACCTACAGAAACTCGGAGTCTTCTAGGTGAAGTCAAAGATTAGTTTATTGGCTGCAACCAAGGTAACAGGGTCCTAGAAGTATAATACGAGTATATTCTCAGGAGACTGCACACTTTCACGAAGTCAGGCTTCTCTTCTTATACGTAATTTTCAGCCTTGGGCAAAACATTCCTAGGATTCGTGGTATTTCATTTATAGTTACTGATTACAAAAGAAAAGCAGAGTCATGATGACATGTACATATTTCACGTCGTGCTGCCCATAACAAATCATCCGGCAAGGCCCAACATTTCATCAGATATCGCTGGACCCCTAATAAAAACGGTCACCTCCCCATCATAAAGTAAGTGAAGAAAAGGAGTGGAGAAAGATGTGAGCGAGATATGGCAGGTGTGCGCGCTGAAATGGTTTTATGGCTGGTTGAGCCTAGATGCTATCTTGCTCGGCCACTGGGAGGGAACTGACCTAACGAGTTCGGCCTGGGGCAATGGTTCTAACTTGTACTGGGGTCAGGGAGAAGTCGATTAAGGAGTATGTGTCCTTGTGGAATCAAATTCAACTGGATTAAGGCCTATGTAAAGGGCAACATGTAGCTAAGGGTTTAGAATGTAAATGACGATTTCGAGGTGAAATCGTCACTCGAATACGCCGAAAATACATGTACTTGATGTACTCGTCATTCTCGGTCTTTTGATACCAAATTCGTCCTATTTCGACGAAGTTTTTATTCTCGAGTCCAGTACTATTATATGAATCCAGATTTTTCAGAACCACACAGGGAACTGTGTGATCCAATTGTGGGAGAGCATATTGTGAGTCCCTGTTTTCCAGAGCTAAACCAACACCTCTTAGAGGGTGAGTTCTCTGATTATAAGGAACTTGCACAGGAGGCTGACCTTTGGGTGAGTACCAGAGGCTCTGTAGAGGCATTGGGGAATGACCCTAATAGGAGTGGTTCAGATGTCTTCCAACACAGAGAGGTGGGGGAGGTTCGGAGTGATGGAGCTAGGTCCCCTTGTTGTGAAGAGGTTGTAGGGCCTCACATCCTGTCTCATGGACACAGGAGTGAGGCTGGTATAGGTCCCGAAGTGCCCCAACCTCAGTCTCCAGGACTGGATGGTTCCATGAGGGAACACTAGGTAGGGAGTCTAGTCTGTCTGAATGGACCGTCAGTTGTGGTGGGACACCCCGTGTTAGGTGAGCTGGGAGTACCTGTAGTCAGGCCTCCATCAGTTCTTGTGTCTGGCAGTGCCACCCCTAGGGGGAGGGTGCAGAAGTCCGGCTTGAGGGGTGAGAGGGGGAAGGAGCCCCTAGTGGGAGAACCAGTGGGCCAGGGGCCAGTCAGGAGGGCTGAACCCCAGAGGAGTGACCATAGTGACACCACTTCTGCCCTGGGGGAACTCCGCGCACTGTCAGGTGGACAGGGGTTGGGAGATTTGCGCCAGGCAGACTGTCACGCAACACATGAGTTCTGTGTTACCCTTGGGGAGGGTGCTTGTACTCCCCAGGAAGTCCTGGTGCGCCAGGCAAACTGTGGCACAACTCTAGAGGAGTGTGCTTTCCTTTGGGGGAATTGGTGTACTCCCCCAGAAGTCCTGGGTTGCCAGGCACAGGCCCAGCCTAAGGGTACAGACCCTGGGTTGGAGGGCCAGGTTCAGGGTGTCCCCCCTGACCTGGAGGAAGGGGCGACTGCTAACAATGCCCCTACTGGTTTGTGTTATGGAGGCACCTCTCCAGGTGGGAGGGTGCAGGGCCCCAGTAAGGGGGGAGGGGAGAGGGCAGCCTCACCCCTGACCTCCGCCCAGTCTAGGGGGTACAGACCCCATGCTGGGATGCCAGTTGTAGGATAGAACCCCTAAACTGGTGGACGAATTGTGCAGGACACCTGCCACAGGTGCCCTGACAATTCTGGAAGGGGGTGCCACTCCAGGTGGGAGGGTAACGAGCTCCAAAGGGGAAGACCGTGCGTGGGAAAACCCACCCCAGTCCCCGGCCCAGTCGCTGGGTACAGGCCCGAGGCTGGTGGGTCAGTGTCAGGGTGTCTTGCCTGACCTGATGAGAGGGAGAGTGGACAAAAGGTGCCAGGCACCTGGGGTTACTGCCCCCCACTCTTTGATGCAACAGAGGTTTGAGAACCTTGAGAGGAATCAGACCTGGGTCTCCTCACTGACTACTGTCAGTGGCAACTGTGGCTTGCTGTCTCTCTGTTCGGACACACCTGTGAGCAAGCTAGGATTAGGTGGTGTCCACAGGTGAGGGGAAGAGTTCCCCATTGGTTGTCATAGTGGGCCCTGAGAGTGTGGACCAGGGGATCCCACGGGGTTCGGAGTGGCGTAGACCTGAAGTATGCCCCTGCAGTCGCGGGCCAGATACATGTTCTATCGCCCAAAGCAGGGAAGTCCATCAAGGTAGTGATTGGTCTCCCCTGCGTTTTGGCTGGAAGGGGGTTGTGTTGGAAATGCCCCTTCTTACAGGGTCATCCCTAAACTTTTTGCCTGCCTCTTGTATTTTTTCTGACCTGCTGTTGTTGGTTTTGTGACTCTGGGCACTTTACCACTGCTGATCAGTGCTACAGTGCATATGCTCTCCCTGTGTAAATATGACTGTGAATTGGTATATCCCTGATTGGCTTATTTGGTTTACCTGTTAGTCCCTAGTAGTGTGGCCTGTGTGTGCCCAGGGCTGGTAACCCAAATGCTGCTGGTGGGCCTGCAGCGCTGGTTTGCGCCACACACAGAAGCAGCTTGTAAAGTGTACCTCAGACCTGCCACTGCAGTGTCTGTGTGCAGTCCAGAACTGCCATCTTGGCTGTGAGGGGCCCACACTTCCCAGCCCCGGAACCTTCCCTTGGCATCATATCAGTCACCCGTATGGCAGGGTGCATTTCGTTTTTCACTACTGCAAGGCTACCTGTTCTCCATAGGCTAGAATGGGCAGTCTGACTATTACATCTTATAGTCCTAACTGACTCAGGGAACATGGTAGAAATTCGAGTTTAGTATGCCTGAACTCAGAATGATAAAATACATCTTTTAGCAAAGTTGGTTTTAATATTCTGTGTTTGAAAATACCACTTTTAGAAGATAGGCATTTTCTTGCCTAAGCCTTCCAGTGTGCTCTGCTGTTATGTGTATTGGCTGTCTGGGTTTAGAGGGGCAAGGCAGGCTGAAGTAGACCTGGGTTGAATAGAGAGATCTGCATTGAGTACTGGGGAGGGGCAGCTCATTGACCTGACTAGGGCTGTGCCTGGCAAGGTGAATGCTGGCTCCACCTCCTACTGTGCGTCTGATGGCAGACCCACTCTTTCTGAAAGGAAGGATGCAGCCTGGTAAACAAATTGCTCCAGGCCTGAGCAGAACTGGTTCTGGCTGGGTTCAGTGACTAGAGACTTTTTGAGAACAAAGACTTTTGGGGTATAAATATCTGTGCCCAAACCCCTGATTTTTGTATTGCTCCTGGATGTCTGCCCATTTCTCTGAAGGAATCTGCAGGAGAGCACTGTCCTTGTGGCTTGTGTGCTATTTCTTGGATTGGCCTGCAGTAGTTCCCCCTGGACTTGGAAGAAGATGGAAAAGCAAAGATCATCGTATCACACGCTTGCGGGCCACAAAGTGCTCACTAACACCCAAAGATCATCACATTGCACCTTTGCGGGCTTTTCGAGTGCTCGCTAACCCCGGATCCTCGCATCGAGATCATCGCATCACGACATCGCAGTGCAGGTGCCGTGCATCTGCTATTTTTATCGCATCGCACCCGGATCGTCGCTCCCTCGTGGGGCACCATTTCTTCACATCGCAACAGGGTTGCACAAGTTACAGGTCTGGCGCATCATCCCCCTTGCGGCAAGGATTCTATGCATCGCTGGCCTAGCGTGAAGAAGTTTGTCGCTTTGTCCCGTACGCATCCGCAGACCGGTGCATCATCCTTCCTTGCGGCACGGATTTAACGCATCGCCGGCCTCGCGTGAGGAAAATCATCGTTACAGCTCGCTTGCAACATTTTGTTGGTTTTGCTATACAAACCAGGTACTTTGTAAGTAAAAGGGTTGCAGAGACCACTGCCTTGAACTGAACTCCTATTTGCACACTTTGAACTCTTTTTACAGCATTTGAAGGATAACCCTATTTTACAGTATTGTGGCTTTTTAATGTTATTGGTCTTGTGTTAAGTCTATATATAAAGATACTTTTATACCTACTTGTGTGGTGTTCCTTTGTAGCATTCCTCACTGTGTTACTGTGTATGATCATAAATGCTTTACACACTACCTCTGAGATAAGCCTAGCTGCTCGTGCTACATTACTACAGGGTTGAGCAGGGGTTATCAAAGCGCGTAGCCCCTTACTCTGACTTAGGAAGAAGGGTCCCTACTTGGACAGTGGCCAGCCATTGCCAACTAGAGACCCCCATTTCTAACACAAGCTTATTAACATACATTGAAACACTAAATGTATGTACCGACCACTAAAAAGGTGGGCTATGGCTCCACAGGCAGTAGCGGAGTCGCGCTCTTAAAGCATCATATGGCGGCCATCAGCCGCCATGCAAAACATGCGACCTACCCCAAGCTTAAATACTGTCCATGTTGATAAAAGGCTAGCCAAGTGGTAGTCCTCCTTCTATGGACTTTAGCTCATTGAGAGTACACTAAAGAAGGAAAACAGTTCCCGAATTCACAACTTCGATCTCCCATGTAAAATATGGACAGTAGGAAATAAAGGAACACTTGGACTGGTAGTCAAACTTCACAATCCAACAATCTGATGGCTTTTAGGAAAGCTCTGAAAACACACCTGTTTGCAAAAGCGTGTTAACCCATCCCGGCCCTCGCCTTAGTAATCAGTCAAAGCGCTGCGAGGCCTCCGGGTAGTTTCGCGCTATATAAATATAATTTTTCATTTCATTTCATTTAAAATCACCTGGCATGTGACCTCTTCAAAACCAATATGAAACATTTTGGTAGAGGTCACAAAGAGAGTTTCCTTGGACTAAACTCGAAGACTCATTATAGACTTTTACCTACATACACAAACGCTCACCTCAATCATAACAGTTCTAGCATACACCAATCACATAAGGGAAATATTGCACATGGAGAGAACCGGATGAGCGGCGTGATGTTTTTGCACACCGATGAACCCTAAATGTAAAGGGTAACATTGAGACCGAAGCAGTGAATTGACTAGCTTGCAGTGAATGTAACAGGTCCTACCCGAAAGAACCAGTATATAATCAACGCATGGGATAATCCAGCTACTGGAGTATAGAAGCTCTATTACATGAAACCAATATCGGTGTCTAAACACGGCAATAAAAAGACACGCCCTGCGACTCGAGTCGAAATAACATGAGGAGGACGGAGGTATTAGCCCTGTTTCTACACTCTAATTCTTTGACATAGGATGCCCTTTTATCCCCCCACAATCATTAAGAGGTGCTTTTAAATGTTCGGGTCAAAACCAGTTTTTTGAGAGTCATAAATACAGTCTTGAGAAAGATGATGCTATAAGGTTTACCATTGAAACGCGTTGACGCTCCTTTTTAGAAACATAATCCGTGAAAAGGCTGGAACCACAGAGTACTTATCAGCACTAGAGTATCGGGTTCCAGTTCTAAATATTGTGTTATCACGGATGTGTGTCCTTCTAATGACATATTGTACTGTCTTTTGTGTGTACTCTCTTATTAATGAAGGTGTTTTTACATTGTCTATAATGTTCTGAATTAATTTTAGATTTTGCGTTAGTGATGTTACAAATGAATTCTTACACATCAAATGATTTATGTATTTTATGATGTTGCTACAAATAAATAGATCTATATTTTTCTAACAAAATATCCTTTCTCGGATTGCTGACCTTCGGTATATGGTTATATTTCCCTTATGTGATTGGTGTATGCTAGAACTGTTATGATTGAGGTTAGCGTATGTAGATAAAAGTCTATAATGAGTCTTTAAGTTTAGTCCAAAGGAAACTCTCTTTGTGATACAGTTGTATTGAACCCTATTCTTTTTGTCTCAAGGGGTCCCTCTCATTTTTGTCATACATGTCAGATACATGCCAAGCTGGGGTGAGCTCCTATTTGGACATAATGTTTCAGAGCATTGCTACATGGTACAATAACAGAGATTACACTTAAAATATGGTAGAGCTGACTTGACCTGCTTTTAGTGTATATTGCAAAGCACATTTTACTTAATGTATTGAGGGATTTAAGTCTAAGGTCTGGGTTGCTGTGTATGATAGAAAGCCCCGAGGTTACGGGACAGGAAAATCTCTTAAATAGGTTTGTCAGGAGACTAACCGACAATGCCTCAAAGGACATGACAGAAGAATTTCCTTGGCACGTTATGGGGAACGCACCCTCAGCGTTTATTCCCCTGTTATTTGTTTTTAGCTACCCACCCAGAGCCAAGCATCCATCACGGAACATTTGGGAGCCCCTTCCTTCCTCTCAGAGGCTGGAAGTGGGAGGAGATTCCCCAGGAATGGACATGACTTGGCCCCTTTAAAACCGATGTTGCCTATGCCTATGGTCTATGCCGAGGACGGAGCAGCGATAGATCCCTGACCGATACAGATCAAAAACCCAGAGGACACCAGACCTCAGCGCTAGACTGCAAACGCCTATGAGGACAAAGCCGCAAAGGAAGCCGGAGTCACCGATGTGCGGAGAGTACTGTGTGACGTGGAGGACCCTGCTCGAATGGAAGGAACAGCGGGGAAGCCAGCAGGCCATTGGCAAAACATGATGTCACGATCGCGCTTGGTGAAGGAACTACAATTCCCAGCAAGACGCGAGTCGGAACGACAACTCCCATGATCCTCCGCGAAGCTTGCGAGACTACGATCAGGGAAGAATAAGGAGGAAGCCTTTCCCGACCTCGGCGTCGGGAATTCCTCCTGTCCAGCACTTCTGGTGGCCGTTGCAGATCGTCTGTGGGTGCGGTAAGGGTGCTTGCACCAGGAACTGTGGCCATGTGTTGTTCTAACTTTGTTTTGGCCATTTTGGCAAGGTTTGTCTACATGCATTATTTTGGATCTTCTTGGGGTGACTTCTGAGTCAGCCAGGAACTTGACCCGGTCGGTATTGTCGGCCGACGGAGAGGTGGATGTTTTGAGATCCACTAGTATCTCCAGTTATTTTGGTTGTGCATATATTTGTTATAATGGAAATAGGAGCAAGGAGCTCTTAGCTACGCTAAAGAAATACTCGAGGTATTTGCCTCTGCTATATTTGCCACGAGTGTTGTAACTTCGGGGCAATTCAAATACAGTAACTTTCATTTTTTCTTGATGGATATGGTGTACTAACCTAAACTGTCTCTGGCTCCCTTTATTAACAGGGGTTCTTAATGAGTGGTAGTGGTCTACACTCTATCCCTGTGAAGCGTAAAAGGAGTGAGTTAGGGGTATGTTCATGCATCATTATAATCTCATTGCTTTATAGTATGATATGCATCCATTGAGTTGTTGTTAAATGTTTATGTTTGTTTTGTATCACTGCAGCAACAACCTTTATACCTCCCTCTTCATATACAACCATCACCTACCTATTCACTGAAGTGTATTTTGCTTTTCAGGTATTTCGAATGTATAAGGTGCTTAGTGAGGGTTGACAGTATGACTAGTGCAATTGGAAAAGTAAGGTATTCATGATATGATTTGTGTTTTCCAGATCTCCCTCCCTGCTGTCCCCTTCCTTTCCTTCCCTTTCCCCAACCACCCTTAATCCCTCACTCAATCCGTCCACTGTACTCTGCCATTACGGCAACTCAGACATTGGCTAGATTGAGAGGTGGAACATAATACTTCAAAACGATCCCGAAGACATCCGGCATAACACATGAAGCCCAGCCATGCTCCTGGATGAGCGTGGCTATCACAGGTATGAACTCGTCTCCTGGGGAGAATGGGGAGGCAGGAAGAGTTGGTCATAGTTTGAGAGGGAGTGGGGACTTGCAAGCCTAACCCAACTTATTAAGAAATGCCCCACTGCCCTTAACTAAAAGATATCGGATACAGTCAAGATAGATGGAACCACAAGGTGCGGGGAGTCAAACAAATGGTGACAGACTTTCTTGTTTTGTTGTTGTTGTTTTGTTGTTATTTCCGGTGAATAATGAGAAACACGCGTAAAGGTTTGCCTAGTGAGGGCAACTAGGCTTTCAGAGAACTAATATTACCCAAACCACAAGAAGCAAAGGATAGGTGGAGATAAGTGGCGCATGTTTAACTTCTCTTTCTCTCACTTGGTGAGGGGACTGATGGCATAAAGGCATGACGTGGTGATAGTGTCTTTCACCCACCCCTTATTAAATAGTGCTATAAAAGACCATAACACGCTCACTTAGCTGTGGCATTTCGCCTTCTTTCGAGGGATAAGCTCCATCCTGGTGGTCTTGCCTTCCCAGTACATTGAGTAGAAGAAAAGGACAACATTAAGAAATTCCTTACTCCTAATGTACTCTATAAATTAAAACAATAGACAACCACAATAACCGTTGTCTAATTCATAATCCCTGCTTGTGCAACACGTGGTGGAAAAGAATGGCGGCAATCCTCCATAGAATCAGAACGGAGACCGTCGTACAGCAATTGGTGCAAGGGCATAGGAAACGCGAATGGGCCCTTGAGCGACAGATGTCATCTGCGAAAGTGGATGGCTAAATATTTTGGGATGCAATGAAATCACAGGTAGAAAGCAGACACAAGTTGGCCGATGATCCAATCCAGCTGACCTCCTGCACCTCTGGAACTCGTAGTTTAAATCCCCTGACAACCAATGCGGCATTAAAAAAATATGCAAAAGTCACACAATTGATGGATGGAATGCAGGACAAATCAAAACATTCACCCCCCAGTCAAGAGATCTGGGTTAAATCCATCATTTTTTTGCTCACCATGTCACCCCAGTTTAGACCTGGCCATATGCAAATCAGTCTTGACCCTGTGCCTCATGGGAACAGTGCAGCCCGAACTGCCAAGCCAGGTCCCCCCCGGACTGGAGACAAGAATCCTAGGACCGGTTTCGGGGTTTCACCCCTCATCAGCCAGCCATGAAAAATATTGTCATAGGGGATGACCATAATATGTTTTTGTTCAATTTTTAAAGGCCTGCCTAGGACTGCATTTAGCCTCCAGAAAAATGGCCCTTCTCTCTTGCCCCCCCCCTATTAACAGGCGAGACACATGCAGCATATCAAATTGAGAATGCCCATAGAAATACCCCTTATTTGATATTTTGATATTTATGTGCATTTGTAAAGCGCGGACGTTCGCTCCTAAGGGAGCATCATGGCGCTAAGCAAGCTGTGAAGGATAACTGAAGAAGTGGAGTGTGATAAAGGAGTGAAGCTAAATGGCAGCCAAGACAGAGGAGTCTGGTTGCTGGTAGACCCATGTCTTATAAGGAAATTAAGACAGTTATATTAGACCATCTTGGTATAGACACTGAAACCTATTGGGTGAAATTCAAAAAAGAAAAGAGGTTGCCAGGAGATAACCCCATAACCTTATTTTTTAAAGTGAAAATGGCTGCTGATAAATAGTTCAAACCAGGGTAAAGCAATAGGGACGAAATAATGAACCAGATATATCTGGAACAATACCTAGAAGCCCCACCCTTGCCTATGCAAAAATGGCTACAATGACACACTAACACTACAGTGGAACAGGCCGTCAAAATAGCCACAAACTTTTTGAGAGCACAACCTTGCTTCGACTCCTGGGAATCAGATTGGAGTTAGTACAATCTACCCACAGCCGGGAGGGGAAGAACATAGAAGAAAACAGGAAAAGCCCCATTGAAACAACAAAACTAAGAATACCAAAGCCTGAAAATCCCTCCTTCAAGGGCCCTCAATGTTTCGAGAGGGGGAAATGGGGTGATATTTCCAGTTTTGTTCCTAGTAAGAAATCAGGAGAGGAACCTATGGAGATCAACTACGCACCTCTGTCCATCCTGTATACCCAAGAGATGGGACATTGTTTCTACATAAGTCTACACTTCAATGGGAAATGGGTTACTCACCTTATGGACTCTGGGTGTAAACAATCCATAGTATAGGGAGATCTGGTACACAGCCATTTCAAAAACTCCCGGGCCAAGCAGTTAGCATTCAATGCATACACAGGGATGTGAAGACCTACCTGGTCGCCCACCTTGTTGTAACCACCTTGAAAGGTCACGTACTAGATATTGAAGTAGGAGTTCTACGTAACCTGCCAGAGGACATAATCGTAGGCACCAATAACCTTGATTTCATAGAGATGTTTTTGGCCAATATGAATATATTGGATCCAAATGGAAAAGGACCGTCACACACCTTGTACTTGTTATTCCAATTGGTTTTCTGGTTGTTGTTGCCAATTTGTAAATCCTCCTGAGTGAAAGGATGAATTCAATGGTTGATTTGCTTTACTTCCTGGATGGGAGGATGTCTCAAATTGCACTCCTTTAAATTTTAATAAAGTAATCACTCTTTAAATTTGTGTTACACATCAATTATATTCATTGTTGTTTTTTGATCCTTTTGGCCTACACAGGGTCTTCACAACTTTTCAGATGCTTGTGAACAAGGTCCTACAAAACCATCAGACATATTGCTCAGCCCACCTTTATAAGATCATCATCTTTGGCCCAACATTAGAACAACATCTGTTACACTGCCAGAACATCCTCTAGTAATTACAAAAGGCCAATTTGAACATCGATGCAAAGAAATCCAGGGCATGAATAATAAGGTCAAATACCTAGGGTATGTCCTGGGAAATGGACTAATTGAACCACATGAGGAAACATACAGGCCATCACAGAAACGCCCTTGCCCAAAATCAAAAGAGAGGTCTGGGCCTTCTCAGCTATTATGAAAGATTCATTCCATTGAAAAAGGGAACAACCGGAAAAAGGAGGAAGCCCTTTACGCGTGTAGAGGCAGGAAAGCTAGAAGCCGGCGGTTAAAAATATGGGCCTGTATTGCAAAATGGAGTGGGGAGGCCGAGGGGGCTCAATAATGGTAAAAGGTATAAAGAGGGTCAAAAAGGGCCCTCGGCATGAATGTGGTATGCAGCTGTTTATCTGCTATATACCTTGATATGAATAACATAAGTGATGTTAACTTGTTAGGGTCCTTTGAAACATCGTGAATCAAATGTATTAGATAATATATATCTTCTTCTTTTGCTGTCAAAGTATCTTCCACGAAATCATGTATTATATTGGTACGACTAATTTTTATACAATGAAATTATGCATTATATATGTATTTTTGTAATTTTCTCTGGGTGTGATAATACAATTAAAAAAAAAAGAAAGAAAAAGGGAACTACCAACAAAGAATTGCAGGGCCCTAAGACAAAGGTCAGAGAAGCTTTCCAACTACTTAAACAAACAATCACTACCAGCCTGAACTAACCTCTCATACGTTTGAGAAAACCTTAATCTTACAGGCAGATGCATCAGAGGTGGAGCTAGAAGTCGTTCTTTCCCAGAAAAATGAGGAAGGTTTAGAAGTTCCCCTCTTGTTTATGAGCTATAAGCTTTTCCCCTGTGAACAACGATACCCTGTCATAGAGAAAGAGTAATTGGCAATAAAGTGGGCAGTAGAAAAGCTGCAGTGCTATTTGGAAGGCAATACCTTTGTCCTCTCTATGGACCATGCCCCTCTAACGTGAATGAGTTGTAACAAGGGTAACAATCTGAGAGTATCAGGGTGGTTCCTGTCCCTACAACCCTCCAGCTTGGAGGTACCGCATCAGAAGGGTAGTGACATCTGCTGACTTCTTGCCCCATCTTTCTCTTTTCCCCTAGGGGGAAATCCTGGGGTGGGTTTATATCAAGAGGCTAAGGGGACCGATAATGCCTCGGAGGACATGGCACGTTACGGGGAACACACCATCCAATGTTTATTCCCCTGTTCTTTGTTTTAAGCAACCCACCCAGATTCAAGCAACCGAGCACAGGGCATTTGCAGTCCCTTCCTTCCTCTCAGAGGCTGGAAGTAGGGGAAGATTAGCTAGGAATGGGTGTGACACAGTCCCTTTAAAACAGATTCTGAGGAAAGTCACGGGGTCCACGCTGAAGACGGAGCGGAGATCCCCAAACAGCTACAGAGCGAAAACCCAAAGGACACCAGACCACAGCAGGAGGCTGCAAGTGCCAATGAGGACAAAGCTGTGAAGGAAGCCAAAGTCACCGACGGAGGGGAGAACCCTGCCCGATGGAAGGAACAGCTCCTGGAGGAGCAAGGCTATCACATGTACGCGCCTGTCTCCTGGGGAGAACGGGGAGGTGGGAGGCACTAGTCTTGGCTCAAGAGGGAGTGGTGACTTACGCGCCTAACTCAACTTAGCGGGAAATGCCCCACTGCCCTTAATTAACTTTCTTTTGTTGTTTTGTTGTTATTTCTGGTTAATAATAAGAAACAAGTGCATAGATTTGCCTAGTGTCAACTAGGCTTTAAGAAAACCTATATTCATGAAACAACGATAAGCAAAGGATAGCTGGAGATAAGCAGCATGTGTTAAACTTGTTTTCCTCTCACTTGGTGATGGGATGAACCGCATGAAGTATGACTTGGTGACAGTCTCTCACTCCCATGCCCCCTTATAAAAGACCACACCAAGCTCACTTAGCTGTGGCATTTTTTCTTCTTTCGAGGGATAAGCACCATCCTGGTAGTCTTGCCTTCCCTGCTCCTGAAGAAAAATGAGAAGGACAACATTAAGAAATCCCTTACATCTAATGTACCTCTATTAAAAAAACATAATAGACAGCCACAATAACAGTCGCCCAAGTCATAAGTCCTGCTTGTGCAACACAGTTTTTGCAGGTTGTGTTGAGAACCTGAGTGCGTACCCCAATGATGTTCTTACGGCTGGAATCCGGGGTTATCTCTGTGTGAGACAAAATCAGAGCAAGTCTTTCTTGAATTACTGGAAATGCCAAAGGGTAGTATTAAAAAACTGTAATTTTCGTTCCTATTTGAGACTAGAACCCTGGATTAGTGACATGTTACAAGTAGCCCTCACCGAGTGGACCATGTACAAGATGCCGAATGATACCCACAGTCATTAACACATTTGAGTTGATTTCCTTGTTTCCATAGCCTTTATTAGACATTCAAGGTTTAAGTCTATGTGTCCAAATCTTAAACACGATTGATTATTATTATTATTATTATTATTATTATTAATAATAATATTAATAATAATAATAATAATAACAATATTGTTATGTACCTTAGACCCTTTTCATGCATAGCCTAGACAACATTGGCTGTAGACCTTGTAGTATCTTATCATCAGACTTTAAAAGAAAGTGGCTTGGACTGACAGACTTGCTTCTTGGGTATTGCATTATGTATATTGTATTTTTAATAAACTATTTTAAAATGTTGAAAAATAAAGGTAATGGCTAGCAGCTGCCCATGAACAATTACAGTCTATCAAAGAAGGTACAATAGTGTTGAGTATATTATATGTTGGTTCTGGCAGTCAGCTATGCAGAAATACATTTAGGATTATAAAAGAAAAAAAATACGTCTGTGAAGAAAATGCTTGCAGTATTATGGCTGGTGCTGGAGCAAATCTTTGTTTGATCTGTGTCGACAAGCCTACCTGTAGCCCTATTGCATGTCCATGGAGCTCATCTTTAGTTTGAATCAAATTGTGATACACAGCTTGGATAAAAGTTGATGCAGAATATATCAACAGATATTGGTTAATCTATGATTGCCTGTGTCACAATTTTCGTGGTCAAAAGATATATGGAGTCCAGATAAAATAGAAACAGGTATGTCATGTGCGGACAATGGAGATAAGGCCTCCCTTCAAAGTTCTCAGATACAGTCTCTCCTTTGAGTTTACAACAGGGTTGGCTACAGTTTGTCCACCGAGTTTGCTAACTCGACAAAAAGTGTGCAATTCGTTTTTATCCCAAAGATTTGGGAAGGTCTTGAGTTATGGCCATTGTGCATTTTTTCCTGACCTTTGTTGATTTAACAAGTCTACTATCATGCTGTTAGATAGCAGCTAGGCCAATTATGTCCTAAAGAGTGTTATTGATGCGTATCTGATACTCAGGGCCTAATTTAGGGGCATATTACCAACGTTAAGCGATATTTATCGCTAACGATGCTTAGCAACAAATTTTTTACCGCTAAGCATCGTCAGAAATTATCGCAGATAAACCTTGCTATTATCAAGGTTTATCGCAAATGCGATAAAAAACAGCCGCAATGCATGAATATCGCTGAAAAGTCCGCAATATTCATGCATTACCGAGCTAATGTTCTTAGCCATGTTATCCACCTCCCATTGGATAACATGGCTAAGAACTGCTCAGGGCAGGTGTTAGTTTTTGGAGATATTCGCGCTTAGCGCGAATATCTCCAAAAGTTGGTAATAGGAGATAGCGATGTTAGCGACTGTTTCCAGTCGCTAACATCTTGGCACGCCCACTTTGCATGTCATTAGTGATAAATATCACTGACATGCAAAGTGGGGCCCAAGATGGTCGCTATCTCCTACTAGCGGTCGCTAACTGGTGTTAGCGACAGCTAGGTAATAGGGAGATAATTTTATCTCAGCTTTCTTGGCTTTTAAAGCCAAAAAAGCGGAGATGAACCCCCTTGATAATATGCCCCTTAGTTCTTTGCATAGGAGAATACGCCTTTACAAACGTGACACAGATCCAGTCCGCCGTACTACTATCCGATTATATTCTATAGAGATCGTAATACAGCAGACAGCATATCCGTCATGTTTGTGATGGAGTATTCCATCCGTCGAGATCAAAATAAGGCCCTTAATTCCATGTGGGGAAATTTCTGTTGTATTTTTGCCCTTGAAAGCTTATGTTAATCAGAGATTTCCTATGTGCACTGGCATTCTGAAGGAGAAGACCACTAACAGCTTTCTTCAATATATGGTCACTTTCTATAAGAATATATAAGGCATCAGTTGCTGTAAAGTCACAATTTTGATACAGATTTCCTGAGGCCAAATTCTTTAAAAACCAGGCAAAGTTTGAATAGCTTTCTGCGGACCTTCGTGAAGGTTGCAAAAAAAATTAAATACATTTAAAAAAAAAACTTTGCACACCTCTACTCAAAATGGGAACCCGATACCCAGTGTTGTTTGTGGGCAGTACTGCAGTAAGTGGATCCCAGAATATTTGGTAACAGAAAGTTAAGCACTACAATCTATCCCATTAAACATGTTGCCAATTCTATTTTCCCCAAAAATAAACGTTTATTTGAGACCATTTAAGACTATTACTAACCCTACTCCAGAGGGCTGAAAAAAGGCAATATAGCCGAAATTCAATTTTCCTGTCTTAATCTGTTTAAAGACAAGTTGTTCAGTCCTTAGTAATACTAAACTTAGATCGCAGGTTAGTGTTAATACTAGTGCAGCACATGAGGGCCGCCTAGCATCTGCACATGCAAGGGTGGCAGCTACAATTTCACTATTGCAGCAACGCTATTGGTGGTCAGGTCTATATAAACAGACTAGGGACTTTCCCCCAGATTCATCAATGTCCCGATTTGCGAGTCCTTAATAGCGATTATTAAGGAATCGCTATTAAAGACTCGAAAAAACGGGATGCATGTAGAAATCGCAATTAATTTTGCGTTTTCTACTGCCTCCTTATTTGCAATTAGCTAATTGCTAATCGCAAATAAGGAATGGCTTTCCCATGGCTTTCCCATTCATTCCTATGGGCCTAAAGGCCCATAGGAATGAATGGGGAGTCATTCCTTATTTGCGATTAGCAATTAGCTAATCGCAAATAAGGAAGCGATTTCAAAGGTGCCAGGGTGTCCAAAGGACACCCTGTAGCACCCCTGAAATGCAAATGTACACAGGTGTTGCGCACACACATGTCCAAAGGACATGTGTGTGTGTAACATACAACTCAGAAAAATGCACTAAAGTGCATTTTTCTAAGTTTTCGCTATTTACCACGAAGTTACACTTTGCGGTAAATAGCGGCCCCATATTGCGAATTCGCAATTTTTAAAAGGTTCATGAATAGCATTTAAGGAATCTCTAATTGAGATTCCTTAAAAGCGATTCTTCGCAATTTAGCGAGTTCTGTAATTGCGATTTTTGCATTTGGGATGATGAATGTCAAATGCAAAAATAGCGCTCGCCAAGGCCGGATTCTCAGAATCTGGCTCTTTGCGAGCCGATTTTACTTTGATGAATCTGGCCGTTTGTCCTTAAATGTGACATCTGTCAGCATATGAAGAGTTCCACCATAGCATGCCCACCACAGACATCTCAAACAAGACATCCATCTCAAACAAGCCACTCACTTCTGTTTATATGGACCACAGCAGCCCCTTACATTCGGATGCAGCCCCTTAGAATCGATTCTAATGGGTATGGCCAAAGTGATCGGCTGACGCACGGACTGTTATTAAAGATCTGCTAGTCTTTATTGGGACATACGCAGTTGTTAAATTTCATTTGGACCTGTGGCCGGTGTTTACCTCTAATAATTACAAAGACACCATGGGAAAATTGGGTGTGACTGTGTGGCACTCCTCCCCCTATCCTGTGGGAAACACAGTAGTGGGGAGGAAGAACTTGGACTTAAACCAGTCTTCAACAGCTAGGGTACTAGGCTCAGGTTGCAGTTGGGTCCATCATCTATATGGGATCCAGAGAGCACTCAACAATCTGCCTAGAAAATCCTTAGTTGGTTGGACTCCCTACGAGATCCTGTTTGGGTTTTAGATGTGGGTACCTGAGCTCGACAGTCCCAGCACATTGGCGTCAGAAACACTCTTTGACATTAATGAATGTTTGGCTGTTTTATAGGAACTGAACAGCTTCTGGGATGCACACAGCAACATCCAAGTAAAATGCACCGCCACTGGAGAAGTCAAGGACGCACCAGCAACTCCTGGTTGTATCCCAAAGATTGTGAACTGGTCAGGGAGCGAACAGTGTACAAGAAAGAATTTGGGCCGTCTTACAGGGTGCCTGTGACTGTCCTGGCTGTTGAAGGTACTAGAACTGTACTTTTACGACTCCTTGCTGGTTGCAAAAACAAGAGAATTATGTCAATAGATGTCATCAAACCGCATCTGGTGGCTGGTTCTGCACAGAAGGCCACATGGGACCCTGAGTAGTTATCTGTCTTCTCTCACTAATATACAGGAGGTCCCATTGGAAGCTTTGACCAGCGATAAGGCTGCTACTCCCCGGATGGGGTTAACAAATTATGAAGTATCTCATCTACCTGCTAAATCAACAACTGCTATATAAACAACTTGTACATAAACACAGATTTCTATTTTTATAAGCCCACACATATATTGTCTACATCAATGCATCACAATTCGAGTCAACTTCAAGTTCTACAAAGCCTACAGAGCTGCCAAAAATAGATTTAATGGCTTCCAGCAACTTTGTTGACTGACAGCTTTTCTTTGGATTTGTCTGACCCACCTCCGCTTCTGCCTCTAAGAGGTAGATTGTGTGTATTCTACCTTTGGCTGAATAAAATGTACTTTGCTCCTCCATGTCTATACATGTGGATTACAATTTTGTTACTTCTCCTGGTCCCTTGGATTGTTCTTATGACAGTCTTTTTCCTGCTTCCGAATGGACACTATCTCCCAGAACGCTCTGCTGTGAAATTGGTGAACTTGATTTTAACACCCCATTCTTCATCACACATGGTGCAGAGACTTTCCCCTGGTGACATTTCTGCTGTTCCAGTTTCTGAAGAAATTGTTTCCAACGGAACTTTTGAAAATGTGTTCAGCATTTCTTTAAATTACATTATCACCCCTAGTACTGTCTTTGATTATTGGGACATTGATACTGTGTATGAAATGCTAGAAAATCTAGAGTATTCCACTGTAACTCTGAGGAAATGTATGATGGTACGACTAATTATGATGAAATGTTCTGTTTTCAACATTATGGCCACCACTTTTTGCATAAAGCAAGTACTCCATGTGCAGTATTTAATTATATAAATTGGGAACACCACCACAGGGTAGCTCACTGTTGGGATCGAATTTTGATAACATGCATTATTGGCCTAATATATTCAATATAATCGCGTGATTATGATAATCAGGTATTTAGAGTTCATTATGGTCACCTATAAACCAACGATTCACTTTTTCTTTGTTTGCCCTATTGGTATAGCTGGAGACATTTTGTTTCGTTTCTCTATGTGCAAACGTGGTTTCTCAGAAATCACGTGATTGAACGTTCTGCTTGAAACCACGGTGGCAGCCAAAACTGCCTACGATAGTTGTTAGCTGATAGCTCAAGGAAAACTCAAGGTCACACCTGCCCTTCTTGCGGGATGCGCACATTCTAGCAGAGCCCGTTCTTGTACTCCCTGGGCTCCAGATAGACAGGGAGGCACCTTACTGACCTGCCCCCGGAATAGCTTAGGCCTAGGATACAAGCAAATCAATTGTGCCTTATATGGGTATTCCTCTTGGCTTACTGACAAATTGTGTTTTTCCTTGTAGGGTGTCATCTTGAACACATGAAACGTATATATGCTTTGTATTTTGAACCTGTAACCAGTCTCCTCTGCGCACCTCAGAGGGTCGTGTAGACTGAGGCTCCCCTGTCAGGGCTTGTATTTGAAGAATAAACGATTGAACCTTATCCATTGCCGACTGAATTATTATAACGCTTATTGGTATATGGGCTATTGGTAAGTATAGCCCGATAGAATTATTTTGAATCCTTCAGTTGGCGACTCCGCCGGGACTCCGCGATAGGGTCGTCCCCTCCTGTAAACAGGGGTGACGGGACAAGGAGGAGTTCTGGCCGAGTGGGTGGACAGAAAGAGGATCCTGATTTGAGACACCCGTTTGTGGTATGAAAACAAGCCGTTCCATTCTCGTTCCATTCTCGGGCCCAGTATCCCTCCCAGCTACTGAAGACCCTACGCCGGAGTCCTATGGGCCTAACCCGAGAGAAGAACTGCTTAAGTGTCGGCAGTGGAGAACTCGTATTCGACCTGAGTGGACGAGGTAAGTGATATTTGTGATTGAATTGGATAAGGATCACTCGGAGGGAGTGTTTCCTCCTTTTTGGAATAACAGTTAACTGTTTTTATTTGAAGGTGGCCGGAGAAGCCGGACCACGAGGGAATCTGGGGATCTATCGTTGCGGTGAAGGGGCTGCGCGGGTAGAGACCCCACGGACTTGTTTGGTGAATAATTGAGGCTACATCTGATGCCCTAGCAGAGTACGGCGTTGCTCGCTCGGCCGAATTCTCTCCGGGAAAGCCCTGGGAGTAACTGGGTAAGCTAGGGTTCTGGAGCTACGCGCCCAGACGCCCGGCCCAACCAGAACAGGACCATGGGATGGCCTGTGAGAGAGTTCGTGGTTCGCCTATCAGGTGTTCTCAGAACAGTCTGACGACTGTTCCTTTTTGATGAAATATTGTTGGTCTGGAATTCTTGTGAATTGGTTCCCCAAACAGGAGTCGACGGGCTCTGTTCGTATTTGAAGACGTCATTTGCTGAGAAGTATTTTGCCTTGCTCTGTTTTACAGCACTTTATTGTGACGATTGAATGAAGAATGTATGAGTGACTGGTGAGAAGGGACGCGTCCAAATGAGCGTGTGTTTTTTGTGATTTTGTATAGACAGAACGAGTAAAATAAGCATAATGTCTTGTTTTAGTAAAATATGTTTTGGGTGCTGCTGTCGGCGAGGTACACGGCTTGAAGAGAGACAGCTGGCTCCTCCTGAGGGCAGCCCCAGTTTTGATATGCATGTCAAACATGGTCTACAACCAATTTTGTCTAATACCCTTTGGAACAAATACACAAAGGATAATTTGGAGTTGCAATGGCCTCTTTCAGGGTTTTTTGATGAGAAAAAGATTAATTATATACAGAATAAATTATTTATGAAGAAAAGCCATCAGTCAATGTTTGATTCCTTGAACCTGTGGTTAAAGGAGGCAAAGAGACGATGGATCAGAGAAGAGAAGTTGGGAAGGCTGAAGAGTGGGCAGACGATTACTCAGAAGGCAGTAGCATACAATAAGGGAAAGGTGGAAGAGAATATTGAAAGAATGGATAGGCAGTTTCGATTAGAAACGAATAAAAGCTACGTGGCTAGACCAGAGACAGGAGATGAATTAGAGGAATTACTGGAAGCTCGACCACCTCCCCCTTATGGCCCACAGGGCTTTTATCCAGCCGTACCTATGTTATGACCTGATCAGACGGGAGACGTTTTGGCCGCCAAACCACAGATAGGGGTGGTCGCCACGGCCCCCGCTGGCGGATCAGGACATGCGGCCCAGTTTTCCCCTCCTTCTCTTTGATTAACTACCTCACCCCTGATATCCCTACGGCCGGACGCGGCTGTCCCTTCTCCCTTGCACCCTGTGTTTCTCTCCCCTCCGACTCAGACTATCTCAGAGCTCCAGGAATACAAATAGTCCAGGCGCCACACCCAAACGACCGATGTCCGACTTGAGTGATCAGCGATCTTTCACTCTGTCATTGTTGGGACAGGAGGAGAGGAGCGCTATTATTGTTCAGGCATCCCAGTGGATGCGGAATCCTACTTATACTTTGGAGGATATTTGGAGTACTATGAGGGATTTTGAACCCGTTGCACAACAGCTGGCTTTAGAAAGCATGGCAATTCGATTGATTTCCTTATAGGAACAACATTTTGAGGAAGGACTTCCGCCGCAAATATTGCGAGACATAAGGGACCATGCTCATAAATTCCATCTCTCAATTGAGGAAGTCTATCAGAATGTGACAACGCTTTTGAATTACCGGGAACGGGTGCACCGGAAGAGTGCCGAGTGGGGAGCTCAGCACCGCATGAGAGAGGTGCATCCTCTCTTTTTCCCGGAAGTGCCCGAGATAAAAGACAATAGGGGTAATATCACCAGAGCACGAGTGGACGCTAGGCTTCAGGAACAATGGGTTTACACCCCTTGGAAACGAAGCGAGGTCCTTACGCTAAAAGCACAGCTCCCTGACCCCCGTAAAAATCCTACAGCTTATTACAAAGAATTGACCGAGGCAGTCAATTCCGCCATCATGACCATAGCTGATATCGAGTTATTTTTTGGTCTCCTGATTCCGGTGGATATCTGGAGACAGATACATGATACGGACAATGCCCCCGAATTAGGAGGAACATGGGACCAATTAAAGAATTGGGATAAGGAACGGAAGCCAGGTGAAAAACCCCGGGATGAAATATTAGCAGTACCAGATAAAATTGTTACTTACATGAAGACCCTTCTCCCTCCGAGGAAAGTAGATTGGGATAAATTGACAGCATGCAAACAGAAAAAGGACGAGAGTGTGTCCGATTTCTTTACTCGGTTTGAGAAAGTGTTCATAGATTTCAGTGGCCAGGACCTCTCTACAGAGGGAGGATTTCGATTATTTGTAAATAGGTTTGTCACAAATTTACTCCCGGAGGTTATGTCCCGCCTCCAATCTGCTGAGAGCACGTGGACTATGGCTGCGCCGTCTGTTATCCTTAGTATGGCTCAATATTACGAACACCGTGAAAATGAGAGTAAGGAAAGATCAGAGAAAAAGACTAAGGACCTAAAGACTAGAGTACTACTACAGCAAGTCAGTAGAGGGCAAAATTCAGGACGGGGAGTGCAAGGTTCGTTCCAGAGAGGCCAGACGACAGGGAGAGGCAGAGGAGGCCCTCCGAATATTGGGATAAACCAATGTTCCTATTGTAAGGAAGAAGGACATTGGAGGGTGGATTGTCCTCTGTTGCAAGGAAGGAACGGACCCAGTAGAGGATGAGGAAGGGGTCGAGGAAACATAGATCGAAATAGTATGAGAAGGGAGGAATCACAGCATGAGGGTTCTCGTAAGAATCATTTTATTGACCCTCAGAATAGACAATACTACAACGAGACTTATCAGGATGACAGGTATGATGAACGAGGTTACGCATGAGACAGCCAAGGACAGAGCGGGGGCCATATTACAGTACCAGTTGACCAAGAGGGACCTTATGTAAAAGGAGAACTGTTGGGTACATCGGGGAAGTTTTTAGTGGATACTGGGGCAATGAATAGTTCAGTTGCCCATACACTGGTCCCAGGGGCAGCTCTGTCTGGCCAAAATAATGTATCAGTAGGATTCTCTGGAATACCGTAATGAGCCCCGTTTCAAAACCTCTGCCTTTTACGATCGGTCCCATCTCCATGCATACGCCCTTCTTTCTCACTTCTAATTGTGGTGAAAACCTGTTAGGGTTGAATATTTTGAAAAGATTACATGCACAAATTTATTGTTCCCCTGATGGTGTTTTTCTAACAATGCAGAAGCCACCCGTAGAAATGACCCAATATTTCGCTAGGAAAGAGACCTTGCCTCCTGAATTCTCGACATTATGGGTGACAGGGGACACAGATGTTGATCTGTTAAGAATAGCCCCTGTGTCAATAACCGTGAAACCGAATGCACAGATGGCACGCATTCCGCAGTATAAAATTTCACCAGAAGGAGAGCAAGCCTTGTTGCATATCATTCGTGACCTCATTGACAAGGGGGTAGTGGAAGAAACAGCTGCTAATGTCTGTAATAGTCCAATTTTGCCTATTCTGAAAAAGAAACCAATTGATGGTGCCCCTGATTATAAGTCCGCATATCGTTTTGTGATTGACCTTCGAGCGGACAATAAAATAGTAGTCCCTCCATACCCAGTGGTACCAGATATTACGGCAATTCTTACAATGATTCCCCCTACTGCACAATATTTTTCTGTAATAGATTTAAAGAACGCCTTCTTTAGCATCCCAATCCACCCTGATAGCAGACATATCTTCGGATTCTTATTAGGAGGTCGAAGCTTTAGATTTACGCGTGCACCCCAAGGCTATACAGAAAGCCCTAGCATATATAGCCAGGCTTTGAAGGCCGTCCTGGATGAATTGATTTTGCCTGCAGGTAATACGATCATCCAGTATGTGGATGATATTTTGGTGGCCTCCGATACAAAGGAAGGCTGCAAGGAAGCGACTGTGAAATTGTTACATCATTTGGCTGATAAAGGAAATAAAGTCTCCCTCTCCAAATTTCAATATTGTCGACAGGAAGTGACCTATCTTGGCTACTTACTGTCGAAACCGGGGAGACGACTAACTCCAGAACGAATATCTGTAATTACTAACATGTCTGTACCTCGTACTCAACGTGATCTTCGTGCTTTACTTGGCATAACCTCTTACTGTCGCCAATGGATTCCTAACTATTCACTACTCTCTAAACCCTTGTTGTACTTGACTACCAAAGATGTGCATGAACCCCTATCCTGGACGGATGAATGTCAAGAAGCCTTTGAATCTTTGAAATCTGCTTTGTGTTCTGCACCTGTCTTAGGTACCCCGGATTACCGGAAGCCTTTTTCACTTTATGTGCACGAGGTGGACGGTTGTTCCCTTTCAGTGTTAACACAGGGTTTTGGCGGAAAACAGAGACCCTGTGCCTTTTTTTGTAATCAGTATTAGACATGATCGCACAAGCCCTTCCCAGTTGTCTGAGGGCCACGGCGGCGGTAGTGGTGGCCATCCGACAATCAGAAGGTATAGTTTTGAAAATAGATCTCACAGTAATGGTACCGCATGCTGTGGATATTCTGTTGAATAGAACTAAGACCCAGCACCTTACGAGTGCTCGATTAACAGGATACGAATTGACATTGTTTGCACCCCACATTACGATTAAAAGATGTGCTACATTAAATCCAGCAACGCTTTTGCCTCTCCCTTCCAATGATAAAAAGGATGATATCCATGATTGCATATTTAGAACTGAAGAGGAAACAAAAGGGCGTGTAGATCTTACCGACACCCCTTTACCAGAACCCCAAGGAGAGTTGTATGTTGATGGTTCCTGCTTTAAATTACCAGATGGAACTGCAACAGCTGCGTATGCTATTACAACCCTGAAAACGGTGGTGGAAACCGCTAGGATTTCACATCACTCAGCCCAGGCAGCTGAGCTGATAGCTTTGTTACGAGCATGTGAAATCAGTAAAGGCCTGAGAGTAAATATTTACACAGACGCCTTCGGCGTTGCCCATAGTTTTGGGAGGCTGTGGAGGGAAAGGGGTTTCTTTACCACACATGGCCAGAAAATTCAACATGGTCCTTTAATTGACCGATTGTTACTTGCCCTGACACTACCAGATAAAGTTGCCATCATCAAATGTAGTGCTCATAAGAAAGTCATTGATTCTACAGGAAAGGGAAATGCATATGCTGATTCAGTAGCAAAGGAAACAGCACAAACTAAGATGACTCCGATGTTTCCTAGTGCTTCAGCCCGGTGGGTGGCGGAAACATCTGTGTTCGACAATACCATTGAAAGTGTAAAAGAATTACAGAAAGAAGCTACCATAGATAAAGCAAAAAGGTGGGAACAGGAAGTGGGACAATTGGACAAAAATGATTGTTGGATAGATCGAACTGAGAAGCAGCGTTGGTAACTTCCTAATGCATTGGTATATGCTGTAGTGACTATGGCTCATGGTCCAGCCCACATAGGAGCAAAAGGTATTTGTGCAGTATTAGACCCAGTCTGGAATAACCCAAATATTCCCAAAACTGCAGTACATGTGGTCAAGTACTGTCCTTTGTGTTTGCGTTATAACTCAGGGGGTAGAGAATCTGTCCTGAGTGGAAATTTTGCACCTCCATCTTTGCCATTTGAAGTTATACAGATAGATTACATACAAATAGAGAGAGTGAACAACTTGAAATACGTCTTGGTGGTAGTTTGTGCTTTCAGTAAATGGGTTGAAGCCTACCCCACCAAGGAAGCCACCGCAGTTGCAACTGCCAAAGCTCTGGTGAAGGAGTATTTCCCCAGATATTGCGTACCCCGGATTATCTGGTTTGATAACGGGAGGCATTTTAATACATCACTGGTTCAGAGTGTTTGTGATGGTTTACAAATTAGGCAGAAATTTCATGCAGCCAGACATCCCCAGTCAGCTGGTCTAGTGGAAAAATATAATGGTATATTGAAACTAAAGATGGCCAAAATTTATGCTAGTACAGGATTAAAATGGCCCGATGCCCTCCCTTTAGCGTTATTGTCTCTCACAAGAACAGGGTTGTCGCCTTATGAGGTGATTTGTGGTCGTCCTGCTAATGTGTGGGGAGTCCCTAGGCCCAGGTCTTTTAGAGATATTGATTATCCTTTGATGACAGACTACTTGTATGCCTTGACTAAAGATCTGTGTTCTATTCATCAACAGGTATCCGAAACATTGCAGCCGCTACCAGAGGGTCCTGGACATCGATTGGAACCAGGCCAGTGGGGTTTGGTGAAGAACTATCAACGGAAATCGAGTTTGGAACCGAAGTGGTCTGAGCCCTACCAGATCATATTAGCCACAAGGAGGCTGTGAAGGTTCATGGGCGCAAACATTGGATCCATGCGAGCCATCTGAAGCGCCTCCCGCTCCCTTTGCCCTTTGATTTGCAAAACCGCGAAGGAATCCCAAGCCAAGAAGGAGAGTTGCTTCAGAGCTTCGTACCTTTTTCTGAAGCCCGAGAAGAGGGGCAGCTAAATGAAGCGGTGCCCTCAGTTAACAGGGCGTCGGCTCAATCAGCGGAGGCCATTGTTTCTGGTGCATCACAGGATTCGAATGCACCTGATGCCCGTGCAACTGAGTTATTTCCTGATCAAGAGCGACATGGTCGCTGTAAGTACGACCTGCGACCCCGAAAACAGCACGGTATTCCAGATTCTCATGGTAGGAGATAGGGAAAGACTTGAGTCGAGAAGCATCCGATAGACGCACTGGGGTACTAAGCGAGACACTGGACTGAACCCGTTGAGAGCTTGGAACACTGTGCTAAATAGCTCTGTTCAGAAAGAAAGACTGAGTTGGGGGCTGCGGTTGTACCACGGGACGGAGGAAGTTGTTTGCCGTCTCTTTCTTTGATGGATGACAAGAGTCTGCCTGTGAGGCTCTGAACGGACACAGGAAGAAGAACCCCTCTGGTGGCGTGCGTGCTTTGTGGATACAAAGATAGTTTTTGGACTTATAGAGAGGGACTGAGTTAGATTTGGACTTATAGAGAGCATGTTTCCTTTTGCTCGATTTGCAATGGAGGATGAAAGACCACTAGCCCCTCGGCGATATGTGGATAATATGCATTTATTTTCCGGATGGTCCACCAGAGTGAAGGTGGCATTTGTTGCTTTTATCGTTATTATTACAATGATTATGATGTGTGTCTTCGTATACTTAGAGTTTCAGCATCCTGTACAGAAGCTGTTAGGAACTACTGTTGCCCCGGAAGAGCATATCTTCTATTCGTTACCCCCTCACAAAGCCAGACATCGAGAAACGTACATGAAAAATGCTTTTATTGAAATGTTGCATCAGACTCACAGCACCACAAACAAAACAAATTGTTGAGTATGTGGGTTACTTCCCTCGGTCATGCATCAGCATGAGCTGTTCATTTCTCTGCCAATATCTTATTTAGCTAGCTGTGAAGCCTGGTTCCAATTATTGTCTCTAATGTATTCACATTATGTAGCCGAACCAAAAATTTATACTGAAAGGGATTATGAGGCCATTTTAAAATATATAGAACGACATCAGGGATTTGACGCAGCAGGAAATGGTGGGGAAGGTTCTTTGGACCCTAATGCCTGCATGAATGTATATACAGATTATAAGAATATTACATGGTTGATGGAAGAAATGCAGGATTTTGAACTTTTTAATGACACAAAGTATTTTCAGCATTTTAAAGATCGAAATGTTATAAATGACAAAGCGTTGCCAATCCCCATTATCAATACTACCTCTCCTTTCTGTATACAGGGACGAGGCCATGTTAAGGTAGGAAAGAGTAGATGTAATTATACCTACACTCTACAGGTATATAGTACCCCACCTATGATTACCCCACCGGATGTATATTTCGTCTGTGGTGAGAATGCATATACATGGCTCCCACGGGGTTGGGCAGGAAGCTGTTATCTCTCATTCCTCTACCCTCCTGTGTATATTGCTCCACCTGATTATCACCGAACTCATCAGCTAGTACAAAAAGGGGCTGTGGTTAGCAGAAATATTAGGAGCTTTGACACCGACAGTACTGATCAGACAGACACTTCCCTGCAGCAGTTCAAGGATTTTGCAAAAGGTCTCACCCCCTTTTGGGGACCGATATTCAATAGCCGCAGTATACGACGCTTGTCCCGAATAGTTGAGAACGTGGTTCAGACCACCACGGGGATCTTAACTAACATTACCGTAGAGCTTCAGGCGACGAGGCTTGTTTCGCTTCAGAACCGGATGGTTCTTGATGTCATCCTCGCCGATAGGGGAGGAGCCTGTTGCGTGATCGGCAGCTCTTGCTGCGTGTTTATTCCTGATTCAGCCCCTACCATTTACCTGGCCATTCAAAAACTACATAGATTAGCCAGCGAAGCACATGTAGATAATGGCACCTGGTCCCTTAGCAGCTGGTTTTGGGGTCTTTTAGCTACGTGGGTTTGGAAGATATTTATGGTACTAGCTGGAGCGTTTGGAGTAATATTTACGTGTTGTCTGTGTCTCCAATGTGGTCCAGCCTGCTGCTCATTCTGTGCAGCAAGGATCACATCTGCTTTGAATTTTTCTCGCCAACATTGTGCTTAGATTGGCTAAAAACCTCAACATTGTCCCGGGTGAAAAAAAACTTGTCCCTTCTTTCTGAGGACATGGGCTACAGGACATTTTATTCGGTCCTCAATAACCATGTCAAAAATGTTTCTTGTATGCAATATTCACCAAAGTGTGGAAAGCTTCGCAGCAGGAGGCAGCTGAGACACTGCGTGAAATTGACAGGGCAAATTTATAAAGAGCTCTAGCAGTAGTTGATAATGGTATGACTACATAATGAGTGATACTATTTCGAACATATATTTTGTGTGTGGCTGTGTGACTGCATGAGTGTGTGTCTGAGTACCTGTATGGGTGTAGGAGTGCATGTATGATGTATAAGTAGGTGTTTGGGTGTCTGTGTGGGTGAGTGAGTGGCTGTGTGAGTGGCAGTATTGGTGAGTGAGTTACTGAATGGCTGAATGAGTGAGTGACTGGCTCTGTAAGTGGCTGTATGGGTTACTGAGTGGCTGAGTGGGTGTTTGGTTAAGTGAGTTGTTGTGTGAGTAGCTGTATTATTGAGTAAGTGTCTCTGTGAATGGATGTTTTTTACCCTACCAGGAAGACCATATAATAAACCCAATTTTGATACTTCGTAGGTAATTTTAACTGCAGTTCTTTTCACGTACACTCTACCCTAGATTCACAGACTCCCACGCCCATACGGCTAAAAGAGAGGATCTCCACCAAAGAGCCCTCTAGTGGGGCCCGTAGGGCATTGCAGCAACGGTCCCACGAGGAGCTAAGACCTATGATAAAACATGACATCCATATGGGTGTGTGGGCTCTATCTTCCATACAGTAAGACCCTTTCCCTAAATGTAGAATTTTTACCTACACTCCACATTAGACTTTATTTCTTTTCCACTGAACAGATAACCCCTTCTTTGTGCTGATATAAATCCTGGACAAGCAAAAGTTGAAATCCTTTTATGGGTTGGCTTAAGTTAAAATTGAAACGTGGAGGGCACATGGGCCAGTACAATCTTCCATGCAGAATCGAGCCAATTGGAAGTTATAACAGTAGAAAGTGACAGGAGAGTGAAAACAGAAAATTTCAGTGGATGCCAAACTCAAAGCAATGAGATGTTACGGTGGGAATGGATAAATAAGTCATTAATTGATGAAAAAAGTGACTTTGTTCTTGCTATTTTGTTTCTTTGAACGCCTGAAAACATTTTGTAGTTCCACAAATTCATCAGCTTTTTCTGGAGTCTCTCTAATCCATTGATCATCAATGCAATCCCTGATTAGTTTTTTATTGGCCTTGCGGATCAGATAGAATTCCACGTGGACTTCAGCTTGTTTCCAGTCAGGGATATTTAGGGTTTTCTTCCAACCATTTGCAGATGCACGCTTTTCCTTCCATTTCCCACTCTATTGGTGACAAGCAGGTGAAATATGCAAATTCTGCTGGTGTCCAAGAAAGGCTACTGGACTGTTATGCAGGTTGTGACCTAGATGGAGTTTGATAAGGACGGAGGGAACAACGAGAAGCTGCTAGACTGACTGCTGCTGCTATTAAACCTCACTTTCACTAAGCGGGGACTCTATCTCACCACTTGCTGTCCCAGAGTGCCTTCACCACACAGCACATAATTTCATCTGCTCTGTCTATTGCAATAGTTGTGTTAAGTTAATTTACAGAGCGCACAATCACTATAAATGTCTAGGCACTGTAGAATGTGAACACAAGAAACAGGAAATAGAAATAGGAGGAGCCTATTTAAAACTAGGGAGAAAAGGCCAGGAGGTGTCTAAACCAAAGCACATATGTTTCTAGGGACACACAGTATAAAAGTGAATTGCAAAGTTTTGCAGAACAGGCCGAAAAACTGCATCGCCAGTCCTAGGCTTGAAGAACCTTGAAAAAACCAATAGGTTGTCAATTGTCCAATGAAGTGTCCTAATATAGCAATATCCCTAAAAGCTGCCTGTTAATAAATGCCAGTGAGTCTCTTGAGTGCCTTATGTATAATACCGATGGTCTTAAAATTGACACGCAGCTTGATCAGTAGCCAATGCCACTTATAAAGAAGACTGGTTTAAACAAAACGTGGTACATCAGAGAGTAGCCATGCTGCCACTTTTTTTTAAACTGTTTTTATTTTTAAACATTAGCCAAAGTCTCAACAGGTAAGTCTTATACACATCGAATATAACATTATTACAATTGATTGTTACTTTCAAGCATACAGAGATTTACATTATGAAATTCCCTCTTCCAGTACTTCTTCCACCTCCCTCCCTCTAGGTAAGGTATGGCCCACCTTTGTTGCATATTCTTAGGTGATGAGGTAATCCGCCCACAGCTCATGGCTCCTGTGTTTTTAGGTGCATATTATCAACCCCCAAACCCATCCATCCCCAGATTATAATATATTAACCATGGCTGCCAATTTTTCCTGACATGTTGCCACATTTTGAACAACTTTCTTTTGTGGCAGAAATTGAGGGAGCTACAGACAGCCATTCACACAGTCTAGATGAGAGACTATCAGGGCGGCAATTAAGATGAAAGAACATTATCTAAATGCAACAAAATATTGTGTATTGTCAGCAGACATGTAATATGCAATGCCCATCGCTGAAAGGGCTGTTGTCAGAGGGGTGACAACTTTATTAAACAGACAAGAAGAAAGTTAAGAATCTGGAGGGACTCGGGTCTGTTATGCCAAATAAGAGGCCACATCCAAGCCTGCTACTAACTCCACAGAGATTTTTAGAGACCGCTGTACCTGGACTGGCATATAGGGCAATCATTCAGCACCTGACAGCTGGAAAGACAGCTTAGTGCGTGGGCCATTTTTTGGCTGTTAGTGGGCTTCTTTTAGGTCTTCTGGGACAGTTTTTACGGTTAATTCCCTGATATAAAAACATTCATTGCCTGCAGCAAGCTCAAATCAATACAATCTTTCATACCTTGCAAAACACTTATTCAGCGTGTCTTCACAAGTTAAAAACTGCCACAATCACTAAGGAGGGGCACTTTTTAGTTTGGTTGTCGGGACAATATTCTGTCCCAGTCTAACTCTGCCCTGTACAATTCCTCTGCTTTCTTGGCCACCCCAACTACTCAATGGGAAGGATCAGGGCTACCACTTCTGCGATGTTCGCTGGCTGTAGTAAAAGATTATTGTGTTTAATTCAGAAGCATAATAGTTTATAGTTACATTCTGGAATAATACTTACAGAAAAGAAAGTGCCTGCTCAGATACATGAAAACTAAGAAAACAGGGCAAGGACCTATGCAGATGGTGCAGGACAAAGAACAGCAGTTCCATGTTTCTTTTATGCCTCCGTGAAAGCTCATCGGTCTTCTTGTGTCCCCTGCAGCATGAGCTGACATCCATCCGCTCCCAGCAATCCTGTTGCTGTGAAGAGAAGACACACTGCTATAAACCAATGCTTGCGACCTCCTCCATTCTTCTGCCATCAAGAATGCCCATCTGTAATGTATGCATGTAAGGTTTCTCTAAACCTCTGAAGCTTGTCCCTTTGATTAAGCCTCAGGGTGTTCAGGGTGTTCCATGCCTGTTTTCACTGCACAGTGGAATGGACCATTAGGCCTCCTGCTTTTCTGGTACAGCCGCTCCTGATGAAACAAGTAAAATTAGCTTAAAAAATGTGATTAGCATGTAAAAATATTAACATGAGCAATGTCCAAAGAAATGAAAACATGGAAAATGTGCCTTTGATTAAATGTGCAAATTAATGTGTAGCATGATTAGCACGATTTGTTTCTTATAGTAAGCATCCATTTCTATCGTATTTACATTGACAAGTTAAGCTAGACTTCATTTAGTCTATATTTTTCTGCATTGCCTTCATTTGAACTTTTCTTAATAAATATATGTTAAGATGTTCCACGGTACAGTATTAAATAAATAATTCAAGTTAACTTCATTAGACATGTCATCTTTGTTGACTTTGCTGATTTCAAGAAATGTTTTCTTTCCTTTCTACTCTACATATTCTCATTGCATTAGGTTGGATTTTAGCTCTCACTTATTCACAATAATGAATACCAACACTATATGAAAGCAATATGCGAGAAAACACTAAGCTCATTATATAATTCCATAGATGTTACAACTAGAAAGTTTCTGCTTTAGACTAGTTCATTGTCACACAGTGGAATTCTGAATAGCTAACAGGGCAAGCTGGCAACTCGATGTGAAACTAACGTACATGAACATTTGTAACTTAGTAGGCTGCTTGTATATAATGTTTTGCCGTCTTCGTATGTTACCGTGGGAATGAAGAAGGAAGTAGCAAACCATTGAACGATCCTTTCACTGGTGGGCTAAGATGACCTAACAAAGAAGAAGATGGATACATACATTTGTGTGTTTATTGTTCCTAGTTAGGAGACTTCAGAGCTCTTCCTCTACGTTTTCATTAGAGCACGCACTGAGAGCTTTATTCTGTTCAGACTGGTCAAGACTAATTGTTCTCCGACTATACTGTTGCGGGTATTCTGCACATACACAGAACTGTGCGCAGAAAAACAGGACCTCGGTGTATGGGGTTGTACCTTCCTACCACCTTACTGGCCAAAATCCAAAAACCGACTAGCTATAGTGTCTCGTTTGTTCTCCTACATAATCACGAAGCTACAAATGATTAGACAACCCAGAACACAGCACTTGCGACTCTCTCAGGAATCCCGGTAGCAAGACATACCCTTTCGCTCACTCACTCGTACTTGTCCCCAATAAGGATTATCCGAGTCACTGTGTAGTTCAAAATGTTTATTTTAACTATCGTGCTCTAAAATGTAGTATACGAGCCAATACCAGCAGCAAAATGCCTAAACCTAGAACAGGCAGCAGTGTTACAATACCATAGATTATGAAGGGGGATGCCATTATATACAGACAGTGGAAAAAGGACTATAAGGCCTAACCACCTTCCCCTTGATAAGTTGAGGTTTATTATATAAAGGAAGATCTCTCGCCTTTGTCAGCAGACCCCATACCTTAGTGCCTAGATCGTAGCTTTACATCATAGGGACAGCATAGCTCTTCTGCAAGGAAAGGTTTCCTCCAAGTGTGTGTGAACAACATGCAACTCCATAATATCAAAGCACAAGCTCTCTAGCAGTGCAGCTGTGTGTAGCATGTTTAGTTTAGATGCTAGGGACTGACCAGAAAAGAATAACAAGGGGCATGTTTATCGACCTTGCACATCGTGTTTACTCTAAATTCCAGGAACAGCAGAGAACTCAGAAAGCAGACCGTTCTCATGTGAAAGGCAGAAACAGAGTCGTGCAAAATAAAGTCATGTAGTAACATGTGAAAAAGCAGCATCATGGCAGCAGAGCTCATGCTAACATAGCAATGTCGAGAATGACCCTAACGGCCATATAACACCCCCCCCCTGGTAAGGTCGTACTGCATAGACAAAAGACTTTGTTCAAGGATTAGGCAGAGTCCAGAAGCTCTTGGAAAAAAACAGATTGTGGTAAAAAGTTGGTAAAATACAAAAAAAAAATATTTTTGGTGTTTAAAATCTGTCATTTCACGAAAAACTGGATTAAGACGGAGGTGTAAAATCCTTAAAAGTATGTGAACTTAAGAATGCAATTCGTTCCAGAAGGCCATCTCTATCGTTAGTAGAAAAATGGGATGCCATCCAATTAAGTATGTTGAAGGAACAGTCATGCTCCTCGTATTGTGAAGTTTCCAAGAGCATATCCGGACAACTTGTGTGATATTCAATTAAACTTTGTTGTAGGAGGCTCGGCACAGCCGCGCAGATATCTCTTTCAGCCAAGATGCCAAGTGCAGTAGCACACGCCATGTTGCCATTCCCAGAACAAGCCAGCTCATGGGTCTCCAAGGAACCCATTAACTGGTGAAAATCCAGGACTGTACGTGTCGTATTGGAGAGGCATAAATCCGACGCCCAATAGAAAGGGCACCTCTTACAGTAGAACACAGGTTGCACGCAAGTGAATTTGGCAAAGCGAAAAGTCAATCCATAACTCACGCTAAGCGTCACTCATGTCAAGCTTCCAAAAAGATGTTGCCTTTGGTCACAGTACAGTCACAATTGGCCTGGTCTGTGTATTACCACAAGATGAGCAGTCTTTGCGAAGTAGAGGCAGAAGGATCAGTATTCCACCTGCAAGCGTCAGTAACAAAGGAAGCCCTCCGAAGACGCTAGAAAAGATTGAATGATTAAAAACTGTTATTACTCCAAATATCGTCTGAAAAGAAGTCACAAGGCCGGACCCCACCTTCTTAAAAAAATGAGCAAGGCCTTTGGTGTCAGACGCATTAAATGTTGGTGTATAAGCTCCCCAAAGTGAAGTGGGAGGTTAGCGTTCAGAAGAGACTGAATCTTGCTAGATGTCCTAGCCACCTGCAACTTGAAGGTCTATCAAGCTGAAGTGAGGGCCACTTCCTGTTGAAACAATAGCACTTTAGCCTGATCAATTTGTTGAAATCTGTTTTCAAAATAGGAATGAATTGAACGATCTACTTTCCCATGCAGGGTGGAAAAGGCACATTGCTACAACAAGTAACAAGTTGTAAAATTGTTACTAAATATAGGATCCCTGCCTGTAAACCACAGCAGTCATGGTTATTCATAATAAGATAACTGCCATTTGTAAGCAATGTAAAAGCAGGAGTTATTGATGGAACAGGAGTTCCTTTATAAAAACAAGCAAGATTAGGCGCATATACATTACAAGAGCCGTGCAACTTAATGTGTTTACAAACCAGGGAATGTCCTAGTGTAGAATCGCAGTCCTACCCTGTCAGGAAAACTTCCTTATCGGCCCGTTGACATCTGTAAGTGAAAGGAAGGGATCATAATTCATGGAGAAATGAACTACCCAGGGGCTCAAAGTGACCTATCCGAAAATGTTGCATACATGATTTAAATTCAAACAACGAAAATGGGAGAGATATTACCCCATGAATTAACCAAATAGCCGAGTAAGTCTCCGCCACAGAGAATGGCAAGGGCTCCAATTGTTCAATGTGGCATAGCATGTATGTAGCATCTTTCATGGACATAAATTGTTGTTTATCAGTCAAATTAAAAGATGAAAACAAACCAGAAGCATTTAAATAATCCCAAGGGACTTTTCCCATTATGAGAGTTTGTAACGTCCATGCAAACTACTGCATTACTGATCTTAATTGATTTTGACCATGATACAACACAGATACATCATTCTGAACAATATCATTAACAGATGAAACAATATTATCCAAGGTGTAAATGTGTGAAGACAGTGCACTGATGCTATTGTTGACCACAGCAAGAACTTTTTCTAAAGTCGCCCGATCTATTTGATGCAGAGGTAAAGCTGTTTCTCTCTGCGAAGTTTCCAAACTTCATTGTAAGCTGCATACAGAAATCTCTTATTTCTAGAGGCTCTAGGAACTAAGCTAAAATCAGCCAAATAAATATAGCTCGACAAGAGTGATAAATGTTGGTTTACTGATGACAAAGGGTAATGTTCCAACCATTGTTGGCACAATTTACCCACGGATTATGTGCTGACTGTGTTTGAATTTGGAATACAAGGATCCTGTCTAGTCTGTGTGAGACCAGGTGTTACATTATAAAAACACAGTTGGCATGCATTCAAACTTGTGGGCCAACCCACTGGATTGGTCAATTTCAGAAAGAAATATTAAAAGTGTCATTGCGAAACAAAGCGTGCAATACATTGATTGTATAATTAGTCTGAGCGCGCCAATTGTCATATTCCGCTAATAAGGGGATTGATGGGACGTTCAAATTTTTAGTAGTTCCGAAGCCAAAACAAGTGGTCTGGTGTACTGTGTCATTTAAAAATAAAATTTGAATCAGAATCAGGCAGGCACGATGCGGAGCTTCAGTGCCCAGAACCTACCAAGCTTTAGTGCCCCAAACTGATTTTAAATCAAGGGTATCTTTCGAGTGATCATAACCCTGTTTTGCCAATTTAGTTCTAAAGGAGGCGGAATAGATCAATTTAGTATGGGTAAGAACACATTTTGGCTGCGATGATGAATGCAATTTAAAAAAATAGGATTTTGGATTGGACTTGTTGTAACTGGTAAAATAAGCAAACTTATCGCGAAGTGATTGTGAACACCCTAGGACGGGAGTCGGACAATGTTCCCATTGAGTGTAACTAAAAACAGGTCATAATGTGCTTGTTTTGTGTAAATAATGATGCCCATAATGTTGATAGCAGAATAAATCAGCATAATTGCCAGAATTTAAACACAAATCTTCATTATCAAAAGCAGCATAATATTTCAAATCAGAAAACAATGAATGTACAGCTTGCAAATCCCAATCATCAGAATGTATGTCCTGTGTTACTACATCTCCCAAGGAGACGCAAAATACGTATGGTATATTAAGGTCTTCTGTCGGACCGTGGACTTCAAAATCTACTTTATTTTATACAATGCCATCTGCAACTGGCAAAGCCGAAATGTTAACAAGAGCTTGATCATGTTTCATGATATGGGACGATGTATGAGGTGCCAGAACTCAGTCGACCAAAATCACAGCAGAGCGTTCTGGCAAATAATGACCATTGTTCAGTGAGAAAAACACTGTCACAAATCTAATTGACATGAAGAGGAAAATCAGGATAAGCACCAACCAGATGTAGGTCCAAGGTGGGACCAGATAAGTATTTTTGAACCAAGAGATAAAAATACACAACTTTGTCGGTGGAAGGGTCAAATTGGAAGACAAAGAGGATGAGTCAGAGGAGAAGCTGGCATGATCTCCAAAGTAACCGCTTGAAGTCTGGGTCAGCGTGATGTTGTCGAGGGCTGATCGGCACTTCACTAGTAGACTCATCTGCAGGGTAAGTATACTCAATGTCTGTATTGGAAGATGGAGGCAGGACAGGTGAAAGGTCAGTAGCAGTGTCCATCACTCCCTTACGCATACGGGCAACAGTGGAAAAGGATGAAGTCAGCAGATTCAATGAAACTGCGTTGCATGAAATAGCAGGGGTGACACTATTCAGAATCGTCCAGACGGTGTAACTTGACATTGTCCACTGAGATGTATCTGTTGTCTTTGCGACCAGGTTAAGGTGGTAAAATGACTGTACGAGTACCCTTCAATCCAAGCACTTGAACACGATAAGAGGGATTAAATTATTATTTGCTCTCCGGCTTTTCTCATACCAGATCTCCAATCTTAGGAAGCTAGCCGGCTACCCGAGTCAGTAGTGCTGCATCATTGGAAGAGGGTAAATGGTCAGTTGCGTAGCTGTCACGGGTGTTTTGTAGGTCCTGTAACACAGTAGAATGATTATCTATGTCAAAGGTTGCGGCAGCCCCCACGACGTCTGGACCATCAAGGCCAAAGAGCATTTTGTATGGGGCCCGCCAGTACCTAAGACTCTAGCTGTCAAAGATTGATGTAAGTCACGGTTCATTCACTCTCATATGGAACATCCCTCAGGCCTATATGAGACGAAAACTGTACCTGCACCCCATTGACATAATTGCGTCATTGTACGCCATAGAGGCGAATGCTGAACCCTGGTCAGAATGGATGGTGCCACAAGTAAACATCCAGACAAAGACACACAAATCTCTAGTGACATTTTGAGCATCAGCACTGCATTGTGGCCAAACCCAAAGGAATCTAGTGCCCTAATCAACTGCAACCAAGATATATTTTTATGCAGTATCAGAAGAGAACAGATCGCAGTGAACAAGATACACATAGCCAAAAGGCTGATCGGAGATACACAGCTGTGTTTGTGGTGGACATGAGACCATAGATGGCTTAATTTGTTGACAAAAGTCACACGGAAGAACTATGCCACCAGTAAACTTGCTGTAAAATAGAGACCATCGCAGACACTCCAGCCTGTGCAGAAGCCATGCCTCCATGTGCGGCAATGATCACAGCAGGTATGCAGTCCATGCTGGAAATCAGTCGATCCCCAACATTTGGAATTTTAGCATAAGGAACTTGTTCAGGAGATAAATCATAAGAATACTTCGAAGGGAAGCCCTGCGGAGGAGCAGTTCCATCCTTCGTAGCAGAAATAACTGGCAAAATTAATGATCAATCTTAGTCATGGACCTTGTAACTGCTGCAACTGAATACATGGCTACTGCCGACTTGGCCACTACATCAGCCAAAGAATTACCATCAGAATGTGCTCCCACACGCTGATGGCCATGAGTATGGATAATGTGTGTGAGTGGAAGATGTTTTTTAAGTTCCCCCACTCTAACCCAAAGCGTTTTAGGCTTTATTGCGCTGCACTTAGAGTCTCTTGTGACCAAAAGAGTGAGTTGTCATTAAAAGATTGGACACAGTAGTAAGAATCGCATACAATAGGAGTATTCACATTAGGATCAGCAAACTCAAGTGCAAGAACAAGAGCACGAAGCTCCGCCAATTGTGCTGTACAGTCCCCAAGTGCCTGCGTATGCACTATGGAAGACTTAAATTATCCATTGACAATTGTACCAGCCACAATAGCGCAAACCGCTGACTAAGGGTGTTTAGAACTGACGGCCGGTTGAGCCGATCCATCGGTATAGGCAATACATTTGTATTCACCTAAAGGTAGCAAGGACAGAGAAGGAAGATGAACATGTTCATACAGTAAGAACTCCTGTGTCTGAAGAGAAGGATAAAAAATAAACGTGACATCAGCCAATGTCAAAGATGCATCCCATTGTATCCATCGGGGATGTAAAGCCTGAGAGTTTGCTACACTCGCCTTAGTCACTGCTTCTAAAGCATGGAGAGGTGTAACCATAAGAATGCGCTTACCTTTCGCCAGAGAGCGTTCCTTCAGGATCGCCATCTGCACCGCTGTCAAAACTTTCTCAGTATTGGAAAACCACATTTCAGCAGATGTGTACAAATGTGATTTGTAAGCAATAGTTACTGTGTTTCCCTCAATGAACGTCAAGTAAGTGAAACCAATCGTCCCTGGTACTATACGTATCACCAGTTTCGTGGCATTGTCACGCGTCAACAAGTAGTTAGTAGCAAGCAAATCTGATTGCAAAGATTGTAGAATTGAGGTATGTTCCGGAAACCAGCTAGGCGAGGAAAATTTTGGTTGTATCAACACATATAGCGGTTTGATATGCTGGGCGTAATCGAGAAAGTATGTCCTCCCAAAATCCCCAGCAAAGACTGACATTTTTTCAGTGTAGAAGAAGGTCGCAATTGTGCACATTTCTCTAGAAAGCGGGAGGCTAACCCCCACCTTCATTATTGAGCTCGTAGCCCAAAAAGAGCACCGCAAAATGTGCGATGTATGATTTTGCGAAATTGAATTTGTATCCATAGTTAGCATATGACAAAATAATGTGGTCGACTTGGACAAGATGTGGTATCAGTTCATCGTCCGTCAGATAAATGTCATCAACGTACAAGAATGCATCAGGGTCTATGCTACGTAGCAAAGATACAACACATGCAACAAAAGCCCGAGGGCTATTCTTATACCCCATAGGTAAAATGTAAATGTTTTGTGATTTCCGACGGCTGAGAAAGCTGTCCAGTCACTGCTCTTAGGAGCCAAGTTGTGACTATAGACACCACTGGAAATATCCAGTGTAGTTTTGTATTTTTTATGATTTAGTGTGTTCACTAACACAGAATTGTGTGTGTTTTGTACCGCAAATGTACGAAAATTACTATTCAAATTTAGATAATCTAAGACAATGCGATACGATCTGTCGGGTTTAGATACAGGAAAAGGAGATTATCCATTGGTGATACACAGGATTCAATCACTCCTTGATACTCCAACTGAGTCAGAATATCACAAACGGGAGCCTTAGCTTCACTTTTGATTGGATATTGCGGCTGTGGCATAGACCGTAACGGGGTCTCATGTGCTGGGGAATCTCTAACCTAGCCCACCTGATTACGTTACACCGAGCAAGTGCCAAAGCCTACTCGGTGCAAAAGCCTTTGCATGTTCCTCAGGGACATAACGCGAACAACTCGGAAGTATCATGTCTTCCCCTTTGGGAGCAGCTAGCATAACTGGAGATGGCCAATCTACCTCTTCTAACACAATGTCATATGAAGAGGTTAGTTTTTCCCAGAAAACCGCTGTGATTGTACGCTGTATATCACCTTCAATTTGGAAGACCATTTTATAGAGTCTATCCGGGGGGGCCAACTTGTGTATCTGCTGTCTCCACTGTAATGAATGTATCAGTTGCTCTCGCCTCCAGACGGGGACACAGTGCCTCCCGCACTATGGTTACTTCCGCTGAGCTGACTAGCAGAGTCAATACCCATGTCCAGTCTAGAAGACATGTTCTCACTGTTTGAGACATATTTTTTGCTGTCAACGCGGCAACTTTCTTCTTTTGATATGGCGGTCTAAAACGAGGCAGATCCTCTTGTTTGTCTTTAACGTCAGATTGACGAGGTAGATCTCGTCCCTGTGGTGCAGCCTGACCTTTGCCATAAACCTGGTATTCTCCACCACCGGCTTGAGAGCCCGATGTGTCCTGTAAAGAACGAAGAGAGCGCTGATCAGGGACTTGAAATCTATCAGGAGTCTTAATATTCACACGGTAGTGCAAGTCATAAGTATGCTCAGAAGACTCGGGTGTCAGTGAACCAGCTCGCAAACCCTGCTTCTGTTGTTGCTGCCCATGTTTTTTAATTTCTCCAGTTTCTTTTAGGAAAGAACGGGCACCCATCTTCATCAGTCTGGGCCTTTTGTTGATTTTGAGTTTGAGTTTGATTTTGTGGTTGAGTAAAAGGCTTGATTCCCAGACTATTGTGCCCAATGGATTAATAAGCTTCAGCAATAATCTTTGGCAATTTGCGTGGCTTGTCTGCCTCTGCCACAGCGTCCCAGTGTTGCGTCACTTGTAAGAATACAGCATCACCCTTAACATTAGCATGGAGCATATAGCAAATAATGTCGAACACCCCCACCAGTCTTATTCCCAACTCCAGGGCCGCTTTGCCCCATGTTCTTCCTGAACACGCTTGATTACGGATGGGAGAACGGTCATTGAGGGGGTGCTAAAACACATCGAATATACCGCTACAAACACTTTACCCCAAGTGTTACAATCAGCTAATTCGGAACCAGATTGTTCGGTAGACTTAATGTCAAAATCCTGTGCTTTTCCACAGGTATGGTATTTGGAAAAACAGCTTTGAGTTGCCCAAATTTCTGGGCAAGCCAATAAGGAAGTTCATCCTTATTCTGGAGACGCTTGTCCATTACGAAATTAACCATCAAAGGACTGACGGTCACACCACCAGGTGCAGGTGGTTGCGCAGCAATGCCAGGTGGCCCCACCTGAAAGTTGTGTGACATAAACTGAATAACTGCCCTATGCGTACGTATCAAGGAAGTGTGAAATACGCAGAGTTCAGCAATTGTTGCAGTTGTTAGAAAATGTGGGTGTGTGGTATACCCAGCCAACACGGGCCATGTGGCCACTTCGATAGATAAAGGGCCTATATGGACCAGCATTATTTGGTGAGGAAGAAGCACCATTAAACCATATTTGGTGTTGCCACGCTGTGAGCGGAACCTCAAGAGTACTATAAGGCCTATATTCCGGCAGAATCGCAGTGGCAGTATACTCGTGCAACAAATCGTCTGTTCCATTGACTGCTGGAAAGGTGACCCCTGAATAAAATACCTCAAAGCAGAAGGCTGGATCTGCCTCGACAACAAAGATAAGCACAACCCCCCGCATCAGGTACTCCGTATTGTTGTAAATAAGCCCTGAGCAGTGCGCGGTTAGGAGGCGTAATAGCAATCGCCATTTCCGATAAAGAACAGAGAATAACAACCTATGCGTGGCAGCGCAATAACGGGGTGATATGAAAGAGAAAAGACCTTTTAAAATTCAAGCTTGAAAAACCTATATAAAATATTACAATATATGAGGATACACTGTCACAGCTGTCTCCGGAAACAGAAGTGAGGGGATTGTGGAAAAGCACAAGCACTACTCAGGAGTCTCTCAGATAAGAACCAGACCAAACGTTGGTGGTGCCATGTGGAAGGAATTCTGCACATACACAGAACTATGTGCAGGAAAACGGGACTTCAGTGTATAGGGTTTGTACCTTTCTACCACTTTAGTGCCCAAAATCCCCCAACCGACTAGCTATAGTGTCTCATTTGTTCTCTTACATAATCACGAAGCTACAAATGATTAGACAACCCAGAACACAACACTCCTGACTCGCTCAGGAATCGTGGTAGCGAGACATACCCTTTCGCTCACTCACTTCTACTTATCCACAATAAGGATTGTCAGAGTCACTGTATAGTTTAAAATATTTATTTTAACTATTGTGCTCTATAGCAGTATACAAGCCAATTCCAGCAGCACAATGCATAAACCTAGAACAGTTAGCATTGTTACAATACCATAGAATATGAAGGGGGATGTCATTATATACATACAGTGGAAAAAGGACAATGACGCCTACCCACCTTCCCCTTGATAAGTTGAGGTTCATTATATAAAGGAAGTTCTTTTGGCTTTGTCAGTATACCCCATACCTTAGAGCCTAGATGGTAGCTTTACATCATAGGGACAGCATAGCTCTTCTCCAAGGAAAGGTTTGCTCCAAGTGTGTGTGAACAACATACAACTCTGTAATGTCAATGCACAAGCTCTGTAGCAGTGCAGCTGTGTGTAGCATGTTTTCTCTAGGTGCTAGGTACTGACCAGAACAGAATAACAAGGGACATGTTTATCGACCTTGCACATCGTGTTCAGACTAAACTCCAGGAACAGCAGAAAACTCACAAAGCAGACCGTTCTCATGTGAAAGGCAGAAACAGAGTCTTTCAAAATAAAGTCATGTAGTAACATGCGCAAAAGCAGCATCATGGCAACAGAGCTCATGCTAATTTAGCAATGTTGAGAATGACCATAACGGCCATATAACAATACTTTTCCTGGCTTTTGCCTTTTACACTGTAAGATACTGCTGATGTTGCTTTCTAAATTCTTTTAGGAATACAGCTATTGCTTTGACTAACTTCTGAGAGAGAAGACTCAGACATGTTTTTCAGAACTGCTCTTTGTGAGGAGTTCAACTAAAATCTAAATTCTAGTCCGAATACTCCTTAAATTACTCGCTCTGTTCTTTAAAAGGTCTCTTTACGGGTTCTGGTAGGTTAGGATCTATTAGAGTACAATAGGGACTTAGGCAACTTTTCTTTATGGAACATGCTGTAGTATTTTCTGATTGTTGCTAACTATTAATTTTCTTGATATTTCTGTAAACGGATTTATCTAATTTTCAAATCTAAATAAAGAGATTGCCAACTAAGGGCCACATGTATCAACATTTGTAACAGCGAATACCCTATTGCGATTTTCAGCCAATCGCAATTAGGTAATCGCTATTACAAATGTATGAAACTGCAAGAGTTTTACATAGCGAATTGTAGGGGGTCGCAAATGGACCTACCTTGTTAATATCAATGAGGCAGGTTGCAATTTGTGACCCCCTAGAACTGCTAAAATCACGGGGATGGTGGCAAGCTGGGGCCAGCAGACCACCATGTCCGTGATTGCTTTTAATTAAAGCAATCTTTTTTTTTTTTTAAATACAACCCGTTTTCCTTAAAGGAAAATGGTTTACATTTAGAAAAAAAAAAAGAATATTTCACTTTTCATTTTTGAAGATCAGGCAGTGGTTCATGAGACCACTGCCTGCTCCTAAAAAAAGTTTTTTAATACATTCACAATGGGGAAGGACATCCCTTGGGGACCCTGTCCCTTTTGCAAATGGGTTACCACCAACTTGAAGTTGGTAGTAAAATGAAAATGTTTTGCGACCGCGTTCACGGTCACAAAACATTCATATATACCGTTACAATTTGGGATTTTGGAAGGGAAGCCTAAACACGCCCCTTCCAAATACCGAATCGCGTTACCGAATCGCAAAATACAGTTTGATACATGTGAAAAGCATTTTTTATGTTAGCAAATGCGACGATTCTGAGAATTGGCCCATTTGCGAATCCAGAAATGCTTGATACATGTGGCCTTAAATTATTAAACTTCAAACACTGAATTCAATTTTATAATTCATCTAAACTCTCATTATTGACTGAACATAATAAGAGGTGTTAACATTTCATATTGACTTATGCTCCATTCTAAAACGGTGGCAAAGATCCAGTCGACCTGAAGAAGAACAAGGCGTGGAGTTAGAGACCATCTTAGAAAGTCAAGGGGGGAAATGATTTAAAGAAAAGATACTCACGCGCCAAAAAGCCCATTTACTTCAAAGTCCCCATCACGCGCTCAATTGAGCTAACTTCATTCTGTTGGGAGTATGTAAGCAATTTGGTTTACTGTGGCTGCTTGATTTGATCCCAGATCATTGCATGATAGTGCTTGTTTTGATTTGCTCACAGCACGCCATTTCGATAGTCTAGGCTCCTGGGGCCTCTTCCCTTCTCCACTGCATGGACCAGGGATGCAGGTGCCAAGGCGCCATGTGACATTTACAGACCAGCAACAGACTCTATGTTAAGACTTTTCTGTCTTTCAGTGCTTAGTACCACCTGCACTGCGCAGCAGATGAACTTCATCTGATCGGAAAAACCTTCTAAAATGAATAGACTGAGAAATTAAGAAATAGTAATCAAATAAGGAAAAATCAATACTTAATTCTCACAAAGCGGGTCTCGTTAATATGTCATTTCAGCCTCTGGTATGTGACCTTGCCATCCTCATAAAGCTTAACACGAAAATGTGAACGATTAAGACATATTTAACACTTTATGACATCAGGTACTGGGGATGTAATGTCCGACAGTTAAACCACCATAAAATGTCTGTCTTTACATGTTTTAGTCAATTGTTGTGAAAAATGATATCCCTGACTGCCAAAGGTGCAGAATAAAATAAAATAAACTGTCTTACAAAAAGAACGCTTTTCTTCTTCGCTGGTATTAACGCAGCTGTTGTGGGGGGAAAGATAAGTTTGCCACTTTTTCTGGATTCAGAATGAACTTTTTATGCAGTTCTTCCATTTTTTAGGTTTGCACGTTGCAGGATGCTCAGTGCAATGTTCCAAAGCGAGTGGTTCTTAATTGTGGATATTTTGGTCTGTCACCGCTCTCACAATTCGTACTACAGATGTTTCGTCAATTGGGAAGATGAGAGAACTTCATTAGGCCCTTGGTGCAGTTTCAGCCACGCTACAGTGGCGTAGCAAAACTTGAGGGGGCCCCCTTGCAAGGTACATGGAGGGGCCCGCTCCGGATTTAATCCGAAACTGTCAGGCCAGAGCACTGTGCTGATGGGGGGGCCCTGGGGCGGCAGGGGTCTGTTGTGTCACTGCCACGCTAGGGATTTGTTCAAGGTCAATTAGCCATGATTAGAATCGCCAAATCCCATGTGTGGCGCATTAAGAATTAATCAGCAAAATCACGTTGAAAACAATGGTGTAACACATAATGATGGGGCTCCCTGCAGAATACGCGAACCCCCCCTCACCCTTCCATATCTCACAGATATTCACAGACCATAGCTGGGCTTTAAGTGGGATAAAAAAAGTAGGAGGGTCTCTAAACAGGGTGCTGCCTACGATGTGTAATTAGGAATCCGTTCCAAGAGCTAGGCTATGTAAACAAGGGTGTAGCTTAAAAATTTTGAACTAAAACCTGTGCTTCCATTGGTGCCACTCAATCAGTAGTTGGTGCCTCTTTGTGAAATTTCTGTTATTGCATCCATACATAACACACAATAACAGAGATGCACCAAAAAACGAGCCACCCCATTGACTTTGCCAATGATCATTCGTTGTATAGATAAATGAGCAGCACCAATGATTTTGTTGTGAATAATTAGAATTGAAAGTGCTTCCCTTCACACCACTTTCCTTTGCAGTTTCTCACTCTGTTAAACATTTACATACTTTTCCTCCCCGACATCTTTCCTAAATTCTCCATATAAATGTCTCCCACCTCATCTCTTTCCTCTTTAGCATCTGTAAACACTGGATTTTGTTTTTCTTACACTTCCACAATATTTCAACACTAATACTTCCTTCACACATTTTCACATAAACTCACAATTGCCATTTGTGCACATGCATTCTGCAGAGAGTCAATAAATTGGATGAACTTGTGTTCTGAACACCCTTGTGAACCGCTAGGCACTGTGAGAAACTTGGAAGACATTCAATTGCAACTCCACAGGTCTCAACCATGGCCCGTTATAATTTCCCACCCACAACCTGAACTCCCACAGACTCCTAGAGGTAAGTCAGTTCATAAAAAACACTACACAGGAGTAATATGCTGCATGAAAAAAATATAGAAAGACAACAGCCTGGAAAAAGCAAACACTCTTAGGGAATGCAAGATTAAGAAAAATATGAAATATATACAGGAATTACATAGCTGACATGAATTACTTTTTTTTACAGTCATCGTGTAGAACAGTGATTTTTCTTTAAAGTTGTCAATACAAACATAAAGGCCCATAAGAGCCTGTTTCAAGGTCACATTTTTAATACTCGCATTTATAGTGAGGGGGGACACTAGGAGCTGATTATTAGGTCCAGTGACCTTGCTTCCGAAAAGTAACTAGTACACAAAGGAAGTCACTGTTCCTTGTAGAGGATGAAAAAGGAAGAAACTTTTTTTCGTGCGCTACTCTATCTGTGGGAGACAGTGTGTCCTCATAATAATGCCCTCACACACCCCGAAGGATGTCATGCTTCATCATTTGGGCTTTGCTCCTCGTCGGGCCGGCGCTGCAATGCCCTACTGGTCCCCCGAAGGGTGTCTTTATCGGAGATCTTTTGATGAGAAGTCGTTTGGGTGCGTGGGTGTAAGTGGCAGTGAAGTCTAAAGTGGTGTGTTAAAAAATGACTGGAGGGAGAGTGGGTACTATTGATTAGGGTGATCTCTCTGTCATTGTTAAAACAAAGGGGCATATTCTCAAAGTCTTATCGCCAAGTTAGAGGCACTTTATCGCAGCCAAAGTGGCGATAAATATATTGCCCCATTCAGAAGCTGGTGCTAACAGCCGATATTACCAGTTTTCCTGCAATAGCAGCCGCAAAAAACATAGCCACAGATGACCCTGGCAACTAACGCTAATGAGATGCAGATTAGGCGCTCCTGTGTAAAAATCCGCAAAAACATCACTTTGCAACATTCTCAACGACCAGCCAGCAGGGATATAACACCTGCTCTTATTTGGTGTAAAGTCGGACGACAACCTGCACCATAAAAGGAAGACCAGCCTAGAGCCAGACCTGAAGAACAAAAGATGACATGGAGCTACATATCATGCAGCTCGGACACCCAAAAGGGCCACAACACCCACTGACACCACCCCAGGCCAGCCCCCCCATTGCTCCCCCCCAGACAAAGATATGTTACATCAAGTTTACTAAATCATGAACAAAACAATTTGACTGATGTTGCCCAATTACAACACTTAACATCCATGTGTGGTCAGAAAAAGGAGAATCATTCATTCATCTCTGAATTTCCAAAGAAATCATTTTATTCAAACTAAACTCAAAACAACTATTTGGATGAGTCATGAGGGGTCTTCTCTGGACAATCTGTAAGTCACAGCCTGCAAGACAAAACTCAAGATAAGAATGTGTGTCATGCGCTCATCAAAGGACAAAGAGAAAGAGAGAGAGAAAGAAAGGGAGAGAGAGAGAGAGTTAAAGGAAGAGAGGGAGAGAGAGAGAGAGAAAGAGAGAGAGAAACAAAGAGGAAGAGAGGGAGAGAGAAAGAGAGAAAGATAGAGAGAGCAAGAGAGGGAGAGTGAAAGAGAGAAAAAGAGAGGGAAAGAGAGAGAAAGGGAGAGAAAGAGAGTGAAAGGGAGCGAGAGAGAGAAAGAGAGAGAGAAAGATAGAGAAAGACAGGGACAGTGAGAGGGAGAGGCAGAGAGAGTGCCAACACTTTGGACCCAGGCCTCACTGCTCACCTGCTGCCACTGGTGTGGCTGCAACCATGTGCTGGTATACACTGCAGTCCACCAGGTCTCTTTTCTGAAACAGTCCAGATTTATGAATGACAGAGTTCATACAATTGCACACGCCATCATCACCTTCCCGCCTCTGCCCACACAGGCTGCTGCACCCCAGCCCTTCCTGCCGCCCAACGGTGATTGCAAATCCCCCTGTGCATCCACGCCTCACTGCTCACCTTACACCACGGGCATGTCTTCAAAAGGGCCCACCACTTGGCGGTGCAGGCTCCAAACCAGGGGCCCGCGACCTTGGCAACCTCCACATCATGCAGCCCCACACCCCGTGCCACCAGGTCACACACTTAATTCTGGGTCTTGATTTCGCAACGGCAGAGATCATATCAGTGCACACGGCATCATCACAGGCTGCACACCCGTTCAACTCTTTAGGTGCCACTAACTCTGTGAACCGCGAGGCAACGCCACATGACGGTAGGCCCGCGCAGGCCCGCGCAGGGCTCACACAAATCCTTACCAGTCCGGACCGCCAGGACGGGGCATCATCGCAGGCTGCACACCCGCTCAGCACTAAGCATGCCCCTACCTTAGTGGACCGAAAGTCACCTTCCCTTGGCGGTAGGCCATTGCTGGCCGCAGTGTATCCGGTGCCACCAAGTCTGTGTAACGCAAGTCATGGACCCTTTATGATTGAGTCTCGTGGTGCGGACGCCATCTTGTCACCTCCGGCAGTGGGGAATGTGATGTGGTAGTGCCCTAGGCCCTCAGGCATAAATAATAATCACACAGATACACCCAGATAAAGAGTGGAAATAGCGTTGAGCATGTGCGCCCGGCCCTTTTTATTGGCAGGGTCACATGTCCTATGACGCGTGTGCTGGATGGGTGTGGTGTGGGTGTAAATCAGCCATGAGGGAGTGGCTGTGGCACGCTGACAACTAGACCTGTGATCAGCAGATCACTACAGGGAAGACCTGGGACAAGTAGCGTTGTCGCCCCCCCTGTAAGCGTAAGCGGAGTGGGCTGGACTTGCGTGTGCTTGTCCAGCGTAGGGATGTGAACAATGACCACGGGGCTCTGGGGGTTGTTCCATCCTGGGCTGTAGCAGGATGTAGCTAATGCGTGTGTCTCTGTTGTAGTGCCTGCGCCACCCAGACCGCAATCGGTAATGTTGCACCCTGTGACTCAAGTCCCATTACATGAGCAACATGGACGTAAGGGGGAATCACTGACCCTACATTTATCCATGCTTCCACACTTGAATGATCATAGATATGACACATCTGTGTGAATATGAGTGTTTAATGCACATTCAGTGGAGTGTTGTAGCTGGAGCAGTACAGGGCCATTCAAACCCCACTTTACATTGTTGGTCCATGGAGGGCCAGCCAGAGTCCTTTAGGGAATGACAAGTTCATCGGAAGAGGAAGAGTTCAGTCCGCAGACTGATTGCTGTGTTGTCGGTAACCAAACAGAATATGGCAGTCCATGTCGAGGTCCAAGATGAGTGTCGCAGATTGTATCGGGGGACAGTGGAAGGTGATGATGCGGAGGTCAGAACCAAGCAGAAACAGGCCATATGGCGGAGATGAATGCTACAGTTTTCTTCTTAACAGTAAGACAGATTCATCCACATCTTCGTCCTCTGCTGTTGCATGTGCCTCACATGTGGGTGGTGCTGTTCTGTCTCCAGCACTGTGGGGCAGTGGCACCTCAGGGGCCGTATGTGGAATGTCTGCCGCACTATGTGGCACTGACACTTCAGGGGCGGAGATGTGGATGGAGTGGTAGCAGCAGCATTCATCGGTGCCAGGACTTATGGCAGCGATGCCATGAGGAGGGTCTGCCGGGAATGGATGAACCCAGCTACCTCTCACCTGTGTGCAGCCGTGGTAGCCGCTCTTTCTGCCTGCATCCGCTGCATGTTCTCCATGATCCTCTGCATGTGTCCCAACTCCCGGGTGACATCGCTGGAGCCACTCTTACTAGACAGTTGTACTTTTCTCAGAGTCAGGACTCCAGTGATGTCAGCCATGGATTGAAGGAGAGCATGGAGCGGACTGTGGGTGTCCGTTAGGGACTGTGAGTGGTCCCTGATGGAACTTAGACAACCTCGTATGGCATCTAGTTCGGCTGCCATGTGGTCGAACCCCACCCGCACCTGTTCAGCCATCTGCTCCTGGCACCCCAACACACAGCGTTGGAAGGCCATTTGTTGTACATGGGAGTCCTGGGAGGCAGTCGTCGTGGTGGGTGCTGCCTGTTGTGTGGTCTGCGCAGGGGGTGGGGTCTCATCGATGCAGCTTGGCTGCCCTGCTCCTGGAGGTGAGTTGATGTAGCTGTCAATGAACTCTTGGAGGGCTTCGGTGTCGAAGGTGTGGTGGTCCTCTTTGTCATCAGAGAAGAGAGGTTCAGTCTGCTCTGCAGGAGGTGTTGGTTTCCCCTCTGCAATGTGAAAGGGAGATGCAGATTAACATTGTGTTCACATGTATGTTGACGCATTGTACATGTTTCCATACTGACTGCATGACATGGTGCATTGTGACTGTTTGAGAGGACCTGCCTATTTAATGCGGAACAGTGGACATTTCGACAACATCACGGATGTGAGTTTGTACTTGTACATTATCAACTCACATTTCCCTGCTATGCCAAATCTGATTGGCCAGTTTCTACACACAAGCGGCACCCGTTTTGGCCTCTGTTCTGTTGTGGACGTGTTGCGGTTTGTACCACATTGTTGTCAATGTTGATGTGCTCTGCATGTTATGTGTTTGTGCTGCATTTTGGGAGAGTCGCCCCTGCAGCTCTGATTTGGATGCCCCTTATCCCTTTCATGCAGTGTGCCTTTGACTTCTGTGCTTATACAGTGCTGAGATGTTGCAGACTTGGGTACATTGGGCTCTTGATGGGAGTTGGGAGTCTGGGGCATGGTTTATCCGCAGATGTGTTGTTGACGCCAGGGGTTGTTTGTGCACATGGATGTGTCAGAGTGTGACCTGCTCCTTTACGGATGTGGTCCACACTCAGCCACCTCAATCGTGGCGTGCAACATTTCATGATATGTTGACTGCAGCAATGTTATTCGTCATGCAGTGTCACTTGCATTGTCAGTGTTGCTCACAGACACACCGCTTTTCTGGGTTTAACACATGTGCATGGGTTGGTTGTGAGATTGGTGATGTGTGGGACAGGCCTCCTCTGGGCACATAGTCCACGGGGGCCTACTTTCTGCTTGTAGGTGTGCTGCTGTGTGCCAAGGGGATCATAGACATGCTCCAGAGTCATTGTGGGTGCGCACTGTGCTCTGCTTAATTGTGCATGTGTGCCATTGAGCCCATCCCCCTGTCCCCTAGCCACTGGTCGTTACTCACCCTGTTGCTGTTCTGTCAGGTCATGTTGAGCAGTGTCCGGTCCCCAACTCCTGCCACGTCTCCCCACTGATGACTGTGGACACCATTTCCTCCATCTCATCCAGCTCCTCCTGTGGCGCTGGACTCCCACCTCCAGTCTGCATTGCTGCCTTCTCGTTGTTGCCGAGTTTCTGCTTGGTTTTGCGCTTCACAACATTCCAGCTCCTCTTGACCTCTTCCACTGTCCTCCTCAGCACTTCAACTGCTTTCACTTTGTCTACGATGGACTGCCATATTACATTTTATTTTTCCAATGACACAGTGGAGGTGATGCACTTGTAACAACAAGAGAGTCAGGGCAGGAAAGGAGATGCTCCTATACCCCTGGAATAATCATACAAAAACAACAAAGGAGCGTCACAATTGTAGTGACTGTGGACAGAAAAGTTAATTTGTCAGCAAGTGGACTGGTACATAGTCTATGACAGTTATAGAAGAAACCGTGTTAGGTTCTTATAAAAGGCCCTCACTCACCACTAGTTGGTGACAGGCATTCGTCAGGTCCTGACGAATGCCTGATTAACTACATCACATAGGCTGAAACATGTTGACCTAAATCACTACACTTAGGGGTAAACCTGGACTTATAATTTTGGTCCTTTATCCTTCACTGTTTTTATACTGTCCAATTGGCAAACTAATAAAATACTTTTTTGACCTAATTGTGACATTTTAACTCTTCACTTTCACGAACCAGCTCCGCAGTATTTCTGGTGTTGTAGCACACTGGGGTGGCATTCGGCCACTCCCGGTGGGGCCCAATGATGAAGCATGTCACCAACTAGTGGTGAGTGAGGGCCTTTTATAAGAACCTATCACGGTTTCTTCTATAACTGTCATAGACTATGTACCAGTCCACTTGCTCACAAATGAACTTTTTTGTCCTACAGTCACTACAATTGTGACGCTCCTTTGTTGTTTTGTACAGTGGAGGTGATGAACAGTTTTTGGTGGTTATATCACCTCTGATATTAGGATCCTGTTTTCCTGCGTACTAAACCGCGTCTTCCTCTTCTTCTTGCCCTTCCCTGACCCCGAGGTCCTAGGCTGGTCCTCCGTGGGGCTTGTTGGGTTCTGGTTGTCCTCTGTACTTGCTCCGGCTACCTTCATTGTGTTACGCAGTTGTTTTGCTTTTGTTTGTATTTTTTCCTACTTTAATAGTGATTTTTCCTGCCTGATGTGTGTGAATTGCAGGCCTGGAGAAGATGATCGCAGATTTTTTTATCGCGGTTGGGCAATCACAACTTTTTTTGCGTTGGGGTTTACATTTTTATAACCGTTCCTGTGACTTTATTGCGGACATCTGATGCGTTATCGGGAACATATCGCACGTTATCGCCGCGTTGTGAATAGGACGTTAACACAGAGTTATTTTCCTGCGATAGATGGCGCTATGAAACATTGCGTTAACCGATTTTGGCGATGATTATCGCACATTCTTGAGAATATCCCCCAAAGTGTGTAGTGCTGCTCTAGGGGATATTATGTCCCTCTGTAGCTGTGTATATGTCACTAATGGACATATATAACTGTCAACATGTTTCGTGCGGTATGTGGCCTCAGAAGGAGATCCAAAGCGCTTCTTCAGGACCAAAGGAAGGTCAATTTTACTATCAGTGGTGGCCTGAACTAACCACTGCCACCAAGTTTGTAGAAGGGAGTAGCATTTCTCTTATTATTAGAGTCAGGACCTCATGAGATCAATGAGGGCACTCAGGAAGGTTATCCTGTAGTGTGCCTCTCCCTGTCTCTGCTGGCGCTTTGGCTCTCCTTCTGAGGTCACATACAGCGCAAAACATGTTGACCATTATATATGTCCATTAGGGACATATACCCAGCTACAGAGGGACATAATATCCCCTAGAGCAGCACTACACACTTTGTTTTAACAATGACAGAAGGATCACCCTAATAAATAGTACCCACTCTCCCTCCAGTCATTGTTTAACACACTACTTTAGACTTAACAGCCACTCACACCCACCCACCCAAACAGCTTCTCATCAAAAGATCTCATATAAAGAGACCCTTCGGGGGACTCTTAGGGCATTGCAGCATCAGTCCGATGAGGAGCAAAGCCCAAATGATGAAGCATAACATCCTTCGGGGTGTGTGAGGGCATTATGATGAGGACACACTGTCCCCCACAGATAGAGTAGCACACGAAAAAAGTTTCTTCCTCTTTCATCCTCCACAAGAAACAGTGACTCCCTGTGTGTATGTAGATTTTAAATACTGCGGGATCTTAGACCCAGCCCACTCAAATCCCTGGTCCTTCGGCAAAAGGGGGCCCTCAAGGGCTGGGCCCATGTGCCTGCCAAGGCCTGTGTTATGCCTCTAACTGGAAACTCAGACATATGTTCTAACTCAGCAACATATTTTAAAGCATCTTATGGATCAATGACAGAAATGCATTTAAGGAAGGAACCGGTAGCACGGTTCAGACTTAAGTAGATTATAGCCTTGCAACATGCATTAAAATTGAAAATAATTTGTATATCATATAACTATAACAGAGCACCCGTTGAAGAAAAATTAATAGTTCCATCTAGTTAATGCATTAATAAATGAACACCACGTTACAGAAAATATTTTTTCCATCCCTTGAAAAATATGCTTAGCATCTTTGCAGTTTTGCTGCAAAATATGATAATGTTCATTTTGTATTTTGGAACAACTTTGTAATTTTCGTTAAGTATATTGGTGTTGCTGGTTGCTAACGCTTCCTTTATGAGCGGAAGTTAAGAAACATTGTGGGGAAGGTCCAAGCTCTTTGCTTCGGGAAACAAAAGTAACAACGCGTTCCAAACCACGCGTGCCGTTATAACGCAAAAGGAGCAACACTTGCTTAACCATGCATATGCCTTTACCACGCATATACCTTAACCATGCATACGCGTGGTAAAGGCATTTAGCTGTTTAGCACTGAAGCAAGTGGGAGGGGGGTGTTGGAGACTTCCTGCAGACAATATTCTAAGGAACGTTGACTTGATGAGTAGCTTCTTTACCTTTATTTAGGTTTCAAGTCAAGGGGAAAAGAGCAGTTTTTAGGGCTGGGGCGGTTTTAGGTCTCAGTGCGGGATTTGGGGTGGATGTTAGGGTTAGGGCTGGGTTTTAGGGCTCAGGGCGGGTGGAAGGTTCAGTTTTTAGTGCTGGGGTTCAGTTTTATAAGTCAGGGCAGGGGGCTGGTGTCGGGGTAGGTATTAGGGCGGGGACGGGATTTAGAGCTCAGGGAGGGATAGCTTTTTAGGGCTGGGGTGGGGAGTTTGCAGGACTGGGGGAAAAGGTTTTAGGGCTCAGGACGAGGGGGCTGGGGTCTGATCTTTTCCACGAATATGCTTTTACCAATCATACCTTTACAACAACATTTGTAAAGGCATGCGTGGTAAAGACATGCATAGTAAAGATGCAGTCATAGTTGAGACTACGTTGTTTAGGCATGCGTTCTTGAGGTATGTGCAGTTCTGTCATACAACCTTTCGTGTCAGCTGCAGACATTTTATAACAGTACCTGTAAACTCTTTAGAACATGCTCAGCAGAACTCACGTTACTGTCAGCCAGTACTGTGCTGACTGTACCTGGCACTCTGAGGGGGGAGACAACCTCCATGGAATGGTCAGCAGATCAGAAAGACATGGTAGACATAGGTAGACATAGGTTGCTGGGGGGCCTGGGCACAATTCAGGGAGTGAGTGTAGCAATTTGCCCACTTCAGCTAGTCAAAAGGAGCTACAGCTAGCCAGTCAGTAGCGTAACCAGTATGTCATGGGACCTAGTAAGGAAATGGGTCCTCGTAGCTTCTGTTTGAATAATAAAATACAGCGATAATCAAGGTTCAGTGGGCCCTTCAGGCCTCCAGGCCCCTGTACTGCTGCTACACCAATGGAGCTATGTCCCTGCAGGCAGCAAACATCCCTTGACCCACAACCCATGGGGTGGTCGGTGCAGGTGGTCGGTGATGACAGGCACCAGGACTTACTTTCGGGACCCAGAATTGATTTACATCATCAGGCTTTGACCCAGAGCAAAAGAGAGGAAGGGATACCGAAGGTCAAAAAGAAAGATAAGGAAATTGTGACAAAGGCATAAAAATTAACGTACTAGAGTAGGAATAAGACACAAAAAGTGGAAAGTGGTGGAAAAAAGAGGCAGTTGGTGAATATGTGTCAATGTTCCTCTGTTTGTTTCCCCCGACAATGTTTCAGTATCAAAGTCAGTTCCCCAATTTTATTATGATTTTTATACTTTTCCTGAAACAATGAATTCCATTTCTAGGAAATATTTTAAATTATTATGTACAACACACTTAGAGTCCCTAAGAGCTGCACAGGAAATGAACAAATGTATGGTGGTTCAACATCAACTCATTTTAATAACCTATTGTATACAGCCATTTCTGGTCTGGTGTTTAGGAGGGTTTGACAGATAAGTTCTTGCTCGGTTTAGGTTTGATTCCTTCCACCGACTGGTCAGTTTCCCAGTCGCTAATGGTTTGACCAGAAATCTATGTCATTGTCCATGTGATAATTTATCAAACCAATCTACCATACATGTGATTCTTTTTAGTAAAATGTACTGTAATGAAAGTGGATTTTGCCATTTTTAAAACAGGGAGGTTGGAGGCAGTGCCTACCGGCCTTTTTATATTTGCAATTACTGGAAAATGTGTACTGTGCGTTTATTATGTCAGGATTCTTGAAAAGTATAATACGGAAACGAAAGAGCAAAACTGTGTGATAACGCGCATATCACTTTTCAGAAAGATAGATACTAACAATGATATCATGGAAATGTTTTAAAAATATAATCTCTCTGGTGATTTTGCCGAATTAATTTTGAACAATAATGAATGTTTAAAACTGTGACTTTTATGATTTTAATATGTTTTGAAATCGAATAAAGTTTATTCAATTCAATTCAAAACTTTATTTCGGTTTTTTTCTAAACCATAAAAGTACATAATAAAAGTACATCACATTAGAAGTTAAAATCGTCGTCACAGCAAAAGATTTATAGTATCTTACTAAGCCCTGTATCATGGGTGGGGGAGAGATTTACACAATTCATCAGAAATTTCTAAAATCGCTAAAAGAGAATAAAAGATTTAAAATATTGACATCAAAGATAATTAATGAGCGGGGGTATACCAAATTTTCAGTTCATACATTCCAAATGTAGTTAAAAACTATTACTATTCAGACAAGTTAAAAAATAAGGAATTTGCTATTTGACATCCAATCGTTGTTGCTACACTTAAATTATATGTTAAAAGCCTGTGTCATATGGATATGTTGGGGCAGTCTACATACAGTCCACTAGCTGCTTACATGATAGTCGACTAAAATTACAGTTTCAAGTCATTTTTGGCTCTATAGAACTTTACACACATAAGAAATCTAGACACACAAAATACTATCAATCGTGTAGTATCTGATATGAGAATTCGTTCTGCCTCCCTATAGTGTCTTACTTTGAGGGTTTTACTTAAGGGTTTAATCCATCTGTCCCTCAGAATTTTATACGCCGGGCAGAAAAATAAAATGTGTGAAACATTTTCCTTGACCAGTGTGACATTTTTACAGAAACTGCATTTATCTGCGTCTTTGTCGAGAGTCTTGTTGCTCCATTTGGATTTTTTAGCATTGGTCTGTAGGTAAAGTTTATTCTGATTCTGTAACTGGTCAGTGAAATGTCAAACAAATACAAAAACTTGGGATGTTTTGCGCATTCTGTCCACACCTCTGACTCTGCCCACTGATCCAGTCCTGCCCTCTGATTCTCCGCCCACAGTTCCCCTACTTTTTTCCCCCACTTTGACCACTGCCCAAGGTCAATGTTCCTATGTCAGTTCTTTTGTGTCATTGTTCACGTGGCAGTAGCAGCATTCCACAGTATGTCTGTGACAGTGTCCTCATGCACCAGTTTATTTTTTCCTATACAGTGTCACTGTGGCAGTAAACATTGACAGTGTTGCAGTGCCCAGTGTCCGTTTAGTGTCCAAGTTTCAGTATCAATACGGTATCAATGCTTGTGTCACTATGTCAATGTCCTGGTGTCAGAGCCCCAATGCCAGTGACCCATGTCAGTACCCCAGTGTTGTGTCCCTGCAGTCAGTTCCTGTGGGTTAGTGTCCCTGTGCCATTTCACTGTCCTGGTGTTCTGTCCAATCATCAGTATTTTAGTGTGAGTATCCTAGCCTCCTCTTTTCAATCTCCCAGAGTCACTGTCCCTTGCCACTGTCTCCCAGTGTCAATGTGTTTAACCCATGTCAGCATTCGAGTGTCACTGTTTCCAAATCAATGTCCCCAAGTAAGTGTTTGGTGCTCATGTACCTGTGTCACAGTGACTGTGTCCTTGTATCAGTGTAGCTGTGTGATCGCTGCTGCCCCTATGGCAGGGTTTCAGTCTTAGTGTTGGTGTTTCTGTGTCAGTGTCCTAGTGCTAATGTTTGTGACCACTTTCTGTGTTCCTGTTTCACTGTTCCCATGTCAAAACACCATGCCAGTGTTTGTGTTCCCGTGGCAGTATCTCACTATCAGTATCTCTATGTCAATGTTTTGGTGTCAGCACCCTTGTGGGAACAGACATTTAGTATGCTAATATCTTGTCTCCCCTTAATCAGGCCCCTATGTCTAATTACGATACTGGTATTGGGTCATAGTGTTAATACCTTTGTGTCCTAGACCCCCTGTGTCAGTGTCCCAATGAAGCTTTCTTATGTCAGTGTCTCAGCATTCGTGATTGTACCCCATGTCTTGTGTCATTATGCTAGTGACAAGGGCAGTGTTTATTTGCCACTGCCCTTGTATTAGTGTCCCCTTATTTGTGTCTTAGTGTCAGTTTACTTTCGTCGCTGCATCTCTGTCAATGTCCCCAAGTCAATGTTGGTGCTCCTGTAGCAGTGAGCCAGTGACAGTGTTGGTGCCCCCTAGTCAGGGTCCCTTTTGTCATTGTTGGTGCCCCTGTGTTAGTTTCCTGGTATCAGTGTACCTCCCTCCACCCCTCCCGATGTCAGTGTAACAGCTTTAGAATCCCACATGATGTCCACTTCAAAACATTAAAGGAGTGGATGAGCACTGGGTGCTGAGGGTAGGTTTGGAGCGATCCATTGATCTAAAAATGGGAAAGGATGAGGAGTAATATAGGGAAGACAGCTTGAAAAACCATCATGAAGTAATGTGGCAGATTTACTACATTTTAGTGCAAAGCAGCACAGCACAGTAACCAAAGTTGCTGTCCTATGTTGCGCAAAGGGGAGAAAGCACAGAGCCACATTGACTAATCAAATGGGATATTGCTACTCTTTTCCCCTGTGCTATCATACCAACAGGTTGCCTAATGAAATGCATATAACTTTGCACTATGGTATAGGTTTTAGGCTGGATAGGTAACCTTCCAGTACCAAAATCCTATGCCTAGAAATTTTTTATAACATTACACACATGAGACGTGTGTTTCCTGTACATCGCAGCAAACATGAAATGTGTCAAATGTTAGGAAAAATAAAAGCCTTTGTCTAAATTGGGATCTGCATCAAGGAGGTGTTATTGGTTGATGCAAAATCCGGTCTGGCTATCTTAGTAGATCTGTTTTTGCATAGTGAATAAAATGAATTTCGTTGCACGCACTGCTTCGCCAAATTCAATGCAGTGCGCACAACGAAATTCATTTTATTTATTTATATGTTTACTTACCTGCATTTGGCCGTATTCCGTAGTTTACCACTCCCCACCCTACCCCTCCGCCGCTCGACGTCACCGCCCAGCAGCACTCCCACCACCGACCGCTACTGGGAATTCCGTACTTTCCAACTATCAACATTTAATTTAAACGCATCTGTCTGCAGGATGCAGGACAGGTTCCTGCCTCACGCCGCTTGCTGGATAAAAGCATCGAGCCAATCCAAGCACTGGTCTCTTGCTGCTTACAGTCCTAAACAGCATAGGAGCAGTGCTCGGATTAGCTGGAGCAGGCAATCACAGTGCTTCATCAAATACATACAGGGATGTGCTTCTGCTACTTAGAAACCCTTCAGCTTTTAAAGCAGAAGCTTGAACTGGGCATGTCAGGCTGGTCACAGTGAAAACACCAGCCAATCAGACATGCACAGTTCAATTAACACTGCCTGAACTGCTGCTGTCACGCTGGGAGAGAGAGCTCTGTCGTGGCCTACTCCATAAGAAGGTTAGTGTGGAAAGCATGTGTGAGAGGGGATGTGTACTGTGTGTGTGTGTGTAAGCAGTGGGTAAGTAATGGGGTCAGCACCCCCATGCTCCTATGCACAAACTGCCCCTGATAACGGGCCATGATTGAGAGCTCTGATGTTGAAGGCAGTGTTAGTTTCTCACAGCACCTGTCAGTGGGTCAAAAAAGTAACAGTAAAACAAAACAAATGTTCACTTACCCATGCATCTTCTGTGCTCTCCTCTTCAGCAGTTCCAGCTTGAGTCCCGGAGCCTCATCCAACTCCCCTCTACCACTCCAGATGCTGCTCTCATGCTGCTGATAATGTTGAGCAGCATGAGGCAAGATTGGTTGGAGCAGTCTGTCACAACCCTCTTTTAGGCACTTGGGACCTGTGCCTTCTCTTCACCCAGCTAAGACAGCTCAGGTTGGAGAGGTTTAAAGCTTGCATATCAGGCTGGCCGTTGCAAGACAGTGGCCAGAGTGACATGGGCACCACTCCTTCTCGCTGCAATTCAGCAGCAATGGCCCCGTCCCCCCCGGCTCTTGGCTTGGGCTGAGAGCAGCAGTGAAAAATAAAATGGTAATACATTGATTTTATTAGCATCTCTGCTGCTCTTGCAGCAGGGAGGCAATGCTCCTCCTCCCAAATGGAGGAACCGTTGCTGCCATGAGCCCGGCGTGCTGCCAGTTGCATTTGTTGGGAGCAAGCAGTATTATTAGGAGTGCTTTGCCTCTCCAGGTCACCCCACGGTTAAGACCCTGACTAGAATGCACACACTAGGCTTGACGCAGTTGTATAAACCTCTAAAAGCTTCATTAGTTCATTTTTTGCACTGTGTTGAGCCAAGTCAAGTAATTCCTTTCCTTTGTCACACTTGTTTGTAATGTGCTCACTAAAAATATGAATCAGGTGTCGAGTTACTAAGCCTCTTTGGTAAAAAAGTAAATTTTCAGTTCTGAAAGCAGAGTACATGAAACTGATGTTTGTGTCTGAATTATAATTTACCATTTACTAACATCCTTGTTGAAGTGAAAACTCCTTTCCATCCTGTGTGACGGTGTACGTTGTTACTAACTCAGTTTTCTTTTCCTGTGTCTGCACATATATGACGAATTACGTGATAATCATAGAAGTGGTAATTTCGCTGTACTCCTACACCAAAAGTGTGTATTAAATGTCTTTCTCACCATCAGCTCTTCCCGTATGTACTTAATGATGCTTTATTTTTAATATTTCTGGCATTTTGACTATCTACTCCTCGCGTATTTCAGAAAAACGGAATGCCTGCTTTTGCCTGCTTACTAAGTTGGAGGTGTCACATCTGATGAACATAGATGCGGCTGCAATGGTAGTTGCCAAGAGTGGCCAGTCTGCAGTCTTGTTTCAGGGGAGAGCAGCCATACTCTCGTAAGATTTCACAGCCAACTTGTCTATTGGTGCAATCTCAATCAACTCGTCAAGTTCTGCATGTCCTGTTGGGGGATCTGAATGAATTCATCATCTTTATGATGCCCTCTACAGATGTGAGAAAAACCAAAGCAGAGTTGTACGGCATAGGTGGATTTCCATATGTTGGGGCCTAAACATACACCCCATTTTTGTAGTATGTTAGGTAGCACTGCATTAGTGCTAGTAATATACTACAAAATGGTATTCACAAACCTACTTGCAGAGGTTCCGCTGCTGCTTTTCCTATAGTTTTCTGTGCAGAGATCTCCACCCCGAATGTGGTGTGTTAACAGATACAAGTATACGTTTCAGTAGTAAATGTGGGACGGACAGAGAAGAGTGGCTGGAAAATTGGGAATCCTTATCACATAAGGGAGGGGCTATGAGAGGAGGAATGAGGGGTTAATGGAGGTTTTAGGAGGAGTCTAGGAAGGGGCTTGCACCCACTCACCAATCAGTAAGCCACTTCCTATACACAAATTACATTTCTAATGTTACTATAGTCACAAAGAGCCCATAACAGTCGTGAATGCAGAAAGTTCAGCACCACACATGGCCAACAATTTGCACTGGGACACTTTCTTATTGAAAATAATTTAGGTTGGGACTTAAAATAAAACCCAATAGGAGATAAACGAAATCTTTCAAAATTGGTAAAAATATTCCTAAAGGTATTTTAATGGTAAACTAATTATCTAAACACATATTTTATTTTATGTTAACATATTTTAATGACTTAGGGGCATATGTAGGTAGGCGTTTGCGATTCGCAAACGCCAAAAGTCGCCGAATTTCTGCGTTTGCGAATCGCAAACGCCCCTTTGGTATGTAGGTGGCACTTAGCAAAATAAGGAATCGCAAAAATTGCGATTCCTTATTTTGCTTACAGCATGTAAGGAATCGCAATTTTGCGATTCCTTAAATGCTATGTAGGGGTGCCTTAAAAATTGCGATTTTGGCATAAGGAATCGCAAAATACTACCTACTTCAAGTAGATGGTATTTTGCGATTTCCTTTAAAAATGCATTTTTTTTTAAATTCAAAGTGCCATGTGGCGCACAGATATGCCCTTAGGGCATGTCTGTGCGCCACATGTACTTACAGGCACATTCCAGGGGTGCAACAGGTGTCCTTTGGACACCCTGGCACCCTTGGAATTGCGATTCTCAACTTGCGATTTTCTCACAGAAAATCGCAATTTGAGAATGTACCCCATTCATTCCTATGGGCCTTTTGGCCCATAGGAATGAATGGGACACTCATTCCTTAATTGCGATTCGCAATTTGCTAATCGCAAATAAGGAATGTTAGAGATTCACAAAAAAATTGCGAATTATTACCTACATTCCATTTTGCTATTCTCAAATAGCGATTCCTTAAAAATCGCTATTTGAGAATCGCAAAATGGAAATTACCTACATATGCCCCTATGTTTGAAATTTTATTATAACATTTACTTTTTATTAAAATGTAGTAATTACTTCTTATTCTTTCCATATAACACTTTTAATAATTATTATTATCTATATACTTTTAATAATTATTAGTACATACATTTGTTTCCACTTTAGGTGGAAATATTTTTTATTACCAACTTTAGAACAATAATTTCATTTATTATGTCCAAAATAATGACATTTTAATTTAAATTAAGATATTCATGTTGTAGCATGTTTTATTTTGTTTTACATGAAACATTTTTAAAAAATAATTAATATTCATTTTGATTTTAAAACTAATCTTTCATTTTTGTACAAGTTTAACATATATTTCTACTTTCCTTATACTTTATCATAGGCATACCCCCACCACCAGAGTGGAGATCTCCCTATGGTAAAGTTTAGGGTGTTGCAGGATATGTGGTTGGCAATGTTTGGTACTGAATTTACTACTGCTCCTTTTTGGCAGTAGTAACTTAACACTTGAACATTTTGCTCCATCCGTTGTTTCATGGGGTGGAGACATGTAAGTCTACACTTCTGAGTATCATTAGTTGCCCAATGTATTACATTTACTTAATAGTGTGAGAGCAACAGTACACATGTAGATTTACTCATATGTGAGATTACTTTTGTGAATAATGAAGAACTGGGATTTCAAGTACCCAGCGGCGCCAGGGACACGCCCAAAGTCCTCTGGGTTCCCTTGCCTTGGTATACAGAGACACGGAATACTTCTAGGTGGCGTCAGAGATCAAATTTATTAGCTGCAGCTAGTAGCAGAAATCCCAGCAATACCACACGGTGTACAACTCAAGAAACTGCTCAATTTTACTAAGGCGAGACATCCCTATTTATACACAAAAAGGTACATTTAAAATGCACGCCCCTGCACCAAAATTCAACCAATAGAAAATACATGACATCACACAGCATCATATAGTAAAGCTCATTTTACAGTGTCCCAACCCACAAGTTAATATTTAGGCATATCTAAATAATAATCTGGAAGGCCCGGACAAACCCTTAATTGAAAGCGTAACCCATGAAATGAAGAAACAGTAAAGAAAAGTAGTTTCAGATAATATGCAAGATAACAGAAACGTAAAGAAACTTAAAAGTTAACAAATGTCTTGAATGGTGATTGGGAAAGTGGATAACGATCTTGCAGGGAAATTGGCTTGCCAGGGTCAATTCCAGGTGAAAGGCCAGCTTCTGAAATTAACTCCAGCGCACGAAGGAAACCTTAGTTAATGTACACATGACCCACAAAAGGTCAGACTGCTTTGCTCGCAGACTAACTTCTGAGGCCTACGTAAAAGGCAACACCAGATGGCAGTCACGACGCATGGCAAAAACCCATGTTTAGAAAAGAAAGTCGTGCACTTTAAAAGCACGCAAAACCAACGAACCTCAATAGGCCGCTGTGTACAACTTGTACCTCACCATGCATTTGAGCAGTTTTTTTGCTAGAGAATGAGGAATAGCTCACTGAATGTTAGATTGTCTGTGTGGCTGATTCGATTATCATGCACTGCTCTGTCAATTTCTTGGATTCAGTGCACAATGCACTTATATTGTGCAGTAGCAGTCTTTCAGGCATCATGTAAAAGCTACCAGAGGAATACATCTCAAAATAAACATTTCTTACCTGAGACATCTACATCCCTTAACATCTGCTAGGCAGAATATGTTGCTATAGCAGTCTTTCAGTTATCATGTATAAGCTACCAGAGGAATAAATATCAAAATAATCATCCATCTATGTCTGCTAGGCAGCAATATCAAGGAAAGTCTATATCATGTACTGAATCAAAAAAGAAATGCTGGTATAGGATCTCCTCCACTACGTTGGAGATATCCTATAAAAAAGAAACAGGACTGTTAATAAAATTTATTTTAAATTTAAAAAATGAAGACTGTCTATTTGTTGAGTCAAATACATTTTCTTGTCTTCTATTCACCCAGGACTATCCCAGTAACACGTACAATGTACCCTCACTAAAACGTAACAGTTATCCTTTTCCTAGTGATCATAACTCTTCCACCTTGATGACCCCAGCGACACCAACACAACTGAACTCCTAGCAACCATGAGCTACATAGGCCTAAAACAACTTGTCACTGACCCTACCCACATCACAGGACACACGCTCAACCCCATTTTTATGTCCAAAGACTGAGTCAAGTATAACCACATCTCACAGCTCACCTGGACCGACCACTACAGCATCCCCTTCACCATTTCAGGACCTACCAACATTGGAACCATGCCCCCCAGTTCCACGTGCAGAGACTGGAAAAAGATATCAGAAGACCAGTGGAAAATTTTTCTCAACTCCCATCTCCTAGACACAACATCCAACCCAGAATAGACTGCAAGAAACATCTCCCAGAGGATCACAGAATGCGCCAGCACAATCTCCCCCACCAAGCCAGCCAAATCCAAAGGACCTGCCAGAAGAGCCAGATGCTTCACCATGGAGCTAAAATCCGCCAAAAGCAACTGCTGGCAACTAAAAAGGAAGTGGAGCAACAGCAAACAGACAGGTGACCGTACAACCTTCAAGAGAGCACACCAAGCAGACCGCATAGTAGCCACCACAAAGTGTAGCTAGGAGCTCTTTGCTATTGTGAAGGAGATCTCAGCCCCATAGCCACTGAGAACAACATCACCCCTTTTCAAGAACTGTGTGAATCCCTGGTGGACTTCTTCCACGACAAGATCTCAGTCATCTACGAAAACTTTAAATTCCAATCTCCACCACTAAAGGCATCAGCCTGCTCAGACCCTAAAACCCATAAACCTCCGAACACCTGCATATTAATTGGGACACTCCCACAACTCAAGGCACAATCTCCATCTCCGTGCACTCTAGAATACCTACAGAGCCCTTTCCCCATCACATCTTCAACTTCAGGAGCAAGACAATTTGCAACAAACTCAAAGTCTTGAACCCCTCCATCACCTCGACCTCCTTCCCAGAAGACTAGAAACATGCTAAAGTGAGGCCCCTCCTGAAAAACCCGTCCGCCGATCCAGGAGAACCAAAGAATTAGCACCGCATCTCCCTGCTCCACTTTCCAGCTTGGTTTCTTGCGATGACAATCAACCAGCAACTAACCGAACACCTGGAAAAAAACAACTTTCTAGACCCCTCTCAATCCAGATTCTGAGCTAATCACAGCCCTGAGACAGCCCTGATCAAAGCCACCAGCGACATCAGGGCCCTCCTGCACCGTGGCAAAATAACAGCCATCATTCTCCTGGACCTGTCAGCTGCCTTTGACACTGTCTACCATCACATCTTGATCATCAGACTCCACCACATTGGATCCAGGGAGATTCTCTCAAATGGTTTGCCTCATGCCTTACTGGGAGAACCCAGAAAATCCATCTCCCACTGTTCACCTCAGAACCCATGAAGATTATCTGCCCCATCCCCCAAAGATCGTCACTCAGCCCCACCCTCTTCAACATGTACATGACCCCCTTGCCAACACGTCAGATCGCACAGGTTCAACATCATCTCCTATGCAGACGACTCCGGGCACATCTTCTCGTTGTCAGAAGACCCCTCCACCATCAGAGCGAACTTTCACAGATATATGATAAACGGCGCAGACGAGATGAAGGACAACTGTCTCAAGCTCAACATGGACAAGACAAAAGTTCTTATCTTTAGGGAAACGCACCTTGTCATGGAACGATGCATGGTGGCCTTCTGATATTGGCTCATCCCCCACCGCAGTAAACACACGGGGGACCTGTTGAGGGTCCCACTCCAACTGCACAGCCACATGTGCCTTCGAATGAATCCAATAAACCAATTATGTTTTTCTTAACATTATATCCATTTTTAAACGCATTTTTTCTTCTTTTCATCAGTTTTTCATCAATTTATTTTATCCATTTTCCATTTTGTTAATCAAGAATATTCGTGACCAGGAGATGTTTTCCATAAAACACGACTTATTTTAGCTTCACCCAATGCATTTCGGTTAGAAACCTTCGTCAGGGGTGTATCTACAAAATTAATTAATACATTCATCAATTTAGATCTGCATGAGTATTTACATCACATCTTCCTTAAAGTTAAACAAAGAACTTATTTCTCAACAATGTCGTATTTAACTCCATTGATAATTAGCTTTCACTTTCATGGTGTATGTTTTTATCATGCATCACTTAACCAGCTTTCATCCTTATAAGACCCACAGTTTCCTCAACGACACTACACATGTCTAAAGAAAGATCTTCACTGTTATTATAATGCCATTAAATTAGTGACTGGTATCCCCGTTTTTATTTAAGACATAACTTCTATTCAATGCTCACGCCCTCATCTTTACGCACGCTTACCATGTCGCGATGTTTAAAAACCTTTCTTTCTCCTCATTATTCATGCGCATTCATTTTCCAACACGGTATTCCAGCCTTTTACTTTCAAACAAACATCATTCCGACTGGTTTAAATCTGTACCTTCTCTTATCTCCCCACTAGTGATCACGTGTTCAGGAGCCAACAGTAAATCCTGTACTGGAGTTCAGCCTTACAACTGAACCGCGCTGTCCCTATGGTTTACTCTCACATTGCACTACGTTTCCCAGGATACCCTATAAACATATCCTTTTAAGTTACACACTACTTAACAGTGTGGCCTAAACGCTGGTGATTAAATATTCACTAATTAGCAACATTATTTACGAACTCATAGCAGTCTAAATTATAAATTTTTAACCAAGTTCAATTTCCATAATTCTTCGTTTTCAATGTAGTTCTTAACCAACATATTTCCCCATTTCATGGTTCTCCGGAATCCAAACTCCTGAGCTTTTGAAAATCTTGCACACCAATTTCATCCTTTTATGTTCGTGCATCTCACCACTACTAATGTATTCTTTACGACTTTCTGCCCTAATTGTTGAGATGCACCCATCGGATTATCATGAGGAAAAATAGTGAACGATTTGTAGTAAAAGTTACACGTGTGAAGATTTTCAAAAGCTCAGGAGTTTGGATTCCGGAGAACCATGAAATGGGGAAATATGTTGGTTAAGAACTACATTGAAAACGAAGAATTAAGGAAATTGAACTTGGTTAAAAATGTATAATTTAGTCTGCTATGAGTTCGTAAATACTGTTGCTAATTAGTGAATATTTAATCACCAGCGTTTAGGCCACACCGTTAAGTAGTGTGTAACTTAAAAGGATATGTTTATAGGGTATCCTGGGAAACGTAGTGCAATGTGAGAGTAACCCATAGGGACAGCGCGGTTCAGTGGTAAGGCTGAACTCCAGTACAGGATTTACTGTTGGCTCCTGAACACGTGATCACTAGTGGGGAGATAAGAGAAGGTACAGATTTAAACCAGTCGGAATGATGTTTGTTTGAAAGTAAAAGGCTGGAATACCGTGTTGGAAAATGCATGCCGCATGAATTATGAGGAGAAAGAAAGGTTTGTAAACATCGCGACATGGTAAGCGTGCGTAAAGATGAGGGCGGGAGCATTGAATAGAAGTTATGTCTTAAATAAAAACGGGGATACCAGTCACTATTTTAATGGCATTATAATAACAGTGAAGATCTTTCTTTAGACATGTGTAGTGTCGTTGAGGAAACTGTGGGTCTTATAAGGATGAAAGCTGGTTAAGTGATGCATGATAAAAACATTCACCATGAAAGTGAAAGCTAATTATCAATGGAGTTAAATACGACATTGTTGAGAAATAAGTTCTTTGTTTAACTTTAAGGAAGATGTGATGTAAATACTCATGCAGATCTAAATTGATGAATGTATTAATTAATTTTGTAGATACACCCCTGACGAAGGTTTCTAACCGAAATGCATTGGGTGAAGCTAAAATAAAGTCGTGTTTTATGGAAAACATCTCCTGGTCACAAATATTCTTGATTAACAAAATGGAAAATGGATAAAATAAATTGATGAAAAACTGATGAAAAGAAGAAAAAATGTGTTTAAAAATGGATATAATGTTAAGAAAAACATAATTGGTTTATTGGATTCATTCGAAGGCACATGTGGCTGTGCAGTTGGAGTGGGACCCTCAACAGGTCCCCCGTGTGTTTACTGATATTGCTAGCGCAAAAGGGTGGAGCGCGTTTCCAGCGTGCACGCCAGTACAGGTTTGAAGAAGTTAATCATGGATTAAAAACGAACATAAAAGGATGAAATTGGTGTGCATCTCACCACTACTAATGTCATCCCCCACCCCGACAGATCATGCCAGCAACCTCGGCATCTTCTTGGACAGTAAACTATTTATGAAGAAAAAGGTCAGTCTCATCCACCTGCTTCCACACCCTGTGCATTCTCCACAAGATCTTCAGGTGGCTCCTAACCAACACCAGAAGAACCATCACGCAGGCCCCCAGGACCAGCAGACTGGACTACGAGATCACACTCTGCGTAGGAATCACTGCATGCCTCCTGAAGAGACTACAGCCAATAGAAAACTCAGTGTCAAGACTCAACATCTCACCTGCCTCAAGAAGCCACACTGGCTCCCGATTCGGGAGAGATGCCAGTTCAAGATGCTCACCTTTGCATACAAAGCCCTGCACCACGAAGGACCAGCATCAATCAACAAATTCATGACCTTCCACCAACTGATCAGAAGCCTACAATCTGCCTCTCTTTTCCTCGCAGACTCCTCCTGGATCCGATGGGGCAACAACAGAGGACTCTCCTTCACAAACCTGGCAGCCAAAGCTTGGAACAACCTTCTCTGCACCTTAGGGCCACCCCATTACTCTGGCAATTTAGGAGAGGACGCAAGACCTGGCTGTTCGCACCAACAGATAACTACGATTAGCAGTTAGCAGTCAATGCCTTGAGATCCTCACAGGTGATATGTTGCCCTTTTTAAATGCCTGATTGATTGATAGGAGTCAGCACCCCCTTGAATAACTGCAAGTCTACACTTGAGCGTAAATCTACACATGGGAGTGGAAAATTCCACTCATGAGGAGATTTCCACATAGATGTAGGTTTAGATCTATATGTGAGATCTCCACATCCAAACATACCTTTTTAGATAGAGACCATTGTCTTTTACAGCCTTTTTTAAATCCTGAATCAAAAGGAATATTTATCACCTATTTTCTGAAATCTAACATTTTAATAGATTAGGTAGCAATTTATCACCTCTACTTAACAAATTATTTTCTCTGAGTTGCCGATTTATTAGGAGCCCTTAAACAGTGTTGCACACCTTGGGCACAGGTGCATCATGTGCCCATGCAGAAGCTATTGAAATTATGAATCTGTTGTAAATAATGCCAGGTAGTCCATGTAGTTTCTTGATGCTCCTTTATTCAGGTAAGATGGTAGGTAAGATATATAAGGGGAAACCCCACCAGGAGTGGCCTCCTGCCACTCAGCCCACATTCAACTGCCAGACATCCACACTGAACATTCTAGCAGGCTCTTGCATCACACATTCTAAGCTGGGCAGCAGGGACAAGTATAACACATCTCCCTTCTTTGATTTGATGAACGAGAGAGATGAATAGAAATTGCGGAGAGTAAATGAGATAGCAAGTCACATCACGCAATTTCCACATAAATGTAAAACAAGATAAGATTAGCAATTTTAACATCTTCACAAACCAATCACGCAACTAATAAATAACATTCACACCACCTTCTCTCTTCCTTAATAAAACATTACCGACACAATGAAATAACCAACACACTATCACGCCCACACATCACATACTCAACCCAAAAACCAAACAAACCGACTGGCCAGGTCAGTAAGAGGCAAAAAGGTCCCAACTTACGGCGTAACAGTACAGTGGAACTCCAAGCTCCCTCAAAACTCCATGAGAGTATTAAAAAGTGGAACTCCAAGCTCCATCAAACTCCATGAAAATATCTAAAAGTGGAACTCCAAGTTCCCTCAAACTCCACAAAAATATTTGAAGGTGGAACTCCAAGTTCCCTCAAACTCCATAAAAATATTACAAGGGGAACTCCAAGCTCCCTCAAACTGCATAAAAACATTTGAAAGCGGAACTCTAAGTTCCCTCAAATTCCATGAAAACATTTAAAAGTGGAACTCCAAGTTCTCTCAAGTTGCATAAAAACACTTAAAAGTGGAACTTCAAGTTCCCTCAAATTCCATAAGAGTATCTAAAAAGTGGAATTCCAAGTTCCCAGACACTCAATAATAATGTTTAAAGGCGGAACTCTAAGCTCCCAGAAACTCCATGTAAAATATTTGAAAAATTGGAACTCAAAGCTCCATTAAACTTCAAGTAAGTACCAAACTTATCACTTCACAACCAAGAAGAAACAGAGCACACTGTGACATTTCAAACACATAGCTCCCATAACCTCAAAGAATGAGGCCATCCCAGGAGCAAATACAGGGCACTTAGCTTCAGGCACTTAGCTTCTACAAACTCATCACAAACCCCTTCCACTACTTTCACAGAACCATTTTGTCAAAAGTAAATTAAGCATATAGGTAAATATAGTGTCACAAGTAAATTTTAGCAAACAGCAATGAAATAGCTCCGGTGAGCGATGTCTCACCCGAGGTCCTTCCCTCACAGTCATTTAGATGAGAATAAGATTTTACTAGTCAAAACACCAGCTTAGCAATTTCGTTTTCGAAATCATTTTAAGCTACGTCAATTAACTTGCCGGGCCAGAAGTTCATTTGCCGAAGATTTCATCACCTGCAGCACACAAGAAACCTCCTATGTTTCCCAACGATTTTCTACTTTCCTCACTGTCCGGAAGACTGTCAATCCACCGGAGAACATTCAAACTGAGGAAAACTGTATTCGCAGGAGAAAATGGTGGCACGCTGCAGACGCTGCTCCGGGTGGCTCTCCACACGCTGTTGCATGACAACGTGTACCAGCAGCGTATGCGAACGTCATAGAAGACTGTAGCTCGTGAGACAGTGAGTAGTGCGTATACTCTTTTGAATTTTAAAAGTTAAGACAGCTGTTGGAGTTCGTCATGCACCATTACATTTTAATATGTAGAATAACTATCGGCTCCGATATTGGAACAGAACTGTCCCAAAAGAAATCTTTCTCTGTAGTGCTTAACTGTCGCTCGGTCGTACTGTACGCAGCTAACTTTCTCTCCGTGGCATCAAACAGCACAGCACCGCAAATAAAGCACGCACAATGTAAAACAATGTAAAACAACTGTAGCGCCAAACTGCCGCAGGAACACACACGAGTGCTGCTCTCTCTCCCTCTGTTGTGCAGTAATAGCACAGTAGGTCGGGTGTCTGCTGATTTTGCCGGTAGACGTAGTTGCTGCCGTAATCACTTCCTTAGCATTGGCCAGCACTGTCCACTTTAGTCAGTAGGATCACTCACAACAGGGCAATAGGATCTTCACTGTTCCCTGATATTTTTCCCATTTACAGCGCTTGATTGAAATGACTTAAAACACTGGTTCAAAGAAACCTCGGGCTGATACAATGTCTTTTGGCACAAAAGCGCTCGATTTTTATATCTTAAAAACGGTAGTTCAAGGGTCAAACTCTCATGCCACATAACACAGTACACAGTCTTTTGATGTTAAGTCTAAACTTGCACTTTTAAATCTTTGGGCGACCGATTTCGTGGTCACTGGTGGGGTCTCCTAGTGCCAGTAAGCTTAAACATGCATACACATAGAGTTTTTTTTTTTTTACCTTTTTTAAATCTTCCTTTTCAGTTCTTTTCTCTTGAATCTTGTTAAGTGTTCGTTCTCTGTTCTGTTCTCTTAGGTTTTCTTTCTTTTTAAGTTCAACACCCTTGTCTCCTTGCAGGTTCTTCTGTTTTTTTTTTTATAGGTTTCTGCACGCTGTTGATTCTTCTTTCTGTCGCCAAAAATGTTGTAAATAATGCCAGGTAGTCCATGTAGTTTCTTGATGCTCCTTTATTCAGGTAAGATGGTAGGTAAGATATATAAGGGGAAACCCCACCAGGAGTGGCCTCCTGCCACTCAGCCCACATTCAACTGCCAGACATCCACACTGAACATTCTAGCAGGCTCTTGCATCACACATTATAAGCTGGGCAGCAGGGACAAGTATAACAGAATCCATACTAATATTATAAAGAGAGAGCCCAAACCTTTGAGGCGGGTAATCTCAGTAACCACAGCACCAATCACAACACCCAATACAGCGTTGGAAAGGGCAGTTGCAGTAGAAGGACATAGGCTATGCAGACGGCCACCATATACATGTTTTTATTATTTTTTCAAAAAACAGTGGTGTTCATCACAATCATACAGTGCAAGACATACAATTGTACCGTAGGACACCATATACATTTAAAAGGTAAAAGAACCGTGCCAGCAAAGTAGTCCCTTGTGGGCGTGTCTGCGTTGTGCAGTGGGCGTGGGCTGGGGGCGTGACTAACGCTGGGGGCGTGTGGTACGGCCATCACATTGTGGGCTGTGGGCGTGTGCTGGGGGCGTGACAAACGCTGGGGGCGTGACAAACGCTGGGGCCAATTATGCTGCTGCGCAGCATCAAGGGGCATGCTGGGGGTGTGAGAAACGCTGGGGGCATGTGTCTGGCCTTCATGCCATGTGAACGCAATTGCGCCACATCAAGGAGCACGCTGGGGGCGTGAGAAATGCTGGGGGCGTATGCTACGTTCCGCCCTTCATGCCATGTGGGTCGTACATTATTCAGAAGATCGTCTGCCGTGGCCGTGTGCTGGGGGCATGACAAACGCGTTCAGCTGGAGGCCTGGTAAGTAACATTACTGCAGCCTCTCCTGCGCGCTGTTACTGAACTCTCTCATTCAATGAAACTAGACGCGCCTGCTACCATCAACCAGGGCTCTAACCGGGCTCAGGCAGTGGATCAGTGCACTAATTACACACGCCTGATAACATCAACCAGGCTGCAGCTGGCCCTCAAGCGGGGGAGCACGCGCCTGCTAACATCAAACAGGCCTGCATCTGGGCCTCAAGCGGGGGAACACACAAATGAGCGTGTCTGCGGGGACAATTACTGCAGCCTCTCCTAGTCGCTGTCACTGAACTCTCTCATTAAATGGATTTACCCGCGGCTGATAACTCTCTCATTCAACGACATTGCACGCGCCTGCTAACATCAACCAGGGCTGTAGCCTGGCTCAGGCGGTGGATCACTACACCAATTACACGCGCCTGCTAACATCAACCAGGGCTGCAGCTGGCCCTTCTCCGTCCCTATTCTAATGAAACAAAAAATGTTGTCTACCGCGAGATTTTAAAATAAATTGCCCTTGCCAAATACACACATTACACACATTCTATTTCATACCTGGACAACGTCGGGACGGGCTGCTAGTAATTTAATAAAGAAGAGAACAAATGCATGGGAGCAGGTTGAAAAAGAAACTAACTGTAGTGTACAGTCTCAGAGAATGTATGTGCACTTTTGAACCAGATATTCTAAAAAGTTAATGCAGTTACTATTGTGCCATGTGACTAAGAAGAAGTTAAAAACCACTGTGTTGGGCTTGGCCCTTTCTGCAGTGTCATAGTCCACCCTGCCCCTTTACTCCATTTTTGCTGAATTCATTTTTGCTGAATTCATTTTTGCTGGCCTTAGGACTTTCTCCTTAAAATATATTAGATTGGCTTATACCAAATTGGCATATTTAATTTACTTGTAAGACAGTGGTAAAGTGGCAGTGAGGAGGACCTGGCCTGGCAGTTCGGTCTGGGCTGTTCCCATGGGGCACAGGGTGAAGACTGATTTGCATATGGCTGGGTCCAAACTGGGGTGGCGTAGTGGGCAAAAGAACGATGGATTAAACCCAGATCTTTTCACTGTGGGAGAATGTTTGCATTGTCAGCATTCCTTCCATCATTTGTTTGCTGTAATACTTTTCGCCTTATTTGGGATGGGTATGCCCAGACGTGGGTCTCTTGCTCACTGTGCCACTGGAATCAAGCCAGCTTGGCTGAAGAAGGGTGACATACCCTGAAACCGATTCCAGGATACTTATTACCGGTCCAGGGAGGACCTGGCCTGGCAGTTCGGTCTGGACTGTTCGCATGGAGCGCAGGGTCAAGACTGATTTGCATATGGCTGTGTCCAAACTGGGGTGGCATAGCGGGCAAAAGAACATGGATTTAACCAGATCTTTTGACTGGGGGAGAATGTTTGCATTGTCAGCATTCCGTCCATCATTTGTTTTCTGTAATACTAGTGGGCCTGCAGCACTGATTGAGCCACCCACTTGAGTAGCACTAGTCTCAGGTCTGCTATTGCAACCTGTGTATGTGCAGTTTTAAACTGCCATTTCGACCGGGCAAGATAAACCTTTTTCCTAGTCCAAACCTTCCTTTTTACTATGTATAAGTCACTCTAGGGTAGACCCTGGACAGCCTAGAGGGCAGGGTGAAGTGTGTTTAAAAAGTTGAACATGTGCTTTCAAGTTTTACATGTTCTCCATAAGTCCTTTTCCACTACTCACTTTTTGATGGAAAACGGAGCATGTAGCCTGGAACCCTCATTGGATGGTCTTAGATTAATATGGAAGGCAGTTGCGCCGGCTACTCTATTTCAGAAAGTTATTAAAGAGAATGTACCAGTGGTTATGGCATGCCTTAGTGGAGAGCATACGGCCCCTTCAGTGATTACGGCCTTTGAACAACTTTTCTCCCTCATTAAGAAGGAGCTTATGCGACCTATAAAATCCCACATCAGTAAACCTAAATGGTTTAGCCAGGAATGCTTTATTGCCAACTGTCAATTACGATATGCTCTTAAGGCCACCCCCAGGAATATGAAGGAGGTGAGAGGCCTACGGAAGGCTTATAAGCAAGTAACCGCTGCCAGAAAAAAGGAAGTTCTAGACCAGCAATGGGATGCCCTAGCCTTGACTGTCAAGAATAAGAATAGCCAATTTTCTTGGGCAGCAGTAAAACAAATGAAACAGTTTTAGCAGGCAGAGGAGAAATTAACTGTAACATAACCAGTGAGGCCTGGAAACAGCACTTCTTAAACTTCTATGCACTAGTCTCCACAGACTCGGAATATACTCTGCCCACAAATATTACCCCAATAGAGTTAACTCTTTGGGAAATCCAGGAGGCAATAAATCTGAGTATCGGGTGAAAAGGCCCCAGGTCCCGATGGGTCACAGATTGATTTTTTTAAATATAACCCAGGCTTTTGGGCCCGCTGATATTGAATGTTTTTAATAGTTTAGGATACTCTCCCATACCAAGTACATAATCAACCTCAATACCATTCTTTAAAAAGAGTAATCGCTTGGAGCAAAGCTGTTACAGGCCAATCTCATTAACTGACACAACACAAACATGTTTGGGAAGGACCCTTTACAAACGCATTAAAGAATGGGCAACTGTGAAAGCAATTTTACCAGTGTCGGTACGGCTCCAGATCAAAGATTGGTACGGTAGAGCAATGTCTCAATCTTAACCTATTGATTGGCAAATATAAGATAGCACAAAACTCCCCTATATATCTGTTATTCATGTGCCTTACCACAGCGTTCGATAGTATGAACCGTTCGAAGCTGTGGTCTTCTCTTTTAACCCTTGGTTTGGAAGAAGAACTGGTGCACTTCATAGTCTATTTCCATAGAGACATGAAAGCCAGAATAAAAATAAATACTGAAGGGGTAGTGCCGGGGCAATTGGAATTTTTAGGGGTGTAAGACAGAGGTGTGTTTTAGCTTCACTTTTATTCATCCTATATGTAAATGATCTGCACCTGTTTTTACTTACTACTACTCCTGATGTGCCCAAAGTTAAGGGCTCCTTCCTTCCATCGCTACAGTATGCTGATGATTCAGTTTTAATGGCCCGTACCCCAAGGGCCTTACGATAGTTAGTGTACAGGTTTGTTAATTTTATGAAATCCCTGAATTTGCATTCCATTTTTAATAAATCAGACATAATGACCTGTGGGCTGAAAAAAGTAAACCTGGAAACTCTTAAGGTGGGGGAGGCGTCTCTAAAATGCACTCGTACTTTCTCAAATCTGGGAATAATGTTTACAGATAATGGTTTATTGACTGAACATGTTACACAGAGCAGCTATAAATTATCTAGAGCAGTTAACTTCCTGCTTAGCTTGCCACAGCCAAGGAAGGGAGGAGCCCTTCTCCCTCTTCTGCAGATTTTTAAAATAGAGTGTAGACCAACAGCCACATATGGGACAGAGTTATGGGGCATTATTAAGTGTAATTCTATTCAAGTGGAAGAAAAAAGGGTTTGCAGAAGAGCATTTGGGGCTCCCATTTCCTCATCTGATTTTATTTCCCATAGTGAATTGAATATCCCATAGATTGAGGATTGCAAATACATCCGACCTCCATTATTATGGCTCGCACTTTGGAGGAATACGCAGGCATGTCTCACTGAGAATATTATCCGATACTGCCTCGCATGTGAAAAAGGCAAAAGTTTTCCATGGATGGCAACAGTGTAATCTCGTCTACGGAAAGTAGGTTACCAACACTTATTTGAAAACCTAGAAGTTACACCAACCGTTAGTAAAAAGGAGCTTCAAATGGCTCTGTATAAATCTCTCAAAGCTGACAGATTGGCAACGAAGGCTTTAATGTCAAGTGTAGCAGCATATATGAACTTAAGAGCAGATAGATTACTGGCGATGCATTTAACAAAACCTTTGGGTCAATTGGAGAGTTGTTTTTGTTTATAATCAGGGCTGATACTGTGAAATACATGTTATGTTTCCCATTAGGATTTCAGGAAAATTTGGACTCCACCCCCTGCCCATGTTACAGGATTTCAGGCCAATCACTGCCACACTTTTTATTCTTTTGTGGTTTTTACTCAATTTACGCTAAAAGAATCATACTTCCCTTAATTAAAAGGTTTGCCACCAGCGACTAAAGAGAAGGATACAGGAAGTTGCTTCAACTCACTGATGACAATAGCATTTTATCTGTGGGAATGTTCTTAAAAATGCAGTTTGGGCACATATGTCCATGAACACAGACTAGCAGTGGTCTACAGTTGGTTTAAAGTATATGGTCATGAATTTTAATTATAATATTTTACATAGAATGTTAGGGCCATATTATCAAGCAACGGTGATAACATTATCGCCGCTTTAGCGGCAGGAAACTGCCGCTAAAGCGGCGATAAGGGGCTTGATAATATGCCCTTGTGAATTCCCATAGAAGCCCAGGTTCTTCTTTAATGTTTTGTGGGATTTTAAAATATTTTTTAAGGACACCTCTGCAGCAGAAAAGAGCAAACTGAATTGTATACGTGAGGGTAGCGTCAGGTTATTTTTATCATTAACATGGTGGACCCTCAAGTAGGTTTTTGTTGTTAGGTTTAATAGGTTTGCGCTTCCCAGTTCAAAATGTTCACCTTTTGCTATTAAGAACGGACACTGAGAAATGAGATATTGTTTTAAAATGTTACTTTTTTACTGTACGTTTATGGTTTCCCCTTGTAAACACAATAAAGATAATAAATGAAAATGAAAAGCTACTGCAGTACAAAAATGTTGAATATCACTTCTTGTATACTGTGACCAGTTGCTAAAATTAAATGCATTTCAACAATGTGAATATGTCCTATACACCGTTTATTGTTTGTGTAATCAATATTAACCACCACAAATAACCTGTATTTGTCAAATGCAGCATAATCAGATATTGAAAGGGTTATGATATGGATTTTTTTTAAAAGTGGTAAAGTGTATTTTTATTTAATATGTGGACTAAACGCTAGATGTATATCAACTCCAATGATATGACATATTGTATAACCTAAACCTATTCATCTGTACTAACATGTACTCATTTTACTTCATAATTTCGAAACGCGCCATTGTTTCCCCCTTTTTATCATGTTGTGCGTATCACTTCTAGTCCCAGAACAAGGCAAGACCACTGACCTCCTGGTCAGGAAATTGGGCTCTCCTCGCGCAGCTCTATCTTTAAGGCACTGCCCTCAGGCTCTTCTGGTCTCCAGGTAGGTGTTCAAGGCCCTTCTCCACCCACAGGCATCTGCCTGCGTCTCATCCCTTGTGATCCAGTGGGAGAGCCTTGCTATTCTGCTGGTCCACTCTGTCAGCCTTTCTGTTTCTGTCTATTTGTGCCTTTTTGTCTGTTTGTGCTGTTTTTCTGTTTGCTGTTTCCATTGCTTTGTTTTTCTTTTTCCATTGCCGTCTTGCTCCCTTTCCCACTGCTGCTCCTCCCGCGACCCCTCCCCTGCATGTTTCTGCCTCCCAGCTGTTCTCCCTCCCCCAAACCCTACCTAATGGTTGCAGTGTGCGGCAGCGCTGCTGGCGCGCCAAAGGCTAACCATAGGCAAGCCCGTCTGCCCCCCCATCCGAGACCCGACTGCGACCAGCGCCAGCGACCCTGGTCCTCCGACCCTCCACCACTACGACTCAGCAACCCTCTACACATTCAACCCTGGATGCAACAACTGCCAGCTCTTGACGCCGAGCATCAACCAAGACCCGTTCTCCTGCTGACACTGCTGCTGCACCTTCACCCACCTCCGGACCCCGACAGCTACCATCAATCCACTTGACCTCAGCGCACCCAAACGCCCTCATTGTACACTCCCTGCACAGACATGCAGTAGAAATCTGGGACCTCCTCAAAAAACCTCTCGCCCGACATCACCTTCCTCACAGAGGCCTGGACCAATACCTGCTGTGCACCCGACATCGCAACTGCCATCCCCAACGGATACAAAATCTAACCTCGCCAACATTGGCCTGAAGCAACTAATCACCAACCCCACCCACAAAGCGGGACACACCCTCGGCTCCACCTTTGCCGGAGGAATCAACATTGGCTTTAGTCACCTCACGTAACCCCTCTGGACGGACCACCACTGCATCCACGTCTCCTTCTTGAAAGCCACTGCATACAAGTCAACGCCACGCCCGCGCTAAAACTGGAGCAAGATCACAGAAGAGCACCTCACCTCCCCCCTCAGCCGCCAATGAACTCCACAAATGGATTGCCGACTGCACCAACATGCTCGCACCCCTCCAGAACTCCAACCATTAACACACCAAGGAAGCCAAATGGTTTACCATGGACCTTCAAGAATCCAAACGCTTGTGCCGACATTTTGAGAAAGCATGGAGGGACTGCAAAACCCCAGAAGCATGCACTGGCTACAGGACCGCCACTACAGCACACCCCCAACTCAACAGATCTACAAAGAGGAACTGCACCCAGGACAGAATTCTCTTCAACTCCCGCAAAACTAAGGAACTCTTCAACATCACACAAGAATTCACCAGACACCCACAGCGAAACCTCTGACATCCATCCCTCCCAGGACCTCTGCATCAAACTCAGCTCCTTCTTCCACCAGAAGATCAGGGCACTCTACGACAACTCAAAGAACATGGCCAAGGCACCGACCGATCATCTTCCACCAGCAACGCCACCCAGCCGATCATCCTCACCTGAACCGCTGTCACCACAGAAGACACCGCAAAGACCATGATGAGCATACAATCCGGAGCACCCACTGACCCCTGCACTTCACACATCTTCCACAGGGCCACCTTCACACCAGAACTACAACGGACAATCAACTACACCATTAAAACAGGCACGTTCCCCGATGACTGGAAACACCCAGAAATTAAACCCCTCCTCAAGAAGCCCTCCACAGACCTGACAGACCTCAAGAACTACAGGTCCATCTCTCTCCTCCTCTTCGCTGACAAAGTCACTGAGAAGATCTTCAACATCCACCTAACAAACTTCATAGAATCCAATGACATCCTCGGCACATCTCAATCCGGCTTCCCCAGCAACCACAGCACAGAGACCACCCTCCTAGCTGCCACGGTCAACACTCGCACACTCCTCACCAAGGCCACACTGCAGCCCTCATTCTAGTAGATGTCTCAGCAGCCTTCAACACCGTCACCCACCTCACACTAGCCTCCAGACTCCAAGATGCCGGCATAAAGGTAACTGCCCTAGACTGGAACTACTCCTTCCTTGCCAGCCGAACTCAAAGAATAAGACTCCCGCCCTTCCACTCCGAACCAGAGTAGATGTAGAGTACCCTAAGGATCCTCCCTCAGCCCCACACTCTTCAACATCTACATGGCCCCCTCACAACAATGATCAAATAACACTAACTCAGCATAGTATCCTACGCCGAGAACACCCAGCTCATCCTCTCCCTCACCAAGGAACCCAACATCACCAGATACAACTTCCAGGAAGGAATGAAGGAAGTTGCATCCTGGATGAGCAGCAGTTGCCTGAAGCTCAACTAAAAAAACAGAAGTTCACATCCTCGGATCCACCCCCTCTGCGTGGGATGATACCTGGTGGCCCCCATCCTTGGCAACCCTCCCACACCCACGGACCTTGACTGCAACCTCGGCATCATTCACGAAATCTCCCTCCCCATGAATGGACAGATCAATGCTGTATTCTACACATGCTTCAACACCCTCCGCATACGCTGCTAGATCTTCAAATGGATCTTCCCCTAATCCAAGAAGACTATCACCCATGCCCAGCAGGCTAGACTACGGAAATGCCCTCTACTTTGGAATCAACCAATCTCTACTGCACAAACAGCAGACTGTGCAAAATGCGGCAGCCAGACTCGTCCACAGAATCCCATGACAAGACTACATCACCCAGCACCTATGGGACCGCCTCTGGGTCCCTATCAAAAAAAGAGGAGCCTTCAAGCTGCGCACACATGCCTACAAAGCCCTCCACAATGTCTGACCCCAATTCCTCAACAAAAGAATCTCCTTCTATGGCCCCAAGGGAAACCTCCGCTCCCCTGACCTAGCCTCGGCCAAAATTCCCTGCATCCACTGAGCCAGAACTGGAGGCAGATCCTTCTCCTACATTGCAGCCAAGACCTGGAACCAACTCCTCCTCAGCAACAGACGAAGCCCCACCCCTCAAGCATTCAGGAGGCTCTTAGAAATGACTGGAGCTGCCCCAAACACCTCGCCCCAGCTCCTTGAGATCCTCACCAGTGAGTAGTGTGCTCTACAAATTACTAAGGTGAGCTTCATCCCCATAGCTCATGCGCCTTATTATTGCGCATTGCCTCAGATCATATTATTATAATTTTTTTAAACAAAACACATTTTCAACTCTATTTCAGGGAATCCTTTGCGGATCCAAGAAGTATTTGCAAAACCTCTCTTAAAGGCCTAACTTTTGTAGCACCCTAACGTGAACACAATTTTTTTTTACATATCAGGTAAGAGAGGTATAATGTCTCTTTAAATGTATGTCAACTAGAGGTGTAGTTATTCTCTGCACTTTGAAGATTTAGGTCCACAAAGAGGACCCAGTTGATCTTAGGATATGTATGATCCATCTTGATCAAGGATACCTCAATGAGGATTGTGGTTTTACCTGACTATTGTGGCGTGGTAAGGCTTTACGGTCATGACACCTAACCCCCCCCTTTTTTTCATCGGTTTGTTACCTCACTGACACATATTATCTTTCATCACACAGGCTGCATTTTTCTCTAGTCCTGAGGAAGACCTGTGGTGATGTTTTTATGAACACACTTGTTGGATAGGGTTGAAACGTCGACGATAAAAATAGGTGTTCCTTATCATTATCTCACATACCTATCAAGAAGAAATTATGAAATAGTAGTATATTTGAATTGTAAACAGACTCCCAGTTGACTTTTCCTGTGTTTCTTATACATTGTCATGAGTCTTGCATAATGTTACATGTAAAATGCACACTATTGTATGGCGCTAACATGTTATTCACGTCAGATAACAATCCTGTGTTTTCTTCTTTGATATGTGACATTTGTGTCTCCTTAAGATATATGAAGAATTAATATATCTTATTAAGTATGTTAATTTGTTGGTGTCAGTATTAAGTTCTTTCTTATATCTGTGAAGATATATATGTCACTCTATACATTGACATTTCCTAGGTTATCAGGAAACTAATGATATAAAAAAAGAAATTTTACACTTCCCTACAGAACCAATTGTTATCATATACTGGTAGTTTCCCAGGTTCTGGGGTCACTGGGTCACCCCATTGACTTTGATGGTATAAATTACTCTGGCAATAGACGTCTGATAGTAAGTACAAAATAGCTCAGGATAAGATCAGGCACCATTACTACCAACACAGAAACAACTTCCATAGGTGTTGAAAACAGTAATTATGTGCAACATTGACCCTATAGCATATGCTTTTCAGGTAGCATAGCTCACATTAACAATCAACCACAGATATATGGTAAACCCTCATTGAGTACGCTGTTCAATCTGTACACAACTGTTCACAGAAAGCCAAAAAAGTGAATACCAATTCCAAAACGAATGCCCCACTACAGACAGATTGTATCTGTATGAAACCCCTGACATACACCGAAATGAAACCCCTGACATACACCGAAATTAAGTTGATAGCAGTAGAGAACTGAGGATTGAATGGTTTGGGAGAAGTACACCACCAAGTTATCTTTTCCAAAATGTTTCTTTGTGTTTATTTCTCCTTTATTTTAATGGTATCAAAATACAGACTCCAGCCAACGTGTTTCGTTCAATTAACATTGAACTTCATCAGAGCTTCAGAAGGAGTGGGCAGACCAGGGGGAGCATGGCGGTCGGAAGCTAACGGCCGCAGGCGGAGCTCTCGGGATGTGTGGCGTTTGTGAACCATGCTGAGGGTGTCAGCTGACTCTGCAGACTCTGCCTCCGACTTCGCTTCACTTCGCTGCTACCTTTACTGCTGCCTCTGCCTCGGAGGATCATGAAGCCGTAGGCATAGCGAGCATTGAGGAAGCCTTCACTGCCTCACTTCACCTCGTATGACCGGTTGGACCCGCGACCCGTGGCCAACTTCGGTTAACTTCACGGCCCCTGTGTGGGTTTTTCTTTGCCGTTCTTCGGCAGCGTACCGCTCGGAGCTGAGCAGAGCTGAGCCCTTTCGTCTTGCCATTTTTTTTTCCAGCTGCTCAGACGCCACATACCCCAATGGTGAGCGAGAGATTCGGTGAGGAAATTAACTACAGCGGGGATACAGCGGTGGAGCAGTCGGGCTGCCGCATTTTGGAAGCCGTGAAGAAATGGAGGAAGCAAGCCCTTAGTACCCTAAGGTAACAGCGCACCGGCAGCAATTGCAGCGGATCCTGTGTCCAGAGGGAGTGAGGTAGGAGAGGGAGAGGAAGAAGGGTCCAGTGGGAGTAAAGTGTTAATATCGCCCCACGATTACAGCATAACTGACGCCTCAAATCGTGACCAACTGTGGGGGCATTGGACCCCAGGGGCAAGAGAATCGAACTGGGGGCGGCTTTGGGGACCTGTGGGGAGGCAAGACCCAATCCGCAACAACGAGGGGCCGCTCAACAGTTTGCGGTGCATGGAGAGTAGGAGTGAGGCGGTGTTGGACGGCAGTTCCTTAAAAAACGAAGTAGTTACCTCTCCTGAACAAGCCTTGGGGAGATATACGCTGCGTAATAGGGCCCTAGCCATTCCACCAGGTCAGCCCAAATTAAGAGAAAGACTGCCACCAATTGTGGAGGTTAAAGCCAGAAATAGGCAGACACGAGGAAAAGAGACTAAAAGCTCACAAGAGATACCACAGGATATCCCGCAGGATACTCCCGGTAAAGAAAGGAGGAAAAGTAAAAAACAAAAGAAAGCCTGTTTTTCTGCAAAATTAAAAATAACACCATCATTGAAATCATACTGTAAGATTTGTAGTACCTCTTCCACCTCCTCTACCTCTACCCATACCTCCATACCTACTTTGGCTCTCAACCAAAACGAAAGCATGACAACTAAGGGAACCACGGTTTTGGCCAGTCCTGCTCCTAGTCTGAATCCAACAAGTGAGGACAGTAAGACAAGCGATGTATCCCTTGCTCGTCCCTTTTCTGATAAGACAGGACATATTCCGGCTCAAGAGTGTTCGACTGAAATACATCCATCAGTGGAACTTTCAAACAGTTTCTCGGCTCTTGCTGTACAAGAACTGGATATGACCCCAGACATTGAAGGTATACCGGGTATAGCAGGTAGTGAAGGACCACCAGGCTTGCTAGGCCTACCAGGTCTACCAGGCACCTCTTTGGGGGAGGAGGCGGAGGGGAGAACTCCAAAAACCCAAACAAAAGCACAAGTGCAAGCACAAGAGCAAGCTATTGGGGCACAGGCTATCTCATCAATCCCCCACCCCTCCATCCGCGACGTCCCAGACAACCCGGATATTCCAGATATCCAGAGAAAAGATCTTAGAGCAGCTCCGCTGCCTCATACCTCTGCTCCTGGGACTCTAGCGGATATTCTGCTGAGTCTACATGATGACAGGATATAGGCAGGAGATTCGATGGTATCGACAAGAGATTTACAACTTCAGAGGCAAACCAAGAGGCTATTCAGGTATCATGTGATCTTTTGTCATCTAAAGTCGAGGAGATTTCACTAAGGACGGATGCTTTAGAGGCTGAGATACAGAGAATAAAGGAATCCATAAAGACCTTCTCCTCTACGATGAATAAGGCGATCCGGCAAAATCAGGAGTTACAGGACGATATTGAACGGCTCAAGAATCATTCCAGGAAAAATAATTTGAAATTATTGAATATTCCGGAGGACATTGAGGGGAGCAATATTAAGAACTTTGTAGTTTCTCTCCTAAAAACACACATATTAAAATGCTCAGATGAAGATCTGGATTTGTCATCAGACATCCAAAGGGTCCATCGAGACCCGTATAGAAGAGCTCCTGGAAAAGACCGTCCCAGGAAAATACTGGTTAACTTCCTAACGTATTCCCTCAAAGAGAGGATTTTGGGCCAGATGTAGGTAAAAAATATTTACCGATTCTTAATTACCGAATTTTACCGATTCGGTAATTAAGAATCGGTAAATATGAAGGGTGGACATGTAGGTCCATCCAGATGTGTTTTTTACCGATTCGGTAAATATCTGTATTTACCGAATCGGTAAATACCGACCGGTAATGCTCCATTCATTCCTATGGGCTTTGAAGCCCATAGGAATGAATGGGGCATTACCGGTCGGTATTTACCGATTCGGTAAATACCGATTTTGACATGGGTGCAGGGGGTGTCACTTTGACACCCTCTAGCACCCCCAAAAAAGGTTCGGGGGCCATGTGGCAGGCATACCTGCCCTAAGGGCAGGTCTGCCTGTCATATGGCACAGGTGTGCATGCACACATGTGCATGCACACCTGAATCGGTATTTTACCATCAAATTGAATTTGATGGTAAAATACCGATTTTGTAGGCCTTGTGGGACTCAGAAGAGTCCCACCTACATATCAATTTTACCGATTCGGTAAATATACCGGTCGGTAAATTTACCGACCGGTATATTTACCGAATCGGTAAAATTACCGATTTGCCCTGTTTCCGTGCCCCTACATCTCAATAGCCAAATACCGGTCGGTAATGGCCGAATTCGGCCGTTACCGACCGGTATTTGGCTACCTACATCTGGCCCTGAATCTCTTGACCTAAAAGCCGGTCAACTAAAATGTAATTTGACTTCTACCCCATTCTCCTTTTCTATCCGGTCAGACGTGTCCCATCGAACAGCTACAAGACAATGGGAATTGGGCAAAAGAATGACCATATTGAACCAACTGGGTGCCAAGACTCAACTTAGATTTCCGGCATCATTACGTATCATGTGGGATAATCACATGAACAACATGCGTCATGTAGAGGAGGTAGATGAGGTAGGTAGATGCCCTAATCGACAAGATTAGAAGGAGAGGTGGTGGGGAGGAGGATGAAAATCTTGGCAGTGGATCAGGAGCGGTGTGTAAAGTATAGTACAACCTAAATCGACGAATACTGGTTTGAGTAAATCAATTTCGGATCTGAGGAGGCGGAGAGGGGTAGAGTTGAGGCTGGCACCATTCAGTGGATAGTTTTATTATACTTCCTTTTTCTCTTTTTTTTTCTCCACTTTATGTTCAACTACATTGCATACGGCCACACACCAGGGGGGGGCTCTGACCGAGGGCATATGTCCAGGAGTAAGGGAGGGTTCCCCAGGGATGCAGTATGTAGGGGGGTCACAGGGGGTTAGAAGAGGGGGGAGGGAGGTGGCGAGCACAGGTGGGGTTGCAGTGGGGAAAAACAAAAAAAATGTCCTTATATCCCGTTTCATCATTTTCAACTATGTTAGGTCATCAGGTGAAGGGGTCGGTAAATAAATGACTACTATAAAGATAAAGGTTATATCTTGGAATGTTAACGGGCTGCGGTGTAGTAGAAGGGCGCGGCAGATTATGAAATACCTAGAGCAGTCGGTAGCACAAATATTTCTCATACAGGAAACGCACTTAAGCTATTTAGAGACCAAAGACATCTTTGGTAAATTTAAATGGATAGAAAATTTTTTCTGTTCACAAAACACGTCACATAATAAGGGGGTTGCTGTTCTGATTATAGAGGGAGACAATAGCATCATTAAATCTGTTTTAACTGATTGTACTGGTAGGTGGATCCAGGTGAGGGTATGTTGGGGGGAGACTGAAGTCACTCTAGTATCCTACTATGGTCCCAATGTGGACGTCCCCTCTTGCCTACTTAAAGTTCAGGCTAATTTGACAGAGGTCACAACTCTTGTAAAAGTCGGGGGCGATTTCAATGTACTCCTTAACCCTGCTCGAGACAGATCGAATCATAGAAAGCAGGTGACAGCTCCGCATACAAGGCGAGCAATGATCAATATGATGCACGATCTTGGATTGGTTGATATCTGGGAGGCCAAAGGGGGAACGGGATCTGGGTTTACTTATTTTAGTAAAAAACATGGTCACTCATCGAAAATAGACTATGTACTTACGGACAGAGAAGGCTTAGATAAAGTGGGGGATATCTCTGTTCTCTCATGCATCCTCTCGAATCATGCCCCATAACTTTTCCTTATACAGGAAGTACAGTTAAACCCCCTTTCCGGTGGACGTTAAATAGAACCGTGTTGCAAAATCAGGAGCTAATTAGCAATATTAAGGATTCCACTACCAAGTTTTTCCTAGACAATGTAGGGTCTACCTCCCCAGAGTACGTATGGGATGCCTTCAAGGCCTATATACGCAGAGCATTTCGTAGCTTGATCCTATATAGGAACAGAGAAGATAGGCAAGGATTCAAAATACTGGAAATAGAGGCAGTTAGACTCGAGGAAGCAAGGTTGAACTCTCAACCAGCGGAAACAGCTCAAATTCTCAAGAAACTAGATCAAGTTCGCTCGGAGTACAGAACCAAGCTGGATGAAAAAGTGAGAGCCCAGTGGGAGGTGCATAGAATGGAGCACTATGAATATGGTGAAAGAGCAAGTGCTACCCTGGCATGGAAAATAAAAGCTAATAGAGCAAAGAACAACATCAAAAAGTTAATAATTGACGAGGCTGGTGCCACGTCAAGTAAACACGAAGATATGCAGCAATGTCTTTTGTCTTTGTTTTCCCAGTTATATAAAGAAGACGGTACATCAGATATAGATAGCATCCATACATGGTTAAATAACAAAGCTTTACCATTATTAACTAAAGAAAGCCAGGAGATGTTAGAAAGGCCAATCACTGTGGAAGAAATTAGGCTCCACATCAAAAAGATCAAGAATAACAAGGCGGCAAGAACTGATGCCCTACCCGGAGAGGTTTATAAAGTCCTAGAAGAAGTAATTATACCCAGACTATATGAGCTATTTAATCATGTATATATATTAGAGGGGGGAATTCCCCCGTCTTGTAAAGAAGCAACTATTGTGCTTATACTAAAACCTGGAAAGAGCCCACTAAAGGCGGATTCTTACAGGCCAATCTCCCTGCTAAACGCTGATTATAAGATCTTTACTGGCATTTTAGCAGGGAGATTGGTTAAAGTAGTACCACACCTAATAGGAATAGATCAGAAAGGTTTTATTCCGGGTCGGCACATCCAAGAACAAACTTTGCAATTAATAGGATGCATAGACTGGGCAGTAGCACGGGCAGAGCCTCTCGCAGTGGCCGCGTACGACACAGCAAAAGCGTTTGACCGCGTCAGCTGGGTCTTTCTTTGGGAAACCCTTAGAGTAATGGGTTTCGGACCAATGTTTATAAAATCTCTAATAAAATGTTACGAGGGGGCTTCGGCCACTATTCTCCTCAATGGAATATTGACACCAAGATTTGAAATTCAGAGAGGCACCCATCAGGGGTGTCCTATCTCCCCTCTGTTGTTCAATATATATATTGAACCTCTAGCTGAAGCACTTAGATTAGACCCTCAAATCACTCCATTTTGTGTACAAGACCTTAACATTAAACTCGCCCTTTACGCAGATGACCTGCTAATTTACACCAGTAACCCTACAGAAGTTTTTCCTAAAGTAGAGAGTACCCTAAGCGACTTCGGAAGGTATTCTGGATACGCAGTAAACCCCTCTAAAACAGAGATAATGTGTTGGGGGATTGAAGGCTGGAACGGGAGAGTCAGCACAGGATTTAAATACCTGGGGATAAATATAGAGCAGGACTTGGTGAATATTCCTTTGACAAACTTGAGGAGAGTCTCAAAGGAAATTGACCATCTTTTCCTTAGGTGGAAAAATTTACCACTGACAATCTATGGCCGCGTGAATATAGTTAAAATGATAATTCTACCCAAGCTGATCTTTCTTTTCAGTGCCATCCCTCTAGATTTTCCCGGTAACCTTCTAAGTAAAATCCAGAGTAAGATTGGGAGTTTTATTTGGGCTAATAAGAGTTCCAGATTGTCCTAGAAGAAACTAAAGAGAAGGTTAATCAAGGGGGGTTTAGCTTTCCCCGATGTCCTCTGCTACTGTATATCCTTTCAGTTTAAAAATATCCGCTGTCTACTGTCTAGCCCAACTGACAATAACTGGGGGAGGATGCTGAGAGCCATGGCCAATCAAGAGGGGGGGGGAGTTGGATTCTTGTACAAATTCGGGGCGCCTAGGTTCTTCAAAAAAGTCCGTCTAAAGGTGATTAGATCTGCACTTAACATCTGGCAAAGTCTTAAGGTCAGGTGGGGGATAAAATACTTTTCAGACTTTGCCCCAATTTGGGATTCCCCGGGGCTTCCTGATTGCCTAAAAGACAGCCTGGCCGCTCCAATTGAGCGTGCAGGTATCCTGGTGTGGTCTGATCTAATATCCTCAGATGGGGCTTACCGTGGGAAGTCCTGAAAGCAAAGATCGGGGATACCTTTTCCCGCTTTACATTTTTACAACTATGTTCATGGTATGCGGCAGAAACGGAGAATACAGGTGGAAACTATGAGGTGGAGTTAAAGTTCCAAAATATAGCCCCCATGAAGAAAGAACTAGGGCTATGGTATGGTAGCCTATTAGATAGGGAAGACACTGAACTACCATCATCACATACAGTTTGGGGGTCATCTATATTGGAGAATAGCTCTTCGGAGCTCTATTTTTTGTCTCTCAAAAACATGTATAAATTTGTTAAGTCTGCTTCCCTCAAGAAAAACCACCTCTACACTATTAACAGGTTGTACCATACCCCAAAAAATTGCAAAGTTTGCTCTGAATCCACCTCCCCGATGTCCCAAATGTGGCTTGATAGAAGCAGACGATCTGCACATGTTTTATGAGTGCACTCAGTAAAGGACTACTGGCGTAATGTTGGGATGGCATTGACGGATATTTTTGGCTTGGAAATCATCTTAGACCCACAGCTAGTTATATTTGGTCTAGGCCCAGGCACTATGAACTTTGTATCGAGACAACATACAGGCCTTTTTCTATGCTTGATCCTGTTGGCCCGACGGGAAATCTGCATATTATGGAAAGATCTCGCCCCCCCCTATATCAGGAGTGGGTCCGGGCGGCTTTGAATATGGTAAGATTGGACCGTAGTGAGGGAAACATCTGGTCGCCCTTGGTTTGCTGGGGTAAGGAACTAAGGCTGATCTAAATTTGGTCTGATGATTACACCAAGCCTCGTACAAAGAAGCTGGCCTGGTGGGGCTGAAAGCGAATGCAGGAACATTGACCCAGGGTGCCCAGGATCAACAGGGTCTGATATGTTACGATGGCAGACACTTACGGTGGTATGAGGACTAAAAAGAAAAAAAAAAGAAAAAAAAGAACTTCATCAGAGCTTAAAAAATATAAATGGTCAATGGTCCAATTGTGGGGAAGCGAGAATGATAGGTTAGTACAAGCACACAAAAACTTGCATAAATTTCCCCAGAATTCCATGTGTGAGAACCATTGTTACTACAATCAAAATTGAAGGAGTTCAGGAACTGGTACAGACACAGGACGCTACACACATGGGCACAAGGCATTGATGTCGGGCCCATAATTTTGAGCCCCACCATGGAACTCCTTCGGTTTTGATTGTAGCAACGATGGTTCTCACACATCTAATTCTGGGGAAAGTTTTGCGAGTTTTTGTGTGCTTGTAATTATATCTCATACCAATGGTACACAAGAAGAGTAAACCCTAGGCCGTCCGATAATTTTAGCAATTGGAAGTCTATTCGAGAACACCTCCAGGCTTTTAGATTTGTTTCTGCAGGATTATGTGAAGAATTTGTCATCTTACACAAAGGACATGGCAGATTTGTTTAAAAAAAAGTGTATGGCATCAATTGGGAGGAGAATTGTTTCTTGATAACATTAGATGTCTCCTCCCTATGTACCAGCATCGCACATGAGGACGGTGTAAGGGCAGTACAGTACTATCTGAATTCGCGCCCGCTCTCTTTGTGTAGACACACAGAAAGGATGGTAGACATGCTTAAATAGTGTCTGAAAAACAACATCTGCCTATTTGGTGAGGACCTGTTTCAACAGCTGAAAAGTACGGCAATGGGCACCTGCTTCACCCCCAGTTGTGCTAATTTGCATATGGGCTGGTGGGAGGAGCAGGTGCTAGCCATAGAATATGCACAGGAGATGTCTGACAATGTGGTCCTATGGCCCCGCTATATTGATGATCTTTTCATCATTTGGGAAAGTGACATATCATCAGCAGAGTCATTTATTGAAAGGATTAACACCAATGGCCTAAATTTGAATTTCACATCACATTTGAGCAGAGAGGAGGTCCAACTTCTTGATCTCATAGTGTATGGATGGTGAAATGAATGCGAAAACATTTTGAAATAGTACAGCTGGCATTACAATACTCCATGCTAGCAGTTTCCATCCTCCCAAACTGGTGAATAGCATCCCATATGCTTAGAACTTGAGGATTAAAAGGAACTGTAGCTGCCCTAGCCAACTGTATCAGGCACAGTAGGAGTTGTATGTGAGGTTTGAACAAAGTCGATACAGTAAAACAGTTCTTTAAACAGCTAGAGAGAAGGCAAATGCAAAGCCTAGGGATCAGCTAATTTTTACCAACAGGGAGTTCGAGGAGAAAGTAGAACAACAATTCCATTTTATTACACGCGACAGTCAACAGCATAAAGGTATAAGGACTATCATGCAGGAGCATTGGCATGTACTGCGTGGGGATGCCTTTCTAAGATAAAAGTTATGCAGCGGGCCACCAATAACCTTCCGCCAAGCAAGATCATTGTGGCAGGCTTTGGTCACAAATAGCCCAAGGACCCCACAACAGACAACTTGGCTCAGTGAAAATAAAGGTTTCAGGAGATGCCACATGTGTAAGGCATGCAGGTATGGAGAAAATACAACGGAGGTACCCTTACCATTCACAGATAAGAAGTGGCAGATCGTGAAGCCTTTAACATGCAGGAGCCAATTTGCAGCATAAGCTTTAAGGTGCAGCTGTTTTAAATTGTACATAGGTAGTACGATTTTACCAGTGCATCAGCGGATCTTACAACATATTAGAGCGATTCATAACATGGATCAGGTGTACCCCATGGCTAAACATTTCGAGCAGTTTCATGATAACAAGTTGGATGATCTGAAATATTTTATATTAGATCAAGTGCCACAAAGATTGGGAGGGGGTAATAGCGAAAGGTACCTGAGACAGCTCAAATTCAGATATATTCTCCATTTCAACAGTAAGATCCCCTATGGACACAACACTGAGGAAGGTCTACATTTCCATCTGAAGATAGAGAGATGTTAACAGATTGCTAGATGAGCTTGATAGAAAATGGTGTTTTGATGATTAGAGAATCTGAAGCTCTCCCTGTATCAAGTAATCGATTGATTTTTATGAATTTGCCATTTTAAACCACTCCATGTAGTAACATTATTGAAATTGTTGCAGATAGTTCTTTTGCACAGTACTTTACTTTTTAGGTCTCGCCTATGCAGAGTGCATGCGCTGCATAGGAGAGACCTAATGCCATCGGCACCGCTTTTTCAGCAAAAAAGTGCACGCGTTGCATTGCTTGCAATGCAAATGCGTGCACGTCTGGAGATTTCCTTGCTGGAGCGCGCGGCGTCATCTGGTGGCATCATATGGTCGCACGTTCCCACAAGGACATCGCGCATGTCCCCTCCCCTGCTGCTGAGGTGTTCACTTGTTCTCCACTGCGGTCGGGCTGTCAGATCCCCTGGGGCACAAGCAGGCATCCACTTCTGTCTTTTTGCTGTGATCAGCTGCCCTGACAGAAGTGGATGCCTGCTTGTGCCCCGGGGGAACTGCAGGACTGCTCATCGGCACTGAGTCTCTTGTTTTACCTTGTATTCCGATACTTGTAGTTCAAACTTCCATAGCGAACACAAAACAGGGAGTCTCTTCAACAGAAAAAAATACTGGACAAGCGAGCTATTCACACCTGAAAAGAGGAAATTATCTCTAACTTACAACTCAGATAAAAAAAAAATCAAATTATGCTTTTGCCTGAAACAATACTTTTTAACTTCTCCAAAGAAAAGCCATAAAATAAACAAATGTGCCTGATGGAGAAATACGTTGGAGATTTCAACTTCTTCCGTGTCAGCTGTGAGTAATTTATCCTGTTCGGATTTTCTTAATTGCATTCTGGTACTTTCAGTTTTGTTATGTCATTGTCCATTCCACCCGTGGTCTCTTCACCCATGTTCCCAGAGCTGATAATCTAAGTAACTGGGGACCACAGATCTGCTGCAGGCCAGATCAGATCAGACCCCCTTGGTTGCTGGGTGCTAGGGTCGCATCTGTAGTAAAGGTGCCATGCTCAGGGTCACCTTTCAATCTGAACCAGTCTCTCCCATTGAGCTAAGGTGGTCTCGCCAGACACAGTCCTTGAGCCCAGTGTGGTGCCTCCTGCCAGTCTTCACACAGTGGTCTCATGTGGGTCCAGATCCGTGCGCCCCTAACTGCCCACAGCCTTTCTCCACCCAGGCGTGCCACAGACTCTCCCCATTTCAGCCCTGCAGTCTCCTCTCAGGCTGGCACGGTTCTGCATTTCGGTTCCACGGTCTCTTCGCGCTGGCCTTCTCCTTATGGCACTACCCGGCCCTGTTCTTATTTCAGTCTCTGGGTCTCCTCACGCTGGCCCTCTTTCTTATTTCAGTCCCGCTGTCTCCCCAAGCTGGCACTACTAGGCCATCTCTTTATTGCACTGCCCGGTCCTGTTCTCATTCCAGTCCCGCTGCCTCCTCTACACTTTGACAAGTGCCCTTCCATTTCTATGTTGTAACCCCCTCCCTTTTGTTATGTATCATTTTAGGACCCTATTGTAATTTTCCCGATTCATGCCCTTATATAGGTATAAATCACCATATCCTTATTAAGGCATAAGAATAATAACCATATTTAGTCATAGCTCATGCAGTCCAAATACGGCAGAGCTACTTCCACTAGTTCCGAAAATCGACAACAATTTCTTGGAAAACTCTGCTTCAGCAGCTAGGGACATTTCCTTGCTCGAGAACTGACTTGTCCAAGAACTCGTGGAGTTTCCAAAGAACTGAGACTCTTTGATTTCGTTATTATGTCCACCTTTACGTCAAACTCAGCAACTTCAAGGTATAAATATGCCCACACTTGCCTTAGCAATCACACGGTGGTTTGGAGCAGTTCGACTATCTACTTGCCCAACGCATCCTGCTACAGCAAGTGCCGAAGGAAGCCGACCCTCCAGCAGATGCACTGAGAGAGACACTGTCTTTTCTCCTGCCGAGAAATCCAGCTCCAGTGTTTCCAAGCTACCCTTGCGGGTTGTTGGGAAATCGAGTCCCAAGACTGACCTTCTTCATTCTAAACTAAGGTACGGAGCTGATTAGACCCTAAGAGAAATCTTGGACAGATTCTTGGCAAAAGAATACTGCATTTATGCTACACCTCACTTACTTCTTCCCTCGTACTAAGCTTAGGTTAGGTACTCCGGGGTAGGCGTTTTTTAGAAGCACCTGTTGAGTTTTTTTAGCTTCTGTTATTTATGTATGTATTTATCTATGGTTTAGGAATCATACAATGCTCTTACAGTATTATTTTATTCTACTTTTTATACTGTATGCATTATATTTTACAACCAGTTTTAGGATTGTAGCAGTTAATTTCTTATGCTTGAGAAAGAAGACTGTTCAATAAATTATTTTATTGAAAACGCCCGTGTATCTATTTCTCTTCACCTCTGGTGAAACAAAGTGGTACAAAAGGGGGTGGTGATGGACAGAGCATCTGAACCAATCAAACACTCACATCCAGTCAACAGATCTGGGTTTAATCCATCACCGTTTTTTAGCCCACTCTGCCACCCCAGTTCAGACATGGCCATATGCAAATCAGTCTGACCCTGTGCCTCATGGGAACAGTCCAGCCCGAACTGCCAAGCCATGCCTTCCCTGGACCGGAAACAAGCTTCTGAGGACCGGTTTCTGGCAATTCAGCTGTTTTCAGCCCGGCTTGCTTGAATCCAGTGGCAAAGTGAGCAAGGGACTCACGTCTGAGCATACCCTGCCAGCTTATGGCGAACAAAGTGGTACAAAAGGGGGTGGTGATGAACAGAGAATCTGAACCAATCAAACACTCACACCCAGTCAACAGATCTGGGTTTAATCCTTCACCGTTCTTTAGCTCACTCTGCCACCCCAGTTCAGACATGGCCATATGTAAATCAGTCTGACCCTGTGCCTCATGGGAACAGTCCAGCCCGAACTGCCAAGCCATTACTTCCCTGGACCGGAAACAAGCTTCCGAGGACCGGTTTCTGGTATTTCAGCCGTCTTCAGCCCGGCTTGCTTTAATCCAGTGGCAAAGTGATCAAGGGACTCACGTCTGAGCATACCCTGCCAACCTATGGCAAACAAAGTGGTACAAAAGGGGGTGGTGATGGACAGAGCATCTGAACCAATCAAACACTCACACACAGTCAACAGATCTGGGTTTAATCCATTAGCGTTCTTTAGCCCACTCTGCCACCCCAGTTCAGACATGGCCATATGCAAATCAGTCTGACCCTGTGCCTCCCGGGAACAGTCCAGCCCGAACTGCCAAGCCATGCCTTTCCTGGACCGGAAACAAGCTTCCGAGGACACTCACACCCAGTCAACAGATCTGGGTTTAATCCATCACCGTTCTTTAACCCACTCTGCCACCCCAGTTCATACATGGCCATATGCAAATCAGTCTGACCCTGTGCCTCATGGGAACAGTCCAGGCGAACTGCCAAGCCATGCCTTCCCTGGACCGGAAACAAGCTTCCGAGGACCGGTTTCTGGCATATAAGCCAGTTCGGGCTGGACAGTTCGGGCCGGACTGTTCGGGCTGGACTGTTCTCATGAGGCACAGGGTCAGACTGATTTGCATATGGCCATGTCTGAACTGGGGTGGCAGAGTGGGCTAAAGAAAGGTGATGGATTAAACCCAGATCTGTTGACTGGGTGTGAGTATTTGATTGGTTCAGATGCTCTGTGCATCACCACCCCCTTTTGTACCACTTTGTTCACCATAAGTTGGCAGGGTATGCTCAGACGTGAGTCCCTTGCTCACTTTGCCACTGGATTCAAGCAAGCCGGGCTGAAGACGGCTGAAATGCCAGAAACCGGTCCTCGGAAGCTTTTTTCCGGTCCAGGGAAGGCATGGCTTGGCAGTTCGGGCTGGACTGTTCCCATGAGGCACAGGGTCAGACTGATTTGCATATGGCCATGTCTGAACTGGGGTGGCAGAGTGGGCTAAAGAACGGTGATGGATTAAACTCAGATCTGTTGACTGGGTGTGAGTGTTTGATTGGTTCAGATGCTCCGTCCATCACCACCCCCTTTTGCACCCCTCTGGTGAAACGAAGCATGCACGATTGACTGAGTGAAATATCTATCTATTGTTTCCACGACTCTGATGACCAGTTTTATCTTGGGGAAACAAAGTTGTCATGATAATGCGGTTGTCAGAAACTAATCCCTTCTTGTGAATTCGAGAAAGTTTCTAGTGACCTCTGAGCTAGCTGGCACTCACAAATAAGTCAAATATATTCGATAGAGACCCAGTCGACCTCAGTCCTACATCTAAACTATAGGATATATTATTCCAATGCGCATAGCCTATTGGGCATATAGGAACTACACTACACTTTACTCTGACATACTACCACATTTCTGATCACTAGTCTCTAAACATACTGCCCTGTCCTCGGTTCACTCCAGCGCTACCACCCTTTCTTCTTTTTTTTCTCTTCACATTCTCCTCTATTTACAACCATCCTCTTCTCTCCTCTTCAACGACACACTGACCAGCTGTTCCGCTTTTCTTACACCTTCCCCATCTTCACTTCAGGTCTGACTTCTTTTCTCTGTTCTCACCCCTGCCTCCTCTTAACCCTGGAACTGACTTCCTAAACACTTATAAGGTCCCAAAGGCGAGACCTATTGGCTATGCCAATTCTTGTTAATTTTGGAGTGACCAGCCTTGTCATATGTTGAAAGATTGAGGGCACTAGCCCACAATAATGAAGGGAGATGACAGAGTGAATAACAGTGGGAAAGTTGAATATTGTTTACTTTTCATCGCATTTGCACATAATCGCTCAACAGAGATCTTGTGTTATTATGAAATTTAAAATAACAATGCGGTATTTGCACAAGACACAGGTCACTTTATGAATTGAGAGACATTGCAAAAAGCATCATTTACTGTGATTGTTGATAGAGTGTTTAATAGGCCCAGGATTATGGGTCTGGGAATACAAATGTGGTATCAATCAGGCACTTGCTTGAGATTTGGTGATTGTAATTAGTTTGATACACTTTCAATGCATTTCAGTAATTAATTTTTAATGCATTTTACAATGTTAAAAAATGTACAGACGCCGTTTTGATACTGCCAATTTAATGTGGTATTAGTAGTGCTCATTTGAATAGCCCACTGGCCATTGGGTCTGGATACTGTGTTTTCACATGTCACTTTGGATGTTACAATATTGCACTGTCACTGTATTTGTTCCTATTGCAGAGAAGTGAGGATTGTAAACAGTGTTTACTGTGTGGAGTGAGTTCATTAAATACCACACTGTTACAAACACTGAAACGCTCATGAGAAATACACCACAAAGTATTCAATTGAATTCTCTAAGAATAATGTACATTCGATTTAATAGTTGTCGAAAAAGACACCATTTGCTAAAAATAACCATGATCTGAAGCTGCTAAAGATCATACTACCTGCACACTTCACACTGTGGTGAAAACTTTACAGATAGCCCATCTTCTAAAGCAAAACAAGCACGTCTATGTAGGTTAGAGCCTGGTGCACACACCCTTCTGTGTTACGTATCAAATCAAATCGAATAAATCTTTATTTGGCCAATATAGGACATAAAGCTTAATAAAAACACCCAAAGGATAGGTAAAATCACAGTGGCGCTCATATATGGCTCAGAATAAAAATACAAACAAATGTATGGTTAAAAAAGCACAATAGACAATAAAACAGGCACATTTACATACCTATATAAGAAATCAGCAGCATACCATGATAATATGTGCAAATATGAAAGATTGAAAAGAGACAGTAGAAGTGGTTATACGTTTTGTGGGGGATCAATGATAAACAACCTGAGAACAAAAACCTTTTACTAAGGGTCCGCTATATTTACAGGAAACAATCGGTGCCACCCTTAGCCAATCCTCTGAAAACGTCATTGTGGGACCGGTCTGGACATAACTATGTCAGCCGGTCGTGTTAAGTGCAAGTGCCGTCAGCACAGTACCAAGATACCTGAAAGTGCAAGCACAAGAATGACCCCAATACTGCCCCCAAGTAGCGACATGTATTAAGGTTAAAACTAATACTCGATGAATAGCTTTTTCCTAAGTCTAAGCGTTCAGACAAGGAAGCTTGCAACCCAAAACAAATTGAGAGCTAGGACAACATTTGTAGGTAAGTCAGGGCTGGTCTTACTTGTGTGAAGTAACTATTTTGCACCAACAGGAGAATATGTCTAGATCTTAAAGCCTGATAGAAATCGGAAAAATACATAATATGTATAATGTCTTGGTCCGAAAAGTTGTCAGAGGAACATGATCTTAGCTCACCCGTTTGTGAAAACCACTGGGGACTGCAAGGAACTAGAGTTTAAGGTGGAGCCTAAACCTTATTAACAAAAAGCGGTGGTGGGCATTGATGACAAATGACAGATAGGGTTCCCCACAGGTACATGTTTTCAGTAGGATATATTTTCTCAATGTCGGTTTGAGTTACTCCCTGCTTTCTCTGTCACTTTGCCATCCAGTTAGGAACTCATTTTTGTAATGATTGCAGCTACCCTAGGCCCACCTGTCTGGGGTTAGTGAACAGACCTGCACGGCTCTCACTTGTAAGCATCTGTTTTACATACCTCATGTCAAGAGCGCTGGGGAGAGATCTGCAGTCCTTAATTGCTAACTGGTTTAATTTAAGGGCTGGGCTGGTACCGGATTCTCAGCCATCTTAAGATAGGTGCTAAGGCAGTGATGTCGGTAATATAACCTAGGTCCTCTACCTCATGTTATGTACCGAGAAAGATGAGGTGCTATCAGAGATGGTGAGGAGACTATGCAGGAATACATTTTTGATCACTTGGAGCTCCCCAGCTTCTTTATACTCCCAGAAGTCACATCCGTAAGTTGGGAGGCACCTCTCGCGATAAAGCTTGACCATGGCTAGCCCCGCCTTAGCCCCGAGCCTTTTGGTGAAATCTGTGGTCGCGCCTATAGCTCTCAGTAGGATATTCTTTTTCAGGGATTTCTGTGCTAGCCATGTCCTTCTGTCATCGAAGAGTACTCCGAGTTACAGGAAGGTCGATACTTTGGTAATTTCAGTCCCTTTGCCAAATAACTTAGGGTCTGATTAGAATGGTAGTGAGACAGCCACCGTCAGGCTGTCGGTGTTGGTCTCACCACCATCGGAACCATTTTTACTGCTCGCCCCATTAGGATGGTGGGCAGAGGAGTGTGGTCAGAAAGTCCGACCACCACACCTCTGTCAGTCTCCTTGAGGCCGCCGGTGCAGTGGAGGGGGTTGTAGTCTCTACCATGGTGGCGGTGCCTGCAGGGCACCGCGATAGAAATTACAATGCCCCTTTCCACCGGCCTTTTCTTGGTGTTAACCACAGGGACTTTGGGGTCCGTGCAGTGCCCTCCTTCTCCCCTGGCCCTCCAATGTGGACCCTATGGTGCCCCCTACCTGTTCCTGCATCATGTGACAGGCAGCGCATGGTGCCTGCCATGTAGTGCAGGCATATGTAAAGTGACTGCTTTTTGTATTGCAGCATGTGCTGCAGCCAGCAGCACCCACTGCAATACAAGAGATAGGCATTGCGACTGCTGTGGTAGTGGTGGTCGCATCATAATGCCTCTTACGGGACCGCCGACAGCCTGTCGGGCAGTCCCGATTTCCCATAGGGTCCACACGCCATCGTGATCAGCCCCTTAGTCCTAACAGCCCTGCGGTAACTAATCGTCATTGTATGTGATTTGGTACAGTTGGTGGACGGGTCTAGAAAGTCAATAAAATCTATGCAGGTAGTCAGGAGGTGTTGTAAGCCCACAGTGGTACACACAATAAGGACTACATCATCTGCATATAATAGAGCGGGTATGAGTTTATAGCCCACTTTCGGAATATCCCTCTAGCGGCTGTCAGGACTTCCCCCAGTTTGTTAATGTATAGGGTAAATAGTAGGAGTGCCAAGATGCACCCCTGTTTTACTCCCCTCTCGACCCCACCATGAGGCTGACAGGCTGCCATTCTGATTGTACCTTACTGAGGCAGATAAAGTGTGAGCTATGTAGGAAAGCGACTAATTTGGGTTCGATGCCCAGCTCTATGAGGATAGGCCAGAGTTTAGATCTGTTTACTCAGTAAAAGGGCGAGGTGAGGTTCATAAAAGCCGGTGCAGGCATCCCCCCCTTAACTACAGTATATTTTCACATGATCAACTCTATGAGGATAGGCCAGAGTTTAGATCTGTTTACTCAGTAAAAGGGCGAGGTGAGGTTCATAAAAGCCGGTGCAGGCATCCCCCCCTTAACTACAGTATATTTTCACATGGTCAACTGCAGTCTAACACACTGATCGAGTGCCCCTTTCCCCTGCCTAAAGCCGTATTGCAGCTCAGAAATTAAGTTGGCCCGTTGGGTGTTATACGCCACACCTTCCCCAAAATTTTGGCAGCAGAATCTTGAAGTGAGATAGAACGATAACAGGGTGGATTATCCCTTGACAGTTAAAAAAATATGGGTACTATGGTGGCTTCAGACCACGTGGGAGGGGGTCTCTGGTTGCAAACCAAGTTAAAAATATGAGTCAGCACCTTGGCCCAGGTTTGGGAATCTGCTTTGTGAAGATCTGCAGGAACCCCTTCTGGGCCTGGCGCTTTTCCTCCTACTGTAGCAAGAATGGCATTACTTACTTCGTCTACATTAAAAATCAATGATGGTATATTGTGGTCCGGGGCCCATGGCATATCTGATCCCTCCATATTACACCTGCTATTCATCCCCTTAAAGTGGGAAACCTATATATTGGAGGCTATGGATCAGTCAAACCTGGTGTTTGCTAAACCTGCGAAGAGAGGTCTGTTCTCGATCTCATGTCTGAAGTAGGTCCTTCCATGCCTGCTCCCTAATTTCTTTTTTCCTTTGTAATGTTGCTCATTTATATGCTTTCCTATATTCCCTGAACCTTGCTGCGTCTCTAGGCCGCCCATTAGATTTCTGTGGGTACTAGAACTCCTCCTGTGAAATCACTTGGCTTCCTTAGTATTTCTGTTTTTACCCCGGGACAGGAGTTTGGCGGTAATCTGCTCACAGTGTCTGCCAAAGGCATCCAGGACCTCCTCATCCAGCGAGCCACTTTCCAAACAGATTTGTATTTCGCTCACATTTGTTATATAAAGATTTTTTAGGATTGCCCCTGGTAATACCTTGTACCACTTCAACCTCTGGGCTTGGTCCTTGGTAACAAGAGTGGTCTCTGATGGCCCTATTTGGCCCTATGGAGTCCTGATTGAAATCCCAGGTTAAGACCAATGTTATGAGATCATGGTCACTGAAGTTATTCCAGGATACGTTCAGGGATTTTATGTCTGAGGCCATAGGAGCAGATAAGATGATAAAGTCAATTGTGGAAGAACAGCCACACCATGTAAATGAAGGAGTGGCTTCACCCTCCCTAGTCTGTTCTAGATACAACAGATTTTGGCTCCCACAAGCTCCCCCCGTAGGTTAATTTGCTCAGAGTGTTCAAAGTGTGTGGGGGCGGGGATAACATCAAATGAGCCTTCAGAGAAGACACAACACTGCTGACACAAATGTATTTTAAAATCGCTCAATATCATGTCCTGATGATAGGCAACCTTTTCCTCTCTGTGAGCTTCTAAAAAGTGCATCAGTGCATGAATGTGTTCAATTTCTGTTTGTACACCAAAAGAATTAGAAAAGTTTACCAGCAGCAGGGAGGGTTTATTGTTAAACCTCAGTTCAACTGCTAGTATCTTTGGCGAAATGTGTTCCACCATGGAGGCGGTGCAGGGGATTTTGAGAGAGACTAAGGTGTGAAGACCGCCCTTGGCTCACCCAGCAGGCAAAGGAAGCCGCTTCCTTGGGACTGAAGGAGCCAGGCTTGTAGCATAAATATTGACCTAGCTTTGCCTCAATCTCCTCTAGGCATGTCAAAATGGGTGCCAGTAGACCATTTAGCATTAATTCAAACTTGGAAACAATTTATCAGTGACTTTGGCCATAAAGCAGTCAACGCCCTCATCCCCCGTGGCGTCTTTCCCTGTTAGTCACAATGGTACCCTCCTCCCCCTCCCCTCCCCTCTTTCTTTTAACCGGTGGCTCTTCAGTCAAAATGTTGTCATCTACCAGAGAGTCCACATCACTTGTGTAACGGGCAATGGGGGGCAGCTGCATCACCTGTGTAACGGGCAATGGGGGGCAGCTGGTTATGTGAGGATGCTGTGGCTGTCGCTTTGCTTACTGTTTGAGGCGCCAGGGCCAGTTAACCTCCGGCGGTCTCCATGGAGAGTGTTCTTTCTGTAAAGGCGATCTCCTTGGAGATAATGCTAGCGGCCTTCATCTTCCCTTTCCCATAGTTCTTTATTTAGTAGAGGTACTAACAAGATGGTTTTTACCTTGTAGGTGAAAGGCGGGTGGACCAGCCCAGCCTCTGTCAGGCTATGACGGGCTAAGATGGGCCCGGTCTTTGCCTGGGCATGACCTGCACTGCAGGAGCCCCAGCTGGCTTATCTTAGCACCTCTGGCCATGAGACAGGCTTTGTTGGCAGCATCTTGCCCCCAGGGCTACCAGGACCTGTGGCCCAGCCCCAAATTGGGGTTCTCCGCTTCTGCGCTGCAGGAGCCCTGGTGGGTTTATGTTGGTGAAACAAAACGCAAGACAGGCTTCGTTGGTGGTCTCTTGCTATAATGGCTAACAGGGCTTGTGGTCCTGCCCCCGATGATATTCTCAGCTCCTGTGCTGTGGGAGCCCTGGCAGGTTTATGTTGGCGCCTCAGGGCGCGAGACAGGCTTTGTTGGTGGCATCTTGTAAAAAGGGCTACTGGGGCTTGTGGTCCTGACCCAAATTGGCGTTTTGCACTCCTACACTGCAGGAGCCCGTGCGGGCTTATGTTGGCGCCTTAGGGTGCGAGACAGGCTTTGCTGGCATTGTCTTGCCACAAAGCCTACCAGGGCTTGTGGTCCTGTCCGTAGTGGTGTTCTCCGCTCCTGCGCTGCGGGAGCCCAGGCGGGCTTATGTTAGCACCTCCGGATGCAAGTCAGGCTTCGTTGGCGGCATCTTGCCACAACGGCTACTGGGGCTTATGGTCCTTCCCCCAATGCGTTTTTCGCTCCCTAAATTATCATGGTGATAAGTTTATCTCTAAAAACTTAAGGCGGCTTACCAATGTTTAAATTAAACTCTTGGGAACCAGGTATACTATGGGGCTCTCAACTCTAATTCAGGGTTAACGTTAGCTAATTGTCCATATTTTCAGTGGTGCTCGTAGGGGAAGAAAGATTGGTTACCAATACAATCTTGTATTTACCATCATCAGGAGAGTAACAACGCATTCAAAAAGTCTACCCCGAGCACACAATACATAAAACCAATAGCTGACATGGAATTGTGTGACACGGAGGAAATAACTGACCGGGAGGGGAATATTTCTCTTCATATTGGGAAGCTGGATTCGGCTATTAGAAGGCTTGCTTTTTACCCATGACAGATAATACGGTGCTATTGAAAGTTGGTTAAACTAGGAGGCAATTACCAGGCCTTCCCTCTAGTGGTATCGACATTGTATTATTTTCATTTCAGCCCTGAAGAAGTCATTAGTGCATTACTTTGCACCACAAAACACGTGTTGGCTGCTTTGCTTTGTTTGAACTGAAGAACTTTTTATTCATGGAGGTGGATTTCGAGGTATGCCAAGAAATGAGTATTTGATTTGAAGAAAACTCAATAAATGTATGCACATTGAAATCTGAACGAATTGGATTCCTACACTAATTCAAGAACTGTTTATACAACATCAGCTATTGTTTTTATGTATTGTGTGCTCGGGTAGACTTTTTGAATGCTTAGAAATGTTAGTATCTACTGCGCAGAATCTTTCTCCTTTTGGAAACTTTTTCTGCAGAGCCAAAATGTTGTGTGGAGCATAATAAATACAAGTCAGCTGTCACCTGCACACAGAGTTACTCTTGAATATAAATATTCATACCTTGTTCAATACCTCTACAGAGCTATGGTGCATATGAGCACATGCATTTTGTAAACACTTACGGCCGTTAGCTGAACATAGGCTGTACACAATTAGGTTGAGGAGTACTATGGTAGTTACTCACCACCATGTAAACTAACACACTGATTGGAGGATATCATCAGTGTTACGTAACCTCCCTCCCCGGCCGAAACGTACCCAAGGGACCCCATCACCTGGGGCCCGAAAACATATTGAAGGGGAGGGGGCATGCAGCTCTCCACCCTGGGCTTATTCTGGCCTGGGGAATCCCATCCCCTGGGGCCCGGCATCATAATTAGGGGCCCCAGGACCCCATGCCCCAATGCAGAAAAAGATGGGTGCCCATATGCTCACCATAGTATCATTGGAGGTTGAGGGGGGATCCGCTCCGTAGTCCCAGCTGACTCCCTGCTGCCAGAAGGAACTGGCATTGCACCCATCCACAGGGAGCAGCTTCTAAAGCTGCTCCCTGTGGGCGGGAGCAATATTTACATCTGTTTCCCTTCCTGCATCACTGTGGGCAGGGAAACTAATCTCATGTTTGCCCCAGCGGGCAGAAGAATTTTAAAGCTCTTGCCAGCTGGGAGCAGACTTGGTGTTTGCTTCTACTTGGCGGGAGATTTAAAAATGCTCCCGCCTAGCAAGAGCAAACACAGGATTCCCTGCCCTCCACCACTGCAGTCAGGCAAATAGCTTTGTGCCATATGTGCACATAGCTGCTGAGCTAACCTCGGGCGGCACGGTCTCCCTCCCTTAGCAGAATTGGCCCTGGGGTGGGCTAACCTGGACCATTTCAGGGTTAGGGAGGGGCACTGCGCAGTCTCCCTCCCCATTAAAATCAAGTTCGACCCCGAAGGTGAGCTCCTGAGGAGCTTCTTGTGGCATGGGGAGAGGCCCTGTGTGACCCCTTCTCCCCATAAATAATAAGATCGGCCCTGGAGCCTCTAATGGCTCTGGTAGTGGGGCAGTGCAGGCCATCTCTCCTTTCTAAACACAGGATAGGCTTCTGGGACATGTGCTAAATAAATGCGGCCCGGCTGGCATTTTTTTCTTCACTCCTGCATGAGTCTTGTGAAATTGCTGCATATTTTCCTTTTCTGACACCGGGGGGAGGGTTCCTCTGGGCACCCCCCTTGGGGCCTAGGTTGCTTGGGTATCTCTCCCCTACACCCATATCCATACTAATATTATAAAGAGAGAGCCCAAACCTTTGAGGCAGGTAATCTCAGTAACCACAGCACCAATCACAACACCCAATACAGCGTTGGAAAGGACAGTTGCAGCAGAAGGACATAGGCTATGCAGACGGCCACCATATACATTTATTTCATTTTTTTATTTTATTGTTTTTATTAACTTTTCAAGAAACAGTGATGTTCATCACAATCATACAGTGCAAGACATAAAATTGTACCGTAGGACACCATATACATTTAAAAGGTTAAAGAACCGTGCCAGCAAAGTAGTCCCTTGTGGGCGTGTCTGCGTTGTGCTGTGGGCTTGGGCTGGGGGCGTGACTAACGCTGGGGGCGTGTGGTACGGCCATCACATCATGGGCTGTGGGCGTGTGCTGGGGGCGTGACAAACGCGGGGGGCGTGACAAGCGCTGGGGGCGTGTGTCCGCCCTTCATGCCATGTGAGTCGTACATACAAGCGCCGATTACGTTGCTGCGCAGCATCAGGGGGCACGCTGGGGGCATGAGAAACGTTGGGGGCGTGTGTCCGGCCTTCAAGCCATGTGAACGCAATTGCGCCGCATCAAGGGGCACGCTGGGGGCGTGAGAAACGCTGGGGGCGTGTGCTACGTTCCGCCCTTCATGCCATGTGGGTCGTACATTAATCAGAAGATCGTCTGCTGTGGCCGTGTGCTGGGGGCATGACAAACGTGTTCAGCTGGAGGCCTGGTAAGTAACATTACTGCAGCCTCTCCTGCGCGCTGTTACTGAACGAAATTAGACGCACCTGCTACCATCAACCAGGGCTCTAGCCTGGGTCAGGCGGCGGATCAGTACACTAATTACACGCGCCTGATAACATCAACCAGGGCTGCATCTGGGCCTCAAGCGGGGGAACACGCAAATGAGCGTGCATGCGGGGACAATTACTGCAGCCTCTCCTCCTCGCGATCACTGAACTCTCTCATTAAACGGATTTACCCGCGGCTGATAACTCTCTCATTCAATGACATTACACGCGCCTGCTAACATCAACCAGAGCTGTAGCCGGGCTCAGGCGGCGGATCACTACACCAATTACACGCGCCGGCTAACATCAACCAGGGCTGCAGCTGGCCCTTCTCCGTCCCTATTCTAATGAGACAAAAAATGTTGTCTACCGCGAGATTTTAAAACAAATTGCCCTTGCCAAATACACACATTACACACATTCTATTTCATACCCGGACAACGTCGGGCGGGCTGCTAGTATCTTTTTATTTTCAGTCCCCGAGTCCCATACTGGCTGCCAGCAATATTTTTCTCATGTTGCAGGCAGCTAATCAGAGCGCTCGCTCTTGCAGAAGTCTGACTCCTGCAGGTGTCAGATGGCTCCAGGGAAATAAAACTCCATGGGCCAATCAGAATGCTCTATTTTGAGACTGGCATTCCAGTGAGGGTCTCTGAGACTCTAGCGAGCCCAAATGCCAAAATATAAAATAATTTTTTTATTCTTAATATCTGAAAAACTACTGAAAGGATTGACACCAAATCACAAAGAAACACAATCCGCATACCAAGATAAAGCTTCCTCAAACGGGTACAAAGTTATTAGCAAATAAAAAAAACACTCCATCCATGGAAAAGCAGTCCTAGCTATAACTACCTGTGTGTGTGTGTATCTATCTATCAATATATATATTAACTGAAAAAATCTAATGTTAAAGTAACTTTATCGTTAAATTTGTGAGTGACAACTTTAGCATTTTGAACCAAAAAAAGAAAGCAGAGCTAACTATAACTTGCGCCCCTACTATATATTGCTTATGACCTCACATTTGACATCAATCTTGACATGTTCTATGACATCATTTATGATGTATTTTACAATTACATATCAAATGACATCATTGAATACATCACTAACGACATCATCCAATGAGTCTGTTTGTTTTATAGTTTACTGCGGAAGGGTCTGTGGGAAGACATGTGGAAATTCCAAGATGGCCACCACAGATTTCCACCGAAGTAACAAGAGTATAAATCTAGTGCCTCATCTGCACTTGGAGATCAGGAACAAAAGGCTGATGCCTCCTGAAAGCTCAAAGATGAGGGAGGACCCAAAGGAAACTGCCAGAGAGATGGAGGAGGTGTCGGAGCATGAAGCAGAGTGAGGGATAAGAAGGAGGCACAGACTGGCAGTACGGACCCCTTCTTTGGAGGAGAAGGAGAGAAAGCAATTGTGTGGCACCCAGGATGACCCGAAACAGAGGAGGACAGATGGCTAGGTCCAAAGCTGCTTATGCTTGCGACCTGAGGGAAGAAGGTCCGGTGGTCCTGACCGTTGAGGGCCAGTTTTGGGGTCGTAGCACCAGGCAAGTGTACATTTGCGCAATTCCTGAATAGCACCACTAAGGTCAGGGTACGACATGAAAAGGGGATCACGAGGTGGAATAAGGGGCAAAAGGGTATCACATTAAGGCTTGCTTGAAGTGCACTACAGTAGCTTGCGTTGGGAAAATCATAAAATAAGAGCAGGCAATCAGGGTCTGTTCTGTTTTTCCGACGGTCGCTGAGGTTAACAAAAGGAGGCTTGGGAGAAGTGGAACTGATGGAAAATCTTTGGTGATGCAGTAAAGAAGGACTATCTTGCCTCTGAAAAAGATTAGACACCACCCCTACCTGTCTTTGTGCTTAGTCTGTGGCCTGTTACATTTACATAGTAGCAGGTAACTACCACACTACGTTTCTATCTAATTTTGTACTGCCTGTGTCCAGTTGAGCTGTACAAGTGTTTACAAAATGCATGTGCTCCTAATGAACCACAGGTGTGTAGAGGTATTGAGTACATTATAAATCTTTATTTTGAAGAGTCAATTTTTGTGCAGGTGATAGTTGTCTTGTGATCATTATGTTCCAAACACATTTTATGGTACTGCAGAAAATATTTCCAGTAGGGCAAAGATTCTACTTACTACATTCTAAGTATTGTAGGCAGCCTTGAGTTATTAGACATAATCGTCTCAGCATGACAATTTCTGCTTAACATAGAAGACTGTGTGCATCAGGTACTTACCTAGGTACATGTGCTTGTTTTGCTTCAGAATATGGGCTATCTGTATAGTTTTCATCACCATATGAAGGTTGCAGGTAGTATAATCTTTAGCACCTTCAGACCTTGGTTTTCTTAAGTGAATAGTTGCTCTTTGGACACATTTTGCTTAGGGCGTACATTGTGCTTCTTATGAGAGTTTCACTGTCTGTAAACAGTATGGTACAAAGTAAACTCTCTCCACAGAATGAACACTGATAACAGTACCCACTTTTCTACTCGTATGCCTTTCATTTTTCAATATAGGTTCAGTGACTGTAAGTGTTTGATACAGGTAAAGAGTGTCCATAGTAAGGCATTAGTTATGATAAAGGTCTTGAGTATCTGGAGGACTTTGGTTGTCCCTGAACAGTTGTATGCAGATTGCACACTGTGTGCAGGATAGGTTACTCATTCATCTGTGGTTCATAGTCAACATGAACTTGATTACCCATAAGGTGTATTGTAAAAGGTCAATGTTGCAAATAACACAAGTTTGCTTTACCTATGGGGTTTGTATGTATGATAGCAGTAAAACCACTTCATATTATTCTGAACTATTTTGCACTTACCTTCATAGCTCTAATGGTATACACATTTAAAGAGCAATTTGCTTAGGTGATCAATGATGTCATTTGAGAAGTCATCAGTGATGTCATAAATTATGTCACATAATATGTCTTGAGTGATGTGGAAGAGGTGTGGCGCAGCGGGCAGGGTGCCTGACTACGGACCATGGGATTCACGGTTCGATCCCCGGTGCCAGCAGCAGGTTAACCAGGCACCATGTGACTCTGGGCAATAGCTAGCTTCAACTTCCAGATGGCCCCCAGCACTGGGACACCTCTTTCGAGATAGATGTGTGCTTTACAAATGCTGGTATTTCATTTCATGTAATATGTGATGTCTTTAGCAGTGCATGATGGGGGAGCAAGTTAACTGTAACTGGTGAATTTCTGTGTTTATTTTAGTTCAAAACTTTAATGCTATCACTGACAAATTCACCTAACTATAACATTACTTTAACCTTTGGTTTTCTCAGTGAATTACTAAGGTTTTAAAAAAAAGTAATCTAAACAGACCTTTTTATCACACCTAACTATACCGTTAATTTAATATTTAACGTTTATTTTGTCAATGAATTTCTAGTTTTTAAAATTAGTATGCCAATCCCCGTAATAGCAGCCAACCCCACACTGTGCAAGTCATTTTGTCATTGACAGCGGGGCGTTGACCACAGGCCCTATCACCAAGCCCCTGCATGAAGCCATCCGTACGCTGCACATGGCCTTTTGCTGTGTGCGGTAGTGGGTTGGCGACAATATTTGTGTAGTTCAAGTTGGGTTTGTATAGAAAGAATAAATAAAGTTTTCCAAACTGTAATGCATCCTTAACTTTTTTTTCATTGAGTATATATCTATAAATATATTCACAGAAAAAAACAAAGTTTAAAGTGCCGTCATAGTCAGTACCACTGGAACAATACCGTTTTAACCCTGTTTTTAATGCTTCTGCATGTTTTTGAAATCGCTCCCTCAGCCAGGGGAGAGGCTTACAGGGATGGTTCATTATTTTGATTACCCTTTATGTGTAAGTAGGAGAGGTATGGAAGAATGCAACACATTACTAAATGGTAATAAACACATTACAGTGAGTCATAAATGAAGCAACTGCTATTTGCATTGACTGACACTGATACGGTCAAGCAGGAGTCGAGTTTGCCCAAAGTAATGCATTTTACAGCAGTAGTGGAATGTTACATGCTGTCCAACATACATCACCCTGAATCATTTGCAGTCCCTAAAAATGCAACTCAACTTTGCTAGCAAGATACTAGCTTTTAAAGGACCTTTTCTGTAGACAACAAGTGAGAGCCACAGCGGGCAGTGTGGCACAGTTAACTTTTCTCCAAGGTCCTAAAATAAGACCTGAAGCTGTGAGTCGAGCTCCTAGGAAACTTTAACAGGAGACTTTAACAGGCTCTCATTAGGGAAACAATGAAGACGACCGTTGGGCAGTGGGAGTACATCACAATGCAATTATTGTGGGCAGCGTTGTGTGATCTCTGTGGAATTATCAGAGTGATCGAAGCACCGTCCATTTGGTTCTCACTTAAACATCCACGAGTTCCCATTGTGGTGCCAGGTCAGCTCAGGGTCACGTTCTAGCCAGTCATAACTTTATAATTTGTTATGGCGGCTGGGCTATATTGCAGGTTCTGGACAAGCAGGCAGCTACCTTCCCACAGATTTTGAAAGTACTACGGCACTGATCTTAAAAAATGTTCAATTAAACATTAGCTTCGTTTGAAAGAGTGTACATCATTATAAGAATGAGACTGTTGATGTCTTGTTGCAAGACAATACAATTCAGGAAACTGGTGACGGGAGAGGCAGGTGAAATGACTCCCCTATAACAGGACCTCAGGAGTTCAGGGGTTCTAAATTGAATAAAGTGGCACAGAGGTTTCTAACAGCCCAAAACTGAGTAAGAATGAGATGAGTTAATACTTAATGCACATGGGTTGGCAGTGAGGCAACACCTGCTGAAGAGGCTACTTTCACATTTATGCCTTTACCCATTTCACAACGTAAATCAAACTTATTGGCAGTAGTGAGGTTGGTAAGCGTGATTTTGGTGTCAAAACCCAGACAGAGGGGGAACAATTCATCTCATTTTATAGTGATTATAATGATAGTTGCTGTGTCAAAAACCTAGAAAGTGGAGCCCACTAGGAGGGAAGGGCATTACCATTCCTGCGCGGAAGGCTGCAGTGGGGTCCTTGTCGCTGGTATTGCAGCAAAAGCTTTTCACTTACGCTTGCTTTGGTCAAACTTTCATAGTGAAAGAGGTATTCATAGACAGTGAGCTAATGCAGCTCATGCAGTTCAATGGATGCTGGATTCAGGGAGTGGGTTTTTAGATACCTAATCCCTATAGATATCAGATAAAAGAGGGAGGATGAGTGGTGCTGAAGATTAACAGCTAAGGAATGCTGTGTAGGTGGATGTCACAAAGAAAGATCTGGGGCGAGGCGATGTAGCGCAACGGGGCTGTTGCTACTTGAGGACAGGACCCATTTCAAATTTACCAGTTCAGCAGCATGGGTGCATAGGCAGCAAGAACACATTGTGAGGATCATCATAGCTTTAGAAGTAGCAGAGCAGGTTTAGTAAAAGAAAAGTTCATTAAGATCAGAAGGTGGTGCTCTAACTTATACAAACTTTACATTCAACTGATTACCGATGCAGAAAAGAATCAGAAGCCTAAGCCAAAAAAAGGCTTAAAGTTGACTCCACGTTTGTGCCTCAAGCAGTGATGAGACCACAACGAGGTGAAGATGATGTGTGAAGAAACGGAACTTGAGAAACAGGGGTGCTCTGGCAACGCTAATGGTTGCTGGACATGATTTGACTGGATGGACTGAAGTAAACTGGCATAATTCTAGTCAAAGGCTGGTATGCCTTGTGTAGGGGATATCTTGGGATTTGTTGTCGTTTCCCCAGACATGGGGGTGTTTTCAACTTTAGTGAGCTGTTAGTCGATTGCATGGTGACAGACCTGCCTGGCAAAATTCAGAGAAAGTCGAATATTTTTCTTAACAAAAATATGGGTCTTCCTACCCCTAGTGAGAATCCAAAAGTGGTGTGCATGTGCTAGAGATAGACTCAGGTGGTTTAGAAAAAGTGCTAGGAGTGGGCTACCTTACAATACAGAGAAAAAAGGTTGCTAGTTATGGTTGATGAGCCAGTCATGGACATTGATTTTGTAGTTTGGTTGTGGCAGTGCCGGCTTGTTATATGGTCACACAAACAATTATCTAGTTGAAGGCAGTGTAAGAACTGTTCTCATTTCGAAGCTTAGTGCCTGATCCAGTATGGGGGAGTAATGAGGCTACTAAGCTTAGCAGGACAGCCATTTTGTTCAAGGATGCTGGTAGTAATATAAATAATTATAGATGGGTAACTTTAAATAAAGGAGATGTTTTTCCTTAAGTGGCTATATGTCTTATCAAGTAAATGAGAGTGAAGCTCAAGTTGTCTATGATGTCACTCAGAACTCAGAGGTGAAACATAACCCTGCAATTCTCAATTTAGCCATCTATATTTTGAAGTTGCATATGTCCTCCAATCATCTGGCCGTGCTTCCATGGGCACAGGGTCAAGGCTTATTAGCATATGGCTGGGACCAAACTGGAATGGCATGGTGAGCAAAATAACAAAGAATTACACCCAGATCTGTCACTGGGCTTCAATGTTTGACAATGTTCAACATTCATCCATCATATTTTTGCGTTGCATTTTTACCCTCGGGGCGAAGGGTATGCCCAGATGTGGGTCTCGTGCTCACTACGCCACAGGTTACAAGCCAGCCTGGCTGATGAGGGGTTTTCCAGTTCAGGGAGGACCTGGCCATGCAGTTCAGGCAGGACTGTTCCCTTGGGAACAGGGTCAAGGTTGATCTGCATATGGCTGAGTCCAAACTGGAATGGCATAGAGAGCAAAATAACAATGGATTAAACCAAGATCTGTGACTGGGGTGAATGGTTGACAATGCTCAACATTCCGTCCATTATCTTTTTGTGTTGCTGGTTTGTTTTTCCAACATTTCGTTTTTTGCACGTACATATTATACCATACACAACATTCTTTGTATTATAATTTGAGAATTGTACGTATCCAGTTGATAATATCTAATGTGAATTCCTTGCATTCAACTGTTTGTTCACAACCAACAGACATGCCACATTTGTGGTGTCCTTGTAAAGGTGGTAACTTCCAATGTTCTCTCAGTGACCTTTATGTGTTGGTACCCCAATGTTATATGCTCGCACAAGTTGTTTGCCAATGCTAAAATTCTTCTTCAGAGCAAATGGTGGTCTTTCTAAAGGATTATCTGTTTTGGATAATAAATGCTAGTCAGGCTCTAGCACTGGTGGCACCCGGTGCAACAATCATTTTTCAGTCGCAATGCCCTAAAGCCGGCCCTGATGCTAGTTCTGTTGAGTAATCTTTTTTAACTGGTTGGCCTGAGGGCAACATGTACAAAAGCGAATTTTCTGTTCTCGGATGGTTCTGTCTTTTTTCTCTAATAGTGTATTTCGAGAAATATATCATGCTCTTTTTGGTGAATTTTTTACTCATTTATCAGGGTAGCCTTTGTCTTAATTTCATTGTTAAAATAATCTTCTCTTCGTGCAAGTGCAACAGCCTCTTAAAAACTGCTCATATGCCAGATTGTCTGTAAGATTCCTTGAGTGGAAGCTAGCGTAATGAAGAGCACTATTTTTATCTGTTGACTTTCTGAACAAATTTGCTATCATTGCTTTGGTCTGAAGATTTCAATTCGACATCAAGAAAGCTAATCAATTTTTTGCTCTTATTCATTCTGAACTTTCTATCTCGAGTTCGGTTATTTAACCACTGGTTATCTATGGATTCTTCAAGGCCTGTCCAGATGCAGAATACATTGTCAATAAATCAAAACCACTATATAGTTTGACTATTGAAAGGTTTATTGTTGTGAATAAACTTCTCCTCAAATTTGGCCATAAATATTGTTGTAATCTCTGGGGCAAAAGAACACCGCATTGCAGTCCCTTTGATTTGAAAGAAGAACTCTTTGTCAAATTAGATTTTTTTCCTATATAGCTATATCTGTCAGATCAACTATAAAGTACGCTGGGACACAGTGTGTTTTCTGTCTTTGATCCAAATAGTACTCAATAACTTCTAACTCATCATCTTGTGGAAATTGTGTGTACAACGAAACCACATCAAGGGTGATCAACCATTTAGACTCGGAATCATCCCCCAGCCCTTCAATCTTTGTAATTAAATCAGTTGAATCTACCAATTACAATGGCACTTCTGGAATGAATGGGTGAAAGAATGTATCCACTTATTTTTAAATCAGTTCCAATTGTGAATCGCACTCTGAAACTATCGACGGCCTGTGGGGTTACTTGTATCTTTACGGACTTTTGGCAAGAAGCAGATGACTGGAATCCGGGGGTTCAATTTTTTCAAGAATTCAAATTCTTTTGGCCCAATAAAGACATTATCAAAGCCTTCTCAGAAAATCTCAAAGATCTCACCTTCAATTTTGTTGGTTGGATCCTGGGAGATTCAGGGAGATTTTTCAGTAGAATTCCTGGTCTAAGACTGTCTGTAACCCTCAGTCAGATAATCCTATTTTGACCAATTCATGATTACATACCCTTTATTGGCCTGTTTTATAACTATTGTTTTGCCATTTTTCAAATTTCTCAGTGCTTGGCGTTGTTTAGATATATTGCCTTTATATTCTCCTGCTTATTTTCTAGTTGACTAATAGCTGTAAACAGGCGTGCAACACCCATTGGACTCACAGGGCTTCAGCCCCCCCGTCATGTCTGGCAGCCCGGGATGAGACAAATTCCCGGGCACTCACACAGCTGCACCTGAGCACTTCACAGGTCTTTAAAAGACCATTTGCATGTGAATGAGGCTTTGTTGTTGTTTCAACCCTTCTAAGACCGCTGCAGCTCCACTCTGCCTATTGCCTAAAGTTTCAGCCCCCCCTTGACATTTTTTCTTAGCCCCCCCCGACGAAAATTGCCTATAGTTGCGCCTCTGGCTGTAAATACAGTCTTTTCAAAACTTAAGGTTTCTCTTAGAATGGTAACGGAGGAAGGGCAAAATGTGGATTTTGTTTCTTAACCCCGTGGGTTATTCCGCTTGCGTATGTTCATGACTTAAAAAAAAAAGCTTTTAATAGAGTCTGTAAAATTAAAAAGGAAAAAATGTAACTAACTAAGTTAAATGTATATTTAAGAGTGTAAAGCATATCGTTAAACTGACATGCATTTGTAATGTGCTCATTCGCAATAGGCAGTCATAGATATCTGCATAGGCCAAAGAAAGGCTATGTAGCTAGCTTTCTTTAACTAGAAATGAACTCAATATAGTTGAAATGTGCACAAATTGTGATTAAGGAGCTTGACCTTAAAATTAAATGCTTAGAAAAGCTGTCGTAACTGCAGATTATTTCGGTTTAACAGAATACATTACTTTATAAGCAACATTTTATTCTTGAATGTCATGAACTTCCTATTTTCTTATGTTTCATGTAACGTTTGAGTAGAATAACATGTGAATTTTAAACAATAATGTTTGATTCATATTAGAAAGAATGCATTATCTAACTGTGATTTTTCCTTTTAGCTAGTAGTTCATTGTTCTTGCAGTGAAACAAGTTGAGATGAAGATGGCCTATTGGTGTTTAAGACCTATGAGACCCAAGCCTGATGTTTCCAGAATCTCACTACTCAAGACTATCTGTATTTAAGACTGTGCTAAAAGAAAAAGCTGCATGTATTCTGCTGAACCTGCTTACTGAAGAACCCTGCCGCCCTCTTGGTCGATGAAGCCTAATACAATGTTTTCACCATATTTTCTTGACTTTTATATCAGTGCATGTTCCTAGATAGTTTCACTGCTTTTTCTTTGCAGGATTGCCCCAGTCCCAGGCCATTGACGGTTGTGGGTAATGCTCTTACTGTTTTCCCTCCTTCTTACATTGCTATTTGATTTGACAGATTGCTACTGCAACTGTATGCTGATCTAATTGGATTTTTTGAGGCTCAGCCGAACCATAAGAAGTACTCTTTATGGGGAGTTATGCTACATTATTTTTGGTTTGAAGCTTTATGCTCCTTTAATTCCACTCTTTTCCTTAAATTCGACGCCTTTATGCGTTCTTGAAATCTAAAGCTCATCCCGATCTATAGACTAGAGAACTTGTTTCTTTATGGAACATGCTTAATGCAAATTATATTTTGATGCTTTATTGTGACCATTTTTATTTGATGAAATTTATGTAAACTCATTTGATTTATGGACAAACTGAAATAAAGAGAATATAAGGAATATAATTTAGCTAATCTCTTAATACAAAATAAAGCTTTAAAAATGCAATACAACTCTCATCATGACTGGACCTAAACTGTTCATAAAATGTAAATTGAGACGTCTGTTTTGCTCCTTGACTCCTAATACAACACTCCAAGGTCCATCACTGGAAATGAGAAGTGCGGAAAACAGGGCTTAACCCTGTAAAATGGTAAAAGGATGTTATTACTAAAAGGTTTAGGGCCCAGTCCGCGCTATCACCTTCAAGCAAATTTTCCTGAAGAAATCCAATGTCTCTGTTTTTAAAAGAGTACAGTCAGCATGTGCTGAGGGGATATTTGATAGACCTTTTTCCAAAACTGCTTTTTCATGTAAAATATTTTGAAGACAAATTGATTATCAGTGATGACTTTATTGTTTTTTGTAGTATTAGCGTCAAATGCACATTTCCCATGGTTGGGTGTTTGGGCTGAAAGTTTCACACTCTGTCTGGTGGCTTCTGCCCAAAACAATTGGTTCTCTCTTTTAGTAAAAGTGGAAGAACCTTCACCTGGGCCCAATTCACCAGTTGATTCAGACGGCAATGTTTCAGAAAAGGTGATTAAGTGTTTGTTTGATCTCTCATGATTGTCTGGGAGTGCTCTTCTGTCATCATTTCTCAAGTAGAAATCTACTTTCAAATACAGGTACACTGTCTCCAGGTTGAAGTTCTTTTTTATTTCTCGCTCGAATTTTGAGCTCTTTTGATTAATAGTAAAGTTTGTGAAATTGTTGATTTCTTTCTCTAACTTGTGAAGAAGTCATTTGGCTTCAGCAATAGTTTCATTGCCTTTAAATTCTTGTTCAAGTTTCTAAATTTCCTCTAGTTGTTTTTTACATGCTCTTTGCGTTGTTTCAATGAATAGGACCATCCAATTGTGACTACATTTGGTTGCTATGTAGCTATAACCTTTGCAGTACACAGAGGCGCATATTATCAAGGACGGGCGATACATTATCGCCGCTTTTATCGTCAGGAAACTATAAAAAAACTAAATTTAAAATAATGGTCTCAGCAATACAGATTTGGAAACAAATTAATAAAAGATTTCATCTTCTGTCTAATCTGAATTACTATACGCCCCTCCTAAAGAACCCGTTACTGCCCGGGATTTTTAGTGATTTGGTCATGCATAGTTGGAATGGTCTTAACATCTGTCTTTTAGGTTCCATGTATCAAGATAAGTGATTAGCATCATTTACCGAGCTTCACAAAAAGTTTTTTAGAGTCAAAGAATTTACTAAGTACCGAATGTATGAATAAAATAGATGTGATCGAAAGCTGTCGGAAAAAAGACCGCATCGGTACAATATATCAAATGATGCTAAGCAGAATACAAGATAATCTAGATGTTTATATAGAGAAATGGCAAAGAAATTTGGGTATAGAGAATGTGGATATTGTTAGGTCGTTAGAAGTGGGCAGAACGGTCATATTTAACGGACCATTCAAAAGTCAACATTTCATGTCTACCTTTGATTTATACTATACACCTTCAAAATTGTCAAAATGGAATGCTCAGAAGGGCACCAACTGTAGCCGTTGTGGTCTCTCAGCTGCGGATTCGATTCACATGTTTTTTCAATGTCCAAGACTAATTCAATTAGTATCTAAAATACAAGATTTTCTAAACTTAATCATGGAATCAACTGTTGTTTTATCACCAGAATTAGTCATTCTCGGAATTCAAACTGATCAGATAGAGAATAGAACTTTAGAAGAAGAAGGCTTTCTATTTCTGGCTATGTCTGTATATCGACTCTGTATAACCTCGCGGTGGCTGGACGCTGATCCACCGCTGTTTCATCAATGGCAATTTAAACTGCTTAGTATTTATCGCTTAGAAACGGCTGTGTATAAACTTAAGGGCCGGAAAAGAAAGATATTTGGCCAAAAATTATGGTCACCGATTGAAAAATGGATCTAAACTACTGTTTTTTTTTCTGATTCAACATTATGTTAATCTCTTAAAAAGAGAAAACACGCTGTACCAGTTGAATGGGGCGAAATAACAGGGCATTCGGACCAAAAATTTGGTTCACCCATTAGTAACTGACTTAATTTGTTTCTTCTGTGTTATAATCTGACAGCTGAATATATTGTAATATTTTTGCATTTTTTTTGTTTATAAATATTAGTGTCCATTATTCTTGATGAACTATTTTATTTTATTTTTCTTTGGATCTGTATGTACTGTGTAACTTGCCACTGCCATAAAATCACTAAAAAAAAATTTTTAAAAAAGGAAACTGCCGATAAAGCGGCGATAATGGGCTTGATAATATGCTCTATGAATTCCTATTGAAGCCCATGTTAGATGTCTTCACAGTTTCCTGCCGATAAAAGCGGCGATAATGTATCGCCCGTCCTTGATAATATGCCCCAGAGTCCTCTATGAATATGACTAGTGTATTACGAACATTTTGTCCCTAAGGACAATTGAAGGCACAGGAATTCAGACTAGATTATATCAACTGGACACGTACAGTTCGCAAATTGTAAGACAAAGAACATTGTGTATAGTATCATATGTACGTGCAAAAAACTATGGGGCCGATTAGGATGGCGGTTTTTCCGCATCCTCCGGGCCGGCGGAAGTGTCCGCCGGCCTGGAGGATGCGGAAAAACCGCGGCGGAGACTCCAAAGACCCACCGCCAAATTAGGATGGCTGGTGGGTCTGGAATTCCGTCCGCCGCTTTTCCGCCGCTGTCGGCTTCCGACCGCGGCGGAAAAGCTATAACATGGCAGGCGGTGTCTATGAGACACCGTCCGTCATATTATGATGTCGGTGTAAATATGCTTTTCCACGGCGGCTTTTCCGCCATGGAAAAGCATACGGACATTCACTTTGGGGGCCCGTTGCGGGCCCCCTGGGTGAATGGGGGGTGGGGGGTGCACATGGGGGGTACCTATGGTACCCCCCTGCATTTGCGTACACAAAGCAGCAGGCACCGTGCGGTGCCTGCCGCTTTGTGCATGTAAATGCAACACATGCATTTTTAACATTGCGGCGGGTGCAGCTTGAAGCTGCACCCGCCGCAATGTTAAAAATAGAGGATGTGACCGCCACCCTGGCGGTCACATCCTAATTGCCATGGAGGGACCGCCGCTGCCCATGCGGACGGTCCCTCCTACTCAGGGGTGGCGGACGGACGCAAGTCCGCCCGCCATCCTAATCGGCCCCTAAATGTTGGAAAAACTAACCAGGAAAAAGGCCAGAGGATTATTCAACAAAAGTCGAGGTTTAATCGTAAAGTTCTATCAGCCCCATGACGTAATAGTTTCCAACAAGAAAATCACTAGGAAAATTAATTTCACTGAACTGTGCTCTTAATGATTCAACCAGATCCTAGAGACGGAGAGTGCGCACGGGCATACATGAAATGTCATGACGACGTCCTTAATACAGTTAGATTTTGTTGTTAAGGAAGAGGTTGTGTGTGCATAAAGTTTCAGTCAATGTACTATGACATAATTTAGTATTGCCACTTTGCCGGTTTTTGTGGGCCTTGGCATGTATTTTTAAGTCCATGCCAGTAAAAATATGGAGTGGAAAAGGGAAATCCGGTATTTTCTGCTGCCTATAACTCATACATAAAACAGCAAACACATAAAGAAAATGTTAAATAAGGCTTGACATCTGCCCAAATAACTTCAGAATGATTATTAGAGCCAGCAGAGGGGTAATTAACATGCTACAAAAGAATACTGGCACCGAAACGGCAAACGAAAAGAAATGGCCGGTATTTTTTTCTAATGTAGCAACCCTAGCACTGGAGAAGGCCTGGAATAAAAATAGCTTCATAATGCTGGCCGTGGCCTTATTCATAATTTTAGCTGCAGCGCTGAACTCAGTATGAACCTAGGTCTCACAATGTGAGCATTTTGCAACCTCTGTCGGTAAGTGTTTTATATTAAAATATGCATGATGACCCGGTCACAGATTGTCAATCTTTGATGTTCTGGGACGGAGACTACGAAAGCATTTCTATTGCTGCAGTTCAGTCTGGAGTGGATTACACCGCTAATGGTTCATAGGAACGTGCATTCTTTTCTAGGTGATCGTTATTATATCAAAATGCATATTGCAGTTATTTTAAAAGTCATTGAATTCAGCTTTACTCTTCTCTCATTTTCAGAACATTGTGTGACTGCGTTCTGCCTATGATCAGTCACTTGAGAATAGGATGGTTTTGAATAAATATTACATAAAGACAGCAGCACACACATGAAGGTAAAGATTCTGAAATGCTTCATAAATCTTAGTAACCCACATTTTCGTTACATCACACCATCATTCGTATACATCAAAATTCTCTACCCATTCTTGTAAAAATATTTTTTAGTTTATGACAATATTCCTGCAATATTAAAATATGGGCAATAGAAATACACATCGTTATTCGCACTTTATATTGAGATTTTATGAGGTAACACGTGTACATGCAAGAAGAGAAAAACAGTCACCATTACACATAAAATCCAAGTCAAACATTTTTTCTTACTTTTCCTTTTACCCATCCATTGTCCACCAGAACTTGAAGTGCGGGTTTATTACCAGGCCTTCAACACAATGTGGGCCTGGCTGTTTCTCCACTGTGCTATTTCCCCTCAGGAAGCAGTGCAAGTAAATGACACACATATTGACTCAAAAATATCGTGTGACTTGAAAATTGCGTCAAAAATATTGTGAAACAATATGTAGAAAATAAGAATATTGTTTTATTGTATATACCATTGTTTTTAATTGATTGCTGTGCAAAATGTTGTTTACTTTAATATTGTTGTATTGACTATCGTTTTCAATTATTTTAGTATATATTAGTTATTACAGTAATGTTAGTAAATCTACCCTCTCCAAAGTCCAACACTTTACCTACTGTTGCATAGATTGGAGGGGGAATAGTTAATCTAATCCCTCCAAAATCTAGTAAATCTGATACCTCCAGAGTCACTATAAGAGAACAGAATTAGGGAGTGAAGAGGTTATGCCCCTCACCAGCACTGAGGTGGATGAGTCCTCCTCAGTGAGATTAATTCAAAACAAAAGGATCCACCTCAAAGAGGTTCAAAGGGAAGTGTACCCAAGCTTGGTAGGGCATACACAGTGTTTGCTTAAATACCCCTCACACACCAAAAGTGCCCTTGGTGTCATGCTTCATCGTAGGGGTCTTCCCGGCCACTGCGAGACGGGGCGTGCTACGACTAGCGACTACGCTGGAGCATTGTTATTGTAGTGCTATGTGTGGTGTATTTGTAGTGAGAGAAAGGGTCAGGATAAGATGAGTGGGTTAAAAAGTACCTGGCCTTATAGACTAAAGGAATTTATTAGGTGATAGGCTGATACTATTAAAATGGTACTTCGGAGATGTCACACGTTTTAATGTGCTGATACTCCTGGTCAAGTCAACATGTTACGAAGCTACACAGCTTCTTCATCAGGACTAAAGATGATCCCTTTAGTGCTCACTATATTGCTATCAATTCATGCAGAGATAAGTGCTATGTACAAAGGGTGACGTTGAAATACAGTACCTAGTCGGTATTGTAATCTTGTGAGCTCTGTCAGTATTTCTGAAAGTAAGCCTGAAAAGAGAGAACAGTTATTTTCACATGCGCCTCCCAATGCGCAAACACAGATCACCTAATGGAGATAAAGGTGATAAATTGTGACTGTAGTGTCCATTATACTAGAGTGCTATTGCGTGAATGCAGAAGTGAGCGGAAGTTGCACGGGACGCTTCCTTCCCGGTGCTCGTTTGCCTGCCGATTGCCTGCAGCTCGTGTGACTGACACAGATATATTGCTGCACGTGTGACTGACGCAGATGTTTGCTAGGTGCAATACCCTATGGCTAGAAGGGTAAATCGCATAGTAACTGCAGTTCATTGTGCGTGTTACTGATGCGAGCCCTATGACGCGATCTAGAGCGTCACGTTTTTCATTAGCGCTCTAGGGCCTAGCATACTCACCCAGTGACCGCACTTCCGGCCCACACTAACAGGTGTGAGTATTTAGCAACCACTTAACTAATTCACGGCTGCATTAATACGCCCTCGACCGCACTCTCCTTCACACCACGGAGCTGCGGGATGGCGTGGCGTGAGCGTCTTTTCAACCGCGCACTACCGGACTCGGGTGCTTTCCGACAGGACCAAATATGGGCCCAATTACGCCACCAATTACCGGTCACTTACCAATTACGAGGGCTTTAAAAGACCCACCGACTCCCAGGGGCAGTATCATCGGAGCCGCGTTGAGGGTAGGAGGTCGAATTTCGTCCCAGTAACCGTGAGTTGGATACTTAAGATACCACGAATAGGTGGTGAGCAATCGAGTTTCCCAAGAAAAGTATGGATTATAATGAGTCCTTCTCATTATTTCAGAACATCCTATTATGCCTGATGGAACCCTCCAAAACGTAAAAAGGCTCATGAGGCAATTTATCCTTGTACATTGAGTAAGATCTTTCTCTTTATCTCTCCTGCACCAGCAGTAGGAATGAACATGTCACCAACATGTGTGCACTATATGTTTTTATGTGTGTCTTTGTCAAGTCTGTTACATTTTTTACAGGTTGCAAGGTTACTGAACACATGACCTATATGTGATACATAGCAACCCCCCACTTTTTCCTTAAGGTCACCACTACCTGGAGGATAGTATCATTGAATAGTGAGAAAAAGAAATTAAAATTTGTTTTTCTCCCTCTAGGTCTTCACTAAACGCCGATTTGGCGAAGAAAGACTACGAGAATAATGGAATAACTAGGTACATTACACCTATAGTTCACTTTTCTTAAATTTTTGTACAATACACTTTGAAACATTTATACATGTGAGTAAGGTGGGTCTTTGTGCAATTCCCGTCCTGAAGAAGGAGGCTTTGAACTCCGAAACATGTATATGTAGATGCACCAACGAGGTTGCTGTACTTAACTATACACTTACAACCTCACTCTGCACCGTTTTAACAATACCTGCCGGGGGCTTAATAAAAAGTTTTTGTTTCTCCACCCCGCGAGCCAGGTATTTTTTAATTTTCACTCACTTTATACTCACCACTCACATATATCCTCTTACCCCACACACATTCACACATAGTCCATTTGAAAGTGCTCCCACGTAGTCATCGGTCGTAGCACGCCGCATCCCTTAGAGGGGTGCAAAGACCCCGATGATGAAGCATGACACCAAGGGCCTGTTGGTGTGTGAAGGGTATTTAAACAACACAGAGTGTTCCCCACCACTGTAGGGATCTACTCAAACTGGATTCCACTTTGTTTTTATACTATACCCGGGGAGACTGAATCCACATTTTCTCTCCGTCCCTCTTTTGTTAGAAGTTATATATTTTTTAAACATTTAATTTTGCATTTAAATTGAAATATGTCATATTCGTATTTTTTTCATTTAAGTTTGATATATGATTTTCTTAGTATATATTTATTCAAATACATTTTTCAGTTAAAAAAGCATGACGCATTTCAGCTTACTGAGCCTTTATCAAAACTGTTCAGTTTTGACAAAGGGTCTGGAAGCCGAAATGTATCACAATGTATTGGTGGAATTCTTTCCTGGAGTACAGGTATCTGTATTTGCTTAGGTGAGACTGGAGTTTTCAGGTACGTCGGGAATACACCCCATAGCTCAGCACCCTCCCATTCCCCGGGGCCTGCTGCTTTTGAACTTTTTTAAGTAGAAAAACAAAGGGAGGGTGACCCCATCCCCAGAGGCCCAGCCTTTTATTAATTTTATATAATTGAAAGGGAGGGGGGGATTTTTGGCCCCGGGGACCCCATGCCACGGAGCCTGCCCCTTTTAAAAAATATCTTTTTTTTCAAAGAGGGGAGGCAGCAAGGTGCCCCCCCGAGTCCATTTTCTGTCCCGGGGACCCCAACCCCTGGGACTCAGCCTGCAGTGTGGGTGCCCTTGTTCCACCCAGGGCAACCACATTTTTAATGTTGGGGACCGCGGAGGAAGCCTGAAGCCCCCTGCGGTCGCAGTCAGCTCCCTGCCTGCTGCGGGAGCTGCCTTTGCTTTGAGTCCCAGTGAGCTGCTAACATGCCACTACCAGGATCTCAAAGCAATTTCTCTGTTTCCCTGCATGCTCAACAGCGGGCAGGGAAACAGAGATGCTCTGCTTTCAGCAAGCAAGAGCATTTGCTGCTCTTGCTTATTGAAAGCAGAGTTTTTGCTATGGCTTGGCGGGAGCGTTCCGCCAAGCCATGGCAAACTGCAATGTCCCGGAGGCCGGCACCCCGGGACATTGCTGGAGCTTGCCCTGGTGGGGGTCGTTGCCCCTATGGCCATCTAGGGCTTCACGAGGAGGGCGGCGGAGCGCGCAATTTGTTAATTAAGCTCCAGGTAGGTGGCTGTGTGCCCCCTGCATTTGTTTCAATTAGCTCTGTGGGAGGTGGCAGTCCCCAGGGCTGTGGGGGGGCAATAGGGCCTCCCCCGCACCGATTTAACAATTAGCCCCAGGGAGGTGGCAGTTCACGGGGCTGCAGGAGGGTGTGTGGGCCACGGCATCTCTTTTAATATGTTTGCCCCGGGGAGGTGGCTGTCCCCGCGATGCGGTGATGCCACATAGGTACCTTCCACATTGGTGTATAAACTTGCACCTGATCCAGCAGAGCTCTCCAACAACCCTCAATACTCATCCCACTTAACCCAGGAGCAAAACGTATTTCTACTCATCGGTGGGGCCCATAGCACCGCAAGTCACACATACACACACCACACTGCTCCTGAATCAGTGAAAAAGAAGGCGAGCTGCTGGTTAGCTGGATACCTAACTTCTATACTTTATACATTATATACATTTCGAAATTTCAATATCATGCTTATTTGTTAATAAGAAAAACAGTACATCAAGGTACTCCGCTATTTGGTCGATGGACCAACTAGTAGAAGTCAGTTGATGGTGATTAAGACCAGCTCAATCACAGTAATCCCTTAACTATTAACATTTTACTCTGTCATGACATTTATCTTAAATAAAATAAACAGAATTGAGTTAAATTTAAAATAGTTTTATCTACTTCATTTGAGAAAGGAAATTTAGCAATTTACTTAGACAAGCAAAATTTAAGCATTTTGTTTAGTACATGTTAAAGAGATGAAAATCAGAAAAAAGCATATTACCCATCTGTCAGAAGCGAATGACAGAGTCACACAGGTTCCCAAAGCTGTCTCTCTATTCTCCTCAATGCCTCCCTTCCAAAATAAAAACTCTGCAATCAATCATCGTCTCTGCTCCATCAAAAGTTGAAGTCCAAAAACATTTCAAAGTCTCTAGCACCATAACATTGTCCAAACTGACTGCATGTCATGGTGTAAAATAAAATCCATGGAGCAACCCCTTTTCTCCCTTTCAAGCAAACCCTTTTATACCCTTTTTCTCCAACTATCTAATTTAAAATTGAAACTTTTAGGGTTCACAGTTCTTTCTGATTGGTCCATTAGAGGGGTGGTGATGATCAGCTCATGCACTCTTTGTCCAAACCAGTTTGCATTTTAGCAATGTCATCCTTAAAATCTTTTCCCATGGCATTCGTCTCAAATTTGTGCTTGTCATTCTCCTTTTGTAACACTTTTTGTTATTATTTTTCAATCAATTCCTCTCTCACGGTTTTAGAAGCAAACATCCTTTGGCACGTATCCGGGTCTTAGGCCAAGCTGACCTTAACATCTCTCAGTCCATTAACGGGCTATTCTTTTCACACGTTCGGCATACAGCGCATGCGTGGAGGCCATCTTTTCTCGAAGTGATGCCAATGATTCAGTAAACAGCTATTTTCCACAGTCAGGCCGCGTAGGCCTCAATGAAAATAATGCGAAAACAAACACAACAAAAATTAGATTTAGAATTATAGCCCTTCTGTTTACCTCCCTCATTCTAATGTTCCCAGTTAGTTGTTACCTAGCAAAAGCAAACAAATAGCGTCATTTTACTTAACAATTGTATTTTTCTCTTACCACAAAATATTTTTTCTATGTAAGCACAAATACACATGCTTATTTGATTAAATATATATTATTACAGCTCTTTATTAGTATGACTCATTTACAATTATTAGTATATTAATTTTGCAAATAGCAATTAGTTTCCCACGTGTAATGTAGAATTTTTATATGTATTTTGTTGATCAGTTTACATGCTTCACTCTGTTAATGTTGTTATAGTTATGAGAGGTTCATTTTACAAAGGGTACATAACATTTTTTGTCTCTCCCCTGCTCCATCAACTCCCCCCTTTGGTGATTTTATCACCACACAACATCCCACCTAAATGTTCCTAAGAACATGTTTCAGGTTCTTCAGTTTAGACTTTAATATCTTTCACAATGTGACCTCTTGAATTTTCATACATTATTTCTTTTAGTTCTTCTAGTTCAATTTCACCCATTTCACGTTCTCTTTGCTTATTCTTTTCTATATTTATTCTTATTTTTCTGTCAGCTTTTCTTCTTTTTATACAGACACATCCTAATCTCAACATTAATGCTATCATTATTACTATTGTTACTGGTATTAGTATTTTTCCCACTAATGAGCTACCTATTTCTGGGAATCATTTCTTTACAGTAGAAAAGCTCTTACCAATTTTCTCTAGAAGACCATCAACCTCCAGTGGGATAATTTCTTTCTGCAATTCAGTAATGTTTTTAATATACCTTTGAATATTCTGACTGTTAGCAGGAATATAAGTACAACAATGTTGCACTTTCAATATTCCACAGACTCCTCCCTCTTTTGCCAATAAAATATTAAGCGGTACAAAAGGGGGTGGTAAAAAGGGGGTGGTGATGGACGGAGCATATGAACCAATCAAACACTCACACCCAGTCAAAAGATCTGGGTTTGATCCATCACCGTTCTTTAGCCCACTCTGCCACCCCAGTTCAGACATGGCTATATGCAAATCAGTCTGACCCTGTGCCTCATGGGAACAGTCCAGCTCGAACTGCCAAGCCATGCCTTCCCTGGACCGGAAACAAGCTTCCGAGGATCGGTTTCTGGCATTCCAGCCGTCTTCAGCCCAGCTTGCTTGAATCCAGTGGCAAAGTGAGCAAGGGACTCACGTCTGAACATACCTTGCCACACTTATGGCGGCCAAAGCGGTACAAAAGGGGGTGGTGATGGACGGAGCATCTGAACCAATCAAACACTCACACCCAGTCAAAAGATCTGGGTTTGATCCATCACCGTTCTTTAGCCCACTCTGCCACCCCAGTTCAGACATGGCTATATGCAAATCAGTCTGACCCTGTGCCTCATGGGAACAGTCCAGCCCGAACTGCCAAGCCATGCCTTCCCTGGACCAGAAACAAGCTTCCGAGGACCGGTTTCTGGCATTCCAGCCGTCTTCAGCCCGGCTTGCTTGAATCCAGTGGCAAAGTGAGCAAGGGACTCACGTCTGAGCATACCCTGCCACACTTATGGCGGCCAAAGCGGTACAAAAGGGGGGTGGTAATGGACGGAGCATCTGAACAAATCAAACACTCACACCCAGTCAAAAGATCTGGGTTTGATCCATCACCGTTCTTTAGCCCACTCTGCCACCCCAGTTCAGACATGGCTATATGCAAATCAGTCTGACCCTGTGCCTCATGGGAACAGTCCAGCCCGAACTGCCAAGCCATGCCTTCCCTGGACCGGAAAAAAGCTTCCGAGGACCGGTTTCTGGCATTCCAGCCGTCTTCAGCCCGGCTTGCTTGAATCCAGTGGCAAAGTGAGCAAGGGACTCACGTCTGAGCATACCCTGCCACACTTATGGCGGCCAAAGCGGTACAAAAGGGGGTGGTGATGGACGGAGCATCTGAACCAATCAAACACTCACACCCAGTCAAAAGATCTGGGTTTGATCCATCACCGTTCTTTAGCCCACTCTGCCACCCCAGTTCAGACATGGCTATATGCAAATCAGTCTGACCCTGTGCCTCATGGGAACAGTCCAGCCCGAACTGCCAAGCCATGCCTTCCCTGGACCAGAAACAAGCTTCCGAGGACCAGTTTCTGGCATTCCAGCCGTCTTCAGCCCAGCTTGCTTGAATCCAGTGGCAAAGGGAGCAAGGGACTCACGTCTGAGCATACCCTGCCACACTTATGGCGGCCAAAGCGGTACAAAAGGGGGTGGTGATGGACGGAGCATCTGAACCAATCAAACACTCACACCCAGTCAAAAGATCTGGGTTTGATCCATCACCGTTCTTTAGCCCACTCTGCCACCCCAGTTCAGACATGGCTATATGCAAATCAGTCTGACTCTGTGCCTCATGGGAAAAGTCCAGCCCGAACTGCCAAGCTATGCCTTCCCTGGACCGGAAACAAGCTTCCGAGGACCGGTTTCTGTCTTCAGCCCGGCTTGCTTGAATCCAGTGGCAAAGTGAGCAAGGGACTCACGTCTGAGCATACCCTGCCACACTTATGGCGGCCAAACCGGTACAAAAGGGGGTGGTAATGGACGGAGCATCTGAACCAATCAAACACTCACACCCAGTCAAAAGATCTGGGTTTGATCCATCACCATTCTTTAGCCCACTCTGCCACCCCAGTTCAGACATGGCTATATGCAAATCAGTCTGACCCTGTGCCTCATGGGAACAGTCCAGCCCGAACTGCCAAGCCATGCCTTCCCTGGACCGGAAACAAGCTTCCGAGGACCGGTTTCTGGCATTCCAGCCATCTTCAGCCCGGCTTGCTTGAATCCAGTGGCAAAGTGAGCAAGGGACTCACGTCTGAGCATACCCTGCCACACTTATGGCGGCCAAAGCAGTACAAAAGGGGGTGGTGATGGACGGAGCATCTGAACCAATCAAACACACACCCAGTCAAAAGATCTGGGTTTGATCCATCACCGTTCTTTAGCCCACTCTGCCACCCCAGTTCAGACAAGGCTATATGCAAATCAGTCTGCCCCTGTGCCTCATGGGAACAGTCCAGCCCGAACTGCCAAGCCATGCCTTCCCTGGACCGGAAACAAGCTTCCGAGGACCGGTTTCTGGCATTCCAGCCGTCTTCAGCCCGGCTTGCTTGAATTCAGTGGCAAAGTGATCGAGGGACTCACGTCTGAGCATACCCTGCCACACTTATGGCGTCCAAAGCGGTACAAAAGGGGGTGGTGATGGACGGAGCATCTGAACCAATCAAACACTCACACCCAGTCAAAAGATCTGGGTTTGATCCATCACCGTTCTTTAGCCCACTCTGCCACCCCAGTTCAGACATGGCTATATGCAAATCAGTCTGACCCTGTGACTCATGGGAACAGTCCAGCCCGAACTGCCAAGCCATGCCTTCCCTGGACCGGAAACAAGCTAAAAATATCAAGAGCAATTCTATTTTGCATTACCTTAGCTCTCATGGCAACCATTTCAGTATTTACCATTAAAAATCCTCCAGCGTAACTTGTTGATAAACGATCTACTATCGTTGACAATTGTTGAATTTTGTTTGCATTAAATGATACACCCACTGCTGGTATCAGTGCTCCAAAAATATCACTTACTATTTCTAGAAAAGTTTCTCTTCTCTTACGTGTTAATGGTTTACTTATCTCATGAATCCCATTAGTACCTCTATCTACATGAACATTTTTAGGAAAGACCAGACCCACGTAGCAGGGCCTATACCAGTGATCAGGCACTCTATAATAAGCTTTGTTACCACATATAAAATAAAGTCCAGGAAAAACAGGATCATTTCGCCCTTTAAATACCCATCCCCAATAATTATGTAAGTGTCCTTGCAATCACTTGCTCCCACAAAATAATTATCATACACTGTATTATCTCGTTGAATGCACAATTTTCCCTGTTGAGGTAGATCTATTCCCAATGCAGCATTAGTATCACCTTTAACATAATTTTCTTCTTAAAATTTCAATGAAGGTGGATTCAATTTACTTGCAGTAGCCTTTCTTTGATAAACGAATCTCCTCTCTTCCGCCATTTCTAAAAATACTTTCTCTGCCTTCTTTAATTTACATGTCAAGTTATTCCTAAAAGCATATTCTATAGTCAATTCATTAATTTCTAAGAAAAATTCACCTAAAACTTTAGCAGGTTTCACTTTGTTCATTCTATGTACTACAGGAACTTTAGCAAAAATGTCATCAACATCAGAGTAATAATTTTCTAATTTACCAGTTTGGTAAAATAAACCAGCTATTACACTACAAGTCATTCCATAAGTCAAAGGAAGAGTATGGTAGGTTGCCCCCTCTGATACAGATGCAGGTAACTGCATACAGACGTAACAGTCTTAGACATCCATAGTTTCGACATACTCTCTTAACAGTCTTGAAAAAACATTCTTTGAAAAATAATAAATAGATCTATCTTTGTGTAGTTCAGTTATGTCTACCAGTTCTATATTGCTGTTCATATCATGTATCTTTTCACTGTTATTGACATTTTGTTTTCCATATGAATGCTAAAAACTTGAATGAAACTGAATTAATATTGCTAAAATTAGTAAACCTATGCAAATTAACCAAATTTTACACCATTTACATAACATTCCACATCTGGACGTACTAGTATTATTTGCAAGCATTTGTTTTCTTTTCAGTACGTACTTTTTACAATTAATCCTTCTCTATAATGTCTCTTCACTACTTTGCACACTTAAAAATATGTGTCCTTTTAATCCTTTATTTAATTATGTCTCTTTTCCTTTTGTTTCGTTGACTTTTCTTTTAATTCGCCATCCTTAATTTCTTAATTTAAACACAGTTCTTTACCTTCTTTGCCTTTTTCACTCACCAGAGTCACTTTGGGTTTCTTGTCTACTTTCAACTTCCTGTATATCTGACAGTGAAATATAAACCCACTCAGGTGATTTGTACTTTTGATTTGGTCTCCTCACTCTTTTAGGTCATTGCAAAATGCCTTTATTTCCTTCTTTTTGACCTTCTTGATTTGTTCTTTCGTTCACATTTTCTGTTCTTTTAGTTCTCCATTTAAATTGATCAGCTTAAATTTCAGTCCATTAATTTCTGTAGGCCAGTTGTCTCTCTTTTTGGGCTTTTTAATCACAGGCTCTGTTATTTCACGTTCAACTTTCCGAGCCCTTTTTCTAGGACTCTTTCTCAAAGTTGTTTCTCCTTCACTTTCATCAGACTCAGTCTTAGATTTCTTTTCACTTCCTCTTGTTTTGAACTTTATGAATACTGGTTCAGCTTCTGAGTCTTATTTTCCTCTAGTCAGTTCAGTTCTTTTACAAGGAATTTCTCCATAACTGGTACTCTCTGCTGGATTTTCAGGTTTTCCACTTTTACCAGTTCTATCCTGTTCTTTTTCAGTGTCCAAACTGGGTTTTGCTGCTTCCAGAACAGGTCAATCTTTCTTATCTGGAACTTTGTCTGTTATTTCCTCTGCATCAGAGTCTGAACTTGTATCTACTTCTTCCACATGCTGATTCTCAGGTTCTGGTACTCTGATGGTGTGGCTGGCGTGTACCCACCTTTTCACACCTGCAGATTTTACTGCAGTAGTGCTGACCAGAATTACTTTTCTTGGTGTATCCCAGCGAGGAACCTGGCAATTTCTCCTTCTGTGTACTTTTATTCGGACCCAGTCTCCAGGACGCAAGTCATGGGTTGGATGTTTTTCCTGAGTACATGTATCAGTTCCAACCTGGCGAAACACAGAAGTGATGGTTTCAGATAAGCCTTTACAGTAATCCAAAATGATATCATCATTTATAGATAGCAATTTATTGACAGGTACCTATGCTTGTCTCATTATTCGTCCCATTAGTATTGCATGCGGACTGAAGCCTGTTTATCTTTCTGGAATGCTCCTTAAGGTCATTAGAACAAGTGGTAAAGCATCAGGCCATTTTAGTCCAGTGGCCAAACACATATTTCCAAGTCTGTTTTTGATTGTCCCATGAACTTGCTCAACTACCCCAGACGCCTCTGGTCTGTAAGCAATTTTTGATGAATATCTAGAGCTCCACAAATCAATTGTATCAGTTCATTTTAGAAATGACTTCCTCTGTCTGTTTTGATTGTTACTGGAAATCCGAAACGTGGAATCACTTCTCTCAACAGGAGTTTTACTACAGTTACTCCATCATTTCTTCTTGTTGGGAAAGCCTCTACCCATTGTGAATACGAACAAATGATCACACGGACGTATCGTAGTCTGTTACATGGTGGCATCTCAATGAAATCCAACTGCATTCGGGTAAAAGGACCTCCCTCCCGTCCTATGGTTCCCAAACTTACAACAGTTTTTCTTCCTGGATTCAATTGTTGACAAATCAGACATCGCTGACACATACTCTCGGCAATAACACAAAAATTGGGATTATACCAAGTCTGTCTGAAAAGTCTAATCATTGCATCCCTGCCAATATGTGCTTGTACATGATACATTCTGGCCATATTTGAGATCATGCTATCGAGCATAACTGGTCTTTCATCTTTGTATACCCAAATGTCATCTTCCTCTCTTTGTCTTCAACCTGATTTTATCCATTTATCTTTTTCCTCATCACTTGCCTCTTCTTGCAACTGTTTCACTTCCTGCCAAGTCTCAACTATGTTAGTAAGCATTAAATGACTTGAAACATGTTCTTTTTCTCTGTCTCGATTGATTGAAGCTAAGTTTCTGGCACAATATTGAGCTATTGCATCTGCAAAACAATGACCTTCAGTGAAATAATCATCTCCATTTTTATGTGCAGCACACTTCACCACTGCATTACTCTTGGGCAGCTGTATCGCCTCAAGCAGCATTTTCACAAACTCACCATTTCTGATTGGTGATCCTGCAGAGGTCATATAGCCTCTTTGAGACCACAGTTGTCCATAATCATGGACAACTCCGAATCTATATTGACAAACAGTCACTATGGTAACTTGGATATTTTTTGCCAAATTTGCATGCTCGAATCAAAGCAATCAGCTCAACCACTTGGGCAGAACGTATTCCTTTCAGACAAGATGCTTCCATGACATCTGCTACTGTACATACAGCATATGGAGCACTCAAAACTCCTTCATCTGTTCTTAAACAGGAATCATCCACAAACAGCACATAATCTGATTCCTCCAAAGGTTCATCTTTAATGTCAGGTCTTGGCTTGGTACAGTATTCAAGCACATCCAAACATTTGTGATCAATAATATCTTTCACCTCCACATCCAAAGTATCAGGTAACAAGGTGAAAGGATTCACATTAACACATCTTGCAACCGTCACATTGTCTGCACTCAAAATCACCTTTTCATACCTGGTCAGACGATTATTGGTCATGTACTGTGTCTTGGTCCGGGTAAGGAGTATTTCCATTGAATGTGGCACGTACACCTTAACCGGATAACCCATCACAATACCTTCACTCTGTTCCAAACTCACACTTGTAGCAGCTACAGCTTTCAGACACCCAGGCAATGCCCTTGCTACTGGATCCAAAACTCCTGAAAAATATGCAATCAGTCTTCTCATTCTTCCATGTCTCTGAATCAGAACTGACAATGCACACCCTTCTCTCTCACTGCAATATAGTTCAAATTCTTTTTCATAATCAGGCATGCCTAGCGCTGGTACTTCACATAAACTGTTTTTCAATTGTTCAAATGCTTCCATTTCCTTTTCATTCAGCACTATAGGGTCTTTTACATCTCCTTTTGAAAATATCTGCAAAGGTTTTGCAATTAGTGAAAATCCACTTATCCATTGCCGATAGTAACCAACCATGCCCAAAAACATTCTCACTTGCTTTTGTGTTTTTGGTGGATTCATCCCTCGGATAATTTTGATTCTTTCTGAGGTCACTTTCCTCACTCCCTTTCCAATCTTATGACCTAAATAATGTACTTCCTGTTGACAAAACTGTAATTTGTATGGAGACACTTTATGCCCTCCTTCTGCCAAATGGTTTAAATGTGCAATAGTGTCTGAAATACAACCTTCTTTGGTCTTTGACTCCACTAACAGGTCATCAATATATTACACCAATGCTGATTTTTCTGGCATGTTCAAGCTCTCTAATGACTTCTTCAGAATCTGATTGAAAATTCAAGGACCCTCAGTATACCCTTGAGGAATTCGGCACCATGCCAAAATACACTCACCAAACCGGATAGCAAAAATTGGCTGACTGTCTGGGTGTAATGGAACTGTAAAGAATGCATTACACAAATCAATGGCAGTATACCATTCTGCATCATGTGGAATTTGATATAATATCACTGCTGGATTTGGTACAATTGAACTGCATGGGACAACTATCCTATTTAACTTTTGCAACTCCTGTACTATTCTAAAAGTGCTGTTTGGCTTTTTCAGCCCCATAATTGGTGAATTACATGGACTGCTCATTATCTCTTTCAGGATTCCTTGCTCAATCATTTTGTTAATCACTGGAGTTACTCCTTCAATTATTTCTGGTGTCAACTTATATTGTGGGATATTTGGGTATATAGCATCTTCTTTTACCGTGATTTTTACTGGACCTACTCCTTTCATTAGTCCTATTTCTGCTCCGTGAAATCCCACACCTCTTCTTTAACTGTTTCTTTTAATTCAGTTGGGATCTTTTCTCTGTCAAACACAGGAAATATCTCACTTCTTTCAATTATTGACTTGGTCATTTTGTACAGACTATCATCATCTGCCGTTTGGAAAGCTATGCCATCTGGTGAACAATAATTGGCACAGTTCATTTTGCACAGTATGTCGCGTCCAAGCAAAATCACAGGACCGCTGTCACATACCACAAAACGATGCATTTCTTTGAAAGTACCAATTTCCACTTCTTCAGGTTGTGTTAGGGGAGTTTTAATCTGCGTGTTTGTCACACCTACAACTTAGATTACGTCTCCAGAGAGAGGAAGGTTTTGAATTTCTACTGATCTAACTGTAGAACGGGTAGCACCTGTGTCCACTAGGAAAGTAACATTTACACCATTCACCTTCATCTAGGTATGTTTTAAATTTTTCTGTTCCAGTTGTTCCAATTATCAGTTCTTCCATATCTATCTTTAATCTGACCATATCTAAAAGTTTTGGTTCTGAATCTTTCTTTTGTAGCGTTTTAATCCAATCGCTTAATTCCTCAGCTGATGGTCCCACTGGGGTTTTAGTCAAATCTATGTCAGCTACACTTTTCTCAGGAGTTTCTGTTGCTGATTCTGCTCCCATAGGTATCCTATATATTGGGCTCTGATTCATAGTTAAATCTGGGGGTGTTGTTCTAATTGTACTCTTGGTTTCATTTAAATCTGGGTAAATCTTTTCCCTGACTTTTTAAATACTCGAATTTAAAGGAATGGTTAACGAATGCTCATCTATTTTCTCGTTTTCAAAAAACGGTATTACAGGACCTATAGTTATTGGTACCTTTACAGCTTCTACATTTTTAGTTAAATCCTTAATTCTCTCAGCCAATTCTTTTGTTGATCTCTCTAATTCTGAGGTACTCACTTTCTCAACCTGCATGAATTCTTGTTTTTTAGAGGTATGTTTTACTTCTAAATGTCTTTTTGGGGTTTCTGTTATTCCAATCTCCATTAGCGGTGCATTTGGAGTCACTGCTGCAAAAGTTGACTGATATGGCGGGGGTCTTCTGTTCAAAATGCTTTCCAGCACCTCGTCCTCTGTATCACACATTCCATATCCACTCTTTTCTGATACCTGATGATTTCTCTTCTCTGTGCACTTTCTTCCTACAGTTTCACCTGCTATCTGTACTGGATACATACCATCCCACATATCAGCACACCTTCATCTTTTCATTCTACTCTCATGTGTAGTTCCCCAATATCCTTTAAAATATCCTCATCTTTCATTTACATCTCTGAATCTTTCTTCCTCCTTAGCATGCATTTCATCCTCCCATTCCATCAAAGCCTCAAACTGAGTTGGTCTAGGTCTCGGTTCAAGTTTCATCATTTTTTCCCCTAAATTACGAAACACTGCTGTGCTATATGTACCTGTTTCTTGAAATGCCAATATTCTGTCATTTTTGGTGTATTTTGCTCAGTTTTCCAACCAGATGCAAGTATGATAGCCATATTTCGTCATCATGTATGATGCTGGCATTTTCGGTGGAGGAAGCAATTTTTCCTCTCTCGTAAATATTTATTGTCCTTTTTAAACAAATTCTTTCATTTCTTAAACCATGAAGGTTTCTCCCTGTCTCGTTCATAATAATAATCAATTTTCACAGATTTTCTCTCTCAATACGATCGTTCTCTTCCTTTTAATCTGTACTGTTATTCTAACCACTCCCAGCGCGTCTCACTTCAACGCACTAATCAGCGTAAGATACGTCACACAATTTCTGACCTTTTCCAGCCCGTCTCACACTAACACACCAATCAGCACTGTAAATGTCACAGTCATGTGGACCAATCCCAGCGTGACTCTTGATGATGTCAGCTCTACTCCTGCTTCTGCTGACCCCTCCTTTACAGAGTTTGTTGGCACAATATTTATATATTTTACAATACGTACATTTGTTATTTACCACAAAAACGCATTTCCATTGTCTGTTTTACTAAAACCAAAGAGATAGTACGTTCAAACTCACAAGAATTCTGTAGTTCCAGTAGGCAGCGCTGACCTCTTCCCCACCACAAAATTTCATTTCGTCCATAAAGCAGCACTTCCCTCTACTTTACCCTTCTAACAAGCTTAGGGAACAAATCTGCTACTCTCCCAGGGATACGCGTAATTCAGAGTACATATAACTCCTATTCTTAAGGCTGAGATTTTACAGGTGGGCTTCACTATTCATTCACCCTTTCATACGGAAAATCTCCCTAACGATAACACATGACAATTTTACCACTTTGAAATCAGACAATGTACTGTGCGACTTCTCTTGCCACACATTTCCCCCTGTCTACATACAGGGCAACCAACTTCCTACTTTCCGGAAGCTTCAAAATTCCGACTGCATATAACATAATACAAACTCAACATATAGTGTCAAAGCATAAAACATCAATAATCTCCAAACTGACCAATAGTAACATGACCTCTGCTACCAAGAAATCTGATCCAGCAGAGCTCTCCAACTACCCTCAATACTCATCCCACATAACCGAGGAGCAAAACGTATTTCTACTCATCAGTGGGGCCCATAGCACCACGAGTCACACATACACACACCACACTGCTCCTGAATCAGTGAAAAAGAAGGCGAGTTGCTGATTAGTGGCTACCTAAATTCTTTATTTTATACATTATATACATGTCAAAATTTCGATATCATGCTCATCTGTTAATAAGAAAAACAATACATCAAGGTACTCCGCTATTTGGTCGATGGACCAACTAGTAGAAGTCAGTTGATGACGATTAAGACCAGCTCAATCACAATAATCCCTTAACTATTAACATTTTATTCTGTCTTGACATTTATCTTAAATAAAATAAACAGACTCGAGTAAAATTTAAAATAGTTATATCTACTTCATTTTAGAAAGGAAATTTAGCAATTTATTTAGATAAGCAAAATGTAAGCATTTTATTTAGTACATGTTAAAGAGATTAAAATCAGAAAAAAACATATTACCCATCTGAAACAAGCGAATGACAGAGTCGCACAGGTTCCCAAAGTTGTCTCTCTATTTTCCTCAATGCCTCCCTTCCAAAATAAAAACTCTGCAATCAATCATCATCTCTGCTCCATCAAAAGTCCAAAAATATTTCAAAGTCTCTAGCACCATAAAATTGTCAAAACCGACAGCATGTTGTGGTGCAAAATAAAATTCATGGAGCAACCCCTTTTCTCCCTTTCAATCAAGCCCTTTTATACTCTTTTTCTCTATCTAATTTAAAATTGAAACTTTTAGGGTCCACAGTTCTTTCTGATTGGTCCATTAGAGGGTTGGTGATGATCACCTCATGCACTCTTTGTCCAAACCAGTTTGCATTTTAGCAATGTCATCCTTAAAATCTTTTTCCATGGCATTCATATCAGATTTGTGCTTTTCATTCTCTTTGTGTCACACTTTTCGTTATTATTTTTCACTCAGTTCCTTTCTCACGGTTTTAGAAGCAAACATCCTTTGGCACGTATCCGGGTCTTAAGCCAAGCTGACCTTTACATCTTTCACTCCGTACAGAGGCCATCAACTCCCCCCTTTGGTGATTTTATCACCACACAACATCCCACCTAAATGTTCCTAAGAACATGTTTCAGGTTCTTCAGTTTAGACTTTAATATCTTTCACAATGTGACCTCTTGAATTTTCATACATTATTTCTTTTAGTTCTTCTAGTTCAATTTCACCCATTTCACGTTCTCTTTGCTTATTCTTTTCTATATTTATTCTTATTTTTCTGTCAGCTTTTCTTCTTTTTATACAGACACATCCTAATCTCAACATTAATGCTATCATTATTACTATTGTTACTGGTATTAGTATTTTTCCCACTAATGAGCTACCTATTTCTGGGAATCATTTCTTTACAGTAGAAAAGCTCTTACCAATTTTCTCTAGAAGACCATCAACCTCCAGTGGGATAATTTCTTTCTGCAATTCAGTAATGTTTTTAATATACCTTTGAATATTCTGACTGTTAGCAGGAATATAAGTACAACAATGTTGCACTTTCAATATTCCACAGACTCCTCCCTCTTTTGCCAATAAAATATCAAGCGGTACAAAAGGGGGTGGTAAAAAGGGGGTGGTGATGGACGGAGCATCTGAACCAATCAAACACTCACACCCAGTCAAAAGATCTGGGTTTGATCCATCACCGTTCTTTAGCCCACTCTGCCACCCCAGTTCAGACATGGCTATATGCAAATCAGTCTGACCCTGTGCCTCATGGGAACAGTCCAGCTCGAACTGCCAAGCCATGCCTTCCCTGGACCGGAAACAAGCTTCCGAGGATCGGTTTCTGGCATTCCAGCCGTCTTCAGCCCAGCTTGCTTGAATCCAGTGGCAAAGTGAGCAAGGGACTCACGTCTGAACATACCTTGCCACACTTATGGCGGCCAAAGCGGTACAAAAGGGGGTGGTGATGGACGGAGCATCTGAACCAATCAAACACTCACACCCAGTCAAAAGATCTGGGTTTGATCCATCACCGTTCTTTAGCCCACTCTGCCACCCCAGTTCAGACATGGCTATATGCAAATCAGTCTGACCCTGTGCCTCATGGGAACAGTCCAGCCCGAACTGCCAAGCCATGCCTTCCCTGGACCAGAAACAAGCTTCCGAGGACCGGTTTCTGGCATTCCAGCCGTCTTCAGCCCGGCTTGCTTGAATCCAGTGGCAAAGTGAGCAAGGGACTCACGTCTGAGCATACCCTGCCACACTTATGGCGGCCAAAGCGGTACAAAAGGGGGGTGGTGATGGACGGAGCATCTGAACAAATCAAACACTCACACCCAGTCAAAAGATCTGGGTTTGATCCATCACCGTTCTTTAGCCCACTCTGCCACCCCAGTTCAGACATGGCTATATGCAAATCAGTCTGACCCTGTGCCTCATGGGAACAGTCCAGCCCGAACTGCCAAGCCATGCCTTCCCTGGACCGGAAAAAAGCTTCTGAGGACCGGTTTCTGGCATTCCAGCCGTCTTCAGCCCGGCTTGCTTGAATCCAGTGGCAAAGTGAGCAAGGGACTCACGTCTGAGCATACCCTGCCACACTTATGGCGGCCAAAGCGGTACAAAAGGGGGTGGTGATGGACGGAGCATCTGAACCAATCAAACACTCACACCCAGTCAAAAGATCTGGGTTTGATCCATCACCGTTCTTTAGCCCACTCTGCCACCCCAGTTCAGACATGGCTATATGCAAATCAGTCTGACCCTGTGCCTCATGGGAACAGTCCAGCCCGAACTGCCAAGCCATGCCTTCCCTGGACCAGAAACAAGCTTCCGAGGACCAGTTTCTGGCATTCCAGCCGTCTTCAGCCCAGCTTGCTTGAATCCAGTGGCAAAGGGAGCAAGGGACTCACGTCTGAGCATACCCTGCCACACTTATGGCGGCCAAAGCGGTACAAAAGGGGGTGGTGATGGACGGAGCATCTGAACCAATCAAACACTCACACCCAGTCAAAAGATCTGGGTTTGATCCATCACCGTTCTTTAGCCCACTCTGCCACCCCAGTTCAGACATGGCTATATGCAAATCAGTCTGACTCTGTGCCTCATGGGAAAAGTCCAGCCCGAACTGCCAAGCTATGCCTTCCCTGGACCGGAAACAAGCTTCCGAGGACCGGTTTCTGTCTTCAGCCCGGCTTGCTTGAATCCAGTGGCAAAGTGAGCAAGGGACTCACGTCTGAGCATACCCTGCCACACTTATGGCGGCCAAACCGGTACAAAAGGGGGTGGTAATGGACGGAGCATCTGAACCAATCAAACACTCACACCCAGTCAAAAGATCTGGGTTTGATCCATCACCATTCTTTAGCCCACTCTGCCACCCCAGTTCAGACATGGCTATATGCAAATCAGTCTGACCCTGTGCCTCATGGGAACAGTCCAGCCCGAACTGCCAAGCCATGCCTTCCCTGGACCGGAAACAAGCTTCCGAGGACCGGTTTCTGGCATTCCAGCCATCTTCAGCCCGGCTTGCTTGAATCCAGTGGCAAAGTGAGCAAGGGACTCACGTCTGAGCATACCCTGCCACACTTATGGCGGCCAAAGCGGTACAAAAGGGGGTGGTGATGGACGGAGCATCTGAACCAATCAAACACACACCCAGTCAAAAGATCTGGGTTTGATCCATCACCGTTCTTTAGCCCACTCTGCCACCCCAGTTCAGACAAGGCTATATGCAAATCAGTCTGCCCCTGTGCCTCATGGGAACAGTCCAGCCCGAACTGCCAAGCCATGCCTTCCCTGGACCGGAAACAAGCTTCCGAGGACCGGTTTCTGGCATTCCAGCCGTCTTCAGCCCGGCTTGCTTGAATTCAGTGGCAAAGTGATCGAGGGACTCACGTCTGAGCATACCCTGCCACACTTATGGCGTCCAAAGCGGTACAAAAGGGGGTGGTGATGGACGGAGCATCTGAACCAATCAAACACTCACACCCAGTCAAAAGATCTGGGTTGGATCCATCACCGTTCTTTAGCCCACTCTGCCACCCCAGTTCAGACATGGCTATATGCAAATCAGTCTGACCCTGTGACTCATGGGAACAGTCCAGCCCGAACTGCCAAGCCATGCCTTCCCTGGACCGGAAACAAGCTAAAAATATCAAGAGCAATTCTATTTTGCATTACCTTAGCTCTCATGGCAACCATTTCAGTATTTACCATTAAAAATCCTCCAGCGTAACTTGTTGATAAACGATCTACTATCGTTGACAATTGTTGAATTTTGTTTGCATTAAATGATACACCCACTGCTGGTATCAGTGCTCCAAAAATATCACTTACTATTTCTAGAAAAGTTTCTCTTCTCTTACGTGTTAATGGTTTACTTATCTCATGAATCCCATTAGTACCTCTATCTACATGAACATTTTTAGGAAAGACCAGACCCACGTAGCAGGTCCTATACCAGTGATCAGGCACTCTATAATAAGCTTTGTTACCACATATAAAATAAAGTCCAGGAAAAACAGGATCATTTCGCCCTTTAAATACCCATCCCCAATAATTATGTAAGTGTCCTTGCAATCACTTGCTCCCACAAAATAATTATCATACACTGTATTATCTCGTTGAATGCACAATTTTCCCTGTTGAGGTAGATCTATTCCCAATGCAGCATTAGTATCACCTTTAACATAATTTTCTTCTTCAAATTTCAATGAAGGTGGATTCAATTTACTTGCAGTAGCCTTTCTTTGATAAACGAATCTCCTCTCTTCCGCCATTTCTAAAAATACTTTCTCTGCCTTCTTTAATTTACATGTCAAGTTATTCCTAAAAGCATATTCTATAGTCAATTCATTAATTTCTAAGAAAAATTCACCTAAAACTTTAGCAGGTTTCACTTTGTTCATTCTATGTACTACAGGAACTTTATCAAAAATCTCATCAACATCAGAGTAATAATTTTCTAATTTACCAGTTTGGTAAAATAAACCAGCTATTACACTACAAGTCATTCCATAAGTCAAAGGAAGAGTATGGTAGGTTGCCCCCTCTGATACAGATGCAGGTAACTGCATACAGACGAAACAGTCTTAGACATCCATAGTTTCGACATACTCTCTTAACAGTCTTGAAAAAACATTCTTTGAAAAATAATAAATAGATCTATCTTTGTGTAGTTCAGTTATGTCTACCAGTTCTATATTGCTGTTCATATCATGTATCTTTTCACTGTTATTGACATTTTGTTTTCCATATGAATGCTAAAAACTTGAATGAAACTGAATTAATATTGCTAAAATTAGTAAACCTATGCAAATTAACCAAATTTTACACCATTTACATAACATTCCACATCTGGACGTACTAGTATTATTTGCAAGCATTTGTTTTCTTTTCAGTACGTACTTTTTACAATTAATCCTTCTCTATAATGTCTCTTCACTACTTTGCACACTTAAAAATATGTGTCCTTTTAATCCTTTATTTAATTATGTCTCTTTTCCTTTTGTTTCGTTGACTTTTCTTTTAATTCGCCATCCTTAATTTCTTAATTTAAACACAGTTCTTTACCTTCTTTGCCTTTTTCACTCACCAGAGTCACTTTGGGTTTCTTGTCTACTTTCAACTTCCTGTATATCTGACAGTGAAATATAAACCCACTCAGGTGATTTGTACTTTTGATTTGGTCTCCTCCCTCTTTTAGGTCATTGCAAAATGCCTTTATTTCCTTCTTTTTGACCTTCTTGATTTGTTCTTTCGTTCACATTTTCTGTTCTTTTAGTTCTCCATTTAAATTGATCAGCTTAAATTTCAGTCCATTAATTTCTGTAGGCCAGTTGTCTCTCTTTTTGGGCTTTTTAATCACAGGCTCTGTTATTTCACGTTCAACTTTCCGAGCCCTTTTTCTAGGACTCTTTCTCAAAGTTGTTTCTCCTTCACTTTCATCAGACTCAGTCTTAGATTTCTTTTCACTTCCTCTTGTTTTGAACTTTATGAATACTGGTTCAGCTTCTGAGTCTTATTTTCCTCTAGTCAGTTCAGTTCTTTTACAAGGAATTTCTCCATAACTGGTACTCTCTGCTGGATTTTCAGGTTTTCCACTTTTACCAGTTCTATCCTGTTCTTTTTCAGTGTCCAAACTGGGTTTTGCTGCTTCCAGAACAGGTCAATCTTTCTTATCTGGAACTTTGTCTGTTATTTCCTCTGCATCAGAGTCTGAACTTGTATCTACTTCTTCCACATGCTGATTCTCAGGTTCTGGTACTCTGATGGTGTGGCTGGCGTGTACCCACCTTTTCACACCTGCACATTTTACTGCAGTAGTGCTGACCAGAATTACTTTTCTTGGTGTATCCCAGCGAGGAACCTGGCAATTTCTCCTTCTGTGTACTTTTATTCGGACCCAGTCTCCAGGACGCAAGTCATGGGTTGGATGTTTTTCCTGAGTACATGTATCAGTTCCAACCTGGCGAAACACAGAAGTGATGGTTTCAGATAAGCCTTTACAGTAATCCAAAATGATATCATCATTTATAGATAGCAATTTATTGACAGGTACCTATGCTTGTCTCATTATTCGTCCCATTAGTATTGCATGCGGACTGAAGCCTGTTTATCTTTCTGGAATGCTCCTTAAGGTCATTAGAACAAGTGGTAAAGCATCAGGCCATTTTAGTCCAGTGGCCAAACACATATTTCCAAGTCTGTTTTTGATTGTCCCATGAACTTGCTCAACTACCCCAGACGCCTCTGGTCTGTAAGCAATTTTTGATGAATATCTAGAGCTCCACAAATCAATTGTATCAGTTCATTTTAGAAATGACTTCCTCTGTCTGTTTTGATTGTTACTGGAAATCCGAAACGTGGAATCACTTCTCTCAACAGGAGTTTTACTACAGTTACTCCATCATTTCTTCTTGTTGAGAAAGCCTCTACCCATTGTGAATACGAACAAATGATCACACGGACGTATCGTAGTCTGTTACATGGTGGCATCTCAATGAAATCCAACTGCATTCGGGTAAAAGGACCTCCCTCCCGTCCTATGGTTCCCAAACTTACAACAGTTTTTCTTCCTGGATTCAATTGTTGACAAATCAGACATCGCTGACACATACTCTCGGCAATAACACAAAAATTGGGATTATACCAAGTCTGTCTGAAAAGTCTAATCATTGCATCCCTGCCAATATGTGCTTGTACATGATACATTCTGGCCATATTTGAGATCATGCTATCGAGCATAACTGGTCTTTCATCTTTGTATACCCAAATGTCATCTTCCTCTCTTTGTCTTCAACCTGATTTTATCCATTTATCTTTTTCCTCATCACTTGCCTCTTCTTGCAACTGTTTCACTTCCTGCCAAGTCTCAACTATGTTAGTAAGCATTAAATGACTTGAAACATGTTCTTTTTCTCTGTCTCGATTGATTGAAGCTAAGTTTCTGGCACAATATTGAGCTATTGCATCTGCAAAACAATGACCTTCAGTGAAATAATCATCTCCATTTTTATGTGCAGCACACTTCACCACTGCATTACTCTTGGGCAGCTGTATCGCCTCAAGCAGCATTTTCACAAACTCACCATTTCTGATTGGTGATCCTGCAGAGGTCATATAGCCTCTTTGAGACCACAGTTGTCCATAATCATGGACAACTCCGAATCTATATTGACAAACAGTCACTATGGTAACTTGGATATTTTTTGCCAAATTTGCATGCTCGAATCAAAGCAATCAGCTCAACCACTTGGGCAGAACGTATTCCTTTCAGACAAGATGCTTCCATGACATCTGCTACTGTACATACAGCATATGGAGCACTCAAAACTCCTTCATCTGTTCTTAAACAGGAATCATCCACAAACAGCACATAATCTGATTCCTCCAAAGGTTCATCTTTAATGTCAGGTCTTGGCTTGGTACAGTATTCAAGCACATCCAAACATTTGTGATCAATAATATCTTTCACCTCCACATCCAAAGTATCAGGTAACAAGGTGAAAGGATTCACATTAACACATCTTGCAACCGTCACATTGTCTGCACTCAAAATCACCTTTTCATACCTGGTCAGACGATTATTGGTCATGTACTGTGTCTTGGTCCGGGTAAGGAGTATTTCCATTGAATGTGGCACGTACACCTTAACCGGATAACCCATCACAATACCTTCACTCTGTTCCAAACTCACACTTGTAGCAGCTACAGCTTTCAGACACCCAGGCAATGCCCTTGCTACTGGATCCAAAACTCCTGAAAAATATGCAATCAGTCTTCTCATTCTTCCATGTCTCTGAATCAGAACTGACAATGCACACCCTTCTCTCTCACTGCAATATAGTTCAAATTCTTTTTCATAATCAGGCATGCCTAGCGCTGGTACTTCACATAAACTGTTTTTCAATTGTTCAAATGCTTCCATTTCCTTTTCATTCAGCACTATAGGGTCTTTTACATCTCCTTTTGTAAATATCTGCAAAGGTTTTGCAATTAGTGAAAATCCACTTATCCATTGCCGATAGTAACCAACCATGCCCAAAAACATTCACACTTGCTTTTGTGTTTTTGGTGGATTCATCCCTCGGATAATTTTGATTCTTTCTGAGGTCACTTTCCTCACTCCCTTTCCAATCTTATGACCTAAATAATGTACTTCCTGTTGACAAAACTGTAATTTGTATGGAGACACTTTATGCCCTCCTTCTGCCAAATGGTTTAAATGTGCAATAGTGTCTGAAATACAACCTTCTTTGGTCTTTGACTCCACTAACAGGTCATCAATATATTACACCAATGCTGATTTTTCTGGCATGTTCAAGCTCTCTAATGACTTCTTCAGAATCTGATTGAAAATTCAAGGACCCTCAGTATACCCTTGAGGAATTCGGCACCATGCCAAAATACGCTCACCAAACCGGATAGCAAAAATTGGCTGACTGTCTGGGTGTAATGGAACTGTAAAGAATGCATTACACAAATCAATGGCAGTATACCATTCTGCATCATGTGGAATTTGATATAATATCACTGCTGGATTTGGTACAATTGAACTGCATGGGACAACTATCCTATTTAACTTTTGCAACTCCTGTACTATTCTAAAAGTGCTGTTTGGCTTTTTCAGCCCCATAATTGGTGAATTACATGGACTGCTCATTATCTCTTTCAGGATTCCTTGCTCAATCATTTTGTTAATCACTGGAGTTACTCCTTCAATTATTTCTGGTGTCAACTTATATTGTGGGATATTTGGGTATATAGCATCTTCTTTTACCGTGATTTTTACTGGACCTACTCCTTTCATTAGTCCTATTTCTGCTCCGTGAAATCCCACACCTCTTCTTTAACTGTTTCTTTTAATTCAGTTGGGATCTTTTCTCTGTCAAACACAGGAAATATCTCACTTCTTTCAATTATTGACTTGGTCATTTTGTACAGACTATCATCATCTGCCGTTTGGAAAGCTATGCCATCTGGTGAACAATAATTGGCACAGTTCATTTTGCACAGTATGTCGCGTCCAAGCAAAATCACAGGACCGCTGTCACATACCACAAAACGATGCATTTCTTTGAAAGTACCAATTTCCACTTCTTCAGGTTGTGTTAGGGGAGTTTTAATCTGCGTGTTTGTCACACCTACAACTTAGATTACGTCTCCAGAGAGAGGAAGGTTTTGAATTTCTACTGATCTAACTGTAGAACGGGTAGCACCTGTGTCCACTAGGAAAGTAACATTTACACCATTCACCTTTCCAGTCACAAAAGGACCAAATTGATCTACCTCCAGAGCTGTGCCAAGCACGCACGCCACTTCCTCTCCTAGGCACCATCAGAAACTCTCACCTGATTCATTTCCATCTGATCTTAGCCAATACTGCGGAACACCACTCACAGGCTGCAATCTTTTTACCTGTTCTCGTCCGTAGAATCCTGTCTCTGCACTGTATTTCTGAAGATTAACACTCTGTGGGAGTGGTGGTGGTGGAACCTGAATCTGCTGTGTGACTACCTGTTGCTGTGGTGGAGACTGTTGATTTACCCCATTCTGCACCTGCGGATTCAATGATTTATTTTCAGGATTGACTTTTGGGGGCAATTTACACTCGTTCCTCCAATGCCCTATCTTTCTGCAATTATGACATGGCCATTTCTTTTTAGCCTCATCTGCATTCATTTGTCCCTTTGCCTTATTCATATTATTCTTACATTTTGTCTGATTCCCATCATTAGTCTAATTAGTAAATTATGCTTCTTGTTGTTTTTCGACTTTTACTTGTGCCCACATTGCCTTTTCTTTCAACTTACACTGCCTAGCTTCAATATCATCACTGCAATATTTTGCATATCTCAAAACTTCATCCACTGATCTGGACTGCCAGCACATCATATGGTGCCTTATCATATCTCTTATTTCAGGTCTCATCCCAAACACAAATCTATATACGAAATGACTCATATCTTTTTCACTTAAATTTCATAACCACTATATTGTTTGCAAACTAGCAGCAATCTTTCATATTACGCATGTACAGATTCTTTGCATTCCTGTATAGTCCTATCGATTTTTACCCAATCCGTCTCTTTAGGCAGAATTTTGTTTTTCAAGAAGGTTATAACTTGATCATATTTTCTCATTACTTCTGGACCTGGAGCCCCTGTTTTTGCATCTCTTGGATATTCTTGTTTTGGCCAATCTATTATAATTTTACATTTGGTCCATAAATCTGCTGGTACAACTATGTCAAATAACTCATCTAAATCTTCCCACAACACTTTTGAAACCTTTACAAACCTGTCCACTTGCCTATACCATAGTACTGGTTTTTCTCATAATCTTGGGAAATCATTTGTGAATGACAATATATCCTGTCTACTCCAGGGCACATGTGTATATCCTCCTCCTGGTATTTCTCTCATAGGGTATTCTGTTGCTATTACTGGTTCTCTTTCTTTAACAGGGAAGGCTAAAGATATTTTGTCCACCTACTTCCCCATCGATCTACATCGCCCCATTTTCTTAGCAATACAATTAATTCCTTTATTTGGGTCAACCTTCTTGCTGTATTCAAATTTTCTAAGTCTTTCTCAGTGAAATCTACTCGGTAAGGTTTCTGTGACATTTTTATTTTGGCAAAGTCTTTCCCTAGTTCATTTGCTGTTTCTTCTAATCTGTCATGTAGATTCTTAGCTCTCCATGTTATACTTTTACTCATAAATATCAACTCTTCATCTAGGTATGTTTTAAATTTTTCTGTTCCAGTTGTTCCAATTATCAGTTCTTCCATATCTATCTTTAATCTGACCATATCTAAAAGTTTTGGTTCTGAATCTTTCTTTTGTAGCGTTTTAATCCAATCGCTTAATTCCTCAGCTGATGGTCCCACTGGGGTTTTAGTCAAATCTATGTCAGCTACACTTTTCTCAGGAGTTTCTGTTGCTGATTCTGCTCCCATAGGTATCCTATATATTGGGCTCTGATTCATAGTTAAATCTGGGGGTGTTGTTCTAATTGTACTCTTGGTTTCATTTAAATCTGGGTAAATCTTTTCCCTGACTTTTTAAATACTCGAATTTAAAGGAATGGTTAACGAATGCTCATCTATTTTCTCGTTTTCAAAAAACGGTATTACAGGACCTATAGTTATTGGTACCTTTACAGCTTCTACATTTTTAGTTAAATCCTTAATTCTCTCAGCCAATTCTTTTGTTGATCTCTCTAATTCTGAGGTACTCACTTTCTCAACCTGCATGAATTCTTGTTTTTTAGAGGTATGTTTTACTTCTAAATGTCTTTTTGGGGTTTCTGTTATTCCAATCTCCATTAGCGGTGCATTTGGAGTCACTGCTGCAAAAGTTGACTGATATGGCGGGGGTCTTCTGTTCAAAATGCTTTCCAGCACCTCGTCCTCTGTATCACACATTCCATATCCACTCTTTTCTGATACCTGATGATTTCTCTTCTCTGTGCACTTTCTTCCTACAGTTTCACCTGCTATCTGTACTGGATACATACCATCCCACATATCAGCACACCTTCATCTTTTCATTCTACTCTCATGTGTAGTTCCCCAATATCCTTTAAAATATCCTCATCTTTCATTTACATCTCTGAATCTTTCTTCCTCCTTAGCATGCATTTCATCCTCCCATTCCATCAAAGCCTCAAACTGAGTTGGTCTAGGTCTCGGTTCAAGTTTCATCATTTTTTTCCCTAAATTACGAAACACTGCTGTGCTATATGTACCTGTTTCTTGAAATGCCAATATTCTGTCATTTTTGGTGTATTTTGCTCAGTTTTCCAACCAGATGCAAGTATGATAGCCATATTTCGTCATCATGTATGATGCTGGCATTTTCGGTGGAGGAAGCAATTTTTCCTCTCTCGTAAATATTTATTGTCCTTTTTAAACAAATTCTTTCATTTCTTAAACCATGAAGGTTTCTCCCTGTCTCGTTCATAATAATAATCAATTTTCACAGATTTTCTCTCTCAATACGATCGTTCTCTTCCTTTTAATCTGTACTGTTATTCTAACCACTCCCAGCGCGTCTCACTTCAACGCACTAATCAGCGTAAGATACGTCACACAATTTCTGACCTTTTCCAGCCCGTCTCACACTAACACACCAATCAGCACTGTAAATGTCACAGTCATGTGGACCAATCCCAGCGTGACTCTTGATGATGTCAGCTCTACTCCTGCTTCTGCTGACCCCTCCTTTACAGAGTTTGTTGGCACAATATTTATATATTTTACAATACGTACATTTGTTATTTACCACAAAAACGCATTTCCATTGTCTGTTTTACTAAAACCAAAGAGATAGTACGTTCAAACTCACAAGAATTCTGTAGTTCCAGTAGGCAGCGCTGACCTCTTCCCCACCACAAAATGTCATTTCGTCCATAAAGCAGCACTTCCCTCTACTTTACCCTTCTAACAAGCTTAGGGAACAAATCTGCTACTCTCCCAGGGATACGCGTAATTCAGAGTACATATAACTCCTATTCTTAAGGCTGAGATTTTACAGGTGGGCTTCACTATTCATTCACCCTTTCATACGGAAAATCTCCCTAACGATAACACATGACAATTTTACCACTTTGAAATCAGACAATGTACTGTGCGACTTCTCTTGCCACACATTTCCCCCTGTCTACATACAGGGCAACCAACTTCCTACTTTCCGGAAGCTTCAAAATTCCGACTGCATATAACATAATACAAACTCAACATATAGTGTCAAAGCATAAAACATCAATAATCTCCAAACTGACCAATAGTAACATGACCTCTGCTACCAAGAAATCTGATCCAGCAGAGCTCTCCAACTACCCTCAATACTCATCCCACATAACCGAGGAGCAAAACTTATTTCTACTCATCAGTGGGGCCCATAGCACCACGAGTCACACATACACACACCACACTGCTCCTGAATCAGTGAAAAAGAAGGCGAGTTGCTGATTAGTGGCTACCTAAATTCTATATTTTATACATTATATACATGTCAAAATTTCGATATCATGCTCATCTGTTAATAAGAAAAACAATACATCAAGGTACTCCGCTATTTGGTCGATGGACCAACTAGTAGAAGTCAGTTGATGACGATTAAGACCAGCTCAATCACAATAATCCCTTAACTATTAACATTTTATTCTGTCTTGACATTTATCTTAAATAAAATAAACAGACTCGAGTAAAATTTAAAATAGTTATATCTACTTCATTTTAGAAAGGAAATTTAGCAATTTATTTAGATAAGCAAAATGTAAGCATTTTATTTAGTACATGTTAAAGAGATTAAAATCAGAAAAAAACATATTACCCATCTGAAACAAGCGAATGACAGAGTCGCACAGGTTCCCAAAGTTGTCTCTCTATTTTCCTCAATGCCTCCCTTCCAAAATAAAAACTCTGCAATCAATCATCATCTCTGCTCCATCAAAAGTCCAAAAATATTTCAAAGTCTCTAGCACCATAAAATTGTCAAAACCGACAGCATGTCGTGGTGCAAAATAAAATTCATGGAGCAACCCCTTTTCTCCCTTTCAATCAAGCCCTTTTATACTCTTTTTCTCTATCTAATTTAAAATTGAAACTTTTAGGGTCCACAGTTCTTTCTGATTGGTCCATTAGAGGGTTGGTGATGATCACCTCATGCACTCTTTGTCCAAACCAGTTTGCATTTTAGCAATGTCATCCTTAAAATCTTTTTCCATGGCATTCATATCAGATTTGTGCTTTTCATTCTCTTTGTGTCACACTTTTCGTTATTATTTTTCACTCAGTTCCTTTCTCACGGTTTTAGAAGCAAACATCCTTTGGCACGTATCCGGGTCTTAAGCCAAGCTGACCTTTACATCTTTCACTCCGTACACAGGCCATTCTTTTCACACGTTCGGCATACAGTGCATGCGTGGAGGATATCTTTTCTCAAAGTGATGCCAGTGATTCAGTAAACATCAATTTTCCTCAGTCAGGCCGCGTAGGCCTCAATGAGAACTAATGCGAAAACAAACACAACAAAAATTAGATTCAGAATTATAGCCCTTCTGTTTACCTCACTCCATTCATATTTTCCCAGTTAGTTGCTACCTAGCAAAAGCAAACAAATAGCGTCATTTTACTTTTCTCTTACCACAAATTAGTTTCTCTATGTAAGCTCAAATACACACACTTATTTGATTAAATATATATTATTACAGCTCTATATTAGTATGACTTCGTTTACAATTATTAGTATATTATTTTTGCAAACAACAATTAGTTTCCCATGTGTAATGTAATATTTTTATATGTATTTTGTTGATCAGTTTACATGCTTCACTCTGTTAATGCTGTTATAGTTATGAGAGGTTAACTTTACAAGGGGTACACAAAATTTGTTGTCTCTCCCCTGCTCCATCACACCCAGTACCTGGCTCAACCAGAGGCCTATATTTAACAAACAGTGGGGGACTGTGCTTCAATTAAAAAAACAATTTCAGCTGGAGTCACAGATCCCACGTCATTCCAGAAAATTTCTTATTTTCATGCTTTTTGGGCCCTTGGGGTCAGGGTGTTTCTACGCTGCCCTTTTCTTTTTTTACGTTTTTTCTTGTGACTCTGTTCAACCGAGACACAAGATAGCTGCCAACACTTCCTGGTTTGAAGTGTTGGCAGCCAATCAGATCTCAGCATGAGATTGAGAGGGGTCGCGGATGTACGCGTCCCTATATATACAACTGGGAATTTCTTTCAATTTTTCAGCAACTACTGAACGGGTTTACACCAAATCACAAACCTGCACTGCCTTGGACCAACATCTACCTTCCTGTCATATTTGGTGCAAGTCTGTTCAGCAGTTTGGGCTGTAGCTGTGTGTAAGGTTCCTACGGGAATTAACATGGGGAAACCGTGCTTTTAAGCACCCCCTGATTCTTGGCCCTCGGTTGACTGATCACCTAGAAACTTTCAAGATAGCACCTGAAGTGAGCAGTAAACTAGTTTTGAAAAATTCATGAAGATTCCTCAAATGGCGCAAAAGTTATTGGCAAAACAAAAAATACTTTTCCTAAGGTCCTTACTATAACTACCTACTGCCGACCAATAGTAGGTTATATATATATATATCATGCTTTTCCTATGGAAACTAGGTTCTAACTATAACTACCTACTGGCGACTGCCAGTAGGTAATATATATCTATATATTACCTACTGGCCGTAATATATATATATATTACCTACTGGCGGTCGCCAGTAGGTAATTATAGTTAGGACCAAGTTTCAATAGGAAGAGCATTGTTTGTTTTGCTTATAACTTTGGTGTCGTTTGATGAATATTAATGACATTTTCCAAACTATTTCTATGTTCATATCAGCTCCTATGTTAAAAGTTTGGGGGTGATTCGTCAAGGGGGGGCTGAGAAAAAAGGGGGGTCCCACAACCTGTTTTCTCCATGTTAATTTCCATTGGAACTTTAGACAGGGCTACAGGTCGAACGGGTGAACAGAATTGCCCCAAATTTGGCAGGGAGAAGGGTCTTGGTCAATAAAGCATGCTTTTGTTTATTTGATGTAAATCTGTTCTGTAGTTTGGGAGAAATATCACAATTTACAGATATCGATATTTGGGAATTCTGCCATCTGATTGGCTGAGGCGTTACGAGCGCGAGCTTGCTGCTTATTGGCTGAGAGCAGTTCAAGCGTTTGCAACTAGGAAGTATTGGCAGCTATTTAGTGATTCCTTTGAAACGAGTAAGGGGAAAAAGGGCAAAAAGAGTAGGAAACATGAGGACTGTAACCTCTTTGGGGGAGTGCGAAGCGAAGTACTCACTCCTACCGGTCTGAAAGTGTGGTGTTGCTCAGAGTGAGATGGTGTTGAGATGAGATGCTGCTACACTCGGGTATGAAACCGAGAGCCTAAACCGTGAGCTCATTGCTGTAAAGTAATGTGATCTGGTGTTTGTAGCATACGTGTGCAAGTAGTGTTAGTAGGCGTTTATACCATACAGTTAGTGGGAAGCGAAGTACTGACCCCTACCGTGCGTTTATACTATACCCGAAGTCAGAAGCGAAGGATTCACGCCTACCGGTGTGAAGACTCGGGGATCAAACCGAGCTGATTGCTGTAAAGTGATGGGCTCTGGGCGCTGTAGCATACTGACCGCTGTAGTATAACTGTGTAATTAGTGTTAGTATGTGATTATACTATACAGGGAGAGGGAAGCAAACTACTCACCCCTACTGGTCTGAAGACTCTGGGATTAAACCGTGAGCCTAAACAGTGAGCTCATTGATGTAAAGTGATGTGCTCTGGGCGATGTAGCATACCTGTGGAAGTAGTGTTAGTGTGCGTTTATACAATATAGGAAGTGGGAAGCAAACTACTCACCCCTACAGGTCTTAAGACTCGTGGATGAAACCATGAGCTCATTGCTGTAAAGTCATATGCTTTGTGTAGTATTCCAATGTAAGTCATAGTAGAATGTTAGTATGTAAAGCTAGTAGAATGTATGTATGTAATATTTGAATGTAGGGCTGTCATGAGGGGAATCTTGGGGAGTTTGTACACTGTGCTGGAGAAGACGGTTGCCTTGCTGTCCGCTCCTGTTGGTGGAAGTTTAAGCTGTCTTGTTTTCCTGCAATAAATCTACTTATCGGATCCACTGCTGTCTGCCTTTTCACTACATAAATTTGGCGACGAGCGGGAGAAGGTAAAAAGAAGGCAGCACTCATCAATATTTCGAGCTTGCTTGCGTTGTGCTGAAGACCAGTTTTCTTCGTAAAGCTGTTTCTAGTCATCCCAGGGTTGTCGGCTCATTAAAACTATGTCATCCGACCTCTGGTAGGATTTATATTTTTTGATTTTGGGCTTCCTCTGCCTCTTCACTACACTATGGTCGCTGTACTAAGCGTGTGCAAGTAGTGTTAGTATGCGTTTATACTAATTCTGTAGTTATGCAGTAACCAATGCATCATGGCCCTAGGGAGTGCCACCTCCCAGGCGCAGCTCATACAATGTCCCGGGGTGTGCATCCGCGGGACATTTATGTTTGCTATTACAGGGCGGGTACATGGCTCCACCCTGTGATTGCAAATCCTTGTTTGCCTTGTTGAAGCAAGAGGAGGAAAACCTTGTATCGCTTCAATAAAGCGTATCTGGATGGTAAAAATGGAGAAAAAAAAATGAAGCGGGGTCTCACTTGTTCATTTAAATGAGCCCTCTGGTGGGTAATGTTCCGGGTCCAATCCTAATATTATATTGCGTGGTCTCTGCAGTACTGGGGACCTTAATCTCACATGTAAATTAGGCACGGAAGGGCACAGAGACGTTTCGCAGCCTAGGGGATCGACAAGTCCCCGGGTATTGTTTACTAATTGTTCCGGGGACTTCGAGGCCAATTCAAGTCCAGGGATGGCCACCCTCCGGGCCTTTACTTAAATAATCACGGTGATACACTCATAGAACCCTTGCAGTTGTAGAATTACCCAGGCTTCATTTATGTAATAGTCTGTTGGTTTACATTTGGTAGGTGCACCACAAAATTACAAATGTTTTCCCTCATAACCTCCTATAAACCACCGATTTTCACAATAAACTACAGACAAGTGTTGTCAGAAAAAGAAGACCCATACACTCACTTATTTATTGGCAAAAAAAAATAACCTTTAATAAAACAAAACAAATAAATATAAACACAACTTTATTCGAACAAACAACAGTATAACATGAAATAAGTGGGTGGGACTCCTCCAGAAGCAGCGTACAAAACTTGCAAGACAAAAAAGAAACATAAGTATGTGTGCCATGGCCAAGAGAAAAAGAAAGGTAGAAAGAATGAAAGGAAGATAGTGAGAATGGGACAGAGAGGGAGTGGGTGGAAGGGAGAAGGGGAGGAAGAGTCAAAAGAACAGAGGGAGGAGGAGACAGAGCGTCGGCCTACTGTACCCAGCCCTCACTGTTCACTGTTCACTGTCTGGGACGCTGGGGTCCTTGAGAAAGAGTGCGGTCCAGCAAGTCCTTAAAATGAAACAGATATGAATGAGGCCAGAGATTACATTATTATCTATGCCAACATCGCTTGCCTGCACCTGTGCATCCAGGCTGCTTCACCCCAGCCCCTTCCCCCGCACTGTGCTCAATTGCAGCTCCTATGCACCGAGGCTTCACTGCTCTCCTGCCACCACCGGTGTGTCCAACGACGTGCCGGTGCAAGCTCCGACTCCGGGGTGCCTCTCTCAAGTTGGCACAGCAGGTCTCCGGTCGGGGACGGTGTCTTGATACAACGATGGAAGGCGTCAGAATGCCCTGGGCATCATCACGGGGTGAGCAACCGCTCCGCCCATTTTGGCGCAACCAACTCAGTGTCTGAAAAGGGAGAAATAATATAATGCTGGAACCGTCTTGAGGTAAATGAAGGTTTATTTCAAGCTGAATAGAAAACACCAGTTGAGTGCATCCTTCCTTCTTAAAGTACCATCTTCCAACTGTTTGTGGTAATCATGGTTCAAAGAGGAGTTGGAGTGCACGAGAATACACAAGGAACAGAGCGCATGATAGAAGCATAATTTGCGTGTGTAATACAGTGGCGCAAGCCTGTGTGTATGTACTCTTAGTAATCAGCTCACTACATTGTTCCAAAAGCCAACACCACTTGTTTGTAGGGCAGCGCTGCCCGCTGGCTCAGGCCTACAGTACGGTCCAGCAGGTCCTTAAAATGAGAAAGATATGTGACTGAATGAGGTCAGATATCACATCATTATGCACGGCAACATCGCTTGTTTGCACCTTCACACCCAGGCTAATGCACCCCACCCCTCCCACAGCACCACACTCAATTGCAGTCCCTGTGCAGCCAGGCCTCACTGCTCACCTGCTGTCATTGTTGTGTGTCCAAACATGACGGCCAGCAGGGTTCACAATTCATTTCCGGTGTTGATTGCCAGGATGGTGTACAACTCATGGATCCCTTTTTTCTATTGCTCATTGTGATATGCGAGGTGGATGCGACCATATCACCTGAGGCAGTGTGGAAGAACTGGGACATGTGGCATCGATGTTATCTTATTTATACGTACCCAAAGTGGGTTGGGCTTGCGTACACCATTGCAGCGTAGGGGTGTGAATAATTATTCCGGGGACCTGGGTGTTGTTTAGTTCCTGCCTGGCCAGGAAGTGTACTTATGTGTGTGTCCCTGTTGCAGTTTTTCCATCGCAGAATGCACAATTTACATTAATGTAGCATGTACCGGGAGGGTGGCAACTACCGCTAATGAGATGCTGTCCGAAAACATTGAATGTCCAACATCACATGTTGTTGTCAAGATTGAGGATATGTGCAGACGCACATGTCAATGGTGTGCGGTATCATTAAAAGTGTTGCTATCAGGAAGCGCACACATGAGAATGTGCTCAGATGGAGGGAGGATCAGCAGTGAGGCTACGTCATACATAGTGATAACGCTCATTACAGTCAAGCAATGCATGTCAAACATGAATCTGAAAGTCTCACATATGACACACTACTATACTGGTAAAGCCTGACAACAGAGCATACTGCAACACAAATCTACACATTACATGTGATCTAGGATGTGCACTCTGCCTGTGGCAGATGATACCCCCTCGAGCCACCAATACCCAGGCCGAAAGGCAGCACAATTATGCGCACACACACACACACCAGGGGTATCGTGTAACACACATTTGTTTTTTGATGTAACGTTTCAGATGCAGGGCCATCACACGTGGAAGGTTAATGTACAGACCATGACTATTGATCAAGATGCGTGTAGTATAAGATATGTGTGCACAGCAAAAAACTTTTCAAAAAAGCTCTCTAAGCAGAAGAGGTGTCTCTCATCAAACACTGTAGAGAGAATGACTAAAATGGGTGGGGTCATCCAACTGTTACAATGGGAAATGTTATGAACCAATCAAATGCATTTTTAAGGTCACATGGCAATCGCGCACCAAGCGCGCAAGGCGGACGCACCCGACGCGATTTTGAGAAATATATTTATCATAATATAAGTTTATTACAGTTAGAAATATATAAATGTTTAAAACATTTTAGATTATCACTTGCTCTCATATACACTTTAAACTTATTTAGATATAGTTTTGAGACATAAAAAACAAATGAGGAAATGGCGTCCCCTGCGCGACACCATACGCCTATGACGAAACAAAAGGCCTGGCAGTGTGCACTCGTCACATATGCCACACGCAGCGGGCGCGATCCCGTACATGACGTAACGCACGGCTTGGTACTGAGTACCCGTCGCAAACGAAAATAGCAGCTGGCGCGACCTCATACATATATGATGTTACGCGGGACGTGGTGCCACGAACCCATTGGATACGAAATGCGCATCATTTATGAGTTTAGCAATATAGAAGATAGGATTCGCGTGCTGATGGAGCATGGTACACTACCGGTATGGGACTGCAGTTTTCTAAAAAAAAAAATATATATATATATACAGATTTTTTGGGAAGATATAGAACATTACATAATTTTTAAAGTAAAAAAAAGGATAATAGAGTTCCAAAATATTGCAAAAAAAATAGAAAAAATATAGGTTTTATAAATATTAAAATATGAAATTAACATTTTAAAAACCTTAGAAATTCACAGAAAAAACCCATAGGTTTTACAGACGTTATAGTTAGGAATTAGCATTTAAAAAACCTTTGAAATTCACAAAAAAACATAGGTTTCAGGGACGTTATAGTAGTTGGGCATTTTACTCATATAAAACCAGAGAAATTTGCCCGTTACAGTTAGTTGAGCTAACTATAACTCGCGCGCCCGCAATGCACTGATGATGACGTCACATATTACATCACTCTTGACATGGTCAGTGACCTCACTGATGATATCACTGATTACATCTCAAATGATAATCTGATGCACATACTGATGCCCTAATATGAAGTTTGATACACCCACTCTAAAATACAGACTACTAGCTTTGAAACCATACACAAAAGAATGCCAGATACGACATACCACCCACTATTTCCTACGCCTACACACAAATCCAGTCACTTATACATGCAGTTACTCATCAATACAGTACTATATTATGCACTCATACACCTATACATACAGTCACACTCTGCCACTCATCCATAGAGTTACTCACACACCTAGTCAGTCATGCAAAGAATCAATCACATACCCATTTACTCATGTATACAGTTATACACACCAACTCCGTTATTTATATACACAGCATATCACTTATTTATGCAGATACTAACACATACTTACTGTCTTATACAATCACTGATACAACCAGACACTCATTTATACACCCACTCTTCAAATAACTTACTCTCACGTAGAGTCATTTATATACTTCAACACTCCCATATACTGCCTTAAAACATATGTAGTTACTCACACATATACCACTGAAGCATTCATTTACTCACCAACACACCCATACACACACTAACTCACCCATACAGCCCTTTCCAGATGTACTTTTGAATCCATACAACCAGTGAATAACCCACTCAGACATCTATGCACAGTCACACATCGCCCACCCACCCACACAGACACTCAGGCACCCATACAGATACTTAGAAAACACATCAATAACCCATATAGACACTCATTTAGCTACTCACCAACCCATGCAGTTGCTTACACACCAACAGAGAGACTAATATAGACTTTCACACAGTTTAGTCACTAACCGATGCATTCAGTAAGACACGTTCAATCACTCACTTATACAGTCAGCCACGCACCTTCTAAATAATCCCTTCAGGCACTTGTAAATGCACTCATTCTTCAATAAACCTTGGCATAGATATATATGAAAAAAAAATAAACTTTACAGAAACACACATTCACTGGATGATGTCTTCAGTGATGTCATCAGTGATGTCATTTCAGATGTCATCAGTGATGTCATCAGTGATGTCACTGACCATGTCATGAGTGATGTAATATGTGACGTGATCAGCAGTGCATTGCGGGCGTGCGAGTTATAGTTAGCTCAACTAACTATTTTTTTTTAAAAACATTTTTATTAGAGTTTTGCAAACAGCATACAATATCAGTTCTCCCACCCACCCACATACAGCACGTACTGCCATGTCGCAACTCCACAATCCCCAACAACAATCCCTAATCATAACCTCCCCCTTCCCTCTCTACCCCCAACCCCCCCTCGTCAGTGTGCCTCAACGCCCTAATCACGGCTTGCCAGACCCAACATTTCGGCCGCGTGCTGCAGCCCCTTCCGGCCACTGACCACGCATAAGTCCAGGTATGGTCCAACAGTGCTCAAGACCTCCCTTCCATCCCCAGATCCAGGCGACCCACAGAGTCAACCCCCTCCGTGCGTCGTTAGCTCAACTAACTATACCGGGCGAGTTTCTCTGGTTTTATATGAGTCAAATGTCCAACTAACATCCCTGAAACCTATGGCTTTTTAGTGAATTTCAAAGTTTTTTTTTAAATGCTAATTCCTATAACGTTGTTTCTCTTTTCTTCCTAGCGAACGCTGACACGCACAGCTGTTTAAGAGCGTGTCATGAGCATTAGCTTGTCATTTCTTCTCTGCGCGCTGACACGCACAGCTTAAAGTGCCCTACTCGTGTTTTTTTTTTTAGCGTTTTCAAGAGCATTACTTTCTAATTTCTTCTATGCACGCTGACATGCACAGCTTAAAGTACCCAACCCTGCAGAAAATTTATATTTTCTCTTCGCGCTGACACGCACAGCTTTACTGCTTGTCAAGCTTTTCCTCGCTGACACGCACAGCGTAAATTTCACAGCTCCATTTCATAAAAACAAATATTTCATTTTTCTGTCAAGCTTGGTTAAAAACATTCTCTGAACAAGTTTATTCAACGTTAACAAACATAACACTCATTCCACAGTGTTTGTTATTTATTTAATACTGTAATTTCATTGTATAAAATTGTTCAACTTGTCCTTTGATTATGCAAAATTTCACGCCTCCACCATTTTTTCTTTCCAATCCCGGAGAACTTACCGTGGATGGTCCAAGTGGAAAAAAGTTTTTATTAACTATGCCAGGGTATGTGGAGTTTCTCTCTGTGCCGGGAGGAAATCAGCTTTGTTATTACATTGTTTAGGTACTGAAGGACAGGAAGTCTTTGAACACTTACCTGATCTTGATGACTCAGAATCTGACAGCCTCAATGAATTTGACATTTGCATAAAAAAATTAGACAAACATTTTCTACCTAAACTGAGCACAGTTTTGGAATGCTATCATTTTGGGAAAAGAACTCAACAACCTAAAGAAACAGTAGAAATGTATGTATCTCATTTACATAAACTTGCATCCACTTGCAAGTTTGAGGGTGCTCTCGAAGAAATAGTACGAGATCAATTCATGCTTGGTTGTACAATTGAGAGAGTGAATGATGAGTTGTGGCAGAAAGATGACGCCAAACTCGACCAAGTCATCGCAATTGCAAAATGTATTGAGCACTCGTTAGCATGTGTTGGAACTATAAAGAAAAAAGAAACTGACTCTCCAACTACTTCAGATGCGAAGGTTCAAGCTGTCACTCAAGTAAGAGCTTCTAAGAATGTCGAATCTCATGTCATCAAAACAAAACGCTTCGTAACCTCAAACATCTTGGCAAAGAAAACCTTTCCATGGGAAATGCTTTCGTTGTGACAATTCTGGCCACCTGGCTGATGATAAATCTTGTCCTGCCATAAATGCAAAATGTCTCAACTGTGGGAAGGTTGGTCACCTGGCCTAAGCTTGTAGGCTGAAAAATAATAGAAAGAACAAACGCCTTAAAGAGATTTGGATACAGAGTGGATCTGAATCCAGTTCTGAAGATCTACATTGCGGTGCCGGTGACATCTTCACTCATGTTTCTCAAATTAAGTACTCAAACCCTATTGATAGCGCCCTTATAAACGGACATACAGTTAAAATGCTGTTCGACTCCGGTGCAAAGATTACTTTGGTCCCAAAGTCTTTTTATGACGTCTTTCTCAAGGGAAAAGTAAAGGTTTTGAAACCTGATATAAGGTCCCTCGCTTACGGGGGTGGGGGGGAACCTATCAAATTGTTTGGTTATTTTGAAGGTGAAATTGAATTCAGAGATCGACACACAGCTGGAAAAATATATATCTCCTCAAAAGGGGATAGCATAGTGAGTTGGATTCATCAAGCTGAAATGGGAGTCATGCTAATTCTCGGTGGTAATCCCTGCATTGTCTTGAGAGAAAGACCCATTCACCCTCCTGAAGAGACAAACTTCACCACCGCCACCGAACGTACATCCTCCTCAACACCTGAACTTACTAAAGTAGATCAGGTAGATGATCTACGCTCAAAATTCAAAGAGGTCTTTAGTGAACGTCTAGGTTGTCTATCCGACTACACTCACAAAATCATCTTAAAACCTGATGCCATCCCTGTAACTTGTAAGGTGCGGAATGTGCCTTTAGCTCTAAGAGATTCCGTGGAGAGTGAATTGAAAAAGTTACTCAAGGAAGGTATCATTGTTAAAACTGAGGCAAGTGATTGGTTAGCTCTGGTGGTTCTTGCCCAAAAGTCCTCAGGCGAGGTTAGGCTCTGTGTTGATCTGCGCTCTCTCAATCGCGCAGTTGTGCCTGATAGGTATCCCCTCCCCAACATTGCAGAGATGTTGACTCAACTGGCTGGTGCTGAAATATTTTCGACACTTGATCTCCGGGCCGCGTACCACCAAATTATGATTGATCAAGACTCACAGAATCTCACAGCTTTTGTAACACCGTTTGGTACGTACAAGTTTACTAGACTTCCGTTTGGCCTCAATTCGGCAGCCTCTGTGTTTCAAAGAGCTATGGACTGCTGGGACTGCCCGGTGTAAAGATATATCAAGACGATGTGTTAGTTCACAGCCCTTCTCAAAATATCCATGATGAAAGGCTCAAGGCTGTACTGGATCGTTTTAAATCACGTGATTTGACACTACGCAAGAGTACGTGTAAATGCAACCTTAGTGAGATTGACTATTTAGGTCAGTGGTTCCCAAAGTGTGCGCCGCGGCGCCCTTGTGCGCCGTGATTAGAAGCCAGGGGCGCCGCGATGCCGTGCAGGATGTGGGTCGTAGAAACTGCAGCCACAAATCTTCCCCCTCCTTTGTGCTGCCAGGTCAATTGATCACAGCCCTCGCCCTCTGCATCTGATCTGCTCCTGCTGCCCCAGTGACAAGCTGCTCATTACCATATCTGTGCAGATAAGGCCGGCCAGGGTGGGGGGGGCCCTCTGTGATTACAACTAATGGGCCATCACTCCCCAGATCAAGGGCGCCTCTTTAATCGGACCCCCAGGGGGCTGGGCCAGATAGAAACATCTCCGGCCTTTGAGAAGAGTAGAGTTAAATGAGGCACACCTCGGAAATGCACGGAAGAGAGGTTTGTGCTGTGTGTCTGCTGTGAGATAGGGAGGCTTGCTTGTTGCGCACATGCTGTATGGTTTTCGAGAAAGCAAAGCTTGCACTGTCTGTCTAATTTCCATCTGTCTTTATCAGAGGATAGCTTGCACTACTGCTGTTCTGTTGTACTTGTTCTGTGGGGAAGGTTAATGCCTACGCCTGTTGCCCAATCTGTACCTTTTATGTGAGGGAAGACACTAGCACTGTTGATGCTGCAGTTGTATCTATTTTGTGAGGAAGAGAAGCTTGCACGGTAGCACCTGGTGTTGTACCTGTTCTCTATGTGTGAGAGAAACCCTAGTGCCATTCCTCCTGCTACTGCCAACTGTCCTTTACCTATTCCTTATTTTAGGGAAGCATATACTGCTTCCCCGCATGCTGTGCCTGTGTTGTGCATTAGAAAGATGTGGTATACATCTTTTCACTATACAAAGGCCAAACAAGCGGTATTGTTGGTGCTTGGTTAAATGCATGATGTGAATGAGAGAGTGAATCATCACAAAATGTAATTAAAGCCTAATTTCCGTTTTGCCCTTAACCAAGCACAGTTTTTGAAGTGGCCCAATAGTTGTGTGACATTTTATTACCTGCCATGTGCCTCTAGGTCATGTGTGATATCTTCAGCCAATTCTGGCTTTGTAGCCAATATCATTTTGCAAATTGGGATGTATGAACCGATAATGTGTGTCAATACTGAAACGTGAAAAAAATATACTCCACGATTGCATGCCTTTGCGAGTAAGATTCTTCAAAACAGTTCGGAGGCGGATCAAAGTCCAACAGTCTGTGTATACTTTTATGTTTTCAAAAACTCTGCCCTCCAAAGGAATTGGCAAAAAGAATAAATGTGATAGTATATCTGTTGTGTTTTATTGATTTGGTCACAACAGATTTAAAATAGGTTACCAGGTTAAGGTCTCTGCTGCAATATGATGGGCATGTGATTTTGAGAGCTTTGGGGACCCCGAACTGTTCATTGTTCTAAAATCGCACACAAATGTTTCCACATTAGCATTGCTAATTAAGGCCACCAGTATTACCCTGCGTGTCACCTGAAAGGAAGGTACCCTTGGGAAATGCCAGCTTGTCATTTTGCTGTGCCCGCAGCAGTCTTTGAGAGGATACGGCAGTCGGGGATGGTGGGGCTTAGACTTTGCGAGTACGTTTCATGTGCAGTGTGATCACTGCTGACCTGGGAGAGCTGCCTCGCCCCGATCAGGTTGGGCTCCAGCTGCAGATCTGAAGCAGCGACTCGACTTGCCCAGTGCATGCAACTCGAGTACACCCAAGAGCTTGAATGTTGTATTTGGCACGCCCAAGAAAAATTGTGGGGAGCCATGGCCAACTGCCAATTAGGTCAAGGGAGCTACGAGTCAAAAAAGTTTGGGAACCACTGATTTAGGTCACAAACTCTCTAAGAAGGGGGTCAAACCTAAGGAGAAGTTGGTAAAGACCATTACTGATCTTCCTGCACCTCAAAACAGAGACAAACTTGTCATTTTTTTGGGAATAGCAGAGTATTATAACAAATTTGTTCCACAATTTGCCTCTCATACCTACACTCTCAGAACACTTCTTAAAAAGCGAGCAAAGTTTAGTTGTTCAGAGAAATGTCAGGACGAATTTAATGATGTGAAGCGAGCCTTAAGCGATGCTCCTTCACTTTACAGCTTCGATACGTCTGCACCATCTATACTTGTTACAGATGCTAGCTCTAGAGGTCTTGGGGCTGTTCTTAAACAAATCAATGGTGATCACGAAACAATGATTATGTTTTTGTCACGAGCCCTCACGGGACCTGAACTACAATATTCTGTAATTGAAAAAGAGACACTCCTTATATTTTGGGCAATTATGAATCTTAAGAAGTTTCCGTGGGGAAGCTCCTTTACGGTTCAGTCTGACCACAAACCATTGAAGGACTTATTTACAAAGAAGAGTCTTGATGCTGTGTCTTCAAGAATCACAAAGTGGATTGTAGCCTTACAGGACTATGATTTTGTTGTACATCACATACCTGGTACACAAAACAAAGTTTCTTATTGTTTGTCCCATCTTGTAAGGAATGACCCGAGTGACAAATGCAATGATGCAGGTGCTGAATGTGAGTTTGATGATTATAAAGTCTGTAAAGTGAGTGACGGTTTTTTGACCAACGATGAGTGGAAGACTTCTATGTCGAATGATCCGATCATTCTTAAGGTTTGTGAGTTGGTAACTGTAGGTTGGAAAGGTATAAAAAAGTCTAGATGAAGAGACCAGGAAATTCTGGAACATGCAACATGAGTTGTCTCTATCCTCAGGGTTACTTCGTAGAGGCACTAGACTTGTTCCACCTATTTCCCTTAGAGAGAAAATCGCTCAAGAGGCTCATCAGGGACACCAAGGGATCTCAAAAATGAAAGAGAGAGTTTGTTTGTACTTCTGGTGGCCCGGAATTGATCTTTTAGTTGAACGTATGGTGAGAGACTGTCAGGATTGCAACAGTTCTGATCAAATATATAAGTCTAGAGTACAACCTATGGCTGTTCGTGAACCTCCTACTCGTTGCTGGCAAGAAGTAGCTCTGGATATTCTGGGCCCAATTTCTGATAACTCTGGTCAATCTTTTGTCCTAGTCTTAATTGACCTGTTCTCTTGATGGCCAGAGATTAAGATTTGTCATAGTACTGAGACTAAAGATGTCATTGCTTTCCTAGATGGAGTTTTTTCTCAAGAAGGTCTCCTTGATAGTCTACTTTCTGATAACGGAGTCCAAATTGTTTCGAGAGAGATGGAGATTTATCTTACAGGGAAAGGGATCAGACACAAACGTTGTTCTCTCTATCATCCAGAGACTAACGGGATGGTAGAGAGGTTCAACTGTGTACTTAAAGATTCTATTCAGCTGGCTAGGTCTCAGAATAAAGATGGGAAAACTGCCATCCGAGAAAGAGTGATGCTATATCATCTGACTCCTCATTCGACAACCTCTTTAGTTCCTTTTGAACTTTGTCGTGGTAGAAAACCTAACACTCTTATGTTTCAATCTTGGATGAGAGAGGGAACGAGAGAGGAGAGTTTGAATTCAAGTTTGAGTGATGAGCCGAATTTGACTCCTAATTCTAAAAAAGAGTGTGTTGAGAACAGTAAGGCCCCTGGTTCACTTTCTTGGCAAGCCAGTCAAGACTTGAAAATCGCTAAGAGGAAAGCATACTTTGACTCCAGGCATACTGTTTCACATATTCGTGTGCGTGTCGGTGACAGAGTGAGAGTTTGTCTTCCTCAAAGGACATCTGGATTTTCAAAGTTTTCCTCGCCTTTTTTTGTTAAGAAATTATTTTTAAATGCTGTCAAATTAAGTGATGGTCGTATCTGGAACTTCAACAGAATTGCTCTTGCACCTAACATGTTTGTCACTCGCAATGATTCTTCTGTTGATTCGTCAAAACCAAGAAGGAGTGTGCGTGTTGGGAAGCTTCCAATGAGATTTGATGACTATGTTTTACACTGAAGACTTGCTTATTGTTGATGTTTTACACTGAAGTCTTGCTTATTGTTTATTTTAATTTTTGTTGCTCTTTATATTTCTCCTTCCCTCCTTTACTCTCAACTCTTTTCTTTCTTTTGTTGAAAAGGGGAAGCTGTGTAATGATCCTGCCTTCTCTTTAGAATGTCTAGCATCATCCTCTGTGCTGTGTTCTAGAAGTAGAAGGAGTCTGTATTCCTTTGTTGGCAGTTGCTCAGGGTTGTAATGTGGATAGGACGTATTACCTCTTACCTAATTTAATGTACTAAATATCCGAGAAAGAGTGATGTTATATCATCTGACTCCTCATTCGACAACCTCTTTAGTTCCTTTTGAACTTTGTCGTGGTAGAAAACCTAACACTCTTATGTTTCAATCTTGGATGAGAGAGGGAACGAGAGAGGAGAGTTTGAATTCAAGTTTGAGTGATGAGACGAATTTGACTCCTAATTCTAAAAAAGAGTTTGTTGACAACAGTAAGGCCCCTGGTTCACTTTCTTGGCAAGCCAGTCAAGACTTGAAAATCGCTAAGAGGAAAGCATACTTTGACTCCAGGCATACTGTTTCACATATTCGTGTGCGTGTGGGTGACAGAGTGAGAGTTCGTCTTCCTCAAAGGACTTCTGGATTTTCAAAGTTTTCCTCGCCTTTTGTTGTTAAGAAATTATTTTTAAATGCTGTCAAATTAAGTGATGGTCGTATCTGGAACTTCAACAGAATTGCTCTCGGACCTAACATGTTTGTCACTCGCAATGATTCTTCTGTTGATTCGTCAAAACCAAGAAGGAGTGTGCGTGTTGGGAAGCTTCCACTGAGATTTGATGACTATGTTTTACACTGAAGACTTGCTTATTGTTGATGTTTTACACTGAAGTCTTGCTTATTGTTTATTTTAATTGTTGTTGCTCTTTATATTTCTCCTTCCCTCCTTTACTCTCAACTCTTTTCTTTCTTTTGTTGAAAGGGGGAAGCTGTGTAATGATCCTGCCTTCTCTTTAGAATGTCTAGCATCATCCTGTGTGCTGTGTTCTAGAAGTAGAAGGAGTCTGTATTCCTTTGTTGGCAGTTGCTCAGGGTTGTAATGTGGATAGGACGTATTACCTCTTACCTAATTTAATGTACTAAATAAACAAGACTATTCTCCAAACCTCTACCAGTGTACTTACTTCATTACACTATGTTTTTTTCAGTGAATATATTTGCAGTCTAGCCCACCACTTTACATCCATACAAAATAAGGCAAGTGTAGACCCATATTCGTTGCAGTGATTTTAATCAGCAATCACCATGTCGCCATGAAGCTTTTCGGCTGGAAAAGATGGCCTTGATCACATGTCAGCGCCTGGGGCGGGATTACTTATTTTTAAAGGGCAAGTACTTAATAATAGCAGCAATAGACATAGTAAACATACTGCGTAGATCATACAATTTACAGCATAGTGCGTAAATAAATTATATACAATATGTATAAAAATTCATCAAGGATGATATCAAATCACAGTAAAATACCTTTTTCATATATTGAATGTTAACAAAAATAAGAGATAAATACTTGTGTAAATACATCGAACACCCCCTAATGTATGTGTTTGTTCCTATCCTTGCTATAGATCAGAGTAAATCTTGCTGCTATATGTGGTTAAAAGTGGCTAAGTGCATAATATGTATCCCCCATCATCCTAATAGGCGAGTCCCTCAAAAAAGTTCCTAATAAGTGCAAAAACAGTGCTTTATATGTGCAAAATTAATCCTATGTGCAAAGAGTTGCTAGCAGCCAAAGGTGAAGGCAAAGGCCTATTTTATAATGTCATGCATAAATGTAAACGGGATAACAGGACTTAGTGATTACTATAGAGGAGATTAAGTCAATAGGCTAATAATTGAGAGAGTCATAAGGTTGATTCCCACAAATGAATACACAATATAAAAATTGTAAAATCATTTCAACCTAATATCCCAATAAATGTGTTAAAAACTCCTGATGTTAATGATTTGTAAAATTGGTCAAAAATCATTCTACTCTATAACCAGATAAAAGTTGTGATTCATAAGTGAAATGAATCAATATTAACAATGTATCACCAATGGATAAAAAGTCTTACACATCCCTAGAGGTCATTTTACCACATCCAATAAATAGAATATATAAATAGAATATATAAATGGGTGGGGAACCATATCAAACAGGTAATCAATCTGAACAAAATCTCCTAATAAATAAATACATAAATAAATTAGTATTTAATTAAATATTTAGTAAGAATTATCACAGATAAGTATACATGTCCTCGCTGGTGTTTAAACCCCCTGGGTGCTAGGTATCCAGTTCTAAAATGTATCTGGTTTCCAAGCGCCGGAGTCTGTCTTCCCTATTTCCACCTCTTTTATCTGCAGGCGCTGTGTCCAACACATAGTACTTAAGGTGTTTAAGGCTACGTTGGTGGTGTTCCTTAAAGTGCCTTGCCTCAGAGTAGCTAGGGTCGTTATTGACAATAGCACGTGTATGTTGCAAATTTCTTTTATGCAATGCAAGTTTGGTGCTGCCTATGTAAAGTAAATTGCAACTGCATAATAATACATACACGGCAAATTCAGTTTTACAGGACAGATATTTCTTGATGGAATGTGTCTTATGGCTAAATGGTGTTTGATAAGTATTGGTATCAATACCAAATTGACACGCCTTACAATTGGCACATTTGTAAAAGCCTGTCCTAGGTGTGAGCCATGAACTGGAATCAATGTCCTCTGTGTTATTTTTCACTAAAGCATAGTTGTAGTTTTCCTAAAGGTGATAGCAGGTTTTTTCGGCATTGTTCCACCTATAATGGGATCCCCCAGTACTGTTGGCCAATTGCAGCATATGATTGCCCTCATCTGTCCTTCCTGTCTAGAGTACCCTAGTATCAGCCTGGTAGGTTCAATGGAGGTTGTACCAATTGCATCCTTGGGCTTAGATTTGTATTGGAGCAAATCCTGCCTGGCCCTACACTTGGATTTCGATTTTGCTGCTTCAATGGTTTGAAGGTTGTACCCTCTCTGGAGGAATATATATTTACATTCATGTTGTTTGACTTGAGTGTCATGATCCTCACTACAGATTCTCCTTATTCTCAGCATCTCCCCGTAAGGGATACTGTGTATAAGGTGGGGCGGATGTGCGCTTGTTGCATGCAATATCGAATTTCCAGCTGTTGGTTTTCTGTAAAGTGAGGTTGCAAGACCATTGTAGGAAATGTATACTTCTGTATCTAAAAATGGAATTGTTTCACAACTGATGTTATATGTAGACTTTAACCCCTTCGGTGCTGATGACGGAACCGCTCCGTCATCAGCCGCGGTCGCGCTGTGCTGATGACGGAGCGGTTCCGTCATGGCCCGCCCAGCTCGATAAAACGCTCATGCGCGGCACGAATTCCGCGCCTGCGCTGAGGGTTCTATGGAGTGGGGCGGGCCGTGACGGAACCGCTCCGTCACGAGCACAGCTCAACCGACGCTGGTGACGGAGCGGTTCCGTCACCAGCATGCGCCCGCCGCGCGGCCGCCCCACACCCTTAGCACTGCGGTGGAATAGCCGCCGCAGTGAAGGTGTTAAATTCAGGGTGTTTATGTTGATATTTGCAATAAACTCTTGTGCACTTTTACTGACCCATTCCAGACAAAAAAGAGATCATCAATAAATTGCAACCAAACGATTATGTTATCAGAGAAAATGTGGGCATATTGTTTCATGAGGACCAGCTCCCCCACCATCCCATATAGAGACAGGCATAGTTAGGGGAGAAGCTGGCCCCCATTGCCACACCTTGAATTTGTTGGTACACTTGATTTTTTATAGAAACAAGTTATTCGCTAAACAAAATGTCAATAATTCTATCAACATCTGATTATGTTTGGAGTATTTCATTGGTCTGTTTGTCAGGAAATGATCCACTGCTTTGACTCCATCACTATTTCTTATACAGCTGTACAGGGCTGTTACATCCAGGGCTATGAGGCAGTAGCCCTCCTGCCATCTGATTTTTGCAATATTTCTGATGAAGTCACTGGTATCTTGCACATATGAGTTGAGATTCTTCACATGATCTTGTAAAAATGAGTCGCTGTAAATGTACATGTTCTCTAATAGTCCATCATAGGCTGAAATAATAGGTCTGCCTGGCGGTTTTTCTGTTGATTTGTGCTCCTTAGGGACAAAATATAGAAGGGGGATAGTTGGATTCTCCGTTTTCAGGTATTTATACTCCTGTAGGTTCTAGAGGCCAAGACTTTTCCACGCCAATAATTTTCCGAATAAGTTATCCTGAGCTTGTTTAAACTTCTGCATAGAGCTTTTACGGTAGCAGTCCACATCATTCAGTTATTTTGCTGCTTCTTTCGTGTAGTCTTTTAATGGCCATAACACTACATTTCCCCCTTTGTCTGCATTTATTATTGTTGATTTTTTCCATCAGTTGTTGATATTTCCGCTCTTGATTGTTAATTTTATGTTTAGTTTTGTTGGTCTCCACATATAAGTTGTTTATTTTCCGCCACCACATGCTCATTGAATAGATCTAGGGAGTCACAGAGCTTAATGGGTATACATTTGGACTTTTCCTTGAAGTTTGTGGTATGTTTTGCACATGTTTCATATCTTGGAGATAGAAGATCTTGTGTTTCAAGTTCCGGGCATTCCCCTTGATCTATGTTAGGGCCATCACTCATCATGCCTTCATTACCCAAATTATATAGATCTTTTAGTGTGCTAAGATCTGCCACTGTTAGACTGCTTTCTCCAGTTGCAGTTATTAGTTGACCCTGTTCATTTATTGCCTGCGACATCCCTTGTGATTTAGCCTTCAATTTGTGTTACTTGTGGAGTTTCAATTTTCGGAAAAACTTGTAGACGTCCGCACGAGTATTAGTGTAATCAAAATTTATTGCGGGGCAATATGAGAGTCCTAGTGAAAGGATCCCTTGTTCTGATGCATCATGGTGGATATCTGTTAAATTGATGATAGTACTGTTTGTATTAGTTGTTCTGTCTGTTTCAGTAGCCCCTTGACTGTCAGGGCATGGTTCTATTTCTTCCTCCACTGCCCCTGTCCTCTCGTTTGTTTTACGTTGCCACTGCTGCCACCTTTCTCTGGCAGCCCTCCTTCGCTGTCGCCTGCTCTTTGTCCTTCATTTTTTTACGGTTTGGCAACTCGTGGCCTGAGTGTTTCCCTGCGGGTCCTTCTCAGGTAGTCCAGTTCTTCTCCCAAGGATGGTTTTATTACTCCCAAGACTGGTCTACTCCTTATGTTTTCAGCCTCTGTTTCGCTCTCAATAGCAGAGCTGAGGTCAGATGCTGAGGTCGAGGTAGCTCCTCCCTGCTCCTCATTTCACTGTTGCAAAAATCTATTGCCCCCTAGTTGGTTTAGTTCTAAAAGCATCATATTTTCGTGCAACCGTAAATATTTGTCCATTGGCGTAATCATCTTTATCTCTTTGGAACTTCTAAATGTTCCTTTGTTTTATCTTATCTTCTTCCTTGTTCAGCCTTGATAACATCCCCTCATGGTATTTTTTCCTTTGTTGTATGTCCACTTATGATTCCATTTCTGCACTTAGAGCCTCAATTTTGCTTTGAAGCTCTACCCGATCCACTTTCCGCGTATTTCACAAGAATTTAGACTAGTCTGCGGGAGGAGTCAAGGTTGCATTCAGCCCACTCTGCCATCATGCGTGGGTTGGGGTGTCATAACCAGGGGCTAACATGATTCTGAGCCCCCTCGGTATCCTACCGGCATCCAAGTATTTCTGGAGGGATTTAGGCTCCCACCATTTTGCAGTTTATTGTCGCATTAATTTTTCTAATATGAGATCGTTTTCTTGAGGTCCTTTTGTTGCAGTCGCTGTATCCACGGCCTCTTGCTCATTAGGCTGCTTCCTCTGGGGAGGATTGTCCATAAACATTTCCTCCGCTGCGGACTCGTGGTCTCTAAGTGCTGCGGCTGACATGGTGATTGCTGATACAATACTAGAATTTTGTGCTTTGCCAACAGTCTGAAGCTAACACCTCCCCTATATATATATATTTATATATATATACATGTAAACAACAAAGTGCCCTGAAGCATTTAGAAAGCACACAAGGGACCTTTCAGCACAATGCTCAATATGCATATTAAGCCTACCCATCATTCTCTGTGACTCACTAAGAGGAAATAATAGAATAAAAATTGGGAACGCACGCTTGAACTTACTTAAAGGAGATTGTTCACCTGCATGTAAAACTCAATCCCCCAGAATGCACCGAGGGACATTGCAATGATCACATGGCCGTGGGAGGCTGGGATGGTGTTCAATAAAGCTGAAAACGACCAATGCAGGTCTCTGGTGTTGTGTTCTTGCTCAGGAAGAAGGGGCTGAGAGCCCTGAAACGCGTTGGCAGTGGTAACCGGATGACTGAGAATGCAAGCAGACTGCATGATTAGGCTGGAGGGCTGAGCATTGTTGTGTGCTTTCTCAATGCTTCAGGACACTTTGTTGTTTACATTTATATGTATATATATATTTTTCACCAACAGTCCTGAGCCACAGAGTATATCCGGTAGACAAATCAGGTACAGACCACAGAAGCGCGATGATTGAAATTTCAGGGCTTTATTTCTCCGAAAATCAGCATCAGTGCTTTATTTCTCCGAAAATCAGCATGATGCGTTTCGGCTGCTTCACTGCAGCCTTGATCACATGACCCCCCGGATACAAGTTAGTGCTTAAATAGTGACTTCTTGGCTGAACAGATTACATGGCGTGTAATGTAGAGCTAAACAAAATACTTCAAATGTCAGTATACTTTGAAGGATCATACAAAACTCTGTAAGTTGTATATAAATAATTAAAATGTTATAAATATACACACAATACGTAAAAAATGTAAAAAATATAAAAAATATATATATGATTTGCAAAGCAGCAGAATAAATAGGATTTGTTAAAACTGTTTAAAATACAGGATCAACCAAATAGTTCCTAATGTCATGTTGGCCAAGTGGCCCAATGCCTTGCCTATACATCATATAACAGGTCCTAAGCTCTCAAAAATACATTAAAAAATGCCTTGCAATCATAACAGAATAATAAAGTGCTTGTGCAAAAAATACCTAATGTGCAAAATAGTGCAAAGTGCAAAATATCACGGAGTACTTGATATTAAAATTCCATATAAAAAATTCCAGTATAAAATAGTCAATAAAACATTAAATAGCGGAAACTTTGCGATATTAGGCTGAAAATGCTTGAATCATAACTCAACCCCAACATTTAAGTGCAAGTGCATAAAAACTCTTTTCTTTCTGAATCACAGAGGTGGTCAGTACAAAAAATATTTTCTATTATTCAAGATACAGCTCTGAAATAACCTCTTACTGTTATATAGCATACTTACTTTGAATAACTGACTGAGTGCAAGTTTTACAAATACCCAAGATGTGATGTGGGGAAATTAATAGTGGTGGTAGGATAGCTAGAAAGCTGTTGTCTAAACACAATGGTTACAGAGAAATACACCCTTGATTATGCAAGTTACTGACTAAACTCATACAGTGTTTAATACAACTATGACAAGGGGGTTATTGATAGTTTCCTACTGCTGTTTAAAGGAAATTGTGAAGATCTTCCCCTGTGTTTAGCCCCAATAATTATCCTAGTGTCTAATAGTAGAATGTACTTGATTTCTAATTGTCTTAGTTGTTTTTCCCTGTTGCCACCCCTCACACTCTTGGGCACCGAATTAATGATAAAATAGCTCAAGTCCTTCACATTTTTGTTATGTACCAATTTGAAGTGACGGACTACCGGATAACTATCATCTGAATTGACAATTGCCCTTAAATGCTGCAAAATGCGGTTGAAAGCTTGCAACCTGGTGCTACCAATATATCTCAAATTACATGTTCATTCTAATACGTAAACCACATAGTCTGTGCGGCACGTATATAGACCTTGAATTTTGATAGGGCTCGGATCAAACGCACTCTAATATTCACTGGCGTTAACACCAAACTTGCAGGCTCTGCATGAGATGGATTTGTGGAACCCTGTCTTGTTGGATAACCAATTCTTAGAGCTAACCACCTCCGGACTGGATTTCACTAGGGCGTCCTTCATAGAGGAGGCCCTTCTAAAGATGATTGATGGTTCTTCAGGTAGTAGCTGGGCTAGAGTAATATCTGTTTTTAATAATGGCCAATTTTTTTAAGCTCCCCCTGACTTTCCTTTCTTCCGTACTGAAAGTAGTAATAAGTCTAATCTGTTCTTGATTAATACTGGGATCTGAATTGTCTCTAATCACACCTTTCTTCTTTGATTTTGTGGTGGCATTCAAACACTCATCTCTAGTGTGACTGTTGGCTTTACTTCTAGCTTGCTCTTGTTCCTTAGGACAGTACCCACGTGCAAGAAATCTTTTATGGGCTTCAGTCTGGCATATCTCTAGGTCAGTTTCAGAACTGCAAATTCTCCGCATTCTCAGGAATTCCCCGTACGGTATGCTTTTAATCAAATGACTGGGGTGCGCACTAGTAGCATGCAGGATTGCATTCCCTGTAGTTTTCTTTCTATGCAATTTAGTTTGGATTTCATTATTGCTTACATACATCTCAACATCTAGGAATTGAACATTACATTTACTTATGTCTGCCGTGAATTGCAAATTAAGTTCATTATGATTGATGACACTCACAAAATTCCTGGCTGACTCTTCTGTACCCCTCCATATCATGAAAATATCATCAATGTACCTCCAGAATTGGACTACACTAGAATCAAACAACAGTTTGTGTGTGCCCCTGAGGACATGTACCTCCCACCACCCAACATGTAAACATGCATAGGTTGGGGAGAAACATGCCCCCATAGCGACACCCCTCTGCTGTTGATAAATGTATTTGTTGAAAAGAAAGAAATTGTTGTTTAAACACAGCTGTATCCTTTTTAAAATCATAGCATTATGCTGTCTATAATTAATGTTACGTTGTCAAAAAAATTCTTCACTGCATTGAGTCCATCAGCATGATGAATGCTAGTATAGAGGGTACAGATATCCATGGCTATTAAAACATAGTCCTCTTCCCATTTGATGTCTTTCAGTTTAGACAGGAAATGACCAGTATCCTTAATGTAAGATTGTAAGCTTTCTACTGAGTCATAAAGGAAATGGTCCACATATTTAGAAACTGCTTCCATGAGACTTTTTTGGGCAGAAATGATGGGTCGCCCTGGTACTGGGGTGATCTGTTTGTGCATCTTTGGAATGAAGTAAAGGGTAGGGGTCACTGGGAAATCATTCCTAAGAAAATTATATTCCTGCTTACTGAGTAACCCCTCCCTTTTCCATTGGATCAATTCTTTATGCACAGTTTATTTGATGCATTTGATGTCGTTAAAAGTACCTTTTCTGTAACACATATTGTCCTTCAGATGTCGTTCTGCTTCTTCCATATACAACAATATTCCCACCCTTGTCTGCTTTATTGATGATTAAGTTGAAGTTATTCCTGAGTTTTTTCATAAGGGTCGCATATTGTTTTTCCATATATCTATGACGTTTCATTCTCCTAGATGTAACACATTGCAACTCTTTGAACTCTTCAAATACGATGTCATTGAATGCATCTATTGCATCTTTAGGCATGAGTGGTATGTATGTGGACGGTGGTTTAAAATGACTGCTACAAGGAAGGTTACTACTTATGCCCATAGCCTGGAGATCTTCTTGTGTTGACCTGCCCTCATCATCATCATTGGTGGCCAGCGCGTGTATTGTTCTCAAATCATTAGTGTCAGCAACTTGAAACGTACTTTTTGGTTGCAACATACTGGTTATTTTGGATGCCTGGTCCTGCACATTGGACAATTTAAAAGTGCTTTTTCAACTTGAGTTTGCGTATGAATTTAAAAACGTCAATACGGATTTGCACAAAGTTAAAAGAGTTCTTAAGACAAAATGATAGGCCCAGGGATAGCAGTTGTGATTCAGGTGTGGAGAGTACAATGTCTGAGAGATTGACACTGTGTTATCTATCACAATGGTTGGATGAGACTCGATTACCACTTCTTTCCCCTGCCTCTCTTTGCAAAACCTCGCCCTCCTACATTCTCTCCTTTCTTTGCGTCTTTTGTTGTTTCTACCACTTTTTTCTTTTGCTGTTGCCGTATCCGCGGTCGGAGCGTTTGACGCCTGTCCTCTATTAAAAAAACCAATTCTTCTGAGGGGGAGTATTTTGTAGTTACCAGAGCTTGGTTTGATGTCCCACGATTACCTTCATCCAATCATTGCTACTAGCTGCTGAACTTATTTCGGTATCTGAGAATTCTGTATTAGGTGTATTCATAGTAGACTGTAAAAGGCCTTTGGGTACCAAAGCTTGCCTTTTTGCTGTATCATATTTGCGTGCAAACGTGAAAATTCTTCTTGTTTCATAATCACGTTTGTCACGTGCAAATTTGAACTGCTTGCGTGTCCTTATCGTTTCCTTATGCTTCACTAAACAGCCATCCATTTCATCTCTATATTTTTTAATGAACTCTTTATTTTCATGTAGGTCTAGATCACAGTTAAGTTGCTCTATTTCTTTCAAAATCTCATTGCGATCTATTTCCACATATGTTATTAAGATGCAAATCATGTTCATTGAGGCCTCCAAATTGTTTGTTGCCCATTCTTTTAACATTAGGGGATTGGGATTCTCGAATGATGGTGCAATGAGAACCCTCAACCGCCGTGGCACACGTCCCACTTCTTTGTACTTTTGAAGGGAGCGTTTCTCCCACCATATTGTGATTTCCGTACATAGGAGTTTTTCCAATCTCCTGAGCATAGTTTTAAGGTCATTTAAAGAGCTGCTTTCAGTATTAGTGACCTTCGAATTGTCATTTATTATGGGGAGGTTAAGAAACAAAGCGTCCGCTATCGCTCCCCGATTCCGAAGCGTCTCCGCTAATGTGGACATTGTAGACGGAGAAATAAATATATGAAAAGCACTTGAGACAGCGCTGCCAATATTCCGCGGCTGTCTCACACTTTTATAGCACAATTCTCTCACCCGCAATAATTCTCAATCTCCGAGCAATGACGGCTTACCCCAAAGGCTTCCTGGTGTTCCCGCGGGGGTCCTCCGACTCCGGCTGGGTTCTCCTAGGGAAACTCCGAGTTCGCCGCCAAACGTGCTCTCCAAGTTTCTCCTGCGGGGGGCTGGCTGCTTGTTTACTCCTTCCGGGTTAGACGATTATATATATATATTACCTACTGGCGGTCGCCAGTAGGTAGTTATAGTTAGGACCTATTTTCCATAGGAAATCTGCAACATTCTATTTGGTATAACTTTGGCGCAGGTTGACGAATGTTCGCAAAATTTTCAAAACTGGTGGCCCGCTCTGGTCCACTCTTATCCTGAAAGTCTTGGGGTGATTCGTCAAGTGGGGGCCGAGAAAAAAAGTAGAGTCCTAAAACATGTTTTCCCCATGCATTTTCCCATAGGAACATTTAGTCACAGCAACAGCCCGAACTGCTGAACGGAATGACACCTAATTTGGCAAAGAGGTAGACCTTGGTTTAGAGTTGTGCCTTTTGCTTAAATGGTGTAAATCCGTTCAGTAGTTCATGAAAAAAATCACAATTAAAATCACATATATATCTATGGCCGTGGAGAATCCGTGCACCCTAAGCGCACCCTGCCAAGCACGAGCTGTATTCTAATTGGTGTCAACACTCCAAATCAGGAAGTGTTGGTAGAACCGAGGCACAAGAAACCTAAATAAAAATGTGAAAAATGCGAAAAATGCGAAAAGAGCAGCATGTTAGTTGCTCCCCATGTGGAAAAGCAATGCCGGCTCCCGCAGGAGGCGGGGAGCCGGCCGGGACCGTGGGGGGATTGGGGACCCCCTACAGTCCCCAACGAAGAGGGCCAGCCCCGGGGGATGGGCTCCCCGGGGCTACAAGTGGCCCAGGAGGGATGCCACGCGCCCCCCCCCTCCCCAAATAATAAAAAAAATAGAGGCACTCCTGCCCGGGGGATGAGGTCCCCAGGGCAATAATAAAAAAAAATTTAAAAAACAATGGCCAGGCCCCGGGGGATGGGGTCCCCTGGGCCAGAAGTGGCCCAGGAGGCAGGCCACGCCACCCCCCTCCCAAATTATAAATAACATTTTCTTTAAAAAAAAAAAAGAGAAAGGCCGGCCCCGGGGGATGGGGTCCCCGGGGCCATAAATGGCCAGAGAAGGGGGCCCACACACCCCCCCTCTAAAAATAAAAAAAAAAGTGGCCATGCCCAGGGGGATGGGGTCCCTGGGGCGATTATGGCCCCTTCCCGAATTTGAGATTTTAAAAAATAATTTAGGGGGCAGGCCCAGGGGGATTGGGTCCCCAGAGCCAAAAAATGTGAAAAAGAAGGGGGGCTACACAGCCCCCTTCTCAAACAAAAAAAAAGACCGGCATCAAGTCCCCTTCTTGCAGCACTCTGCAATTGCACCCCCTGGCGCGTTTGCAGAAGGGGAACAAATTCCCCTTGAATACTGTGGGTCGCTGGGGGCCAACTAGCCCACAAGGAAGCTCCAGGATGTACCAGGGGGCTGCATTGCAGAGAGGTGTTCTGAGGCCATGCCCCTTTTTACACCTCTCTGCCACACAGCTCTGTGGCGCTTACAGGAGGTAGCTGGTTGGCTAGTTGCACCCCAGGGACCCTCAGTATTCAAGGGGAGTTAATCCCCAACTTAAAACGCGCCACGGGGCGCGTTTGCACAGTTGTGAAGGGAGGGGGTGGGGCCTGAGTTCGCATGTGTGCAAACACACCCTGTGGCATGGTTTAAGGTGGGGAATTAATTTCTTTTTTTTTTTTTTTTTTGTGGAGTTTTATATAGCGCGAACTAGACCCGAACCGAATCAGGTATCAGAGCGCTTTACATAGCACAAGTTACGTTTTTTTTTTTTTTTTTTTTTTTTTTTTTACATGAGGACACACTTTCATTTTTAGGCACGGGGAGATTAAGTGATTTGCCCAGAGTCACAGGAGGTTTTGGCGTCGTTACCGAGACTCGAACCCAGATCCCCAGGTCCGAGGTCAAGCGCCTTAGCCGTTAGGCCAGCCCCTCTCCCCTTGTCAATCCTGAGGGTCCCTGGGGGCCAACTAGCCCACCAGGTACCTCCAGTAAGCACTACGGAGCTGCGTTGCAGAGTGATGGTGCAGGCTGTGCCCCTTTTTACATCTCTTTGCTACGCAGCTCTGTGGCGCTTCCTGGATGTAGCTAGTGGGCTAGTTGGACTCTAGGGACCATCAGATTTGAAGGGGAATTATTTCCTCAACTTAAAAAGCGCCACAGAGCGTGTTTGCACAGTGGTGAAGGAAGGGGATGGTGTGGGAAAGTGGCTCTATATATACTGGACCGAAGTAAAATAAGTCAAACTACGAATTTCGATTTACTCACCATTTATCAGGAGAGACCTCAGTGCTGCATCTTTGAGCCCAGTACTGATCCTGAAAAGTAATTTTAATCGTACTTACCAGTAACTTGAATTTTCTTCCATAGGATATCATTGCCTGCTTTTTGCTGAAAAACTTTCTAAGTGTGGAGTTTTGGAACGTACAAGTATTCCTTTAAAATCAGCCAAACTACGAATTCCGATTTACTCACCTGTTATCAGAAAGACTTCAATGCTGCATCTTTGAGCCCAGTACAGATCCTGAAATGTAATTCCAACCGTACTTACCAGTAACTTGAATATCCTTCCGTAGGCTAACATTACTAGTTTCACTTGGAAATTCTTCTAAGTGTGGAGTTTTGGAACTTTATAATATTCCTCTAAAATCAGCCGAACTACGAATTCGGATTTACTCACCTGCTATCAGAAGAGACCTCAGTGCTGCATCTTTGAGTCCAGTACTGATCCTGAAAAGCAATTCTAACGGTACTTACCAGTACCTTGAATTTCCTTTTGTAGGATATGATTGCCTGCTTTTTCCTGAAAAAGTTTCTAAGTGTTGATTTTTGAAACTCACAAATATTCCTCTAAAATTAGTCGAACTACGAATTGCGATTTACTCACCTGTTATCAGGAGAGACCTCAGTGCTGCATCTTTGAGCCCAGTACTGATCCTGAAAAGTAATTCTAACCATACTTACCAGTAACTTGAATTTCCTTCCATAGGCTAACATTGACTGGTTTCACTTGGAAATTCTTTTAGTGTGGAGTTTTGGAACTTTAAAATATTCACCAAAAATCATCCGAACAACGAATTCCGATTTCCTCACCTGTTATCAGGAGAGAACCCAGTGCTGCATCTTTTAGCCCAGCACTGACCCTGAAAAGTAATTCTAATGGTACTTACCAGTAAATAGTATTTCCTTCCATGGGTATCCATTGTCTGGTTTTCACCAGAAAAGTTTCGAAGTGTTGATTTTCACAAATTACAAATATTACTTAAAAATCGCCTGTATGACTAAAACGCATTCTTTCAACTGTTTACAGGAGATGCACCAGTGCTGGATCCAGGACCCACCACTGTGGAAGAGAAATTAACGATAACACTACTTACCTGCTAAGTGAAATTCCTCCTATAGGGAAGCATTGGTGTTTCTATGTGAAAAAGTTTCTGTCAACTTTTAAAATACAATAATATTCCTTAAAAATCACTACTGTAACCAAAACGCTTTTACTAAACTGTTTACAGGAGATGTCCCAGGACTGAATCTAGGATCCAGGCCTGTGGTTAAAAAAGTAATCATTAAAGTAACTAATTGCATTTAACTAGAAATTCACATTGAGCTTAATGTTGCATTGTGTTTGAAATTGTGTTGCCCATTGCAAAAACTGTAAATACTGTACTTAAAATAAGCGTGGGCGTAAAATCCGTTCCGCTCACGGATTTTGCGGATTTTCGGCGAATTCGCAATCCGCGAACTCTCGCGAATTTGCCAAAAATTCGCAAATTCGCGCGAAATGGATTTTTTTGTCGGTCACACTTGCCAAATAGAATACTATACAATTTTGCGGCGCGCAGCGTTCACTTACCGTCATTCAGCGTTTGAAGAGTTGTTTTTCTCCATGTTTGCGTGTGTTGCGCCATTTTGGATCTTGCTGCGGGATGCCCGCGGGAGTTTGTCGACCGCGATTACGTCATCGCGGCTTGCCACCTTGCACAGCGAGAGTTTGGCAACGCGAGTACGTCATAAAGGCCCGTGATCACGCATCGCGGGAGTAAACACTGGCGAACACGTAGATGCGGCGGGCAGCAACAATCTCGCAATTGCACGATTGCAACATTTGAAATCTTGCACAAGAAATCCACCAGCAGGCAGTAAACCTTGAAAATTATGATTTTTATAGGAATAACTCCTCAGGTTGACATTTGCCTGCACTTTTTTTTTTGCAAGGAGTCCATTTTGGGGGGGGGGTGGTAGGAAGGAAGTGCCCCACAGTCTCCTACTTCCTGTTCCTGTCCAGAAGGCTCCTCCCAGTGCTTTCTTCATGTGCTGGTCACTTTGATTTGGATATTGACCTGGAAGGATTACTTTTTGTGGATGCTGCTGGATATTTGGATTTGAGGCCTTTTTGACTTTCTTTGGATCACTTTTGGATTAGAAATTTCACAAGTAAGTTTGTTTGGGGCATTACAGTTGCTGCAACTATAATTTTGGAACTTTTTCAGAACGTTAAATAAAATATATTGTGGGTAGCCACAGTATCCAGTAGGACCAGGGTTAGTTCTGGGTGCATGATGCAACTGTTTTGTTGAATTTTAACATCATTTAGGGCATGGATGGCATTGGATTGTGGTGATTTTTGTGTGTTTTTCGATTTTTTGGGGTGTTGTTGGGGCCTTTTGCCCAGGGGTACTCACTCAGTGGTGCATGGGTCTAGTCTTTCTGTGTGGTCTCTTTAATGTAAACATCATGGAGGGCATGGATGGCATTGGATTGTGGTGATTTTTGTGTGTTTTTCGATTTTTTGGGGTGTTGATGGGGCATGGCCATGTGGGTGGGGGCCATTTTGAGGCCTGGTCCAGGGCCATGTGGTGGGGGTGAAGGGGCCATTTTGAATCCGGGCAGTGTGCTTTGTGCCATAGGCCTGCATCCAATGTGCCTTGCTTTCATCCATTATGCCCAGGGGTACCCAGTGGTGTATGGGCCTAGTCTTTCTGTGGGGTCTCTTTAATGTAAACATCATGGCTGGCATGGATGGCATTGGATTGAGGTGATTTTTGTGTGTTTTTCGATTTTATGGCTGTTGTTGGGGCCTTTTGCCCAGGGGTACTCAGTGGTGCATGGGCCTAGTCTTTCTGTGGGTTGTCTTGAATGTAAAGATCATGGAGGGCATGGATGGCATTGGATTGTGGTGATTTTTGTGTGTTTTTCGATTTTTTGGCTGTTGTTGGGGCCTTTTGCCCAGGGGTACTCAGTGGTGCATGGGCCTAGTCTTTCTGTGGGGTGTCTTGAATGTAAAGATCATCGAGGGCATGGATGGCATTGGATTGTGGTGATTTTTGTGTGTTTTTCGATTTTTTGGGGTGTTGATGGGGCATGGCCATGTGGGTGGGGGTCATTTTGAGGCCTGGTCCAGGGCCATGTGGTGGGGGTGAACGGGCCATTTTGAATCCAGGCAGTGTGCTTTGTGCCATAGGCCTGCATCCAATGTGCCTTGCTTCCATCCATTATGCCCAGGGGTACCCAGTGGTGCATGGGCCTAGTCTTTCTGTGTGGTCTCTTTAATGTAAACATCATGGAGGGCATGGATAGCATTGGATTGTGGTGATTTTTGTGTGTTTTTCGATTTTTTGGGGTGTTGATGGGGCATGGCCATGTGGGTGGGGGCCATTTTGAGGCATGGTCAAGGGCCATGTGGTGGGGTGAAGGGGCCATTTTGAATCCAGGCAGTGTGATTTGTGCCATAGGCCTGCATCCAATGTTCCTTGCTTTCATCCATTATGCCCAGGGGTACCCAGTGGTGCATTGGCCTAGTCTCTCTGTGGGGTGTCTTGAATGTAAAGATCATGGAGGGCATGGATGGCATTGGATTGTGGTGATTATTGTGTGTTTTTCGATTTTTTGGCTGTTGTTGGGGTCTTTTTCCCAGGGGTACTCAGTGGTGCATGGGCCTAGTCTTTCTGTGGGGTGTCTTGAATGTAAAGATCATGGAGGGCATGGATGGCATTGGATTGTGGTGATTTGTGTGTGTTTTTCGATTTTTTGGGGTGTTGATGGGGCATGGCCAAGTGGGTGGGGGCCATTTGAGGCCTGGTCCAGGCAGGGCCTGGCCATGTGGGTGGGGGTCTAGGGGACATTTTGAAGCCAGGCAGTGTGCTTTGTTGTGTCATAGGCCTGCACCCAGTCTGCCATGCTTTCATCCACTATGCCCAGGGGTACTCTGTCAGTGGTGCATTTTATTGGTCTTTCCATTTTGGGGGGTGGGTATAATATAAATGCTTACTTGCAAACTATTAATTGAAGCGCTACATATGCAACATTTATTTAACTGATGTTCCTCTGGCTTCGTTTGCTTTTAGGTGCAGAAAGACGAATCATCAGCCTCATCGTTCCTCATCAGTGCCAGGAAGAAGTTCTGCTGCGGTGTGTGCAGCACAACGTCACGTGTGGCCACAGACAACTCTGCAACTTGTGCAACTGTGGCCTACTGTTCTGACATCTGAAGAAGATGGTCCCAAAAAAAGTTGCCCGTAGCTCCTCTAGCAAGAAAGCTGCCAGTAAGGAGCAGAAGAAGCAAGTGGCGCCACTTACCAAGGAGACTGGTGTGCCGACCGCCGCATTTTTTGGGAAAAAAAAAGTACGCCTGCAGCAGCAGCAGGGTCTGCTGGGGACCAAGCTGGGAGCAGCACCTCTGCTCCATTGGGCTCAGTGCCACCACCAACTTAGGTCCAAGCCCTTGAGTGCTGCAGAGGCAGCCAGTATAGTTGTTCAATCACCATCGACCAGTGATGTCGGCTCATCGCAAGAAAGTAGCAGCATCCCTCAATCAACACAGGTTGTTGTAACATCTGACGAGTGTTCACCAACCACAGCCGCAACAACAACTACATGTGCAAGTACAAGCCAAAGTACATGTGGAAGTAGAGGCGGCGCAAGGAGAGGAGCAAGCAGAGGTGCATGGAGCGGCACAAGTGCCCACAATATTTGTTCCTCCCGAAGTAGGGGCACATCAGGAAATCGACATTCAAGCCGAGGTATCACATGAGGAAGCCACTCCTCCTGATGATTCATTGTCTTCCAGATCCCCAGCAAGGAAAAGATCAAGGATGGTGTCAACTTCTTCTTCAAGCCCCCTTCCTTCTGATGATATGGATGAAACTTGGGAACCACCACGGTCGTCTGAGAGTGAGGCACACCATGATCTGACAAAGGTAGCTAAGCGTAAAAGGAAGGTCCCCGAAAGTCTCAGAGTTATGGAGTGTGATGATAACGCTGAACAAGAAGTGGCGTATACTACTCCTGCTGATGAAGACTCTCACGACGACGACGCAGTCATCATAGACGTCACTCCAGCCTCAGCGGGCATGCAGCACACAGACATTTTAACCCTAGCCCGAAATGCTGCTGAGCGTGATGATGATGATGGTGACGTGGGAATGGGACCACCACGAATGCAGTTAACTAGTACACCACCACCTACAGCTTCCATATTTTCTCGCCAGAAGGGACCTCCATCCACCTCGACCTCCATTTCCTCAATTAGTGGTGCTGTAAGTGCACAACGTACTAAATTTCGGCAACACACATCCTCCAGTTCATCTGGCATTAGCAGCATTCCCATTATGGCCTCCTCCGCCCCCCACAGACATTTGAAGTCCGCAGTTTGGGACTTCTTTAGTGTTAGCCCAACAAGGGAAAACATAGCCATTTGTACCATTTGTAAGGTTCGAGTTAGTCGTGGTAAGCTTGGTACCAACTATGGTACCGGAGACCAGAGAGGTCATCTTGAGAGACAGCACACTGTCAAATGGCATGCGCACCTAAGGGAGATCAAGGATGCCCGAATTGCAAGTCAACAAATTGTATCCGTTGATGTTTCATCTGCTGATGACGAGGAGGAAGAAGCGTCAAACATTTCTTCAGTTACACCCAGTACCCCTCTCAGCAGCACACCCCCTGCAAGATATATGAGCCACACTAAGAGTGTGGGAGAGAGTGAGACACCAATGCGAAAAAGTTCATCATCACTGAGCGCAACTGGGTCGCAGAAGTCATCATCATCCCGTAAAATGGTCCAGCCCACCATTAGAAGCATGTTGTTTTCAGAAGCGCCATATGACCCCAACCACCCAATGGCGCGTCTGTATAACACTAAGCTGGCTAAAATTCTAGCGCTGGACCTTCTCCCTTTTTTTTAATGTTTCCAAGACCTTTATTGTTGTTGTACGTCAATTAAACACAGCACGGTGCCTACAACCCTGATTGCGCCGGCAGTGCAATAGTCCGTTAATTAAATATCCTGAAAAAAAGAGAATATAAACACTGCAACTTTAGCACATATAAGACACAGCAAGTCGCCTACAACCACTGTGGGCCGGCCGCGTTAACAATAGCAGTTGGTCTCAGATTTTACTTTTACAACCAATGAACTGTCAGAAACCGTAACTGGATCTTTCTACTACCGCACTCCTCACCCAAACCGATGATCGAGCGTGATGGGGCTCATAGTGCCTCTGCATAGCAATAAGCATGGGAGGACATGTTAAATAACGGACATTCAATAACACTTAATTGTCGACTTGAGCATCCAGATAAGTTGTGAGGTACACCCAATAGTCCCTAGATCTGGATCTAGGGGGTAATGATTCCTCATAGGTCCGGAGTGTGTCCTGGCAATATGACATATCAGTCAGCCATTGTTTGACCAAGGGTACACTAGGGCTGTCCCAGCACATGGAAATTCTACGTTTAGCCAGCAGCAATGCCACTGCACAAAACTTACGTCTCGCAGCTCTCACATTTCCCAGCAACCCCAAGAGGCAACATCGCATTGTACATTCAATAGTTACTCCCACCATTTCAGACACCGTAGCCACTACCTCAGTCCAGTAATTCTGTACCCTCGCACAGTGCCTTGCCAAATGTATGAAGTCTGCTTGGTCGTGACCACATCGTTTGCATCTTGCTTCGTCCCGTAAACCATATCTGTGCAATTGGACTGGCGTGTAATATGCCTGGTGTAGGTATTTAAAATTTATTATTCGCAAGTTACCGTTTGGCGTGAGCATTTTAATTAGCGTGCAGGCTATTTCCCAGTCTTTTTCTGTAAGGGGGGTCTCTAGCCCAGCATTCCATCTTTCCTGTGCCCTGATCGCCCTGCAGCTTAATTCGGTCTGTGCCTGTCTATAGAGTCTTGACACCAAGTGTGCAGTGTTATTAGATTTAAGTAGGAGTTGCAAGGTATCCAATGTTAACGGTTCGTCAGGGAAGGTCGGGTAATGTTTTTTGAGCGCCCCCTTAAGTCTATGAAATGTGAAGCGAAACAGTAGTGTTGGGTTTTGTATAAAGGCCAGGTCCTGTTCCGTGATACAGACCCCGTCCTTAAACATGTCACCCATAGTGACAATCCCCACCTGTGTTAGGAGACTCATTCCCACCGCTTCATTCGTGACCGACAGATTTGGATGATGGTGCAGCGGTAATGCAGGAGCGTACAGTGGTAGTTTGTGCGTCATTTGGCCCAGCCGTCTCCAAGCCGCATTCGTAGTATCAATCGTATTTATGTCGTTGTCATGAGGTGGAGGTCTGTTATGTGTAATTATGGCGTCTAGTGGGACAGGTATCGCGTCGCCCTCCTCTACCGCTACGTGAGTCAAGTACGGGGTTTTGTGGTACCAGTGTGTAGCGTATTGGGCCTGGGCACATAAGTAATACAGCAAGAAGTCCGGTACACCCCACCCCCCTTTGTCAAAGGGTAGTGTCAACATAGCTAATTTGATGCGCGCTTGCTTGCCTGCCCATATCAATTTTAACACCAGTGAGGTTATACGCTTGAAAACTTCCCTTGGTGTTTGGATGGGGATATTATTGAAGAGATAGAGGAGCTGAGGAAGTATAACCATCTTTACGATCGCCATTCTGTCAGCCAGCGATAGTGGGAGCTGGATCCATCTCTTGACTTTGTCTTCTAATGCATCTATTGTCCTGCCGTAGTTCGTTCTTATAACTAATTCTGGGTCCCGGTGAAACCATATACCCAGGTAGCGTATGGGGTCCGTCTGCCACTCCAGTGGGTATTCAGTTGTGTGTTGCAGTGTAGTATCAGTTAGTGGGAATACGGATGATTTGTCCCAGTTTATCTGAAGTCCCGAGTATCCCCCAAATTTGATGTACTCGTGTAACAGTGGGTCCAGATTTAGTGCAGGATCACAAACGTATAGCAGCATATCGTCCGCATATAAGGAGATATGCAAAGGCCTACTTGGAAACTGGAGTGCCAGGTGGTGGTGTTTCTGCCTCACTATACAGGCCAGTGGCTCCAGTGCTAGGGCAAACAGGAGAGGGGACAGGGGGCAACCCTGCCTTGTCCCTCTCTCTATGGCAATGGCCTCCGACAACTAACCATTGATCCTAATTCTAGCTGTGGGTTGAGTATATAACAACTCAATCCATTGAATGAAGATGCGAGGGAAACATATCCTATGAAGTATCGCGATTAGATAGGACCATTCAATGGAATCAAACGCTTTTGCAGTGTCCAGCATAATCGCTGCAGCTTTCGTGGTCGGGATCAGATAATGGGATGCCGCAAATAGTGTTCTGGTGTTGTGTACGGTATTTCTGGAGGGTATAAACCCTGATTGGTCCGGGAGGACCAGATTAGTCATAAGGGGCTGCAATCGTGTGGCGAGAGTTTTAGCGAGAATTTTCGAATCCACATTTATCAGAGACAATGGTCTATATGAATTACAATTGTCAGGGTCTTTGCCGGGTTTTAGAAGTGCAATTATCATTGCTTCTCGCAGCGTGGCTGGGAGCAACTGAGTCTCATTTGCTTCGCCAAACATGGCAACCAGCAGAGGCGCCAGTATATCTTTAAACGTTTTGTAGAATTCACAAGTGAATCCGTCAGGGCCTGGAGCCTTTCCGTTTGGCAACGATTGTATCACCTCCGTCACCTCCTCTACGGTTATCGGCAGGGACAAGTATTGTCTTTGGGCGTCAGATAGCCAAGCTATAGCGATGTCTTCCAGATAATTAAGGGTATCACGTTGTGTAGCGACCGGTTGCGCGGTATATAGGTCTCTGTAGTTATGGACGAAACTCTGCAGTATTCCCACCTGATCTGTATATGTAACCACATCTTCTCCAGTAATCTGTGTGACGGTGTGCGATGTGTGGCCGGCACATATTTTAGACGCCAGTGCTCGCCCCAGACGACCGCCTTCCCCATACGCTCTAGCCACATGCTTTTTACTTAAATATTGTATTTCGTCTGCTGCAAATGCTTGATGTTCCGTTAGCACGTTTCTAATGGCAGTGTGAAATGACTTGGTGCGCGTTCGTACTGGCGTTCCAAATCGCGGAGCTTGGACTCGCAACGTGTCAGTTGCGCTCTAATGTCTCGCAATATCCCCGCTGTCGTGCTGATGCAGACCCCACGTATTGTGGCCTTAAACGCTTCCCATAAGAGGCCAGCGTCATCTGTGGATTCTTCATTTAGTTGAAAATATTCCCTTACTGCCTTTTCTATGGTTTCTGCATATAGAGGATCAGTAAGTGCCGCAGCATTGAACCTCCAACTGTACGGCGGCGGTGTGTAATCAGGAATGTGTAAGGTCAGCTTTATGGGATTGTGGTCCGAGAGAGTTCTGGGCATGTGTGTGATTGCACTTGTCCACAGCAATATGTCAGTCGATTCCAACCAATAATCAATACGCGACCAGCTGCCATGTGCCGCTGATGTGTGTGTAGCTTCCAGAATACCCGGATGTCGTTCCCTCCAGATGTCTCTTACATTCAACTCTAACATGACATCTAGTAGCTTGGCACGAGCCTGCGTGTGATGCTCTACCGTGTTTCCTGATCGGTCCAGTCTGTCATCCAAAGCGATATTTAAGTCACCTCCCCACAGCAATATCTGGTCAGTTCCGCCGCCCAGGTGTTGCCAAATTTCCTGGAAAAAATCAGGGGCATCTGTGTTGGGGCCGCATGTGTTTACCAGTGTCATTTGTCTACCCCGGAGCCTGCCTCTCAATATTACATAGCGGCCATTCGCGTCCAGAGTCATCGTATCTATTTTGAAATTTGTACCTTTCTTTACTAGTATGGAAACCCCTCTAGAGTAAGATGAATATTTGGAGCAGTGTATGGATTCAGCCCATCTCCTCCCCTCCTGTGCGTGTGAGTGTGGCACGTCATGTGTTTCCTGGAACATAACAACGTCAATATGCCATCTGTCCAGGCATGTGAATATTTGCCGAATTTTTTTTGGGTTGGTATATCCCCTAATATTCCAGGAGAGGAAGTTTAATGCTGGAGCAGTCATCGTAGAATCAGCCATAGGGTCTGTCTGTATAATCCATGTGTGTCTCCTTTCTGAGCTAGACAGGACCTTAGTTTTGGGCACAATATATAATGCAGTAAAGCACAACATAACCAACAGTAGTCATGCCTCGGTCTGGTGTAGGCAATGCATCTCAAGTAGTCCGATCCATTAACTAAAACATCAACCCCCAAATCCCACCCCCCCACCCACAACAGCAGCCCAACCCTGCTGATGCCATACCCTCAATAAACACCCCAATTGCATAGAACTTTCGCGGGGATCACCCATTGGGGGGTCCGCCTGGACTGCACGTCTCCATCCGATCTAGCGGATGTGGACGGACTAAATTATCAAATCAGCAACCAAAACAGTACTGCACATATTACAGCATTAGGAATTAGCAGTATAACGCACAGGTCACATATCCGTCGGATAGTAATGCGATCTCTCCCAATCTATTTCGCTCACCTCATCCGACTTTGTAATAACAGTTGTGTCCTGAGAGTGGGTGCTAGTGTCATCCAATTAGGCAACAGCATGATATATTGTCTCATACCCAGTACTTTTAATAAACAAAGCAAACATAGTAGGCAGGTGTGCAGCAGAATCACTATGTAGGTGCCCAATAGTTTCCATGTCCAGTGGGCAGTCATGTTACTGTTCCTTGCCTCCCACTGTACACCAGGGGCACGTTTTGTCACCTAGGGGCAGGGGGACGTGTGTTAACCCTCGTTAAATGACCCAATGGTGTACATCGTGCTCTAAGGCTGCTGGGTAGTACTACCCTCCCGCCAAGTTAGGTCAGTGGAACTTCGCAATGTCCACAATCCTACAACATGGATCACATCTTACACATCTCGCTTTGCTCCCCTTGGCCCCTCCCACGGGTCAACGATGGTCCATTGGTCATCAGCTACCCACCTTTTGGACAGTTCTTCCCATAACGCACAAAGTAGGGTGTAGATAGTATCAGCATGTCTATGCCTTGCTTTTGATATCACCCAAATCAAACAATTCAAAGGTCGTATCGACAGGGTAGATTTGTCTGTTGTCGATCAATTAGAATGCACAAGCAAGACTTACCAGTTCCAATTCTGCCAACGCTTTACTGCCCCCGGTGTAGATGGGGGGAAGGAGTATAGTACCTACTGATCAGACATCTCTTGTCGTTAACAGATCTGAGGGCGTATCATCCTTGCGAATGACAGTCAATCCTCATCTTGATCCTGGGCTTGACGCTGACTCTCCTTGCGGTGATTAATGACCTTCTTTATGAAGTTGTTTGCAGCCTTAGGTGTGAGAAGCAGCGTAGGTTTACCATTCCAAGTGACTTTCAGTCGCGCCGGATAGAGCATTGCGTATTCCATTTGTAGTTCGCGCAATTTCGTCTTGGTGCCGTTGAATTCTTTGCGGGCTAGTTGTTCCGCCTGCGTGTAGTCAGGATAGAACTCGAGCTTGTTATTCTGGTATTGGACATCTTTCTGCTCCCGTGCCATACGCAATATCGCGTCTCTGTCTCGATAATTCAATATGCGGGCAACTATCGGTCTGGGTGGAGTGGTGCCAGCGATCGATGAGCCCTCTCCACAATAAAGACGTGGGATAGTTTCCCTTTGCCAAACAGGGTGAGACACATTTCCTCCACATACGTCTCCATGTTGCCGATGTTTGTCGATTCCGTCACACCCGCTATGCGGACATTGTTGGGGCGTGATCTGGCTTCCAAATCCTCCGACTTGGACCTGATTACCTCCAGGATCTTCTCGAAGCCCGTGTATTTGGAGGTGCTCGCGTGTGCCTCGTCCTCTACCGCAGAGATCCGGGTTTCCGCCTCGTCCAGTCGCTCGCCATGTCGGTCGACTTTCGCTGCCATAGTGTCCATGCGGGTGGTGAGATGGTCCAATTTACCATGTACGTCCTGTAAGCTTGACTGGATGGCTTTCAGCATAGCCTCCATACCTTTGGATGAGGATTGTTCAGCTTCAGTTTCCGTGTCAGAGTGCGGATGTAAGTTTCGTGTCGGCCTACGTTGATCAAAGTTGAGCTTGAGTTGCTGCTTATCAGGCTTCCCCATTCTGAAGGCGCGTTGCTAGGAAGACAAATGTCCTGTACACCCAAGTGCAGCCTAGTGTTTAGCACCTCAGTGGACAGCAGGGACACGAAATTCAGCACTTAGGATACTGTCACTATATGGCTGTTGTGGTCCGCCACCGGATATGGTGCCGTTTGTTGGTAGCTGGACAACTCCGCGCCGGAATGACCAGTGTCACCTGCAGTGCCCAAGTCGTCTGTGCAGTGTATCAGCAGTTGGGTAATTTACACATGCGCACCTCCGTCCAGAGCGTGTACTAGCAGATCCCAGGGTGTGTGCAGGGGCCGTACCTCCAGCCACACAGGTAGTCAGTGTTCGTGAATATGTGGCAATATGTGCTTTAAAGAAGTTGTTTGCCACCTTGCATCCTTGCACACAGTTCATGCAAGCGAACGTTAACCGGCTCTGCAGGCATTCACCATATCTATGGCAGACTGGACGCAGCCATCCGATGACCCTGCACAATGTGTTTGTGGCGTTTCCAGGGGGGGAGGCAGTGCCACTTACGTTTTCTGCGCCAAGCAGGTCGATCCGCCGACTGTCTAAGTAACCACAGCACTCCTTCTGCCCGATTTTTCATCCGAGTCAGCTTATCCCCAATATTGTGTTTAGAGGTCACCTGTCGTGTTACAATGGTTGATGGGTCTGGCTCACCCATACAGGAGCCCTGTGATCACCATCACCCCTCGCATTGCAGTTCGTATGTGCGTCATTCGTGTAATGTGTCCCAGAAGTTGGGCGGCGCAGCTCCAGCAGGCAATATAAAAACGGGGGGACAACTCAGGTAGAGGTCATGGAGTCCCTGGGGCTACACCACCCCCAGCAACTGCACGTCGTGGCTTCTCCGTGCTAGCAATCAGCGCCGCTGCACCGGGGGTGTTTCAGGAGGTATCACGAATCCTGGGGGCCGCCATCTTATTTCATAATTTCGTGCCGTTTTCAGACCTCAGTATAAACACTGCATACGTTGTCCACCCGAGGCATCTGGGCAGCGGCGCAAATATAAACATTCACTAGGGACGTCGCTGGATGTTATCCGCTTGCCTGCAGTCATTCCAACATTAGTGATTGCTGGGAATTACAGTTTGGGTACATCGGACGCCTAGGGAGCCGCCATTCTGTAGGGTCATCCATATATGGAAAGGGGTATCGGTGATCGTAACCAACCTGCCATCACTGCGAGTGTCCACATATCATCCGTCCCAGCGCAAGAGCGGGATCCATTACCCGGGCCAGGTCGTCACTGTGCAGGGTCATGGTCAGGCAGCAGTCGCCGAGCGTAGTCCCCCCGCAGTGGGGCGCTATCTTGTCCGGTCCATGCAGGTCCGCCGCTCGCTCATCTATCTCAGTTTTCTCCCTGTATGGCAGCAGCATGAACACCTCACCATCCGTATTATGCGCCCCGGTCACTCCGCATGCATATTTCGTGCAGTAGCATTACTTTCGGTTGCCGAAAACAAGTTAAATCACGCCATTCAGGGTCCGAACGGCGGAGCTACCTAATTAGTCAGCCATCCCGCAGTGTGCCCTCTAGCGCCCCCGACCTTCTCTCTTTTTCTTTTGTGGAAGGGGTGAGTTTTCTTGAAATGGTGGCAATGCTCTGCCCTAAATGGAAGGTTCCTAGCCGGTTCTATTTTGCCAGAGTTGCGGTTCCAGCACTACATGAAGATGTGCTAGAGGTGATTGGGGCAGCTTTGCGGAAGAGTGCTGTTCACAATATACATCTGATAACAGACATGTGGACCAGTTGCGCAGCCACTGATTACATTTGCATCACTGCACACTGGGTCTCTTTTTCAGAGGTTAAATCAAAGATAAACGCAGGTGTTGACTCGGACAAAGTTTATAAAGCTGCTCGGAAACATGCAACAATAGCCATGTTTGCCATGGAGAAAAGTCATACAGGAGAAAACATTTTGCATGAGTTTAACACAAAGGTCTTTGAATGGCTGTCCCCAAGAAAACGCATGATTGGTTATGTTTCCACGGATAATGTCGCCAATGTAGTTAAGGCCATGGATATGGGTAACTATTTCAGAGTGCCGTGTCTGGCGCACTGTATAAACCTGGTTGTTAAAAAATTCTTGAGTGAAGAAAGTCCAGTCTCCGAGTTACTGACCACCTGCCGAAGAATATGCACACATTTCAACCATTCTTTTAAGGCACGGAAGCAGCTGAGGTGCCTGCAACATGAACGTAATTTGCCAGTGAAAGCACTCATCCAGGAGGTGGCAACACGTTGGAACTCAACCTTCTACATGCTTGAGCGTCTGTATGAGCAGTATGCGGTAGTCGATCAGTATTTCTTTAAACTGGGTACACCTATGATAGACATGTGGATACAGGTGGAGCAGTGGAACCTAGTTAAAAGCCTGATAGACATGCTTCGTCCTTTTGAGGTCTTCACGCGTGCATTCAGCAGGGAGGACTGTAATTTGGGAAAAGCTATCCCATTGTTGAGCATGCTAGAGCATCGACTGAAGGCGGTGTGTTCTAAGTTTGAAAAAGATGGAAAGGAAGAAGCATTTGAGTTGGCGGAGAAGTTATTACACCGCCTACTTGGCGATGATCGTCTTGAAATGATCAACACAGAACAGCATTACATTTGTGCTACTATTCTGGATCCACGGTACAAAAAGGCGGTGGCAGGCAGAGTATTCTTTCCTTTTGATGACGCAGATGTTACAAAGTACAAACATTAGCTAGCTGTGTCAGCCAGTCGGTTTGAAAGAGAACGGCAGGAAATTGAAGGAAAAGGCAGTACATCAGCATCAGCAGGCCGTCCGCAGTAAAAAAAATCCACATCTGCATTTGTGGCTGTGGCAGAAGTGAATGATTTTCCCTCTCAGCCATTAACGACACCAGCAACCATATCATCTGCACCAGACACAACAGTAATATTGTGTGAAGAAGAGGATTGGCTAACTCAGCTTGGGTTTGCTTCTGAAATGGTCCCAGCAAAAAGTAAGCAAAGTGGAGGAACCCTGGAGAACCTTGAGTCGATGGTGCAGGCCTATCTGAATGACTCAACAGAGGTCCATCTTTCTCATGACCCATTGGCGTATTGGCATGGGAAAACAGATGTGTGGCCAGAGATCACCAACCTGGCTATAAATTACTTGTCTTGCCCACTCGCAAGCGTGTCTTCTGAACGTGTTTTCAGTGCTGCTGGTAGCATTGTAACTTCCAAAAGGACCCGCCTCTCGCCCAAAAATGTGGAGAGGTTAACAATGATCTAGATGAATCAGCACTTCATACCACCAGATTACAAATTACGAGAATGCACGCAGGAAGAAGACGAGGAGGACACCAACTTAGATGAGGGAAGTTCTTCCCTGTTAACTGACCTACTCCCGTCTGAATTAGCAGAGTTTGAGGACGAGCTCTTCTTCCCTGACACCGAGCCCTGAAAATGAGTCAATGAATCACTAACTTTCTTTTTCGTCCTTATTCACTTTTATTCCTGTGTGTCTGTCTTTCTTTGTTTTGCAAAATCTATATAAAAAAACTTTAATCACCTAAACACAAAAACAAGCCCATCAGCAGAAATGTCTTCAATTATTTGCTTATTGATTTGAAGGTGCCGCAGTCTGCATTCCTCAGGTTCACAAGTTCACAAGAACATGCTCCTCTATCCTCCTCCTCCTCCAGACTCCTATTTCCCTCAAAGCAGATGGCTGGATTACGCCCAATGAAGAAAGACTCTGCAATTGTGGGGGTGTTCTACTTCTTTGCGGGTGAGTTCACGGGCCTGGGGCCATTGCTGGGAAGGTCTAATACCAGATAAAAGTGGTTTGGAGAAAATCGGAGCAGAAAAAGATTTTGCGCTTTTGATCACTTGCCTGTCTTTGGGGTGCTGTTTGGGGGGGTTCCGGGTGTTTGTGGGTGGTTTGTGACATCTGGGAGCACTGCTGGCACAGTCTAATGTTGATTGCATTTGTTTTTCAGGAAATCCATGGTGGAAAAGGGCAGTTAGGGCCTAGCTGCAGAGCGCATTTGGACAGAATTGAAGGTAGTAGACCCATTTTTGCTTTTTGCCTGTTTGGGGGTGTTCTGCTTTTTTGCGGGTGGCTGCAGGGGTCTGGTGCCATTTCTGGGAATGTCTAATACTGGATAAAAGTGGTTTGGACAAAATCGAAGGTGAAATTTGTTTTGCGTTTTTGCTGACTTGCTTGTCTTTGAGGTGCTGTTTGGGGGGGTTCCGGGTGTTTGTGGGTGGGTTTTGGGGTCTGGGAGCACTGCTGGGTATGGATAGTTTTGATTGCAAGAGGTTTGAAGCAAATCCATGGTGGCAAAGGGGAGTTAGGGCCTAGCTGCAGAGCGCGCGTGGAGTGATTTTGGAAATTTGCCTGAAAATGTCAAAGTCCCCATTTTTGTAGTTTTGCTTTTTGGCTGTTTGGGGGTCTTCTACTTCTTTCCGCCTGGGTTGACGGGTCTGGGGCCATTGCTGGGAAGGTCTAATACCGGATAAAAGTGGTTTGGAGAAAATCGGAGCAGAAAAAGATTTTGCGCTTTTGATCACTTGCCTGTCTTTGGGGTGCTGTTTGGGGGGGTTCCGGGTGTTTGTGGGTGGGTTTTGGGGTCTGGGAGCACTGCTGGCACAGTCTAATGTTGATTGCATTTGTTTTTCAGGAACTCCATGGTGGAAAAGGGGAGTTAGGGCCTAGCTGCAGAGCGCATTTGGACTGAATTCCAGGTAGGCCCAAAGTTTTTTAAGTGTGGCTTTTCCCTGGTTTTTCCTTTTGGCTCGTTGGGGGGGGGTTAAACTTGTTTTCGCCCAGGTTGACAGTTCTGGGGCCATTGCTGGAAAGGTCTAATACCCGAAAGAAAGTGTTTTGGAGACAATCCCTGGGGAAAAAGTTTTTGCATTTTCTGAGATTTCGCTCACTCCACCGTTTTCGGGGGGCTATTTGTGGGGGTTCCTGGTGTTTGTGGGGGGGTTTGCGAGTCTTGGAGCAATGCTGGGTATGGATACTTTTGCTTGCTTGCAAGTGGTTTGTATACAATCCATGGTGGGTAAGGGGGGATTTGGGCCTACTTTACTTTCCAAGTACGTTTTGTCACCATTTTCTACTAGGCCTCGTTTTTGGAGATCTGATTGGGGGTCTTCTACATTTTTGCGACTGGGTTTAGTAAGGGTCTGGTAGCACTGCTGGGAAGGTCTAACTTTGCTCTAAAACACAGTTTACAGTACACCTAGCTTGAGGGGAAGGATCCGCTAAATTAATTCGCCCATACTTATTTATCCTTCAAAAGGAGACTCAGACAGAGTAGGCACTTTCAAAAATATTGTACTGTCTATTAGGAAACTCAAAGTGTGACTTTTTGCACTACACAGCGTACATACCTTATATTTATTTGTCAGTGGTGTTCTAATATCACTTCCTGTTTTTCCATCAATAATTACAGGCCGGGTTTCAGCCTGTGCAATGGGAAAAAAGGATGAAGTCAGGCTTCACATTAGCGAGCCACAATTCATCATCCGCCAGGCAGGCAGTGGACAGGGTGTCTTCTGGTCACCAACATTGATGGACGGAGCGTCAGATGGAATGGAGGAGTCCCGCTAATAAGAGGAATGGTTGGATGCATGCAACTTACCAAATTCAACAGGACAACTACAAAAACATACAGATACAGTATCCGTTCTTTTCTAATTATCTTTTAAGTAATGTTATTGCTTATGGATAGCTTTGTACCCAAAGATTTGTTTATCTTCAATTATTGTTTGTCCATGCTGTGCTTTTTTTTCTTCTCTCAACAAAACTTTCCCAAAAACCCCCATTCCCATCCATTTTCCAAACCCTACCCCTCTTCCCCCGGGCTGTGTGGTTTTGATTGATGTGTGACTAAATGACAGCAATAATTCCACACACTTGCTGGGGAGGATAAGGTCATAGCAACAGGCTGGTGAAGGAATCAGAGGATATATTCTTACTCAGCTTGACACTGAGTCACTATTGGCAAATGAAAGCAGATTTTCATGTGCGCCATCAACTTGATTGGTCATCAAGAACATTCTCCTCCTAGACGTGGCAAATTATAATTACGCTGCTGTGTCCTTCACCTTCAGTACTATTTCTTGTAGTAGTAGCCAATGTCAAAGAAATTCAACGCAATTACTTTCAATACTTTACCATTTGTTCGGCTACATTGTGGCACTGTTCTAGTGTACTGTCACCTGCTATATTCTCTATCGTACCGTTCTAATGCTACGGTAAGGACAAACAAGGTTTCATTTTCTTTTTTTTTCAGATGCTGCAACTGTCACTGTGTAACACCACAAGTACCACCGCAATGATGACATTTCATCCGCCCAGGATTGCCAACCTTAATCGCCATTTCCCGTGCAGCCAGCCCTGTGCCTAGCCCTATTTCCAAACACAAATTACAGGTAAGATAATCGTTTGGGGGGAGGTAGTATAATGGGGTATTAGGGGAGACAAGAGACTGAAGGTCCTAGGGCTATTGAATTCACTTACTCTGTGACAGGCACTTAGTTTTGAAAACATTTGGGCAATTACTAGTACTTACACAACTTGAATCAAGATGCCACTTAAGTTTCAGGAAAACAAACTTACTGTTAAACCCCCACCCACCAGCCTCAAAAGCAGTAAAAAACACGTATGCTAAGATAAAGTTAAAAGTATATTTATATATCCCTAACATAAATAATCTCCCGCAAGACCCAACCCACCCCCCCTTCCAAACCCTAACAAATGTCCGTGAAAACTAAGTCCAAAAAAGTAGAAAACCCACCTCCCAATTCCCACCCCCCAGAAGTCTTTAAAAAAGGGGCAAGGGACAGTCTCCTCCTACTGCTGGCTGCTGTTGATTTTTCGGGCCAGGTCGGCATGCTCCTTGCGGAGGGTCTCGAGCAGGGTTTTGGTGTTGAGGAGCTCCTGCTCGAGGTAGGACACCCTCAGTGAAAGGCGGTGCACGCGTGCCTTGCACCTGCTGTGGGGGGCAGCTGATTTCTTTGCTGCTCGGCGGTGGCGGGTGGCTGCGGTACCCCAGCTCCGTACCGCTGGAGACCTGCTGCGCTGACTGGCTGACCCAGGGAGCGCGGAGGAGGATGCACGTGTCGCCGTGGATGTTGTTGACGTACTGTGCGTGTCCTCCTCCTCCTGGGCCACCAGCCGCCGATATTCAGCGACAGTGGCCTCCAGCCTCCATTGCCGGGCCCTTTTAGCTAGCTCCTTCCGTGTTGGTTTGGAAGGAGCATCTATATGAAGAAAGAAAGACATAGTCTGTAACCAATGCTCTTTAAGATTAACACAAAATGATTCAGCAGAAAGTTGTGTCACAGTAGAACTAGCAACTTGCAAGCGCAGTACATAACTATTGTGGCCAGTATCTATCTAACCTCCCACTTCTTCATCCTTGCTCTAACATTAGTGGGAGTTTAAGGAATCAATTCTACGAGCACTATGGACTCACTCCATTAGAGTCGACTATGACAGTACACCAGTCTTATTATTCTTCTTCTCTCTTGTTTAGCAAAATTGGTATGTTAACTTCTGCAAGCCGGCATAATGCCAGCGCAGTCAACTTGCACCCAAGAAAAACAGACGCCCGCCATGATGAGTGAGACAGACTTGCGTTACTGTATCAGTCCAGTACATGCAGGTGGTGATGCTCTTACTTTTCTATTACGGGTGGCACTGGGAATACTCTGTTACAAGGGCTACTGCTTAATTAATTTAAATTTCCCCCTACAGTGCCAATGAATACTAGAAAAGGAAAATGAAGAAGATAAATAATCTGATTATCTATCACTGCACATGGTATGTATTTGCTTACATATGGGATGACTTTAGGTGCTTTGCTTTTTATTAAGTGAACAGTGATATATCCACACATGAATGACCGAGTTCTACTAAACTTATTAACAGAGGTAGTGAGTGGCCATCGTAATAGCCGGATATATGCTGTGCTTGCAATACAAACTACTGCTACTATTCATGGTAGTATTCAGACAAAATTACAACTTCTTTTCTTTTCTTTGCCTTTCCTACACTGGGATGGACGTGCGGGTGCGGTGTTACATGCTCTTCAAAGTAACACTTAGTTCATCCAGTGACCGTCTACTCTCTCTAGATACACATATGCTGTCTAAGAGTCAGATAGTACCATGATCCAGGCATCCATCCATTCAAACTGTATGTCAATCATTCTTCTTCCTGTCTCTCATCTGGACAAACCTTACGTTTTCTCACGGGAAAACAACCTTTTCATTTTATTTGGGAAACCGCAAGCCATACGTGCTTGACTTGCATTTGAATTTCAACCAAAGCATATATTGCGCACACACACAGTTTCTGTTTCACCCACCCAGGCTGTTCTCCTTTCACCCATCCTTGCTTCATCCTTCATCCAGCCATGCATCATATTCCTTCCCAGCCACCTCGGGCACCAATCAAACACGTATCATTCTTCTTTGTCAGTCATCATTACTTTTAACTTGCTCGTCCTTCCACCCTTCTTTCGCTTTTCGTTCATCCCATCCATCAAGTTCATCTCAGATCAGATTTGGATTCTCAAAAAAAAATTCACCGCTGAGTTGAAGTAAATTTAGAGGAGGCTACTACCTGGTTGATAAAAAACTTTGTTCTAAATGTGAACAGTCTGCTTAACAGTATAGTAACTTAACTGTAGAACATATATACTGCACCCGTGCAGAGAGCACACTATGCAGTCTGCAATCTCAATAAGTAAGGAATATAAGAGCTTACCACTGCCCGCCACTACCGTGGCAACCCGCACAGCAGTTTCGTTCGGCACTTGCACCGCCTCCTCACCAGAACTGTCCTCCTCCACCTCCGCGCTGGGCCCAGCACCAGATGTTCCACCTACAAAGTACATTTAAGAATGTTAGATGTCATAGACATACACCACTCACTAGTATTTTGTCTAGGAATGAAAAAATGTGAATACAGAAACCAATCTAATAATTTGTGACTGTCTACTCTAAAGTAAAAATGTCCCTTTTTCCAGGGAAGGGTGTTGTCTTTCTACACTTTTTGGCACAACTGATGAATGCTTGCTTTTTAACACGCACCATTTTTCTCATAACAGACAGAAGCTTCACTTCTAAGAACAAATCATCATCACTAGGACGGAGTGACCAACAATTCAGCACCAAAAAGAAAAATTAAAGTTCAAACCAGGTGAGGGCTCGGCTCACCCACAATAAATGTGTGAAATAAATCACTAAGCACTTTCCCATTTTTAATCAACCGTTTATGTTTTATGACAAGCTTGATTTTAATAAATATTTTTACTTTTAATAAAGCTTTAAAACTTAAATAGACTCTGTGGTTTTTGGTCAAGAGTGAATGAGCAAAAGGTTTTGCAATTTCCAAGCATGAGTCCGTGCCTCTGACACTTCTGGACTCTGACTCCGTACTCTTGTCCTACGTTGGATAATCATCATTGGGGATCAATCATCGATGAATTCGGGAGCTAAATGACTCTGCCACACTATCTAGTCAGTAAGGAGATTGGGGGTTCTTCAAAGTCTGATATCACTGAGGTATGTGGAAAGTCTACCTGCGCCTATTATAATTGATAAACAATGCACTATTTAGTGTCCATAGTTCTGTTTGTGCAGATTTGTCCCTGCAACAGTAGTAGTATAGATTGTCCTCCAATCCAAACCAAAAGTAAAGTAGTATCTTATTCTTTCTTGGTGGTCATTCACCTTTTTATTGTTGGTAATTGTCAAAGCATAAACATTTAGAAGACTTGAAAAGACATTATGGACAATCCCATAGGACTGCACTCAGTGCATAGAGCTATTGCTGACTAGAATGGGAGTTTCGTTTAACACCTACTGCCAAATGTGCAATCTTAGTTAGCTACACAGACAGACTAATAAGAATAATCTAGTAATACCACAGGGAGTAATAGTAGAGGCAGGATAAGAATTTAGATACAGTCTACAAGAAGATCAAAGACGATTTAGAAAAAATCGAATGAGGAACGCTAGGAAAAAATAGGTACTCTATATTAAAATTAAAACTTACTCGCCTGACCGATCCTGGCCTTGAACAGCAGCAGCAGCCGATAACCCCTCCTCCTCTGTCCTCTTGCCCCTGGGGGGAGCTGATGTACAACATGAAAGAAAGAAAGACCCGAAAACATGGATGATTGTTGTCAACCAAATCAAACATTTCAAAAGAACAATGACAAAATATTTTGGCGAAATAGCAATAAGACAACTATTCCACGGGATATATTGACCTATCTCATGGGGTCTACTACGATATTAGTATTGCTTGATTTGCGGACCGTCGACTTGGAAAGTTATGTAACTCACTAAACAAACTACTAAAAAGGTTCGCGTAGGACTGGCAGGCAGCAGTCCGCAGCACACGAAGTGACAGACAAACTCCATCGTGATTGCAGATCAGCGACAACACTAAAAAGTTTCCTACTACATTAACCAGTCATTAAAATACTCAAACTATCAATCCACCACCACTATTTCTTCTTATTGCCAGGTGTACAAAGGAAGGACTGGACTTGAGTCTGTAGGGGCAGATTTACAAGCCCCTTGCGGCTCTTTTGCTCCATTGTTGCGTGACTTTTGTGACGCAGCGGCAGAACAAAAGAGGCGCCATGGTGCGGCGTATATTAACAACGTGACGCATATGGGAGATGCATCACGTTGTAAAGCCCTGCGTCATCAGGGGGCGTTCCGGCGCAAGGGAGGGCGTTCCTGCGCAGGAACGCATCCTAAAAGTGGCTGAGGGAAATCTACAAGATTTCAATCAGTCACTTTTAGGACAATGATGCGTGACTCCAACCCTGCGCCTGCTTGAAGCAGACGTACGTCTTCACGCAGCATTGGGGAGATAGGGCACCCCAGAGCATTGCTGGAGCTGCGCCATCGTTGCGACGCAACTCCAGCAATGCGCCGCCTTTACGGCACAGATGCGTAACGCTTCGGTGACGTTTTGGGCCCATGGTGCGCCGCATTGTAAATACGGCGCACCATGGGTGGTGGTGGCATGGCGCACAATTACTGGCGCATCCCTGCTACTTTGCAGGGATGCGCCGGTAATTGAAAATCTGACCCTTAGTGTCTAGCATTACGCAGTTCTTTACACTACACTCATACATAATTTCTCAGGCCAATGAAATGAACACAAAATCGAAAACAAATAAGCATAGTAGCAATGCTACTGAGAAGGAGAGCAGTGCACCTGAAATGCACAGAAGATTTTGAAATATAAAATACCTACAATGTAATCGGCAGCATTATTGCTCTTGGTAAAAAACAAAAATTTGCAATATAATAACACACAGAGCGGGAGAAAACAGAGTCGTGATGAAATAGCTAGAAATAGCTACTACTACAATCACCAAGTCCGGGGATCTCGATGCCGAGCACGTCCAGCAAGTAGCGTTCCCGGTCCAGGAGATCCGTCCAACGGTGGGTGGCCTGGTTGTAGGTGCGCCGGACCCCAGAGTGTTGAAACATGGCCCGGCACACCTTCTCCCACCGCTTCCGGCGCTCCCGTAGCCGCTAGCGATCTTGCTGCCTCCCATGATGGTCCTGGGGAGGCGGCGCTGGACATTAAACACTAGTGCGGCCACCTCCTCCGCGCTAAAAAGCTCCCAGGCCTTTGACAAAAAAAAACTTTGACAAAAAAAAAATCTCCCGGGCTATAACTTGCTCCCCCCTCAAACGCCCGCACGGGAGCCGGGCATGGGGTGCGGGACCTTCCCCTTCTCAGGCTGCTTCCCGGCTCCCTTTACCATGGTCTGGGCAGAAAGGAAGGTAAATAAGAAATAAGAAATAGAATAGGAAAGAGTTTAAAAAAGTAGTTTAAAATTAACCAAAAGTAGCAGAAAACACAAAAATATAGAGCTAGAAAAATAGAGGGATAGATAATAAGTAAAATAGATCAAAAAAACTTCAAACAAGCAAAGGATGGCAGAGATTGACAGAGGATACAGAAAGCATGCCCAGAACCATAGCAATGAATGAAAAACAAGATGGCCGCGCCCGTTCACGACCGCGTGGGTAAGTTCGCGCGAGATTTCCCCCGTGATCACATGCGAACATGTACTAGCGAGCCGCACACTTTGCGAGATTACACATAGCGCCCGGAAACGGAATTACGTCACGCAAACAAGATGGCCGCGCCCATGTACGACCGCTAGGGTAACTTCGCAAATGTTGCGCTACAAGCGGCTTGCGAAAATGCAAAAAATCACGCGAACTAACACGCCGCAAAAAAAACAAATCGTATATTCGCACGAATTTGCGGCTTCTGAAATCGATCTCGCCCAAATTCGCGCGCGCGAATCGCGCGAAATTGCAGAAAAACGATTTTTGCAAAACTGAAAGCACTCAGCAGGTGCAAAAGTTCAATCTTATCATTAGTAACCACTCCCTCTAGTGCTTCCTGAGGGGCCCCTCCAGAGTTCAGTTGCCTACTTGCAACTATTCTATGACCCTGCTCTGACCCTCACAGCAGGCTCAGAGAATAGCTACAAGTATGCCACAAAGGTCCTGTTAAAAAAAATTACACTGCAACAGAAAGCAATTACAGATAAGGAAGCAGGTGCCAGACTGGAAGTTCAAATTCAGTGACACATTAATCAATCAGCCCCGAATTCATTCATGTCAGTTGAGGCAGGGCAGGTGTGCTTTTCCCCCCATAATCTACAGTGATGAAACAGAGGGTGGCATGGGTGAGCCAGAGGGTGGCAGTGGTGAAATAGAGGGTGGCAGTGGTGAAAAAGAGGGTGCTGTGATGAACCAGACGTAGAAATAATATGGTCGCGACCGTTGCTACCCGACAAGTAAGTTTGCGTTTGCGAACTGGTAAAAAACCCTCGCGAAACGGCAGAAACACTTGCGAACACAAAAAGAAAATCCGCAACATTCGTGAGAGTTCGCGAATTTTGCGGATTGCGAATCTGTAAATACGCAATTTTGCGGATTGCGAATCCGCAAAATTCGCCCATACTTAATTAAATTCATCATCATTATTCTGTAAAAGATATTGTGTAACCACAGAATTTTTCTTACCACTTCCTCCTTGAAATCCAGCGTCCGCATTGTATTTTGGTTGGTTCACAAAATTTGGCAAAGGAGCTGGTGGCACCTGACACTGTGGATTAACTACCTACAGCGGCTGATTCATAAGCACTTTGGGACATATTACCAAGGGCAAGTATCGCCGCTTTTTCGGCGAATTGGCCGAGAAAGCGGCAATACTGCTAGAGCCCTATTAACAAGGGCATCTTAAAGCCTGGCGCAAGCCCACTTTGCATGTCGGCGATAAACATCGCTAATGATATGCAAAGTGGGCGTTCCCACGTCCAACCACATCTAAAATGTGGTTGGGGGTGGGAACACCCTATTACCTAGGCAGACGTTGGAGAGGGAGACCTGCGATAAACTCGTTTATCGCAGGTCTCCCAATGCCTGCTCTGACCAGGTGTTAGGGCATTGATAACATGGGGAGTGGATCATAAAGCTGAATCCACCCCCCCATATTATCAAGGAACACATTAGCGCGTGAAAACAACGTTTGTTTTCATGCGCTAATGTGCCATATCGCCGACTATCGCCGGATTTCAATTCGCCTACGTGATGCGCATTCATAATTGCGCGCTAAAAAGGCGATGAAATCCGGCGATAGCCGGCGATATGGGGATGTGCGTTGTGCATTTACTAATGCACTTCTTGGTAATATGCCCCTTTATTCTGCGTCTGTGGATTTAAATTTTGGTTTGGCCAATTATTTTTCTGAATACTCTTACACTCGTAAACTTCTTCTTTGCTTCCCCTCTATTAATCCGTCTTCTAAATTTACCACCATTCGCCGCATGATCATTCTGATTTTGCTCATGCCCCTGATTATCAGTCTGACTAACCCCCAGATGCATCAAGAACCCAATTTGCTATTCCTTAATAGCGAAAAATAACGATTCGCTATTAAGGAATAGCAAAATGCAATGCATGAAGAAATCACTAAAAAACATAGCGATTTCTTAAAATTCCTTAATTGCGACTCGCAAATTGCGAACCTTTTACTTTCACTCACACTCAACTTTTATACAAGATAGTCCCTAATTTAACACTGCCATCCCTGCATAGCTTCTCAGTGCTATTCGAACAGACGAGTAACCTCACTGTAGTGTGGCTTCTACCACCACCGCTATTCATTCCCGGGAATTTTCGAGATAACATAAAAAAAGATGCTAACTCTTTTTTTTAAACATAAATCAATGATCAATGATGAATACTCATCACCAAACTAGTCAATATTAACCATAGCTCTGCTTCCAGAAAACTGATCCAGTGGCATAACAACAACAGATACTCCAATGCCATATACTCATCTGGGCCCATAAACACACTTACAATTGAGTAAACCACTGGAGTCAAAGTTTATGATTTTCCACACTTCAAGATTGTTTATCTCTTACTCTTAACCAACCTTTCACTGATCAAAAAGTTTTTTCCTCAGGTCGATGGACCATTAGTTGAACTAGTTGATGGTGAAAATTAACTAAATTCTGACTTTGTTATACTTTAAAGTAAAATAACCACAGACTCAGGTAAGTTTGAAGTCTTTATCTAAATTATTTGCATGTGAACCACTTCAAAATACAGTACAGCCACCACCACTCATAGGAGGGAAAATTCAATTAATTGATCATCAAAACATATACTTTATACTATAGTTTCAAACTCTGCAATGAATTATGCTTAGAAAAGAGAGGACAGAGAGAAAAGGACATCTGCAGATACACAACATTAATATTTACCTAGGATGTTGTGAAGACCACCCCCTGGCCAAAGGGCTGGTAAGGTTACCCCGGGATAGTTCAGGAGTCAAAGACTACAGGACAGGATTTAGGACACGATAGATGACCTCTCTAACATGGACGGTCGCGTCGCAACCCTCTCTGATACTCTCTCCCTCCTCGAGATTCTTCCACAATCTTCTTTCTAACCTAATATATTAGGATAGAGGACTCTGCATTTGGTTATTCACCAGCATCTCTCGTTACTCCGACAACACCCACGGCTCACAGCATCTCAGCATCGACGTCTCTCTTAATTAAGTACAGCTACCTCAGTTACACCTTTTACTCCTCATGTTCCACCCATTAAAGTTTCAATTTCGTAAAAATACGAGATCTAATTGGTCAGGCAAGGGGGAAAGATCATCACACCATGCTTACATATCACTTTTTTCAGTTAGCCTATTGTTAACAAACCCATGCCCTTAATTTGTATTCATATTTTATTTTCCCACCGCATTCACATTTCATCTGCAACAAATGATTTAATTTGAACGTGTAGCCTCATTCATTTAGATCTTTCACTGTTGGTTCTCAGGCTCACGTGGTTTAGCTTACTTCAGACATACACAAGAGGCCCAAATGTGCACTATTGATAAAGTCAGAAAAGATAAATGTTATTTTCACAAATAAAACTCTAATCCCCTTTACTTATTAATACTTTCCCCGCATTAGCATTAGCTAAATAGCTCGATTTTGTTTCAGCTAAGCAGGTGCAATGCATGCGAGTCTTCAAGAATCCATTTTAGTGCCTTCTGCTCATGCGCAAAATTTCCCTCCAAGCTTTTGTAGGTCATATTGTGTAGATGCAGTGGATCATGCACAGTAAAGATTTCCCTGTCAAAGCAGTTTTAGTAATTAATTCAAATTGGTTAGCGTTAGCAAAGACTTATGCATGCTTCACAAATTCATGTGTTTATGTGGCGCGCGTTAGTTTCACACTATACGTAATTAATTAAAAGGTTAGTGAGTTATACAAGTGGAATACTTACGAGCATGTCTCTTTTCTACGAGTCCTTGCTCCATCACCAGGAGATGCATTTTGTGTTAAAAAAGATAGAGCGAAACTGCAAGCTGCAATGTGCAAGCCCGCTGCCATTATGTTTACTTCATCCTGCTCTTACTAGCTATAGCTGAGCTATTGAGTCCTTATTCCTTAGGCCCATCCACCTCAATCCACCCCATTCTTGTTCCCCTTTCCCTTTTTACAACAGCATTTTCACCTTTTGTTACTTTTGACTGCCCCTGTGCGTTTATTTTGCTTTTTTAGGCCCATTTATGAACTTGTATTATCTTCCCTTTTCTTTTAGCTTCCGTCTCTCCAGCTGTGGTAGAAGCAAGCAATGCAACCTTTCCCTCCCACCCCTCTGTGGTTGATGACAGGACAAGGGGTAATGCTCTGCAACATTTTTAATGGTACAGATGTGACCACACTAATTCCGAAGACCAGATTTTTAAGGCTATGGTTCCTGCTATTGACTTTATTGTGAAGATTCAGTTTTCTGCTGGGACTAATCGATTTCAGACTCACTGCTCTCCATGACTGCAGTCACTGCAGTGCTGAGAGACCTGGGCTTTGGTTTTAGTTGTGGTGGTGTTGATCCATGGGTGATTCTCCTCCCAACCTCTTCTCGGCCAGAGCAGGGTGCAGCAGTTGTGCTATGTTTATGGAAAAGGATGAGGACTTGTGGTGGCACTGACAATAGACTTCTTTTCACTCGCCACTTTCTTGGCAGAAACTTCCTTCTTTGGGGACATCTTCTTTCCTGGTGTCACTGGGAGATAATGTGCAAACTTCTCTCAATATCAGTATTATGTGTCATGTCTCGTGCACCTTCGGGCAACAGAAAGGCAAAAAACAAAATACACGGAAGTTAGTGAGACCTGAGCAAGCTAGTAGTCAATGTAATACAAGTCATCATCAAAAATGCTTAAAAATGGTGTGGCCATGCATACATTAACACATGTTTTGCTAGATATTACACAGCAAAAGCTAACTTGGTGTTCGTCTAGTGTAAAATAAATTAATGAAATAGTAGTTGGTGCAGCGCCAGGGTCCATGGGTTTACTGTGGGAGGCAGGCAACAATCAAATAAATCAATTAAATAATACCTGGTGTCCCTTCAGAGCCAATGGGACACCTGAGAGAAGCAAGAGGAAAGAGGTAAAAATCAAATAAATTATTCAAAAACGACAACTGTGCACTATAGACTACTACAATCTTTTTGGAGTATCAGGACATTCCATTTAATTTCATTCCATGTGAACTATGCTTCAGCCTACCGACTCACCAATAGCTCAAACACAAGAGTGTTTTTTCAGTACATCATAAAGCAACTTGAAGAAATGAAATCTTCATTCTCAGGGAATACTTCCTAATAGAAAAAAGAACTTGGCACAGAAGCTGAAAATATGAAAAGACATCTTTATTAAATTTAATAAGTGAGGCCACGTCACACAGAAGCCGTAGCAACTGAATGAGGTAGTCTGAGGAGTACAGAGAACAGAGGCCATATATATGCTCTGGGTTACAAAACTCAGCATAAAAGTAAGGGGCAGTCCTTGCTTTTGCAAGCATGCAAAAAATGCCTAACATGGACATGCACGGTCTGCCAAACGACAAACCCATTTTACAGTTGTCCGGCCCATAATCAATCATTGAACAAACCCAACATTCTTCTTTAGACAAGCCAGACAAACCCATAATAAAAGTACCACCACCCATATCATAAACAGACCATAAAAGAAGGAACAGAAAATAGATGAGAAGCAGGATAAGGGGTGTGTGTGTGCATACTAAACTCTACAATGTCCTGTGCTTTGATCCTCAATCTTGATCAGCTAAAGGGCAGGAACTGGTTTAACACAGTCAGCTTCGAGCAACAGGGTCAGTTCACTCAGGTCAAACACGAGCTAAGATGTACATGTCCTTAAAAGACTAGTTCAGCCACAATCATCGGCCTATGTGAGGGCAACCACAAAATGGCTGCCATACACAAAATGGAACCCACGGGTTCAGAATTCACAGAACCTCAGACCCTCCTTTTGCCCTTACATAGGCAATCACTCAGTCTGTATCTGAATCGATGTCAATATTATCCGTTATTCCCTTCACTAAGGCATTATTACTCGAGTTATCTTTCATGGAACGCAAGGGATAGACTTCGTTGGCATAAATAAACATCGTCTGATATGCCCATACAGACCCATTGTAACTAAATGACAGAACCAAATAGGGAATACCTCTATCTGTAGTATGTGGCATAAGACCACACACTCAACAATTAGTGGTGTTCATTACTAACTAGTGTTGATGCAGAAGCTGTACAAAGGAATTATTAGTAAACTCTGACCACCTAACCAGTTCATGTTCAGGTAAAGTATGGAAAGAATGCGAAGAAGTAGTAGTAGGAAGAGACATAGGATGGGAGGTGGGTACAGATGTCAATTGGGTAGCAAAAACAATCCAACCCACAAAAGACAACGTCATGCTTAAAAATACCAGAAAACATGTTATTAAGAACATATGGACAACAGGAGAAAGTAATGACCACTATTACAAACAAAATTATCATTTTTCACAACTCTAAGCAGAAAGCAAATCCTAAAATTATCTAGTAAATTTTTTTATGGCTCCTATGCATTTCTGTAAATTATTATATGTTGAGGTGAAACAGTGGTGATCCTTATTAATGCTCTCAGATGAAAAGGGATACTCTTCCACAGAGAATGGACTTTATTCTGCTTTTACTAAACAGAATACTACTTTAAAACAATGCCAGCAAAACAGCAAAAATTAGTCTCCTAACACCCATTTTATGCAATCGCACGGGAAATACCCAGAGTCCGTCCAAGCCTCTCCGGCAGGCTTCTATTGTTCATCAAATCCTCTTGTGTTGTTTTCTTCCGCATGGGCCTCTTCATTCAGGTCTTTCATGAAAATGGTCCTTCTCAGTATCCGTTGGAGTGCCCTCCTGGCAAACACTCGCAGCTTATTTGAAAGTCTCAATGTCTCAAGGCAGTGCACCAATATCTCTCCTCTGCGGCAGGCACTACAGATAGTGTGCTCTTCATTGATCAAGGGCACAGATCATCTTATGCAGATCCGGGTCTACATTCTCAGGCTCCAACACTCATTACTCAGTGTCAGAGAACGCTCAGGCTGCTCTTTCATATGCACCATAATATAATGCCTTTTGCCAATTTTGGATCCTCTGGTGCACTACACCTCCGTTGGAGCAAAGTAAAGGGGGGGTGTGTGGTCAAAACTCAGGCCAAGGGGCTCAATGGACTGCCTACTGTCAGAGGTTACCAGCACATGACAGGTGAGAAAACTGAAACTTCAAAGCAACAGATATCCTTCTCTTTTGTTGTTTTACACTGAAACTTGTTCTGTGATGTCCAATGCCGTCTGATGGAGCAAGTACGATTCTTTGGAGATATCATGGATCGCGCTCTGGCGATCACTGTCCAGGCTTGCTGCTTTTCTGGGTGCTGAGACTGTCACTGATGGGAATTAGCTTTTCATCAAAGGTCCGCAGGTTATTATGACTTAATCCCGCAGAACCTAGTGACGTAGGAAATGGGACACATTTGTTATTTTCTTTCAATTTAGTTCAAAAACAGTTTGTTTTTAACAAGAGGATTGCAAGCAGGTGGCCTGCAATCTGCGAGGGAGTGGCCATACGCCATGAGACAATTCTGGTCTAGAACACACTATCATTCTCATAGAATACAAAGACAAAGGCAATAAGCAAAACAGTGCCTCTAATTTCTTCAATTGAGTTTCCATGTGAGAGCATATCCTCTACCATCTAAGGGTAGATAACTATATGAGAATTTTATCTAAATGGATGTCCTCACACATAGTGACATCGTCTAATGGGGTAAACACATTTTCTTTCTCTCAATGATTAAGTCTAGGTGTTCCTAAATTCCTTATCTAGAACATCTCAAAAGAGAAATCACATGATACAGATTATCAGGGACATGTAGATACCTCCCTTTTAATAACTGTGCATCAAGTGCACTATGCAATACACAGGCTAATGATCAAAATGTGGACGCTTGTCTTATAATAGCATTGAGTCAGTTAACCTGTCCATCATTACCATGACGGTCAGACTGGAAAACATCGAGGTAGGCCTAAAGAAAATTCTTAAAAACCAGTCTAGTTATACAAAAGGGATTTATACATAATATGGGGTTCCTAGTACATTACTGCAATCTGGAAGTGTGAACTTAATACAATAATAACAATAAAAAAAGGCTAACTGGTGAAACGAATATGGAAAAGGGAAAATGGGACTAGGACACAGCTAAAATCCCCAATTACTAGGTACAATGCAACATCAATCAGGGGAGAAGTGACGAAAGAAAAATGTATAGGAAGAACAAGAAATTACTTGGGTGATAGTCAAGCATGTGACACACCCACTATTGTAATATAAAAATTAGGTCACCATGCACAAAAGTCACAGATCGAAAATGTATCCTTACGTCCAATTCAGGATACATAAATTTAGGGCTGCCTGTTCCTTACAGGAAAGGGGGCAGTAACGTGACTGTAGGTGAAACCTTGATTCCTGTATATCTCTTTTATTTTACTTCAATACTATATAGCCAAAATAGACATGCACTGGTGAAGTGTTGTCTATCTCGCTCACAGGATGAAAAAAATATCATATCTGTGAAATTTAGCGCAAATTCACCCAACTGTTGTACAGGATACACATCGTCATGTATATCCCTTCACAACACAGGTAAACTTGTAATAGTATCATAAGCAGCAACATAAAACAAAAAACATGCAAAAAAACCGCACAAAACGGACATGTCAAGCCATCAGATATACTTGCTGTATATCAAGCACAAAAAAAGCATAGACAAAACAATAGCATATATAAATGAGCGGTGACGCATAACACTGTGTCAGCTTTAAAATCCTTACCCTCCTTTTTGACAGTAGATCACCAATTAGTGGATATCTGCTGTCAAATACAACTTTCAGACACACAGAACCAGCAAGAACAATTCATGATAGAACCAAATACACAAACATGAAAAACGCATGGACATTTCTTTCCAAAGGAGTTACGCAAAAACACATCTCATTTCAACCAACCAAACTCACGTGTCTTGTCAGCCTTAAAATCACCCAGAGCAATCCATGGATGATCTGTGAGCAGAAGCAAAAAAAAAACACAACACACAAAAGAGAGACATTTTTCATAACAAACAAATACCCTCTATAACTTGTAATCAGAAGACAAAGCATGATACATATTAACAGACACAAAAATAAATTTCCATTACTTAACTGTTACCATCTTGTCGGTCAGCTTGCAACATTAAGCTAAAACTAAAATTCTGTCGCTGACACTCCATGTTAGCTTTGTGCCACAATTTTCACTTTGAAAAATAATTCTTAATTTGCAAATCGTTCTCACTTAGGCATGTAGCCTTCAAAATTTGAATAAAGAGCTTCCTCTTATTTTCTGTCTAAAACTTAATGCAATGCCTCATTTTCTGTCAAATAAAAGCAACTAGCGGACATCATTTTTTCAGAGCAGAAATACAAATGTATAATTTCTGCAGAGCATTTAGCATGATGTGGGGACTTTCAAAGAAACCCTGTTTTCATACTTTTCCTTTGGAATTAATTTCTTTAATTTTTTCTTTTATGGAGAAACCAGAAACCCTCCTTTTAGAAGCCCTTTTAGCAAGATCATTCTGTACTTCGCAGAGACAAGGCCCTAATTTACGAGGTCACAGATATCGACATGACAGCCTGCTACCATTGTTTCCAGGGAAACTAAAGATGACACCTCAGCGCGACTCGAGCCAGCCTCTGCAGCTGTCCTAGCCCCCAGCTTCTGCTCACTAAGAAGTTTGTCAAAGACAAAAGGCCTTCCGGATTCCTCCTATCCTGCAATAATTCACTATATTTAAAACACATGTTATATATATTACTCCTGTTAGGGGCTATAATTTATTTCTATACTTATATTATTAAAACATTTACTGTGAATAATTTGCAGAACATAATAACACACATACCAGTTTTTAGAACAAATGCTTGTTTGCAATGGTACTCATTTCATCAACCTTAAATAGATGAAGGTCTCAGTTAGGTCCATGTAACCAAAAAGGATACTGAGTTCCCCGGGGATCAAAAAGGAGGTATGGGAGAGTGGAGACAAAACTAAACTATAGTCAGGGAACTGGGTGTTCCCTTGTTGGAACTAAGGGACCTCACACACCCAGAAATCTAGGTGTCATGCTTCATCATTGGTCCCCTGCTCCTCGTCAGACTGGCGCTGCAATGTCTGACGGGCGCCGTAGGCGCTCTTTGTTGGAGATCTTTTGTTCCAGCCAATAGTTTGTATGCGTGTGAGGGGTCTGGTGGTGGTGTAGTCGTGAAGGGAAAGTGAGGTTTAAAAGGAGGTGAGTCAGTCCACAAGGGATTTTATTCGGGTGGCTGACTCCCTTATTAAAAGGGTGGGAGGGGAGAAAGAAACTGTTTAATTGACAGCGGACTGACTCAACCCTCTAAAAGGTCGACATGTTTCATGCCTGTCTGGCAATTCTTCAGGACCTCAAAACAGATGTACTACACAGTGAAAAATAATAAGGTAAAAAGTTAAAAGGATACAACCTCACTGGGTCAATCAGGGAGCAAGCCAACAGGTCCTACTCTAAGGGGGAACCTGGAAGAGATATATACAGGAATACCACTTTAACATTAGGTGGATACAATTCATATTAAACCTAGGATCCGAAAAAGTGCTCCATAACCCATACATCAATGGACTATGAGGTCTAAATCCCAATTACACAGTGATAGGCATGATTAAATTAGCATGTCCATTCAATGAAAATATGGCAGTGTAATGAAGGATTAAACCAATCATAATTGAATAAAAATTAAAAAGCAGAAGAAGAGGTTATCACAACAATCAGTAATGTTTGACTGGATTAGAGCTTACCCTACAATACAACCCTGGAGGGCCCCGCAGTCTGTTCCCGTGGGGCTGTTCGAGGAGGTTAATACCTGTGACAGGAAGAACAAATACAGGAACCCATAGGGTTTATTTATAGGTAGGGAATGACGTGGTTAAGTGCAGCCAGGCCAGGTTGGTAACCGGACACTGGGCCTGACTGCAAGGACTGTGATTGAGTGAAGGGGAGGGCCCGGGAGAGCCATCTCAAACCCCCCTCCCTCACTCTCGACTTTTCGGCCTGCCCTGCCAGTGGGTGGCCAAACATGAAATGCAACAGCAGGCCATGGAGGACGGCCCGCCCCGCCTCCGCGTTTGGGGCCGGTTGGGTCCGGACCGGTGATCCCCGCCCGCACCCCGTCACAGAGGCCCGAGAGGGCCATGCCCCCATTGGTCCTAGTGTCTGCCGTCCCTGCCGGGCACCCGACCGCCAAGTAAATATCCATTGGTCACAGAGCGGGGAGAGACCCGTGACAATGCTCTCACCGGTAAGGCCAATCACGCAAGCACCATGTCCACTGCATGCCGCTCCACAAAGGTAACACACACACACGCTCTTACCTTGGCATCAAACAGCAAAGGTGGAAAGACCTACCCCCCACGCACGGCGCTCCGACCGGTAGCGCGAAACAGCTGGTCCCGTCCTGGCGGGATCGGCAGGGTTATATGCTGTTAAACCGCGACTTTACCGCGTCGCGCACTGATGGTGGGCGTGGCCAAACCACCTAGGCTGCGCATGCGCAGTGGCCTGAGCGCGCGTCAGGCAACCGTAGAGGGACATGTCTTCCCTGTTGTGGCGGCCATCTTATAGGGGTTAGTGTATGGACAGGAAAGGTCTGTCTCTGGCAATATATCAGTCGGGATTGGTACCAATGTCCAAGCACAGAGGCTGTGATTTCGCCGACAAGATTGCTTGGTAAACTGATCACTTGCCACGCCTTACTAATGTAACATGACATCCTTAATACAATATACTAAATTAAATTGCAGGAAGGTTGGAGAGTGGGAATATACTCCTCTGTAAATAGTGATCTCATGGTCTGTGAATTAATGTGTGGAAGTATTAAAAGTTATAGACCAGTGACCTATGATGCCCTGCAATCAGTAAGGAGTTAGACCTATAAGGACGAGGACAAATGTGTCTCGAAGGAGGATAGGTTGGAAAGGGGCAGGCAAAGGGGTATCAACCTAAAGGCGTTTTATTGGATGTAGACGGGGAGAATTGCTGATTTGCCATAGGCAGCATTACTCAATGGTGCTATATTGTGACCTAGTTCACACTGGTGTTCTGTAGTGACCGTACATTATGATGTTACCCTGTCATGTTCTCATGTGTCTGGATGTTATGACGAAAGGCTTTGGAAAACCCCCCCTCCCAATCGTCACTCAGGCTGACATCCATAATGGCTATCTGTGTCAAAATGGAGAATAGCCAGTCAACCAAGGTGGGGATAAATCATTGTCAAGACAGAGAATAACTGTTGGAAGGGGAACATCTCTAGTCATGGGAAGACTCATCTCGCTAGTGATGCCCAAGGTACAGAATCATTAAGCCCCCGGGTATCTAACTGTAGACGATGTATCCAACGTTGTTCAATTCTGAATAGAGCTTGGTGAGTGATAGAAGTATGGGACTCAAGGACCACCCATTTAATGCTATCAGCTTGGTGGCCATGTTGCACGTAGTGTTCATACAATCTGGTATGGGTTTTGGAGCACCGGATGTTGCTCTTATGTTCCATAATTCTCAGTTTTATTTGTCTCATCGTCATGCCTATGTACTGACTGCCGCATGGGCAAGTCAGTAGATAGATGCATCGTGAGCTGTTACAATTCGTATGCTTGTTCAAGTGCCAGGTGAACGTCTCAGAAAGTTTGATCTCTTTGCATTGTGTTGTTTGTGGGCATACAACACAGCCGCCACAGGGATAATGACCAACTACCGGTGGAAGTTTCCACAAGGTAGTCTGGATGGTGGTGGTAGTCTGTTTTTTGGGGCGTGTGTGGATAAGGGAATCTTTTAAATTTGCTCTGCATTTGAATGCAAAGCGAGGGCGTGGTATAGCCAGATCCCCCGTGTTCAGCAACCCCCAATGTTGGTTGATTGTTTTTTTCAAGGCATTTGAATTCTGTGTATAGCATGTTACACACGTGATGACGTCTTCGTACTCTTTGGGGCGTGTCTCCAATAAGGCCTCTCTGGGATTGTTTAAGGCTCTTTTGCGTGAATTGTTAACCAGTCTGGACGGATAGCCTCTGTCTTGCAATTTGTGTTGAAGCATCCTAGATTCTTTCTTGTAATCAGAGACTGAGGTACAGTTCCTTCTGATCCTCAGAAACTGTCCGAAAGGGAGGTTTTCTCGTAAGGATCTTGGATGATTGCTCCCAAAGAGCAACAAGCTATTTCTATCTGTCTCTTTCCTTTTCAGTTAGGTCCAGCCAAAATTAAAAACCTTCCACCCTGATATTAAACTCAAACCTCTGCACCAGGCACATTGGCTCACTGAGCCATTAAACGCAACCCCAAATGGGAACAACCTGCAAATTTGTGTTTTATACCTAAATGTATGCATTTACTGAAGCCTAAGGCACTTTAAAGCTATTTTAAATGGCAAGAATACCCAAATTCGACTTTGATATTTGGGGCACTTAAAAATAAATATCCTATAAGTATGTTACATATTAATCATCCTCAGAATGTTCTTTACACATTACAGATATTAGACATTAGACATATCTCATGCAAATCCTTAGAAAAATGAGTTTTTTAAGCCTGCGCTAAGTGAGATGTCATATGCTAATGTCCTCATTATGCAGTGCAACACAACTCAAATTAAATTATAATGCTAGGGGGTCACAGTATAAGCATTAAGCTTCATGAATAGTAAAAAACGAATTTTGTAGCACTTGTTTTTAATAATTATTTTTCATAATTTAATAATTATTTTTAATAAACCCAATCATTTTTGATAATACCACATATAAAAGCAAGCTACATCCCTTGCCTATCATTTTTAGACGGATTCATTTATAAGCCTAAGCACAGAAGCCTAACTTAAAACATGACAAAATTTGGCGCCACATTTTTCTTTCTAGAAAGGACAATTTGTATTTAGCAACAGAGCCCAGAATATGTGTACAAATATGCTTAAAGAGAGGAAACCCTAAATTGAAATGTCCTCCTGTAATACAAAATAAGGAAGAAATGCTATAGGTTGGTTTTTCTACAAAAACACACCATTCGTTTTTGGGGGCCTTTTTCTTCCTAGTGAATGTGAATTTTCATTTTATTTTTTTAAGCATTTAGACATTCTTCTCAATAGACTGAAAACATCAAGAAACCCACAAACAAACATTGAGCTCATTTCAGACATAAACAGAAAGGGTCAAACATTTAGGACACACAATACGGCGCGCTTTAGCCTTTTCGTGAATAGCGCCATCGCTATTCACTTACAGAAATTGCGCTAATGGGAAACCCACATAGACATGTAAACACAAATTTAACCCACAAATCAATACTCAGAACAAAAACAAAGGACAGCCCACAGACTGTACTTAAACCAAACTATTTGCAAATACTAGTTGTAAGTCATATTTACAAGAAACGCTTCTTAATAGTGTTCCAAAAGACTGCAAAAACAGACTGCTGCATATCCAAGAAGCCAAAACACACTTAATTCACTAGCTGTGGCTGGCAGAACACCAAAAAATCACTCTGCATATCTTCATTTCTAAAATTGCGCAGAACAAAGGATCCTTGTTTTGTATTATGTCATATTTTAATTCCCTGGGGATACAAAATCACCAAGGAAGAAATGTGTTTGTATACTTAAACCTATTTAAGTATTCCTTCTAGGAGAGCCGGCTAATTAATTTCACATCACACTATGGTACCTTCCAAATAAAGCCACACATTCTTCCTATGTGAGCTTTTAAACAGGCATGCCAAAAATATTGCAAAATATACAATATTATAATCAATGTAGTGCTTAATGTACTTTTCGTACATGCAACTAAACCAAATAGAGAAAATTCTCCTCATTACCTGTTCTACACAAATTGCAATTCGCATATACAAACCTCTACAATCCAAAGTTGGCCAACACAAATTCCAAAGTTCCAAAGTTACAGTCCTAAATTTGCTAAGACCAGGCATCTTATAGCTCACTAATCTAGCTTCAAACTTCAAGGGGTTATCAAAAACGATATACTCGCAAATATACGAGCCCCTCGGCTTTGGTAATTGCAATAACCAAATCAAAACCAAGAAACCAACCCCTCGGATTTGGTAATTGCAATAACCAAATCAAAACCAAGAAACCAAACAAAGTTGTGGGAGCGACCCACTTGTACTTCTTATTTTTACTAATCAAAAGGTTATCCAAATCCTAACTGTCAAGTTCTACATGACCTAACGATCTTTTTTAGAATACTCACGCCAAAAAGGTTCTCAGTCAGGAGTGACATCATGTGGAGGATCAAAATCAGGAAGAGCAGAAATATACTGGGCTGCAGAGACGAAGAATCTCCAGAATTCCTGTGCACAGAGTAGTAGAGTCCCGTCTTGTCCTCCTCAGTAGATTTCAGTCTTCTGACAAGATCACTCCCACAGAAAGTCACTTCTCTGATGAAGCCCACGTTGGCCGCGCCATTTGAAGAAATGAAATCTTCATTCCCAGGGAATACTTACTAATAGAAAAAAGAACTTGGCACAGAAGCTGAAAATATGAAAAGACATCTTTATTAAATTTAATAAGTGAGGCCACGTCACACAGAAGCCGTAGCAACTGAATGAGGTAGTCTGAGGAGTACAGAGAACAGAGGCCATATATTTATTTATTTATAGTATTTATAGAGCGCGAGTGAAAGGCCCTTGGGCATCTCGGCGCTAAGATCTCTGCCATATTCAGCCAAGGAGGGAAAGAGGGAATCACTGATTAAAGAGCCAGGTCTTGAGTTGCTTTCGGAAAGACCAGAGAGACAGGCTAGTTTTAATAGCATGTGGCAGTGTATTCCAGAGTCTAGGTGCTGACACGAGGTATTTATAGTATTTATTTATAGTATTTATAGAGCGCGAGCGAAGGCCCTTGGGCATATATATATGCTCAGGGTTACAAAACTCAGCATACACGTAAGGGGCAGTCCTTGCTTTTGCAAGCATGCAAAAAATACCTAACATGGACATGCAAGATCTGCCAAACGACAAACCCATTTTACAGTTGTCCGGCCCATAATCAATCATTGAACAAACCCAACATTCTTCTTTAGACAAGCCGGACAAACCCATAATAAAAAGGACCACAACCCATATCGTAAATAGACCAAAACAGAAACAGATAGAAGTAGGATAAGGCATGTTTGTGTGCAGTAAAACTTTATGATGTCCTGTGCTCTGATCCTTAATCTTGATCAGCTAAAGGGCAGGAACTGGTTTAACAAGGTCAGCTTCAGGCAACAGGGTCAGTTCACTCAGGTCAAACAGGAGTCAGCATGAACTCCTAAGGTGTACATGTCCTTAAAATACTAGTTCAGCCACAATCATTGGCCTATGTGAGGGCAACCACAAAATGGCTGCCATACACAAAATGGAACACACGGGTTCAGAATTCACAGAACCTCAAACTGGCAGCATTTTTAATGGATTTCATGAAAAAAATTCTTGGTGAAAGTTGGACAACTATGCACTCCTGGAAGTAATGGATAGTTCACCTCCTTTTTAAGTAACCTTCTCTGGACCCCCTCAAACCCAGTCAACGAATCACTCATTTGTTAAAGTATTGTGAAAAGTGGGGCAATTGCAAGAGTACAAAGACAAGTTGTTCAACTACTACAGTCAGGTTTCTACTCATCTACTGGATGGAGATGAGTAGAAACCTGCCCTTTCTTGATTTGTGAGATAATAGGGTCTGGTCACAAAGGTGTTTTCAGCCATAAATAAAAGTTTAGGGATGAAAATATCTTATTTACATGAGCCAGGAATTATGTGGACGTACCTGTTTGTAAAATGCTGCATGTCTCTCCTTCCCAGGCAGCAGGTCTCAATCTATCTAGACAGGGTCAGATAAAGTTAGAAAAAGAAGAAAGACTAACAGAAGGTAAGAGAGGAAATAAACAAAGAGGGAAGGAATAAAAAACACACTGCACAAGCATAAAGGGCAAGGAAGGACTTTGGGGCAGAGGGAAGGGCCACTGAGAACTTGAGTGTAAGAAAACGTGGAGGTCTCCACTAGAGGGGAGGGGGAGTTCTTCCCAGGAAACCAAGACAGCTGCAGAATTGAGTCCGACAAGAGGAAAACAGAGGATACGGACATGCTGCACAGTGGACCTCTGTACAGAGAATCATGCAACCTGTAGGAATTAGGTGCCAATGTAGAAGAGACGTGAATGGAGAATTGATAATGCCCACTTTTTCTCCTGTGAAGTTCCTCATCACCACCACACTGCAGGAGGCCAATGGCCATGCCAGGTGGATGCCACTTGCAAAATCACTATATGACAATTTAGGTAGAAGGGTACTGTGGACAGGATAGGGTAGGGATATTAAGTTGAGAGAAGATAAGATGAAGGATGGAATAACTTACCTCAGTTTTTTTAAATAATTGGACTCTTTTAATAGAGTATGTGCCCATATTTCCCAGTGCAATTTAGCTGTGTGAAAACAGACGTGAACATTTTAATGGCAATGTTTTTTTTAAAGTAGAAACAAAGGAAGACATCCAGAGAAACAGGTGACAAGGAAAAAGCCTAAAAGCATTTCTAGACAGAACCCAAAGCCACATGCTTTAGAAACAGAGCAAGGGTTGTAGAAAGGAGGACAAGAAAAAGAGGCAAGAAGTGAATGACACTATTAGTACATAGATAACACAGAAAGAAGAGAAAGACATTCAGGGAAGAAATAGTAGAATTTTTGTTTTACTTTTTTGTTGGAAGCAAACTAGAGGCTAATCTCAAAGCGCAATTTTAAGTTAGATGATTTATTCCAGCAGCAGGAGCCCACAACTGCATCCAGGAGCCAGGCAGGTCCAGAGTGCCATAACCCTCGAGTGCCTAAGGTTCTGAAAGGACAGCGAGTGGAATACAACACATGTACACATAGGCTTAGCAATCAAATCAAAAGGAAGCATGAAATAACCATGAATCATCATCCCACCTTAAAATTAACAGAAAAAAATAAGTAAGATACCAATAAACAATTAACTGATAATACTCAGCGAAAATTTACAAAATTTACTAGATTTAGTGCAAACGAAGTTGCACAAGAATTACACAACGTACTAGCATCTCTTTCACTTGCTCGACCTCTGGTGAATCTGCCTTTAGGAGAAAGTATAGAAAGCTCCTCAGCAGAAACATGTTTGACACGTTTTAGTGACATCATCACTTGGCAACTAGTCCTATTCAAAGTCAAATTCAAATTATGCTTTATTCGAGATTTCACTCATAAAAGCAAGAATATCCTAAATTTAAAAATACAGATTAAAGTCCTATTCGTCCTCATGATCAGACACTTCTTCACCCATAATGTCCTATTCTTGCATCTGTTAACTAGGAATCACAGCATTTCCAGTGCACCCATCCCTTACCACATCCCTTATGATCTATCAAAATAGCACATGTAGAATCTCTAGCTATTTTGAGGGGTGTAGTGTACTTAGAATACCATTTAGAAATGTGTATTGACTTTCTGGTAGTAACTTAATATCCTGCTTGCAAATCTATCTCTTCAGAATTCCATTGTTATCAAAATATAGTTTTGACTTTACTTTGCCTACACACTACTTTCTCTCTGGCAGATGACCTATTTCTGTTAAGTGTCTGAATTTAAGGAAACAAACACATCTTTCCTGCTTTTTCTCACGCTATAGCTATGGCGGACATCCATTGCAAAGAATCCACTGGTTTAATTATACCCTAGGAACACATACTGTCTAGAATATCTTTAAAATCGGATCTGGTACTTAGTGGTAGAAGACACATTTTCTGCATAATTGGTTTTGCTTTTTTCTTGAGTTTTATGCAGTGGCGGCTGGTGACATTTCAAAGTTGTGAGGCGTAAAAGTTGTGGATGAGTTTTAAGTAGTAAGTCAGCAAACGGAGGGAGACCAACTGACATAAGGGTGGGTTTAGGGGTTGTCCACTTGAGAAAAGTTTGAAAAAAGAGGGGCAATTAGCACACTTTAAAGCTAATTTTAATAAAAACATTTGTGAAAAGCAAGGTTTATAATTCTATTCTAAATATGTTGTCTTGAAATATTTAAAACATTAAAGATCGGCCCATATTGTACTGAATAAAATGTGCTCAACAGTTCCTACTTGCTTTAACAAGTCTATCTGAGTGGGCTCAATTTGTTGAGGGTTTTTATGATGCAGCAGTATTGAGAACTCTGGAGCGGAGTCAGTGCATATCAGTGTTTCATAAAGGTATTCACACAACAGGCACATTCAATCCTTGACCTCTCTGCAGAGCACATTGACAATGTCCAAATGTGAGATCGCACATAAAGGGGGTCCTACAGCAAAATATGAACACCAAGAAAGGAAAAGAGAATGCATTGCTCACAGGTGAACTGAGTGAGCATGTTCTGTGCACATGGGAAATAGAAAAGTAAAGGAGTTTACAAATATGCACAGAATGAGAAGAATGAAAACTGTTGAAGAGGAAAACGACTATTTGAGAGGTATGCAAATACAACATTTCAGAAATATGTGGGGAGGAAAATGGGTGCATGCTTCAAACAGAGAGAATGCAGAGGAAAATGGAGCGAAAAAGAGAATGTGATTGAGACACTCTGATTACCACTTACACAGAGCTTAGTAATATTTAATTGAAGGTGCTTCACTCCTTTTAGAGAACACCTGCCTACCAGTTTTAATGCCACTAAAACCAATTCCAATGAAAATAAAGGAATCAATTGTAAACTGCAGCTTGTCCTGTTGGAGTCTTTGCTTTCTGAAGGCAGAAGAGGAGTCCGTCAGCTTCCCGTGGAATTTTGTCACTTTTTTGTTTTTATAATGAAGGTGCCAAAAAGAATCTGTGTGCTCCAAGTAACGCTACATAAAATGAATAAAACAATTGTATTTAATATTATTGATAATAAATCTTATCTCAGAATGGGAATAAATACCCTGTAGCCGATGAGTTTAAAGTCATGTAATCCATTTTCCAAGGATCTTTGAAGGCCCATTAAGAAAATAACTTACGTTTGAAACAAATAACTGAATCAGAGCTATTGCTGACCGGCCAAAATCTGCACAACAGAACAACTGAATTAGCCAGGCCTCGCAAGCAGGACTCATGCTTTTCGTACAGTGATAGCATTTCCCCTGCATGTGCCATTAACAAGAGAAATGAAGAGCGTGTCATTCCACACATGTACCGTTACAGAAATGAAAAAACAATGAAAGGAAGCATGCATAATCTGAAGAATGAGGGAGTCCCGACGCAAACAACAACATACATACACCTATAAACACATCAGCATTGAGACGCACGAACACACACATGCTTGCATACACAAACACGCAACAACACATCCAGTGGCAGCTCCTCGAGGGAATGCTGTGGGGCAGTGAGGTGGGGTGGGGGAGGGACAGGGTGGGGGGTAGTAAACTCTGGCATATGACCGCACGGAGTTAAGTAAATAAATAAATACATCAGCGTTGCAGCCCGCGCAATGTAATTTGTTGTATTTATTAACTTAACTCCGTTCGGTGGTATGTCGGAGTTTACTACCCCCTACCCTAACCCTTCCCAGCCGCACTGCCTGCAGCACTCCCTCGAGGAGCTGCTACTGGACACTCGCATGCCCAGGGCTCGAGTCGGGGTACCACGCGGGTGGACGGCATCCCCCCACTTATTTTAAGGGGTCTTACCGGGTGGACGCCGTCCCCCCTGCGCAAAAGCTGGGCTTTAAATTATAGCGGTATTCGCCCTCACGGCCGGCCGCCCCGTCGATCTCCCAAGTCAGTCCTGCAGAGGTTTACTGCTCTGATGGGAGGCTCTCGGCCGCCAGTTGTGCGTGTCTGTGGCAAGTGCTTCGTGACGTTCTGCTTGGGAAGGCGCCACGCTGGTCTGTCAACTCCTGTGTGCTGCAGCAAATGGCGCTGGGGATTCTCTGTGAGGTAGCCTTCGGGTGCACCGCTCCTACACTCTTACAGGGTGTTGAAAATACGGGGCCTCTCTGCATCAGGGACGGCCAAGCCCCCATAACAAGGTCGGTACAGACAGCCATGCTTGGCATCTGGTATGAGACGGAAAACTAGGCCACCGGATGCTCTGTCGCCGTCTTAACAGTCATAATAAAGATGCAATGGCCAGACAGGGTCGTTATTTAAGCGAAAGAACACCCCTTTAATAACCTCTGAAAACACATACACCATAAAAGCAAAACAACAGCAGAGGACCACAAAGTGTAGATCGAGTGTTTTTTTACCTTTCGTGACGTCACGTCTGGTCGTGACGTCATTTCACGTATTTGAGCGCCCCCCACTTCTAGGTTTTTTACCTTCCGTGACGTCACTTCCTGTCGTGACGTCACGTCCTGTCTCTGAGCGTCCCCCCACTTCTTTATTTAGGACTTGTGCCCTGCGCATGCCTCTACACTCAATGCGCACTCAGACACCCAGGCACACGTGATTCACGTGAACACACACAAATGTAGACACACACCAACTTACATTTAATTTTGAGAAGCAAGGGATCTGTCTGCAGGCTGCGGAGAGGAGCAGCAACTGCTCATATTTAACGTTCCTATCCAGAGCGCCACATCTTCCATATCAGCGTTGTCATATTTATCTTGAGGCCTGTTTTCACAGGCGACACTCTTGATGACTTTTATGACCGACATTGCAATCCTGGGTCAAAAAGATAATGCAGCCTGGCTTTCATTGTTTTTGTCTCTCGGTTCCGTTTTATGTTTGTTTAATTTTCTCACCTGCCTCATGGCTCCAGAACTGTCTGGGTGGTAATTTGCAGTCTGGCTGCTTTGCCAGCTTCTGCTTTTGAATCCTCAGCTGCCTGCAAATCCGATGTGCTGTCTCAAAGTAAAAGTACCGCGCGAAAAAGACACTTTGATGCTGCGCCGTGTGTCTTCAAAATATGTGAAGATCTACAGCGCAGACTCGATTTCTCGCTTGAAAATTGGAAGTCCCTGTTATAGTTGTAGCAGACTGGGATCGCTGAAGAAAGCTAAGGGGAAGGTTTTGGTTTTTTATTTTTTTATAAACTAATAGGGATGCTACAAAGCAAGCTTCATAGCTAAATACAATCAAGTCACTAAAGTACACAAAAGTAAATGGCACTGTCACCAAAATTATAAAATTATGCAAAATTTATTTTTAGCCTCCCAAATGGGTTACATTCTAAAACATAATACAAAGCATTTAAAATACCACCTAAAGTGGTAACACAATAAAAAGACAGTCAACGTGTTAAAAAGTCGACGCGAATGTAACCCATTTGGGAGGCTAAAAATAAATTTTGCATATTTTTATAATTTTGGTGGCAGTGCCATTTACTTTTGTGTACTTTAGTGACTTGATTGTATTTATCTATGAAGCTTGCTTTGTAACATTCCTATTAGTTTATAAAAAAATAAAAAAACAAAACTTTCCCCTTAGCTTTCTTCAGCGATCCTAGTCTGCTATAACTATAACAGGGACTTCCAATTTTCCGTGACTGAATATCCCCCTCCCTGATATATATGACAGGGGAACCTCCCTTTCTTTGAGGTCGATTTCTCGCTTGCCAGCAATAGTCTCACCCTCCATTACTAACCTGTCACAGGGTGGGGTCAGTGACATCAGTGACCCCACCCAACCATGTGATGAGTTTGGAAAGGGTGGGATGAAAATGCTTTCTAGTCCCTGATTAACACAGAGCCCCTGGCGCTGCAGGGCTTGAACCTGAAATGCCTGGGGCTAACTTCATATCTGTAAAGGGCTGTGATGGGCCCTAGGCCCTCATGCTGGCAAGCACTCACACACAGACGCAGGACACACTAGAGGTCTGGTGCAACTGGCCCAGAGCACGTGGGCTCGGCCTCTTTTATTACTGCTGTGTCACCTGACCAGTGACATCAGTGGTGGGTGGGTGTTCAGTGTGAATACAGGCTTCAGCGCTAGACTGCTGACTTATGCTGGGCATTACATCCCTTCCCAAATTGGTTAAAAAATTAAACCAAAACAGAAAAAGTCCAAGAACCTGTGTGGGAAAGAAAACACAGACAATAACCTTGGACTTGCACTTTCAAAATGAGTCTCTTTGGCTGCTTGCAAGCCACAGGCATTATAGTTCAGTTCTTGCATTCAGGACTAACAGTTCTCGGTGGCACGGTTCGCAGTTGTTCGGCGGGTTCTTTCTTTGTCTGTGCTGTCTGTCCGCTGTTCTCAGCCCTGCCTTTGCTTCGCTCCGTTGGTGATGAGAGATAAATGGATGACACAGGTGACAACTGTCTTCTGGTTTTGTTCTCTCTTCTGGCTTCGTGATGTTTTCCGGGCAGGCTTTAGTGTTGACTCTTGGCAGGTGAATAGAGTAGGTGCACACATCCCACTCACTAGGATGCCCCTCTCGCCGGTATTCTTCTCTCACCAGATGTCCGGGAGGACCTCTTTGCCAGGCTTCCGCTGGACTGGTGTTTTCGGTCGTGTTGCTCCACCATGGCCTTCGGGCCGTGAGCTGGGCGCTCCACGAGCCTCACCGTCGTGTCCTAGTTCCACCTGAAGGTTGAGTTGTAGACTCTTCTCATCGATCGCGAGGCTTTCATCCCCTTGGGTCCTGCAGACGCGCTTCTGTAGACCTGTCTCCCGTGCGGGACTCGCTGCCACCAGAGTCCCTTGAGGCCTCTGATTCTGGGTTGTCACGGGCTGGTGTGAGGTGGTCAGGTCCTCAGCTTCCGGAGTCCTGAGTAGTCTCGCCATGCAATCTTCCGCTCAACCCCAGAGGTAGATATCGCCAACCGTCTAGCTTGCTCTCTTCTGCGATCGCCATGTGGATGGATGGCTCGTAGGTGGTTGTCTTTGGTCTGCGCTGTCAGTGCTCTTTCCAGGCTTGTCTTCCATTGCACTCAGGTGTTCCAGTGGCTGTCACCTTGCTTCATTCCGCCGGGGCGGCTTCTTCTTGCGGTGGCAGCGTGCCATTCCGATTTCTCCCTTCTTTTCTTCTTAGTGGCAGTGGCCACTCTGTTCTTTCTTCCTTCTTCTCCTCTTCTCGCGACGTACCCTGGTCCCCTTTTCTTCATCTTCTCTGGCCAGGCTTCCCCATGCAGCGCGCGCACTCTGCACGTGTCATCCTGGTCTTGTCCTAGTCCTAGGACACTGTCTTCTTGTCACTCACTTCCCAGAGTTAGCGTCGCGACCTTCACTTCCTCTTTCTGTCGCTTTCAATAATTACGGGGTTGAATTTCGTGGGTCCATGTCCTTTCCTTTATGGCGTCGCGCCCTTCTTCTCCCTGTTCCTTCTTGCGACGTGATCTGGTCACTGTAATGCCTTGGTCTTTCCAGCCAGTCTTCTCCAGGTAGCGTGCACTCCACCTGTTTCTCTCTGGTCTGGGCATGGCTCTCAGACACTGGTCTTCTCTTCTAGTGACTGGACCGGTTGTCGCTATCTTCACAGTTGCTTCTTTTCTTTCCTTGGCGACCAGACTGGATTAGTAATTTCTTTATTGTTCGGTTAATTAAAACCACTACAATTTATAACATTCTACAACTTTTAAAACAAACATTTAAAACGTAGACAAGGAAATAAATAAGAAAAGGACAGGGAAAGGAGATAAATAAAGAATTTCTGCAAAGAGTCAAACTAATTACGGCAAAGTTTCTGCAATACCAATTTATCTTTCAGCAATGTTCTTAAGACTCAATGGGAATCCGGCAAGTGGCAGCGGCAGACTGGGTGGTCGGCTTTCACCTTCGGCATCAATCGTCATGCTGTGCTATCTTTTTCCTGGTCGCAATTCACCGTCCCGGTGTTTTGGCGTTGGTGCGTCACCGCGTGGCGTCACTCTGGCGCTCCCGATTCCTGGCTCTCCTGGCACGTTCCGGCGCAGTGCTGCGCGGTCCTGTCGTGCGGGTGTGGAATTCTTGCACTCCTGTCGCATTCCTGCGCTGTCTCCTGGCGTCTTCCTTGCGCTTTCTGGAGAGTATCTGCGCTTCTGGCGTCGCAGTGCTGACCTTCGTTCCTCTCTCTCTACTTTGAGCACTTTGGGCACTCCTGGTGCTTTCTTGCGCTTGACCACTGTCACTGTCTTTTCAACTTGCGCAGCTCCTGGCCGTGTCGCACTCTAGATCCTCCTCTTACTCCTTTGGTGCCGTGTGGCGTTGCTGCGCCAATTTTGCGTTGTTGTGTGGCGTTGCTGTGCATTTGCCTTCATGCATGCCTGACGCTCCCCTGCGCCTTTTCACACAGTGTCATCTGTGCAGGCCTTGCTGCTACTCCACAGTTACCTTGTGCTGTTGCACAGCTACTTGGTGTGGGGTTCTTAAGTGTCCCTCGCTTGTCCAGTGGTGCTCTTTGACGCTTTCCTGCGCACTCCTCCAGTGTCCTGGGTGCAATCCTTGCAGACTCCTCTTGCTCCTCTTTTCTTTGTGCACTGTAGTGCTTGTTGTTTTTCTTTTCCATGGGCTGCACTAGTGCACTGTGGCCACTAGATGGCAGGGGAACATTTCCTCAGGCACCGGCAGCCTTCACCTTGTTGTGAGCTTCCTCTTTTTTTTTTTTCATGAGTACTGTCCGCCTGGAACTGTCTCTCAGCACTCTCAACATTTTACTAATGCAGGCATGTCATTCCGTTGCTCATTGTCTGCACTGCTGCATCAAAACCACTAGGTGGCAGTGCTGCTTTTCCTGGCCTGCTTTTGCTACTCTCGGCCGGTTCTGCCTGGGGCTTGATTCTCCTTTCCTCCATCATGGCAGGGACTTCACCCACGGCTGCCCGGTAAGTTCATTTCTTATTGTGCTGGGGGTGTTGTGAGGAGGGAGGAGGGGGTTTGCAGTATCTGCAGTCGGACACTGCGGCCTTATTTCTCTCTGTACCTGCCGGCCGCACGCAGACACTTTTGCCAGCGCTCCTCTCCAGCAACCTCTTACAGGCAGCGCGGGGGTCACCACTATGCAATACTTCCGCTTTCCTTTTGTGTAGTTACAGCAGCCATGGGCCGCACGCAATCTTCCCTTGAGTTCCCCTCCCACATGCAGCAACTTCAATCGTTCTCACGCTGCGGGGGTAAGGGGGCCAACACGTCGGCGCGGTTCACTTTCCCGCTGTGCTGGGGTAGAGACAGGCGCTGGGGGCGGCTCGCTCTCCTCGGCTGCTGGATTATTTCTTGGCGGTGAGTCGGCCTTTTACTTTGTTTGGTATATGGGCCGTGCAGGGGTGTTAACGCTACTCGGACCGGCTGCGGGCCGGGTGTTGGATTTCTCACTCCTCCTCCCTGCCGCCTCAGCCACACGCTATATGGGGTGAGGAGGTGTTCGCATTACTGTGCGGGTGGGCTCCGCTTCATTCAACCCGGGCCCGGCAGCTCTCCACATGCTGCGGGCTCCTTTCACTACCGCCGCAGCAGCTTCAGTTAATCGCTGCGTGGCGGGGTCACTGCAGGCAGGCCGCGGGTGGGCTCCGCTGGTCCTGCTTAATTAATGGTCAATAGTTAATGTTCACAGCGGGTGGGTTCCGCTTTATGTGTTGCTGGTGTCGCTAGCTGGCAACCACCATTGGTACCGTTGTGTGCGTTGCGGGTGGGCACCGCTTACGATCACAGTCCCTAGGGGGGGTCGCTTCAGGCTTGCGCGGCCCCCAGGCAGTTTATATTGCCCGGGCTCACCTCCGGCCTACGGGCCTTTCACTTTGTCGCGGTTGGCTCTGCGTTGGTTGCCGCGTATGTGGGGGCGTTCAGGTCCGGCTCGATGGTAGCCAATGCGGGTGGCCTCCGCACGGCTCTCACTTCATCCCAGGTAGGGGGGCACACACGCTGGGCACGGGAGGTGCGGGGTTGGCTCCCGGTCACCTCTTTTCCTTCTCTGGCCCCGGGGCTCGTCACACGCCTCGTGGGCCTCTCGGTGGCCGGCTCGATTCCTTAGGGGGTGTGCCTTCGCTGTTGGCAGCTCCCCTTTCCTTCTCCCCTCGATGTTTATCTCTTGTAGCTGGCACGCATGGGCATCGCGTTACCGCCTCGTCGCCAATGTAAAGGGCTGTGATGGGCCCTAGGCCCTCATGCTGGCAAGCACTCACACACAGACGCAGGACACACTAGAGGTCTGGTGCAACTGGCCCAGAGCATGTGGGCTCGGCCTCTTTTATTACTGCTGTGTCACCTGACCAGTGACATCAGTGGTGGGTGGGTGTTCAGTGTGAATACAGGCTTCAGCACTAGACTGCTGACTTATGCTGGGCATTACAATATCCATGTCCTCAGGGGTGGAGCTTAGCCTAGGAGGCAATGATTTTGCCGAGCTGATGTCGACACAGTCTTCAGGGCTGTGAGATTGTCTGCTCCGCAAATGCTTTTGAAGACATATGTCAAGTGACAGTCTGTGCATGTGCCAGCGCCACGAGCAGAGAGCTGCAGCTCCCAGCTAGGGAGATAATTCCATTGCATTTTTTAAAAGCAGCCCAAACACTGCTTAACTTAAAGAAGCTTAAGCTTGGTGGGAAAAGTAAAGGGGGCAGAGCCCCAACGCCCAAGTCAATGGACCACCCCTGGTTTTATGCAATGTTCAAAACCAACAACTGTATCAACTCTTATTCGATTCCTTATGCAATGTCTGGCTATTCTTGAGTGAACATTAACAGCATCAACCTGTACTACTTCTCAAGCCCCCCTCTCTACAGATTTGATACTTATTTTACACCGTTGTTTCGATTTTTTTTATGCTTGTCTGTTCAATTGTTATCTTGTTCTTTGGCCCTTCTGAAACCTTACTGGACCCTCCTATCAGGCCGACTTCCCTCCCCCTGACCTTGATTGTTTCTCCACTCAGTTTCAATCAATCAATCAATCAATGACATTTATATAGCGCGCTACATACCCGTAGGGTCTCAAGGCGCTGGGGGAGGGGGGGTGCCGCTACTGCTCGAACAGCCAGGTCTTCAGCTTCTTCCTGAAGGAGAGGTGGTCTCGGGTCAGGCGCAGGTCGGTCGGGAGGGAGTTCCAGGTCTTGGCGGCCAGGTAGGAGAAGGACCTTCCTCCTGTAGTCGCTCTTCGGATGCGGGGGACGGCGGCGAGGGCGTGGTTGGCTGATCGGAGGTGGCGTTTGGGAGCGTAGAAGTTGATCCGGCTGTTGAGGTAGCTCGGGCCTTGGTCGTGTAGGGCTTTGTGTGCGTGGGCGAGGAGGCGGAAGGTGATTCTTTTGTTGACGGGGAGCCAGTGAAGGTCTCTCAGATGTCCGGAGATGTGGCTGGTTCGTGGGATGTCGAGGATGAGTCTGGCTGAGGCGTTCTGGATCCGCTGGAGTCTCTTCTGGAGCTTGGCTGTGGTACCGGCGTAGAGGGCGTTGCCGTAGTCCAGTCGGCTGGTGACGAGGGCCTGGGTGACGGTCTTCCTGGTCTCGGTGGGGATCCACCAGAAGATCTTCCGTAGCATGCGTAGGATGTTGAAGCAAGCCGAGGAGACGTTGTTGACTTGTCTGGTCATGGAGAGGGAGGAGTCCAGGATGAAGCCCAGGTTGCGTGCATGGTCTGTCGGTTTGGGTGTGGTGCCCAGGGCGGGAGGCCACCAGGAGTCGTCCCAGGCGGAGGGTGAAGAGCCCAGGATGAGGACCTCCGTCTTGTCAGAGTTCAGTTTCAGGCGGCTGGTCGTCATCCACTCGGCTACTTCTTTCATCCCTTCGTGCAGGTTGGCTCTGGCGGCGGCGGGGTCGTTGGTCAGGGAGAGGATCAGCTGGGTATCGTCGGCGTAGGAGATTATGCTGAGGTTGTGTTGGCGTGCGATGGCCGAGAGGGGGCTCATGTAGACGTTGAAGAGGGTGGGGCTCAGCGAGGATCCTTGAGGGACGCCGCAGATGACTTCGGAGGCCTCTGACTTGTACGGTGGTAGGCGGACTCTCTGTGTTCTGCCGTCGAGGAAGGAGATGATCCATTCCAGCGCCTTGTCCTGGATTCCGACGTTGCTGAGGCGCTGTACTAGGGTGCGGTGGCAGACAGTGTCGAATGCCGCGGAGAGGTCTAGGAGGATGAGGGCCGCTGTTTCTCCGTTGTCCATCAGGGCTCGGATGTCATCGGTGGCGGCGAGGAGGGCGGTCTCGGTGCTGTGATTGGCTCGGAAGCCGGACTGTGAGGGGTCGAGGGATCCATTCGTCTCGAGGAAGGCGGCCATCTGCTTGTTGACGGTCTTCTCGATGACTTTGGCGGGAAACGGGAGGAGCGAGATGGGGCGGTAATTCTTGAGTTCGGTGGGGTCCGCTGTGGGTTTCTTGAGTAGAGCGCTGAGTTCGGCGTGCTTCCAGCTCTCAGGGAAGGTGGCGGTGTCGAAGGATGTGTTGATGATGTCTCTCAGGTGGGGTGCGATGACGGCGTCGGCCTTGTTGAAGACGTGGTGAGGGCAGGGGTCGGTCGGTGATCCGGAGTGGATGGAGTTCATCGTGCGGATGGTGTCTTCGGTGCTGATCGGGGTCCAGGCGTGGAGGGTGGTGGTGGGGGGTGGTTGTTCGGTTTTGGTGTGCGTTGGTTGGTTGTTGAAGCTGTTGTGTATGTCCGTGATCTTGTTGTGGAAGTATGAAGCGAGGGAGTTGCAGAGGTCTTGCGATGGGGTGATGTCATTGTTTCCTGCGCTGGGGTTGGATAGCTCTTTCACGATGTTGAAGAGTTCCTTGCAGTTGTGTGCGTTGTTGTCCAGCCGGTCCTTGAATGCAGTTTTCTTGGCGGCGCGGATCAGCTGGTGGTGCTTCCGGGTGGCCAGCTTGAAGGTGGTCCTGTTGTCCGGTGTAGGATCCCTTCTCCAGACTTTCTCGAGGGCTCGGCAGTTCTTCTTGGAGCTCTTGAGTTCGTCGGTGAACCACGGGGCTCTCTTGCTGCCGGGTCTGCTGGGCGGGGTCCTCATCGGGGCGAGCTCGTCCGCGCAGATGCTGATCCACTTCGTGAGGTTGTCGGCGGCCTGGCTGGGGTTTGCTGAGCTGGCAGGAGGGTGCTCAGGGAGGTGGCGAGCTGGTCTGCTGTGATCTTGTTCCAGCTTCTGCGGGCGGCCTGTTGCTGGTGGTGGTGGGTCGTCGTTCTCTTGAAGGTGAAGTGGACGCAGCTGTGGTCCGTCCATTGCAGCTCTGTGGCGTGGCTGAAGTCGATGTCTGTGCTGGAGGAGAAGACTGCGTCGAGTGTGTGTCCTGCGAGGTGGGTGGGGGTGGACACCAGCTGCTTGAGTCCAAGATTGGCGAGGTTGTCGAGCAGGGTGCTGGTGTTGCGGTCGTTGTTGTTCTCCAGATGGAAGTTGAGGTCCCCCAGGAGGATGTAGTCGGCGGAGGGGAGGGCATGCGGGCTGACGAAGTCGGCGATGTCCTCGCTGAATTGTGTGCGTGATCCCGGGGGTCGGTAGATCAGGGTGCCTCTGAGGGTGGTGTTCGGGTCGGTGTGGATCTGGAAGTGCAGGTGTTCGGCGGTGGTCAGGGTGTTGTCGGTGCTGGTCGTGAGACGGATGGTGTTCCTGTGGATGATGGCGATGCCTCCTCCCATCTGGTTGGCGTTGCGGTCCCTGCGGACGATCTTGTAGCCCTCTGGGATGGCGATGGCGATGTCGGGAGCTTGACAGTGTTTTGTCTTAACTACATCATTTGTGCCATTCTGTTGGTTCTATTTGTGCTTTCGCCACTTTGTACAGTGCTCTGATACCCGTAAGGCTCATGTTTGTGCTTTATAAAACTTTTCAAATAAATAAATAAATGTCCTATATTGCACCAAATGCTGATTTTCTACAGATGAGCAATCTCTCCTGCATCCTTCACGAATCAAAATTGAAAACGAAATAATTACAAAGACATATGTCAGTGTAATTCTCAAACTTAGAAGCAGCTGAAAGAACGCCCAAAGTAGGTAAGTAATTTTTAATCATCTTCTCCCTACCTTGTTTTCTCTTTAAAAAAGTTGTCTTTCTAGCAACACAGTAGACTGTTCTGTATTTTTATATCTTGCTGTGCTACAGTTAATTGACAATACGCCCATGTGCCAAAAGTACTGTGTGGTGAATCAATAACAGGCAAATTATCAAAAACGTTCTGAGCAGCTTCTCCTAGATGATTGAAAATTAAGGCTTTATATCTAGCTGGATCAAATTTGCTTGTGTCAATAATCACCATTTAATTACAGGTCTGCCAGGTGTTTATAGAAATGGGGTTGGCAGTACAACATTTTGCACAAAGCCATTTTACAAAATTGAAAAATGTCAGTGACTCAAATGTCAATAAATTGTTGTAGGGAAACAAAAATCGCAAGCAAAATAGTGGCAGTTGAAATGCACTTGTTTATATTTTCAGATAAATTTGTTTCTTCATTGAGCCTACTCACGACAGGCTTTATCAAAAACGTTCATGTTCCCCGCCATACACTTGTCAGAATGTGCCATGCTGAATGTTGTGAGTTTTATTTTTTGCTCTAAATTTTTCAGTAAAACACACCACAGCTGCTTTCTCCACAATGTTATATCGACTTCCTGAAGCTGTGTATAGGCTGAAAACAATATGGTTGTCAATTACGCTGACACAAAGACGTCACAGCAGTTACACACACAGTTGGATCCACAGAGTGGATGTCATCAATGCTGCTGACTGCACGCTGCGCAGGAATAAAGTTATCACTCTAGAATGCCTAGGGTTCTGGAAGCAGTGCGAGAGATACACAACACATGTATACACAGGCTTAAGAATAACAACAAAAGGTAATATGAAATAACCATAAATACCGCAATATTGTTTTATTTCAAACACTTACCTGGTTCTTCTTCCAAGGAACGACTCCCGGTGAGACAAACTGGGACCGAAGGTTCACCTGCAGAAAGCAGAAGCAAGTACAGTTCTTAGGAATTTATTTTTCCCTTGAGAAAACTCTTGACTTTCATTATAGAAAGCATATCAAATCAAATCAACTCATGCTTTATTCGAGTTGTATAATACATTATTAAAAGCCAAAACACTTTAAACATAGAAATCATTGTAAAAAATTATAAATACATTTTATAATATAGCCTTAGAGCCCATCAAAGTGGCTCTAGCCGGCTATTAAAGGCCCGATCCAGCGTTAAGGGCCCTTGCCGAAGGGCTCTAAGGCTATTAGAATATTCCGCCCCTAGAGGGCAGAATATTCTAATTTGTTAAACAAAGGCCTCAAGATGCCCAAGAGTGTTGAAATCTCCTCGGGCTCCGTAAGGCCTTTGTTCACAGCTATTGCTCCGAACAAACATTGGAATGTTGATGCTCCGGGCTTCTACCTGGCATGAGAAGTCAGAAGCACTACATTGTTTTCAATTTAGCGCTCAACATTCCAAAGTTCTAATGAACTTGAGCAAATGCAAGTGGAACCTAAGTGCATACTTGATATGCTGACCAGATCATAGCAGGTGGGCAGAAAACGTCCTCCAATTAAAAACTGCAGACAAGTAAGAAGATAGGGTTGAATATCATAAGAAAACAGCATCAGTTGTTTATTGAGAACACTGGGTTTTAAGGGCTCAGATGTAAGTCTGAGGTTCTCAGAGACAAATAAGCCAGTTTGAGAACGTATCTATGGATGTGGAGCAATGCGTTGTAAGAGTTAAAGTGCTCTGTGCACCCTAAATCAGAGCACAGATTTTTTATTTAGTTCAAACAAGGTGTTTGTAGGGGAAAAGATGAATTAAGGCAGTCCCTAATAATCTCCTGGTTGAAAGTGGTCTCTCCTGAATTCCAAATCATGTGCCAGAGTAAGAGTGGCTTTGTGTTAGCAGCATCTGATAGAAATAGGGCACCTTGTTCAGAATGACAAATTTCTGAGAGGCAACTCTGGATGACAGATAAGATTCCTTAAAAAGTAGTTTTCCACCGATTGTAGAGGTTGGCAATCGTTGTACCCCCAGACCCACCCCATATAGGGCAGATGATAAGCACTTTTCCTTATAATTAGCTAGCATTTGCTTCAGTGGTTTCTTGCCTAATCTAAATGCAAAATTCCGAAGTGCATTAATGGACCTCATGGAATGAAGATTCCTGGTAGTAATTGCCTGTTTCCAAGACCCCATATATCAAATACAATGCCCAAATAAAAAAAGGAAGAGATCAAATTAATTCTAGTGTCCCCTATCATCAAACCACGGGAGCTAACTTTTCTCCTCCCAAATTTAATTAGAAAAGTTTTACCACTGTTGACTAAAAGGCCCAAGATGTTCACATAGTCTGCAAAACAGGTAAGTAGCCATTGCAAGGCCAAAGGGGTGCGTGGCATAAGAATGGGGTCGTCCGCATAGAGGAGGGCAGGGATCGGCTGCTAACCAACTTGGGGGAGATCAGCAGAATATTTTGCTACAATACTACCTAGACTATTGATATATAAATTAAACAGAAAGGGGGACAGGATGCACTCCTGTCTGACTCCCCGTTCTGCTCTAAGAAAGTTGCTACATTCCCCATAAGTCCATAAAGAACTCTGGCCTGCTGTCTGAGAATAGCTCCCTCCAAAAACTGAATACTGGGAGGATCCACCCCAAGCTTAGACATAATGGACCACAATTTATCAAGTATTACGCAATCGAATGCGCAGGATAAGTCAATAAAAGCTAAAAAGAACATTGATCTGTTTGATCCGGGTATATTTACCAACTATCAGATTTAGAACACAGAATAAACACTTTACTTTCTAAAAGACCGATGAGTCAGCTGTTGTGTTTAATTCTCACTATCACATACATAAGGGATTCCTGGCACGCATAAATTAATTTACTACTGTTGGTTTCTTTGCCATGAGTGCAAAGACACCTATAATATTAAATCCCTCAAATAACGCATCCATCATTCTCCGGAAAACACTTGCAGGGAATGCTAATACAAATACCATACACAAATGCATGTATGCCCAAACAGGGTCACAAAAGTGGTGAGAGGTCTTTGGCTAACGGTACCTGATAGTAACAAGGTTTGGACGTGGGCATTCCAGGTAATGGTTAGCATTAGACATTTGGGATCTCTCACAAACACATATATTTGTGGGAATTCTCAGACTCTGATTTCACTTCTTCCCACTCTGGAAGTGGTCAGAAATGTACACTTGTTAAGGGCTGGGTAACAACCCTACCAGGTTTGATTGGGATGTAGGAGAAGGGCTTTCTCCAGCTGAGAAAAATACATGTGGATTTGTATATGATTCTCCATCCCCTCTGAGCGAAGTTCTACTCTACAATATGTACAATTCTGCCCAGGAGAAATAGGACCCTATGGGACATATTTCATGACATTCCCAAAAGTATGACTGGAAACCTGAGCCTTGCACATTTTTCCATGCTTACTCCCAATAATGTTTGTTAATACAAAAAATTATAAAAAATATATTCATTCATTCAGAAAGTAAATCCTTCCACATGTGTTTATTTTTTTCCCGAATAGAACATGATCTCTTAACAGTAGTGCTCTCTAGAAACCTTTGCATTCATGTTGGCCCTCCTAAGTTTCTACATATCTATCAACGCTGTGGACCAGCCAGTATTTGTTCACTGGTTGAAAGAATCATATTTCCGTTGCTGACATCTAATTCTGACATTATTTCCCTGATTGTTAGCCTGGATCATTTGCATGTGCTCAATAGATAACAAACTGAGTCCCTCAAGCTTCCCTTGTATCAGTGGCGTAACAAAGGCCCCCGCAGCCCCTGCAGTGCGGGGGCTGAGCTCCAGGGGGCCCCCTCAGCCGGCACCCGTGTGAGGCTCCTCGGCGGCATCGGGCGGCTGATTCTTCTGCGTGCTGCCTCAGCGCTCCTCTCCACATGCAGAGCCGTCGGAACGTCTGCTCCACCGCTTAGGACCTTTCCGGTTCATTTTCAGCTCATATTCCGCCGTTTTGGGGACAATGTGAGTTTTCTCCTTACTGTCGCTGCATCGCGACCGCCATTTTGTTTTTAATTTCTGCGCTGAGGTGCCGATTTTCCCTGTTTACAATGGGTTGCTGTGGCTTTTTGCACCAGATACTAATTTTCCTCCTGCTTCTTCATCGTTCTGTGGATTAGTATGACTTTTTAAACGCGCTCTCACCGCTATTGACTTTCTCCTGCTCTGACTGAGTATTGTGACGGCCATTTTGTGCTTTCTTCCCTTTCAACGTATTTTTGTGCATTATTGGCCGCTTCCTTGTTGGCCGCTTCCTTGTTGCCTCTCTACATGGGCAGGTCCAAAGGCTCTTTTTCCACAGTCACTACAGCAAAACACATCTTCATCACAAATTCAAAGTTTTTTGCTGAATTTTCTCGCCTGCAAGACTCTCTTCCCCGGCTGACGACATGGCGACTTCTGACTCTGCGTCAGCGACTTCTGGGAAATCCCTCACTAAACGTCTTAGACAAAATCCACCGTCGCCTCCTAAATCTTCGTCGCCTGTCTCAATGGAGGTATTACTGGAGGAGATTAGGGCACTGCGTCCCTTTATGGAGGACACTAATGCTAAGCTGGAAGACACCAATGCTAAGCTGCAAGTTCTTACTGACACTTGGACTCAACTTGACAACAAAGTCACAGCTGTTGAACAGTCTATTTCTTCCATCACGGACACTTGTACAAAAATTTCTCCTCTCCAATCTCAAGTTGCTCTGCTTCAACGACAAGTGGAGGAGTTGGAAAATCGCAATAGGCGTAATAATCTCCGTATTTACGGCCTTGAGGAGGGACAGGAGGGGTCTGACCCTCTCACTTTCTTTAAATCTTTTATTCCCAGAGTTCTTCATATGCCTGAAGGCACGGCTCTCAACATCCAGAGAGCGCACAGGCAGGGACGTCCGGCTTCCTCTGCTTCTCCCTCGCAGAAACCTAGAGGAGTAATCCTATATTTCTTGAAATACACGGATCTATTAAAGGTTCTTTCTGCTGCCAAATCCTCTCAACGTGTTACTTGGGCTGGATCCACTTTATTCTTCGCCCAGGATTACGCCAGGGCCACTGCGAACAGGCGGAAGGCCTTTCTCAACATGAGACCTGCTCTTCGTGCAATGGGCGCTCAGTATGGACTCTTCCATCCTTGCCTTTTTAAGGTTACCTTTAACAACAGGACAACGTCTTATGAAGATCCGCTCCGTCTCCAGAGTTTCATAAATGCTCATCATACCGATGCCATGGATGCCTCCTCCTCTAGTGTTGGCTGATTCGTTTTAACTTTCCAAGTCTTGTTGGTTGTTTATTATATGTTTTAATTCACCTTTCATTGTACCTATTTGGCTATTTGTTTTTATATTGTGTCTGTACTTCTTTCCACAGTTCTTCCCTTCCTTGACGTGGTGCTGCCCGATCCTCCGTCTTGCCTGATCCCGGTTGTGTTGTTCTCCCCGTCTGGCTCTTCCCCTCCCCTTGTATCCTTGGATACTTTCTTTGTTGGTATGTTATTTCTTTTTGTGTGCTTCTGGTTGTTTCCATGTAAGATTTGCTCATTGCTTCCCTTTCTGTCTCCTGCTTGTATTCTGTTCCTACCACTTCTCTCCTCCTCTCTTACGTTTTCTCCTATTTTTTCTCTTTCTCCTCTTCTCTCTCTCTACTATATTTTCCTTTTCTGTATTCTCCTTTTCCCTTCCTTTCTATCCTCTATGTTCTCACTCATTCTCTTTCCCTTTTCCTTTTTCCTATTCTCTTTTCCATCTCTTAGTTCCATTTTCTCTAAGTTATTGCATAATTTGGTTTCTAGCTCGTTTTATGCATTGTATGTTTTTTTTCACAAATATGGTTGTTTTTCATGAGTTACATTCAGGGTTACCTCATGGAATGTTAAAGGATTGAACAATCCCTTTAAAAGACGAGTGCTCACGCATTTGGCTAGACTGAAATCTGACATTGCTATGTTACAAGAGACTCACCTTTCTGATGTTGAAGCTTCTAAATTGCAACGTCTTTGGGTCGGTCATGTTTTCTCTTCCCCTGCTTTAGGGAAAAAGAATGGTGTTATTATTCTAGTTCACAAAAAGTTTAAGGTCTCTGTTACTCATCAAGAAATTGATTCTGATGGTCGTTGGGTGATCACAAATCTGACAGTTGATAATGTACCTATTGTTATTTTCAATGTATATGCTCCAGTCTCTGTTAATAATACCTTCTGGCCTTGTATTTCAGACAAGCTACTTTCTTTTGATGACAGTTATATTATTTTTGATGGTGATTGCAATCAAGTCCATGACCCCATCCTCGATAGACACTCCCCTGTTAAATTTGTGACTTCCAAAATGCACACCCAATTCACTTCTACTATTCGTCGTAGCTCCCTGACGGACATTTGGAGACTCTGTCATCCTGATCTCCAAGAATACAGCTATTTTTCTCCTCCTCATAAAACTCAATCCCTTATTGACTATCTTTTTCTTAGTCAGTCCCTCACCCAACATGTGCTTTCCTCAGATATAGGTTCCATACTAATATCCGATCATGCCCCCGTTATAGTTGATTTTGACCTTGTCCCTTTTTATCCTCCTTCTGGCAGATGGCGTTTCAATAATTCCCTTCTCACAGATGTCAAATTCTCTGGCCAATTCAGTTCTTTTGCTGACGAATTTTTCGTTACTAATGCTCTTCCTGAAACTTCTCCAACCATGATTTGGGACTCATTCAAAGCTGCTGCTAGGGGCTTTATTATTAATTATGTTTCCCAAAAGAAAAGAGGCTTCGAGAAGCAGTCCTCTCTTCTTCTTGCTAAGATTAAAAAGTTGGAATACTCCTATTATCAATCTCCCACGGACTCATCTTTAAAAGATCTTGTTATGGCTAAGATCGCTTTTAATAAAATGTCTACTGACGCTGCATCTTCTTATCTTTTAAAGAGTAGTACCCGTTATTATGGAGGACAAAACAAAATGGGGAAACTTTTAGCTAACTATTTGAAAATTAGACAAGACAGAACTCGGATTACTTCCATCACTGATGCTTCTGGTACGTCTTATTTCAAAGATGCTGATATCCTGCAGGAGTTTGTTACTTTCTATAAACATCTTTATACCCCTGAATCTACTCCACTTCCTTTGGATCTTTCTTCTTATTTTCAGTCCCTCGATCCACCCCCATCTTCTCATATTGACTTTCACTCTCTTGAAGCATATGTATCTCTCGCAGAAATTTCTCACGCAGTTTCGGTCCTAAAGCGCGGTAAAGCTCCTGGCCCGAATGGTTTCACTATTGAATTCTACCAACCCTTTTCAAAAATTCTCCTTCCCCACATGCTCCTTCTCTTTAATTCCTTTATTGCTAATGGTCTCTCCCAAGGTACCTTTCAAGAAGCTATGATCTGTCTTATACCTAAAGAAGGTAAAGATCCTGCTTTTTTGCAAAAACTATCGCCCCATTTCCCTTGTAAATACCGATTATAAAATCTTTGCCAAATTCCTTGCTCTACGTATTGATCCTATTCTACCTGAACTCATTGGCCCTGAACAATCCGGTTTCATCAAAGGACGTCTCTCTTCTGATAATTCTCGAGTTTTCCTAAACATTCTTAGCAAGGCTTCTTCCTTTAACTCTCCTCTCGCAGCTATCACCCTGGATGCTGAAAAGGCGCTCGATAGAATTAGTTGGGATTTTATGTTTCGTGCTCTTACCTGGATTGGTTTCCCCCCAAACTGATTTCCCTTATTTCTCTCTTGTACTCTGGTCCCAAGGCTTCCATCTTCGCTAACGGGAAAACTTTCTGATTATTTTTCCCTCTCCAGAGGAGTTCGGCAAGGTTGTCCTTTATCCCCCCTTTTGTTTATTGTGGCCCTCGAACCTTTTCTCACTAAGATACATCAAGACTCCCACATTACTGGTTACAATCCTAGCCCTAACCAGGTTAAATTATCTGTATATGCAGATGACATTCTTTTGTATTGCTCCAATCCTGATTCCACTATCCCTTCTTTTCTCCCCCAGGTTGATGCTTTTTCATTAGTTTCGGGTTATCGCCTTAATCGGGATAAATGTGAAGTTCTGCCCCTTAATATTTTGTGTCTACGGCATCATTTTGACCAGACTGGTTTCTCCTGGCAACCGACTAAAGTAAAATATTTAGGCTTATGGTTTTCCCCCACTATTTCAGATACTCTAAAAGCTAACTTTGATTATATTACAAAAAAATTATTGGACTCCATCGTCAGGTGGCATCCTCTTTTCCTTTCCTGGTGGGGGAGATTAGACTCCATTAAAATGATGTTGACCCCTATTATTTTATACTCTCTCTCTATGATCCCTGTTCGAATACCTTCATATTATTTTAAAAAATTGGATTCGGTTTTATCCAAATTTCTCTGGCAGAATAAACCCCCCCGGATCGCCTTATCCTCCCTTAAAAAAGATAAACCTAACGGAGGTCTTAAGATTTCTGACTTTAAATCTTATCATTACTTCTTTATTCTCAAGCAAGCCTCCCATTATTTGTCTATTGATCCTCCTACTTATCCTCCAGTTTGACTATCTCTAGAGAAATCTTTGATCTCACCCTTTGATTTCACTGAGATTCTCACTGTTTCCGCTACGACTTCCCTCTTACGCTCTCCCATCATTGCTCATTCTCATCATCTTTTGAATGAGACACAAGATGCACTCAACTTGCCGAGTTTTTCTCTTCCAAAATACAAAAAATCATCATGACCCTCCCCACCAACCACCCCTCACTCAACCCCCCGACCGGGGTCCCCCCAGATGCACCAAATCTGAATGCCGTCCTCTGCATCTCCACAGAAAAACTACTAGACACGCTCTAACGAGTGAAGAGTGGCTCCCCAGATGACCCCGCCCCTATGAACAAACTCAAATTAGTAGCCCCCACCATATCCCCACTTCTTACGAGGTTGATAAATGCCTCCCTCTCCAGCGGGATAGTTCCTACCAACTGGAAAAGTGCGACAGTGCGGGCTCTTTTAAAGAAACCCCACCTAGACCCTCAGGACCTTCCAAATTTCCGACCTATCTCTCTCCTCCCAGGCATTAGCAAGGTGACAGAGAGGATAGTTAATGAGCAGCTCTCCGCATTCTTAGAAATCAATAACCTCCTCCGCCATTCGCAGACAGGGTTTAGACCCGGACAGGGGACCGACACCGCCCTCCTGGCCGTAACAGAGGAGACAAGATCTATTCTGGACGCAGGGGGATCAGTGGCAGTGATCCTCCTAGACCTAAGCGCTGCCTTTGATACGGTGGATCACACCATCTTGATCCACCGCCTCCAACAATCGGGCATCTCGGGCACCGCCCTAGCATGGCTAAAGTCATTTCTGGAACACAGGACCTTCCGAGTGGCCGACAGCTACGGTCATTCTAAATCTCTCCCCCTGAACTGTGGTGTCCCTCAGGGCTCCTCCCTGAGCCCCACGGTTTTTAATGTCTACAAGGCCCCTTTGGACGACATCGCCTCCCCATTCGGCATAAAGGTGGTCAAGTACGCCGACGACACGCAATTAGTCGTCTCAATCAACCAGACCGATCAATCCATGGAGAACCTAGTTTCTTGCCTACACAATATATCTATTTGGATGGGCAATTCTAGGCTCAAACTCAATGGAGATAAATCGGAAGTCATGCTCCTAGGTAACCCCAATAAACTTCCAAAAACTATGACCTGGCCAACCAGTATGGGCACCCCCCACCACACCCAAACAAGAAATTAAAAGCCTGGGCGTCTGGCTTGACCAAGATCTCAGCTTCAGAGCCCAAGCAAGAAAGACAGCAGGAACCTGTTTTGGGCTCATGCGAGCAGCCCGGAAGATCCTTCCACTGATCCCCCCTCAGTCCAGGAAAATCTTGATTCAGGGCCTCATTTTATCAAGACTGGACTACGGAAACGCCCTATACTTAGGCGCTCCCGCAGCTGTGATAAAAAAACTCCAGCATGCCCAGAACGCCGCAGCAAGGTTACTGACGGGAACGAAACCCAGATGCTCAGCCAAGCCCTCCTTCAAGACGCTTGACTGGCTCCCCATCCAATAACGCATCTCTTTCAAAGCCTTGTGCATCGTCCATAAAATCTTACAAGGAAAGGGCCCTCCAATCCTGAGACCTCTCATTAAGCCACACAAATCAGCCCGACACCTCGGGTCAGACGACCTGTTTCTGGCTAGCATACCCAGAATAAGGAAAGCTCGCACGGGCGGCCGACGCTTCTCTTATAATGCTCCCAAGCTGTGGAACAGCCTCCCCCTTAACATCCGCAAAGAAAATAATCTCCTCTCATTCCGCAGAATGCTGAAGACCTGGTTGTTTCCCCAATAAATCCACTCCCAGGAGTACTGTCAATCTTTACATAGCGCTGGGACGCCCGAGGGTAGCTATGCGCTTTAGAAATCCCGAATCAAATCAAATCAAATCAAATCAATCCATTATTACCCTCCTCATATCCCTCTCTTGCTTCTCTCTCTCAACAACCTATTTGGCATAATAAATTGCTTCGAATCAAGAATAGTTCCTTTTTTTGGATTTCTTGGAAGTCCAGAGGATTGATGTGCATCTCCCAACTCCTTCATGAAGATGTTCCCCTTTCTTTTGTTGATCTCCAATCTCACTTTCATCTTCCTAATTCCGCAAAATAACAGTATGATCTTTTGCTTCCTGCCCTTGTCCATTATCTTCAATCTCTTCCTCCTACCCAGGATCTTCCTTCCCTTTGTAACACACTCTCCCCACTTTTGTATTCCTCTCTTTCGGCCTCTAGCATTTATAATTCTTTGTTGAACCCTCCCACACGTCTTAAAGCAAAAGCTGAATTGGCTTGGGAACGAGACTTATCAGTATCTTGGCCTGTCTCTTTATGGGATAAATTGTGGTTAAAAATTCACAAAACTTCAAGGGCCGCCAACACCACTCAAATGCTTTATTTTGTATATCAACGGCTGTTACTTTCCCCGGTTAAAGTGGCTTCTCTCTCTCCTGACCTCTCATCTACCTGCTGGTCCTGCCCTTGCACACATGCTGACCTACCTCATATGTTATTTCACTGCCCCAATATTAACACTTTTTGGCACTCAATCTGGTCCCGCATAAATATTTTTTTTAATATAAGGCTCCCCTTTTCCCCTCCTAATGTCCTGCTGGGTTCCTTGTCTCCTGATTTGCCTCAGCACCCTTCTCACTTTAAACTTCTAGACTTATTTTTAGCAGTTGCCCTTCACCTGATTACCTCCAACTGGAAGGATTCCTCAAAAGTCACTTATATTACATTTACATTCAATTTACATTACACTCCGCTTGGTGGAACTCTATCTGCTTTAATCACAGACTTGATACCAACTATGTTACTCCTATTTCCCTGGCTGTTAAGAGAGATTTATTGTGGATTCCTCTTACTACATACTTATCCACTCGTATCTCCCCTGACCCTGCCACCAATACTACTCTCGTTACTCTATCTGATGAAGTTCGAAAACCTCCTTGAGTTTTCATTTGTTGTCTTTTTTATGAACTTTTCTATTGTCTATTCACCAGATAAATTTTATCGCACATATATTATTTTTTATTTATTACTGTATTTAGGCATACAATGTGTACTTTGCATATGTTCTGAGCGTTTCCTCTTTTCTTTATTTTAGAATTTTTGTTTATTGATTCCATTTTTGCTATGTATCTGCATTATGCCCTCCTGTTTTTTTCGTATACTGTTTTTATCCTCTGGATGCACTGTTTGTTTGTTTTTTCATTTTGCTTGGTTTCAATAAACTTGAACTTAAAAAAAAAAAAGAACAGTGGAATGTAGAAAATCACAACTAGGTGGCATATGTACAAGGGGATTGTACCACCGGCAAAACATTTTTAGACGTTCCTGTGGTGCAATGCCCTGCACCATATTTACAAAGCGGTGTTAAGCCCCTTTAAATGGCGTAATGCCACTATGTAAATATGGCACCCTTTCACGCAGGTATCTGTGTGAAAGGGGCATGCAGTGGGTGTAGCTGTGGGCGTTCCACCGCAACACCCATTGCTTTTTGATGCTGCCCCAGATTTACAAGGATATGTAAATCTGAGACAGCGTTAAAAACTAACTACAATCAAAGCAGGCGTTAGATTGGCACAACAATGAGAAATACTTTTATTTCTCCTCGTTTTTGCTTTTTCTATTTGTGCTGTATTTTGCAGCACACATAGAAAGTACCCAATCCCATTAATGATTATTTTTGTGTAGGAAGGTGCCCCTTGCTGCACAAAAACAATCATTAAATAATGGTAATTTGTTACTTCTATGTGTGCTGCAAAATAAAGCACACATAGAAGTAGCAAATCACAGTTATTGATTGTTTATCTGCAGGAAGGGACGCCTTCCTGCACATGAACAATCACCCCTGCAACACAGGGACTCTTGCACTCTGGCGCAAGGGTGTCTTTGTTGGTGCTAGGCAGCTATGTTTAGCACCAGCTCAGGGGAAAACACAGGGGTGCGCTGTATTCTTGTAAATACAGCGCATTCCTGCATTTTTTAAATGACACTCCATGGTGCGGCAAATTTTTCCGTCGCGTTGCGCCATTTCCTTGTACATATGCCCCTAGGCTTTCTCCTAATGCCTGAGATTTTGAAGGATTAGTAAAGAGTCTAAAGAAGGACAAATATTTTGAATTACTTCCTCCATCAATAAAACTATTGTAGGTTTGCTGGATAAAGATCACATTTTAATTACACACATAAAAGGCAATGAATCTATATTCAAAGAAAAATGACATTAAATGATTGCTTGCAAATAGTAAATAGGCTTATGGCACTGAGCGCTACAGCAACAACAGCCCGTGCCAAATGCCAACGTGAAGTTTCAACAACCACTGTCCTCGAAGCTTAACCAGCTGTTCGTGCTACAGCGACAACTGTCCACGATGCCTGACCTGCTCTTCGCGCTACAGCAACGACCATCCTTTCCAAGGTGCAAAGTAGAACTGATCATGCACAGATGTAACGGGATTGTTGTAGAGGAGAGGTTTCTCCCCAGGAAATATATTTTCCTCTTTTGGAAAAACGTGTTGTATCCCCCTTGTGAGGAGTTCCCTACTATGGAGAACGCCGCACAGTAGGAAAAGGATCCCACTGGGAATGCCACTTATAATACACTTGGAAACATGTGCCTGACATAGATTTCCATATGCATTCCTGGGAACATTTGTGAATTCCAGAAGGTAGTTTATCTAGACTGCACATCGGTATAAATCTCCAAGTGTATATTTACTACTTTTTTGTGAATCAGGAACATGTTTGACAAAATGAATGATCTCTACAGAGGCTGTTTTACCAAAAATGAAAACAAATCACGTATTGCCTGCCATACAGCCAATTTGTCATTTTGCTGCCTGCATGTAAAGTATGATCATTTGTCATCAGTCTGAATGTTTCTCATCATGTTAACTGCAACTGTTCCAGCAGTGGCATCTGATCATTCAGAGGTTCCAGGACTATTTAAAATGTTAAATATGTAGCTTTTCGGTGATGTAGTTTATCCTGTCTAATGACTCCACTGGGAAAAGCATTAGGCAGTCAAATACCAGTATGAACAAGAAGGGGGGGGATGTCACTCGCTTTAATGAGCAGTTAGATTGATATACTGTATTCAAATTACCAGATCTTGAGGGAGAGACTGCAGACAGGGGATAGAGTGAAATGGAACAGAAATATGATCCAAATGATAACATTCCTCCAAGAATTTACAGAAAGCACATAATCCATATATGCACCTGGTCACTGTACAATAAAACAGAAGTAAATTAAACAAAACATGTACAATTCTCATAAAACACATACAAGAGATTATAAATAATTGCACCCTTTCATAAATGGAAGTGTGCTTACATTATGCATGGAGCATCACATCCCAGTGCTGCCACTATCTCAATTCCCCCCCTCCCACCCACCATCTCTTTAGTGGGTTGCAGGTGGGACATGCCAGGCTGGGTCTGCTGCTGACTTCAGTTGTCCTTCCAACAAGCTATAAGAAGATAATTCATGGCCATGTCCAACTTTGTTGTTCTCAAGGACAACCCCCTGTACTAAGTTGTCATTATTGGTACTGACTTGTCCCTACACACACACACATGCAGTTCCAGAGAGTGTACATCCATGTTCCCTTACCTAAGGCTAGGAACCTATACAAATACACTATGTGGTCCTAATCAGGCCTGGCTAGGGCCCCTAGGGGTGTGCTTTGTATCATAATGGGCCTCCCTGTATCTTCAAAGCCTTGCCTTAGTCCTGAGACTGCACTAGAGGGACGTGATGGAGTTGTTTTAATAGTAATGACTAAATTAAGACTATCTAGTTGTCCACGTACTGCAGTGATGTTTGTTGTTGTTCACTTAGAGTATGTGTAAAGAGAATATTTAAAAAAGAAATACACAATTGAATTACAGCAAGCAGCTCTAGCTTCAGAATACACAACAGTAAGATGTTCATGTTAGTTCTCAGTTATAAATGGTTATCACATAGGTCAACAATTCTACCTCATTAGAAGAGGTCCAGAATATGCAGGTTTCCCCATGCAAGAAAAACAAAATGTATGCTACCCTGTTTATCTACATACCATGCCGGACCGGGGAACCAGAAGAAACTCTGGAAAAAATGCTCAAACCAGCCCTACTCACTTCATATCCACCATGTAGTGTCTTGTGAGTTTTACGACGGAACCCTTTTGGCTCCTAGCTGACTCTGCAGAGCTGTATCGTAGGTCTCAGAGCAGAATGCAATGAAAGCTTATTTTAGAATTTGGAGTTTGCAGTTATACGCAGCACAATAAAGACGTGTAATACCAAACTCTAGGTGTGGCATAGTCATTGGGGGAAACAGGCTTTGGCGGACGCTACAAATAGCGAGGAGATAGGGGATAAGTAACCCGGAGAACAACTGTGCTCTCCCAGAGAGTTGCCGTGGATCAGGCAAACTGCTTGTATGTGCCAAGTGTGTCACTGTTGAAGTATGGAATCAACGCTTCATGCATGTGAAGTCAAAGCACAAGTCCAGCCGCTGTAAAGCAGGTGAAGACAACGGAAGCGTTACAGAGAATCTACACGTCGATGGATGAGAACCTGCTGGTCAGGCCATACATAAAGGTACTGCGATGCCGTGCGAGATAATGTTGTACTTTATACGGCACAATACTGAAAAAGGTGGCTATGTATGGATATAAGAAAAAGCACTGGCTGACAGAATAAGTAATAAAGAAGAATATTATCATTGCACATATCAGAGCCTCGATAAGAGGAGCTTTATGACTTCAGCACTGGGTGAGGAGACCCAAGAAGAAGCATAAAGGTTGTGCTTGCTGAACTGTCCAATGCCTCAAGTGGGCCAACACCAAAGCTACCACATTACGGATCAGAACAACTCCAGAGGTCTCCAACAAGTACACAGCTTCCCCGATAGTCCATGACGACTGTGAGGCCTGGCCATCGCAAGGACTCAGAAATAGAGTGAATTATCTGGACAGCTGACATGAACATGAGCAGAAAGAGCTCCACCCTCAATGTCAGCCACTCCCATAAATAGTTACAATGCTGCCGCTTTTCTGAAACCACCACCACCTTTTGATACTGCGGAAAAGCAGAATATTGGCGATAGATTGACTGCTGGGATAGAAACATTGGTTTATTTCATTGATGCACTTGAAAAGACTAATAACAAAATGATTATCAAGTATCTCAAAAATCTTGCTGGTGTGAAAGAAGTCAAAGAAATTGCTGCAAACTCACAAAAAAATTACATTCTGTTAGATTAAAGAAGCGCTGAATCTCAAATTCAATCCAATATGAAATGGTGAATACGAAAGATACATTTTCAGTCAAGAATGCCAAAAAGTTGGTGAAACCACTGGTGAATTTGTAGCGAGGCTCAATGCACTCCTCAAACACTGTAAAGTCAATGAATTTAATGATGAAGAAACTATGTGCCTAAGAGTTATTGATGGATGCTTGTCAGATTCATACTGACATGGAGGCCCAATGCACTCCTCAAACACTGTAAAGTCAATGAATTTAATGATGAAGAAACTATGTGCCTAAGAGTTATTGATGGATGCTTGTCAGATTCATACTGACATGGAGGCCAGAGGTGCCCAAAGTAAATCAGTCATGAGTATAAAAAGTAAGCCAAAGCAAAAGACTGAAGGACATAAAGTGATGTCTATTAGTAAAAAGAAGTTACATTTTAGATGTGGATTTTCATTTCCACACAAAGGTAAATGTCCCACCATTGCACAGATATGTAAAGGCTGTGGGAAAAAGAACCATTTTGTGACAGTTTGTAAAGTGAAGAAAAAAGCAAGTGCTTCATGGCACGAAGACAAAATTGCCACCAGACCATTTCAAAAGCAATGTGTGACGCACACCAACAAGGCCAAGCTCTGAAATCAATTGAGGCAAATCAACACTGAAAGAAGTTGATTGTTATCTAAATCATTGCCAAACAGTTCTTCCACCTCAAGTGAAAGTGAGGAAGATGATTGTGCAATGTTGATGTTCACCTCAGAGAAATGTGCGCATGTCGGATTGGCTGTATGTGATGAAAAATGTCAGTCAAAGAAAAATAGACAAGCTAAGGCACCAAAGTCATTCAAACAATGTTTGAAGATTGCATTGCAAGTAAATGGTTGTTTGATACCTTTCATCATCGACAGTGGTGCATCGATAAACATAATCAATGCACAAGGAAGGGGCCCCCTGGGAGAACAGATGCAGGGCAGACTGGCAGGAGAATCAAATACTATAGAGCAAAACAAAAACTGAATGCCCTTTCTGATAAATGAGGCCCAATTTGGGTCTTTCTATTAAATTCATAGAAATCGGCTCACTAAGACCAGAAGCAAAAAATACTAAATCATTTCATTTTTTTGGATAGATATATTTTCTTACAAAGAATGATAGCATAAATTACACAACATAACAATGCAAAGCGGTTATATTATTCAATCAAGTTCACATACCTCTCTTCATACATTCATAAATACTCAACTATCTCCATACATTCTTCAATCTAACAGATCCTCAAAGTCATACAAACATACTTGCACGTCCATCAATTGCTCAAAACATTTCACACCATGATTGCCAGATGTTCAAATGATGGATGGATGAATGATGGATTCAGTCCTGGAAAGAGTCTCCCAGAAACATGTAGGGGACTAGATGACCAAGCTTCAGGACAGTCTTGAAGCCCCAACGCGCATTTCGGTGCTCGGCCAAATATGTGGCCAAACCTTCATCAGGGCAAACAATGAAATAGACAAGGGGGACTAAATAATCTGAAATAAACAAACATCTCATTTAGACAAATATACATTCAAATTTGTTATTAATTAACACATAGTATTAATCTAATGTTATGTATTTAGTGTTATAATCATAACATGCTTCTGGTAATCATAAGTGAGCCCAAAACTGCATCACAGTTTCATTTTAGTACTCGCAATTAAAATTAAATGGAACCCATGATCAAAAACAGTACACCACCTCATAGGTCAGAGTCACAAACCCTACTTACATGCTCACATGCTCAGACGCTCATATACAAAGACCACGAAAAAACGTGATACCCCATGAGTTCAGCCGTTTTGGTCTAAAAAAGAGAGAGCTGGCTATTTAGGCGCCAAAAAGAGAAGGGCAGCAACCATTTAATTTATACAATATAAAATGTATATGTCATCCTAGACAGAAGGCCAAAATCTGCCCCAAGTTCAAGATTTGAAGTTTAGGGGGTCAAGACAGAACCTACCTCAACAAAAGTCACACTATCGTGTGCCAGGTATCATGGCAAACTCTTTAGTTCAGGATCTAAGCCTTCACAAGGCGATGGATATAGCACCGAGACCCATCCAATAAGTTCGGTAACCTGCATAAGAAACAACAGAATATCGTTCTTCTTAAGAGAGGATTCTCGTGTTTCCTAGAGTTTATTTATCTAAAGGACCTCTCATCCTACTAGTCTCCTATAGTTTCACATACTTCACAAGATACTTACCAAAAAGCCACGAGTAATTAGAGAAGTCAGGAACAAATAGGTAGAATAAATCTCAACATCCACTGATCTCAAGAAGGGTCCGATCACTCGAAAAGGAGAGCCAGTTTGGTTTAATAGGATTCAATTCTGTAAGAAGGCGTAAATACGGAAGAAAAGAACTTGGATTATCCCTTGTGCATAGATTTAAAAGAAAGTGTGTCCAAAATTAACGGTAATACAAGAAGTGATCCCAATAAGTTCAAACCATTTGTTCGTCAATATTTAAACAAAAAAATTATGCGTAGAGAATTCCTTCTTAGATTCAAACTAAAATGATAGGTCCATACCAGGGACAGGCATAAAGAGATATTAGGCCGGCTAATTTTAGCATCTTAAATCGATTACAAAGTATCACCATACGGAGATCGCCTAGATAAAGACTAAATCCCTCTGCATGGGGCAGATCACAAACTAATTCGTTTGATTCTTAATTCTCACATTAGGCGGTCTACAAATCCCACACGGACTGATATATGGAGTGTAAATTCCTCCCTATGAGTCTTGCATAAAGCCCCGGTATATACACAAACTATTGCATCAGTAGTTACCTTAAGCAGTATTGAAGCCCTAATACCGGCAGGGAAACGTTTTTCGTCCCCTCTATTTTACGGGCAGTAAATTCCAATAACCTGCAAAAATAACAGCGCGATATCAAAGTTGATATATAAGGATATTGTTGAGCATTATCAGCAAGCTCTTTAAAGAAACTAATCTCAAACAAACAGGTACTTTTGAAATCATTTCAGAAGGTATCTCGGATGGCGTGAAAGCCGAAAGACCGTCAGAGACTGCCAAATGAGACGAGTGAGCTCGTAGTATTACATGCAGTGAGCTTATATCTTCTGACCTCTGCTCGGACTATAATATACTTAGATTCAAACCGAGCCATCTACTTAATCCAATATAGCCATCTACCCCTTTTGCGGGCTCGAAGGATGCAATAAATGTCGCTTTAGCCCACTGGTAAAAAGTACCAGTGGGGAAGAATTTCACATAAATCTCAATGGCATATCCCTCGTACCTTCAAAATATGTATAACGTAGTTTGCAGCGTATTCGTCTCTGTTCGACCGTTTCAAAATGACGTCAGATGGAAATGCTCCAACGAGGGAGACTGACTCACAATGGAATGGTTTTAAAGGTCCCGCGTACACCGCTAGACCAATAGTAGACCATGAGGCCGGATCTAAATTAAAGAAGTATACAACTCAAAACACGGACTGGATCAAACCTACTGTTTAGCCAGTCACAAGACAGATCAAACATCAGGACTGGAACAGGGTTTTTAGACCAAAAAACCATAGAGACAGTTGAGTCTCTTAAGCCTAAGAACTCATGGTAGTGAAATTTCATATGTATAAAATGTATATATTATCCTCGCAACGTGTCAATACCAATAGAGAAATCCTTATCGGTAAAAAATGATCCCAATGGAGCAAAGCCCACACGGGAATAAAAATTACTTAATGAGGACAAACATCTCGGGCTATAGATAGTTGTAGCCCATTCATAGTTAACAGCCTCGCGTAAGTATAGATTTCGACATAAAGTCATAGTAGTTCATAAATAAATCATGGAGATGAAAAAGAACAAATATCGAGGCTACCAAAGATGAATAGCATAAGGATACGCGGACCGAACCACAATACATGGGCGAGCCTACAGCGATGTCTACAGTATACCAAGAAGCTAGGATCGAATAATTTATGCAGCATAGATGCAAGCCGCAAACAATACTGAAATCTATCACAAGGGGTTGGGAGCCAAACCGCTAAAGAAAAACCACCGACTCGTCCAGCTTGAATTTCAAAAAAGTCTCCAGGGCACAGATGTCAAATGATATCTCAAAGAATCGCATTTTCCCATGGGTAGTGTTCGTTCAAGCCCTTTTTGACAGCATTTAGCAGGAAAATCCAACACACTTCCCTTTTCTTTCTCAGGGACGTAAGGTCCTTACCAGGTAGTGTTCGTATCTTTTCCAGGATTGACCATTTCAAATCAGATTCAGTATGTTTTTTATTTAGCCAATGTTGCACAAGTGGGGCCCCACTTTTGGCAGTTCTAATATTCGACTTATGTTCCCCCATCCTTATATGACATTCCCGGCCAGTTTCGCCCACATATGGGAGTCCGCACGGGCATAGAATCACGTAAATGATATTGGACGAGCGACAGTTACTCATTTCGCTCAGTCCAATCGTGCGGTTGTCAATTGTCAGGGTACCTCCCACAATTGCATTGGAACACGCTTGGCAAGTCCCACAACGGTGGTTGCCAACATTAGGCGGCAAACCTAGAACACCAGTTTGCTGCAAAGACTTGGGTGTAGGTAGTCTCCCACATACCAAGTGATTTAGCAAATTTGTATTTCTCCGAAATGCGAAGAGAGGGCTTGGGGATCGCAGTTTCACTATCTCCGGTATTGAGGAGATACCAAAGGGAGTTAAAAGTTTGTCTCACCTTATGGTTAATCATGGAGTGTTTTGTAAGGCATACCAGTCTTTCCTGAGCGACAGTGTTTCTGTCCTGAAACATGGCCTCTCTATTAAAATATCTGGCGCGCTTAAAAGAATCACGGATTAGTCGATGGGGGTTTGCTCGTTCCGACAATTTGATCTTCAAAATGTCAGCATGATGAAGAAATTCCTTCATCTCGGAACAATTCCTTCGGAGGCGAAGAAATTGGCTGAATGGGATACCATCCCTCTGGCAGCGTGGATGGTAGCTGCCATATTGAAGGAGTGTGTTTTTCGCCGTCGGTTTGGTGTATAGGGATACAATCAGTTCCTTATTGGCGTGCTTTACCCATACATCCAGGAGTTCAACTTGAGTATTGCTAGAGTTGGCAGTGAATCTAAGGTTAGGATCGGCGGCATTGATCCATTGAACAAATTCATTGAGATATTCTTGGTTTCCACCCCAGATGAAAAAAATATCATCAATGAATCTGGACCAAGCTCAGATATTCTCGAAAAAAGGAGCCATTTCATTGTAGATGTTACGTTTTTCAAAATCGCCCATGTAGAGGCATGCAACACTAGGGGCGCAAGATGCCCCCATGCTGACACCCTGTATTTGGTGTAAAAATTCTTGGTTGAATTCAAAATAATTTTCTCGTAGAACTAGCTTTAAACATTCAACAATAAAGGGGGCATTAAAAAGCTCAATCTGGGTAAGTAGAATCTCTTCCAGGACCTGGATCGCTCCGTCTTGCGGGATGTTGGTATATAATGATTCCAGGTCCATGGTAACTAGGAGTTCTTTCTCACAGTCAAATGGTAACCTTTCCACTTTGAATATAGTGTCCAGTATCTTTCACAAAGGACTGCAACCTGCTAACCAGAGGTTTTAAAAATTGGTCAGCATACTTGGAAAGAGGCTCAGTGGCAGCACCAATGGTAGATACGATCGGTCTCATGGGAGGATTAAGGACATCTTTGTGGGTCTTAGGCAGACCATAGATGATAGGCATGCGAGTATGGGTAGGAGTAAGATATTCTGCTTCTTTAATGCAGATATATCCATTCTCCACTGCATCAGAGACCAGGACTAGAATCCGTTGTTTGAGGGACTGTTCCGTACATCTAGTCACACGTCTATAGTGTCTAGTAGAAGACAGCAAGGAGGTCATTTTCTCAACATAGATGTGGGTATCGAACTCACGGATTTGCACAAATGTGTGTCTGTAACTTTGCCACCGCGCCGAAAGGTGCCAAGGTCCCTCGAGTGAGTTGTCCATCATAGTGAGGAAAGGGCGGGAAGACGTTGCATACCCTAGTGTAGGTGTGGCGGGGCCAAACGGGAGGGGCTTCTATGCGAGTTCACATGCCTCTTGTTTATAAAGGGTCAGAGACCGATCATAGCAGCAGATGAGAAGAAAGCAGCCTCCTGGTCACAGGAAGTACATGGGGTTTGCCCTCGAGAAACTCGTGGATGCAAAGACCTCCATCAAGGATTACATCTAATTGTAGGCGGTAGATATGGGGAGAAAGCACACCTGGACCGTGCACACTAGTTGTTTGGGTTGATTATAATGCGCAACTGAATTTGAGCTTCAACTCGGGCACCTGCTTATATCTGTAAGTGCTTCCTGTTGAGGTTTAATTTTTGTGACAGGAGCATCGTGCCAGAATGAATCCTGCCTGCATATTTATCCACGAAGATGCCACCATGTTGTGCCATACCTCTACTCAACTGGAGTACTTTCTACTGGCTAATCAGTAAGTGCTACCTCATTGGGTAAATGTATAGTGCCTTTGCTGCACTACAGCTGCGTAAAGGGCAAGAAGAGTTGTCTCCAGTGACCACGTGTGTCTGTAACTTTGCCACCGCGCCGAAAGGCGCCGAGGTCCCTCGAGTGAGCTGTCCATCATAGTGAGGAAAGGGCGGGAACACGTTGCATACCCTAGTGTGTGTGTGGCGGGGCCAAAAATGGGCGGGGCTTCGATGCGAGTTCACATGCCTCTTGTTTATAAAGGGTCAGAGACCGATCAAAGCAGCAGATGAGAAGAAAGCAGCCTCCTGGTCACAGGAAGTACACGGGGATTGCGCTCGAGAAATTCGTGGATGCAAAGACCTCCATCAAGGATTACATCTAATTGTAGGCGGTAGAAATAGGGAGGAAGCACACCTGCCTAGCCTAGACCGTGCTCACTAGTTGTTTGGGCTGATTATTTGAGCTTCAACTTGGGCATGTGCAAAAAAATCCACCCGCGAGTGAATTAGCGAATTTGTGGGCAATTTCGCGAGATTCGCGGAGCGCAAAATAGCCGAAAATTCCCAAATTCCGTGAGCGGAACGAATTTTGCGCCCATCCTTAGAGAATAGCCATCGATTTCTTTGGTCTACTCGATAATGGACATCATCTGATGGTAATTTTGGATGAGTACCCCAGTTTTCCATTAACAGAGGATCTCTCATCCACAACTCATGAGCGAGTCATTGAGAGACTAGATGGCATCTTTGTGACAGGGGGTGTTCCAACCATTTTGAAGTCTGGTAATGGCTCGTCGTTTTAACAGTCACGAATTTAAGGATTTCATTGAGCATTTAAACATAAAGCATCAGAAGAGTACACCTTTGTGGCCACAAACAGAAAGCATCAGAAGAGTACACCTATGTGGCCGCAGGCCAACAGACTTATTGAGTGTTTTATGAGTACGCTAAAGAAAGTAGCACAGCATGCAGCTCTTGAGAGGCTCAGCTTAACAACCATATTGAATTCCACCCTATGAGCCTGTCGGTCAACACCTCACTCGACCACAGGCATAAGTCCTGCAAATTTGATGTTCAGGAGAGAAATGACAACTAAGTTACCTCAATGGACCAACAAAAGAAAAGGAAATGAGAACACAAGTCATTCAAAAGAATTGGTTAAAAAGACAAAATGGAAGCCTTAGCAGACAAGAGGCGACATGCAAAGAACATTGAGTTTAAGAGATGAGATCTAGTGATCAACCAACACTCAAGGCTTGCATTGGCTTGGGTGTGACGCAAGGGCAATGCAAGCCCTTAGAAAATCTGGGCCTTAATTTCTAGTTTTGGTCTGTTCATTTAGTCTACTCATCTCAGGTGCTCTTCTCCTTTAGTATATTGCCATTTGTTCCTTTAATACCTGTTCATGATCAGTGGATCAGGCAACTATTTTTCATATACTTTTCGTAAATATGCTCCTTTTTTCATAGATTTGATTGATCTTTCACATCCTTGAAAATATTTTGTCAGGAATTAAACATAATCAGCTGTTTCTTTGAGCTTGACATCCTAATGCACCAAATTCTCTAAATAATCATGTTGACCTTTCTACATCTTGGATACTTCACAACAAAATAAATCTTTTCTAACTAACACTTAATGAACACTAGTAAGGTAATATGTAAATACTTCACTTGTTAAATACCATTACCGACTTATTGTATTTGCGGTTATGCTGTACTGTTTGCAGGAAAACGTTTGCTTTGGAAATTGTTTGTTACCTTTCAAAATATCCAGTTACTCCAGGCATTATTTGAAGATTTTTTGTATATTCTTTGAGAGTGCTTCACCCATTTCACATTATCGGTTCTGAGTGGCAGATATCTTTTGTTTCCTCTACGTCTTTGAACATATATTTTCCAAGGTGGCGGGGAGAACTTGGAGGGTTAGCCCCGTTCATGAACCTTTGATCTTGTGATGAAAAATATATGGGTTATTAGTGCAGCAACCTAACACTGTCATCTTGTCTTTGCGATTGATTACCAGCCTGGCAGAGATGACTCCATCCATTCTACTCTTGGTTTCTCCATTTCTAGGATCATCCAGGTGCAAGGATGGCATCAGCATTTATTGTGGGAGGATTATGCAGAATGAGGTTCCTGAGAACTGACGATCGACATTGTTAGATTAGTTGAGCCCTGATCTCCAACAGTGGGTAATTGCCATTGCATATGCTCATCCACTCATTTAATTCAGCACATAAGTTACCTCTCCATCCTTCTGCTAGGCTTGCACCAGCACCAAGTGGGTATTAGAAAGATTATAGTTTCGCAGGCTGTGATCACAGGCTGGATCTCAGTCTGGTGGAAAGGGCTGGGAGGCTTACAATCTGTGACTGGTATCGAAAACGCCACACTTCACCCACTGGCCCCAAATCAGGTGGTCCAGACAGTGTGAGCTCATGATCATGTTAAGTAAAAATTGAGAGACTCCGGGCTAGTGTGGGAAGTATTAGGCCTGATTATGAAGAATCATGCAAGTTTCACTGACTTTAAACAAACATTAGCAGCTAGTCCATAATTTTTCATGGGCATCATGTAACACTTGTGCACCACCCAGACAGCGATGATGCAGTATGTGAAGAGGAAGAAGTATACGGTCAAAATGAACAAATTCAAGAAAAGAACAGGGAATCGTATGAAGAGACCAAAGTACAAGAATACAGCCCAAGTAAAAGCAGGAATGCATTTTAAGAAACATGATAGTGAGAGTCAAAGAATCACCCGCCAGAACAGGAGAAAACTCCTGTTCTGGTGAGCCATTCCTACATAGATTTGGCGGTACAGGAGCAGAGCGGTCCTGCCCAGGCACCGCCAAAATAGGAATAAGGCCCATAGCCTAACTGTCAAACTGAAAAAAGAAAATGACATAGAAAATAGGAGCAAAGCAAATACCAATTGGAAGATTGCTGAAATGCAACTCAGGCTTTTTGTAACGCAGTAAAGAGTTGGGTGGTAAGTGAGAATTTAATACGTCTAATAATGGCTTTTAGCTCAGATATTGTGGTAGCTCCATAAATATTTAGATTTTCTGGTGTCCCAAAAGCCGACAGTTTTGGGGCAATAGATTTAAAGACAACCGCCTCAAGTAAAGAAGTTGAAGATACACTGGTGTGCCTACCTCAATGAATACCCAGCGGAAGAAAGGTAAAATCAATCAATAAAAAAAGAAGAGGTTCAGGGCAGACCCATGTAGAAGAGACGCAGTCAGAAGTTTGCGGCACAATCTTCAGGCATTGGTAAGAGCATAGCGAGTTGTTAGTTTTAAAGATACGCCCACCCCAGCAGCAAGAGCACAGTTAAACTTACTGACAATTAGGCAGCGATCAGGATAAAGAAGCTGGAGGCGGTGTGAGGCACTAGTATATGGTATCATGGAGTAGGATGTGGTCTCTCACCCTCAGACTAAGGAAGCAAAGAATGGAGCAGTCGGTAGCGGATGGAGAACCGGGGCTACAGATGAACATTGATGCACATCTTTTTGTTTTCCAAGTTGTAACCCCTTAATGCTACTGCTTATTTCAGTGGGAGACAGTCTGTATGTATAGAACAAAACAGCTGCTGAGCAACAACATTCTGAATAGCAGGTGTGAGCCCATGATTTAAAATCAAGATGCCAGGTAATGGATATGTTGCTATTGTGCTGGGGTGGTAATGCAGTGAGTTGCTTCTCACAATTCTGCTGGAATTTGTTCTTCACCTCCCTTCTCAAAATGACCAAAAAACTGCCAGCGAAAAAAACCATGTGCTCGCCATTCTACATCAGCATAGGGTAGACTTATTGAATGAATGAATGAATTAATGAATGAAGGCAGTCTTGTAATGCGCAAACTTAGCCCATGGGCATCAAGGCGCCTAACCAAATGAGATACAAAAGAGAGCCGATGACCAGCTTACAGATACGCCTCTGCGAAAAGCCAGGTTTTTAATGCTTTCCTGAAAGATCCAATAGAGGGTAGAGTTTTTAATTCCAGGGGGAGAGTATTCCACAGCTTAGGGGCCAGCACAGAGAAAGCCCTTCCACCCCACCTAACTTTCCGAGCCCGAGGAATAGTGAGGAGGTTCTTACTGTAGGAGCGTAGGTTTCTGCTGGGAATGTAGGGAACCAGCAGAGATCGTATACCTTCAGAGCTTTCTCCGAATAGTGCCCCGTAGACAAGGCACAGGATCTTAAAAGAGATCCTGGCCTGAATCGGGAGCCAGTGCAGACTCTTCCTAGCTACAGTGGCAGATGAGCGGCTAGGGATGTCAAGAATGAACCGTGCCGCTGCGTTTTGAACAGTCTGCAAGCGTTGTATCAGGCCAACGTTCATGCCCGAGTAGAGCGCATTGCAGTAGTCTAATCGGGATGTAACTAAGGCCACCACCGTCTGTTTGCGGGCTTTTAAAGAAAGATAGTGCGAGATTTTCCTCAAGATCTTAATAATGCCCCAACAAGTGGAGACTGTTCTGCTTACTTGCTCCGTCATAGTAAGAGCTGTGTCGATCATTACTCCCAGATTCCGAGCGGATTTCGTAGGTCCAAGGGAAAGGGGCCACCAGTCGTTAGACCAGACGTTCTGGTCTCCGCCAAAGATCAAGACTTCGGTTTTCTCTCCGTTCAGCTTCATTGAGTTCAGAATCATCCACTGTGAAACTGCCTCCATGCAGTTCCTGAAGCTGAGAGCGGAGGCACTCACCGAGTGGGAGAGAGAGATCATAATTTGTGTGTCATCGGCGTATGACACCACCTCCATCCCAAAAGATCTTACTAACCTGGCAAGTGGGGCCACATATATGTTGAAAAGAGTGGGGCTTAAAGCCGATCCCTGTGGTACCCCACATTGCACAGGTTTAGCTGGGGACAGGACCTCTCCCAACTTGAACCTCTGCTCCCTCTGGCTGAGAAAAGAGGACAGCAGGCTCAGCGCAGGGCCCTCTACCCCTATCTCCCCAAGACGGGCTGCTAAAACTTGGGGAGACAGGGTGTTGAAAGCTGCTGTCAGGTTTTTTTATTTTTATTTTTTTATTTTTTTGAAAATCTGTTTATTAGCATAGTGAACAGAGCAATAGTACAGAGTCATCATTATATTATTGAACCAGAATGAGACATGATCCTATACGCACTATAATAGCAGTTACATTATACATTTTCGATTTTGTTGTTTTCAGAATAAGTGTACAAACCCCGTAAGAACCGAGATAATCCCTCCCACCATCCTCAAAAAATCCCTCCCGACACTCCAACTCTATGTACGTACATATCAGGTTGTACTTGTCTGCACCCACAATTCAGTTTTTCTCAGAAGTATCATTCTATACAGTCAGACAGAGGTATGAGCATGAATATCACGGGATCTCCCGTACCATTGTCTAGTGCACCACTTGTGGGAACGGTGCATGGAGCTCATTAAAGGTAGGACACATTTTACTGTATGGGTATCGAATCATTAGAGTCCCCATCGTCCCCTGCTTCGAACATCCTCAGAATGGCAAACCAGTCCAGTGAAATCGGCGTTTTCCTAAGGCCCCTGCGTTCCTCTCTCTGTAGTGCTTCACCCTCCGCTTTGCCCCAGCGTGTCACTTCCGCTTTCCATAAGTCAGGATCAGGTGGCCTGGGTGATTTCCACCTCATCGTGATTGCCCGTTTCGCCAGAAATATGGCCATATCAGTAAAACGTGTTTCCACACTCCTTGCACGCGCCGCTGGTCCCAGCCCCAGGAGTGCATATTCTAGAGTGAGCGCTTGTGGCAAGGCGCCTGCTCCGGTGAGCAGCTCATTAACAGTGGTCCAGTAATAGCCCAGTTTGGGGCAGGTCCACAACATGTGTACCAGAGATGCGTCATCTGCGGCGCATCGGGGGCATGTGTCGAACAGCATTAGGGAACATAGCGTGTATGCGGTGGGGCGTTAAATAAGCTCTATGTAGTAGCATCAACTGGGTGAACTTAAACTTGGGGTTCCTGGCTACCTTTTTGGGAAATTGGAGGATACGTTCCCATTCCTTGTCCCTTAGTGGCCTCCCTATGTCACCTTTCCACTTTGTCTTGAGAGGCGACAGTGAGATCGCTCTCCCCGTTCTGATGCTAGCAGTGAGCCATTTAGTTAGGTGGCTACCCGTCCCCATAAGATACTGCATCGTTGGCAAGGGGTTTGTGGGTGGTTCCACTCCCTCGTGAGCCCACCTGCTCGTTACGTAATGTCGAAGGCCAGCATGCAGGAGGAACGATCCCCCGGGAACACCATGCGTGGCCCTGAAGTCTTCAAAGGACAGCATTTGTCCTTCGGCAAAAAGGTCTCCTATATGTGTCACCCCAGCGTCGTGCCATGACATAAGTTTGTGTGTTGTGAGTGGTCCCGACTGCAGTGGGATGCCCATTAGTGGAATCGTGGGGGCATAGGAAGTCGTTGGGGCCGTGTATTTCAACGCCTTCCGCCAGTATTGGACTGCAAGTCGGAGAAGCGGAGGGGTGTCCCTCGGCAGCTCCGAGCGGGGTAATAGCAAAACATGAATATTCCCTTTAGAGTGATCTTCCTCCGTCATGTTAATCTCATGTAGGTTCCAACCCGCTAGCCAGTAGGCCAGCCATTGCAGCTGACATGCGAAGTTGTAGGACCTGAAGTCTGGTACTCCCATGCCCCCGGTTCCGGGGGTGAGCTGTAGCTTAGCGAGGCCTATAAAGCTGCTGTCAGGTTTAACAGGACCAGTAAGGTTGTCTGTTCCCGATCAACCTTGGAGCGTATGTTATTCAGTACCACAGTGAGGGACGACTCGGTACTGTGGTGCTTCTTGAAACCATGCTGCGACAAATCTAGGAGGCCGGAGGAGTCAAGAAAGGCAGTTAGATGTTGATTAAGATGTATCTCAAGCATCTTTGCTGGGGCCGGTAGCAGTGAGATAGGTCGAAAATTCTTTAATATCTCTGGATCTAGTGTCGGCTTTTTCAGCAACGGCTTGACCACTGCCTTTTTCCAGGAAGCAGGAAAAATGCCTTCCGTTATAGCTAGGTTCATCACTTCCAGGTAATAAGGCAGTAAGACCTCCCTACAGTCCTTCAAGACCCTAAGGGGACACGGATCCAGAGGGGATCCAGATTTAATTCTATTCAAGAGCAGGTCTAGCTGCTGGGAAGTGAGAAGAGGAAAATTAGACAAACTGTTCTGAGAGTCCTTTAGTTGACAGTGGATGGAGGGTGGGGTCAGGAGGAGGGGGAGACCCAACATAGCCCTTTGGGATTCCAGAGAAGTATAAATGTCAGCAATTTTTAAGTGGAAAAACAATGAGATCTTGTCGCACAGTTCTTGGGACCTTAGTACAGGGTCAGGAGTTTGCAGAGTACAAAGAGAGTCAACAATCTTGAACAATTCTCTTGAGGAAGTGAGGGAGGCTGTTAGGTTGGAAAAATGGGCCTGCTTCTCCTCAATTATCCTCATTTTGTATTCTCTTAACAAGATCTTGTGCTTTTCCCTTTCTCTGAGATCCCAACTCGTTCGCCAGAGCCTCTCCTGCTTCCTACAGTTCTGTCTTAAAAGCCTGAGGGGCTCTGAAAACCAAGGGGCAGATGGTCTCTTTCTGGTAGAGTAGCTGTATGACGCGGGGGCCAAAAGGTCCACCGCTCTTTCGATAGTATTCGAGAGATCCAGTGCAACATCATGGACCTGCCCAACAGGGGCAGTTCTGATGTTGGCCATAAGCGGGGCCAAGGTATCGTTAGAAATTTTCCTATAGTTCCGTTTTGGTTCCCTTCTCCTAAGGTGATCTGGCAGTGTGGAGGAAGGAGGGGATTTTAATTCCAAGGGGACAGCCAGGTGATCTGACCACACAAGAGGAATGGGGGAGCCCACTGTCAATCTGGGATCATTGGAAAAGACCCCATCCAATGTGTGGCAGCTTGATGGGTGGGGCTATCCACCAGATGCGGGAGACCATATGCAGCTAAGGCGTCCACCAAGAAACAGGTGTCGCTAGAGCTTGCATCCTCCAGATGGAAATTCAGATCCCACATAACCGTCAGATTAGACCTCCCAAAATAGGGCTCTAAAATATTGAGTAGGTTATGAGTAAAACCCGACCTGGGGCCTGGGTAAACTGACACCTCAGTAAACTAATAAAAAAGTTTAAAGAGACATCTGGTGGATGAAATCAGTGACCAGTGGATGGACGATGTACTTAACCTCCTGCTGCAGAAATTACGAGGGATTTGTGAGGCCACTGACATTAGCAGCAACCACAGGGAAGAGGGTGTGATTGTCTTTCATGGTAAATTATACTCAGCTATGAGCATCTTTGTGGGAATAAGAATGAACTAGAAAAAGAAGCAAAAACAAAGGGAGGAGAAGGCTTTGTGTATGAAAGAATGGCAAGGCTGGATAAAATGTTGCACGCCTATTACTTTACACATGTAACTGTATACTACCATATTACTTCCACCACCACAGCTTTGGATCTTGTGCCCAGAGTATTATGGACTGGAGTCAGAATAGTTCATTGTCCATGTTACAGTAAATAGCAATGAAAATAAGAGGGAGGTAAAGCTAATGAGGCGGGGGCGGAGGTCAAAGTGCAGGTTGTTATGATGATTGCAAAAAGAACAATTGATGGACAGAATGCAGAACAATGTCAGACATTCACCCCAGTACAGAGATCTGTGGTCTGATGATGACACAAATCCAATTAAATTTGCATCAAGGAAGAAGGGAAGCTCTTACTATGCTATTTTCCAATGTTTAGGGTATCCAGCGTTGAAGGAAGGAAATAAACAACGGTATCGAGGGTAGAAGATTTATATACTGAAATTAGGGAGATTTAGATTCTGCTTCACATGTCAAGGAGTGAGCAGGAGGAAAAAAGGACATCCACCAATTTAAAGGTCAAATGATAAAGAAATATGCCCCAAAGAAGAGCTCAGGACATGTAAGAATGTCAATTTGTATCATCCGTGATCAAGGCGTGGTGACGCCAAAAAGCGTTCGGGTGGATGGCTATGAATAAACCACTCTGGATCCATATTTAAAGTGTATCTAATCAGTGCGTGCCTGGCAGAGAGTCTGCTATTGGTGAAAATCAAAGTAGTACAAGGGTTTCCTCATACCCTGGGATGCACCGAGCTGCTGGTGCCTGCCACTTATGAGATGGTGGTATGGATATATATAATATTTATAGGTGCTTTTAGCTCCTATAAGTATAAATACTTATAGGAGCTTTCAGCCAGCCTTCTTCATCTATTGTTCTGATGTTGTATCATTCATATTATTCTTTTTTGCTTCTGCCCACTACCACATACAGCATGCGGCCAACTTCAGTCATTGGCTAACTTCGTGTGAATGATGGCATTTTGCTCTTTCACAGGGCACACATCTGAACATGCAATCATTTCCTTTAGTTCAAGTGATTACTATGGCAGTGTGTGTTTATTCGATCAAAAAATAGTTTTACTTTTATTCAATATGTTATTTTATCTGAGCAAGACCCGGTAGCTCTACTAAGAATAAAGTTTTACACAAAACATGGAGAAAAAAACCCAATTAGTGTGAAAACATAAGGCTTGCATCCAAGCTCAAAAGCTAGACCTATTGGGTTTGCCAATGCTTGGAACACCAACATCTCAAAATAATAAGATTGCAAGTAATATGTCTCATTTCCATCTAAATCCAACATGACACCTGACCTTTGAATATCTTTACTCTCCTAGTGTAGAAATGTTTTTTAGGACTCAGTTTATTTATTTTTTAGCTATTGAACCCACTGCCCCTTTGCTAATGTGAATGCAGAGATGGGGATTCTGTCCTTTTACGCTTTCACCCCTGCTTACATAGTTGCTCAGCTGGGCAGGCTAGAAGTGCAATATTTTCTGCAAGGTTTGACAATTCCTTCTTCATTTCTAGTCCCTCAATGTTGTTGCTGTAGACCATCACATTGTTCTCAATTACTTCCCACAGCTATAGAAGGACTCTTGTCCTGTTGATGACCCATGGAGCCAGTCCCTATGGTTCGAAACATGTTGACACACAAACAGGGCAGACCAGCGCATCTCTTTCCATTAATTGTATCCAGCACTAAACACTTTTTAAGCCTTTGAAATCATTACTTAGCTGGACTTAGAGTGTGCCCTTGAAGGACTCGTCATTAAGACTCAGGCTACAGCAGAAGTCGTTTCCTGTACAAGGAAAGTGCAGCTGTTGCATTAAGCCTCACCCCAGAATGTCCTTTTCATTTCACATGATACATACAATCTACATTTTATGCCAATCCACGTGGTCTAACTTTCACGTCAAGTAACAAAACGCCTTTTTAGGTCTTGTATCTAGCGTTGCAGTGTGCAGCAGAGCTCGTGCAGTGCAAGACTTCTTGTAGGGGGTTTTAAAACTAAGGTAGGAATCGCACACGCACGAGCATGTGCTTTTCCTTCTGGCCCATGTTATGGGCCTTTGCGTGCGTCATTTTAATAAAGACAGCACGCAATTGGCCAAAGGAGGGCGCATTGCTCTGCCCATGGCCTATTGGTGTCTATTATGCACCCGCTGGCATGTGGTTTCAATTATCGTGCTCAGACACGGGCGCGATAATTGAAACCACATGTCTCGCTGTGGTGCGCATGCACGAACCACTCGCTAGCTTGTTTGTTTGACAATAGCGATCCCTTTCACGATCGCTTTCATGGCGTGACTCACCCCCACTCCCGTTGGGCTCAAGAACATCAAGACTCACCCGCAGCGTGTCCAGGCAGGGGGTGGGTAAGCACGATCCACTCCCTGGCGCAGGTCGGGGCAACCCTCAATCTCCGGTTTCTCTACTCCAGAACACCTGCAAATCACTCAACCAGACCAATGCATTTCAGTGGAAGCTTGAACTTGTTCCTGCTCCCGCTGCTGTGTATGGAGGGTGAAGCCTGGCCGTGAGAGGGGCTCCCCGGAAAGGCTCAGGTACTGGATCGTAGGTGGGAGCAAGGACCCAACTCACGTGTAAACAAGGCAGCAGCCTTACAGCTCCCTGTACTGAGGTCTGTGTACTGTCTGCACTGTTGTCTGTGGCGGCATTTATATGGGATGACAGGGGATGGGCAGTCACTCTATCATGTACAAGCAAGGACTACCGTCTTCAAACGTCATCTAGATCTCTCCCGAGGTTGGAATGTGCATTTCCCAACTCCTGGAAGACGGCGAGACTGGTGGCTTCCTGTCCGCAGGGAGGAAACGACATCCCCCCACCTAGGCCCCTATGGAAACCAGGACTGACAAGGACTTTCCACCCCCAAAGATAGTGGTACAGTTGGGCGGGTGGGCTGGTGACATTAAAGTAGCACCCTTGCCAGGATTCTGTGACCAAAGAGAAAGAGGCTATTTCAGGTTTTAAAACTATAATTAGCAGAATGGTGATATTGTGTGGCACTTTCCCCTGATCACAGGAAATTACACGACTTGTCTCTCTACACCCACCCCGACTGAAATCCTGTAAAACACTCGGCATCCCTTAGAACTTCACAATACGCCCACTTCACTAGGGACCACCACAAATCATTGTATTCAGATCCTCTCTTTAAAGTTCATCAGCATACTTGTTCTTAATGGAGATATGTTAACCCAATTTATGAATTATGTAATTTTAATGTATTCCTTGCTGTATCAATATGCTGTTGTTTATATAAAAAGTGGTGTGATACCACAACCTCTCATTTAGACATATGATGTGATTTATTCACACTTAAGGCACACTTTTCAGGCTGTGTTGTTTTATTTAAATAGTTGAAGATATTTATGGTCACTGGGGTACAGTGCTATTTATGTATGTATTTATTTATTTATGTAATTTATAGAGCGCCTGAATCACCCCAAATCGGGTAGCTCCGCGCTAGGACTGAGAGGGAGGTAGTGGATAGTAGGAAGGTAGACCCAAATTAGAACAGGAAGGTTTTTAGTTTTTTCCTGAAAATCAAATAGTTGGGGGAAGGGCGAATGTCCAGGGGAAGATCGTTCCAGAATTTGGGGGCAAGATAGGAAAAGGATCTGCCTCCCATTCTGGTTTGTTTAATGCAGGGAATAACAAGAAGACCTTTCCCTTCCGAACGAAGAGTACATGAGGGGGTATATTTGGACAGTTTATTGGCAAGATAGGCTGGCCCCAGTTGGTTTAAGCTTTTGAATACTGTACAACAGATTTTAAAGTGTATTCTTTTACGAATGGGAAGCCAATGAAGTTTACGTAGGAGAGGAAGAGAGGGGGTACAATATGGGGAACTCGTAACCAGACGGGCGGCCGTGTTTTGCACAACCTGCAGGCTCTGGAGAGCAGATTCCTTTGCGGAAATCAGCAAAGCATTGCTGAAGTCCAGGAGGCTAAGTACTAGTGCATGGATAAGAGTCTTTCATGTGTAAGAGGGAAGAAAATGGAAAACTTTGCGTAACAGGCTAAGAGCATGTTCGTTTAGTGGCGCCTATGTGTTCATCCATGTTCAAGTTGTTGTTAAGGAGAACACCAAGGTTTTTAACTACTGGCTTGGGCGTAGGGACTGCGCCGAGTTCTTCAGGCCACCACCTGGGGGCCCAGTAATACGTGGCATCTTTGAAGAGCATGATTTCCGTTTTGCCTGTATTGAGCTGCAAAAAATTGCAGCTCATCCAGGAAGAGATCGCCTTCATTCCATTAGCAGATATATCTTGGATGTTGGGGTTATTTTTGTCAAAAGACAGGAGAAGTTGTGTATCATCTGCGTAGGAAATTGGGTTAAAACCCATATTCCTGAGGAGTGACGCTAGGGGGGCGATGTACACATTAAATAGGGTTGGGCTGAGACAAGAGCCCTGAGGACCCCCTTTAGTTACCATTGTGGTGTTAGATTTAAAGGGTCCAAAATTAACTGTTTGAGTTCTGTCCTTGAGGAAGTCCTTCAACCATTCAAAGGCAAAGCCCCTAATGCCAATAGAAAGTAATCTGTCTAGCAGGATCTGGTGGGAGATCGTATCAAAAGCGGCCGACAGGTCAAGCAGTATGAGAATTACCGCTCGGCCTGCGTCTGCTTGCATACGAATGTCATCAACTACATTGACCAGCTCAGTGCTGTGCCGGGGGCGAAACCCTGATTGAGAAATATCAAGACAGTTGGAGGACTCCACAAAGGCTGAAAGGTGCTTATTGATATGTTTTTCTAGTAATTTGCTATATAGAGGAAGCAGTGATATGGGTCGGTAGTTTGTGACAACATTCGATGGTAATTTGTCGTTTTTCTTGATTGGCATGATCTGTGCAGTTTTCCATTCTTTGGGAAGTATGCCGTGGCTAATGGAGCAATTGAGAACAGGACATAGAGGTTCCGCCAGTTCGATGGCGAGTTTTTTTTACGCTTTTAGCTAATATAAGGTCTAGAGGGGAACCAGATTTTGCAGATATAGGATGTATGCTATATAGGATGTATGCATTGAAAAGTTCCGAACACCCCCTGCTCCTCAGTTTGGTAGGAGGAATCCTACATCCAGCACAGTGCATTTCAGACGATGCACAAACACAGCGTCTGCCACGCGACCTAAAGAGCATTACAGCAGTACACCCAATATGGCATAAGAAGCTAAGAATACCAAAACGCCGACTGGTCTCTCAAGAGCATCACAACATAGGCTGGAAACTGTCTCGCCCTGGAAGCATTGCCATGAAGGCCTGCATTTAGAATGTAATCATTTAATTAACCCACATACTTCAAAATAGCGCGAACTGTGGCAATGGGGCATATATTCTTTATTTCGCCAGTCAGTATTTGCCGTCATTGGCCGTTTCTTTGCTTGTAGGGAGTGTTTCAATTTGCCAATTCCTGCTGCTGTAACTGCCTCAGTCAATCACCCACTGACGGCAGGAATCTGTATGATGTAAAGAATGACCATGTGCATCCTTGCTCGAGCAGTCCATCTCCCCAAAGTGCTCCCCTGGGAGGCTTAATACAGTTACATATCAGGGCTGAAGAGCAGGCCAGCGCCGCAGAGGCAGGGCTATTTCTCTTTATTGCAACAATTAAGAGACAGATTTATTGGTAAACAGCAAACGTGCTTCGCGGTGGTTAATTGAAACAAGGAAAGATGTGTTTCAGCAGAAATTAAACTCGCTCCTAGCCAGTCCACCGTAAGCGGCTATTTACGATCACTTCTGGAAGTACATAGAAAGTGCACAGTAAACAGTGTATCGTACAAGGCGGCTTGTTTATGGATCTTAAATACTCTCAATATGTCCTAACTCGGAGCTATGAAGTATGGAATAGTCTCCTTTGCCGCTCTAGCCTACGGGTTACAGAGTGAGCTCTGCGCTGGGCCCTGAACCCACTGAGTTGTCCTTCCGGTTTGAAGTTCCTAGAGAGATCGCTAGCATGCTAATCCCCCCTAAAGATCTGAAACTGCTCATTGGATATGTACTTGCTGCAAACTCTAGGATGCTTGGACCACAGAAGCTGTGTTAAATAGCCATAAAGAAGCACACTGTTGTGGCGTCAGCTGTAGGCCCGCTAAGCACTGCAGGTGTGTCCAAGAGACCAACATTTGGTGGGGGGATGGCCTGGGAGCTATAGTGCTGATCCAAGACACTCGAATTTAAATAACCAGACATCTGTAATTTGCAAGACCATGTAAAAATATGTATTGTTGTACAGAAAAAAGCAAAATGATTCAAGTCAGACAATTAGAAATTTAGGGTCACTTTTTTGTAGCCAAAGATTGTTATTCTGCTGTAGAATTAGCAAAGGTGATTTTAACCAAACTTTCAACTGTTGAAGGAAGCTTTGTCTTCGATCATAATTATGTCATAGTTATGTCCCATTGCAGCACTGGTTCAACTAGTGCATAACAACCAGTGGAATCTGTTCACAAGCTGAGTCAGCTTTTCTTCCAGTTTATCTTTGCAACGTTTATAAAAGATTGAAGCATCAGCTCATTCCTGGTCCCTTGTTCAATTAAATCACGGAAGGAATCTGACATGTACGTGTTTCTTAGGCTATTAAGGTGGAAGCTAGTAGGCCCACTGGAGATATTCCCATTGGGATTCCTGATAATAATGACGTGCAGCCAGGATTACTCATAGTCTTCTTCACCTCCCAAGCTTTCTTTCAGATAAAAAAAAAAGATCGTGACAGTGTACCCTGCACCTGACGTGCTATCCCTAGATAATATGAATATGGTGGAAGTCACCCACCAAATATGTGTGCACACTGTTAATGCACCCACTGCCACAATGCAATCCAAAACAGGATTATAACAATTTTAAAACAATCGCAAAGGTGCACCACTAAACACTGCAGAAACTTAACACTTAACAAAATATCAAATACGTGTCCATAGTGGTTTTTCTTCAATTATCTTCTTTTATTCAAGTTGTGTTAAAAAATCATTCATGATTGAAAAAGACAGCCGACGCGTTTCGTCCAGACAGATGGACTTCTTCAGGGCTGTAAATTTAAAAAGATATATACACATATATAAATATACAAAACTTGACACAAACAAAACTGTACATGCATAAAACAGCAACAACAATAATACATAATACAAACATTGAGACAGAAACCCTGTGTGCATTACAAATACATACAAATATTTTACAAATATTTACATGATCACTAAGTCACCAAGACATTACATTTAACAAACTCCTTCTTTACCAAAACTATACATAATTTAACATACATAGCCATAAAGGTATCAATATAGACAACAATTATTTGAAACAGAGGAAAAGGAAGAGTGTGGATAAAAAGAAGGGGAGAAAGAAGAAAGAAAACAGAAAATAGAAAAAGATAAGTAAGAAGCTACACAAAAAAATATAGGAAAAAGCGAAGACCTGTCTCTATGTTATAAGGCACAAATTATAAATGCCAAAGTACGCGTGATTATATAAAGACCAAAAAATGCATATGTGATCAAAACACTTAAAGTCCATCACATGCAGAAGAAGGTAAAGAGATTTTATATATAATAGACAGTCAATCAGGTGTTTGTTAAGCGCGACTACTCACCCGTAAGGGTCTCAAGGCGCTGGGGGGTGGGGGGAGGGTCGCAGGTTCCAGTCTATAAAGGAAGGGGTCTGTTGATGAGCCAGGTTTTGAGGTTTCTTGTGAAGATGGGTAGTGATGTTATCTGTCTGATGTGGAGCAGAAGGCTGATCCAGGCTCTGGCCGCTTGGAAGGAGAAGGAGCGGCCTCCAGATCTGGTCTTTCTGGTGCGGGGGACCACGGCATAGGAGAGCTTGGCTGATCGTAGTGTCCTTTGGGGTGCAAGGAATTTGAGTCGACTGTTCAGGTATGCTGGTCTGGTGTTATGGAGGGCCTTGTGAGCGTGGATTAGCATCTTGAAGGTGACTCTAGCTTTGATGGGGAGCCAGTGGAGTGTGCGCAGGTGCTGGGAGATGTGGCAGTGTCTTGGCACATTGAGGACCAGTCTTGCGGCGGTGTTTTGGATGTTCTGTAGCTTGTGGGTGAGGTTTTTGTTTATTCCGGCATAGTAGAACATAAATATATGGTTCGAATACCCACCAGACGAACCAGTAAGGGCACTTCTAGGCAATATTTTTTGTCAAAGTATCTGTGGTGAATGGAACTTTAAGCAGAATGGCAAAATTTGTCTCACCAGGATCTGTACAGGAATGGAAAATATATAAATGTAATGCGATGACCCCACAGGAGTGGCTAACCAAACGACCAACAATATCTATTGTGTATAGAGACTTCTCCTTTCCTCACTTATTATTACAACAAAGTATGCTCTTCTCAAGCATTAGAGAAGTCAATGATCTAGTAACCAAAACAGGATGAACCAGCAGAATCACCAAAATAAGGTGGGTTGGAAAAGATTATTAACACAATCAATTGGGTAAAGATCAGAAAATACAAATGTGATAAGCCAGCCACAAGGCCCATCACATGCTGACGAGGGAGAAGAAGTTATACATGATAAACAATCCGGTAAAAAGCACAAATAAATATTCTGAATACCCACCAGTCAGGCAAGTACCGGCAATTTTAGGCAATATTTTTCATCAAAGTGTCCATGGAATATGGCACTTAAGGTAGAATGGCGGAATATGTTTCACCAGAATTTCTACCGGGAAGGAAAATATATATGTAAGTAGATGACCCCACATCTGGGGCTGACCAATCAGCCATCAATAAGTATTATACATGGGGCATGCTCCTTGACTCACTTCAATATTACGACAATATATGCTCATCTCAGGTATTGAGGAGGTCAACGATAAAATAGCCAATATACAATGAACCAGCAGTCTCACCAAGCTAAGGTGGGCTGTGAGTATGAGCAACAGTTACCGGCCTCGACCTACAATAAAATAACATAATTAACATGTATCTGAAAACTAGGCTTCGATCATAACCACCACTGTAAAAGAGAGACAATGTGTGGCTACCTCAATAATTTGGCACCCAGAAGAATTACCATGTCCTAATTAAAAAGGTGGCTCAGCGGGGCTCCACTCATGTAGACAAAACAAGTATTATGAGCCCCGTTTCATCCTATGTCCCCTGATGCTTCCTTTGGAGTACATTAACTATTGCTTCTACCAGATTAAACATGGATCAACCACTGCACGTCTTAACAGAGGGCATATATACGTGATATGTATCATCAGCAGAGAGATATAAAATTCCTACCAACAATATTTCCAAACCACCAGGGGGTTCACAAAACCCAAAGATAAAACGTCATAAGAGATGTTTACCACCAGACCTCTCATTATGGGCTAACGATCTCTATTATGCATGGTACAGAGCCACCCAATAACTAATCGGAGAAAGGCTTTGTGGGACGTGGTAAGGCCGGTATCAAGTATATGGCACACAAACACACTATATATACTCATTGCACACCCTGCTGTTAGGTTGCGACAATATGTCTCCCCAATCATAGATCATAAAGGACAGTGAAGACAAAACAAAATCTCCCAACCATCTCTGGTAAGGTAATGAGCTCAATGCGTGCATTATTAATACGCCATGCCATGTCTAAAACCAATGATAACCAAAATAACAACTCAATACGTGTATTTGTATAAGTGCCGGTCATAGTGCATTCTTACCTGAACAGGTTCGAGCACCAACCTCGCGACGCCTTCTGCAAACTACTGATGATCAGTAAGACAGCCATTCTCAGCCCCATTTTAAATAGCCGCGTTCAGCTCATAACCCGACACAGCTGTGATCGACGTCCGCTAGATACCGGATGTTACCTTGAAATTCAAGTGCGATATATGCCTAGCCGCCATGTTGGAATGGGTAGTTTTGATAAAAAGAATGAGCATATTAACAAGAACATCTACTAAAAATATAAATCATGGAACTAGCGGCCTACAAAATCAAACCTATGTATATATTTCTGTGGGTAAAAATCGCGAAACAATCATAATCAAGCGGCCCTATAATCTAATCAGCGTTTGCTATTTGTCGGAGATTACGTCAACGAAAGAGCGACATGCGTCTGGACGCCATATCGAAATGATAAAAAGGAATAATGACCACAGACATATAAGTCTAAATCCCTGCCAGAACGAGTTTTTAAGAACATAATGCAATGCAAGGCCATTTATATGTTTAATGCATGTACTTATATATCATAAAAGATGCCTTTTAATGAAGATAAGACACATATAATTGTGTCAGGATCATCCTATAAAGAGAAGGAAAAAATTGGCCGTATATACCAATATGAGTAGCACTCGATCAGCCAAAGACGAGCTCTTTACATTTTAGCAGTTCACATCCCTGTCACGTAATTAATAACATTCCGTATGGGTAGATGATTCATATGAGGAGGAACTGCAGCACAGAGGAGAACTTTGCTGATAATATCAGGCTGACGAAACAACGATTCCGAGAACGAGGATATCTCCCAGGCAAACTAGAGGAGGCCGAAAGAAAGATCTCTAAAAGATATCCAGGGATACCACTTTGAAATCCAAGGGCCAACTGACAGCCAAGAAGGCCCCTGTCTCTTTCAGTACACAATGTAATCATCACAGTGATAGAGTGTACAATGTCCTGCGGAAACGTTGGCACCTACTCACTGAAGTACCAAGTCTTAGATATACTGTAACTTCTAGACCTAGAGTTACGTATAGGAGGGGTAGGAATCTAAGAAACTTATTGTGTCCCAGCTACATTACCACGCCAAGAACAGATAATTGGCTGTCTCATATAATCAAGGGTTTTTTCACCTGCAAAAACTGTAATGTCTGCATATTCGGGAAAGACAAATTTAAGTCTTTCAATTACAATACTGGCCGAGCTCATAACATCAATCATCTGATTAATTGTAACATAAAATTTGTCACCTACATCTTGGGCTGCCCATGCAATAAAATCTACGTGGTCAGCACCATATGACCTTTGAAGATGAGAGTTCAAGAACACTTGAGTGTGATGCGAAATGGTGATCACAAATATCCCATAATAAAGTTTAAAGGGTTTGTGGGGAGCACTCCGTTATAAACTATATATTCAACCTATACAATCGGTGCTGCAACTAATCAGGTTTGTCAAGCCTGTGTACCTTGAATGCTAGTTTAGGTGAGAAAAATCTCATCTAGTTGCGCACTGTTCACTGTGTGTTATCCAACACTCCAAATTATAATCAATATAAACACAATAGCAATATGAGACTTCAGTTATTTTAATTCATAAACTGATGCTTCCCTAATCATCATAATGTTATGACCAGGTACATTTATAATTCAATTGAACACATTTATCTTATGGTTCTCAATTCTTTACAGAAAACATTTTAAATTCATGTTATCACGACGCAGATTACATAGTACTTGATTTTCATGTCATGCCCAATGCATTTCGGCACAAAGGTGTGCCTTCATCAGGGGCTAATCTGTAATGAGAATAGAAACAATGGAACAAGTGAGTGTGTTATGTCGGTTAAATGTCATGGGGGTGTGTATATACAAATGGTGTTTCATCATACCTCTAGTAGAAATGAGTCTGTTGAGTAAACTGTAAGAATAAAGTGAAAGGCCAGCGATAAATAAAAAGATATGACAATGTAATTCATCTGTGAAAAGTAAATAAGTAGCCGCTTACCTAGGTGTATCTGAGAATTAAAACCCTGTAGAAACAATTAACAACCAGAACGTTTGTTCGTGGACATTCACAAAATACTGGTATAATCAGCTACTCAGTGATAAAAAAATACAGCAGAAGCGTAAAGTCCTACCTGATCTGCGTGGACTATTCCAATCTATAAAATATGATATAGTTTTAGGTACTTGAAAGAAACTCCAAATTAACGAAATCAATCCGCCATATCCAAAGCCACGTACCTTATGAGTGCTATTTTCTAACCTGAAACACGAAAACGAGTAGTTTATAAACTGTGACTGCCCAAAAACGTTCAAACTAATGTAGTCATCTATCACGCTCAAAAACGAGCGACCCTTTACCTGAACGAAGCGTCGCCAATACTTTAAACAGTAGAATCACAACCACGTACTCCTGCTTACATCGAGTGGTCTTGAAACAAACGTCCCACGCCATTACTGGGATATACCATATCAAGAGCGTATTTCCGTAATCAACACTAAAGACGGACTAAACAACAAAATGTTCCGATGATAAAGAGAACCAAAGTCGCCATTTTAAAGAGTGGTTGGATCATATTATTTCAACACAAGGTCCCTGCTAAAAAAGCGCAGTGTAGTATATGATATTCTAAACAATGTCAATATATCGCTCATTACTGAGGCTCAGTCTACACTTAATGTTGTAAAATTCCACTCTGGTATATGAACGCGAGATGTGTGGAGGGGATGAAAGATTGTATTGCATGCTCAAAATCTGATGTGACATCTCAACATTTATAATTCTTAAGGAGAAGGTTAAAACATATTTGTATTTCTCAATGTTTGGGTCTGCGTGAGTCTCACAAGACTCTTGCAAGAATCGCCATTAAAAAATATAGCATTGTGATTGGCCCATGGAGCTTTTTTCCCCTGGGGCCAATTCGCTGTCGCCTGAGACAGACTATGGCAAGAGCGAGTGCTCTGATTGGCTGCCAGCAACATCAGAAAAGTGTTGCTGGCACTCATTGCAGGACTCGTGGACTTAGTCCCCTGTCATGAAGTTATAAAAAAAAATATACCCAGCTCCGTTTGGGCCTTTTGGGGGGAACCCAAACGGAATTGGAAAAATCAGCAATTTTTTCTGTAGTCCAGCAGGACTACTGTGAGATTAAAAAAAACATGGCGGCCTGGGACCGCGTTCTTTAATTAAGGATAGAGGGGCCATTTTTTAGCACAGGGACCCCAGCTCCTGGGGCCTAATTTAATAAATTTGGGGAGAGGTGTATGCCCCCCCATGTCTGCGAGCCGTACTCAACTCCAGGAACTCCATCTTCTGGGGCCAAATGTATTCATATGTGGTAGGGACGAGCACCCCTTTCTCCGATCCATATTCAGCCCCTGGGACTCCATCCCCTGGGGGCTAATTTAATAACTATGGGAAGGGAGGTATGCAGCCCCCCTCCCCGAGCTACATTCATCCCCAGGGACCCCATACCCTGGGGCCCAATTTAATAAATATGGGGGAGTGTTGCTGTGTCTCTTTCCCGGGCCATCCTCCAGTGCTCAATCTAAAAAAAGGGAGCAGCCCCCTTGAGCCATTGATGGTCCTGGGAACCCCATTCTTGGGTCCAGCTCACTTGCCCTGTCCCAGGGAGCCCGGCCAAAGGGGTGCTCATCATGGCCCTGAGGCACGGCGTGCTCTGGGCCACTTTGGTAAGCTCACACAGTGTGAACGCCCAAGGGCTGCCAGTATGAGTGTGGTCATCAGAGAGTGTGCTGGGCAGCTCCCCTCACAGAGCTTCTTCATCAAGTGCACCCTCATGCCATTCTTTAGGAATAGGGGTGAGCGAGTGGAACAACTCTGCCCGCTCTTGTACTCCACGGAAGTCCATGGAGTTTTCATGCAACTCTGTGGAATTCCATGTAGTGCAATTCTGCAAGCTCAGCCCAGCCCTAGTGAGTACTGGTATGGGTCTGTGCATAGGTATGTGAGTGGTTGTATGGGTGTGTGAGTGGGCATACGAGAGGCTGTATGGGGTGTCAGTGAGTGTGTTAGTGATTATGTGGATGATGTCATTAGTGATGTAATTTGAGATGTCATCAGTGATGCCACTGACCATGTCTTGAGTGATGTAATATGTGCAGTCATAAGCAGTGCATTGCGGGGCCGTAAGTTATATTACCCAGGGAACTATAACTGCTGAATTTCACTGGTTTTGTATGAGGGAAATCTCAGTCTAACAATAACATCCCTGTAATCTTTTTTTTTTACTGTGAATTTCGAAGTTTTTTAAATTCTATTTCCTAACTATAGCATCCTGCAAACTTTGGGGTTTTTCGTGAATTTCTATGGTTTTTTAACTGGTAATTGCTTCTGCAGAGTGGTGGAGAAAGAGGCGGGCCTCCGACCAGCTCTCAGGAATCCCGCTGTAAGGGACTTACTGGAGGTACCAGGAGGGAAACTTGCCCCCCAAGGTCCCTCAGCATCCAAGAAGACTTCATCCCCCAACCAGTATTGTGCCAAGAGGAATGTTTTCAGAGTGGTAGAAAAGAAGGGGGCATGGCCTCCGAAGTCCTCTCAGCAATCAGGCTGTGTGGGACTTACTGGAAGTAACAGGCCCCTAAGAACTCTTAGCATCCAAGCGAACTTCCTTCTCAACCAGCAATGCACCAAGAGGTGTGCTTGCAGAGTGGTGGAGAAAGAGGGCGGGCCTCCAAATTCCTCACAGCAATCCTACTGTTTGGGACTTACTTGAGGTAACAGGAGGGCTTGTTGGCCCCAAGAACCCTCTGGGGACTTAATTCCCCAACTAGCAATGTGCCAAGAGGCGTGTTTGCATAGTGGTGAAGAAAGGAGGTGGGGTGACTTGCTGGTCTTTTTCTTTAATATATATTTTTCGAGGGAGGGGGACCACGTGTCCACTTTCCCTGGGCCAAAGTTAGCCCCGGGGATCCCATCCTTCCAGGTCAGGGCTATTTTGAATAGTGGAGGGGGGCTGGTCAGTCCCCCTCCCTCGGCCGATTTCAGTCCTTGGGATCCCATCCTGTGGGACCCGACCTTTTTTGAAAATGGTCTATTATTAGATGAAAGAGAGTGGAGTGGGGCCAAGTAGCCCCCTTCCGGGGTCAAATTCGGCCCCAGGGACCCTATCCAGTGAGGCCCAACCTCAATTGTGGGTTCCCTAGTCCGAAACCAGGGCACCTACTGCCAATGCTGGGAACCATGGGGGGGCTTCAAGGTCCCCACCGTCCCTACCAGCTGCCCACCTCCTGCGGAAGCTGGCATTGCTTTGACACAGATGGAGCTGCAAGTGAGAGCATTTTCTAGGCACTTGCTTTTTGAAAGTGAGCACAGTTTGATCTGGCTTGTCCGGAGTAGTCAAGCTCCTACCAAGTCATAACGAACAGCTATGCCGCAAGGAAGGGCACCCTGGGACATAGAAGGAGCTGGCCCATGGGGTGGTAGTCTCCAGGGCTTTCTTTGGCTCCAGGAGGGGGGCCCCCTACTTTGTTTCATTTAGCCCAGGGGAAGTAGTGGTCCCCGGAGCGGGGGATCACACTAGACCACCTCCATTATATTTTTTGAGCCCCGGGGAGGTGACAGTCCCTGGGGTGAGGGGGTCCATTTGTCCACTGCAAGGACTCTCGTCCCTAGTTATCTATATTTTTTAAACTTAAATATCTCAAAAACTACTGAATGGATTTATACCAAATCACTAAAAAGCACACTTTCTTGGACCAACATCTAGCTTTCTGCCAAATTTGGTGTAATTCCGTTCAGCGGTTTGGGCTGTAGCCATGTCTAAAATTCCTAAGGAAATTAACATGGGGAAAAGCTTCTTGGGACTCCCCCCTTTATCTTGGCCTCCCACTTGACGGATGACAGCTCACACTGAAACTCTCCAGACAGTAGCTGAAGGGAGTGTCAAACTAGTTCCTAACTATAACTACCTACTGGCAGCCGCCAGTTGGTTATATATATATATATATGGGTGTCACTAACCTTATATAAACTGACCTTGCTTTGTAAAGGCATATGAGTGGAAAAGGTTTGAGTGGTAATGGCAATGTGTGGTCAACAAATGCGTGTTAACATCATACACACCCAATCACACATGGTCACTATTCAATAGTGAGGTTCTTAGGCAGATCAAAGAGGAGCACAGTGGCTCTCTAGAAGTGGATAGAAACATGAAATTGAATGGGAAATAATTACCATTGCTGAGATTGTTCTTGGCAATAAAAGGAGCTCTGCAGCTCTTTTGGCCATTTGCCAGAAATATGCAGCAATAATACCTGAACAAAAAGAGGCAACGTTACCAAAAATAATTTCCAGAGTACATCTTTCATTAGGTAAGGGCATTCTGGAAACAAGACAACCAAAACTTTAATAAAAATCCAAATCTGAAAATGAGGGGAATTCGAAAAAGAATGAGTATGATCAGCATAAATACAAGGTGAATAATTCTAGACTCTGAAATGGATTCGATAACAAGAAACGGCAATACTATTGTAGAGAGGAGGACCAAGGAAATTATGATTTGAGGGGAAGAAAATATATTCAAGCCCCTGAAATAGGCCTTCAGAAAATATCTAAAGACTTTACACTTTTAAGGAACAGATCTTACCTACTACCCTCTGATGAGTGTTACTTTGACTTTCCACTGGATTTTGGAGATTAGTAGACTGGTCTGCACAAGAGTACCTCATCACCCTAGGAGCCTGACGTCCATGCTGCAGCAAATATAGTATCTTCTCAGACAAAAATGAAACCCAGATTTGGGGACCAACAGTGACAATTCAGGTGTCTTCCATCTTCCAACTTAACCGTAATGTCATCATGTCATCAGATCCCCTTCACCAGTGAATTATATAAGAATGTGTGTTTTGTGACAGGCTAATCTGTATTTTGGTACAGATAATTGCAAAGACGAATTGTTTAGAAACATATTCAGACTTTCTTTTTTTTTACATCTTTCAGACACCAACTGAGTGGTGTTTCCTTATTATAAAGAGGGCACTGAATTTGTAGCTTAATTCCCACATATTAAAATACTCACCAAATCCAAATTCAGTCCAGGCTCGTGCAGTATAGCCAAACGTGTGACAATCTCTCTTATGTCCTTCGCTTTAGGCATAAAATGACATAGGTGTCTTTGTTTTTAAATACTTAAATAGAAAATTATTTGAGGTATGGAGTACTACTGTTTTTTAACAGGGGCCATGAGCTACAGAAACATGGCACATCTAAGTAGCAGATGCTCTTTTCTCCCTCCTGCATATTTCTACTCAAGAGATGTTCTGCTGCTATATGACTTACAACAACAAAATGTGTTTTAGTTTCGCTGCACGCAGGGCTCTCATCTCACCATAGCTCTTGTCAGAATTGTTCTTACTTTTCCAATTAGAAGTGGGGGTAGGAACATTGGAGATTAATGCATTGCTTTGTAAGGGCACATTTTGCACAGTTAATTTCTTACACTTCCAAATGAACACTGTATTTAAAATTTGCATAGAAATGAAGGTCACCAATGTGCCAAAGGAAGTGCACATCAAATCCCGAACAAGATAGATTCCAGATATGATAAGATGCAGGTTATGACAGACAATATTGGTACACTTTGTCATAAGTGAGCTCATAATTATTCCTGGACCTCGAGTGCACATCACATTCACTTCTTAAATGATTTCTCAAATGTAAATGCTTTTCTTAAAGGCCCACACGTTCAATCAGGTCTAAACCAGATGTTATTACAATTTCTGCTGTGGAACATTTATAAAAGTCATATTCATCCAGGGAACCTGGTGCGGCTATATGTGAAATTGATATAGATAAAAAGCAAGGGTTCTCTTACAATTTTAGACCATGACCTTCATAGAATTAGTGAAAGAGTGCGCTTTGTTTCTGAATTCACATTGTCAAATTCTTAACAAAAAGAAGCAAGAACAATACCAGGCAATTTCTGCTTTACATTCTGCTTTGCAGACGCTGAAGATACATTGTGTGCCCTGGACTCTTCTCAATTATATTGTTCTGTTCCATACATATAATTTAGATTTTAGACAGTAAGTGGTGAATAATGAGAAGCAATATCTTGGCTAATGCATAGAGTATTATATCTGCCTTTAAACACATGTTTTGTTCAGGTGGTTTTCCAGTTAGGGGAATATCACAATACTTTATCAGTGGAAAATGTTGTACAATCTCTGTTGCTTCATTAGTATCTCACAAGTACTTTTGAGTGCAATGAAGTACAATAATCCTTTAGAGACCTCACTCGCCTGTAAACAAGTCACATTATATGTTCGTCCATCATTGACAGGGATCACGTTTTCAACAAATTCCAGCTTATGATGGCCCGAGCATGTCTCCACACTTAGACAAAATAGGTTATTTGGAAGACGCTGTTACCCAGTAATCAAAGACCCATGCCAACATGTTGGACCATTTGAACCCAGCTCAGGACTCCTCACGTAACATTACATTGTCTCAGGCTTTGAATTCTGCCCCCATCATGGCTCAAGGCCAGCCTCAGGGTGAACATTACACATTGCCCCACTGCCCTCCACGGTTAGCGTAGGGGATCTCGGAACAAGGGGAGGTAAGGGATGGTGTGATAAGGAGTCACAGAGCCTTACACGGAGTATCAGCTCAAGGATTTACCACCAAGGTGCACTCTTTGCCCAATCAATCCCACCTTAACCTCACTCCAGACTGTTGCCCTTATGTGGCCATTATGACTGGTGTACCCCATATACAATATTTAAGGGAGGAACCAACCCTCCAGCTGAAAACAAAGTCTGCCATTGGTTGTCCCACAATTCTGACTTTGAATCAACAAATTTAATGACATCATGTTCGTGAGAAGAGTTGGGTGGGTTGGCCCATTGTCCAAGTAATTTAAGCAGGGATTGTATTGTGGTAAATTGCAAAAGCCCTCGTCTGGCCCAACGATTAATTCATTGTGGTCTTATGAACCATCTACAGGATGCTGGTATTAACATTGTCCCTTTGCGATATTTTTATAAATATCTTCAACCCCCTCAACCTAGGGCTGAGGGTGGGAATGGATCTTTATATGTGAGTACGGATGAGATGTGTGGATTTGCTAATCCAGTATCCAACAGATTCCTCCCACTTTCAGACATGGCTGGGGAGGAGTGACACCCTGCGCCCACAGCCCTGTCTACATAGTCAGTCAATTTACGAACTCCCCTGGTGACTCAGGTGTGTGCAGAGGGTAAATTAGTTGAGATGGTCCGCTGGAATATTTCAGGATTAGGGACAAACAGGGAGGATGCTAAATGGTTCAATTTCATCTCACATTTTGATAGAGTTCTCTTACAAGAAACCTGGACTCTAGAGAAACTCATATGGGATGGATATGAGGGCCTCTGTGTTTCCAGCTTCTCTGATGGATAGAGCACAGGGGTGTCTCGCAATTTTCGTCCAGACTACGTTAACCTTAAAAGTCATTCCCATAGCACAGACTAGAAAGGGATTCAGATTGTGTGGGTTGTATTGCCCAGTAAGTTTATTTTTTTCTTAATTAATTTTTATAATTCTATGTGCGTATAGGGCTGTCAGTTAGGTAACCTTTTTTCGGGTGGGATTCATAATGAATTCTAGATCTATTACTATGGGCAGCTGTTTTTAAGGGCTATTTTAGGGGGTGATTTTAATTTAAAATAATGTTCTGTGGTCATAGTGGTTGACCCTTTCTGGCTGCAGGACATGCCCATTCATCAAATCTTTCCTGAGGAGAAGGAGGTTGCACAAGGCTTTGCGCAACTCAGGCCTTTCTAGAGTTGTTAAACTGGGAGACTAAACCCATAATCAGGCCCCTTACTTATATGGGTTGGGGTCGCGGCTCCACTATTGATAATGTATTTATATCCAGTGATTTCCAGTGATTTGAAGCACTGTGTCTCGGGAGGGGTTATCGAATCCACTTATATTGATCACAATCTAATTGGATTAGTGTTAAATCTATCCATTTGGCCTCACCCTTGTGGAGCCCCAGGTGCAATCAGCCTTTCTCAGCAAGACAAGGGCTCAAGACTTGAATGGCAGGCTGTTGATATCCCACCCTGAAAAAACAAAGGGGGGAGCAAAGAGGTACTTATACGTCCTCCATTAGTCTATAATCATTAAACGACAAAGATCGGCCCTTAAACAGTTTCAAAAGCCGTGTCCTCCCAGGTTGAGGATGCTTCCTACAAGGTGGGAAAAACAAACAGTGTTTTTAAATACCCCCAGTATATTTATTTTCACGATCTGTTAAGTCCTGAAGAAGAAGCCAGAGGGCTTCGAAACATGTTGATTAACCTTGGAGGCATGGCTCATTAAGGCATATACACCTCCATCCCCACATTTTAACAATACCACAGGTGTATTAAAAAAAAATTCTAACCGGTGAGCCAAGGATTTTTTAACTTCACCCTTACATTCACTCCTGACCCTTCCACTCACACTCCTATATGACACATAGTCGTCTCACAACAACAGTGCTCCCGCGTATTCGTAGGTCGTACCACGCCCTGTCCCGTAGAGGAGCGGAAAGACCCCTATGATGAAGCATGACACCAAGGGCCCTTTTGGTGTGTGAGGGGTATTTAAAAACACGGTGTGTTTTTCCCACCATTGAAGGAAGCATACTCAACCTGGGAGTACACAGCTTTTGAAACTGTTTAAGGGTGGATCTATGTGGTTTAGTGATATCCCCACCCTAACACAATTATTAATAAAAGAAAATCTGATAATTTTTTAATGTCACCTGCTACCTTGTGACTCATCAGTCCCTGTTATTCTGAAGGCCTTTTTGATCTTATGTAACTCAGTTAGAACTACCCTGCTGAGGCCTTTCCTGGCCGAAAGGGCAGAGGAAAGAGTGATGCTTTTACAAACAGGGTTGAATTGCCAATCGTAGTCTCTGTGAACTGTTGAATGCAAGACCACATGCTCAGCCAAGTACTTCGGCTGCTAGAACGGTCTATAACAAGGCTATACAGAACAGGAAACTTGTTATAAAGGAGGAAAGAGATGGCAGCGTCTAGCTATGTCTTGCAGAATCAATGGCACAAGGGGGGTTGGGAGATTATTAATAGTAGGCCAGTATTTTTCTGCTCATTAGAAGGTATTGGGACCAACATCAACCCTGAGAAATGGGTGTCTCACTTTAAAATTACTTTACTCACACTCATTTGAAACCAGGGTGTCTTCCGACAAAATATTGCCCCAATTTCACCTGAATATCGAATTTGAGCTCTCTGAAATTATTTGAGCCACTGAGGCCAGCCCTATGAATAAGGACCCTGGGCTGGATGGGGTCCCTAAGGACTTATTTAAGGCTAACAATGAGCTGCAGGTCCCCGTAATTACTAATGTTTTTAATGCTGCCACCTGCGAAGAAAAATCCCAGAGTCATGGAAGTGTGCGATAATAGTCCTGGTTTTTAAGAAAGGCAACAGACCGGAGCTCTGTTGTTATTGGCCCCTTAGTTATTAGGCTCCTCAGTAAAGATCGTAAGGTGGGTCATTCTTAATTGAATTGAGGCATGGGTACAGGAAAATTATGTCCTTTCCCCATGGCACTTGGGCTTCAGGGAAGGTGTGGGAACCCTAGAACAATTTTTAAACCCACTGATCGGAAAGCATGTGAGAGCTAAGAAAGGGGCACTCTACATGGTCTTCATGGACCTAAGGAGTGCCTTCGAAAGGGTCAACCAGCCTAAGCTCTGTTATATTTTAACTCAAATGAATTTGCCCCTCCATTGGTGAATGTTTCACCCACATTGCACACAGGGGTTAGCGCCTCTGTGAGGTATGAAGATGAGGGGGTATGCACTGAATTATTTGAACTCTCCCATGGCGTCTCACAAGGTTATATTTTCGCCCCGATTTTGTTTTTATTATATATCAACAGCCTCAACTCCTTTTAAATTACTAATGGAAGGGACATGCCCAAAGTGAAATCTGCATCCATCGCGGCCCTCATGTATGCAGATGATGCTGTTCTGCTCTCCCCTATACCTCCAAGAGTCTGAGAGGGCTCTTAGATCCCGGTGTGAGGATTATGGATAACTTCGATTTTGACACCAACATATCAAAGATGCACTTATGGTATGTGGAAGGTATCTCAGCAAAGTGCGGCCGATAACAATCAAGGGTAAATCCATTGAGAGGGTTAGTGAGTTCCCCTATTTAGGGAATACCTTTGATTCACAAAACTGTTGGGCACCTTGTTTCTCCAATCCCTGTTTGGGATTTAATCAATCTTGGTAGGCTCTATTTACATTTTCTTCCAGCATCAGCAGCAAACCCATACTGCCCTTGTTGAAAGCGTATAAATTAAAGTGCCTACCCGTGCTGATTTATGCAGTGGGAATCTGAGGTTACCGAGATTGTTCCAGGTTACAGATTGAGGAGAATCATGTTTTTTGTAGAAGGTTGTTGAGAATAGCCCAGGAACATCCAATTATTTCATGCACGAAGAACAGAATTTACCCTATGTTGAGGAATCAATCAGGTTCGCCCCTATGCTCCTATGGTTGGCTACGGTTGGTGGTTTGTAGCAACTAATTTACGTCTCCCAACCATGAGGTTATTGAGAACTGTCTTAATTGTGAGTTTGGCCATAAGACTCCACGTGTTGTATATGTCAAGTATGTAAACAACAAGAGGGTGAGTGAGAGACTTATCTTGTGGATTTGTTCTCCCTGGTAGACTATGTTTAAACAATAGGAATCCACCTTTTAATGGACGGGTTTCCCTACAGTCGTGGGGGGCACCCAGTGTTGGTAAAATACCCCTCACACACCAAAAGGACCCTTGGTGTCATGCTTCATCATTGGGGTCTTCGCACCCCCCTCCGGGATGCGGCGTGCTGCGACCTACGACTACGCGGGAGCACTTACTTAGATGGCTATGTGTGGTGCCTGTGAGGGTTTGAAATTATGTGCGTGAGGGGTGAGGTTACGAGTGAGTGATAGTTAAAAAGGACCTGGCTCGTGGGGTAAACTAAAAAATATTTAATGGGCCCCCGGGCTGGTACTATTAAAAGGTGTGAGTGGAGGTGCTTTATGCAGGGCAATGTGCATGACCTCCCGTGTGTGTGTGTCAGCATGTTTCGGAGTCGCAACTCCTTCTTCAGGACGGGGTACAGAAATCCCCACCTTACTCATGTTTCTCTACTTAAAATATGTTTTTAATAAAAAGTGAGATATGGTGTAGGCTATAATGTGTAAATGGTTGAGAGAGACCCCTTAACACACCAGGGGATTAGAGTACTTGCAAACAGTGAAAAAGAAGGGGAGATCCCTTGGTGGACAAATTCAAAAACAATCAAATGGTTTATTGTGTGTGCTAAAATTAGCCCATATATTAGCAATGGTCTCTAACACTATGTGATACACAAACAATAAATTTTGTAAATGTATTTTTTATTTTTTATTTAAAAACATATCCTAGGTATTATAAATCATAAAAACAACATATTATAATTTCATTAAAAACATGTACAATATCATCACAATTGTATTCATCTAAATTTCATAAATCTATTGCAGGCAGAATATACAGACAACAAATTATTTTAACACTGTATTATTCAAAAAGGGAGAAAGACAAACACAGACACTCCAATTTGTCATAAAAGTGCACATCAGGAAAACCCAATATTCGAAAAAGCTAATCCTGGACATGCTTAATTTGTCTTGTCTGCAGGATAGACTTTGCCCCTTGATTGTGCTGATGTAGGCGTCGACGCGTTTCGATGGATTTTAACACTAATAGACCATCTTTTTCAAGACAGATTGATAAGTCTCTACTAAAAAGGGCACTGGTTGGTTGCCACTTTAAAAGATTTCCGGTAGATAAACATATTTGCATGAGTATTATGCAGAGATGCCACATTCATGTTATCTCTTACAATACAATTGTTTCTCTGGATGCTTGAATACTATCAAAGTGCATTCACAGGAAGTCCTTTGTGGATTGTTCATTACTTAAATATTTAGGGCGGGATTTTCTACTCCTTATCACACCTCTTTCATAAGATCTAATCATTTGTTTTACAAGTAACATGTTCATTTCTTTGAAATGCATTGACTTTTTAGCAGTTGACATATATACATATGCAATCATGCTTCTCCAGTTCTAGTATATGGGCTTCTGAGACCACACTCAATCATACCCTGCATGCTCCTTTTAGGGATTATACATGTATATGTATCCGCCTGACTCACCACCCCCTTTGTTGTCAAATGTATGCTTTTAATCGTGTCACTCAAGATATTAGTGGGGGGATGTGTTCCTTTACCTTATTGCATATTCCTTCCTTGCATTCATCCTGTTCCACATATTTTATTTATATAACCATCGTGCCTTTGGGTTGGTTTTGTAACATGGATGAGTTATATTGTTACTGTTATGTGTTTAACACTATAACAACTATAATTGTTTTCTCCTATGGGCATTTTCTCAAACAATTACCTTTATATCCTACAGTTTTTGCAGTAATTATTTATGCACGGCAAACAACTTCCCGTCTGTGATGTCCTTTCATATTATCTAGAAAAATATATAATTTGGACTTTATCTTGGCCCTAAATATACATCTCTTTTTAGTTTGTCCTAGCCGTTTATATTGCTGGTGTACCTACTTTAAAAACACCCTCGTTTGGTCTCTTCTTGTTCTTCACCCCACAATGATCATTTAAAAAAGAAGAAAGAAGACGGGGGACTGCACTGGAGATTAAATCTTTACTTCTAAACGTCGAGCTCCTGCCCTGTGTCTCTTCTCTAGAAGGGGAAGGAAAGGGGACTCTAGTTATTATAGGCATTAGAGTATATTTCCATAAGGAATCTATAGGTCAGAAAATGCCTTACCAAAATCTACACACCATTAGAATCCCAGGTGTGAATTCAAACTTCTGTCCTTGTTGAATTTGGTTCTCTATAGAGACAAATATAAATATACAAAACCCATGTTAGCACTCTGTATCATGCCCCAGAGTTCTACTTCTATTGTTCTAATCTATAGGCAAATTATCAGCCTCCTTACCCAAAAGTCGCTCGAAACGCTCTTCTTCACACACAAATTGTCTGCAACCAAAAAACCGCTTGGTTCGTTTAGTTTTTTGTTTTTTATTTAAACAGTTTATCCTAAGTTCTCATTGGTTGATCCTTAATTAGTTTCTGGTGTGCCTACTTGTTTTCGCGCGCTTGCTCACCGCCTAACCCGTTTTAAATCGGCAAATAGAATCGCTGTCTCCCGGGACCACATTCTATTTGTTGCTTCTGCGTTTCAAGCCTCGGTTTGAGGCAAGAAACGGAGCGGGTTTCACGCCTCGCTTTGACAACAGTGTGTGCCGAGTTCCAAGCCACGCTATCATTTTAAAATTTGACCAATCAGTGGCATCCAAACTCTATCACAAGTGGTTTCTTTCTTTATTTTAAGTTATTGTCTTATTCATATTATTTAACTAGCTACTTCCATTCCACATATACATGGGTGGATACTTCAGGTCATTCTTCGTTCACTCTTGAATACTGTGCATAAAAATAAATGAATGTGTATACTTATGCCATGTCACTGTGATGCTCATCGTTGGATGTAACATTGTATTCTAACTATATAATAGACTGTATATGTCGCTTTACACCATTTATTTATATTTGTTGACCTCATCAGGATCTATTATTATTATACTTCACCCTGTTCAGCATTGGCTGCCCCCCAGATCTTATGCGACTCCATTATCTTATATGCTGTAGGAGCTAGTTGTTTGTACTTATTTTATTTCTTTTTTAACAGGGTTTGATTAAATCCATAAATCACAGTATTCTACTGACTAGCTACTAGCTTCATCCATTCTTCTCTGGTGTTAAGGCCTTTATCAATTGTATCAAGGTAGCACATGAACCATTGTTCACGTGTCTTCCTTAATGCTTCTAAATTCCCGCCTCTCCTACTTACATTTACTTTTTCCAAAATGAACCAAGTAAATTGGTTACAATCATGATTACATTTTTGGAAGTTATCGGTCAGAGGCGCATTCTCCTTTTTATTCTTTACCGATGATCTATGTTCTAGTAGTCTAATGCGAAGCTCCCTGCCTGTCTCGCCCACGTAGCCTAAGCCACTAGGGCAGACAAGCAGGTATACTACGCTCTTGCTTCTGCAGTTGTTGAGAGTTTTCTAAACTAAGACTTTTCCATTGAAGTTAAGTGTCTTGGTTTCTATACAATGTGGGCAAATCGAGCAAGAGCCACACTTATAGTTACCTGTGGCTCTTTTGTTATTGATTAGAGTGGTTTGAATGCTGCTGGTAGGATTTTTATAGGTACTCACTAGGGCATTTTTGATTGTCTTGTTCCGCCTGAATGAAAAAAGCGGTCTAGATAGGGGTGTTGTTAAACCGTTATTGAGGATTTTCCAATTTCGATTAACAATATTTTTGATTTTATTACTTAGTCCAGAATACTGACTGACAAAGACAATCCTATCTTGAACTGTGTTGTTTTTCTTTTTATTCATATCCAAAAGGTGGTCTCTGTCATAAAATGTTTTTCACAAAGGCACGATTTCACCAGTAGAATGACATCCTGTGTCTAGAGATCGCAGCCCACACTATATAAATCATTTTTTATATAGATTTTTCCACAGGTCACTGTGCCTAATACATGACAAGGAGTGAATTACCAGAAAATATTTTTTGTCCTCTTCCTTTCCAGGTCTGCAGAATAGCAGAAATCATCAAACATTGTCGGTACATTATAGCCTACACCATATCTCACTCTTTATTAAAAACATATTTTAAGTAGAGAAACGTGAGTAAGGTGGGGATTTGTGTACCCCGTTCTGAAGGAGTTCCGACTCCGAAACATGCTGACACACACACACGGGAGGTGATGCACATTGCCCTGCATAAAGCACCTCCATTCACACCTTTTAATAGTACCAGCCCGGGAGCCCATTAAATATTTTTTAGTTTACCCCACGAGCCAGGTCCTTTTTAACTATCACTCACTCGTAACCTCACCACTCACGCACATAATTTCAAACCCTCACAGGCACCACACATAGCCATCTAAGTAAGTGCTCCCGTGTAGTCGTAGGTCGCAGCACGCCGCATCCCGGAGAGGGGTGCGAAGACCCCAATGATGAAGCATGACACCAAGGGTCCTTTTGGTGTGTGAGGGGTATTTTACCAACACTGGGTGCTCCCCACAACTGTAGGGAAACCCGTCCATTGAAAGGTTGATTCCTATTGTTTAAACTATGTCAAGTATGTGTCTGTCTCCATGGGCACACCTGATCTGTAATCCTCTCAACAGCGATGGGTAGGTGTGAGCGTGTCAACATTAGAGCAGATTATGTTCTAAGTGCCAAATAATCTAGAGAAGGCGAGGCCCTGGGTAAACCCATCCTGAGAGATTACTTATAACTAACTATGTTTGGGTCAGAGCTGCACTTGTCATTAGTGAAGAATCCATGGGAAAGATCCCTTCTAACAAAATTCCGTATAGGATCCGTCAGGAGTTTTCTTTGTTTCCCAGACGGCCAGTATGACATATCTCATATGCAACCCTGCGGTGTGGGCTCCCCCACACAATCCATTGAGCGTTTTATTTTATTTTGTAATTATGATGCGCTCCTACGCTGTCATCACTTGCTCCCCATTTTAGGAAACCGGGGTCTGCACCAGCACAGGCTGGCCCTTTATTTCTCGTGTATGTTACCAGATCTAACGGTCTGCTTTTCTGTTGGAGGTTTCCTTAAAAATGCCCATTTATAGCGGAATTCAGTTAACTATTAGTTTTTTTTTTGCCTTTATGACTAATTTTAAATTATGAACATATTTCTTTTTACATTTTTCTGCTCCCTCTGTTTTTAACATGTTTTTGCGTATGGTTGTGGCTTTTATTTATTGTATTCCTATTTTTAAGAATGTGTGTCTCATCCTTTTATGATGATATATATGATCGTATGTGAATGCATTACATGAGTATCTTCATTTATAGAAATTATATGTCCATTTTTTGTGCCGAATAAAGAAATGTGACTTCCCTGTTCCAGGAAGCAAATCTTCAATTACTGTGACACCAAAACCTATACTTTTTTTTAAGGCTATACACATTTAATGAACCGATCTTACCTACTATGTCTATTAGGCACAGTGTATCGAAAACATGTTACACTTTGGAAGTTAGTTTCAAAACACAGTAACTCTAAAATGAGCATGTCAACTGTTGTGGTTTTGGGCTGTTTCCGATGCCTCAGAATATTGCTTCGTGGGCCCAACATTAATATGCTATGATATGTATCTCTTGACAAATTAGCAAACACACTCTCACTATCATTGAAACAAGGCATACTGTTATCTGCTGCAGCTGACCACTGAGCATTGCTCACCTCAGAAAGTGCACCACGACTGCAGACAGCTCGCCTGAAGTCATAGAAGCGACAGGCACTGTCCTATATCTCTCTTTCACTAGCGTGGTGACAACACATATTGAATGAGAGGGTGAAACGAGACAGGAGATAGTATTAGTAAGAAATTAACCTCATGAATAGGTCTGTAGAATGATGTGAGAGGCCGGTTAGTGTCTGGATGTGAACTGTGACTAAGTTCTCACACAGTAAGGACAGAAATATACACAATGAAAATGGAGGTTCAATGAGAGCAATTTATGCTTCTCCTGGTTGCAGTGGTCTGGGCAGTTTGTGGAAAGCATTTGTGAGGTGTAAACTCAAATGAAAACTACAAAAGTCCAAATTAGTTTCAATTAAAAAGATAAAAATGTGTAAAGCAAGATTACTCAAAAACAAGCATTAGCAAAGCCAAAAGATCTCACCTATGCAAGAGCTATCGGCTTTGCCTTTATGTTTTAGTAATGTTGCAAACCAGAGTGGCTGCTTTTCAGCATTGCAAATGTTAGTGGGGTAAAGGACAGTGGTGTGGAGTGGAGTGTTGTTAAGTGGATTAGAGTGGAGTGTTATGGAGTGGCGTAAAGTTGTGTGAATTGGTGCACAGTAGAGTTGAGTGGTGAGGAGAGGAGTGAAGTGGTGTGTCATAGAGAGGCATATAGCGTTGTGGAGTGTCTTTGAGGGTGCAGAGTGTTGTAGAGTGTCATAGTGTCAGGTTCTAGCTCAGCCGCGCCTACCTGGCCCCTTAAAACTACATCTCCCATGAGGCCAGGAAGGGGGCCGGCAGGAAGTAGAGATTTAAAGAGGTGGGCCAGGAACTACGTTGTGCGTGATTTTTTTGGAGTTACGGTTATCGAGTGAGACAGCGCGAAGGAGTTCGACACCGACGTGCGTGAGGATTCAGGCAAGTCTTTTTGGAACTTGGATTCGGAATGCTCCGAGGCTTTTGGAGTGCTCCGTGAAGGCGGTTGGGCTCATCGTCACCCCGGAGTTCAGCTTTGGAGACCCGTTGGGACTGTGAGTAAAGCGGGCGCGAGTCAGGGTGGACATCGTTCCTTTCTCGATTCGACAGTCACAGCTGTGATTGTTGAAGAGACTGAGAGAGCGGGAAGCAGTGGTTAACCCCACGTTTCACCGTTCCGAAGAAAGGAAGTGGATACCTCCTTTGAAACAAACTATGACCTACAGATGCTGAATTTGTCTTGGGCATCAAAGCGCATATAACATTTAACATTAATTCAACCACGGTCAACTTTGTGTGGGATGCGTGTAAATGCAGCATTAGAGGCTATGTGCAACAATACATTTTAAGGAAAAATGCTGAAAGACGGAGGGCAGATAAGTTAACTTTATCTAGTATTCTATTAGCTGAACAACAATTGATAGATGCTGTTACAGAGGGGAGGACAAACATTGAAGAACTGAGACTAGGATTGGTGTCATTGAGGTCAGCATTAAAAAAGACCCTTAGGGAGAAATTTAGTTCCAAAATACATAAATACAAACTAGCCCAATACGAAGGGGGCGATAGAATCGGTAAGATTTTGGCCTATAAGGTAGCTGATAAAAAAGCTAAATCTATTATAAAATCAATAAAAGGGTCAGACTCAATCGAATATAAAAAATCTGAGCAAATCTTAGAGCAATTTGCTAACTACTATAGCCATTTATATACCCCAGATCATTCACCCTCTCAGGAAGAAATTACAAATTATTTAGATAAATATTTGCCCAGCCGATTAGCCACTGGAGCAATTAAGCAACTTGGTGCTAAGACTACCATTATTGAAATAAAGGCTGCCATTCAAGCACTACCTTCAGGCAAGGCTGCGGGAGAAGACTGCTTGCCTATAGAACTATATAAAATATGCGAGAAAGAACTTATACCGCTTTTTCATTTGGTGATAGATTCTGTAGGTCAAACAGGAAGTGCTCCTGTATCTTGGAGAACTGCAAAAATAATATTTTTTCTGAAAAAAGGCAAACCACCAGAGGACCGAGGATCATACAGGCCCATCTCATTAATAAATACCGATGCCAAGATCTTTGCCAAAATTCTCGCTAACCGCCTTGCCCCTATTATGCCTGATTTAGTGAACTGCCAACAGCATGGGTTTGTGGTGGGGAGAGACACCACTACTCTCATTAATACTGCTGTGACTGCATTTGATGTAGCCTCGACTGCTCTCACCCTACTCGGAATGGTTATGCTGGACGCGGAGAAAGCGTTCGACCGAGTGGGGTGGGAGTATTTGTGGGCGGTGTTGAGCGCATTCGGTATACAGGGACAATATCTCAGATGGGTTCGATCTCTGCATGAACTACCAACGGCAATAGTTAGTTATTCTGGAGCTAATTCAGCTAACTTCGCAGTTAAAAGGGGGACAAGGCAGGGGTGCCCTTTATCACCCCTACTTTTTGCTCTAACCTTGGAGCCATTTTTAAATGCATTGTCTGTTCAAGATAATATAATACCAATACATCATGGTGGCAAGAGTTTGAAAATAACCGCTTTTGCCGACGATATAGCTATATTTACAACAGATTTAGTTTTGGCACTCCCAGAGATAATCAAAGAAGCTAGTAAATTTGGAGAGATATCAGGGTATAAACTAAACGTTAGCAAAACTCAAGTAATTGCCAACTACAAACCTGCTCAACCGATATTAGGACTCTGTACTCATGCTACCTATTTGGGAGTTAAGCTTGCAGCAGAAACAGAGAAAATTGTAGCATTGAACTACGACCCCTTACTTAAGGAAATAACTACATCTTTAAAAAACTGGCATAAGATACCTTTGAGCCTGGTAGGACGAATACATTTAATAAAGATGAAGATTGTACCAAAATTGCTGTACTTATTTAGATCTATCCCTCTACAACTTAACAACCTATATATTAAAAAAATAGAGAGTATATGTAGTAGCTATATCTGGAGCTATAAAAAAGCTCGTAGATCAACGGCTTGTTTGAAACTCCCAATTGAAAAAGGGGGTTTAAATTTCCCGGATTTTAAAATATACTTTTTTGCAACTTTTTTTAACGCATACGTAGTCTAATAACCAACGACGCTTCCTTATTTTTCCATCAATTTATGTTGGGACCGAATAGTAATCAGTTTTTGTACCGCGTGCATGACCCTAACTATTTTAAGAGAGTCAAGTTTAAGACCGCGAGACATATTAAAAGAATCTGGGATCAAATAACGATTTTTGGTACGATACCTTTCTTTAATGCGGAGTTGCAGATTTGGGGGAATCCAGGGCTACCAGGCTTCTTCTCCGATGGTGCGGCAGCCTTGTGGCTGGAGTATGGTATAAGTACTCTAGGTGACCTATTTGGCTCGGATGGTTTTTTGAGTTTTAATGCACTAAAATTAATTTACAAAATTAGAGATACTATGTATTTTAAATACATTCAGATGAAAGATTTTTTTTTTAATAAAATGAAAATTGAAAAAATAGAAAACTCAGATACCTTAAAATATCTCCATTCGAAACATACTAAATCACTTATTAGTAAGAGCTATGCCTACTTAAGTAGCCACAAGCAAGGAGACTGTGAAAACATGGCGGAAAAACCGACTAGGTGTGAACAACAACCCTATCCAGATTGCTGGCTCGCTTAGACAAATAAACCTAGTGGTCCAATCCTCAAGCTTAAGGCTTCAATTATATAGAACGGTGACTCAAATATATTATACACCACAAAGAATTGCTAGTTGGACCTCGGGAAATGGTTTTAGCGAGCGAACTAAATGTCCCAAATGCAATCTAGAAGCCGCCGGTATAGAACACATGCTATATCAATGCCCGGAACTTACAGCATTCTGGAAAGGACTAACCTCGGTTCTAAACAGTAGACAAATTATATTTCCAGCACTTTCTGCACATTTAGTACTGCTAGATATACAAGATACTAATTACAAACATAAAGACTTGATTTCTATTGCTTTTGCTTGTGCCAGGTTGGTTATTGCACGGACTTGGATCTCTAAGGAACCACCCAATATTATGGAGTGGTGGAATCTTATCAATGAAATACACACGATGGAACTTTCGTTGGCCAAGTTAAGGGGTACTAAGGCTTTGAAAGCGAGGCAAAAGATTTGGGATACTTTTATTTGATATATATGTACCGGCAGCAACTAAAATGATCTATTTTTGGGAATGTACATTGTTACCCTCTGTATTTATTTAACGGTTAAATTTATGTTTGGATATTTTTGCCTCTGAAACTTGTATGCAATGCAATGTTGTTTTCTTTTTCCTGCAATAAAAAATGTAAAGAAACAAACTATGACCTTATTTTTGGGGTGATCAAATGCCAAATCGGAAAGCAGTGGTTAAATCTATGCTTTGCCGTGTTTGGTGGACTTGTTCTCTGTTCTTAGTAGGAAAGTCTATACTCCGTGTGAAAGTACATTTAGCTTTGTGGATTACAATTGCCAAAGCGGGAAGCTGTGGTTCATACTACGCTTTGCCGTATTTGGAAGTCTTTTTGGATACTTAAGTTCTCTAGCTGAAGGCTTACTACATGGTGAATTAGCAACTGGATTATTACCTCTGCTTTTTGGTTACATATCAGAAAGGATCTCCTTATTGTTCTTTATTGGTATCCAGTTCTCTTTTGTTATTACCGCTTATTTTTGGAACCTTAACAGTCCATTTGGACAGTCTTTGGTGGAAAAGAGTTCCATATTGTTTTCTCAGTTAAACTGGGGGAATGAGGGTAGGTTGGCATCCCTATACAGAATATAAGTAGTAGTGGCAAGTATTGCTATACAGCTCCTAATCTGTTTGCTTTATTTAACAGGGTTGGAAGATGCATGAGAGCTTGTTGTGATGTTTGCAAGAACAGGGAAGGTGATTAACTGTAACTAGTGAGAAACTATGAGAGTAGTCTACATATGTGAAGTGTTATTTAATAGTGTCTCTTGTTTTACAGGTTTCCCTTCCCCTGCAGTCACCTTCCTCTCCTTCCCTCGCCCAATCACTCGAATACCCTGTATACATTTGTTTCAGGGTGTTGGTGAGGTCAGGAGGTGGATCCATTATTGCTACATCAGGATTCCGAGGAGTGCGTTCCTGACACATAGAGTGTTGTAGAAAGGAAGGGCCTGGATTTGAGTGGCGTAGAGTGGAGTACAGTGTCACAGTTGAGTAGACTGTCGAGGGGAGTGGCATAGAGTGTCGTGGAGTGGTACAGAGCAGAGTGCAGTGGCAAAGAGGGTGTTGCGAGTGTTGTAGAGTAGAGTGGCATAGAGTAGAGTAGATTGTCATAGAGTTGGTTGTCATAGAGTGGAGTAGAGTGTTGTAGATTAGAGTGGTATTGAGTGGAGTGGCGTAGGGTGCCATGGAGCGAGTGGTATAGAGTGTCATAGAGGAGTAGCATAGAGTGGAGTAGTGTGACATATAACAGAGTGAAGTAAAGTTGTATTGAGTGGCATAGAGGGGGTTGCGTAGAGTGTTGTAGAGTGGAGTAGTGTCATAGAATGGCATAGAGTGAAGAATAGTGCAATAGAGTGGAGTGGCATATAGTGAAGTAGAGTCCCAGTGGAGCAGAGTTTAAGGGAGTAGAGCATCATAGAGTGGATTGGCATAGAGAGGGTTGCAGAGAGTATCAAAGAGTGGAGTAGTGTCATAGAATGGCATAAAGTGGAGTAGAGTGATATAGAGTGGAGTGGCATAGAGTGGAGTAGAGTGTCAGTGGTGCAGAGTTTAATGGAGTAGAGCACCACAGAGTGGAGTATCATAGAGTGTAGGTTGCAGAGTGGAATAGAGTATAGTGGAGCAGAGTGGCCTAGAGTAAAGCAGCACAAAGTACAGTGGTAAAGAATAGATTGGCCTAGAGTGTAGTGGTGGAGAGTGCATTCGTTTTGAGTAAATCCGTGTAGATTGCATTGGCATGGAGTGCAGTGAAGTAGAGTAGAATTTTGTAGAGTATAGTGGTGTAAAGTACTGTTGTGCAAAGTAGTTGCAGTAGGTGCAGTGAACAAGGCTGCATTGGTTTTGAGTGAAGTTGTGTAAAGTGAATTGGGGAAGAGTGCAATGGTTCAAAGTAGAGTGACATAGAGTAGAGTGCAGTGGTGTAGAGAGCACAGAGTAGAGTGACATGGCATAGAGTGGAGTGGTACAGAGTGGAGTAGAGTGGCATAGAGTGCAGTGGCTTGGAGTGTAGTGGTGCAGCGTAGATTGTTTCAGAGTACAGGGAAGTTGAGTAGAGTGAAGTGGTGCAGGTTAGCGTGGAGTGGCATAGAGTAGTGACATAGAGTGCAATGGCATAGAGTGCAGTGTTGTGAGAAAGGGTAAATCTTGACCCTTTTGGTCAGTGGTCACTACCTCAGATGTGGACTCAAATCACCAACACAGCATTCCACTGAGAGACAAGGAATAAAGGTGTAAGATACCAGAATTTCAAGTTTGGAGTGGCACTTTTATTTTCAGTTCACAAGCAGAAAAATAAATGCATATCAGTTCAGGCTCCAAGGCAAGCTCCTACCAAGGATCCAGACTTCACTCTGTCTGGAGTAAATGCTAGATGACAAATGCTCAAAATATTGCAAGGCAAGACTGGAATAAAATGTATACAAATGAACACGAGCACAGATGATCAAAGATCCTATGCTACTGAGCACATTGATGTAGACCTCTAGTGCATTTAGGCAAAATATTTAAGACAGATCTATGCTCATTAGGCTAAACATTTCTATCAGGACCCTGACTTATGGGATCAAGGCTAGGAAGGCGCAAGTAGAATTAGCTCAGAATAAAACATGTTGCTATTAAATTCAGTGTCTGGTGGTTCCTAGAAATGAGACCAGTCCCATAATGACTAGAAGAGAGAGATAGCCAGAAGGTTATATCAAAGATATAAAGGAGCAGAAGGGGTCTCTGCCCTGGGAGATCAACAACCTGTGAGAGGCGCCGGTGTCCCAAGTCAGAGATTTCGGCTAGCCGGAGAACAAACCACGCTCAATGCCAGGCATCCGCAGGAAAGTTCTGCCTTAGAATCTGACAGTTGGGTCTGATATACCTGAAATTGAGGAACCAAGGTTCTATGGTGACGCACTGGCCTACGCCCATTCAGTGCAGGCAGTTTAACCACATGTGTCCTAGGACACCGGAAGGACCTCTTCAAGGGACATTTTGTTACGTACATTTTGAAACAGAACAACTTGTACATTTCTGAAAAAAGAAAATTTTGGTCACGTACATTTATTATTGCGAGAGGTTGCTGTTTTTTACTTCGTGCAAGCTATGTTTCAAAATATTAGTTAAGCAATGTTTTCAGGAAGCTGTACCAACGGACACCAGTCTGTGTACGAGTGGGTGTTGGCCTTTGTGGAAAATTACTACTTCACCTTGAGCCAATTTGCCATGTTATTTTCAGTGCAGCAGAGGAATGTATTATTAACCTTACTGTGGCCTATTGCATTTTGCTAGGCCAAGACATGCCTTCTGGGCCTCAGCCTTGGGTCTATAACCCCAGGATTCAGGGAGTTAGCGGGATTTGGTATGTTGATCATGCCTAGCAAACATTGAGGGTTTTTAAGCATATTTCAGGGTCTCAGTGGCAGGCCCATGGGTGATATTTCGCTATCAAGACAGCTAAGAGATGCTCTTTCTGGTGATCACATGGTAGAGAGTGATTTTAACCCTTTATCATCACCCCCGTCTTGTTAATTTATGAACACACTCTTTACTGAGTATCTTGGCGACCCTACAGCTAGTGGGGGTATCCAGGGCATGTCATTAACATAACACTTGAATGTACCTTGGACCTGCTCTTTCTTTTTTGTTATTTCTACATCTGACCTAAGGAGTATTTTGACATATTCTGCATCTCTGTCATTAAGCAGACGCTCATACTGGGCGGCTGTAGGGCTCCTGCTCTGGGTGTCTCTGCCTGGGGGCAGAGGGGGAGCAGTGGGTATGTCACAGTGGGTGCCAGGTGCTGTTATCTCGCCCATTTGTAATTGTACTCCCGTCCCATCCCCGGGAATTCTATCCATGTCTTCATACTTCGCTATCTGGTATATCCCTGTGCTAGCATAATTCATCCCAACTGCCTTGGAACCTAATCTTTTAATGCAATGGCTCCCAATCTGAAAAGCGCAACACAGTATTATGAGTATCCCAACAATCGGTATCATTAATTTAAAAATTCCGGTGAGCCATGAAGGCATCCAGTCAAAATTGAACCAGTCTGCTGGAATAATGTCTGCAGGGGCACCTCCTTCATCGACCATTTCTTTTCCCAAGTTGGTCAATTCCTCAATGGCTCTGGCGATCGATCCATTGTCCTCGTCATTTCCTGGTATGAACATGCAGCAAGACTTCCCTATTTGGTGACACAAACCACCGTCTTTGGCGGTCAGCATGTCCAGGAAGTAGCGATGTTCCAGAACCATTAGTCTCAATGGGCGCAGCTCTTCCCTAATGGCATTTAGTCCGTCTCTGGTGCTGTTGATGGCTTTCATAACCTCATAGCGCGTCACTTCCAGCCAACGAGCATTAGCCTGAGTTTGGAACATTGGGACTGCTCCTCCAAAGAAAAGTTGGGCCTCGTTGAAGAGGCGGAATTCTTCTGGAACTTTACCAAGAGCTTCGCCTGCAAAGTTCTCCGCTGTTCGCCGGTGGCGGTGGAGGAATGTCACGTCGCCTGACATGGGGTGTGTCAGTATGTGAGAGGCATTTGATGCCGGCACCACCAGATGTACTTCATGCAAAGTCACCAGAGAGCACAGTCCGAGCCACTGAGGAGGTAGGTGGAGATAGAGGCGTTCTCCACAAGCCCAGTAGTAGTCCATTAATGCGGAGGTGCCAAACTGCATATCGAAGTTGAAGACCGTTTTGTTACAGTCTGTGTTACGCCCAACAGAGGTGGAGCCATTGCCTAGGAAACAAATAGAAGGATTTTTAGTTTAAATGCTTTTTTACTTTCGGACATTCCTTCCCCATCCCAGGTGTATCTTTTCCCTTCCTTATTCCAAATATCCTCGCAGTTTTTCTCAACATCCCAGTCAATGTCTCCCACCCAGTCTGTTTCGCCCGCCCAAGGAGGGCCTAAGGAAGCTGCTCTGCAATATAGGGTATGGACAGGGACCCATTTATCCTTTACATAAAGCTGTGCTCGTATGTTCAGCACCGTTCTATTGTTGCATGGACAGGAACTTTCATTGTGTGGTATAGTCGGATCGCAATCGGCTAGGGGTACTGTTACTGCCGTAAACCCTTGTCTCCTAATCACTGTCTCGTAATAATGTGCCCTTGGGTGCCTCATTCGATGCAGGTTCTTTATTTCTTTAGTCAGGGCGGCTGTCTGTAGGAGAGTAGGGTCTGCAATCCTATGATCACCCAGATTTTTGCTTTTTGCTGCACTGGTTTACGACTTTCCCTGGCTGTGGGCCTGCTAATCAGACCCACAGCCTAGCTGTTCTCTCTATCCAAATTGTACTCAGGTACTGAATTGGCACTGGGCCCTCTCCAAGTCCCTGTACCCAGGGCTGAGGTGCACCCAGAAGTCTCCCAGGGGCTGAAGCATGTATTATGCCACCCCTGGGCTGACTAACTAAACTGACACAACTGGCTGCACGACAGCTGGGGCAAGGTGGTGTACTCACCCTTTGCTTTAGATATAGTATACCTATATCTAACCCTAAAATGGACACACAGATCTCCTATCAGTCACTCCTATGGCAGGCCTTAACAATCCTGAAGGCAGAGTGCTTGGAATCGTGTGAGATGGTGCTCTGGCATGAGCTGAGCCTGTCTGCAGCTTTCGGGATCCATCCCTTAGCCGTTTCCATGATATCGCATACCATATACTCTTAAGTGCATTATAATCCTCGCGGTTATATGCCAACTCTGGTATCGCTTTATCAAAACATGTCGAGTAAGGTGTCATACGAATTGGAATACTAACCCCTCGCCAATTCTGGCGACGGGGTTAGCATTCCACCCTTCTAGAGGGACACGACATGTCTGTAACCCCTAACCCCGGTTAAAGTCAGACAGAGCCTTAGCATCCACAAAATGGATGCTGCCACCGAGACACAAGTCTGCCCTCCTGCTACTGGGAGTCCTCCCAGAGCAGGAGATAAGGACAAAGGGTTTCCTGCCAGGGGCGGTGCCAGCACCGTCCCAGACAGGATTTTGTGTATTGTAGGTAGGCAGGGCTTCAGAGGAAGGTGACTGCACGTGGCACCCCGGTGCTCACTGTGCATAGGCTGGCTTGAACCAGTTCCAGGGACACTCCAGACCCTGTGCTGGGGAAAAGCCCGCCAAGGAAGTGGGTGTAACCACCCCCCTCCTGGTCCCACCCATAGGGCAGGACCTAGTCGCGTGCCAGCCCCCTTTTCCCAGATAAAGGTAGGGACTGGCCCCCTTCCAAATCAGATCATCTTTGAATCCTGAAACTACTTTCCACGAAAGGAACTCAAGACTTCTTCCTAAGATTTCTCCCTTGTGACTAAGGAGTAGTCACCCTGCATCCGCAGGCACCATCGTAAGAACACTGCGGTCTGCTGCAAGTCCTTCCTCCGGAATCCGACTGCCCAGCTCGACGAGAACCGGCTTCTCTGGCACCTCTGACCTCTACCCACCTCTACAGCCCAGCTGAGAATCGTGGGTGCGACGAGACCTCGAGGGACCGGCCATCTGCAAGACTGCACGACTTCTGCACAACAAGCCCGCCGAGTAATTTCCTGGTGAGTGCTTTGGGGTCCGAGAAGCCCCGACCCTGAGCAGCTCCAGCACCGAAGTGCAGCCTCCCAGCATCTCCACGATCTGCGTGGGGCCCTTCTGCTTTTTGCTGCTCACCGCGTTGTTTGGCTACTAGCCCGCTGGCTTGTGGCCTTCTGAACGACGCCCGACGACATCACTGCTGCTGGTCTGGTTGCTCCAGACTGGCCCTTGCTCCCTTCCCGAAGAGGAGCACCCCGGGCCCTCCTGGTCCACTCAAGACGCCATTTTGAGTCCACCGCGTGGGCTTGAATTAGCCAAGGCTTGTTGCCCAATCCTGGGTAACTTCGACGCCGACAGCTTCATCCATCGTGGGACAGCTCGCCTCTCCATCCTGGTCACCGACAACGCCTCCTGGTCCGTGAGATCTGCAGAGCCAGCGTCGCCCACTCGCCTAGTCGAGGTGACTACCATCCGGTGCCCTCCTGGTGCCCACTGACTACTGGCTAGTAGTCACGAACTTGGTCCCCTCTGCTTTCAGGTGTCATCCATCTTCCAGATCCAGGCTTGGATCAACTCGAACTATCTTCACTGGGCGCCTGCCAGCATCTTTCTCCCAGGCTCCTGGTCCGGCAACGAGGATTCCCGACGTCTTTTGAGACATATGCAGCTGCAGCCCCTGGGCTAGGTAACTTCGGCATTTCGGTGCCCCAGCATAGCCTCACTATCCAAGGGTCAGGATCCACTGTCGTTTTCTCCCTACCAGGTCGGGTTCGCCCGTGAACACTAACTTTAGCGTGACTAGCTTCCATAGACTTTGTCCCGCATCCCGCGTGAGAGTGCACCCTCTGCACCGAGTCCCCTAGGCCTCCTAGAAGTAATCTAACGATTCCCTAGTCAAGTCCTAGCGATTCCAAAGCCTATTAGTACTGTACTTACCTGCTAGTAATTTCGCATTCCACTTTTAAAGTATATGGTTTTTCGTGCCCCTCGGGCATTTGTATATACTGTGCTAACTTAAGTATTTTCGTAAGAGTTTTGTTGTGTGCCTAGCACCCTGTCCTCATAAAGAGTACAGGGTTGTTGTGATTCTAATAAATACACTGTTTATTTTCATAACACTTGTGTGGTGTCCTTTCACTGGGTGTTCAAGGGGTAATGTGATGGTAAAACAGCTGGCTTAACACACCCTCTAGAGTCTTAGCCTTAGACTGCTGGTATCCATGCTACTAGGATAGCTGGTCTATAAGGTTGACTTACAACCAATCATCAATAAGGGTTGTTTGGACTGATATATAGTGATCACTAGAATAGTGAGCACTGCACATCAGGCCAACTTCTCACATTGGTGAGCAGCGGTTGGGATTTGAGCTTGCTGTTGTTTTACCACACATGCCCTAAGAATATCTTGTGAAAGATCACATAAGTACTAAAGGTACATATAACTTAGCTTAGAATACTCTGAGTTCTACTGAACCAGCTGTTGTAGCTCCTAGGGCCTAGCACACCCTAAACTACAACTCTAGCAAGGGATCAGTAGGCAAACATATAGTGTAGGTAAGTGCACCACTTACACCTCACTAGAAAAGCATGTCTACCCAGGGAGAATCTACTGAGACTCCCCTGGTCAGTGTGGACCCTCCACAGGTCACTTCAAGATATGCAGCTCTCAGTTTCCAGGAGATGAGACAAGTCTGCACCTCCAGGAAACTGAAGCAGGGGTCTAACCCCACCATTCCCTTTCTGATAGGTCTCTTAGAGACATATGATGCCAGAAAGATTTCTCAGTTACATGAGAATATGCCAGCCTTAGAGGGAACCTCTGGGGATCCAGACCTCCCCAACACTGCTACTGCAGTTGAGGAGGAGGATCAAGAGGAACTCTCTGGGGATGAGGTAGACAAAGGTCTTGAGGTAGTCAGAAGGCTAACCAGGGCCAACTTAGACTTACTTGGGCTAGGAACTGGGGGACCCCCAGTACTAACTCGAAGTGGGCCTAACCTTGGAGTTAGGAGAGATAGATCTCTTTCTAGGGACTCCAATAGATCTCTGCACTCTAATGCCTCTTCCCAGAGGAGGAGAAACTCTCCACAGAGGACGGTGACTTCCCCTCAGAGAATAGAGCATGAAGCTAGGATGAGACAGGCTGCTCTGAGGATTGAAAGGGAAGAACTTGCCCTGGCCAAAGAAAAGCTTGCCTTTGCTAGAGAGCAGCAGATGAGTGGGCTAGCTCCCACTGGTGGCAGCAATCTCCCAAGAGATAGAGAGAAGGGTTTAGATACTAAACACCTGACTAAAATAGTGCCCCCCTTTAAGCAAGGGGATGATATCCAGAAATGGATGGCTGCTTTGGAGAGGGCCTGCACTGTGCAGTGCATTCCCCGAAGTCAGTGGGCAGCTATATTGTGGCTCTCCTTTGATGGTAAAGGTAGAGATAAGCTCCTCACTACAAGAGTGGAGGATGCTAATGATTACCAGGTCCTGAAAAATGCACTGATTGATGGGTTTGGTTTAACCACTGAGCAGTACAGGTTGCTGTTCAGAGACACCCAGAAAACTCAGTCTCAGGACTGGTCTGACTTTGTGGATAGTGCCACTAAGGCTTTGGAGGGCTGGTTGCTGGGTAGCAAGGTTACAGATTACACAGGATTGTATAATCTTATGATGAGAGAACAAATTTTAAACAATTGTCAGAACCAGTTGTTGCACCAGCACCTTGTTGATTCAGATCTGACCTCTCCCCAAGAATTGGGAAAGAAGGCAGACAAATGGGTCAGGACAAGGATCAAGCAGAACCAGAACCAGAACCAGGGTGGTCAGAAGAAAGCAGACCAGAAGGGTAATGTTAAGAATGAACAAAATGACCAGAAGTCTTCACCAGGTCCCCAACAAACCAAAGAGGGTGGGGGTCAGGCTTCCCAGAAGAAGAAGACTCAAGAAGGCCAGTCAAAGAGGTGGTGCCAGTACTGCAAAAGTAAGTCTCACTGGTTTAGTGAGTGCACCAAAAGAGGAGGACAAACTCCTGCCACTACAGCCCCTAAGGCAACTGCACCCCCTAGTACAGTCAGTAGTGGTAGTGTACCTCCCAAGGCATTAGTTGGGTTAACCTTGGGTACTGAGGGGTCTGACAACTTAGTTGGCACACTCACTCAGGCTGTCCTTGTCTGTAAAGGGGATATAGATATGTCCCCTGAGATAAGTCCCAATACTTTGGGCAAATACAGGCAGACACCTTTGATAAATGGCAAAATGGCTCAGGCCTATAGGGACACTTGTGCCAGTGTCACCATGGTGACACCTAACTTTGTGGACCCTGGACAGATCATGCCAGGTACTGATTTCCTGGTGACCAATGCCAGCAATGTCACTACTAGTCATAGTGTGGCAATTGTGGCTTTCTCCTGGGGTGGAGTGAAGGGACAAAAGAAAGTTGTAGTCAGTTCAGACCTCCCAGTTGATTGCTTGTTCGGCAATGATTTGGAGTCATCACAATGGTCAGAAGTGGAGCAGAGGACTCACATGGAAATGTTAGGCTTGCCAGCACATGTGCTTGCTGTGACTAGGTCACAGGCCAGAAGATGCCCCACTGAACAGGTGCTGGATCCTGAAATTATGGACCAGACACCTTCCAAGAAGAAGAGCAGTAGGGTTAAGGCTTTGCCTTCCCCCTTGCCCCAGGTTGAGGATCAAGTCTCTGAGGAGGCTGATCTGAGAGAACTGAGGGAAACTGAGCCTAAAGAGCTTGAACTTGATCAAGTTGAGTTTCTGGGCTCAGGGGGACCCTCCAGAGCAGACCTGGGGAAGGCACAGTTAGACTGCCCTTCCCTTGAACCCCTCAGACAGCAGGCTGCTGCTGAGGCTGCAGGGAATGCCACAGGTGCCCACAGGGTATACTGGGAAGATGGACTCCTGTACTCTGAGTCAAGAGACCCCAAGCCTGGTGCAACCAGGAGGCTGGTCATCCCCTTGTCTCTGAGAGGTTTCCTTCTCACCTTGGCCCATGAAATTCCCCTTGCAGGTCATTTAGGTCAGACAAAGACTTGGGACAGGCTTGTCTCACACTTTCACTGGCCCCATATGAATGAGAATACCAAGGAGTTTTGTCGCTCCTGTGTCACTTGCCAAGCCAGTGGTAAGTCAGGTGGCACAACAAAGGCCCCCCTCATACCACTACCTGTGGTGGGGGTTCCCTTTGAAAGAGTGGGGATTGACATTGTTGGTCCAATGGAACCCCAGACAGCATCAGGGCACAAGTTTATACTGGTGGTAGTGGATCATGCCACCAGGTATCCTGAAGCTATACCACTTAGGACCACTACAGCACCTGTAGTGGCAAGAGCCCTAGTTGGAGTGTTCTCCAGAGTGGGTTTCCCTAAGGAGGTCGTTTCTGACAGAGGTACAAACTTCATGTCAGGATATCTGACTGCAATGTGGAAAGAGTGTGGTGTGAACTACAAGTTCACCACACCCTATCATCCACAATGCAATGGGCTTGTTGAGAGATTCAACAGGACCCTCAAAGGGATGATTCATGGGCTACCTGAAACTCTTAGGAGAAGATGGGATGTCCTGATCCCCTGCCTCTTGTTTGCTTACAGAGAGGTCCCACAGAAGGGGGTTGGCTACAGCCCTTTTGAGCTTCTGTATGGGCATCCTGTAAGAGGACCCCTGTGTTTGGTGAAGGAAGGATGGGAGAGACCTCTCAAAAAGCCTGCAACCAACATAGTGGACTATGTACTTGGTCTCCGCTCCAGGATGGCTGAGTATATGGAAAAGGCATCCAAAAACCTTGAGGCCAGCCAAGAACTTCAAAAAGCTTGGCATGACCAAAAGGCTGTTCTGACTGTGTACCAGCCAGGACAGAAGGTGTGGGTGCTGGAGCCAGTGGCCCCAGCAGCTCTGAAAAACAAATGGTCTGGGCCCCACACCATCATTGAGCAAAAGGGAGAGGTTACCTACTTGGTGGACCTTGGAACTCCCAGGAGCCCTCTCAGAGTGCTCCATGTTAACAGGCTCAAGGCATATGTTGACAGGAAGGACATGAGCTTGCTCATGGCCACAGATGAGGGACAGGAGGAAGAGAGTGACCCTCTCCCAGACCTGCTCACTCAGAATCCTGATGATGGATCAGTTGATGGTGTTGTCTTTTGTGGCAGCCTCACTGAACATCAGCAACAGGATTGCAGGCAAGTTCTGCAATCCTTCAGACATATGTTCTCTCTGACACCCAGCCAAACTGATTGGTGTACCCATGATGTTGACACTGGAGACAGTCTGCCTGTCAAGAGTAAAATCTACAGACAGCCTGATCATGTTAGAGACTGCATCAAAACTGAAGTGCAGAAAATGTTGGAGCTGGGAGTCATTGAGCCCTCAGATAGCCCTTGGGCTAGCCCAGTAGTTCTAGTGCCAAAGCCTCACACCCAGGGTGGTAAGAAAGAGATGAGGTTTTGCGTAGACTACAGAGGCCTCAATGCAGTCACTAAGACTGATGCCCACCCAATACCAAGAGCAGATGAACTTATAGATAAATTGGCTTCTGCCAACTTCTTAAGTACATTTGATTTGACAGCTGGGTATTGGCAAATCAGGTTAGCTGAGGAGGCCAAACCCAAGACAGCATTTTCTACCCCTGGTGGGCATTATCAGTTTGTGGTAATGCCCTTTGGTCTGAAAAATGCACCTGCCACCTTCCAAAGGTTGGTGAATCAAGTCCTCACTGGGCTGGATGACTTCTGTGCAGCATATCTTGATGATATTGCTGTCTTTAGCTCCACCTGGGAGGATCACCTGGTCCACCTGAGGAAAGTGTTAGAGGCTCTGCAAAAGGCAGGCCTCACTATCAAGGCCACAAAGTGCCAGATAGGGCAGACACAGGTTGTATACCTGGGCCACCTTGTAGGTGGAGGCCAGGTTCAGCCACTGGAGAGTAAGATACAGGCCATCAAGGACTGGACTCCTCCAATCACCCAGACTCAAGTTCGAGCTTTCTTGGGCCTGACTGGGTACTATAGGACGTTTGTCAGAAATTATGGGTCCATAGTGACCCCTCTTAATGACCTGACAAGCAAAAAGATGCCAAAGAAAGTTCAGTGGACAGCAAGCTGTCAGAAAGCATTCAATGACCTAAAGCAGGCCATGTGCACAGCACCTATCCTAAAGAGTCCAGATTACTCCAAGCCATTCATTGTCCAAACAGATGCTTCTGAGTTGGGTGTGGGGGCTGTTCTGTCTCAACTGAATTTTGATGGTAATGATCAGCCTATTGCTTTCATTAGTAGAAGGTTGACACCCAGAGAGAAAAATTGGTCAGCTATTGAGAGGGAGGCCTTTGCTGTGGTTTGGGCCCTGAAGAAGCTGAGGGCCTACTTGTTTGGCACTCACTTCACCATTCAGACCGACTATAAGCCCCTCTTGTGGCTAAATCAGATGAAGGGTGAAAACCCCAAACTGCTTAGGTGGTCCATTTCCCTCCAGGGGATGGATTTTACAGTGGAGCATAGACCTGGTACTGATCACAGCAATGCTGATGGGCTCTCCAGGTATTTCCACTTAGAGCAAGAAGACTCACCTGGTCAAGGTTAGTTTACTGTCCCAAAGTTTGGGGGGGGGGGTCATGTAGGAGAGTAGGGTCTGCAATCCTATGATCACCCAGATTTTTGCTTTTTGCTGCACTGGTTTACGACTTTCCCTGGCTGTGGGCCTGCTAATCAGACCCACAGCCTAGCTGTTCTCTCTATCCAAATTGTACTCAGGTACTGAATTGGCACTGGGCCCTCTCCAAGTCCCTGTACCCAGGGCTGAGGTGCACCCAGAAGTCTCCCAGGGGCTGAAGCATGTATTATGCCACCCCTGGGCTGACTAACTAAACTGACACAACTGGCTGCACGACAGCTGGGGCAAGGTGGTGTACTCACCCTTTGCTTTAGATATAGTATACCTATATCTAACCCTAAAATGGACACACAGATCTCCTATCAGTCACTCCTATGGCAGGCCTTAACAATCCTGAAGGCAGAGTGCTTGGAATCGTGTGAGATGGTGCTCTGGCATGAGCTGAGCCTGTCTGCGGCTTTCGGGATCCATCCCTTAGCCGTTTCCATGATATCGCATACCATATACTCTTAAGTGCATTATAATCCTCGCGGTTATATGCCAACTCTGGTATCGCTTTATCAAAACATGTCGAGTAAGGTGTCATACGAATTGGAATACTAACCCCTCGCCAATTCTGGCGACGGGGTTAGCATTCCACCCTTCTAGAGGGACACGACATGTCTGTAACCCCTAACCCCGGTTAAAGTCAGACAGAGCCTTAGCATCCACAAAATGGATGCTGCCACCGAGACACAAGTCTGCCCTCCTGCTGCTGGGAGTCCTCCCAGAGCAGGAGATAAGGACAAAGGGTTTCCTGCCAGGGGCGGTGCCAGCACCGTCCCAGACAGGATTTTGTGTATTGTAGGTAGGCAGGGCTTCAGAGGAAGGTGACTGCACGTGGCACCCCGGTGCTCACTGTGCATAGGCTGGCTTGAACCAGTTCCAGGGACACTCCAGACCCTGTGCTGGGGAAAAGCCCGCCAAGGAAGTGGGTGTAACCACCCCCCTCCTGGTCCCACCCATAGGGCAGGACCTAGTCGCGTGCCAGCCCCCTTTTCCCAGATAAAGGTAGGGACTGGCCCCCTTCCAAATCAGATCATCTTTGAATCCTGAAACTACTTTCCACGAAAGGAACTCAAGACTTCTTCCTAAGATTTCTCCCTTGTGACTAAGGAGTAGTCACCCTGCATCCGCAGGCACCATCGTAAGAACACTGCGGTCTGCTGCAAGTCCTTCCTCCGGAATCCGACTGCCCAGCTCGACGAGAACCGGCTTCCCTGGCACCTCTGACCTCTACCCACCTCTACAGCCCAGCTGAGAATCGTGGGTGCGACGAGACCTCGAGGGACCGGCCATCTGCAAGACTGCACGACTTCTGCACAACAAGCCCGCCGAGTAATTTCCTGGTGAGTGCTTTGGGGTCCGAGAAGCCCCGACCCTGAGCAGCTCCAGCACCGAAGTGCAGCCTCCCAGCATCTCCACGATCTGCGTGGGGCCCTTCTGCTTTTTGCTGCTCACCGCGTTGTTTGGCTACTAGCCCGCTGGCTTGTGGCCTTCTGAACGACGCCCGACGACATCACTGCTGCTGGTCTGGTTGCTCCAGACTGGCCCTTGCTCCCTTCCCGAAGAGGAGCACCCCGGGCCCTCCTGGTCCACTCAAGACTCCATTTTGAGTCCACCGCGTGGGCTTGAATTAGCCAAGGCTTGTTGCCCAATCCTGGGTAACTTCGACGCCGACAGCTTCATCCATCGTGGGACAGCTCGCCTCTCCATCCTGGTCGCCGACAACGCCTCCTGGTCCGTGAGATCTGCAGAGCCAGCGTCGCCCACTCGCCTAGTCGAGGTGACTACCATCCGGTGCCCTCCTGGAGCCCACTGACTACTGGCTAGTAGTCACGAACTTGGTCCCCTCTGCTTTCAGGTGTCATCCATCTTCCAGATCCAGGCTTGGATCAACTCGAACTATCTTCACTGGGCGCCTGCCAGCATCTTTCTCCCAGGCTCCTGGTCCGGCAACGAGGATTCCCGACGTCTTTTGAGACATATGCAGCTGCAGCCCCTGGGCTAGGTAACTTCGGCATTTCGGTGCCCCAGCATAGCCTCACTATCCAAGGGTCAGGATCCACTGTCGTTTTCTCCCTACCAGGTCGGGTTCGCCCGTGAACACTAACTTTAGCGTGACTAGCTTCCATAGACTTTGTCCCGCATCCCGCGTGAGAGTGCACACTCTGCACCCGAGTCCCCTAGGCCTCCTAGAAGTAATCTAACGATTCCCTAGTCAAGTCCTAGCGATTCCAAAGCCTATTAGTACTGTACTTACCTGCTAGTAATTTCGCATTCCACTTTTAAAGTATATGGTTTTTCGTGCCCCTCGGGCATTTGTATATACTGTGCTAACTTAAGTATTTTCGTAAGAGTTTTGTTGTGTGCCTAGCACCCTGTCCTCATAAAGAGTACAGGGTTGTTGTGATTCTAATAAATACACTGTTTATTTTCATAACACTTGTGTGGTGTCCTTTCACTGGGTGTTCAAGGGGTAATGTGATGGTAAAACAGCTGGCTTAACACGCCCTCTAGAGTCTTAGCCTTAGACTGCTCGTATCCATGCTACTAGGATAGCTGGTCTATAAGGTTGACTTACAACCAATCATCAATAAGGGTTGTTTGGACTGATATATAGTGATCACTAGAATAGTGAGCACTGCACATCAGGCCAACTTCTCACACTGTCCCAGTGACAATTTTGTATACGATGGGGGTATAGTCCCACACTGTTGTATTGACACCTTCAATGTCTAATTCCGCCGTATTGATCTGGATCTGTCCCTCTAAGCGGCAAAGATACAAGTGCAGAAGGCACATGGCGATGTCTGGGGGGACCTCTCTAGGAAATAGTAGTCTGTCAGCCCCTACTGCGTGGGGGATGTAGGAACATACATAACAGGAATCGTTTGTTCTTGATTTCCCTACTGCTGTCATGTCCCTATACCAGGAATTGTCTACTAAGGAAGAGTGGACTGAATGATCTCTTACTGATAGTTGTAGGCCTAGTATGGGTCCTAGGCCCTCTTGTATCTTCACAAGATGATCGAATGTTTTGTGCCCTGCCTCCTGGTTATTAGCATTCTTGCGGGGGACAAGGGGTTTTGTTCTGTAAGGGGCAATAGCAAATCGGCGTGTTCTATGGTGACGGGAAAGGCGTTGGCGGGACACTTGTTGTCTTCCTGTGATATTGGCAGACCTACCCCATGACCTATTTCTGTCCCCTGGGGTGACGAGTGAGTACTCGGGATGCACACTGGTGGGTGCGCTGCTGGCAGTACTATTTTCTGGGAGTTCGGGACCTAGTGTGTGTTGTGTTGCTGTCTGCTGTTTGAGTGTGACCGCTGGTACGGTTGCTGAAACAGTGGATGGTAAGGCATTTCTATTACCTATCTCATTAAAGCTCTTTACAGCAAAAAAATAGGCGCACCAATTAAAAGTTATTAGTGCCACTCCAACAATGATACAAAACATAAATGTGACAAGAGTACATAACTTCGCATCGTGGCTGTTGTATCCCTGGATCAGCACGGGTGTGTCTTCTTCTTCTTCTTCTTCTTCTTCTTCTTCTTCGGCAGTGGACGGGAAACCACTGTCCTCATTCAGGGGGACCATGGGCATGTCTCTTTCCTCTCTTAATTCATTGTCTATTGCTGCGGAGGCACAGGAGCGAGCCGAACGTCTCGCCGGTGTATCCATGCTTTGCGTTCAGCTATCCGGTTGGCAGTTGGAGATGAATCAGTCACTGCAAAGGGGCCGTCGAATTTGGGGTCTTTCCACTTCCTGACGTGCCTCCGGATAAAGATCAGAGTCCCAGGACGGATAGGTGGGAGCTCAGGATCGATGGGGCCCTTCTCCTTCCTTCTGGATACCTGTACAGAGAGGAACTGCGCAGCGCGGGTTAGTGTGCACAAGAAGTCATAAAGCTCAGCCTTAACAATCTCAGAGGATGACTCAGTATCAGTTTTGGGCCTGCTGGGAGGGACCGCTACATTTATGGATCGTCCGGTGACAAGCTGGTGGGGCGTGAGGTGGTGATCCGAACTTGGGGAATTTCTTAATGAGAAGAGGGCCAGTGGAAGACAGTAGAGCCACTTTTTGCCAATGGTGGCGCTAATTTTGCTTATTTTGTTTTTGAGCAGGCCATTGAGGCGCTCACAGATGCCATTGCTTTGGGGGTGGTAAGCGGATGTCAGCTTGTGTCTGATGCCTAGCATTGTGGTGAGAGAGGAGAAGATGGCGTTTGAAAAATGGCTCCCGTTGTCCGTTCTTATGGCGGCAGGAATTCCAAAGCGTGAGATGACCTCACGCAGTAGGAATGTGGCTGCTGCTTTTGCATCGCAGTGGACGCATGGTCCAGCTTCGATCCATCGCGAGAAGGGGCATACCACCACAATGAGATATCGGTAATTTTGGCACCGATCAATCATATCCACATACTCGAGGTGGAGTTCTTTGAAGGGGCCAGAGGGTTTGGGAATGGTGGAGGCCACTGTTTTGAGAGTTGGGTTTGGTGAATACTGTTGGCAGACGAGGCGTTTATTAACAAAGAGCTGTATTAGTTCATAAGCATTGGGAAAGAACCAGTCTGCTTGCAATGTGGTGGACATGTTATCTCGGGAGACATGTGCGGGAAGGTGAAGTTGATCCAGTGCCACCTGCAGTAAGGCTTGTGGCATGACAGGTTTTCCTGACATGGTCTGTCTATAGATAAAATCAGCAGTGTCCTGCTGTACTCCCCTCTTCTTCCATAGCTCTTTCTCTTGTTGTGGTGCACTTTCTTGTACTTCTCTAAGATGTAGTTGGGCAATGTGATCGTATTGTTGTGTGTCATCAATAGGGCAGAAGCCATGTGTGTCCGAATTGTCATTATTTGTGCCTTGGTGCTGATCTGGAGGTACACCATCGTCACTCTTTTGTACTTGCTCCTCCTGTGTTCTTGTTTGTTCTGTCTGTTCTGATGGAGCAATAGCCTGTGCAAGTAAGATGGGGTGGTATGGTGCAGGTACGGGTAAGGGGCCCCTGGCCGCAGCTTTAGCTGCCCAATCTGCCATGGCGTTACCTCTGGAAACAAAGTCCTGTCCATTCGTGTGTGCTGCGCATTTAACAACGGCTACCTCAGTTGGAAGTGTGAGTGCTTCAATCAAGTCTTCCAACAAATCTTTGTGGCATACGGGTGTTCCATCTGATTTGAGGAAACCGCGCCTTTTCCAGAGCAGGATACTTGAGTGTGTCGTTGTTGTGACATAGGCAGAGTCTGAGTAGACTGTGATGCGGTCATCTGCCCCACAGTTTAGAGCGGCTATTAGTGCCACTAATTCAGCAGCTTGAGCTGAGTAATGTGGGGGCAGTGTAATGTGCTGTATAATGGCAAAGCGATCGGGGGACTCGTACGTGGGAGAGGTGTGGCGCCGTGGCCAGGGCGACTGACGCTGGAATCTGGGGACCACGGTTCGATCCCCGGCTCCGGCGGCAGGTTAGCCCAGCACCATGTGACTCTGGGCAATAGCTTGCTTAATCTTCCCGACGGCCCCCAGCGCCTAGAGACCCTAACGGGTGATTGTGCGCTTTACAAATGTGGACTTTACTTTTACTTTACTTTACGTGTGCTGCTGACCTTGAACCACTGCGGCTCCTGTGTACCTTATCCCTGTTTCTTGGTCGATGGTGGAGGAGCCGTCGACAAAGTATATTGTGCCGTCCGTCAGGGGGTCCTCTTTTGCTGCTCCTGATTCATCTGGGGAGTATGTGGCACAGTCATGAGTGTCGTCATCTGATGCTACAATGGGATGTGCAAAGAATATGGCAGGATTGACTGTGTGACATTTGACAACCTTCAGGGAGGGTAGTGACAGTATTACTTCGTAACCGGATACTCTCTGAGTTGTTAATGTTGTCTTGGCTTTCTGAATTATAGCGAAGACAGCATGTTCGGTGTACAGTGTCAGCGAGGATCCCATGACAATTGGGGTGCTTTTTTCCACAGCAAAGGCTGCAGCTGCCAGGGCTTGTTCGCAGGGGTAATGACCTTTCATGACTGAGTCGAGCATGCCGCTGAAGTAGGCGATGGGCTTATGGCCCATGGGGTATTTCTGAGTGAGGACTGCAGTCATGACCTGACCATTGCAGTGAGTGAATAGGTAAAATTCCTTTGTGTAATCAGGTGTGCCTAACACTGGTGCGTTTGTTATCTCATCTTTGAGTTTTTTTAAAGAAGCTGTCATTTCAGGTGTCCAATGGAGTTTATTGTGCCTGTCTTTCGCTGCTTTAACGGCTTTCAGCAAGGGGGCTGTTATGGTGGAGAAATCAAAGACCCACTGACGGACATAATTGACTAGTCCAAGGAATTTCTGCATATCTTTTACAGTGAGTGGCTCAGGTGTCATTTTTATGGCTTCAACTCTGTCTGGCATGACTCGTCTTCCTGATGCTGAGAGTATCTGGCCTAGATATTGTACCTCTCTTTGGCAGTACTGGAGTTTCTTTCTGTTCACTTTATAGCCTCTGTGGGCTAGCGTGGTGAGCAGAGAGACTGTATCAGTTCTGCACTGTCGTTCTGTAGTGCTGCAGAGCAAAATGTCATCGACATATTGCAGCAACGTGCTGTGACATTGGAAGTTCGATAAATCCTCTTTGACGACTCTGTTAAAGACGCTGGGAGACTCACAGTACCCTTGTGGGAGTCGCCTGTAAGTCATTTGCACCCCGCCGAACGAGAAAGCCAATAGGTACTGACTGTCTGGGTGAAGGGGGACGCTGAAAAATGCATTTTTCAGGTCAATCACGGAAAAGTATTGTGCATTCGGGGGAACATTGGTGAGGATGACAGAAGGGTCTGGGACAATGGGAAACTCTGGTACCACTATGTTATTTATGGAGCGCAGATCATGAACTAGGCGCCACTGATTAGTTTTGCCCTTGCGCACAGGAAAAAGGCAGGTGTTAACTGGAGACACACAGGGGTATATGACTCCTTGGTCTAGGAGGGCCTGTATTATTGGGGCAATGCCTTCCTCTGCTTCCTTAGAAAGTGGGTACTGTTTAATTCTGGGTAGAATCGCGTCTTGTTTCAGTGTTATTTTAAAAGGAGTGGCTGAGCGGATGAGGCCCACATCATTTGGACCAGTGGTCCATAGATGCGGCGGGACTTGTGCCAAGTCTGCCTCACGCACTGAATCAAATGTTGGTGGGGCCCCGGGTGTTCTTTTTTCCACTGTCACTGAGAGGGGAACCTCATACTGATAGATGATCTCTGTTATGGGGTATTTGTCAGGATCACCAAAGAGCTGGTCGTCTGCAATGTCTCTCACTTGGAGTTCTGGTTCGATGAAAATTCCACAAGCCCAGGAGCGCATATCGTCGTCTCATGCTAGAAATGCCCCATAAGTAGGAGTAATGTGAAGTGCGAGTATGCCTAGGATCATGCTTTTGTTCGATATTTGGTAGTGCTGGGACTGTGGGCGAAAGAGAAATTCCTTTGGGAGCTGGACAGTGCGCTGGTGTAGTTCAGGGGTGTTGGCTATAACGATGTGCACCGTGGTGGAGAACGCTTGCACATCCACAGGGCGAGCCCTCATTTGGTCGGAAGAGTCCACCGTTAGTGCCATCATCCGGGCTAGGGGTGTACCTGGCATAGAACAAACCATTGTACCGTTCTCATGGAAGTGAATTGTTATGTTTAATTTTGCCATGAGATCTCTCCCTAACAAGTTGACTGTAGAGTGTGGTGAATAAAGCAGTTGTTGCTCCAGCACCCGGTCTCCTATTTGTAGGGGTACTGGCTTTGTAAAGGGGACCCTTGCTATCGCCCCAGAGAATCCCTGTGTGTCCGCTACTAGATCAGAAATAGGCAGGTGTCCGCCTGTAATGCAGGAGTACGTGGTGCCTGTGTCAATGAGGAAGCTATATTTTTTGTTGTTTATCGTGACCAGGACGGTGGGGTCATCTTCACCGCTCATGATACATGATAAAACTGGGCACACAAGAGTTGTCTGTGGGCTGTCCTAGTGAGCGTATCCTCCAGCTTGGTACTGCTGGATTGTGCCCTGTGTGAAGGAGTTGTTGGGAGTCATCACCACTCCTCCTTGAGGTGTTGTATTTTGGGCTTGGGACATCATTTGGTACGTGGATACTTGCTGCTGCGGCTGTATGGGAGCTTGCATTTGTTGGGACTGCATGGGGACTTGCATCTGCTGTGGCTGCATGGGGACTTGCATCTGCTGTGGCTGCATGGGGACTTGCATCTGCTGTGGCTGCATGGGGACTTGCATCTGCTGTGGGGCCGGCTGGGCATAACCATACAACATCTGGGGCTGTTGTGAAAACGTCTGTTGTTGCTGTAATTGTGGAACTACTTGTTGGATGGGGACTTGGTGGATGGGGCCCATGGGTTGCTGGCCTTGCTCTCGAAGCCTAGACCGGCAATCTCTTTGCATGTGGCCCACTTTGTGACAATAGAAGCAAGTGCGTGGGCCTGACTGTTGCTGGGCCCTTTGCTGTCCCATTCCATTGCCTCTTCCCTGCATCCCAGTGTTTCTATTGGTGTTGTAATACTGGTGTTGGCCATTACCGTAGGCGGGTTGTGGTGATACGTACTGCACCGGGGGCTGCTGTTGGATGTACTGCACTGTGGGCTGCTGTTAGGCTTGCACATACTGTACTGTAGGCTGTGGCGGGGCATGCACATACTGCACTGCCTGTTGTGGTGGTGTCTGCATGTACTGTATGGCGGGCTGTTGTTGCTGTTGTGTCTGTGCTTGCACATATTGCATGGCAGGCTGTATGGCCGGCTGCTGCACTTGTTGTCGGGACTGGGCATTAGCAGTAAGTGCATTTTGAGCGGCCTGTGGAAAGGTGGTAACTGCTGTCATTTGGCTGACAGGTGCAGCCAGCATGACCGTGTCTAGGGCGTCCTTTTTCTTAAGCTTCTGCTGCACCAGTTTGGCAGCTGCATTTTCTATAGCTAGCTGTCTAGCTTTCTCCAGTTCTATTTTCTTTTTACAGAAATGTATAATGTGGTCCTGTATTTCAGGCCAGGGTTTTCCTTCCATGGCTACTACTCCATCTAATTTCTCCTGCACGTCGTCTGGCAATCCTCTTTTGACCATGTGGTAAAAGAGTCTGCTATTTCCTCCAGTTGTATTCCAGGAGTCACCCAACTCCTGGTGCCACTTTTCCTTCATCCTGGAAATGAAGTTAATCGGGTCTTCATTTGTTTGCATAGTTAGTGACATGAGAGACCCAATATCTGGAACATCAGGATATTTTAATCGCAATTTAGTCCAGACTGCTGCCCTAATTTTATCAAATGGTTCCCCATCGTATGTTGTGTCGTTCATAGTTATCAGTCCTCTACTGATACTTGTGAAAATTTCTTCTGCTTCCCCTCCCATTAAGGAAATTAGCAAGCTTTTCATATCGCCAACCCCTGGTTTGGTGCCTGTAGTATTTTTCTCTAGGGCCACTATCCATTTGCTGGCTCCCTCCGTGAGGGGCGGGAGGTTCTTTTTAATGGATTCCTTTTCCGCATAAGACCAGCAGTTATATATGGGGGGGTCTTTTGCTGTTTTGTATATTAGCGGCATCTGGCGGCTAATCCCTACACCTGGGAGCTTTGGTCTTGTGGTGTCATATCGTATGGCGTATTTCTGCCAAACTTTGAGACTGCCTTCCATATAACCATAGTCCCAATCCTCATCCCCTGCACCCTGCAGTATACATTCTACTGCAGTGGCCATATGCTGAGGGTCGAAGGACCCTTCTCTTGTCCAGGGGATCATCTGCGGGGCCAAAGATTCTGTCCATCCAGCCAAATTGTCTGTGAAGGGGATGACAGCGTAGTCTGAATTCTCGCCTATTTGCACTATTTGGTTGGGAGTTAAGTCCTTGTCCCGCAGGGCACATTGCCTGCTGAGGAACATGCCATTAGCTGGTCTAGTTCGAGTGTTTTGCATGGAGGCAGTGCCAGTGACCTGGTAGTTAATGTGAGCGTCCGTGCCAGGGTCATCGTATGCGATGTCCTCTGGTCGTCCGTGTGTTCCTAACACTGCAAGTCTTTGTACCTCTGTTTTTCTCTTTTTCTTGGTCCCACCCACAACTCCCGAGTTTTGGAAGTCCTGATGTTGGTAGAATGGGTTTGTTGATGTGTTTGTTTCATTTATGGCGTGTGGCTGGCTGGAGGAATTTGTCATGGCTGTGGCGGATGGTGGGGCAAACGGGTCGGCTACAGGTGCGGGACGCCATAGGGGTATGTCTGGGGGTGTGGGCTGGAGCTGAGCTGTTCCAGCCGTCGTATGTGTGTTGTCTGGCGTAGCTGTCTGGCGGCAAGGGGAGGGGGACCTATGGTACTGCACTTCCGGACGTCCTTCATAATGTCTTATGTCCCGAGAGGGACCCGCATTTGGCAAAGGTGTGGATGGAAAATGAGCTGTGTGCTGTTTACTATTGCCTAGTTCCCCAGCCCCTCCCGTGCTTTCAAAGATGTCTGCCTGTTCGGTGTGTTGTCGCGAGGTGTTCATTGTTGCTTGGGTATTCGGTGAGTTAAAGTGGGCAAACTTGAGGGTGTCGGACAATCTTTCACTTATCTGCTCTAATTTTAATGAGGCGCGTCGGACTACCTGGGATATATCGTCGCGTTCAGGGGTGTGTGACCTTTCTCGGATGAACATGTCAGTTTGGGCATTTCCATTGGGACTGCACTCTAAACTTTTATTGAATTCTGTGGCTGCTCTCCAGTTGTCATAATGGACTAGATATGGTGCTGGCGGGCCCTGTACTTCTCTATCCTTATTCTGTTGTTGGACAGTGGCGAATGTGATCAGTGGCTCCCCTGTGTGTGGACCGCAGAAGGGCATATGGTCTCGTGAGGTGGCCTCCTGCTCCGGGAGTTGTGGAGCATTGGTGTCACGGAGCATGTTCAGATCGGGGTAGTGAGGGAGTGCTTGGCGAGGCGAGTCGGATGAGTGGTGAGATGAAGTGCGTGAGTGGTTTGATGAGGCGACGGACCCGTTGTTGGTCGCCTCCTCTTCCTCCTCAACAGGCAGGACTGAGACAGGAGTGGGGTTCAGTTGTAGCGAAAACTGCGCATTTATTTGCCCTGGTAACCCTGGCACCGTGGCGTGCAATGTTGGACTGCCACTGGCGACAGGTGTACCAGGGGGGGGCTGACTAGGGCTGGAGCTGACGTGGGGGTGACTGGCACTGTAACGGGTACTGTTGGTGCTGGGTGGTGTCAATGGGGCAGCACTATCGTCCGTGGCAGGTGGAGGGTGTTCGAGTGTGTTAAAGAGTTCACTTGGGAGTTGACCATACCCCACAGTTGCCATATTATTAGTTGTACACTGTAAGTCCAGTTCTTTATTTTCGGCGGATACTATCGCGGGATACATGCCACTGGCTTGATACGGTGGGGGCGCAGGAGGGGCAGTGGGCTGGGTGGCAGTGTGTTCTTGCGTATTGTCCTCTTTAAATATTTGCCAGAGACTTAAGGTGGCCTTTCTTTTTTGTAATTTGGTACCAGAGTATTTGGTGTCTAGGAAGGTGGTGGCGTGCTCAAGGATATTTACGTCAAACGATCCTTCTGAGGGCCATGGAAAGGTCATATTTTTAGTTAACTTGTGAAGCTCCCTACAATGTTTGAGTATGCGCTGTTCCTGGCTACAAAACATTTTCAGGACATGTTGGAGTGGTGTTGCCATAATGAAATATTTGTATGGAAACAAATTAGGCTCTGCAATGGGGGGGGTGTGGTCTTTGCCGTCCTAGAGGTCACATATGAGTTCACCTGCTACTGCCTCAAGGATGCAGTCATATATGGTGTTTTGTAATTCAATATTCTGGAGGGGAGTGCACCCGGGGAACCAAGGTTGGCCTCCAAAGCAAGCGTCCGCTATTTTAGATTGCTGGGCAACACTGAGTGGAATATCATCTGATGTTGGACTGGAGGGACAGACAAACCCTGCCTGGGTGTTTTCAGGGCTGCAGACGTGAGGATGCAGATCCCTGATAAGTTTCTCTCCTATTTCGTTACAAACAATATTATAGAGTATGTATCTTAAATCTAATTCGTCGGGTCCTCTGTATTTTCCCTCTGGGGATAAGTCAGGGAACTCAAGATTATGACGGGCAAAGGTATAGCGAATTTTGCTTTGCAGTGGTTTCCGTGGCCAGGAGGACTCGAATACGGTGGGTAGCTCTAAGTCTGGGGATAGTAGGCGTATTCGTATGTAAATCCACTCTGTTGTTCTATGCACTGAAGTGCCGAATATTCTTTTCTAGTATACTGCCTGAAGAGCCTACATGGGGCTTGTCTCCTGTGAGTGTCAAGCAGGTGGTGCACTGTTCTGTGCCCTTACTATGGCCTCGGTGGGGCGTGAAACTGTTTGTGTGGGAGAGCCTTTACTGCAGGCTCGGCGGGGCGTGAAAATGCTGGTGCAAGAGATAGGGTTATTTGGCGAGGGTAGGCGTAGTCAATATTGAGTGCCTGAAATATTGTGAGAAGAACAGAACTCATAAGGGGTGTGACATGGATGAAACAAGATGGTTGGCCATCAGATATGCCTACAACGTTATTGTTTATCAGGAATATCGGGATATGGTTAGTTGTATAATTACTCATCCCCTTATGTGAAGTTGGAACAGAGGACTGTGTTCTGCAGGTGTGGCAGAACGCAGGGCCCACTGTGTGTTATGGGTACTCGGACAGTAATGCTCTTAAAAGGGGTGATGTATCGTTTTGAAACTGATAGGAGTAGGAGTTAGAGGAGGATGCCGGCGGTAAGTGTGGGCCTTTCCCTTCTGGTGGTGGGATGAACGCTACTTCAGATGTAGCACCTGACTGTATGGAATCTACTGAAGACTCGTCGTCAGTGATGAGAATGGGTGTGATAGGCTTGTGGTTTGGATAGCCTGGGTATTCATGGGGGAGAGATTGGGGGGCCGACAGGGTTGGCGAATCAGAGGCCTCTTCTGTATACAGCTGCTGAGGGTCGATAGTGTCTGGAGATGGTGGGGTAAGAAATATGTCTGGGAAGATGTCAAGAGCTTGGGTAGCTATGGTAAGCTGGGTGCCTGGCGTAGGGGTAATTCCTAAAAGTGCCCAGGCGTCTGTGAGTATTTTGCGGAGTTTGTCGTCAAGGGAAGTGAATGCGTTGGTAGCGGTATTGTGAATTAATTCAGGCCTGCCGTGAAGGAACTGAATAGTGCAATGAAGAATATGTGGGGGGTGGTGGTCATTACGGAAATGAGGAGATATAAGGCATACCATGTGTAGGCGAGGGAGAGAGAGAGGCAGGGGAGGAGGAGTAACCGTTCCCCCCCTTTTGGCAATCAATTGCTGAAGCGAATGATTGTCAAAAAAATTAATAAATTGTGATGTATTCCTATAGGTTCTGTATTGATCCCCCTATTCCTGACCCTATTCTGGTTAACAAACTAACAAGTTAACTAGCAGCCATCCCATGAGGCAGAAAACCCCCATGATGCAGGAACCGTTATCTGATAAAGCCACACTACGGCACAGGAACGTGTTATCTGATTAGGTCATAACGCTTGCCATCTAATTAGACAAGCGATATTCCTCCAGCCCCTGATAAGGCATACGGAGTTCTCAAAACAAATCAAACCTATGACAACTTGGGAAAAACCCTGCGGCCATTGTTTTGATTTCACCGAGAACTTCAGCAAAAGAATGTGCTAACGACCTGGTCGTATGACATCCTTATTGACGTATCTATGTCCATCCTTACGTCAATCTCGGCACCTTAAAGGTATAAATATTACCGATATTGCCCTATGCAAACACATGCGGTGGTGACGAGATCGGAGCAGCCAGACTTGCCGAAGCCCAGAGCAGAGCAGACCCCGCTGGCGCAGCCCCGCCTTCCTGACGCGCTGAGAACGAGAAGCTGTCTATTCTCCTGCCGAGAAATCCAGCTCCGGCGCTTCCGGGTAGCCCTCGCAGGCAGCCTGGAATATCGAGACCAGAGACGAGAGATACCATCCCTCAACCATCCTAGATTCCAGTTACAGAACTGAATAACCCCTCACAGAGAATTCTTTAGTCAGTCACTTGGCAAAACAAACTTAACTTAAACTGTAACTTTCTATTCCCGCCCACGCATTAGACTTAGGTCAGGTACACGGGGTAGGCATAGTTAGAAACACCAGTTGAGTACGAGTAGTCAAATGTATATGTGTATGTAATATATCTTATTCATTTTAAACCTTCATATGGCTTAGAAACCATATCAATGTTTTTACAGTATTATTTTATACTTCTGCTATTAATGTATGCACTTTACTTAACCATAAGTATTGCAATAATATCAATCCATTTCTCTTGTATGAGAAAAGAGACTGATCAATAAATAACATCTTTTATTGAACACGCCCGTCTCTTCCTTTTCTCTACAATCTGATGAGACTAAGAATGCACGTACTGACTGAGTAAAATAAATTGCCTTTTGTTCACACGACTCTCGAGATACACTCTTGATTAGGGGAGAGCAAAGTTGTCATGTTCTATGGTTGTCAGAAACTAAATCCCTTCTTGTCTATCCAGGGAGGTTCAACTCCTCCTTGCCTATTCGAGAAAGTTTCTAGTGAACTCTGAGCTAGCTGGCAAACCCAAAACTTTAAGTCTAATATCGACAGTAGTAGACCTAGTTAACGTCTGGTCTAGGCCTATACTATTGAAGGTATTATTCCAATGCGCAGAGCCTATTGGGATAATAGGAACTACACTACATGGCGCTCAACGCGTTTGGAAGGGCGATAAAACTAACGTAAGACATTTAGAGAAACTCAGTCGTGCTTTCTCACTCAGACCCCTTTTCCCATAATACTCCAAAGACGTCTGGAGTGGGTGAAAGGTAATATCCGCCAAACCTCGCAGGAGGAAACTCCTATGTATGGTACTTGGTTTAGTCAACGTTGAAGGATAAACCGTTCCAAAATATTGTGCATCTAATCTTTGTTTCCATAAGAAACCTGATCTGCAAACAAACAAAGTAACCATCCTGTCGGTAAAATGGTAGACAGTGATGATGAAAGAGAGGCAGTTAGATTAGCAACTGAACTCGCAGCAGCTGATACTGCACTGCAAGAAGCAGACCAGGATATAATACTCATCCCGGTCATCAAAAGGAAATCTATAACCTTAAAACTTATAGAAAATGGACTGACACCTAGAGGTGGTACAGTCATATTCGTAATTGAGGCACACGAATATCGGCAGACAGAGGTATACTATTCATGGATACATTTTCCAGCAGCAAATGCTGTAACAAAGTACTTCCACTATTACAAAACAGAGGAACCTCCTGAAGATTATACTCCTTTCGAGGAGGTGGAAGTACCACTTAAATTTCAAGAGCACCTGCTCTTATTTAATGGCGCCCTAAAACACAATAATCACATCACCAGGCTCGGTCCTTTAGGTAGACCAGGAGCAACGTGGCCGGTCCTAGCCGGATACACACCACATCCAGAGTTCGAAAGAATGCCTGCAGCAGATCTTTTAGTACAACTAAAACAATTAATAAAGATACATAGACAATTAGTCCAATATGTGATGCGGACTTCAACAATTCAGCCAGCAATTAAAATTCCACAGCTGACCCCTCACCAGGGGAACACAAATAAAATTACACCACAGAACATACAATCCTGCCTAGGTAAAGTACCAGCTAAACGGGAACAAATACTATTCTGGTTAGCACAAAAAATCACACAAATAGAGGCTGTGTTTCCAGACACGACCCCGTTAGAAAAACACAGGATTCTGACTATCTGTCTTCCAATGGGAATCGCACCACACATTGAGGACTGTGACACTTGGGGTACAGTCTTTGCTTCCATCTACACAAAAACGCACGGTGTTCCATCCATTTCGGTAATACCAGATGTGCTAAAACAAATTCAAGACGAATATGGTCCAGAACCCGCTTTAACTCTTGGTATGAAATTACTAAAAGACTTCAAGCAGGTCTCGGCTATATTATTAGCCGACATAAAGGGAGAAGCAGCAAACGTGGCGATCCGCCAGAGGCTAAAAGAGACAGATATAGCAGACCAACCAGCTGAGATTGCCAGAATCATAGAAAAATCCTATGAGGAACTAGGTAGAGATAGTTTAGGTGGAATACCAGTAAAACCACAACTGATTGAAAGTCCTGAAAAAATATTTTTTAATAATAACTCAACATCACAAAAAAAGAGCTGGGATGGAAACAAACAATCCAATCCTAAAGAAAAGAAATTCCAGTCCAGAGGAAGGTCTCCTAGGCGAAGAGAAAAATCTCCGAACCAAAGACACAGGTCACCCCAGAGTGACCCCTCTGGGAAAAGATATAACCTTAGAAATAGGGATAATATAAAGAAGCCTGATAGATATCAAGACATTGATACACGTCCCTCTCAATCTTTTCAGACTTCCTCGCAGAAATCGGAAAGAAGAGGACGATCAGAACAAAGAGAAGAGCACGCCAAGTCCAAAGACAAGGAACCTGCTCAGCTAAAAAAGAAATTACAATTTCCAAAAAAGAAGGTAGCCAGTATCAAGGTAGTTAACAATGCCGAGAATACTGAGGACACAACTGAAAAACGGAGAATGGGCTCAGACAATGCTAGACAGCGCAGCAGAAGTGAGCATAGCTCGCAAAGTCCTTATGAATCATCTGGAGACAGTGGACACGAATGAATATCTTCAAGTGGAAACTGCAGACACCAGAGTTAGCAAACCTCACAAAATATATGAAATAACTTTACGTATAGAGGGGGATAAGACTAGAAAAATAAGGGGACTATTTTGGGATAATCTCTCCAAGGGCTATGACATCCTTCTAGCTGAAAAAGACTGGCCACCAGAGTTTGTCAGGGATTGCCCTCATGGCGAAGAAATAATTATGCCTGCCTTCTCAAATCACATCCCAATTCATAAAAAATACACACTTGCTAGAAAGTGGGCAGTAGCCCTAGCTCCTGCTTTATATAAAAATCACATAGGATGGGATGAGGACTCTCCTCCTCACAAAATCCAGTTAAAATCACAACCTACTGCACAGAGACAGTACCCAATTAAGCAAGAAGCTAAAAAACAGGTAAAAGAAATCCTAGATCAGCTAGAATACCAGGGGGTGATTGAAACTTGCACCTCACAAATTAACAACCCTTTGTTTCCGGTCTCCAAACCAGACAATTCATATCGTCTAGTTTTGGATTACCGACACCTTAACTCAGGTTGCAAAACTTTTGCAGTGCAAAACTCACATAGTGCTGCACTAATGAATAACATAGTGCGCAAAAAATACAAAACAACATTAGACATCTCTAATGGATTCTTTTGTCAAAACATAGCACCAGAGAGCAGATATTTGTCTGCATTCTCAATAAATGGCACTCAAAAACAATTCTGTCGGTTAGCCCAGGGGTACAAGAACAGCCCGGGAGTATTCTCAGCGAGAGTAACAGAATTACTACAAACATATGACGACGAAGCATTATCGTATGTCGACGACATATACTTAACAGATGATGACTTGGAGACTCACTTGAAGCGAGTGAACACCATAATACTTGGGTTCGCAGCAGAGGGTTACAAATTCAACTTTAAAAAATCCAGAATTGCCCATCTGACAGTCCTGTTCTTAGGATATGAATTATCAAGTGAAGGCAAAAGCCTGGCTGACAATTTTCTAGAGAAATGTGCCGTACTCCAAGCACCTAGAATGCTAAAAAACCTACAGTCAATTCTAGGCTTCCTAAATTTTGGAAGAACATACATTGCAAATTACGCAGAAAGGGTCAAACCCCTTTATGATCTAATAAAACCAGATTTTAAAAGAACCAATTGGACTCAAATACACACAGAAATTCTGAGATCCTTACAAACAGACATGCTAATTAAAACAAAATTAGAAACACGGGATAACACACGCAATCTTGTGATTCGAGCCATCCCAGGAAGATGCGGATTCACATACCTGACCTCTAATGAGGGAGAAAAGGTACCAATTGCATTCAAATCACACTTGTACACAGAAGCTGAACAGAAATTCAGCATTAAAGAAAAAATTGTTCATGCAGTTCAAACCGCAATAGCTAGAGAAAAAGATCAAGCTGACGGTAGACGTATCACAGTCAGAACAGCAGAATCAGCCTTTGAGGCATTAACAACACCGTGTAATTTACCAACAACAACATTGGATCCGGAATGGATACAATGGGTGAATTCCATTACAACGGACAAAGTATACTACTACTTTGATCCAGAAGTAGAGGAACTAAAAAATCTAGAATATGAAAGAACATTCCCTCTGCCAATCGACATTCTGCCCTTACGACAATACGCTTGTGTAATCTATACAGACGGACATGCTCAACCCTCCGTTTGGGGAGAACAAGCATACAACCCAACATGTGAGATTACAAAAGAAGTGTGGCGCGGAGGTACACTAAGACCTCTATTAACAAAAACACACTCAGTAGAAACTAATTCAGAACAACAGACTGAAATAATAGCATTGAAAATGGCGCTAGATAATGCGGATCACGAATTCCCGACACTTATAGTGTCCGATTCATATTACTGCGTCAAATCATATAACAACGATTTGCAGACATTGATTCAAAACGGTTACAAAGATGACACAGGTGCAACAATAAAGCAAAAACTGCTTTGGGAACAAATAGCTCTTTTACAAAAAGAACTACCAAAGACTCACGTGACACACTCACTGAGTCATCAGCGTGATGGCGTTCACGTTGCAGGGAATTCATTGGCTGAGACAGCCACAGCGGTAGCAACTAAATCGGCTTCCGTAGTTCGAAAAAAGCGTACAGTGAAGTATATTGACGGTGAAACAGTGCTGGCAGTAAAAACGTCATCAAAAGGTGACTGCTCAGCGCTACCGATCAACTATCCACTCAATTATACATACATAATCGATGCAAACTCCGTCCCTTTTGCTCGAATCCCTGGAGTGGGGGATAGAGTGATTCCAAACATGGACAGGAGAAACTTGTTAATCGCAGATGCACATATGGGCGAGGGTCTCAGACACCTCAAACTAAAAGATTCTCTGGAAGAATTACAATCAAGGTACTGGTGGCCAGGCATGAGCCTGCATCACACCATGTTTGTAAAAAAGTGCCCCAACTGCAACAGGAATCGCAGTGGTGAGAGAAACGGTGTAATACCGTGTCGTTTCACTCCAGAAAAAATCAACAGTAAAAAGCAAGGCTTGCGATTAACATATACAGGCTAGTTTCCACTTATAATGTAGATCACCAGCCCTCGGCTGACGTCTGGACTGTTATACAAAGATTTGCGAGTCTAAATGGCATATACGCTAAGAGCATGCTACGTTTGACCATTGTTTTCACTCTAGCCCTCCAGCCTGAGGGGAAACATGGCCAAATGAGCATAGCACAGCGGGAATCTTCTCACTTCCTTCCTGAGGGATACGGAATGGTGTAAAGAAAAAACCAAGGCATAAAGCAATCTATAACGGAAAGGATATTAGGTTCGGGAGCTGGGTGAGTCAAGCATCTAATAAGTGTCCAACGTAGTCTAAATAACCTGCCAAGAAATTCTCTGAAGGGATTCAGTCCGTACGAATTATTATTTGGAACTAGGATGTTAATCTCTGACCTTGACAGTCAGACTTCAGTGGTAAAGGAAAAAAGCTTTGATATCAAAGATCGTTTGGCTATTTTACAGGACTTAAACGAAACAAGAAAAGACCTGAGCAACATAAAGTTGAAACAGCAGCCAACAACCACTGAAGAACCACCACCTGTCCCAGCAAGACCTGTCTGGATTCCAAAAGTCGGGGATCTAGTCAGAGAAAAGATCGCGGTAAAGAAGGAATTTGGGCCTTCTTACAGAAAAGCAGTTCCTGTCTTGTCTGTCAACGGGACAAGATCAGTAGTACTACCGCCGCTTGCTGGTAAAAAGGAGAACCGAGTTGTATCCATCGACCTGGTAAAACCACAATCATGTGGCCGATAACAAATAGTAGGCCAAGTGGACTCCCCATAAGTAGCAGAACACCAAGGTTTGCTACCAGTACAGAGGTCCTAACAAAGAGGCTAATCACATTCGAAACGCCTACAGAAGAACGACAAGGACTATGCAACAATGCAATGGAACTTAGACCTCTGAACACCCAAATAAAAACATTTAGCAGAGACACACCAACCTATAATGAAGTAACAAACGACTATGCAAGAAACAGTAATCCTGAAGCAATTGGAACAATTGACAGAACCGCATCCGGCTACTTCATAAACTTCGATGATTCCTCCGAAGGCTTCACTGAATCAAAAACACAGCCATCATCAAAAACCTTTAAAGATAAAGCTAAAGAACTTTTGAAACAACTGAAAGAAACATATCTGAATTCTCCATGGATTGAATTTTGGGTGGGTTTTGGTGCATTTATCCTCATACTTTGGCTCATCATGATACTAACTTTGGGACGCTTCATTGAGGGAAAATATGCTAAAATGGACACAGCAAGTCAGAAAATCAACTTGATCCTCAAACCACACACATCTTCACACGTCGAGAAAAGAGAACTTTCTTCAGTCAACTTCACAGCCAATCCTATACCGGGTGGGGTAGCATGGGACAACACTGACTACGAAATCTATGGTCCGGTTGAAATCCTGAAATATCCACACCAAATTAAAATCTCATTGAGTGACTTCGTAAAACCAAGCACATTTGCTGATGATTGGGACTTTGAAAGTATAAACAATATGATGTCTGACTTAGTGATGTCTGCTAAATTTACCAAACATGATTATTTGCAGGGTTCTACAAATTATGATAGTATGTATTGCTACAACCACTATGGTAACCATTTTTTACATAGATCTGCACAACCTAGAAATGTTTTAAATTATAATCAATGGGAACATTGTGCAACCCCTCCAAAAGGAAGCTCAAGAACCGTTTATGACAAATATTCATACTTTTCAGGTTTTAACATAAGTAATGCTGAAACATTTTATTTCAAATTGTCAAATAAGACAGGGACAATGACCATGATAACCAACACAAAATTGATATATTCAGACTCATTCTTTGAACAAATGAATACTTTTGGTTTTGATTATTGGGACAAAAATGTTGAATTGAAAAGTGTTTGGGGCACAAAAGAATGGCAAGTACAGGGTATAGAATCTTTGTTTAGAGCCTGCATGATCCCAGAACAAATTATATTTTTAAATGACACTGTTCAACAAACTACCAGTCTTGGCTTAGCCAAAATCAAAGACTTAAATAAACCGTCTATTCCAAAACCAACAATGAACAGCAATACCTCTACAGATGAGGAGAGAGACATAAACTATGTATTAAACCAAAACAGAACACATCCAGATTGGAAACAGTGGTTGATCTGGCCCACAGATACTAATAACTGTCAAAACAGATTCCTGAACAAAACACAGGGGTTCAAAATGACCAGGCCAGACCCTAGATATCCCCAAAGACATCACCCAGGGATAATAACCACCTACAGTGTGGGCAAATTATGCCTTCAATGGCTACAAACTTCCACATTGGCAGAAATTAAGCAACACCTAACCTTACTTACTGATGGTACTGACTTGCGTGATTTCACTATGGGACCACGCAAACAGCGTCAAAAGCGTTTCATAGCAGCCTCTGTATATGCAGCATACAATGAGGCCTGGAAGGTTACTCAAATTGAGACAGCAGAAAGGATACGGGAAATTGACCGTATTAATTTGGAAAAATCACTTTCTGTAGTGGACAATGGGTTAATGACTCTGTCCTCCAGAATTTTTTCTCTGGACAGCATTGTGTCTTCAGCAATCGACATAATATCGCAAGACTTACTGTTGTTACAACACGGTCAGTCTCAATTGCGTTCTATTGTACAGCTTGGCTGGACGTTACAAAATCTGCGTTCAGGCTATGTGCCTTGGCGTTTAATCAACACAACGTCACTTTTCAATATCTTTAACCTTACTGATAAACAAATCAGTATGGCCCAGAAGGGTGCTGATTATACAATCCTGAGCATTGAGAAACTCGAAAGATTACCAGTGACAATGTCAGAACGACCTGTCAGTGAATGGATAATACATGGGATAATTAATATTCCAATATCAACCTTCAGGTTTCAATACTGCCAAAAATATATACAGGCTGGCATGTACGAAAAATTGGGAAAAGGGTACATTAAAACAACATGGAACCTGCCCTATTCACATGCATGTGTCAGTAATAAAGGACAGAAAGTGTTTCTTAGTGGCAATAATTGTGCGATGTCACTAAGTGGTACACTTCTGTGTAACGGAATTAGTTTGCATGGAGCCTGTGAAGGGAACTCAAATAACCTTTCATGTCACCAGCTAGGCACACCTGCTACAGAGATAGAACCATTCTTTCAAAGACTCTATAATGGGAGTTACATTCTAATTGTGGACCGCAGATGCTGTAGTCTTATGCCCGGGACTCCTTATCTCGTAACTACGACTGCGAAGGTCAAGTGCTGTGGACGCTTATTGTTCCCCAGCTCCTTTCCAGACAGGGAGGCAAGGGCATGGCCCAACTTGAAAATTACTTCTATTCGAATAGATACTTTAAGCAGAATGAAAACAGTGCTTCTTCAGACGCCGACAAGGCTCACGTCATCAAAAGAAACGTATGATCTCCTAGTCGCAAGGACGACTGCAGAGATACATTCATTGTTATCGACTAATTCCCCCATACATTTCGCAGAAATCCTGAATGAAATCTTAAATATTTCTGATACCAGTGGAGTCTCAAAAGTATTTAAGACAGTATTTTCGATGGCATTAACACCATTCAAAGCCATACTGGGTATTTTTCCAGATTTCGTCCACTCGATTTTTGGCGGACTTCCCCTCATTTTAGGACTAATTGCAGGAATCCTATTCTTGGTCTTTATATTTCGTTATGGCAAACCATGTCACAGACAAAACACCTGCGACAAGGGAAGAAACAATCCTAGCCATTGGATACCGGGACCGGATATCAAAAATCCTGGGACTATCCCGGCTTAGAGACCTGAACATGACTTGGTTTCTTTCATTTCGACCAATGTGGCATCGATGTGTTTTACCTGTATTAAGGTGCCTGCTATGCGGAGAAGAATGCGTGTTAGACACCTGTCTGACGCTACAATCGGATGCGCCAATGGATGCAGAAACATTGTTGAGTCCAACAAAGGCTCATGCTTTGTGCTGCCCTCAACGGCTACCAATCCTGATGACGGCATTCGTGGAAGCTTCACCACTACGATTAAGGGGTAGTGAAGTTCAAAATGAAAGCAGCATTGATCAGGTACGACCTTCTGTCAGCAATCCAAATCAGAATGTCAATGGAGACAATCATGCGCACGAATGCATGGTTACACCTATTTCCGAGTTAGTGGAACTCTCCCAGGAAGCTGTTGACAACTTTTTCGAGAGTCTAAATGATATGATGTTCTCACCAGAGCAGAAATAGAGACCTTTTAGCAAGCTCGTACACGGCGTTCCCTGAATTTGGCCTTCAACTAGAAAAGCAAAATACCATGAACATTTTTCCCTCCAGTTCACGGACAGCAAATTTTTCAGCAGCCCCAAAATATTTTTGCATATTTTTCGGGACACTATCTTCTGCTTAAAGTAAGAACTATTCTTAGAGAACTAAGATTTCTACTTTTTAGATAGCTTATAGACATTAGCTGCCCGCTGGTATGTTCATAATTATTTTATTCTGTGATGGAATGGTCTCGAACTTTTTTCTGTATTAAGAGCCATTTCATGTGTAAATTCTCATATACCATTTAGCAATAATGTATACAAATGCGTGATTACTTTAGCATTATTTCACAGCTTGAGTGCATACAATACATGTAAATGCTTTTTTTTTCCATATATTTGATAATTTCAAAATGCATTTATGTATTTTGGGGTGGTAAGGTATACACGATACTCTACCGTATGTTTTACTATGCATAGATTAGTAAATATGTCCATAGTTAGCGTGGAGTGGTTGTGATGTATTCCTATTGGTTCTGTATCGATCCCCCTATTCCTGACCCTATTCTGGTTAACAAACTAACAAGTTAACTAGCAGCCATCCCATGAGGCAGAAAACCCCCATGATGCAGGAACCGTTATCTGATAAAGCCACACTACGGCACAGGAACGTGTTATCTGATTAGGTCATAACGCTGGCCATCTAATTAGACAAGCGATATTCCTCCAGCCCCTGATAAGGCATACGGAGTTCTCAAAACAAATCAAACCTATGACAACCTGGGAAAAACCCTGCGGCCATTGTTTTGATTTCACCGAGAACTTCAGCAAAAGAATGTGCTAACGACCTGGTCGTATGACATCCTTATTGACGTATCTATGTCCATCCTTACGTCAATCTCGGCACCTTAAAGGTATAAATATTACCGATATTGCCCTATGCAAACACACGCGGTGGTGACGAGATCGGAGCAGCCAGACTTGCCGAAGCCCAGAGCAGAGCAGACCCCGCTGGCGCAGCCCCGCCTTCCTGACGCGCTGAGAACGAGAAGCTGTCTATTCTTCTGCCGAGAAATCCAGCTCCGGCGCTTCCGGGTAGCCCTCGCAGGCAGCCTGGAATATCGAGGCCAGAGACGAGAGATACCATCCCTCATCCATCCTAGATTCCAGGTACAGAACTGAATAACCCCTCACAGAGAATTCTTTAGTCAGTCACTTGGCAAAACAAACTTAACTTAAACTGTAACTTTCTATTCCCGCCCACGCATTAGACTTAGGTCAGGTACACGGGGTAGGCGTAGTTAGAAACACCAGTTGAGTACGAGTAGTCAAATGTATATGTGTATGTAATATATCTTATTCATTTTAAACCTTCATATGGCTTAGAAACCATATCAATGTTTTTACAGTATTATTTTATACTTCTGCTTTTAATGTATGCACTTTACTTAACCATAAGTATTGCAGTAATATCGATCCATTTCTCTTGTATGAGAAAAGAGACTGATCAATAAATAACATCTTTTATTGAACACGCCCGTCTCTTCCTTTTCTCTACAATCTGATGAGACTAAGAATGCACGTACTGACTGAGTAAAATAAATTGCCTTTTGTTCACACGACTCTCGAGATACACTCTTGATTAGGGGAGAGCAAAGTTGTCATGTTCTATGGTTGTCAGAAACTAAATCCCTTCTTGTCTATCCAGGGAGGTTCAACTCCTCCTTGCCTATTCGAGAAAGTTTCTAGTGAACTCTGAGCTAGCTGGCAAACCCAAAACTTTAAGTCTAATATCGACAGTAGTAGACCTAGTTAACGTCTGGTCTAGGCCTATACTACTGAAGGTATTATTCCAATGCGCAGAGCCTATTGGGATAATAGGAACTACACTACAAAATGTGCGCAATGTAAGGGTGGTGGACGAGTAAATGTGTAGCTACCAGGCACGTTGTACACTGAAGTGAGAGTACAATGCCGGGAGCATGTAACGCAGGGAACAGCGGGGACAGAGGGGCACTTATGAAGGGGGTGACCTTGAGGAATCACAAAGCGCAGCTGCTGCTTACACAAAGCACATGGATCCAAAAGCACAGTGGACATGGAGCAGGGCAAATGAACAAAAAATAGAGAGGATGAATAATCAACACATCCAATACTCAACAAAACATGAAGACAGCACAATAAATACTGACAAAATAAAGAGGATGCATCCTTAATGACAAAAACAACGATGTAGATATTAAAGGCTCACTAATGCAAGAACACTTATCCACGATCTAGATATTAAAATCTCACTAATGCAAGAACACAGATGTCAGAAGTGCAATCAAAAACACTTATCCACGAGCTAGATATTAAAATCTCACCACTGCAAAAAAAAACACACCTATCCACAAGGATGTAAATATTTAAATTTCAGTAACGCAAGAACACAGATGTCAGAAGCGCCATAGATGTTGAACAAAGACATTGCGCACGCGAGATATCTAGATATTAAAACGTCAGTACTGCAAGAACACAGATATCAGAAGTGACATACATGTTGAATAAAGACCTGGGGCAAGCGAGATATCTGTACAGGTCGTCAGAGTCTGTAAGCCAAACAATGTCCTATCGGTAAAGGAAGCGGCAGGGCAGGAACATGGCAAAGATGGAAAGAGAGACACAGTGCAAAGAAGTGACGTCAGCGAGAGAGATACAGTGCAAGATGAAATGTCAGGGAAAAGAGAGACACAGTGCAAAGAAGTGACAGCAGTGAAAGGCAAAGAAGTGACAGCAGTGAGGGGCACAAGAGAAAGAGAGAGAGAGTCAATGAAAGGAAAGCGCAAGAGAAACACAGTGAAAGGCAACAGTGAAAGGCAACTTAGAGAGACACAGTGAGAAACACAGTGAAAGGCAACTGAGAGAGACACAGTGAAAGGCACGAGAGAGAGAGAGAGAGAGGGACCCAATGAAGAGAGACTCAATGAAAGGAAAGAGCAAGAGAAACACAGTGAAAGGGAACTTAGAGAGAAAGGATGAGAGTAAGAGGGACAGAAAAAGCGTGTAGAGAAGGAGAGACCGGGGCTCGGGCGGGGCTGATGTCAGAAGGCAGCGCTGCGGGGCCAGGGCACTGTGTAGAGAGAGAGAGTGCTAAGGAAGGGCGGGTGCGCTGGGGAGCTGATGAGAGAAGGCAGCTCTGCGGCGCCAGGGCAGGAAGTGGGCCGGCGATGCAGGGAAAGTGCCACAGATAGCACAGAGCATTTCCTCTTTCTTCGTGCGCGGAGGGCAGGCGTTCAGAGGCTTGTTCACTGTCAGAGGCTTGTTGCAGGAGGGATGTAGGAGTGGAATAGAGATGTACAGTAATACAGCCAGACCATGGACGAAGAGATCGTGAGGAAAATAGAGGGAAGAAGGTGCCCTCATGGGAGGGCAGGACGGGTATCACAGACCAGAGCAGTCAGCAAGTCAGGGGGGGGGGCGGGGGTGTGTGTGTGGGTGATGGATGGCTAATTAGCAAGTCAGGGAGGGGGGGATGTTTGGGTGATGGATGGCTAATCAGATGACGAGCACGAAATTAGGAGCAGTACTGTACGTAAGCAGATGTAGAGCAGGAAGATAGACGTAGTAAGGGCACTAGACGTAGTAAGGGCACATTACTCAATGTGTGAAGAAGGCAAAAGGAAAGACACTATTGCAAGAGGCGTTCCCAGGGACAGAAGAGAAACATAGTATTTCCGATATGCTGGAAAGCAAACTGCAGTATGTGGTGCAGTATGTGGTGGCAAGCAGCATCAAAGGAAAAAGAAGCATGTGTAAGGGAAAACATAAGCAGGAGCATGTGTAAAGGAAAACATAAGCACGTGTCAACCACACCCCAATGCCGAAAACTCGGGACCTGGACACACCCAGGGAACACCCAGCACCCCAGACACGAAGTGGGGGAGGGATCGCGAACCTCCCCACAAAAGGGGAGGCTGGGACTTGAACCCGATTCCGGACCTGCCGGAATACACCCAGCTCACAGACTTGAACTGTCGAGAGGGATCATGAACCTAGAGGTAGTTGACACCACGAAAAACCACACCACAAACCGCTCCCTCCGTGCTCGAGAGAGAAGGGCCGGAAGGCGACAAGCCACCCCGCTCCCTCCGTGCTCGAGGGAGAAGGGCCGGAAGGCGACAAGCCACAAGCCACATGAGCAACTGCGAAGAGCAATGGTGCAGAGCACCTGACAAGAAAGCGTGCAAAATGTGACCACTGAAATATACAGAGGGTTCGTGAATCGTGAGCCTAGACAATGCTGCGGGGGGGGGGGATCGCAGTCCTAACCAGAGCTAGCCACAAGGGGACCGCCCACAGCCAAGTAGCCAACACCACGGAAACTCAAGGGAAAGAAATAAAATGTTCCTTGACTCACCAATGGTATGCAAGAGACTGCGGCGGGGACCCCCCAAGGCAGCCCGTGGAAATTCACCAGATCCACCGCAGGAATGGGCCAGGCACGATGGACGGTTGGGCGCCAGCTGAGAAAGGGTAAATCTTGACCCTTTCGGTCAGTGGTCACTACCTCAGATGTGGAGTCAAATCACCAACACAGCATTCCACTGAGAGACAAGGAATAAAGGTGTAAGATACCAGAATTTCAAGTTTGGAGTGGCACTTTTATTTTCAGTTCACAAGCAGAAAAATAAATGCATATCAGTTCAGGCTCTAAGGCAAGCTCCTACCAAGGATCCAGACTTCACTCTGACTGGAGTAAATGCTAGATGACAAATGCTCAAAATATTGCAAGGCAAGACTGGAATAAAATGTATACAAATGAACACGAGCACAGATGATCAAAGATCCTATGCTACTGAGCACATTGATGTAGACCTCTAGTGCATTTAGGCAAAATATTTAAGACAGATCTATACTCATTAGGCTAAACATTTCTATCAGGACCCTGACTTATGGGATCAAGGCTAGGAAGGCACAAGTAGAATTAGCTCAGAATAGAACATTTTGCTATTAAATTCAGTGTCTGGTGGTTCCTAGAAATGAGACCAGTCCCATAATGACTAGAAGAGAGAGATAGCCAGAAGGTTATATCAAAGATATAAAGGAGCAGAAGGGGTCTCTGCCCTGGGAGACCAACAACCTGTGAGAGGCGCCGGTGTCCCAAGTCAGAGATTTCGGCTAGCCGGAGAACAAACCACGCTCAATGCCAGGCATCCGCAGGAAAGTTCTGCCTTAGAATCTGACAGTTGGGTCTGATATACCTGAAATTGAGGAACCAAGGTTATATGGTGACGCACTGGCCTACGCCCATTCAGTGCAGGCAGTTTAACCACATGTGTCCTAGGACACCGGAAGGACCTCTTCAAGGGACATTTTGTTACGTACATTTTGAAACAGAACAACTTGTACATTTCTGAAAAAAGAACATTTTGGTCACGTACATTTATTATTGCGAGAGGTTGCTGTTTTTTACTTTGTACAAGCTATGTTTCAAAATATTAGTTAAGCAATGTTTTCAGGAAGCTGTACCAACGGACACCAGTCTGTGTACGAGTGGGTGTTGGCCTTTGTGGAAAATTATTACTTCACCTTGAGCCAATTTGCCATGTTATTTTCAGTGCAGCAGAGGAATGTATTATTAACCTTACTGTGGCCTATTGCATTTTGCTAGGCCAAGACATGCCTTCTGGGCCTCAGCCTTGGGTCTATAACCCCAGGATTCAGGGAGTTAGCGGGATTTGGTATGTTGATCATGCCTAGCAAAAATTGAGGGTTTTTAAGCATATTTCAGGGTCTCAGTGGCAGGCCCATGGGTGATATTTCGCTATCAAGACAGCTAAGAGATGCTCTTTCTGGTGATCAGATGGTAGAGCGTGATTTTAACCCTTCATCAGTTGAAGAGTGGAGTGGCATAGAGTGGAGTGGTGCAGAGTGGAGGGGCCTAGACTGGAGTGTTGTAAGTGCAGTGGAGAAGGCTGCAGTGGTGAATAGGAGAGGGGGTAGAGTGCACTGGCATAGAATAGAGCGATGCAGAGAAGATTAGAGCGGCATAGAGTGAAGTGGCATAGAGTGCAGTGTCAGAGTGCAGGGTGCACATTAGATTCGAATAGTGTAGAGTGTAAAGGCACAGAGTGCAGTAGAGTGGTGTAGAGTGCAGTGGCATACAATTCTGTGGCATAGAGTGCAGTGCTGCAGTATAGAGTAGAGTGTCGTACAGTGCAGTGGTGTAGAGCAAGGTGCCATAGAGTGCAGTGGTGGATAGTGGTGCAGAGTAATGTGATGTAGAGTGCAATGGTGTAGAGTACAGTTGCGTAGAGTGCAGTGGAGTACAATATAGTATAGTGGCATACAGTGCAGCGGTGCAGAGTAGATTGGCATAGAGTTCAGTGGTGTAGAGGGAACTGGTTGTGAGTAAAGTGGTGTAGAGCACATTAGTGTAAAGTGCAGTGGCTTAGGGTGTAGCGGTGTGGAGTAGAGTGGCGTAGTGTGGAGTGGCATAGAGTGGGATGGTGCACAGTGGAATAGAGTGGCGTAGACTGCAGCGCCATAGAGTACATTATTTCAGAGTAGAGGGAAGTGGAGTAGAGTGCAGTGGTATAGAGTAGAGTGTTGGAGAGTGCAGCATGCGGAGTAGATTGGAGTGGCTTAGAGTGGATTGGCATAGAGTGCATTGGCAGAGAGGGAGCGATGCAGAATCAGGTGAGGTAGAGTTCAGTGGTATCCAGTGCAGTGGTATAGAGTAGAGTGGCATAGAGTGCAGTGGCATAGAGTAGAGTGGCATACAGTAGAGTGGCAGAGAGTGCAGTGTTGCAGACTGTACTGTCATAGAGCGTAGTGGTGTTTAGTAGAGTGGCGTAGAAAATAGTGCCGTAGAGTACAGTGATGGAGTAGAATAGGGTGGGGTAGAGTGCAGTGAGAGAGTAAAATGGAGTAGAATGCATTGACTTAGAGTATAGTGATGTCGAGTGTAGTGGTACAGATTATATTGGCATAGAGGGTACTGGTTTTGAGGGATCACTGACAGAATATCGACCACAGAAATATTGACCTACAGAAATATTGTGTCAAAAATATCGTTGTCAAAATTATTGACCTTCTATCTTCATAATGGTAAGTACCAAAATATTTTTAAAAATATGTCGTTGGTAAAAATATTGAAGTAGAAAATATTGTTTTGTTTATATGTATAAAAAATAATGTAATATCAATAAATAATACATTTAAGTTAAAAGAAATTTGATTTATTTGTATATTTTAACAATTATAATGAAAATACATTAAACATACGTATTTAAAATTTAATATCTATGTATTTACTTAAAAACAAATTAATAAATAATAATTGTAATTAATTATAAAATGTTAGAAATATATTAAAATGTATATATAAATAAATATATATACATACACCTGTAACAAAAAAATATATAATTATATTATATATTAAAATATGTAATATTTCTAAACTACACTTTACACTACATTGACTGCAACAGTAGGGAAAGTGTTGGATAGCGGAGGAGAAAAAAAATACTATTCCCACTCCAGGGAGTGCAACATTAGGGAAAGTGTTGGATAGCGGAGGGGAATAATTTACTATTCCCACTCCAATAACTGCAACAGTAGGGAAAGTGTTGGATAGCAGAGGGGAATCATTTAATATTCTCACTCCAATGAGTGCAACAGTAGGGAAAATGTTGGATAGCAGTGGGGTGGGGTAATTACTATTGCCACTCCAGCAAGTGCAAGAGTAGGAAAAGTGTTGGATAGCAAGGGGATAAACAATACTATTCCCACTCCTGCGACTGCAACAGGAGCGAAAGTGTTGGATAGCGTAGGGGAATAATTTACTATTCACACTCCAGCAAGTGCAACAGTAGGGAAAGTGTTGGATAGCATACTATTCCCGCTCTAGGGACTGCAACAGTAGGGAAACTGTTAGATAGCAGAGGGGTAAAAATTACTATTCCTACACCAGCAAGTGCAACAGTAGGGAAAGTGTTGGATAGCTAAGGGGATACAATTGCTATTCCAACTCCGAAGAGTGCAACAGCAGGGAAAGAATTGGATAGCGTAGGGGTACAAATTACTATTCCCACTCCAGCGAGTGAAACAGTAGGGTAAGTGTTGGATAGCGTAGGGGTAAAAATTACTATTCCCACTTCAGAGTGTGCAACAGTAGGGAAAAGTGTTGCATAGCGTGGGGGTAAAAAATACTATTCCCACTCCAGAGAGTACAACAGTAGGGAAAGTGTTGGATAGCATATGGGTATGATTATCTATTCCCACTCCTGTGAATGCAGCAGAAGGGAAAGTGTTGGATAGCAAAGAAGTAAAAATTACTATTCACACTTAAGAAAATTCAAATTGAAAAAATAATGTAATATAAATTAAATAATACATTAAAGTTAAAAGAAATTAGATTTATTTGTATATTTTAACAATTATAATGTAAAATTTAAATAAACATACGTATTTAAAATGTAATATATATGTATTTACCTAAAAATAATTAATAAATAATAATTGTAATTAATTATAAAATGTTAGAAATATATTAAATGTATAAATAAATATATATATACATACACATGTAACAAAAAAATATATAATTATATTATATATTAAAATACGTAATATTTTTTCTAAACTACACTTTCCACTACATTGACTTCAACAGTAGGGAAAGTGTTGGATAGCGGAGGAGAAAAAAATACTTTTCCCACTCCAGGGAGTGCAACATTATGGAAAGTGTTGGATAGCATAGGGGTAAGCATTACTATTCCCCCTCCAGTGAGTGCAACAGTAGGAAAAGTGTTGGATAGCGGAGGGGAATAATTTACTATTCTCACTCCAGCAAGTGCAACAGTAGGGAAAGTGTTGGATTACATAGTGATAAAAATTAGTATTCCCGCTCCAGGGACTGCAACAGTAGGGAAACTGTTGGATAGCAGAGGGGTAAAAATTTCTATTCCTACTCCAGGTAGTGCAACAGTAGGGAAAGTGTTGGATAGCCGAGGGGATACAATTACTATTCCCACTCCAAAGAGTGCAACAGTAGGAAAAGAATTGGATAGCGTAGGGGTAAACATTACTATTCCCACTCCAGCGAGTGCAACAGTAGGGAAAGTGTTGGATAGTGTAGGGGTAAAAATTACTATTCCCACTTCAGAGAGTGCGACAGTAGGGAAAGTGCCGGATAGCTTGGGGGTAAAACATACTATTTCCACTCCAGCGAGTACAACAGTAGGGAAAGTGTTGCATGGTGTATGGGTATAATTTACTATTCCCACTCCTGCAAATGCAGCAGAAGGGAAAGTGTTGGATAGCAAAGGTGTAAAAATTACTATTGACACATAAGAAAATAAAAATTTAAAAACAAACAAAATATCAACTAATATACAACATATAATAAAACACCCAAAACTAAAACATATCTATTAATTTTTTTTAGAAAACATAGAAACATAAAATAATGTAGAAAAAATATAAAATGTACATACAAAGATTACTTCTTTTATTTTAACAAAACATTTCCCCCCAAAACTATTTTGTATTAAAAATGAATTGTAATCTAACAAAATAATTGCTACATAAATGTAAAAAAAATGTCCTACCCTATAACACCACATAATTTACAACACACATCTAAATTAAATAAATCAAAGAGTACCTCCATAATTAACACAATTAATTATCAATTCAAAAATAATGTTAATGAAAAAACATGTTTAAAAAGGTTACAATTATTGTAGTAACAGAACATTATAGCTATACAACATAAATCCCCAAACAAAAAAAGTATTAACAATGACCAAAAATATTTAACAATTAATAAATAAATATTAACGATCAAGTAATGATTAATTAATATAAACTAAATTACTTTCCACCATCTACCCCAATAAACTAATTTTATATTAATAAAAAAACTACTTCTCACCATTTACCACTACAAAGAACACAACTCACACATCAAACATATTACACAAATGACAAAACTAACATTTTTTAAATTAATTAGCACCAATTAACAAATAATTAATTCATTAAATATAAATTACTTCCCACCATATTCCCGTATGAATGCCACAACCAAATTCGTAAAAAATTACACAATTAACATAATTAGCTAACAATTAATTAATTAATAACACTTAACAATCAACATATAAATAATTATTAATAAATACATTCACACAATTAACATTATAAAAAAATAATAACCAATATATAATATATAAATAATATTTATTCATGTATTAACATTGTTACTTCCCACCCTACTCCACTATCAACCCACAACCCACTGCAAAAAAAACACACAATTAACATATTTACCAATGAATTTATCAATAAATAATTAACAGCCAATTAATAATAAATGAATTATTAATTAATCATAATTTCCCCCACAATTAACAATATAAAATATTAAATAAATACATATTAATTATGGAAAAATATTATTCATTTAATTATAATGAAATTACTTCCCACCCCATTCCTCTATAAACCCCAAACCCACTCCTCAAGAAATGACACAATTAACATATTTACTAATTAATAAAGCAATATAAATTAACAGCCAATTAATAATACATTAATTACCATAATTAACGCTATAAAATCAAAATTAAATAAATACTAATAAATCAAAATATTCGATGTATTATAATTAAATTACTTCCCACACTATTCTCCTATAAACCCACAACTCACTACGGTACTAAAATGCAAAATGTATTTAAAATAAAATTAATATCTTCTAAAGATGTAACACATAGATTAAAACAATGCAATACTTAGACAAAAAAATATAGCACATACTAAAATACATAACACTAACTAAAAAGAGACAACTTAGGGGTCTATTATGATGGCGGGCGGACAAAGTCTGCCTGCCAACGTAACGGCAAAAGGGACCGCCCACCATACGTGCCGCGCTCCTGTGATGCATATTAGGAGACAACCGCCACACTACCGGGCGCATCCAGCATTTTTTACATTGCGGCGGGCGGTGCTTTCAGCAGCACCCGCCTCAATGTAAAAAAGGCATGTTGTGCATTTGTATGCACAACGTGGCAGGCGCCCTGCGGTGCCTGCCACGATGTGCATGCAAATGCAGGGGGTACCATATGTAACCCCCATGTGCATCTGCCACCCCCAACACCCGCAACGGGCCCCCACATTCAGGAACTGCATGCCTTTCCATGGCAGCAGCGCCGCCATGGAAAGGTACTTCTTCGCCTGTATTGTAATATGGATGGCGGAATCATCATATTCAGCCCCTTTTCCGATTCCCGGTCGAATCGGGCAGAAAAACAGCAGACATTCTTTCTGTCCGCCGGGGTCCCCCCAACATCGTAATATGGCGGGGGAAATGGGAGGCGGGCGGTAGGTAATGGCGGGTGGATCGCCATCTCCGTACGGGAGGTGGCGATCCGTCCACTATTGTAATAGACCCCTATATTTTTGCAAAAGATATTAATGACTTTGATATTTTGAAAAACAATATTTCGTACCTTAAACTCTATATTCTTGACCTCGATATTCTGGCAGTCAATATTTCTGTATTACCATATTTTGCACTCGATATTAGTGCAAGTCGACATTTCCATCTCGATATTCTGACTGTTTGCCGGTTTTGAGTCAAATGGTGTAGAATATATTGGCATAGAGCTTTGTGGCATAGAGTTGTGCAGAGTAGAGTGGCACTGAGTGCAGTCCCGCAGAGTGAAGTAGATTGTTTTAGAGTAGAATGCAGTGGTGCAGAGTAGATATTGGCGTAGAGGGGATTGGCATAGAGTGCACTGGCATAGAGTGGAGCGTTACAGGGTAGAATGCATTGAAGTAAAGTGCACTGGCAAAGCATGAAGTTTTGCAGAAAAAAGCAGCACAGAGTAGTGCGGAGTGGAGTAGAATGAAGTGGTGAAGAGTGCAGAGGTGCAGATAAGAGTGCAGTGACGCAATACGGAGTGGAGTGGCGTAGTGTGGTGTGGTGCAGGTTAAAGCGCAGTGGTATGGAGTAGTGCAGATTAGAGAGTGGGGTAAACGTGGAGTATGCATGGTATGTTAGCATACTTCCAATACAGACAACACATCTTCAATTGAAATGACCATTACATTTGAAGTCATGTACAGTTTTACTGATAAAAGTAAACAGTGCTTTGACGATAATGTGTGGAAATATCATCACCCAATGTATTTATTCGATCATCTGCTCAGATCATTTACAGACATTTAAATTATGTTGTGTACTAGAAAACAAAAAATTCCATTGTACAGCCTTCCTCAAGCAAACCCCGAGAAGCCAACATGAATGTAACATAAATCCTCTCACTTTGAAGTCATAGAAAGAAAAATAAACACCAAGCTCTTAGGAAGAAACAGCCTGACATTTGATCTCCTTCTTTGAATGCACAGCAAATGTATTAAGATAAGAACAAGATTTAAAGGCCTGTTTGCACAAAGCAAGTTCATGAAAGAATACAGTAAACAAGGTTTGGGCCACGTGAGGGAATAACTTGAGTTGGACAGCCTAAAACAAATAAAGCCAACAAACAGAAAGCCAGAAAATGTGAGTTACTGACCACAAAGCCAATGGTAACATCTGAATATCCCCTAGATGTATTTAGAAAACTTGCAAAACTGTGTTATCTGGTACGCTGCAACCTAATTAAGAAAATCAGACATATCGACCACAAATTATTATAGTTATCATTTCATGGTTAGTATTGCAAAGGCCAGTTTCAAAGTAAATCTATAAAGACGTGTTGAGTGACTTGGCCCGGTCAAGTATTTAACTTTGAACTAATCACACATAAATTCAGTGCTAAAATACATGTTCTGACAGCTTTCTTAAACTAAGTTACACACGGCTCAGCAAATTACCTTGGTGCAACAAATTTACACTAGGAAACATGCAGAATCACCCATACACACTCAGTATGTGTTGGAGCAGTTGCCTGTGGGCAATTGCTAGGAGACCTTTTTTTCTCTTGAGCAGCCCAGCAGCAAATAGGCTACTTAATGGACAAAGAGTAATGGCTTTTCCTCAAGTTTTGCCCTTACAGGGACCAGATGTTTGAAGACAAACTGAGACTGCCTTGGAAACTCACATTTTGCTGCCTGTCTTATCACTCCATTAGGGTAAAAAGAAACAATCATTATGGGGCTGATTAGGATGACGTTCGGACTTTTGTCTGCCAGCCACCCTAGCGGTGCTGGGACCGACCGCCAGACCTGCGGCGTTCCTAATGGCGGTCACATTCCGCATTTCCAACATTGTGGCGGGTGCTGCTTATAGCAGCATCCGCCGCAATGGTGAAAAGGCATGTTGTGCAGTCCAACGCACAACATGGCAGGCACCGCGCGGTGCATGCTACTGTGTGCATGGGAATGCAGGGGGTACCATGGGTATCACCCAGATGCACCCTTACCTCTCCTGGGGGCCTGCAATGCGACCCCAAAGCACATCCCCGCCAGCCTCTCCGAAAGGCCTTTGCAAACAGGCATCATAATATGGATGGCAGTGCATTCTAGGCATCGCCACCATATTATGCCCCAGCTCCGCCCGGCCGGCAATCATAACGATTGCCGACCGGCGAAAATGCGGCGGACGTAGTATGGCGGGGGTAAATCAGGAGGAGATGGCGATCCGCCCGCCATCATAATCACCCCCCTAGGTTACTTATCAACCAGACAATAAATGATCTACGTAGCTTTCAATTGATGATAGAATAGCTTTTGGTTGATAGAATGGATTTTAATGATTTTGTGGTTTGAAAACAAATATATTTTATAAGAGAAAAATATTGTTTTTATGAAACAGCACTTGTGAGAAACGTATAATCTATTGCTAACGAGGGTCTTTATTATATTGTAGCTTGTTGTTTATAGATAGTTAGAAAAAGAACTAGGCTATATTTCCACTCTTGTTATTTGAGACCTGTGGGTTATTTCTTCAGATCAGCAACAAATGTATGAACCTATCATTCTATACTTCACAAAGAATACAAATCTGTGACACACATGTAAGTGTTCTGCTGCATTGATCTGCAGCAAACACATTAAAATTCCGATTTATTTTATGGTGATTCAAACGTGTGGCCAGTTATTACACACAGATCTCTTCAGTACGTGTATTAACCAGCTTATCTTATTGCCCACACACTAGAACAATAGAGAGCAAATAAATATCCTATGTGAGACATAAAATATAAAACAAGAAAATCTAATGAAGGAGGCTTTCTGCCTGAAAAGAAGGATTCGGACAGTTAAAGGCTAATGGTTTCAGGCGTGCCACTGGCACAAACTCCCAGTGCTGTTGAGTCAGACTGATAGAGGACTGCACTAGGTCAACAGGGTTGGGAGGAACTAATGGCCAAATGTGTGCAGAGTCGGTGTAGGAGAAGTTCCTAAAAAGCAAGTAAACTTGCAGGTGATCTTTTCTGACAGCCTCTGCTGAAGTAGCTCTTAGGGGTCCATTACGATGGTGGCTGGACGTTGTCCTCCTGCCACCGCAACAGCAAACTGGACCACCCGCAAGAGGTGCGGCAGACCCGCCATGGCGATCAGGATGCGACCGCCACCCTGGCAGTCGCAACCTGCATTATTAACATTGAGGTGGGCGTTGCTGTAAGCAGCACCCTCCGCAATGTCAATAATGCATGTTGTGCATTAGCATGCACAATGTGACAGGCACCACGCGGTGCCTGTACCCTTGTCCATGCCAATGTTGGAGGGTACCATGGGTACCCCCAAGTGCAGCCCCCACCCGCCTGGGGGCCCACAACGGGCCCCCAGACGAAATCTGCATGCCTTTCCATGGCGGAGTTTCCTCTATGGAAAGGCATTGAATAACCCACATACTAATATGGATAGCGGTGCCTTGGCACCGCCACCATGTTAAGGGCCTTTTCCCCCCGGTCGGGAATCGGACCGGCGGAAAAGCGGCAGACTGTCTTTCCATCCGCTGTAGTGCCCCATGCCACACAAATATGGCTGGGGTGATACGGGGCCATCTGGCGGGGGGATTGCCACCGCCAGCGGTGACGGTCTGCCCTTCATGCTAATGGCCCTCATAATATCAAAATGGTGGAGTCAATCGTGCTGCGAATCCCTGGTTGCCAGTGGTGCTGGAATAATTTTTAGAGTTGGGGTGCCACCTGCAATTCTACAAAATTGAACTCATAGGGAGTGTGAAAAATCCAAGTGGCAAACAAAAAACAAATGCAACAAATTAGTTAAGGCCCATTTATGGTAAGGGTGTAGTATGTAGCTGGTGGGTCATTTTGGAGCACACTGTTACAAATATATTACTCAAGCATGGAGCACACTGTTATTTACAGCTAGCACATTCTCCTTGAAATGGCCACTACAGTTGCAAGGATATCCAATTTTACTAATATCATTATATAATGTGCAAATGATAATATGTGGAAACCAGGTTGCAGCGAATATTGGTCATTTGTGCATTTACCAAGTAGTGTCTGGATTTGTTTTGATCCTATTAAAATATCTGCTTCCATTAAAATGTAAATGTAAATGTACAGGAATTTATATAGCGCAAATCACCAAGCGGTTTCTAAGCGCTTGCTTAGGGAACCCGTCCTGGTATTCCCCTGTGAGATACCCCGGCAGGGTATCCGCAAGGTGAAAGCCAGGCATCCCGCCGCGAGGGGCCGTTGTGGAGATTAAGCAAGCTATTGCCCAGAGTCGCAGAGTGTGAACCCGTGAATCGAGTAGGCACCGGAGCGAGAATTGTCGAGTCCATGGACAATTTAGGACTCAAGACCCCGCCGAGCCGGGAATTGAACGCTGGTCCCGGGCAGACCTCTGCTTCCAGGTCTGCCTCCTCTAACCAGTGAGCCACACTTCTCCATTACACTTCAGAATTATAAACAATCTCTACATTTGTGCTTTCCTAACTGATGATATGTTTTGAAATGTATGTACAGTTGATTAAAACGTAATAACATTTTGTTTGTTGGAAAAAAATGACATCATGCAGCCTTTCCTTTCTCACCAGCAAGATTGTCACATAGTTCATATTTAGATTTCGCCTGCACAGCGCTTGTGCTGTGCTTATGAAATCTCTTGTATTTAATATTTCTTAAAAGTGGGCTCTTATCAGTTGCCATTGTAGAATTACTGGGTTCATTCGCCTTTCTGTGGAACTTTTTTTTTTGTTAACTTTCCCTGGCTGCATGTATTTACAATACTTCTACTAAAGCTGTTCACACTGTTTAAGCCCCATTCACCGTCAAGTAAACTCTCTTCCCACAGTAAAGGCAGATAGCATCTAACAGTATGATGGAATGCTAGCTTTTTATTACTTAGTTTTGTAAAGCAAATGCTTTAGCCTTAGAACAATTGTGGCATTTCCTATTTATGCCTCAGTACCTTTCTTTGCACATTGTAGCATTTTCAGATTTATTTTCTCAGATTAATTAATTTGGTCATTATGATCAAATTCTAAATGTTGCAATAAACATTGCATGTTAAAAGTAAGGTTAATTATCAAGAGAAATGCTATATTTTACTACTACAGCGGCAGACACAAGTACAGTTACCTTGCATACAACAGGGTCATGTTTTGAATAGTGCAGCAGGTGCAGTAGAACGGGGTCCAAAAGTTGTCAGAACTCTTCTAAACACCTAATATCGCTATATTTGACAACTAAACAGTCAAAAATGCTATTCTTTAGCAGCTCTAGGGTCATGATTTTAATAGTGCAGCAGGTGCAGTAGCACCGGGACTAAAAGCTCCAGGCACCCAACTAAACACCAATAATTGCTATATGTTACTACTAAACAGTCAGTCACAAGTGCAGTTACCTTACAGACAATAGTGTCATGATATGAATGGTGCAGCAGATGCAATGGCACCAGGGCCAAAAGTTGTCATAACTCCTTTAAACACCAAATATTGCTATATTTTACTACTAAACAGGCAGTCACAAATGCTGTTATATTGCAGGCACTGTGGGGCATAATTTGAATGCTGCAACAGGTGCAGTGGTACCGGCCCAAAAGTTGCCAGAACTTCTCTAAACAGATACAATTGCTATTACAGCAATAATTTTGATGATTTCCCTCTTTTGTTTCATTTTTTCCATGCTCTTACTTACCCACACTATACCACTAGTAACAGCACAATATATGGCTTTTTTGCACATAAACAGGTCATAACACTTTAACAGAATTTCTGTAACTTATATCATGCAACCACTCAGCAAACTACAACTTCCAACAAAAAACTGCTTATTATTAATCACATAGGCAAAACCTAATGCATTTACCAATGCTTGTTTATAATCCTCTCACTTTGCAGTCACAGAAAGAAAAGTGAACCCCAATTTTCATGTTAAAAGAAAAAGCAGCAATTTATGAGAAGAGATAACCTGACATTTGACCTCTGTCTTCAAACACAGAACAAATGTGACAAGATAAAAACTAAATGAAAGACATCTTTAATCCCTACTGAACTCCAAAATGGTCGTTTTGGGGGTGCTGCAGCACCTGTATTTCCAGTGCCTATACTAATCGCAAAGACAGCCAAACACTCCACTACAGCCTTGTGCCTCGAAGCAGCAGCCAACTTCATCCTTTTTAAGTTGCACTTTAAATTGCTGATTTCCACAACACTTTAAATTGCTGATTTCCACAACACTTTAAATTGCTGATTTCCACAACACCTATTATTACCAATTCTATAAAAACATATATGGAGTGGGCTTTGGCTCCACCCTGAGGAGTATTTTTCTCTGCCCCCATGCTATTGGCTGTTTAGTGTATCATTACGCCTCCTCTTGATTGATGTCTTGCAATGCATGAGGGACAATATTACATCTCTAAAATACACAGAATCATCACACATCACATTATTTAACTCATAGGTGCGTTGCATCAGTCCCGGTTCAAACATGAGCCTTGGCAGTTGGCCCTCGCAGTGTTAAAGATTGGACGGATTTGTTAGCATGAGCTGAAAGCCATTTTGTATTTCTGGCAGCCATCTTGTTTGCCATGTGCTGCCACTTGCTCGCCATGTGCTTTGTCCTCCCTCTGTGTTGACTGCTCTTGTAATCTGCCTAGAAACTAACTATATTTAGCATCTTCCACCTTCACACATGCTCAGTTGAGCTTGCAGCTGCCCTTGCAACTGTTTCTAGTCTGTAAATGTCAGGATGTGTTCACCAGAATTAGCAACTGTTAGCCCCTCCCACTTTGTTGAGCAAGCAGATCTTGCAAGCCCATATTAGTCATTTTTGCATGCTTACATGTGCCAGGACTGCCCCTTGGTCTTAAGCTGACTATGTAACCCTAAGCATATATAAGGCCCCTGTTTTCTGAACTCCTTAGACTGCCTCATTCAGTTGCTAAGACTTCTGTGTGACGTAGTTTCCCTCATTTGAGGATAATAAAGATGTTCTTTTTATATTTCAGCTTCTGTGCCAATTTCTTCTTTGTTGGTTTAAAAGGACCAAGTATCAGTGGGACCCCTGAGAAGGTTTCTATTTTCTACAGCAGTGACAGCTTGAAGGCCAAAAGAAAAGGGCCCCTTTCATTTTAAACATTACTCCGAACTGTGTTTTTCTTCCTGTTCTGGGAGTTGCGCGATTGGGCCTGGGCTCTTTCTCACAGGCACCCCGAATCACGCATCACCTTTTAGAAAAGTAGGCTGGGTTGTGCAGGTACAACAGGGGCATGGTGAAGGGGACATATTCTTTCTTTGGCACAGACTGCCTGGATATTTCCTTTTCAATTCGGTGCTGGTGAAAAGAAGTTTGTTCCTCCTGATTCACCTTTTCTGACCTCTGCAGAAAATGTGTGACTATTTGTTCTTATTTTTAAAATCTGCGAAGGCTCAGCAAGGCACATTGTTTACGTATACTTCATTTAAATACCTTTTAGCATTATCATGGCTATGGATGCAACACAACAATAAAAATGTCCAGATAACTGGTGATTAATGATCCTGCTGCAGAGCAATCATTTGTCTGTTGGTAGTTCTTTTTTAAATGCAGTAAACTGTATTTTAAGTGGATAGCTCAGTGGGGTACTGCCTTTGTCACTTTTGTTACTTGCAGTTCGGAAGTTACAATCCAAACATAGGACAGTGACCTATGAACTGCCATCAAAGGGCTGCACACAAACCTGAATGGTATAGTTAAAACTTCACCTTTTTCTTGTGTTGCGATATAGTTAAATGTTCACCATTCATTATTCTAATGTTGCTAAAAAGAGTTTGTATAGGCAGATACACATTTTTTATTACTGCAGCCAAGCAGCCAACCCCCAGCCACAGGAGTATGCTTTAAATCATGAGTTTGTGCTTCTCCAGACCAACCCCTCTTAAAATATACTGCAAACCAGTATGGATGATGTGATTCCTACACCTTGTAATCCTCATTGGCTTATGTGACATTTCATATAGACTGATTTACATTCTTGTATGATTCATTGTCTCTGTATAATGTGTGCATGATGTAAAGTACTGTGACACCCTACACTATGAGTAACGCTATACAACAAATGAAATGGCTATGGAGAGATGAAGGGCGGTAGTAAAGGTATCTGGAAGAAAGAGGTAATTGGTGGGGCACCAAAAAAAGACTTTCGCACTAGCGCTAAAGCTGGCCCTGTCATGGCCTTCGTGTTTTTATCGCCTTCTTTAGCAGTCAGGTCATTAGGGCAACTGTGGAACAAATTTTAAAGTGTGTGCTAATTATATTTACTGCTATATTCAATGTTTTAATTTGGAAGGTGATTTTACTAATTTTTCTTTTCTGGGAATAAGGAAAGTGGAGCTGGGTGGTGGCTGATATGGGGCTGGGGCCCAAGGTCAGCTGTGAGATGAGGTGCACATGAGAGTTGGTAGAAAAGTAGATAATCTGGCCTGGAAGTACTTTTTGAAACAGGATTGTTGGGGTACCTTATATGGGTCGGGTAACTGGGAACATACACAGGGGGAAGGGGCATATCCCTACCGGGTTAGTATGTGACCCCACACGTGTTACTTGTGTAGTGCAGTCAGCCATGAGCGCTGGCTACACATTTATTTATACCCTCTAGTTCGCGCACGGTCCAGAGGGTTGAGTGAAGATGGATACATTGCTGGGATCCTGCCGGGTGGCTCACTACATCCCTCCCAACCAATCATAAAACAAAGAAGTAAATAAAACAAAGAGGATAACAAAATGAAATGATATAACAACACAGACAATGGAGTTCTTCCAGGGACCTGCCTGGCAGGCTTCGTGTTTAGCACAGAAAGTCTTTCAGCCTTTGGCTCGGTCGTGGATTGTCTCTCAGTCTATAGGAGTGTCCCCTCTGAGTGGTATTTGTGTTCACTCCTCTTGGAGTGTTCAATGTCTGTCACTTTCCGTCCTCTTCTCTAAGTCTCCGGTTCTCCACTAGCCACTTCGTCATTGATCATTATTCTTTTTCCTCTTTGCCTGGGCAGCTTCAGTGTCCAGTTCACAAGGAGTCCAATGTTCACTCACTGGTACGAGATTGCGCACCACCATTTTTTCATCATTAGCTCGCTCGGCAAACATCTGGTTGTGCTGTGGGGCCTTTGCCTATGCACTGTGGTGTGCTTGTGTCTAACTCCTCCTTGACCACGTACTCTCCCCCTTGCTAGCACAAGTCCCAGGGCCTTTTGGGGGCTCCTGGTCCTTCCGTTTTCTCCTGCTTTCTTTGCTGCTGGTAGTTTTCTTAATCCCTTGGTTTTACAGTTTTTATGTGCTTTTCACATTTCACTTGGATCCTCTTCTGCCTGGCTGCCCAGCCCACTGCCACATGCACACAGGCTGGGCCTCTATTACTCAGCCTTACACCCAGCCTCAGTCCTTTTCTCACCTGGGCTGGTGCTCCACATGGCAGGTTGCACATCGTCTTCCGCCGATGTCAGGGCCTCTGCTCGGCATGACCCTTGCCACACGCCTCTTGCTATCTTCACATGAGCAGGAAGGATCACTCTTTGCTCCGCTGAAGGCGTGCTTCCTGTGGATGCCACGTGCACCCACGAATTCCACAACAAAGGGGCACTTTGGGCAGCTGCACAGACACAGCGACTCGCTCTCTTCGCTGCACTGCTTCTCCTCACCTCAGTGGTTGTAGCACTGCAGATTCCCATACCACGCCGTGATCTTCTGCACCACTCCAGCCTCTGACAACAGGTAGGTGTCTTAGGCCTCCATGCACCACAGCTCCCGGCAGCGGTGTTCTCCTTCATGCACACCGTGTGCTCGCACTGCCTCGTCTCCAAAGTGGCAGGATTATTGGGATACCTGATGTGTGTTGGGGTGACTGGGAACATACACAAGGGGAGGGGATCTATCTCTATTGGGAAAGGATGTTACCCCACGCGTGTTACTTGTGTAGTGCAGTCAGCCACAAGCACTGGCTACACGTTTATTTTTAACCTCTGGTCCGTGCCTGGCCCAGACAGTTGAGGATGGATATTGTTGGGATGCGGCCGGGTGGCTCACTACACTTGTGTTGAAGCCTGGCCTGCTGGAGTTTGAGGGTTTGCAATTAGGTCCAGTCATTGCTCTTACTTTCAAATAACTCTCCACATGTTCTGTATACACACAGAATGGATCAGTTGTACAGTGTATCATGGTGACTGTTTGCAAGTAGATATGATGTAATCTGGGGCTTGTAGGCTACCTCCAGAAATGACAAATTGGGCCCGCAGTGACCCACCCGTACGCACCCTTGCCCAATAAAATTGCTGAAGTCGGGCCTACATTGCATACCGTAACCATTCCTTTTTTCACGGCAGCAGGCTTTTTAGGTCGAGCCTTAGCCAGCGCCAAGCGCTGCTCTGGAGATCTGGTTCAGAAAAGGGGGTGGTGATGAACAGAGTGCCTGAATTAAGCAGACCACTCTTACCCAGTCCAAAGATCAGGGCTTGATCCATCACCGTTTTTTAGCTCACTGCACCATCCCAGCTCAGAACTTGGCTATATGCAAATTAGTCTGTTCCTCTCCCAGTGCATGATGGGAACAGGGCAAACCAAACTACCAAGCCAATTCTTATACTGGGAAGGAAACAAGCTTCCGGGGACCGGTTTCTGCCATTTCAGGCGTCGTCGGCCCGGCTTGCTTGAATCCTGATGGTGCAATGAGCAAGGGACTCACATCTGAGTATACCCTTCCACGCTTATGGTGGACAAAATGATTCAGAAAAGGGGGTGGTGATGAACAGAGTGCCTGAATTAAGCAGACCACTCTTACCCAGTCCAAAGATCAGGGCTTGATCCATCACCGTTTTTTAGCTCACTGCACCATCCGAGCTCAGAACTTGGCTATATGCAAATTAGTCTGTTCCTGTCCCAGTGCATGATGGGAACAGGGCAAACCAAACTACCAAGCCAATTCTTATACTGGGAAGGAAACAAGCTTCCGGGGACCGGTTTCTGACATTTCAGGCGTCGTCGGCCCGGCTTGCTTGAATCCTGATGGTGCAATGAGCAAGGGACTCACATCTGAGTATACCCTTCCACGCTTATGGTGGACAAAATGATTCAGAAAAGGGGGTGGTGATGAACAGAGTGCCTGAATTAAGCAGACCACTCTTACCCAGTCCAAAGATCAGGGCTTGATCCATCACCGTTTTTTAGCTCACTGCACCATCCCAGCTCAGAACTTGGCTATATGCAAATTAGTCTGTTCCTGTCCCAGTGCATGATGGGAACAGGGCAAACCAAACTACCAAGCCAATTCTTATACTGGGAAGGAAACAAGCTTCCGGGGACCGGTTTCTGCCATTTCAGGGGTCGTCGGCCCGGCTTGCTTGAATCCTGATGGTGCAATGAGCAAGGGACTCACATCTGAGTATACCCTTCCACGCTTATGGTGGACAAAATGATTCAGAAAAGGGGGTGGTGATGAACAGAGTGCCTGAATTAAGCAGACCACTCTTACCCAGTCCAAAGATCAGGGCTTGATCCATCACCGTTTTTTAGCTCACTGCACCATCCCAGCTCAGAATTTGGCTATATGCAAATTAGTCTGTTCCTGTCCCAGTGCATGATGGGAACAGGGCAAACCAAACTACCAAGCCAATTCTTATACTGGGAAGGAAACAAGCTTCCGGGGACCGGTTTCTGCCATTTCAGGCGTCGTCGGCCCGGCTTGCTTGAATCCTGATGGTGCAATGAGCAAGGGACTCACATCTGAGTATACCCTTCCACGCTTATGGTGGACAAAATGATTCAGAAAAGGGGGTGGTGATGAACAGAGTGCCTGAATTAAGCAGACCACTCTTACCCAGTCCAAAGATCAGGGCTTGATCCATCACCGTTTTTTGGCTCTGGGGTAGGTACTGTACGGAGGAGAAGCCACACTCGCATTTTTCATTGGCTTTTGCCTTTGTCCTTCGTAAATGCAGGCGTGTGATTCCTTCATGGGCTTGTTAGTCCCTCCTTAGTACAGCCATGTCGTCATTTGGAACCTCCCATGGCTACTGTCTCCTTTACTTGGATGTAACATTGTGCATGTCCTTTTTCTCTTTATTGAGCTTCTCTGACTTAGGCACACGCTTCGCTTACATTGAGTGTGCATACCCGCTTTCACTTTCAAAGCGCACCCGGGACAATGCGCCAGTTTGTATATGTCTTGCATTAGAATGTGAGACATATAGCATTGCAAATATTTTTTAGTGCGGGAAAGCAATACTGCCAAAACTTTTAGTATTCCTGCTTAGACAGGGAACACCCTTATTCTCAGTTTTGCTCTCGGACACACAATTTGGTGTCCCTACACCAGTCCGCAGCACGTGAATTGTGAAAGTAGAGGGCGCTCACAGAATGTCAAGGGCAGTGGGTGGAAAGTGTAACAAACTTGGACAGTAACTGCTTCGGTATGTGTCCTGCGTGGAAGTGCTTACTCTAAGAAGCAGCAAATGGTGCTGGCCGTGCAAGAAGAAAGGGCACCACAAGCTTTGCACCCTGGCCGGGTTTCCCCTCACAGGAGCCCGGCAGTATGAAGATCGAGTTCACCCCCTTGAATATCCCCCTGTCCCACAGGTTCCAGACCACCACCATCTTCCAGTGGGTCCAAGGCCGGACTGGGAACCAAAACCGGCCCTGGCAAAGTGCTCAGCGGGCCCCCTGCAGGTCGGGGGTGTGGCCGAGCTGTTTGCCAGGGCCAGTTTCAGACAATTTTGTTACAGGGGGCGATATTGCAGCTATGCTGCAAAAACGGCCCTGTAACAAAAACGGCCCCCAGGGGCCCAAAACCAGCCCCCATCTTTGCGGCCCCCCGGGGAAATGCCTGGTGCCCGCCATGAGCCGTCCTGCCCTGAGTGGGTCCTCTTGTTCATGCTGCTAGGTACAGTCTGGCATTTTGGAGCACGTTACAGCATATATTTATTTAAAACAAAGCTGCCACGTGTGCATGTCAGTGGGAGGAAGAGGAGTGTAAGTAAGGTTGCTTTGTTTAGATGGAGCAGGTTTGCAATCTGTTATGGTGCTGAAATCACTCCAGGTGATGCGAAGAGTATTTTATTCGAAATTAGATTACAGCATGAAAGGAGCCCCCAAGCAGCTCGTGCTCTGCTTCAGCCGCTCCGACAGAATGCCTCAAACCGCCACTGCAGCTCACACGTGATCATGGAACCCCAGTTAAACAAACACATAAACTCCTAACATAACCTTCTACACATAGAAGGCACACATGTGATCTCTGTTCATAAAGGTACAACACCTTCCCCCTTTGGAATAAAAAGGAATAAAGTTGCAATTAATGCAGTAATTCAATTGAAGCAACAAATGCGTCCAATAAACAAAATAAACTTGAAAACACAGTCTTAACTCCTGTAGAAATCCTTTCATTTTGAAGGCTTCTCCATATTTCTTGAGCCCTTAAACCTTGAATGCCTCCCAACTTTTCTTGAACTTTTAACTCTTGAAGGCATCACATTTCCGAAACCATTACATGTGGATAATGGAACACTTTAAGATATTTTAGTATTTGCCCTTACGTCCTGCCCATCATCCTCATTACGATTGACCTTGTTAGAAATGCAAGAATTTTCAAATCTGTCATCATGCAATATATTACCTTCAATATGGATGTCATTACTAGAGTTGCAAATAGTTACAGGGACACCCCACCAAAAGCTGGAAAGAGAATCACTTGTTTAATCGTTTCCTTTTACTAACTGAATCTTAGCAGCATGAACAGGAGTATCTTTGATGACATCTCTCCTGCTCCTCCATCCTTTACCAGATAACAAAACAGATATTTTAGATATTTTCTCAATACAGCAACGTTTAGATAGTTTGGATTCCCTCTTTCTGACCCTCACCAGAATTTTTGACAAAATCCAATCTCCAACCTTTAGTTCCATAATTTTACTGTGATGTTTCCTGTCGAAACTCTCCTTTGCTTTGTAGCTTTTCTCTCACCTTGGTCACTAAAGAGGAACGAGATAGAGTTTAATCCTTATGTTCTCTGAGTCCTTTTTCTTAACGGTGCAACTGGGCTGACCTCAATGGTACTATGTGGCGTCATATCGTAAGCCCAAATCTTATCTCTTAAGAACTATTCAAAATCATAACCCATGAACATTTATTCAGGTCATGCTTCGATTCCGGATTTCGATGAAGCAGTGCTGCCAGCACCAGGAGGCACCAAATTAGAAGCAACTAACAGCATTTTTCATGGTTAAAGTGAATGACATGACCTATCTGGTCCAGAATTGAGACTTGGAAGCTCCTCTATTGCCGTTGTGATAGCATTTGCGGAGAGAGATTTCAGTTATTTCTTTTTCTGTGTAGTTGCAATCAACATTACAACCTAATATGCTGCTATTAAATTACCTTGTTGCTTTCTGTTCGGAAATGTATAGTGTTGGTTAACATGCACTGATTGGACTTTTGCTGGGGAGAGATATAGTGTATTCTTTTCAAGGCTGGCATATTATTGCATTCTCACGGGGAAAGTAACTGTGTGGTCCGTGCAAAATGTGCCCACCAACATTCAGACCATTTGTAAAACTGCCCAGCTCAAATTCAAATTCAAATTCGCTATATTCGATTTTCATTTGTGTTAAAAAACCATAAAAGCAGAATACACAGATACAAATCTATACATTTTAGACATGCTATTTGAGTTGATTTTTCAAAAAAGAACGAAGCCATGTTATATCAACTCTTCCCCTGATCCAATTTACAGTGTAATAAATGTTTATCAATTCATGGCACGTTTCATTTAAAAACCATTTCCCACATAAAATCATACATTAAGATTTACATTTGCTTCCTGAACTTAATTAATACTCTTTTGCCAAAAATAGAACAATGTCTCAATTCTAAATTTATACACATTGAACATTCTATTTAAATTTGTTTTTAAGAAAGTACCAAGACCATCTTATATTGGCGCTCCCTTACTTCATTTTATGAAATAATGAGTGTTTATCAGTTTATGGCACATTTCATTTAAAAAACATTTTCCAGATAAAACCATATATTTAAATTTACAAGTATTTCCTGATCTTGATTACTGCTTTTAAGAATAGTGCAATAATTCTAGTATAACATTTGTTCTCCAATAGTTGCAGTGCAAAATAGGCAGGGCGACATTGCCTCAAACCCCAAATTTTTAGATTGGAAGAATCCACCTTTTTCTTTGTTCCCTGTAATATTTACATAATAAGACAGTATGAACTGTAGTTTGGGACACAATACCGTCACATGGACAAGGATCTAGATGTTTTGACCAGTCATTTATTATAGGGAACGATACCAAACGAAAAAAAGAATCCAATCTAAAACGCGTGAGTATGAATCTATCGTACCCAGTACCATAATAAGACAGATAAGGTTGCATTTTTGTCGAAGAAAGGATTATCTGATTTAGCCGCACTGTTGATTTATGAACTTCACTTGCGTGTCCGAGTTCTTCCAGGTACGACATACATTGTTTCTTAAAATCTTTCCTGGAAATGTCCATCATTTTACTAGGTTGTGGAATAATTCAGGTTGTCTTAGGTCCCCTATAAAATCTCTAATACACTTTAACCAACTAATGGCTAGGGCTTGGTCCAATTTAAGAGAATCTTCTATGACCTGTTGGTTAAACGTTGTTTTAGTAGAGGTCCAGATTCTGTGCCATAAAAGCACTGGTTGGATCCTTATTTTATCCGTGATATATTGAAGCCCTATCTCTGTATGGTAAATAAAAGTCGAGGTTGAGTGGGGGACTGCCAGTATATAACGAATAAAGGCATTTTCCATTTCCTGTATGTGTTCCACACTACAGTGAACCCAAATCCCAGCACCATATAGATTTTAATCAATTCTTGTGGCGGCCTTTTTCCGATTTTCTGCGCAAAATTTACGAGGGCTGTTGTTGTTTTCATGAACATGAGTTGTTTTGCTCTTATTGCCTGTTTCCAGGTGCCCTTATAATCTACAAGGATTCCTAAATATGGATATGTTTTTGCGTTTCCAAGCTTATTACCACCTATAAAGGAAGGTCTTTCTTTCCTTCTTGCCTTCCCACAGCTCATTACATATGTTTTACTGGCATTAATCTTTAAGTCCAGACTCACCATGTAGTCGCTATATCTAGTCAGTGCCCTTCGTAATTCTAACGTTGTTTGAGCCATTACTACCGCGTCGTCGGCATAGAGTAGGATGGGGATAGGACGTGTTTGTACTTGAGACAGGTCCTGACACCCCTCGAGCATCGCTTGCTCCAAACCATTGGTATACAAGGTGAACAGAAAGGGTGCCAGGACACAGCCTTGTCTAACCTACCTCTCTACTGCGAATGGAGCTGCATATTCCCCATTTGGCCCATACCGTACTCTGGCTCTAGCATCAGAGTATAATTCTCTCACATTTTGGATTAGGGGTAGTTCAACTCCCATTGCTTCGAGTATTTTCCATAGTTTGTTATGACTTACTGAATCAAACGCAGTGGAGAGATCCACAAACGCTAGGTACAGTTTCCCTTTTTTTCCGCATTAATGTATTTTTCCATCAAAATCGTTAGATTGAGGGCCTGTTCAACTGTTCCTAAGCCTTCCCTAAATCTGAATTGTAGGTCTGTTAATAAATGTTTATCTTCAACCCATTCCTGGAGGTGATTTAAAATAATATGTCCCAAAACCCGGTTCCTACTAAACCTATCCTGCAGGCTGCTGCAAGGACCTGCTTTATTATGGGGCCCATAACTCTATATTTAGTTGAAATATGTCTACGGGGACCCCATCTGGGCCTGGGGCCTTTCCACCCTTGCTGGCTTTCAGGGCGAGTTGAACTTCATCTAATGTGAATTCTATATCAGTTGGGAAAGGCACGTTTGTAAGGCTAGATAGTATGAGGCAGGGAATTTGGTTACTATCCTCAGTTTGCTTGGAATACATTTTGGAAAAGTGGTCAACCCATTTTTGTTCGTCAATTGCAATTTCTAATTTTGGAGTTGTCTCAGGTCTCAGAAAAGGGGAGTTGACCGCACAGCAAAATGCAGCACTGTCCCCCTCTTTGCTTGCCTTATGTAATCTGCCCAGGCTTTGTTTTTATTTCTCTCTTTCCCAGCTAAAACTATGGCAAGACAGCACCCTGTGTGTTAATATAGGTAGGGCAGGTGAACTGATAGTTTGTTTTTAAGTCGAGCCTGGGCAGCGTATGCGCTGCTCTGCGAGGCTTTCTGTATTTGAGTATGGACTTGAAGAACCGCACATTCTCTACCCATATTTTTCATTGGCTTGTCTCATTGTCCTTTGTAAATGCTGGCATCTGATTCATTAATAGGCTTGTTAGTCCCTTCTCTGTACCAGACTGTCTGCATTCATAACCTCCCATGAGGACTGTCCCTTTTACTTCTGTTGTTACACAGTATGTCTTATTTAGTCTTTAAGCACTATTTTATTTAATGTTTCTCTTACTGCAGGTATGACATCCTTTCCTGCAACATTCAGTGCGTCATGTGCGCTTTCACTTTCCAAGCTGCCCTAGACAATGGCAGCCGCTTCCTTGAAATAAAATAGGTCTCGCATCGACACGGTTTGAGCTATTGACATTGTAAATGACAATGCCTTTTATTTCTGTGTAAATTATCAAAACAGATCAATAAAAGCCATTGTCATTTACAATGCCACTAGCTCAAACTCTCGCAAACTCAAGACCTATTGCATTGCAAATGCTTGTTTTTTGTAGAACAGACTGCAGCAATGCAAGCCTGACCTGTAGGTTGTGCTTGCTGTACTCAGCTGCCCAATATTTTATTCCATGATATCACTTTTTTCCAGGGCTTTAAGTGGGCCGGGTCTCACCGGTGCTGAGCACCAGCAGTTTTTTAAAACGGGGCCTCGAAACGGGCCTCTATCGGACGCTGTTTTGTGCCCTGGCACAGGCATCCGTTTTTTTTCCGGATTGCACAGCAGGCACATCAATGTGTGGTGCTCACAATGTTCACTTCTGACTAGTGGAGAAGCACCATATGTATGTTGCAAAGTCACATTATGCTTTACAATGGTTTGCTATAATGAATCTAAGTCTGTGAAAAACTGAATACTAGTACAGACCGCCCTGAACGCCTTTGCATAATTTGCTCTTTCCTGTTGTGTCTTGTTCGTTGTGGGTCACAGGCTGTGCCCACTTGTGTATAAATGTTTGCTATTTGATCTAATACTTGAAATTCCAAAAATAAATTTCTGTCCGGCTGGACAAAGGACATATATACTATCTAGTGTATGTCTATTTTATGTTTGATCCTAAATTTACTAGGGTCCTCTGTTCTGTATAATAGTGGAGAAGTTACGGCATGACGAAATGCTAGGTGAGTGTTGTAGGGGAAGGGAAATCCCTTAAAGAGGGTAATTTTCTCTCTGAATTTCCCTTCTATTTTTGAAACTCAGAAGCAGCAACATTGTCCTAGTGTCACCAGGGCTTTAAGTGGAAGCGTTTTCAATATTATATGCAAGCCATATTTGCTGCTTATTTTTCTTATGTAACTAAGAACCATTGTCAAAGCCAATAGTCCTGACTTGTTGTAGGTATGATGTTACTTGTTGTATCATATCTTGATGCAATGACAGAAACAGCAAAATACAAGTCGGGCTGCACACCATGCTAAGCACAGATTTTTAGCTTACTTGTTTTAAGCCACGCCCGTTGGAGAGACCCCCTAGTTTTTTCATCCCCCTTAAAGCCCTGCTCTTCTCTTTTTTTAAGTGAGTTCCGTGCCAAGGTACGATCAGGGCGTACCCCAGTAGCGCCGCTCACCCAACAATCATCTCATGGAATTACTACATGTTTTCCATTGTGAGCAGTGTAGCTATTCAATCGACATGCAGGTGTGAAGCTTTCCGAGAGATTATATGTGTACATAGATATCTTAAAAGTGCTTTGCCGAATCACAAAATATGACGGGCCAGGCAGTGTCCGCGGGCCTCTGAGTGAAAAGCCAATGAGAGGCTGCAGCGGTGCTGGGAGGGGCGCCGGTACCTGCTGCTCATGGAGAGACGGCCGCACGGGTGCGCTGCAGCCTCACTGTGCCGTCGCCTCTTCTCAGCCGCCTGAGAGCATCCTCTGAGCGGAGCCCGGTGGCGCTGCCAGCGCTATATCCTCATCCAGGAGCCGCGGACCATTCATCTCCAGAACACCCACTAAAAGGCGCCCCCCTCAGGCAGCGCTTCGCCAATCGGAGACGGACTTTATTGAGCTGGATGCAACTAGTGCCCGCGCGGATCGGCAGCTCCGCTCTCTTCGCAGGTGCCTGAAAAGTTTGCCTGTCCCGGAGTCTCTTGGACGGACTTGTTCGTGGATTGTCTGCGCGCTTCGAGGTTCCCCGCGGCCGCTGGAGATGGCCTTGCCGGGAGCCGGGCTGGCGCTAGCCCTGGGCTGTCTGATGCTGTGCCCCGGACAGGGCACGTCGCAGCCCGCAGCCGGCTGCCACGCCGTGCGCACCGCTTTCATCGCACTCCAGCCCGGGACGAAGGGCGTACCCGAGAGCCCAGTGTCAGGTGAGAGGGGACGGGTACTCCAGGGGCTGACACCTCCCGCGAGTGAGGTGGATGTGAGTCAGCGAGTTAACAAGAAGAGTCGACACTTGGCTCAAAGCTCTAGCTTGGTTCTAAGAGGCATGTACGGGCTGCCCAGGAACCACTTTGCATTTTTATCCAGCAATATCATGTACACGTATGTTGAAGTCTCTTCCAAATTAAAAAATGGGCGTTTCATGAACATATGGAAGTGCTTCACCCTTAGTACATCAGATTATATCACTGCATTGTGAGGTATTAAACGTGATAATGGCTTTTAAACCTGAACTTAGAAAACATTGCTGCGCGCCTCAGTTTGTCCGTTGGTCAAAGGATGCATTTTTAAATGTGTGGTGGCGAGTGCTCGCCACTGGTACATGCGGCCATCAGGGGGGTGGACGTGACCCACACTCTGCTCCCCCTTGCAGCAGTGACCCCTCCTGCAAGTGCGAGAACGGCCCTCTAATCACCACAAGTGCTGGTGCCACGTGCTAGACCCCGAGGACCCCCAGCAAGTTTCCCATCTCCATCCTCGCACGTGCAGCTGACAATGCAAGAGCCCTTTCTTTGCAAGTGCACGCCGCCCCTCCGCAGTCCGCTACTAGGTACCAAGAGCCAGTTGGCACAGGTATTAAGAAAATTATCCCTGCAGGCGATAGGACACTGTAAACACCATTTCTGATATTTCCTGCCATTGACCCCCACAACGTCCGCAAAGGTCATTCCCTACTATTAAGCCGTTGCCTGCAAACCAGCTCCCTGCAAATGGCAAAGCTCACTCCTTGGAATCCCAGCGCTTCCCTTCGCCGGAAGAGCTTAAGCGCAAACTTCACGCGCTTGACACGCCCTTACCTCCGCCATCACTGACAGGTTCCCGTTTAGTGTCAGAGGCATTCATCCCCCATTGGAGGTGGGTGGGCCACTAAAGCCTGGTTTAGCTACGGGTCCACTTGGACCCTCGAGACGAACTTTCTGTGGCTTTTGCCTGCCAACCCTGTACAAATCTCATACACAAAGAATTTAAGACAAAGCACGAACCTTTGATGTAATAAAGGAGAGAAAGAGAACCGGGAAACTGGTTAGCACACCTGGGCAAAGGTAAGGTTCAAGGCCAACCGGATGCAGTGCGGCTCAGATCTGAGGCCCAGGGTTGCCCGGTCACAAGTTACCTTTTGACTTAGAATTTTTCTGGAATGATAGATACCTCAGCGGGGCAAGGCTGCAGACTGGGTGAAAAGGCAGGGTCCTTGCCGATGGGTTGTGGAATGATAAAGACATTGCCGAGCCTCTGTGCAACGCGCGCAGAGTGGAGGATAGCAGGGGGAGCAAGGGAGGGGGCAGTGCATCCCTTTAACCTTTAAACTCTGGAGCGAGGGTCGCCTGCCATTTTAGTCTTGTATACAACTTGAACTTTGTGACTGAAATGCAGCGGGCTGGTCGGAAGTTTTGCAAGGTGTCGACGGCTATTTGGCGACCGGATGACTTCAAGGAGGGCTATATCATCTGCCAACAGCTACTATAGCGAAGAAAGGTACTGGCAGTGCCAGTGGAGGCATTGCTTTAGCTCCCAGTTTGGGGTATGTTTCCCTGGCACAGTCCTTTGACGGGCACGTTAACCTACTGACACCGTTTTCAGGAGATAAAGCGGTTGTTTCGGGAGTAGCTCGTTGTCTTTCGGCTGCAGGAGTCGAAGCACTTTCTTAACCCCCTCCCCGGGGAGACTGTGTTCGCGCGTGTGCATGGTGCATGCACCTATCTAACCTGTAACCTGCTCAGGGTACGAGCAAATCGTCTACTATGTCTTCTGTTTACTTATTAGGGATTGGAGGGGTGGAGCGGCATGTGGCCAAGTCCAAACACAGTGACCGAAGAACCCCACCTACTCGGCTGACTTTTACATGCACATGCGGGTACAAACGAGTGCATGTTTGGGTAACGCTGCGCATCTAACGTCCTAGGCTGTGCCAGGCTTGGCTTTCCATCGGCAGTGGCACCGCAGACTCTTGGTAGTATATATGCCATCTAGACAGACTGCAGCCCATTGGTTACCTGTATCTCGTACTTCCGGCAAAGCTTATTTTACACGTTCCTTTTGCACGCAATGCACTATCGAAGCCGTGAAGACGGCGCGTGTCCAGAGCACGCGGCGAGCAGCTCTCACGGATGCTCTTGGGAGCAGGTGGTTTCCTTCTCGCGAAGTAACAGCGGGACTGTGCGCACGTGCTCGGATGCAGCACGAGGACAGTCCGCTCTGAAGTGAAACAGCTGACGCCCATTGTGAAGTCTTATCTGGGACTCGGAAAACCCTGCGGACGTGAAGTTATCTGGATGACAGCAACCTATGCTAAGTCGCAGAGAGAAGGCCAATCACTGTGTCCAAGAGCATATATGTGTGGATAGAGCATTAAGTGGGATGAAAAACACTGGGGGTCTATCAAAGGGGCGTGGCCAGTGTAATTAAGGGCGTGGCTTAAAAACACCTAAGCTAAAAATCTGTGCTTAGCATAATGTGCCGCCTGACTTGCCATTTTGCTATTTCTGTCTTTGCATCCAGATATATAATACTAAAAGTAACATCATACCTACAAGAAGTCAGGACTATTGGCTTTGTCAAAGGCTGTCAGTTGCATAAGATTAATAAGCTGCACTATGGCTAGTATATAATATTGAAAACTCTTCCACTTAAAGCCCTAGTGACGCCACAACAATGTTGCTGCTCCAGAGTTTCAAAAAGAGAAGGGAATTCCAGAGAGAAAACAACTCTCTAAAGGATTTCCCTTCCCCTACAACGCTCACCTGGCATGACGTCATGCCGTAACGTCTCCACTAGTGACAAGTGAGCAGTGTAAGCACGTGCACCTCGATGTGCCTGCTGTCACGGGCACAAAACAGTAGTTTAAGAGACAAGGGTACCCAGGGTAGTTTAAGAGACAAGGGTACCCAATAAAGTGAACTAGGGCTTATAACGTATTTTAGGAAAAACAATGGCTCAAGGGTGGCCTAACTAGGTCCTGAATAACAAAAAGAAGCTACTTAAATTTGATATTGGAGCAGAACATGTAGGGTAACATGTGAAAATGTAATAATTTCTTCATGTAGAGATGCGTTCAGGTGCTCACATAAGTGACAGAGTGCATATCGTGACTTGAGTGAAGAAAGTGAAAGTATACGAAACGTCACACAAAAACAACAAGACGTAGTCCACAAAGTTATATACAATGGGGTTGGGGATTTTCCTTGGGTGGGTCGACGATGTTTCGATCTTTAGCAAGTTAAGATCATCATCAGGACAGGGTGAGCTTCCTGAAATCTGTCTCTTTTCTTGGCCCAGTTTTTGAGAGTATAAAAGACACTTTAATCAGTGAAGTTGTTACTTTCTGTCTTGGGTTCAATCAGGGATTAGATATGAAACTGAGACCAGAGGAGTTAGGTCTAGTCCACACCTCTTTAGTGGTTCAAGGATTATTCATTCTTGGTTATTTGAAGATCAGGGTAATTATTTCCGTCGTGCTTGTGATAATTCTGGGGGTCTTTTCTTAGTGCCACGACCAATGTGCCAAACGGAGTTCTGCCGAGAGTTAATCAACGCGGTCCGCGGCCGTGATTAATGTCCTGCCTTCCTCGCTTCACTCGAGTCTGCTCTGGTCTCAGTTTCATATCTGATCTCTGATTGAATCCAGGGCACAAAATAGAGCCCGATAGAGACCCGTTTCGAGGCCTTCTTTAAAAAACTGTCAGTGCTCAGCACCGGCGAGAGCCGGCCCACTTAAAGCCCTGTGTGTGGAGCTCTGTGTACGCCAGGACGGCTGGCGCCCCCCTCAGATCTGTTATCTACAAAACGGTCCTCAGTGTTAACTGCTTTTTTTTTTTACCCTAAATGGAGTGAGAGATCAGAATGAAGACACAACTTTATATTTTGGGTTTTAGCTGGCTGCCGAATGCCCCCAATGACTTGGGTGATATGATGTACAGATGGGCGAGCCAACATAAGGGAGAGCCAAGCTCAATGTCCTGGCCTTGCTCTAAGAGCCTGTGCGCAAGCCGAGCCGTGAAAATATTTGGCCTGTAAATCCTGCAGCAAACATCATGTAAAAATATGATACGTCTCTTCAAAAATCAGAAAAAGCATATTTATTTAAAATGCAGAAGCGTTTCTCCTTAGTAAATCTGATTATATTACCACATTGAGGGGTATTTTAATAAAATCAATTGCTCTTAAACATGAATTTAGAAACATTCCTGCCCCTCCCGATGATAATGCAATTTAAATTTGGCATACATTTAATCATACATGAAGCAACATTATAGTCTGATAAATCAAACACAAAAGGTTTTTGTATGGCACTCACCCTTAACTCACATATTTGAAGGCGCTCTCATATGTGATAATAAAGAAAAATTATATTTGTCTACAGTCACACAATTTGGGAAGAGAGCAGCCAGGATTAATCACAGGTTTTCTAGTTTCACGTTGCAAAGTTCAGCCTCTAGATGGGTATATGTTTCTGTCTCCTGTTTTATAATAAAAGGTCATGTTTTGTCTTCTATTTTTGGTGTAGGAAGTTAGAGAGTGATGTCAGACAGAAGCCATATGATAATTTGACTAGTTTTGGCCTCAAGGGTCCAAGAATATGTTGAGCCGAGCCATAGCCAGCATCCTACTCTGGCCTGGCTTGAGTTTTCTCTGGCTCTCCCATCTCTAACCAAGTGGCTACATGTCAACGGAGCACTTTTCCATTCCTAGAGTTTGCTTTTACATATCACTTCTCTCAAGTGTGTTAGTCCAATTAGCTCAATTATAATGAACCAAGACAATAGCTCCCAGAATGCACTGATTTGAAAATCAGACCTCGAACTCGAAAAGTTGCGTTTCAATGACAGTTATCTGATCACCCTACCCAAGTCATATGTGTGACCTTCAGCTAGAGGTGGAGTTTTAACTCCTCTGCATGGAGGTGTCTTTGAGCCGATATGTACAACGGTAAAAGGGAAACTGCACACCTCATAATGCATTGTTCCACCTCATAAGTGACAAGACTAGCTGAATGGGTTATACATAATATAGTGGCACCTGGCAAACTACATTTTTTTTTAGTGGCGTTTGGGAAGGAGGTTAAAATCCTGTCTTTGCTCCTATTAACCAGCTAATACCGCTCCAGTCAGTCATGCATATTATCAAAAGTTTATTAGTTTTTATTGTTTTATTCCTATAAACACAGTTTAAAGGTGCGTTTAGTTGGAGAGGAGAGGAGTCGAACAGGCAGCTAGTTGATGTACAACATAACTGTACAGTGTGGTGTGTAGAAATTTCCAAATCCCACTTTGCTACCCCCTCCTCGTCACATTTAGCTTTTTTATAATCTGGTTTCAGCACTCCCTTCCATCAGACACTGATCTGTGCACTGTCCCCATGGTTACGATGCTTCTGCCAACATAAACATGTCAGCAGAAACAACACGTCCGCTCACCACCTCCTGTGCAGCAAATGCATGAAACCACCGTGAGTTTCTAAAGAGGTTGTACTCAATGTCTTGACGGATTACTTACTGCTGCAGAGCTTCACCTCCTGAGATATCTCATTGGGACCGGAATGAGTTACTTGCAGGGCACTGCTTCCTTGGCATCTGCTTAACTCGCTGGTGTGTTGACAGCTTTTCTCCAGCTCTTTTTACACACCACACACGGCACCCCTGGATATCTCTGAGCGGCTTCATGTATCCCTTTCGATGCAGCGGTCCACAAAAGCGTCTGGGTTACATGAAAAAGATATAATTTGTGCAGCATCTTTGAAGTGAATTACTTTGGGAATAACTAAACTGGTGATTCTGCCACAGCCCACTACAATTTATAAGAAAGTATGGCTATAAAAGATAGCAAGAAGTAAAAGTTGCGAATTGGATATATATATATATATATATATATATATATATATATATATATATATATATATATATAGTCAAAAGGAAAGCCCAATATGGAAGAGCCACACAGCAGGTAAATAAAGCTTCAATTACTTTAATGGAGGTTTGTCGAATACAGGAAACAACTCATGCTGCATAAATTATCCTCTCCATCCGACGCGTTTCATGCTTGTTGCAGCATTTCATTAGAAACATTCATGCCCTTCTGCCCACGCACACCATGCTATTAGTGAACTAAAAGGCAAGTTAGCTGTCATGTGCACCCTCTAAGTGGCTTAGATTCTAAGGGCCTGATTACGAGTCTGGCGGTCTGAGGACCTCCAGATTTGTGGTGGCGCGGCCGTGGCGGTCTTGTGATCACCACATTACGACACTAGTGGTCGTGTCGGCCTGGGACCGCCGACTCCGCCAGGGAACGGCAAGAGGCAATCTAGATGCTTGGCAGGACCGCAGCGTTCCCACCAAGCATATTTCGACTTTCATCTCCGTCACTGAAGACCTCCATGAAAACAGTGACAGAGATTAAAGAAAAGGGGCCCTGCAGAGCACCCTTGGGCCTCATGCCTTATGGATGCACACTGTGCATGCATAGAAGTTCCATCACAGCATGGATTTTCGAGTCCATGCTGTGTTGGAACTTCCTATGATGTTACCATTGTGTGCCTAATTTATAGGCACCACCATGGGAACGGCAAAGAAATCACCCGCCAATGACAAAAAAGTAAGTATTTGGTGGGCGGTTCTAACACGGATTTGGCGGTGCGGCCCGCTGCTGCACCGTCAGACTCGTAATCAACCCCTTAAGGTTGATGGAGCAATGTTATAGTCAACTAAATCAAACAGAACAGGTTTTTGTACAGTGCACATCCCGAGCACATGTATTTGAAGGTGCTGTCTTATGTAACTATGAGAAAAGGAGGCTCAGGGTACTAAATAAAACATTTACCTTGGCTCGCACAATTTGGTCAAGCAGGGAAGAATGGAGTGATCCCAGCTTTTCCAGTTTCACATTGTGCAACTCAGCCACTAGATGGGTATCTCATTCTCCTGTTTTGCAATGAAATACTTTCTTTTTCATTCTTGGCATTAGAAGCTTCACCATAGGTAGCATACAGAAGCCAAATGAAAGGCTGTCTCGCTTTGGGCTTGGGTGTCTAAGAGGACCTTGAGCTGTGCCAGAGGCAGGCGTCTGTCTCGACCCTTCATTGCCTCGCCCGCTCTAACCTAAACCATTTACTTTTTATGTCTAGGTCTACTGTCAAAACAAAACTCTATTTAACACCCATTTTTATAAAGTGTAACCCTGCCACGCTTTCTGACGTTCTGAACAAAGACTGTGACTATATACATGTTTAAATCCTTTCTTGATTTGTAATTGGAATTACCTTTTTTGTATTTTTAATTGTGTAAATTGGTTTCTTTAAAAGTAAAACATGAATACAGTGATTTACCTCGAGACACTTAACGTGTCATTGCTAAACTCAATGTTTCTCATATTATCAACCTCAAAATGATAAAATGCTATGTTGGCCCTCGCTGAAATTGTAAACCTACTGGTTAAGCGCTGAGCCAAATTAACTATTAGGATTCCATGAGTGAGTCAGTACTGGGTTCCATTACATACTCTAGGTCAGACCAGAGTGGCTTTGTTAAAGTTCTGTGAATGTTGGTGCTGGGTACGGAAACGTTCAGCAGACCCAAACTGAGGTGCTCTGTGGATGTCCAGTACTGGGGTAGTGGTGTGTTGGACAGGTCTGAGAAAAGATCACCGTAAGAGCTCTGCAAATGTCTTAATGGTCAGATATCAGCACAAGGTGCAAGACAAAATAGAGGGGCTCCGGAAATCAATGTAAGTTGTAAAGTGGCAACCGTTGGTGTAATTCAAGTATTGCATTTGTTAAATTCCAAAGATGTGGAATTTTACATAGAAAAAGTAGTCCCAGTCAACCAGGCTTGAAAATGCGTTCGTGGTATGACTGATCCTGAAGTCAGTCAATGCCAGTGTTAAAGTCCTTGTCTCTTTTTATAGGCACTCGCCAGTAGCTTGGCCGATAAGTCGGTTAGGGCTTTTATCTGGAAATAATGACTGGTTCTGCAGTCAGTATTGCTCAGTCGGATTCATGTTATGACACTGTATCCTGTGCTTACTTATGCTGTGATTTATCATTTAATAAAATAATGTTACAAAGAAGGTAGACGCTTCCAGAATATTTTCCTCTGTCCTCATTGTCCCACCAAGACACTCTCTCTCGGTAAACCCACCTCTACACGGACTCCTCCTGCCTTCCTTTCGAACTGTGGACACCACAGTGAGTGTGGGGGTGGGGGTCACAAGCTGTTCCGTGTCCCCCAGTCTCACTCATTAAACGTCATCCTTGAGCATGTCTCCAATATCTGTGCAGTGCCTTCAGAGCCTTGTGCAACTACTTCCGGCTCGGTCATGACCCCCAAGGATCCGAGCTGTCGGGAGTGTCAGCATCTGCACGCACTTGCAGCTGGCGCATGGTCACCCGCTGCAAGGATCTGATTGGACAATAGAGAATGGAAGTACACTAGATGGACCAAACATTCCAAGCACCTCCCAGGATTACTTCTTACAGGAGTACAAATCTTGTGGCGAGGCAGCAAATTGTGACAGAGACACAAGAACTGGGTTAAATCTAACTCAGAAATGCATCACCCAGCCTTTGAAAGTGGGGCATGCTACATGAAAGGACCTCCAGGGGCTTGGGATAAGATCAGTGTATTTGCTAGTTTGCATGAAGGAATAAAGCATATCGTATGCACATTTCGTATATAATACCGAATAATGTACATGGCAAGATCGCTGCCATCCTCCCACTTTTGTTGAAGTTATCCTATATATGAACACGTTGGAAGAGGTTTCTTGCCCCTCCTATTAGCGCGTTAAATTGCCCAATAAATAACCGTATCCAAGCACTGTTTCATGTTTACATTTTTATCTTGTATTTTCCCGCTCCAGTGCTCTTTGGGATCTACTTTGCATCATAAAAAGATGAAAAATTAAGCAATGCTTCAGACCAACAGTTCCAGGAAAAAATGACCTCAAATGAACTTATCATGTCCCTTTAGCTAACAGTAGCACTGACATTTAACACCTGCTGTTTGCATTGGTTTGACATTGCAGGCAGCAGTTGTGATTTCTAAAGAATTTTAAAATGCTTTTATACACAATTTGTGGCATGTTCCCTTCGTTGCCGTTCTTTATTTGTAATTTGACAAAACATGGCTATATGGTGTTTACTGAGAGTAGGAAATGCAGCGCTTTAAAAACCCATTCTTTCTCAACTTTGAAGTTATACCAATCTTCTTTTTTATTACATTCTGGGACTTGCCGTTCTCGTTTATAATTGTATAAAACAATTGCCAATTCAAAAATGCACAATAAAATCCTGTCTGACCTGTCCCATTTACCACCTGTGTTTGTGAACATGGAATCTTCGAATGGATTTGTGGCTCAGATGATCCCGGGCTGTTTCAGACTCTTTACAGCTGTCAAAATATCATCCTTCATTTATGAATGCAAACTGTTCGTTGATATTTCTGAGTGTCTAAATATACTTAGGAGTTCGAGGCGAAGTTCTCAGTCCTACCGTCATCTATCACAGAGTAATAACGCTTGATGCCCTGAATACTTATTTGCGACCTGTACTCTGTCACTGGTTATTCTCTGGACCTTTTAGGATTCTGGTTATCTTTACTCATTCTTGAGTTGCAGGAGGCATGTAAACTGTCTAAGCTGGCATGCATATAGACAGCAAGTTCAGTTGAATCTTAATAGAAGACCCTGGCAGAAACCTCGAAAAAGGTGTCCACTTTGACCCAATTGCACTCTGAGCTTCTCATCACTGGTGGTTCTCTAGCTCTGGCCTTATTTCTGCTTCCTAATCCTCACCTGCCCATCAGTTGCTGATGATGTGCCTCCTTGCACAACCTACAACTGTCTGCTTTGTGCATGATTTAGAGTATTACATGCATGTGTATAGAAGTCTGGGGTTAATAAAGAGAATGAGTATGCATGTTGTGTGTCTCTGCACAGTGTGAAAAGAACCTCAATGGAGTCCACAGCTTTGTCTTAAAGAGGATGTTGTCCTTTGTTTGGCAGATTTCTCAGGTCTAGAATCACTTAACTAGAACCTCTCTAAAGAAATACTTGTCGTCTGTGTTCAATGTGGTCTCTCAGGTGTTTCTAGGAGCTTCAGCTGTTGCCGCCACTGTGTTAAAAACCCATGTATGTGTGCATGTGAGTCCTTGATGTGCCTATGACAGTTTCTTTCTAACTATCTTCTGCAGGTCTTGTTAGACAGCCTTCTTACCCACTTCCAGCAGTAGGTATTAATGGGTTATCTCTTATAATGCACTGATGTCTAGCCAGGCTGCACGTGCCTAAGAGGTATCACACAGTGACTGAGCTTTATCACTGATAAGGTGTTTAGAGGGCCTCTAACAACACTGGCAGTCAATAATGTGCTGCCTGGCTCTACTTGACCACATTACGAGAGAATCCAGATCACTGGCTACTAATGGAGCTGAGAAGTAGTCTACATACTACCTGGTATGTTAATGTCTTTGGTTGTTGTAGTCCTGCCCTCTGCAAAAGTCTAGTCTGTGCCCTATTTACAAAAGGCATCCATTCTACCTGTATGCAGGGCTTTGTGTTCATTTGGTTTTCTACTGTGAATTCTGCGGCTTTGTTTTCACTAGTATTTAAATCTGGTAACATCTGCTAACCTCGTTTCACTTTTTACATCACGAGGGGCGTAAGGAGTGGGACGAGGAAGGAATGAAGAGGTAATGTTTGTATTCGTGACAAAAAATGCAAATTTCAAGCTCCTCGAAAGGAACAGTTTTGTAAATTGTCATTCTTTTCATTCTTGATGGCTGGAGTGAACACATTCCGCCCCAAGTGGAGGGGTGAAATGGCATTAATAACAATGAATAAGATTGACTGTAATGGAGGTGAACCTGATAATCACCGATGTCTGTTTGTTTTAGGTGGTGTTTGTCTTACGTTCATATTATGTTCTTCTTTCTGCTTACTTTAGCAAAACTGTAATTTCACACTTAAAAAGGTCTCTGTTGGGAAAATAACCTTTTCTAAATACGTTCAATCAGTTTTTATTGGATCTTGTGCATGTGCTTTCTGGTCTGCTTTGGTCAGTGTGTTGATATGGAGTTATACTGTGGTTTGTGTGGCTTCAGTTGCACTAATGCGTAATGCCGGTAGCACCGGCTAATGGTTCAGTGTGTACCTACATTATGATGCTTAGATCTAGATATTACAGCATCTGGCTTCTGTGGCCAACACTGTCCACCAGAGAACTCCCACTTTCCGGTGTTTCTTCCTCCCATGTTAATACCTACTCCCTTTCTAGATCTTTGGCATTTCTCTCTTAGTTGTTAACATGGATGTAGAAAATAGAGAGTTTTTTGCTGACGTGTGTTTTTGTGTATTGGGATGAATCTTTACTGGAACACCCAATCACATTTGTTAAGATGTAAACTTTGGGCACAGAGAGCACTGTGCACCCAAAAGAAACATGATGATTACATGACCGTCAATTATTGACTAGGGTCTAGGGCTTTCATTTACAAGAAGAATAGTTAACAAGCGTGAGTCTGATACTTAGGAAGTTTTAGTTAACGTCATTGTAGTCTACAGCACAGATCGATAATAATATAAGTAAGCTTCCTCTTTGTAGTGCAACCAGCACAGCGACCAGCAAACAGAAAGGACAACCTAACCTTTAACTGTAGGAAAAACATCGAACAACATCTTCACAGTGGAGCGGTACTTGAAGATGTGCTGCACAAATGGACACACATTGTGCAGAGCTATATGTATAAAACAGTACGTAAATGATGTAATTGGTAGTGTTCATGTTAAAAAAAAAGTTAGTGCAACTCCAAATGTTGCACTAAGGAGCAACAATGACCTTGTTTTCCATTGTGCTAGATTTCTGCTTCTGCATCCAGGACCAATTGCAATGCAAGGACAGCTGTCTAAAGCTTATCCACGGAAAATGTCCAATAAGTGTAAAATATCAGGCAATATTCTGCTTGTTCCAAGAGCCACTTAGCGGTAAAATATTCTTATACGCAGGACGTATTGTTTGACTAGTTCTTGTTTCCACGAAAATCCACAGATGTTTAGCAGTGTTTTGCTATGCCCTTCATGCATAGATCGTAGAGGAAGTGTTGGCGCACCGCAACACAACGCGATTGGAGTGCTGCACTTGTGCCGGCTTTCAGCACAAAACAGGTTTTGCGTGTGATTATTGACAAGTTTTCAGTGCACTGCGCTTCCAAAAGTATAGTAAATCCTGGCATAGTGGGAGGACTAGAAGTGTGATCCTGGACAAGCAGTAAGTGAATCCTGGACAGACTAATATTGATTTTTATGATCATTAAATTGAAGTTCGGGTATGTATAGCTTGAATTCAAAGTACACAACTGTGTTCCGATTTAAAATAAGACGTCCAAGCGGCGTTTAAATAAACATTGTGTATTTTAGAGAATTTAATTCAGATTTCTAACTGGTTGGTCTTCTGTTCTTAAAATGCCAATGAGACCGCGGCCATTGGAGTACTGCATTAAGAACATCGCCCTATAACATGCTTGGGGTGATAGGCCATCCAGAGACCTGTGCTGTCCTACTTAAGGCACCTTTCGGATACTCCGAGCACTAATGGGTAAATGAGAGAGAGATGCATTACTGCAGCTGCAAGTTATGTCCTGGTTTCTTCTGGTCGGACTTGTCCAGGTCCCAAAATGCAAACGAAATCCACCATTACATCTGATTTTAGGATCACACAATAATGTGTTGGCCAGCGTATGCAGAAATGCCATCTGATTCATATTAGGGATTTAAATACAGGTGAACGCCAATAGCTCCCCACCCAGGGTACCTTCTAATATTACAAAGCTGCCATTTGCACTCATTTGTTAGTGTGTAATTACATACGGTATATTTTGGGCTACCCACACTAAGGCACCTCTCACATAAAATGAATAAGTCAGACCCATCATTTGTCCTCCCCATCTCATCTCAGAGGCATCCCATGGTGTCTCCTGAATGTAAGCTATATTTACACATTGGCATCTTAGGTAAGCATACATCTGATATCTTTTAACACCCACACCAATGCCACGTACATACCATACCAATACTGTATAAGAATGCGGTCTCATATTACCCAATGTCAGTAATCAGAAACAAGCATATAACACTCTTCCCCCGCAGCCTGATCTTTAAAAAGCATAACTGTGAACATGACTGTGAATTTTGTTGCGCTGGCGCTTGGTAGCAAGCAGGACTGCTACAAGCGTTTTTCCTTGTATTCCTGCTAGATACTGTTTTTAGACTGATTTAATAGTGATTTTAAAGAGTGTACATTTGTGAAACCTACTTACCTGTTGTGTGCTCGCTCACTCCCCGGTCCACCGCAGCTACCAGTGCTGTTTGTTGTGGAGGGAGGCAAGCGGCACAACTTCCTGGTTGCTCCATCGGAGGCGGCCATCTTTGGTGGGTTGACGCGCTAGTCTCCCACTCCGCCCTGATTACTAAAGGGCCGGTTGGAAGCGCGCTCGAAATTGACTGTGAATTCTGTTGCGCTGGCGCTTGGTAGCAAGCAGGACTGCTACAAGCGTTTTTCCTTGTATTCCTGCTAGATACTGTTTTTAGACTGATTTAATAGTGATTTTAAAAAGTGTACATTTGTGAAACCTACTTACCTGTTGTGTGCTCGCTCACTCCCCGGTCCACCGCAGCTACCAGTGCTGTTTGTTGTGGAGGGAGGCAAGCGGCACAACTTCCTGGTTGCTCCATCGGAGGCGGCCATCTTTGGTGGGTTGACGCGCTAGTCTCACACTCCGCCTAACCTACTTAGACTTCAATTACCCGCGCAGCGGTGACGCGCAGCGGTAGCGCCGTAGACGCGCCGGAGAGGCGCCAGAGAGAAGCCAGTCTGCGCCAGTCCGCGTCCAGACGCTCCGGCGGACCGGTGGGTAGCCTGGTTTGCTATGGCTCTCCCCACACTCTCTTATGATGTCTCTTCACTGCTCGCCCTACGCCCTTCTTTACGTCCTCATTGTGCCCATCTGTTTCACCCGTCTGATATTAATTATCTCTGCACGAACTGTAGCTGGAAGCCCTCTATTCCTAATATAGGTAGTCTACGCCCTCCCTCTGCCCTAGAATGGAGATTGTATCTCCTAAACTGCAGGTCCGTCTGTAAACATCACACGGAGCTACATCTTATGATTGAAGAACTCAACCCCCACGCACTTTTCCTAACGGAAACATGGCTTCATTCAGATAATGATCCAGCGATTGGGTGGGCTATTCCTCAAGGCTTTACTCTTAAGAGGCTAGATCGCCAGACCGGGAGGGGTGGGGGATTGGCTATTGTCTACCGAGACAATTACAAATGCCGCATTACCCCTACCACCTCACCTGCCTGCGAAAGTGTCCTCTTCTCATTAGAATTCTCACCCACTACCACCTTTTCAGGTTTATTAGCCTATCGCCCTCCTGGCGCCGTAAAAAACTCCATTGCCCAAATAACGGATCTTACTGCTAGCGTTGTGTTGTCCTCACCCAACTTTACTTTATTGGGGGATTTTAATCTGCATTTGGATGACCCTCACAACACAGCAGCCAATACACTCCGCTCCAGCCTTTCTGCTCTCGATCTCCAACAAAAAGGGTTTCATATAACCCACAACAGAGGCCATCTCTTGGACCATATCTACAGTAACAGCGACGATCTTACAGTGCTAACCCCCATCCCGCTACCCTGGACCGATCACTTTTTAGTTCCCTTTATCTGGCACACATATTCTTTCATTCCCACTTGTCACCCTGCCAAACAGCGAGGTAGGAAGTGGTCCTCACTCCCCCTCCCTGAATGGGAAACTGCCCTGGCTAGAGATCCCCCGAGGAAGGCACCGAATGCTAATACGGCAGCCAGCAATTTCGATGGCTGGATCTCCTCTACACTGGACATGGTCCTCCCCGTGCGAGCCACCACTGTCACTAAAAGACCTAAACCGGCTCCCTGGTTTACACCCAACCTCAAATCCAAGAAACTGCTCTGTCGCAAGTACGAAAGAGCCTGGAGACAAGATTACTCCCAAGACAGGAAGGCCAGTTACAGAGCGGCCATTAGGCTCTATAAACAGGAGCAAAAAACAGCACAAGCCTCCTACTACGGCAGTAAAATCGAGGCCGCCGCTAATGCCCCAAGGGAAATTTTTAAAATCGTCAAAACCCTTACCTCACCCCCAACCGAATGCCCCTCCTTGGAGGGCGCTCAGGACCGCTGCAACAATCTGGCTGACTTCTTCTCCCAGAAGATCCAGACTATATACTGTTCTTTTGGAGAAGTTGACAACACTCTGGACCCCTTTCCTTCTCCTTCCCTGCCTACTGTCACGCCTTGTCAACTAAACGCCATTCCTCTCCTGGACACGCCAGCGTTGGATAAACTCATCCCTCAGATCACCTCTGGCTCACCCAATGACTCGGCACCTCCCCAGACCCTTCTTAAGGTAATGGACATAATTCGCCCGGTTGTACTGGACGTCCTCAACACCTCCATCACCACAAAATCCGTACCCCCGTCATGGAAGTGCGCAATGGTGAGGGCTCTGTTGAAGAAGCCCAATTTGGACCAGAGCAACCTGGCGAACTACCGCCCTATATCCTTGCCCCCTTGGCTGAGTAAATTACTTGAGAGGCACGTGAATAACACCTTGACGAGCCATTTGGAATCAAATGGTCTCCTGCGTGCCTCCCAAACAGGGTTCCGCCCTCGACATGGAACGGAAACCGCTCTTTTAGCGGTAACGGAGGAAGCTAGAACCGTGTTGGACCAGGGTGGAAAGGTCGCCATTATCCTACTCGACCTAAGCGCTGCGTTCGACACAGTTAACCATGTCACGCTTTTACAACGTCTGGCGGACTTGGGTGTGTCGGACGCAGCCCTGGAATGGCTAACATCCTTCCTGGCTGACCGTTTCTTCCAGGTCTTCGAGGGCGAGGTGGCATCTCTTAAACATCCTCTCAGATGTGGGGTTCCTCAGGGCTCCTCCCTGAGCCCCACTCTGTTTAATGTCTACATGGAGCCTCTAGACAGGATAGTCCATCCCTTCGGTGTGCGTATTGTCACCTACGCAGACGATACCCAACTGGTGGTCTCCTTAGACCACCAGGAGGGATCGTCTAGCACCTTAGGCTCCTGTTTGGAGGCGGTCTCCAGATGGATGCAATCCTCATGTCTAAAACTGAACGGGGAGAAGACAGATGTCATCCTGTTGGGCAATCCTTCCCCCTCGGGCTTTGCATCCTCCTGGCCTCCATGTTTAGGCCCACCCCCCACGCCTAAAACCCAAATAAAAAGCTTGGGGATTTGGTTTGACACCGACCTTAACTTCTCGGTTCAAGCTACAAAGACTTCGGCTACCTGTTTTGGGCTGATGAGGATGCTTCGGAGGGTGCTCCCTCTGCTCCCTTTCCAGGCAAGGAGGATCCTGGTCCAGGCCCTTATACTATCCCGCCTCAACTATGGGAATGTCCTCTACATGGGAGCTCCTGCCTATACCATCCAGAGGCTCCAAGTCACCCAGAACAGCGCAGCCCGCCTACTTTATAACCTCCCCTGTTGGCAGTCAGCGAGGAATGCTCTAAGGGAACTTCACTGGCTCCCTATAGCCGGAAGAATACAATTTAAGGCCATGTGTATTTTACACAAGGCCTTCCATCGTACCGGCCCTGCAATTCTTCAGTCACTGGTCACCCCCTATGCCCCACCTCGTTCCCTTCGTTCCAGCTCCGCCCAGCTGGCTACTCCCTTCAGAGTCAAGAAGGCTCGTTGGGGTGGCCGCTCCTTCTCACACACTGCGGCAAAATTCTGGAACACCCTTCCTCTGCCTCTGCGAGAAACTGTAAACCATTTCTCTTTTAGGAAAACTCTAAAAACTCACTTGTATGCTACACTCTGCTGACCCACCTTGAGCCCTCGCTAACTAAAGTTCCTGTCATAAGCGCTACGAGGCCTCCGGGTAGTTAGCGCTATACAAGTGCTGTTTCAATTCAATTCAATTCAACCTCCCCATGTATACCACTCCACGCTAGTCCACCAGTCACACTTTGTGTGGCCACAGAGTAAACCGGTAAAGTTCAGAACCAAGAAAATATTTCCCAAATCCCAAACCCTGGAATTGTTCCAAAACAGCAGAAAATCAAGAGTGAGCGACTGTTGTAACTGTGTCTTTTCCAGCCGTGGAAGCCAAGAGGGGCGGCTGGTGGATTTGGAAAGTGGTGAGGCGAAAAATGTTGTACCCTAATGCAATAAGCGAGTGAGCGAGACCGAACTGCAAAGGAGGGTGCGGGGGGTTCTCCCCCCGCAATAAAATCTTGAAAAAAATGGATTAACCACATTGCTGCTGCCGACAGCCAATGGCCGTCGAGTGCACTACCTCGGTAGTGCTGCGCACGTCCGTTGGCCGTTGCGGCCCTGCCCGCTCAATAGAACGTTCCGGACTAGCGCGGAACGTTCAGCGCAGTTAAGAGCTTAAAATGGTGGGTTTTATACCACATATTTACTGCAAATTGTTAAATAAAAGGGGATCCAAATATAGCATTTTGAAGCACAAGTGTGAAGAAAACATTAGAATCAAATCAAAAATGTGCCCAATCCTCAAACTGGTCCGCTTGCAAAATGACCGCCAAGCCAAGCACATACAACCAACGGAAACAGGCCCTCTAAGTGTTTCCCACCAGTAACACTTCTCTGAACCACTTATGTTTTCATTGTATATAATAATGAAAATGCTGCAGTTTGTTCTTATTTATCTTATGCAACTTACAACCATTGACAATGGGAACCATTGACATCCCATAACGTTGCCAATCACAGAGTATAAACTACTATGAGCACCCTAGCAACAAACTGCACCGTGTATCACACTCATTACTAACATTGTGTATCAAAGAGTAAACACACAACACGGTCCATCGCACATCACTCACAGCACTATTCAGCAGATACCACAGCTACCAATGCACGTCACAACACAAACAGTAGAGCGTTTGCAGTGCAGAGCATTATTGCACTTACTGGGATGAATCGCTATAATACGGACAGCCTAACAACAGTGCAGATGTAAATGTTTCCCCTGACCTCTACGCCAAGAGTTTAAAAAGTTCTTTCCCTGCCCAATATTTCTACAGAGTGGCTCAGGGTTTAGATATGGTATGGCGAGTGGCGTAATATTGTCTCCTGTTTAGTGCAGAGGCCGATTTTCAGCCGTGTGGGAAAGCACTCTGCATTCCTATCTAAATTCTCCCCACATTTTATTTTGAACACTAGGTACTGCCCTCCGGTCAGAAGGGAAACTACAGACTGTCACACAGGCAGAAACTTGTGGGACACCCCCGCGCCGCACGGCCACCAGCTGATGCGTGTGCCCCTCCGCTGTGCGCTGCCTCGCTGCCTGTTTTGCCTGCATTGTGCTTGATTTCTCTTGTCTTTTCCCTTGTTTTGCGCCACCTGTAATTTGTGCTTGTTTTTTTTATCCCCCAGTCTTTTTTGGCCCGTGTTTAGCGTGTTTTGTGAAGAATTTGTGCCTGTTTCGCCGTCCCCTGTCCTGTTTCCCGCCTCCCTCGCCGCCCCCGCTTCCCGCCACCACTTGCGACCCCGCCCCTTTTTTCCTTGTGTTCCCTCCCCGCTCCCGCCTCCCAGCTGACCCGCCCACCCGCGCACTTCGCCTTAAATGGCGACCGTGCGAACGCGCAGCGGTCACGCGCAGCGGGCGCGCCGATTGTGCGCCGAAGGCGCGCCAAAGGTAAGCCCGTCTGCGCCCGTCCGCGACCGGATCGCGACCAGCGCCAGGACCCCTGGCCCCCACCGACGGAAGCCGACCCGACGAACCTACAGCGCCGCCGACCTCATCGCACTCAACACCGGCCGAATCCCAGGATGTCACCGAGCCGCCCCAAAGCACACCCACGGACCCTTCAGCTGCCACGCCTGCAAGTTCACCTGCATCCGGACCTTCCCTGAACCCGCCAAGCCGAACTCCAGCAGCACCCACCTCAAGTGTATCCTGCTCAACACCCGCTCCGTCCACAGACACGCCGTAGAACTCTGGAACCTGCTCGACACCACCACCCCCGACGTTGCCTTCATCACCGAGACCTGGATGAACGCCTCCTCAGCCCCAGACATCGCCATCGCCATCCCAGAGGGCTACAAGATCACCCGGAGGGACCGAAACGCCAACCAGACGGGAGGAGGCATCGCCATCATCCACAGAGACACCATCCGCATCACTACCAACACCGATGACACCCTCACCACCGCTGAACACCTGCACTTCCAGATCCACACCAACCCGAAGACCACCCTCAGAGGCACCCTGATCTACCGACCCCCGGGACCACGCACACGATTCAGCGAGGACATCGCCGACTTCATCAGCCCGCACGCTCTCCCCTCCGCCGACTACATCCTCCTGGGGGACCTCAACTTCCACCTGGAGAACAACAACGACCGCAACACCATCAGCCTGCTCGACAACCTCGACAACCTCGGACTCAAGCAACTGGTGACCACCCCCACCCACCTCGCCGGACACACTCTCGACGCCGTCTTCTCATCCAGCAAAGACGTCACCTTCAGCCACGCAACAGGACTCCACTGGACGGACCACAGCTGCGTCCACTTCACCTTCAGAAGAACGACGATCCACCACCACCAGCAACAGGTTGCTCGAAGAAGCTGGAACAAGATCACAGCCGACCAGCTCACTGCTTCCCTGAGCCAGCACCCTCCCGCCAACTCAGCGAACCCCAGCCAGGCCGCCGACAACCTCACGAAATGGATCAACGACTGCGCGGACGAACTCGCCCCTCTGAGAACCCCACCCAGCCGATCCTGCAGCAGAAAAACACCATGGTTCACCGACGAACTCAAGAGCTCCAAGAAGAACTGTCGAGCCCTCGAGAAAGCCTGGAGAAGGGAACCAACGACGGACAACATGAACACCCTCAAGCTCGCCACCCGGAAACACCACCAACTGATCCGCGCCACCAAGAAAAATGCATACAAGGACCGGCTGGACAACAACGCACACAACTGCAAGGAACTCTTCAACATCGTGAAAGAGCTATCCAACCCCAACGCCGGAAACAACGACATCACCCCGTCGCAAGAACTCTGCAACTCCCTCGCGTCCTACTTCCACAACAAGATCACGGACATACACAACAGCTTCAACAACCAACCAACGCAAGCCACAACCGCAACGACGCCACCCACCACCACCCTCCGCACCTGGACCCCGATCAGCACCGAAGACACCATCCGCACCATGAACTCCATCCATTCCGGATCTCCGACTGACCCCTGCCCTCACCACGTCTTCAACAAAGCCGACGCTGTCCTCGCACCCCACCTGCGGGACATCATCAACACCTCCTTCGACTCCGCCACCTTCCCTGAGAGCTGGAAGCACGCCGAACTCAGCGCTCTCCTCAAGAAACCCACAGCAGACCCCACCGACCTCAAGAACTACCGTCCCATCTCGCTCCTCCCGTTCCCGGCCAAAGTCATCGAGAAGACCGTCAACAAACAGCTGGCCGCCTTCCTCGAGACGAATGGATCCCTCGACCCCTCACAGTCCGGCTTCCGAGCAAACCACAGCACCGAGACCGCCCTCATCGCCGCCACCGACGACCTTCGAACCCTGATGGACAACGGAGAAACAGCGGCCCTCATCCTCCTGGACCTCTCCGCGGCTTTCGACACTGTCTGCCACCGCACCCTAATACAGCGCCTCAGCAACATCGGAATCCAGGAGAAGGCACTGGAATGGATCACCTCCTTCCTCGACGGAAGAACACAAAGAGTCCGCCTACCACCGTACAAATCAGAGGCCACCGAAGTCATCTGCGGCGTCCCTCAAGGATCCTCACTGAGCCCCACCCTCTTCAACGTCTACATGAGCCCCCTCGCGGCCATCGCACGCCAACACAACCTCAACATAATCTCCTACGCCGACGACACCCAGCTGATCCTCTCCCTGACCAACGACCCCGCCACCGCCAGAGCCAACCTGCACGAAGGGATGAGAGACGTGGCCGAATGGATGACGACCAGCCGCCTGAAACTGAACTCAGACAAGACGGAGGTCCTCATCCTGGGCTCCACGCCCTCCGCCTGGGACGACTCCTGGTGGCCCCCCGCCCTGGGCACCGCACCCAAACCAACAGACCACGCACGCAACCTGGGCTTCATCCTGGACTCCTCCCTCTCCATGACCAGACAAGTCAACGCCGTCTCCTCGTCATGCTTCAACATCCTGCGCATGCTACGTAAGATCTTCCAGTGGATCCCCACCGAGACGAGGAAGACGGTCACCCAAGCCCTCGTCACCAGCCGTCTGGACTACGGCAACGCCCTCTACGCCGGAACCACTGCAAAACTCCAGAAGAGACTCCAGCGGATCCAGAACGCCTCGGCGAGACTCATCCTCGACATCCCCCGACGCAGCCACATCTCCGGACACCTGAGAGACCTGCACTGGCTCCCGGTCAACAAGAGAATCACCTTCCGACTCCTCACCCACGCACACAAAGCCCTACACGACCAAGGCCCGAGCTACCTCAACAACCGGATCAACTTCTACACTCCCAAGCGCCTCCTCAGATCAACCAACCACGCCCTCGCCGCCGTCCCCCGCATCCGAAGAGCGACAGCAGGAGGAAGATCCTTCTCCCACCTGGCCGCCAAGACCTGGAACTCACTTCCGACCAACCTGCGCCTGACCCAAGACCACCTCTCCTTCAGGAAGAAGCTCAAGACCTGGCTGTTCGAGCAGTAGCGGCACCCCCCCCCCCCCAGCGCCTTGAGACCCTACGGGTGAGTAGTGCGCTCTACAAATGACCTGATTGATTGATTGATTGATTGATTGAAACAACGCAACACATGTGCACAGCAGAAATGTAAAACGTCCTGAGCAGCAGTAAATCCTCCCGAACACTCGCAATACCAATGAGCGACATGTACAGAATTAAGGGAGGACACAACATCTACATGCAGCCTACGAATGTCACCCCTCTCACCTTAAATGGTTATGCATTCCATTTAAACGATTGCAGTCCGCCATCCCAGTTGCGGCTCGCGCACCAATACTCGCGGGGGGTGTTGGGGGTCGCGCGCGGCGTGGGGGAGATTAAAATAAAGCATCATTATTTATTAAGCAAACTAAACTTACCATGCCTGTGCCGCCTCTGCGAGTCCTCTGAGTCCAGGGCTGGGGTCCGACTCCCACATTGGCGCCTTGGCAAGTGCTGCCTGCGTCAGTCTCAGCCAATCCAGATGCTGCTCCAGCAGCCGTTCCAGAATTGGCTTGAGCAGTAGTGCGCATGTTCTGTTTAGAGCTTAACATTTTTTGCAACCAGCCCGGACATGTGCACTAGGCTGCTTATTAGAAGTGCACATGGAACAACCCCCGCTCTTCTAATGAGCACCGCCTAGTGCGCATGTTCGGGCTGGTCGCACATTTGTTAAGCCCTAAACAGAGCATGCACACTCTTGGTGTTGTGCGCTCCTCGGACCACCTGTGATACATGTGGATGTTAATCATTCAGACACTTGCAGCAGCTGAACTCCTGTAGTGCTGCCCCGCCCCCTTCTGAGCCAACTGCCTTTGCCGGCCTGGGATAGAATGATTGCATTGTGTGAGTAAGACGAGAGACAGAGAGAGTGACTGATGGCAACGCTCAGTGGGGGGGCAATGCCCAAGCGTCCTAATGGACGCACCGCAAAAATGCAGCCCTCCTTTAAATCCCCTCATATCAGGAGGATTCCAAACACCAATTGTAGGCAAAAGACAAATCGCTACCCACAAAAATATCAGTCCAGTTATCCAATAATAATATTAGAAGTCATTGGGGTGACCCCAAGCATCTTCTTGGTGTTTCATTCCACCTCCTACCCAGCCATCCCAGCATTCTCCTCATCAGTACCCGCCACCGACACCCTTCATCTGTTGTTGTCACTCAAGTCACAGTGCTGTTTAAGAACAACAAGCGTACGTGACCGCTCCAACTCCGTCAGCATGTTTGCCATCTTCCTACGGTCACACTATCTATTGCGTCACATCTGCCATGCTTTGGTTGAATGCATATGATCTTGAGGCACCGAGTAACCATGAGCCTACAGCCAGGCCCATAGCTATGGCACAAATGTGAAAAGTAAGAGCGATCTTCATGGATGATGTGCAGCATCACCTGGCAAAATAAAGCTTATTTAAAGTAGTGCTGATGCAGGACCCCTTACCCACAATAAAAGTATTCCTCTGTGGCTGCACCACATTGGTGTAAAAGCGACTCACAATGCTACTCTCGTCGTGCACAGGGACCTTGAGCGTGGGCAATCTGCAGTATGTTTTGCCTGTCCCTGAAGTTAAGCAGGAATCATACTATCTGCTGTGGGGGTGGGGGGTCTCAGTGCTGGAGGGATCCTAGGACCCGATGAGCCCATTTCACTGAGAACTTAGAAGGTTTGCCATTCAGGACAACTTGCGACAATCAGTCCGCCATAATAAGCCTGTGTTGTGTCCCTGGGCGCTCCAAGGTACCCCAACCAGGCCCATGTTATTACTCCTGGAGCACCCTTTGGCATCATGCACATGGTTAGCCAATGCAAGCAGTTCCCTGGAGATTTCCTGAATTTGTTTCTGTAGTTCCTTAAGTGTTGGGCGAACATTGGCCTAAATTGATTCATTTTCAGCCACACGCTGCCAGCTGTTTATGGTCTGCCTGAAGCAATCCTACCTCTAGGTCCACATAGCTTGTTTCTAGTTCGAGGGCAGCATCAGTCTCTGTGGTGGAAGATAGAATTTTGTCACTGTGCTTCTCCACTTTGGACCCAGCGTAAGCTCCAACCACACCACTCTTAGAAAGTGAGGCCATCAAGTCTTTGCCTGCCATTGACTTGGAGGCCTTGGTACACAGCACCATTACTCTGATCTGTAAAGTGCCACAGGTCGTTCCCCACAGGTCCCCAGCACAATTAACGCCTGTATAACTCCTAACAAACAGAAAAGGAGCCCTCCACTGGAGAAATAAGTGACAACTTTTTCCTACCTAGAAGAAAAAACATCTTTGTATTTTTTAGAAAGGACTCTCATCCACAGAGTGTGGTATGGTTGATCAGTGAGTCCTCACCTGGTAAGATTACAAATGCTGGGTAGGCTCAACCCCAGGTTTTTTTGGAGCACTTTGATGTTAATCACAAAGATTCAAGGGATCAGGGAGGGGAGTTAAAACAGCCGATAGGCACTCCCTAGCCACTTTATTGCTAGGGTACCTATGGCGAGCTAGAAACAGAGCAGGATGTATCTAGGAAAGGTTATTTTCCCCAACATCCTCTGGTCAACAACTTTCAGCCTGACATGCTAAGGCCAAAGAGTCAATCGACTTTCATCAGGACCACAGAGATCCCCTTTCTTTGCCAAAGTTTATTCTTTATATCAGTGGTAACATTGAAGCATACTTCATGCACATAGATAACATGCATACACACACAGCGCTAAAGGCCAGGGATTTCTGGTATGCTGCTGTTCGAGTCACCTGAGTATTGCCAGGCTTCTACATCTGTGTAAATAGGTAGCACATCAGAAATTATCATCCTTATGCTAGAAATATTTACAGTTTACTCAATTGTGCCTGTTTATCTTTGCACACGCTATTACATTTGTGTCCAATTCACTGTGTTAAAACAAAACAAAGTGTAGCATTCATGAAGGAGAGCCCCCACATGCATCCTCTAACTGTATACATAACCATGTTTTCAATCCAACTGACAATGTGGCCTGAAGAGGTGATCATCCTCGCATGCTATAACCTCCTCCATTACTAAAGTCAGACAGACCTCTCTGCGACCAGCTACGAGCAAACCCCAATATAAATGAAGAACCTGTATGGAAAACCAGTCCCTAAAGCCAAGTACTGAGCAAGGGGGCAACACACTGCCCATAGGTAATTGCAGGCAGGCAAGACCCTTGCGTCACACATTATAAAAGGAAAAGAGCAATGTTAGACCTTGCACCATTGGCGTGGGTCTCCCTTCCATTTTTGTTTTTGCCTCATGTATTTTTGCTGGTATTAGATGCTTTGGGCACTGTGCCACTGTTATCCAGTGCCACAGTGCAATTGCTCCCTACTGTAAATTGATGTACTAAGCAGTGGTTCCGTGTTTGGCTATTTGGTTTACTTGTCAAACCCTAGTCTAGTACACTGAGTGTGCCCAGGGTGTGTAAATCCAAAAGCTGCTGGTGGGCCTGCAGCACTGGTTGTGCCACCCACAGAAGCAGCCTTGTAAAAGGTGTCTAAGGTCTGCCATTGCGGTGCCTGCGTGCAGTCTGGCACTGTCATGCTGACCGGGCAAGTGCACCCACTTGCCAGTCCCTAAACCATCCCTTTTCTTCATATCAGTCACCCCCTATGGTAGGCCCAAGGGCAGGGTGCATTGTAAGTATAAGGTAGGACAAGCCCTGTTGTGTGTGGCATGTCCTAATAGTGAATTACAGCCATTTTCGTTTTTCACTATTGCAAGGCTACCTGTTCTCCATAGGCCAGAATGGACTTTTCGAGTTATTACATTTTATAATCCTAACTGTTTCAGAGAACATGGTATAAATTCGAGTTTAGTATGCCTGAACTCAGAATAATAAAATATGTCTTTTAGTGAAGTTGGTTTTAATATTCTGTGTTTGCAAATACCACTTTTAGAAAGTAGGTATTTGCTTGACTAACCATTCAAACCTGCCTCTGCTAGGTTGTGTATTCCTATGTCTGGTTTTGTGAGTGACAGGGCTGGGGAATTCCAGGAGACAGGCTGAGTCACCCGGTGGTGAATAGAGAGATCTGCATCTAGATGGGGGGGAGGAATTGCACTTGAACCTTGAATAGGGCTGTGCCTGTCTTCCACAATGCTGGCTCCACCTCCTGGGGAGTGGCTGATGTCTCTGCCCTGCACACTGAAAGAAGAGAAGGAGTCCTGTAAATAAAGCGCTCCAGGACTGTACTTGCCTTCCGCAATGCTGGCTCTACCTCCTGTGGGCATCTGATGTGCATGTCCTGCACTGTGAAAGGAAAGGAGAAGTCTGGTAAACAGAGTGCTTCAGAACTGGGTTGGACTGGGCAAAGGCCCCTCTCCCCTCAGAGAACAAAGGATTTTGGGGTATAAAAATTGGGACCCTGATCCCATGAAATTAGATCACTTTGGACTACAAGAAGAAACCTATACTGAGGAGAGGAATCTGAAGAAACTGAGGAGAGACTATTCCCAAGCTGAAGTGCTGCTTGGGGGATTGGCCTGCAGTGGTTGCCTTACTGCCAAAAGAAGGAGAAAGGAATTTGTTGTACTTTGCTTTCAACTTGTGAAGGATCTCCAAGGGCGTGGAAAAGAGCTTGCCTCCTGCTGAAGTCTCAGGGACAACAGACTTCACCCCCCAGCTCTCCAGAGTTCTTTGGAAGTGCCTGCTGCTGTTTTGGGCCTTCTGAGGGACTGCGTGTCGCAGGGAGCTGGAAGCACGTCTCAACGAGAAGAAGCGTGTCGCCGTCGCTGTGCCTGCCGTTGCAACTCCAAAGGAGGGTGTCGCCGCTGGAACTTTCGCACTGCACTGCATTGGAGAGAAGCGTGCTGCAACGAAAAGGAAGCGTGTCGCTGCAGCTGCCGTCGCAACTCCGAAGGAGGGTGTCACCGCTGTAGTTGTCGCACTACACCGCATCAGGAGAAGAATCTCGCAACGAGGTTAGAGCGTGTCGCCATCGCTGTACCTTCCATCGCAACTCTGAACTAGGGTGTCACCACTGGAATTGTCGCATTGCACCTCATCGACCAAGAGCACCTCGCATCCCCGAGAAGTGCGCCGCCGTCGGAGTTGCTGCCGTCGCATCTTGGATGTCGCCGCTGTAGTTGTCGCATCGAGCAGAAGCTTCATGCATCGTGGGAAAAGAGTGTCGCCGCTGGAGCTGTTGTCGTCGCATCGTAAGGGTGTCGCTGCTGCAGTGCACGCATCGAACCGAGAACTTCTCGCATCCCCGAGAAGCGTGCCGTATCTGGAAGATCTTCCCATCTTTATTTCTTTGTATCTGAACTTTGCTGCATTTCTCATCGCTGCGACATTGCTTGTCGTGGAAGTGCAACGCACCCTAAGGTACATTGACGCAGAGTGTCGCATCTAAGAACTGAACTGAACTAAGCTTAAATCTACCATCTTAAAGTAATAGTATTGTGCATTTTTGTCGTTTATGGTCTTGTGGTAACTTTATATAAAGTCTACTTATTTTTTATATAAAACCTGTGTGGTGTCCATTTGTAGTGCTGTCACTGGGTTACTTTATGTGGTCACAACTGCTTAACTTACAACGCCTCTGAAGTATTGCCCTTCTGGTTGTGCCAAGCTACCAAGGGGGTGAGCAGGGGTTATTTTAGGAGTGTAATCCCCTTATCCTGACTAGAGGAGAGGGTCCCTATTTGTCACAAGTACCTTCCTGTGCTAACAAGAGACCCCCAAATCTAACAAGCAACTATTAATTACATGACACCCAGTAGTGGTATCCTCATCATCGAGAAAAAGCAATGTATGTTACTTACTACTCCAAAGGATCGTTCAGCTGGAGCACCTAACTCTGCCAAGTGTGGGACACAGGCCAGTATTTGAATCAGATGAACGAGTAACAGCGTATGATGCCCTCAGGAGGGTGTGAAAACATCATAGCGTAAAGTCACGTGGGTTTGCGGCCTTCCGCATTGGTTATATCTAAGAAGTCCCACATTGTTATATAGAAAGATGACTTGCCAGACCTTGACTTTGTTATTTAGCCCAAAATGAATGTAACACAGGGGTTGTATAACAGCCTCTCGTCTTAGTTATGTGTATAAATGTACCACCAGAAATATATGTATATCAACTGGAAATATGGCCCTATTCTGTTGGTGCCTGTTAGAAATGGGATTCCTGGTTGGCCGAGGTATGCACCCAGGCCAATCAAGAACCACCACTTTAGTCAGGGTAAGCTAGATGCACACTAAAAGATAACCTGTGCTCACCGTCCGGTATTCTGGCACAGAGAAGTTGGGCTTATCTAAAGAGACAATGTGTAAAGTATTTGTGCAAAACACACAAACACTTTTCCGATTCCACAGTATTAAAGCAGAAAAACATTCACGACTCAGTATAGCATAATGGGTGGTGTTTTAACTTCTTTGCAGCACAACACAAAACAATCACTATAGGTGTTACAATTTTGATGTTTCATAGATGATTTAGCCGACACATGTTTCGTCTCAACATAGGACTTCTTCAAAGCCGATAAAGTGATACATAAAAAGAAGAAAATATCAATAAAAACATTTGCTTAATTCAAATTTCATATAAAAATAGTTAAAAACTTTGTGTTGATTTTAACATGTTACACATACCATCACCACATCTAAAAAAAATTATTTAAAAAAGCACAAATGAGATTCATGATTTTTCACAGAACCACCACCAAGATAAAGTTTGGAGGCAAATCACTGGTTATGAAGCGATGCACTGATTTTACTCCCTTGACCGGGTCGACGCACCAGTTCTGTTACACACAGACAGGAGATGCGTTGCATATGTTGCAGGTATCTGAGTCAATTTCAGTGAGCCAAGCAGAAGAGCAGGGGTAGAGAGTTTGATATCCCTGAGTCTCAAGCAGCAGGAGCAAAGCCAAGAAGCCCTTGAAGATCAATTGGTGGGACGGCAGAGTCCAGCTGTCCTTCAGCAGAGTCAGAGAGCAGCATGCAGCAAGCAGTAGTGTCTGGCAGGGAATGGCAGTGGAGGAGCAGTGGTTTCGGGAGGGGGAGTTGGAAAAAAATACCACTTACCTTTTTGCCGACCGCCGCCTCTCCTCCATCTTGTTCAGCTTCCTTCTTCCTGCCGTCCCGGCAGCACAAAGCACCCAGTTTCCAGGCTCCCCTGAGCCAATCACAACGCTGCAACGCAGTGTTGTGATTGGTCTAAGAGCCGTGGTTCGGCGCTCAGATGGAGACAGGGAGGCTTTGGATGTTCCTCACTAGGCTGTGTAATGCAGCCTGGTGGGGAACATGCAAAGTGCGCTTGACTGTGTGGTTAGCCCAAGAGACCCGGCCAAACAGTCATGGGCACTTAGGGAGTGTGCAAACCACTCCTGCCCCTGTGCCATCAGTCCGCCCAGTCCTAAACCAGTCCTGCAGCTACAAATAATACAATGATAATAATAAAGCTATTAGCATTTTATTTGTGCTGCTCTGCTCGGAGAGCAGTGGGCCGACGCTCCTCCTCCTTAGCAGAGGAGCCGCCCGTCAACATTGCAACACAAGAGAAAAGTAGGCCTTCCAAGTCTGCAATCCAAAATGAGTCCTTTAAGCAGCACATCAGTCCTTCTGACAGAGGTTCAGTTCAAGATCCAGAAGTGTCTGATTTTAAGTGGTCAGAGACCCAGTACTTCTACCCAAAAGTGCCTTTGATGTGGGGGGTGAGTGTGACTTCAAAGCGTTCCCGGAAGTGCACAGGTTCCCACTTTGAACCCAGTCCTGCCTGCCAGTCTATTAATGGGGGTAAATCAGCCCTTTGTGTGGGGACAGGACACTACCTAATCAAGTGAAGTGTTAGCCCCCCTTTCCATTCTGCCTGGGCAAGGCCAATAGGGGTGGGTGGAAAACTCTGCTCTGCTGGCAGAGTTCGCAGAGTTTGCTGATTCTGCGCTCCACTTGGAGCCTGGAGTTCGGCAAAAACGTCACCAACTGCCACGTAGCGGAGTTTACCACCCGCCCATGTTGTAATGGTGTCTACTGCCATCTAGTGGCCATAAGCTGCATATGCTAAGGCATTTGGGACATTCAGTTGACGCTGCGAGTGTTCAATTATTAGACTTTGCCATATGTTTTTTAACACTTGGCAGATACAGAGCAAGGCGACCCATCTACATGTACAACTGGATCCAGTAGAAACCATTTGTAACTAGTCTACTGGAATTGTTGTAATCTGGGTATCGGGTTTCACAAGAACATTTTTTGATTTTCCCAAGCATACGCCTGAAAGAGCTTAGCTTAATACTAAAACCTCGGTGAATAGCTCTGACAGTGTCCCCCCTCTTCCGCAACTCAGCAGATCTCCCTAAGGGAGTCATGACTCATTTTTCCAAGATTCAACAACCATTCAGAATTCATACATCGCACTGCCTCACGTTTTGAAATCTGATAATTTATTTGTGACGGGCTGCAGGCTAGGCATAACCACCATCTCAAATATCGACCTGTTCCTCGACAGACCGATGCTTCTGAGTGTTCTGTCAGTCAGTGTACAAATTAATGATGTGCACAAACTGCATAAGAAGGTGCTGGCTAGCTTTGCCCAGCGCAGGCGTACCTGAGAGCGGCGGAACCCCTGTTATCCACAATAAAAACATTCCGGTTGTAGAACTGTCGTCATCACACCTGTGATTTATGGTCTGAAAACACCAGGGCAAGCGCTCGGCAAACGCGAAGTCTTTGGAAGTGCAGTTGTGAGAACACCCATTTGCAGTCTGACAGGGGTGGTGTCTTTTTTCATTTCAGGATACCTCTGGGATATTTAACTTTTTATCTTTCTGCAGAGGATTGTAATGCGTCCTCTCCACCCTCAACCAAGCAGAAATGACAGTTTAGTGCATAATATTCTGAAGAGCCATAACTGTAATTAGCGATGATTACTTAGGGTTAGATAAGAAAAGCAGGTCATAAATAGCCACAGCAAACAGGTTCCTACAGCACAAGGCTATAAATCTCAGGCCTCCTGTGCCATTCTTTTCATGGACTTTTTGTTGTATCTTGCCCTGGGGGGGGGGGTTTAGGCACAGATGGGCCTAAGGCTATTGTGCGGAGGCAGGAGCGCGCAAAGGACACCCGGAGACCACTCTAGACTCTAGGTCGGAAGTGACGACCTCGAGCGGCCGCCCTCCTTTTATTTAACCCCGCAGGCCACGCCTGGCCTGTGGATGTGGTGGATGCACATGTGTTGGCCACTAGACCGCTAACTGCTACATCCCTATCAACTCAGTTCTTTTCCTGAAAACAAATGCAATGTTTTAACCATATCAATCGGTCCAATACATAGTCTCAGTACTCGCGTTAACCTTAGTCAGCGATGGTCAGACGCCTTCAGCAGGCATAGTCCCTCAGACGTTGGCTCGGGCGGGGGTTCGGCCTCAGGCTGTATCTGTGGGCGCTGGTGCGCACACCGTGCTATCCAGGCCAGGGCCCTCGGAGCGAGCCACAGGCTGCGGTGAGGGACTTGCCTCTGGGGTCTCACTGGGGTCTCACTGATTCCGCCCCTTCCCGACACTTCCTCCCGGTCTTCGGGCGTGGCGGTAGCCATGGAACTTGTTTGGTCACTTGAGGTCTCTCGGGGGTGTTCTGACGGGACCTACTTGAACCATGAGATATTCCTGGATACTTCTTCTTCTCCTTTTCGCGCAGTTACCATGGTGCCGTGGTTGGCAGTGACCGTCCAGGTGCCTGGCTCATAGTTCATCCGGAACTTTCCTCCCTGACGTCGGTTTCGTAGGATGACTGTCGCTCCAGGGCGCATCGTTCTTGGGGTGGCGCGGCTCGCACCCTGGTTGTGTCGTATCCTTCTTTCTTGCACTTCTTCGGCCTCCAGTGGAGGTGACGACCACCCTGGGCAGGTAGGGATTAGGTCTCGGCAGGGTCCATGGAGCATGAGGGCCCACGGACTCCGCTGGGTCGTACAGTGAGGTGTGCTTCGGTATTCCCTTAGAAACTCGTGGAACCTCTGTTCTGGATCTGCTTGTTCCACGACTGCTATGCGGAACATCTTGTTCAAAGTGCGCATGAAACGTTCAACATCCCTGTTGGCCTGGGGCCACTGAGGGGTGATACGCCGGTGAGGCATACGCTGCTTGAGGAACGTGGCAAACTCTGACCCTTGGAATGGCGGACCATTATCACTGCGTACATTTTGGGAAAACTAAACATGGCGTAGATGTTCTCCAACACTGGTCCGACATTGTTGAAAGCCGTGGACACAACGGGTTCTACTATGGGGTACTTTGAGTATGCATCTATGACCACAAGCGTGTGTCTTCCTCCCTGGAAACTCCCAAAATCTATGCTCACTTTGGGCCACAGGACGGTGCAGGCCTCCTCGGTGATGACTGGGATTGGTTTCTCAGGGCCGCTTGTCAGCTGGTACGGTGAACATCGTTGGACGTACTCTTCCACCATGTCCTCTAGTTCCGGGAATCAGACTTTCTCTCGCATTCGTGCCTTCATTTTGGTTACCCCTTGATGTCCTCCGTGGGCTAATTGGACTGCCTGATGTTTGAGGCCTTTCGGGATCACCAGCCTGGACCCTCTCAGCAGGATGTCGCCGCCGGTGGTGCTGAGCTCATGACGTACCCGCCACATCTTCGTTAGGGTGTCACGATCTTCCAGGGTCCATGAGTTGGCCTGACAAAGGTAATTTATCCACAACCTTTCTTGCACAGCACCCAATGTCCTGGTGTAGACTACGTTGGTGGCGGCAGCCTCTCTCACATTGTCTAGGGTCATGCTCTGGGGGCATGCTGCAAGAGATATCAGATGGGCATATTGTTCGACATCGTCGGCTTCTTCTTGCTTCTCAGACAGAACGGGGTGTCTCGAGAGGAAGCCAGCTGGGTTCTTGGGTACTGGGCGATACACCACCTCTATTTCATATGATTGCAGTTGAACGGCCCATCGCTCGATGTGCGGAGGTGGGTGAGATGCCAATCCTTTAAAAAGGGGAACAAGGGGCTGATGGTTGGTAACCATGGTGAATGGTTGTCCCTTGAGGTATAGATGAAAGTGGTTGCAGGCCCACTTAATAGCTAGGGCCTCTCGCTCAATCTAAGCGTACCTTTTTTCTGTGGATGTGAGGGACTTGCTGGCGAACGCTGAGGCAGTTCGTGCTCTTGAGCCAACACTGCCCGAGTCCTACGGGGCTCGCGTCGACCAGTACTTCTGTTCGCTTCGCGGGATCAAAGTAGGCCAGCGTGGCTTCTCTTAGGAGGGCATCCTTTATTCCTTGAAAAGCCTCTTCCTCTCTTGGATCCCAGTGCCAGGTTGCATCCGTTTTTGTAAGGGCCAGCAGTGGCTCTGCTCGGGTGGCCAGACCTGGTATACACCTCCCGCAGTTCGTGCCCATACCCAGGAAGCTCCGTACTTCTGTTGGTGTCGTCGGTGAGGGGACATCCTTGATCGCCTGCGACTTCCTTGGGTCCACTTGGATGCCTTTTTGGTTGAATACGTAGCCGAAGAATTCGAGGGATGGTTGGAAAAACTGGCATTTGTCCTTATGTAGGGTTACTCCATTCTCACTGAGGCATTTTAGTGTGTTGCGGAGGTGTTTATGGTGATCAGTGGCCGTCGCTGAGTGGATAAGAATATAATCGCTCACATTCAACACTCAGGGTGGACCCGACAGCAGCTCTCGTATTGTGTTCTGGAATACCTCAGCTGCTGAGGATATCCCGAAGTTCAGGCGCTTGTATCTCCTGGGGCAACTGGTGGTACCCGGCGTTTAAGTCGATTTTTGAGAACCACTTGGACCCATTAACATCTGCGATGATGTCATCCATTGTCGGTGTTATGTGGCGTTCTCTGCGGATAGCTTTATTTGGGAGTCTCATATTAATGCAGAGGCGTATGGCTCCAGGCTGTTTCGGTTTTTCGGTGATGACCATCGGGGACCCCTAGGGTGTGGGTCCGGATACGTTCTCGATGACTCCCTGCTCCTCTAGGGTCTTTAGCTCCTTCTCCACCAGTGGCCATAGATGGAATGGGACTCTCCTGTGCCGCAAGGCGACCGGGGGCGACCGACGTGTCTATGTGAAGCTTGATTGGGTCACACTTGATGCACCCCAGCCCTTGGAAGAGTTCGGGAAATTGGTTGAGTAACTCTTCTACTTGGTACATCTGGATCCTCCTTGCGAACGAGATGTCTGAGATCTTCCGCAGTGTGACTGCTCAGGAGGGTGTCCGCTTCTCTGTCAATGACATGGATGGTTGCCATTACTTCGAGATCATAAAATCGCCCGTATTCTAGCTTCCCTCCCCTCTCCTGGTCCCACCAGCCATTTGGACATTCCTCCACCTCCCAGCCAGACGGAAAATAATCCCCGCCCTCAACTTGCGACATTCAGGCCAATAACATACGTAGAGGTAGAACGAACCATGACCAAAATGAAAAGCGGATCACCTCTGGATCCGGCTCCCATTAGATTCCTCAAAACCGTGGCCCCTGTCATCGTCCCCACGGTCATGGAGCTTATTAATAGCTCACTTGCCCAGGGATCTGTTCCTGCCAGCTGGAAGAGCGCCGTGGTAAAAGCACTCCTTAAAAAACCCCAGCTCGATCCAGCAGATATGGCAAACTACCGACCAATATCACTCCTTCCGGCAATCAGCAAGGTAGCTGAGAAACTGGTCAACGGACAATTGTCCCAGTTCTTTGAAACAAACAACGTCCTACGGGAATCCCAAACTGGATTTCGCCCGGGTCATGGCACAGATACTGCCCTCCTCGCCGTCATCGAGGAGGCAAGGCCCATACTGGATTCAGGAGGGTCAGTGGCAGTGATCCTCCTGGATCTCAGTGCAGCCTTCGACACAGTTAACCATCGTGTCCTTCTCCACCGACTCGCGGCAGCAGGAATCACCGGGACGGCACTCAGCTGGATAGATTCCTTCCTCACCGGACGCACGTTCCAGGTATGGGACGGCAATTACCACTCATCCACCCTCCCCCTCACAAGCGGGGTCCCTCAGGGATCTTCCCTGAGCCCGACGCTTTTTAATGCATATATGGCCCCTCTTGAAGACGTGGTGACACCATTTGACATAAAAATGGTAAGCTACGCTGATGACACTCAACTGGTCGTCTCCTTATCCCAACTAGTCGACCACCCAGAGAACCTGGCCAACTGTCTCACACAAATCCACAGCTGGATGAGTGATTCATCATTAAAATTAAATGGGTCTAAGACGGAAGTGATGCTCCTGGGAAAACAATGGGCGACCATCCCCCCAACAGTCTGGCCTGACGTGTACGGAGAAATCCCTTCTCCGAAGCGTGAAATCAAAACCCTTGGAGTGTGGCTAGAACCTGAGCTCACCATGAAGACGCAAGCGGCCAAAACTGCGGGTACCTGTTTTGGGCTCATGCGTACTACCCGTAAGATTCTCCCCTTATTACCACCTGCTTCCAGGAAACTCCTTATCCAGGGACTAGTATTGTCCCGTCTGGATTATAGCAATATGGTCTACCTGGGAGCCCCAGAGGCCACATTGACGAGACTGCAGCGGACACAGAACGCTGCGGCACGTCTGCTCATGAACCTTCCCTCGAGAGTGTCAGCAAAACCAGCCCTCAAGGCCCTGCACTGGCTCCCTGTGCGCCAAAGGGTGGAATTCAAAGCCATGTGCACGACACACATACTAATCAACGGTTCTGGCCCTGCGATCCTCAGCAGCTTGGTCACCCCCTATAAAGCATCCAGATCCCTCCGTTCGGAGAATGAGCACTTAGCCAACATCCCCAAATTCAAAAGGACACGCACAGGAGGACGACGATTCTCGGTTCAAGCGGCCATGGGATGGAACTCCCTCCCACGCACCCTCAGACTGGAATCCAGTTACCTGGTTTTTCGCAAAAAACTGAAAACGCACCTATTCCCGAAATAAATGTCCCTCCTCCCTTCCCTTCCCTCAATGGATATCAGCCTTTTACAGCGCGGGGATGCCCTTGGGTCACCAGGCGCTATACAAATCGCTAAATAAATAAATAAATAAATCATCTGCTTTGATGGGTACTGATATCTTCCCTTTCAGTGGGAGGGGCGTGTCGGCTCCATATGCGTAGATCCGGGTTTTTGACAGCACCACCGGAGGGTGAGGTCACAGGCATCGGTACTGTTGGAGCCCCATGACGTTCAACGTCTCTCCTGTGTCGATGACTGCTTTTACTTCTGTTCCCGCGACAGGAACCATGCATGTTGGTTGTGGTCGGTGGCGTTGTTTGAGTTCTCTTGCGAAAGACACCAGGTATACCTCTTCTTCCTCGTCTTCTGAGGAATCTTCTACCGTTGGCAGGTGTTTCATGGGCCTTCTATGTGTGTGTTCAGGTGACGCGGCATCTGTCACTGAGAGTTAAAGGACGGCTCACGTTGGGGGCTTCTACTCGCGGAAATCTCGGTTCCTGTTGCGCCTGCTTCAGACAGATGCAAAGTGATTGGGTATCCCACAGTTGGTGCAGGTCTTTCCCTCGGCCGGACAGTCTTTGGCGGCGTACGGCTCATGGCCGCAGTATCCACATCTTAATTTTGAGGCGTCTACCTTTGGTCTTCTGAATGTGTCTCCTCTTGGTTTGATCCGAATGGCATCGGCACGTTCCGTCTTGATTGAGTCGGACTTCCCGCGGGGCTTGATTAGGGCTTGATCCATCTTGTTTGCTCTAGCCGCGGACAGGTCATGTGATCTTGCTAGTATCAGCATGTCCTCAAGCGCGATTTTTGGTTTGCGCAATGTGAATCCTCTTAAGGTCTTGTCGCGGCACCCCTGGATTAGTTGTGCTCTGATTTCATTTGGCTCGTCCTGATCAGTGCACGTGCTGGCAAGCTCCTGGAGTCGCGCGTAGAACATATCCATGGATTCACCCTCTCTCTCTCTGGCTTGTCTGAGCTTGAAGAGTTCGAAATCAGGGTTCAGCTGCGGATCAAAATGCCCATTTAGCGCTGTCACTGCCGCGTCGTAGTCATCTGCTGCCCCTGTGTTGGGTAGATGCTTGAAGAGCTTGAAAATCTCATCCCCCGCATAGTGTAACAGCAAAGACCTCTTTACTGTGTCGTCCGTCTCCCTGGTCGTGACAAAATAGTTGTTGAGGCGTTCAATCAATATCTTCCAAGGGGGGGAGGCTGATGCGGGATCTTCCAACTCACTGAAGGGAGGTAGGACTCCTGAGACTGCATGTTGGAATGGCGTGCGTTCTGGCGCTGCGGCTTGGTTGTCGTCCCCCATGGTGTCCGGCTGTGGGTGCTCCGGATTGTGTTCAGGCAGGTGGTGCACCACGTGCTGTATCAGGGGCCTAAGGGAGGACGGCGCAGGGTGGCCCACATGGTGCTCTGCACTTAGACCAGTCTCTTCCTCTTGGCCATCTATTGGCTGGTTCCCCTGTGTTCAGCAGTGTCCCTTCACCTCCTCTGTCCGTTGCAAAGGTTAGTAACTGTGACAGGGCGCCTTGAAACTACTTTTGCTCACGTGTGCCTTCTCCCTGCTGCCTGGTGCATGGATGTTCCCCCTCCTTCTCCTTACTTTTTCCGTATTTGGATTCTTAGTGGAGTCTGGCTTTGCTTCAGAGTCTGTGTCCCAGTCTGTTCTGCTCTGCCAGGTGAGGCCTCAGGCAGCCCATCACCCTGGTTGGGCCCAGAGCCACGTCTTGCAGCAGGGGCGTGGCCTGCACATCCAGCCCGGCCTGGCCTCGTAGTAGCGGGGCATCTGGTATTCAGCCTTGTGTCTCTTCACCTGACACACGGACTTCCCCGATGCTTCCTGCCTCATGCACGGTCATTGCTGAGGTGGGGGCGGGGCGCGCACACGCTGCAGACGCCCAGCTGCCTCTGTCTCGGTGCGGATCAGCGTGTGGTGAGAGCAAGGGTTGGGCCCCCTCCGCTCGTCGCCAGTGTTGTATCTTGCCCTGGGGGGTGGTTTAGGCACAGATGTGCCTAAGGCTATTGCGCGGGGGCAGGAGCGCGCAAAGCACACACGGAGACCACTCTATACTCTAGATCAGAAGTGACGACCTTGAGCTGCCGCCCTCCTTTTATTTAACCCTGCAGGCCACGCCTGGCCTGCGGATGTGGTGGGTGCACATGTGTTGGCCACTAGACCGCCAACTGCGACACTTTTCAAAGGAACTCAGAGGCTGGCGCAATACCACAGCCTCACAATGCTGCCAGATCTGCGCCTGGTAGTCTCCAGATCCACATAACAGGAAACGGGAGAGCAGCACCCATAACCCAGGATGCCATCCTGGGTCCTGGGTCTGCTCCGGCCGAACACCGCGGCACCTGCACTCCTCACTCCTCTGGATTCTCGGGTCCCATCCATTCAACAGACCCACCCAATATGTGAGGGCAGCCCAACAAACTCCTCCAGTGGAGGGCAGGGATCTTCAATTCAAGCAGGATATATATATATATATAATCGGCTTCACCATTGGGCCAAAGACGTTTGCGTCCTGCTCCAATGCGGTCTCGGCCAGGCGTCCCCTAGCCTGCTATTTTCTTAACCAGGAGACTTCCATCGCACTATATATGAGGCTGCATGAGTTTCACACATGGTGACGATTTGGGTGGGTTACATACAGCTTTGTGCTGCATTCCACCTTGTCTGCGTTTCCTCTTTGCCCCTCCATCACCAATAGGCCTGAGGGCGTGAGCATATTTAGGAAAGCAGCCTTTTCTTTCCTACCCCCCGGGTATTTAACTTCTGGGTTGGTAGGGGTTTTTATATACTTGGCATTACTTGGTGTCCACCTCTCTTGGCGATCCTTCACAGCAAAACTCACACTAACACTTATCCTTACAAACTTGTTTATGATTATTATCGTTATGCAAAGGTTGTTAAGTGTTTATGTTCTACAGTTCGGCACTGCAAGAGGATTTACATAATGATCTAAAAAAGGTTGCAACATTTGCAAGATCTCAAGCAGAGATTAACTTCATTATGAGACACACATTTTATGTAATAAAAGCTCTGTGTGCTCAGAACATTTCTGGAGACCCATAGGTGAAAGGTTCATTACTTCCTAGAGCAAGGTCAGTCTTTCCACCATCTTTGGTGGATAAATTGAACAACCAGTGGGCTGCATAATAATAATAGCTATTACGCGAGTGCTTAGAGACAATTATTTTTTCCGAGTATGCTACATAAATGGTCATTGCTATTACTATTTCTATGCATGTTCTTCTTGGAGCCAGTGCATTCTTATTTCCATTGCGATAGTTTGACTTACTTCATTTTTTCCAGTGAAATACATTTCTTTTTACATTTTCATATGTTTTCACTTAGGGGCTAGTTTTCTATGAGGAATCTGTACGTTCTAAGCTTGCCTACGATTTTCATGGATTTGCAAATGTTCGAGTTTCTCAGGACTGGCAGCTCTCTGAAATCAAATAAAAGTGATGATTTTCAGGCATAACCACAGTTTTCCTATTTATCCTCTCTTGCAAAGCAGATACTCCTCAGGTTCAGTGTTAGTGGAAAAGCACATATCCACACATTTTCCTCCTGTTTTCTTCTCCACATTTACATGAAATTATTTGCAACATAAAGATTTTCTCTCCTCCAAGTACAACTAACTATATGGGGGTGTTGGGTGACATTTTCCACCGTAGCAGCACACGGGCTCCAATATTTAGAGGTGCAGTTGCGGGTGGGGAAGCCTCAAATATGGCATTTGTGCACACTCACAGCAATAAGTTATTTTGAGTGTTCCTAACATTCCAGTTGACCGCCTCCTCTCTAATCCTGCTGCAGGCTCTCTTATTTCCCACCCATGTTCTAAATGTAGGATTGTGTAAAATCAGATCACAGAGCTGATGGCCCACGGTAGTAGGTTCTCTTCCACCATAAAGATCAGGAGATCCTGTTTCCGCAAGCCAAGCGCTATCGTTTGCTGTCACAAATGATTATTGTTTGCAAGTAATTATAATTTAGATATGCAGAAAGTTAGGTCTTCAATCAAATTTTATCTGTCTTCCAGGCTGTATATACTGTTTCCAGTTCTATTCGACTGAACTGCGATTTCCATTCCCTGCCTGACTCGCAGTGGAGTGATTCTGCTACACCTCATGTCCTCCTGGCACTGCCACTTGTATTTAGACCAACGGGCATATAGAGTATATGCACGCGCAATGATGAGATTCGAAGAGATGTTGAAGTCTCTTCAACAATACATAATTCATTAGATTGTTTGTTTTCTATTTTTACCTCTGTCACTGCATAACATCACAGAGTAACAATCTATTTTTTATGTTAATTTCTCATAATTTTATAATCATGCTATACGTAATGTGGTTTTCCCTACAATAAAGGGATAGGCATCTGCATGATTGTTGCCGCTGGTCCCACAGCCTACTCTTTTGGGGATTTTGCCCTTCCAAGTAGGTCTGTCACACCTTCTACTTGAAATGTTGAGTTAGAAGCACCATGATGATTTCTGAACTCCAGTCCCTGCATTGGTGGCATATAGCTACATTAAGTTATATTTATTATTTATTCTTTCTTTTTCTTTTCATAATGCATCGTTGTGCAGTTTCAAGTGCGTTATTCAGAGATGTAAAGCAAAACTGAATTGCTTTTGGATGACGTGCTATGTATTGTAAATCTTTTATAATATAATGGGCAAAAGAACTTGTCTTTTATTTATTCTAAGAATTCTGGGCACTCTGTGTCCTTAAACATACTGGATTGGATATATATATATATATATATATATTGCGCTCAAAAAACTTCTCCGTGAAAAAGAAGAGGGCAGCACTCAGGAGAGTTACTTTCAGCGTGCAGTTTATTCAGCACAGACAAACGTTTCGGCAAGAAGCCTTCGTCGGTGTCACAGCCCATGATTCAAAAACACACCTTAAATCCAATCAAGTGGTTAGTCATGAACATCAACAAGGGACTAAACCCTCAGCAATACCAAAGGCGCCATCTTAGAGTGGTTTTCTAAGAGTCAAAAAACCATACAGATCTGAACCATGGATTGGTTAAATCAAATACGCAGAGGGCAAAATTCAATAATGCGTTCCAACAATTACACAACATCACAGAGTAACAATCTATTTTTTATGTTAATTTCTCATAATTTTATAATCATGCTATACGTAATGTGGTTTTCCCTACAATAAAGGGATAGGCATCTGCATGATTGTTGCCGCTGGTCCCACAGCCTACTCTTTTGGGGATTTTGCCCTTCCAAGTAGGTCTGTCACACCTTCTACTTGAAATGTTGAGTTAGAAGCACCATGATGATTTCTGAACTCCAGTCCCTGCATTGGTGGCATATAGCTACATTAAGTTATATTTATTATTTATTCTTTCTTTTTCTTTTCATAATGCATCGTTGTGCAGTTTCAAGTGCGTTATTCAGAGATGTAAAGCAAAACTGAATTGCTTTTGGATGACGTGCTATGTATTGTAAATCTTTTATAATATAATGGGCAAAAGAACTTGTCTTTTATTTATTCTAAGAATTCTGGGCACTCTGTGTCCTTAAACATACTGGATTGGATATATATATATATATATATATATATATATATATATATATATATATATATATCCAGATAATCGTCACATATAGAGCTCACGCTGCCAAATCCAAAAAATGACGAAGCCCCCCGCATACTTAGTAATAAAGCCCCGGGGGGTGGCGGTCCCCGGGGCTCGGGGGGCCTTAGAGACCCCCCATCATTAATATCAAAGCCTTGGGGGGTGGCGGTCCCCAGGGCTGCGAGGGGGCCGTGAGCCCCCCGCATACTTAGTAATAAAGCCCCAGGGGTGGCAGTCCCTGGTGGTCGGGGGGGCCTTAGAGGCCCGCCATCATTAACATCAAAGCCCCGGGGCTGTTGGGGGACTGTGTGCCCCCCCGCTTTTATAATTACTTTTCCCCGGGGGTGGCGGTCCTCAGGGCAGTGTGGGGGGGATTTGCCCTCCCCACACTTATTTTTATTATGCCCCCGGGATTTGGTCCCCCGAGGGCTAATTACAAAAAAAAATCAGACCTGTTTTTTTTTTTTTCACGGGGACCCTGCCCCCTTTGCGTGTTTTGCACGTTTGTTTCACTGCTTTTTTGTGCCTCGGTTCTACTGAGGCACACGATGGCTGCCAACACTTCCTGGTTTGGAGTGTTGACAGATAGTTGACATCCAATCAGCTTGTGCTCGGGAAGGTACAGAGTACAGTACAGAGTACGGTACTTCATCTCTAGATATATCTATGATTTTACTTTTGATTTTCTCAGGAACTACTGAACGGATTTACACCATTTAACAAAAAGGGCAATCTGCGAACCGAACTCTACCTTTTTGCCAAATTTGGTGTAATTCCAATCAGCCGTTCGGGCTGTAGCCTGGGCTAAAGGTCCTATGGAAAATTGCATGGGGAAACACGTTTTGGGACCCCCTTTTTTCTCAGCCCCCGCTGAGACGAATCATCCTCAAACTTTCAGGGAAGGAGCGGAGCGGAGCAGGCCATTTTCTTGGAGAATTTTGTGTGTATTCGTCGACTGGCGCCAAAGTTATTCCAAATAGAATGTTGCGGATTTCCTATGGAAACTAGGTCCTAACTATAACTACCTACTGCCACGACCGCCAGTAGGTAATATATATATATATATATATATATATATATATATATATACGTTTAACTCTCTTTCCACCAACCGTCGCTCCTCTTTACACCTCGGATGCCTCCTTACCGCACAGTGGGGTGCGTTAATATTTCGAAACCCACAGTCCTGATTCCTCGGACCGCTCCTCAATTAAGGGCACTCCAAGAGTGTCACATAGTTTCCATTGCCATATTTCTTTTCTTTTCAGCGCTACAAAATCAAGTCAAACAAACGCGTTTCGGCGTTGCCGCCTTCATCAGTGTCGACTGGTTTCAAATTTGGCATGTTTAAATAAAGTTACATGGTGACATTCCGTCATGTGATTAAAAACAAACATAAAAAACGTCACATTCAATTAATTTCATTCATGTGGCGGCCATCTTATTGTGTCTAAGTGCTTTCACAATGTGACTAATTTATCTACATTGATCAATGCCACACACTCTTTGGAAACAATGCAAGTTTAGATTACTTTACAATATTGTTCCATAACATAATCACGTTGATTTAATTCCATTCTAATCTCATTATTTCGCCCTGAATGGGCTATTTCTTGTTATCATCACAAGATTATTTGAGTCAGCACCTCACTCCTAAACTCTGTGGCCTATTTTCAAGTGCCTACTGTATCAAACTTGATAGTCTCCATCCTGCCTTGGCTAGGCAAATGAAATCAACGTGATTATGTTATGGAACAATATTGTGGGTTTCGAAATATATATATTACCTACTGGTGGTCGCCAGTAGGTAGTTATAGTGAAAACATAGTTTCCATAGGAAATCCGCAACATTCTATTGGGAATAACTTTGGCGCCAATGGACGAATCTTCGCGAATTTCTCCAAGAAAATGGCCTGCTCCGCTCTGCTCCTTCCCTGAAAGTTTGGGGTTGATTCGTCAAGTGGGGGCTGAGAAAAAAGGGGGTCCCAAAACGTGTTTTCCCCATGCAATTTTCCATAGGACCTTTAGCCGGGGCTACAGCCCGAACGGCTGAACGGAATTACACCAAATTTGGCAAAAAGGTAGAATTCTGTTCGTAGATGGGCCTTTTTGTTGAATGGTGTAAATCCGTTCAGTAGTTCCTGAGAAAATCAAAAGTAAAATCATAACTATATATTGGAGGTGTTATTGTTAGCTTACGTAAGCTTACTGTACTCTGTACCTTCCCGAGCACGAGCTGAATGCTAACTGGCTGTCAACTGTCTGTCAACACTCCAAACCAGATAGTGTTGGCAGTCATCTTGTGCCTCGGTAGACTGAGGCACAAGAAAGCAGAAAAACAAATGTGTAGAATGCAAAAAGGGGGCAGGGTAGAAACACCCTGACCCATAGGCCGGCTCAGTGGGTCCCACAAGGCCCCCAAGGCCCCCCAATTTCTTTTTTTTACCAAAATCGCGGGGTGTACCATACGAGTACCGTACGCGTACCTTTCCGAGTAAGAGCTGCATGCTCATTGGCTGTGAGCACTCCAAACCAGGAAGTGTTGGTAGCCATCTTGTGCTCGGTAGACCGAGGCACAAGAAAGCAGAAAAACAAACGTGTAGAATGCAAAAAGGGGGCAGGGTAGAAACAGCTTGACCCCCTAGGCCTGCTCAGGTGGTCCCACAAGGACCCCCAAGGCCCAAAGTTTTCTTCTAAAAACCAGGTCTGCTTTTTTTCAAATTACCCCCCCCCCCCCAGGGGGACCAAATCCCGGGGCATAGTGAAAAAGAAGTGTGGGGTGGGCCCAATCCCCCCACACTGCCCCAGGGACCACCACCCCCGGGGCAAAGCAACGCAGCCTCCTGGCGCATACTGTAGGTTCCAGGTGGGCTAGTTGGCCCCCATGGACCCACAGTATGCAAGGGGAATTGGTTCCCCCTCTGCAAACGCGCCAGGGGACTGCGTTGCAGAAAGTTGTGAGGTACTAACTGCGCCTTTGGTTGAACATTATATGGAACTTGGACACTCCGAAAATGACTTACGGTGGCAAGTGATTGACCATGTTGTACCTAATGTAAGAGGAGGCAATCAGCAGACAATTCTGAATCGACTAGAATGTAAATGGATTTTTCTGTGCAAAAGCATTGAGAAAGGACTTTACACTTTGGACCAATGGAACAGCTGTGGCTAAAAATACACAATTACCAGCTTGAAAAAACTATATTATTGATGATGTCCTGTGTATGAAAATGTAAAAGTATAAGCATGTAAATGTAAAATAGATAAGTGGTTTCTAGCAATAATAATTACATTTTACGGGAAGACATTATGACACCTGTCTTTATAAAAATACTAGAAACTATTTGGCTTGCTTAAAAATACCAAATCGGCAGGAAATCGCGCTATTGACACTATTCCTTCAGACATGCGCGTTATAAGAATCTTATGCGCATGCGCGAAATGTTAACCGGCTGACGCATGCGCTTAAACATATCCCGACTTGAAAATGGTAGTGCTCGAAAGAACGCTGAACTACTGAGACAGCGAGGTGCAGCCTACGGCGTAGACCTTTGCGGTGATTAAGTAAGTACATGCATCGCTGTAGATACGTTCTCTTTTTAAGTACGCATCTTGATGCGGGAGGGCTGAATTTAATCTTCAATCCCCTCTCTTTTTCTTGATCAGCTCCCGCCCTGACGCCGCAACACGACTTAATCTGGGACATACATTGTATGCTAGTTCCCTCCATCAAATACAACGAATTTGAATAACGAAATAACACGGCAACGGTAAAGATGTAAAATTGTTTTTACCTTAGTCTACTTCGCAATTAAAATCCAAATCTAAATGGTGTCCAATTGCTTATAGATGACTCTCTGGAGACGCGGAAGTTAACTGTAAATTGTACCAATCTCACCATTTCCCTGACTTCTACCGCACAGATATCGTGTAAGTCTCCAATTTGATTACACTTGGGTTACACCACTGTATAAATCTCTCTATTAAAATTATCTCTCTCTAAATTTCAGATAGTGTGGTTTACCATACCTGCAGAATTAATTTCTCCTCCGTTTCAAACTATTGTTGAGAAACTTCTTTAAGTGAGTTCACCAGCACGCTTGAGCTTTAAAGCGCGTAAATAAGTCTGTATTTGATAAATCCAAGATCCATCATTGTAAAGTGATTTTGTTTAGCTCACTATCTCGCCTGAGCCCAAAGCGCGTAAATAAGCTTGTGTTTCAAAGGCAACTATACACCTTTAAAATGAATGTGTGTAGCTCAGGGCTGCTCGTCCTTGTTAAATAATGTCAAAAAATTGCATGAACTTCAGAGCATTGGGAGCATCAATTAATTTGGTTTTCAATTTTGTGCAATACCATAGGATTAAAATTTAATTTTATTAATAATTTCAGGGAAGCTCACGTCCTGATGATGATCTAAAAATACTCTAGATCGAAACGCCGTCGACATACTTAAGGAAAACTTCCCTATTCTACTGTATATATTTTCTGTGGGAATAACCTTGTGTGTGACATCCTTGTATATAACTGTTTTTGAATATTTCTTCACTAAAGTCACTTTGAGCACTTTGTCACATATGTGAGCACCTGTAATAGGAAGTAACTATCATTATTTTGCATAAATGCTAATAAAATGTACCTATATGGTATCTTGCTAAGACCTTCTCCCGGAATTAATTTCATAATTTAAATTACTCTTCCCAGGACCTTTTGGGGCCACTAAAAACCATTGTAACTCTTATAAATAAGTAAAAAGGAGGGTGGCCTCATTACACCTCTCTGCAATGCAGTCCCCTGGCGCATACTGGAGGTTCCTGGTGGGCTAGTTGGCCCCCATGGACCCCCAGTATGCAAGGGGAATCAGTTCCCCCTCTGCAAACGCACCCGGGGGCTGCATTGCAGAGAGGTGTAAAAAGGGGCGCGGCCTCATTACACCTCTCTGCAATGCAGCCCCCTGGCACATACTGGAGATTCCTGGTGGGCTAGTTGGCCCCCAGGGACCCCTAGTATGCAAGAGGAATTAGTTTCACCTCTGAAAACGCGCCTGGAGGCTGCGTTGCAGAGAGGTGTAAAAAGGGGCGTGGCCTCATTACACGTCTCTGCAACGCAGCCTCCTGGCACATCCTGGAGGTTCCCGGTGAGCTAGTTGGCCCCCAGGGACCCCCAGTATGCAAGGGGTCTTAATCCCCCAACTTAGAACACTCTACAGGCGCGTTAGCACAGTGGTGAAGGTAGGGGGCGTGGCTTGAGGTGATGTGAGTGCAAACATGCCCTGAGGCGCTTTTTAAGTTGGGGAATTAATTCCTGTTCAATCCAGAGGTCCCCTGGGGGCAACTCGTCCAACAGGTATCTCCAGTAAGCTCCACGGAGCTGTGTTGCAGAGTGTTGTAAAAAGGGGGCGTGCCCTTTGAACGACTCTCTGCAACACAGCTGCCTGGCGCATACTGGAGGTACCTGGTGGGCTAGTTGGCTCACAGGGGACCTCAGGATTGAAGAGGAATCAATTCCCCAATCTAGCTCACTACTATTCCTGAAAAGTAAATTTAACTGTACTTACCAGTAACTTGAATTTCCTTCCATAGGATATCATTGCCTGCTATATAAAATATATATAAATTCAAAAAATATTAAATAAAAAAATATTAAAATATTACAATTTCAATATTTAAAAAATAATTTTTCAATTTATGTTAAAAATGTGTAATGTAATTTAAAAAATAAAATATCTAAAAATAAATAGTTTAAAATAATGTAGTAAATCAGTATAAAAAAATATAACAATTAATACATTTAAAAATTATCAGTTACAAAACCTTTGAAATTCACTGAAAAAACCATAGGTTTCAGCCACGTTATAGTTAAAAATTAGCATTTAAAAAACCTTGGAAATTCACTGAATAAACCATAGGTTTCAGCAATGTTATAGTTAAAAATTAGCATTTAAAAAAACCTTAGATATTCACTGAAAAAACATAGGTTTCACACACGTTATAGTTAGGAATTAGCATTTAAAAAACCTTAGAAATTCACTGAAAAAACCATAGGTTTCACACATGTTATAGTTAGCTGGACATTTCACTCATACAAAACCATTGAAATTCCCCCAATATAGTTAATTCAGCTAACTATAACTGGCGCGCCCGCAATGCACTGCTGATGACGTCACATATTACATCACTCATGACATGGTCAGTGACATCACTCATGACATCACTGATGACATCTCAAATGACATCACTGATGACATCATCCTTGCGAAAGAGTGGCAGACCTCCTCTCAGCGTAATATAACCCTTGATACACACATTCAAAAATAGAAACAAAAATTTTCAAAAAAATGGAGATACCAATTCCAGTTAGAACAACCTATTCAGTAATTCCAAAATCTACATACACATCCAGTCATTCACTAACAGTTCTATATAGGCACTCATACATGTACTCACTCATCATATGTACTCATACACCTATACATCTTATTACACACGGACACTCTTCTATAGAGTTACTCACACATAAACTCACACATGCAAATAAACTATCAAACATCCATTTATACAGCTATACACCCACCACTACACTTACTTCTAGAGAATCATACACATACTTACTCTCTTAAACAATCATTTATAGAAACAGATATTTATACAGGAACTCTTACAATCTCTCGCTCTCACATATACTCACTTATATACATCAATACTTACATATACTAGTTTAACACATATGTAGTTACTCATAAAGATACTATTGAGACAGTGATTCACTCACTAACACACCCATACACACACTCATCCACCCATACAGTCCTGCACACATGCTGTCTTCAAAACACATACAAACAGTGAGTCACCCATTCATGCATCTATGCGGTAAGTAATACCCCCACCAAACCATACAAACACTCATACTGATACTCTAAAAACCAACTAATAACCCATATCGACACTCATGTAGCTAGTCACTAACCCATGCAGCCACTTATACACAAAGTGAGACACTGATACAGATATTTTCATATTTAAACATTACTCGCTAATACATGTATTCACTAAGATACACTTAATAAGTCAGTTATACAATAATTTTTACAAAAAAAACATCCATTTAGACACTTACGGCCACATGCATCAAACAATTTTGGAGTCGCAAACGGTGCGAATCGGAAAATTCGGCCGTTTGCGATTCCAAAATCTCTTTTTGGTATGCATGAACCATTTTTTTTAAAACCGCAATTTTTAGCATTTTCTAAAAATGCGATTGCATTTAAGGAATCGCATTTGTGCGATTCCTTAAATGCAATGCATGAATGTTTTAAAAAATGCGAATTTGAAAATAGGAGGTGCAAATTAACATGAGGTTGACCCTCGTGTTAATTTGCGAAATCTTTCAAAAATGCTCAAAAAAGCATTTTTGAAAGTGTCATGTTACACACACACATGTCCTTGGACATGTGTGTGTGAAACTTGCACTTAAAAAAACATTTCAAGGGTGCAGGGGGGGTCCTTTGGACCCCCTCACCACCCTTGAAATGCATCAACAACTTGTAATTCGCAAAATAAAATTCGCAAAAAGGCATTGATTCCTATGGGCCTCTAGGCCCATAGGAATCAATGTAATGCCATTCCTTAATTGCGATTCGCAATTAAGGAATCGCAAATACCGAAAATTAAGAAACCCTAAAAACTTTTAAGATTTCTTGATGCATAGGATTTTGCAATTCCTAAATTGCGATTCCTTAATTTTCGCAATTTAGGAATTGCAAAATCCTACAATGATGCATGTGGCCGTTATTTACACATTTTTTCTTCCATCGACCTTTAGATATACATATATAAAACATATCTATTTTTCAGAAAGACACACATTCACTGGATGATGTCATCAGTGATGTCATTTGAGATGTCATCAGTGATGTCACTGACCATGTCATGAGTGATGTAATATGTGATGTCATCAGCAGTGCATTGCGGGCGCGTGAGTTATAGTTAGCTGAATTAACTATAACGGGGGAATTTCAATGGTTTTGTATGAGTGAAATGTCCAGCTAACTATAACATGTGTGAAACCTATGGTTTTTTCAGTGAAAAAAAAAAAATATATATATATATTCACTGAAAAAACCATAGGTTATACACCATATATAGTTAGGAATTAGCATTTACAAAACCTTATTTTACTCACACAAAACCATTGAAATTCGCATATATAGTTAGTTGCACTAACTATATATCGCGCACCCGCAATCCACTGCTGATCATGTCACATATTACATCATTCATGACATGGTCAGTGACATCACTGATGACATCACTGATGACATCTCAAATGACATCACTGATGACATCACTGATGACATCTCAAATGACATCACTGATGACAACATCCAGTGACTGTAAGTTTCTGTAAAGTTAAAATATGTCTTACATATTGAAGAATGAGTGGATTTATAAGTGTCTGGATGAAGGATTTAGTAGGTGCATGACTGACTGTATGAGTGAGTGATTAAATGTGTCTCACTGAGTGCATGGGTTAGTGACTAAACTGTCTTAATTTGTGCATCATTATATCTGTTGTTCTGTAAACTGCTGCATGTGTTGATCAGTAGCTATATGAGTAACTATATGGGTTATTGATTGGTTGCCCAAGTATTTGTATGGGAGACTGAGTGTGTGTGTGGGTGGCTGGGAGGTGTATGACTCTGTGCATAGATGTGTGAGCAGTTGATTCACTAGATGTATGGGTTCAAAAGTGCATGTGGAAACAGCTGTATGGGCGGTTGACTGTGTGCATGAGTGTATTGGTGAGTGAATGGATATCTCAGTACTACATGTCAAAGTAAGTACATATGTAAAACACAGTACATTTGAGAGTTGACATATATAAATAACTGTGCATAAGAGCCAGTGAATGTGTGAGTGGCTGTATGGATCATTGTGAACTTGTATCCGGGATTGTATAAGAGATTAAATATGTGTTAGTATATGTTTGAATAAGTAAGGTGTGTATAACTGTATAGTTGAGAAAATGGAGGTGTGATTGATTCTTTGCATGACTGACTAGGTGTGTGTGTAACTTCATGGATGAGTGACAGTCTGTGAGTGTCTGTTTACACTGAGTGTATCTAAGGTTATATTAGAGTCTGAAGAGGTTCATCGTATTATCACATGAATGATGTCATCAGTGATGTGGTCAGTAATGTCAAATGAGATGTCATCAGTGATGTCATAAGTGATGTCATTTGAGATGTCATCAGTGATGTAATCAGTGATGTCATTTGAGATGTCATCAGTGATGTCATCAGTGATGTCACTGACCATGTCATGAATGATGTAATATGTGACATGATCAGCAGTGGATTGCGGGTGCGCGATATATAGTTAGTGCAACTAACTATATATGCAAATTTCAATGGTTTTGTGTGAGTAAAATAAGGTTTTGTAAATGCTAATTCCTAACTATATATGGTGTATAACCTATGGTTTTTTCAGTGAATTTTCAAGGTTTTGTAAATGCTAATTCCTAACTATATATGGTCTATAACCTATGGTTTTTTCAGTGAATTTCAATGGTTTTTTAATAGCAAATATCAAAAGCTTTAAAATGTATTCTTCTTTAAATCGAAAAATATATTTTGTATGTTGTTAATACAAATTTTTTATGTATATATATATATATTTTTTTGTTTCGCTACCGGTCCGCGCACCGGGTAGCTTCCCGTTAGCTCAATTTGGTGCTGCGCGAAAATTTGAAAAAAAATGTGGTTTTTTTTCCGCACATATGTGCCTCCTCAGCCACCCTCAGAAAACCTAGGGGGTCAGGATACGTCTCCCGTGCCCCCTTATACCCATTTCCCACATTGTTTTTCCTCCATCTTGTGATTAAATTCGACCGAAACACAAGATGGCGGACTCCCGTTACGCTACCGGTTAGCTACCCGGTTCGCGTACCGGGTAGCGCCTCTACCGCGAAAAAACTTAATTTTTTTTATTTTTTATTTTTTGCCCCGCGGGACCCTTTATTAGCCCCCTCATCAATCCTAGGGGGTCAGGAGGGGGTCTACCTTGCCCCCTTTCATTTATTTCCCCCTTCGTTTTTCTTCACCTCTTGTCTCTCGATCCTACCGAGAGACAAGATGGCGGCTGCTCCGGACTGTTTAGAATGTTGACAGACACCGGAGAGCCAATCAGCTTCGCTTCGCGAAGTTCCGTTACGCGTCAGGTACGCGAACCGGGGTGCTAACCGGAGCGCTGTTACAGATATATATATTTTTTTGAACGTTAATTTATCAAAATCCATTGGATCACATATATTGAGACCTAGCAAAGGCACATCGGGCAAACAATATCTACAATTTTGCCAAGTTTCGTGGAAATCCATTCAGCCGTTCGAGCTAAAAGTGAGTCCAACCGCCCTATGTAAAATTGCATGGGAAAAACGCGTTTTGGGACCCCCCCTTTTTTCTCGGCCCCCCCTTGACGAAACCCCCCAAATTTTCAGGGGCTGCTCAGAAACAAAATGTTTCATTTTCCTGAAAATTTCAGCCAATTCCGTCCTCAAACGCCAAAGTTATTCGACATAGAATTTTCAAAAATCCCATAGGAAAAAAATCCTAACTATATATACCTACTGGCGACCGCCAGTAGGGATATATATATATATATATATATATATATGCTCCGCTGCTTGCAAGGGCAGAAAGGACCAGCACTCCCATTAGTTTTTAAACCCAATAGGGATTTATTCCGTGCAAAAAATAAACACACAGGAAGCGGAAGTTAATAGTCACATAATGCAACAAAATAAATGAAGGACTACACATAAAAGTTCATCAACGCCATTATGGAATGTGCAAAATAAACGTAAATGCAGTTTATTCGTTCTAAATCAATATTTACAGTTCATTACTGAGCTAATTCATCATTTCAATATTCAATAAATGAATTAAATAATTTTCATAGTTATATTTACAAATTGCACATTATTAGTCATGTGGTGTTGTCAGTCATGACTCAGTGTTATTCAGGCCTGGATGGGCAGACACATTTGTATCTCATTTACTTATCTTATCTCTATCTCCCTTTTTAAGGTTGTATTGAACTATCCCTTGCCTTTTTGTAGTCCTTCAATCTCTTGCCATGACACCTAATCGTGCTGTGTGTGTTATTTCTTGTTATAGGTGAGTAAGTAAGTAAGTAAGTAATATTTTATTGCATATGGTTAATTAAAACCTTTACAAAATTGAGTACAAAATAGTATACGAACTAGCCTTGGTTAAAATGCATTTGTACTCTTTTTAAAAAACGTTGTTACGTCGTCTACGGCCTGAGCCTCTCCTAACATGTCAGTCCTTCGGACTAAGTCCGCACCATTTTTTTAGTTTTCTGGATTAGGAGGCTCACCTTCTGTAAGAATTTGGAGGCTCTACAGGCCGTTTGCAAATGGAAACTGTTCAGTGCTAACATGACGGCAGGCCTGCATGTTCTGATTTTATAGAAACGGAATATTTGTAATAGATAGTAACGTCTCAGACTAGCCAATGATGGACAAATGCACAGAATGTGAATCAGTGTTTCTTCAGAACGGCCACATAGTCTGCATAGCGATGTTGGCCGTGTTTGCTTCCATGCTGGGGTCTGATCCTTTGTGATGTAGGTGCCCAGGCGTATGCGTAGGAGCATTTGTTGTGAGGACGGTGTTATATAATTGACTAGGTATGGTTGTGGGGCACTTCTCTCATACGTAGATAGCACCGTCCAGCCATGTTTTTCTTTGCGAGGGCGGCTTTGTCGACAATCCTGGATTTTTGTTTTACTATACTGTTGGCTATTTTTTGAAGGCCATGAAGGGGAGGTTTGTATTCCATGCCTCTCGCATGTTAAGTTGTGTCAGTGCGTCTTCCAAAGATGTTTTCCATACGTTTTTGCGTTTGTTCGGTTATTAATTTCGCACCAGCAATGGCCCATCAGCGTGTCCTCACTTGCTGCCCTTAATTTCCAGCACATTTTTAGTATCCTGGCTTGCCTAACTTGGTACTGATTTGAAAGCCCGAATTCCAGGCGTATTTGCGCTTGTGATACAAACCTTGGTATGTGAAAGATGTATTTGAACAGATTTGACTGTTGTAAGTTCAAGAAGTTTGCATCTTTGCCTCTGTATAGCTCCGAACCGTACGTAAGGGAAGGTAGAAACTTTGCATCAATCACTTTCAAGAGGTACAGGTTGGATGGGCATTTCAAATTTGTTTTCAGTAACTTTAGAGCAAACCGTAGTTTTTTGACTGCGCTTTCTATGCAGTTGGTGAGTTTTAAGTGACCAACTTGAGTTGACCACTACCCCCAGAAACTTGTACGAGTTACTTGACTCTATGGTATTGCCCGCGATGTGCCATTTGAAGGGTTGTCGCCCTTGCCGAGATGAGAAGCAGACGATCTTTGTTTTATTGTAGTTAATTTGCAAGCCATTCGCAGAGATGTAATCATGCAGTCTTGTGATGGAGCGTTGAAGACCCAAGGGGGTCTGGCTGCAGAGAACAATGTCGTCGGCATACTGTAAGCTCCTTATTTTGTATTGAGCTAGCTTTGGCGGGTCACTTCGTGTCTCCGCAAGGCACTTGTCAAGGTCGGCGGTAAAGATGTTGAAAAGGGTTGGGGCTAATACTCATCCCTGCTTCAGGCCGATTAGGGTGGGGATTTTTTTTGTTGTTCTATCTCCATTGCCTAATTTGATCTTGACGCAGGTGGATTTGTGTAATTCTATTATCGCTCGTAACAGGTTCGGAGGAGTGCCCCAATTGACCATCTTTTGCCATAGGATCTCCCTTGGGACAGTGTTGAACGCCGCCTTCAGGTCTACGAAACAGGTGTACAATTTTGTAGACCTTTCCTTTGCTCTTTCGACAAGGAGATTTAGTGGTAGAAGATTACACGTGGTGTTGGTTCCGGGCCTAAACCCCGTCTGGGTAATAGGGAGGATATGTTTGGAACTAACCCACCCTTCCAGATCTCTCAGGAGATTAGATGCGTACATTTTTGCCTCGACGTCGATTAAGGCGATCAGCCTATAGTTGGCTGGGTCTGTTCTTGCACCTGCTTTAAATATTGGGTGCAAGATGCTCCCTCTCCATGATGTAGGAATGTTTCCTGTTTGGAAGGCATTGTTGAACAAGGGAGTAAGGTATTCCGCCCAGAAGGATTGGTCAGATTTGAAGAGGCCGTTTGGCAAGTCGTTTAGGCCTGGCACACCTTTTGACCTTAGTTTTTTGATGACCATATGAACTTGAGATGGCATAATCCGATGTTCTTCACAGTTTCGGGCCGCTTCATAATTTTCGTATTGTTGGAGCGAGAGATGATTAGAATCCCATGATTGAGGTTTGGTCTGTTGTGTTTTCTCCAAATGCTGGATCCAATCTTCCTGTAGAATGTTTGAATTGATGGACTGGATGGCTCCGTTTGCTACTATGTTGATGTCTGCCCAAAATTTCCTGTCGTTATGTGATTTACTAGATTCTAATAGTCGTTGCCAAATTTCTATTTGTTGTTTTGACTTTTCAAACCAAATGTCTTTTTTATATTTTTGCCGTAGATTGTAGATTTGACGTTTGGTGTCGCCACCCTTTATCGTGCCTTTTCTTGATAACTTTCCTATTTCTTGATTTGGAGTCCTTTTTTTGCTCAGTATTGAGCCCGAGGGCGCCTGGAATGCCTTGCACGGTTTCCTTTTGTGTGTGTGTATTTGGTGGCCAAATCTTTCCGTTAGGGTGATGATGATCTTCACCCAGTTGTCCTGAAGAGACGTTTGACTGTTTCCGGTAACCTCCGCATGCACTCTTTTCACATGTGCCGTGATTTCTTCAGCATTCTGTCCGTTCCATACTAATCACTTGAGATTGTATAGACACGAAGATTCGGTCAGATTATTGCATGCTGATGCCCTAATGTATTGGTGACTAAGTTTGATTGATTGTGGGCTGTGGTCGCTCTCCAACCGGTGAGTTATGCTGAAGGAAACTATTGTTTGTAAGACCTCTGAGTCCACTATGGTGTAGTCTAAAACGGCTTGAGCCTGTTTGGTTATTCTGGTTAGGGACGCCGGTTGATCTTGGGGAAAGCGACCATTCAGTACGATAAGTCCGACGTCGGTGAGCATTTGCGCGCACCGCTGGCCGTACTTATCCTTTTTTTGATGGTTTGATACCATTGGAGGGATGAATTTGTCTTTCCGTTTATTTTGGATGCTGTTGAGGGTGTAGTCCTTAAATAGGAGGAACATATTCAGATCTCCTGACACCACCAGCCCCGCCTGTGGGTAAGTGGATTGCATTGATTTGATTAGCGCCTTTAGGGTCAGGATTTTCTCTGGTTTCTTCTTTACATCCGGGTGTATGGAGGTGTTACAAATTACCAATTGCCTAGACTCTTGAGGGCCAGAAAGGCTTGAAGACGGATCGGGAGGTAACTTGATTTTAATACACTGGATCCATGTTTGTCCTCTGTCAATGGTAACGTGAGACCAGGGTATGCTGGTGTTCAGGTAAATCAATAGACCTCCTGCGGCCCTTCCTGTATTACCTCTTCTGGTGGCCTGTAGTTGAATTTCTTTAAAGCCATCAATTTGTTCCGCAGTGGTTGACCAAGTCTCCTGGAGTAAGATGATGTCAAATTTATTTAGAAATGCTAGTAAGTCAGCGTCTTTTGTTTTGCCTCCCAACCCGTTTATATTCCATGAACATATTTTCAGATTTTGTGTTCACGCTTCATTCGTCATGTGGGCTGCTGGACTGGCTGTTGGGGGCAAGATTTTGCGTCTCTCAGTTGGTCCACCTGTCGTGCCATGGTGGATGATTCGGAGGTTTGACCATCCTCCCTTGGTGCTCCCTGAGCAGCCGACTGCCCCCCGAAGTACTCCACTGACTGGACGTGAACATTCCTTGACCTGCAACGATAACGGACCCGGATATCTCTCTAGTGGAACCCGTCTGATTTCTATTCCCCATTTTGTGAATATGTCTCTGTTTTGCCAAAATTCCTTGGCTATCCTTGGATCCTTCCATGTTGCCACTGTCATTTCTCTCCCGTTAATGTTTGCAATTGGATGGAATTCGATGCTTTCAATGTGGTTGGTGTTCAGATGACTCAGAGGTTCTATCAGATTGGTTAGTTTTAGGATGGCGCTCCGATGAAGAATATCGTGCTTCCCCCTTGACCTATAATGCGGAATAATTTCATGTATAAGTGAGCCTGCTGGGTACAGTGAGTCTGGATCTTCTTCTTGCTCCTTGTTCCTTATTTCAGTGATTGTTTTGGCTATCTTAACTGAGTTACCCAGGAATGGAATAATGGACTGGGCTGCTAGTTCAGGGGCGGGAGCATACTGGAGGGATCTAGGAAGGTCGCGGCTTACGGTAGGGGATCTTTTGTGGTGCATATTAGGGCGAGGATTTTTGTATTGTGCTTTTGTCATTTTCGGGAAGTAGTGCATGATGCTTTTTTGGTCATCCTCAAGTTTCTGCTCGGAAGGGCCACACTCCGCTTGCATTTTTAGATGGTCTTGTGTGGGAGTATGTACACTTTGGCAGCTGGCCGATTCTATTGATGTGACTGTGTGGGGCAAACTTGGAGGTAAGGATCCCTGCCAGGTTTCCCCTTGCTCCTTCTGGACCTTAGAGCTTTTGTCTTTGAACTTTGGTTCTTGCGGAATTGTTTCTGGGGTCGAGTTCGTTGTTTGACTGCGGGCCCCCAGGGGATCTTGGCCCTGGGACCTGTTGGGCTGTGGTGTTTTTTTTTTCTTTGCAGCTTCTTTTGCCTAGATTTCCTTAATCTCTTGCGTTCTCGTTTTGTTAAGGAGGGGAATTGTTTTTGTTGCCCTTAGGGTATATGGCCAAGATCCTTACTCCCTAGGTTAGTTGGGTCCTGAATGCGGTTGTCTTGGGGAGTAGGGTCTTCTAGAAGTGCAATGTATGCTGTTGATAAATGATTTGTCGTTGGGGGTCCTTCCGTTGCGTCTGGCCCATAGTCCTCACCATTGAGGTGTCGGCGCTGATTATACTTGTCAAGGTGGCGGAGAGAGTATCGGTGGGGTGAGTTTCCATGGTGTCTTGGTGCTCTTTTGGTTTGTTTTGGACTTCCCATAGAATGTCTGTTAGGATGGTCGGTAAGACTTTTAGTTGGTTCATTGTTTCCGAACACTGACATTCGTGATACGTTGTGTGTAAGTCTTTCTGTACCCGCTCTATGAGGGAATTGAGCGTTAGTATCTTGCTGTCTATACCAACCACGTGAGATGCCAACATTTGTAGGAGGTCTATCTGTAGCTCTAATTTTTCAGAGTGTCGGAGTAGTGCTGAGGAAATAGTTTCCATAATACTGATGAATGGCGGCCACAGCGGTGCCTGCACTAGTGGCTGATTGTCAGTTTGGTTGCTGGTGGATTGTGAACTGGTCCTATCTTTGACCCCAGGCTTATTCTGAACCAGCACTCGGGGATCTCCACACTGACCTGTGCCTGGGGTAAGTGTTCCATGTTCCCTTGTTTTTCTGGGCTCAGGTCCTTTGGGAGGGGTTGTTTTGGTCGGTGAGCAAATCGAGTAATGAAGGGGGAATAATCCCGACAGACCGTTCGGTGTTTGACAATTTGCCTCTTGGTGAATTATTAAGCTACCAGAACGAGTGGAGTTGTAGGCTTCCCGAGTTTCTGGACGTGGGGGGGATTGAGATTTAAGTGATTTTTGTTCCTTCGGTTGGCCATCGAGGCCAACTGTGCATTGTCATCCCTGCCGTAACTCCTTCCAGTTTAAGGGGCACGTTGCCTTTTCTGTGTTCGTCCCGATAGTCCTGGTCGTCTTGATGCCTTTCGACCATTCCTGTGCCGGTTACGTCCTTGTCTAGTATATTACTAATATCCGTACTTAAGGCTGGGTTTGCGGTCCCAGGGTCAGGCTCTGTCGTACAGAAGTAGGAACCCAGACTTGATGATCGACGCTTCATTGGCAAATTTTGTGTTTTTACCGTTGATACCGCCGCATGGACATTTGCGTGGGTTGCTGCTTCCGTTTGGTTTATTTGTGCTTTGACTGTAAGTTTGTTGGGTGTTTTCCAAGAGTTATAGCTGATCTTTCAGCTGTGTTGCTCAAAGGCTGCAAAACTGACGACATCGAACCCACTGACTGAGATGTTCTCTTTTTGCTGTTGGCGAGTGAGGGCTTCTGCAGCACGGATGGCGACGAGGAAAGGATCAAAAAGTCTGTGATCTTGGAATTTTTTAGATGTGATATGTTTTCTGTGGGGGTGTTGGATATTGTGTCTTGTGCTTCTGTAGTGTGTTATCTAGGAAACCCAAATCGATATTCCTATTTCATGCCCTTGTCCGGCTATAATCAATAATATCCATACAACGGCATAATAATCATATCCATAATTCAGTCGTAGCACATGATGTCACATTAAGCAAGGCTACTTCTCCGGCCCCCTAGTAAGCACACCGAGTTCTCTAAACAAAACCAAGCCTCCAGCAACCTGGGAAATCCCCCTTGCCATTGTTTTGATTTCGTCCTAGAACTCCTGGAAAGCACTGTAAGAACGGCCAGTTCTTAGTGACATCTTTATTGACGTCTTATGTCTAACCTTATGTCAAACCCGGCACCTTTCAGGTATAAATATACCAACGCTGCCTTAAGCAAACACACAGTGGTGAATCTGGAGCAGAGCAGCTTTCCGAGAGCCCAGCTGATGCGAGAGCCCAAGGACGCTGCCCCTCCCTTTTGACGCGCTGAGAAATACGCTGTCTTTTCTCTTGCCGAGAAATCCAGCTCCGGCGTTTCCAGCCTACCCTCGCGGGTTGCTGGGATATCGAGTCCTGAGAGAGAGATACCAGACCTTCTGCTTTCTATTACCCAGGTACGGAGCTGACTAAACCCTTACAGAGAATTCTTGAGTCAGATTCTTGGCAAAACAACCTTAACTTAAACTGCTACTTACTTACTCCCTCCCACGTATTAGGCTTAGGTCAGGTACACCGGGGTAGGGGTATTTAGAAGCACCAGTTGAGTACGATTAGCCAATGTATATATGTATGTATCTATTATAAAGTATCATATGGCTAAGAAACCATATCAATGCATTTACAGTATGATTTTATAATCCTGCTTTTACTGTACGCACTTTACTTTACTATAAGTATTGCAATTGTAGCAATTCATTTCTCTTGCATGAGGAAGGAGACTGCTCAATAAATAACACCTTTTATTGAAAACGCCAGTCTCTCTTTTCTCTGCATTCTGGTGAAACTAAGTACGCACCTTTGACTGAGTGAAATAGCTGTTTTTTGTTTTCACACGACTCTAGAGATATACTCTTAATCAGGGAGAGCAAAGTTTTCATGTTTTATGGTTGTCAGAAGCTAATCCCTTCTTGTCTATCCAGGGAGGTTAAACTCCTCCTCGCTTATTCGAGAAAGTTTCTAGTGACCTCTGAGCTAGCTGGCAAAAACGTAAGTCTAATATAGTCAGTAGAGACCTAGTTAACCTCAGTCCTACGTCTACACTGCTGAATATATTATTCCAATGCGCAGAGCCTATTGGGATTATAGGAACTACACTACACTTCGGCTGGGTCTTCCTCGGAGGAATCGTGGGTTCCTTCGCACTTTTTTCTGGCGTGTGATTGATTTCTTTTCTTGATTGTGGGATCTGCTCTAGTTTTCCCGGATCCCATGATAGTGAGGAGGTACAGATGGTTCCTTGGGAGAGCCCGCTTCCTTCCCTTTTTTTCTTTGCTCCCTTCGGTCACTCCTCCTTCCGTATCGCACCCTTGAGCTGAGTGGGGCGGGAGGCTCTTGGGCTCTTGAATAGAGATGATAGGTCGCGAAGGTATGTAGTTGATTGATGGTTGGTAGTTCTGAAGTGATAACGGCTTGGGGAGGCCAGCCCTGATTTGGAGGTGGATAGGTTATGCTCTCTCCGGCAGGGATTGAGGGGTGGATAACTCCTGCTGCCCCAGTAGGCCACTACCTCTTCCCCTTTCTCCTTTCTCCTTTGACCTGTGGTTCACTCCATGGGATGGGGTGAGATAAATGGGGGGCTATTACTGCACCTTGTGCTATTAGGTGCTATTAGGTGCGCAGCCCTGAAGCCCTGCTATCCGGTGATGTTATTTAGCTCCCTTGCTCCAGCAGTCTGGTGCCGCTGGCCTAGTATGCCGGAGCTGGTGCTGCTGGTGCTACTGATGCTCTCTGTAATACACTCTGTTTTTCTCTTTCTTAAATCTCAGGGCTCGGGGGGCTCTTCGCTCTGCTTCGGGCCGTCAGGTGCGTGACTGAGGCTTTTGCCAGAGTTGGTGCTGTTCCCTCCTTCGGTTTGGGGGTTAGGAGCGAAAATCTATGCGCGGCTACAAGACATTGTAGGATCACTGGAGCACAGGTGTGTGGCGCCAGTCCTCTGTCCTCAGTGGCACTCCGCTCTCTGTGCTCTCTACGCACTGGGATCCTGGACAACGATCTGGGCTGGGCTGGGTTACGGCCTGGCTCTGTTCACACAGTGTTGGTGCAATGGCTGCCCCGCCCAGGATCACACGCCCACACGCCCACACGCCCAGCTAAGTGTGTGCTGCCGACCACGAGCGCTGCTGTCCACCCCAGGTCACCGACTCACCGAGTACCGGCTGCTGCTGCGGCTTACAGGCTTCCCTGGCTGCTTTAACGGCTTTTCTGCGGCTTTTCCTGGCGTGTTAAATTTCCTCCCAGCGGCTGAGGGCTAGCGGCGGTGTTGTTCTCACAGCGCGGGACTTGGCGCTCACACCTGCACGTCTCCTCTGACGGACTGCTAGGCAAGCTGCAAAACCTGGCGTCTCCTTTGACGGACTGGAGCTCCTCGACGTACTCCTAGGTGAGTTATCAGCTCCTCCCCAGCATTTAGTCCATTGGGAAACTTGGTCTGGAGTTCGATAATGTATCTGAACTTCAGACGTCGCAACCTCTTCTCTCTATCTCCGCCCCTGATGTCATTGGGAATGCAGTCTAGACAGAAGAATTGAAGAAGTGTTCTGTTGCTATTCTGGTGGCTGGCAAAGTGGCATGCTACAGGGTATTTCTCGTCTCTGTTAGCAATAGCCCTTTGCTGTTCAAGCACTCGCATTTTGACTGCATTGACAGTGCTGCCCACGTAGCGGTAGCCACATGGGCATTCCAGACAGTACACTACATATGTCGTAGTGCAAGTCATACATTTTGAGATCTTTTTACGTGACTGGCATCCAGGGATCTGGTGAGTCAAGGTGCTCTTACTGGAACTACGAGCTTTGCATTTCCCACATGGGAATGAACCAAGAAGGTTCAGCAAGCCTGAGACTACTGTAGGTTTGGGGAGATGACTTTGTACCTGATGATCTTTTATGGATCTCAATTTCCTGAAAGATATTTTAGGATAATCCAGAAGTTCTTTCCCCACCACATTATCAGATTTTAATATTTTCCAGTTTCTGCTCAGTATAGTTCTTATTTTACTGGCTGCTGAAGAATAACTGGTAATCAGTCTCAGATTCCCTGTGTCTTCTCTTGAACTACGTGTGTCTGTATCTCTCAATAGGGTGTGTCTTTCCTTTGTTTCGACTTTTTCACTAGCCAATTGCCGAGTTTTTTGTGAGTAGCCTCTTGATTTAAATTGTTTTATACTGTCGCCAGCCGCCTTCTCATACTCTGCTGTTTGTGAGCTATTCCTTTTAATACAGAGTAATTCCCCATAGGGAATACTCTGTAAAAGGGTTGCTGGATGGCTCCTATGTCCATGTAAAACAGAGTTCCCTGCCGTGATCTTTCGGTACAAGGCTGTTTGAATAACATCAGAACTTACAAAAACTTTCAAGTCCACTTCATTAGTACTTATTTCACTTGTGAATTTTAAGTTCAGGTCGTTATTATTGAGGGCGGAGATATATCGTTCAGCTGATGTTTTTGACCCCCTCCAAATAATAAAGAGGTCGTTGATATATCTCCGCCAACAAATCACTTTTTCCACCCACTCACTCTTGTCATCGGCCTAGGCCACCTGCTTCTCCCACCAGCCCACGAACAACTACAAATATATACATATATCACAACAACGCCTTTTCAGGCATAGAGTGACACATAAATTATGCAAAAAAGAAGCAGAAAAATCTGGGTAGTTCCCAAGTTTAGGTGGAGAACAGCTCCTGTATTGAGCACCCTACAACATCAGCGACACTCTGAATTTGCTCACCTCAAATGTGTGCTTTTCTATGAAAGTTTTAAGCATAGGATGAGCACAGTGCCATCCACACCATGACAGAAAGGGACGTCTTTAGCCATTTTTACAGCAAAGTCTTTAAGCATAGAATTTGGACAGTGCCATCCACGGCGAGCTGTAAAATGAGAAAAGCCTTTTACAACTCCAGGCACTATATTACAGCTTTGGAATGGTAAAATACCATCCACGCCAACCTGGAATGGTCTCGACCTTGTGACACATCTCCCCCTAGAATTCTCCTGTTCAGGAAAAATAGGGTAGTGTGAGAGGAATTCTGCGTTTCCTTGGTCTTTGCTCTTCCTATGGCGGACTTCAAAGTGGGAGTGTTGCAGGGACAGAAACTAGTAGAACTTTAGGGTATTGCCCTTATTCCTACTGAGCCAAGTGAGGGGCGCATGATCAGTATAGAGGAAGAAGGATAATGGAGTTTTTTAATGGCTCATTTAATGACAAGACATTCCTTTTTGATGACTGGATAACCTTTCTCTCTTGGAAAACGTTTTGACTTATATAGACTATGGGTTTTTCTTGTCCTTGGTCATCTTCTTGTGATAAGACAACACCAATACCTACATCAGAAGCGTCTGTCAGGAGAATAAATGGTTTTGAGAAATTTGGGGGATTGCAACACTGGTTTGGAGGTGCTTCTATCAGCTCAGGAGAAGAAGTCCTGAAAGTATGAGAGGGAGTGCCCTTTTTAAGGAGTTCTGTGAAGGGGTGACCAACAGAGAATATTGAAGAATGAGGCTTCTGTAATATCTTAGCAATCCTAGGAAGACCCTGACATCTTGTTCATTTTTAAGAAAAGGCATTTCCGAAATAGCTTTAACTTTTTCACTCTGCGGCTTGTTTAAACCAACCCTCAACAGGTATCCTATATATTTAACCTTTCCACAGGTGAAACAGGATTTTCTTGCGTTCATATGTAACCTTGCTTTCTGCAACTCGGTCAATATTGTCTGTAGGTGAATTAGATGTTTCTCCCATGTTCTAGTAAAGATTACAATATCATCTAAGTATGCAGAGGAATATTCCTGATGGTTTTCCAACAAGGTATTCATTAATCTCTGAAATGTTGCAGGGGCCCTGTGGAGACCAAAAGGAAGCACAATTAAATTATATAGCCCAACATGGGTGGAAAAGAAAGTTTTCTCTTGGGTTTAAAGGTACCTGCCAGTAGCCCTTTGTTAAGTCAATTGTACTAAGGAAACGGGCCTCACCTAGGGTTCCATTATAATGTCGGGCGGATTGCCTCCGCCAGGCTGGCGGTAGCCACCGCCGGCCTGGCGGAGGCAGCCCACCCGACACCTGAGCCCGGATTCCCCCCCGCCGTATTAGGATTGCGGGGGGGAGCGCGGTGGATGGAAAGACCGTCCGCCGCTTTACCGCCGCGGTCGCCTTGCGACCGCGGCGGTAATGGAATAATATGGTGGCGGTGTCCGATGGACACCGCCAGCCATATTACAATGGCCACTTAGAGGTGCCTTTCCGTGGCGGCAATCAAGGATTCAAGCAAGCCGGGCCGACGACGCCTGAAATGGCAGAAACCGGTCCCCGGAAGCTTGTTTCCTTCCCAGTATAAGAATTGGCTTGGTAGTTTGGTTTGCCCTGTTCCCATCATGCACTGGGACAGGAACAGACTAATTTGCATATAGCCAAGTTCTGAGCTGGGATGGTGCAGTGAGCTAAAAAACGGTGATGGATCAAGCCCTGATCTTTGGACTGGGTAAGAGTGGTCTGCTTAATTCAGGCACTCTGTTCATCACCACCCCCTTTTCTGAATCATTTTGTCCACCATAAGCGTGGAAGGGTATACTCAGATGTGAGTCCCTTGCTCATTGCACCATCAGGATTCAAGCAAGCCGGGCCGACGACGCCTGAAATGGCAGAAACCGGTCCCCGGAAGCTTGTTTCCTTCCCAGTATAAGAATTGGTTTGGTAGTTTGGTGTGCCCTGTTCCCATCATGCTCTGGGACAGGAACAGACTAATTTGCATATAGCCAAGTTCTGAGCTGGGATGGTGAAGTGAGCTAAAAAACGGTGATGGATCAAGCCCTGATCTTTGGACTGGGTAAAAGTGGTCTGCTTAATTCAGGCACTCTGTTCATCACCACCCCCTTTTCTGAATCATCATGGAAAGGCAGGCGGTGTTTGCTGCGGGGCCCCCAGGTGATGCCAATGTAGGGGAGGACAGGGGGGGTACCTATGGTACCCCCCACAATTGCATATGCAAAGCGGCAGGCACCGCGCGGTGCCTGCCGCTTTGCACATGCAAATGCGTGCACGATTTTTTTGCATTGTGGCGGGCGGTGCAGAGTGCACCGCCCGCCACAATGCAAAACATGGAGGACGTGCCCGCCACAGTGTCGGGCACATCCTAATTCCCCCTACGTGACCCCCGCCCTTATGGCGGGCGGTCCCGTTCTCCGTTAGGGTAGCGGGCGGACAAAGTCCGCCCGCCATCCTAATGAGCCCCCTAGTCTCTCCATTAGCTCACCCACTCTAGGTAGGGGATAACTATCAATCTTGGATACTCTGGTTAGGGCCCTGAAGTCTACAGAAAAGCAGAGGCTGTCTGGTTTTGGGACCAGAACTATCGGAGATTACCAGTTACTGGTAGAAGGAACAATAACCCCACATCTAACATGTGTTTTACCTTTCTTTGCAGGGCTTGTCTCCTAGCTTCAGGGACTTGATAAGGTCATTGTTTTATGGTCATCCCTTCTGCAGTGGTTATGTCATGACTGGCCAAAATAGTATGCCCAAGGATATTGGAAAATATAGGGGCAAAGGCCATTAAGATCTTAAACAACTGATCACTTTTTTCACCATATAGACAATTACCTGCATGTATATTTTTGAGAGTGGAATCAGGAGGGAGAGCCGTGTAAACATTTGAGGAGGAGTTCTTAGCCTTTTTTTTTTACAGATATATATATTATACCTGTTAGTGCAGAGACAGAATATCGAGTAGCAGAAATATCGAGTTATCAATATTGTGGGTGGGAAATATCAACAACAAGAATATCGTGGTCAAGAAAATCGAATTATGGTGAGTAATATCGATTTTAAAAAATATCGAAGTGTTTAATATCATTGGCGAAAATGTTAAAAATATCATTTTTTTATTATTATGTATTTTAGTATATATTTTATATGTATGTGATGTATGTTCTTTTGTATAAGAATTGCTTGTATTTTTAAATATTGTGTTACATTTTTAGTAGTAATTAATTTGTGTTTTATTTAGTTTTGCGCTTTTAATTCTGTAGTGGGTTGTGGGTTTATAGGGGGATAGGGTGGGAAGTAATTTAATGATATGACATTTATTGGTTAATTTTTATTTATTAATATTTGTTTAATTGATATTTTATAGGGTTAAATGTGTAAAGTAGTTAATTATAAATTATTTAATAATTGATTGTTAATTAATTTTAATTAATTAATTGATAATAATTTATGGTAATTGTGTAATTAATGTTAGGTGTGGGTTGTCGTTTTCATAGGTGTAAAGGATGGGAAGTAATTCAATTTTAATTTATGAATTTCAAATTGGTTGCTAATTTTAATTAATTAATTGTGTAATTAATTTTAGGCGGTTATTGTGGTTTTTATAGGTGTAAAGGGTGGGAAGTAATTTGCTTTTAATTGATGAATCAATAATTGGTTGTTAAATAATTTTAATTAATACATTGGTAATTAATTATGGTAATTGTGTAATTAATTGTAGGTGTGTGTTGTGGTGTTTTTAGGAATGAAGGGTGGGAAGTAATTTGCGTTTAATTAATATATAGTTGTTAATTAATGTTAATTAATCGATAATTATTTTGGGTATTTCTTTATTTTTGTTGTATTTATTTTTAAAGGGGTAAAGGGTAGGTATTAAATACATTTTAATTATTAGTTGTTAATAGTAATTAAGCATGGGCGTAAAATCCGCTCCGCTCGCGGATTTTTCGGATTTTCGGCAAATTCGCAATCCGCGAACTCTCGCGAATTTGTCGAAAATCCGTGAATTCGCTCGCGGCTGATTTTTTGCTTGGTGATACAATATTGCAGCGCGCGGCGTGGTTCTCGGCGTTCACTTTCCGTCATTCAGCGTTTGCCGAGTTGTTTTTCTCGATCATATTTTGCGAGTGCTGCGCCATTTTGGATCTTGCTGCGGGATCTCGCGGGAGTTTGGCACCCGCGAATACGTAATCGCGGCTTGCCACCTTGCACAGCACGCCTCGCGAGAGTTCGCAATTGCGAACACGTAGTTGCGGGGGAAAGGAACAATCTCGCACTCGTGAAATAGAGATTTAGCAATTCTGCACAAGAAATCCACCAGCAAACAGGATAAACCTTCAGAAAATGATGATTTTTATCAGAATCACTCCTCAGGTTGACATTTGCATGGCCTTTTTTTTTTGCAAGGAGTCCATTTTTGGGGGGGGGGAGGAAGGAAGTGCCCCACAGTCTCCAACTTCCTGTTCCTGTCCAGCAGGCTCCTCCCAGTGCTTTCTTCATGTGCTGGTCACTTTCATTTGGACCTTGACCTGGAAGGATTACTTTTTGTGGGTGCTGCTGGATATTTGGATTTGAGGCCTTTTTGACTTTCTTTGGATCACTTTTGGATTAGAAATCAACTTTCACAAGTAAGTTTGTTTGGGGCATTAGAGTTGCTGCAACTACAATTTTGGAACTTTTTCAGAACATTAAATAAAATATATTGTGGGTAGCCACAGTATCCAGTAGGACCAGTGTTGGTTATGGGTGCATGATACAACTGTTTTGTTGAATTTAAACACCATTGAGGCCATGGATGGGCTTGGATTGTGCTGATTTTTGTTTTTTTTGTGGTTTTTTGGGGCTGCTGGTGGGGCCCTTTGCCCAGGGGTGGTGAGTGTTGCATGGGCCCAATCTTTCTGTGGGGTGTCCTCTTGAATTTAAACACCATTGAGGCCATGGATGGGCTGGGATTGTGCTGTTTTTTGTGTTTTTTGTCGTTTTTTTGGGGCTGCTGGTGTGGCCTTTTGCCCAGGGGTAGTGGTGCATGGACTGAGTGTGCCTGTAGGGTCTCACTCTCTTTAAGGTAAACATCCTGGATGGCATTCGATTGTGGTGATTTTTGGGTGTTTTTCTGTTTTTTTGGGGTGTACTGTTGATGTGGACTGGCCATGTGGGTGGTGGTGGTGGCCATCTTGAGTGCTGGCTGGTACAGGCAACATGTGCTTGGGGTGCAAGGGGCCATGTTGAAGAGAGGCAGTGTCTGAGGCCTGCACTTATTTAGCCTACTTTTCATCCATTATCCCCAGGGGTAGTGAGTGTTGCATGGGCCTAGTCTTTCTGTGGGGTGTCTTCTTGAATTTAAACACCATGGATGGCATGGGATTGTGCTTATTTTTCTGTGTTTTTCCACTCTAGAGAACCACCAGTGCCAGGAAGAAGTCCTGCAGCGGTGTGTGTGTGCAGCATAACGTCACGCGACGTCACGTCTGGACACAGACAACTCTGCAACTCGTGCAACTGCTGCCTGCAGTTCTGAAGAAGATGGCCCCAAAAAAAGTTACCCGTAGCTCCTCTAGCAAGAAAGTTGCCAGTGAGGAGCAGAAGAAGCAAGTTACCAAGGAGACTGGTGTGCCGGCCGCCCCTTTTTTTGGGAGTAAAAAAAAAAGTATGCCTGCAGCAGCAGCGGGATCTGCTGGGGACCAAGCTGGGAGCAGCACCCCCGCTCCATTGGGCTCAGTGCCACCACCACCTCCACGCCAACTTAAGTCCAAGCCCTTCAGTGCTGCAGAGGCACTTAGTCTAGTTGTTCAATCACCATCGACCAGTGATGTTGGCTCATCGCAAGAAAGTAGCAGCAATGTCCCTCAATCAACACAGGTTGTTGTAACTCATCTGACGAGTGTTGAACAACCACAGCCGCAACAAAAACCACATGTGCAAGTACAAGCCCAAGTACATGTGGAAGGAGAGGCAGCGCAAGGAGATGCGCAAGCAGAGGTGCATGGAGGGTCACAAGTGCCCACAATAGTTGTTCCTCCCGAAGTAGGGGCACATCAGGAAATTGACAATCAAGGCGAGGTATCATTTGAGGAAGACACTCCTCCTGATGATCATTCATTGTCTTCCACACCCCTAGCAAGGAAGAGATCAAGGGTGGTGTCTACATCTTCTTCAAGCACACCTCCTTCTGATGATACGGATCAAAATTGGGAACCAGCACCACTGCCGTCTGAGAGTGAGGCACATGATCTGACAAAGGTAGTTAAGCGTAAAAGGAAGCTCGTCCAAAGTCTCAGAGTTATGGAGTGTGATGATGAGGCTCAACAAGAAGTGGCGGATACTGCTGCTGATGAAGACTCTGACAACGACGACCCAGTCATCATAAAGGTCACTGCAGCCCCAGCGGGCATGCAGCAAACAGACATTTTGACCCTAGCCCGAAAAGCTGCTGAGCGTGATGATGATGATGTTGTCGACGAGGAGGCAGTGGAAACACCACAATCATTGGAGTTAAGTAGTACACCAACTCGTACCGCTTCCATATTTCTTTCTCACAAGAAGGGACCTCCATCAACCTCGACCTTAATTAGTGGCGGTGAAAGTGCACAACGTACAAAAGTTGGGCAATCCAGATCCTCCACTTCATCTGGCATTAGCAGCATGACCACCACCACCAGTATCGCCGCCTCCTCCGGCCCCCACAGACACTTCAAGTCCCCAGTTTGGGACTTCTTTACTGTTTGCCCAAAAAGGGAAAAGTTTGCCATTTGTACCATTTGTAAGGTTGCAGTTAGTCGTGGTAAGTTTGGTACCAACTATGGTACCGGAGGCCAGAGAGGTCATCTTAGGAGACAGCACACTGTCCAAATGGTTTGCGCACCTAAAGGCGATCAAGGAAGCCCGAATTGGAAGTCAAGAAAACGTTGATGTTGCATCTGATGATGACGAGGAGGAAGAAGACGTGTCAAACACTTCACTTACACCCAGTACCCCTGTCAGCAGCACACCCCATGTGAGGCACACTAAGAGTGTTGGAGCGAGTGAGACACCAACGCGCAAAAGTTCACCAGCGAGCATAATTGGGTCAACGAAGTCATTATCATCCCGTAAATGCTTGGTCCAGGGCAATATTAGAACCATGTTTTCTTCAGACGCGCCATATGAACGCAACCACCCACTGACGCGTCTGTATAACACTAAGCTGGCTAAAATGCTAGCTGTGGACCTTCTCCCTTTTTCTTTTGTAGAAGCGGTAGGTTTTCTAGAATTAGTGGCAACGCTCTGCCCTAAATGGAAGGTTCCTAGCCGGTTCTATTTTGCCAGTGTTGCGGTTCCAGCACTACATGAAGATGTGCTGGAGGCGATAGGGGCAGCTTTGCAGAAGAGTGCTGTTCACACAATACATCTGACAACAGACATGTGGACCAGTGGCACAGGCGCTGATTACATGTGCATCACTGCACACTGGGTCTCCTTTTCAGGTGTTAAAGCAAAGCTAAACGCAGGTGTTGACCCGGACCAAGTTTTTAAAGCTGCTCGTAAACATGCAACACTAGCCATGTTTGGCTTGGAGAAAAGTCACACATCACAAAACATTTTGGACGAGTTTAACAAAAAGGTCTTTCACTGGCTGTCCCCAAAAAAATGCAAGATTGGTTATGTTTCCACGGATAATGGCGCCAATGTAGTTAAGGCCATGGCGCTGGGTGACTATTTCAGAGTGCCGTGTTTGGCGCACTGTATCAACCTGGTAGTTCAAAAATTCTTGAGTGATAAAGACAGTCCAGTGTGCGAGGTAATGGCCACCTGCCGCAAAATGTGCAACCATTTCAGCCATTCTTTTAAGGCCCAGAAGCATCTGAGGAGCCTGCTACTTGAACGTCGAATGCCAGTGAAAGCACTCATCCAGGAGGTGGTAACACGTTGGAACTCAACCATCTACATGCTTGAGCGTCTGTATGCGCAGTATACGGTACTCGATCACTATTTCTTAAAAGAGGGTACAGCTCAGAAGGACCTGCGGATGGGTGCGGCGCAATGGGACATAGTTAAAAGCCTGACAGACATGCTTCGTCCTTTTGAGTTCTTCACGCGTGCAGTCAGCCAGGAGGACTGTAATTTGGGAAAAGCTATCCCATTGTTGTGCATGCTGGAGCACCAACTGAAGGCGGTGTCTTCTGAGTTAGAAAAAGATGAAAAAAACAAAGACCCTTTTCTTTTGTCGGAGAAATTATTAGAGCGCCTACGTGGTGATGAACGTCTTAAAAAGATCAACTCAGAACAGCATTACATTTGTGCTACTATTCTGGATCCACGCTACAAAAAGGCGCTGGCAGGCCAAGCATTCTTTCCTTTTGCTGATGAAGATGTTAAAAAGTACAAACGTTGGCTAGCCTGGTCAGCCAAGAGGTTTGAAAAAGAACGGCAGGATATTGAAGGAGAAGGCAGTACATCAGCATCAGCATCAGCAGGCCATCCCCAGTCAAAAGAATCCACTTCTGCACCTGTGGCTGTGGCACAAGTGACCTCTCAGCCGTTAAAGACACTGGCAACCGGATCATCTGCACCACACACAAGAGTAACAGTGGCTGCTGAAGCGGATTGGCTAACTTTGCTTGGGTATGGTTCTCAAAAAAAGGTCACAGGCACAGCAAAAAGTAAGCAAAGTGGAGGAACCGTTGAGGACCTTGAGTCGATGGTGCAGGACTATCTGAATGACTCAACAGAGGTCTTTCTTAATGATGAGCCATTGCAGTATTGGCATGGGAAAAAACAATTGTGGCCACAACTCTCCAACCTGGCTATAAACTATTTGTCTTGCCCACTCGCAAGTGTGTCTTCTGAACGTGTTTTCAGTGCTGCTGGTGGCATTGTAACTCCCAAACGGAGCTGCCTCTCACCCAAAAATGTGGAGAGGCTAACAATGATCAAGATGAATCAGCACCTCATACCACCAGATTACAAAATACGAGAAAGCACACCGCATGAAGACGAGGAGGACGGCAACGTAGATGAGGGGATTTGTTCTCTGTTCGGTGACGCTGACCTCATCCTGCCTGAATTCGCAGAGTATGATGATGAAATCTTCTTCTTATTCCCTGACACCGAGCCCTGAAAATGAGACAATGAATCAATAACTTTCTTTTTTGTCCTTATTCACTTTTATTCCTGTGTGTCTGTCTTTCTTTGTTTTGCACAGTTAATTTAATTCAAACTTTAATCACCTAATCCCAAAAACAAGCCCATCAGCAGAACTGTCTACACTTGTTTGCTTATTGATTTGAAGGTGCCTCAGTCTACATTCCTCAGGTTCACAAGTTCAGAAGAACATGCTCCTCTATCCTCCTCCTCCTATTTCCCTCAAAGCAGAGGGCTGGATTACGCCCAATGAAGAAAGACTCAGCACTTGTGGGGGTGTTCTACTTCTTTGCGGGTGAGTTGACGGCTCTGGGCCCATTGCTGTGAAGCTCTAATAACGGATAAAAGTGTTTTGGGCCAAATATGAGGCGGAAATTTCTTGCCGTTTTTGCTGACTTGCTTGCCTTTGAGGTGCTCTTTGGCGGGGTTCCAGGTGTTTGTGGGTGAGTTTTGGGGTCTGGGAGCACTGCTGCGACAGTCTAACCTTGATTGCATTTGCTTTTCAGGAAATCCGTGGTGGAAAACAGGAGTTATGATGATGACCTAGCTGCACAGCGCGTTTGGACCAAAGGCCGAGAGATATTGTAAGTATGAGATTTTGCTTTTTGGCTGTTTGGGGGTGTTGTCGCGTGCTTTTTTGCGGGTGGGTTGGCGGGTCTCTTGGGGCATTCCTGAGAAGGTCTAATACCGGATAGAAGTGGTTTGGACAAAATCCATAAGGAAAAGCCTTTTTTTGGCTATTTCTTCTGACATCTTGCTCAATGTAGCGTTTTCGGGGGCCTGTTTGGGGGGCTTCCTGGTGTTTGTGGGTGGGTTGCGGGGTCTCTGTCGAAGCACTGCTGCGACAGTCTAATCTTGATTGCATTTGCTTTTCAGGAAATCTGTGGTGGAAAACAGGAGTTATGATGATGACCTAGCTGCACAGCGCGTTTGGACCGAAGGCCGAGAGATATTGTAAGTATGAGATTTTGCTTTTTGGCTGTTTGGGGGTGTTGTCGCGTGCTTTTTTGCGGGTGGGTTGGCGGGTCTCTTGGGGCATTCCTGGGAAGTTCTAATACCGGATAGAAGTGGTTTGGACAAAATCCATAAGGAAAAGCCTTTTTTTTGCTATTTCTTCTGACATCTTGCTCAATGTAGCGTTTTCGGGGGCCTGTTTGGGGGGCTTCCTGGTGTTTGTGGGTGGGTTGCGGGGTCTCTGTCGAAGCACTGCTGCGACAGTCTAATCTTGATTGCATTTGCTTTTCAGGAAATCCGTGGTGGAAAACAGGAGTTATGATGATGACCTAGCTGCACAGCGCGTTTGGACCGAAGGCCGAGAGATATTGTAAGTATGAGATTTAGCTTTTTGGCTGTTTGGGGGTGTTGTCGTGTGCTTTTTTGCGGGTGGGTTGGCGGGTCTCTTGGGGCATTCCTGGGAAGGTCTAATACCGGATAGAAGTGGTTTGGACAAAATCCATAAGGAAAAGCCTTTTGGCACTTTTTGTAACTTAGGGTTCGTTAGGGTTAGCTCTAGCAGCAGGATTGCATGTGTTTCGGGGTGTTCTAGATTTTTGCAACTGAGTTCTGGGGTCTTAGAGCACTCTTGGAGCGATACTGGCTATGGATACTTTTGCTTGCTTGCAAGTGGTTTGAATACAATCCACGGTGGGTAAGGGTGTATTTGGGCCTACTTTTACTTTCAAAGTACGTTTTGTCACCATTTTTCTGCTAGGCCTTGTTTTTTGAGGTCTGATTGGGGGTCTTCTACATTTTTGCGACTGGCTTTAGTAAGGGTCTTGGTGGGAGCATTGCTGGGAAGGTCTAATTTTGTTCTAAAACACAGTTTACAGTACACCTAGCTTGAGGGGAAAGATCCGCTAAATTAATTTGGCCATACTTATTTATTCTTAAAAAGGTGACAGATTACGCAATTTCAAAAATATTGTACTGTCTATTAGGAAAATCAAAGTGTGACTTTTTGCACCACACAGCGTACATACCTTATATTTATTTATCAGTGGTATTGTAATAGCACTTCCTGTTTTCCGTTCAATAATTACAGGCCGGGTTTCAGTCAACATCCGCCAGGCAGGCAGTGGACAGGGTGTCTTCTGTCAGTGGTCACTGGTCACCAACATTGATGGACGAAGCGTCAGCTGGAATGGAGGAGTGCTGCTAATAAGAGGAATTGTTTGCTGCATGCAACTTACTTACCAAATTCAACAGGACAACTCCAACAACATACAGAATACAGATACAGTATCCATTGTTTTCTTCTATGAGTGTGACTGCATGTGGTTAGCTTTAGTTTGTACCCAAAGATTTCTTTATCTTCAATTATTGTTTGTCCATGCTGTGCTTTTTTTTTCTTCTCTCAACAAAACCTACCCAAAAAGAAACCCCCATTCCCATCCATTTTCCAAACCCTAACCCTCTTCCCCCGGGCTGTGTGGTTTTGCTTGATGTCTGACTAAATGACATCAATAATTCCACACACTTGTTGGGGAGGATAAGGTCATAGCAACAGGCTGGTGAAGGAATACGAGGATATATTCTAGACTTACTCAGCTTCAGTACTATTTCTTGTAGTAGTAGGAGACAATGTCAAATAAATTCAACGCAAGTACTAGTTATACTTGCAATACTTTACCATTTGTTAGGCTACATTGTGGCACTGTTCTAGTGTACTGTCACCTGCTATATTCTCTATCGTACCGTAACCGTTGTAATGCTACAGTAAGGACAAACCAGGTTTCGTTTTCTTTTTTTCCATAGGCATGCAACTGCCACTGTGTCACACCACTAGTACCACCGCAACGAGGAAATTTCATCCGCCCAGGATTGCCAACCTTAATCCCCATTTCCCGTGGAGCCAGCCCTGGGCCTAGCCCTAATTTCTAACACAAATTACAGGTAAGATAAGCGTTTGGTGGGAGGTAGTATAATGGAGTATTAGGACTAGACGAGAGATTGACGGTAGTACTACTAAAGTCCTAGGACTCTTCAGGAAAACAAACTTACTGTTAAACCCCCACCCACCAGACTGAAAAGCAGTAAAAAACAGGTATGGTCAGATAAAGTTTAAAAAAGTATATTTATGTAGCCCTAACAAAATAATCTCCCTCAAGACCCTCCCTAACCCCAACGATTGTCTTTCAAAAGTCCCAAAAAGAACCCAACTCCCAAATCCCACCCCCCAAAAGTCTCTAAAAAAGGGCAAGGGACACTCCACTACTGGAGGGTGCTGGTGAAATTTGCGGCCAGGGCATCATACTCCTTGCGGAGGGTGGCATGGTCGAAGCGGAGGCCCTCCACCAAGTTCTTATAGTTATGGACCTCCTGCTCCAGGTACGACACTCTGAGTCCTAAGCGGCGCTGGCGTGCCTTGCAACTCCTGTGGGGGGCAGCTGGTCTTTTTGCTGCTTGGCGGTGGCGGTTGGCTTTGTTAGCCCGGCTCCGTACCGCTGGAGCACTGCGCTGGCTGGCAGCCCATGGGGGCATGGAGGAGGATGCAGCTGTCCCAGTGGAGGATGTTGTGGTTCCACCGGTTGACTGCGTGTCCTCCTCCTCCAGGGCCACCAGCCGCCGATATTCGGCGACAGTGGCATCGAGCCTCCGTTGCCGGGCCATTCGAGCCTGCTCCCTCTGTGATGTCGATTTGGAAGGAGCAACTATATGAAGAAAGAAAGACATAGTCTGTAACCAATGCTCCTTAACATTAATAACACAAAGTGATTGAGCCGAAAGTTGTCACAGTACAAGTAGCAAATTGAAAGCACAGTACATAACTATTGAGGACAGTATCTATCTAACCTCCCACTTCTGCATCCTTGCTCTAACATTAGTGGGAGTTTAATGAACAAATTCTACGACCACTATGGACTTCCATTACAGTCGACTATGACGGTACACCAGTCTTATTCTTCTTCTTCTCTCTTGTTTAGGAAAATTGGTACGTTATCTTATGCAAGCCGGCAGAATGCCAGCGCAGTGAACTTGCACCCGAGAAAAACAGACGCACACCATGATGAGTGAGACAGACTTGCGTTACTGTACCGGTCCAGTACATGCAGGTGGTGAAGCTATTACTTTTCTATTACGGGTGGCACTGAGAATACTCTGTTACAAGGGCTACTGCTTAATTAATTTACCTTTCACCCTACAGTGCAAATGAGTAGTAGAAAAGGAAAATGAAGAAGCTAAATAATTTGATTATCTATCACTTCACATGGGATGTATTTGATGACATATGGGATGACTTTAGGTGCTTTGCTTATTATTGAGTGAACAGTGATACACCCACACATGAATGACGTACTACTACTAAACTAAAGTTATTAAGAGAGGTACGGAGTGTCCACCGTAATAACCGGATATATGCTGTGCTTGCAGTTGCAATACAAACTACTGCTACTATTCATGGTAGTATTGGACAAATTTATAATTTCTTTTCCTTGCCTTCCCTACACTGGAACGGACGTGCGGGTGCGGTGTTACATGCTCTTCAAGGTAACACTTAGTTCATCCAGTGACCATCTACTCTCTCTAGATACACATGTGCTATCTAAGAGTCAGATAATACCATGCTCCAGGCATCCATCCATTCAAAGTATATGCACACATACAGTTTCTGTTTCACCCACCCAGGCTGTTGTCCTTCCACCCATCCTTGCTTCATCATTGACCCAGCCATGCACCATACCATATTCTTTCCTTCCCAGCCACCTCGGGGGCCAAGCAAACACATATCATTCTTCTTTGCCAGCCATCATAAAATTTCTCGTCCTTCCACACTTACTTACACCCTTCTTTCGCTTTTCGTTCATCCCATCCATCAAGTTCATCTAAGATCTTATTGGGATTCTTCTCACCAAAAACTTCACAGCTAAGTCGAAGTACATTTAGAGGAGGCTACTACCTGGTTGATTTATAATACACCAGTTCAGAAAGCACACTATGCAGTCTTCAATCTCAATAAGTAAGGAATATATAGCTTACCTCTTCCCGCCACCACCGTGCGAACCCTCACAGGAACGTCCGGCACTTGCACCGCCTCCTCCCCAGAGTCCTCGCCCAACACCATCACCTCCGCGCTGGCCCTGCCACCAGATGTTCCACCTACAAAGTACATTTAAGAATGTTAGAATACACCACTCATTACTATATAATATTTGGTCTAGGAGGAATAAACAAATGTTAAAAAACACGAAATACAATGTAATAATTTGTAACTGTCTACTCTAAAGTAAAAATGTCCCTTTTTCCACAAGAAATGTGTCCAATTAATCGTTAGCACTTAGCACTTTTCCATTTTCAGTTAAACGTTTACTTTTATGACAAATTTGATTTTAATAAATGTGTTTACTTTTAATAAAGCTTTTAAACTTAAATAGACTCTGTGGTTTTTGGTCCTCCAGACTAGAGTGGATGAGCTAAAGGTTTTGGAATTTTTGCAAGCATGAGTGCCTCTGGCACTTCTTGACTCTGACTCCGTACTCTTGTCCTGCGTTGGATAATCTAATGATCATTGGGGATCAATCATCGGTGACTTTGGGAGCTAAATGACTCTGCCACACTATCTAGTCAGTAAGGAGATTGGGGGTTCTTCAAAGTCTGATATCACTGAGGTATGTGGAAAGAAAGTCTACCTGCGCCTATTATAATTGATAAACAATGCACTATTTAGTGTTCATAGTTCGGTTTGTGCAGATTTGTCCCTGCAACAGTAGTAGAATGGATTGTCCTCCTATCCAAACCAAAAGTAAAGTAGTATCTTATTCTTTCTTGGTGGTCATTCACCTTTTTATTGTTGGCAATTGTCAAAGCATAAACATTTAGAAGACTTGAAAAGACATTATGGACAATCCCAGAGGACTGCACTCAGTGCATAGAGCTATTGCTGACTAGAATGGGAGTCCAATGGAATTGCCAAATGTGCAATCTTAGTTAGCTACACAGACAGACTAATAAGAATAATCTAGTAATACCACAGGGAGTCATAGTCGAGGCAGGATAAGAATTTAGATCCAGTCTACAAGAAGATCAAAGACGATTTAGAAAAAATCGAATGAGGAACGCTAGGAAAAAATAGGTACTCTATATTAAAATTAAAACTTACTGGGGCCAGCAAAGGAGCCCTCGCCTGCCCGATCCTGGCCTGCATCCTCCTGAACAGCACCCTCCTCCTCCTCCTCCTGTGTCCTCTTGCCCTTGGGGGGAGCTGATGTACAACATGAAAGAAAGAAAGACCAGAAAACATGGATGAGATTTGTCAACCAAATCAAACATTTCAAAAGAACAATAACAAAATATTTTGGAGAAATAGCAAATAGATAGACAACTATTCCACGGGATATATTGACCTATCTCATGTGGTATACTACGTTATTCGTATTGCCTGATTTGCGGACCGTTGACTTTGAAAGTTCCTATGTAACTCACTAAACAGACTACTAAAAAGGTTTGCCTAGGCCTGGCAGGCAGCAGTCCGCAGCACGTGAAGTGACAGACAAAGTCCATCCTGCTTGCAGATCAGTGAATACTCACACTATCAATCCACCGACCACCACCACTATTTCTTCTTATAGCCATGTGTCTAAAGGAAGGACTGGACTTCAGTCTGTTGGGGCTGATTTAGAAGTCCCTTGCGGCTCATTTTCCTCCATTGTTGCGTGACTTTTGTGACGCAGCGGCAGAACAAAAGAGTCGCCATGGTGCGGCGTATATATAAAAAAAAACGCTTATGGGAGATGCATCACGTTGTAAAGCCCTGCGCCATCAGGGGGCGTTCCGGCGCAAGGGAGGGTGTTCCTGCGCAGGAACGAATCCTAAAAGTGGCTGAGGGAAATCTACAAGATGTCAATCAGTCACTTTTAGGACAATGATGCGTGACTCAAACCCTGCGCCTGCTTGAAGCCGACGTACGGCTTGATGCAGCATTGGGGAGATAGGGCACCCCAGAGCATTGCTGGAGCTGCGCCATCGTTGGCACGCAACTCCAGCAATGCGCCGCCTTTACGGCACAGATGCGTAAGGCTTCTGTGACGTTTTGGGCCAATGGGTGGTGGTGGCATGGCGCACAATTACTGCCGCATCCCTGCTACTTTGCAGGGATGCGCCGGTAATTGAAAATATGACCCTTAGTGTCTAGCATTACGCAGTTCTTTACACTGCACTCATACATAATTTCTCAGGCCAATGAAATGAACACAAAATACAAACAAATAAGCATAGTAGCAAGCAAGGCTACTGAGAAGGAGAGCAGTGCACCTGAAGTGCATAGAAGATTTTGAAATATAATTTACCTACAATGTAATCGGCAGCATTATTGCTCTTGGTAAAGAACAAAGATTTGCAAATAACAGAGCCGGATAAAACAGATTAGTGATGAAATAGCTAGAAATAGCTACTACTACTCACCAAGCCCGGGGACCTCTACGCCGAGCGCGTCCAGCAAGTCCCATTCCCGGTCCATGACATCCGTCCAGCGGTCGGTGGCCTGGTTATAGGTGCGCCGGACCCCAGAGAGCTTAAACATGGCCCGGCACACCTTCTCCCACCGCTTCCGGCGCCCCCGGATGCCATAGCCGGTTGCGATCTTGCCGCCTCCCAGGATGGTCTTGGGGAGGCAGCGCTGGACGTGGAAGATGAGTGCGGCCACCTCCTCCGCGCCAAAGATCTCCCATGGCATCACTAGCTCCCCCCTCAAACGCCCGCACGGGAGCCGGGCACGGGACCCTTCCCCTTCTCAGGGTGCTTCCCGGCTCCCTTTACCATGGTCTGGGCAGAAATGAGTTAAATAATAAAGAAGAAATAGAATAGGGAAGAAGAAAAGAAAAGAGTTTAAAAAAGTAGTTTAAAATTAACAAAAAGTAGCAGAAAACACAAAAATATAGAGCTAGAAAAATAGAGGGATAGATAATAAGTAAAATAGATCAAATAAACTTCAAACAAGCAAAGGATGGCAGAGATTCAGAGAGGATACAGAAAGCATGCCCAGAACCATAGCAATGAATGAGAAACAAGATGGCCGCGCCCATTCACGACCGCGTGAGTTCGCGCGAGATTTTCCTCGCGATCACGCGCGAAATTGTACTAGCGAGCAGCACACTTTGCGAGATTACACATAGCGGCCGGAAACGGAATTACGTCACGCAAACAAGATGGCCGCGCCCGTGTACGACCGCTAGGGTAACTTCGCAAACGTATAGCTACAAGCGCCTTGCGAACATGCAAAAAATCACGCGAACATACACGCCGCAAAAAAAAAAATAGTGTATTCGCACGCATTCGCGGCTTCCGAAATCGATCTCGCACGGATTCGCGCCCCGCAAATCGCGCGAAATTGCAGAAAAACGATTTTTGCTAAACTGAAAGCAATCAGCAGGTGCAAAAGTTCAAACTTAACATTAGTAACCATTCACTCTAGTGCTTCCTGAGGGGCCCCTCCAGAGTTCAGTTGCCTATTTGCAACTATTCCATGACCCTGCTATGACCCAAACAGCAGGCTCATAGAATAGCTACAAGTAGACCATAAAGGTCCTGTGAAAAAAAATTGCACTGCAACAGAAAGCAAATTACAGATAAGGAAGGAAGCAGGTGCCAGCCAGACTGGAAGTTTCAAAATTACTGACACATTAATCACCCCCTAATTAATTCATGGCAGTTGAAGAAGGGCAGGTGTGCTTGCTTTCACTGCAACAGAAAGCAAATTACAGATAAGGAAGGAAGCAGGTGCCAGCCAGACTGGAAGTTTAAAAATAAGTGACACATTAATCAACCCCAAATTAATTCATGGCAGTTAAAGCAGGGCAGGTGTGCTTGCTTTTTTTCACCCCCATAATCTACAGTGATAAACAAACCTAATGGGTGGCAGTGAGGATGTACCAGAGGGTGGCATGGGTGTACCAGAGGGTGGCAGTGGTGAAACAGAGGGTGCTGTGAACCTGTGATGATAAACCAGATGTAGAAACAACATAGTCGCGGCCGTTGCGAGCCGAAAAGTAAGTTCGCAATTGCGAAATGGTCCACAAATCCTCGCGAACGCTCGCCAACACAAAAAACGTAAAAATCCGCTAATCCGCGAGAGTTCGCGGATTTTGCGGATTGCGAATCCGTAAATACGCAAATTCGCGTACGCGAGATCCGCTAGATCCGCCCATGCTTAATAGTAATGACTTTTAATTTTAAAATACGTTTAAATTGTGTTTCATTATTTTATCGTTTAATTTAGGTGTGTGTTGTGGAAATTATAGTGTTAATGTGTGTGTAGTCAATTAATGTTTATAGCTTTTTTATTACTAATATTTTTTTAATTGATCGTTAATTATGTAAATACATTTAAATACAGCATTTGAAGTGTTTTGTTATTGGTGTGGTGTTATAGGTTAGGAAATAAAATTAATACATTTATTTTTTAATTTTATTTTTTTTGTAAATATTTTCTAGTTTAAAAGAAATATTTATTTGTAAATGTATTAATTATGTTATATATAGTATTTGTAGGTTTTTGTTATATGTAATTAATATTATAATATGTGTTCTTTTTATATGTTTAATACATTTTGTTTTAATTTTTTGACGATTGTTTGTTATTTCTACGGTATCCAACACTTTCCCTAATGTTGCATTTACTGGAGTGGGAATAGTAATTTTTACCCCTCCACTATCCAGCACTTTCCCTACTGTTGCACTCACTGGAGTGGGAATAGTATTTTTTCCTTCTGCTATCCAACACTTATCCTACTGCATTCAGTGGAGTGGGAATAGCAATCTTTTCCTCTCCGCTATCCAACACTTTCCCTACTGTTGCTCTCACTGGAGTGTGAATATTATATTTTACCCCTCTGCTATCCAGCACTTTCCCTACTGTTGTACTCACTGTAGTTGGAATAGTAATTTTTACCGCTCCACTATCCAACACTAATCCTACTGTTGCACTCACTGGAGTGGGAATAGTATTTTTTATCTCCAACACTTTCTCTACTGTTGTATTCACTGGAGTTGGAATAGTTAATTTAATTATTTTTCTATCCAACACTTTTCCTACTGTTGCACTGATTCTATTGGGCAATTTAATTTTAAATATTTATTATAGTTTAAAGTCTTATTTAGTCTAGAATGTTGTTTTTATATTTTAAATTATTTATATATATATATATATTATATATAATTTTAAAGTGTTAACATAAATTAGATAATAGTTTATTGATTATTCTAAAGTGAAAATATATACATGGTTATTAAAGTTAATTTATGTCGTTAAAATTAATATTAATATTACTATTTAATATAAATTGTTTTATTTCATGTATATTTTTAAATCAATATTTTTCACATCTATATTTTTAACATCAATATTATTGTATCAATATTTTTGTACTTACCTGTGCAGGTATGGGAGTCGATAGTTTTGTAGTTTATTTTTTTTCTCAATATTTTTTACATCAATATTTTTTCATTGATATTCTATCAGTGAACCATACCGGTTGTCTATGTCTGGACATTTGGATTTTGGAGGATACGTTTACCAATTTATGTATTATTATAAAGGGTCTCTGTCACTCTGATTTCATTTTTGAGTAGTAAGTAAGACTAGCACCCAATCCCCGACATTTTATTTCTGCCACTTCTTGTCCCAATCATACATTTTTTTTTGTCTTTCTTGTGTTTTCTAAAGATTTACACGGGCCAACTCTCTTAACTTCCCTATGTGAAATCTCAACTGAGAGGTGTACTCCAGAAGGTTGCCTGCTTCTGCCACACCTAAAAATGTATAATCTACAATGTGTTGGCATATTAGGTACCCCCAGGGTCTCCGGTAGGTGTCCCAGTGGGGGAGGAGGTCAGGTATTTATAAGGAGAACCCTTATAAAATAGTTTTTATATGCCCTGGTTTTAGTGAAATTGCATATTTCATTTCTAACATTGTGGTAAAGTGCTTCCCAAAAACAACTTTTGTGCTAGGAGCACTGTTGGAGTGAGGATCTGCAATAATTTCAACATATTCAGAACTGCTCAAACCTCTGCTAGGTATTTTATCGGCTGTGTGGTCCTATAGTTATAGGCAGGGTCCTTATAAAAGATGTTTTATGAGCACTGATGTTGGAAAAATTGCCTAAGTCATTTTACCCATTGGAAATGCCCAGCCACGTAGGATTACATGGCAAGAGGTTATTCTTTAACAATTCCCCCCAGGAGAATCCCAAAGATATAATTCAAGGACTCACTAGGTTGGTATTGATAAATCCAACAATATACTATTGTCGAATGTATTCTAAAATGTACAGACAAGAAGTTATAAGACCTTCTTCTCTGTAAGTCAGAATTCAGCCTTCCAGTGAGCTGTCCTGATTGGTCAGAGTTAAGTGGAGTAGCCAGCCTGCTTTGATGAGGTGATAAGTAGCCCCTGGGGTTAAAGAGCCAATCGGGGAGGAGAGGTTTCTGCTCCATAGGAATGCCAGAGCCGGGGAGGGGGGGGCAGGGTCGTAAACAATAATCTTCAATAGAAGGAGGAGACAGGCAGAAGAAACCAGTTTCATTTACATCCCTACTCTTTGAGCCCAGACAAATAGCAGGCATAAGGAAGGAATGTGCCGAGGCCAGGGGGAAGGAGAATATGGAGATTAGCCATCCTGGAGGTTGGTTTAGACAGCTCTTGTCTCTCTGCTGGGACTTTGGCCATATTACATTTTGGAGAAATAGTGCTTTCTGGGAGATCATTGTGCCACACTTTGGAGGAAATCTTCATGCTCTGTGATGTTGTCCTGCACCTCATTGGACAGGAGTGTCCTCCTCTGTGACCTCAGAGAACACTGAATAAGTATCTGAGAGGGGCAGTGCCTCTCCGATCTGATGCTTGAAACGTAAGGAAGGGGAAGGGTCCATGCTGGAAGTTTGATATGCACCAACCAGGTCCTGCACTCTGACTTACTGCGCCTGCTGCACAATCTGAAATGACAGCCCTGTGGATCAAACCTGCTTAAAAAGGACTAAATAGTGGACTTCCTGCAAGCTACAGTTTAACAGAGCTCAACTGGACTATCACCACCAAGAATCCCCAGCCTGGAGTACTACCAGTGGATTTATAAGTTTTTTGTCCAAGTGGATTGTGAGAATTGACGTCCCAAACTTTCAAGGACCATCTTGGAGCTTCCAGACCATTGTAGAAAGTTTTGGACACTTTGGGACCCTCAAAGTAACTTCAGGAAGAAGTCCCAGAAGTTTGAAAAAGTTATGCGCAACTTTGGAAAAAAGCTCAATAAGTGGACCAACTCGGCCTGGCCAGCCAAGCCTGCGAACCTCAACCTCGAGCCGACCTGCCGTCCAGGTTTGTTCCTCTGAAAAGCTCTGGAGGTCCAACTTCCAGAGTTTGAAAGGGAGTTGGTGGAAACCCAAGCCAGCAAACCCTCACCAAATCCGGGCTGGTGAAGAGCATCGAGGGACGCCGCAAGAAAAAGGTCCGTAAAAGTGTTGAAGTCCCAACGAAGAAAAAGTAACCGGGACCAACCACAAGAGTCAAGCCGCCCACCTTCAACCGAGAGCCAGCCTGGATCTTTTGTTCGTCCCACTGGAAAGATCCAGAAGTCTGCCTTTCATATGTTTCACCGGGAGCTCGTCGTAGTGCAAGCCGACGAACTCTTACTGAATCTGGACTGGCAGAGAGCTTCAAGGGATCCCAGGAAGAAAAGCTCCAGAAAGGTTTTTAAGTCTGAAGGTAAAAAGTTTGACCTAGACCTAACCCGAGGGGTAGCTGCACATGGCTCCATCGCTGTCAGCCTGAAACTTTGACTTTGTCCTGGTCTAGCATGAACAGATGTCCCAATAGGCGCTATAGGTTTCTGTGTGCTATATAGTACTACATCTTTAAAAGTTCATATCTCCGTTTGCCCACATTTTGGTATTATTTCAAAGATAAAAATATTTCCTAGTTTTATAAACTAGTGTTGGATTTTTATTATGTGTTGTTCCTTAACTTTTTACTGAATTGCTGTTTTTAAAATGCTTTACCTGCCTTTGAAGTTAAGCTTGACTGCTCGCAGCTAAGCTACCAAGGGTTGAACATCAGAATAATTTTCTAAGACCTATTCTGAGCCCTACACTGTGTGCGGTCTTATTGCCAGTGGTAAATGCATATTTACCACTACTAATAATCTACTTTCCAAAATGTAGTGTTCAGCGGTGTGGATGAGGACTCGTTTTTAAAAATTACACCTTTCAGTAAAGTGAATTAAGATTTTAAAAATCCCCTAAATTGTCTTAGAATAAAACTTTTGAGTTTGATATTTGGATTTTGGACTAAACTGTTTTTAATCCATTGTTTTGATTTTTCCAAAATTGTTCTAAGTCTGTTCTGCTAGATGTGACCAAAAACTAGGGAATCAGGAAGCTAGACCTGGCTAAACTGTCTAAGCTCAGGATGGCTAATCTTAGGATACAGTGTAGGCTTAGGGTTCTGCCTGCTTCTAACAAGAGTAGGAAGACAGGATTGCTTAAGTTCTTAGGGCCTGGGCTGGGGTAGCTAAGTAGATTCAAGGGGAGATGGAGGGTGCCCACTCAATCTCACTATTTTCTCAGGGGTTAGCCATATGATTCCAGATGGTGGGAGGGGAAAGGGTCCCCTGCACAGGAACCACCACTGCCCCTTGAAGAGAGACAGCTTGAGACCCAATTAGCTTTGATAGCTTTGGAGCACAGAAACTGGAATTGGCAGAGAAGAAGTGAGAGAGAGAGGAGATAACAAAAAGAAATGTTGGCAGTGAAAATCATGAAGAGTTTGAGGTGTCCAGGGGTGGATTTGAGCACAGACCTCCCTAGGGTATAGTACCCAAGTACATAGAGGGAGATGACATTGATAAGTTGCTAGAAGCCTTTGAGATGGCCCTTAGGATGAGTAGGGTCCACTCTAAGTTTTGGGGTGCACCCTAGCAGCGGCCCATGCAGGTAAGAGCGGTGGGGCCGGGAGGGGGGATTTCAACATGTTGATGAGGGAGGATTCATTATTTATTTGATTTCCCCTCATGGTTGTCTGTCCAATCCCCCAATCCGGTCCCACCGCCCCACAGGTCTTACCTGCATGGGCCGCTCCTGGTGCACTCCTGTGAGAGTTGATTCCATTATCTGGGAGGGATAGGCTCCTGACCCTGAGGGGCGAGAATGCAGATTTGTACCAGCAGATTAATGCATGCTTAGTTGAGAAATATGGTTTAACATCAGAGCAGTATAAAGCTCAGAAACACCCAGAAAGTGAGCACAACTTCATCAGTTTACTGTTTTGACATCTCACATAAGGCACTGGAAAGCTGGATTGTTGGTAAAAATTATGACACATATGAGGGATTGTATACTTTGTTTTTGAGAGAATACCTTTTGACTCATTGTGCTGAAGAAAAGTCACACCAGTACCTAGTGGACTCACAGCTGTCTAGTCCTAGTGATCTAGTCAAGGCAGCTGATGATGGGGGGGACCTGGGTTTCCACACATCACTAGGGTGGTTACCAGAAGAAAGATTGACCAGTCCCTCCCCAGGGTAAAACCCTGAAAAAAGAAGGTCAAAAACAGAAAGAGTCCTCCAAATACCCACAAAAACCTGACCGGGGGGTGGCAGCCGAGCCAAACCGAATTCAAAGGGAGGGGGTATCAGGGAAAGAATAGTAGGTTCTTTGATCCCTCAAAAGTGGGTAAGTACTTTGACTGTAACCAGCCAGGGCACAAAAAGGAATATGTCTGCACCCAGAAGCCCCACTCCTAAGGGCCCATCCCCAGGGATTGCAAATGTAACTGTGTGGGTGGAGAGTGGTACCCAGAGAGGGGTAGGCAGGTGGTGGAAGCAAACTTAGTGTTCCTGGGTGGGGTGAATATTGCAAATATTGCTACCTTACCTCCAAACATGGATTAGTACTGGCAGTGGACTAAAATATATGGGACTGAGGCGGAGGTTATCAGAAACACAAGAGCTAGTGTAACTTTGGTCCTGGACAAGCTGGTGCCTCAGGAGAGGTTGCTACCTGGTGAGTTTTTCCAGGTTACCTATGCAGACAGCACTACCAAACTCCATCCTATGGCTGTGGATTTGGAATGGGGAGGTGTGACAGGCTCTATGAAGGTAGATGTGTCTTCTGTGCTCCCAGTCCAGTGTTTACTGGGCAATGACCTCGAAGCATCCGAGTGGTCAGAAGTGGAGAGGGGTCTCCATATGAACATATTGGAGCTCCCTGAGTGGGTATGTGCGGTGACTATGTCACAGAGTATCCAGAAGGAAAGGCTGGAAACTTGGAATCTGGAACAAAGGGCCAAGCATCCAAGGACAAGGGTATTGGGCCTGGTGAACCTGCCCAGGGAACTCCAGAGGTTTGGGAAGACTCTAAACCTGATGGGGAGGATCTGGACTCCATCCCTGCCAGAGCTGTCAGATTTGGCAGAACTGACAGAAGCTGGTGAATCTTCCGGAGAAGAGTTTAGTAAGGGACAGAGAGCATGTCCCACCCTTCGGAGTGTGAGGCAGATTTCCTTTAAGCTGGAAGAAGGGGATGACAGAGGGTTTCAACGAATCTATTCGGAAGATGGACTGCTCCAACTGAAGGAAAACTCAGGTAGGAAGCCACCAGTAGGTTGGTGGAGCCCCAGAAGTACAGAGAGTTCATCCTGACCTTGGGTCATGATATCCCCTTGGCGGGACATTTGGGGCAGACAAAGACATGAACTGGTTGGTAAACCATTTCTACTGGCCCCACATGTCTGAAAATGTGTTCTTTAGTTCCTGTGTCACCAGTCAGGCCAGAGGCAAGGTATGGGGCAAGACAAAGGCGTCCCTAACACCACTGCCCGTGCTGAAAGGTTTGGGATGGACATTGGTGGTTCCTTGGACCACCTACTGCATCAAGAAATAGGTACATCTTAGTGCTAGTGGATCATGCCACTAGGTACCCTAAAGTAATCCTGCTTAAAACCATAGATGCTCCTGTAGTGGCAAGAGAACTGCTTGGTGTGTTCACCAGAGTTTGTTCCCCGAAAGAGTGTGGTGGCATGAACAATGGGTTGTCTGAGAAACTCAGGAGGAGATGGGATGTTCTCCTCCCATGCCTACTGTTTGCCCACAGGGAGGTTCCAAAGAAAGGGGTTGGTTTCAGTCCCTTTAAGTTGTTGTTTGAACACCCTGTGAGGGGGCCACTGTGCCTGCTTAAAGAGTCTTTGGAAAAGCCTCTCAAAGAAGCAAAGGACAAGGTGCTTGATTATGTGCTAGGCCTGAGATCAAGCATGGCAGAGTACATGTATAAGGCAAGCAGAAAACTGGAGGCTAGCCAGGAGCTCATGACACACTGGTATGATCAGAAGGCTACTGTGCCTGAGTATGCTCCAGGACAGTTGATGAGGGTGTTAGAGCCTGTGGCTCCCAGGGCCCTCCATGACAAATGGAGTGGACCCTTTTCAATCTTAGAAAAGAAGGTTGATGTTACCTATCTGGTGGACATTGGCACCCTCAGGAACCCTCATAGGGTAATGCATGTGAACAGATTAAAACCCCACCACAACAGGGCAGTTATGTCCATATTACTGGTCACTGATGAGGGAGTGGAGGAGGAAACTGACCTCCTTTCCAATAATGTGTAAGATGGGTCAGTGGAGGGAGTGGTACTCGCTCCCAAATTGACAGACCAGCAGCACCGAGACTGCAAGCACGTGCTGGAGCAGTTTGCTGGCATGTTCTCTTTGACCCCAGGCATTACTGAATTGTGTGTGCACCACCTTGATACTGGTGATGGTTGTCTGACCCTGGGAGAGCCAGCATTAAGGTTGAGGTAGCTAAGATGCTGGAGTTGGGGGTAGTTCAACTGTGTGCCTGCATGGATCTCTGGTTTGGCCTACTGGAAAGCTCCGGGGTTATACTTCCATAAGTTTGACCGGGAGCTCATTACAAGACAAGACGGCGAACCCTCACTGAATCCAGACTGGTTGAGAGCTTCCAAAAAAGAAAAGTTCCAGAAAAGTTTCTAAGTCAGAAGGTAAAAACCTTGACCAAGACCTACTGCGAGGGGTAGCCATGCAGGGCTCCATCGCAGATGGCCAGAAACCATGACTTTGACCCGGTCCAGGGTGACCGGTTGTCCCAATAGGCACTATAGGATTCGATGTACTATATAGTGCAAAACTAAAAATTCATATTTCCGGTTCCCTACATTGGATTTTCTTGTTTTGATGTCATTTTAACGATAACAATATTTCCTATTTTTAAAAATTGGTGTTGGAGTTTTATTATCTGTTGTGCCGTTATTATTTACTGAATTGATGTTTTTAAAAGCTTTACTTACCTGTCTTTAAAGTTAAGCCTGCCTGCTCGCAGCCAAGCTACCAAGGCTTGAGCATGAGCATATTTTTTAAAGACTTATTCTAAGGTCTATATTGTGTTAGTGGTCTTATTGCCAGTGGAAAATGCATATTTACAACTACTAATAGCCCACTTTCCAACATATACACTCTTTCCCCGTATGTTTTTTCAAGACAAATTGATGGCCCACTTTTTATGTATGTTGGATCCATCTTAACCCCTTCCATGTGTCGGACGGCCGCCGGCCATCCAACGTCACGGTGGGCGTGTGCGGAGGACGGCCGGGGGCCGTCTGACCCACGCCCACGCCATAAATCACCCGCACCGCAGCGGATTTTTCGCTGCGGTCAAGGGGTTAAAGGGTGATCAATTGTGTAAACAATTACCACCCAATCTGATGCCCAAGACCTATATAGTGTATCCATAGATTGGTGTTTTTGTATTATTCTTTTCCATCGCTTGTGGACTCCTTATGTGAAAAAAAGTCTACATGTTTTGGTCTATTGAATTCCAGGCCGCCTCAGGGCAATACAACACAAGTGTTATCTTAATAAAACATAAAATACCCACTGTTATTATGGGTATTTACCCAGTGTCTATAGAGTCACAGGTACTCATAACTTTTGCAAATATCAACAGTGAAGTGCCCAATATATACATCCCCCGACACAGCCACATAACCGGACACCTGAGAGACCTGCACTGGCTCCCCGTCAGCAAGAGAATCACGTTCAGACTCCTCACCCACGCACACAAGGCTCTCCACGACCTGGGACCCAAGTACCTCAACGACCGCCTGACCTTCTACACGCCCGCCCGCCAGCTACGATCGACCAGCCACGCACTCGCCACTGTACCACGCATCAGCAGAGCCACCGCCGGAGGAAGATCCTTCTCCTACATTGCAGCCAAGACTTGGAACTCCCTCCCCACCCACCTTCGGCGAACCCAAGACCATCTCTCCTTCAGGAAGCAGCTCAAGACCTGGCTGTTCGAGCAGTAACATACCCCTCTCCCCCAGCGCCTTGAGACCCTCCCGGGTGAGTAGCGCGCTTTATAAATGCAGAGATTGATTGATTGATTGATTCCTAAAAAGGACTATCCATCCTGTGCGTGTAAAAAACAGCCATATTCTTTTGTGCCTTTCACAGTGCTCCATATCCACATCGTTTTGTGCCGCCTGGGTATGTGAAAAATCCAATGATTACAAACCTCAGATGCATTTAAAACAGCAGCGGACCGTTTGCTTTTGTGCTCCTCATACAAGTCCCATTCGAGTGAGTGGACCTCCCATCGACAGGTCCTTTCCATGCATATCTTCACAAAATGGGCCCATGTCTACTCCAAACTGTTTGAAGCAGTGCGATGCTAGGCACAATTTTGCTACTTCGGATTGAGTCGGTGGATGCTTCTTTGGGGTGGGGCGGAAGTACTCTAGCGAGTCATTTAGATTTCTCCATTTGACATAATTGCCGTCTTTTAATCCTACCTTATTGTTGCATATAGTACTGCTCCTTAGCAGTTATGCTTCCAACTGTCAATAGCGGGAACACATTCACCGCTAAATATCCACTGGCATGTCTATAGAAAAGGGGATAGCCAAGGCATGAGTAATTCATGTATTCCTCATGCCCGTGTTAATTAAGTAAAAGGGAAATGGGACTAAAATTACTCAAGGCGGCCAGAGCTACCTAGGGTTCTTAAGTAAGGGCAGAAGAAAAGCGTGTGTCCACTCAGAATGAAAACTGCCACCTCTAGAGAGCTGTTCAGTATTTCATTCAACATCGGGTTGATGGTAGAGACAATTAATTGTAAGATCCGAGGTGCGCGGTGATCTGCTGGGGATCCTGATTTACATTTCTCAAGCTCCTTCAGTGAAACTTGCACTGGGATTGTAAGAAAATTTGAGAGTAGATGACGTTGTTCTTCCCCCATTCGATGGCACCTTTGCTGTTTTGCTGGTGGGAAAGGTAACATACATTTTTAGAATGTTATCATCAAAAAAGTGCACGTGTACATAATCTAGTGGAACACGGCGACAATGAATATGAAACAAAATTGATCTAAGTCAGTGTCCTTAAAACAAATAATATTGCATGTGTGCAGGGGGCTAATAATTCCCGGAAGTGAAGTTACCAGAAGATATTACTGCTGTGATAGTTGACAAATTTGCGCATCTGCGGACATAATAATAGAGTGATTTAGAGAGCCAAACATAGCAATGCCATTGAAACAGAATACATTTCAGCCTCTTTATCATTATTCCTTGGGATGGATGGGATACATGTCATCTGCTTTTGGCGCTATAAACAGGGTCCTGTATGTGAGCTAGACAGTACCAGGCTGCAGTTGCCAACCACCAGATGCTGGACAGTGCACCTGTGTTTGAATGCCGTGTAGCAGACGGTGTGCTCTAATTTGGAAGATTTATCATCTGTGGTCTCAGTTTATGTAGCCTTGCTCGAGGCTGGAGAGGAACAGTGCTGATGTGAAAATATTAGGAGGACAACCGAGGGCAGCAGAATGTAGAGAAAGGGGAGCAAAGTCTCTCTAAAGGGGAATTCTTAAAGGGATTGGTTAAGACATTGCTTATGGCTCTACAAAAAGGGTATGCAGAGCAATATTGCAACCATTAAAACTGCTTTTGCCGCCTATCTGAAGTTTTCCCTTTCTGTATATTTTTTATCTACATGCAGGTTCCCGGACACACAATGTCAACCTTTATATTTGCTGTGATAGAGAGAAGGAGTAATACAAATGGTTCTCTGTGTGTTCTGGAGACCACCTGTTCCGTTTGAAAGCAGTTGTATTGGAGAACAGAACATAAATCTACAATTTATCCAATTGAATTTTGTGTTTTTATATCGTTCTCAATTGGTCCCAAGTCACTTGTGTTTCCTTGAGCCAGTTGTCGCTTCTAGACGACACTTTTAGCATGCAAGATGTTTTAAAGTAATACCTTAAGGGGTCCATTATGATGACGGGCGGACTTAGTCCGCCCGCCATCACATCGGGACCCGGGACCGCCCGCCTTAAGGGCGGGGGTCCCGAATAGGGCATTAGGATGCGCCCGCCACACAGGCGGGCGCATCTTGTATGGGTGCAATTGCGGCGGGCGGAGCAGAAATCTCCGCCCGCTGCCATGTGAAAAGTGCACGTTTAGCTTTTCAAAGTGCAACATGACAGGCACCGCGCGGTGCCTGCCATGATGCACTTTGAAATGCGCAACCCCCCAAGCCACGGACTCCCAGGGGGCCCGCAACGGGCCCCCGCAGGGAGTCTCCGCATGCCTTTCCGTGGTGGCATTGCCGCCACGGAAATGCAAATTGAAATGCACATTGTAATATGGCGGGCGGTGTCTACAAGACACCGCCACCATGTTACAGGTTTTCCGCCCCGGCCGCTAGGCGACCGGGGCGGAAAACAGGCGGGCGTTTTTTCTCACCGCCACGGTCCCCTCCGCCTTCCTAATATGGCGGAGGGGAATTGTACTGATGATGTCGGGCGGATTTCCTCCGCCAGGCTGGCGGTAGCCACCGCCAGCCTGGCGGTGGAAATCCGCCCGACATCATAATGGACCCCTAAATGTTAACATGGAAACAGCAAGGCTCACAAGTGCTGCAATGCAACGGATTGTTAGTTGAGGGCCAATATATTGCACATGACATCATGCCACTTGGCAACTATGTTTTTGTAGGATGAAGTCAGGGCCAATGCTATTCGGCTCTCCAAATATGTGTTCATATTTACCAGCTATTACCTTTTTTATCAAGTTATCACTGACTGTCACACCTATTGTTGGCAAATGAGTTCTTTATTTTCTAATTCTTAATAACCCAATTGAAAGGTACATTTTTTGCAGGGTGGAGTGGTATGTATCCTGTAAATTGCAAGTGAGGTACGGGTGCCTGAGTGTCACACTACATTCCTCCACAACATAACATTTTTCAATAACACACGCTGCATAGTGTCCTCTACAGCTAATGTCCTACCACAGTTGCTGTCACAAGGCCTAATCACGCAACTGTTGGGACGTCTGGAGATTCATTGGAAGGTGAAAGTGACCTTTGCCTCGCCATGGATTTGCGGTCAGTTGTGTTTCATCCACCTGTGATATCACAGGTCTCGTGGGGTCTCCGGTGTGCTAGTCAGGCTGGGGGAGCTTGCTTCGGGTGGCAGATCCCGTACTTGCTCCATTCACACATTTTGTGGCTCGGGTTTTGTCATTTCAGGGGTATGCTTTGGGAACAGAAACCCGCCCTGGCAAACTGCTCAGCTGGCCCCCCCTGGGGTGAGTGGAAGTGCAGCTGAGCAGTTTGCGACGGCCGGTTTCGGCCGATTTTGTTACAGGGGGCCGATATTGTCGACCCCCAGTAACAAAAATGGCCCCCAGGGGCCCAGAACCGGCCCCCACCCTAGCGGCCTACCGGGGAAACGCCCGGTGGCCACTATGGCCAGTCCAGTCCTGTGCTATCCTCTTGGTTGCCTCCATTTTTTGAAAACCACCATATTCCTAGTTACCGCCTCTCCAGTCCTGGGAGATGCCATGTCTTCCCATATTGCAGTGGTGACCTCATTGGGACCTCCTGATCGTGCTCTCAGATGGGCTGGCCTGCCATACACCGAGCCAGCATGGTTTAGGAAATAAATAGCCCGGGGCTCGGGATGTGGTCTAGTTACATTCTGGATCAGACAATGTTTTTGGCCGTGCACAACCTGTGTTAGTAATCCACACTTGGAATGTTATTGTGCTCCAAAGGATGGCTCCCCGCTCAAGAGGACAATATAACGAAAAGTTGCACCAACACAGATGTGGTGGTGTCTCCTTGGGCACTGATATAGGCGCTGTAAAACAACAGCTAATTTTTAAAGTGAAACAGTATGAAACATCCAATGTTCTTATATACTTTTATTGGTCGTAAATGATTAGTTCATCAATTACTGCGTCCAGGGAAATACGTGAATTAATGCTACTTTCTTCACTCCTGGATTTCCATTTTACATGTTTAATTTCATTCCCAATGCATTTCGGCTGCCCCCTTCATCAGGGAAATATCTATTAAGAAACATATAGTGTATATCACTAACAATGAATATGACACTGAGATATATCCATCACCTACGGTGCTTAGTCGACAGAGGTGCTGAATGTGATAGAGTAAAAAATGTTCTTTGGCGCGAAGCCGTGCAAAAAGAATAGCGAGTGGACATAAGTTGCCAAATAAAAACGTGCTCAAATTGATAAAAACGTGCTCAAATTGATGAACATGTATATTTCGCGAAATCATGCTTGGATCAAAAACACGTGACCTGTAGTTAAGGTGATGATGTGTGGATACGATTAATCGAAAAGTGCACAAACCATAAAGTAAATCGCTGGGAAGTGAATGGTAAACTATAGCGTGGCGGTTTGTAAGTGAATGCTCACGGCAACAAAATGAAAAATGTATTATCACCATCCCCAAAGGTGCGAGTAGAGTGATACTGACAAGAGGTATAGATATATCAGCTTACCGGTAACATGCGGAATGTCAGGATTCAATACGTGAACGTTTGGAGCGCCATGTTTTAGTGGAGCATCCGTGCAATGACCCGGTGATTGGGACGTATACGTAGTGACGTGGGGGGAGTGGTTAGGTGCGTTAGTTCGCCGGGTGGAAAATTAAAGGTATATGCACTACGTGTAAACGTAAATGAACATGTAAAGTTCTATGAATAACAATGATAAAAAAAACGGGAAAAAGGTCTGAGAATAACCTCTACGTGGACTAGAAAAGACAATGTGTAAATCAATAAACTTAAGAGGAAACTACATTTGACTGTTAATGGCAAAAAAGGATACGAAATGGTGCAGATGTTACAGAGGAATAGTAAATGAAAAATGAAAAGACCAGCATCTCTCATGTGTGGAACTAGATAATAAATGTACAGTTCAAGTTCATAAATAGCACAAGAATTCAACCATTTCATTCATGCCATTAGGTTTCAATGTTTGAAGGTGGTAAATCCAGAAATTCTCACGTTTCAGGAGAAATTTCTTATCATCTTTCTCCTCTTATTTTTCGATGATTTCCAAAATACATGCTTTCATCTGACTAACTTGGTGGTTAGCTTCAATGAAATGGGCTGCCACAACTGATTTCGCAGATTTGGTTCTGATGTTACTTTTATGTTCATTGAGTCTTATTTTAGGTTTCCGCTCTGTTTGACCAATGTATCCCTTTCCACAAGGACATTTTAACATATAGACGATGTTACTGGGGTCACAAGTAGCATTCACATATAAAGGTATCTTATGACCTTCCATGGGGTGTGTGATACTGTTGCCTTGCAGGATGTTATTGCAATTGTTACAGTTCCAGCACCGAACTGTGCCTTTATATTTTTTTATACTGGGCTTAGGTGTGGATTGTTTGATGATTTCGCCAATATTTTTAGCCCTGCCGAAGGAAACACTGGGATCTCATTGAAGATATTGTGGAAGTCAGGTTCAGCTTGTAATAGTGGCCAATGTTTCTTTTTTTTTCTTTCTTTTTTTTAAAAACTTTTTATTATTTAAGACACAAAGAAACAACACATCAAACAGACTAGCAAGGCAATACAGTGATAATACAGCCATTAGGTCTGCGCTCAAAGAGGACGGGAGATACATGACAGCAGGAGAAAAGAGTCTTTGAATACAGATGAGGGGAGGGCGGCAAAGGCAGAATTGCATATGAACAACACAATATACCACAGCTAGAAGGAATGTAGGTCAGGGCGACTGGGAAGGACTAGGAATAGCGGTGAGTGGGGGCGTACAGATACCTCCACGGTATGCGTTCCAAGGGTTCCAAATCTTCCCCCATTTCTTGGGTCTGCCTCTTGCCATATACACTGTTTTCTCCCTGAACATGCACCAGTTCAGACTCTCCTTCCAAGCAGTCACTGTAGGCGGCCTCGGAGATCCCCACAATTGTGCAATATCCCTCTTCGCAACCATATTGGCCAGAGTCGCCCACCGAAGCTGCGACACGTCATAGTCGTTCGGACCCCATACATTCAATAAACATTGTCGGGCTTCCGGCAACATCACAACACCCGTAACTTCATCCATCACCTCATGTATACGTTTCCAAAATCGCACCACCACAGGGCATTCCCATATGATATGGAGATAGGTGCCAAGGAGACCACACCCACGCCTACACATGCCATCCGTGGAGTAGCCCATATGGATCAGACGGGGACCGGTGACATAGATTCTGTGGAGGATCTTGAGTTGGACCAGACGGAGGTGGGCCGGAATTGCCACCTCCCTGGGAGAGGAGATCGCGGACTGCCAGTCCTCATCATCCAGTTCAATACCATCAGCAATCCAGGCTTCAGGGAGGCGATCGAGCAGACTCGATCGGTCATTAATCATTTTCTTATAGAACAATGAGATAGTACAGTCTGGCACATAACCGTCTAGTATACGATCTTCGAGGGGGGAGGTATCCGGAATATCACTACCCACTGGCAACACAGAGTTAAGAGCATGGCGTACCTGGATATAACAACATTTTTCCCTGTCACTCAGCTTATACTCTATTTGCAGATCCGAGAAGGCCTTCACCCCTCCTTTAACCCAGAGATCACGCACTTTACCAATACCGATCATGTCCCACTTATCAAATCCCTTCGTCTTCCATAGGCCACCCATCTTCGCAGAGGCATAGAGCGGTGTCGCACCAGTTATGCCATACCCGCACGGCTATAGCGGTAGGTCCCGTGAGTTGTGAATGGGAGGGTCCCGAATAGAGTGCCTTGTAGTAATCACCACCCGGGAGCAGCCACTTATCCATTTCAAATGCTGGATTCAACGCCGGGCCATACATCCCGTGGTTGATGGCAGCAAGGTGGGAAGCCCAATAATACCTACGAATATCCGGGAGCGCTATACCACCATCATACCAGGGAAGTGTTAATTTCGGAAGAGCAATGCGTGAACGCCCGTCCCATATTAGCTGCCTCTGCAACGATTCTACTTCCCGAAAATACGTCGACGGGATGACATGAAAACTATTCTGTAGGGCGTACAGGAACCGCGGTAAGGACATCATTTTAAAAAGGGCAGCACGCCCTAGGGGAGATAACGGTAATTTACGCCAACGCGCTACATCGGAGCGCAACCTCTGGAGCGGGGGGAGTAAATTACGTTCATAGCGAACCGCCGGGTTCATCGAGATAAACACACCCAAGTACTTAAAGCCTGACTGCGACAACTGGATGGGACAGCCCGAGGCAAACGAGGGACATCACCAGCGAGTACATAAATGTAGGATTTCGACCAGTTAATGATAAGGCCCGAGTTCTTCCCGAAGGAGTTAAGTACGTCAAACAATACGTTGAGCGATGTAAGGTACAATAAAATATCATCCGCGTATAAGGAAATGCGATCCTCAAATTCCGGCATCCAGCGTATACCCTTCATCGAAGGCTCCCACCGTAGCCAAGCGGCGAGTGGCTCCAACGCCAAAGCAAAGAGGAGCGGGGACAACGGACAACCCTGCCGCGTGCCCCTCCCAAGAGTAAAAGGCATGGAGACACGGCCGTTAACCACCACCTGTGCCAGTGGCGTTTCATACAGGAGTTTGACCCAACCAATAAAACCTGCGCCGAATCCAAATTTGGCGAGTACCGCCCAGAGATAAGACCACTCGATTGTATCAAAGGCCATCGTGGCGTCCAAGGACGCCAAGATGGCCGGTTCATGCAGCGTCTGGGCCCTCGCGAGAACACCATGCAGACGTTGCAAATTTAAAGCCGTGTTACGGTGCGGGATAAAGCCCGATTGATCTGGATGAATCAGGTCGCCAATAATCGTAATCAAACGATTAGCAAGCAGTTTGGCGAGGATCTTGGGCTCCGCATTTAAGAGCGAAATGGGCCTATAGGACGAGCAGCGATCTCGTGGTTTACCCTCCTTATGGTTCACCACGATGGTCGCAAGACGCTGATCTCTAGGGAGGGAGCCATTATCTCGCGCAGCCAAAAACATATCAAGGAGATAGGGAGCTAGGGTATCAGGGCGTAACTTATACAGTTCAACAGGAAGGCCATTGGGACCCAGAGCCTTGCCGGAGCGAAGGGAGCGCAGCGCGAGTGCCACCTCATCCACCGAGGGCGTGGCATCCAAACAGTCCCGATCCGATTTCGACAAACATGGAAGTGCTATATCCCGAAGCAACAATTGCGAATCCTCCTCGGGCCAGTCGGACACCGATGTATAGTCCTTTCGAAAATAATCAGCAAAGCATTCAACAATCTCAACAGGGTCCGTTACACGCACTCCACCACATGTCTCAACCACCGGAACCACTCGATTCGCTCTCTCCCTTCTATCCAGCCATGCGATCAGTTTTCCTGCTTTATCAACCACATCATACAGCCGTCCCTGTTGTTCCCTACTCATCGTCTTTGCCGCATCAGTAACCAACGTTTTATACTCTAATTGTTTAAGGCGGAGGACGTGTAATGCTTCTCGAGACACCCCCCGCTCCAATGCAGTCTCCAGGTCTGTGATTTCAGTCTCCAGCCGAACAATTGCCTCATTCTTACATTTCTTGGCACACCCCACCAAAGACAATGCCTGTCCCCTGATCACAGTCTTAAAAGCTTCCCACAACAATACAGGCGAGGTTACAGAACCAGCATTCTCAGTAAAATACAGATCAAATGATTTAATCAATTCAGTGCGAGTCTTAGGGTTAAGAAGATACCAGGGGTTAATCGGAGTCACCCTCCCTTCGGCCCCGGCGCTAAGATTAAAATGAAACCAAATAGGGGAATGATCCGATATACCCCGGGCCAAGTGTCTAATCTCTCCAATCGAGGGGGACAGTGACGCCGGTATCAGGACATAATCTAATCTAGAAAGACTACCATGAGCTCCCGAGTGGAAAGTAAACTGTGTTTGCTCTGGATGCATTAGCCTCCAACAGTCTATGAGGCCCAAAGTTTCCAGGAAGTCACCCAACCAGGATTGCGCAGCAGGAAGATCTCGGGGGGGGATAGCGGTCTATCCTGCCAGAAATTACAGAGTTAAAATCACCACCCAGTATCAAAACACCCTCCGGGAGACTCAGAACCATCCGCCCCAGGTCCGTAAATGTCGTGGATTGTAAGCCCGGGGGGACATAAACTGACACCAACGAGATTGGTTTACCCTCCCACCGCCCGACAAGTGCAACATATCGACCCCTGGCATCAAGGATCACATCATCAACCTCGAGGGGGAGGGAAACCCTAAGCAGAATACCCACTCCTCTAGAACTAGATGTAAATCCAGAATGGGCAGCAAGACGATAACCCCGTCTATTAAGAGCGTGACAAGTGTTTCCTATCAAGTGTGTCTCTTGTAGCAAAACGACATCAGGCGAAAGGCGCCGCAACAGCTGCATAACCACCCCTCTCTTTATACGATCACCCAACCCATTCACATTCCAGCATAATACCCTCAACCCTCTACCCCCCATCCAGATCCACAATGAACTCCCATCGCAAAACGAGCATCACACCAACGTCAAAGATAATGAAAGTACCTTGCCTTGAAGAAGAAAAAACAAACAATCCCAGAACATGTCCCTCCCTCCCCCCAAGGTTCCCAACACAACTTCCCCCCACCCTGCACCCCTGCACCGACTCAAAAGCCACCCCAATTTGCAGTGTGCCTGTCGCCCTAACAATTATAAACAAAGAACTAATCTACACAAAGAAAACCCCAGAGGAGGAAAGGGACCCGCCATCCCGCTACCTCCCAAGATACAAATGGAATGATCAAAAAAGTCAGTGAGCTTCAGCTGGTCACTTTGAGTAGTGTTCCGGACACAGGCACCATAATCATTCTTGGTCCATCAGTCCCCCTTCAGCACCACCAGCATGTTCTTGGCCAGCACGGCGAGTCGGCAAAGTGTCCAACCAATCACTCGCTTCCTCAGGCCTGACAAAGAAGAATGTTAGATTGTCATATTCAACACGCAGTCGGGCCGGGAATAACATAGCGTATTTTAGTTCCATGTCTCTTAGTCGCCGTTTCACACCTTGAAATCCCATACGTTGTTTCTGGACCGATTGAGAAAAGTCCGGATAAAAATTCACAGCGGCGTTCTCGAACTGCGTAGGGCCACTTGTCCGTGCCGCCTGCAAAATGGCGTCGCGATCTCTAAAGTTGAAGATCCGTGCAATAATCGGACGGGGGGGAAGACCGGGCTTCGCCTGTCCCCCTGGCACTCTGTGCGCACGTTCGATGGCAAATAATTTGCTCCAGCCCTTAGGTGCAAGATGATTAAGAATGAGGTCCTCCACTCGAAGATCAGTGGCGAGTGAACTAGAATCTTCCGGGACCCCAATAATACGCACGTTATTGTGCCGTGCACGGCCTTCAAAATCCTCCAAGCGACGAGCGAAAAAGTCATTAGCAGATCTAAGATTGCGCACTTCTGTTTGCAAGTCGGACACTTCCGTGGTAAGGCTGGATGTCTTTAGGTCCAATGACTTCACTTTCTCATTCGTCTTGGCCAGATCAGTTCGAATGAGGTTGACATCAATAGCCACTGTGTCCAACTTCAGAGCCAAGGCTTCATACTGTTGGCCAATAGAAGACTGAATACCAGCAATGGCTCCCATCACGTCTTGTAGCGTTAAGTCCGCCAACATAGCAGGATCGTCAACAACCTCCTCCCGGGTCTTAGGTGCGCCACCAGGGGATCCTTTAGAAAGTGTATAGCGATCCATGACATTCGTCTGGGTTGAACCTCCACGGATAGTGGTCTTGACCTTCCGTTTCTCACCCTCAGGCTTGCCCGTCATGGCGAATCGGGTGCCCCGGAGGGAGGCTTGGGATCTGGTCCAAATGGCTCCTTAAAATTCACACACGAGAATACAGGAGGCAAAGTTGAGCCAAGTGGAGTCAACAGCTAAACAGTCGCTCGCTCGAAACTCTATGAGCTGGCATCGGGGCTCGTTCGATCAACAGACACACCGCATATATGAGGCAGTGCGCCGGAGAAACGAAACCGAAAGTGAAGTGAGGCTGTGGTCTGATCCCCTCGAGCCGTTGTTGTTAAATTACGACCTGGGCACTGCTACAACTCAAGGTCCAGGCTGTTCCATGGAGAAGGCCGCAAATTTCAAGACGGCAAAACTCGGGGACCCTGCGTCCGATTCCGACCCAACAACCTGCTAGTGCATCAGCCGGGTTGTGTCTTCAATGATCTTGCATCAAATCAGGATATTGTCCAGGATAAATGCGGGAGGCAGCGAGGGTCCTCGGGAGCCCTGTGCTCACGCGGCCATCTCGGATGCGCGCGAAGCTCCTCCTCTGGCCAATGTTTCTTGATGATCTTTTTAAATTGAGTGCTGGCCGTGGAGAATTTGCTAACACATGTAATTCTGGATTTCTTCTGTGGACTTGTCGCAGTTAAGAGAGATTTTCTATCTTTGGTGTTTGCATGTTCAATCGCTTGGTTTAGCACAATTTCTGGATATCCTCTTTCTCGGAAACGTTGTGTCATTTTTTGAACGCGCCAAAGAACAATTTTTACTCTATCACATTCAGCACCTTTGTCGACTAAGCACAGTAGGTGATGGATATATCTCAGTGTCATATTCATTGTTAGTGATATACACTATATGTTTATTAATAGATATTCCCCTGATGAATGCGGCAGCCGAAATGCATTGGGAATGAAATTAAACATGTAAAATGGAAATCCAGGAGTGAACAAAGTAGCATTAATTCACGTATTTACCTGGACGCAGTAATTGATGAACTAATAATTTACGACCAATAAAAGTATATAAGAACATTGGATGTTTCATACTGTTTCACTTTAAAAATTAGCTGTTGTTTTACAGCACCTATATCAGTGCCCAAGGAGACACCACCACATCCGTGTTGGTGCAACTTCTAGTTACATTCTGGCCACTAACATTATGTGTGTCTCAAGTACCACGTGCAGGCCCAGTCCTAGGCACTACAGTGGCGACGAGGTGGTCCCGCACCACGTCACACCGCCTCTATCCAGTTGCTGCTGCTCCCGGTGTGCCCCGTCATCGCGGCAGGAGGCCTCTGCTAGGGCAAAAAGCATTGGCATCCATACACTGTGCAGACAGCAGGCCCCTCTGTTCCTCAGCCCATGCGGTGAGTGCCTGCACAGCCTGTCGTGTGTGTGCGCGTCTGGTCTTCCATACGACCTTGCCTGGTGCCGAAACACTCCACCAACTGCTGTGGCCCGTCCTGAGTTGCGCAACAACCACTGCGGGCCAAATGCGAAGGGCGTGCCCCGGCCCACCTGCTGCTAAATGAGTCAGCAGGCCCTGCACTGCAACGCTTGCCCTACGTCGCAGAGAAGACTGATAAGATAATACTAAATCATACACACACCGGCTCCGCTACCAGCCCACGTGGTGTCCCTGCCACACACACAACACTGCTAACAGCACCCTCCTGGATGGTGACTGGCCCACACCAAGCTGAGTGAGTCCAGTCCACTCACTGTGACCTGCCTGCCGAAGTGCTCCTGTCAACCCTGCACCGTGCACACACACAAGCCGCCAAGCAGCCTCTCGAACTTCCCACTGTGACTTCTGCCAGGTCCAGCGTGAGGTCACCCTCCCTGAGGCCGCAGAAGTGGCGGCCACAGAAGATTGCGTGAGGATGGTCGTGGAAAGGTCAAGGCCCCTTCCAAAATCCCCACAGGAGTGCATAGAAGCTACAAAAGAGGATAACTGCTTCCAGATCACCATCCAAGCTGTCACCTCAGGTGATTGGAAGCCTCTGCAAATCCCAATGTCCCTCCGCACAATGACAGCCCAGGCCATCCTGAAAACTGTATACCAAGTCCTCCAAGAGCTGTCCGTGACTGCTGATGGCTGTCTCCTGAGAGGCGTGCACCTCGTCCTACCAGAGAGTCTGACCAAGTAAGCGGCCCTCCTCGCACATGGAGCCCACCAAGGGATAGTCAAATCGAAAACCCGCCTCAGGAGCAAGGTCTGGTTTCCCGGCCTAGACCAACAGATAGAAACAGTAGTACAGCAGTGTCCTGTTTGCCCTGCAATGGGCCTACCAAGTAGACCTGTACCAGTCATCACAGAAGCAGCTCCTGGTGCACCATAGGAAAGAGTGAGTGCTGACTTTGGCAGTCTACCAGGAGGAAAGTAAATGCTACTGGTGGAGGACTACTTTTCACAATATCCGAAGTCGAGATTGTCTCTGCAACATCTGCGGGGGAAGTGATCCCCAAGTTTGAAAAGCTCATGGCAACACATGGACTTTTGGTGAACTCCGCACCGACAGTGGCCCACCATTCACCAGTGCAGAACTGACAGATTATCTGGCATCCCACAAAGTCAAACACTGCATCCGAGATGGCCTCAGGCCAATGGCGAAGTGGAACGCCTGATGAGAACTCTTAACAAAACAATTCAAATTGCCCTAGCGGAAAGTCACAACCTGGAACAAGCCTTGTACCAGTTCCTCTGGGAGTACCAGCTCACTCCTCACTGCACAACTGGTATCTTCCTGAGCAGGCTGTGTTTTGGTCGAACTGTGACGGGCACCATCCCGCATCTTCCAGTGTGGGAGAAACACCAAAACCCCCCGAATCAGTCGGACGCCAAGCGGACCAAGAACAATAACGAGGCCTCACGGAGAAGACACGACCGAGTACTGGTACAAGACCGCCACCCAGGAGGAAAGTTCTGATTACCCTTTGAACTAGACCCCTGCGCCGTGATTGAACTCAAAGGCACCATGGTAACCGCTCGGAGAGGACACAAGAGGGTGACCCGCAACGTAGCCCAATTCAAGAGAGTTCCGGAAGACGATGCAGAAGAATTTCGACAGCTAGCCTACCAAGTGAGGCCGTCACAAGCAGCCCTGCATGCACTGATGGAGAGCCTGGTGACTCCACACCCACAACAACAGAGAACTTGTATACTACACCAGTCCCTGGTATGGCGCAAGATCCCAGACGTCTGGGGTGCAAGCACAAGATCCAGAGACCGCGATGACCTGTCCGCATCATCACCGGTACTCTCTGGGCACATCAGACCAGGGCGGTATAACCTGCGGTTGCACCCAAAGCCATCCCAGAAGTACAAGGACTTTGCACCCTGCTGATCCTCGACGACCGCTGAGCCTGTGGCAGTACGAAGAGGCAACGGTACCCTGAGATCAAGTAAGAATGTTCCATAAGCATCCTACTGTCATGGACTGTAATCTGTGAACTCTGAATGTTTCACACTGTTTTTAATTTATATTGTTGAAAGTTGAGTTTATTGTCATTATCTCCAGGTAAAAGAGGAATCTAATGTTGATAGCCAGGGAGATACCATGTCTCCCCATATTGTGGGGGTGACCTGATTGGGAACCCCTCAGCGTGCTCTGAGATGGGCTGGCCTGGCGTATGCTGAGCCAGTGCTAACGCGGGATTACTGGTTACTAGTTACCTTACCAAATCCCAAACTATGTCGACTGAATCGTTGGTACCTGTCATTGAGGAAAAGGTAATCTTACAATAAGTCAATCAATTTAAGAACTTACACCACTCTAAATGACCACTGACCAAATTTTAAGTTTCAAAGATTTAATATAAAGTCAAAGATAACTGAAGATACAAACTTCTCAAAATGAGATTCAGAAGATAAATCGGTATCACTATGAACATGAACTTCTTGAGTAGTCTAAGTCTGAAAAACAGAATAATAAGTACAATCTCGAAAACCATAAGGGTTGTCAAAATGGATATAAGTTGCAATCTCAAAGTCATTACAGAAAAGAAAATTAAGGTTAGTCTGTCCCTACACTATACTAAGTGACATCCCTACTTAGCAAGATCTTTACCCTCTAGGTGTCAGCCGTGGTGACTTCCTAAGAAGATCACGCACTTCTCTTTGTCTCTTCTCTGATAATGGGTCTCTCTTGATCAGCCTATCTGCCTACCCATCCGCTTCCTTAGGCTCCCAAAATCATCTGCTCTTCTCTCCTCCCGGGTTTCTTTCCCTAATACCAAATCACATTTCTGATAGGAACGCCCCTTGGGACGCCCCTCACGTGGTATCTCTGTGCGCGGCAAACTCCATGATGGTACTCTTGAAGACCCTCGTTAAAGTTGACCTTGGTTCCCAGGCTTCTTCTCCAATGCGCCGATACCCCCTAAATTCCTGGAAACTCCTACAGGCCTGCGCAAGGCGCCACTGAACAAAGTCCCTTTCATTCGAGCTGATTAGGACCCTCGCACCTGCATACAGCTCGTCCTGCAGTGGGCCTCAAATTCCAGACTCCACCATATCTTTAAGTCGTAAAACACACTCCAAGCTCTGTGCTGGACACCTCTCGACTTCTTCCCTAACGAGCACATGGCGGTTCAAACGACATGTCATTATCTGTTCAGGCCTACTTGATTTACATGAAGCAGGTCCCTGCACTCTTAAAACGTTAACTTGATTTAAACAGCAAACATTCTTAACTAGCATACGTTTCTAAAATAACACATCTATAAAGCATATACTTTTAACCCTAAGTTCAATAATACATTTGGAAGAACCACGTCAACCTTATCTCACATTATTTTAGCAGCACGTTTAGGTTTGCTGTGAATTGCCCTAAGGCCTACACATTATACTGGATTTCAAAGTTACATTTAATTCGGACATGATTCTTTTAACATGAGAACGTGAGGTTTTCATATTCATTCCAACCTTTCTACATTAATCTCACACAGTTATACTTATTATTACTCTACTTAACATTCTATACATTTCGCTACTGAATATAAAACACTCTGTATATTTCACTCCTGGATATAAAACACTCGTGTGCAAAACATGTTTAAACTAACTACGTGCTTGTAAATATGGCGTACTTATACATTTTTTCAAACTTGTGCTCTCTCAGTCCCCCCTTTGATGACCTTCAGGGGTCATCATCACCAAGACACTAAAAATGTAGAACCCTTCAAAGTGAAGTCATGGCAGTGCCACCTCTTTTCATACTCTCCAATGCTTTCAGACTCTTATATTGAGTGTCCTGCATCGCTGTCAACTCTTCTTCCTGTTTCCTCATAGCTCTCTGCAACCTATTTGCTCTATAACATTGATACAAATGCACCAATCCCCACAAAGTGATTACTCAAATCACAATTATGATGATGGGTTTCAGTATGTACCAAACGATACCCTTTCCTAAGTTGGCAAACCAACTTCCAACTTTACCCATTCCATGACCTACTTTTTCCCACACATTTACTTTTGCCAGGTCCTCAATTTCGTAGTGTATGGCAGTGATGTTTCGTATATACTTCTCTAGAGGTTTTGAATTGTCTGGAATGTAAGTGCAGCATTCCTGGACCTTCAAAGCCTTACAGACTCCTCCCTCTTTTGCTAACAGAACGTCTAAAGCAAGTCGGTTCTGAAGAACCATTGCCCTAATCGATTGCATCTCCCCTTCTATCAGCATCAAGGATCTTGCAGTACTGGCAGATAGCCTATCTACGACTGTAGCTAACCTCCTGATCTTAATGTCATTCAATATCAGTCCTAAGATAGGGAATGCAGCACCGAGTACATCTCCAACTACTTCTGCTGCACCCAGCCCTCGCTTCCATCTAGTTGGTATTTCTTTCTTTGGCGTGTCTAAATTCTCAACATGATATATTTTAGGGAAGACAACAGCCAGATAGCATGATCCGTACCAATTATCTGGTAACTTCACATAGGCATTTCTTCCACATACAAAATATACATTTGGTATTGCTTGCATCCCTTTCAAAAAATCCTTAGAGTAATACTCCAGTTGAAAGGCATGTTCACAATTGACTTGACCTACATAAAAATTCTCATAATAGGAGTAACTCCTGTGTATGCACAGTTTCCCCCGTTTCTCCTTATCCAAAGCAATTGGACCAATACTACCTTTTCTTTGATGTGCCCTTTCCTCCTTGGTCCAATCTGTTTCCCATTGTCCTGATGCCTTCAAAATCTTCTGCCTCCTGTATCTAGTATCTACCTGTCCTATAAACTTTTTCTCAACTTCTGATATTTGACAAGTCAGATTGTTTCTTCGAGCATGTGAAGTATCTAACGTTTTCCATGGAATAAACCATTTGTGTAATCTGTCTTCGCTTTTGTAATAGTCCCACTTGTTCAAATGCTTGAAATTCGGGACCTCTGGCAATGTCGAGTCGAAATTCGAGAAATAATACTCAAATCCTTCTCGTCCATAAAATATGCTCAACAACAAACTGCATGTGATTCCATATGTCAATGGAAGATGATGGTACCTGATACCCTCCTCCACAGAAGCTGGTAATTGCATACAAACGTAACAATTCTTCACCTCCATGGCGTCAACGTATTCATAAAGCAATTTAGCATAAGCATTTGACCTGTAATTTCCCTGTGACTCATCCATGTGTAACCTTTTTACTTCTGCATCTAACAATGCTTTGTCTTTATCATTGATGTTTCCCTTATCATTAGCAATAGGAGTTCTCGGTGTTGACACTCCCTTGACCTCCTTGACTGCAGTTTCATCCCTCTCGTGTCCCACTAGGAATGAAACAGTTACCACTAAAATTATAAGAGAAACCACTACTCCTAAAAGTGTAACAACTATACATTTTGCCCTGCGGTTCGGGTTGCCAGCCTCCATGTTCTCAAACAGTGTCGCTTTGGACGTTCTTCCCGCATCAACTTCTTCCTCTTTTCAAACAAAGTCTTTCTCTCTTGCAATGTCTCTCTTTTGAACACTTGGAAGCTTGACAATTTGTTTCCGCAAAACAGTTCAAAGTCCAGTAGAAAATAGACAACCCTAGCCCTTCTCCATCCACTAAAATGAAACCCCTACCACTTTTCTTCTTCCACTCGGCGCTAGGTTATCTTGCAGCAATTTTACAATTTCTTTTCAAAAGTCTTATTTTCGTCTGAAGTTATGTATGACTCAAGGAGGGACACTACGTCTTCACAAATGTCCATCCGAAGTAACATTCCCTCAGGTTCTGGGCAGTTCGTACCACAACATGGAAAGTCAACTTTTTCTAGGATTATTCTCCTTATTTCGCTCAGGACAAGTGGACGGACAAAATTGAGAGTTAGCGTTTTTTCAATTTCTACTCCTGGTACTATCAGTTCTACATCCACAATTACAAAGGGGTCCGTTCTAATCAAGATCACTTTCTTCACCTTTCCAGTTCTGCGCCCCTTTGAAGACATTCGTAATATGGTATTAATCCACAACAATAAGCGCTCCTAGCATTTCTACTACTCGCTCAAGCATTTCCAAACGAAGAAGAGTTCCCTCCAATATTGGATATCGTGAACAGCAAACTGGAAACTCAACTGTCTCTAAAATCAATTTTCTTATTCCGCTCAGGAGAGCAGGATGAACGATGTTGAGTGTCAGCAACCTTTCGGTCTCCGCTCCTGGCAGTAGAAACCTTATTTGCACTGTGATGATCGGGTCAGTTCTGACCAGTTCCACTTCCCTGATCCTCCCTGTTCTGTGTCTCCCAGACATCTGCAACGAGGTAGGTCCAGTCGGGAGTAGAGTATCTTCTGCTAGGCACTCGCACCCTCCTTGATCTTCTAAGACCCTCCTCGGCTTGATCCTGGATATCTTCTTCTGGATCTGAGTCTTCGGATATAGGAGTAAGCGTTTCTTCTTGGGCCGACCTCAAACTTAGCCTTCTTCTCCTTGCTGGCCAAGTGGCAGCTCCAAGCCTTATTCTCCTATTCCTTGTCCTCTCACTTGGTTCTTGGTCGCTCTGATACGGATCTGAGTCTGAGTCGTATTCACTTCTGCTCTCTCCTTCAGTTGCGTCTTCCGTCTCACTGCCGTCCTGCCTTCGCTCTTCTTCTGAATCCGTTGCGTTCCCAACTTCTTCCGACACCCCCTCAGCTGCCTCAATCCCTTCTTGCGACTCTTCTTCCACTTCCGGGCTTTCGTCTGGGATAGGAGCTGTTCCTTCTAGAGGTGCTGGAACTCTTCGAGTATGGGATGCATGGATCCAATTTGGCAGCCCCCCGCACTTCACCGCGGTGTTCGTTATCAGGATTACCTGAAAGGGCCCACGCCAGCGAACATCTAGGCAGTTCTTCCGGACGTGTTTTTTAACCAAGACCCAGTCCCCTGGGTTCAGGTCATGACACAGGTTCCTCGATGCTGGAACTTCAGCCGCATGCACCTGAAGGGACACAGAATGGATGGCGTCAGACAGTCCTTTACAATAATCTAAGATCAGATCATCTGTAATATTCAGTAGGGCAGTAGTTGGAACTGTAGGAAGTCTCATGGCCCTCCCCATCAGGATCTCGTGGGGAGAAAGACCTGTCCTCCTGTCAGGGGTGCTGCGCATGCTCATGAGCACTAGAGGAAGAGCATCTGGCCAACTCAAAGATGTGGATGCCACTACTTTAGCCAATCTATTCTTCAAAGTGCCATTCACTTGTTCCACAATTCCTGAAGCTTCTGGTCGATAACTACAATGCAGCTTTTGATCGATATTCAGTGTGGAGCACAACATCTTCACTATTTCGCTGTTAAAATGTTTTCCTCTGTCAGATTCCAAAGAGGCAGGCACCCCGAAGCGCGGTATCAACTCCCTGAGCAACAATTTAGCCACTGTGAGTGTATCGCACCTACGTGTAGGGTACGCTTCAACCCATCTGGAAAATACACATACAATCACCAACACATACCTAAGGCGATTGACCCTTGGCATTTCGATGAAATCTAATTGCATTCTATTGAAAGGCCCCCCCGACCTCCCAATGTGACTCAGTGTGACTGGTGTTCGCTTGCCTACGTTCAGTTGTTGGCAGGTAACACATCGCTTGCATACTGATTCTGCTGCTATTCTAAATTTAGGGCAATACCAAGTTTGCCTAAACACTCTCATCATAGCATCCCTTCCTAGATGTACTGGACCATGTATTTCTCTCGCCATGGGATTAGCTAATTCTTCAGGTAACACAGCTCTCCCATCTGCTGAAACCCAAAAATCCATTTCGCTTCGCACGCAACCTGCTATTTCCCATGCCTTTTTCTCTGTTTCAGGTGCGTTCTCCTGCATTATTCTTAAATCCTCCCAAGTGTCTACAGTTTCTAACATCATACTTAATTCAGTCTTTTCTTCTGCACCTTCTATTTCCACCTTTGAGAAAGAATAATTTTGTTCCGCACAATAGCGTGCGACTTCATCAGCGTATCTGTTGCCTTGTGACACAAAATCTGTATTCTTAGTGTGTGCTACACACTTTACTATTGCGATGTCAACTGGACCTTGTAATGCTTCTAACAACAACCTCACAAATTCTCCGTTTCGAATGGGCGAACCAGAGGAGGTCATGTAACCTCTCTGAGACCACAACTGCCCGAAATCATGAACCACACCGAAACCATATTGGCTGTCCGTGTAGATGGTGACTCTCTTTCCGTTTCCTGCTATGCAGGCACGAGTTAAGGCAATAATTTCTGCTACCTGTGCGGAATGTACTCCTTCCAGGCAAGCGGCTTCCACAACTCCAGTAATAGTACAAACAGCATAAGCTGCTCTCAACCGACCAGTATCGTCTCTTAAACATGAGCCATCAACAAAATAAATTTCATCGGGGTCAGACAATGGCTCATCCACAATATCTGGTCTGGGTTTCGTGCATAGTTCAGTCACATCAAGGCAATCGTGGTCTTCACATCCTTCGCCTTCTATCACAGTGGGTAATGGCATCAAAGTAGCAGGATTCAAGACAGAGCATCTCCTGAGAGTCACGTTCTCCGCAGCAAGGATAACTTGCTCGTAGCGCGTGAGCCTACTATTGGTCAGATGCTGCGTCTTCGTCCTGGTCATTAGCAATTCAACTGAATGTGGTACATACACCACCACTGGATGTCCCATCACAATACTCTCGCTCCTTTCAATGCTGACACCCGTTGCAGCAACGGATTTGAGACATCCGGGCAACGCTGCGGCTACTGGATCTAATGTAGCCGAAAAATATGCAACTGGTCTACGGGCATTTCCGTGGGTCTGTGCCAAGACTGACAAAGCACATCCCTCTCTCTCACAGCAATAGAGTGAAAATGACTTCTCGTAATCGGGCATTCCCAGAGCCGGAGCACGACACAAATCGTCTCTCAGCTGCAAGAACGCCACCAAGCATTCTTCGTCCCATGGTACCGGATCACTCACCTCCTTGTGCGTCAGTTTCTGTAAGGGCTTTGCTTTCAGTGAAAAGTTAACTATCCACTGTCGGCAGTAACCCACCATTCCTAGGAACATTCTAACTTCCCTCTGTGTTGTAGGCGCATTCATCTTCATTATCGCCTCAATCCTCTCTGGGGACACCTTACGTTTCCCTTTTTCTAACCTGTGCCCTAGATACTGTACTTCTGTCAAACAATACTGCAACTTGCTTGGAGATACCTTATGTCCATTTTCAGCTAAATGATTCAGCAAGGCAATTGAATCTGCTTTACAGGCTTCCTCTGTCTCTGACGCAACAAGTAGGTCATCTATGTACTGGACCAGAACCGAGTTCTGCGGCAGTACTAGATTTTCGAGATTCTTCTTCAACAACTGGTTGAAGATGGATGGGCTGTCTGTGAATCCTTGTGGGATTCGACACCATGTTAAAACGTGATCTTCCATTTTAAAAGCAAAAAGATACCTGCTCTCTTCATCCAATGGGATTGAAAAGAAAGCCTGACAAAGATCTATCACTGTGAACCATTCTGCTTGACATGGTATTTGAAACAGTATCACTGATGGATTCGGTACCACGGGACAACATGAAACAACTATGTTGTTAATTTTTCGTAAATCCTGAACTATCCTAAACTTCCCGCTAGGTTTCTGCAAACCCATAATCGGGGAGTTACAAGGACTACCCACAATTTCCTTCAGTATTCCCTGTTGAATCATTGACTCGATCACAGGCTTTATTCCTGCAATCGTTTCCTGTGACAATTTGTATTGAGGTGTTCTTGGAAACTCAACATTTGGTTTTACCAATATTTTTACCGGCTCTACCCCCTTAATCAATCCTATTTCTTCTCCTGTGAAATCCCATACCTCTGACGCCACTGCATCTCGTAGGTCTTGGGGAAGATCTTCTATTGTCAGAGTAGGATATAGTTCTACACAAGATTTCGAATTGGCCACCTTAAAAGTAGCATCTTCGTCGGTAGTCTGTACCTCCACTCCTTGCGGGGTGCAGTATATGGTGCAATTCAATTTGCACAACAAATCCCTTCCTAACAGACATACCGGACTCGAGTCACAAACCTCAAACTGATGTTCGTTCATGTGGTTTCCAATTTTCACAGACACTGGTTCTGTCAAAGGACTAGTCATTCTTTTATTTGCGACTCCTACCACCTGAATAGTTTCCCCTGACATTGGCAAGTCTGGAACCACCGCTGATCTCAGAGTCGAACGAGTAGCCCCAGTATCCACTAAGAACGTTGTGGGACACCCTGCCACCTCTGCCTCAACAAATGGCCCTCTCTGATCCACCTCTAGGACTGCCCCGAGGGTACAGTCCTCTTCACTGCTCACACGTTGTCCAGTCAATGGATCAATGTAATAACACTTTTCTTCCTCGATGAATAGAGGCATCTGCTTAAAGACCTTACTCCCTGTCGCTACCTTCGGTGGCTGTGGGAACTGGGCCCGTGGGGCCGAAGTCCCCCCTTTGGCCACCTTGCCTCCTGGAACTGTCACCTTTGGAGTTGGGACTTCTTGAACCTGCTCTTCTACTTCTAGCTCTCCATTTTCGGGGTTAAAGGGACACTCGCGTCGCCAATGCCCCACCTGGTGACACTGATGGCACTTTGTCGTTTTCTTTAAAGTGGCAAAGTCTATCCTAGGTCTCTGCCCTTCTTCATTATCTTTGTTCTGACCGTTTGGTTTTCGTCCCATCCCCTGCTTCTGCTGGCCACCCTTCCCGGCGGACTGCATTTGTACCACCATCAATTTCTCCTTTAGATTCTTGGCTTTAGAGTCTATTTCATCACTACAGTATCGTGCATAACGTAGAATCTCATCTAGTGGTTTATTCTGCCAACAGATTAAATGTTGTTGAATCATCAAGCAAATGTCAGGTCTCAACCCCAAGACAAATTTTGACACAAATTGTCCTATATCTTTGGGATCCATTACATCAAGTCCACTGTATTGCTTGAATGTTTTCAACAACCTCTCATAAAACTCATGCACGGTCTCCTTCGGTTCTTGCCTTGTTCGATCTATCTTTACCCAATCTATATCCTGTGGTGGTACCTTATCTTTCAACCAAGCTATTACCCTTTCATACTTTCGCATGACAATCTCAGATGGTCCATTAGTTCGAGCATCCCTCACTGGTTCAGTATTTGGCCATTCAACACTAGTCTTGCACGGGGTCCATAAATCAGATGGGACCACAATGTCAAACAACGTGTTCAAATCAATCCACAATACCTTTGAAATTTTAACAAACCTCTCTACCTGCTTATACCACTCTACTGGATTGTCCCGCAACTTCGGAAATGAGTTGGTAAATGCAGCTAAGTCTCCTCTACTCCAGGGCACATGTACATAATTTCCATTTGATATTTCTCGCAAAGGGAATGCCTCCATATGCATTACCCTTCCCTCGGGGGTCATCACATTTGCACTTCGTCTAACTGTGCCCTTTTTCGACCACCTTTCTTCCCATTTGTCCAATTCTCTCCACACTCTTATCCCTGATACCAGCTCTCTTATGTGTGTTTTTAATCCAGTAGTTCTCTTCTCATCTAGATCTTGGTCTGCGTACTGTAATCTGTGGTTACTCTGCAATGCCCTTGTCCTAGACAAATCCACGGCATATCTATCTGCCAAATCAGTCAGTTTCTCATGAAACGCTCTAGCTTTCCTAGTAATATCCTTTGCCATGAACAATAACTCATCCTGTTCATACAGTTCTATCCTTTCTAAAGGCAATGTTCCATCTATTATCTCATCAACATCTGATTTTAAACTAGTAACATCAAGCCTCTTTGCCTTAATTTCAGCTTTCAAGACACTCAATTTAGCTCCTCCATCCGCATCTCTCCCATCCCAGCTCCGAGATCTACGTTTAGGTATAGGTGAGTTATAGGGAGTCCTCCCCTGTTCCCATCTCTCTAGGTCCCATGCCTTTCCATCTTCTCGGGGTGGGTGGTGAAACACTCCTTCACGCCTCATAGCCCCTCTCTCCCCATCCTGGCTAGTTTCACGGGATGCAGGGTAAGATATTCCATTACTCCCTCTTTCTTCACTACTTCCCTGTGATTCCTGATTATTCGAGGCGTGGCGGGACCTATCACTGTTCTCCTTTCTCCAATGTTGAACGTCTTCTCCGAGTACATGATGAAGGCACCTAAACCTATTCTGAAAAGCTCGTACCATCTCATCTCCTCCTTTCTCCCAGAGACGGGACATCTCTTCACACTCTACACTCCTACTATTTTGTTCCTGCTGCTCCCTCTCATCCGTAGGACGTGTAACTCCTCTATTCTCTTGACTTTGGCCTTCCCGCCCCTGACTGCTTTCGCTGGCCCCACAATGAGATACAGTCCCGTTACCTCTGGTTTCCCACTCTGGTTCTGTTCTTGTCCTGTTGCTCGGGGATATTGCGGACCCGTCCCACTCCCTCAAATCAGCTCTTAATTCTGAATAGGATCTTGGCCGCGGTCCCCTTAGATCCATTGGTCCTCTCGGACCTCCCTGTTCTGCATTGGGACCGACAGTCGTGTCTAATGGGGTATTCCATGTTACCGATCCTGGCAATTGTTTCCATGCATTTTTCACATTATTCCTCCTTTCCATCTCAATCCTTTCCCTATCCAATTGCCTTTGTTGTTCCTCTCTATCTCTCTCACAGGGTTATAGATCGAAACTATGGGTCCTATGGTAACAGGCACCTGAAGAGCATCTGGCAATCCCACAGACTCAGCCCTTTCGGTGGTTGGCGTTTTCTGCACCACAAACCTTCCCACTACACTCTGTACAGTGTTGTTTTGAGGTATTTCTCCGCCTTTGATAGGTGTCCATTCCGATATAGGGAGTGGTGTATATCCCTCTATGTCATTCCCATCTTCTCTTGCGAGCCCTCTATCTTCTATCACCCCCACCCTTGGAGGTGGTCTATCCATCAACAACCTGTTTATCAGATTGTCCTCCGACTCGCTTTCCTCGTCTTCTTCCATGAGGTTTCCTCCTCCTCCTGCCACCTCCCTCATCGGATACATTTTTTCCACCTCAATTGCCTGTACCCTCCACCGCTTTGCTTCCTCATCCCATTTAGAATCCCGCACTGCTCTTACCGATCGCGTCAGCCTTTGTTGACGCCTGTTCAAATTTCTATCGTGTGCAGCCTTAATCCATGCATTAAGGGCCTCAAACTGTGTTGGTCTGGGCGAGGGTTTCAATGAGGACATGGTTGCTTTTAGCCGATGTAACACCTCTAACTTAAACGTCCCGTACTTCGGGAATTGCATTTCCTCATTCCCTTCCGTAAGCTTATTCCAAGCCCCAATCCATAATATGGTATGCAGCCCAACATTCGTTGCCATATAATGAGCTGGCGTACCCTCCGGCGGAGCCTCTTCCCCGTAATAATGTTCACTTCGTTTACGTTTAAAAATCCCTCTTAAACACTTAAAACACTTCATGATTTCCCTTTTCTCCGCGTTTGTTTACTTCCTGATGACACTCCACCAATCTCAGCGCCGTTCTCACTAACTGGCCTATCCGTACGCGACTTTCCTCCGAGGTCACTCCAGCCGCCCAACCAGAGCGCGGCTCTAGCTAACATCACACCAACCGCTCAATCACAGCGCGGCTCTAGCCGACGTCACCCGTCCCCCTTCGTAGCAGTTCCCCTCCTTTCTCAGCTCGTCTCCTCGGTCATGCACGCATCCCATTCATACTCTGAAAAATGATTACTTCCGTCCAAGCGATCACCTTTCTTGACTGTACGCCCACAGTCTTTCTGTAGTTGTCACCTTAACTTGGCGAAATGCCTTTCCGTTTACTTCCAGACAATCGCCCTCTCCGATAGGTTACTCACACACAGTAACTTTCGACCAGCGTCCGTTACTCATACACCCACTCTTACACTCCCCCTATCTTGGATCCACGGCGGTCAATGGTACCTCGTGACCTCCGTACTATGGTCGACAACTACCCTGGATGTTCGATACACCCAAAACCACTTAAGCTCTGGCCTGAACTTAAGATTTCACCAGTTCACCCGTTTACCAGGTAACCAGCTTACCAGGTTGCGCGCGCTCACAACCTTCTCTCATTCACACTACAGGCATTCGACTCCGCAAGACATTACAATACAAATACAACACAAAACACCGCAATCTGTTCACGCATGACCCTTTGTTATACTCACTCTCTTCCGATACTGCTGCTTTTCTCGCACCGTCTGCACCTTTCGGCACACGATTCTTCCGCTGCTCGTCTCTCGACGTCTCGGGCCTTGGGGTAAACTAACCTCTCTAGATTACCTTCCTCAAGAAGATAACCATCCTCACTCTGCTACCAACTGCTAACGCGGGATTACTGGTTACTAGTTACCTTACCAAATCCCAAACTATGTCGACTGAATCGTTGGTACCTGTCATTGAGTAAAAGGTAATCTTACAATAAGTCAATCAATTTAAGAACTTACACCACTCTAAATGACCACTGACCAAATTTTAAGTTTCAAAGATTTAATATAAAGTCAAAGATAACTGAAGATACAAACTTCTCAAAATGAGATTCAGAAGATAAATCGGTATCACTATGAACATGAACTTCTTGAGTAGTCTAAGTCTGAAAAACAGAATAATAAGTACAATCTCGAAAACCATAAGGGTTGTCAAAATGGATATAAGTTGCAATCTCAAAGTCATTACAGAAAAGAAAATTAAGGTTAGTCTGTCCCTACACTATACTAAGTGACATCCCTACTTAGCAAGATCTTTACCCTCTAGGTGTCAGCCGTGGTGACTTCCTAAGAAGATCACGCACTTCTCTTTGTCTCTTCTCTGATAATGGGTCTCTCTTGATCAGCCTATCTGCCTACCCATCCGCTTCCTTAGGCTCCCAAAATCATCTGCTCTGCTCTCCTCCCGGGTTTCTTTCCCTAATACCAAATCAGATTTCTGATAGGAACGCCCCTTGGGACGCCCCTCACGTGGTATCTCTGTGCGCGGCAAACTCCATGATGGTACTCTTGAAGACCCTCGTTAAAGTTGACCTTGGTTCCCAGGCTTCTTCTCCAATGCGCCGATACCCCCTAAATTCCTGGAAACTCCTACAGGCCTGCGCAAGGCGCCACTGAACAAAGTCCCTTTCATTCGAGCTGATTAGGACCCTCGCACCTGCATACAGCTCGTCCTGCAGTGGGCCTCAAATTCCAGACTCCACCATATCTTTAAGTCGTAAAACACACTCCAAGCTCTGTGCTGGACACCTCTCGACTTCTTCCCTAACGAGCACATGGCGGTTCAAACGACATGTCATTATCTGTTCAGGCCTACTTGATTTACATGAAGCAGGTCCCTGCACTCTTAAAACGTTAACTTGATTTAAACAGCAAACATTCTTAACTAGCATACGTTTCTAAAATAACACATCTATAAAGCATATACTTTTAACCCTAAGTTCAATAATACATTTGGAAGAACCACGTCAACCTTATCTCACATTATTTTAGCAGCACGTTTAGGTTTGCTGTGAATTGCCCTAAGGCCTACACATTATACTGGATTTCAAAGTTACATTTAATTCGGACATGATTCTTTTAACATGAGAACGTGAGGTTTTCATATTCATTCCAACCTTTCTACATTAATCTCACACAGTTATACTTATTATTACTCTACTTAACATTCTATACATTTCGCTACTGAATATAAAACACTGTGTATATTTCACTCCTGGATATAAAACACTCGTGTGCAAAACATGTTTAAACTAACTACGTGCTTGTAAATATGGCGTACTTATACATTTTTTCAAACTTGTGCTCTCTCAGTCCCCCCTTTGATGACCTTCAGGGGTCATCATCACCAAGACACTAAAAATGTAGAACCCTTCAAAGTGAAGTCATGGCAGTGCCACCTCTTTTCATACTCTCCAATGCTTTCAGACTCTTATATTGAGTGTCCTGCATCGCTGTCAACTCTTCTTCCTGTTTCCTCATAGCTCTCTGCAACCTATTTGCTCTATAACATTGATACAAATGCACCAATCCCCACAAAGTGATTACTCAAATCACAATTATGATGATGGGTTTCAGTATGTACCAAACGATACCCTTTCCTAAGTTGGCAAACCAACTTCCAACTTTACCCATTCCATGACCTACTTTTTCCCACACATTTACTTTTGCCAGGTCCTCAATTTCGTAGTGTATGGCAGTGATGTTTCGTATATACTTCTCTAGAGGTTTTGAATTGTCTGGAATGTAAGTGCAGCATTCCTGGACCTTCAAAGCCTTACAGACTCCTCCCTCTTTTGCTAACAGAACGTCTAAAGCAAGTCGGTTCTGAAGAACCATTGCCCTAATCGATTGCATCTCCCCTTCTATCAGCATCAAGGATCTTGCAGTACTGGCAGATAGCCTATCTACGACTGTAGCTAACCTCCTGATCTTAATGTCATTCAATATCAGTCCTAAGATAGGGAATGCAGCACCGAGTACATCTCCAACTACTTCTGCTGCACCCAGCCCTCGCTTCCATCTAGTTGGTATTTCTTTCTTTGGCGTGTCTAAATTCTCAACATGATATATTTTAGGGAAGACAACAGCCAGATAGCATGATCCGTACCAATTATCTGGTAACTTCACATAGGCATTTCTTCCACATACAAAATATACATTTGGTATTGCTTGCATCCCTTTCAAAAAATCCTTAGAGTAATACTCCAGTTGAAAGGCATGTTCACAATTGACTTGACCTACATAAAAATTCTCATAATAGGAGTAACTCCTGTGTATGCACAGTTTCCCCCGTTTCTCCTTATCCAAAGCAATTGGACCAATACTACCTTTTCTTTGATGTGCCCTTTCCTCCTTGGTCCAATCTGTTTCCCATTGTCCTGATGCCTTCAAAATCTTCTGCCTCCTGTATCTAGTATCTACCTGTCCTATAAACTTTTTCTCAACTTCTGATATTTGACAAGTCAGATTGTTTCTTCGAGCATGTGAAGTATCTAACGTTTTCCATGGAATAAACCATTTGTGTAATCTGTCTTCGCTTTTGTAATAGTCCCACTTGTTCAAATGCTTGAAATTCGGGACCTCTGGCAATGTCGAGTCGAAATTCGAGAAATAATACTCAAATCCTTCTCGTCCATAAAATATGCTCAACAACAAACTGCATGTGATTCCATATGTCAATGGAAGATGATGGTACCTGATACCCTCCTCCACAGAAGCTGGTAATTGCATACAAACGTAACAATTCTTCACCTCCATGGCGTCAACGTATTCATAAAGCAATTTAGCATAAGCATTTGACCTGTAATTTCCCTGTGACTCATCCATGTGTAACCTTTTTACTTCTGCATCTAACAATGCTTTGTCTTTATCATTGATGTTTCCCTTATCATTAGCAATAGGAGTTCTCGGTGTTGACACTCCCTTGACCTCCTTGACTGCAGTTTCATCCCTCTCGTGTCCCACTAGGAATGAAACAGTTACCACTAAAATTATAAGAGAAACCACTACTCCTAAAAGTGTAACAACTATACATTTTGCCCTGCGGTTCGGGTTGCCAGCCTCCATGTTCTCAAACAGTGTCGCTTTGGACGTTCTTCCCGCATCAACTTCTTCCTCTTTTCAAACAAAGTCTTTCTCTCTTGCAATGTCTCTCTTTTGAACACTTGGAAGCTTGACAATTTGTTTCCGCAAAACAGTTCAAAGTCCAGTAGAAAATAGACAACCCTAGCCCTTCTCCATCCACTAAAATGAAACCCCTACCACTTTTCTTCTTCCACTCGGCGCTAGGTTATCTTGCAGCAATTTTACAATTTCTTTTCAAAAGTCTTATTTTCGTCTGAAGTTATGTATGACTCAAGGAGGGACACTACGTCTTCACAAATGTCCATCCGAAGTAACATTCCCTCAGGTTCTGGGCAGTTCGTACCACAACATGGAAAGTCAACTTTTTCTAGGATTATTCTCCTTATTTCGCTCAGGACAAGTGGACGGACAAAATTGAGAGTTAGCGTTTTTTCAATTTCTACTCCTGGTACTATCAGTTCTACATCCACAATTACAAAGGGGTCCGTTCTAATCAAGATCACTTTCTTCACCTTTCCAGTTCTGCGCCCCTTTGAAGACATTCGTAATATGGTATTAATCCACAACAATAAGCGCTCCTAGCATTTCTACTACTCGCTCAAGCATTTCCAAACGAAGAAGAGTTCCCTCCAATATTGGATATCGTGAACAGCAAACTGGAAACTCAACTGTCTCTAAAATCAATTTTCTTATTCCGCTCAGGAGAGCAGGATGAACGATGTTGAGTGTCAGCAACCTTTCGGTCTCCGCTCCTGGCAGTAGAAACCTTATTTGCACTGTGATGATCGGGTCAGTTCTGACCAGTTCCACTTCCCTGATCCTCCCTGTTCTGTGTCTCCCAGACATCTGCAACGAGGTAGGTCCAGTCGGGAGTAAAGTATCTTCTGCTAGGCACTCGCACCCTCCTTGATCTTCTAAGACCCTCCTCGGCTTGATCCTGGATATCTTATTCTGGATCTGAGTCTTCGGATATAGGAGTAAGCGTTTCTTCTTGGGCCGACCTCAAACTTAGCCTTCTTCTCCTTGCTGGCCAAGTGGCAGCTCCAAGCCTTATTCTCCTATTCCTTGTCCTCTCACTTGGTTCTTGGTCGCTCTGATACGGATCTGAGTCTGAGTCGTATTCACTTCTGCTCTCTCCTTCAGTTGCGTCTTCCGTCTCACTGCCGTCCTGCCTTCGCTCTTCTTCTGAATCCGTTGCGTTCCCAACTTCTTCCGACACCCCCTCAGCTGCCTCAATCCCTTCTTGCGACTCTTCTTCCACTTCCGGGCTTTCGTCTGGGATAGGAGCTGTTCCTTCTAGAGGTGCTGGAACTCTTCGAGTATGGGATGCATGGATCCAATTTGGCAGCCCCCCGCACTTCACCGCGGTGTTCGTTATCAGGATTACCTGAAAGGGCCCACGCCAGCGAACATCTAGGCAGTTCTTCCGGACGTGTTTTTTAACCAAGACCCAGTCCCCTGGGTTCAGGTCATGACACAGGTTCCTCGATGCTGGAACTTCAGCCGCATGCACCTGAAGGGACACAGAATGGATGGCGTCAGACAGTCCTTTACAATAATCTAAGATCAGATCATCTGTAATATTCAGTAGGGCAGTAGTTGGAACTGTAGGAAGTCTCATGGCCCTCCCCATCAGGATCTCGTGGGGAGAAAGACCTGTCCTCCTGTCAGGGGTGCTGCGCATGCTCATGAGCACTAGAGGAAGAGCATCTGGCCAACTCAAAGATGTGGATGCCACTACTTTAGCCAATCTATTCTTCAAAGTGCCATTCACTTGTTCCACAATTCCTGAAGCTTCTGGTCGATAACTACAATGCAGCTTTTGATCGATATTCAGTGTGGAGCACAACATCTTCACTATTTCGCTGTTAAAATGTTTTCCTCTGTCAGATTCCAAAGAGGCAGGCACCCCGAAGCGCGGTATCAACTCCCTGAGCAACAATTTAGCCACTGTGAGTGTATCGCACCTACGTGTAGGGTACGCTTCAACCCATCTGGAAAATACACATACAATCACCAACACATACCTAAGGCGATTGACCCTTGGCATTTCGATGAAATCTAATTGCATTCTATTGAAAGGCCCCCCCGACCTCCCAATGTGACTCAGTGTGACTGGTGTTCGCTTGCCTACGTTCAGTTGTTGGCAGGTAACACATCGCTTGCATACTGATTCTGCTGCTATTCTAAATTTAGGGCAATACCAAGTTTGCCTAAACACTCTCATCATAGCATCCCTTCCTAGATGTACTGGACCATGTATTTCTCTCGCCATGGGATTAGCTAATTCTTCAGGTAACACAGCTCTCCCATCTGCTGAAACCCAAAAATCCATTTCGCTTCGCACGCAACCTGCTATTTCCCATGCCTTTTTCTCTGTTTCAGGTGCGTTCTCCTGCATTATTCTTAAATCCTCCCAAGTGTCTACAGTTTCTAACATCATACTTAATTCAGTCTTTTCTTCTGCACCTTCTATTTCCACCTTTGAGAAAGAATAATTTTGTTCCGCACAATAGCGTGCGACTTCATCAGCGTATCTGTTGCCTTGTGACACAAAATCTGTATTCTTAGTGTGTGCTACACACTTTACTATTGCGATGTCAACTGGACCTTGTAATGCTTCTAACAACAACCTCACAAATTCTCCGTTTCGAATGGGCGAACCAGAGGAGGTCATGTAACCTCTCTGAGACCACAACTGCCCGAAATCATGAACCACACCGAAACCATATTGGCTGTCCGTGTAGATGGTGACTCTCTTTCCGTTTCCTGCTATGCAGGCACGAGTTAAGGCAATAATTTCTGCTACCTGTGCGGAATGTACTCCTTCCAGGCAAGCGGCTTCCACAACTCCAGTAATAGTACAAACAGCATAAGCTGCTCTCAACCGACCAGTATCGTCTCTTAAACATGAGCCATCAACAAAATAAATTTCATCGGGGTCAGACAATGGCTCATCCACAATATCTGGTCTGGGTTTCGTGCATAGTTCAGTCACATCAAGGCAATCGTGGTCTTCACATCCTTCGCCTTCTATCACAGTGGGTAATGGCATCAAAGTAGCAGGATTCAAGACAGAGCATCTCCTGAGAGTCACGTTCTCCGCAGCAAGGATAACTTGCTCGTAGCGCGTGAGCCTACTATTGGTCAGATGCTGCGTCTTCGTCCTGGTCATTAGCAATTCAACTGAATGTGGTACATACACCACCACTGGATGTCCCATCACAATACTCTCGCTCCTTTCAATGCTGACACCCGTTGCAGCAACGGATTTGAGACATCCGGGCAACGCTGCGGCTACTGGATCTAATGTAGCCGAAAAATATGCAACTGGTCTACGGGCATTTCCGTGGGTCTGTGCCAAGACTGACAAAGCACATCCCTCTCTCTCACAGCAATAGAGTGAAAATGACTTCTCGTAATCGGGCATTCCCAGAGCCGGAGCACGACACAAATCGTCTCTCAGCTGCAAGAACGCCACCAAGCATTCTTCGTCCCATGGTACCGGATCACTCACCTCCTTGTGCGTCAGTTTCTGTAAGGGCTTTGCTTTCAGTGAAAAGTTAACTATCCACTGTCGGCAGTAACCCACCATTCCTAGGAACATTCTAACTTCCCTCTGTGTTGTAGGCGCATTCATCTTCATTATCGCCTCAATCCTCTCTGGGGACACCTTACGTTTCCCTTTTTCTAACCTGTGCCCTAGATACTGTACTTCTGTCAAACAATACTGCAACTTGCTTGGAGATACCTTATGTCCATTTTCAGCTAAATGATTCAGCAAGGCAATTCAATCTGCTTTACAGGCTTCCTCTGTCTCTGACGCAACAAGTAGGTCATCTATGTACTGGACCAGAACCGAGTTCTGCGGCAGTACTAGATTTTCGAGATTCTTCTTCAACAACTGGTTGAAGATGGATGGGCTGTCTGTGAATCCTTGTGGGATTCGACACCATGTTAAAACGTGATCTTCCATTTTAAAAGCAAAAAGATACCTGCTCTCTTCATCCAATGGGATTGAAAAGAAAGCCTGACAAAGATCTATCACTGTGAACCATTCTGCTTGACATGGTATTTGAAACAGTATCACTGATGGATTCGGTACCACGGGACAACATGAAACAACTATGTTGTTAATTTTTCGTAAATCCTGAACTATCCTAAACTTCCCGCTAGGTTTCTGCAAACCCATAATCGGGGAGTTACAAGGACTACCCACAATTTCCTTCAGTATTCCCTGTTGAATCATTGACTCGATCACAGGCTTTATTCCTGCAATCGTTTCCTGTGACAATTTGTATTGAGGTGTTCTTGGAAACTCAACATTTGGTTTTACCAATATTTTTACCGGCTCTACCCCCTTAATCAATCCTATTTCTTCTCCTGTGAAATCCCATACCTCTGACGCCACTGCATCTCGTAGGTCTTGGGGAAGATCTTCTATTGTCAGAGTAGGATATAGTTCTACACAAGATTTCGAATTGGCCACCTTAAAAGTAGCATCTTCGTCGGTAGTCTGTACCTCCACTCCTTGCGGGGTGCAGTATATGGTGCAATTCAATTTGCACAACAAATCCCTTCCTAACAGACATACCGGACTCGAGTCACAAACCTCAAACTGATGTTCGTTCATGTGGTTTCCAATTTTCACAGACACTGGTTCTGTCAAAGGACTAGTCATTCTTTTATTTGCGACTCCTACCACCTGAATAGTTTCCCCTGACATTGGCAAGTCTGGAACCACCGCTGATCTCAGAGTCGAACGAGTAGCCCCAGTATCCACTAAGAACGTTGTGGGACACCCTGCCACCTCTGCCTCAACAAATGGCCCTCTCTGATCCACCTCTAGGACTGCCCCGAGGGTACAGTCCTCTTCACTGCTCACACGTTGTCCAGTCAATGGATCAATGTAATAACACTTTTCTTCCTCGATGAATAGAGGCATCTGCTTAAAGACCTTACTCCCTGTCGCTACCTTCGGTGGCTGTGGGAACTGGGCCCGTGGGGCCGAAGTCCCCCCTTTGGCCACCTTGCCTCCTGGAACTGTCACCTTTGGAGTTGGGACTTCTTGAACCTGCTCTTCTACTTCTAGCTCTCCATTTTCGGGGTTAAAGGGACACTCGCGTCGCCAATGCCCCACCTGGTGACACTGATGGCACTTTGTCGTTTTCTTTAAAGTGGCAAAGTCTATCCTAGGTCTCTGCCCTTCTTCATTATCTTTGTTCTGACCGTTTGGTTTTCGTCCCATCCCCTGCTTCTGCTGGCCACCCTTCCCGGCGGACTGCATTTGTACCACCATCAATTTCTCCTTTAGATTCTTGGCTTTAGAGTCTATTTCATCACTACAGTATCGTGCATAACGTAGAATCTCATCTAGTGGTTTATTCTGCCAACAGATTAAATGTTGTTGAATCATCAAGCAAATGTCAGGTCTCAACCCCAAGACAAATTTTGACACAAATTGTCCTATATCTTTGGGATCCATTACATCAAGTCCACTGTATTGCTTGAATGTTTTCAACAACCTCTCATAAAACTCATGCACGGTCTCCTTCGGTTCTTGCCTTGTTCGATCTATCTTTACCCAATCTATATCCTGTGGTGGTACCTTATCTTTCAACCAAGCTATTACCCTTTCATACTTTCGCATGACAATCTCAGATGGTCCATTAGTTCGAGCATCCCTCACTGGTTCAGTATTTGGCCATTCAACACTAGTCTTGCACGGGGTCCATAAATCAGATGGGACCACAATGTCAAACAACGTGTTCAAATCAATCCACAATACCTTTGAAATTTTAACAAACCTCTCTACCTGCTTATACCACTCTACTGGATTGTCCCGCAACTTCGGAAATGAGTTGGTAAATGCAGCTAAGTCTCCTCTACTCCAGGGCACATGTACATAATTTCCATTTGATATTTCTCGCAAAGGGAATGCCTCCATATGCATTACCCTTCCCTCGGGGGTCATCACATTTGCACTTCGTCTAACTGTGCCCTTTTTCGACCACCTTTCTTCCCATTTGTCCAATTCTCTCCACACTCTTATCCCTGATACCAGCTCTCTTATGTGTGTTTTTAATCCAGTAGTTCTCTTCTCATCTAGATCTTGGTCTGCGTACTGTAATCTGTGGTTACTCTGCAATGCCCTTGTCCTAGACAAATCCACGGCATATCTATCTGCCAAATCAGTCAGTTTCTCATGAAACGCTCTAGCTTTCCTAGTAATATCCTTTGCCATGAACAATAACTCATCCTGTTCATACAGTTCGATCCTTTCTAAAGGCAATGTTCCATCTATTATCTCATCAACATCTGATTTTAAACTAGTAACATCAAGCCTCTTTGCCTTAATTTCAGCTTTCAAGACACTCAATTTAGCTCCTCCATCCGCATCTCTCCCATCCCAGCTCCGAGATCTACGTTTAGGTATAGGTGAGTTATAGGGAGTCCTCCCCTGTTCCCATCTCTCTAGGTCCCATGCCTTTCCATCTTCTCGGGGTGGGTGGTGAAACACTCCTTCACGCCTCATAGCCCCTCTCTCCCCATCCTGGCTAGTTTCACGGGATGCAGGGTAAGATATTCCATTACTCCCTCTTTCTTCACTACTTCCCTGTGATTCCTGATTATTCGAGGCGTGGCGGGACCTATCACTGTTCTCCTTTCTCCAATGTTGAACGTCTTCTCCGAGTACATGATGAAGGCACCTAAACCTATTCTGAAAAGCTCGTACCATCTCATCTCCTCCTTTCTCCCAGAGACGGGACATCTCTTCACACTCTACACTCCTACTATTTTGTTCCTGCTGCTCCCTCTCATCCGTAGGACGTGTAACTCCTCTATTCTCTTGACTTTGGCCTTCCCGCCCCTGACTGCTTTCGCTGGCCCCACAATGAGATACAGTCCCGTTACCTCTGGTTTCCCACTCTGGTTCTGTTCTTGTCCTGTTGCTCGGGGATATTGCGGACCCGTCCCACTCCCTCAAATCAGCTCTTAATTCTGAATAGGATCTTGGCCGCGGTCCCCTTAGATCCATTGGTCCTCTCGGACCTCCCTGTTCTGCATTGGGACCGACAGTCGTGTCTAATGGGGTATTCCATGTTACCGATCCTGGCAATTGTTTCCATGCATTTTTCACATTATTCCTCCTTTCCATCTCAATCCTTTCCCTATCCAATTGCCTTTGTTGTTCCTCTCTATCTCTCTCACAGGGTTATAGATCGAAACTATGGGTCCTATGGTAACAGGCACCTGAAGAGCATCTGGCAATCCCACAGACTCAGCCCTTTCGGTGGTTGGCGTTTTCTGCACCACAAACCTTCCCACTACACTCTGTACAGTGTTGTTTTGAGGTATTTCTCCGCCTTTGATAGGTGTCCATTCCGATATAGGGAGTGGTGTATATCCCTCTATGTCATTCCCATCTTCTCTTGCGAGCCCTCTATCTTCTATCACCCCCACCCTTGGAGGTGGTCTATCCATCAACAACCTGTTTATCAGATTGTCCTCCGACTCTCTTTCCTCGTCTTCTTCCATGAGGTTTCCTCCTCCTCCTGCCACCTCCCTCATCGGATACATTTTTTCCACCTCAATTGCCTGTACCCTCCACCGCTTTGCTTCCTCATCCCATTTAGAATCCCGCACTGCTCTTACCGATCGCGTCAGCCTTTGTTGATGCCTGTTCAAATTTCTATCGTGTGCAGCCTTAATCCATGCATTAAGGGCCTCAAACTGTGTTGGTCTGGGCGAGGGTTTCAATGAGGACATGGTTGCTTTTAGCCGATGTAACACCTCTAACTTAAACGTCCCGTACTTCGGGAATTGCATTTCCTCATTCCCTTCCGTAAGCTTATTCCAAGCCCCAATCCATAATATGGTATGCAGCCCAACATTCGTTGCCATATAATGAGCTGGCGTACCCTCCGGCGGAGCCTCTTCCCCGTAATAATGTTCACTTCGTTTACGTTTAAAAATCCCTCTTAAACACTTAAAACACTTCATGATTTCTCTTTTCTCCGCGTTTGTTTACTTCCTGATGACACTCCACCAATCTCAGCGCCGTTCTCACTAACTGGCCTATCCGTACGCGACTTTCCTCCGAGGTCACTCCAGCCGCCCAACCAGAGCGCGGCTCTAGCTAACATCACACCAACCGCTCAATCACAGCGCGGCTCTAGCCGACGTCACCCGTCCCCCTTCGCAGCAGTTCCCCTCCTTTCTCAGCTCGTCTCCTCGGTCATGCACGCATCCCATTCATACTCTGAAAAATGATTACTTCCGTCCAAGCGATCACCTTTCTTGACTGTACGCCCACAGTCTTTCTGTAGTTGTCACCTTAACTTGGCGAAATGCCTTTCCGTTTACTTCCAGACAATCGCCCTCTCCGATAGGTTACTCACACACAGTAACTTTCGACCAGCGTCCGTTACTCATACACCCACTCTTACACTCCCCCTATCTTGGATCCACGGCGGTCAATGGTACCTCGTGACCTCCGTACTATGGTCGACAACTACCCTGGATGTTCGATACACCCAAAACCACTTAAGCTCTGGCCTGAACTTAAGATTTCACCAGTTCACCCGTTTACCAGGTAACCAGCTTACCAGGTTGCGCGCGCTCACAACCTTCTCTCATTCACACTACAGGCATTCGACTCCGCAAGACATTACAATACAAATACAACACAAAACACCGCAATCTGTTCACGCATGACCCTTTGTTATACTCACTCTCTTCCGATACTGCTGCTTTTCTCGCACCGTCTGCACCTTTCGGCACACGATTCTTCCGCTGCTCGTCTCTCGACGTCTCGGGCCTTGGAGTAAACTAACCTCTCTAGATTACCTTCCTCAAGAAGATAACCATCCTCACTCTGCTACCAACTGCTAACGCGGGATTACTGGTTACTAGTTACCTTACCAAATCCCAAACTATGTCGACTGAATCGTTGGTACCTGTCATTGAGTAAAAGGTAATCTTACAATAAGTCAATCAATTTAAGAACTTACACCACTCTAAATGACCACTGACCAAATTTTAAGTTTCAAAGATTTAATATAAAGTCAAAGATAACTGAAGATACAAACTTCTCAAAATGAGATTCAGAAGATAAATCGGTATCACTATGAACATGAACTTCTTGAGTAGTCTAAGTCTGAAAAACAGAATAATAAGTACAATCTCGAAAACCATAAGGGTTGTCAAAATGGATATAAGTTGCAATCTCAAAGTCATTACAGAAAAGAAAATTAAGGTTAGTCTGTCCCTACACTATACTAAGTGACATCCCTACTTAGCAAGATCTTTACCCTCTAGGTGTCAGCCGTGGTGACTTCCTAAGAAGATCACGCACTTCTCTTTGTCTCTTCTCTGATAATGGGTCTCTCTTGATCAGCCTATCTGCCTACCCATCCGCTTCCTTAGGCTCCCAAAATCATCTGCTCTGCTCTCCTCCCGGGTCTCTTTCCCTAATACCAAATCACATTTCTGATAGGAACGCCCCTTGGGACGCCCCTCACGTGGTATCTCTGTGCGCGGCAAACTCCATGATGGTACTCTTGAAGACCCTCGTTAAAGTTGACCTTGGTTCCCAGGCTTCTTCTCCAATGCGCCGATACCCCCTAAATTCCTGGAAACTCCTACAGGCCTGCGCAAGGCGCCACTGAACAAAGTCCCTTTCATTCGAGCTGATTAGGACCCTCGCACCTGCATACAGCTCGTCCTGCAGTGGGCCTCAAATTCCAGACTCCACCATATCTTTAAGTCGTAAAACACACTCCAAGCTCTGTGCTGGACACCTCTCGACTTCTTCCCTAACGAGCACATGGCGGTTCAAACGACATGTCATTATCTGTTCAGGCCTACTTGATTTACATGAAGCAGGTCCCTGCACTCTTAAAACGTTAACTTGATTTAAACAGCAAACATTCTTAACTAGCATACGTTTCTAAAATAACACATCTATAAAGCATATACTTTTAACCCTAAGTTCAATAATACATTTGGAAGAACCACGTCAACCTTATCTCACATTATTTTAGCAGCACGTTTAGGTTTGCTGTGAATTGCCCTAAGGCCTACACATTATACTGGATTTCAAAGTTACATTTAATTCGGACATGATTCTTTTAACATGAGAACGTGAGGTTTTCATATTCATTCCAACCTTTCTACATTAATCTCACACAGTTATACTTATTATTACTCTACTTAACATTCTATACATTTCGCTACTGAATATAAAACACTCTGTATATTTCACTCCTGGATATAAAACACTCGTGTGCAAAACATGTTTAAACTAACTACGTGCTTGTAAATATGGCGTACTTATACATTTTTTCAAACTTGTGCTCTCTCACCAGTGTGGTTTAGGAAATAAATAGCCATGGGCTCCGGGAGTGGTCCAGTTACGTTCTGGCCACTAACATTAAGTGTGTCTCCAGTCCCTCATTCCACCACATGCAGGCCCTGTCCCGGACACTACAGAACCGAGGTGTGAGGTTTGAGCAAGATGACATTTCTGTCTTGTAGATCACTCGAATTTGCCTGTCTATCACTGTTGGTATCTTCATACCTCTCCACCCTCCGTTGTAGGATAATGGTCTGGTCTAGGGGTGCCGGTCACCAGCTCAAAGATACAGGCATGGCACCATTATTGGAGTCTGTGAATCAACACTTCTGTATAATCTCCTGGTACTACACATTCAAGTGGGTTTGTTCAAAGTATGCATCATTCTTTCTATTTCTCCTTTTGTCTGTGGGTATGTGGCATGACTTTCCGATTGTAGAAGCCCTCTGTATTGCTAGAATTTGGCCACATGAAATGGCTGGCAATAGTCCGTATGATAACAACAAGGAGATCCAAGCTTCCTACATTGTTCTTTAGTTTTGGATGTAAATGTTCAAATGCTTTGAAGGTGACGATTTCCACAACTGGAAACTTTGGCTCTGTGTCTTTTACAGCCAGCATGTGTTTTCCATTCAAGAGGGATCCGAAGTCCGCACTGATTACTCTCAAATGCTTTGTGCATCCTTCTATGATCGTGAGAGTGGGCCAATCCTGGGCTCTCGTGACTTGTCAGCAGTGGCATTTCTTGATGGCCTGATCCACAAAAGTGTTAATTCCCACAACCAGACTTTTTCATGAAGCCTAGGTTAGATCTTTGCACTGACCTGGTGACATTGGTGTGCTAGTTTTATCAGTAGGAGTTGTAACAATTTAGGCATTATAATACAATGACCTCTAAGTAAGATGCTTCCTTCCATTGCTCTTAGTTCACTGCATATTCTCCACAGTGACTAGAGGAACAGTTTGCTCTTTCCATGTCTGTCTTGCAAGTACTCCAACAATAATTTCTGCCTCTGCCATCACAGCCCTCTGCAGGCTTTTGACCTGAACTGTGCTTTGTTCGATATCTTTCAGCAACACCGCTTTCATACATACCATCTGGGTAATGCTGTTTATATGCTCTTCTGGTCCCATTGTGTGTGTGGTGTCTGTGACAGGTGGTCCGCAGGGTTGTTGCATCTTGGTTTGTTTGACAGTGGGAACTGATATATTTGTAACTGGAGCAACAATTTTTCAATCTGAGGAGGGGGAGCTTGGCACTGTGCCTACACAGAGCAATAATAGTGGTTTGTGGTCTGTGACTACTTTAAAGGGTCTTCCATGTTCTGTTACACTGATTTGTAGAGTGCACTAATCACTCAAGAGGGTATCCAGGCACTTAAGATGAGGATACAAATATCTCTGTTAGGTCTCTGTGAGGATGTGGCTGGAAAATTCTGTGGGTTTCCTTATGCTTAAATTAGGACTGGGCTGGCGTCCACAATTAATTCTGACTCCCTGGCTGGATTGAAGTTACCCTCAGTTGTGTCCTGGAGGAAGGGATCTTTGATAGTCTGGAATGTTTTCTGTTTTGCTTCACTCCCATTTCTACTTGATGTTTGTCCTTGTTAGGAGTCATGGGCTTCTGAAAGAGTGGCGATGAACCTTCCACATTAGTTTGTCATCCCCAGGAAGCTCTGCACGTTTGCTGTGGATCGGGGTGAGACTGCGTCTTTGATGTTTGATACTTTCTGTACATCAACCCCAGTGAATATATATTCATGGAACTGGACTTATTTTTCCAGGAGTTCACACTTTTGTTGGCTGAGTGTCAACCTGGACCCCGACAAGTGTTGTAGGGTTGCTGCCAGGTGTTAGTGGTGTTTGTGCACGCTTTGTGCGTAGATTAAAATGTTACTGCTGACATTTAGGACGTCATCAAAGTCTGTCAGTTTCTTTTATGGTGTTCTGAAACACCTCATCCTCCAAGGAAATGCTGAAGTCACCTGGAGCACCACAGACCTGGGGTATGAATATTGTGATGGTCTGACACCCTTCTTCAATCAATAGTCGGTGCCATTCTACATCGAGGTAGAGTTTTAAAAGCTAGTGGGCATTATTAGGATTAGAAATTAGGTGATTGTTGGTATGCGCGAGGTGCCATTTTCAGGGGCCTCATACCAATGCGTAGCTTTATGGCCCCTGCTTCCTTAGGCTTGTTGGTGACCAACAATGGCGCAACCCATGGCATGGCCCCAGATTCTTTCTTAGTGACATCTTTGTCTTCTAGCTCAGCCAGCTCTGCTTTGGTGAGCAGTCTTAAGTGGAAGGGTACCCTTCAGTGCCGAAGGGCTATCAGCATCATTGATGGGTTAATATGCATCTTTACAGCTGGCTTGAGGGTGTAGAATTGGGGGTCGTTATAAAGTATCTGGTGGACTTCTTGTAGAGTGATGCTGTGGGTGAATCAGATCAGTTATGACTCTTCTGCCGCCATGCAGCTGAGCAGGTTGCCAACTTCTGTCAGGGTTATGAAGAATTATACGTGGCATCTGTGCATTCTGTGGCTGACCTTTGCTATGAACAAGCACGCAGGAGTAGAGGTTTCAGACCTCCATAGGCAAAGATGTAGGTGGCTGTGTGTTCAATAAATACAATAAGGAGCACAGAGGGAAACACCGGACACAGGTCGCCCTCCACTCAAACAGTCATGCAAACAATGATGACCTGGTCCGCTTAGGCAGTGTTTCATACTTCCTCAACAAATGTACATCGTGTGGTTTGTGGTTAAATAATTAATAGCCACGCCCTGCTTTTTAAATAGATAGGCTGCACGAAGAAACAGAATAAAAGTCGCAATCACGTGCAGTTTCCTATCTTTTCGCATTTCACTGTTCGTTTTGTTTGTTGAGTGTTTTCCACTGTTTTCCACTGCACTTTAATTGCATTTACACATGTATGTGGTTGGGACACATTCCTTTTAAAGCTTGATGACTGCTGATGATGAGAACAGAGCTACACTGGTGAGTACCTACCAGGTTCCCCGTTGGTTGTTCGCCCGTGAGGGGTCATCTAGCTTTCTCACAATTTTTTTCACAGTACACATTATTGTCTGTTGTCTATTAATCACGACTGTCCTAGAAGGGATGGAGGCTTTTTAAACTTGGCATGGTAATGGTGTACACTCTACCCCATAGACCTTTAAGAAAGGGGAGATAGTTGTAAATGATTGCAACATGTTGTACATTTGTAGAGGAAGTATTAAACACTGCCTAAGCGGACCAGGTCATCATTGTTTGCATGGCTGTGTGTTCAAGCCTGAGTCATGGTTGCAGCTGGTTGTACTGGTTGTGGCTCATGATGTTTACGAACACCCAGTGCTTCTTAGTCCTTGTGCCATCACTTTGCACCTTGGCTAGACCTATCTCCGATTTGCTGGTTTCAACAGTCGGTGAGTTCATGATGATGCCTTTTTCATCATTGTGCTGTGGTTCAGTATGTCACCCGCTTTGGAAGGCCGGTGCTTGAATACTCCTATCAGTGACCATTTATAGGTTATGCCCTTGTGATAGTGTAGTCTAGTGGTCAATGGTGCTAGAGTTCAATGATCACTTGACCAACTCTGGCAAACTGGTTGCTGCTCCTGAAGTTTGAGCTGCTTTTTCCATGGCTGGGGCATTTGCTCAGGGGGTGTGGTGACACGCCTCAGCATGGCAGCATCTCCCACCATCAATGCTTTCAGGGGGGTATGGTGACATTTCGCAGCACTGCAGTTTCTTCCATCATCAATGCTTTCGGGGGGTATGGTGACATTTCGCAGCACTGCAGTTTCTTCCATCATCAATGCTTTCGGGGGGTATGGTGACATTTCGCAACACTGCAGCTTCTTCCATCATCAATGCTTTGATGGGGTATGGTGACATTCCGCAGCACTGCAGCTTCTTCCATCATCAATGCTTTCATGGGGTATGGTGACATTTCGCAGCACTGCAGCTTCTTCCATCATCAATGCTTTCATGGGGTATGGTGACATTTCGCAGCACTGCAGCTTCTTCCATCATCAATGCTTTCATGGGGTATGGTGACATTTCGCAGCACTGCAGTTTCTTCCATCATCAATGCTTTCGGGGGGTATGGTGACATTTCGCAGCACTGCCGTTTCTTCCATCATCAATGCTTTCGGGGGGTATGGTGACATTCCGCAGCACTGCAGCTTCTTCCATCATCAATGCTTTCATGGGGTATGGTGACATTTCGCAGCACTGCAGCTTCTTCCATCATCAATGCTTTCATGGGGTATGGTGACATTTCGCAGCACTGCAGCTTCTTCCATCATCAATGCTTTCGGGGGGTAAGGTGACATTTCGCAGCACTGCAGCTTCTTCCACCATCAATGCTTTCAGGGTGTATGGTGACATTTCGCAGCACTGCAGCTTCTTCCATTATCAATGCTTTCGGGGGTATGGTGACATTTCGCAGCACTGCAGCTTCTTCTATCATCAATGCTTTCGGGGGTATGGTGACATTCCGCAGAACTGCAGCTTCTTCCATCATCAATGCTTTCATGCTTTGTTTTCTCTGTGTTTGGGGCACTCCCCAATCTAATGGGCTGTGCAGATTCCATTTTAATTATGTAGGGGTCTTTGATCATTACTTTGGCCAGAGCAGACTCCATTTGTTCAACTCTAGAGTTTGACAGTTCATGGGCTCATCCTAGCACAACAATTTCACCCAGCGAAATGACGGGTTATATGAGGATAACCCACCACAAGACTGTGCAGGCAGAATGTGTCTCACACTTCATTGTGTGGGGATTTTGGTGCTCACCTTTGCCCACAATGCAGAGTCTCTGCTCCTGATGGTAAGAAGACACAGGCATGCATGCTGTTTCTGGTGGCATCAGAGACCATGCACTCCAAAGTCACTTTATGTATGCCCTGGTGTCGTGCCCATCGTCTGGGTGCGTGCTTTCTTTTGTAAGTATGGAGGCCTCAGTGGCACAATAACTTCAACCCAGCTGGTGCATTAACTCAATTATATCAGTTTTCCTGGTATCTCTGACAATGGACAGTTTGTTGAACACAAATGTAACATTTGTCAGTGTTAACTGAGATATACTATGCAGTAGAGAATTCTTTGCTTACAGATGAACAGTGTTTTATTTCAGTTGTTATCTGCTCCTAAAAACGAGGCAGAAGCAAGTATTCTGTACTAATCAGCAGACGACGCTGCCGTGTGTAAGACATATGGGCCTGACTGTGCGCATATGCAGAATCCCGGAGTCTTATTTATTATACTGCTTAATTCAAACAGTAAAAATGTGTATTAAACATAGAGTGCAACCATAAACTGAAATATCGCTTTGTGCTCACAAAGTTTACAAACCTAGCAGTGAGAAAATGCTTAATCACCAGAAAACAGACTAATAAATCGAAGAAAAGAAACATTAACAATTAGCCATCATGAAGAAATCTAACAGACGTCAGGCTCAAAACAGACCTTGCAGAATATAAAGGAGGGGTGTCTTCAAGGCTTTCACATATGATAGATATGTCAAGGAAATGTTTTCAAATGGACTGTGACAAGGGTGGGCATGTACTCTCACCCCTGACCTTGCATGATGTTCCCAAAGTAGTCATACTTCATCACATCCACCATTGGATCCCTCCCTCAAGCCTGCATCATATGTATTGAAGACCTCGTTCACCAGTGACTTTTTTGAACAATTCCTGAACATCATCCACACTTCTTCCCTCCATTCCTGAAGCCCTCTAGATCAAACAGATCACCCCACTGGTGTCTTAGTACGTGACAGCCTTGCCAAATGTCACCCTTTCCAACCCCCCTCCCTTCATGGACTCGAGAGGGGGAAAGGAAAGCAGTTGCTACCCAAGTATATCACACAGGGCAACTCAGGTTTTATCCAACCTACGCTAGTAAATATTGGGAATAAGGCAAATATTACACATGCACTATTTCTTTGCACAAAATGGGCTATTAGTGCACAGAATGAATTGCATGGTAAGTTTAGTGATATGGAATGTGCCAAGTGGTGGCAGCTGCAGATTTGAGCATTTCCATCATTATTTTTTTGTCCTCATACATGCCATTGGTAAACACTCAAGATGGAAAATCTCCACTTCCTTTATACAAGCCCTTCACTGGAGACCGCCCTGATGATGAGCTCAAAGGAGAGGTAGAGTCCTTCCAGAGGTAAGGCTGTTTCCAAGTCCCACTCCCGTTCACAGCGTCTGGGGGCTCACCTGTTACTAGGGAGGAGCGGACCGACAGACCTCCGGCATAATCATAGGACTGGTCTTACTTCTCTCTCTTCCTTACTTCTCTCTCCAAGTCTCTAGAGCTACCCAGATCTTGTTGAGACGAGAGGTATCGCAAGCCATGTCCGATTGACTTATCATAATAATGTTCTTTAGGCAATCCGCAAAGGAGGGGGGGTGCCTCAAGCTACCAATCTCTACAAATTTCCCTCTTTGCAATGATTACTACATACAGTGCAAAGTTTGAAGCTGGAGCATTCAGACCAAAGTCTGACAAAAGACCAAAAAAGATTAACATTGCCCTTACTTCATCTGCATGCCCAATACGTCCTCCAAGGAACCACTTACCTCCATTCAAAAGTGGTCGATCTTCGGGCAATCCATAAACATATGCAGATCGTCGGCAGCAGGATATTTGCATCTGGGACAGTTATAGATTGTTGTGGACATTTTGGACAGTTTACCTGGGGTCCAATACACCCTATGAGCGGTGTATAAGTGGTTTCTTCTACGATTAGCTGGTTTAACCACTGCCTGCAACATAGAGAAGGAGTCACACCGCAGATAATCCCCATTTTCGGAAAATACACTGCCCCAGCACCTCACCAAGTCTACGTCTAGATAGACCCCAGTTTCTATAAATGCACCATACCAAAATGACACCTCACGTTTCCATGGTCCTATTCTAGAAATAGAGTCCACAGCTGTCCTAGAAACTTCATTGCCCCACGACTGTGATGACCACCATGCAGATAATTGAAAGAACTTAAATCTCATCAGTGTCCCATTGGTTATTCTGCACATTGCCTCCCAACTGATAAGCTGTGTGTCCTCCTGGAGGTCTCCCCAGCGTCTGATACCTGCTGCTCTAAATGGTTGTGACAATTGGTCCTGGAGGCATTCCGGGGTACCCGGGGAATCCCAGATTGGAGCCTGCGATGTATAATATGGTATTCCCAATGTATTCCTGACATACTTCCAGTTTCTTAATGCAGCTGATAGAACCTTGAGTCTAACCCTTTTGTAATACTTGGGGTCCCCAAATTTGTAAAGGAAGAATTCCTGTCCCTGAGGGACATCGTGCAACAATGCCCGAAACAAGGGGCCTATAGAGGAAGAATCAACCATATTTGCTAATATTCTACAAATTTTAAAATGGAAAGCATGGCAGTAAGCAAACAAATCAGGTAGAGCTAATGCACACAGTTTCAGCCCTCTCCTAAGCTTCTTCCAAGCTACTCTCGGGGTCTTGGTCGCCCAAATAAATGACTTGATTTTACCTTGAAGGGTAGCAAGGTCTATAACATTAAATGAAAGTGGAATTGAATTGAACAAAAACGTTAATTTAGACAAAATTACAATTTATACCAGGTTTCCCCTCCCGTATATATTTAGTGGTAAATTCGCCCAGAGTGACAATAAGCAACCCACCTCCTTGGAAACCTTCTCCCAGCTTATTCTTGATGTATCAATCAACTTCTGCGCTAAATAGATCCCCAAGTATCGCATCTGACCTTTTGCCCCTGGTACTGCCCCTCGGAATTCCAGCTCATAGTTTCAGTTTTTTTTCTATTAATTTTGTAACCAGAGACCTTGCCGAATTCCCCAGCTAGCTCGAACAGCCTGGGTATAGCTTTGATATGGTCAGATGTATACATTAGGAGATCGTCCGCATAGAGGGCAAACTTAAGTTCCAAATCGGCGATCTTAAAAGGCAAAATAAAAGGATCTTCTCTAAGAGAACAAACAAAAGGCTCAATATATAAATTAAATAATAAGGGTGACAGGGGACAACCCTGTCTCGTGCCTCTTGATATGTCAAACCAATCTGAAAGGATGCCATTAACCAGAACTTTTGCACGTGGGTGTGAATACAGGGACCTGACAGCCTCAATAAAATTCTCAGGAAAGCCAAAACTACACATGGTCTCCCAGAGATAATTCCGGCTGACCTGGTCAAAAGCCTTAGCGGCATCAAGCGCAACCAGGGTTAGTGGCAGCCTCTTCTCAATCCCTTTGTGCCCTTTGGAGACGCTGTGGGTAACTGCTTGTTGCTTGCCCCCCCTTCCTGCCTTTACTGCTCGCCGCTCCCGCTCCGCGGGAGCCGCTTTGTGGGAGGACCCACCAACGCGTTCTGCTGCCTGGCTGCTGAGCTACCTGTTTTTTTCATCTGTGGGGCTGAGATAGGCTGCAGGGGAGTAGCGCGGCAGGGACTCACTATCCCAGGAGTCCCTGCTTCACCACGCCACATCCGGTCAGCGCCCCCCTGCGTGCCCCGCCCCCAACAGCAAGCCGGCCAAAAGGGGAGTTGGAGCGCGAACTGGTGTGACCCTTTGTGCCCTTTGGAGACGCTGTGGGTAACTGCTTGTTGCTTGCCCCCCCCTTCCTGCCTTTACTGCTCGCCGCTCCCGCTCCGCGGGAGCCGCTTCGTGGGAGGACCCACCAACGCGTTCTGCTGCCTGGCTGCTGAGCTACCTGTTTTCTTCATCTGTGGGGCTGAGATAGGCTGCAGGGGAGTAGCGCGGCAGGGACTCACTATCCCAGGAGTCCCTGCTTGACCACGCCACATCCGGTCAGCGCCCCCCTGCGTGCCCCGCCCCCAACAGCAAGCCGGCCAAAAGGGGAGTTGGAGCGCGAACTGGTGTGACCCTTTGTGCCCTTTGGAGACGCTGTGGGTAACTGCTTGTTGCTTGCCCCCCCCTTCCTGCCTTTACTGCTCGCCGCTCCCGCTCCGCGGGAGCCGCTTCGTGGGAGGACCCACCAACGCGTTCTGCTGCCTGGCTGCTGAGCTACCTGTTTTCTTCATCTGTGGGGCTGAGATAGGCTGCAGGGGAGTAGCGCGGCAGGGACTCACTATCCCAGGAGTCCCTGCTTGACCACGCCACATCCGGTCAGTGCCCCCCTGCGTGCCCCACCCACCACCACCCTACACAAACATTACAGAGCCAGCCTTGCCGAGCGGGACGCGAGCGGGACGCCCGGGGCAGGAGGAGGCAGGGCAGGGCCACATCTCTGTCATTCATCCCCGAGTTTGGGTGGGCCTGTGCGGCTCACTAGGGTTGTTGCCCCTCATCATGTCGACCCGCTCAGGTAAATTACTTAGGAGTGAGTGCGAAAGGGGAGTAGCCGGTGGGAGCCCAGTAATTGGAACTATGGACCGTTTTATAACTAGAGTGGCGGCAGTCATAGACAAGGAAATTGCTATTTCCGAACGCCGTCTCTCCGAGGTCTATCTTCCCTCTAGACGCTCATCCTTGGGGGCCATAGCACAGGCATTGACACCGGCTTGTGAGCGAGACCAAATTGGCCCTCATGTTGTTGTCCCGGGTTGCCTTATTGACCCCCCTTCGCTGCCTGAAATACGGCAAAATATAGACAGGTTGGAGCATTCGGCCACGCTTCCTCCTAGTTGCGTTGAGAAGGAGGATGGCTCAACCGCACTACCTTTACCTTTACCTGTAACGCCTATGCCCCCAAATAAAGGTACGACCCAGTCACCATTACCAATACCGTCCATCCCCATCACAGTAAATCCAGATGGGGCGCCATTGGTGAACAACCCAAGTAAGCAAAAGAAAAGGGGAAAAAGTAAAAAGTCAGCTAATTCTAATAAGAAGAGGCAGGTGAGTCAGGCCGCGTTCTATAAACAAACAAAAAAGCCCTCTGACCAGGGCGGGAATAATGCAATGGGGCTGGTCCCTGAGGATAATGCTGAGGTGGATGGGGATGTTGTAGCCTCACAAATGGGTTTAAATAACTGCACGCCCCGTAGTAAGATCATTGATAATGCCCCCACAGTTATCGTCCCCATGACTATTGATTCCATTCTGGAGAGGGTAAATAGTCTCTTGATGCCCTTGCTGACTCAGGTTAAGGGCTTGGGAGCTAGAATAGACAAACTGGGGCAATCAACCCTAGATGGGTTTTACTCACTTAAAACTACTTTCAAACAGCTAAAAAAAGTGAGTAATGGCCAGGATATAGGCCTAGAGGGGAGTGCGCCTCAGGTGGCTCTTCTAGTTTCCTCGTTACCACAGGCAGACTCTAATTCCCCAATTAGGTCAATTAAGACTGATCCTAGCAGAGTGCGAGCCCAAGTCCCTAAAATTCCTACCCCACCTGTAGCGGGGCCTCAATCTAAGGGAATGACAACGCCCACAGGGGTTGCGAAAACTACACCTAAGCAAACTCCACAAATCCAGCCCTTGGCAAGTAAAGGTAAAGCTAAAGATAGCCAAACACTTGGTAAACAAGATAAAACTAAGGGATCAGTGACAGGAATGGTTGCCAAAACTACCCCTTTAACTACAATCCCCAGCTGTTACCACAGTGGTCCGTCCGAATTTACGACGGCAGATCCCACCTATAAACCTCCCACCAGATTGTCAACCTTTTGTTGCAGTACTGGTAAATGTTCCCCCACTGAAGGATGGACAGTTGGAAAACCACCAGTCACTTAAAAATAAGTGCATCCACTGGCTAAAGTCAAACAAGCCTATTTCGACTGGTGTGGATGGGCTTATTTAAGTGTCCGCAGAGTAGGGTGGATAGGGCAAGGGAAAAAAAACACAGGAGGGGGACTGTGTATTAATAAACTTCCAAGATTCCACAGTAGTGAGCTCCATCTGTGGCCCTATAAAAAGCATGGACTCACAAGGGGTAAAAGTAGTGGACTTAACCTTCTTCTACCCCAGGCAAATTGCCATGTCGCCTTGGGAGGGGCCTAGTACTCTTGGCTTTTGCCAAAATTGGGACCCACGAAGGGCTGGGGGTCCTGGTGCCAACGGGTTGAACCCACGGGGCCCAGGGAGCTGTTGACTGCAGGAGGGCGATACGAGGGAAATTGCAGATACAGATATAGTATCAGTTAATAGAATAGGCCCCATGATAGGGTCACTTTCACGACCAGCATCTCCCTTGTCAGTAAACGACAGTGGGTCGGTAGTCTCTCCGCCGACCCCTCTTGATTGTAATTTGCAAGTTCCTTCTGTGAGGTCTCCGGCCAGTAGTGCTCTCGCGACCGGCGATACACCGGCTGTGACGGACCAGGTCTTTAAGGTTCTCAGCTGGAATATCGCAGGGATCGCAAGAAAGTTGGCCCTTCCAGACTGGATTGCCTTGGTGGATGAGCATTCCTTATGCATTTTTCAAGAGACCTGGAGTTTGGAGCCGGTACATAGGGTGGGATTTTCTTCCCACTCCGTGCCTGCCCTATCCTCTGAATCAGGGAGAGGACGCCCTTCGGGTGGCCTGCTCATATGGGTAGCAGCTTCCCTAGACTGCAGAATAGAGGAGCCTCAGACAGGTTCCCCGGACATCCAAAATATTATTCTAAGAGACTCTAGGGGACGAATTATATTGAATGTCTACAATGTGTACGCTAGAGGAACTAAGGGCGGGAGGAAGTCCTCTGTATTATCTCTCCTGGAGTCCCTTTTGAACATAACCCCACACAAGTCGTGTATCCTGGTCGCGGGAGACATGAACTGCACGTTCGAGCCCTTAGGCTCGGATGTTGCCCTAGACCAGGACGAGGAGGATGCTAGGTTAGGGATCCCAGTTTTAGAGATTCCCCCCATCAGGAGATGGACAGAAGTGGCGCTACAACTATACTCCCTGACCCTCGAATTAAATCTAAGAGCAGTGAACGGAAGGACAACTTCAGATAGGGTGGGGGGCTCATACATTCAATAGACCAGGACACACCTCTAGAATAGACTATATCTTACTAGAGGTGTGTCTCTGGAGCCAAGCGAAGGATATGGTTGTGGTCCCAACGATTGATTGTGACCACAATCCACTATCCTTAACCATGGCCCAGTGGTGGGTTTGTCGTAAAAAGGGTCTCCTCAATCCTGCAGTAGCTCCCCCTGACGAATCTGTGGTCTCTCTCTGTGGTAGACGCCTAAAATGGGCTAAACTGGTCCTGTCCGAGGAAAAAGTTGGAGAAATCCTAACCCTTTTAAATCAAGCTGAGTCAAATCTGGGGTCTCTCCCGATAGGGGTGGGTATGGCTAGTGGGGTCTTTGTCTCTTTAGTAGAGGCTTTGACCAATGTGTTTACTATCCCCTCCTGTAAGTTAGGAAACAAACGGGGAAAAAAGCAAGGTACTGGTTGGTACACGCAAACATGTAGGGTACACAAAACAATGCTCGTAGAGGCAGTGAAACATAAATCCCATAGTGCTATACTGGAAGCAAGGAAGGTTTACAATAGATCCCTTAAAAATGCTAGGATGGAGTGGGAAGAGAAATTTTGGGAGGACCTACTCCTTGCTAGCAAAAGTAAAGACTCAAGGGGCTTTTGGAACCTTGTAGGCTCCCGGAATAGGCCTGAGGAAACTATGAGACCCTGCAATATTCCCCCTCAAAGCTGGGTAAATCATTTTGGGGCTTTGTATCTCCCGGCGGATGGGGAACTAAGCGACAGGGCGACCTTCCCAGTGGTATCTGGACCCCATTCCTACAATCTCTTTACACCTTTAGAGATCGAAAAAGTAATAGGGTGGGTAGGCCCCCTCAAGGCAGCAGGCCCAGATGGTCTACCGGGGGATCTTATGCGGGCAAATCCAGTGGTATGGGGAAGGGTTATTGCAGCACTCCTCAATGACATTATGATGGGAGGGCCAGTGCCCGATTCCTGGAAGGGGGCGGTGGTGGTCCCGATTTACAAAAAAGGATGTAGAGAAATCCCGGGAAACTACCGCCCCATAAGCCTTATAGACTCCACCCAAAAGATAGCAGGAAAAGCCATTCTTGGGAGGATCCTTCATTGGGTGGAGGAAAATAAAATACTATCAGACTTCCAGGCGGGCTTTCGGGCAGGAATGGGGACGATTGAGCAGGCGTTTAGGTTGACACTCCTTGGGTGGAAGGTGGTGGAGCTAGGCAAGGGCAGCCTATACCTGGCTTTTATAGATCTGAGGACTGCCTTTGACCTAGTTCCCCGGGAGGAGTTATGGAGGGTGCTTCATGTGCTGGGATTGTCTCCTTACATCCTGTCCCTTCTCATAAGCCTTCATGCTCATACCTTTGCTCAGGTCCGCTGGGGAAGAAATGGAGAGTTAACCGAGAAAATCCCAGTGTCTAGGGGTGTGAGACAGGGATGCGTTTTGGCCCCCACCCTTTTCTCACTATATGTGAATGGGGTGGTGGAATATCTCCAGCAAGAACCAGCCGACGCCCCCTGTCTTGGAGGAGTGAGGATCCCCACGCTGCTTTTTGCGGATGACACGCTCCTGATATCAAAGACTCCACAAGGCCTGCAGAAACTGCTAACTCGTTTCCAGGACTTCTGCAGTGCAAGAGGCTTAGTAATCAACGGATCACTGAAATATTATCGACGGTCACATTATCGACTTACTAAAATATCGTAGCAAATTTATCGACTACTAAAATATCGACTTTCTATACTTATTACACAAACTACTAAAATATCGACTACAAAATATCGAGTATTAACAATCTCGAATACATAAATATCGCCTTAGTAAATATCGACTACAAATATATCGTTGTTCATGAAATTACCACAAACACTACAAAAATATCGACTACTAAAATATAGACTACAAAAATATCGTAAAAAAAAATTATCGAGTTGCTTTCTCTACATTTCATGTCTAAAATACCATATTAATCGTCTATAAAAGTCATTGCTCTATAGAAAAAACATTTTACATATAATACCTGTTACTTTTATCACCTTCCTATTTAACTACATTTCCTATACATTCTATAAAATGCGTTCTATCTTTTGGAAAATATTCTGCACATTTAACTAACATTTTCATTATTTTTAACCACTTACATATCTATTTTATTTAACAACTAACTGGCTTTAATGCAGAAATCACCACATACCACCATTCTCACATCGACAAACATACCAATTAACCCAAAACAATTCAAACTAGCCTATACAATCCTTCCTTTCACCCTGCAACCAATTAAATGAAAGCACACAAAATACACATACTATAAAAGGGATACATACATTCTACCATTTGGTGCTGCTAACTCTTAGAAAGAAGATGCCAAAACTCTGAAGATTTCTTCCTGACCAAACATCTTTAAAGATCCAGCTCACTAGCTAATTATTCAAGTAAGTAACAGTGCATTATGTAGAAATCTTAATTAGTAGTGTGATAATGTACTTATATCTCCTAACTCTTGCACTTATTTACTTTTTATCTCCTTCTACATTTCTGATAGAAAGTACTACAAATAAATACATAATACATGTTCCTATTTCTTCACCTGGAAAATCAGATAGTAAGTATACATTAATGTTGTGTTATACACCAACTGCTTTTTTTAAACACTATTTCACCAGATTCATTCTCTATTTTAAACATTTTATTCACAGATAATCAGAGAATTTCCTATCTCTATACTACAAATGTATAAAAGTAGACTCATTAAACATGTAAGTATATATGTTTTTGTTAGTAAACCCCCAATATAATAAATCATATTTTCTAAACAACATATCTTGCATATTACATCTTCCCTACAGATCCAATTATAACATCCAACATCAACTATACCAAAAGACAAAACGACCCTTGTAAAAAATGTAAGTATAATTGTAATTGGCCTAAAACCTCAGAAATCAAACAAAATATATGTTCTTAAAACCATGTTATGTTTTTTATATTTTCTCAATAGATATTCTGAATACATCATACATCTATTCTACCTACAGCAAACAAAACTACTTTTTTTCAAGTGAGTATACTTTTAAATATTTGCCATTTACCAACAGTTCCAAAAATTGTTAATAATATTGTACAATTATTTATTCTATCTTCTCTACAGATCAGAACTTTATAACCTTGATCTACTGCACCCAATTCTACAATTCAACTATTTTATCAAGTAAGTATATGTAACGTTCACATCAAATGTAGTAGTAAACTAAAATAAAAACTGCTTTTTCCTAGAAAAATCGTTTGTTATGTGTAAACATTAACTTAGCATTTCTATATTCTCATACCAACAGTAAATCAAGAAATACATACAAGAAAACCCTTCAAAATACAGTTCTGGATTTCTGATTACTACTGTTAGTAACTGTAAGTATAAATACATAATTAATTATGTTAGCACCACAAAGTGAAAGATATTTTTTATAATTTTGTTTCTTTCTACTCTTTCCTAGAACAAGTTAAGCTAAATGACAGAAGGTGCAGAATTTGTGATGTCACAGAAAAATAAATTACTGTTATGTTATATGGGTTATGTTTATAATCAGGAAAGACAAAGTGGTAGAAAAGTTTTCTGGAAATGTACAAAATATTACTCTAACAAATGTTATGGAAGGGCTACAACTGAGGAAACTAGTGTGTTATTTACCAGGGAACACAATCATCCCCCCAATGTCACAGAAATTGAAATAAGAGATGCTTTAGAAAGTATAAAAACTGCTAGCACACAAAGTGATAAACCAACAACACAAATCCTTAAGGAAGAACTGTTAAAAGTCCCAGCCCATGCTTCCGGTCAACTACCCTCTATTGAATCCCTAAAACGCACAATTGCATACACTAAAAGACGCACTTGCACAACCCCACCCAACCCTACTACTTTTGAGGAAATTATTATTTCACCAGAAATGTCCATCACACACAATAAAGACAAATTTATCCTTTTTGACAATGAAAGCAGTACAAACAGAATCATAATGTTTGCAACTGCAAGTAATTTACGAAAAATCCAACAGTGTCCCCAATGGATGATGGATGGAACATTTAAACCATGCCCAAAACCTTTTTATCAACTATATTCCATCCACGGTTTATACCATAACTATAACATCCCTTTCATTTACTGTTTGCTACCAAACAAACAGCAAAACACTTATGCAGAAATATTAAATGTTCTCAAAAATGAAATCAATAATTATTTTCCAGAAAAAATAATTATTGATTTCGAATTAGCTATGATTAATAGCATTTTGAGAACATTTCCCCACACAGCAATCCAGGGTTGCTACTATCATTTCAACCAGAGCATATGGAGACATCTCCAGAAATCCACTTTAAGTATTCTATACTCAACAGATAGCACATTTGCCTATCAAATAAAAAAATTGATTGCACTGGCCTACGTTCCTGTTACCGATGTAGCAGAACACTACAATTTATTAATTGACAGCACATATTACAAGAGAAATGAAGATAAACTAACCCCATTACTGGACTATTTCGAAGATACTTGGGTGGGAAGGTTGCACAGATCTGGACATCGACGCCAACCCAAATTCCATATCCCTTGGTGGAATGTCTATCTTAGCACTTTAAACCAAGAGGCTAAAACAAACAACAGTGTAGAAGGGTGGCATAATGCTTTCCAAGCTACCACAAGCAGAGCCAGACCCACATTCCATAACCTAGTAGAAGCTTTGAAAAAAGAACAAAGCTATCAAGAGCTAAGAATGGAACAATCTGTGACCCAAATTGGTCCAAAACTAACGAAACAAACTAAACAAATGTTCCGACTACTGCAAAATCAAGTCACACTATATCCGACAACTAGAGGATTAGAATACCTGTCAATAATTGCAAAAAGCCTACTATAAAAATGTCTACAATAGATACTAATCTCTTATTACAATAATTATACATATAACAATAGAAAAATGTCTGTTAAAATTATAAATAATACATATTTGTTTAAGAAACGGATCAAAAGTTCGGACCATATTTGTGAACAAATATGCAATATTTATAATTACATCACACATACACATAACATTAAGTTCAACATTTCCCACCCAACAAAAAAATTACTTAAAATACTTACAATTTCTGTTGATGAAAAAAATGTAATGAAGCAAAATACAGTCCATTGCAATGTATAATAATTCCAGTATAAGAAACCATCAAAAACCCGAAAATAATGTTAAAATGAAATAAACGCTCCATGAAATTCCGAAAACAGTAGTGTGGACACTTTAGCATTTAAAGTGATATACACACAACTTCTAAAAAAAACGGTCACACATATCAATGTATCAATTCAATACGAAACCCTCCAAAAACACGAAAAACAGTTATAAAATATAAAAAATCGCTCCTGGCAAACACGAAATATAGGAGATACACGTCAAAATATGACTAGAAAAGTCATACATTAGTATCTCATCAAAAAAACACGCTTCCTTCCATGTAGTTTTCATGCGAGGAACCGGAACCTCTACAAAAAACATACATAACGAAACCCACCCACAAATAGCCCATAACATTAGTAAATACATTCACAATTAACATTAACCATGTAAGAAGACCTTTCCTAACACTTAAAATAACATTAGAACTAAAACATACACGACGCATGTCTAACTACGACATTTAACCTAAACGCTACCTAAACAATTCATACATACACACACAAACCCTCCACAGTTAGAATATACCATCAAACATTACCACTCTGTTATAAATTGTATGTAAAATCAACCTTACCTCCCTCCACACGAAGCAACTCCCAACCGCGAGCTTCTCCAGTCCGGAATGAAGCACAATAACGTTACGCGGTAAAAAAGTAGTCCCCTTAAACCATTTTGGAAAAGGTATTATAGAAAATACAATGTTATAGTATAAAAAAGTAATACAAAAACATTGTTATTTTAACAAATTAATAAACTAGACTCATTAAAAATTAAACAGTAAAAAAATAAAAATTATTTTTAATATTAAATAATATATAATAATTATTATATATTAATAATATTAAAAAATAATGTAACACTTGAAATGATATATCTAACTAATTTGTAATTGTGTAAATTTATAGGAATAATGTTGTGTTTGTTTATAACTAAACATTATAATTGTTAATGTGAATAATTAATAATAATAAATAATATAACTTATTTATTGTTATTAATAAAACATTTGTAACCATTTATAATAAAAATAATACCCTGAAATAATGTATATTTATTTCTCTGAATATATATATTTCTGAAAAGAAAAAATAAATGTTTAAGTTTATTAATAAATAATAATAATAATATACTTTTTTTTTTATTAATTATTTAAAAATGTTAATAATAATTTCTAAGTATTATAAAAGTATATACTTGCATAATTAATATTTTTCCAATACCAGAAATTATTAATAAACATATTATTCCCCTTTACAGTGACAAACTGAACAACATTATATATTTTTATTTGTGATATACAAACATTGTCTGAAATATGTAGGCAAAAATGTCATAAATTGTTTTTCCATATCTTCAGCAAATATAATAATTGTCATGTTACTTTATAAAAATATAAGTGTAAAAAAAAATATTTAATAATATTAATATATAATATTAACATTATTAAATATAACATGAATAAGCAGAATAAACACTAATTCTTTATTTATTTTTATATAAAAACTTGTTACTCAATGTTAATGTTGATAAATATATTTATGTTCATAAAAAATGTTGTTAAAGAAATGTATGTGAAAAATTAGAACATGTACATAAATATTAATGTGTTAATCTGCAAATACTACATTTCCAAAAACAGTTATTTTCTTTTTGATTGTGATTGTATTATAGTTCACATAAAAAAATATTAAAATGGTAATAAAGTTTTGTGAAAACACCCATTGTGCATTTTTTTGTAATATAATAACATGATAATTTACAATTATATGGAAATGTGCTGTACACTGATCAATTAATATTTACTATTGATACTGTAGTCAAGCTAATATAATGTATAGTGTTAGACATTAACCAATAATGAATTACAAATCCTACTCCAGTCAAGCTAATATCAGGGAAGGTGCTGGATAGTGACCAATGATTACTTTCAATTCAACTCCAGTGTAGCTAATATCAGGTAATCTGCTGGACACTGACCATGTATAAATGTGAATTGCTACTTTAGTATAATGTTACAGTTAATTGTAAATGTATTAAAAAGGTACAATAGTTAAATAATGTTATTTACATATATTTGTATAATATTTGTAGCTGAGTAGTCCAAAAATATATAAATAGAACAAAAATGTGTAACTTTTTCCTACTAATTATTAGTATAATATTTTTGTAGCACACTTTATATACACCAAAGGAACCCTTAACCCAAAAAATACCCCTTTACCCAAAAACTGAAAACTAACCCTGAACCCAAAAAAAAATCCTTAACCCAAGAACTGAAAACTGTCCCTGAACCCTTTAAAAAGACCCCTTTATCCAAAAACCCAAAACTGACCCAGAACCCTAAAAATACCCCTTTACTCAAATAGTGAAAACTGACCCTGAACCCAAAAATATATTCCTTTACCCTAGAACTGAAAACTGACCCAGAACCCTAAAAAAACCCTTTATCCAAAAACTGAAAACTGACCCAGAACCCTTTAAAAAACCCAATTTCCAAAAACTGAAAACTGACCCTGAACCGAAAAAATATCCCTTTACCGAAGAACTGAAAAACTGACCCTGAACCCTAAAAAAACCCTTTACACAAAAACTGAAAACTGACCCTGAACCCAAAAAAAAGCCCTTTATCCAAAAACTGAAAACTGACCCTGAACTCAAAAAAATACCCTTTCTCCAAAAACTGAAAACTGACCCTGAACCCCTAAAATATTCCTTTACCCTAGAACTGAAAACTGACCCTGAACCCTAAACAAACCCCTTTATCCAAAAACTGAAAACTGACCCAGAACCCTTAAAAAAACCCTTTTTCCAAAAACTGAAAACTGACCCTGAACCCAAAAAAATCCCTTTACCGAAGAACTGAAAACTGACCCTGAACCCTAAAAAAAACCCTTTACGGAAAAACTGAAAACTGACCCTGAACCCTAAAAAAAGCCCTTTATCCAAAAACTGAAAACTGACCCTGAACTCAAAATAATACCCTTTATCCAAAAACTGAAAACTGACCCTGAACACCAAAAATATCCCTTTACCGAAGAACTCAAAACTGACCCTGAACACAAAAAAAACTCCTTCACCCAAAAACTGAAAACTGACCCTGAACCCCAAAAATATTCCTTTACCCTAGAACTGAAAACTGACCCTGAACCCTAAACAAACCCCTTTATCCAAAAACTGAAAACTAACCCTGAACCCCAAAAATATCCCTTTACCAAAGAACTCAAAACTGACCCTGAACACAAAAAAAAACCCTTCACCCAAAAACTGAAAACTGACCCTGAACCCAAAAAATACCCTTAACCCAAGAACTGAAAACTGACCCAGAAGCCTAAACATATCCCTTTACGCAAGAACAGAAAACTGACCCTGAACCCTAAAAATACCCCTTTACCCAAGAACAGAAAACTAACCCTGAAGCCTTTACAAAAACCTGTATCTAAAGACTAAAAACTAACCCACAACACTGAAAATAATCCTTCCCCCCAATAAACCACAACTGACACTAAAGCCAAATCATATCCCTTTATCCAACACATGAAAACTGTCCCACAAAAAAAAAAACAATTACCCCAGAACTGATCAATTACCCTCAAAAAATAATAACTCCTTTACCCACAAAGCCTAAACTGACCCTGAACCCTACAAATACTCCTTTACCAAAAATAAAAGTATTAATATTGTATAACTAATTATTTAATAATAAAAAAAATTATAATATAAAATCAAATTTGCTGTAATAAAATTTTTTTTATGATTAATAATTATATTCCCTAAATAATTAATTAACAATAACTTCGAAATAATAGGCCAAAAAAATCTCATTAATATATTTACAAATTTTATAATAATTAATTACGTATAAATTACTAATTAATAATTAAATTAATTATTATTAATTAATTAAATAATGTATATTATTATTTACTAATTTATGTAAATCAAAAATGACAAACATATATTAATTACATAATTATTTGTAATTACTCACCACACTTATCCCCTATTAAACCAACATCCCGCTCCTAAACATAAATTACAATTTAATTAACAAACTAATAATAACTATTTACTTAATTAATTAACTAATAGACATTAATAAATTAACAATTAATTACTAATTAAAAAATATTACACATTGTAATAATTTATTAACTAATTAATAAGTTAATTAATTAAATATTTAATGTTAATTGTTCACCAATTAATTAATAATATAATAAATGTACAAACATATATGAATTAATTAATTATTTTCAATTACTCCCCACCCTTATCCCCTATTAACCCAACTTCCCGCTCCTAAACATAAACTACAATTGCATTTATTAATTAATAATAACTAATTACTTAATTAATTAACTAATTAATATTAATTAATTACTAATTATTTCCTATTAATTATTTTATTAAACATTATTCAAATAATAATTGATAACTAATTAGCAATTAATTAATTATATAAATAATTTACACACATATATTAATTTATTAATTATTTTAAATTACTCCCCACCCTTATCCCCTATTAACCCAACATCCCGCTCCTAAACATAAACTAGAATTTATATTACTATTAATTAAAATTAGTTATTTAAACTTTTTTTCTACATATTTTCGATATTTTTAACTTCCACTATATATCGATATTTTGTCAAGTCGATTTATTTGAGTCGATATTTTTGTACTCGATATTTTTTATCATTATTTTTGTCGATATTTTTAATGACGATATTTTTTTTGTCAATATTTTTATATTGTCGATATTTTTTCCTCGATATTTTCTCCATTCGATATTCTGTAGTCGATATTATGTCTGTGCACCGTAATCAACGTGGACAAAACTAAGTTTCTAGTCCTAAATCCCCCAAGGAAACTGGGCCGCCCCCCTACTCTCAACTCTGTTGCCCTGGAGAAAGTATCCGAATTTGACTATCTTGGAATTCGGATCACGGACAGCATGAACTGGACGCCCCACATTGCTAAGATGGTACTGAACCATAAGAGAGTAGGAGGTGCCCTTCTGAGGGAATTCCGGGCATCACCAAGGAGGTCGCTTGCCCCAGTAATTGACATCTACAAGGCCAAGGTAGTAACATCAGCTTTGTATGGGGCCGAACTGTGGGGGCATTGCTGTCTGGACTCCCTGGCATCAGCAGAGAGCAAGCTCCTGAAATCCTTAATCGCCATCCCTCCAAGCACCCCAACAGTGCCTGTGCTGCTGGACACAGGATGTAAGAACATAAAAGATCAAGCCCGCCTTCGCCCACTCCTCTTATGGTCACGCATTTGGAGGGGCGAAGAGTTAAAATCGTATGCTGAAGGGTTGGCTGAGATAATGAGCTTGGGCGGTTGGGCAAAAATTAAGTGGCTGAGAGACACCAAAAAACTTTTGGAGGAACTGGGACTGGGGAATTGTTGGTTATCTAGATCGGCTCCACCAAAAGAGGTCCTGAAAAGATTATATTGGAATTGGGTTAAGGACCAGCTAGTTACATACTCTGGACATTGTAAATCCACAGTCGCCTTTTTAACAGTAAAAGATGCAGTGGTTTACGAGCCCTATCTGGACCTAATTACCCTTCCCTTTGATCGAGCATTGTATTTTAAATTTAGAGTGGGCTCCCTCCCAGTCGGTGCACTGGTGTCTAAGTGGAAATCAGGTGATCACTTGTCTCCTTTTTGTGCATGTTGTCCCACCAGAATAGAATCCATTTAGCATATCCTGTTTGAGTGTCCCGACTATGCTAAATCCAGGAGTTTTTGGCTTAAACCCCTTTGCCGCAATATGGGCACGAGTAGTTATCTAGTAGCCCTGCGCATCCTAATGACGGACACCTCCCCCCCCATTGTTTGTGGTGTAGCCAAATTTTTAAAGCAGTCTTGGCTGATCCGATGCAAGAGATTATCAATTGTGGTTTAATACTTTTTTAGCTAATTTATCTTGACATCACATGTCTTTTTATCCTTTTAAAGGTACATTGAAATACTGTTTTTTAAAAAATATATGTCTTTTTTAGTTTTGTATCTACTGTATTTTGTGTACGCTTATAAGATATCTTGCATATCGAATAAAAGCTTCTTGACTGACTGAATTGCAATGTCGATTGCCCCTATGGCTTGAAAGGTAAGCTCATTGAGCTGCCTGCCGGGTATGAACCCCCTCTGATCAGGGTGTATAATAGTTTTAATAATTTTGGCCATCCTGGCAGCCAGAATCCCCCAAACAATCTTGAGGTCCGTATTAAGTAAAGAAATGGGCCGGTATGCCTCAATTCTTTGGGGTCCTTATCTTGCTTAAGGATCAAAGATACTGTTTCCTCGGGCCACGAGGGAGAGATTGCTTCCTTATCTAGGTATATTTTATTAAAAAGAGTTTTTAGGACCGGAACTACCCTATCTGATAGGCCCAGATATATCTCAACAGGCAGCCCATCTGGCCCAGCGGCCTTACCCCATCTCATCTTTTTTAGTTGTCCTCTAATCTCCCCCCTGAGATACCAGTAGACAGAAATGTCCTGTCTACCTCAGCCAGATGAGGGAGATCTCTCTGATTCAGCCATGTTTTTACAGCATCCGAACTTTAGTCGGTGTCCTCCTTATATAGATCATACATAAAGGATCTGGCCTCCCCCCTAATCTCATCATCTTCCTGCAGCAGGACGCCAGACCCTCTCTGGACCAAGTTCTTAATATGGTTCCTGACCCGATCTGAATAAACGAAAAAGACGATAGATCTGCCCCGTTTTCAATCAATAATAGGCTCTTCAAGAGTCCAGTTTTTTTCAATAGTCACCCATTTAGTGCTCACCAAGGTATCAGTGCCACATTAGATTCAGACAAGAACACATTCAACTTTATAAAAAAATATATCATTTTTATTTTTATTTACTTCATGTTTTAAAGTGCATCTAGGCATATTCATTTATTCAAACATTTCAATATAACAAGATAAAAAACACCCCATCAACAACCAGTCTTCCTGCATTCAAACTCAAACACATTCATCAATCACTAACAAACATTCTCATACATAGTTCATTCATTCATCTCAGACAGGGATTAAGAAATAATGCTCTGAGAACATCCTGAACATGTCCTCTCAGCCATAGGCCGGAGATCGGTGATTAAAGGTTCAGGGCAAGTTGTTTCAACGCCGACGCGCGTTTCGGTGCCAGGCCCGTGGACTGGCCGCACCTTCGTCAGGGCAAAAGAAAGGGGAGGAGAGGGGGTGAAGGTAACAGTATCACAAATGCTTCTGATATCCAGGCACTCTGTAGAAAGAACACATATTTTAATATTGTGTTTCGCCCCCATTCCATAAACAATTTAAAGAGATAATCATTTACTATCCTCATATTTTTTCTCAAATGCTTATCCTGTAGACCTATATACATATGTACTGATCACATAGTAATTTATCACAATGATTTAATCACAAGTTGGGGGTCTTGGTGAGCTCGAAAAATGGGTGACACAATAAGCAAAAATTAAAAAACAAGTCATTAGCGTAAAAGGTACAATCACGACCCCTGCAGAGGACCCTCACATACATCCTGACTCTTTTGTTTCTGTACTTGTGTGCAACAAGCATTTATCCATTTATTTATATATATGCATTTTACTATTTATTTCATATCATACGCCAAGGTGGCCTAGTCCCAAAATCTGTTTGGTTAAATAGCATCGCTATTGTAATTTATAATTGGTTGACCCCTCGTTTTTGAGGACCCAAACATTCAGGTTCCTAATGCAGTTTTAAGAAACATTCATGTTCCTAGTGCAGTTTTAAGTGACAGCCATTTACAGACACTCAACAGCCCCATCACGATAGTTTGTTAGGAGGGCATTACCTTGTATTCAGGCCCGAATTCACTTAGGCAGTCCGCCCAAGGGGAGGTAATGGCAGGTCACCACCTTTAAATAACAAACAGGATTTCGGAACCTTCCTGGAATCCTGAACAATAGATAACAGTAGCGTTTCAGTAACCCAACTAAGATTTAATTTCACAATTCTCTCACAAAGTCATAAGTGTCACGTCTTACCTAGGTACAAAGGAGTCCTAATATGCGAATAAAGCAGCGAGGTAGTAGGTTCGGGGCCGGAGACTGAATCGGCCTGGAAAAAGGGAAAACAGGGTTTGAAACTCCTCTTTCCACCACATGAATTAGAGGCACAGGTGTTTCACAGCATGGGATACCTACTTAATCGCGTGGCAAATAGCGCGTAGCAGTTTTCTTTGTTTCACAGAGTTAAGGGTCCAGGCGAGTATCAGCTTTCAGCACGCACCCGCAATCAAGTAAATGAAGGGTCTCGTCTTGCGGTGCTTTCAGCAATAAGTACCGTCAGGATCTGCCGGATAGAAGGTGCAAACAAACCCGGCATTAGCTCTATCGTTTCAAGCTTTCAAAATAGGCAGCGCGATAAACGTGTGTCCCAGCAATAAGGTGTTAAACTTTACAGCAGTAAGTTTTTAAACAAAATTTACAGCGCGGAATCCGCTGTTGTAGACAGACGGCTTCATGCACTGTTTAAGTCTTCCGGGCTCACAAAAATTTAAAGACCCGGCGTAGGCTCTGTGGCTGGTGCTTTTCTTTAAAGTATAGAGATACGAATAGCAACCTAGGTACGAAATGCAAGTAAGCTTCTAAAGCTTAGATGATACGCATTTTCATGCAGCGTACTCACACGGACGGTCCTTGTGGAAATTCCCCTTCACTCCGCATACGGCAGCCGGTGGGCGACAGCTCAACACGGCGCTTCACTCTTTTTATAAAGCACTGCAAACACCTAATGAGTTTCAGGTGTGCTCAACAGCTACTGGCTCAAGGAAAAGGAAAGACCCGGACTGGGTTACGGGTTTTGAACAAAACACGAGATGGAATAATCAACTTCGTGTTTTCCTTTAATATACATGGTACCATCATCTCAGAGTACAGAAAGTAGTCAATAAATGGCATTTTCCCATGGGCATGCCTCGTTTAGGCCAGTATTAGCCGCATCTAATAAAAAAATCCAGAAAACCTCCCTCTTTTTCCTGATGGAGGTAGTATTTTTGCCTGGAATTTCACGGATCTTTTCCAGGATGGACCATTTTACATCATGCTCAGTATGTTTCATATTCAGCCAGTGGGCAACGAGGGGAGCTCCCCGCCTTTCATTCCGAATATTTCCCTTGTGCTCGCCAACTCTGATTCTGCATTCACGGCCGGTTTCGCCCACATATGGCATTCCACAGGGGCAGATAATAACATATATAATGTTTGATGATCGGCAGTTACTCATGGTGTTAAGTTTTATCTGGCGATTTCCAATGTTAAGAGATTCGCCAACAATGGCATTGGGACATGTGTGACAGTTGCCACATCGGTGGTTACCTTTTACAGGTGGAAGGCCCGAGAGGCCTGTTTGTTTAGGTCCAACTGGGCTCCGAACTACCCCTCGTACAAGATGGTTTTTCAAGTTCTTGTTTCGCCGAAAAGCAAAAATGGGTTTGGTTAAAGTTTCTTCTCCTTCATTGCCATTCAGGATGTGCCACTGCGAATTTATGGCTTGACGGATTTTGTCATTCACCGTAGAGTGATTGGTGATGCAAACCAGTCTGTTTAATTCATCCTTTGTTTGGGTTTGGAACATGCTTTCACGGTTGAAATACCTGGCCCTCTTGAAGGACTCCTTGATTAAACGGTGGGGATACCCACGTTTCAAGAGTTTGACTTTCAATAAGTCTGATTGTTCTAGGAAGTCGCTCATCCGAGAGCAGCTCCTTCTCAATCTCAGGAACTGGCTAAAGGGGATGGAATCACGTTGGCAGCGAGGGTGGTAACTTCCATAGTCCAGGAGCGTGTTTTTTGCGGTGGGTTTAGTATATAATGACACATATAGGCACTCCCCATTGTGTCTTACCCATACATCCAGGAATTCCACTTGCACATTACTCGCCTTGGCAGTGAATTTGATGTGGTCGTCCGCTAGGTTTATCCATTTGATAAATTCATCCAGAGAGCCCTGGTCGCCACTCCAGACGAAAAAAATGTCATCTATGAAGCGCGACCAGGCTCTCACATTCTCAGAGAATGGGGCCATTTCGTTGTAGATGTTTTTATCTTCAAAATGGCCCATGTATAGACAAGCTATACTCGGTGCGCATGAGGCCCCCATGCTTACCCCCTTAACTTGGTGGTAGAACTGTTGGTTGAATTCGAAATAGTTTTCATTCATCACAATTTTCGAAAATTCAATGAGGAGCTGGGCATTGGGTAAGGCATCTTCTTTAAGTAATAGTTCTTCTAGGACCATAATAGCTCCTTCTTGTGGAATATTAGAATATAACGATTCCACATCCATGGTAACCATAAGTTCTTTGTCTGGATCGAATGAACAATTTTCCATTTTTCCAATAAAGTCACCCGTGTCCCTGATGTAAGATTTCAATTTGCATACTAGGGGTTTCAAGAACTTGTCAATATATTTGGACAGCGGTTCAGTAGCAGATCCAATGGTAGAAACAATTGGACGCATTGGAGGGTTCGTTTGACTTTTATGCACTTTGGGAAGGCCGTAAATAATTGCCATTCTTGTGTGTGTGGGGGTAAGGTACTCTGCTTCTTTTGTACAGATTATACTTTCGTCTGCCGCTTCTGTCACAATCTTTAAGACTTGTCTCTTTAAATTCTCCTCAGGGCATCTCAAGATCCGCTTATAGTGGGCATCAGAAGATAGTAAACTGTCCATCTTTTCAATGTAATCGCTGGTTTTAAATACCGCGATTCCTCCACCTTTATCACACGGCTTGATCGTTAGATCTTGGTTGTTCCTTAATGCCTTCAGGCCCATATTCTCCCAGATGGTTAAATTATGTTTGGGGGAAGGAGTAAATTTAAGGGCTTTCAAAAGTTTATGAATGACAGCCTTCTCAAAAACACCTACTTCAGGTCCCTGGGAGTGAAATTAGAGGGTGGCTTAAGATCCGACACATTGTCTGTGTTCTCACAATCAGGTCTTGTTAGAAAGAATTTTTTTAGACGAATCTTTCTAAAAAACGCATGTAAGTCTCTGAATATCCCGAATCGATCCACCTGAGTGGAAGGGACAAATGATAAGCCATGAGTTAGTAATGATAATGATTCTTTAGAGATGTCATAGTCCGATAAATTAAACACCGGGATCTCTTTTACCTCCTCCAATACTGTGTTTGTCGAGTTTGAATGTATCTCTGCGGAGGTCCCTGGCCTTGCAGGAATTGAGGTACTGGAGGGGTCCGATTTCTCGGACGGTTGTTGCCTCGGCGATTGGCTAAAAAATGGTCCTGTCCATGGGATCTATCAAACTGTTCAGGATATTGTTGAAATCCATAGTTGTAGTTTGGGTCATTGTTCATCAAGACTGACCCGATCTGCCCTGGATTTCTAAGCCAACAAGGAGCCGCATTTTACGCCATAGGCGAAGTGCTGTAATTTACTGGCATCCCATCTATCCTTTACAACTTTGTCCATCTTGGCTTGGAAGTCGGCTTGCAGGGAGACCAATTCCCTCTCTAATTGTGACATAAGACTTCTAGAAATAAGGGCTGCCTGTTGCAACTCCTTCTCCTTTTCCTTGATTCTCCTTAAGCTATCTGTATCTGCTTTTTTAGCTGATCTGCTTTTGTTGATCATTAAGGAGCTCAACAGCCCCCTCAGAAATGTTTGAAGGTCTCCCACACTATCTGGTTACCAGTAGAGGCCACATTAAACCTAAAAAACTCTTCTACTTTCACGTCCAGATCAGCCATTACCCTCTCCTCTAATAATAAGGCCCTGTCCAAAGTCCATCTACTTTGACACCCCTCCGGTTTAAGATTAAGCCTTAACTCTACTGCGGAATGATCTGATATTGACGCAGGGACATAGGCAATAGACTTAAGATCTGACAACAGACTCTGATCTACTAAAAAGTAGTTGATTTTGGAAAATTGCCTATATTTCTTACTATAAAAGGAATACTCTCTGGTATTCCCTTTATGCACTCTCCATATGTCCAACAACCTGAACTCCTTGATCAGGGTCTTAAATGTGGAGAAAGTTCTAGGCGGCACATTATATTTTGCTTTAGATGTGCGGTCCAAATCTGAGTCAAACACTAAATTGAAATCTCCACCAAGTATTACTGGAGCAGATGTTTCTAGCAGGCTAGCCTGGAGATTCAAAAGAGGGCCTGGATTATCCTCATTTGGCCCATAGTAGACAGTACATACTACTAATGTACCACTGATAGAGAGAGTTGCAAGTAACCACCTCCCTGATTGGTCAGTACCCCACTTTCTCCACTTTGATCCCCGTGTTGCGCCTTATAATCAAAGCTACCCCTCTTGTACAGCCCCTTTGATTTGAGGACAATACCTCCTGAACCCAGCTAAACTTATTAAAAGTTTGTTTGCAATCCTGGGCTTCTAGGTGGGTTTCTTGCAACAGATAAATGTAAGCTTCACTCTTCTTTAAAAACTCACCCACCGGGATAGCTTCCTGGGGTTCCTAAGACCATTAACGTTCCAGGAGAGGAACTTAATCTCCCGTAGTCTATTCAAACCTGATATCAAAAAGAACAACCCAACTTGAGTCATTAAACTTTGCCATTACTTGTATGAGGACAATTTTCCAATTCTACCTGCCACCCCCCCCACCCCCAACCCTCCCCTGCACCCATCCATGAGGAACCCACCTTCCACCATTCGGCGCGCACAAAGCGCCAGATGGGACCCTCCGTGGAGCAACCCCGCGTCTCACTGTTCTTCCACCTACAAACACCAACAGACACATTTCTCCTCAGTCAAGTGCCTGGTAAACAAATCTCGTAAGGTTCGTGCTACAATCATCATCATCATCATCATCATCATCATCATCAAAATCTTTATTTTGATACAACAGTATCATAAAAGAACATTCAAATATTAGTTCACACAATAATTGCCACAGTGCTACAGCTACCATGGATAGATATAATTCAATAATTAATAGAAAAAATGGATTCGGGGGAACAATCATTATGCTAATAGCTATATAAATAGTTTAAAAAGGCATATATAAAAATAAAATCATTCTATTTACAAGCATGATTTCAGGTAAGCTAATATACAGCTGCTTCCATAGCGCATATATCAAGTCATTATGCAGACATTTTATCTATTGCTGTTTTGATTAATTACATTAGCTCCCAAATAGCTCATGGATTTCCTAAAGCTTCTCACCAGCCTTTATTCTAAGAAAATTTACAGCCAGCAGAAACCTGCTGATGACAAAGACTATGACCTGGCGAGTGTCAGTTTTTAGAATCCTTTCTGCTTTCCTATACGATCTCACCCCCATATTTATACAAAGAGGTTTAATCCATCTTTTCCTTGGGATTGAATAGGCCAGACAAAAAAATAGAACATGTGTCATATCTTCTTTAGCTTTTCCTAAGGACTACGTGCATATATCATTACTACAATTTGTCCACCTTGCTATGCTTCATTTTATCATCAGTACACCATATCTATACCTCAGGTATAGCGTGTTAGCTAACGGTGGATTTACTTCATCCAAAAAGGATTCGAAGCAAGCACTATCCTTTAACATGAGAAACTCACTAGTCAATGAACCATTTGCTCTCTCAATTAATCTATTATGATCCATGTAGGCCCAGAATGATGCTTTTAGTATCTTTCTTGAGTTTGAGGTTAATGTTGATGGGCTACTCCAAAAGTGTGCCAAACCAATCTTCTTCAACCAATTGCTAACATGTTTAAACCATGTAATACAGTTATTTTCATCCAGATCCTGAATCTCTGCTAAGGCCACCCTTTAGACAATCAGCTCAGGTGTTGTCCAGACCCTGACCCAAAACATCAGTGGTCTAATAATTACATGGTGGTCCGTACGTTTCATATTAAGGTCAAGCATTAACAGCGTTAAAGGTGTTCGTACTGGAATTTTTAGCAAGGCTCTTAAGAATTTATTCTCGTTAACCTCAAACACCTTTTTACATGAGGGGCCTCACAATTCAGCACCATATAGTGCTGCTGGTTGAGCTTTAGACCGGAATCCCTCAAGTGCTGGAAGTACTGCTTTATTCATGCTGTTACCATGCCTTTTCAAAATCGGTAGTGTATTTTGAGTTAGTAACAGCTTACTCTTTTCAATTTGGGTTTTCCATGTTATTTTGGAATCCAATGAAACCCCCAAATAGCTAAAGTTTTGAACATATTCCATTTTTTGTCCATTTAAAACCAAATGTGCTCTGAAACACTTATGAGGATTCATTACCATGTACTTTGTCTTACTAGTATTTATCTCTAAGCCTTTTTCGCTGCAGTAGGTTTGGAAGGTACTAAGTAAAGTTTGTAGGCCCTTTGGTGTTTGGGATATAAGGATGGTATCATCCGCGAATAATAAGGCTGGTATTGATTCTCCTCCCAGCTTTGGTGCCTCATTATTACAACCTTGTAAAAAGCTAGGAATATCATTAACAAATAAGGAAAACAAAGTTGGTGCCAGGACACAACCTTGGCGAACCCCCCTTTCTATGGGGATTCAGCTAGTTAGTTCTCCACCCGGACCCCACCTCACCTTTGCATATTTATTTTGATGCAATCTGACAATTTGTTCCAGGAGGTTGGCCGGGAGTCCTTGGCTATTTAATGTTTTCCATAATAAGTGTCTAGGGATGAGATCAAACGCGGCCCTTAAATCAACAAATGCCACATCCAAATGGCCTTTCCTCAGATTTACATACTTCCAACACATACAGCAGAACCTGAACACCTGATCTATGGTGCTTGTTTTTGTTCTAAATCCCGCCTGGAATTTTGAAAAGATTTCCATTTTGTCAATCCAAGAATTAATACGATTTAAAATATGCCTTGCATTGATTTTTTGTAAAACGGCAATTAAACTAATTGGGCGATAATTTGAAGGATTACTCCTATCGCCCTTTTTAAAAATGCAAATAATTTCTGCCCCCCTCCATGTCTCTGGTATGTCAGCTCCTGCGGCTATGAAATTACACAGATAATTAATGGGGGGACCCCAGACACCAGTATCGTGTTTATATAGATCTCCAGGGATCTTGTACAGTCCTGGGGCTTTCCTAGTTTTAACTGCCTTAATTGCCAAAATTGTTTCTGGTAGATCGAATTCTAGAGTTCCTTCACTCGAGCATAACAGAAGCCCGTCACTTATGGAACTTCCAATCTCAGGGGCAGCATACAATTTCTCAAAATGGTCTATCCAAGTAGCTTCATTGAGATAAACATCTCTGTAGCCCTTTTCATTTCTATTTCCATTTGCAATGATTTTCCAGAATGCTACTTGGTCCCTGCTTTTTGCTGCTATCAGCAAATCAAGCCAAATGTTGTCATCCCAAAGTGTTTTGGCATTCTCTAACACTTTCTTATATTTTGATCTGGCTCCCTTTACTGTCAAATTGTTATTACTTTTAATAGCTAGCACTAACTCAGTTTTGGCACCCCGGCAATCTTTATTGTACCAAGGTTTTCCCATCGTTTTTGTTTTTGTTTTTCCTTGTTTGCTCTAGATTTTTTTGTTACCAATGGGACTAATGCCTTAAAAAGGCCCTCATGTGTATCTAAAAATGTGATCTTATCCATTTTCATAGCAGTATAATTAGAAAAAGTGTTTGCAAAAATACTATAAATACTTGCCAACTTCTCGCCGTGCTCCAACATATGTGCACATTGGACAGAGCGGTGATTATTACTAACTATGATATTATCCATGCAATTAATAGAATTACTTATATTCTTCGCTGGACTAGACAACATACGACTTTTTACCACTAGTTCAATCGGACGGTGATCACTCTCCACTTTTGGTATAATTTTTAGATCTACAGCATAGTGCCAAGTAGCAAATGATAAAATAAGATAATCTATTTTACTCTGAGTAGTACTTCTACAAAAGGTTGGTGCCTTTAGTAAATCTGATGGAAGGCGACATGCCCTTGGTCCATGACTCACTGTTAATCTCATTATTTGGAGTGTTAGGGCAGTGCATGAGACCGGTTCACAGTTAGTTAAAGCCGGGATCTTATTCGCCAGATCTTCATCTTCTAAAACCTTTTCAAGCCCCATAATGGGTTCATAGTTGCAGTTAAGGTCTCCACTGATTACTATACTTGCACTAGAATAGAGTCCATTTGATCGATTGTTATCGACTCCTTTGATGCCAAACCTGGTCGATTGTAAATATTATATATATGGAACACCTTGTATCCTTAGTCACTATTTTGATCCCTAGTATATCTAATGAATCCGTCACTAATTGTGTTACGCTAATGTCAAGAGTCACCTTGACCTAAATTACTAATCCACCAGAGGCTCTTCCTCTTTTAGATGAAACGGCTGCTATGTGGAAACTTTTATATTCCACCCTGTGTATGATCTTGGTTGCCCATGTCTCCTGTAACAAGCAAATATCGCTTATTTCAATAAACCCATTCCACTCAGGATCCCGCATGTTCCTTTTAAGGCCCGCAATGTTCCATGAAATAATTTTTAAGTCGGGGCAAGCTTTATGATTTACATCCCATGTAGCTTCTTCACTAGTTATTATATCAATGCCATTTAAGAGCAATAACTCACCCTCACACGCACGGCAATTTTCTTCCTCCCTTCTCTTTTCACCCAAATTTCCAGTGCCTGCTGTCCTTATCCACTCTCTATCTCTATCTAATGCGATGGATACACTTGCAATAGGTTGTGGCTGATACAGTCAATCTACTCCTTCCAACAGGGATAATTCTTGAAATCTATTAGAGGTCTTGGGGAAAAGTGAATTGGCTTGTTTTTTATTCACTCCAATTTCCAATGGTTTATAAAAATATCCTAATGGTAGTGCATGGATATTAGTCTTCCAGGTTAATGTTTCCTCATGTGCTTTTAGTAGGGTACGGACTGTATTGGGGTGTCAGTCAGTCAAATGTCTTTATTCGGTTTAGGTGCAAACCATAAAAGCATGCTACAAAAAGGCAATATATGTAAACAGTTGTAATTACCTAATTCATTTAACACAATCAAAGCTCATAAATACATATAAAATCAATCACTAAAAACAATAAAAACAATTTCATTTTTGACACAGTGGTAAAAAATATACATGCTATAATGTTAAGTTAATTTCCTCAAGATTCTTACAGCTGCTAATAAAAAATTTGCAATGTTAAAAGTTTCCCAAACATCAGACAACATTTGCAGATAGAGAAGGGCAGGTCTCACTTGCACAAAGCCTTTCTTAGTTAAAATTGGGAGAATAAAACGTTTCCTAATGACAATAAGGTGTTCACAGAAAAAAAGGAAATGTATGATGTCTTGTTGCGAGAAATTATCGCAAGTGCAAGGGCCAAGGTCATCTACCCTCTTCCAACCTTTCTGTTCACCAAGGAGAAAGTGAAGTTGATTAAATCTAAATCTGGTCAATAAGAAACGATGCTTGTTTTTTATAACATATCCTAGGTATGGTTCCAAGGATAGTGTTGTTTTGCATAGTTGGTGGGCCCTTACTGTCACCTTTGCCAGCTCTCTCTCTTCCCTATCCATGGTGGCTATACGCAAGTACATCTCCTTAGACCATTTTATATCTCCCTTTCCTAAAACTTCTGGGAAGTTTCTGGTCGACCCAGCTTTACTGCAAGCTTCTGGATATATTTAAGCCAGGGTATTGACAGCCCATGGTCAAGTGACATGCAGTCTTTCATAATGGTGTGATTAAGCACCAAGTCAGGATTTAACCAGGTAGCTATCCATTTCAGTAAAGGTGCCACAGCGATAGCATCTTCAACATAGCCAACTCCAAGCTCCTGATGGACAGTGTAATTGGCTGTAGTATTAGGGACAGATAGGAGGTTCTTTAAAAACCTATCTTCAACAGTCTGAATGTTCTTTGTGTTTTTTATGCCACACAACTCAGCCCCATACATAGCTAGAGAGATACACTTGGCTCTATGTATTTGATTAAGGGCCTTCATTGGCCTAACACCTAGCTTTCTGGCGAAACCCAATACCGCCAGAGTTGCTCTTATCACTATAATTTTTTTCGTTGTGATTTGGGTTACCCAGGATCCTTGGTCGTCGAATAGTACACCCAAATATGGGAATGACGACACCCTAGTTAATATATGTCCCTCACAATAAAATGTTTTAACCTTTAGGGATTTCTGTCCAATAGCCATTATATGCGATTTTGAGAAGTTTATACTTAAATCTAATGACTTCATAAAAACAGAGAAAGAGTCTATCACTAGCTGGAGTACCACTGCCGTTCTTGCTAAAAGGGCGGCATCATCCGCATATAGAAGTGAGGGAATCATGTGACTCCTTGCACGGGGAACATCCTTGCAGGAGGCAATAAGGGCAGTATCTAGGTTATTGATATATAATGTAAAAAGCAGGGGCGCCAAAATGCACCCCATGCCTTACTCCATTTGATATGGGTATACCTTCCGTACAATTGCCCTGTTGGTCATACCTCACCGTTGCAGATAAATCCCTGTGCAGGTCAGCTAGGAAATAGACAATGTTTTTGTCTACTCCACAAGTTAGGAGCATGGACCACAGCTTCGACCGGTTTACTCGATCGAATGCCGAAGACAGGTCCATGAAAGCTACTAATAGTGCCCCTTTCTTCGCCACCGTGTATTTACCTATTAGTAATTGCAGATTTAGGCTTTGGTCCGTAGTGCCCTTCCCTTTTATGAAGCCATACTGTGCCTCAGAAAGCGTTCCAGATTCCTCAAGCCATCCGGTCAGTTGGCCGAGGACCACCCTACCAAGCACTTTCACAGAGGAATCGATTAGGGATATCGGGCGGTAACAGCTCGGGTCACCCCTATTTCCCTTCTTATATATGGGTACAATGACAGATCTTGCCCATGTAGAGGGCAGGCCTAATCGACAAGCATTTACAAAGACATTATATAAGATCTTTGACCAGGTTTTTACATCTGATTTAAAAAGGTCTACCGGGACTCCATCGGGTCCCGGAGCCTTATTACTCGTCATTTGCATGATGGCCTGCGTTACTTCTAACTCTGTGAAGGTCAAGAATATTTCTCCATATGTAAGACTGGTCCTTCCAGCATCCCATTCCCATCATAAACATGCTTGAAGTAGGTGTACCAATCTTTTTCCTGAATGCCACAATCAAGCTCACTGTTGTTTTTATCCTGGAAAAAAGGCTTATTTGCCACAGTCCAAAATTTGGGACTATTTTTAATTACATCTATTGATAAAAGCTCATTCCAGGCTTCCTCCCTAATTTCATTTCTTCGCTTTTTTTTTAGCTTTTTTGTAAGTGTTCCTAAGGGCAGCAATTTCCACTTTATCAGGCTGATCTGCTTTCAGTGCTTCCTTCAACTTCCGTTGGGCTATTGAACAGTTGTGGTCGAACCATTTTTCCCCGTTCTCTGCTTCCCCTTAACTACTTTTTCACTATCGACCTGGGCACAGATTCTGCCATAGGCTACTAAGACCTCATCCCCTATGACACCATCTTTCAGACAAGTGGTCATTTCTTCCCCGACCTTTACCAGCAAGTTTTCCTTGAAGTCCTTCGGGACCACTCGGCACCATTTCAGGCATCGAGCTTGGTCCGTGGGTTTTATATCAAGGAGTCCAACTGTCAGATTGGGTTTGACTTTTTTCTTTAAATCGTCTGTCAGGGTTACCCTTACAGGGTTATGATCTCCATATGAAGACCAACAGACGTTATACTGGCTGACCCTGCTTGCTAGATTGACACTCACAAAAATATAATCAATAGTTGACCCAGAACCTCTTCCTTTAAAAGTAGGGATATCCCCTGTAAATTTGGTAGGGTAGATCAAATCATTACTTGCCACCAGATCTTCCAAGTACAATCCCTGCGGGGTGTGTTCAAAATGAATATTATCTTGGTTAGCTGGACCTAGACTGTCCCAGACAAAACAGTTCTCATTGCAACAATGAACATTAAAATCTCCAAGCACAATAACCGAATAACTATTAGTACTATTGGCATTATACAGTTCCAAAAAATTGTATAGACTGACTAGATGTTCATTAAAAAAACTCTTATCAAAGGAGTTATACAAATTTAAAATAAGCTAATTCCCGGTCGATTTAGGTAAAATTTCCACAGCTATGCAATGTGATGTACCTGTCTCCACTTTGGTATAAGTCCCCTCGAGTTTAATTGAGATAAGGGTTAAGAGTCCACCCTTCGCCCTCCCCATGGGGGAGGCCACTGCTGCCGACCAGAAAGCCGCGTACCCATCCAGTAAGAAGGTATTCTTTGTTTCTTGGAGCCCAATGATTTCAGAGTCCGTCAAACAGTCCCTCCACGTTGCATCATTTGCTTTACTGCTCAACCCGGCGATGTTCCAGCTGAGGACCCTTGTTCCTTGACATGGGGCCCTCGCTGCCACCATACCATCAATACTTGGACGTCCCCCACAGTGTTCCCAACATTGAGGGTACCACCCCACAAGTGCTTACTGAGTTTCCACATACCTTCTCCACACCCAATGGAGAAGCTACTACAACAGGTAACGAGTGGACCCGGCCTCGTTCAAGTCAGTCGTTTGAATCTAGATCACTCAGGGGTTGATAACGATTAAATGTAGCAACCCCACGACCGGTAAACACTTCAGTGCCAATTCTTCTGCCCCTACATAGGTCGTTAACGGGCTGATGAGTTAAGTGTCTATAAAAATACCCCAGTGAGCGAAGTGAAACGCCCTGATCAGTGTGCGGCAGTGAGGAAGCTCTTAGCAAGGCATTATTGACGAGAAGTGGGTTTCCAAAATTTGTGATAACACAATCACCACTGATGTTCTTATGTGATCGTCCTATCCATGAAACTCTCCTGGTGGTTAAGATCTGCTCAGATAGACCCAATGGAAACCCACACTCTCTATTTAACCACGATACAGTTTTATTTTTCAGGCTTTCGTGGGATTCTGGCTTATTTGAGTGGCCAGCCTCTAATGATGGAACATTTGTCAGCACTGCCACAAAGGGTGCACATTCAGGCTGTAAGTCTAGTTGTGCACTGACCGTGCATCTAGTCTTTACTTCTGCCAGCCCTCACTTACTCCCTAAACATGTTGCTGGTGGTGGGTTTTTACACGCGGTTTCCAGGGATACAGAAACTGCTGCTTCTGCACTACAAGATCCCCCATTTGAGGTCTTTGTTAACTGATTATTAGCCCTGGGGCCCATTTCAGCATTATTTTCACTATTGGTTATATTAATACAAGGTCACAGGAGGCTACCTAGTCTCACAATTTCCGCAGACAACATGTTAATTTTAGCCACTAAGGGTTTAACTAACTTGATAATTTTCGCCTCCAAAATGCCAATCAGGCAATGTATTTGCTCTGTGTCTATTTTAATTGTGGCATTATTAGCTGATACCTCATTTAAACTTTCCACACTGGTGAGTGGCGGATCAGCTCTTTTATTAGCGTTTTGGCCGCCCCCCGTTTAATTTGTTTAATTTGTGTATGCTTGCAGGATCTCAACACTCTCTGTGTTACAGGGACGGGGGAGCGCTGAGCTGGGGCAACTTGGGGGTCCTGATTCAACAATGAGTCTGTGAGTGCCAAAGCAGGATCTACCAAATTTACTAAGTCATATTGATCAGCAATACAACTATCACCCTGGATGGGAGAAGACAATACAGTGGGCGAAATGGGCAATGAGGGAGGGCTAGTACCCTGGCCTAGTGATTTACGTCTTTCGTTGTTAATTTTGGTCACAACTTTCCCCAGATAATTATCTAGTGTCGCTACTGCGGAAGATGTTTTACCTGTTGTGTTTTTAGACATTGTTAGCAGTTATAAAAGAGCCCTAGGACAAAACAAATCCTAACACACTGGGAGTAAGGTATTTCCACCCCTTAACCTATAACACAGACACACAAGCTCTAATAGGTGTAAATGTTTCACTTAGTCCGAAATGGCAGAATGGCAAGGATCAGCTACGAAGGTCTGGAGCCAACATCCGTGGCCTGGCCAGGCCTCTGAGGGCCACAGAGGGCCCGCCCTTTGCTCGGGCTTAGCGCGGCGCACTCCTGCGCGCTCCCGCGCAGCGGGGAGTAGTGCACGATTTTAAGCGCCTCCTGGCGCGCTATCTCGGGATGCGACTTCCGGTCGCGGTGGCTGCAGGGCAATGTAGTTCCTGCCCCTCTCCCCCACTCTGCGGCAGCAACGAGGATACAAGGGGCGCTGCGGCGGAGGAAGAGCGTGGACAGCACCACAGCGCACAGAGCAACAGTCCGGCCCCGTTAGCAGCCCCCAGCAGGTACGTGTGCGCTTCTTAGCCTGCCAAAATTTAATATCCGGGTTGGGGTGTCTAAAATGTACAACTATACAATCTCCCTGTATATCTTTGAGGGAGCTTCCCACCCACCCTACCCTACCCTGCGCACCATCAGAATTTCATTTATTTTATTTGGGTTAAACCTTTTGTATTTGGATAACCAATCAGCAGCGGTGTTCCTCAAGTTATGCCAGGATTCATTCTGATCCCTTTTCAGTGCGGGGACACCTGCTAAAACTAAAACATAGGGGCACGTGGCTGGTGATAGATTCAGATTATCTGGGTTAGAGATCAAGTCTGTCCCCTTGGGGCTATACATTGTTGCCCTGCTGTTAACATGTTCAGAGTCTGATGTAATATTATGTGGACTGACAATGACCTTCCCCCTTTGCTCATTTACCCCTTTAGCCTCTGCACTGTTTCTTGACTTGGCTCTACTTGAAGGTCCTGCATCTGATTGGTTTAGAGTATTCAATATTCTGCTCTCATCTTCAGAGACTCTCTTTTGTCCTGTAAGCATTTTTAAGTCAGCTATTAGGCTTGTCCCTTCTGTGATTATTCCATTTTCTTCTCTGATACTCTTGCTTAAATGGTGAGCTGCATCATTAAACTGGGCAATCTTGTCATCCATGGCCCTGAGCTTGCCATCCATACACTTATTTATTTTTATCTGGATGGAATTTAGGGCAGTTTTAAAAATATCTGCCACAGTTTGTTCTAGGACTCCTATTACCTCATTTTCCCTGTTTAATCCAAAATTTTCAGTAGCATCAGTTTGTATCCCTATTGTTCTAGACCTGTTGCCTTTATTTTCCAATGCAGTTGAATCCCTCTCACATAGATTCCCTCTCCCCCCTCCTGTCCCTTTTTTTTGGATAGATTTCTTCCCCTTCTGGGACTTTTCATTTTTCTCCTCCTTGGGTAGTCCCATTGTCCCCACTGTTTTTTGTACATGTAATCTACTTGAGATCCGCGGGCTTGCCTGCACTTACTCATCAAGCAATTCCATTAAATCTGTCCTTGAGTTATTCAAGACCAGTTGCGTGCTAGAACTATCGTATTGATTATCTATGCCTGAGGTTGAAGGCAGGGTATTTATTGGAGACTCTATTATGGTCGCTGTGTGTGTAGGGAATTTAGAAGGGTCTAACGAGAGTCTTCTTTGTGCAAGTTCAATTTCATGACATAATACAGATTCGACTCTTGTTATAAAGTCATCCAATGTCCCTGCCGTTCCCTTCCTTTTGCTCATTGTTAGATTAGGCATTGTCTTTTGAAAAGACACTAGACACACAACAACTAAACTAACCGCAAGAATTGAAACCAATAATACTATATGAAACAGCTAGGGACTTGTATATTCTTGCACTCTACAGAAAAAACAATCAGACTAAGGTATAGCACAATATCAAGGAATAAAAACGAAAAAAAGTATTATTTGCAATTGTCCTTTAGAGTCAATCTTGGATGAAGCAACGTGCCTTTTGTTTGCCCCACAATATCCAATAAGTATCTGCAACAAAAGGCAATCAATGTAAAAGGAGGAAGAGGTGTGGCGCCACGGCCAGGGCGACTGACTCAGGAACCTGGGGATCATGGTTCGAGCCCCGGTGCCAGCAGCAGATTAGCCCAGCACCATGTGACTCTGGGCAATAGCTTGCTTAATCTTCCCGACGGCCCCCAGTGCCTAGAGAGCCTTACGGGTGATTGTTTGCGCTTTACAAAAGTGGATTATTATTAAAGCTCAGCGGTGGTAAGGGGTAATCAAAAATACTGAGCAGACAGGTCAATTAGTCAGATCAACAGGAAATAGCACAAGGGTTATTCCGAGGTATATTTTATTGAAAAAGTACCTTTGTTAGAAGCAGGAATCAAGAGGGAGGGCCCGGCCCGACCTCCTCTGGCCTCAGACGGCCTTAGACGGCCCCGCCCTTGTCCCAGGCTTGTCCCGGCGCATCCCGCGCCCGTCCCGCGGGACAAGGATCCAAGCAGCCTTTTATGCGCCGCCTGGCACGTGGTTACCGCGTCAGCGGCGTCCTCGCCGCGTGTGGAATGATGGGCAATATAGCGCAGCGTCAGGAGCGCTGGTCCCGGTGGCTCGTTTACAGGAGCGTCCCGTTGGCGATTCTACTAGCGTTCCTGGGCAATGTCAGGTCACAAGGTCACTGGGTCACAGGGGCCTCGGCCCCAAGCAGCCTTTCATGCGCCACCTGGCGCGTGGTTACTGCATCAGCGGCGTCCTCGCCGCGTGTGGAATGATGGGCAATGTAGTGCGGCGTCAGGAGCGCTGGTCCCTCTGGTCCCGGTGGGTCGTTTACAGGAGCGTCCCGTTAGCTATTCTACTAGCGTTCCTGGGCAATGTCTAGTCACAGGGTCACTGGGTGCTACAATCACAAATTTCCTATCCACCCCCTCTCACTCTATTTATTTATTCATTCTTCTTTTATATTTTTTTTAAGAAAAAAAGGGATCTCGTATTTTTGTATTTTATATCGCCCCCCCTTTTTTCCCATTTTCCGCTCTTATCCACTCTTATCACCATGCCCTTTATTGTCACTTTCATAGAATGGATCCGGGGACCCTAATAAAGTGGCATCGTAAGAGCATAGAATCATAGAATCATGAGACATAATAGGCAAACAGGCAGCAGGCCCTGTGATCCTACAGAGCTACGAACCTATACTATACAAATCAGATTTACCCCCTCATCTGGAGCAGGAGGGCATCTACATCCTCTGGAGAGCTGAAGTTATGCATCTTGTTTTTCCACATTACCTTAAGTAATTCAGGAAACTTTATTTGAACCTGAGCCCCCAGACTCATAAGTTCTGGCATTCTGAAGCCCAACTCCCACTGCCTTTGTGCTGTTCTACTACCAATATCTGAACGGATCTGATAGGACCCCACCTCATGATGTGATGTCTCCCCCTTCAGGGACCTCCCCAGGATCAGCTCTTTAACCGCACATGTCTGAAAGTTCACTAGAATTTTCCTCGGTGCTTTCCTATCTGGGTGAGGTTTGAACGGGTCCCTATGAACTCTCTGAATCTCTGTTTCCAGATTGATGTCATCTCGATCTTTCAGAACTCCTTCCGTCAGTAGCTTACACATGAAAGCCTTAATGTCCCCCTTCTCCGCTCCCTCCGGAACCTTAAGCACCCTTTCAAGTTATTTCTACGGGCCTGTGTCTCTAAGCACTCCAAGTCTGACTGTAAGGCTCGATTCTGAGTTTTAAGTACCTCAATGTCCTTCGTATTTGCAAGGACCGAATCGGAGAGGGTTTTAACCTCGAGTTCCAGCGAGCCTGTGCGTACACACACAGATATAATATAATTTGGATTCTAAAGCTTCACATTTGTCATGGATCCCCTTCTGATTTGCCTCCGAGATTGCAAACTTAGAAAGCAAGTTGCCCCTTAGAGCCTGGAGAAAGGACCCCAACTGCAACTCACCACAGCTTACTCCCTCAGGGGACGACATTACAGGAGCTCCATGCACAGACTCTAACGTAATCAGGGGGCCAGCACCAACTTCCACCAATTGCGAGATTGATTTAGCAAGGGATTGAGTGGGCTCTTGGGGAGCAGAGGAGACAACAGCTGTATTTGACGTGACAACAACAGCGGCTGTATTTGATGCAACAACAACTGGCTGACTGACAAGGCTAGTAGGGCTAACAGAACCCAAACTGATTTCTAATTCCTGCACCTCTGCCAAGGGAGCAAAGCGATTCTCAAGAAGGGTTAGAGGGAGGCTATCCAGAGTATCCCGAGTATCTTGGCCTGACTGGCCTGATTCTTGTAGTCTAACAGCTTACTCCATTATTTTAAAATAAGATTTAAGGGATGGGGTATACCTTACAGGGGGGTGACCAGGCACTTTAGATTTCACCACACCCCCAAGCTTGGCGTCTTTCTTTTTACGGGGGGTCGTAGGCACCACTCTTTTTGAGTCACCTGTAGGATCCAGAGCACCCCTGATTTTAAATCCCAATTGGGTCTGCGACCGCAGCTGATATCTGTTTTTCACTAGAGACCCCACAGGAAGAGACACCTCCTCTGTATTCTCCTTTTTTTTCTCCCGCCTAAGGAACTCAAACCTCCGGGTATAATGGCTCCCCTAGCTAAAATCGGAGCCGATAGAACTTTGTAAGTAAACAGAGCGGAAACCAATTTGAGTTCTGAAGGGACAAGAGCCATACACCCCCGCTCACCTCCCTGTAATAACCTTCTTGGATTCAGACAACAGTCTGGAAGGCACTGTAAATCCGACACTTCTGGGAATATGCGTAGTGTGTCCCCACCGCTAACCCGCAGGGAACAGGTCAGTGCAACCGCCACCCGAGTCCGTAGCCACAGCTGAGCTCGGCTGCTCCCGAGCCCGCAGTAGAACGCTGGCTCCGCCTCTGCCTCCTGGACCATCAGGGCTACCCGGCCCTAGCGCCGCTGATCAGCCGCCGGCTGCCGCCTTCAGAACCGCAGGGGAAAAGCAAAAGGAAACCCGTATCAGAAAATAAATACTCCCCTTAAACGCCAAAGAAACGCCACATTCTCACCGGGCTAAATTTCCGCATGCTGCATGTCTGTGTCTCCGCATTCTCCTGCGTGGATGTGAAGCCGCTCCCGGAGCTCCCGCAACCGGCGTTAGCCTGCCACCATGTTCCTCCCGCCCAATCGATCCGCGAACATTTCCATCATGAGGGAAATCAGAAAGCCTCACTTGTCTGGTCTTCACCCCTAATTGCCCTAAAACAACCTTCAAATAGCGGAAGGCTGCCAAAGCTTAAGATGCAGTGCAACCAAGGGTCTGAAATGCTCTGTTTGCATTGCTGACTGCTCATAAGATGCAAGAGTGGTGGTATAGAAACGTACATTTCCACCCTCTAAGGTAAGAAAGGTAATGTAATTCTTTGCAAGGCATTTCTGGTGCTGATCAGGATCTGGCACTTCTATTCTTTATTTAAGCAATTGATTAATATGTGCCCCTCCTATTGATTATGGACAGAGACTGGGACCGGCTGACTCTTCAGGATGCCTCATGAGCATGGATTCCTGATCAACCATGACAAGTACGATGTTCACCCGTCCACGAACCAGATGTCTATTTGGGCCAAGCCAGGTTCCAATGGATCATGGATTGGTATTTTTGCCAGCAATGTGATGTTCCAGCCCCTTCTGAAGTTTAACTTAAAGCCACATGTTGGTTTTTAGGAAACATAATTTTGCACATGATAGTAGCTGTCTCTTCAGTCTAGGTAGTCAAGCAAACTACTAGTCTAAGCTACCAATCTCTCTAGTTAGGCTCAGTACTATGCAGGTTAGTGTGTACAGTTACAACTAGATCTGAAATGGTAATAGCTATCAAACAATATATTATTGATGTGCAAACGTATGCTTACATAGATACTATTGAACACCTCATCCTCAAAAGAATGTTTCATTTGGAAATACATAGTATTTTTACATATGAAAGAAGATGAAGGCAAGAATGCAGTTTCCTACATTTAAACAAGTGCAAGAGACGTACAAATGTACTTTGATCATTCATATTTTGTATAATGTGAAACCCTATCAAAGGTCGACATGGTTCAGCTAAGATGACAGACAGACATTTTTTATTTATTTATTAATTTGTTTATTGGCATTTCAACAATTTACAATCAAATAGCGCAAAAATGGCACGTGCAAGGTAATATCAGTACAGTAACTTTGTGACGAGAACACATTGTTCAAAGGCATCAGTACCACCCCAGCCCCAGTTTGAATTGTCATCACGTATACAATATACCATCACCCTCGCAACTTCACTGGAGTTATCAGTGCACACTCATTCCGTCTCATTGCCGGTGTCAAGGGCACAATCCTAATTGCCTAAGATAGTGTAGTGGTGAATCTTCTCGTGTGTCTTCTGTTTCTATGATTGAGTGTGTATCACTTGAGTCGCCATCCCCACGTACAGTCTTCCTCTCCAGGTACAGCGCCCAGTAATTCTTAGGTCAAGTACGGGGAGGGAGTATCTCGCTGTATAGCCCCGTCTGCGTACAACAATATAGCAAGTCATTTGTCCACCTAGCCATTGTCGGGGTCGGGCCACGCATCCAGGTGAGCGCAACGCATTGTTTGGCAACTATAAAGGCTATATCTACTAGTCTCTGTAAAGCCGGCGCTATGTCCTCAGAGTATCCCAATATGGCCAGTAGCGCAGAGGGGGTTAACGACAGCCCAGTGATTTCATTCACTTTGTTGTACACTGCTAGCCAGAAGTCTGCCACCTTCGGGCATAGCCAGGCCAGATGCAGGAAGTCTGCTGATTGTGCTCTGCACCTCTCTCAGCAAGGACTCTCTCTTAAGCCGTGTCTGAACAGCCGCTCGGGGTATAGTAGACCCTATTAAGGAATTTAAAGTGCAATAGGCGATGGCGGCCATTGAGCGATATTTTCTTAACACTAGCGCAACAATATCTCCATTTGTCTTCTGGGAGGTCAGTGTTTAGATCCGTCTGCCACGCCAAACGTGGTTTTGCATAGTGCGTTGTCCGTTCTGCCAGCGTGATTCGATATTAACTGGGCTGGTGTCTTGGCGGAGACTATAAAGTCGTACGTCAATACCACTTGCGGCTCCGCCATGTCCTCTCCCAGCAGCTCCCGTAAGGCATGTCTCTCACCCTATGGATCTGAAAGCGAGGGAGAACTAGGGCCCCCAAGTCGCCTCCCGTGTCTATGTCCTCCCAGGTGCAAGCCATGCCATTGGCGAAGAGGTCGCCCATGGTAGTGAGATTCAATTTAGGAAGCGCAGATAGGACTCTACAGGGGCTAAGCCATGTGCACCAGGCCAATTTCGTTTCCGGGGCGTATAGCAGTCAGCAAGCCTGGGCGTCCATAAGGTGATGCCAGGTGTGCGTCACGGTGTTAAGCGAACCTAAGATGCCCGTTCGCCTATCTCTAGGATGGGCAAGTAGCGCCGGCAGTGGCATCGGATCAGCAACTATTCCCTCAATCTTCAGTGCGGCACGTCCACTGGGCAGTGCATCCAGCCATATGCGTGCGCACCTTGGGCAGCCCGGTAGTAGAACTCAAAGTCCGGGGCACGTAGGCCGGCCTCCTCATAGGGGCGAACAAGGATGTCCCAAGCCACCCTGGGCTGTTTACCAGCCCAAACCAGACGCAGCACTAGAGCATGGAGTTGTCGGAAGAATGTACTCGACAGTACCATTGGGATGTTACTGAAAAGAAATAGCAATCGAGGAAGGACTATCATCTTCAATAATGATATGCGGCCCAGCAGTGATAAGGGAAGTTCTATCCATTTATTAACCGCATCTTCCAGTTTAGAGATCGCTACCCCATAATTCTCCCGGAGGACCACCTCTGAGTCCGTGTGTAACCGTATACCCAAGTAGCGTACCGATTCTGTGGTCCACTGTATGGGATAATCCGAATCGACTCTCCTGGTGGCAGGGGTAAGTGGGAACATACCGGTTTTGCCCCAGTTCACATGGATCCCAGACAGCAAACTGAACAGCACTACTTCTCTTAGCACCCTCGAGAGGTTTTCCTCAGGTTTCCGTACATATAGTAGAGTGTCGTCCGCATACGTGGACACTAACAAGTTGTATCCAGGAAAGCGGATACCTCGGTGGCTATGGCATTCTCGCAGAGCACACGCCAGAGGCTCTGCAACCAAAGCGTATAGGAGAGCGGAGAGTGGGCTGCCCTGTCTGGTGCCATGGCCTATCGAGAAGGGCTCAGTAGTGAGCGATCCAATGCGTACCCGCGCCTTTGGGGAGGCGTAGAGCGTATTCAATAGTTGGATAAAAAGATCCCCGATGCCCATGCGATGGAGTACCAGGCGGAGGAAAGGCCATTCGACAGAGTCGAAGGCCTTTTCCATATCAAGGAAGACAGCGACTGCAGGCACATCTTGCGTTGTGTGTTGGAATGCCACAAATACAGTGCGCAGATTATGGGTCAAATTACGGTTGGGGACAACGCCCGCTTGTTCGGGAGCAACAAGTGTAGGAATCTGTGGGCTGAGACGGTTTGCAACAATCTTTGCGAATATCTTCGCGTCCACATTTAACAGCGACAGAGGCCGATAGGAAACGCAATCCCCCCGGAGGCTTACCGGGTTTAAGGATAGCCACGATAATAGCTTCCCTCATCGTTGGTGTCATCGTCCCACTCTCCGCCATTTGCTCGATCAGCGTCATCAATTTGGGTATCAGTAAGTCCGAATACATTTTATAGAATGAGGCCGGGAAGCCATCACTGCCCGGAGCGCTTCCTGCCTTCATGGATGACAACGCCCAAACGACCTCTTCTCTCTCAAATGGGCACACCAACAATTCACGATGAGTATTTGTTAGCCAGGGCAACTTAATGTGCGTTAAATAATGAAGAATGCGGTCCTCTGGGATCGGGCCTCTAATGGCGTACAGATCCGTGTAGTAATCCCTAAAACGGACCGCCACCTGCACGTCGGACAGTTCCTCATCAGACTATGTTGATCTCAGTATCGGCAACACGGCGCCGTGCCTGTGAGTCAGCTCTGCACTGGGGTCTCTATAGCGGCGCGATTCAATATCTTGCAGTTTATTTTCCAGGAACGACTGGCGACCTCGAATGGACTTACGAATGCCCGCATGTTTCGAAATAGCCACGCCTCGTATATAAGCCTTAAAGGCTTCCCAAACAGTCAAGAAGGAGTCCACCGAGCCTATGTTCGTTTCAAAGAATTCTTCGATGGCTGTCGCCAGCTCTTCTCTAAATGCGTCGTCCAGAAGCGCGAACGGCGGAAGGCGCCATGAAAATGGTGGGGGTTGGCGCGTCGGGCTTTTAGTGTAACAAGTACCGGGGAATGATCCGAGTAGGTGCGGGGCAACGTCACACATGCCTGTACCGCAGAGAGGAGGGCCGAGGAAAAAAGCCAATAATCTGTACGGGTGTGAATATTATGTTGGGTTGAGTAGTGCGTGTATCCCCCTTGAGTTGGGTATCTAGTTCTCCATACGTCTTGCAAACCTATTCTGGTCATCTCAGCCTCTAGCACACGGGCAGAGGCTGAGGGACATCTGTAAGGGCCATCCGAGCGATCAAGTTGTCGTGTCATGTTGGAATCTCCGCCCCACAGGACATGTCCGTCACCAAGGTCTCTAATCTTGCTGGACAACGTTAAGTAGAAGGAAGGGCAGTCAAAATTGGTCCGTATGTGTTAACCACGTGGAAGGTCATGCCTTTACCAATGCATTTCGTGATAGTGTATCATCCCTCCGAATCTGTGGCCACAGGAGTAATGGTCAGGGAGGCCTTAGGATTCACCCAGGTAAGTACTCCCCTGGCATTAGAGGTGAAGCCGGCGGCATGTATGTTGTTATGTAGTCCCCTGTAGGTCAGCGTGGGGCTGTCCGGTCTCAAGTGAGTTTCTTGAAGTAAAGCTATATCAATCGCATGTCTCGAGAGGTATTGCAGTACCCGTCTGACCTTTCTGTGGTCATTTAAACTTCTTATGTTCCATGTCAGGAGTGTGATAGTGTCATTTTCATGAGTGCGTTGTGTCATCGCGGTGGGTGTGGTGAGCATATGCAATGAGGTGTGATCATACGTGCCAGCGTCCAATGCATCTGCCTATCTATGCGTTCGTCAATACATTTCAGTTCCAAACATACAACAACGAAATATGTTCTCTCTTTCAAGAACAACAAGAAGGAAAAAACATATGACTCTACACTGCCCCCCTCCCACGCTTTCCCAACCTCAACACGGCCGCGCCCCATCCCACCCCCGTCTCCCACCGCCCCCCTCCATTGAACTCCATACACTCCCTTCCCCCCACCTCCTCCCGTCATCCCCAATACCAAGTGAAAAAAAAACAACACATAGCAAAAACAATTCTCCCAGAAGTGAGAGCTAAATAGGGAAATGTGGTCCACACACAGGGGCGTAGGTAGCATGCTCATAATGAGTCTATATCAGTATCCATTCAATGCTCCTGCCACATCGCCCCACTCCCCCGCCACTGTAAAGAAGAAGATAATCAATAGCCAGTGCCCCTCTAAATGTCAGACTATCTCCTATGGCAATATGGGGCATTAATGCCCGGCCTAAGATATCCCCATCTCACTACCTCCTCCACTGCGTCATCTATCTTCTGCGTCTTACCCAGCACAGGCTATATAAAGAATGTACAGCTGTATTCTACCTCTATGGCAAATGCAATATCTCTGTATGATCACTGATTGCCAGTCATCGTGCATATAGAGCGTTAAAGAGCGAGGGACAACTAAAGTATCATTGTAGATATGTCTCCAGTGGGAGAGCACTCCCTCCCACAGCACCATCATGTGTCTTAGCTACCCTGTAGCAGCCCGGGAGGCTTCATTAGAGTGCAATCCCAGCATATACCTCCACTCATACCTGGGTCAGCGCTGTCAGCAGTCAGAAACAGTATCTCTCCAATGTACAGATTGATGGAGTACAAATACCTCACTTGGTAGTCGACCACAGTCTTAGTCCTGTTCCTCTATGGATCCACCAGATGCTTCGTCTATTCCTCCGTCTTTCGATGCATTTCGAGTTTCCCTGCGCCTGTCCTTCATGGCCTTCTGAAGCGCCCTCGGGACGGTGAAGATAGTAGGTCTTCCCTGTCTGTTAACCCTTAATTTGGCAGGATACAGCATCGCATAATCGACTCCAAGGTCCCGTAGTTGACGCTTCATGGGAACAAACTGGCGCCTCGCTTCCTGTACTTTAGCAGTGAAGTCCGGGAACAAGGATAGCGTGATGCCCTCGTAGTTTAGTGGTTGCTTCTCTCGAGCCAGTTGCAGCGTGGTGTCGCGATCCCTATAATTAAGAAGCTTGGCCACAATGGGACGTGGCGGGGCTCCCAGCTTTGGTCTTGGGCCAAGGGTGCGGTGGGCTCGTTCTATGACAAACATTTCTGAGAAGGCGGTGTCTCCTAGCAATTTTTTAAGAAGCGATTCCACAAACAGTTCCATGTTGCCCGTAAGTGTGTTTTCTGGAAGGCCCGTAATGCGTATGTTGCATCTGCGTGAACGCGCCTCCAAATCTTCAGCCTTGTCTTGTAAGAGTTGGATCACCTTACCCAGCTGTTTATGTTCCGAGTCCAGAGTCATCTGCGCCTCCTCCACCTCTCCTATTCTGCGTTCCGATATGTCTAGGCGTTCGGCGTGTTTGTCTAGCCGTTCCGCCATCCGGTCCATGTGGTACGTGAGTGCGTCCATTTTAGTTCCTAGAGAGGCAATGCCGCCCTGCAAGTTTTTCTCCATGGCCAGTAATATGCAGCGAATGTCTGGTTCAGCTGCATCTCCTTCACCCGATTTCCCAGCTCCATCATTCACTTCACTTGGTGGAGGGTCCGTGGTTTGGGATTTTTTGCTACTATCAAACGTCAGTTTAGGTTGCGTGCGGTACGGGCGGCCCATGGCGACGCAGTCCGCTCCCGCTTCAGCCAGATCAACTCACCAGGTTCACTTATGTTCCTCGCAACCCAAAACTGGGGCAGGCAGCGTGTGTGCGGCCAACGCAGTTCTCAATACTGGGCTGAAAGTGGCGACTTACGGGTATGTGTTCACGCACTATTGCTGTTCCCTTGGTCTGTCGGTTGTGGGGCATTCGCCAGTACCGGTTTATCAGTGGGTGAGTGATCTGAACCAGATAGCGCGCACAGCCTCCACAGCTTATTCAGTGAGAGTGAAGGCTCGAGGGGTGCAGGTCTGTCGTGATCCGCATGCTAGTGCGCATACGTGTTATGTCCCGCTAGGAGGGATTATCACAGGACAGAAAGGAAGGTTCCTATCAAAGTAAGCAGCTCTTTCTCCGGCGTGGCTCCCGCTCGACGGCCTATCTGATTGATCTCGAGAGTTCCCAGGTCCCGCACAACTCACAAGTACAATTGCCACCAATTACCGCCAGTAGAGCATGTCAGCTCTGCAGACACAGTATGGCGATGGGGTAGAAGAGAGCTCGCACAGTGCCTCTTGAGCGTCGCACGGTCCGTCCCCACAGCATTCAGTTTGAATGGTCGAGCCTCTATCGCCCTACAATAGGGGGAGGGTGCGGTAATTTAGGGTCTTCCATAATGGCGCAATTTCCGCTGCGCCAGACAGGGAGGGCGGGCTCCAGGTCCACCGCGAAGGGGAGTAGAGCAGTAAGTCGGTCCAAATATGGTGTATCTGGTCAGCAGCGTCCCAAGCGGTGTAAGGCCTCAGGCTCAGAGCTAAGCCAGGCACTTCAGTGAGGTGTCGTAGCCGCCGCAGCACATCCAGGCATTGCAGCGCCCCTTCGCAATTCCCTCGTCCACGTCGTTAGTACCGGGTTTGCCTACGCTTCTCCCAGCTCCGGTATAGTGCTAGCAGCCTCAAGCGCTATGGCCCCTTCAGCCCGAGGGCAAGGCAGTCGTCAGGTCCTCGCATGTGCAGGGGGAGGCAGCAGGGCGGCGAAGTCCCGGTGGTCCCCTCTCACCGGCGCCTCCGAGGATGGGAGGTCCAGAGGCCCAACTGAAGCCGGGGACTCGGGTGAGGCGCAGCGCCTGTCTCTGTCCCCCGAGACGGCTCAGCACACTCAGCGCGGCTCCCCTGCTCACCGCTCCCCACCAGAGGTTCCAGCAGCTCTCCGCACGACTCCGGTCCAATGTCCTTCTCCCGCAGACGCTCCGAGTCAGCACAAGCAGGAGGTTCACACAGGGCAGGCTCCACTCGCTCCGCAGTTCCAAGGAGGCCGCGTCACCACGTATCTCGGCCCTCAGCGGGGTCAGGTGAATATCGGCACTTTTCTTTGTCGTCTATGGGCAAATGTCGCACAGTATGTGCCCCCTCTATTCTGACGCAATTTGTCGGCTTTCCGGTGCTCGAAGGGCACTGCTATCTCAGGATATATTGCAGGATCGTTATTTCGGCGGAGGAGGAGCCGACGGCTCAGGCGGCCATCTCCGTTGCAGGCTAGCTCCGCCACCTAATGACAGACAGACTTGTCTAGTAAAAGAGCAATGTAAAATTTGAATTGTTCCTTTAGTATAGTTTGGTTTTCACATAGAAAAGCAAAGAATCCCATCCATGGGTGTAAATATAGATGCCAATTTTGCCAATTTTTCTCCCCCCTCTTGACTGATGTGAGCTAAAATTGCCCCGAGGAACTCAAAGTAAAAGGTTTTTTTTTTGGAAAGTGTTCTGGAGAATCGGCAAATGTTGCTACAGTTATTAAGAAAACAACAAATGCATAACCATCACTAATGTGGTGCTATCATGGATGGAACTCACTCCCCCGCAGCCTGCGTCTGGAATCCTGTTACCCTCTCTTCCGTAAAAGACTGAAAACTTTCCTTTTCCCCAAATAGTACCCCTCCCCATTCCCTCCGGTCTCCAATAATTTCACAGCGCGGGGATGCCTCCGGGTCACCAGGCGCTCTATAAATCGCTAAATAAATAAATAAATAGAAAAATCATAGACTCTGTAAAATATATAATACATAACACATAACTGTGTAATATTGGCCTATATTGCCATATAGGGATTCTGGTGATGTGTATAAAACAAAGGTTCAAGTGATTTATAAATGTCACCTGAACCTAGAGATGGTAATGTAGGACAGTGCTACTTATTATGTATGTTTTTATGCTACATGATTGATTTATTGATTTAGAAGTGATTAGATAGAGTTAAAGCATTTAAAATTATTCTGTTTAGTATTCATTGTTTTCCTAAAACTGCAGATATGTCTTTTAACGTTATGAGGAATGTATTTTTTTTGCCAGAGATGTGCTAATATGTAATGTCGCAAATTAAGTGCAAAGCAAATTTTAAGAAAATCAAAAACTTTCAGCCCAAAATGTGTTTTTTCGTGTGGAGTACGTTTAATAATACATAAATAAAGGAAGGGAAGCCAATAAAGTGCAATGTGGGACAGTGTATCTTTATACTAACAACTTTCTTCATCTACATTATTTCTTTTCACACATTGAACATGACTCATTGGTGGAAACGTGTATCAGGTATGGGTCTGCAAGGTGGAGCTTGTCACGTGTGCTGATTATTGCTCTGAAAGCTGATCTAGCTTTTTCTTTTCTACAAGCACTGAAAGAGACAACATGCGGCGTTAACCATACATTTGACGTTTTAGTTATTTGGGAAAGCGAAATATCCTGTAAATTAATTTAGAACTGTAATCTACGGAAAATAATTAAAATGGAAGACCTCTTGGGTGAAATACCACTGGGAAACATTTAATAAGAATATATGTAATATATGCGTGAGTATAAATCATAAACCAATCTCATTGGTGATTTTATTTCACCTTTTCTACTTTATGTTCGATGATTGGTCATCCATCTCATCAAAAGCAAGGGGGAAGCCGAGACAGCTGTGTCTCCTCCACTTGCTTACAACTGCTTCAATAGAGTCGAGGCCGCATTGCAAGAGAATGGGACTGTTTTCATCAACCTATCCTAAAGGTTAGAGGCACCTGCGGCTCCAGCAGTGCTCCCTATTTTTTGCAGGAGGTGTGCTAATAGACTTATTGCCCTTACTTGTTGTGCAACAGTGCCTGCTAATTGCAGTCCTAAACTTGATTCTGCTCCGTTGCCTACGGCTTGAGCATATAACGGAGCGAAAGGGAGGTAATTAGCATATGTGCCACCTCAGCTTTTTTATACCTTCTCTGTTTTTAGGTTTCGACCTGGCGAGGGGCACGCAGTGCCACTCCCAGATCGAAAACTATTGTCTACAGTAGGGATGTCGGCACCGCCTCTGCCTCTCATTGGCTAGCTCCATAAATGGAGGCTAGCCATTGGGAGACAGAGGCTGTCAATCGCGCTTTCTCTTGAAAACGCGATTCGGGGGCGTTTCTGGTGCTTTTTTTAAGCCCCGCCCCTTTGTCCCGGGCCGCGCTGCGATTGGCTGCCGGCCCGGGACACCCCCGTGACGTCATTCCCGGGCCGCGCTGTGATTGGATGCCGGCCCGGGACCTGACTTGTTAATTCTGTTAATTTACCACCTAAAAAAAGTAATTCCACTACTGAACAGACGAAGATTTAAATGAAATATGCCGTAACGTGAGATTTAACTAGAGTTCACCTTTCTGCACAATTTATTGAAACGCCACATACATTAATTAGCTTCAGTTACACAAATGAAACCCACACAAAAGGGCTGACAGCCACGTTATGACCCTGCCATTAAAGTGTTTATGAGTTTATGATTGGGGCATAACTCAAAGTGCACAATAAGAACAAAGAACAACACACAAGTGACGCAGTCAGGGAGCAGGGGCTGAGGCAATTCCCACCCTACCAAACTACCAGTCTAACTTTCGGGAAACGGTCTGTGGGCGGTAACTTAATATAACCACAGACGTGGACAAAGACGTCTCCACACGCTGAGGAAGGCAGCTGTCCGTGTCACGTCCCCGCCGCTCCACAGGTTGTATGCCCGTTACCTTTAACACTCCGTGCATAAATAAGCATAACTTGTATGTCACCGCCTCGTCAGGATAGTAAGCGCTGTGAATGTAATTTTAAATGTTTGTAAAGTGCACGTTCATCCCGCAGGTCGTGTGGCTGAATAACAGGTGGTTAGTGTTATCAACTCAGTGGTACTCATTTTATCGATGTCGGAAGGATGAAATGCTGAGTAAACCCTCTAACTTTGAAACTGTGAGCATGGGGTCGGCCACAGACCACTAGTAGCTCACTGAGCCAACGGCTGCATAATTAAACACGAACTCGTGTTTGGTACTGTTTAGCAAAATACGCGCACTTTCAACGGTTAGAGTAGGGAGGGCTATCGACTGAAACACGGAAAAAGAAGAGAGAGAAAAACGGACCGTGACAGAGAAACATGATAAAAGAAAGACAAAAACTAGGATGAGGGAAAGAGGCAGCGAGGGGGGGGGGATTCAATATGGATAGAAGCAAAGTTGGGTGAAAGGGAGATGCACCGTTTCTATAATCACTATTTTTTTTTTTTTTTTTACAAGGGCGTAGCTTCAGGTTTTTTGGGTGGGTGTCCCCCCCCCCCTCCCATCCCCAATAAATATATTTTATGGCAAATAGTTGGGTGCAGCTGCTTTCAGCCGGGTATGGTGAAGGGTCTGTCGTATTTCGCCAAGAATTTACATAACCACGCACGCTCTCTCCCTCGCTGCTTTGAAAGTCTTCAAAAATATTGGTTATTTTACAAAATATTTTTTTTCTTATTTACTACCCCTGCCAATCCACATTTGTCTGCTTTACCACTGACCCATTAGTCCCTCTCATGTGCCCTGCCTAATTAAGCTCGCGTGATTGTTGCAAATTATAACCCCCCCCCAATCTTATTGAACAAACTACGCCCTGATTTTTTGTGTGCTTGGTTTTCATGTCATTGGAAGACTCGACGCTTCTGCTTATCATTGTATGCCGGTCAAATAAAGCCGAATTCTGTTACACGACCTCTCTCGCACAGTTCGCACTGCTTTGTCGCAGCTACCGCTTATCGGATTTTGTATGGTAAAATGCCCCTCTGCACTTCAATTTTTAAATGTTAGTAAAGTTACAAAAGTTCAAGTTGTCAATTTTAATAGGCATAATGAATTAAACGGGAATATTGACCTGTCGTCAAAACCACTATTATCATAATAAACTGAATAAAACCTGCCCCCGACGCGATAAATAAAGCTGTTGGATTGCGCGCGCGGTTTGATGCCAGGTGCAGCAGGCACGTGGAGATTAGGGTGGGGGAAACGTCGTTACCTTAATGACGCGCCTGTGTCAATGAGGGGCAGCTGGGGAGGTGCGCCGATTGCGGGGTTGCCATGGTTTCGTGGAGTTTGTGACCTTGGGAGTGCCTGCATTGACTTTTACATTTACCGGGGAGACCCTCTGGCTAGCCACCTTTAGGGAGGGGAAGGGGGGGGGTTAATGGAATATGAAGGTCAATTATGGTTAATGGAAGAAAATGCCCTTCGTTTTGGACTAATTGATATTAAAGTGTAGAGGTGTGCCATGCATTAGCTCCAGGAGTATCTTCAAATGGCAGTGCTCTCACTCAGGTGTGGGGAAAAAAAACATTGGACGTTACTGTCAGACAAACAGATAAAAACATTTGAACACATTGGGTTGACGGAGCTAAATAAGCCAGAGAACATAAACCTCGGTTGGCTCTTTGGCTGCTAGGAAATTAGATCTCACCTGGCCATCAAATGTTTACAGTAGAGTACAATACGTTCAATGTTTGGCTTTCTGTTGAGACTGCCAGCTCCCGTGTCTTTCAAGGACCGGTTTTGGACGGTGGGGAGAAGGTGCGTTTTTTAATGTATGGGTTGTAATTGTATTAGGTATGTGTTAATATTTGAGTTTGTGCCCTATTTATGGCTATGGTCGTCGTTGCTGTGTTTGTGTATTTCTCCATCTACCAGTCAACTCGCTTGTTGCCCTTAAGATAATTTAGCGAGTGCGCACGATGCTGGAGACTTGCCCATTCAATATGTGGTTTTCTGCTGACCCTGCCAGCAGGAGGTAGACTTACCGTGCTTTTCCACTGGAAAGTTTGGGCTGTTGGGAGGAGAATACATTGTCTTTTTCTCGATCTAAAACTTCATTATTGCAGGTCTTGTACTGTACATATCTAAGTGATTAGTTAGATTTGTATAGCTCTCATTGTTAACCAGGGTGCCTCGAGGCGCTTTGGAGAATTTAAAGTGGGGATTTGGTGTTCCTGAAGCCCTAGGGGTGGAAACATGGCCGCAGTGCTCGACAGGTATACCACCCTCCTTCTCTGAAGAGGAAGTTCAAGATTTTATGCCCATCCAATGTTTGTCTTCTTGCTCTGACTGCCAGCAGGAGTGGCGATGATGGTGCATTTCCAGGGAAAGTCTCAGAAAGATTTACATAGCTCTCAGAACATAAACACTGAAACTGGGAAAACAGGACTTGGAGACTTCGCAGACATGACAGAGGAGTGGTGGCAGGCATGCAAATGTAAGGAAAGGGGGCAAAGGATGTTGTAGTGTTGGAAAACAAATGTGTAACGTGGCTACTGAGGATGTGCTAATGTACACTTTCAAGTTAAACCTTTTGTTTTTCAATCCATGGCTCCTGAATGTAAAGTCCCAGTGGGTTCGATTGCAGAGTATTTAACCGTGCTTTGGTTGGGCCACCTGTAGTTCGGTATACCGGAACATCCAGGACAGGGTTCTGCAAAGTCGGTCCTGGAAAGATTCCAGATTTTTAGCATATCTCCATTTAGATAAATGTAGTTCTTAAAATCTGGCACAACGTGGCCCTCCAGGACCAACTTTGGAGAACCCTGCTCTAGGGGCATACATCTCTCGATACCACTATCGAAAGAGCCTCTCTTGAAAGAGCCTCCTTATTACTCCAGCGCCTGACAATGTCCATCTTGGCAACCGGTGGGCCCCGTCATACAAATGTTTTCCCACAGCTAGAAGTCTACGGGTCCTCAATCAGGCCAAAAGAGCACGCTTATGTCTGAGGACCAATCCTTCAATGCCATAGAACAGGTATTGCCCACCACTTTCTAGATTGGTCCCCCAAAAATCGCTTCCCTACACTCACATCTCAGATGGCAAGTCGCTTGAGAAATAGTAAAAAAAAAAGAAGTCTGCATCTATTTTATTTTTAAATATCCAGTGACCCAATATTAGTTGTTTTCCACAAACTGAGAAAAAACATTAAACACTTCCAGGCAGCGCTCGTCGGATTAGTTCAATGGATTTCTTATGTCACCCTCTCGGTTGATGCGGCCCCTCCTTGTAAACAGCAGCAGTGTGTGGGGGGGCTCTCAGTGTGTGGGGGGCTGTGTGTGGGGGGCTGTTTGGGGGGCTGTGTGTGTGGGGGGGGCTCTGTGTGTGTGTGGGGGGGGCTCTGTGTGTGGGGGGGCTCTGTGTGTGGGGAGGGCTCTGTGTGGGGGGCTCTCTGTGGGTGTGTGTGTGTGGCATTTGCGAGAGATTAAGCTATTGGCATTGTAAATGACAATGCCATTTATTTATCTGTTTTCAAAACCAACACATAAATAAAAATGTTGTCATTTACAATGCCAATAGCTCTAACTTTTGCAAAGGCGAAACCGTTGCATTGTAAATGCTTGTTTAATTCTGCCTCTGTTTTGTTGATGCACTCTATTTCTTTTAATGCAGTATCTCCCTTTTGATGCCACGTCTTCCTGTTGGTACCAGCATTTTCCGCTTCAATGTTTGGTTTCTATCTTTCCATTTCTCTATCTTACCTTGGCCTTTTTATTCCTTTATACATTTTTATCTTTTAGTTTACCTGTCTTGAGTCAATGATTGCACTGAATATAGCATTAGGAATTCCTGTCATTTGTCTAGCAGAAACAGTTTTATATTACTCAATAAAAATATTAAATTATGTAATTTCAGTGGGCAATTTTAAATGTGCTTACTATTCTTGTAAAGTGTTGTAAGCAGGTTGGAATAATTATCAGCAGTTTATTTCAATAGGTTCAGTAGGTTTTAAAATATATTTTGTAACTGTTCTGTGCAATACCAATGAAATAGCAGCGGATCCAGAATGGCCGTTAAATGTCACTTTTTTAATCTGTGAGCAAGAGCGTAAAATGGGCTTCAAAGTTCAGTTTAAGCGTGCTGGCCACATGCCACCTGTGCCGCTGTTGCGTCGCTGTTCATGTGTCACCGCCACCTTTCGTTGCTGCTTCTGCTACGCCTCAGTGCCTAGCTCGGAGAAAATAGAAAGCATCTTGATATGCAGTGCCTTCTCATGCAGTTTATTTGCGTGTAACTGATGGTTAAAAGCACTCGCATTCTGGCCTATTACCGTAATCCATTTCTCTACGGTGATATCACAGCCATGATTGTAATGTGAATTAGGGAGATAAGTTTTTGTTGCAATTAGCAGCTAGGTCAGAATTCATGTTTACTGTCTTAGTTCATTTAGACCACTGTGCACCAGTATTTTATAGTCTGGATTAAAATAATGAGTTACAGGGGAACTAAGAGGAACATCATTTTCAGTGGACCAATTTTAGTCTAGCGGTTTTTATTTTTGGCTACTGCTAAGGTAATACGTACTCGTTTTATCCAGTACATAATGTACCACCTTCTCTAAAGGTGACTCCAGAAGCCTGCCAGAAAATCTCGATGGCCCCATTACAAAGTTGCTAGATTTCGATGCCCTCTTAAGCGAATACACACCTGCAATGATCCAGGTTGCACTTTCCATGCTTTGTTCCTTGTGAAACAAGGTCTCTGAAGGAAAGGAAAAAAGCATCTGAATTTCCCCTCTGATCTCAGCTGTAAGTGCATACCAGTACAATACTTTGTTGCCATCAGTGTCAGGGGCGGCTGGTGACATTTGAAAGTGGTGGGCGTAAACTAATTTGCATATTGCACCGCAGCGAGCAAGCGCAGCGAGCGAGCGAGCCCGAACCACCTTGCATCCATCCATACATCATTCATGCATCCACCCACCCACCCACCCATCCTGCATCCATACATCATTCATTCATGCATCCACCCATCCATCCATCATGCATCCACCCATCATGCATGCATCCATGCATCCATCATTCATGCATCCACCCATCCACCCACCCATCCTGCATCCATACATCATTCATTCATGCATCCACCCATCCATCATGCATCCACCCATCATGCATGCATCCATGCATCCATCCATCCATACATCATTCATGCATCCACCCATTCATCCATCCACCCACCCATCCTGCATCCATACATCATTCATTCATGCATCCACCCATCCATCCATCATGCATCCACCCATCATGCATGCATCCATGCATCCATCATTCATGCAGCCACCCATCCTGCATCCATACATCATTCATTCATGCATCCACCCATCCATCCATCATGCATCCACCCATCATGCATGCATCCATGCATCCATCCATACATCATTCATGCATCCATCCATTCATCCACCCACCCACCCATCCTGCATGCATCCATACATCATTCATGCATCCACCCATCCATCCACCCACCCATCCTGCATCCATACATCATTCATTCATGCATCCACCCATCCATCCTGCATCCAAACACACACAAAGCACAAAGCACCCCCCCCCACACACACACAGAGCCCCCCACGGAACAGAGGCCAAGGAGCTCGGGAGAAACTTAGAGGGCAAGGCAAACGAATGCAAAGAGGGCAAAAAAAACGGATTAAAAGCGGGCAAGAAAAACGGGAAACATAACATTGCAAAACATAACGCATAATGCTCTGTTCCCTTACCTGGCTGCACGAGCTCCAGGCTAGATGAATTTAAGAGTGGAAGTTACGTTACAGCGGCGGCCATCCCTAAGTCACAGAGTGATTGGCCTGCACGTGGACCACTGGACCAGCCAAATCCTGGCGCTGCATACAGCGCCAGGATTGGCTAGGGGGGCACCATGTCTGCTCGCCCAGTCCCCTTTGCAACCCCGGGGGCTGCGGCCAGCCCCCTGCTCCTCTCTCTAAGGGGAACTTGAGCTGGAAACCCATCTGCGCATGCGCGGGCTAGTTTCTGCCCAAACATTCACGTGCGCAGTACTGCTGCAGCTGAGTGGACTGTCACTCAAGCTGCAGCAGGCCCAGCCCCCCCTTCGCACTCCGGAAAAGTCGGGTGTCTCCCGCATTCCCGGCCGGCAGGTAGCGCAATCATTAAATATTTGCATTTTTATTGTAGCGACGACGCGGTGGGTCCATGGGGCGTAAGGGACTTAGGGGGGCTACGTCCCTACGCCCAATGGACGCACCGCGCCTGATCAGTGTTGCATGAAAAGACTCCATTCCAAGATCAACACCTCAAGTAACTCCCCCCACACATTTTTTAAACTGATCTCTTGCTTCAAAACCTTTCCTTTCTTGGATGCACCAATCACCCCTTCAAAAAAATCGCCATGTGAATCTTGTGAATGTAATACATGCTCAAATGCATCATATCTTACTTCTAGTACTAATAATCCCCCAACTATCCTGCTTCATATGATGCAGGAAGTAGAATTTCACAACATGAGTCACAGGAACAGTCCATCTGGATCTCTGTCATCAGCTCTTCACCTCAATTCTCTAAAGAAACCAACTTCAGCTTGAGTTCATCATTGCCTATTAGATCTTTCCCAGGCCACCAACGTTGTTACATTGGTGCCGATAGCAGTTTCATGAACATATTGAAGACCAAGGTGGTTTATGAATGAAAGAATCGCTACACAGACCTCTGGGTAGCGTTTTCCAAGCCCTTGCACTGAGAGCATGGCTAAGTGGACCGCTCCGACGTCTCCATGCTTTAGTCACCTAGAAAGGTGTTCCAAGAGCCGCCTGAAGAGCCAGGCACAAAGGGTGGCATTGGGACTTTGGGAATCCTTACGAAAGAAAGATATCAAAATAGTGCTTCTTCCTTTACCAAATAAGCACATGACTTTCTGGAAAATGGCATAGACAAGACTTGTAACTAACCCTTACCAAAGATGGTTCCCAATCCTAGTTGGAGTGGAGCCTTTCAATCTGATTTCAGTTTTTATTTGAATCACATTTAAAGTTGTCAATTAAGAGGAAGATCTGTTGCAACACTTATGTTCCCTTATTTTTGCCTGCATACAGCGTGGGAGGCGCTACTGTGCACACCAGTCCTGCGTGATGATCTGCCCCAAAGCATGTCTTCGGGAGCAGAAGAGGATAGAGGTTTGTGCAGAGTAGGCGACGTCAGAATTGAAGACACATCTCAGAGGGAAGTGTCACATTAAACGACTGGGTAAAGGCAAGAAGGACTACTTGTCCTATTGAGCCACAAGACTATCAGAAGACTTGACAATGGTGATGTAGTATAAGTTGCTCATCTTCTGTAGTATCCTTGCTTACCATTGATGATACATAGTTGCCGCAGACAGGACCTACTACTGTAATGCTTGAAACTAGAATCCTGTGAAGTCAATGATAAACATTGTTGAAATCAGAGAAGTATCTTGTATCACACTTCCAAAGAGTATAGGCCTGCACTTTGTTGTTTCCCACAAAAAGTTATCCATTAGAATTACAAACTCTTTCCAACTGTTCCTTATCGCAATTAGCCGCGGCCAGTGGAGGGAGTTACAGTGGGGCAGGAAGGCGGAGTGCAGGAGGGGCAGGTTGGGGGGGTGCTAAAAACCAGAATATGGATAATTGGAGGTAAGTAAACAATGTAATAAATAAAATGATGCGAGGCAGGGCGCGCTACGAATTCGTTTTATTAATTAAATTGTTTACTTACCTCCAACTATCCATATTCTATCCATATTCCGGTTTTTAGCACCCCCACCCTCCCCCACCCCGCCTTTCTGCCCCTTTCTGCCCCACTGGAACTCCCTCCACGGGCCGTGGCTGATCACAATGAGTCAATCATTAGGATTATGAACTCTTTTGCACCTATTCTTTTTCACAAGGAGTGGTTCAATAGGATCACAAACTCTATTGCTCTTGTTAATTTTCACAAGGATTTGTCTATTAGAGTTATAAACTCTCCCTTGCACTACATTATTTCGTCAAGGAGTTATCCACTTGGACAAATCATTGTTGCAAAGCTTCTATGAGAAGTCATTGGAATCGCATACACAGTTACAAGGGGTTTAAATACACCATTTAGTATTAATCAAAGCTTTTTATAATGCAGTTATCTGATTTTTACATTGAAATTGAGCAAAGACCATGCCGACGCACGTTGGAGCAACTTTATCGCATGTCTTGTTTTTTTGCTCTTCTGTGTAAATGTAGAAATCGCGGAGTTCAGCCTCTTGATGTATGTAACAGAAACACACATATGGAGGCCCTGAAGAGATGCATGTTTTTGTCCAATATCGTCATCCTAAAAATGTTTATCTCTTCCATGGGTGTTACTGGAAACTTTTCTCATACTTTTCAGCACATGTGTGCATTCTTGCAGCCTCGGTTCACTGTCGTGAATAATACCTCGTATTATTTCACTACTTTATCTTTTCAACTCCCCTGCCACACTGTGTTCTAGGTTGCTCTGTTTTCTTGATGTGAGTCTAACTAAGATATAGTATGTTTAGTATATCTATTCTGTAGCTGTAGTAGCAGCTGTTAGGTTAGAATTAAAAAATAGGATATCATCTGTGCTAAACCTGGAATCTTGGCGTGGTTTCCCCTTAGTTCTTGCCTCCTGACCCCCTGCTTTGCTGACTTCATTTTTTGCTTGCTGGCTGTAGGATTCTGGGCACTTTACCACTGCCACCAGTGCTAAAATGCATATGCTCTGTACTCTAAGGGCTCGATGTAGGTGGCCATTTACCGGCCGGTAACGGCCACCGACCGGTAAATGGGTTATTGGGATGTAGGGGGCCTATTTTACCGATTCGGTAAATTTACCGAATCGGTAAATTTACTGAATCGGTAAAATACCGAATCGGTATATTTACCGATTCGGTAACCTCCAGATGTAGGTGGGACTCTTCTGAGTCCCATAGGCCTTTCAGATTCGGTATTTTACCACCCAATCCAATTGGGTGGTAAAATACCGAATCCGGGTGTGCATGCACATGTGTACATGCACACCTATGCCATGTGACAGACAGACATGCCCTTAGGGCATGTCTGTGTGCCACATGGCACACATGCCTGTATTCGGGGTGCTAGAGGGTGTCAAAGTGACACCCCCTGCACCCTTGCTGCAATCGGTATTTACCGAATCGGTAAATACCGATTCGGTAATGCCCATTGATTCCCATGGGCTTCAATGCCCTTAGGAATCAATGGGCATTACCGAATCGGTATTTACAGAATCGGTAAATACCGAATCTCAACGTTCCGGTATTTACCGATTCTGAAATACCTACATCACCCCCCCTCCATTTTACCACTTCTTAAATACCGAATCGGTATGATTCGGTATTTAAGAAGTGGTAAAATTAAATTACCTACATCGGGCCCTAAGCATGGTAACATTGGCTTAACCACAGCTGGTGTATTTAATTTCCTCCTAAGTCCCTAGTGAAGTGCACTGTAGGTGCCTAGGGCTATGAGCAGGGTGCAGTGTATTTAACCCCTTCCATGCTAATGACGGCCCCCGTCCGTCATGCATCACGGTGGGCGTGTGCTGATGATGGCTGGGGGCCGTCATGAACCCGCCCACTCATTGATCAGCAGTGGTAAAGTGCCCAGAGTCATAAAACCAACAAAAACAGGTCAGAAACAATACAGGAGGAAGGCAAAAAGTTCAGGTGTGACCTTGCAAAAAGGGCCAGGTCCAACAGTGGGCATTCTCTTACTTTAACCATTCTGTGCCTCTGCCTGTCTCTGAATACATGTCTGGGTTCATTGACAGCTGAGCTTTGTGCATTCCCTCTAGACAGTCATACATAGGGAGAAGGGGTGTGTCATTTACATCCTGATGGCCCATCACCAGTTTAAAGGGCCTTCCTAAGGTAAATTGGGAGGGAGGAGCTGACACTTATGCCTGAATAGGGATGTGCCTTCCCCAACACAATGAGCTGCATACCCCTTTGTAGTGATTCTGGGCCAGGACAGGAAAGGGAAGGATCTTGTGATCTTCAAATATATATATGATCTTCAAAGGCCTCTTTGAAGTCTCTCACACATCAAAGGCATATTTAGGTATATAAGTACAGGACCCCTGACAGCACCAAACCAGAACTTTGCTGAAACCAAAGACGTTCTGCCTGGAAGTAGAGCTGCTGTGCTGTAGGAAAGACTGCCACTTTGCTAACTGCATTGCTGTGATGGCCTGCTGCCTGCTCATTGCGGTGGTATAGGATTGACTGCCACCATCTCTACTGTGTTGGCTGGTTCACTGCTGCCTCTTGCCTGGGAGTGAAAGGACTGGACTTGTTCTCTACATCCTTCGACCCATGTTTCTCCAACGGCTTGCCTCCTGTTTTTTGAAGTCTCAAGGTCTTATACAACTTCTTGCAACTCTACTGGTGCTGGACTCTGTCATCTGTGAGTCCTAGCCTTGCCTGAGGTGTCCCTTCCAGTCCTGTGCCTTAGAATTGGGTTCTGCAGCTTTTTTCTGCAATAATCGACACAGTGACCCCTTTGTGTCCATCAGAACCAAGGCAGTGCCCTCCAACTGAGTGTCGATTCGGCGATGATGCAGGTTTTGACTGTGTGGCTTGACAACGACACAGCGCCAATCTGAAGATGCCACTGCAAGGCTTGACTCCAACGCAGCACAGAACCTTCAACTGCGAGGCTCAACTTTGATGCATTGACTCGACTGCGTGAATCGGGACTTTCGCAGGGAGTCCTCTATTCTGACACTTGCTCCATACACTGTACTTTTTTAGCTGGACCTGCATGGGTCCTGTAATCGGACTGCCCTCCATCTCCGTTGGCCTGAACTTTGAATTTACCCTCGTCAAGTGCGACCTCACGGAACATTTTAGTGCTATTAACTAAAGTGTGCACAAATACTTTACACATTGCCTCTTAAGTTAAGCCTGACTGCTCTGTGCGAAGCTATCAAAAGGTGGACACACTTTAATTTAGGTTGTGTATCTGACTTACCCTGATTAGCATTGTGGCTCCTGCTTGGACAGGGTGTATATTCTGCCAACCAGAAACCTCAATTAGTAGCAATCTGCATTTGCCAGTTTCACTAAGGGGTGCTAAAGATGCAGGATGAGAAATGATGGGTATTGCAATGATTTATGCAGAAACTAGGCATCCCTGCTGAGTTCCCAGTGTTTAGAAAAAAGGCTCTATTCCAAACCTATTTAAAATCTTAATCTGTAAAGCTCACTCTGTCCCATAAAATAGTTTCTCAGAATCTAAAGCCGAGATTGTCTGTCTTCTAAGTGATCTGCTGTCTTGTTGCTAAAACCTAATTGATCTAGCAGTGTATTATATAATGCGAACCATCATAAAGCCTTTTAGAGTGTACCAGACTACAGGAGAATAAACTGTATTATTATTCATCACCTGGAATTCACTGATTCAAGTCTCTGATCCTCCCAAGTGCGGCTCAGGGCTATAATGTGGGTTCAGGGCCTTTAACAATCAGTATAGCCCTCAGCAGCAGGCTATGCTTCAATGTCCAAGGATGTTTTTCATTCTAATTAGAACTATGATTCTGCTCTAACACTAGCAGATTATATCAGATACAATCATGGCGTTAACATCCGCCTTAGTATAGTGCAGTACGTCTTTCATTTAAAAAAATATTATATTCAAGTGTATTGGTCTAAAAATACAGTGTGAATGTGTGTTTCTCAAGATGTTTCATCCTCTATACATCAGCTAGCAGCAATATAGCAATAACAATGATGAAGTGTACTTCATCATCCTGCTCTTATGATTCTTATTTGTAATTTCTATTTTGGGTTGTAAAATGCAATTTAATTTCCTACCAGCATTACATGTGAGACAGTTACCATGTTCCAGCTGAGCTCTTGGAACATTGAAGGGACATCCTCATTTGGTCCAAAGAGTAGCATTTTGGAGTACACACAGTAGCACTCCTGTATTACTTTTAAGTACGCTTTCATGCCTCTGTGAATTGCTGCCCAAATATCTAAAATGGGAACATCCTGAAAGCATTTGGGGAATATTCACATACAATTCGTGCAAGTAGGGATTTGAACATCTCATGGCCGATTCAGAAAAGAATGTAAAACTACGTAAAAGAGTACTCCTTTAGTGCTACTTCCTGTACTCATAAATGCTTTTATGAATTCTCGGACTATATATTAAGAAGCCACTGTCACTGTAACCATTACCCACCTGTAGAAATTTGTTATGTTTTACTCTGAAGTTGAGGGTCATAACTACAATTGCCTCTCACCGATTGTCCTTGCGGAGCACAATAAATTCTGGAAAACTCAATTTTAGGGAAAACGTTCTACTTTTCAGCAGCAACTCTTGTGTTTTGTAGACATGGTATATCTACTCAGTGGCTGTTTATTTCCACCCGAGTAATCAACTGATTTAATTACAAAATTCAAATCATTGACATTTAATGTCGGTATAGAAGACATATATGTTTATCACTCGACCAGAGTGACAGAACTAATGGAAGATATTCACTGAGAAGTAGTGGGGAAAGAGGAAGAAGGAAAATTAATGGGAAGGAGGAGCAATTGCAATATCCCTAAAATACATCATCACACAGGCATAACACTCACACTCAAATGATGCACTCATGTTCAAAACATACCTAACAGTGTATATCACAAGGCTGGTCTCTGCATCTGACCCTCGCTCCATCCCGGGTGGCATGAAGTTTTGGATATGACTAGGTGTAATGCGACCAGATAGCCCCAATTGGTACTTTATGTTTTTAAGCACAGTGTTTCAAGATATTATTTAAAAATCCATAGTTCTGGTTCTACTTAAGTGATTTTCGTTGGTGTTGGTCTTGTTTTTTCAATAATTTATGCTCTATTTATCTAAACAGGCATGGCATTTGTTTGTGTGGTGTTTTCACTGTTTTACTGTTTAAAATGTTGTGCAAATACTTTACACATTGCCTTTTAAGTTAAGTCTGACTACTCTGTGCCCAACTACCAGAGGGTGAGCACAGATTAACGTATGGTGTGTATCTGGCTAGGATTGTTGTTCCTGCTTCAACAGAGTGCATACTTATGGCACCTAGAAACCCAAATCCTAACCCCTTTGTTATAACAGGAATCAGACTGAATGGGAGAACAGCCCATTAGACGGAGTAAGGGCTTCATAAAGTAAAGGGATTTTGTAATTGTCTCTTGGTAGAGAATACTCCAGATGTTTTTAGCATTGTCTGTCAAATCTCTAGGTGGATGAGAGAGGAGTGATAGGATAAAGTAAAATATACTTTTCCTTTTCTTATAACGAAAGAAGAAAGGTGGAATGGTTGAGCAGTTACTGCACATGGTAACTGGAGTAAAGTATGGGGATGCTAGTTTACATTCCTTTTTTTACATTGCTTATTTTGAGCTTCATAAATAATTAAGGATGAGCAGTGCTTCTCTTTTAGATGTGTGCGGAACACCAGGTCGGGACACTTAGCACTTAGCTGCAACTGAAAATGAGGGTCTGATTAAAGATGAAAAACGTCAGATTGTAATAGGATGTAACTAGCATACTTGATTCAAGCTAGTCTGGCTGATGACGGCTGATTAGCCAGAAACCGTTCCCAGGATGCTTTTTTCTGGTCCAGGGAAGACATGGCTTGGCAGTTCGGGCTGGACTGTTCCCTTGAGGCACAGGGTCAGACTGATTTGCATATGGCCATGTCTGAACTGGGGTGGTGGAGTGAGCTAAAGAATGATGATGGATTAAACCCAGATCAGTTGACTGGGGTGAATGTTTGATCTGCTCCAGCACTCCGTCCATCATCCCCTTTGGTATCGCTTTGTTCGCCCTAAGTGAGTCCCTTGCTCACTTTGCCACTGGATTCAAGCTCGCCTGGCTGATGACGGCTGATTATCCAGAAACCGGTCCCAGGATGCTTGTTTCCGGTCCAGGGAAGATATGGCTTGGCAGTTCGGGCTGGACTGTTCCCATGAGGCACAGGGTCAGACTGATTTGCATATGGCCATGTCTGAACTGTGGTGGTGGAGTGAGCTAAAGAATGATGATGGATTAAACCCAGATCAGTTGACTGGGGGTGAGTAAGTGATTTGCTCCAGTGCTCCGTCCATCATCCCCTTTGGTATTGCTTTGTTTGCCCTAAGTTGGCAGGGTATGCCCAGACGTGGGTCCCTTGCTTACTTTGCCACTTGATTCAAGCTAGTCTGGCTGATGACGGCTGATTAGCCAGAAACCGGTCCCAGGATGCTTGTTTCTGGTCCAGGGAAGACATGGCTTGGCAGTTCGGGCTGGACTGTTCCGTTGAGGCACAGGGTCAGACTGATTTGCATATGGCCATGTCTGAACTGGGGTGGTGGAGTGAGCTAAAGAATGATGATGGATTAAACCCAGATCAGTTGACTGGGGTGAGTGTTTGATTTGCTCCAGCGTTCCGTCCATCATCCCCTTTGAAATAACTATTGTGTGCATCGATTTAATATGTGAACTTCATTGCTGTGTTAATTTGTGCATATTTATACCTTCAAAACTACTTGATCTGCACAGAGGTGCATGTTTCATCGGATCTTTTCTTCTAAAGTTAAATATTGGCTGTGTGTTGTTGAACTCTAAAGATTAAATACCATTTCTATCTTTATAGCCATGTTCATTTAACAGCTTATGTTGTGGAAGCCAATTATTGTCGTAGAGTCCGAGCACCACCTGTAGGGTTCTGCATCAGGTGAAATCCTGCCCTCTAACCACATTCTTTTGCGGTCAGATGTTAGAATGAAATATTACATAAGGTGCTCCTCTTTGTTGTTCTAAAATACTTATTGCACCTATCATTTTCTTAACTCATTACATTTCACTCTATCACAGCTTTCTGGGTCTGCGTTCCCAAAATCAGCAAAGCTGTTTCTTTCAACCCCCACTCAGCTGAGTGAAAGTGCGGTGAAAACAGACTAGTTGTACCGATGAATCACAAACATACTAGAATCTACTTTTCATTTGTTTTAAATCCATCCTAATTACATGATAAATATTGATTGCCACCTTTATGAAACCTTAATAATGTATGTCCCTCGTCATGTGCCTTCATCACATTTAAAATAAATCATTTCCCTTATTATTGAAGAGTAGCACATGGTAATAGCCAAACCTCAGATTCTGTAAGTGTTTCTACTTCTGCTCCACTGAATATTCATACAGAGTCAGAGCAGGCTCAGTGTTGGGTTTGAGACTACTCAAATGTGAACTCACCTTTCTTTTATAAATAATACATAGCTACCTTTAGTGTGTAGTGCATTACTCATGTAATGCATATTGTACATTATTATTAATAAACTACACCCTCTCCTCCTTCAGCGGTAATATGTAAAAACCAATGCATGTTAAATGTCTTAAATAAACTGATTAGATTAGTAATTTTTAAATTTTCAACTGACTTACTCTGCATCAAGTAATAGTTTATGTCTTCATGTGTTTTCAGCATATATATTTGGGTTCATTCATTGTCTTAAATTGATTGGCAAATATTTTATCATGCTTTTCCTTTTAGTAGTTGGATGCAGGCCATGTTGGTTGACATTTTATCCATATTATGGATAGCATACCTCACCCTGCCAGTCAAATGTCACGCTCACTGAGACTCTCTCCCTGATCTCATAGGCTTCACATACATATGCCCACAGGACAGCAATACACACTTGCTAAGGCTGTTCCAAGGAAAGAAACCCTGGCTGTCTCAAACTTTTAAAGTCCCACCAGCCCAGTCCTTTTCTTTTCAGAAGAAGATGGCTATCTTAAAGGATCCCTTGCAAGTGGGAAAATTGGGTAAAGCTAATCCAAACCCCTAAAAAATAAAATACCCCATAATCTCTCAAACAATGCTGCAAAGATCCATAACACAAAATGCTCAAATAATTTCCAGAAATACTGATCACCAACATCGAGAAGTATGCTTCAAAATGTCATGTTATGTTATTTAAACACGCGCAGCTACTACGAAGAGTGTCCCGGCGCGAATCAAGAGGGGTCCGCAGATTAACACTAGACAAAAAGATACGTTTTTAGTTTTTAGTTTTTTCTTAAAGGCCAAGGGGTCTTGGGTATCGTGAAGAGCAAAAGGAAGGGCATTCCAACCTGAGCAGCTTTCACGGCGAGCAAGCCACCGCCCAGCCTGTGATGACTGAAGCGGGGAACTTGTGCTAGAAGCTGTGGTGATGAGTGCAATTGTCTCAGCAGGACATAGAAGGAGAACCGCTTTTGCAGATAAGAGGGGCCCCGGCCAAAAAGGGCGCGGTGAGGAATGACTAGGGTTTTGAACTTAACCTGTTCAGCCATGGGAAGCCAATGTAAAAAGCACAGGTGATGTCGCACACTATTCCTAGTGGGAATTTCAAGAAGAAGCCTAGCAGCCGCATTTTGGCGAACCTGATGCTTATTCAGCAGGTATCCTGGGATGCCCACATACAGGGCATTGGCATTGTCCAAATAAGAAAGTATCAGAGCATGAATCACTGTTTCTTTTACGGGCCTAGGGAGAAGAGGAGGAAATTTCCTAAAGGTTTTAAGAAGTCCAAAGCAATTGCCTGCAAGCTTCTTAAACTGAGTAGAGAAGGATAGATTATCCTCGAACCATACTCCCAAGTTCTTGGCGGAGATCCCTTTAGATGTCAGTAAAGGGAACCCTGGAGGCCAGAGGGTGTCTCTGAAGCAGGGGGTGAAGTTACTGTAAACGAGAATATCCGACCTGTCTTTATTGCACTTAAGTTGTGAGGTGGTAAGCCACTTAACGACAGATGAGACAAGCAGTGCTGAGCCGAGTAAAAAGAAGCTGGGTGTCATCCGCATAGGCAATTACCTTAGCCCCCAGGTCTTCGGCTAAATAGACCAGAGGAGTAAAATAGTTGTTAAAGAGAAGGGGGCTAAGGGAGGACCCCTGCTGGACCCCTGTGGTAACCGGCTGACGGGCTGACGCGGCCGGCAGCAGCCAGACCTATTGTACCCTCCTCCCAAGAAGTACCTAAGCAAGCCCCAGGCAGAGCCCAAGACACCAATCTCAGCAAGATAAGAAAGCAGCAGTGAGTGTGGCACCATATAAAACGCCGCCGACAGGTCGAGCATGACGGCGTTCAGACACTCCTGGATAGCCTCTGAGACCTCAACCAGCGCTGACTCAGTACTATAGGAGGACTGAATCCCAGACTGTGCTGGGTGCAAGAGGTTCGACCATTCGATAAACTCAGCGAGCTGTCTGGTCACCACCTTTTCGCACACTTTGGCTAAGCTGGGCAAAAGGGAAATGGGGTGATAATTCCCTGGAATCTGGGAGTCAAGGTTTTTTTAAAAGTGAGAGGATTTTAGCCTGCTTCCAAACCTCAAGAAGGGAGATAGTGATGATGAAGTTCACTTCAGGATTAATGAATTCAACGACTGCTGCCAATAGTCTGGCTGCACAGGGATCAGAAGGTGAACCTGATTTCAGGCAATTCAGAATTCTAAGAGTGCTGGGCAAATCCACTGGGGAGAAAGCATGCAAGGAGTGCCTAGGATTAGCGGGCGTAGGATCGTAGGGCATGGGATCTGATGATGCCCTAAGACAGGGAGCAAAGGCCGCCTGAATAGAGCGGATTTTATCCATTAAGAAGTTGGACAGAGTATCGCACCAGGCTTCTGTGACTGGAAGTGAACTTGACTGTGCGGTGGGGGATGTGAAGCTCTGAACTATGGCGAATATTTCTTTCTCTCAACAACACCTGTTGAAAAGGCCTCCTCATCAACCATTTATCCTTGACTCACATGTTCAAAAATATTGTGTCACCAAATGTTCTATTGATCGATCCCTCACCCTGAATGTTGAAGTATCCATCTCCAGTTACAAAAACGGCAAAATTTCACAGAACCCCCTTCACCTAGTAGGTTGAACCAAAAACCACCTTACCCATCTGCGAAATCCTGCAGTTGAGAATAACTCTTCTCACAGTTTGAACACCTTCTCGCCAAAGATCCTGTCTACTTCAACTAATATAATGAGAAAAAACTTTACCCACAAATTTTAATTTGGGGCGCACCCCAGGGATTATACATGCCTTTGACTAATGTTCTCTTAAGGGCCCTAAAGAACTGGATAGAGGGAAACTGAATTATTCCAATGGAGCAGGGAGGCTTTAAAGCTGGGAATTCAACAATAGACCATTGTTTCAGTTTATGGGCTTTGGGGCAGAAGGCAAAATAAACAACTAGGAACTTATTATGTTTGGGGGAAAAAAGTAAACAATATAAGTGGCAGGTAGGCAATAGTAGAATAGAGGTCATGTCCTCCTATATATACCTGGGCATGATGTTTACCAGTCAGCTGAGTTGCACCTTGCATAAAGAATTGATAGAGACGAGTGCATTAACTACGATGGGGTGACTTGTTAGCTTTAAAAAGACTTATGGTGGCCACTCTTGGACTCCCCTTTTAACTGCTTATAATGCAATGGTCCCCACGCAATGCATCTATGGGGCCTAGATATTAGCCATTAGTATGGAGGGAAGTTGGGAGACGTGTGAAAGCAAATGTTTGAGGAAAGTGTTGGCCCTCCCAAAGGTGCAATGTCTCAGGCTATAAGATTAGAAGTTAATTTGCAGGCCTGGAACTTCTTAGCCAATAAATCAACAATGCGTTTGTGGGATAAACATTTGGTTCCAAATACGCAGAAGATATCAACCTGCAGTGTTACTGAAATGGTAAGAAGTAAATTACAGTGGGCGAAGAAGGGAATGATTGGAAGCCATTGCAGGAACTCTAAAATTATAATTAAAAATAGCTGAGGCCTCCCTCTCTAAAGTAGAATTAAACATACCCATCAAAAAATAATCTAGGTAGGTGGACTTGAAGAATGTAAGGAATAGACCCTCCCCAAAATATATGGCAGACTCATTGGAAAATATGAATGTATTTCCGTACTTATCTGCACTTCCAGATGCCTGATTACAATTAGGACTATTAAAATTTCGGGTAGCATTAAATATGCGTTATGTAAGAGCTAGATCAAGAGAATAACTGCACATGTGGACTGCCTTTTTACAACTTCAATGTTCATGTTTTAATTGATTGTCGGCATTTTTATAGGCCTCATTGCTTGATTTTAAAACCTCTTTTTAAAATGTATATTATAAATAGTCGAAATGACGCGCTTGCACTTTTGTTAAGAATGACATTCTTGGGGGGCGCGGCCAGGCGCCGACTGAAATGGCCGCCTAACTCGGAGCTCCCGCCGGGACCGTAACTGTCCCCTAAATCCGTCCATCATATCCGCGCTGGGGCGTACTGTCACCGACGCCCCAGCTTCCTCAGGTCAAGGTTGACAGAATCGCTTTTGCAGCGGAGTCCCGGGACCCCCGGGGACGGCATCGCCGCAGCCGGAGCTCCTGCGGCTCGGCCCTGAGAGGGTGTGGAGCCTGAACGCCGATGGACGCCAAACTTGAGGCCCCGGTCTGAGGCCTGTCCGGAAGAGTGGCCTGCGCGCGACGGCGGAGTCGGAGCGGGAGGCGCCCACGGGACACCGTGAGTGCGGAGCCTACATAGCGAAACGTCCATAGGGGGCACCTCATCTACGGCACCGCAAAGAGCTACAGGCAACTGACGGGTCCACGGAGGGAGTTGGGACCGGGCCGGCCGCCATTGTTGAGGCCTAGTACCAATGCCTCCATCCAGAGCGGTACTGACGTGCAGCAGAGCCGGTTGAGAGGCGCCCCAACAGTGAGTCTGGGCGCCTCGGCCAGGTGCTTGCATGGGGGTGCATCGATTACCACGTGGGCAGCGGGCTGGCAGACACTAGGATAGGGGAAAAGGTTGCGACCTAGCGCCAGTGCCACGAGGTGGACCCGAACTGCGCACAGGCAGGGCGCGACGGTGCCCCAAAATTGTCGACTCCCACAGACAGTGAGCCGGTTAGAGGACCCCCTTGCTGCCATAGGACCTACACTGAGGGCAGCTGCGCCCGGACGGGTCTCCTGGCCTGAAGTGGCGCAGGGGACCGTAATCCAAGGGCCTCCATAGCGGCACAAGACGGACAGCTGGGCGCCTGCCCTGGAAGTAAGGAGGGCTTTGCTAATCCCCGCGCTGCTGCCACCTGAGCGAGGGGAGAGACGGCCGGTCCGCGCTACCTGCAGCCTGCCTAGACGTCGCGGCCGCTGAGTGTAGCACGAGGGCGCCCACTGGAGGGAGGACACACGTCCACGGCTGTGGCGGCGGCTTGATCACTGCGATACCTCCTTGCTGCTGGGATGATTGTGCATGATTGCAGGCCCGAAAGTTAAGGATCGCGGCGGAGAAGTCACGGAGGACAGGCCCCACGCTGCGCTATATCTTGGGAGGGGCCCGTAGTGCTGGCTGCTGTCTGTCGGCGGAGGGGAGCGGACCGGAGCTGGCGCTGTCCCGTAAAAAGGTGGGAGAAGGAACAACCGATCCCAGGGGCACCAGATCAAGTATGCGGCCCAAAGGGGGTCCTGTGACCCAAACCAACAAACTGGACCAATACACGGTACCTAAAACACCGACGCAACCTGTAGGGGCCACAAAGGAGAGCGCAGGACAGGCGGAACCCTCCCTGACGTCCATAATGACGGCAATCCAGACCCTCGGCACGAGCCTTGAAACAAAGATGGACAAGATCACTATCGAAGTAAACCTGCTCCGGACCGACCTGGGGAAAACCACGGACCGATCCAAAACCAACGAGGTAGACATTAAAGCCTTGCAGGAGTCGGAGAGGAAGCTCGAACGCAGGGTCAGCGAGCTTGTCCACCAACACCGGCAGATGGCACTGCGGCTCGACGATCAGGAAGGTAGGGCTCGGAGGAGCAACATACGCGTAGTGGGTGTGGCGGAAGACCTTGAGGGTGACAGTACGGAGCTCTTTCTTGAAGATTTGATACTCGGCCATTTGAAACCCAAGAGACTATCCAAGATCTTCACTGTCGAACGGGCCCACCGGGCCCCGATTCCTAAGCCCAAACCAGGAGCCCCGCCACGAACAATTATTGCCAAAATACTTAACTACCGAGACCGGGATGCGATCCTCCAGGCTGCCAGACAGCATGGAGACTTACAGTATGAGGGATCCACAGTTCGCTTCTTCCCGGACTTTACGCTGCAGGTGCAACAGGAGAGGCGCTCATTCCAAGGGGTCAAGGCGGCACTACGTGACCACGGAATTCGGTACATGATGTTCTTTCCTGCTAAACTGAAGATCATACACGGCGGCCGGTCCCACTTCTTCACCTCGCCTGCGGCAGTGCAGGAGTGGATTGACACGACGATGGCTGTGGCCCACCCTCTGCAAGACGGCGGACAGTGGCGAGACACAGGGCACCCATCCCCGGGGTCAGCGGCGGGGGGAGTGGAGAGTGCTGAGCAGAGTCAACGATCCTGGCGTTCGAGGTCGAATAGTCCCCGCTGGGACTCACCCAGGGACAACACAGCGAGATGAGGCCGCGTGCACTGGACTGAGAAGAAGCCGGACAGTAATGTATACAGTGTGATTTTTGGTACGCCCTGGGCACTCCTAGGGGACAGCGCGATGCCTGCCCGGGGTCTATGGGACGGGCTCCTTTATTGTTCTGGTACACTCATGGCCTGAGGGGCCTAATGACCTGGGGCACCACGGGAGGGCGGCCGGGACGGAGCTGGCCGCGTTAATCCCGAGTTAAAGTACCTCGGTGTTTCACCGGGGTAGGGTTGGGCGACAGGCGCTCTGCTAATTGGGGTGGTGGGTAGTTTGGAACCCACGGAGCAGGGGGCAGGGAGGGGGGGGTTTGTTTTCGCAGAGGAGGGTGGGATGTAGGGGGCAGACACGGGGAAGGGAAGATGGAGACCATTATATGCTGTGCCTGTTAATGTTTGCGCTGACCACTTCTTCGGGGGGGAACCAGGGTGGGGAACGGAGTTGGAGATTCTCTCCGCTGGGGGGATCCGGGGTGGGCTGGGGAGTTTTGGGTTTGTTATGGTCGTACAGAGTGAATGTTCATGATGTCTTTAATGGTTCAGTGGTGCTAAGTAGGAAAGGCTTACAATGAAATGGTTATGGCTAGGAAATGTGAAAAGAGCTTAAAAATCATGAGCTGGAATGTAAACGGACTTGGGGACAGACTTAAGCGCACTATAGTCCTGAAACTCATTAAACGACACCAACCGGATATAGTAATGCTGCAAGAAACTCATTTATTGGGTAACACATGCCAGGCCCTTAACAGATGGGGATACACTCTTGCTGCACACTCCGGCTTCACCTCAGGTTCAAGGGGGGTGGGGATCCTTTTACGCCGCTCATTGCCCTTCCATATTGATAACACTGAATCAGACCCGCAGGGCCGCTTCACGGTGGTCACAGGAAGATGGGAGGGATACACACTGAACCTGCTTTCGGCCTACGTCCCGCCGTGCTTGCAGGCTCAAGCTTTTGCAGACCTGGGCAAATTGCTGCTCTCCCTTCCCGAAAGTCAGTTAGTCTTGGGCGGGGACTTCAATTCAGTTGTGTCGGGCACCCTGGATAGGCAGCCCTCCAGAGACCTACCCCAAGGGCAACAGTGGTTAGCTGACTTTCTTGAGGCCTTTGGACTCACTGATGTCTGGCGCCACCTTCATCCCACGAATAGCCAATTCACCTTCTTCTCTGGGCCGCACCATTCCTTCTCACGCATCGACTACATCCTCACCGTCCTGCAGCACCACACTAGAGTACGAGAAGCCACACTCTTAACTCGGGGCATTTCGGACCACTCGCCAGTAACTACACACATCACGTTCGGGTCCAGGAGGGAGGGGTGTGTAGCGCCGATAAACCCCTGGCACCTAAAAAACGTAGACACACGGGGGAAACTTGACACCTCTATCGCCCGCTATTTTGAAGAGAATTCAGGATCAGTAGACTCCCCTGTCACGGTATGGGAGGCGTTTAAAACGGTGGTGAGGGGGGAGGCGCTGTCAGCCATCTCAGGTAAAAGACGAGAACAGCGCTGTCAGGTCACTGCAGCTGAGGCGGACCTTTCAGAACTTGAGGCGGAAGCGCTCGAAAAAGGGGCCAGGATGGTTCGACATAAGTGGCAGATCAAGTTGGCAGAATACAGAGCGCTGGTCTCCCAGGAGGCCCAGACGGTCGCTAGACATAGGATGGGTAGGTTGTACGATCAGGGCGACAAAGCCGGAAAGCTCATCTCCTGGCTAGATAAAAAGCAGCAAGCCAGGAAGATAGTCCCGTTAATTCATAAGCAATCCGGAGCGATTCTCACAGAGCCTCGGGATATAGTGGATGAGTTTGCTAGACACTACAAGCAGGTCTATACGAGAGTGTCTGACCGTCCAGAGGAGGACTCTATAGCCCTCCTCGCTGATATCCGAATGCCGTGTCTGTCTGATGATGATCGGGAGACCATCGATAGCCCACTCACGGAGGCCGAAATACAGCGCGCGATAATGGAACTCCGGCCAGGGAAAGCGTTGGGTCCCAACGGCCTCCCGATAGAATTGTACAAGATTAAACCTGATACTATTAGTAAGCATCTTAAATCCATGTTTGAGACCAGCAGAAAGGAAGGAATACTGCCACGTGACCAGCGCATTGCTACTATAGTGGCAATCCCAAAGGAGGGGAAACCCGTTGAATCCTGTGCCTCCTACAGGCCAATTTCCCTCCTCAACGCTGAGCCAAAGATACTGGCAAAAACACTCGCCAATAGACTTAAACCAGTACTGAGTACATTGGTACATCCTGACCAGTCCGGCTTTATGCCACACCGCAATACGGCCCTCAATATCCGACGCTTACATGGGGTGCTTGGGCAACAACATAGACTGAAGGAGGACACGGTTGTAGTCTCCCTGGACGCCACCATGGCGTTTGACACCCTAGAATGGCCGTACATGTTCGCTGTCCTGAGTAAACTGGGCTTCGGACCCCATTTTACGGCGTGGGTTCGTCTCCTTTATTCGGAACCGCTGGCACAGGTCCTAGTGAATAACAAGGTGTCGGAGGTCTTCACTTTAGAGCGGGGAACTAGACAGGGCTCCCCCCTTTCTCCCCTCCTGTTCGCCCTCTCCCTTGAACCGCTGGCTGCCTGAATCAGACAAGATGTATACCTTCGAGGAATAGAGTGGGCGGAGGGATGGGAAGACAAAATATCCCTCTACGCAGACGATATTCTTCTCTACATATCCAAGCCACGACGGTCGATCCTTGCTGCTCTCGACATCTTCGCGAGCTTTGGTCGTAATTCTGGCTTCAGAGTCAACTGGAGCAAATCGTATCTTTACGTCCTCAGCGGGATTCCCCCGAGGCTCCCCGACATGTGTCCCATCACAGTCGCTGAGGAAGGCTTCAAATACCTGGGAGTGTTCATCTCCAAGGACAAGGCCCTATCCTACGAGCGTAATCTTCAACCTCCCCTACGGCGTCTCCAAAGAGAGGCCAAGTCCTGGCAGGACCTGCCATTGTCATTACTAGGCCGAGCTGCCTTATTCAAAAGGATGGCGCTGCCTAGGTTCCTCTACGCCTTCCAAAATTATCCAGACCTGGTGCCTAACGCCTACTTCACAGCAATTGAGGCGGCTCAGCGTACCCTCCTTTGGGCGGGCGCCCCTCGTATTGCCTTGTCAAAACTCACACTGGGGTGGTATGATGGTGGCATAGCCCTCCCCAACATCCGTAAGTACTACTGGGCGGCCCATCTCTCGGCGATTAATCAAGGGACCTATGGGGATGGCAATGATCGGGCCTATGGGATGGACAGATGGCAACTCCCTGGGGGGAACTATGAAATTGCACTCTACTCTAAACTGGGCAAACATCAATTCACTGGACCTACACAACACTCGGTACAGATATGGCACATAGCCCAGAAAAAACTAGGTTGGTCCGGGGTCCTCAGATTTCACAAGAGAGGTTACCCCACTGTCGCCAGGGAACAGGGCACGAAGGACAAAAAGTCAAAGGGAAATCCCTGGGGTGTATCAATACGTTACTGGTGTCAATGCTCGCACGGTTGCACTATAGTCCCCAGTTAACAGGTTACTGTAGGTCACCGTCAGAAGAACAGAGAATTTTATAATGATTCCCACAACGAAAAGTACTTGTTAACAATCTAGATTTTTTATTAAAAATAAAACAACAATTTACAATAAAAATGTACACATTTAAAATTTCAAAGGAACCTTTCCCTGAAAAGTAAAAAGTAATCAACAAGATGTCATTGAATGATAAAAAACTGTAAAGCATATAAGTATATTCACATTACATTGCATATCATGAGCACACACATTGGTTATTATAGACAATACATATAAGAAAAAGAAAAAAGACCCCTTAAAACGGTGGCACTTTGATGTTTCTACCACAATTGATTCCTGGATCCACTAACAGAAAATGGCCTGTATATTATAACACACATGTGACAATAATATATGTGCATCCAGTGCGTTTGAGCTAAAGGTGGATTCTCTCATATAGAAATGCGTCGACGCGTTTCGGTGCTTTGCACTTGGTAATGTGGCACCTTCCTCAGGACTTCTTGATAGGGGTTTTCCGTACAAGAAAGACTTCACTTTCCCTAAATATAGGCGAAAGGATGGAACACCGTTCCTTTATCGGTGGGTCCTGGGCGCCAGTTAGGTCGTTCCAGGGCAGTCGCTGTAGGATCACAGGCTGTGTTTGGCCTCTGTGTGATCTTTCAGGCTTCTATTGGTGATATTCTTTTATCCTCAAATTTGGTCTTGTCTTTTTCTTTATTTTTTTTCGTTTTAAAAACTCTTTTATCTTCAATGATTTTAAAACTCGCTTTGAACGGGCATATATAGGGGGCCTCGCTGAAACTGGATATGTTCTTTGTGCGTGTGGCGCCTCGTTTCTGCCTCGTTCAAACTGCACAGTGGATCCAGGAATCAATTGTGGTAGAAACATCAAAGTGCCACCGTTTTAAGGGGTCTTTTTTCTTTTTCTTATATGTATTGTCTATAATAACCAATGTGTGTGCTCATGATATGCAATGTAATGTGAATATACTTATATGCTTTACAGTTTTTTATCATTCAATGACATCTTGTTGATTACTTTTTACTTTTCAGGGAAAGGTTCCTTTGAAATTTTAAATGTGTACATTTTTATTGTAAATTGTTGTTTTATTTTTAATAAAAAATCTAGATTGTTAACAAGTACTTTTCGTTGTGGGAATCATTATAAAATTCTCTGTTCTTCTGACGGTGACCTACAGTAACCTGTTAACTGGGGACTATAGTGCAACCGTGCGAGCATTGACACCAGTAACGTATTGATACACCCCAGGGATTTCCCTTTGACTTTTGGTCCGGGGTCCTCACCATGGCTACACCACTCTGGGCTTCGGAAACGTTAGGCAACTTGGGTCGTACTAAAGGGTTCCGGAACTGGGACCTGATAGGGATCTCCCAAATAAAAGACATCTGGGGCCCTAAAGGTGTTCACACATTCGCTCACATGCAGGCAACGTACGAACTGGCGCACACCGAATACTTCAGATACTTACAGGTGCGACACTCCCATCAGACAAACATTCCACCTGACACCACGCTGCCTCAAAACTCCCCTCTTGAAGACAGACTATTAGATGGCCTTATGCCAGAACACGCAATATCTCTCACGTACAAAAAACTACTCAATAACTCCCCCGACCTACTCCTTCCCTTAAAAGAGAAATGGATTGCTGATGGGTTGGAAATTGATGAGGAGGAATGGACGTATGCTCTTGCCTCTCCCCGTGAGGTGGCAATATCAGCCCGACTGCGCCTAATTCAACTGAAAATACTACACAGAATTTATATTTCATGTACGAGGCTGCAATTGATGGGAAAAGGTGGGGACGGACTCTGCAGAAGGAGATGTGGTGCAGAGGGTACCTTCTTTCATATCCTGTGTGCCAAAAAGTGCAAATGTACTGGGGGAGAGTGGTGCACTGCATGCAGGAGGTGTGGGAGGTAGAAATTCGGCTGGAGGCCAAAAGATGTCTGCTCAACATATGGGAACCAACTGACTTATCACACAAAGGGAGACTTTGGGTAATGCTTGGGCTGATGGTGGCGAAAAGGAACATTGCGAGGCTGTGGGGTGATCCTAACCCGCCGAAACTGAGAGACTGGCAATGTGACATGGACTGGTGCATGCTGCAGGAGAAGACAGTGTATGTCTCAAGAGGCTGTCCTCGCAAATGGGTGGAAATATGGTCCAGGTGGAACGAGTACAGGGGGAACATATGTGAGCCTCCTCCAACCACGCAGTCTAGCTCATTGGAAATGTAAGGCAGACCATTGCTACCTGACTCCAAGCACTCAAATGCGTTTAGGTACCATACATGCACCGGAACTGCTCTGAACCTGACAGTCATGTAACTTATCGACAAAGTTAAAAGGAGGTTTGTTTTCTGTTTGTTTCCTTTTTGGATAAAAATGTAAACACTTTGACCTTATTCTACGCGCTCAACTGTAAAATGTGACCTTCCTAATCCTTCACTATCCTTCGGGATCTCATATATATACACTCTGCAACGCCGCTGTACCCCCGGGTTGACGGCACTGGGCTGTGTCTTCTTCTCTATGAAACTTTTTTGATTGTTGGCCGGCCCGATGGGTTGTAGGCAAGGAATGTTTGATGTGATCTACTAAATAAAGGTCTTTAAAAAAAAATAAAAAAATAAAAAGAATGACATTCTTTGATGTGGCTTGCGCACTGGCTAAATTTCTAAAAATATAATTGGATTAGCATCCTAATGTGTTTAGGTTTTTAGGGGTCTGGTGATTTTAGTTGAGGTATGATGAATTGGTATTGAGATAGTGTATTTATATATAAATGTTATTGATTTTAGAGACTGTATGTTTTAAAGACTGCGTCTAAACACTAATAAAGTATGAACACACAGAACACTAATGTTCTCCCTCACTTGCCTCAAACGTTTGATAATGGGTGCGGAAATACTCTCCCCAATCAGCTTTCTCTCATACCTCAACATCAATTATAATAATCCCAAACAGAAATAACCGCATCACCTTGTTATAACACAACACTATGTCAGTCACTTCATTTTTACTGAAGTAGAGCCCTCAGCAGTTTCTTCCACTCCTAAGTAATCAATTGGTCAGTTCCAGGAACTCTTAAGCTTACATACCACTACCTCCAACATCTGGGCCAGTGATGATCAGTGAATTCCTCTCCTGGTCTTTAAATATGAAATTCTCATAACTCTACAGATTGAATAACTATTCAGATTGAATTGAAAAACCATTCAGAATAAAAAAATCATTAATCTCTATCACACAATCTCTTCCCAGAGAAAAAAATACTTTATCATCCCAGGCCATCCCTACCTAGAAACAACTAAGAGCACTGCCCTCACAGAGTTGGCATATCTATCAGATACCGATATTGAACAACTACTAGGGTTATGAAAACATGACCAATTTGTACCACCTGTCCAAGATCATACACTTCATCTGCATCATTGAAGGTAACAGGAAATTGATTTTTCTCCTTCCAGAACAAAAGACCTAATCACTGTTCTGATCGTGTTCTCCAAATCCACCACATATGTTAAATCTGTACTGAAATGCATGCTACATAATTACAGATTGGTGGTAAAACACTGCACGAAGATTGCAGAGACATTACAAGTCTACAATCACAACAACCTAGTCCTGAAAGAGATTCCTCTCCCCCTCGTTGACATAATGATTCCCTCCAATTTTGACATTAAGCATACCTTCCAAAATAAAAGAAACTCAGCACTCCCAAGATGAGGCACTCGGCAAAGCCAGAAGAGACACTTGTAAAAGAGACTTAGTGCTCACAAAATCAGGCAAATGACCTTTGAAAAGGGAGTTTCAAAATAAAGCATGGGGTTTTATGAATACAACACTCTCTAACAGAAAGATTTTCCCTGATGTCAAGTGTTAAGCCACAATTTGTGGGATAACGTCGGACTAAAAAAGCTAAAAGCATTGATAAATCGCACACTACAGAGGCTGAAGAAAGACCACACGGCATTGCAAGAACTGAGGAGGCTAAAAGCCACCCGCAAAAAACGAATTTGGCGAAATAAAAAAGAAGCCAAAGAATCTCTTTGGGCCAGACTTCTGCACAACATAAAAAATAACAACAGAGCACAGTTTTGGCAGAAGATTAATGCTCTGTCTAACCCACAAGGCCAGTGCATAAATTTCAATGTCATAGAAGAGGCTTGGATAACTTATCTTGAATCACACTTTAACAAAGAACAGATTCCCCAAATTTGCTTAACTAACCTTGCGCCTACCCTGGAAATTCAATCTCCCCAGTTAAACTCCAATGCAAAAATGGGACAGGATCTCATAATCACGAATACACAAGTTTGCAAAAGAATCCTAAAAGGCAGACGTGAGGGAGCTCCTGGCCCAAATTATTTAAACAAGATCCAGAATTCTGAGCTTCAGTTCTAAAACCGATCTTCGACACAATCTTGCAAACATCTTGGAGGGTCTTGATAATTTCTGCCATCTACAAAAAAGGGCAACAGGAGAGACCCAAAGAGCTATCGGTGGGTAGCTCTTAAGGACAATGAAGCCAGATATTATGCAGGTGTACTCCTCCAAGAATTAACAAAATGGGCCACAGAAATCAAAGCAATATTCTACAACCAAACCGGTTTCTGCAGGGATATGGGCACTGCTACCAACATCTCAGCACTTCACTAATGATAGATGCTGCACTTGTAATAAAACAGCCCCTATACATGTGCTTCTTTGTTTCCAGCTTGGTGTTTGACCATATAAATAGAAATATCCTGTGGCAAAAACTAAAAAGGCTAAGAATTCCATGATTGTTTCTGAAACAACTAATTCTTTTGTATAGTAACACCTGGGTACAAGTAAAGCTGGAGGCAGGAGACCATCTAACAAAAAGGATAAACACAACCTCCGGTTTAAAACAAGGCTGTGTGCGTGCCCCAACAATTTTTAATCTCTTCATGGCCGAGCTTTCAGTCCAACTCAATGGAAGCAATTTGCATGCCCCTAAACTAGGAGGCCGTCAGTTATCCAACCTCCTATATGCAGATGACCTAGTGCTCATCAGCCGGACACCTATTGGTCTACAACGCTTGCTTGACATCAAATCTCAATATTCGGAGACCAACAGGCTAAGTATTAATCAAGAAAAAACAAAAGTCATGTGTGTAAATTCCTGAAAGACAAAAACAAAACACAATTGGCACCTGGCAAAAGTCAAGCTGGAAGTCGTACAAGACTACAAATACCTGGGGGTTATGATCGATAACACAGGTAACTACAAGGCACAATATGAGGCAATAAAAAAGAAGGGACTAATGACAGCAGTGGCATTAAGAAACCTGAAAAATAAGACCGCTGGACCAAGCTTTCTCCCTCTGACCAGGGTGATACAGGCTAAAATAATTCCATCAATCATCTATGGAAGTGAAGCCATGAGAGTGAGAGACGCGGAAACATCGAACGGCACCATTGAAAGGGCCTTGAGAATTTTCGACGGGTTGCCTGGATATACATCTCCGGCACAAATGAGGCTTGAATTCGGGATGCAAAGGCAAGAGCTGGCCCGTAAAGGAGCTTTTGTCAAAACCTGGTACAAAATCAAAAAAGGGCAGCCGGAAACGCTAATCTCCTATTTGTGGAGGGAACTAGAAACCTCAGAGACCTACCCAGATAGACACTTCCTGGACACTGCACTGGACCAGCTAGGGCTACAGCAACTCTGGAAATCATCAGGGTCCATGGCAAGCTGCAAGAAAATTGTAAATAACATTGTCAAAAAATGAATCTATTACACAAGACAAAGCTGTCTTGACGGAACGTGCCCACGGCTGGCTAACTGTACAGTCCTACAGCAAAGCGATACCCCAAGCATACCTCCAATCTAACTTCTCCAAAAGCACCAAAGAGAAGTTTCTGAGATTTCGGTTAGGCTTATTGCCATCTGCACATCTCCTGCCTCCATTGTTACGCCCTCCGAAGCCGGCAATCTGCCGTCTCTATGGGGAAGGCGAGGAGGACATACTGCACACCATGACCATATGCCGGGAATTGATGCAAGAGCCCCAGTCTCTACTTAGACCAATCTTTAACAAGAAACAAATACGATCCTGTAGGCAAGCGGTGCCCGCAAGTTTCTCTGGTGAAGATATTCAACTAAGCTTCTGCCTGGTAAAAATTTTAACGGCTGCTGATCTCAGACTAAAAACGATACCACCAGATTATCTGAGAAGTGGGATTGGAACCGGAATGGAACCGGCCCCCTAACCCATCATGTAGAAGCCTTTGAAAGCCCTTTTTACATCAATCACTAAGCACTTTTGCAATTCCAAGCCCCGAAGAAAACCATCAATGGGCTAACCTCGGCCACTTTTGCTCAGAGCCACAAAAGATGTTGCTGCATTACTCGCTTTAAACTTATACCCGCCCTCATTCTGCTGCCACGACTCTGACCAGGGGGGTAATTTTACCTTACAAACTTCTGCTAAATTTCCGCTTGCAAAAATGAAGGAAATGGACTATGGGTCACCAAGGGACGGGACTAAAACTCTTTTGTAATTTAAACTGCGTTCTTAACTGTGGCTATCAGCCTTTTAAATTGATGTTTTATAGTTTTATAAGAGATGGCCAACTTTTGTAAAGGTTTTAGTTAACTGTACAGTAAATATATTACTTACTTACTGATGTCAAGTGTAACGGGAAAACAACATGCAAGTATATATATATATATATATCTATATATATATATATATATATAGATATATATATATATATATATATCTATATATATATATATATATATATATATATATATTCACTGAAAAAACCATAGGTTATAGACCATATATAGTTAGGAATTAGCATTATCAAAACCTTATTTTACTCACACAAAACCATTGAAATTCGCATATATAGTTAGTTGCACTAACTATATATCGCGCACCCGCAATCCACTGCTGATGATGTCACATATTACATCATTCATGACATGGTCAGTGACTTCACTGATGACATCACTGATGACATCTCAAATGACCGGGAAATGTTCCGTTAGCGCAACTCCCGCGATCGAACACAACATCGTCACGCGTCGCGTAAGCGCGACGTATCGCGTTGCCGCGTAATGCGTCTTATGACGCGCCGCGTTAGCGCACCCAGAAGCGCTTCGGTCCGCGTCCCGAGGCGCGAAACGCAACACCCCGGAAGCGAATCGGGCGCGGAACGGGACGCGTAACGTAAGCGTAACAGGTCATGTGACCTGAAATAACACTTTTCATTGGTTCATTACATTTTTTTTTCACAAATGATGAAAGCCCCCACCTTTTTTCCTCACTCTGACTTTCATCTTTGTGAGAGGAAGACCTACTTTCCATATTTTCTAAAATGGCAAGTGTTGTAGCTGCAGCTGCTGGAGCCAATCCACCACCACCACCACCACCAAAAAAGGATGGACCACCTCCTCAGGTCATCCTTAATCAAGAGGAGGAAGAAGAGGAAGAGGAGCAAGAGAGGAGGCACTTTTTGCCTGAAGAGCCAAGGAGGTCCCATGTGAAGGATAATTATATCTGGCAATTCTACACATTTCCCCGGGGCCAAAAAAAAGTAAATGCCCGCTACGTCACATGTCTGATCTGTGACAAATTTCTGTCCAGAGGGACTGATAAAAAGTACAGCTTCGGGAATTACACCATGCATCGGCACATGGAGAGGTGGCACCCTATAAATTATAGTGCTGCGCAGGTACGTGACCTGCAGGAAAACCCCCCTCCTGTGGCCAGTACATCAACCGAACAGGCAGTGACGGGACCAGAGGCGAGGGAGACGGTCCCAAACATCCAGATGAACTTCGGGGACCTGAAGCAAGTCTGCATTCTTTTTTGAACTACCTCCCATTTATAAAAAATTGCTAGAATGTTTAGCACTCTGGCAACCTCTATTTCTTTTGATTCGCTTCCCGGTTCGCGCGCCGGTACGCGAACCGGAAGCGAAACAGAAACATTTTTTTTTAAAAAAAGGAAGAGTGAGTATAAGGGAAGGAAACAGAGAGTAATGTTAAAAGAAAGACAGCTAGAGGGAGTAACACAGAGATACTGTTTAAAAGATCTATTTACGAAAGAAAAGATGTAAGAGGGTATAATTGAGAAAAACAAACTAGATAAGGAAGTGAAAGAAAAAAAGGAGAGTAGAAGAATAATAAACAAGAGTTTCTTGGAGAATGTGAGTGAATGTTCAAATTAAGAAGAAAAACAGTAAAGGATGTGGAATGAGAGGTAGGGATAGAACCGGACTAAAAGAACAACCCTGAGGGAAAGTGTTAAGAAAACAGTGAGCGAAAGTAAATAGGAATAAAACAAGATGTATGACAGTGACTAAGGTTAAAACATGTGGAATAACAGAGAGAAAAAACAGAAAGCAGAAAAGAAGAAGTGACAGAAAAGGAATAATTGAAACAGCAAAGAAATGTAAATAACATAGTGTGCTTGAACTACAGGGAGAAAGCATAATGAACAAGTAGTGAAAGAGTGATGAGTCAGAGACAGTGAGAGTAATAGAGACGGAGTGAGTGAACAGGAGTGAGGAACTATGAGAACAGAGGGACTGAGAAAAGGAGTGGAAGGAGTAGAGTAAGTAAGTAATAGAAAAAGGAATGAGGGAAGTAGCAAAGGCAGGAAACTGAGGGTTAAAGAAATGAAGCAGTAGAACTAATAGAAGTTAAATGTGATAGAGATGTAACGGAAAGAGTACAAAACACTTACCTTATAATTGTGGTTAACTTAGTCACTTGTTATTTTTATACTTTCAATCTGTGAAAGAAAGAACAAAAATTTGAAAAATATTAAAACATGTATTGTACATTGTACAAAAATTAGAAAAGACAAGGGAAAAGATTGAAAATCATCCAATTTTACAAAGAAATAAAGTTAGAGATAAACATACAGAAAGAAAGAGAAAGAAACGGTGATAGACAGACAGAGACAAAAAGAAATTGTAATAGAGTAAATTACTAAGAGAAAAAAAGGAAGATACTTTCAGTGACAGAAAAGAAGGATAGAAGAGAAAAACAAAAGGCAATGTGAGTATGTAAAGAGGATTGATAGAAGGTAGTAAAAGACGAGTGAGCATGAGACAAGACGTGTACAAATTAAAATTCACAATACAAAGTACAGAATTAATTATACATGTTAAATGGTTTATTTTTGCTGTTCTCAGAATATATCAAATTTCACTAAAAACAGTGAGTTGAAGGTATTCATCATATAACAGCGGGGAAAAAAAACCACAATCAAAATGATTGTGTTTAAAAAACCCATATAACATAACCAATCAGAAATCAGAACTCCTCAAAAGTAAATTGAAGTTGTTTTATTCTCTTTCACCCTTGTTCTCTAACTCCACTTATCTTTCAACCTTTGTTTCCCTATTCCAACTCTGCTTTTTTCTTTTCTCCCTTGCACCATTTTCCAGTTTTTAGACCCTCTGCTTCGCTTGTCTTTTCCATCTTCACCCTTTCCTTATATAGTTTACCTTACTCATTTTGTTCCTTTGCAAATTAAATGTTTTAAGTGTTAACACTTTATTCCAATCAAGATGACTTCAGGTGTGCCATACTTTTGTCATAATAATTTATTGACGTCGAAGGATGTCCTATGAACAGCTTATACTCTGTTGTGCTGTTATTATTTTCTGCCCGCCACTTTCTGAAAGAAAAGCTCCATCGTTTTGACAAATATGTTACATACAATAAATGACTTCTCGCTCTCTACCACACTTCTCCTCCAAATAGGCCAAATAGTGTAAGAGCCATTTATAACTCTTGGAATTCTTCTAAGCAAATCCCGTCATTGTCTTTTCCCACAACTTTCAGAAAGAAAACGTCTAAGATCACTTTCACAATCCTGTACTAGTAATATCTCACCCTTCTTGCTCACTCATGTTCCACACTTCCTATGACACTGATACTGCTTACTATGAGGCACACTTACACTACCTCTATGACTACTACAATTATTTAATTCTCTTGATCACTGTTAATCACAAATCAATTTAAAACAGTACATAAAATTATATCAACTCCTAGAATCATTATAGGCCAGTTACCTACCCTAAATTCTCTCTTCTGAAAACACAAAGTAAGAATATTTTAAGTCAAAAGGAAACATTGTTTCATAGTCAAATGGGAATCATTTCCGAAACACCAGCTTTTTTTACAGATTAAATAAGCTGTGTAATAAGTGGATGTTGTCAAAGGACCATCATGTCATATAATAGCTGCAGTTACAAATGTTCTTCCTAAAATCAACAACTGTGTAGCCACAACATTTGTAATTAAAGTTGAAAACTTACTTTCATCAGGTTTATATAGTTGGAATTTTAAAATGACATTATAACCAAAAGTTTGTACAAATAATGTGGACAGCATTGCAGACTTACATTACCTCTACTCCATGTTTTGATTGGCTGCTTGAATTAGCTTATTAAAAGAAACAGTTTTTCTGAACTCATTCAAAGTGCAGGTATTTTTCCATGACGTCAAGTGTCATGGTAAGAACACCATTTGCTTTGGGAAATACTCTGTTGTCCTTTAACTAATCCGTGCCCACCACTTTCTGTAAGAAAACCTTCTTTTTTTCAGGATCTACTTAAAACTCAAAAATAACTTTTCACTCTGTACTACACTTATTCTCAAGGCCAAATAGTGTAGGAGCCATTAGAACCTCTTGAAATTCCTCAGAGCAAATCCCGAGATTCCTTCCCTAAAAATTTGGTTGTATTTACAAGGACCTTGCACCACGGGGAAATGACTTAAATTTGCAAAGCACTCATGAGGGCGTATTTACAAGGACCTTGCACCACCTTTAAAGTCACTTTTAATGTGGGGAAAATGACGTGAATGTGGCTCATAAGCTTTGTAAATTTGCCCCCATGTTGACTATGAAACTCTTGCAGAACATATTGTGAAACCTTAATGACTTCAAGAAACGTGTTTTTAAACCGGCAAACAAGCAAATTATTCTCTCATATTCATGGGGGAAAGTGAAATATTTATTTAAAGAAGCAGACACCATTTTGACCTTCTCATAAATGTAAAAAGCATTTCTTTTTTTAAAAAAAACGATTTTCTGGGCATAATTTGAAAACACAACACAGCTCCTATGTACAAGCACACCCTGTCAGTACTTAAATTTGCCAAGCACACATGGGGGCGTATTTACAAGGACCTTGCACCACGGGGAAATGACTTAAATTTACAAAGCATTCATGAGGGCGTATTTACAAGAACCTTGCACCACCTTTAAAGTCACTTTTAACGTGGGGAAAATGACGTGAATGTGGCTCATAAGCTTTGTAAATTTGCCCCCATGTTGACTATGAAACTTTTGCAGAACATATTGTGAAACCTAAATGACTTCAAGAAACGTGTTTTTAAACCGACAAACAAGCAAATTATATTCATGGTGGGAAATGAAATATTTATTTAAAGAAGCAAACACCATTTTGTCCTTCTCATAAATGTAAAAAGCATTTCTTTTTTAAAAAAAACGATTTTCTGGTCATAATTTGAAAACACAGCACAGCTCTTATGTACAAGCACACTCTGTCAGTACTAATACTTCACATTTTCTCCAATTACAATTTGTCAAAGAAGCCAAATCTTTTTGGAAAATATAATGAATACACTTGACACAAAACAACATTTTAAATGCACAGCTGGCTTCCTTATTTTCTCCATAAACCACACTAGTCTCTATCTAAAGTAAATGAATCTTTTCTCACCTTAGCAAATGCTTTTTGAGTTTGAAAACAGTCTCAGGCACACACCAATTTTTCTTTAGCAGAGCAAAGGGTATGATCTTCTGAGTCTGCAACCAGCAATGGCACAGAAATCCTGTAATTCTTCACACATATCCCTCATGTCAGCCAATCAAAACTCTTCCCTCACTTTTTTCAAATAAACACCCTTCCCCCCTCTGCCCTTTCTGCCTTTTTTCCATAGCAACTACCTCCTGAAAGACCTCTCACACAACAATGTTTCAACTGAACTCTGAACTCTCAGTACACCTGTTTATCCAGTGCAATGTTACTTAAAATGATTTTTTTCTTAACCATTCAAATTACATCTTTCAAAGAACTCATCCATGCACCCTAACTTTCTGTTTTCAGCAATCATAATCCACCAATCACTGCTACTGAATCATTAGCACTGAAACTCCACAGTTTTTTTCATAACAAACTCCTACTGTTTCAACTGCCATTTCATTCCCACACTTCATCTGACTGCAGCAGAACATCCTCTCACCATGTTTTCTGTCTGGATTATTGGACATAGTTACATCCACTTGGCTCAAAGGTATGCTGATAATAGAAATTTACACAACCTCAATTTACAAAATGTGGAGATCAACTGGATTGGCCACAGAGGATTAAGATGTCACCAATTGATACCATTGGTGAAAACCTTTTTGCATTTGCCAAACCCTGACCTGTTAATTGTGCACTGTGGAGGAAATGACTTGGGCACTTTGACTGGGGTAGGTCTGGAAATGCTTTTAAAGGACACCTTTGAGCAATTGATGGCACTTTTTCCTCAAACTGCCTTGGTATATTCAAATATATGCCAAAGACAGAAATGGAAGTGGTCCAACCAATTTTGTCCACTAATTGAGAAATCGAGGAAGCATGTAAATAAGTCTGTTTCAGCTTACATGAGAGACCATGGAATGGGCTCCATCTACAACAATAACTTGCGTTACTACATGCAAGATATCTACAGAGGAGATGGAGTGCACTTCTCAGATGAGGGGAACAGAATTTTCATCCTGAATTTAAGACTATGTATTGGTACCTACTTATAAGTACCTAAATCTACCACAGACCCAAAAGCTCTTCTCAGAGCTACCCTAACTATGATCAATCTAAACAAATTTTAAATGTAACTTTAAAAAAAATAATTTTCATGATTTATGCTTTCCGGAGCGCTACCCGGTTCGCGCACCGGACGCTAACCGCGCGAAAATTAAAAAATTTTTTTTGGGACATATATGGGTCTCCTCATCCACCCTCACAAAACCTAGGAGGTCAGGATATGTCTCCTTTGCCCCCTTTTACACAATCCCAGCATTGTTTAGCATCCATCTTGTGTCCAAATTAGACCTTAACGCAAGATGGCGGACTCCCGTTACGCTACCGGTAAGCTAGCCGGTTGGCGTACCGGGTAACGCTCCTAACGCAAAAAATCTAATTTTTTTTTAATTTTTATGCCTCGCGGGGCCCTTCAATAGGTCCCACATCAATCCTAGGGGGTCAGGAGGGGTCTACCTTGCCCCATTTTATTCATTTCCCCCTTCGTTTATTTCCATCTCTTGTCTCTCGATCCTACCGAGAGACAAGATGACGGCCGCACCGGACTGTTTAGAATGTTGACAGTCACCGGAGAGCCAATCCGCTTCTCCTCGCAAAGTTCCGTTACGCGTCAGGTACGCAAACCGGGACGCTGTCACAGATATATATATTTTTTTGAACGTTAATTTATCAAAATCCACTGGAGCACATATATTGAGACCTAGCAAAGGCACATCGGGCAAACAATATCTACAATTTTGCCAAGTTTCGTGGAAATCCATTCAGCCGTTCGAGCTAAAAGTGAGTCCAACCGCCCTATGGAAAATTGCATGGGAAAAACGCTTTTTGGGACCCCCCTTTTTTCTCGGCCCCCCCTTGACGAAACCCCCCGAAATTTTCAGGGGCTGCTCAGAAACAAAATGTTCCATTTTCCTGACAATTTCAGCCAATTCCGTCTTCAAACGCCAAAGTTATTCAACATAGAATGTTCAAAAATCCAATAGGAAAAAAATCCTAACTATATATACCTACTGGCGACCGCCAATAGGTAATATATATATATATATATGTATATATATGAGAAGCAGTTGTTGCCCAGATTGGTGTCGGCGCTCGTTTTTTCAAAACGTGGTGCAGTTTTTACGACTGGGCACGTCGTTTAAATATTGCATCGGATTCCCCGAGGGGAAATAAAACGCACTCACCCGTCTCAGTTATTTGACAGCGGTTTATTCAGCAACCAAAACCCAACGCGTTTCGCTTCCTTACAAAGCTTGTTCACGGGATGTCGAGCAGGTTTCTAAGTCCTCCTTTTAAACACAGCATCATGTGATTTCCTGTTTTAGCAGTTGATGCATTCTGGTTAATGTAGTGTCTACTACATTTTCATCACCAGTCCGCTTATTTCTTTTATCATTTTGGTAAATCAGGAAAGGAAAGGGGGAAGGGGGGGGTGAAGGATAGTGTTTGTCCTGCAGACTGTTTTTGGCTCATAGGTGAGTTTTTGTCTTTTCTTTGCAATCCCTTCTTTCATACTTTGGATTGCAGTCTGATGGTGTTACCTCAATGTTGTTCACCAAGCAGGGTATTATTTTTGTACAGGTTAATTTCCTAGTGATTAATGTATGGATTGCCCTCTAGTGGGCTTATTCCATGTTTGTCAGGGATCCTTTGTAAGTTACCATTTTCACAATTAGAGGTGTACATAGAGTTCTTCCGTTAGGTTAAGACCTCTGGGCTCCAGGGTTCTGAAATTTATGATGTGTTTCGATTCCTTGCGTCGTAGACTTTTCTGGCGATCGCCACCTCTTTCTGACTGCGGGACTTGTTCTATGGCACAGTATTTCAAAAGTTCCCAATTGCTTCCATGTGCCTGTTCCATGTGTTTCGCTACTGCATACGATCGGTCTTTGTTGGTTATGGCTCTTGTATGTTCAAGTATCCGCTTTTTGGCCTCGAAGGTTGTGCTCCCTATATATCTTCTTTTGCAGGGGCATTCAATCAGATAAACAACATGAGTGCTCTTACATGTTAAATGTTGTGGTATTGTCCATTTGGTCCCTTTCCGGATTTCTATCTCTTTCGTGGCCTGTGCGATTTTACATACTTTACAGTGTCTGCATGGGAAGAATCCCTTTCATTGCAGCCAATCAGTTTTTGGTGTTTCTTTATAGTGGCTGTTCACCAGACAATCTCCCAGATTTCTGGTACGTCTGTAAGTTATATTCGGGTGATAGCCTATGATTCGTGTTAAGGTGGGATCTGTTTTTAGTATTGGCCAATGTTTTTGTATGATTTTCGTCAGTTTGTTGTTTTCAGCACTGTGGGTGGTGATCAGCCGAATGACATCAGTATTCGTTGGTTCAGTCTCTTGTTTGTGTAAGATCTTTTTACGATCTTGTGTCGCTGTTCTGTTTAGGCCTTTTTTCACTACTGCCATGGGGTATGCCCTTGCTTTGAATCGGGTCACCGCATTTGCACTATGTCTTTCAAACTCCTCATCCTCTGAGCAGTTTCTCCTGTAGCGCAAAAATTCCCCATATGGGGTGCTCCATTTTAATTTCCTGTTGTGGAAGCTTATTCTCTGTGGAGAATTGCGTTGGTGGCTGTTTGTTTTCGATGCAAGGTGGTATGTATACTCCCATTTTTGATGTAGATTTCTGTATCCAGGAATGTTACCCTATCTGTGCTGGTTTCCATTGTGAATTTCAAATTTGTGTTGGTATTGTTCAGTTTGTCAAAATATGTGAGAAAGTCTTCCTCTGAACCATCCCAAATGATCAATAGGTCGTCGATAAATCGAAGCCACATAATGATCTTTTTGCTCCATTGATAGTTGTTTGTGTGCCACGCCAAATGCTGTTCAAACCATCCCATCGTGAGGTTCGCGTAGTTGGGCGAAAAAGAAAAGCCCATGGCACAACCTTTTGTCTGTATTTTTTTGTTGAACAAGAAGATGTTTTGGGTCAGACAGAGTAGGATCATTTCATTTAGCATTGCATTGTGCTCTTTGTATTGAATATTCCGTTTAGCGAGAAAGAATTTACAAGCCTGTATTCCTATGTGGTGTTCTATATTTGTATATAGTGACACCACGTCCATCGTGATGAGTAGATAATTGGCTGACCATGTTACAGTTTCCAGTTTTTGTAATAGATCCGTCGTGTCCTTTAAATAAGCTGGTAATTGTTTCACTAGGGGTGCCAAAAATGTATCAATGTAGTTTGATATCGGTTCCATGAGTGAATTTTTGGCTGACACTATCGGTCTTCCTGGAGGGTTTTGTTTGTCCTTATGAACCTTTGGTAGGTGGTAAAAGGTGGGTGTCACTGGATTTCTGTTGTCCAGATACTTGCGTTCCCGGTCATCTATGAGGCCCTGTGCATGCCATGTAGATAGCTTCTTTTGTAATTCAAGTTGGAGTTTCTTGTTGGGATCTTGTTCCAGTTCAGTATAGTAGTTTTTGTCCCCAAGTTGGCGTCGTGCCTCTGCTGCATATGCCTTCTTCTCCATGATAACAATGTTGCCACCTTTATCCGCAGGTTTTATCTCTATACTCGGATCCATTTCTAGTTGTTTCAGTTGTTCCAATTGTATTTTCGTCAGATTTGGTTTGTTATTATTTGGCTGTAATTTGTAAAGGTCATCTACTACCAACTCCTGGAAGAGATCTATTTTGTTACCTGGAGCGAGTTGCGGATTGTATTTTGATTTTGTTCTTAGGCCACTCTCGCTGGCTCTGTGAATTGGCAACTCTTCCTCCAGGATTCTTGATGCTTCTTCCTCCTGTGATAGTGAGGTTGCTCCCATGGCAACTAGTGTGTTCAAACTACCCAGGTCTTCTACCAGCAGTTGTCCAGGTTGGTTACCACTTGTGTTTTTTGTTTCTTTCTTTGATTTCTCCGCATAGATCTTTGCCAATTTTAATTTTCTCACATATTTATATATGTCAATCCTTACTTCAGTAGTGTTGATATCCTTCACCCCCCCCCCTTCCCCCTTTCCTTTCCTGATTTACCAAAATGATAAAAGAAATAAGCGGACTGGTGATGAAAATGTAGTAGACACTACATTAACCAGAATGCATCAACTGCTAAAACAGGAAATCACATGATGCTGTGTTTAAAAGGAGGACTTAGAAACCTGCTCGACATCCCGTGAACATACATACCACCTTGCATCGAAAACAAACAGCCACCAACGCAATTCTCCATGGAGAAAGCTTCCACAACAGGAAATTAAAATGGAGCATCCCATATGGGGAATTTTTGCGCTACAGGAGAAACTGCTCAGAGGATGAGGAGTTTGAAAGACATAGTGCAAATGCGGTGACCCGATTCAAAGCAAGGGCATACCCCATGGCAGTAGTGGAAAAAGGCCTAAACAGAACAGCGACACAAGATCGTAAAAATATCTTACACAAACAAGAGACTGAACCAACGAATACTGATGTCATTCGGCTGATCACCACCCACAGTGCTGAAAACAACAAACTGACGAAAATCATACAAAAACATTGGCCAATACTAAAAACAGATCATACCTTAACACGAATCATAGGCGATCACCCGAATATAATTTACAGACGTACCAGAAATCTGGGAGATTGTCTGGTGAACAGCCACTATAAAGAAACACCAAAAACTGATTGACTGCAACGAAAGGGATTCTTCCCATGCAGACACTGTAAAGTATGTAAAATCGCACAGGCCACGAAAGAGATAGAAATCCGGAAAGGGACCAAATGGACAATACCACAACATTTAACATGTAAGAGCACTCATGTTGTTTATCTGATTGAATGCCCCTGCAAAAGAAGATATATAGGGAGCACAACCTTCGAGGCCAAAAAGCGGATACTTGAACATACAAGAGCCATAACCAACAAAGACTGATCGTATGCAGTGGTGAAACACATGGAACAGGCACATGGAAGCAATTGGGAACTTTTGAAATACTGTGCCATAGAACAAGTCCCGCAGTCAGAAAGAGGTGGCGATCGCCAGAAAAGTCTATGACGCAAGGAGTCGAAACACATCATAAATTTCAGAACCCTGGAGCCCAGAGGTCTTAACCTAACGGAAGAACTCTATGTACACCTCTAATTGTGAAAATGGTAACTTACAAAGGATCCCTGACAAACATGGAATAAGCCCACTAGAGGGCAATCCATACATTAATCACCAGGAAATTAACCTGTACAAAAATAATACCCTGCTTGGTGAACAACAATGAGGTAACACCATCAGACTGCAATCCAAAGTATGAAAGAAGGGATTGCAAAGAAAAGACAAAAACTCACCTATGAGCCAAAAACAGTCTGCAGGACAAACACTATCCTTCACCCCCCCTTCCCCCTCTCCTTTCCTGATTTACCAAAATGATAAAAGAAATAAGCGGACTGGTGATGAAAATGTAGTAGACACTACATTAACCAGAATGCATCAACTGCTAAAACAGGAAATCACATGATGCTGTGTTTAAAAGGAGGACTTAGAAACCTGCTCGACATCCCGTGAACAAGCTTTGTAAGGAAGCGAAACGCGTTGGGTTTTGGTTGCTGAATAAACCGCTGTCAAATAACTGAGACGGGTGAGTGCGTTTTATTTCCCCTCGGGGAATCCGATGCAATATGTATATATATATATATATATATTCACTGAAAAAACCATAGGTTATAGACCATATATAGTTAGGAATTAGCATTTAAAAAACCTTATTTTACTCACACAAAACCATTGAAATTCCATATATAGTTAGTTGCACTAACTATATATCGCGCACCTGCAATCCACTGCTGATGATGTCACATATTACATCATTCATGACATGGTCAGTGACATCACTGATGACATCACTGATGACATCTCAAATGACATCACTGATGACATCACTGATGACATCTCATTTGACATCAATGACCACATCACTGATGATATCATTCATGTGACAATACAATGCATCTCCTCACATTTTAATATAACCTCTGTTTCACCCAGTGTTAAATACAGAATATAATTTTTGAAACCATTGACACACCAATACTAGTTACTACATACGCACTCACTGATTCCTACGTCTACACACACCTTCACTCATTCACCCATACTATCATTCATACATACAATCACTCATCTTTACAACACTATCATATGCACTCATACACCTATACAGACACTCACAGTCTGCCACTCATCCATGGAGTTACTCACACACCTAGTCAGTCCTGTAAAGAATCAATGACACTTCCATTTTCTTGTCTATACAGTTAAACATAGAGCACCTTACATTTTCAAACATATACTAACACATACTTACCTTGTTATACAATCATTGATACAAGTACACATTGATCTGCACAGAGTCACACACCTCCCAGCCAGCCACACACACACTCAGTCTCCCATACAAATACTTGGACAATCAATCAGTAACCCATATAGTTAATCATATAGCTACTGATCAAAACATGCAGCAGTTTACAGAACAACAGACATAATGATGCACAAATTAAGACACTTTAGTCACTAACCCATGCACTCAGTGAGACACATTTAATCACTCACTCATGCATTCAGTCATGCACCTACTAAATCCTTTGTCCAGACACTTATACTTCCACTCATTCTTCAATATGTAAGACACATTTTAACTTTACAGAAACATACAGTCACTGGATGTTGTCATCAGTGATGTCATCAGTGATGTCATTTGAGATGTCATCAGTGATGTCATCAGTGATGTCACTGACCATGTCATGAATGATGTAATATGTGACATCATCAGCAGTGGATTGCAGGTGCGCGATATATAGTTAGTGCAACTAACTATATATGGAATTTCAATGGTTTTGTGTGAGTAAAATAAGGTTTTTTAAATGCTAATTCCTAACTATATATGGTCTATAACCTATGGTTTTTTCAGTGAATTTTCAAGGTTTTGTAAATGCTAATTCCTAACTATATATGGTCTATAACCTATGGTTTTTTCAGTGAATTTCAATGGTTTTTTAATAGCAAATATCATAAGCTGTCGAATGTCAAGTACGTGGTAAGTGAAAACATTTTCGTGTTTATGCACACTGATCTGCTTTGAATGGTGCCCCCCCCCCCTCATTTCTATTAGGAGTACTCTCTCTTTGCAGATAGTGAAAGGTAGTTAACGCAGGTCTTTGCCCCCATTGTAATCCGTCGTGCCTGCTTCTCTCTCCATTTGATTCATTGTTATCCAAGTATTTACTGTTTTAGAATTAGTTCTCTTTGGTTCATTCTCTATTTACAAACAAACACAGAGTCGCAATACTCTGTTTAGTCTTTGCAGATAACGAAAAATCGTGTAAAAAAAAAAGAAAAGGAATCGAGCAAAATCAGTAGGCCACTAATGGGATCTCTTTTTGACCTCGCTAAAATAGAAACATTAGGAACAACCCCTCATGACAAATACAAAACTAGTGAGATGAACTGAACTCCACACAATGATGGCTGCAAAACAGCTCTGCTCCGCCACCCACCCCGCCCAAAATAACGATAAAGAACGGCTGCCATGATTGGTTGCGGAATGACCACGACGGAGCTACGAAATGGTGCTGCTCTCATGCTAACCCCAGCTTCAGTCTGAAACATCCAGAAACACTGTAGACTACCAATTCGATCAGTTCCGGTAGCGCCCCAATGTAACCCGGTAGAGAACAACTAGCCCTCCCCTCTTTGACTGATGGTTCTTGTTGCCTGTCCCTTCTGTTGTCATTTAACAGAACTATTTAGCCTGCTGAAAGGGGTTGTGTTCCGACCGCTGGTTGGTGGAGACATTTTGACTATATTCTGTACCTGCGTTGTCGCGTAATGCGTCATATGACGCGCCGCGTTAGCGCATCCGGAAGTCATCCGGGGCGCGCAGCGCGTAACGTAAGCATAACAAGTCATGTGACTTGTTAATAAAACTTTTCATTGGTTCATTTTACTTTTCTTATTGTAATGATGAAAGGCTTGATCATATGACCTAAAAATTACGCTTTTCATTACTTCCGAACATTATTTTTTCTTAAATATATGTTATAATGTTCCAGGCTAATGTACTTTCCCGGAAATTTTACAACTGTCCTGCAAGTAAAATATATTCTTTTTTCGAGAAAAAGAGCGTTTCTTCGTCCCATGACGGAGCCGTTGAGCAAAAGAGGGTCGACCTGCTGTCTTAGTCGCCGATACGCCTGAATATGAGATTCTTATCGATCACTTTATGTTGCAGGAATAGAAAACACAACAGCCCTTGACCATTTATCTTTACTGCGTTCCTTCGTATTATACCTTTTACCCTTCATGTAATTGGTCTGCTTTATTTCACTTGCCTTTTAATGATTCTAAAACAGTGACTATTATTAAAAACTTTACCAATGTATATACTACTACCATGTTTTCTTTTAAAAACCTTTATTGTGAAAATTTCATTATACAAATACGAGCCTATAACCACGTGGGCCGGCCACGGAGCAAACTGTAATCGTATATGATAAATAGACATTTACACTGTAGAGGAACGTAACGGGCGGGCCATTAGGTTGCAAGAACTAAGGTGTCTAACAGTTACGGAATCGGTGGACGTACATTTTATAATTAAAATACGACAGGGCCAGTTACAATAAAATTATCTAGATATACATTTGCGGGCAAGTACCATGGGTGACGTTAATTCGAACTTTCAACAGTACAGTAATCAATAACACATCAGAACTTAATATCAATAGGGATGTCGAAATATTCAATCAATTCTCGTCCCCGCCCGCCATGTGCTTCAAAACTGCATACGTATCTCGTGATTTCAAGGTTCTGCAACCAGTACACAACAAGGAGTTACGAGTCCCATTTATTCTGGCGCCATTTTGGGCGAGGACGGGCAGGTCCAGGATATAGTCAAAATGTCTCTACCAACCATCGACTATGATGATGTTCATATGCTGTATTTATTAGAGTAACACTCAGATGTCCACATGAAATAAATTTGCCACAATCTAAACATGTCATTTTAATCTTTCCAAATTTCTTCTAAATATTTGGGACCGTTTCCCTTGCCTCTGAAGCTCTCAGTGCCACTTCTTTGATGAATGTACTAGCAGGTCAGGGGTTCTCCTCCAAATCTCTCTTTTATGCAGCACTATAATTAATTGTTGCCACCTCTCCATATGACGATGCATGGTATAGTTACCACAACTATATTTTTTTTCGGTTCCTCTAGAGAGTTCATCGTGGCAGATGAAGCGTGTAACGTACCGGGCATTTACCTTTTTTTGCATGTACAGGAAAGGAAAAAAAAATCGAGCGTCCGAGTTCTAAGGTGTCCCAGGGCCATTTTAGTGGACCAGGCCCAAATCCAAAGAACAGGCCGCCATTTTGAGAGTCCTGTTGCAGCCGCCTGTCGCTGTAGCATCAAGAGCAGCCGAAACTCAGCTGAATGGCAACTGAAACGGTAAAGGGGCGCCCCACTACAGCAGACGAGCCAGGCCCAAATCCAAAGAACTGCTGTCTCACAGGCTAATGGGGCGACCCACGCCGAGTTTCAGCATTGTAGGATGACCACACAAGTACAGCAACTTGCTAGACATCACCTCGGTGCCATCCGGATCTCGGCGCCCCACTGCAGATGAAGTGCCTCTCAACTATGAAACCACCACGGTGACATCCGGATCTTGGCGCGTTGTGCTGCCTTCGGCCTATTCGCACATCGGTCCGCTACTGACGCCATCTCACAGGCTAATGGGGCGACCCACGCCGAGTTTCAGCATTGTAGGATGACCACACCAGTACAGCAACTTGCTAGACATCACCTCGGTGCCATCCGGATCTCGGCGCCCCACTGCAGATGAAGTGCCTCTCAACTATGAAACCACCACGGTGACATCCGGATCTTGGCGCGTTGTGCTGCCTTCGGCCTATTCGCACATCGGTCCGCTACTGACGCCATCTCACAGGCTAATGGGGCGACCCACGCCGAGTTTCAGCATTGTAGGATGACCACACCAGTACAGCAACTTGCTAGACATCACCTCGGTGCCATCCGGATCTCGGCGCCCCACTGCAGATGAAGTGCCTCTCAACTATGAAACCACCACGGTGACATCCGGATCTTGGCGCGTTGTGCTGCCTTCGGCCTATTCGCACATCGGTCCGCTACTGACGCCATCTCACAGGCTAATGGGGTGACCCACGCCGAGTTTCAGCATTGTAGGATGACCACACCAACTTGCTAGACATCACCTCAGTGCCATCCGAATCTTGGCATCTCAACGCCTAGTGGTATCTTCCATACAAAAAATATTGTTACGCTGCCTTTGGCCCCATTCGCACATCAGTCCGCAACTTAGACATCACCTCGGTGCCATCCGGATCTTGGCATCTCAGCGCCTTGTGGTGTCAGTCAGAAAATATTGTTGTGCTGCCTTCGGCCTAATCGCACATCGGTCCGCTACTGACGCCATCTCACAGGCCAACGGGGCGCCCCACGCCGACTTTCAGCATTGTAGGATGGCCACACCAGTACCACAACTTGCAAGACACCACCTCGGTGCCATCCGGATCTTGGCATCTCAGCGCCTTGTGGTCTCTTCTACACCGGAAATATAGTAGAAAATATTGTTGCGCTGCCTTTGGCCCCATTCACACATCAGTCCGCTACTGACACCATCTCACAGGCCAACGGGGCGCCCCACGCCGACTTTCAACATTGTAGGATGGCCACAGAAGTGCGACAACTTACTAGACACCACCTCGGTGCCATCCGGATCTTGGCGCGTTGTGCTGCCTTCGGCCTATTCGCACATCGGTCCGCTACTGACGCAAACTCACAGGCCAACGGGGCGCCCCACGCCGACTTTCAGCATTGTAGGATGGCCACACCAGTGCGGCAACTTCCTACACACCACCTCGGTGCCATCCGGATCTTGGCGCGTAGTGAAGCTGCAGCAGCTGCAAATAAGCTTCAGACAGTGTTACAACCGCTGCTCAGAACTCTCAACTATGACACCACCTCGATGCCATCCGGATCTTGGCGCGTTGTATTGCCTTCGGCCTATTCGCACATCGGTCCGCTACTGACGCCGCCTCACGTGCCAACGTATTTTCTCCGCATTTTATACCCCATGCCGCATAACAGGTCATGTGACTTGTTTATAAAACTTTTCATTGGTTCATTTTACTTTTGGTTTCCTAATGATGGAAGGCTTGATCATATGACCTAAAAACAACACTTTTCATTGGATGAAAACTTTTTTTTTCCCCCAAACGATGAAAGCCCCACCTTGTTTCTGGATGTTTCAGACTGAAGCTGGCGTCACCATGAGAGCACCACCATCTCGTAGCTCCGTCGTGGTCATTCCGCGAGCAATCATGGCAGCCGCTCCCCACCAGAAGCCTGCAGGAGTCGGGGCCCCCAAAACTTTTGATGAATTCTCAAGGCGGAGGGGACGCTTTCGAGAATGGGGTCCAAGACCTAGCAGACAAGCGTCCGATTTCCAAGGTGTCCCAGGGCCATTTCAGTGGACCAGGCCCAAAAAGGAAACAGCCTGCCGCCATTTTGAGAGTCCTGTGACAGCCGCCTATCGCTGCACCGCAAGAGTGGGCGCAACTCAGCTGAATGGCGGATTTTGACACAGTGGACCAAAAGCGGACGGAATGGCAACTGAAACGGTAAAGGGGCGCCCCACTACAACAGACAAGACTCCACCTGGAGAGGCCCGTTCACGCCGCCTCCCCCGGGGCGCTCCACGCCGTTATTCGGAGCAGCATTGTAGGATACCAAAACCAGTGCGGCAACTTACTGGACATCACCTTGGTGCCATCGTTCTGCTGCCTTGGAACTATTCGCACAACAGTTTGCTACTGATGACCCACCCCCCGCGACGCCCCACGCCGTTATTTGCTGGGTGGCAACTTACTAGACATCACTTTTGTGTCATCTAGATTTCGGCGCGTTCTGCTGCCTTGGAACTATTCGCACAACAGTTTGCTACTGATCACCCACCCCCCGCGACGCCCCACGCCGGAAATCTGGACGTTGTGCTGCGTTGGGACTATTCGCACAGCCGACCGCTACTTCGTTGTTTTTCTCTAAAAATGTTTATATGTTATTACTATTTTTGTTTTCTTGTATATATTTATAAATTATTAAAGTTTTATAATCTTACTACTTTGTCGGAGTGCTATATATTTTTAATGTGACACATAATTGTAAAAACTTTGATGTACAAAGAGTCATCCCTGGAATCTTCCGCTTCACGCTCGGTCCCCTCCCCAATCACAATACAGAATGGTTTTCAGATAATAGCAACGCTTCTGCTGTGACGGATCTCATCGAGTGTGGGCCTTGATCTACTATAACTCCTTTGAAGACGGGTGATTCTTTACAGCTGTGGCCATAAACTACATCTGCAGGGCTAGCTGATAGCCTAGGACCGGCCTGGACAATCGGACACAGAGGAAAAGGAGTGTCAGAGGGTGCGGTAGTGAATAGGGCGAAAGGGAGGTGTCGGGCGGGCACAGGGTGTGATTCTCAGGGAAGAACAGCGCAGATGGGGGGAGGTTTATTACCCATGCATAAAACAGAGAGCGGGGGTGACCACTGCCTGGGGGAGATGCTTGCGAGGGTGGGGAGCCATGCTAAGGATCGACAGCGTTCACAGAGTGGATCTGGTCAAGGCATCTAAAATGGCTGCCGTGCACGACAAAAGTGTGGCATTTGAAAAAAGACAAGATGGCGCACACAATGTTTTTCAACAATTCCTGATTTCCTTCGAATCGAACGTTAACAGACGTTGGGGCATATTACCAAAGTTAAGCGATATTTATCCCTAACGATGCATTGCAAAGATTTTTTTACCGTCAGAAATTATCGCAGATAAACCTTGCTATTATCAAGGTTTATCGCAAATACGATAAAAAACGAGCGCAATGCATTAATGTCGCTGAAAACTCCGCGATATTCATGCATTACCGAGCTAATGCTCTTAGCCATGTTATCCATCTCCCATTGGATAACATGGCTAAGAACTGCTCAGGGCAGCTGTTACTTTTTGGAGATATTCGCGCTTATCTCGAATATTTCCAAAAGTTGATAATAGGAGATAGCGATGTTAGCGACTGTTTCCAGTCGCTAACATCTTGGCATGCCCACTTTGCATGTCATTAGTGATAAATATCACTCACATGCAAAGTGGGACCCAAGATGGTCGCTATCTCCTACTAGCCGTCGCTAACTGGTGTTAGCAACAGCTAGGTAATACACATATAATTTTATCTCCGCGAAGCGGAGCGCTGTTACAGATATATATCTTGTTTTTGAACGTTAATTTCTCAAAATGCACTGAAGCACATATATTGAGACATAGCAAAGGCACATCGGGCTACCAGTCCCTAATATTTTACCAAGTTTCGTGCAAATCCATTCAGCCGTTCGATTATTATTATTATTATTTTTTTTTGCCCCGCGGGGCCCTTTTAAAACCTCCACATCAAACCTAGGGGGTCAGCGAGGATCTACTATGCCCCCTTATGGTCATCAGCCGTTCGATTATTATTATTATTTTTTTTTTTGCCCCGCGGGGCCCTTTTAAAACCTCCACATCAAACCTAGGGGGTCAGCGAGGATCTACTATGCCCCCTTATGGTCATTTGCCCCTTCGCTTTGGCCTCCTCTTGTCTCTCGATCCTACCGAGAGACAAGATGGCGGCCGCTACGTACTGTTTGGAATGTTTACAGACACCGGAGAGCCAATCAGCTTCGCTTCGCAAAGCTCCGTAACGCGAAAAGTACGCGAAGCGGTGCGCTGTTACAGATATATATCTTTTTTTGAACGTTAATTTCTCAAAATCCACTGAAGCACATATATTGAGACCTAGCAAAGGCACATCGGGCTACCAGTCCCTACAATTTTGCCAAGTTTCGTGCAAATCCATTCAGCCGTTCGATTATTATTATTATTATTTTTTTTTGCCCCGCGGGGCCCTTTTAAAACCTCCACATCAAACCTAGGGGGTCAGCGAGGATCTACTATGCCCCCTTATAGTTATTTCCCCCTTTGTTTTGACCTCCTCTTGTCTCTCGATCCTACCGAGAGACAAGATGGCGGCCGCTACGGACTGTTTGGAATGTTGACAGACGCCGGAGAACCAATCAGCTTCGCTTCACAAAGCTCCGTTGCGCGAAAAGTCCGCGAACCAGAGCGCTAACCGGTCCGCTGTTACAGATATATATCTTTTTTTAAACGTTAATTTCTCAAAATCCACTGGAGCACATATATTGAGACCTACAAAAGGCACATCGGGCTACCAGTCCCTACAATTTTGCCAAGTTTCGTGCAAATCCATTCAGCCGTTCGGGCTAAAAGTGAGGCCAACCGCCCTATGGAAAACTCAATGTTAAAAACACGTTTTGGGACCCCCCTTTTTTCTCGGCCCCCACTGGACGAACCCCCCCCAAATTTTCAAGGGCTGCTCAGAAACAAAATGTGCCATTTTCCTGAAAATTTCAGCCGATTCCGTCCACAAACGCCAAAGTTATTAGACATAGAATTTTCAAAAAACCCATAGAGAAAAAATCCTAACTATATATACCTACTGGCGACCGCCAGTAGGTAATATATATGTATATGTATATATGTGTGTGTATATGTATATATATATATGCATATATATATATATGTGTGTGTGTAAACCAGAAATAATAAAACACTCACAAGTAATCCAACTGTCAAATGCAAGAGATAAAACACAAGCAGATAATAGTAAAACACATACAAATAATAATGGACGTTCAATGCAAGAAATAGGCACTGTCAAGTGCAAGAAATAAACTCATGAAATATATATATAAAATATAATTAGGACCTATTTTCCATAGGAAATCCGCAACATTCTATTCCCAATATCCTTGCCGCCGATTTATGAATCTTGGCGAAATTTTCGAAACACGTGGGGCTCTCCAATCCGCTCCTATCCTGAAAGTTTCACAGTGATTCGTCAAGCGGGGGCTGAGAAAAAAGGGGGGTCCCAAAGCATGTTTTACCCATGCAATTTCCCATAGGAACCTTTAGCCGCAGCTACAGCCCGAACTGCTGAACGGAATGACACCAAATTTGGCAAAGAGTTAGCCCTCGGTTCAGACTCGTGCCTTTTTGTTAAATGGTGTTAATCCGTTTGGTAGTTGCTGAGAAAATCAAAAGTAAAATCACATATATCTATGGCCGGGCAGGATCCGCGCACCCACCCGATGACAAGCTGTATGCTAATTTGCTGTCAACACTCCAAACCAGGAAGTGTTGGCAGCCATCTTGGTAGAACCAAGGCACAAGAAAGCAGAGAAAACACAGCACAAAACGCAAAAAGAGGCAGGGTAGAAACCCCCTGACCACCTGCTTAGGGGATCCCACAAGGACCCCCGGGGCCCAATTTTTATTATCTTTTTAAATCGGCAAAATCCGTGCAGGGTGGGCGGATCCTGCTGATTAAAAAAGCCTGCGCTTCATTGCTAATTAGCCCCTGGGCGGCCAAGTCCCGGGGCAATGTGTTTTATGTAATGGGGGCCCAGAGGGGCCCCCCAGCCCTGGGGACCGCCACCCCCTGGGGCTCTTTGGAATTATGTGGGGGGGTCACAGCCCCCCCAGCCCCGGGGACCGCCACCCCCAAGTCTTCTAAAAACATTGGGTGGGGGGCTCAAAGTCCTCCCAAGCCACGGGTACCGCCAATCCCCAGGGCTTTACGAAATGATGTGCGGGGGCCTCACAGCCCTCCCAACCCTGGTGACTGCCACCCCCGGGGCTTCAAAATATTTGGGTGGGGTGCTCAAAGGCCCCCCAAGCCCCCGGGACCGCAACCCCCAGAGCTTTTTGAGAATATATGCGGGGGGCTCACGGCCCCCTGCAGCCCTGGGGACCACAATCCCGGGGCTTTTAGAAACAAAATTACACCTGTGTGGGGGGAGGGGGCTTGAGCCCCCCCACATGCCCCAAGGTCCACCACCTCCCCGGGGCACTAAGAGTTTAAAGTGGGGGGTCCGTTATGGACCCCCAAGCCCTGGGGACCACCACCCTCCGGGGCTTTGAAAATGTTCAGAGGGGGTAGGCACGGCCCCCCTCCTGGACCACTGATGGCCCTTGGGACCACCACCCCCCAAGGCCAGCTCCTGCAGTGTCCCCGGGTGTCCACTCCCGGGACACTGCAGTTTGCAATGGCAGGGCGGGAGCCTCGCGGCTCCCGCCCTTCCATAGCAAACTTAGTTTACAAAATTTTGAAAGAGAGAGCAGGGAAACCTGCTCTCTCTTCCAAAATGCAACCCAAATTAGTTTTCCATATGGGGAGCTGCATCTTAGCAGTTCCCCATGTGGAAAAGCAATGCCGGCTCCCGCAGGAGGCGGGGAGCCGGCGGGACTGTGGGGGGTTTGGGGACCCCCCACGGTCCCCAACGGAGAGGGCCAGCCCCAGGGGATGGGGTCCCCGGGGTTTCAATTGGCCCGAGAGGGGGCCACATGGCCCCCTCCCCAAAATTAAAAAAAAATACGAAGGCCGGCCCCGGGGGATGGGTTCCCCGGGGCCATAAATGGCCTAAGGAGGGGGGCAAAGTAGCCCCCTCCAAAAAGATTTTTTTTTTTAAAAAGGCCCATCCCCTGGGGGTGGGAGCCCCGGGGCCGATTATGGCCACGGAAGGGGGGCCACGTGGCCGCCTTCTCGAATTTAGGGTATTTTTAAAAAGAATTAGGGGGCAGGCCCTGGGGGATGGGATCCCCCGGGCCCAAAAATTAGAAAAAGAAGGGGGGTTACAAAGCTTCCCTTCTTAAAAAAATAAATAAATAAATAAATAAAAGACCGGCATTGCGCCGGTGGTCACGCCCGCGTTTGCAGATGGGGAACGAATTCCCCTTGAATACTGGGGGTCCCTGAGGGCCAACTAACCCACCAGGAACCTCCAGTATGCGCCAGGGGGCTGCGTTGCAGAGAGGTGTTCTGAGGGGACGACCCTTTTTACACCTCTCTGCAACGCAGCTCTGTGGCGCTTATTGGAGGTAGCTGGTGGGCTAGTTGCACCCCAGTGATCCCCAGGGGAGTTAATCCCCCAGCTTAAAACGTGCCACTTGGCTTGTTTGCACAGTGGTGAAGGGAGGGGGCGGGCCTGAGTTGACGTGTACAAACACACCCTGTGGCACGGTTTAAGTTGGGAAATTAATTCATCTTCAATCCTGAGGTTCCCTGGGGCCAACTAGCCCACCAGGTACCTCCAGTTTGAGGGCATTTAAGGACACGCCCCCTTCCTTCACCCTTGTGCAAACGCGCCCGGTGGCGAGTTGTAAGTTGGGGAATTAATTATCTTTCAATACTGAGAGTCCCTGAGAGCCAACTAGCCCAAGAGGTATGTCCAGTATGCGCCAGTTGTTCAGAGGCCATGCCCCTTTTAACACCTCTCTGCAACGCAGCTCTTTGGTGCTTACTAGAGATACCTAGTGGGCTAGTTTGACCGTAGGGACCCTTAGGATTCAAGGGGTCTTAATCTCTCAACTTAGAACGGCCACGGGGTGCGTTTACACAGTGGTGAAGGGAGGGGACAGGGTCTGAGGTGACGTGTGCAAACACGCCCTATGGCGCGTTTTAAGTTGAGGAAATAATTCCCCTTCAATCCTGAGTGACCCTGGGGCCAACTAGCCCACCGTGTGCTTCCACTAAGTGCCACTGCGCTGCTTTGCAGAAAGGTGGTCCAGGCCGTTCCACTGTTTACACCTCTCTGCAACGCAGCACTGTGGCGCTTACTGGAGGTACCTAGTGAGCTAGTTGGACCCTAGAGACCCTCAAGATTCAAGGGGACTTAATCTCCCAACTTAAAATGGCCACACAGCGTGTTTGCACAGTGGTGAAGGGAGGGGTAGGGGCCTGAGGTGACGTGTGCATACACGCCCTGTGGTGCGTTTTAAGAGGTAGTTTTAATCCCCCTGCCCTATTATATACTAGGGGCTTACAGAGGAGGACATGCTAATCACAGGGAGACCCCAACGTACAGTGTTCTCTAGTGTATGTAGGTGCTTTCACTGTATTCTAAGTGTCTTTTAACATAGCACTGGCTCTAGGACTGGTTAGTCAGAGTCAGTTACCACCAGTACCCGTCCGAAAAAGTTGAGGGTAGAGGATGATTTTGCAACAAGGCTTTTTTCTGCTCTTCTGTTTGTTCTTTCTGCAAGTTTTCCTTCTTCCTGCACTTTTCTTCGTCTTTGTTGACTTCTGTTGCTTCTTTCTGCATTTCTTTTTTTTCTTTCTGTGCGTTTTTTCTTTTTTCTTCACATGTCCTATCTCTGTAGGCATAATTAGAAATTAGCATTTAAAAACCCTTTGAAATTCACTGAAAAAAACATAGGTTTCAGGCCCGTTATAGTTAGGAATAAGCATTTAAAAAACTTTAGAAATTCACTGAAAAAACCATAGGTTTCGGGGGCGTTATAGTTAGCTGGACATTTCACTCGTACAAAACCATAGAAATCCACCCTTTGCTGATGACGTCACATATTACATCACTCATGACATGGTCAGTGACATCACTCATTACATCACTGATGACATCTCAAATGACATCACTGCTCTATGCCCTAAGACACTCAGACACTCATAATGATACTCAAATAAACAACTAATAACCCATATAGACACTCATGTAGCTACTCACAAACCCATGCAGCCACCTATACACAAAGTGAGAGACTGATACAGATATTTACATATTTAAACATTACTGGCTAACCCATGTATTCACTAAGATACACTTAATCAGTCAGTTATACAATCAATTTTACAAAAAAAACCATCCATTTAGACACTTATTTACCCATGTATTCTTACATCGACCTTGAGATATACATATATAAAAAATATTTAATTTTTAGAAAGACACACATTCACTGAATGATGTCATCAGTGATGTCATCAGTGATGTCACTGACCATGTCATGAGTGATGTGATATGTGACGTCACCAGCAGTGCATTGCGGGCGTGCGAATTATAGTTCGGGGGAATTTCTATGGTTTTGTACGAGTGAAATGTCCAGCTAACTATAACGCCCCTGAAGCCTATGGTTTTTTCGGTGAATATTACCTACTGGCGGTCGCCAGTAGGTATATATAGTTAGGATTTTTTCTCTATGGGATTTTTGAAACTTCTATGTCTAATAACTTTGGCGTTTGTGGACGGAATTGGCTGAAATTTTCAGGAAAATGGCACATTTTGTTTCCGAGCAGCCCTTGAAAATTTGGGGGGGGTTCGTCAAGGGGGGGCCGAGAAAAAAGGGGGGTCCCAAAACGTGTTTTTAACATTGAGTTTTCCATAGGGCGGTTGGCCTCACTTTTAGCCCGAACGGCTGAATGGATTTGCACGAAACTTGGCAAAATTGTAGGAACTGGTAGCCCGATGTGCCTTTTGTAGGTCTCAATATATGTGCTCCAGTGGATTTTGAGAAATTAACGTTTAAAAAAAGATATATATCTGTAACAGCGGACCTGGCAGCGTCCCAGGACGCGTACTTTACGCGCAACGGAGCTTTGTGAAGCGAAGCTGATTGGTTCTCCGGCGTCTGTCAACATTCCAAACAGTCCGTAGCGGCCGCCATCTTGTCTCTCGGTAGGATCGAGAGACAAGAGGAGGCCAAAGCGAAGGGGCAAATGACCATAAGGGGGCATAGTACATTGTCGCTCACCCCCTAGGTTTGATGTGGAGGTTTTAAAAGGGCCCCGCGGGGCAAAAAAAAATAAAAATAATAATAATCGAACAGCTGAATGGATTTGCACGAAACTTGGCAAAATTGTAGGGACTGGTAGCCCGATGTGCCTTTGCTAGATCTCAATATATGTGCTCCAGTGGATTTTGAGAAATTAACGTTCAAAAAAAGATATATATCTGTAACAGCGCACCGCTTCGCGTACTTTTCGCGTTACGGAGCTTTGCGAAGCGAAGCTGATTGGCTCTCCGGTGTCTGTAAACATTCCAAACAGTCCGTAGCGGCCGCCATCTTGTCTCTCGGTAGGATCGAACAGCTGAATGGATTTGCACGAAACTTGGCAAAATTGTAGGGACTGGTAGCCCGATGTGCCTTTGCTAGGTCTCAATATATGTGCTTCAGTGCATTTTGAGAAATTAACGTTCAGAAACAAGATATATATCTGTAACAGCGCTCCGCTTCGCGGAGATAAAATTATATGTGTATTACCTAGCTGTTGCTAACACCAGTTAGCGACGGCTAGTAGAATATAGCGACCATCTTGGGCCCCACTTTGCATGTGAGTGATATTTATCACTAATGACATGCAAAGTGGGCATGCCAAGATGTTAGCGACTGGAAACAGTCGCTAACATCGCTATCTCCTATTATCAACTTTTGGAAATATTCGAGATAAGCGCGAATATCTCCAAAAGCTACCACCTGCCCTGAGCAGTTCTTAGCCATGTTATCCAATGGGAGGTGGATAACATGGCTAAGAGCATTAGCTCGGTAATGCATTAATATCGCTGAGTTTTCAGCGATATTAATGCATTGCGGTCGTTTTTTATCGTATTTCCGATAAACCTTGATAATAGCAAGGTTTATCTGCGATAATTTCTGACGGTAAAAAAATCGTTGCTAAGCATCGTTAGGGATAAATATCGCTTAACTTTGGTAATATGCCCCAACGTCTGTTAACGTTCGATTCGAAGGAAATCAGGAAGTGTTGAAAAACATTGTCTGCGCCATCTTGTCTTTTTTCAAATGCCACACTTTTGTCGTGCACGGCAGCCATTTTAGATGCCTTGACCAGACCCACTCTGTGCACGCTGTCGATCCTTAGCATGGCTCCCCACCCTCGCAAGCATCTCCCCCAGGCAGTGGTCACCCCCGCTCTCTGTCTTATGCATGGGTAATAAACCTCCCCCCATCTGCGCTGCTCTTCCCTGAGAATCACACCCTGTGCCCGCCCGACACCTCCCTTTCGCCCTATTCACTACCGCACCCTCTGACACTCCTTTTCCTCTGTGTCCGATTGTCCAGGCTGGTCCTAGGGTATCAGCTAGCCCTGCAGATGTAGTTTATGGCCACAGCTGTAAAGAATCACCCCTCTTCAAAGGAGTTATAGTAGATCAAGGCCCACACTCGATGAGATCCGTCACAGCAGAAGCGTTGCTATTATCTGAAAACCATCCTGTATTGTGATTGGGGAGGGGACCGAGCCTGAAGCGGAAGATTCCAGGGATGACTCTTTGTACATCAAAGTTTTTACAATTATGTGTCACATTAAAAATATATAGCACTCCGACAAAGTAGTAAGATTATAAAACTTTAATAATTTATAAATATATACAAGAAAACAAAAATAGTAATAACATATAAACATTTTTAGGGAAAAACAACGAAGTAGCGGTCGGCTGTGCGAATAGTCCCAACGCAGCACAACGTCCTGATTTCCGGCGTGGGGCGTCGCGGGGGGTGGGTCATCAGTAGCAAACTGTTGTGCGAATAGTTCCAAGGCAGCAGAACGCGCTGAAATCTAGATGACACGAAAGTGATGTCTAGTAAGTTGCCACCCAGCAAATAACGGCATGGGGCGTCGCGGGGGGTGGGTCATCAGTAGCAAACTGTTGCGCGAATAGTTCCAAGGCAGCAGAACGATGGCACCAAGGTGATGTCCAGTAAGTTGCCGCACTGGTTTTGGTATCCTACAATGCTGCTCCGAATAACGGCGTGGGGCGCCCCGGGGGAGGCGGCGTGAACGGGCCTCTCCAGGTGGAGTGTCATCTGTTGTAGTGGGGCGCCCCTTTACCGTTTCAGTTGCCATTCCGTCCGTTTTTGGTCCACTGTGTCAAAAGCCGCAATTCAGCTGAGTTGCGCCCACTCTTGCGGTGCAGCGATAGGCGGCTGTCACAGGACTCTCAAAATGGCGGCAGGCTGTTTCCTTTTTGGGCCTGGTCCACTGAAATGGCCCTGGGACACCTTGGAAATCGGACGCTTGTCTGCTAGGTCTTGGACCCCATTCTCGAAAGCGTCCCCTCCGCCTTGAGAATTCATCAAAAGTTTTGGGGGCTCCGACTCCTGCAGGCTTCTGGTGGGGAGCGGCTGCCATGATTGCTCGCGGAATGACCACGACTGAGCTACGAGATGGTGGTGCTCTCATGCTGACGCCAGCTTCAGTCTGAAACATCCAGAAACAAGGTGGGGCTTTCATCGTTTGGGAAAAAAAAAAGTTTTCATCCAATGAAAAGTGTTGTTTTTAGGTCACATGATCAAGCCTTCCATCATTAGGAAACCAAAAGTAAAATGAACCAATGAAAAGTTTTATAAACAAGTCACATGACCTGTTATGCGGCATAGGGTGTAAAATGCGGAGAAAATACGTTGGCACGTGAGGCGGCGTCAGTAGCGGACCGATGTGCGAATAGGCCGAAGGCAACACAACGCGCCAAGATCCGGATGGCACCGAGGTGGTGTCCAGCAAGTTGCAGCACTGGTGTGGCCATCCTACAATGCTGAAAGTCGGCGTGGGGCGCCCCGTTGGCCTGTGAGTTTGCGTCAGTAGCGGACCGATGTGCGAATAGGCCGAAGGCAGCACAACGCGCCAAGATCCGGATGGCACCGAGGTGGTGTCTAGTAAGTTGCCGCACTGGTGTGGCCATCCAACAATGCTGAAAGTCGGCGTGGGGCGCCCCGTTGGCCTGTGAGTTTGCGTCAGTAGCGGACCGATGTGCGAATAGGCCGAAGGCAGCACAACGCGCCAAGATCCGGATGGCACCGAGGTGGTGTCTAGTAAGTTGCGCCACTGGTGTGGCCATCCTACAATGCTGAAAGTCGGCGTGGGGCGCCCCGTTGGACTGTGAGATGGCGTCAGTAGCGGACCGATGTGTGAATGGGGCCGAAGGCAGCGCAACAATATTTTCGGAATAGAAGACACCACTAGGCGCTGAGATTCCAAGATCCGGATGGCACCGAGGTGGTGTGTAGCAAGTTGCCGCACTGGTGTGGCCATCCTACAATGCTGAAAGTCGGCGTGGGGCGCCCCGTTGGCCTGTGAGTTTGCGTCAGTAGCGGACCGATGTGCGAATAGGCCGAAGGCAGCACAACGCGCCAAGATCCGGATGGCACCGAGGTGGTGTCTAGTAAGTTGTCGCACTTCTGTGGCCATCCTACAATGTTGAAAGTCGGCGTGGGGCGCCCCGTTGGCCTGTGAGATGGCGTCAGTAGCGGACCGATGTGCGAATGGGGCCAAAGGCAGCGCAACAATATTTTCTGATTTGAAGACACCACAAGGCGCTGAGATGCCAAGATCCGGATGGCACCGAGGTGGTGTCTAGCAAGTTGTGGCACTGGTGTGGCCATCGTACAATGGTAAAAGTCGGCGTGGGGCGCCCTGTTGGCCTGTGAGATGGTGTCAGTAGCGGACTGATGTGTGAATGGGGCCAAAGGCAGCGCAACAATATTTTCTACAATATTTTCTGAGTAGAAGACACCACAAGGCGCTGAGATGCCAAGATCCGGATGGCACCGAGGTGATGTCTAAGTTGCGGACCGATGTGCGAATGGGGCCAAAGGCAGCTCAACAATATTTTCTGAAGAGAATACACCACAAGGCGCTGAGATGCCAAGATCCGGATGGCACCGAGGTGATGTCTAAGTTGCGGACCGATGTGCGAATGGGGCCAAAGGTAGCGTAACAAGATTTTCTGTATGGAAGATACCACTAGGCGTTGAGATGCCAAGATTCGGATGGCACCGAGGTGATGTCTAGCAAGTTGTGCCACTGGTGTGGCCATCGTACAATGGTAAAAGTCGGCGTGGGGCGCCCTATTGGCCTGTGAGATGGTGTCAGTAGCGGACTGATGTGCGAATGGGGCCAAAGGCAGCGCAACAATATTTTCTGACTGACACCACAAGGCGCTGAGATGCCAAGATCCGGATGGCACGAGGTGATGTCTAAGTTGCGGACTGATGTGCGAATGGGGCCAAAGGCAGCGTAACAATATTTTCTGTATGGAAGATACCACTAGGCGTTGAGATGCCTAGATTCGGATGGCACCGAGGTGATGTCTAGCAAGTTGGTGTGGTCATCCTACAATGCTGAAACTCGGCGTGGGTCACCCCATTAGCCTGTGAGATGGCGTCAGTAGCGGACCGATGTGCGAATAGGCCGAAGGCAGCACAACGCGCCAAGATCCGGATGTCACCGTGGTGGTTTCATAGTTGAGAGGCACTTCATCTGCAGTGGGGCGCCGAGATCCGGATGGCACCGAGGTGATGTCTAGCAAGTTGCTGTACTGGTGTGGTCATCCTACAATGCTGAAATGTAGTGGGGCGCCCATTTACCGTTTCAGTTGCCATTCAGCTGAGTTTCGGCTGCTCTTGATGCTACAGCGACAGGCGGCTGCAAGAGGACTCTCAAAATGGCGGCCTGTTCTTTGGATTTGGGCCTGGTCCACTAAAATGGCCCTGGGACACCTTAGAACTTGGACGCTCGATTTTTTTTTCCTTTCCTGTACATGCAAAAAAAGGTAAATGCCCGGTACGTTACACGCTTCATCTGCCACGATGAACTCTCCAGAGGAACCGAAAAAAAATATAGTTGTGGTAACTATACCATGCATCGTCATATGGAGAGGTGGCACCAATTAATTATAGTGCTGCATAAAAGAGAGATTTGGAGGAGAACCCCTGACCTGCTAGTACATTCATCAAAGAAGTGGCACTGAGAGCTTCAGAGGCAAGGGAAACGGTATAATACGAAGGAACGCAGTAAAGATAAATGGTCAAGGGCTGTTGTGTTTTCTATTCCTGCAACATAAAGTGATCGATAAGAATCTCATATTCAGGCGTATCGGCGACTAAGACAGCAGGTCGACCCTCTTTTGCTCAACGGCTCCGTCATGGGACGAAGAAACGCTCTTTTTCTCGAAAAAAGAATATATTTTACTTGCAGGACAGTTGTAAAATTTCCGGGAAAGTACATTAGCCTGGAACATTATAACATATATTTAAGAAAAAATAATGTTCGGAAGTAATTAAAAGCGTAATTTTTAGGTGATATGACCAAGGCTTTCATCATTAGAATAAGAAAAGTAAAATGAACCAATGAAAAGTTTTATTAACAAGTCACATGACTTGTTATGCTTACGTTACGCGCTGCGCGCCCCGGATGACTTCCGGATGCGCTAACGCGGCGCGTCATATGACGCATTACGCGACAACGCAGGTCCAGAATATAGTCAAAATGTCTCCACCAACCAGCGGTCGAAACACAACCCCTTTCAGCAGGCTAAATAGTTCTGTTAAATGACAACAGAAGGGACAGGCAACAAGAACCATCAGTCAAAGAGGGGAGGGCTAGTTCTTCTCTACCGGGTTACATTGGGGCGCTACCGGAACTGATCGAATTGGTAGTCTACAGTGTTTCTGGATGTTTCAGACTGAAGCTGGGGTTAGCATGAGAGCACCACCATTTCGTAGCTCCGTTGTGGCCATTCCGCAACCAATCATGGCAGTCGCTCTTTATCGTTATTTTGGGCGGGGTGGGTGGCGTAGCCGAGCTGTTTTGCAGCCATCATTGTGTGGAGTTCAGTTCATCTCACTAGTTTTGTATTTGTCATGAGGGGTTGTTCCTAATGTTTCTATTTTAGCGAGGTCAAAAAGAGATCCCATTAGTGGCCTACTGATTTTGCTCGATTCCTTTTCTTTTTTTTTACACGATTTTTCGTTATCTGCAAAGACTAAACAGAGTATTGCGACTCTGTGTTTGTTTGTAAATAGAGAATGAACCAAAGAGAACTAATTCTAAAACAGTAAATACTTGGATAACAATCAATCAAATGGAGAGAGAAGCAGGCACGACGGATTACAACGGGGGCAAAGGCCTGCGTTAACTACCTTTCACTATCTGCAAAGAGAGAGTACTCCTAATAGAAATGAGGGGGGGGGGGGCACCATTCAAAGCAGATCAGTGTGCATAAACACGAAAATGTTTTCACTTACCACGTACTTGACATTCGACAGCTTATGATATTTGCTATTAAAAAACCATTGAAATTCACTGAAAAAACCATAGGTTATAGACCATATATAGTTAGGAATTAGCATTTACAAAACCTTGAAAATTCACTGAAAAAACCATAGGTTATAGACCATATATAGTTAGGAATTAGCATTTAAAAAACCTTATTTTACTCACACAAAACCATTGAAATTCCATATATAGTTAGTTGCACTAACTATATATCGCGCACCCGCAATCCACTGCTGATCATGTCACATATTACATCATTCATGACATGGTCAGTGACATCACTGATGACATCACTGATGACATCTCAAATGACATCACTGATGACATCACTGATGACATCTCATTTGACATCATTCTTGTGCTAATACGATAAACCTCTTCAGACTCTAATATAACCTTAGATACACTCAGTGTATACAGACACTCACACACTGCCACTCATCCATGGAGTTACTCACACACCCAGTCAGTCATGCAAAGAAACAATCTCACCTCCATTTCTTCAACTATACAGTTAAACACACCTTACTTATTGAAACATATACTAACACATATTTACTCTCTTATACAATCCCTGATACAAGTTCACAATGATCGATACAACCACTCACTCATTCAGTGGCTCTCATGCACAGTTATTTATATATGCCAACTCTCACATGTACTGTGTTTTACATATGTACTTACTATGACATGTAGCATTGAGATATCCATTCACTCATCAATACACTCATGCACACAGTCAACTGCCCATGTAGCTGTTTCCACATGCACTCTTGAACTCATACACCTAGTGAATAAACTGCTCACACATCTATGCATAGAGTCACACACCTTCCAGCCACCCCCACACAAACTCAATCTGCCATAGAAATACTTGGGCAACCAATTAATAACACATATAGCCTCTCGTATAGCTAATGATCAACACATGCAGCAGTTTACAGAACAACAGACATAATGATGCACAAATTAAGACAGTTTAGTCACTAACCCATGCACTCAGTGAGACACATTTAATCACTCACTCATACATTCAGTCATGCACCTACTAAATCCTTCGTCCAGACACTTATACATCTACTCATTCTTCAATATGTAAAACATATTTAAACTTTACAGAAACACACAGTCACTGGATGACGTCATCAGTGATCTCATCAGTGATGTCATTTGAGATGTCATCAGTGATGTCATCAGTGATGTCACTGACCATGTCATGAATGATGTAATATGTGACATGATCAGCAGTGGATTGCGGGTGCGCGATATATAGTTAGTGCAACTAACTATATATGGAATTTCAATGGTTTTGTGTGAGTAAAATAAGGTTTTTTAAATGCTAATTCCTAACTATATATGGTCTATAACCTATGGTTTTTTCAGTGAATTTTCAAGGTTTTGTAAATGCTAATTCCTAACTATATATGGTCTATAACCTATGGTTTTTTCAGTGAATATATATATATATATGCAGTGAATAATCAAGGCGACAAATTCTTCACCTATAAAGATAACCACATCCTTCTGGTCAGCTTGACTGGGAAGCCCTTCTTAGTCATCCAAAGTCTGAATCGGGAAACACCAAAACGTTCCCTGTTACGGTTTCAAGCAACAACCACAATCCCGTCAGGGTGAACCAGAAAGTCTTAAATTAACTTGTGCTTAACCGTCTGGTGACTGGGCACAGAACAAGTCAGGCATAACTTAGAGGCGATGTGTAAAGTATTTATACAGCACACAAACAGTTATAAAGTGAAAGCACAATATAAAGAAAATCCCACACCAATTTAGAAAAAAAGGGTATATTTTAATTAATGATTTGTCATCAAAACTACAAAAATCCAATCGGTATCACTGGAGTTATTAATTTTTCATGTTTTAAGTAAAATATAGCACCTAAAAGATTAAAGCACCAACCATGAGCATCTAGTCGTGGCAGAACCGGTCAAAGTAAAAAAATATGGCCACCAGCAATGGAGCTCGGGTTGCATACTAAAAGTGGATTGGGCCCGGCAGGAGTGTACTGAAAATGTTATGAGAAGGTAAAGTTCAGCGGGGCAAGCTGCAGATGGTGTCCGAGCAGGGAGCATCATCATCGAGGAGACACTGGACTAAGTTGTTGTGAATATTTCTACGTTTGGACTTAGCTCTTTTTTGGAAGTCGAAAATCTTCAGTGGGATGAAGTTGGAGGCTGTAGCTGATGAGAGTTCCAAGGGGCCACTGAACAGGATTTGCTGCTGCAGAGAAGAACATATTAGGACCTATTACAAAGTCAGGCCGATAGGTGATGCACCATGGGAGCAGTTTTTAGCCCAAAATCTTTGAGTGCCAAATTTTGTATTTTGGGTATCTGGTCACCTTTAGCACCACCATCAAGGGTCCAGGACAGGAGCTGCACCACATGGAAGTTAGGGCTCGCTTAGGCTGTGTTCAGGTGCGGGTTTAAGATGGAGAAGCCTTGTCTGTCCCTAATGCTCTGAACAGGAGGCCAGCACACTAGCCCTTGGAGTCACTCTTGTAGTCCTGGGTGCAGGTGATCAAGCCGGGCAGGCCTCTGAGGGTTCAAGGCAGGCTACAGACAGCAAACCAGTCCTTCCAGGTTCACCGGGAGTACACAACATGCCACAACAACAGGCAGTCCTCCACAGATACAGGAAGTAAACTGAAGAGTGGGACTGAGGGTGCCTTTTTTTATACATGGTGCCTCCTTTGAATTAGAAGTTTCGAGGGCATTAAGTATTTGAAGTTTCATGCTCCCCTGCCTCCAAGCTGGTAGCATGAACAATGGAGGGGTGACAAATCTTTTGTGTGAAGGCAGAGCCCAGCCTATTCAGTTTCAAGTGGGGCTCTGCCCAGTTCTGCCCCCTCCTGCGAGTTGATGAACCATCCAGGCATGCCTAACCCCTCTATTGTGTGGCTGTCTGGGAGGTATAACCAAAGCCCAACTTCCCCCCAGTTATGTAACTGAAGTGAGGCTGCAGGCACCAAATAGTTTAGGTCAGGAAAATGTCAACTCTTTAAAAGTGCCATTTTTAAACTGGCAACTTAAAATCCGACTTTACCATTAAAGAGGAGTTTTAATTACAATTTCTCAGACACCAAACATGACATGCTCACCTGTTCCTACTCAAGTTAGCAATTATTAAATATAATAAGGCAATCCACTGCTGTCCTATGGGAGAGATAGGCCTCACAGTACTGAAAGGTAAATTTAAGAGTTTTGGACTACCAGGACATGTAAAACATAAAAATACATGTCTAACCTTTTGCTTAACAATGCACCCTACCCTGTGGTCCACTTAGGGCATACCTTAGGAGGGACATATGCGTAATGAAAGGGTAGTTTAAGGCTTGACAAAGGGGTTGTATTGAACGGGATTCAGGCTGTGGTGACAGGCCTGGTACATGATTTAAGGGGCTTATTAAGTGCAGCAGGCCCAACTGTATCATTTTAATTTAAACGCCCTGGGTATAAGGTATAGCATTCACAAGGGACATATTAGTAAATGTATTTATTTATTTGGACATTTTTAAAGCGCCTGGTGACGCCAGAAGGCGTGTCCCCGCGCTATGGTAAGTGATCAGTTGCCATCCCCTCCTTCCCGAGGATCTACCTGCTAAAAAGGTAAGTTTTTAATTTTTTCCTGAACAGGGCCTCTGATGGCTCAAGACGGAGGTCAAGGGGCAGGACGTTCCAGCACTTGGGAGCAAGGTATCTGAAAGACCTCCCACCCATCCGTGCCTTCCTAACTCTGGGCACCACAAGTAGTCCCGTCTGAGAGGACCGTAAATTGCGGGTAGGCTCATAGTGGGACACCAGACTCTGAAGTGGCACAGGGGCTTTGCCGCTCAGAATGCGATGGCACGTAGAGAGGGCCTTAAACTCAACTCTCTTCTCCACCGGAAGCCAATGGAGAGCTTGGAGAGCGGGTTTAGAGGGAGACCTTCTCGGGAGTTTTAGCACGAGCCGGGCTGCGGCATTTTGGACCACCTGAAGGCGCCCCATGACCTTGCCTGAAGCCCCCAGATAAAGCAGGTTACCATAGTCCAGGCGCGAGGTGACCAGGGCGTGCACCAGCGTCCTACGAGCCGAGATGGGAAGTAGATCTAAAACCTTCCTCAGAGTTCTCAAGACACCGAAACACACCCCCGTCACCCGGCCAACCTGCGGGCCAAAGGCAAGGTCATTATCAAGCCACATGCCAAGATTCTTGGCCTCCAGGCTGGGCGTGGGGGCCTCACCTAGGCAGGATGGCCACCACGCAGGCGACCACGCAGAAGGCCCGCCCCCCACCACGATCACCTCGGTCTTGCTGCCGTTCAATTTTAAACAGTGTGCGGACATCCAGGCTGCAAGATCTTGCATGCAATTCCTGAAGATGTCCGCCGCAAGGCCGGGGGAGCGAGATAGGGAGACGACCAACTGCGTGTCGTCGGCGTCGGACACCAGGTGAATACCGTGGCCCTCCGCGATGGCTGCTAACGGGGAGACGTAGATATTGAATAAAGTCGGGCTCAGGGACGAACCCTGTGGTACGCCCTGGCCCAACTCGATCTCCCTCGAGTAGCATTCTCCCATCCTGACCTGGAAGCACCTATCAGACAGGAAGGACTTAATCCAACCAAGCGCAGCACCTGTGACCCCTCCTTCACTCAGACACTGTAGCAAGATGGTATGTGCTACAGTGTCGAATGCTGCACTCAAGTCGAGTAGGATCAGGGCCATAGTCTGGCCCTCATCCACACCCTGTCGGAGTGCCTCCACCGCCACCAAAAGTGCAGATTCCGTTGAGTGGCGGGGGCGGAAGCCAAATTGTGAGTCGTGGAGTAGCGAGGCCTCCTCCACGAACTGCATCAATTGCATATTAGCAATTTTCTCCGCTATTTTGGCCATGTAAGGTAGAAGGGAAATGGGGCGGAGATTGTCGAATTTCTCGAAGCTCACATTGGCCTTTTTTTGCAGGGGGAGGACAACCGCCCGTTTCCAGGCCTTGGGGACATTCTGGGACAGGAAAGAGGAGTCCAGAAGGTTACGAACATAAGGTTCGAGAACCTGCAAGCTGCCCTTAAGCCGACTGGGGGTCGTCGGGTCTCTTGGGGAGCCAGATTTAATTGACCCGCAGATGCGAATCAGCTCTTCTGTGGGCGGGGTAAGGAAGGAGGTAAGCTGCTGTACTCCCGTCTTTTCCACACCCTTCCCCCATGTAGGAACGTTAGTTGCCTGTCGAGGAAAGGAATTGTAGAGGTGAGTGACTTTGTTAGTAAAAAACTCTGCAACACGGTCACAGCCCTCCACCGTGCAGAGTTTCGAGGGGCATACAGCAGACTTGCTTATGGTGATGGATTTATAGATTGAGAAGAGTTCTTTGGTGGACTGCTCAGCTCCTTCAATCCTAGTGCAAAAGTACGCCGATTTGCCCTTCTGTAGTAGTTTGTGGTAACTACGCCTGCGGTTGGTGTATTCTGCTTTAGCGGAGGCGGAGTATGCTACTCTCCATAGCCTTTCAGCCCTTTTGCATGCTGCTTTTGCCACCCGCATATCAGCATTGAACCAGAGGGCAGATCTCTTTGCTCGGCCCCCCGATTTGGCCGCACCAAGTGGAGCAACCAGATCCAAGGCCTCTGTAGTGCGTTGGTCTAGGTTGGAGTTGATCTCTGCCACACCTATTCCGCCAGGATGACCTTTGGCCGTAAGAGCCAAATTGAATGCGGATTGGGAGAATGCTGCCCATCTCCGCCTAGGATGTTTATCAGCTGGAGGGTCAATCAGTGCAGGTTCTTGATTCCCTATGGTAAAGGGGACAAGATGGTGGTCAGTCCATGGAATGGGGACCGGTGTGCATGCTTCCACTTGACTCCAATTAGCAAAAATTGGGTCAAGAAGATGACCCAGGTTATGGGTAGGATGCTGCACCTTCTGCTCAAATTGTAAATTCGCCATTGTAAGACAGAGGTCCATAGCTGTCTTATCTGATAGAGTGTCCAGATGTAGGTTCAAATCACCTAAAACTAGATACCTATCAGTGTTCAGAGCAGCATCAGTAACAGCTTCCACAAGTTTCTCAACGAAAGCTGTGGGGGAGCCCGGTGGGCGGTAGATCAGGAAACCCTTTAAGGTGGACTTGCCATTCAGAGAGATGGAAAAGACACCCGCTTCACTACCTTCAATAGTGGTGCGTTCAAGCTGGCATTGGTATTCCTGTTTCGCCACAATGGCGATACCCCCACCTCTCCCTCTGAGTCTGTCTAATCTTTGAAGACAGTAACCCTCTGGGATGGCCTCGATAATTTCTGGCATGGAATCCGAGTCCAGCCACGTCTCTGTGAGAAAGAGTAGGTCCCATCGCTTTTCAGCAAGGAGATCAATTAAATACGGCAATTCGGTGTAAGCCAATTCTATAATGTTTAAAGGAGAGAGGGCACATGTAATTTAGCACTTGTTAACAGTGGTAAAGTGCACAGAATCTTAAGAGCAATACAAAATGAATCCAGCAAAAATAGGGAAGAAGGCAAATGGTTTGAGAGCAGACAACCCTAAAGTTCACCGGTATAACAATCACCGAACAGTCTCTCACATCCACTAATAACATCTTTCTAGGAGACCTTATCCTCCACTCAAATGCAGCCAGAGACTACCACGGAGCCCAAATGAATCTATTTCCTGAGTAACCATGATATAACTGTACAAAATAATTTACAACAAGGGGTGGTGTTGTAAATAACTGTACAAAAGCCATCATCTCTATAGAATCCATGGCAGGCAGGTCGCTCCCCCACGCCGCGCAGCCCCTCCTGACTGTGCCCGCGTCTCAGCCCAGCTGCTGTGAGTTTGAGGCCTGCCTCCACCCGCAGGCTACCACCTGCGCCTCATCCCTGGTGGCAGTGATAGGCCTTAGGTTTGCTTTCTCTGCCGTTTTTTTATTGGTTTTATTGTGCTCTTTCTGTGCTTGATTAGATGTATTTAGTGTGCTTGTTGCCTGTTCAGCTTTGTTGTGTACCTGTTTCCTCCTTTTCCGCTGTGCCCATTTTTCCTTCTGTGCCCTCGCTGGTCCCGCCTCTTGCTGCTGTGTCCCCTGCAGCCCCGCCCCCACTCCCATTTGTCCGCTCCCCCTCCCAGCTGCTCCTCCCTCCCACCTTCCCTTATTATGGCGCCTGCTGCGCGGCCGCACCGCTGGCACCCTGCAGGCGTGCCTAAGGCAAGCCTGTCTGTGCCCATCCGTGCTTGGACCGCGCCCAGCGACAGACAACCTTACCCCGCAAATACCACAATGCCAGACAGCGCTACAATGCCAGCACCCTCCACGCACTCAACCCCAGTCGAAAACACACCTGCTACCATGCCAACCAGAAGCGCACCCAAGGACTCTTCACCTGCCGGAACTGCAGCTTCAACAGCACTCGGCCCGCTAAACCACCAACCGAAGGACCCAACTACTTCAGATGCTTCCTCCTCAGCACCCGCTCCGCCCGCTAACACGACGTCGAACACTGGGACCTTAAAGACTCTACCTACCGAGACGTCGCCTTCCTGGCGGAGACCTGGTTGATCCCCACCTCAGCTCCCGACATCACCATAGCCATCCCAGAAGACTACAAGATCACCCACAGGGACCGCACCAATGGCGTAGGAGGAGGTAATGCCATCGTCAACAGGAACACCATCAGAGTCTCGACCAACACCGACGACACCCTCAGCACCGCCAAACACATGCACTTCCAGATCCACAGCGACCCCAACACCACCCTCAAAGGTACCCTCCTCTTCAGATGCCCCCGGACCCCGACCACAGTTCAACGACTCCATCGCTGACTTCATCAGCACACACGCCCTCGCCTCCATGGACTACATTCTCCTCGGGGACCTGAACTTCCACCTCAAGAACAACAACGACACCAACTCCACCACCCTGATCGACAACCTCGGACTCAGACAGCTTGTGACAACACCAACTCATGCCACCGGCCACACGCTCGACCCCATCTTCACCGCAGGACCCCATGTCTCCTTCAACCACACCACCGAACCCCACTGGACCGACCACCACTGCATCCACTTCACCTTCAGGAAGCCCACCACGCACCACCGCACCCAACAGAGGCCTCGACGCTGCTGGAGCAAGGTCACAGAAGACCAGCTTACCACCACCCTCGCCCAGAGCCCACCCACCGACTCCACCGACCCCGACACCACCGGCCGCAACCTCAGACAATGGATCAACGACTGCGCCAACACCCTCGCCCCACTCAAGACACCCTTCAACAGCCACACCAACAAGAAAGCCACCTGGATCACCGAAGACCACCAGGCCTGCAAACGAACATGCCGAAAACCCGGAGAAGAACTGGCTCCGCGAACGAACACCGGACAGCTACGCAGTCCACAAGAATGCCACCCACAGACACCATCAACTCATCAGAGCTGCCAAGAGGGCCTCATTCAAAGACCGCCTGGATAACAACGCACACAACAGCAAAGAGCTCTTCAACATTGTGAAGGAACTCTCCAACCCCAGCTCCAACACCAACGACATCTGATCCCGCCTTCGCAAGACCTGTGCGTCTCGCTGGCCACCTTCTTCCACCGCAAGATCGCCAACATCCACGACAGCTTCAACCCCACGACTGCCCCGACAACCACCGCCCCCACGAACACCACCTGCACCAACCGCCTGCTCTCCTGGATCAGCATGAACGACGAGGACACCAGCGAGATCATGAACACTTCCACTCCGGATCACCGTTAGACCCATGCCCTCACCACATCATCAACAAAGCCAGCATAGCCATCGCACCACATCTCCGGAAAGTAATCAACATCTCCTTCGAGACATCAACCTTCCCGGAAAGCTGGAAGCACGCCAAGATCAACACCTTACTCAAGAAACCCAAGACGGACCCCAAGGACCTCAAGAACTTCCGATCCATCTCCCTGCTCCCGTTCCCGGCGAAGGTCACAGAGAAAATCGTCAACAAACAACTGACTCGCTTCCTCGAGGAGAACGGCATCCTGGACCGGTCCCAGTCCGGGTTCCGCAGCAAATACAGCACCAAAACCACCCTCATGGCCGCCACCGGTGACATCAGGACCCTGCTTTACAACGGAGAAACATTTACAACAAGGGGTGGTGAGGGACAGAGTCTCTGAATTAAGCAGAATACTCTCACCCAGTCAAGAGATCAGGGCTAGATCCAACACCGTTTTTTAGCTCATTGCACCATCCCAGTTTCAGAACCTGGCTGTATGCAAATTAGTCTGTCCCTGGCCCAGTGCATCATGGGAACAGGGCAGACCAGACTACAAAAGCCAATTCTTACACTGGGAAGGAAACAAGCTTCCGGGGACCGGTTTCTGGCATTACAGCCGTCTTCGGCCCGGCTTGCTTGAATCCTGATGGTGCAATGAGCAAGGGACTCATGTCTGAGTATACCCTTCCACGCTTAGGGTGGACAAAAATATTTACAACAAGGGGTGGTGAGGGACAGAGTCTCTGAATTAAGCAGAATACTCTCACCCAGTCAAGAGATCAGGGCTAGATCCAACACCGTTTTTTAGCTCATTGCACCATCCCAGTTTCAGAACCTGGCTGTATGCAAATTAGTCTGTCCCTGGCCCAGTGCATCATGGGAACAGGGCAGACCAGACTACAAAAGCCAATTCTTACACTGGGAAGGAAACAAGCTTCCGGGGACCGGTTTCTGGCATTACAGCCGTCTTCGGCCCGGCTTGCTTGAATCCTGATGGTGCAATGAGCAAGGGACTCATGTCTGAGTATACCCTTCCACGCTTAGGGTGGACAAAAATATTTACAACAAGGGGTGGTGAGGGACAGAGTCTCTGAATTAAGCAGAATACTCTCACCCAGTCAAGAGATCAGGGCTAGATCCAACACCGTTTTTTAGCTCATTGCACCATCCCAGTTTCAGAACCTGGCTGTATGCAAATTAGTCTGTCCCTGGCCCAGTGCATCATGGGAACAGGGCAGACCAGACTACAAAAGCCAATTCTTACACTGGGAAGGAAACAAGCTTCCGGGGACCGGTTTCTGGCATTACAGCCGTCTTCGGCCTGGCTTGCTTGAATCCTGATGGTGCAGTGAGCAAGGGACTCACATCTGAGTATACCCTTCCACACTTGTGGTGGCCAAAACAATTCATAAAAGGGGGTGGTGATGGACAGAGTATCTGAATTAAGCAGAACACTCCTACCCAGTCAAAAGATCAGGGCTTGATCCATCACAGTTTTTTAGCTCACTGCACCATCCCAGTTCAGAACCTGGCTACATGCAAATTAGTCTGACCCTGGCCCAATGCATCATGGGAACAGGGCAGACCAAACTACCAAGCCAATTCTTTACTGGAAAGGAAACAAACTTCCGGGGACCGGTTTCTGGCATTGCAGCCGTCTTCAGCCCGGCTTACTTGAATCCTGATGGTGCAGTGAGCAAGGGACTCACATCTGAGTATACAGCCAGGTTCTGAAACTGGGATGGTGCAATGAGCTAAAAAACGGTGTTGGATCTAGCCCTGATCTCTTGACTGGGTGAGAGTACTCTGCTTAATTCAGAGACTCTGTCCATCACCACCCCTTGTTGTAAATAATTACAACGGAGAAACAGCATCCCTCATCCTCATGGACCTGTCAGCCGCCTTTGACACAGTCTGCCACCGCACACTATGAACACGCCTACACGCGCCGGGATCCAAAAGAAGGCCCTGGACTGGACCACGTCCCCTCTTCCACTCCATTGCCACCGAAATCATCTGCGGCGTACCCCAGGGCTCTTCCCTCAGTCTGACGCTGTTCAACATCTACATGGCACCCCTCGCCCACGTCGCCCAACAGCACGACCTCAACATCATCTCCTACGCCGACAACACCCAGCTGATCATCTCCCTCACCAAAAACCCTCATGCCGCCAAAACCAACCTCCACGAAGGAATGAAGGCCGTCGCCGAATGGATGAGGAACAGCCGACTGAAGCTGAACTCGGACAAGATGGAGGTCCTCATCCTCGGCTCCACCCCTTCAGCCTGGGACGACTCCTGGTGACCGACAACACTACGAACAGCTCTGACACCCACCGACCACGCACGCAACCTAGGGGTCATCCTCGACTTCACCCTCTGCATGACTAAGCAGGCCAACGCCGTCTCCTCATCCTGCTTTAACACCCTCCGAATGCTCCGCCGGATCTTCAAGTGGATCCCCAGCGAGACGAGAAGAACAGTCACCCAGGCCCTCGTCACCAGCAGGCTGGACTACGGAAACGCCCTCCACGCAGGAACATCGACCAAGCTCCTGAGATGATTACAACGCATCCAGAACGCCTCGGCACATCTGATCCTTGACATCCCCTGCCGCAGCCACGTCACACCCCACCTGAGAGACCTGCACTGGCTCCCCGTCAACAAGAGGTAACCTTCAAACTCCTCATCCACACACACAAAGCTCTCCACAAGACAGGCCCAGCATACCTCAAGAGACAACTCAACTTCTACACCCCCACCCGCCAGCTCCACTCCACCAGCCTCGTCCTCGCCACAGTCCCCCGCATCAGAAGAATGACCGCTGGTGGCAGATCCTACACCCACCTTGCCGCCAAGACCTGGAACACCCTCCCCACCAATGTACGGCACACCCAAGACCTACTGGCCTTCAGAAGACTCCTCAAGACCTGGCTCTTCGATCACTAGCAGTACCCCCCTCCCTTGAGACCCTCACGGGTATGTAGTGCACTTTATAAGTGTCATTATTGATTGATTGAATCCTTGATACCGGTTGACTTGTCTGACCACCGTCTCATTCTCTTCTACCTCAGCTTTGAAAGACCTTTATGTTAAAACTGAACATGCAGACTTAAGGATTGGATTATAGATACAAGACATAACAACCCTATCAAACTCTCCCCAAAAATTATGCCTCCATTACAAACCACTAATGAAGCACAAACCGCATATAACATTACCATTTACTGCAGTGGTACACCACGCCTGTAAGAACATTTTGCTTTTTGTCCTAAGCATCCCCATTTTTAATGGACTGATGCAACTTGTTTATTGCCTCTTTGCACTGAAACCCTGCTAACCATGCCCCAGTGCACGTGATCTGACCCCTAAAGCATGTTGAAATTGTGTACACTCCTAATTGGCACATTTAACTTCCCTAAATGTCCCTAGCATGTGGTGCAATGTGTACCCAGGGCTTGTAAGTTACATGCCATTACTGGAATGCAATAACAACAATTGATGGACGTAATGTTGCACAATGGCATAACATTTGCCCCCAGTCACCGATCTGGGTTTAATCCATCATAATTTTGCCTACCACACCACCCCAGTTTAGACATGGCCATATGCAAATCAGTCGTGCCTCATGGGAACAGTCCAGCCCGAACTGGACCGGAATCAAGCATCCTAGGACCAGTTTCTGGCTATCAGCCGTCATCAGCCAGGATAGCTTGAGTCCAGTGGCATAGAGAGCACGGGACTCACGTCTGAGCATACCCGTCCCACTCGGGGTGACAAATGCAAAAACACCAATTGATAGACGGAATGTTGCACAAAGGCAAAACATTCTCCCCCAGTCACAGATCTGGGTTTAATCCATCGTTATTTTGCTCACCACACCACCCCAATTCAGACCTGGCCATATGCAAATCAGTCTTGAACCTGTGCCTCATGGGAACAGTCCAGCCCAAACTGCCAAGCCATGTCTTCCCTGGACCGGAATCAAGCATCCTAGGACCGGTTTCTGGCTATCAGCTGTCATCAGCCAGGATAGCTTGATTCCAGTGGCATGGAGAGCACAGACATGCACTTAGGCCCAGATCTCTGTACTGGGGTGAATGTATGACATTGTTCTGCATTCTGTCCATCAACTGTTGTGTTTGCATTACTGGAATGCAGCACATGTAAAGTAATAATGCAAACATGACTGCAGGCATGCGATCAGTAACTTGGCTGTGCAGGTCTAAACTGAAAATTTGACCTGTCAAAATAACCTTGTGTGACATGTCTAAACCCTCCTTTTAAATATTAAGTCACCTGTAGGGTGCACAGTGTTATTTTATTTAAAATGGAACATGTAACAGTGTTGTATAGGTAGGCATTGGGATACTTTATTATGTTATGTTATGTTATTGAAGTTTGTACTCCAAAGAGTGTCCTGGCCCGAACCTTGAGAAGTGAAGAAGGGTCGGTTAGATAAAAAGAAACATTATGAGCCGTTGCTGCGAAGAGCAAATGGAAGAGAGTTCCAGGCCATGGCAGCCCTAAAAGCAAGAGAGCTGCCACCTATGTGTTGGAGGCAAAAGTGAGGTATCTGTGCGAGAAGCTGAGAAGCTGACTGAAGCTGTCTAGCTGGAGTATGAAACAAAAATCTATCCTTCAATAAATTGGGCCGGAAGCGTGTAGGACGAAATGCACCAAGACCAGGGCTTTAAACTTAACACTTTTGGCAACAGGCAGCCAGTGAACTATGTGCAGATGTTGTCTAAAAAAAGCCTGGCCGCAGCATTCTGGACTACCTGCTTAAGCAGGTAGCTCGGTAGGCCAACATACAAAGCGTTGGTGTAGTTGATACGCAACAGTATCAACACCCGAGTGACCGTTTCATTGACTGCCCTGGGAAGAAGCGGGAGAAATTTCCTAAGGGATTTAAGTATAACAAAACAGCTCCCAGCAAGCTTCTTGATCTGAATGGAAAAGGACAAGTTCTCTTCAAACCAAATCCCCAGATTCTTAGCGGGTTGTCCTGAAGAAGAAGACAAGGGATAGTCGGCTGGCCAGAGTGCTTCTCTAAACTGGGGAGGGAAATTCCCATAAAGGAGGATTTCTGATTTGTCCTCATTGCACTTTAGCTGCGCTAAGGAAAGCCAATGAAACACTGCTGTCAGACAGTTTTTTGCTTCTGAGATAGAGTACTCGGATTTGCCCCAGGTGAACAGATGCGTATCATCAGTGTATGCAATAATTGTAGCTCCAAGCTCCTCCGCCAGCCGAATCAAGGAAGTGATGTAAATGTTAAAAAGAAGGGGGCTCAAAGAAGGCCCCTGAGGCATTCCATTGGTCACCAACTGTAGTGGGGATGCAAACGGGTGGAACCAAACCTGTTGCGTACGACCTTCCAGAAAAGATTTCAACCAGCTCCAGGCAGTACCTGAAATACCTACGTCCACCAGATGAGCCAGTAGCAAAGAATGGGGAACGGTATCAAATGTTGCCGAAAGGTCCAGCAAAATGAGGGCTGCCATTCCGCCAGAGTCCAAGCAATCCCGAATAGCTTCAGAGACTTCTACTAGAGCAGACTCATTACTGTACGAGGCTCTGAACCCGGATTGGTCTGGATGGAGTAAGCCTGAGCTTTCTATGAATTCAGTAAGTTGTTTATTGACGACCTTCTCACACTTAGCCACACTAGGTTGAAAGGAGATGGGGCAAGCTCACAGGGTTCAGTGGATCAAGCGATGTTTTTGCAAGAGTGGCAGAATCTTAGTCTGTTTCCATGCCAACGGAACAAGAGCCTCCTGGAGGGACAAATTAATAAGCCTGTTGACTTCAGGGTTGACTGTCTCTGCGACTGAAGCCAGAAGCCTAGCTGCTCAGGAGTCAGATGGAGAACCTGATTTCAAGGCCATGAGAACCCTAAGTGAGTCCTGCAAATCGATGGGTGTAAAAGCCACCAGGGAAGGAGATGAGGCAGGTGAAGCCTCCGAAGGTGAGGATACAGCCATAGCCTGATTCTTAATTAACGTTAACAAAGTTACTCCTGCCTAGGAACCAGATAAAAAAGTTAATTCTTGGACTTTTTGAAATATTTATTGCAAATCTAATTCAATGATAAAGTTGGATTTGTGACAAAAATTAAAAAGTTAGCTTTAGCCTCCTTAAAGCCTTTAGACGCACTTCTGCCTGACTTCCAACTGTTAACCAGGAGCTGAGAAGCTCCTTGATAAGGTGTGGGGATGTGTCCTGTTCCTCTGATAGGAGGACATCAGGGCAGTGCCCAGGAATTTAATTACCTTCAATGGGGCCTGCCCTGTCACAAGCAGATGCAAGGCACACCACTATGTATCTTCAAATCATCCAGTAGGATCTGACGTTTCCTCTTGTATTCTGAATTAAAACTAATATGTTTCCCCTCTTTATCTCTGTTTGTATTTCCCCTAGTCTTATTTACCAGATCCTCCATAACTTACAAACATTGTATATTTTTTCCAAATCACTACTTGTCTTCCACACCAGCTAATTCAAAATCCTTACCTCCTTTTAATACAATAGAGAACCGAAGATACTTCGAGATAACAAGATTGTTGTGGTTGAAATTAGTTGATAACTTCTGGTAAATAGTGAAGTTCTCAGACCAATATTACCCCTTTGCTGAATCAAATATGCAATCTACATGATATAATTCTATCTGGCTGTGCTGATATATGGATTGTCAATCTCTTCATCCAGTTGAGGCTCTGGGCTGCATTCAGAGGGATGCAAAAACCAGCTCAGCATAGTGTTTCCTCATGGCCCCTTTAACTGTCAGTAATCCCTGGTAAACATTGGCAATCTGGAAGTTATTAGTTCAATGACCTAGCCTTCCAGTTTAAACATTGCAATTAACTGAGCTTGCCCTGGTAGGGCTTTCGGTGAGTCTGGTTTTCACATTGTTTTCTTTTAAATATTTTCAAGGTTGTTGGGGATCTACTAGCACATATATGGGTAGGATAAGAAATGTAGGTGTTATTTGCCAGACCAACCATTTTGATTTGATGGCTGAAGGAGGAAAATGTAACTTCCTGCTTTCTAAATTATTTTTGCTTTAACAAGAGTTTACAACCCCTAGATAATTAGTAGAAAACGTGGTTCACCGTAAGGATTTCCTCTACAGAGTACTATCTCACTTCCTTTCTCATAACCCTTGTGGCCACTGGCAGTCTGACACCCCCGTCCTGCCTGACCATCCTGACAAACTTATTATTATTATTATTTGGGATTTGTAATGCGCATGGCTGCCTCAGCAACGAGGCGTCCCAGCGCAGACCAGAAACCAAAGAGAGGACAGGGAGCCCTGCAGGCGCCTAAACATCAGATAATGGAAACAGCCAAGTTTTTTTGGACTTACGAAACATCAAGAGATTTGGGATGTGTTGGACTTGGCCCTTCTGGCAGGTTCACCCCTGAACTTTTTGCCTTGTAACGTTACCTCATTATAATGATTTCTGGTCTTTGCGCACTTTGTCACTGTGGCGCAGTGTAAAGTGTGTGCGCTCTCTGAGTGTGGTGAGATTGGCCTGCCCTCCCATAGGAATGCATGGGGAATGTAGTGTCCCTGGTAATTCCTAATGAGTGGGGAGTGCAAGGTTGAGTTTGGTATGTGCGGACTCGTGTGATGAATTGCTGAGCGGTGATGTGTGCAGCACAAATGTGTCTAGTGTGGAAGTGCCACTTCTAGAAGTTGGTGTGCCTGTGCAGTGAATGTGCTGGCTTGTGATTGGCTGGAGCTGGCTGGTGAGCCTGGCTCCTGGAGTCAGGATGGGTCTGCCCCGGTGGTGAATGGGAGCTTACCCCTCGTGTTGCTCCCAAGAAAAGAAATACCTGCCGCAGCCCTGCTCCGTGAAACCGGAAGTCAGGCACCTTTGGTCGGGACGTGGGCGGAGCCTGCGATCGGGCAGGAAGTACCGCCCGCCGCCGCCGGCCGGAAAGAGAAGCAGGCTGAGTGATGGCCGCCCGGGACGCCCGGGACTCCCATGAATTAGGGAGAGCCCCGGGGCAGCCACCAAAGCGCAGCACCTGTGTTGCGGGGCTCCCATGAAATGGAGGGAGCCCCGGCCGAGGAGTCAGCCCGGAGCCACGAGGGCTCCGCCTCCCGAAGTCCCGGTCCTGAGATGGGGGACCGGGTGAAGCGTGGTGCAACCTCCCGCCCCGGAGAAGCAGCCGTTGAGTAGAGCTGCCTGGGAGGAGGGCTGGAAAGGAGAGAGCCCCAAATTGAGGCCCCACACGCTGGAGTCCCTTTGTTTTTAAGCAGCCCCCGCTTGACAGTGGGGCTGCTCAACGATGGGGCATTTGTTTGTTTTAGGAACCAGATGGCTCCAGAGGCCCCACCCCCGTTATTTTGAGAGCCAGAGGGCTCACACATATGCCGCATGTTCGTTCTGAGCCTGCGGGCTCCAACAGCGATGGCCCGTATTTGTTTAAAAGTCACGTGATGGGCCTTGGGGGCATTTATTCCTTTATTCCTCCTGGGTGCAAGACTTCATTACAGAGCCCCGTGGCTCTGAGGGGCCCAGTCATTTTTAGCGCCCCGTGTGGCTCCAATGCCCCTCAGCTGTTCCAGAGCCTAGAGGGCTCCAAATCCTGTGGCGCAGTTTTCTTTCAGAGGGCCAGTGAGGGCCCATGCCGCAAGTTTGAGCCTACAGCTGCCCAGCAAGTAGTGGGCAGCTGCACCGTTTGGTCTTTCTTTCTAGGAACTATGTATTTGGACTCCGGAGTGAGTCGCACTCCTTCGCCCCTACTCTGGCCCTCCCCAGCTGCGCAGCACTTAGTGCCAGCTGCAGTGTTTAGGCCCTGTTCTGTCCCTAGTTGCCCAGCAAATAGTGGGCAGCTGCTACGTTTAGGTATTGGCGCAGTGGCGCAACCTGGACTTTAAAAGTGATTTATGTGCTATTCTGATTTCTGCGCTAACTGTGGTTTAGGTGCTATTATGATCTATGTCCTATTGCTTTTGGGTGTTAGGAAATGTACTGTGTGTTGTATGTTTTGCGCACTCTGTGTTCTGGTACCTCTAAATGTGTTTTATGCATCATGTACAAAGTTGCTTTTCTACACCGCCGAATGTGTTCTTATGCATCATGTGTTTTACTTACACCTCTGAATGTGTTTTTATACGTCATGTGTTTTCCCTACACCGATGAATGTGTTTTTATGCGCCATGTGTCTTCGCTGACACCTCTGAATGTGTTTTTATATGTCATGTGTTTTCCCTACACCGCTGAATGTGTTTTTATGCATCATGTGCAAAGCTTCTAGCCTATACCTCTGAAGAGGTTTTCATGCCTCATGTGTAAGCTTCTAGCCTATACATCTGAATGTGTTTCCATGCATCATGTGTGCAGCTTCTGCTTGTTCTATGTTCTATGTTCTAGTTCTACCAAGTGCTTATTCCTGACAGTTGTCCGTGTGGCCCTGTCCTGTGTATATATAATCCCTTGTAAATCTTGCCCGTGCCAGTTGGCACAATGTACATCCTGTGATTATGATTCTGATGTGTTTTGATAATACAAAGGCTATTTTTATATAACTTTGTGTGGAGTTACTTTTGTGGGGGGACTTGGATGTTGTTGTTGGTGGGTGCGTGCGCAAATGCTTTACACATCGCCTCTGAGATAAGCCTGACTGCTCGTGCCAAGCTACCAAGAGGGTGAGCAGGGGTTATCTTGGTGGGTGACTTCCTTGCCCTGACTTAGAATGGTGGTTTCTGCCTGACTTTGGCGCAAGCTTTAGCCAACCAGAAATCCCATTTCTAACATTGTTGGTCAGCGGTGGGAAATGGACTTGTGTTTGCGCAGTACCACAGCGACAATTGGCCTCACTACAAAACTCTGCATTTTAGATAATGTGTGCGGCATAAAGGTGTCTAGTGTGGAAGTGCCACTTCTAGAAGTTGGTGTGCCTGTGCAGTGAATGTGCTGGCTTGTGATTGGCTGGAGCTGGCTGGTGAGCCTGGCTCCTGGAGTCAGGATGGGCCTGCCCCGGTGGTGAATGGGAGATCTGCATGTTGATGGCTGGAGAGGAGTGCACCTGGGACTTGAATAGGACTGGGCTTTCCCCTCACAATGCTGGCTCCCCCCCCTGTGGTGTGTCTGATGTACCTGACCCATCCTGTGAATAGAGAGATGGGCTGAGCAAAACAAAGTGCTCAGGAACCAGTTGTATCTGGTTCGCCCCTTGCCTGCACCTTTAGACAAAGGCATTGTGTGTATAAAAAGAGGCTGTGACCTCTTGTAAAATATTCTTGTTTTCCTGACTTGAATCTTCCAGGGGCGTGCTGCTGCTGGGGCCCAAGGGAAGGCTTTCCTCCCTTGGCCCTGCCCAGCCCCTGGATTGCTGGAGGACTTCTTTTTGACCCTTCTGCCTGGCCTGAGGATGGCTGGGAGTCTTTCTCCTTACCCTGGAGACCTTTTTCTGGGATCCCCTGCTTGTTACTGGGACCCCTTTGCTCTGGGAGTCCTCCCTTGGGGGCTTGATGGTCTCTGCCCCCCCTAGCGCCTGGGAGGCGCTTTATTTTAAATTGCCCTGTTGCTGAGGGAGCCTACCCCTTCTTGTTGCAAATTATTATTGGCAGCCCGATGCGGCCCTCTTTCTTGAGGAGATTCCCCTGGTGTGGTGATCCCCCAAAATGGCTTCCCGCTTATTTAATTATTTTCCTTTACGGGTGCCACCCCGTTTATTTAATTGTTTAGTAAGGGTGCCACCCCGCTCCTGCCTTTACGTTTGTGCTAGAGGGAGCCTACCCCTCGTGTTGCCCCCGAGAAAAGAAATCACCGCCGCAGCCCTGCTCCATGAAACCGGAAGTCAGGCACCTTTGGCCGGGATGTGGGTGGGGCCTGCGATCGGGCAGGAAGTCCCGCCGGCCGCCGCCGGCCGGAAAGAGAAGCAGGCCGAGTGATGGCCACCCGGGCTCCCATGAATTAGGGAGAGCCCCGGGGCAGCCAGCAAAGTGCGGCACCTGTGTTGCGGGGCTCCTATGTAATGGAGGGAGCCCCGGCCGAGGTGTCAGCTCGGAGCCACGAGGGCTCCGCCTCCCGAAGTCCCGGTCCCGAGATGGGGGACCGGGTGAAGTGTGGTGCAACCCCCCGCTCCGGAGAAGTAGCCGGTGAGTAGAGCTGCCTGGGAGGAGGGCAGGGAGGAGAGAGCCCCAAATTGAGGCCCCACACGCTGGAGTCCCAGTGTTTTTAAGCAGCTCCCGCTTGACAGTGGGGTTGCTCAAAGATGGACCATTTGTTTGTTTTAGGAACCGGATGGCTCCAGAGGCCCCCCCCCCGTTATTTTGAGAGCCCGAGGGCTCACACATATGCCGCATGTTTGTTCTGAGCCTGCGGGCTCCAACAGCAATGGCCCGTATTTATTTAAAAGTCCTGTGATGGGGCTTGGGGGCATTTATTCCTTTAAGGAGTCAGTGGGCTCCTGGGGGCAAGACTTCATTACAGAGCCCCGTGGCTCTGAGGGCCCCAGTCATTTTTAGAGCCCCGTGTGGCTCCAATGCCCCTCAGCTGTTCCAGAGCCTAGAGGGCTCCAAATCCTGTGGCACAGTTTTCTTTCAGAGGGCCAGTGAGGGCCCTTGCCTTAAGTTTGATCCTACAGCTGCCCAGCAAGTAGTGGGCAGCTGCACCGTTTAGGTCTTTCATTCTAGGGACTATGTCTTTGGACTCAGGAGTGAGTCGCACTCCTTCGCCCCAACTCTGGCCCTCCCCAGCTGCGCAGCACTTATTGCCAGCTGCAGCGTTTAGGCCCTGTTCTGTCCCCAGCTGCCCAGCAAGTAGTGGGCAGCTGCTACGTTTAGGTATTGGCGCAGTGGCGCAACTTGAACTTTAAAAGTGATTTATGTGCTATTCTGATTTCTGCACTAACTGTGGTTTAGGTGCTATTATGATCTATGTCCTATTGCTTTTGGGTGTTAGGAAATGTACTGTGTGTTGTGTGTTTTGCGCACCCTGTGTTCTGGTACCTCTGAATGTGTTTTATGCATCATGTACAAAGTTGCTTTTCTACACCGCTGAATGTGTTCTTATGCATCATGTGTTTTACCTACACCGCTGAATGTGTTTTTATGCATCATGTGTCTTCACTAACACCTCTGAATGTGTTTTTATACGTCATGTGTTTTCCCTACACCGCTGAATGTGTTTTTATGCGTCATGTGTCTTCACTGACACCCCTTAATGTGTTTTTATACGTCATGTGTTTTTCCTACACTGCTGAATGTGTTTTTATGCATCATGTGCAAAGCTTCTAGCCTATACCTCTGAATGGGTTTTCATGCCTCATGTGTAAGCTTCTAGCCTATACCTCTGAATGTGTTTCCATGCATCATGTGTGCAGCTTCTGCTTGTTCTATGTTCTATGTTCTAGTTCTACCAAGTGCTTATTCCTGACAGTGGTCCGTGTGGCCCTGACCTGTGTACATATAATCCTATGTACATCTTGCCCATGCCAGTTGGCAGAATGTACATCCTGTGATTCTGATTCTGATGTGTTTTGATAATACAAAGGTTATTTTTATACAACCTTGTGTGGAGTTCCTTTTCTGGGGGGCCTTGGATGTTGTTGTTGGTGGGTGCGTGCGCAAATGCTTTACACATCGCCTCTGAGATAAGCCTGACTGCTCGTGCCAAGCTACCAAGAGGGTGAGCAGGGGTTATCTTGGCCGGTGACTTCCTTGCCCTGACTTAGAATGGTGGTTTCTGCCTGACTTTGGCGCAAGCTTTAGCCAACCAGAAATCCCATTTCTAACAGGATACCTCTAATGTGCGCGGGGACGGAGTTCCAAAGTTTCACCGCTAAGAGGCCAAACGAATGGCCCACGGCCCTCGCTCTCCAGACTCGAGGGACACAGACAAGCTCACGGTCTGCAGATCGCAACGCACGTTTGGGCATGTAGGGCATCAGTAAACAGGATAACCCAGCAGGGGCTTGGTGCATCCAGATTTTATAAGAGATGCACAGCACCTTAAACTGAATGCGCTGTACGATGGGCAGCCAATGAAGCTTGGGGGGCACATGCGCCACCGAACAGGATTTGGGAAGAGCCACTAACAGACGCGCTGCCGCGATCTGAACCCTCTGCAGGTGTTTAATGCTGGCTTTGTTGGCACCTAAATATAGGGAATTTGCATAATCAAGACTAGCAAGAACGGAAGCCTGCACGATAGTCTGACGCACTCTGGGAGGAAAAAAACCAAGCAAAGGTCTCAGTCCTCTCAAGAGCCCAAAGCAAACAGCTGAAACAGCTTTTGTCTGTTTCTCAAATGTCAATCCATTATCAAACCAGACACCCAGGTTCTTAACAGCCTCCTTAGGTGACGGGGCGGGTTTAAGATGGTCAGCCCACCACTGTTCGGACCAGAGTTCCTGGTCCTTCCCAAATAGTAAGATCTCGGATTTGCTGGCATTTATTTGAAGACAATTAGCCCTCATTCAATCCGAGAAAACCGACAAGTCCTCCTTAAACCTCTCCAAGTTGGCACAGCAGTTTTTAGAGAAGGCAATCACCAGATGGGTGTCTTCGGCGTAAAACACCAAAGACAGCTGCCTGTCTCTAGCCACTTCCGCCCAGGGTCTCACATAAAGGTTAAACAACAACAGGCTCAAAATAGAGCCCTGAGGTCCCCCCTGGCGCAGGGCACAATCCTGGGAGTGGAAAGGTGGCACAAAAACCTGGAAGGACCGCCCTGCCAGGAAGGACCGGATCCAGTCCAGGGCACCACCACTAATTCCAACTGCACAGAGGTGTTCAAGAAGGATCGCGTGAGACACCATATCGAAAGCGGCACTTAGGTCCAATAGGACCAAGGCCGTGGAGTCTCCCACATCCAGCCTACTTCGAATGGATTCCGTTACAGCCAGGAGCGCTGACTCGGTGCTATGGCGAGGGCGATACCCATGTTGAGATGCATCGAAGATGTTAAACTCATCAATAAACTTAGACAGGATGGAGTTTACATGCGCTTCTACCAGCTTGGCCAAAAAAGGCAGCTGGAATATAGGGCGGTAATTGCCAGGGTCTTCCGGATCAAGAGATGGCTTTTTTATCAACGGAATGACTTTAGCGTGCTTCCACGCCCTGGGGACAGAGGCTAGTTTCAGAGACAGATTGGCCAATTCTAGGCCCACGGGGGCAATAGATGAGTGGAACTGGCAAAAGTGGGCAGATGACATCCGGTCAGCTGGCGAGCCAGACTTAATTTTGAAGCACAAGGCCTCAAATTCCAGGGGCGTCAGCAAAGGGAGGAATGACAGACAATTGCCCTTCATAATGTCCACTCCTCCAGAGACGTCATTCTCAGCAAGAATAGACTTATTAGAGAGGCCCTGATAAATCTGCTCTACTTTATTCACAAAATGGTTCGCTAATGCCTTGCGTTGATGGTTAGAGGCTACAGGAGAGGCACTGGTCACGGCCGCACTCTTCATATTTGTGAGCATGGCGAAAATTGTCTTGACGGGATTGGAGCTGGCCAAGATTTTATTGGCTACAAACTTCGAATAAACTTATGGTAATCTTTAACCGCCGCTCGATATTCTAGTTTTGCAGAAGCCTCGTAGGAACGGCGCCAGGCACGCCCCAGCTACTTACACCCCTTCTTTGCCTGAGTTAGCGAGTCATTGAACCATGGGTTCGAAAGCCAGCGTCCTTTGCCACCCCGTTTGTCCGGGATGCAACTATCCAATCCGGCCAACAGCCATTCGTGAAAGCAGAAGTTCGCCCCCTCGATGTCTGAGGGAAGTTGGGGTCTATGCTCCGCTAACCACAAAGCAAGCACATCATGGTCTAGCTTGTGCCAGGGCCGTTTTTTCACAGTGGCTGGACGGGCCACATCAACTCTGCACCACCACTGCAGGGAGAATGTCACCAATGAATGATCCGTCCAAGCCTGAGGGACCGGGGAGAAAGTTTGTAAGCAACTGAGATTGGAAAAAATGGGATCCAGCAAGTGACCAGCCACATGAGTACCCTCAATGACGTGTTGCGGCAGCTGGATGGCTTCCAAGTCCGCCAGAAAACTGGGGATCTCGGCCTTCCCTTCCATCTCAAGGTGAAGATTGAGATCCCCCAAGATGCTAAAATGTGCCACCTTGCTGGCCATTTGACCGATTTTATTCACTAGATCTTCTCGAAAAATACCAGAAGGCCCAGGGGGTCTGTAGATTAAAAGACCGGACATTGTGAGATTACAGCTAAATTTAATTTTAAACAAAGCACTTTCACAACCCGCTATCCCCTCTTTGGCCAGGCTAACTGCATAGGCTTCTTTTGCCACCACAGCGATACCGCCCCCTCTCCCCCCTCTCTATTAGTACTATTTAGCGTATAACCATCGGGGAGGGCTAACCATGGCTCTGCCACTGCTTCCTGGGTAAGCCATGTTTCTGTAAGGAAGAGGGCAGCTGGGCACTAGTCTATTAAGAGGTCAAATACCTCAGCATGGTGCCTCACTAAAGAACGACAGTTAAGGCTAAAAAACTTGTATTCAGTGAGGTTGGGTGCACATAAAAATTGCTCCCCGGAATCCACCTTAAAAGCACAAAATTTGCACTCAAAAGACGGCTGCTGAAGCACCCAAGTTGCCGAAAGGCACTCGGAGGCCATACCCAAAAGCTCTGCCTGTGTATATCTAATTGATTCACCTGAAAAAGATGCAGGGGTCCTGGTGACAGGCGACGGCCCGGCGCGGACGGGCGCAGACGGGCTTGCCTTTGGCACGCCTGTGCGGGCGCCTAAGTGTGTGCATTTATAGCAAATGAGGTGAACAGGCAGGCGAGGCTACAACCACTAGCCCGCAAACCCAGCGGTACCTCCCCAAGATGGTGGACACACTCCAGCCACACCAGTAGCCGCGACCGGCTGACAGAGCCCCGCCTAAATAGGACAGAGTTCTCCCACCCTTTCCACAAGAGCGTCCCCCCAAAGACAGCAACAAGAATTTTACTTTTTTGTAAACGGCGCAAATTAGGTAAGAACGCGAAAATATTATTCTAAAAACAATGGCAATAATGCAATTAATCACTGCGAGTAAGCGCTAGCTAAGCTCCCGGCTCACGCCTCAGGAGTCTGGTGGCTGCGCGGGCGCCTAAGTGTGTGCATTTATAGCAAATGAGATGAACTGGGCTTGGTGTGTCGTTTAGCGCTGCTACCTTTTCTGGGTCTGGTTTCATGCCACTTCCAGAGAATATGTGTCCGAAAAATGTTAGCGTTGGTTTGTGAAGTTCACACTTATCTTGGTTAAGTGTGAGGTTAGCTTCCATCAGCGCCTGACAGACCTGATCTAGTGCTTTGTTGTGTTCTTGAGTCGTTGCTCCATAAACGAGGATGTCATCGCTATAGTTTAGGACCTGTGGAATGTGATGTATTGTTCTCCTGATGGCCTCTTGGAATATTTCTGCTGCTGATGACACCCCGAAGCTTAGTCTTTTATATCTGAATAATCCGAGGTGTGTTGAGAATGCTGTGATGTATCTTGACCTTTTGTGCAGTTCCAGTTGGTGGTATCCTTTGTTGAGGTCTAGTTTTGAAAAGATCTTGGCTCCATTGAGTGAAGTGATCATGTCACTGATGTGAGGGCCTGGATGTCTCTCTCTCTCTATTGCCGTGTTGGGCGCCCTCATATCCACACACAGACGGACACGGCTGGTTTCTCCTTTCTTTGGGACTACCACGACTGGGGAGACCCATGGGGTTGGTCCATCTGTTCTCTCGATGATGTCGGCTTCTAGCAGGTCTTGGAGTTCCTTCTCCACGGCTTCTTGCAGGTGAAATGGGATTTTTCGGTGGTGTTGCGCCACCGGTGTGATTTGTTCGTCTATATGCAATTTTATTTGGCAGTTCTTCATTTTTCCCAGGCCTTGAAAGAGCTTGGGGAACTTCTGGATGAGTGCTGGTTTGTCAGTGACTCTGAATAAGATGTCCACCAATTTCAATCGCTCTGCAGTGGCTAGGCTCAGGAGGCAGTCGGCTTCAGGCCCCTCGATGACATGGATGTAGGCTGGTATTGTGAGATCTTGATATGACAGTTCGGTCTCGAACTTCCCAAGACACGTTAGTGGCTTCTTGGACATCCACGTATACACTTGTACCTGGGCATTAACCAGCTTTGGCGGTGGTTTCATGCGTTGGTATTCTGTTACTGGTAAGTAGTTTAGCGTTGCCCCACTATCTAGCACGAACTGGGTGGGGTGGGAACCAACTCTGATGTCTAGACGCTGGTACTCCTTCAGCTGATCAAGGTCAGCTACACAGTAGAGGTATTCCTTTCGATCTCGAGGGATGGGCGATGGGGATCGGGATTCTCTTGATGACGACCGCCGAGATTGACATGTCCTGCAGGAACGGCGGCTGGATTGTGACGACCCAGTGGATGAGTCTCGTCTATCCTGGACTGCTCTGACCTGATGACGACTGTTTGAAGGCTGGTGTTGTCGGTGCCTTCCCCCTTGGTCACTCTTTGGTACTACCCCGCACATGCTTTCAAAATGGTTGTCTCTGCCACATTTCCAGCATTGTTGTCCTAGTGCTGGGCATGCATCTGCATGCGGGAAGTCGTATCCGCATCTGTAGCATTTGAGTTGTCTGTCTGATCATCCCCTCGTGTGGCTCGTATCTTTGTGTCCTTTGCTTGACTGGTGGTGGTGTCTCTTGGATCTGTAGGAATGCGCCTGTGGTGGGGATCGTCTGTGCCCTTGTCGAGACTGCATCCTGAATACTTGTTCCCGTCTCTCACCTTTCCCGGTTTCCATTTTCTTCGCATGTTCGTCAGCTTGTTCGTCTACTCTTGTCATCTCTACGATCTCTTCCAACGTGTAGCTTCTCTTAAGCAACTTGTGTCTTAGCGGCTCGGATAGACAACCTTCTATGACTCTTAGTCGCAGGGCGTCCTCAGTTGAGAACTTGTCAAAATCACAGTACTTCGCCAATCGTCTCAGACGTGTTACGAACGCCCCCATTTGTTCACCTTTCTCTTGCGCGGCCAGGTTGAATGTGTACCGATCAAAGTCGATGTTCCTTTTGTGTAGGAACTTGCGGTTTAGTGCTTCGCGTACTTTAGCGTAGGAATCAGAGGACTCTTCTGGCAGTTCTTTTATGAGTCGTCCACCTTCCCTGCCAATCAGGTTCTTGAGAGCAAGCAGTTGCTCTTCGAGGTCTGTCACCTTGGATGCTTTCATGAAGTCCTCAAAATCTTCTATCCGTTCTTGCCATCGCAGGCCCATGCTCCTGCCGGATTCAAAAACAAGGAGCTCGGGCAGCGCAGAAAAGACGCTCTCATAATGCTTGTGGGGGCTGAGTCGGGCATTGTACGCCTGTGGTTCCTGACTGCTTTTACAGTCCTAATTCACTCTCTGTTCTGTTCTGTTGCACTCGCCAGTGCTTGTTTGTTACTCCCGTTGCACTTGCCAGTGCTTGATTGTTATTTTGTTGCACTCGCCAGTGCTTGTTTGCTGTCTTTATTGCACTCGCCAGTGCTTGTTTGCTGTCTTTAATGCACTCGCCAGTGCTTGTTTGTTGCTTCCGTTGCACTCACCAGTGCTTGTTTGTTACCTTGCTGCACTCGCCAGTGCTTGTTCGCTGTCTTTATTGCACTCGCCAGTGCTTGTTTGTTGCTTCCGTTGCACTCACCATTGCTTGTTTGTTAGTCCTGTTACCTTTGCCAATGCTTGTATGTCACTCGCCAATGCTTGTTTGCTGTTTCAGGCTCTTTGCCTGACTTCAAAATGGCCGCCGATGATCCCTCGCAGGGGATTGGCCAATGCTGCCTGACTCTAAGATGGCCGCGCGAGAATCTCGTTTCTGGCGAGATTTCGGCCGTTTTTCTTGTTTTCTTCACCGGGGACCCAGTTAATCGGCGCTTTCACTCACCGCATGCAGCCAGGATCCACCGCTTGAGTCACAAACGGGTAGGGCAGCTTTATTTCACTTCTGCCACCGGGGTGGGCTCCCGGTGTGGACTTTGGGCAGTGTGCTTCGGCCTCTTTGCACGAGGCGGGCTCTGCGGTTTCCGCCGCCGAGGTGGGCACTCGGTGGGCACTGCGGGTAACGCGCTCAAGCCTCCACGCACGAGGCGAGCTCCGGTCTTTCCGCCGCCGAGGTGGGCACTCGGTGGGCGTTTTTGGCAACGCGCTCGAACCCCCGGACGTGGGGCGAGCTCCAGGCGACGCTGGGTGCCGAGTTAGCCTTCTTCACGCACTCGTGGGGACAGGATACCTTCATCGCCAGTTGTAGTGTCGCTCCTTACACAAACTGCACGCAGACACAGTTGAGGGTACCAGCTCCTTTATTTAGCTCCTTCCTCATACAGGGTCAACGGCTAACTAACTGCTTGGTCCCCCAGCTCCTCCCTTTCCGCCCGCCCTCGTCCCTCACTCGGGCCGGTCCTAGTGCCTGACCAGTTTGGTCGCTAGGCACTTTGCATTGACATCATTACATGACCCAGGGTTTAAGGCATGCTTCAGCCGTGCAGGGGGGCCTAAATCTATTAGAGGCGCTTAATTTATCCCGAGGGTAAGCAAGATCTGTGGGATATGGAAGACTTGGGCCCTCTTCTCATTCTGCGTGGGTGGGGGTGCAATATTTTGCATTCCGCACCTGCGCCTTATGTCCTTGTTTCAATAATCGCACCTCTGACCTAGTTGTCTGTAATGCCATTTCGTCAAAATGAATCAACCCTTTTCAAAAAGTATCTGCATATTTTAAACTTTTACCTTAAATAAAGGAAAGAAGGAAACACGCATCTTTCCTACCTTCCTTCCTCCTGGAATACCATGCTGAAAGGGATCCCGTGAGAATGAATTTCCAGAGCCTGCTTAAAAAAACACAAGCTTAAAAACACTGGGCTTAACCTCATCTCTCTTACTTCACACACAAGGTCTCCTTCCATTTATCTATGTTTCTATTACCCAAGGCCAATTTGTTTTAGATCCTACGGAAGGACGAAACAATATTTTATACTCGAAGAATGAGATTACCTGTCACTTTAACATTTGCCATAAACTTTTAGAAATTAAGACAAAACCTTTGCCCATCTGATATTCTATTTTCTGAAAATGGTTTGTTTCTCTGTGGACCGTGATTGCCCCTGATTTAACAATAATGCACAGTCTGTTTATTTATGGCACTATTCTGCTGTAATGGTCTTGGAAACAACCATGTTCTTTTTATCTGAAAACTTATCTTAACCTTAATGAATGCTTTTCCCGCCATTTTATATACACAGCACACAAGGTAAAACAAAGGAAGTTTTTCCAGGCGCGTTCTTGAAAGCTGTATTTTTGCCCTTCACACAGCAAGAGTGGGTACCCTGCTGCTCTTTCAGCCCTGCAGCTGGATATTAAAAGCCTACTGAATTGGACAGTACTTGAGTATGTTGTTTTCTCACTCCTTCAGACACAGCAAGCACTTGGGGAGTGATTAGGCATTTAACTACGTGGTACCTACACGCACAGTTGACGTGCGACAGAGGTACACCCTGAAATTCTGCCACCTCATTTATCACTTTCTTTGTAGTCCTGATCTCTGGAGGGTTCAAGCACCGATGGGGCTTTATTTCATTGACATTGAAAAAATAGAACTTGCACTGGTAACTGAATACCGTCCTATGTAATTAATAGAATACACCACATTGAAAAATCTTAATAGGATCTGATATATAGCATTATCAAAGGCAGAAAAATTTAATTTTAATAGTTTAAACTGGTGGGAATAGCGCACACAATCTTCCATCGCCGACAGACTGGGAACTAAAAGCTGGCAAAAATGTTCTTTCCTGCCTCGCTCCCTTCCTGTCTCTTTCTCTCTTGTCTCCCTCTTCTATTTTTAGGTCGAAGCACGACCTGCATTCAATGCGAAGCATTGATTGCAGTGCTTCGACAACTATTGTGATCCGTTTTTGGGAATGTGGGACACGACTCAGACGCGCGGTTTTGCAGTCTCAGTTTTGACCGCGGGAGCGCGCGCCTGAGCCGCGCCTGCGCAGATGAACTTTCAGCCCCTGCTTTCGCGTCGCTCTGCTCGCATGCATGCATTAATGGCACACACACACAGACACAGCCAGCCCCCACCCCTCTGCATGCACACAAATACAGGCGCTCGCACATATAGACAGACAGACACACGCATACAGACACACACACGCAGACAGACACACGCACATACACACGCACACAGACACACGCACATACACATACACGCGCGCACCCTCTCCCCCCACACTTACCGGGGTCTTTTCGGGTGTCCCTGTCTCCCTCGGCAGCCTGCGGGTCAGTCTTGACAACAGGCGGGGCTCTCCACGACCACGGGAGCTCCGCTAGTTCACAGGCAAATCTTCCGGCTGATTACAGGAGCGCGGGTTAGGCTCCCGTCCGCTTCCTGTTTGCGGCCCCGCCCCCGTCCCAAAACAAGTTGCCTGGCTTCCGTTCTAATCCGGGCTGCAGACATAAAGCCCACAGGTAGGTCCCCGGGTTTCCTTTCATGGGTAATACCTTGTCTTCTATTTGTTGTAGCACTCGATGAGAGTGCATGTGTTCTGCAGCTGCCTCCTTCATGTACTTCTTCTCACACCGTGTTCTTTCGCACACACTCCCAGTTGCTGTTCTTGCCTCCTTCCCGTTGCGGGTCCCTAGTAGTTAAAGCTTCCCCACCACCTCCTTGTCCATTTACTTCCCCAGCCCCGACCAACCCTCCATTGTCCATGTGTTTCTCTATCACCCCACCCTCGGATTTCAGCTTGCTGTCCCTCCTGCCCGACCTCTGTTAGCACGCCGCCCCTTCATCTGCTGTCAGCAGGCTGCCCCAGCCCATCCTGTCAGCTTACTTCGCCCGTATCCGTTGTCAGCTTGCTTCCCGAATATCTACCGCCTGCCCTCCCGCGGCTCTTGAGCTATCGAAGGCCTCGTGAGAATGCTGTAACATTAAAATGCTGGAGCAACTTGAATTTTACATTGAAATGCCTTAAGATGCATAAGTGAATTTAACTGCGAACAATTGACTGTATGATAAACGAAATTATTTGATTTTTCTATTTTCAAATTGTTGAGACCAACCGAGGTATGGGTGAAAGTTTTTCATATGGTGTTTGCAGCCATTAGAATTGGCACCTATGTTTTTCTTTTTTTTGCATAAGTGTTCAACTTGTCGTCCATTTAACATTGGCTTTTAGCTGGCGGTAACAGCAGCAGCACGCATGATAGATAGTCTGATGCGCAAAAACAGGAACAAAGTAGCGTTGCTGCACTTTTTCGTTCCTGTTTACACTGGTTTGTAGATTGGACCAAAACACTAGAGAGCCCACTGCAAAGGTGGCATGCGAAATTGCGTGTTTACACACCGTCACACTTGTAGGGTCTGAGTGATCTGTTCGTATTTCGATATCCTGCTACCATTCTGTAGGTTCCCAAGTTATGTGATGAGTTATGCAAATGCCGATCTGACGCTGGTGCACTTTTGAAGTCTAGGAAGACGTGTTCTGTGGAGGATAGAGACGAAACAATGATTTCAAAACTGTGTTTTCGCAACATCCAACAAGGCTCGCCAGTCCGCAGCAGGGAGTGTTGTTGAGTCTCCTTCCAGTGAGTTTCCGAGAAAATAACTCATCAGGTGCTTCCTTGGTATAGGTATCAGTAAGGGTGCATGAAGGACTTTACTTTGTATTACAGTCTTAAGTCTTGCAGAATCCCTAACCGTAATTACCTCCGCGCGCTTCTCCTTTCACGTTATATCAACGCATAACCCATTCAATATGGGGTACTACGAGGTGGGGCAACCCCCAAATCCTCCACTTTTTAGGTCTAGTCAGACAAGACCTTTTGATTTTACTAAAATTATATGTATAATGTCCTTTTATTTCAGCAGCCCTCTATATCTATTGCTCTGTTATTGTAATTCACGTTTCTTACGACCTCCACAGCATACATCTTGGGGCAGTGGAGGGATATTAGCATAATTAAATCGAAAACGAGGGACCTGCGGGATATATAACTTGGGTGCCATCTTGTATTGGTTGTGATTGTTGTTTAACCTAAAGGGAGTTGGAGGAAGTTGCTTTACGTTAAACCGTGCTGATGTTTTTACCAGGCCAACATCATCGCCATAGTGAAATGGAATTACCTTACAAGAATAACGTGGTGGGAAAGGGGGGTTAAGATAGTGCCCATATTTTAATAGCAGTCTGTGACCAAAGGATTCATTTGGGGCATGGATAAAGTGCGTGTCCTTGCTACTAATAGGATGAGTTGGTTTTTATATCAATACATCAAAGTCACGTAAATACAATACATATTGCATTACAAATGCTATAGGTGTCACATTTGCAAAAGTTAAAACTATTGGCATTGTAAATGACAAAGCTATTAATTTAGCTATTTTCAAAACCAACACATAAATAAAAAAATTGTCATTTACAATACCGATAGCTCTAACTTTCCTAATGCGAGACCTATTGCATTGCAAATGCTTGTTGCTTAATGTGTCTGTTGCTATAAACCTTGCGGATCTGGACACTCGATCTTCAAATTCTGGGCTCCAGCAGCCATCTCCTCGACCCTCTTCCCCCACTCTCCATCCCCCGTGAAAAGCCGATGGGAAAATAACCAATCTGGCCTGGTTCCCAATGCCACTGGCCATCAAAAGGCCTTGCTCCAAGTTTTGTCTCTCAAAACATACTATATTATACAGGAAGTTTGAAAAGCTCACACCCAACATCTCCCTCTTGTAACAAGTTGGCTGCTCAGGCCCAAATGGGCGACTTCAAATGTTAACCCTGCACCTGGGAACTCGGCCCCCTTTGGACTCCTGAGCCCCCTCTCCCCTGACACTTATCCCTGCTCCACATTCTCTATCCCAATATTCCTTGATAAAACCTCCCCTTCATTGGCCGCTCCTGTCCACTCAATGGGCAATCCCATGCTCACTCAATGTGTAATCCCGCCCCCTCTTGGTCACAGCTTTAGCCCTTCCTTGCCTTATAGCAAACATACTAATCCTCACACACGCACAAATTGTATTGGCTCTTAAAATAGTGATGGAAGGTGCGTGCTAGATACATGTGGGTAGAGGATGTATATGATGAAGTTTACATAGAAAAGGGCAGATAAACAAGTTATATTTGAAGGTTAGTCTTGGGTGGACTGGAATGAGGGGTTGGTAGAGGCTGCTGAAAGTCAGTAGGAGTATGATAAAGTAGGTGTGATACAGAGATGATGATAAAAAGGGGAACTTTCAGTTCTTTCATGAAGTGTGAGATGAAGATAGTCTTTGATGTATAGATTGCTCTTTCCAGGGTCTTTGGAGTCTGGGAAAACGTTTGTTTCAGTATTCATTCCTTTGAGCTTCCTAGAGCTCCCTACTCATAAGGGATGACATGTAAAAAGCATACCATGACTTAACACTGCTTCTAATGATTATTTTCAACCATGACATGACCAAGAGAGAGAGCTTCATATAAGTGGCACCTACATGCATGCAACTGCACGAGAGACATTTTCATATGCATTGTCCATAATGCATCCAAACTCTAAATGAAATTGTCCAATATATGCCCTGGAGCTGAAGTTCACTGCAGCTTTATAAATGACACCATTGACCAAATACCCTGGATAGCCCTGTCTCACTGAGTTCCATAAAAGGAAGAAACATTTGAGACTTTGCAAGCTCCTTTTTTTATCTATGCTTCTTTAGCTCTGGTATACTGCCAGTTTGAACTTACTGCTTCATACTATTCTCAAGATGAGGACAAAAGAAAATGTCGATTTATATGACGTGAGGCCAACAACACCTTAGAGCACAACACTCAGCAAAAAAAAGGAATCTAAAATGAAGCAGGAACCAGTGACGCCTGATTCTCCTTCACTCCATGCAGGAATAAAAGGCAACAAGAAAAGCAATTTTGCCAAGACTATCTTAAAATCTGCTATCTATAATTGTTTGGAGACCGCCAAGGTAAACTCCTTAGGTACAGTACGAGGGCCCACATTTGAAGCAATGCGGATCCAGCTAAACATCAGCGACTGAAGCGTTAAATGAACATTTGAGAAATCTCAATATTTCTGACATTTGATCATGAAGTTAGGAGGGGAACCAAAATGTCATTTCATTCTAAATAGGCTTTTTCTGTTAACTGCCATCATGTCTTTTTGATAACAGGGAAAATGGGACTGTGCGAGTGTCAATTTGTATCGTACAGATAATTTTGATGTGAGCCTAAAATGTACTTGGCGATAACATACATAATGCCACAATTTGTTACATTTTTTTGCATTTCCGCATTTATGTTTTACATAACAGTAAAGTCTGCAGTGTTGTCAATTCCTAGCTCTTAAGCACGAACTCAGATAAAAGTGTGATGAAATGTGAGCAAGGCGGAGGGTTTGGGGATTAGTGGAGTTGCACTGGCAGCCAGGAATGAGCGAGTCCTACAAGGTTTACTACTAATCTATAATGGGGAGACTAGCGTGTTAAAAATATTTTGACACAAGTATTGAGTACAAAAGTATAATGAAGGTTTAGGTAAATATAGATTTACAACACTTAACTCTATATACATTTAGTTTGACCATAAACCTTTATTCAATGAAAAAACAAATGTCACAACTAGAAAAACCTTATTTATTCTTTCTAGATCTTAGTTCTCCTGAGGCGGAAAACCGGGAGTAGCTTTTGTCAATTTCATTAATGCGCCATTTCTTTTTAACTGCCCCCTTTCAAAGTTTTAAATACTTTTTCTAGAATTTAGTTTCGCTCACCTTCTCAGCCGATTAGGTGCTGGGGGAGGAGTGACACCACGCTCCTGAGTCTACCGCGGGAGCGGGCAGACCTCTTGCGTGGCATTGCAGGGTAGCGCGCTAGTGTCTTGCTACTTGGGACCAAATAAAATGAGGACGCTAACGCGTGTGCACTGCACTACATCTTAGTTCTCCTGAGGCGGAAAGATGGGAGTAGCTTTTGTCAATTTCATTAATGTGCCGCATGTCTTTTTAAGTGCATCCTTTCAAAGTTTTAAATACTTCTGCTAGAATTTAGCTTTGTTCACATTCTTAGCCGATTAGGTGCTGGGGGAGGAGTGACACCACGCTCCCGAGTCTACCGCTGGAGCGGGCTGACATCATGGGTGGCATTGCAGGGTAGCGTGCTAGTGTCTCGCTACTCGGGGACCAAATAAAATAAGGACTCTAACACGTGTGCGCAGCGGACGCCCCAGTGTCGCGCCATAGGCGCGCCAAAGGCAAGCCCGTCTACGCCCATCTGCGCCCGTCTGCGCCCGTCTGCGCCCGTCTGCGCCCAGCCGAGACCAGAGGCCAGAGATGCTGCTTCTGTCAAGGTAAATATTTGCCATCAAGCCCCCTTATTCTATTCTGCTGAATCTCTACTTACTATTAGAACGTTGGAACAAGCCAAGAACCAAATCCATATTAACTGCATTCAGAAGTTTCCCAACATTTTAGAATGGCCGGTACCTTACAAACATTGTCGGTTTCAAACCGAACTGCCAGCAGTCGATCTCCAAGTCCCTAGGAAGGCCCGAGATCCAGCGTTATTGGCCTAACTAATATATTATGCAGCGTAAGATCACTTGCCAAACACCCTTTTGAAATATGGGATATGATTGTCTCACATTCCCCTTCACTATGCTTTTTCACTGAAACATGGTTGAACCCTTCAAACCACTTCATGATAAACCTGGCTATTCCAGAGAATTACAAATGTATTCATCTAGACAGGGAAGGAAAAACAGGGGGGGTATAGCCATTGCTTTTAAAAATCACCTTTCCGTGAATCGGGTTTTCACAGTAAGTAATGACTGCCTAGAACTGCGAATTTTTAAGGTCACTCTATCTCCGTCTGATAGCAGGATCTATAGCCAATTTCACAGATCTTTTGGTGGAACACTTAGCTCTACACGTGCTTGCGTCAATCACATTTCTTTTGCTGGGGGATTTTATCTTTCATGGGGAAAATCTTACTAACCCAGAGGTAAACAAACTTTTTTCCTCCCTTGAGTTAATGGGACTCACTCAAAGAGTTGAAGGCCCCACCCATCGGGCTGGTCACTTATTAGACCTAATTTTTTCCAATACAAACCAGCTGAGTTGTAGCCCTCCAGATCCCCTTACATGGACAGATCATTCTATGATCACATTCTTTATCCATCATTCGTGTCAGAGGAGCTCAGACATATTTATCAGACAGAATCCAGAACAGCGTAGGCCATGACGCAACATTTCCCTAGAAGCCTTTAACGAGCCGTACTCCTTTGAATCAGTAAAGAACGTCATGGAAGTATCCAAAAGGTTGGAGGCTTTTAACGCTGCCTTAGAAACAGCCTTTGACGATGTTATACCAAAAAAATACGGTACCTTTCAACGGCGGCCTTCTACCCCCTGGTTTTCGGAGGAGTTAAAGATGGAAAAATCTAAATGTAGGCGACTGGAAAGAATCTGGCGAGTCAGTAAAGACCATCAAAATAGACTACTGTATAGACAGTCTTTGTCTAGATATCACCTGAATTTAAAAGCAGTCAGATGTCTGTTCATCATCAATCAAATAGAACACACCAGTAATTCCCTAAAAACCCTGTTTGTTATAGTAAGGGACTTTGTATCTCCAAAAGTATGTAGACAGTCGCCAATGGAATCTCAGGAGTACTGTAACTCCCTGGCGACTTATTTCCATGATAAGATATATAAAATCTACGCGAACTTTTCTTCGATAGTCCCTCCTACTTTTGCACCTCCTACCAAACTGGAGGAGTTGGGACAGACACCAAGTAGCACACTAGATAGTTTTGAACTGACCTTGATTGAGGAGGTCACCAAAGGCCTTGCTACAGCCAAATCCGGGTCACCCTCAGATCCCTGCCTGCCTAAAACTATGGCGCTTTGAGCCACAAGCCGTGCCCCTGTAATCCGAGATATTTTTAACCACTCTATACAAACTGGCACCATCCCTAGCATATGGAAGGATGCGTCTGTCCGCCCAATACTAAAAAAAACCTACAGCGGACCCTTTAATCCTTAGTAATTATCGTCCCATCTCTTTATTACCACTTTTGGGTAAACAGCTGGAAAGCATTATCAACAGACAAATAAGCTCATATCTGGAATTCAATCAAATCCTGGATCCATCGCAGTCGGGTTTACGGCCAGGTTTCAGTATATCCTATCCTCAGACTACTACTTTCTAGGCAGCGCCGAGATGCCCCAGGGTGAGTTGAGTGCTTTAGAAAACAATTAGCATAACATATACAAACCAAAATTAAAATACACAAACATTAGAAATTCTTAAGTTATAGTTGTACCTTAAATATATAATTTACACACCACCTTTACATTAATATAACTTTATTTGTTCTTTATCTACAAACAAAAGAGGAAGTGCACAAAAATGTAAATTTCTAAACTTACTCCTTGAATTTATGAATTACACAACACCTTCAAATTATTTTAACTTGCACACCTTCATACCCAGTATATTGATATCGGTAGTCACACTACATTAACTGTACTTGTGCCTTCTCCATGCAGTGCTTATAATGTTTTATATTATGTCACTGATACAATGTAAAACAACAGTTATGACACACCCCAGAACTCAGGACCACCAAGTGCAACTGCCACCAACTTGAGAAATGATGGTGCACCAAGAACCCCACAGGCAGAGCAGCTCACAAAACAGCCCTCATTAACTATCACCTGCACATCAAAGAAGCCAAGAAAGCAACCATCACCACCCCCATTGACTCCATGCCCAATCACACAAAGGAACTCTTCAAAATTGTCAAAATATTCTCCAACCCTGATTTCACGCTGACGGGGGGAAGATGGCGGCCGGACACTAACGCCGGTTGTGAGCTCCGTACCTTGCCTTAGAGAGACCATGGAGGAAGTGGCTACAAACTGACCGGATCGGACCGGGGTCTGTGAGACTTTCTGCAGCGCAAGGCAAAACTAAGGAATCATAACATCCAACGTTTTTACCCCTTAGGAAACTGTTTCGCAAGAGCCAGCCTGCCTGCAGAACACACCGCCTCACCTTCGCGGCCCGCTCCTGCGGCGGCTGCAGATGGTTCCTGGGTGATTCTGGATTGTGTTCGTCGGGGCGCGCCGGGGGGTGGGACGGGGCCGGGGAGCTGGTTCGAACGTTGGCGTGGGCTGGCTCGGATCTGTGGTCGACGTGGCGCTTGGGTTGGTGTCCGGCATGGGGGTGGAGGAGGCAGTTTTTTTTCGAAGGAGAGAGGGAGCAGGAGCGAACCCGGCGGAGCAAGGATCCTGCGGAGCCGGCCCCTCGTCCTCGTCCTCGCCTCACCCAGTGGTAAATTGGTGGGAGGCGGCTTCAGAGGCTCGACGGTGCTGTCAGAAGGCTGCAAGACGCGTTGCTGTCTTCCTGCGAGGAAAAGCTGGGAGAGTTGCAGGAGGTGCAGGAGGCTTCCCTGTTCAGAGTTTTACTCTATGTAGAGAAGGTATTTTCTTGGAATCAGGGAAACCTATCGTTTTGAGAGAAACAACAGTACCTCCTGGAGCATTACAGAGAAGCTTAAATGATGAGACAGTAAAGGGCTTGTCTTGAATTGTCTAACCCTAGATAAAAACAAAAAAGGCCTGCTTTCTGCCCAGTTTTCGTTACATACATGTTTAAATCAGAGTAAAAAAAGTGAAGTGAGTGTTCCCTTAGCAAAAGTGGAAGGGGTAAACTCGAGTCTCGATGAGGCAGTCTCCCATGTTCCAGCCGATAGTGTTTGTATTGTGGCACAGGTAGGGGTGGCTCCAACCCAGAAGAATGGGGTAAGGTCTGGTTTGACTCCCCCGGGGGTGTAGAGAAAAAAACGAAAGAGACCTGTAGGAAGGACATAAATAAGAAAGACTTAAGTTTGGCCCCAGATCCAGGTTATTCTGACGGTATAGGTAGGTCTGCGTACTGCCTTAGAAATAGACAATTCCTTAAGGCAAGTCTCCCCCCAGTCACTAAACAACCGGTGATACCTAAAATGACCAGGAGAGTCTCTCGTAAAGCCCTGAAGCCTCAAGTAAATAAATCTAACAATAAAAGGGGACAAGCAAGAGACAACAAAGAGACAGGCATAGAGGGTAAAACTCCTAAGGTAAAAATTACTCCTTCACTGAGGTCTTATTTTAAGGTCCAAACTAGTAGCGAAAAAAGCAAACTCACACCAGTTGCGTCTGAAGGCGAAGTGGGAGTGGATTTGGAAATGGAAAATAACATTGATACTGATTTAGTTCCAGACCTAGTAAACTCGGAAGGGGTGACGACGGATCAGGACATTTGTCTCATCCAGGAAACAGTCCCGGCTCATGCTTTAAGTCAGGTATCCTCACCCAGCCCAGAGCCTTACAGTCTTGAGTATAATAAAGGTACTAACTCCAAAGCTATTGTTGTCCCTCGCCCAACCTCGAGCCTACCTCAAAGTCCGACACAAAGTCCTGTTAACAGTTCTCGTGCAAATTTGCCTAAATCTGCCTCTTGGAACCAAGTTACCGATTTGGAACCTGCACAAGCTGCTCCTAGTAACAACACAGAGATTCTTTTAGAAAAAATGATGGAAGAGATGAGAGCAAGATTTGAGATCTCGGAAAGTAACCAAAACAGAATACATGAAAAGTTCGAGAGGTTGGATGCAAAACTTAACGCTTTGGGAGAGAGAGTCACTACAACGGAAAGAGTAGTGGAGGGAATGAACAAAAAGATGGAAACAACTGAGAAGGAAATTAGGTCCCTGAGAGCTAAGGACAGAAACATTGAGGAGAAGCTGGAGGCTTTAGAAAACCAATCCCGAAGATGCAACCTTAGACTTCTTAATGTTCCGGAAGGCAAAGAAGGCTCAGATATAAAAAAAATTGTGGTTGCCCTGTTGGAAGACCATTTTCCATGGAGTAAACCACTTGGTCTGGGAGATGATATCCAACGGGTACACCGAGACCCCTTTGGCAAAACAAAGGAGAGAAAGAACCCGAGGAGAATTCTAGTGAATTTCAAGACATATACCCTTAAAGAGAAGCTCCTGAGTGAGGCATTGAAAGGAGGAGGTATCAGTAAGGATAATTGGTCGTTTAAAATCCGATCTGACATCGCAAAAGTTACCCAGGACAGGCAGTGGGAACTAGGACAGTTGATGCCAGAACTAAAATCTCTAGGCGCAACCGTTCAGATGAAATTTCCTGCCTCTCTTAGAATAATGTGGAGGAATAAAATGCATAATCTCAAAGACCCGAAGGAAGTAAAAGCACTCATAGAGCTTATACGTGAGCAGATCAAGATTCAATCTGCAACACAAATCTAAATGCAGAGTCTATAGTTATCTCCATAACTTAAAGAGTAGTAGCGCACTTTAACAAATATGAATTTAGGTAAGGAGCTCAAAAGGGGCTAGAAATAAAGCCCAAAAGAGGAAAGGGAGGCTTCCCGAGGGAGGGTGGGTGTGTCTCCCCACTTTTGTTGTTCCTTCTTTTTCATTTTCACTTACACCCTATTATTCACATTCTAAAAAAAAAAAGGAAAGAGAGGGAGGGGCAAAAAGAGGTGGAAATACACGTGGGTGGGGAGCAAGATAGGGAAAAAAACAAAAAAATGTCCTCATAAACACTTTGGGAAAAAAAAGAAGGAGAAATCCGGGGAATGGCGATATAGAAAAAAGAAATGACTCGGAAGGTAAAAGAAATAAAGATAACCTCCTGGAATGTAAATGGGCTACGCACAAAGAGTAGACGGAGAAAGATCTTAGAATACTTAAAATCAATAGATAGCGAGATAATAATATTACAGGAGACACACCTTATGAAGAAAGAATGGGAGGAGATAGTGAAAAACCTGAGGTGGGTGGACTCATATGTATGCACTAATCAAGACTGTGTCACAAAGGGAATTGCTATTTTATTTAAAAATTCCTTGAAAGCTAGAGTAGAATCCGTAGAAGTGGACCCTAAAGGAAGATGGGCGATAGCTAACATTAGAGTGCTCAATCATTCTTTATCGGTGGTTGGATATTATGGCCCGAACCTAGATGACCCTGCCCCTCTACAGATTTTGTTTAATCATTTAATCTCTGTACCAGGTTCACTTATTATAGGAGGGGATTTTAACATTATCTCGGATCCGAAAACTGACCGATCTCCAAGGGGGAAACAAGCAAACCTGCCAAAAATGAGAGAATGGTTGAAAATCTATAAAAGGGACCTAAACGTAATTGACGTTTGGAAAGAAAAGGGAGATAACATAGAGAACTTTACGTTCAAGAATAAAAAATTAGGGATTCAATCTAGAATAGATTTTTTTCTAATAGAGCAAGGTCTGTTAGAAAAGACTCAACAAGTGGTTCATCTACCAGCACACCTTTCAGATCATTCAGCGGTCCAACTGACACTATCACTAAAAGAAGTAGTGAAACCCCCAAGATGGACATTGGACCGCACGGTTCTCCTAAATCCTGATAATATTACTAAACTTAGGCAAGAAACTGACAGCTTTTTCGAGGTAAATAACGAGAGTGCCCCATCACATATAGTTTGGGACTCATATAAAGCAGTGACCAGAGGAGTGATTTTGAGTCTTGCCTCGCATAAGTCAAAAGAGCTTAAAAGTGAGATCCTAAAGATAGAAGATAAGATTAGCACACTAGATCAACAGATTTTAACAGATGCTGGGGGGTCGGAACTAGAATCAGAAAGAACTAAGCAAAAAGTGAAACTGTCTGAGATCCTGGAAGATAGAATTAAAGAAAGATGGGATTGCAGTAAGCTGGCCCATTATGAATACGGGGAAGGCTGTGGAAAACTACTAGCATGGAAGACGAGAACAGAAAGGTCCAAAAATAAAATCGCATACATAGACCCTAGTAATCCAGCGCATAATGGAGCAGAAGAAGAAATAATAAGGCAAGAATTTACAGCTTTCTTTGGGAACTTGTATGCTGAGGACTGTAATCCAACAGAGGAAGAGATAAATAAATTCCTAGATACACAAAATCTTCCTAATTTATCACAAGAAATGAAAGATGAGTTAAACTCCGAAATCACTACGGAAGAAGTAATGGGAATCATAAGAAAGCTAAAAAGAGGTATGGCTGCAGGTCCAGATGCCCTCCCAAATGAGCTATATATTAAACTAATGGACATCTTAGTGACTCCTCTTACTTCCCTCTTTAATAAAATCTTTCTGGAAAATTGTAGCCTCCCGGAGTCTTGGAATGATGCAACTATTACAGTCCTCTTAAAACCAGGCAAAAGTCCTAAGAAGTGTGAATCGTATCGCCCTATATCTATATTAAATTGTGACTACAAAATCTTCACCCAAATAATGGCAAAAAGACTTGGACGAGTAGTGGGCACATTGATTAACTCTAATCAAAAAGGGTTTGTGGCTGGAAGAAATCTACAAGAATTAACTCATGAGCTAATAGGAGCAGTGGATATAGCTATGAGCGAGAAACAACCTCTGTCCATAATTACTGTCGACGCTGCAAAAGCGTTCGACAGAGTTAATTGGATATATTTAAGTGAGGTGTTAAAAAAGTTCGATGTAGGAATTAATATCTTAAAGTACAACTTACTTAAGGCCAGAATATTACTAAACGGGGAGCTGACCGATCAAATCTCGATTAAGAGGGGGACACGCCAGGGGTGTCCCTTATCCCCAATATTATTTAACCTTTACTTTGAGCCCGCAGCAGAATGCCTTAGGAATCACCCTGATATTGTTCCCTTTTCATACCAAGAATGGCGTAAAAAAGTGTCTCTTTATGCCGACGACCTCATGATTTTTACCTCTGACTTAAAGGAGGCTCTCATAGCTACTGAGGAAACATTAACAAAGTTTGGCAAAATATCGGGCTATTTAATAAACAAGTCCAAGACAGAAACCATGACTTGGAATGAGAACTATCAAAGCCCTTATAATAAAGAAAAAATCAGATATTTGGGCATCGACCTGGTCAAAGATTTAGATAAGGTAGCACAAGTTAATCTCCAGAGGATACAGGGGGAAGTCAAGAGATTATTGAATATATGGAAAAGTCTACCCCTGACGATCTTGGGGAAATCGAACCTTCTAAAAATGTCAATCTTGCCTAAGTTTACATTTATTTTTGGTGCAATTCCGTTAGAATTCAATAGGGAGCACATAAAGAAAATCCAGGGAGAGTTATCAAGTTTTATATGGTCATCCAAAAAAAACAGAATTGCTTGGACTAAAATAAGGAGAAGGAAAAACCAGGGAGGGCTAGCTACCCCGGACATCCTGGAATATTGTAGAGCATTTCAATTTAAAAATATAAGAGTTATGTTAGGTCCATATGAAGACTACCCTTTATATTTACAGAAGTTAACCAAGAATACTAGCCACTTCCTTTTTAAATTCGGCCACCCGAAATTCTTCAAAAAAAATTAAATTGAAGACGCTGAGGGCAGCCACTAAATCTTGGTACTGTATTAGATCGACAGTGAATATCCCACTCTATAGTGATAAAGCCCCAATATGGAACTCACCTACTACACCGGAATGTCTTAAAGACTCCCTTTCAACTCCCCTAAAAACAGCAGGAATAAATACATGGGGACAACTGCTATATCAGAATAAACTCTTGGAGTGGGAGATTCTGAATCAAACCACGAATTCCTCACTCGCCAAATTTAAGTATTACCAACTCTTGAGCTGGACAAAGTCCGTGAAGGAAAACAAGACTGGCAATATCCTACTGGAAACAAAAATGTTGGAAAAACCCTTCAAGAAGGAAATATCATTCTGGTATTGGGCTCTCATAGTTGCTGGGGAGGAGGAATTTCGGATACCGGAGAGAATTTGGGGGAAAGAGCTGCCAACGCTGGATACGAAATACCTATGGCAAGTATCAATGAGCAAATGCTGGTCAATAGTAACATCTGCGGCATTAAAAAGAAACCATTTATATACTACCCACAGAGCTTATTGGACGCCGGAAAAATTATCTAAATTCAGCGGAGCTACTGTGAAGTCCTGTCCAAAATGTGGTTTAATGAAGGCCAATGACCTGCATATGTTCTGGCAGTGCCCCCATCTCGACGGTTTCTGGAAGGAAGTGGGTAAGACTATCGAAGAGGTACTGGGAATGCACCTAACTGTGAGTATTGATTTAATATTATTTGGGGTTTCTGGCTCTCCTTCAGTGGTCAAATTAACTAAACATGAAGAAAATCTAGTGTTTATCTTGATTCTCTTGGCTAGGAGAGAGATCTGTTTAAAGTGGATTACGCCAACCCCACCTACTAAGGGTGAGTGGCTCACGTCGATTTTAAAAATTTATAGCTTAGACAAAAAGAAGAAACCATTTTCTAAAAAATATAAATTTTGGGAGCTATGGGAGAATCACCATTCTGGTGGCTAAGGATTTCTTGTAAATAGGATGGCTACTTGTTTTTCTTTTTTTTTTTTACTTTTTTTTTTTTTCTCCTAAGTCCTATGATTAACGCAAGCAACAACCCACTGGTTTGAAGGCCAAATAGAGAAGCCAGAATGGCTCGCTCAATCAACCCGGAGAGTAACCTTCAAAATAAGTAATTGGAAGTAAGGGGCCCCAAATTTCCCAGAAAGAATAATTCCGGGATCCACCAAGAAGGTGGAAAGGCAAGAGATTAAAGGGAAAGTGGGACCCTGATATCTCCTTACTTAAAAGTTGCAAAATGAGGACTAAATTTTTTTTTTTAAAAATACAAAAAAAATATTCTCCAACCCTACACCATCCACCCCTCCCAAGAATTTTCCGACACCCTCTCCGACTACTTCCACAGCAAAATCACCAACATCGACAACCTCCAACCCGCTACCCTCAACCCCAACGAACTCTACCAACCAGCTACCATCAGCCAAACCATTACCACTTTGTCTTCACTCACTGCCTTGACCACCGCAGACTTCATGTATTTCATCCACTCTGCGGCGCCCACCTTTGCTGCCCCTACCACCCATACAACCTCACTACAAACTCAATCAGCATGTAACTCACCTGCCTCCTCAAAGTCTCTATCTCCATAGCAACCTTCCTGGACAGATGGAAACACGCAGATGTCAGAACCTTCCTGAAGAAAGCCTCCACCGACCCCAGCGATCTCAAAAATTATCGGCCGATCTCCCCGTTCCCCTACACAGCCAACGTACTCGAGAAAGTTATCAACCAGCAGCTCACTGAATTCCTGGAACAAACCCATCTACTGGACAAGTCAAAATCATGATTCTGTGCCAACCCCAGCACTGATATTGTGCTGATTGCTGCCACAGACTACATCAGAACACTTCTCAACTGTGGAGTAGCTGTATCTCCTGATCCTCCTCTACCTCTCCGTGGCTTTCGACACAAACTCCATCAACACTCTCATCAATAGACTCTACAACATGGGCATACAGCAAGACGCCCTCAAGTGAATCGCCTTCTTCCTTACAGGGCACAAACAGAGCTTTCGACTGCCTCCCTTCACCTCCACAACCAGACATAAGGACGTGAGGAGTATGTGAGTACTGAGACAGCGCCTTTATGAGCTTAGCCCCATTATTGCACTTGTCTGTTTTTCGTTCTAGACTGACAGCTGCTGTAGTCATGTGGTCCTCTGCCTTGACCTAAGGCACATGTATGCCTAATATTGGGTGTAAGATACACAAGCCTTCCCTATGTTTGACATATGACAGCACTAATATCTGAAATTATGCTAAATAACATATTGTGTCCCTATTTATATGTATTTATATTGGTTTTCCTTGTTATGCTTCAGAGCAATCCCCTTTTTAGGAGACACTGCAATGTCACTATGATATTTGAATAGAGGTGGCACCTGATGCTGGCAGAACTGCATGTAATGCTTATAGATTGTGACAAAAGGAAAAATGGAGGACGCACCGCTTATTTTTGCAGAAATTTAGTTATAGTATCTAGAGAAAAACTTAAAGGCAAATGGGGTGCTCCAGCCAGGTGGCGTGTCCGTCCTAAACACGTCCGTAGATTAAGTACAGTTCAAGCACCACTATTAGATAATAGTGGCATCCCTGTCATGTGGGCACACCTTGGGTTCTCGTGAAAAAGATTCCATACAAGTTGATGTCACAATTTATTCAAATATAGTCATTATTCTTCATGAAAAACTTTAAATTCCATATGATCTTCAATAGATGTAATAAACATTCTTTAAATCCATCAAATTTCAATAGAAATTTAACAAACAGTGGTTAGAAAAAGAGGTAGAAGGAAATGTTTAAGGTTGTCAAAAGAAAGATGAAGGCGACGGAGGAATAAAAAAGGAGCGGAGGCAGAAGAGAGTGATTTTAAATCAGAGTTATTCAGTAGTGGACTGTCAGGTAATAGGCTTGCTGTGCTACCCAAAAATGCATGAACGGGAATCGGATGTAAGACATTGTCAGAGTTCGAGGTAACAAGAGGGATTTGGGCAGGCATGGTGGTCAGTGATGACAATCCAACATCAAAACAGTAATATATTACATGTCTAGGAGGACCGTCCTGTGAAAGATGCGGTGCCCTAGCACATTGCACTTTAACTGTCACAGCTTTCCTCACCACATTGAACTTATAGGTAGCCCCGCAAATACCATCCTTCTATTCTATCTGTCTGTTCCCCAAAATTAAATCACAGCAAGTTTCCAACACATACCAGAAGTGCCAACCTGCTGGAATCAGTGGCATAGCAAGGGTGCTCCAAGCCCCTTGCAAGCAAGTAAAATGGGTCCTTTTCTTAAGTAGGGTGGCTAAAAACAGCCAAAGTTGGTACACAGTTGTCCCCTAATACCACAAAGTAGAACAATCACTGCATCTGCTGCACAACTGATGGCTATGCCTCTGGACAGCCTGGCCAATCTGGAAACTAAACTGAAGTTTCTGGTACAGCAACAGGCAAATGATCAGAGCAGCAGTGGTGTCTCCTCCATTGGGGCTTCGGGTGCTGCCTTCCCCATGCTCCTTTCACCCTGTCACTTAGACTCTGAAGCTGTGCACAGATTCGGACTTTGAGTGTCAGTGAAAAAGCAAATTCAAACTGAGTATGACAGCCTAGAGGAGTTCTCTGAGCTAGCCAAGGCATTTTTGTATGTTTTTCCCCATCAGTGAGAGAGTCTGACACTGCTTCAGAAGTTCAGAGTATACACAGGCTGGCTGGAGAAGAGAGCTGTTTCAGAATGTCATGCATATCATGTATTCAGAGCACTGACAGGGAATGCTGCGTGTGAGCGAAGGTAGGTCTTTAAGCAGGCCTCCCAGCTCTATAATACCCCCCACCAACACTCTAACCAATTGCAACTCCTAAAATCACATTTGCTATTTGATTGAGAGCAGAGGTCCACAATGGGACCCTGCTATGCAAATTGCACTGTATGTACGACTAGAACTTTGCAATGCAGGACATCAACCAGGTGTGAGTGCTGTATGCCTGATGATCCGTGGGCTGAACATCAGAAGCAGAGCACTGGCATGCGTCAGAAGGTAAGAAAAATTAGAAAAGGTCAAGTGTGTGTGTGAGAGAGTGTGGGTGATGGAGAAAGTGAGTGGCTGAGTGTGAGAGTAAATGTGTGTGAGAGAGAGAGAAACACGCAAAATGACTGAGAAAGAGAGTGAGAGAGCAAGAGTGAGTGAGTCAAAACCATTGGCAAATATGCACTGAAAGCAAAATTCATCAAAATAACATATGTAAATTCAACTCTATCTGTACTACATCTGCATCACCATATGCCTCAACACAGTTGCAAGTTTGTAATGATGCATTGGGAGCATCCCTTCATGCCTCACACTTTCCCTACATAAACCAAACCTATGGTAGCCACGTGCAACAGAAGTATAAAATGGTCCAAAATGGTATAACATTCGTAAAAGAGTAACATTTATTTTATTTGTTTGATATTATGCCGACTAGGCAATACAAGCATTGCAATCATTCTACTCAATTAAAATAATAAAAGATAAAATAGCAATGCTGTATGTCTTGAGTGATACAAAACAAAAACTACCAGCATATTCTGATAATGGTTCAACAGATTTTAGTTATCATCAATGAAGGATAAAATACAAGTAAAAAAACAAGTAAAGATAATCCACTACTTCCTAAAGATAATTTAGAATTCAGACTACTGAAATATCTACTTATCCAATCCGGTTTCCGGTTTCCGGTGGCGCCAGAGAGTCCGAGAGTCCGAGAGTCAGTCAGCAGCAGTACGGGGAGTACGGTCAGCGGCCAGCCGGAGGTTAGCGTTAGCGGACGGCGGCCGCGGACGGCGGACGGCGGTCAGTGCGGCCTGGAACCAGCATCAAGGGTGAAGGGTGTACACCATACCCCATACCCCATACCCCATACCCCGTAGCCGCCTTTGCGCGAAAAAAAACCCAAAAAAAAACAACAGCCTCAAAGGCAGCTCCCAGCGCGACGGCCCCGGACGGCCCCAGAGCGAGAGCGAGGTGCACGCGAGGTGCACGCTGTAAAATCCCGGGATACAGCCGAGTCAAACAAAGCTGAGAGCAAGCTGAGAGCCGCGAGAGGACTTCAGAGCCGAGAGACCTGCACGAGTCCCCCGCCCCGTTGCTGCTAAGATACGGTGAGAGCTGCGGGGGTGGGGGGGGACTCGCAGAGAGGCACTGTTGTCTGTCCTTTAGCAGAGTGCTGCTGCAGCTGAGCTGAGCTGAGTGGGTGGGAGAAGAAGAGGATTGTACCCACCACCTACACCAGCCTACCAGCCTACCAGCCAGACATTAGTCATCATACATCGCCCCATGTTCAGCTAACCCTCAGGGGGGTCCCTACTCACTTGCACGAGGGGCCAGGAAAATAGACTGAAGCAAGGGCTGACGCGGCTGGCCACTGAATATCGTCATAAGGAAGTGGAGGAGTGGAGCCCAGCCAAGCCTAACCACGCATGTTGCATTGTCCCCCGCAGCAGACGTCAACATTACAACATACAACATACAATAAACAATAAACAATACACTAACTCTAACTAATTCAACTAAACAATAAATCCAAAAGTTACTTAGCTGCTTACGCTAGTGGGACAGAGCCCCATCCGAGCTCCATCGTATACCCAATAAAGCATTCCTTCAGTAGCCGTTACAGTACAAACAAGAGCAGTCACACAGACCCACTAATCGCCACGTTACCGCGACACCGACCTCCTCTCCCTCCCCGACGGCAGTTGTCCTTCCTGGGGCAGACAGGCTTGGGAGGGCGAGAGGGGAGCAAAGTCGTTGAGGAATAGACACTTGGAGCCACAGTGTTTAAGGGTTGATAGCGAAGGGGCACCTCAAGGGGATACAGCGCTGAGGAGCAGCTAGTATCAAGCCGTAGCTGTCACAGCCTAAACATGAGGTCTGGCAAAATTAGAAAAGCCCCTGGAGAGAAATCAACAACATTGAAGGGTGCAGCGAAACGGAGAAAACTTGAAAGAACAACTGCAAATAAGGCTAACAAAACCTTAAAAAACCCTTTAATTTCACCAATTGCAACGCTTTTTGAAAAATCAATAGCGAACAAGAATTCTTTACAGGACTTACGTTTCCATTTCTTGAAAGACCCGGGCTCAGCACTGTTTTCCACGACAGCTGATGTTGAGGGATTATTATCCCCACTGGACCCCTCTAAGGAATTTGAAGCTAACAATCAGACGGCAGACATGAATTTACTTGCTCAAGCCAGCGAAGACAACCCTGCCATAAAAGTTCAAGTTCATCAATTAAACGGAGTTCAAAGTAAAAACTCGCCTAACAGAAAAACAAGTTTAATCACAACAGCATTAATACACTCTTCCCGCCCGGATGACTTAGACTTAGATACCTGTAAACAGAAAAATCCTCAAGGCAATCAAATAAGAGAGTTTCCCAGCCTCAGTACTGTTATAACGGATATAACACCACAAAATCATATTTATCCATTCCCCCCTAGCCATGACGAGCTATCACAACTATGGTCTGATACCAACCAATTGCACGAAAAATCTAAAGAGAGTGATCAACTGCCTGAAACAGGCCCAGACCAACGGTTGAATCAGGTAGTGCACATTGTAGAGCCTGTAGCGCTCAAGGAGGACGCGGTATTACACTTACCAGCTCTGAGTAATAACATACTCTCGCACGGATTAATGGCCCCTGCCCTAGCAGAAAACACAAGGCGGCAAGATAAACCTTCAACAAATGAATCAGTCATTACATCATGCAAAGACGAAGATTCGCCAATCCTTGTAGCTCCCCTTCTGCATGCTCTACAAACAGCTACGGCAACGCTCATAATGCAATCCGACAAGCTGGACATTCAAATTGACCTAATGAATATAATTGCCTCCTACATAGCTGGGATAAATACTAAATTAGATAATCTCAACACCCTAATTAAAAGAGCACAAGCTGACACCACCGATCTGAAACCATCTTGCCCCTGCGGCCCAATCCTTGACAAAATAAGCACCTTACCAATGGTTCTAGAACAGATCATTAATCTAAACAAACAAGCTATTAACCGTGAAAGAGCCACAGATTGCCCGAATATCGCAATATCCGTTGAACATCAAACAGGCAGTAACAAGTTCTGCTCGGAAAATAAGATCGAAGATCTGACACCCAAGAACGTGAACAACATAAGTAGCGATGACACTCTGGACGACTTAATGACGGAACATACCACTGCGTTGCCAATAAAACAAACACTAACAAAAAGACAAAAGAAAAAAGAACGAAAAGCGAGAAACAAAAAAACTGAAAATGACATCCATCAATGTCCCAGTATGTATCCGATATTCTCAAATCAACACACACAAAAAACTTTGGAGCCTGGCTTAAGGGGAACAAGTCAAGACCCAATAGCAGGAGCCAGTATGTATCCCACTAATAATACGTCATCAACAAAGGACCCCAAGGCTTCAGGTTTACCAAGTAGTCCGACTAACAGCCCCCAATTGCCAACACCCAAACAAAACGCTGCTGTAAAACTGACCAGCCTGTTGGCAAAAGGGATAGAACACAAAATACCCACAACAAGGGATAACAACAATATTATCGATCAAGAGGCCACTGACCAGTCTAAGAAGATTTTAATCGGATTAAAATCCCAAGACCTGGTGCCAGTCCAGGTATCAAAAAACGCTGAATGGCACAGTTATTCGATCAACATATCACCAAAATCAACTCTCGAAAATGCCCAATCGGGGGCACATCACAAGGAAAACAAAGAAGCACATGAATGCGCTAGCAGCCAATTGCAAAAGCCATCACAGAGCGAAGCGGTAAATCCGAGCCTGAAAGATAACAATTTAAAAACATCTCCCCAAAGGGGAATACAAGTTACTCCTCAAAACTCCAGGGCAATCCCTCAAAACCCACCATCAGCCACACGGCGCCATCTGGTCCAGACAAAATTGAGCTTCTGCGTAGTCAATAACGAAAACACGCAACTAAATCATGAGGCGGCAGAAAAGCCAACGTTAGATAGCTCTAAGTTAGAAGACGTCAATTTCCAAATTATTTTCACCCCGGAGTACCAGACTGAAGGCCGACACGACATTCTAAACAGGAGTAATATCTTAAAACTGATGGCGGAAATTAAGGACCTGAGTGCCATTAAATCGTCCGACTTAGTTCAGGTTCAATTCCTAAGTAGCACTAATGAAACTGAGAATGAACAAACGATGACAACCTGGAAAACTGCCGCATTAGTGCAATCAATACTTGGGAAATCGGCTGCATTTCAAAAGTGGGGTATTCAACTATCGCAGCCAATCTCCCCAAGATATCCGCTTCCTCTAAAGAAAAACATCCGGCCGCAACTCACAAGGAGTTTGGCGGACCTTGCCCCAAAAAAAACAGTATATTCTATTTTATACAATGCCAAAGGCAGATGTGAGGAGGCCATTACATGCAAAGTACCCGATACAGAGAGAGCGGGGGACCTGCCAACGCCACCCGATGCCTGGAAATGGCTTCCCAGCGTGTTAAATAACCACCGGATGAATTGACCGAACGATCTAGAAAGAAATAAAGCAGTCAATAAGAATATACATATAATTTCATGGAACATAGCTGGTGCAAAAAGATTGCTGGAGGATTGTCTTGCACTGGATGATTGGGACAATGCCGACATAATTGCCCTTCAGGAGACATGGCTGCAGGAAGACATCGCACTGGCCGGATTCACTCACTACACTGTACCCGCAAAAAAATGTAAAACCTATGGCCGTGCTATAGGAGGTCTCTCAGTCTATGTGTCTACCGCTCTAAAAATTAATACAGAACAACTTAAATCTCCAGATCCAGCAATCCAGCTAATCAAACTATCAGGACAAAACCCACACGATCATAAAACGATAATTTTGATTAATTATTATATTCAACCTAATCTTCAAGCAAAAAAGATAAAAAACGCTCTGTTATGCAAGGAAATATTACATCTACGAAGTACAGAACCAACATGGAACATTATATTAACTGGAGATTTCAACTCCAACTTGATATACACACCAGAGGAAGACGAGATATTAACCACAGAGAATACGCACTGGAACGTCCCTGAGCAGTCACATGGAGTGACAAGGAGTCGAAAGGACATCTTAGCCATACACCTAGTAACGGAGCTAGAGTACCTAGGTATGAGAGTACTGAACGGCAGGACAGAGGAAGACAGACCACCGAAAAAAACTTACTATGGTCCTTACAATCATTCAATATTGGACTTTACCATTGTAAGCCTACCATTGATTCCACTATTACTCACCTTCTACATCGAATATACACCAATGAGTGATCACGCCATGCAACACCTTAAACTTAATTTTCTTGCAGAAACACTGCAACCTGTGCACTCCCTAGAGGGCCAACCAGGTACAACTAACCTAAAACGAATATACTGGAATAGCTCCAATAAAGAGAAGTGGATCTCAATAATAGAGGCCACACTGCAAGAATTGGGCAGGACAACAATGGATAAGACACAAGCCTGGTCCCTTTTTTTAGAGAAACTGAAGACAAAAATGAAACCATTCAAAATAACGGTTAATAGAAAGCACCCAACAAAGAAATTGCCGTTGGAGTTACAAGATCTAAGAAGGGTTTTACGCAGAAGTCAAAAAATCCTGCAACTAAAATCAAATGACCGGCGATACTTGGATACCTTCCTTGTTCAAAGAAAGCTATATAAAAAAAGGATCTGGGAATATAAAAAGAAGACGAATGATGAATTCTGGATCAACCTGTTGGCGAGCTCTAAGCTCCAGGACTCAAGCAAATTTTGGAAAATAATAAACCAACTAATAAGACCACAAAACGTACTAACATCGTTCATCCAAGAAAATGAATGGGCAACTTTTTTGTTGGCAAAGTTTAAAGACAATCCAAAGAAGGCTCTTGGGCAGCAATTTCCTCCTGAGGTTCCCCAAAAAAACAGCAACGATGAACAGCACTGTAGCCACTTAACAACATTAGTCCCAAGGAATACTGCATACCTTCAAACCACAGACGGCTGTTACTCGGCTGAAGAGATAATCACCATCATTAGAAAGGGTAAAAGCAACGGAGCGCCGGGCCCGAACGGTATCCCGCAAATGGCATTCAAACACGCACCAGAATTTTGGGGCCCTCCTCTCGAAAAACTTTTCGCAGATGTTCGAACCTGTAATCACATCCCCGAAAGCTGGAAAGGCTCAATTATTACGCCTATATATAAAGGAGGAGACAGAGCTAACCCTCTAAATTACCGTCTAATAACACTCCAGGACATAGAAGCTAAATATTTTGCTTCTCTCCTCCTAAAAGACCTGGTAAATTGGGCAGAAGACAAAGCACTCATTCCAATTAACCAAACTGGATTCAGACCCGGTATCGGAACAACGTCGAACATATTGTCAATAACCATGATAGCAGAGAAATGCCGGCGCATTAAACAGGACTTGAACCTGTGCTTCATTGATCTGCAAGCGGCATTTGACAGTGTGGATCGCAAGATACTATGGGCAAAGCTGAAAGCATGGTCTATACCGGAGAGCATACTTAGGGGACTACTCTTATTCTACTCAGATACCTGGACACAAATCAAGATAGGGGACGGCTCACATCTATCAAGAAAAGTATACACATCAATTGGACTAAAACAGGGATGCGTTTTAGCACCATATCTATTTAATCTATTCATTTCTGATCTTTCGGGTAAATTAAACGATTGCAATGCTCACGCACCGAAACTTGGCAACCTCTTTCTTACTCATATGGCTTACGCTGATGACATTGTGCTTCTGAGTTTAACTAAAGTGGGCCTATCTAGACTATTAGCAGTAATGACAGAATTTCTGGCGATAAACAATCTTGCTCTAAATCTGTCTAAGACAAAAACAATGCTAATAACCAACCGTCGCTCTGCGCATCTTAAGATCATGCTGGAAGGTAAACAGCTGGAACGAGTATCAAATTATAAATATCTAGGATACTATATCGACGACAAACTCACCTTAAATGCCCAAAAAAACTACTTGAAGCAAAGAGCTGGAGCCTTAACGTTTGCGCTAAGTACACTGGCAAAAAAACTGGAAGGCCCCTCATTTAAACCCCTATTGGCAGTGATGGCCACCAAAGTACTTCCTACTTTATCGTATGCTAGTATTGCAATGCAGGGCAAGGACGCAATCATGTTAAATAACCTCATTACTAAAATCTATAAGAAGGTTTTACAACTCCCGAGCTCATCTTCACCAGCGCAGATGCGACTAGAATTTGGTCTAACGAACGAGTTACTGGGAAGACTCTATACATGCATCAGAGTATGGTACCGAATTAAAATGAACTCCACAAACAATACTATAAACAGATTCTTATGGCAGGAACTAGAAAGCCAACAAAACTCAGTAGCCAAAAAATATCTGACTGGCGCTCTGGAGCAAACATGTACTGCCAACCTATGGGAAAAAAACTTGCCATTCACTTCCTTTAAACAGACATTAAATAAGGCGGCCAAATTTCACTCGCTGATTACAGACAAAGCAATTTTTTCAAGCCGTTCCCACTCCTGGTCTGTGATTAACAGTTATAAAAAACTCGCCCCTGCTGCGTATCTTGACACAACATATTCGGTTTTTATAAAAAAAAGGCTGATGGCCCTGAGACTCGGAAAATCGCCAACCTTGGCAGACGAACCGTCCTGGATATGTTCAGTCTCACACGCTTGTCGGTTATGTGGCTCTTCAAAAGAGAACTTAATCCATATTATATGCCACTGTAAGTTTCTGAACCAGGAGCGCACGTACTTTTTAAAGAACTTTTTCAGGATTAAAAGACTACGTACCTGCAGGTCTGCTATTATTGGTGCTCTGGACCCAACAGCCCCTATAATCAACTGCAAGCTGATAAAGTTCCTGATAGCCTTTGAAAAGCGCTTGAAAGCAATATGAACTTTTAAAATAATAAGGTTTTTTATATCATTAATTGTCTTACTAACATGTAGCTTGATAAAAAGCTATATTCTTTTTAAATCTTGTGCTTAAAATTGTATTTTGATGAATTTTACTGTTCTCTCTTATTGCAAAAGACAATTTTCACTAGCCCGTTTGTTATGGTTTTAACTAACTAAACAATAAAGTTTTTACTTACTTATCCAATCAATGCTATATGATGTATCATCTATCATAAACAGAAGCAGAAACAACAACATTCCACAGTAAAACCAAAATGATCTCTGGTAAAGTGCATATTACAATTTTCCCTGTATCATCTATCTATTTTAAACAAGAAGCAGAAATAACGGAATTATGTAGTGATACCAAATAATTGCCAATAAAGTGCATAATTCAGTTACATGTGACTTATTTTTTTAAAAATTTTTTTTACTACACTTCAAAATACAGCACAGCATGATTCAATTACATATAGTTACAAAATGAGGAAAAATCAAACTACGTTTTACTAAACATTATTGCTTTTCAAGAATAGAAGCAGAGTTTTCCAAAATAATATAGTGGAAACACAAAAAGACAAAAAAGAAAGAAAGAAAATCTGAATTTCCATAGTATGACCAATAAATAGGAAAATTCAAGTGGGCAAATTCATGTCAGAATTATACCGCAGGAACAAATAGCTGACACACATAAAGTTATGGCCCACTGTGAGTCAGCACTTCGTTCCAGTTGTAAATAGGAGCCCATATCTGTCTGCCGAGTATATTCTCTCTCTTACCCTTATTGTCATATATTCCCCTCTCAAGATTGAATACTGAGAGGAACCGAGCGAGCCAAAGATGGAATGTTGGGGCAGCTTGGTCAAGCCAGACCAAAGCTACACAGATTCATAACACTGCCTTGGCAAGGAAGAGAAAGCGATAAGAGGAGGTTTGTGTCTGGGTATTATCGACCCCAAGAAGTATCAAGACTGGTGTTAACTTGACTTTAACGCCCAAGGTGGACAAAAAAAATGTAAAAATGGAAGATTTCAACATATCCAGGCGAGGGCAAGTAGAAAACATATGGACTAGGTTGGCGTTTGAAAAATCACTTCGTGGGCACCTAATGCCCTCCTGCCCCCCCCATTGTGAGTTCTTAGCCGGGGTATAATATAAAGAAAAGAGTGTTTTATAGTGCTGGGCCTGAAGCCCCGCGGAGCATAAAACTGTCTGACCCAGATCTAAGGATTGAGTGAAGTTATCTGAGTCAATACTCAGTCTACCTTCCCATTTTTTACTGTGTTTTTCTAAGTTATCCAATTTAGTTGCTATTAATTCACTGTAGATTCCCTTAATAGTACAACCATCCGCACGGCTTATCACATCCATGGTTTTTACATTACTAAATCCGTTAGAACCACCCAGCTTTTTGCTTAGGAAGCTTCTAACTTGAAGATATTTGAAAACATTCCTAATATCAATACTAAATGTATCCTGAATTTCCTTAGATTGGTAAAATCCATCTGAACTTATTAAATCCCCGACTTTCGTGAGACCACGTTCAGCCCAGTCAGCCATGATTTGATCCCCAAAAAATTCTGGTAGGTTGGGGTTACCAAACAACTGAGTATAAAAATGAATCCGCCCAAGGCCTGTCTTCTTCTTGAAGGCAGCCCAGATTTTAAAAGCTGCCTGAATAGTTTTGAATTTAGTTCTCTTAAAGTAGCTAGGCTCACTAAATTTCCCAAAACAATTTTCTAAATCTACCCCCACGAGTAGCCTATATACATCTGCAGTCTTAACTTCAGTAGCAGGGCCTTCATGTTTGCCACCAAGCATCTCACACATATATTGACAGGCCGTGGCCCAGTAGTAACATTTAAAAATCTGGGACTGCCCAGCCCCCTCTATCCAGAGGTAGAGTCATAAACCGTAAGGCCCTCCTTGTTTTGCCATGTGCCCAGATGAATCGGTTAACCATGTTATCCAAAACGGTAAACCACTTCTTATCGAATTCTAAGGGTATTGCCCTAAACAAATACCATCATTTTGGTAGATATACCTTTTTGATCACATTACAACGGCCAACCGATGACAGATGCAGATTATGAAATCTGTCTAAACCTATTTTAGCCTTCTGACTCACAGGATCAATATTTACATCCACTAAATTATTCAAATCTGGGGTTATAATGATCCCAAGATATACTGCTGAGTCTATCATTCGCGGATCAAAACGGCTGACCGCCCCATTCCCTACCATCTGGGTCTTCTGTTTATTCAAAGCATATCTAGATAACTCACCGAAAGTCGAGGCGATCTCCTCGACGTCAGTTATTGCAGCCAAGGGATTAGGAGTAACCAAGTCAACATCGACTGCATATGCAAGGACCTTTGTAGTTACCCCATGATAAATAATAGGCAGGATTTCCGGGCAAGACTTGAATTGCCGAATTAAGGGATCTATATATATCGCAAATAAGAGGCGTGAACAGGGGCACCCCTGCCTAGTGCCTCGTTTAATCTCAAAAGGTGCAGTGTATTTCCGATTTATTCTGAGACGGGCAGTTGGTGCTTTATATAAACTACTGATGGCTTTAATAAACCCTCTGCCCGAGACCGAACCATCTCATTGCCTCCCATAGGTAATCCAGGAGACCCTATCGAAAGATTTCTCTGCATCCAGAAGCAGCATAGCCATAGGGTCTCCTGAGACTTCTGCTGCATCGAATAATGTTATTACCCTGTGGATATTCTGGGTGGTCCCTCTCTCTGGAATAAACCCATGTTGATACGGGTGAATTACTTTTCCAATAATGGTGTTTAATCTAGTTGCGAGAGCTTTGGACAGGATCTTTACTTCAGCATTCATGAGAGTGATTGGCTGACACGAGTCTGGTTCCTGGGGTGGTTTACCCTTTTTTAGGATTATTATGAGGCCTGCACCTGACCAGGAGTCGGGGACCGAACCCCCAGATTGTGCGAGTTGTATTATTTCGACCAGATATGGTCCTATTTCTTCCAAAAAGATTTTATAAAATTCCAAAGGAATCTGGTCAGGTCCAGTGGCCTTACCAGAAGGAAGGTTTTTCAGGGCGCAATAAATCTCGTCTTGAGTCAAGGTAGTCTCAAGTTTCATACTATCCTCATACTCAATGCCTTGCAATGGTATACTATTAAGATAGTCATGGATTAAGTTTGGCTGACCCTGGGGTCCTGCGTCATATAGCCGTTGATAAAAGTGTCGAAACACTTCTTGAATCTCACAGCGGTCTGTTACTATCTTTCCGCATTCATCCCATATCTCATTTATCTCGCTCGCTGCACATTTTTGCCTGAGTCTAGCTGCCAACATGCGGCCCACCCATTTGTTAAATTCATAGCAGTGTTCCCTTTTAGCTAAGAACAGCTAGCAGTGCTCCTGATCTGTCACCCTCCATATAGAGTTGTTGCCTATAAGTGGTGTATCCATGCTTCTCCAGGTGGGACCAAGCCTCAAGTAATTCCTCTTTAACCCTCGTCCACTCAGCCATATCATCCGGGGTCTTAGCTAGTGTGTTCGCTATGGTTTTTAATCTTGTTTCCAAGGAATCAATATCGGCATTGAGATGATGTTGGACCCCATAGGTAGTCCTCATGAAGACCCCCGGATTACGACTTTCAGCGCCTCCCATTCAGTGGCTCTAGTGGATGCGGAACCCCAATTTTCAGCAAAATAATGTTGTATAGCCTCCTCTACCGTCTTCACATATGGGGGGGGGTCCGTAAGGGCCTCCGCACGAAGTCTCCAAAGAACAATATCCTTTATCATTATGTTCTTACCCATTTTTCTTATTACTTGTTTCCTTTGTTGTGCCATCTTTCACCTAACTTTGCTGCTGTATGTATGTCTGAATTCCCCAATATTTTATTATTAGATTGTAGGTGCTGTTTAATCAGTTATTATAGAGATCCTTCCACTGCCTTAGAGATACTAAATCAGTAGTTTAATACTCTCTGCTGATACCTGAAACTAATATTTGTTAAGCTAAGGTCTGGTCTTAGTGTGCTACTCACAAAACCTCTCGGTACGCCAAGCCATTTTTTCCAGATGTTTACTTATATCCTTTGGGGATGTGTTATGCTTTCTTCAGGGAAGATTTAACATCTATACAGAAATTACTTATCTTTGCATTATAGAACTCTGCTTACGAAGTTCAGCTGACCTGTGGCCCAGAGCTGAGTCAATCTTCTTTAATTATCCTGCTACTACAGACACTCTCTCTACATGTTGGTGGATATATGAATCGAAATGTAAATAATATTGAAAAACAAACCTAAATACCTAAACTCAGACACATTGTCCACTTGTTCATCTCTGAGCCCCCAATGCAGTTTAGTTTTCGGATTTGTATTGTTTGAGAATATATTTGTTTTAATTTTTGAAACATTAATAAGTAAATCATTCCTTATACATATTCTAAAATGGATTTAATTGTCTTTGTAGACCTTTGGAGACTATACTTGTCACATCTTAGCAGCCTGGCGATATTCGGGAAGCAAAGAAGACATACTTGTAAAGAGCAAGGCTTATTTTGTCTGATTTCAGTGCATTTCCTTTCAGTAAAGCTGCAGCCTAGAGATCTGCATCGAAACACCAAGAGAATGCACTGATTTCGACTGAAAACAAGAGGGTGGATAAAGCTGAAAGGCAGAACATAGCCTGCAATTCGTGGTGCAGCTATTCAAGTGAATGTTCTGTGGGGTTCTCTAATTTTTAATATAGCGAAAGTGGGCCCAAATGTCTCTGGTACCTGGAGCGCTATTTGTTGCCAGGTATTCTGCAGCAGCAGCATGGCCTGCCACTCAGTGCTAAATTTGTAAAAGAATGAGAACCAGTGCCCAAAGTTCTACTCAGAAGCCCGTGGTCGATGAAATTAAATCTCAGCATGCCAAATCTATAGTCTTAAACCCACTTGGTGCAGCTTTAACCCAAACCAGAGCCATCCTGTCCCTTTGCATGTCTCATGCAGGTTGCTGCTTTCCCCCTAAGTGACGGGTTTCAGTCTTTGTCTTCCTTCTACTTTCTCTTATGTTTGTTTTTCCTTCTCTTGCTCTATGGCTCTTGGTCAGTGTCTGATTAGGAAAATCAAGCACCGACAACCACCAATTCAAATTAAGCACTGCCGTCATTCACTGGTGACCTTTGAGAACTTAACGAGACGTGGCACAGAGTTAAAGGAAATGCTCCACAAGAAGCCAAGCCACCTTTGCCAAGGCCTATCTAAAGGCTCCAGGCAGCAAAGCAGGATTCTTAATAGATTGGACATGAGCTGGGCCGTCTGCTGTCCACTGCAGATCTTTGCACAAGCACAGCAATCACAGTGGACATTCTGGTTTAAATCACTCAAAGTTTCGTCAGAGTCTGCAGCATGTGGCACCACTACTACACAAAAGCATCACTTCTATTATTTTCAACAGCTTACACATACAAGTGCCAGACTCATTCGTGTTAACTCTTCAGAAAGTACTGCTTTGAACTGGCAGGTACGGTTAGCCACTGAGTGCCTACCTTTCTTCAGTTTGAAAGGGAGATGCTTTTAAGTGGCTTACTTTGGGTTGCATGATTAGTTTTTAATGAGAGAGTACCAGCACATCTCAGTAGCTAACAGGTACTCTGTTATCGTAATTACCTGCACGTATTGATTTCCTGTTTAAGCACTGCCATAAAGCCAGGTGTCAAGGTGAGTAAAGCTGGCAGAGAGTAAAGGCTACACAAGTCAAACCAGATCAAAGAAAGCCAGAGATATTGGGTAGAGGAATAAGAAAACTGCCACAGGCCATGTGTTTGAGTCATGCCTGCTATCCAGCCAGCTAAGGTTGTGTTGGATAGAGAAGGTAGAACATCAGAGGATTAGGATGCTCATCCATTATAAAGAGCAGTGGAATGCAGAAAAACTGGAGGCACCCTGGGATTCTGTTTGGGCAAGTGTGCATGCAATGTTTGGCCACCCCAGGAAGGATGCAGTTGGTAACTGGTAGAAGACAGGGTAGCGTGCACCACCTGTAAGGGGACTTCAGCCCCTATCCTTCCAGAGAACTGATGCAAACAGGAGATGCAAGGGCTAAACAGCAAATGTTTTACTGACATTTTTATAGCTCTTTTATTATGGTGTTTCTATGCTGTTAGGTGTTGGGAAGCTTCATGTCATGATCCTGAGGATTCCACCACAGAAAGGCTGGCACCTGATGATCTGGTCTGGATTACAGTGACTTTGGTACCTTAATTATCAGCATGAACTAGTTTAATAGGTTTGTAAACAATTGCAATGAAGTATAAACTAGTAAGGTAGCTAAAATGCTTAATGTCCCTCTGCTATTACTATGTGGCATTCACCTGTGTTGCAGCGGAAGCCTTTTCAATTCAATTTAAATTAGCACTCCTATTGAGCCTATATGGGATGTCCCACTGTCGGCCACCCAATGAGGACCATGAATTGGTAGCCAGCTCACAAATGCAGAGCAATAGCTCTGCTGAAGCTACACAGAACAAGTGCAAAATAATTTGTTGTGCTTAAAATATTCTATAACTCTCTCAATTGTGCATTTAGATATCAGATAATTGTAGACACAGTTTCTGTGGAAAGAACACTATGTCACAATAAAAGACTCAGGCAAATTTAGATAATTTGGTTATTGTTTTAAAGATCCCAAATCAATGCATATAAGAAAAATTTAAGACACTCCATCATGAGTTTTACAGCTCGAAATATAAAATCACACAAATATATTACTAAATACAGACCTCCATAAGAGGATGGTTTCAATTGTTAGAGATTCATACCACTAACAAAGGCAGGAGGATGGTTTCACAAGGGTTCTCTTAACATGGGCAAGGGGATATAAAGTTAAAGTCTAATAAGGAAAAGTTAAATGGCAAGGGAAATGGAGCATACATCAGGAAAGTTCAATTCTGATATCTCACCAAACTGCTTCAAATCATCCTACGGGCAAGTTCATCAGTAAGGACAAAAAGGCAAAGGGCTTAATGGAGAAAGTTTGGCAAGAGTCAAGGAAAGTGAAAGGGGGTAGGCAGGCCTTGTAGTCACAAATTGCAAGACGCTCAGTTTAGCAAGAGAGGAAAGTGGGCATGAAGAAGGCTCTCCCCTCCTAGAAAAGTCACTTTTTATAGTTCATATTATCCATGGTGACACAATACAATGGTCTGATCTTCATGTGATCATTCTTCTGGTCTCTAGGTGCAAGTTGATACTCCTGCATACTTTCTCATGTTCTTTATGAAAAACAGCATGTCCTCACATGTTAGTTGACAAAGAGCTTATTTACTGTGTTGCTGTCCATGGATATAGTCAAAGATCAGTTTCCAACCATTCATATACAAGGAGATACTGTATGAAAGTCTCTTGTTGCTTGAAGAATGTCGCATGAACAAGAACAAATAAAGCAACATTTGAGGAAATGTATCAAAGTCCATTGCACAAGGCTATGAAATAATACAGTCTGAGAAGAAAAGACAACTCAGTACATTTTAAAGTTAGCATTTCTTATTTAGTCAAATAAACTCCTAATTAAGTTCAAACATAAAACGTTGCTTAACCTTTTGATATATGTTTAATGTGAGCTGCATGTTTGTGCTTTTGAATATTGTAGATCGATATTTTTTACCTATCCTGTGTGGATACCCGTTTTTGTTGCTTGTTAATTTTTTTGTGTCATGTCTAATGTTAAAATGCCCATGGGCAACAGTCCGTGCTTTACAAATACAAACATAATTTACACAGTTTCTTTCAATTCAGGTACATGAGCTGTACTGAATATAGTCTAATATGCTTAATGTATGCAATAGTCATTAACGTTTAATACCCATCTTATTACATATCAATAGCGACATTAAACTGTTCTCTGGCCTCCCAGAGTCTTCATTCACCAATCAAAGTCACTCTTCATTCAATAACTAGACTTATCAACCAAAGATAGTTTGAGCAGATATTCTGTGTTAGACCTGGCCCTTTCTGCAAGGTCATCCCTGATTTTTTCCTTCCTTTGCCTTGCTTTGCTGAATCAATGCTTGTTGGCGTTTAGGACTCCGAGCACTTTTGATCTACTAAACAGTGGTAAAGCGCTTATGATCTCTCCCTAAACAATGGTAAAAGAAGCCTACACCTGGTTGGCATTAGGTCCCTAGTAAATGGAACTATATGTATCAAGGGCCTGTAAATGAAATGGTACAGGTGAACAGTAGCACTGATGAACAGTAGCACTGACTGTGCCACCCACTAAAGTAGCACCACAAAGCATGTCTCAGGACTGCCGCTGCAGCCTGTCATGCTTTTTTAAACTGCCATTTCAAACTGGTAAAATAAATATTTTGCCATGCTTAAATCTTCCTTTTTAACACTTATAATTCACCCCTAAGGTAGGCCCTAGCAGCTCAAGTAGCAGGGTGCATAGTATTTGAAAGTAGGACATGGGTGTTCAACTTTAACATGTCGTGACAGTGAAAAGTTCCTAAAGTTGTTTTTAACTGTTGAAAGGCGTATTATCCTTATTGCAATTAATAAGTGCTAATGTCAGATTAGGTGTAAATACAACAATTGATGGACAGAATGCAGAGCAATGTCATACATTCACCCCAGTACAGAGATCTGGGCCTAAATCCATTGTTTTTTTGCTCATTTCAGTTTGAACCCAGCCATATGCAAATCAGTATTGACCCTATGCTCAATGGGAACAGTCCAGCCCGAACTGGCAGGCCAGGTCCGCCTTGGGCTGGAAACAAGCATCCTAGGACTGGTTTTGGGGTTTCACCCCTGATCAGCCAGGCTAACTTGACTCCAATGGCATTGAGTGCACAGGCTACACGCCTGGGCATACCCGTCCCACTCGGGGTGACAAATGCAAAAACAACAATTGATGGACCAAATGCAGAACAGTGTCATACATTCACCCCAGTACAGAGATCTGGACCTAAATCCATCATTGTTTTGCTCACCATAACATTCCAGTTTGAACCCAGCCATATGCAAATCAGTCTTGACACTATGCCCAATGATCATATTGGGAGCAGATATAGAAATTATGTTTATACTCAAACTATTTGTAATTTAAAATCTACCTTAACGCTACATGCTGATTTTAGATTATAATTCCGAAAATGCCTGTTAGACCTGTCGCATGGTCTTCTCCCAAACCTTTTGCCTTTCCCCTCCATTTTTACTGACCTTGTTTTCGCTCACAATAGGACTTTGCACATTTTACCACTACAAACCATTGCTAAAATGCTTGTGCTGTCTCCTCTAAACATCCTAATATTGGCTTATATCCAATTGGCATATTTATTTTACTTATAGGTCCATAGTAACATGGTACTACAAATGCACAGAGCCTGTAAATTAAATGCTACTAGTGGGCTAGCAGCACTGAATGTGCCACCCCCTTGAGTAGCCCTTTAAAAAATTCTCAAACCTGTCAGCATAGAGCGAGTTTGTGCAGTTATAAACTGCCATGTCGAACTGGCAAAATAAACCTTTTGCCAGGACTAACCTTCTTTTTCAATACATATACGTCACCCCTAGGGTAGGCCATGGACAGCCCAGAGGGCAGGGTGCAATGTATTTAAAAGCTGGATTTACATGTCCTGGTAGTGAACAACTCTCAAATTCATGTTTCACTACTGCAATGCCTATCTTTCCGATAGGATAACATTGGAGTTGCCTTATTGCAGTTTATACGTTTAATTTCCAAATGGGATTAGATAACCAGCTCATGTTTGAAGTCTCGAGAATCACAATTTGAGATCCTAAATGGTGGGGTCGGTTTTAAATTGCAATTCTGAAAATGCCGCTTTTAGAAAGTTGGTGCAGCAGAAACAGTGTTCACAAGGAACTCATTTATCAATCAGATGCAAATGTTTGCAGCAATAAATGTATCCTGATTCAATCAAAAGTGGTCCACAATAATAGCATAAGGCCCTAGTTCATTAGAGGCACATCAATGTTTCGGCAATTTCAATATTGGTACAGACAGTAGAATAATATTTTTTTCTCCCCACTGTAGCCAAAGTGAGCGTTGTTTATTATTGCGTTATCATTTATCTGAATTTTTACATACAAAAAAGGCATAAGAGAAATATACTTCCTGTCAGTGTATCTACATTATACACATTTGCATATTTGAAAGTGAATAATGCGCCCCAGTGAGATGACCATAACCAAACCTGTTTACAACAAGGGGTGGGGATGGACAGAGTCTCTGAATTAAGCAGAATACTCTCACCCAGTCAAGAGATCAGGGCTAGATCCAACACCGTTTTTTAGCTCATTGCACCATCCCAGTTTTAGAACCTGGCTGTATGCAAATTAGTCTGTCCCTGGCCCAGTGCATCATGGGAACAGGGCAGACCAGACTACAAAAGCCAATTCTTACACTGGGAAGGAAACAAGCTTCCGGGGACCGGTTTCTGGCATTTCAGCCGTCTTCGGCCCGGCTTGCTTGAATCCTGATGGTGCAATGAGCAAGGGACTCACATCTGAGTATACCCTTCCACGCTTAGGGTGGACAAAAATATTTACAACTAGGGGTGGTGATGGACAGAGTCTCTGAATTAAGCAGAATACTCTCACCCAGTCAAGAGATCAGGGCTAGATCCAACACCGTTTTTTAGCTCATTGCACCATCCCAGTTTCAGAACCTGGCTGTATGCAAATTAGTCTGTCCCTGGCCCAGTGCATCATGGGAACAGGGCAGACCAGACTACAAAAGCCAATTCTTACACTGGGAAGGAAACAAGCTTCCGGGGACCGGTTTCTGGCATTTCAGCCGTCTTCGGCCCGGCTTGCTTGAATCCTGATGGTGCAATGAGCAAGGGACTCACATCTGAGTATACCTTTCCACGCTTAGGGTGGACAAAAATATTTACAACAAGGGGTGGTGATGGACAGAGTCTCTGAATTAAGCAGAATACTCTCACCCAGTCAAGAGATCAGGGCTAGATCCAACACCGTTTTTTAGCTCATTGCACCATCCCAGTTTCAGAACCTGGCTGTATGCAAATTAGTCTGTCCCTGGCCCAGTGCATCATGGGAACAGGGCAGACCAGACTACAAAAGCCAATTCTTACACTGGGAAGGAAACAAGCTTCCGGGGACCGGTTTCTGGCATTTCAGCCGTCTTCGGCCCGGCTTGCTCAAACCTGTCAGCATAGAGCGAGTTTGTGCAGTTATAAACTGCCATGTCGAACTGGCAAAATAAACCTTTTGCCAGGACTAACCTTCTTTTTCAATACATATACGTCACCCCTAGGGTAGGCCATGGACAGCCCAGAGGGCAGGGTGGAATGTATTTAAAAAGCTGGATTTACATGTCCTGGTAGTGAACAACTCTCAAATTCATGTTTCACTACTGCAATGCCTATCTTTCCGATAGGATAACATTGGAGTTGCCTTATTGCAGTTTATACGTTTAATTTCCAAATGGGAGTAGATAACCAGCTCATGTTTGAAGTCTCGAGAATCACAATTTGAGATCCTAAATGGTGGGGTCGGTTTTAAATTGCAATTCTGAAAATGCCGCTTTTAGAAAGTTGGTGCAGCAGAAACAGTGTTCACAAGGAACTCATTTATCAATCAGATGCAAATGTTTGCAGCAATAAATGTATCCTGATTCAATCAAAAGAGGTCCACAATAATAGCATAAGGCCCTAGTTCATTAGAGGCACATCAATGTTTCGGCAATTTCAATATTGGTACAGACAGTAGAATAATATTTTTTTCTCCCCACTGTAGCCAAAGTGAGCGTTGTTTATTATTGCGTTATTTATCTGAATTTTTACATACAAAAAAGGCATAAGAGAAATATACTTCCTGTCAGTGTATCTACATTATACACATTTGCATATTTGAAAGTGAATAATGCGCCCCAGTGAGATGACCATAACCAAACCTGTGCAGTGGAAAATTTTCAACAATGGGTGTTGGTACATAGTAGAGGTGCCGGTTGGAGTATAATACAATCCATTAATTGGATTTGATGGGGGCTCTCCCTTTCTATAAAGCCGACGATGTTTCGACCCTCTCGTGGTAGGGGTCTCCTCAGGAAAAGAATTCTGGGGACCAAAGACAGGACAGTATTCAATATAGTGCTCTATGTAAGTGTTAAGTGGGTGCAAGGCTGATTAATAGAGCAGGCTTACCAGGATTGAATCCAGAAGCCCAACGGTGGTATCAATGACTAAATCACGATGTCTGAGTAATAATTTTCTTGGATTAAGATGTAGGGTATTTCCTAAGATATAACACTGTGGATTACCACCTGCAGTATTAGAATGCACAATGAGTAGGGAAGTACATGGAATTGGAAAGTGAAGCCATAGCTTGGCTTCCAAAGATGTTCACAGTAACAAAGATACTGAATATATGAAGGTCAATTACTTTATATGACGACCATTCTCACCATTTAGGGATTCAAGTCTGTCTATAGAAACAATTATTTGTAACAACAGTAAGGCATTCATACCTGTAAAAATAGCGTAACTTATCAGGACTCACCATGCTAGAAGTTAGCAGGTTAAAGTCTCAATGTCAATCAATGGAACAAGGCATGGACCGGTGAGTGGACACAGCCAGGGAACTAAAACAAAACATAGGGAGAAGGTGCTGTTAATGGTACAGTGGTAACACAATCAGTCAGAGTGTGGCAAGAGGCGTGATAGCAGAATTTAAATAAAACGGAGTCATCTGTATTCCTTACCTAATCATTTGACAAAGTAGTGCTGTAAATCGCAACTGGTGATCCGAGGTGTGCGATTCGAATGCATTTATGATAGTTACCACTGAGCATGAGTGGGAACAAGGACGGAAACGATGCATGCGCGATGCGTTTGTTTACAAGTGAAGTCCTAAGTTAGTGCGGCGGCCATCTTACAGAGGGGTTAGTTCCAATGGGTGCGCACTGATCGTTATGGTGTTTTGGAGCTGTTTGTATGATACCACATCGGTTTCTATGTACATAAACTCATTTTCTAGAGGCAATCTGAGTTAATAAATTACAGGGCTTTCATTGATAAAGTGGGGGTATAGTCCAGTGGGGCTCTTATTATACAAGTCAATGTGACAATAAAGCACCCAGTGTGAGGGCAGACTCCGACCGTGTTGCAACTGTACTAGAATATTAATCACAAATCATTTGTCAATAATGTAGGATTATACACATCAATACATATGAACTTATCCACATTTTTCGTTCCGTGTTACACATATACTCGACTATTAATCACAAACCATTGTCAATAGTATGGATTATACACATCAGTACATATGAACTTGTCAACATTTTTTGTTCCGCATAAGGTATTTTATGAGCAATACTTGTAATACATTACAGAGCTTGATAAATAAGTGTATGTCACAATTCATTGATAGAGAAGGATGAGCCATTCCCAGATGAGATATATTTAGCTCATATACAGGGTGCCTACAGTGTGAATGTGGAGGTATTAGTAACACTAAAAGGGGGTGTAACTGCAAGGATTCATTTAGCTGAAGAGGCGGGGGGCTGGGGATTGATAAAAAGACCCGGAACCATAGTTTGTCTCTTTAGTTCAGACTAATGAATCTCCGCCATTCTGCCAGACTATTTAGTGCTTTTCTGATGGAATTGCACTTTTTGATCCATTTGCATTACAGAAGCTGTAGTATCTGGGAGATAATTCACCTCTGGGTGGAAGTCTGGATTTCTCAATTACTTGCCAGTGGAGTTCATCTGCTGTGTGAAACTTCTCTTTATAATGTTGTATCAAGGGTGCGGTTTCTACCTGGCAACGTATCCTACTACGGTGCAGGCCAATGCGGGTTTTAACCAATTGGCTAGTCTGCCCTATGTAAATGATGCCACATGGACACAAGATACAATAGATTAAGTTAGTGGTTGCATAGTTAGTAAGTTCATTTAGTGTCCATTTTATATTGCCATGGCTGAAGGTCTTTTTGTTGGATGTATATTGACAAGCTATACAGCCTCCACAGCGGAAGAGTCCAGTGACACGGGATAATGACCAAGCTTCATTGATAGTAGTATTGTATTTCAGAACATTGGTGTCCGAATGTACCAGATGATCCCCGGTGTTTTTGTCTTTCTTATATGGAAAAATGGGTGGTTCTTGACAGGTACTCAGTGTGTTATGGGTTGGCCAGTGTCTTTTGATGATTTTCACTAATTGAGTGATTTGTGGGCAAAAGGTTGTCACATACACATTTCTTTTATCTTGAGTTTTGGGTTTACTGACCCGTTGCAACGACCTGCATTGTCGCTGCAACCTGCAACACATTTGGAACTGCCACTGCACCATGCATCCTTGACGCAGATGCTCAAATTCCTGATCAATGACACCAGACTCCACATAGCAGCCTTACAGCCTTTTCGAACAGATGCATCCCTCCGGCCATGCGCCACATCCTCCACCCAAACTTTGCATCAAACTGGTGGCACTATCCTCTGCGATGACGCAGGCCCTCGCATTACAGCCGTGCTGCATTTTGGAATAGACACATCGCTGCGGCTGCAGAACGCATCTTCCAAAATCTGCTCAATGCTCTGCTGGACTTCGATCCTGATTTACAATCAGGTTTCCACAGTTGGGGCTTTATACCTTTTGGTACTATTTTCTCTAAAAACCTTAAAATTCAATATCTTCGGTTCTACAAAATGGATTTTTTTTGTTTTGGTCTTGTTTTATGTCTTAAAAATGACTCAAGTTGTCTAACTCTGTTGTGGTCTACTTTTGTGGTGTGTTTTCAATGTATTACTATTTGAACTGTTGCACAAACACTTTGCACATTTCCTCTGAGTTAGGCCTGACTGCTTTGTGCCAAAGAACAGGTTAATTTAGGGTTTGCTTGTGATTTCATCCTGAAAAGATGTGTGGATGCTGCTTGAGAAAAGTTCCACTCCCTCAACCAGTAACCCAATATCTCACAATGCAAATTGAGAAAGTAGGCATTTTCCAGCCCAACTTTTCTGAGGCTTTTCTAGGAGTTTCCTGCTGCCTGGGCCTCTTAATGGTTCCACCATCAGGAATGTCTATTGGGTTCTGATTGTGAACAGAGGGACCTGAGTGTAGCTGGGAGAGGTTCTTCATGGTAGGATGGATGGGGAGGAGCTGTGTCATGCCCTGATTACATTTCAAAAGACCTTGCCCACAGAATAGGAAAAAGGAACATTACACGAAGCATGCCCTTGCCTTTGTCACCCTAAACAGTTTGTAGCCAGGATCAGGGGAAGAGGAAAAACCAAAGACAACCAGTTTTGGGGGTAGGCCAGGGAATTCCCTACACAAAGGCTCTGAACATATAAAAATAGGACCCTCAAAACCACTGCTCAGACAACTCCTTGACTTGCGGAAGATTCAAAAGGACTGCCATGATGCCAGAAGGACTGCGCTGATGCCTGAAGAAGGAAGAGTGGACCTGCTTGCCTTAATCCAAGATTCTCAGAGTGGCTACAAGTACCATCTGGCTGACCTCCTGTGTGAGCTACAAGGACACAAAAAGCTTCCAGTGGCTTACCTGCCACTGCCCAGCTGACCAGCAACAATGGGACCTGCCTGAACCTTGCTGCTGCCCTCTGCTGGATTGAGTCCTGATCCCTAAGAGGTGCCTCTGAGGTTCTGGACCCTTGGCTGGCATCATGAGAGCTCCTCCACAAGTAAAGGTGAAACTCCTAAAGTTTGGGCTCCTCATTGACACAAAGTGACCTCCTTGCTCTGACGACTGACCTCTCATGACGATCACCAATATCTAGTTCCAGTGGTGCCTATTCCTCGCTCTGACTGTGAGTGTCTGGGACAGCCAGTAACGTTATACCAGCTTTGTGCTACAGCAATGACAGCTCATGGTGACCGATCTTCAGCAACAACCAGCTGTTTCTGCTACAGCATTAACTGTCCGCATCGCTTGACCTGCTTTTTATGCCGAAAGACTCCTCATGGCCTCCTCCAGTGCTATCTGAACTCTTGCCGCTGGATTGGAGAAAGTAACCATTCAGCAGGACTGACCTTGTCCCTGCATTCAACCTACACTCCATCACGGTCGACCTGAATTTTTGCTTTCCCCCCAGACTAGCGTGACTAGATAATCACGAGTGGTGCTTTCTGCTTCTTGTGGCTATTTTCCCTAAAAACTTTGAAATTCAGGACTTCCAGTTCTACTCTTTGGATTTGTGTTGTATCATTTTATTTATTAAAATATATCTATTTTTCTAAACTTGTTTATGATTTTACTTGTGTTGTGTCTTCACTTTATTACTGTTTATATGTTGCATAAATACTTTACACTTTGCCTCTAATATCTGCTAATGACCGCTCTAGTGCCAAGCTACCGAAGTGTTAAGCACAGGTAAAATTTTGACTTTTGTGGTTCACCCTGACAAGGAATGTGGTTGTTAGTCTGAGAAGGGTGTCCACTCCCCTCATCCAGTAACTCAATTCCTTACATTCTGTATCTTAAAAGAACTACTTTCCACTTCTTTATAAAATTCACTTCAAGGTGTGTTGAGTAATCTGTATAGAAGGCACTACACTTGAATAAGACTGACTATCTTACTTCTAAACTCAACGTATCTGGTGGGGCCTGCACTTTAAAAAAAAAAAAAGAATTATTTTCCAAAATGTTCCCATAATTATACATTTCAAATGTGGTGGTTCACTGTCATGCAAAGTTACATTTTTACATTCACTGTGATCACAGAGCATCATCTGCTGCTGTACCCCTATTTTGATATTGAAGCATTTGAGTCGGTTACAGTTACAATCATAAACCCAACACCCCACTCATGTTCTGGATATCTATCCACAGCTATACATTCCCACCCTTCCAAATTGCCCATTTAAATCTTTGATGTTATCGCTGTGAGTCGTTTAGACTGGTGCATAGCGATAATAACTAGGTTTACCATCTACGGTCCTGTGGTCAGGTATCCTTGTTGCAAAATATATATGAATATCCATACAAATTCACGTGTAAGCACTTCAAAAGATATCATGCTTAGATCGATCACATAAAGCACTGGAGCTCAAAAGGGCTTCCTATTTGACCTTGACTAGACAAGCTTCAAAAAGCTATTCTGTACCCCCTTAGAGGTCACCTTGCTTGTCCTGACTACATGTTATTTCTTAATCTGGTTGTGCAAGTTGCTTACACAGTGCAGGGCCAGCCTTTCTGGTCTGCCCATATATGGCTGTTTGTAATTTGTATGGTGCAGACATTGCACATCCATGTTAGCCATATTTGGCTTGGTGCCTTATTCTATTTCCACTGACATGGCATTTCAAACTGTATATAGCACCTAGAAACTTGTCACTCTGGGAAGAAGCAGTCTAAGAGCCCCTAAGGCTGGAGACCTGACTTCTTCCTTGCTAATTAGCAATGATACATGCTTTTGGTACCAATAAATAAATGTCACTCTGTTTCTGAGCAAACCTGCGGTGTCTGGTGAGTTTCATTCATTTGCTCCTGGGAGGGTGCCAGTATTACCCCATCAATCCTCACCCACACCATCTGGAACCAAACTACTTGCCAGTTGTGAGTTGTTATCCTGATGTAGAGATTCTACATACGCCCGATACGGGCCCCATATGTCCTTTGGGCAGGACGAGCTAGGCATGACGCTGGCATAGACCTCGCTATTCACGTAGCAGTAGGCCAAGCTGCGTAGCCAGCCCTTCAAAGTTCAATACTTTCTACTTCCCCAAACTAAGGCTATTTCTCTTTTAGCCAGTAACTGCCCAAGGGGTGCGAGCCATCTGACTTATTTGGGGAAATTTACTGTGTATCCCAGTAACGCCACTTCCGGTGTGGAGGTAAGTGAAAGGTTAGTTATAGCTCCCAGTTAGGAGTGCGTTTGTTCCCAATAGGACTGCAATTTAGGACAGGTCCATGTTTGGTGAGCAAAGCCGGCATGTGGGGTGTTGCATTTCTTGCAGTTATGTGGCCGGTAGGGGTCTAACCTGTGTGTCTTGGCGGGGGTACAGTAAAGACGGTGCAAAAACTTAAAATGTAGTAACTTGTGTCTGCTGTTGATAGAGACTTCCTGTGTCACCGCGCAGCACTTGGCCCATTGTTCATCGGTAATTTCTCTACCCAAGTCCTGTTCCCAGTCTTTGCGTATCTTGAGAACCTAGAGCTCCATCTCTTCCATCAGGATTGGAGATTCGCATTCCATATATCAGTATCTTCTCCCATGTTGGATCCTTTTTAACCTTGCAGCTTCTATTACCAGCAGTTGTTGGACGATCCATTATAACTGAATACAGACTCTCCTGACTTGTGATGCCCCTCTCGCTACCAGTATTGGACCCTGATGAAGGTGTGACCCGTGTATCAGGGTCCCCACACCGAAACGCACTCTGGTGCATTTTCTTCACACGACTGGTGCTACTCCCCTATGAAATCTGGATACTTTCTGGAAAAGAATGTTCCCAAAAAATGGGTATATACATTTTAAAAAAAGATAAGAATATTGCATGTACTGATATTTTCATTGCCCTGTATACAAGGATACAGTTGTTATATTCAATTTCTTCTTTTTGATTATTTATGTGTCTTTGCTCTAGGTTTATATGAAGTTGACCAGTCTTGTTAAGAGTGTTGTCCACGTGTCTGTAAGAATGAGTTATGAGTGGGGTCACTATTTGAATTTATGATTTTGTGGAGTTTTCATTAATATTAGTTTAATTTATGTGTTGATCTGGAAGCTGTTGCTGAAGCAATACGAACTGTTTTGTACATCTATTTTATTGAATATTTATTATCTATGTATAAACCTTGCTAAGATTATTGCATTATTTATTTACACTATAAATCATTATTGTATATCTTCAATAAAATGAAAAATCATTTAGTACTTGGGTGGTTATTTCTGCCCTTTTGTCCACACACTGTGCTTGCTAAATAGTGAGGAGGATAGTTTTTTCCCTCTTTTTGCAAACCAAGACGTTGTCACATTATTAAATAAATAGGTTGCAGGCAGTGGGTTTGGCTGTTTGATTATTGATGTGTTCCCTGTACCCCTGCCTAGGTATCAGTTCAGGGGCCCCCTTCTGTGTGATTGGTATAATTTGTAACCCAAGTTGGCAATATAGGATCATATTACACAGTAGTTAGGTATTTTCTTATATTACTTGATGTATTGACTGATTTTAATATATTTGTAGCATGCAGTGTCGTTCACAATTGAATTTTTAGTAGTCATTGTTTGCCAGGGGCTGCAGATATGTATCAATGTTTTCAGAAATGTATGTTTGTTGGTGGAAGAGATAATATGCTAATATTTAAAAAGCTTTTCATGCAACACAGTACATGATTATACATCAATTTTTAATTGCAAAGCAGTATTGCAAGGAAATAAAAAAGGTTTTCTAAAATGTGCTTTTTTTGCTGTAGTAAAATAACACTATAGGTTAGGTTTCATAAGACTGAAAAGGCGAAAATAAAGTGTAGCATGGGAAATTATAATTACAACCATGCTCACATGGTTCTGCATGTCCTTTTATTTTCGCACACTGAGGAGCATTCATTGGTAGGTCCGCGTATCAAGGATTGACATGCAAGGATGAGCTTGACAGGTGTGCTACATAAAATTGTGAGAGGGAGCAGCACTGTCATTGTGAAAATATGCTTTATTACCAGCACTGAATGTAAGAGGAAATGCTGTGTTAACCATCCTCTTAACGTTGTATTTGTTTAGCAAATTTAAAGTTCCTACAAACTAATTCATCCCTGTGACTTACAAAAAAGAATTCTCCTATTTTATGTAAAGTAAAGGTTAACATTCAATAAAAAAGCTTCCCCATGAATAATCTATCTCTTTCACTGTCTCTCTCTGGGCAGTTGCCACTGGGTAGTTATACTTAGACCCATGTTTCCATAGGAAATATTTTACTGGTTTGCTAATAACTTTGACACTTTTTACTGAATCTTCACAAAACGTTCCAAAAAAAGTATCCTCTACCTCAGTTCCTTCATGGAAAGTTTCAGGGTGATCTGTCAAGGAAGTTTTGATAAAAGGGGGAAGGGGGCATGCAGTTTCCCGTAGGAAAATTAAACACAGTTACAGCCAGAATGGCTGAACGGAATTAAACCCAATTTAGCAGAAAGCTAGATTTTGATTTAGAAAGCATGCTTTGTATGATTTGGTGTAAATCTGTTCAGTAGTTATTAAGAAATTAAGGGTCAAAATGTGTATGTATAGTGATGCATAGGATTCGCAGATTCAACAGATAAAAAGATATGATGTGATTGTTTTTTAAAACATCAACAAAGATGTTGCAGCAGCCATTTTAGAACGTGAGGACGCAGTTAAAAATAAATGTAAGAATCCATGGCTGGGTGTATTGTTTTAAAAATATATATTTGTAGGGGATAGTGTATGTGCCTCCCTTCTGCCAAGCCTTTTGAAGACCCCTACGACTACATCCCCCGGGCCACTTTAATTTTTTTGAGGAGGGAATGTGGGACCTTTTTAAGCATTCCCAGACTTGGAGCTTTGCTTTTCAGCTTTGGAATGGAAATCTCTTGTGGTTGGTCTTAGGGCTGCATTATGTGCCTTCAGAACATAAAAAACAAACTCTGACACTTGTTTAATGTTGTTTTGACTACAAATGCTTCATTTAAATGTTTGACAGACATTGCAATGACTCCTTGAAAAAACCAATAGACCTGCCTTTTACATATTCACAGTGATTTACACAAAAAACCTGAGAAATACATTGAAAAAATACAAAGATTAAAGTGACGTTATAGTTAGCTGAAAATGTGCGTGCCTATGTAACATTGTAAACGCCAAAAACCTCTGAAATTCTGCAGTCATAGTTATCTCTAGTTACTAATGCTTGCACCCTTAGGTAACTTTATCTCACACCATCATGTCCTTGTGTTTGCTTTGTTTGCCTTAAGTTGGCAGGGTATGCCTAGACGTGGGTTCCTTGCTCACTTTGCCACTGGATTCAAGCTAGCCTTGCCGATGAGGGGTATTACCCCGAAACCGGTCCCAGGATGCTTGTTTCCGGTTCTGGGAGGACCTGCTCTGGCAGTCCCGTCTGGACTGTTTCCATGAGGCACAGGGTCAAGACTGATTTGCATATGGACTGGGGTGGCGAAGTGAGCTAAAGAACGATGATGGATTCAACCTAGATCTGTGACTGGGTGTGAGTGTCTGAAAAGTTTCAGCACTCTGTCCATCATCTCCTTGTGTGTACAGTGGAATATTGTACAGTGGAGTGGCACAGAGTGGATTGGTGTAGAGTGGAGTGTGGTAGAGTGAGGTGGTGTGGTGTGGTGTAGCGTGAAGTGTGGTACAGTGGAGTCGTGTACAGTGGAATAGCGTACAGTGGAATATCGTACAGTGGAGTGGCACAGAGTGAATTAGAGTGGAGTGGTGTAGAGTGGTGTCGCATATAGTAGAGTGGAGTGGTGCACAGTGGAGATGCGTGGCGTGGAGTGATGTACACTGTACTGGCGTACAGAGAGGAATGATGTGGAGTGACATACAGTGCAGGAGACTTCAGTAGAGTGGGATAGACTAAAATAGTGTATAGTGGAGTGGCATAGACTGCCATGGCATAGATTGAAATAGCATAGAGTGGGGTAGAGTGGAGTGGAGTGGTATACAGTAGAGTGCCATACAGTGGAATACCGTAGAGTGGAGTGGATCATAGTGGAATAGTGTCGAGCTGAGGTGGTTAGATTAGAGTGGCATAGAGTGGAATAGTGTAAAGTGAAGTGGTGCAGAGTGAAGTTGCATACAGTGAAATAGCATTGAGTGGATTGGCGCAGAATGAAGGGATGTAGACTGGAGTGTCTTAGAATGGAGCAGTGTAGAGTGTAATAGTCGGTAGTTGGTGCAAATAGTTTAAGTAATGTTTAAGTTATAAGTGTCAAAATACGTATATATTGTGTCACAGTATACCATTGTAACTTTGCCGGTATACTGCAGTACATACCAATGACAAAGCAGTGTATGTACGGTTAATGGCTGTCTTTACAAAACGTAAAACGTAAAAGACAGCTATGTAGTTTTAAGCACACTTTGGCTGTGTTCTGAGTTAGGGCCTTAGATATAGGTAAGCAGTAGGTTTTTATTGCTCCATACCTATTACCACATTATTAAAGTGCTAATAGATTGTGTAATTTATTCATAATTTTCTGTGCAAGATTAAAACACTTTATGGAGAACCACGCTAACACCTAGAAAGTACAGCAGTAGTTACAGGAATGTTTAAAAATGTTATTTGTAAAATTTAAGTCACTGTTGTACACTATATTAGTAAAATATAGTGTAGTGCAGTGCATTCGTCATTTTTTGTCACATTTAAATTTACATTTTTCAGTAGTGCAGTAATTCTGAAGGTATTACTGCAGTACTGTGTAGACTTTTTTTGTAAAGAATGAAATATATAAAACATTGGCAATGCATTGTAGTATACTACATTTGTAAATGTAGTGTACTACAGTAGAATTTTTATAATGTTACTTTTTTTGTCCTAGGGAGTCCCGTAATACTCTGCAGATAGTTTTTTTTTTAAAATATATAGAAACTTATAAATGATATTTCCTGCCTATTACCACTTTAATATAATAGGTAGGGAAAACATATCAAACCTTATACTTACTATTGCTAAGGTCCTAACCCAGAACAAAGCCAAAGTGTACTTAAAACAGCATGGCTGCCTTTAACTTCTGTAAAGGCAGTCATTAGCCAATCAGATAATGCCTTGTCATCGCTATGTACCGCTGTACTTTCGTTTCGCATGGTAACCCTAACTCTCACTATTACTTAATCTTATTACCATAATTCACCCCTCACTCTATCATTAGCCACAACCTAATTACTTTTCGTAAACCCTATTCTTATTACTTCCCAAACTAATATGTTATGACTATTTTAGAGCGCTCGCACACCTGTGTTTTTTTGGCGCTTGACATGCATATGACAACTGCTGGTCTAGTGCTGTATTTAAAGGCGAAACTAAGCCAGCTGCTAATAAGTCTTACTAAAACTCTAGGTCTTAAGGGCTTTTCTGCATGAGCTAAAATACACAACATATCTCAACCTGCGTGGTAATCCGTTCCACCTCTGCTAGCAACTAAAACAGAAAAATTCAGCGTCCTCCAATCTTAGTCTTGACAGATTTAGGTGTTGTCTTTAGACAGGGGAGGAAGAGCACAGAGCTCAACACAGCTTACATGGAAAAATCTATTTTTATTAAATCATGGGTCATGACTAGAAATATGTTGGTGGACAGAGTATGGTATTTTAAACAAAAAATGCTCATGTCTCGGCAGCCAGAACAGGAAATAAAAAATAAGGTGATCATAACCTCATTTATAGGCAGCCAGACTTGGTAGTTATGACACACCTGGATGGGACATAATAGTCCCATTTAGAAGTTTGTTTTTTAGGTTTGTATTGCTTTCAGCCCTTTCCTACCTTTTAATAGAAAGTGTGAAAGTCTCCATCCCACACAAACTACTGATATTTATAGTAGCCTCCAGTGTAGGCAGACATGTTTTCTCATATTTCTTATCTACATATTGGAGCTCTCCAGTCTGGGTTAACATCATGCTTGCATTTTGCTTATGTCCGCATGGTTGCTTCCTATGTGTGCAGCCATTACAATATTGTACCTTCCTTAATGTAAATATCTGGAGAAAGTTAACATGTTTGTTATATTATAATTTAGTCTAAGAGGTAACAGCATCTCGATACCTGTTTTATTTAAAAAAACATCTTAACAAATCAGCTGTCTCAACTCTGGGATCTGACCATTGAGTGGGAGAGGTCTTCGGACTAGAGTTTATCACCAGAGGTCACGCCAAATTGCTGATCCGAGTCAGCTCTCAGCCTGAGACTTAGCTGTGAAAGCTGGGAGGCGTGCTGGGACTCTTGTCCTTCATCGAGGCATGTTCATTTTCCTCCCTCTGCACCACTCTGATAACAAACAGCCAACCTGCTGTTCAGAAGGTATGCTGTGCAATCCATCTTAGACACTTGACAGGCAGGGATGCTATTCATTATGTTAGCTGACAAAATTAGTGAAGCTTTAGGAACAGCAGTAGGGTGATACTGAACTCGCTAAAATGCTAGAGATGGTCTTGTTTTTCTCATTGACAGATGCAATATTAATTGCTTTTTTATTCTCTTTCTGTGTGGTTAGTATTCATATTTTATGCACGAGATAAAGACTTCCAAATTAAATGTTTTAAAATTAAATGTTCTGGCTTCTTAGTGCAACAATTGAGTGTGTTGTTCATAAGACTAAATAATTTTTTGGGTTTTCATTGTTACTCTGAAGTTGTTTATTTGGATCACTGTTGGTAACCTGAAAACACTGCCAGGTCAAAAATAATTTGCCGGGCTAGAAGCACTGACCAGAGGGATGGGGCAGGAGGACGCGGGTGGTAGGGGCCGGAGGGGGGAGGCGCGGGGGAAGCGGGAATTAAAAACAAAAAAATGTACCTTCTCGCCTCCATAGTCCTCCCTCGCTCAGACTTACTGGAAGCACATCCAGATGACCATTGTGCCTTGTTTCGCTTATCAGATGCTGATACTGACTGGGGGCCTGGGCATGTTCTCTATGTAGGCTGTAATGCTGCCTACATGAAGAACAAGTGAAGTGAGCAAAATTGTTTTGGACGGCCCCAGAGGGCAGCCAAGCAGTCACTGCACTCTTTAGGAGAGTACTACCACTCCTCCCCCGCCCCCTAACGCAAAGTGGGCAGAAGTAGGAGAAAATAAAATGATAATAACGCAAGTTATTATCATTTTATTTTCCCTTTGTGTCACTGCAAAAAAAAGTGGGGCGACGATTTTCCGCCTTAGCAGAGGAGCCGCCAGTGCAGGCTAGTGTTGGGACTGCGATCAATCAGGATTTTCTAACTCGGTGTTGGTGCACTGAACCGAATCCTTGCACCTGTGGGTTTGAGATTTTATCCCTGCAGTTTTGGAGAAATTCCATAATTTCCATCACTAGCCCGGAACCTATAGGAGCCGAAACTACCCATCTTTTCCACCTTTGCTGCAATGACTCTTCACATTCTCCCTTTCACTCAATTATTCTGAAACTCAAACACCAATTTCGATAAAGCTCCACACATATTCCTCACTGGTCGTTCACACTCTATGCCTCACTCACCATATTCTCAACATCATGTAAGCCACTATGTCATCAACAGTCCTATACACACTCACCTATCATCCTTCAGCATTGACACCTCACACTTACAAAAGCTCAGCACATTGTTACTTCATATATTGACCGACCACATTCTGACCATTAATGTAATTTTGGTATCATGTAGAAAGCTTCATGGCACCTGACAGGCCACTACAGAGCTGTAGCTGGTCGTGCGAATGCTGAACAAGTGTAGAGTTGGGTTCAGTGTCAAGCGTAGTGGTTCACCCAGCTCCTCTTACAGTGAAGGCTATTGAGTTAGAAGTCCCTGAAGCAGTTTTATATTGTGCTGTCCTACCCCTGACTGTATCTTTTTTAGTCATACCTGGTATGTTTTTTTCGGAGGGAATTAATATCTGAAAGCCCATCACTGGTGCTCTACATCATTTGAGTTTGATTTGAGTTTCTCAAAAGTAGGTGGTAGTAGGGGGTAGCAGGTGATGTAGTTGTATGGTACAGGCATTATTGCCTACTACCTAATTGGGGAGATTGCATACTAGTTCTCCTGGGTAAATGTGTGTAGTTTATCATGACGAACTATTGACTGCCCCACAAAGTGAAATATGCGTGTAACCTGAATGAGGTGTATATGAGGGCTTAGGTGCATTAATCTGGGGGCTACTCTCTGTATTATGCCTGCTGTGAGATTCCATACTTGGGCACCATAGGTGCAGAGCTCACAGTCTCCCCTGTTCTCTTGCACGTCTCCCTGTTACTCACCCTGCTCCATATGTCTGCCTAGGCCACAGTAGCCGACCAGGTTATTTGTGGGACTAGTTCTGAGTCACAAGACTCTCCATGGCACAAGCCCACATCTTTATTGCTTAATCTACTTGTTCAGATCAGTGCGGAGAGGTTAGCACGCAACCTGGATGGAAACAACACCTGTGAAAAGAATGAGACGGCTGAAGTAATGCAACAGAGGAGTTATGTGAGGCATGGTCACAACCTCCCTGTGGCGTCCCCACAAATAGGTAAATCTTTGCAGTGAGATAAGATCTCATCAAATAGACCTTGTGAGTATTTGGTTTGGTTGTCTTTCACTTTAATGTAATTCGGACATGGATAGTAGGAGTTAGCAAATAGTGATTCCATTCCTATTTATATTGTACAATTTTAATAACCTGGAATGTTACCTTTGTACTTCAGTAATACAATTCCGAGTTCACATTTATTAGCACACTTATTGAAAATAACATAGCTTTTTGGCTCCTTGGCCTGGCATAAGAATATATCTCTACATATGCATACACACACCGCGTGGTGCTAATACAATAAAAATATATGCAGTAACTTGTTTATTTTCTAATTAGCCAAGACAGAGTGAAAGCCCTGAGGACACCTCTGCACCTGAAAGTTAATTCTGCCATTTTAATACATAGAAAAGGGCAAGCATTCGAGCATGTCCGTGTACCTGGCTGGACAAATGTATTAATTTTCTATCGATATAAGCTGGCCTTTGAGCATAAGCAATTTAGTTTTTGCAATAACCAGTAATCTTGAAGTGGAATAAACACAATGGGCCCCGTGGCTATTATCTGCAAAGCTGCTCGGATACCGAGTCATAGTAATAGTGTGTAAGAGTTTATACACAGCCTCTTTTTAATTAGTGAATAATACAATAAATATTGAAACCTTTCAAAATTTCCTAAGGCTTCTATTTTTCAAAACAACCTCGATATGGCTTTAAAAATGTAATATTGGTTGGTCAGCCTTTCCCAGCCTGCACCTCGATGGGCTCTTGCCTCAGAGTGTCATGGGGCTGCTGCAGGTTTATGATCAAGAGCCGTTGTTTATATAATCTTATTATCCACGCGCGTGAATGTTTTACTGTGACAGATACTTTTTACCATCAGCCGTGGCTTTAATGTTGCATGGGAAATATTAAAAATGGCAATTAAAGTGCTTGACAGATGAGAAATACGAGCAATTGGTGCATTCCCTTTCACTCACGTGTATTTTAACATTGAGGAATTTAATGTCTGCATATGGCATTGTTTGCGTATTGCACTTTATTACCTTGCAGTGTTGTTTCTCGGCAGTAAGACACACACACCCGCCCTCCTTCTGGGCGCTGCCGGATATATAGTGAAGTAATAAGTACCCGGGAACGCCTCATAGCATGGGATGGGGACGGGGTAGTCTCTGGGGGCGGTATTACCGCGCTGTTCCGAGTTGGACAACCATGTATACGGGCGCCGGTAGGACTGTGTCCCTCTATACCAGTTTGGAATGTAGGCATTAAATGGAGAAACCTATGGAAACAGCGATTTACACACTAATTAAAGCCCATTCCCCAGGGGACACCTCGAAGTAGAATTGTAATTCCGCACCCAGAAATACAAGGAATGTACTATCAGGAGCGCCCTCGGTTTTTACACTACACTCATTCCCTGTGATTTAGTTCACATATAAAAGTAGGTGGGATAGTCTTTCGGGTCAAGGTCCTACAGAACCTTACGTGTTAAAATTCAGAAAGAAACTTAAAATCTCTAATCCTAACTTCATTGTCCTTGGTGCTTTTCCCTGTCAAGCTAGGCCTATCTCAGCTGGATAGAAGAGAGGCCACAAGCCTTTTCTAGTCACTCCTCGGGGGCATACTTCACTTTATATGTAAACCCTCGCCCCCAAAAATAGCAAATGCGCAAGGCAGCCACCAGGGCTACCTAACACATCTTGTGGAATAATAAATCACTGGGTTTCAGATCCAAAGTGGGGGAGTTTGACCACGTTGTAGCTCAACACCTTCATTACTAGTTTCCACATGCAGTGAATTTGTGGGTGGAAGACAGGAAGGCATCTTTGTAATTACCTCACTGTGATACTCAGCCTCCTATATTCCTTATTTTGACCATCATTCTCTTGCCATCTTCAACCACAGGGTGGCACCATTAGCAAGTGAGTCAGGTATATGTCTGCAAATGCTACCTTATGGGTCATCCGGGGTCTTCTTAGGCTCAATGGTCATTTCTGTCAATCCATTAAAAACATCAATATCCCAACTTTTCTAGTTGGCTAAGAAGGCCTTCAAACAGTGTTGGGCTTGGTCCAATATACGTATCATTGTTGGTAAGCTCTCTTGCAGGGACGTGATCTCAATGAAAGCAGGAACGTCCCCAGACCTCTTACATGACACGTCTGCATGAATTCTTGAAGTGAATAGAATTGAGACATCATGCAGTGTTTACAGAAGTGCCACCCATTTTTATTTTTTTTAAACTGATCAGATCACTGAAAAGAGGTTATATTTTTATTGAGTTCTTCTGCCACATAGTCGTGAAAAAAGATGGAAACCAACACGATTGATTTTATACCATGCAGTTTTGTCTGCTTGAAGGTGTTCGTTCTGTTTTAAAATGAAGAAAGTGACACATTAACTCTTTGCAATACAATTCTTTAGTCTGACTTTGCAAGGCAAGTGCAGTTTAGGATTAGGGTCTCTTTGCGGGTCCTTAACGCCTTTGGGTCAGATCTCAAAAATATTTTTGACTGCCAGTACGCCAGTGTTCGGTGCAAACACCCTCTACCTTCATATCATGAAAAAAGACTTGTGCATTTGGAAATGTGTAACAAGAGTGCATCTGCATATTTATTTTGTACCATTTTGTTGTGTTTTTGGGCTGTTTGTGTTTGTGCTGCATCCTTTCATTATGTTGTTATTAAATTGTACAGTTTTAAATGTTTTGTTTTATGTGCCCTGTTGTGTTTTTGTTGTGTTATTATTTTGATTTGTTTTATGCCCAGTGGTCGAAGTGGGGAAAAACAAGTAGGGGAACTGTGGGTGGAAAATCAGGGGGCGGGAATAACCGAAGATTGGATCAGTGGGCGGAGTCAGGGGTGTGGCTAGAAATAGCAAAACATACCAATTTTTTGTACGTTTAGCATTTCACTGACCAGTTACAGCTTATAACGTTATTTAACTCAAACAATGGATAAACATGTTTATTTGAGGTTGAATTCAGGAAAAACCCAAACCCTCATAAGGAATGCAGGTTTATGTAAAGCGTGCAACATATACAAATCAGTCTTAATCCTGCGCCCAATGGGAACAGTCCAGCCCGAACTGCCAGACCAGGTCCCCCTGGACTGGAAAAAAAGCATCTTAGGACTGGTTTCTGGCTTTCAGCCCTCATCAGCCAGGATAGCTTGATTCCAGTAGCATGGAGAGCACGGGACCCACGTCTGGATATACCCGTCCCACTCGGGGTGACAAAAGCAAAAAGAACAAGATGGACAGAATGCAGAACAATGTCATACATTCACCCCAGTACAGAGATCTGTGCCTAAATCCATCGTTTTTTGCTCACCATGCCATTCCAGTTTGGACCCAGCCATATGCAAATCAGTCTTCATCCTGCACCCAATGGGACCAGTCCAGCCCAAACTGCCAGGTCATATGTATTCAAGTCTCCTTTCATTTGGGAAGTGAACACAAAGCAGTACCCACTGAACTATGCACATAAAATATTGCTCTTTGATATGCATGGTACACGTTCTTTGCAGCAGGCATATTACCCTCTGCGCTACCTTAGATGAGTAAAACAGCCACTAGACAAAACACTCTCCTATCTCTCTCCAGCAGGTACATGTATCACCAAAGTTATCTTCGCACTTGTATTGTTGACCAAAACCTGCTGAATATACAAAGAACTTTGCTGTGTTTTTAAAACCCCTGCACTTGTACAAAACCGGTCCCCCCAAACTAAACTGGCCCCTACCCTTCCAGTAACCCTGGGAAACACTCGATGACTGGAATGGCCAGTCCAGCATAGTTACCTTTTTGTAAATGTAAATGTAAATTGATACTTGTATAGCGCACTACTCACCCGCAAGGGTCTCAAGGCGCTTGTACGAATACCGCTGTGGAACCTATCCTGGCTTTCCCTGTGAGGTGTCCACTCCTGGACACCCCCAAGGTGGAGGCCAGGCATTCTTAGCGTTGTGGGGGCCTTGTGGAGATTAAGCAAGCTATTGCCCAGAGTTGCAGAGTGGGACTCCATGATTGGAATAGGCACCAAGGCGAGAATTATCAGGTCCGTGGAATTTTTGAGCCCAAGACCCGCCGAGGCAGGGAATTGAACCCTGTTCCCGGGCTAGACCTCTGCATCAGGGTCTGCCGCTCTAACCATTGAACCACACTTCTCCACAGAATGCAATACTGCAGATATGTATACTTATTAGATATAAACGTCATGTATCACTGTTAGTGTAAGATACAGATTATTCCTGAATATCCTTTGAATTGGGTTCCTGCCTGAATGATACACATGAGCATGTTTGGTACACAAAAGAAGGTATCTGGGTAGGCCCCTGAGGTAAGTATATTAATGTTATTCATAAGGACCCTCACACAGGACCACTTACCCTTTTGATCTTCCTGTACAATTCCTGCCTGTGCTTAACTATGCATAATCTTTTGGCAGATGTTTTAAAGTTTGCACCTTGAACATAATCTTTCTAACAAGAAACATAATAATGTTTTTTTAACTTCTAGCCAGTTTTGTAAATTTTTTAGGGCCATGCCGTACAGAACAGAAGTAAAGGCAGAATGCTTTCATGGGATCTGCAGTTCTGTGACTTTGAGTTGAAGAGAAGTTGTATTGTGCAGAGATGGGTTTGGGTCCAGGCCGGGGAAACTCCCAGCCGCACCCTTGCTGAGGCAGAGGTTCCTGTGTTGTGCCAGAGGCTAAGCTCTCCTCTTGCTGGTTCAGAGACACACTTACCATAATTGGATTGGAAGCTGAATGACCCAGACGGTTCTTTGTCAAGGCAGAGGATCACCCAGCTCTTTAGAATAGGAGCTGTGTGTTCTGCCTCTTCATGGCCTTTCTACTAGTCCCAGATTTGGCGGCACTGTCTAATCCCAAGTCTCTTGTGTTATTCAATGTGTTTCCAGTTTAGGGTGCAGAGGTACCCAGTTTAGTGTAGTCAGTTTGTTAAAATAAACTAGTTTGTGTGCCTTTAGATAGAAGGGAAGGGGGAGGAGGTTGTGGATACTCCAGACTAGGGTGGACAACTGGCATGGGTGCAAATTCAGGATGGTGAGTGTAAGAGTTCAGGACAAGGGGTCAAAATTCAGGACAAAAATTCAGGACAGGAGGTCAAAATTCCGGACAAGAATTTGGGGCAACAGGTATGCTTTGCGGACACATCAGTGGATGTCTATCAATAGTATGTAAATAAATAGGCAAGGAACATAAGTACAAGTCACTTCTCCAGCCCTGTTACTTTCTCCTGCCCGGTCACTTCTCCTGCCCCGTCACCGCTCCTTCCCTGTAATTTCCCCTGCTTCGTCACTGCTCCTGCCCGTTCACTGCTCCTGCCCCGTCACTGCTCCTGCCCCATCACTGCTCCTGCCCGTTCACTGCTCCTGCCCGGTCACTGCTCATGCCCGTTCACTGCTCCTGTCTGTATACTGCTCCTGCCCCATCACTGCTCCTGCCCCGTCACTTCTGCCCCATCACTTATACCCCGTTCACTGCTCCTGCCCCGTTCACTGCTCCTGTCCATTCATGAAAAATGGGCCCGACCTTTAAGAGTCCACTGCAACCAACAGCATCACATTCCTTTAAATGGCCAACGACAATTAGCCATTTACCACTGTCACATAGGGCAATGCTGTTACTTCAGCTCTTCTATTGTGGAAGATGCTATTCAGCAGCTGCCACAGTTTTCGGCTGCTTGTGACCTAAATAGTACTAGAGCTGAAGCAGAGGTATTTGACCACGTAAGACAGTTGTGTGTGGTTGTTTGTCACTGGAACTTTAAAGGGAAATGTTGCTTTTGAGTGGAATTTTTGCAGCGTTTGTTGGTATTTTTAAAGTAATTTTAGACTGCAACAAAATGTAAACATAACAGAGCACAAGAAAATAAAACAGTAAAAAAACAAAACAGTAAAAATAGGATACACACAGCGTAACGCCATTCAAAGAGTACTGAGGTCTAAATTACTACCATCTCTCAACTATGCCCAACAAGCCTTTCCAGGGAAATTTGGGAAAGATCTAGAAAAAATACACTGCACTGCCTACAAAAAAGTATTTCGCCTACCAGCCTGCACCAGGAACAACTTAATTTGACTAGAGTTTAACCTCAACCAACAAAAACTGGAAGAGATGGCGGCTCTGAGTAAATACTTCTACCAAACAACGGAGGCTCCGGAGAACTCAATGAAAGCTGGCATAAAGTGCATCTTTGAATAACCTGGCAATTCTTGGTCCGCTTGTCTCGCCTCTGCTAAAGATCTGCTGCAACTTGCAACAGAGAATTGGAACTCAAACATAATTAAATAGTATAATTAAATACTCCATTATTAAAAGAACAATAAAAACGCAAGTATGTCTACGGTCTCGGACCACTGACATGGAATCCTTAGTAACAAGAAGTTTTCAAGAGACCCAAAGTCTCCCCCACACATTCCCCAGCCTCACACTCCACCTTACGCAGGCAGTGGGGAGACAAGCCTTAAACAGAATTCTAGCTGCAAGACTACATCCCCTCCCTCTTAAAGATCTATATCCAAGCGGGAAAGTAAGGTCAGCCATTACGGAGTGCCACCTTTGCAACTACAAACGCGAGTCTTTGGGCCATATTTTACTCTGCTGCCCGGCCCTGCGTCTAGCCCGCAGACTTTATCTTAGACCAATTCTCCTCCAACTGGGCACTCGCACGGCACAGGAGGCAGTCCTTCACCTTTACACATTGGACACAGTGAAGCACATGGCCAACTTTGGCAAATTTGTCCACCTCACTCGCCTAAAACTGATGGACACCTCGCACTAGGCCGCTAGGCAGGTACTGCCCGGACTGCCGTTCGGCCTCCTTCTCAAAATAGACTGATTTAATACAAGAGACTGATTTAATACAAAAGACTGATCAACACTTGGCTGTTTTTACCCAACAAAGCAAAGAGAATCTTAACATTGTATCGTATTGTATATACACTTGCTTTTTAAAGATTTTTAGATTTTATACCGTTTTTATATAAATTGTTTTTTTTGTAATGGTTTTAAATAACCACACAAATAAAGAATTCATGCATTCATTCATTCACAACGTAATGCAGTAACGCAGGACAAAAAACATAACAGCACAAAAACATCACATCACATCCTACCACAACAAAATGCAACACAAAAAATATGAACCAGTATTCTTGTCCCATATTAACCCCTAAACAAGTCTGCTTTCATGATACTGTGCTAAATTGTACTTGTGCTAAGCACTACTTTAAGTTCTACTGAGATCCAGCAGCAGTTCCTCCATATGAGTGGAGGAGCACCCACCACACTGCTGCACAGAAAGCTGAAAAAATAAAATGGTAATAAAAGGATTTTATTACCATTTTATTTTTCCAGCTTTCTGCATTAACGAGTGGGCAGGGCAGGGTCAGTGCGCCATTGCTACTGATTGGCCTGTGAATAGTGCTTGTTGGTTTGGCTGACTACCTTGCTACAGTCAAACTGACATGTGCAATTCAAACTCTCCAACCTGGCTGTTATAGGAGCTTACTACGAGTCTGACATTCCATGGACTGTCAGACTCACGAGGGTGCAGGCACCACCATCATATTGCAAGTTTCCTCACGCCACACTTTTCATTACGGTGCGACCGCCATCAATAGTGTGGTGATGAGGAAACAAAGGGGGCCATACAGGTGACCCTGGAGCCTCATGCCATGTTGATGCACACAGGGGGGCACAACATGTGCCCCCCTGTGTGCATGCACACCAGTACTTGCATGACATTGACTGCAGCAGTCCTTGCCATGCAGGTACTGGCTTTGATGTTCCCATTTCTGTACCTATTTTATAGGCAACGCCCTGAGAAAGCCTAAGAACCACACTCCAGACCAGGAGAAACTCCAGATCTGGTGGACGGTTCCTACAATGATTTGCTGGTGCATGGCGATCCTGCTCCCCCACCTCCAAACTCATAATAAGTCCCTTAAACAGCTAGATTGGAGAGCTGGCACAGACCTTCAGCATTCTTCGGAGTGCTGTGGCAGCCTGCACCAGCTAATCCAGATGATTTGTAGGAGTTGTGGAACCCCGTGATCAGAGGAGTCTGGAGCCGGGGACTGGGACTGGGCGTGCTGCAGGCTTTTTTTTTAAATGTTTGTTTATTTGTATGCATTTTTGTATCCTGATTATGACATTGTATGAATGATTGTTTGCATGAATGTATGAATGTAATGTGTTGATTAGCATCATGTGTGTGTGAACTGTATACAACAGTCGTCCCACAAATTTTGCTAGTTACCAACCGCCACTGCTAAAAACAAATGATAGCACCATTCAAGAATGCTTTGTGATCCAGCCCGAATGCTGTTAACAAGTTGTTTTGAAGCCAGAATCTACCCCGCTCCTCTCAAGCAGACAAGCAACCACATTAACTGTCACCGAGGGAATCAGACCCGCCCGCTAGCGTAAAACACTAGTGTGCGTTCTTCTAGAATGCATCCTTTGCAAGTATAACACAAAAAAAAAGAAAAATGACTATCTGGTACACTCTATTAACACTCTTGCAGTTGTCTCACCAGAAATAGCTGTATAATACCAGTCTGATCCTTTTATGTGATGACAAAGCAATAAAGCCCTTACATTTTCTCCACAACCTCATAATACCCTTGCAGGGACATTTAAAATAGGCTTGGGTGAAAGTGCAAATGTTTTCCATGGAAATGTGCGTAACGGCATCGAAAAGTCTGAGTATTTTGTAAAATATGTTTGGGTGTGCATATACTTGTAGACTGCATGCCATGTCTTTTAAGGGCTTAGGGGTGGGTAGTGACAAAGGGAGGTATGGGTAAGTGGGTAGTGGTAAAGGCGATTTTAAGGTTTAAGGGTGGCTAGTTGTAAAGGCAGCTCATTGACATTTTAGGGTTTTTGATGGTTAGTGGTAAAGGGAGGCAAGGATAATTTAAATGTTATGGGGTGGATAATGGTAAAGGGTGTTAATGGTACATTTTGGGCTTAGGGAAGGGTAGTGATAAAATCAGGTAATTGGTAGTGGTTTATGGGTGGGAGGTGGTAAAGGGAGGTTAGAAGTTAATTAAAAACAGGGGGTTCAGGGACCTCCCCAAAAAGAAGAAAATTAAATATTGAATAAAATGATGTTTGTGTGTGGATAGATAGATAGATAGATAGATAGATAGATAGATAGATAGATAGATAGATAGATAGATAGATAGATAGATAGATCGATAGGGGTTTTGCTTAACTTATACATACCTACCATGTGTGGAAAAGGCATACTTAGAAAAGGCATGCATTGTGATGTCATACATTCCACGGTGCTCATGCTGCTATGTCACATGTCCAGTTCCATAGTTCCCCTGGGATATTTTCTACTCAAGCCAGCCTGACAGGAAATACGCAGAATCCTGTATTCAGACCTAATTTCTACGTGGCTGTAAAATGCATATCCTAAAGCAGACCAAATAGGATTTGTGCCAGGGATAATGCATCTCAAAGTACAATATAATACTCAATAATATGTGCAAATGGTGTTAGCACCAGGTGTTCGCTCACTTTAAGTACACTAGAGCTGTGGTTTGCACAAGCACTTAGCACAGGCTGACACATGCTGCAAACACACAGGTGAGCACAATTAAGGCTCAACATGCACTGCAGTATGTTAGGTAATATTGGCTTCATATTACAATATTTCCCCTTTTGGGGCCACTTTGGTACTCCATTGGTTACACAAATTAGCAGCTTTAGGCTCCCTTTACGTTGGTCAGCCACAAATAATGCATTTGTTTTGTGACATGATATTATTTTCTAAATATTTTGCACATATTATTTGCTATTCAGTGACTCTTCTTGGGATTCAGTCTGCACATTTTGTACAGGGTCGAACACCATGGTGTACTGTTTTTCTGTGCCCAGTCAGCAACACCTCCTAACATTTTTAGACCTAGCATGGTAGAAGAGCTGCAGGTTTTGCAACACTACAGTTTTTATGATATAAACTGTGTCTCGGCCTTTTGGAGGTTACAGGGGAGAATTCCGGCAGAGAGACCAGTCTTGGAACAGAGGGAGCAGCCTTACGTAAACTGAGTTACACAAGCCAGGTATGGAGTTTGGTGCTAATCCCAGAGACCACTAATGAAATAAAATGAAGGAGACAATTATATAGCGCATGGCTACCTGGAGACCTCCCAGCTCTGTGCTATACTAGTGACCAGTGGCAGAAGGAGTTAGGGAAACAGTAGTGTTTTCAGTTGCTTTCGGAAGGCAAGATGGCTAGATTCCCTGCTGGATATAGTGGCAGAGTGTTCCAGAGTTTGGCTGCATTGTGGGAAAAGAGTCGGCCACCACTTCTGGCCCTCTTAATCCTTGGAACTTCAACCAAGTGAAGTTCATCTGAGCGTAGTTTCCTATTGGCCTTGTAGGAGTGGATCATGGTCGAAATCATCGGTGGTCCTTTCCCTTTGCTCACATAGTGAGGGTAGGCTTAGATAGATATATTAGTTGCCATGGTTGGGCTATTCATAGTTTACAGCCTGTTAGTAATGTTGATTACTTTTCTTAGTAGTATTTGTTTACTAGGCGAGCAGACCGGCATCAAAATAGACTACAATAGTTTCAATAAATATACTAAAAACTTCCTTTGTTGTTTTTTGTTTGTTTACTATGGGCAAGCATGCCTCAGAACGAAAGGTGTTGATCTGTTTCCAGGGTTCCTTTGGGAACCAGAGGTTCATGTTCTAGGTTTGCTGGAATAACCTGTTACTCTGGGGAAGGTTAGAGGTTCAGGTGAGGCACTGTAAGCAAGTTGGATTTGGGCCTACAGGTACTGATGTGGTAGCGAGACTCAGTCCCCATATTTTGACGTTCTGTTCTCCCAAAGCACGATTCTGTTTCCAAACAGAATCCCTGCAACAATATCTCAACTGCTTTGTTCTGTTGGTAGCATTGTTCCATTGATATAATGCAGTTACATGTGATAAATCTTTGCATTGCCCATCACCACACAGTTGCAGATTCATGTGCCTGTTACCTATAACATAAATCTTGTTTTCATACTAATGTTTTTTTAACTGCTGACATTCACTATCCTTATCAGATATAGAAAGGAAACCACTCTTTACTAAATACAATCCTTGTTTGACGATAGGACCTCGTTAATGTCAGAAAAGTCCCTGGTATCTAATGACAATGATTGGTAGTTCATGATTAGTTTTTGCTCCAGTCCTAAGATGCTTCTATCCTTTCCAAATGAGGGAAGTGAATTTATTCTTGGCTGACTCTTTTTTGATGTACGGAGTCTCAGTTCTTGTTTAATGACTATGTAATTCACTGGAGAAGAGAATATTGTCGTGTCACTAGGCCACTGATCTTAGAAACACGAGACCTGGGTTCTAATTCCACTTTGGTTCTTGACCAAAAACCATATGCTTATAGACAAATTGTGTATTCTCCATGTGTTACAAATTGCAAAAAAGAAGAACTTTAAATATGTAAAAATATGAACATTGTACTATATAATAATCTTCCAATTATAGGTTGTAACACGTTCAATTTAGTGTGCTAGTACTAAAATAAAAATGCACCCTCTAAAAAGCTAAGCTCCTCCCAGGTGCTAGGTCCATACTATATCAAATAATGTAACAAAAAACTGGGGAACCTCAATTGTATTAGGTACATTCTGCAGATGCTTTAAAACTGTTTAGGGAAAGTATTGTCAAATATAAATAGAAAAAAATAATCTATTAGAGATTAAAACAGGCAACAACAGACCTAACAAAAATCACATTTGTCGGGAATGGTGAGCACATTTCAAAGTGTCCGTATGCACTTAGTGCCATAAAGTAATAACAGTTCAATAAATTGAATGCAAACCATTCCAACATGGCAGGAAGTAATACTATATACCACCCAGTGCGCTCTGCCAAGTCTGAATCGAGTCAGGTAGAATCTTTGATCGTGGTGGGCTATCCACAATAGATAAGGCTCCATCCCGTATGTAGAAGTTATCGCCATATAGCAGGCGACCAACTCCATTTTTGAAGGCATTTCAATTTTCTTGGAATAAGACTCTAACTGTTGTCTTGGAGTTGCTGTCTATTTTACAGAGACTGATTTGGAATCCCAAGTTCTATAATTGACTTCTTAACATAGGTCAAACAGGGGATGGATATTGTTTTATGCAATCCTCTAACACTAGGCGAGAGAACTTTGTTAAAGGAAAGTGCCATATGTTTACCCATTGGATTAGTGGTGAAATTTCTACTGAGTGCTCAAAATACGCGGCCTGTTTCTGAATGGGTGATAATACTTGTGGTACTCCTTTGTGTTGCTAAAAGCCTGCTTAATATTATTTCCAATAATTTGCAGAGCCCCTGAGTTAATGTGACCCCATACACCTGCCCCATATGTATTCTTAGACAGGCACTTGCTTTGGTACAACATAATTAGTAATTTCTGAGAAGTTAAAAATTGCATCAACTGCCCATGGGCATTCGGAGGCCCTCTGTGTGAAAAGTTTATTCCATTTTAGGTTGGCTTCTGACTGGATTCCGAGGTAATTACTTTCAGTTCAATAAGTTGTAATCCTTCTAATACAGCACACTGATCTATTTACCGACAGATACCTGTTTTATAGGGTGATTAGGGAAGACATGATGCTGCCTCTCGATGCTTTACAGACCGGATGGAGATTGGGAGGAGGACCTGGGGAATTCAATACCTGTGGGTGGTTGGGCAACGTTGTCGGAGGCAGGCTGCCAAAGTGTCGCAAATTGCCCAATTTATATTGATCACTTTCTAAATATTCTATAGAGCATACCTTACCCCAGGGAGAGTATATACTTATTTAAATACAGCACGGGCAACAAGCCCGGGATGCGGGGTGGTCAGAGTGGAATTCTTACATATGCTCCAGGACTGCCCATCTCTAGATCGCTACTGGGAAGCCACACACATGGTCGCTGATATTATAGAGAGGGAGGTCGCTCGCTCTACAGAGCATTGCTTATTGAACTGGTTTCCACACACCACTAAGACCAAGGTCACTGGCAGGTTCCAAGACTTAGCCTTCAATCTGACAAAGAGGGAAGTTACGAGAAATTGGAAGGCTGCCAGGGGACTCCGGATTGCGACTTGGTGTAGGGAGTGGTGGGCGAGGTAGGAAAGTGGAGTGCTGCTCCGGGAAGCTAAACGGGACCCGGGCTCCCTGACAGTAGTCATAGGCAGGGTCTGGGAGGCGTTAGTGGATTGCTTGAAGGACCCGGATCCCCCATAACATCTTCTGCCATTCAGAGGGTTCCGACCCCGATTAGGGCGTCTGCTTTGTTTGTGACCCTTCCTGTTGCTCTGTGCTGATTCCCCGGCACATTCTATGGCTGATCACCCCCTTCACCATGCTACATAAGACACTTAACACTGGGAGGAGGGGGAGGATTTGGGTGGGAACAGGGGGAGGCGTTGATGGCTGTGTATTGATAGTATGTTGACTGATGCCACTTTCTCGCCTGTTTCATGATGCAGTTTGAAACGCAATAAAATCTATTTACAAATTTAAAAAAACTCGTGGAAAGTAAATGTTGCCGTTTCAAACATAATGATTATCTGCCAGAACGAGCAACAAGAATGCAGCAGTACTGGCACCAGTGTGAAAGAGAGACCTGGCTGCTTTTCTTTGGGTTTGTAGTTGTGAAGGTGGGTGGTGGGGAAACAGAGGAAAGAGAGGAAAGGAGAGCACTACTGACTTTCAATCAGGTGGCGGGGAGATTGTCTCAAAAAGGGGGCTATCGTTTGACAAATGTCACATAATTTAGCAGTTTGTATGTATAGGCTTCAACTTCGACTTGGGGGTGTGGGGTACCTCTGTACATCGAAGCATGCAGCTAAATATAGATTATTTTATTTAACATCTAAGCAAACATGACATTCACAGTCCAACCTTACCACCAGCACAATGGCTCACTTCAATTCTTGCCATTGACCAAACGGGTGATCTACAGATCATGTGTATGTATTCTTCCAAGACCAGTTCATACTTCCATCATTCTGCAATATGTAGATTGAATATAATTACATCGGGTACTCATGGCACCAGTTTACAGCGCTTGGCAAAATAGAAGCACAGTATAAAAGAAATGTACTGCTATGAATGTAGTAGGCGCCGTGGTTTTACAGAATATTTTGCAACAATTGACACCGGTGACATACCACCTTTACTGCCGGAAGTGATGTTCCAAATGTGGACAAGAGGGTGACGTTTTTTGATGTCACTGTCCAATGTGCAATTTTATTAAAAGGGACGTTTAATTTGTATTTGTGTAGACGCAGATCCTGTGAAAGTGCCCATGTGTAGATATTCTTTAAAAACATGTCCAGTTGTGCTTCCGGGATGCAGGAGAGTAGACCCCCTCCTGTTCCAGAGAGGCTGATAATGGATTGAGCTGGGCCTAGGATGATTGTCCGTGTTTATTGAGCGGTAACTCAGATGAGGTTAATGATAGACGATAACTCTAGAGTTACGACTCTAAGGTTACAACACTGTGACCTGTAAGTCAAAGTCCAAACATCCATATGCGCGCATGTATGTCCTTTTTGTAGGAAATGGCTTTTAGTGGGTGAGATGCACATTAAAGTCGTAATCAATCGATCGACATGCTTGTACATGTAAGCGGTTCCGATCTGCCTATTCTGCAGTGTGGAAAGCATTGGTACATCAGGCCTTAAATGACATGTCCGTGTAATGTTAGAGGTTCAGATGTCCTGTGGTCCAAAGTGGAAGAATGCAGGAAGGGTATTTGATTCATTACTTCAAGACATGAGCTCTGCTTTTATGTTGTAAAATATTTAGCCGGGAAGATATCTGTTCTTTTATGTTGTTAGCTTTAGAATTCGGGAATAGGGATGTCTTGTATGATAACTCAAAAACGGTATCCTTTGGGACATATTTGACTAAATGTTAAATGAAATAGACTGGAAGATGGTGATAAGAGCATTGTTCAAAGTATGACTATGCGCATCAGATCCTCCGAGGTGTTAGAATTCTAACTTCATCTGAGGCTAAGTTTAAAGAAGAAAAAAATAATCTCCGTGGCTGCTTTGCTAACTAGATTAAATTCACAATTCCAAATTTGAATATAGAAAACCTCTGCTCATCAGAACATCCACAAACTCCTTTGCACCCTTGAAAGCTCTGATGCCTTCAGTAGCCAGAATGTTGTCTTGCTCAGAAATATGACTACATAATACCAGCTCTGTGAGATCTGCTTTGGCTACTCCAAGATGGAAGATTTCAGTTCAAGCTAGCTTGCCAAGTATATCTCAACTCCACACTAAACAAATGTAGTTGTGCCTGATTCCTAAGTAGCAGACTAATTGAAATGTAACTGATTTAAATACCACGCCGGTAAGACCATCTTTTTGTGGAGCTGTCTTTGTGAAACTTCTCTGGGGAAATGCCTAGAGGGCTGCCCATACAATTTAAATCAGCGACCTGTGGCAGACAGGGGCCCTACGTACGTTGTGTCTGGGGTGGTTCTTCTTGTTGTTTTGTATGACACTATAAACATGAGAATTCTGGTGTTTTTGATGTGTTCATATCTGTCAGAGCGCTTTCAAGCAGTTATCCTACACCCTTACTGCTCTGATTTTAAAACGGCCGAACATGGAGTCCCATAAGGATAGGCATTGAGCCAAATTCTTTTTAACCTTTATATGTGGCCTCTAATAACTCTTATTAAATCCCATAACATCAGAGCTTGTTAATTATGCTTATGACACACAACCTCATCTGTCCATAGAAAGCAATAAGCCTGATATCCTAGAGTCCTTCCACAAATGTATGAGCGATATTGTCAACTGGCTTGACAAGAACTCCTTAAAATTAAATGGGAAATAAACTGAGTTTTTATGTGGTTCAGCTAATAGAGTACTCATGAAACTTTGTTCAAATTTCTCGCCTCTGACAAAAGATGAACTAAGAGACTCAGAGACAGTTTAGGGTAGAGTTGTGGTGTTTGTGTAGTGTAGGGTAGTGTTTTAGGGTTTAGGGTAGTGTTGGGGTGTCGTGTAGGGTAGTGTTGTATTGTAGGGAGCGGACTGGGATGGGTGAGGGTCGTGCAGGGGTTAGTGTGTTAGGATTTAGGGTAGTGTTGTAGTGTTTGTGTAGTGTAGGGTAGCGTTTTAGGGTTTAGGGTAGTGTCGGGGGGTCGTTCAGGGGAGTGTTTTGTTGTAGGTTCAGGACTGGGGGTCGGGAGAGGGTTGTGCAGGGGGTAGTGTTTTAGGATTTAGTGTAGTGTTATGGTGTTTGTGTAGGTTAGTGTTCTAGGGTTTAGGGTAGTGTTGGAGTGTCAGGTAGGGTAGTGTTGTTGTGTAGGGAGCGGACTGGGGACGGGCGAGGGTCGTGCAGGGGGTAGTGTTGTAGTGTTTGTGTGGTGTAGGGTAGTGTTTTAGGGTTTAGGGTAGTGTTGGGGTGTGGTGCAGGGTAGTGTTGTAGTGTAGGGAGCGGACTGGGGTCAGGTGAGGGTTGTGCAGGGAGTAGGGTTTTAGGATTTAGGATAGTGTTGTGGTGTTAGTGTAGGGTAGTGTTTTAGGCTTTAGGGTAGTGTCAGGTGTAATGCAGGGTAATGTTTGGGTGTAGGGACAGGACTGGGGATCGGGGAAGGTTGTACAGGGGGTAGTGTTTTAGGGTAGTGTTTGGTGTTGTGTAGTCTAGGGTAGTGGTTTAGGGTAGTGTTGGGGGTCGTGAGGGATAGTGTTTGGGTGTAGGGACAGGACTGGGGTAGTGACAGGGTTGTGCTGGGGGTAATGATTCAGGGTTTAGGGTAGTGTAGTGGTGTTTGAGTAATGTAGGTTAGTGTAGTGTTTGGGTGTTTGGGTAGTGTTGTAGTGTTTGTGTAGTGTAGGGTAGTGTTTTAGGGTTTAGAGTAGTGCTGGAGGGTCGTGCAGGGGAGTGTTTTGTTGTAGGGACAGGACTGGGGGTCGGGTGAGGGTCGTGCAGGGGGTAGTGTTGTAGTGTTTGTGTAGTGTAGGGTAGTGTTTTAGGGTTTAGATTATTGTTGGGGTGTCGTGCAGGGTAGTGTTGTAGTGTAGGGAGCGGACTGGGGGTCAGGTGAGGGTTGTGCAGGGGGTAGTGTTTTAGGGTTTAGGGTAGTGTTGTGGTGTTAGGGTAGTGTTTTAGGGTTTAGGGTAGTGTCAGGTGTCGTGCAGGAAAGTGTTTGGGTGTAGGGACAGGACTGGGGGTCGGGAAAGGTTGTGCAGGGGGTAGTGTTTTAGGTTTTAGGGTAGTGTTGTGGTGTTGTGTAGTCTAGGGTAGGGGTTTAGGGTTTAGGGTAGTGTTGGGGGTCGTGAAGGGTAGTGTTTGGGAGTAGTGACAGGACTGGGGGTAGTGGCAGGGTCGTGCTGGGTGTAATGATTTAGGGTTTAGGGTAGTGTAGTGGTGTTTGAGTAGTGTAGGTTAGTGTAGTGTTTGGGTAGTGTTTTAGAGTTTGCTATGTGTAGGATAGTGTATTTGTATTTAGTATTAGGTATAGTGTGGGGGTAAATGTCTGTTTTTATTACTAGGTAAGTTTTTAGTTCGAATACATTAACACTTGCAATGTAAAGGTATGCAAACTAAAAACTGGCATAGTATTGGTATTTGCTAAGTAAAAACTTCGTAGTAAAATCCTGAGAAGTGATGGTATATGAAATAATGAGTCATATTCGGGGTTGATTCCTTATGCACCAACACATCATGCCTGAGAAGAAGTAAGATAAATCTAAGTTACACCTGAAAGAAGCTAGGCATACGTTAGTATTCCTGCAGACTCCTAGAGGGAAACATCCTGAAAAGGTTTCACTGAGGCAACTGGTATAGTGTGAACCTAGTGATAATCCTACCTTATCATATTAGTAAATAACTGCTAAGCATATCTCGCATCATGTTTATCGACTAGTGATCATATAGATTGTAAATGGATACATTTTCAACAAAAATAGAACATTGCACACTTTGTAGATAGTATTTCTTGATGCACAACTCGTTATTGATGGAAAAGGAACTATTTCTGTTTATTTTTCTATTAATTTCTGTTATACTTGTCATCCTTGGTGTGGTACTACCCCAGACTTTTAGCCTTCACACCCGGATTTTTGCGGAACTAATTTCTTGGTGGCATTAGGCCTCTGCTCTTCCTGTAAACATTGGCAAAGTGCTTGTGCTCTTTCCTTTAAACATGGTAACATTGGCATGCACCCAACTAGCACTTTTTATTTACTTATAAGTTACTAGCAAATGGTGCTACATGTACCCAGGGTCTGTAAATTGAATGCTGCTAGTGCCCTTCTGCACCCATTGAGCCACCCACTAAAGTAGCACTAGAAAACATATCTCAGGCTTGAATGTAGCCTGTAGTGCAATCGTAAACTGCAATTTGGACCTGGCAAAATAACTTCCTTTTTAATGCTTATAAATGTAAACCTTCTTTTTAAATGCTTTTGATCGATAGCGGCGATCAAAATCGTAAAAATGTACTTTTCCAATAGAGACCAAGAAAGAGCTCATGTTTGTCATAATTATCAAAGATGACCCAGAGGCCAGCACTTCGCAATGCCTCAGTGCTGGTGTGCATAAACAAGATCACTAAGTGGCATCGGAAAGAACATTACTCTCCACATCAGTAAGTACCTCCAATGGTTACAATGCCGGCATCTTCCTGAAACCACCATTAGCATTCGATACTGCCAAAAATATCAATATTGCCAACAGGTGTACTGGTTGAATAGAGACATTTGATGATTTTATTGATGCTTTATAAGAAACAGATAACAAGAAGAATATCAAATACCTTAAGATTCTAGCTGGTGAAGGTGTAAACAAAGTCATAAAGAAAATGCAGCGAGTTGAAGAAATTACATACTGTCAAATCAAAGAAACCTTGAATCTCTAGTTCAATCCAATGCCGAATGTAGATTGCGAAAGGTACATTTTCAGTCAAGAATTACAGAGTTGGTGAAACCATCAAATTTGTTGAGAGACTGCATATGCTCATCAAACACTGTAAGTTCAATTATGAGGAAGCTATATGCCTCAGAGTTATTGATGGATGTCTGTCAGATTCATTCAGACGGTGAATGCTGTGAGAAACTCTTAGTTTGGGGCGAGTTCACTTGGCTACCAGCGCTGAGGAGCATGCCCAACAACAAGCTGCTAACATGGAAGCCGTAGATGCCAAGAGTGAGTCAGTCATAAACGAAAAAAGCAAGCCAAAGCATAAGAAAGAGGGACACACAGTGATGTCACCACAGAAGAAGTTGTGATTCAGATTTGGATTTTCTTTTCCACATGAAGGTAAATGCCCAACCATTGGAAAGGTGTGCAAAGGTTGTGGGAAGGAAAACCCTTTTGTAATGGTTTGAAAGGCGAAGGAACGAAGAAGTGTGTCATGGCGCAAAGACAGAATGTCTGCTTCAGAAGCGATGCTCGACACATGCCCACAAGGCCAAGCGACCACACCAATTAAGGCAAGTCCACACCAAACAAAGTTTATTGTCATCTAAATCATCATCAATGAGTTCTTCAGTACCTACATTGGGTGAAAGAGAAGAAGAAGGTTATACAATGTCAATGTTTACCTCAGAAAAATGAGCTCATGTTGGACTTGTCGCTTGAGAAGAAAAATACAGGTCAAAGAAAGTCGACATGAAACAGCACCAAAGTCATTCAAACATTGTCCAAAGCTTTTGTCCAAAAGTTTACAACGAAGGCAAACAGTTGTTCAATACATTTCCTTATCGATAGTGGTGTGCCGATAAACATAATGCCTGAGGAGAAACACTAGCTATTGATCCAGCGGCCTATAGAAAATATATCATAAACAACGCTACCCAACTTCATAACCTATAAACAAAATTCTATACTAAATTATGGACCCATTTATAAACCTGACATATTTTTGGGCCTACTGAATCAGGTGGTCAGATTAAATCTATGTACACATTATCTACAAAATATATACAATTTTATACATCTGCGGAAAGAATATTGTCATTAGAATAAATCCTAACCATTTAAACGACCACCATTGGCGATGGGATCTAGCTAATAGTAACCTACACTTCTGAATAACCAAGACCAGCTTGTTTGTCAAAAGTAAGATTTTATTTACTAAATTATGGTATTTCAATTGATAGTTTTATAAATGTTATTTATTGGCATTGAAGCAAGCATGATTGTAAAGAAACTTGAAAAATACAATTTAAGCAATTGAATCGAAGTTAAAGTAAATATTTAAAGTTTAGCATTTCTAAAACCTAAGTCCCTAACTGAGCTAAATAGATAGAAATTAAAGTAAAGTTCTTTGAGGATTCTTACGTGCTCCACGCAATGTCCGACAGCACTTCACCCTCATCGGAAAGTCAGAAAGCAGCAGCCAACCCATCCCTAGGGGCATGACTTTTTATACCTTTCTACTCTAACTAAACTACGCAAAGGAAAGTTTTCAGAAATCTTCGACGTCCCATTGGCTGAGAGTGACAAGTGACATGTCACCCACATTTCAAATCTTCCATTAGGTCACTTTTCTTAAAGACCATTGTCTTTTCCGAATGCAACCAGGAGCTTCCTAGGTTTGCAACAAATGTATAATAATGTTCTCATTGCTTCCAATTGACTTCCGCGGATGCCAAGTTAAGGGCTGACAAAATGTTCTTTTTCGACCTTGGCCATGTCCGACAGAATGATGATAGCACGTCAGTTTTTGCTTAGTGAATGCAGCTTTTGACGAACACTTTATTTCAGAATGGGCGTCTCGTGACTTTTGCAGAAGTAAAATTCAGCTTTTTGTAGCTCGAGCAAACTAGGCCCAAAAGCAGGCAACTTATGCTTTCTAGTATAAAACAAACACAAGAAAAGTATTAATGTAAGAAATATTGTAGATTCTGTATCCACCCCAGGATTTACTAATTAATTAACCCACCCGATTAATCAAATGTTACCTAGCAAATGCAAACAAATAAAGCAGCGTTTATATCTACCAGTCTTCATTAATCCATGAGACTTATGTGCACCTAGAATAGTAGAAATGACATCACACAGACAAGGAAAAGCAAAAACAAGCACATGCTTCTTTTAAGTTTGCAGCAGTTAGTAGTGACAAAAACGAAAACAATAAATTATTTTATTATTTTGCACGAACAAAAAGATGCAACAATTATGCACGTTTATGAGCACACATGTTAGTCCCCCCATGTGTAAAGTTTAATCTAAGTTGTATTAGCACGACATATCACAATTCATTAATATTATTATTCATGTTATGGAAATGTGACTTCACGAGTTTAAACAAAATTTTGTTTTCTATCTCGCTCCATCAACTCCCTCATCTGGTGATTAACAAATCACCACACCAGCACCCAAAATTTTGGTAATTTAAATTTCCGAGAAATCGATTCAAATTCATTTGTATCAATAATCCTAAAAGTCTGTTTCTGCATAATCTTTGGAATTAGCATAACGCTCTCTATGTAACTCCTGTAATTCGATTTCCCTTTCTTCTTCTTTTCTAAGTTTATAGATTCTTTTCTTCTCTTTCAACTGCTTCTTTCTTTTATGTAACAAACAACCTATTTTGGTTAAAATAAAAATGAATACTATTATTATCAAAGGTGCCAAAATCTTGCCAAGAATTGAACTTCCGATATTATGAAACCAGTTTTTAATTGCTTGAAACCTTTTTGAAAGTTTCCCTGTAAAATCTTCTTCTTCTAAAGGAATTATCTCTGAATGCATTTGTGTAATATTCTTGATATACATTTCAATATTCTTACTTTCGTCGGGTATATATGTGCAACAATGTTGTACATGTAAAATGCCACAGACTCCTCCCTCTTTTGCTAGGAGTATGTCTAAAGCAAGGCGATCTTGAATTACCATGGATCTAATTGCAATAACTTCAACATTCACTAATTGAAACCCATCAGCTGTGTCAGTTGATAATCTATCAACTATAGTGGACAATTTTCTGATTCTCCCTGCATTTAAGGTTATACCAACAAAAGGTATTACTGCTTGAAAAATATCTCCCAGAACTTCAGTAAAAGTTTCTCTTTTAACTCTATTTACATAATTATGAATTTTAAACAATCCTTCTGAATCTCTGTCAACATGAAACACTTTAGGAAAAACAATTCCCACATAACAAGTTCCATACCAGTGGTCTGGAAGGTTGTAGTAGGCTTTGTCACCACAAACAAAATAAATCCCAGGAAAGATTGGATCCTTTCCACCTTTGAATCCCCAACCTCCCAAAATCTGATAAGTATCTTCACAGTTACTTGCACCTACAAAGTAATTATCAAAAAGTGTGTTATCTCTCCTAATGCAAAGCTTTCCACTAACTGGTTTGTCTATGTGAATTGCAATATTTTCAAGCATTTTGCCATTTAACTTTTCATCCTCTTTTTGCCAGAATCTAGACTTAGTCTGCTTGACTAATTCATTCCTTTTATAAATTGCTCTTCTCTCCTCAACCATATTCAAAAATTTCTTTCCTTCAGCACTTAATTTGCAAGTTAGATTATTTTTATAAGCATACTCATAAGTAAGTTCGTTAGTAACAAGGAAAAATTCTCTCATTTGTTTTGCTTTCTTATGCTTATTTAAAGCATTTTCAATCTTAATATTTGCAAAAATCTCGTCATAATCTGAATAGTAATATTCTAAACGTCCAGTTTGATAAAATAAGCTAGTTAACACACTACATGTTACACCATAAGTGAGAGGAAGCATATTATATGTTACTCCCTCAGAAACAGAAGCAGGTAACTTAACGCAGACGTAGCAGTCTTTTGCATCCATTACCTTAACATATTCACTCAATAGCTTTGTGAATGTATTACTAGAAAAATCACTAATTGATTTATCTTGATGAATGTTAGGCTGATGATCAATAACCTTTGCAGACGCACTATGTTTAGTTTGGCTAACCAGAGCTTTGCTTGTTATGTTAACTTTGTGTAATTCTCTATTCATCTCCAAAGGGATAATCACAGCTAAAACTAACCAGAGCAGAACTAAAATGAGCAGACACACCAGAGTCATCTTACAGCATCTCTTAAAAACAGAACACTTTGAAGTGCTCTCCTTTACATAAGGCATTTTTGGTTAGTTTAGCTTCAAAATAAAATAAAATAAAACAAAATTTTTAAAATCTAAATTTATATTTACACCCCCCTTTTAAAATATATATATATTTTTTTTTTTTTTTTTTTTTTAAAACCCTAAACAAGATTTCTTCGACCTTATGTCATACATAAGTTTTCTTCAACTAAACAGTTTTTCTTCGACCTTGTGTCAACTAACAATTTTTCTTCAGCCTTTTGCCAATTTAATATTTCTGTACTTCAATCATTGTCACTAATTTCTTGGACTTCGTCTTCTTCCTCACTACTACCATATATGTCAATAACAGGTGGAATTACTAAATAAGTCCACTCAGGTGACTTGTATTTTTGGTTTGGTCTTACTATTCTTTTTCCTTTTCTCGACACTACTTCAATTTTCCTTCCAACTCCAACTTCTTTTCCAGGACTCTTTTGACTACTGATTTCTTCAACTTGTTCTTTTGGTTTCTTGATCAATCTGACTCTCAATCTTCCACCAGGCCAGTAGTCTGCTTTTCTCACGTACTTCTTCTTTGGTTCAGAATTATTTGATTCTGACTTCCAAGTCCTTTTCTTTCTGTTTTCACTTTCACCATCCACGTCACTTTCTTCAGTTTCGTAGTCTGAAATTTCAATTGACTCAGGAACTTCTCTATTCGGCAATTTTACTCCTTCAGGAACTTCACTTTGTTTTCCATTACTGGTACTCGGTAATTCGTCTTCTTCCTCTTCTTCAATTACCCCCAACTTCCCAGATTTTGGATTTCCGTTCCTTACTCCAGAGCTTGTTCTCTGCCTTTCGATACTCTCCTGGTTTAAAACTTCTTTTTGTTCTGCTTCTTTGTCTTCGATAGAGACAACCGAATCCTCAGTTATCTTTCCCTTTAACAGATTCTCTTCACCTTCAGAATCTATTTCAATGATTTCCAAGTCTTTTCTTGTCAATTTTCCATTCACTGGTACAGTTTCCAGATGTCGACTTTCTTGTCGATCTTCAGAATCTGGATTTATTTCACCTTCTGTTTCGCCTTCTGCTTCAGAATCAGAATCATCTGTGGTATCACTTTCAACATCAGAACTTTCAGGAGTTGGTACTGGAATAGTATGACTAGGATGAATCCAACGTTTCAATCCTCTGCACTTTACAGCATTAGTAGTGATCAAAATTATCTGCCTAGGCTTCTGCCATCTAGGAGCTAGACAATTCCTTCTCCGATGTACTTTCGTTCTGACCCAATCGCCAGGTCTCAGATCATGTGTCAAAACCTTTTCATTTGATTGTGCTTCAGTTCCCACCTGATTAGACACAGAAGTTACCATATCAGATAACCTTTTACAGTAATCCAAAATAGCACTGTCATTTATGCTCAACAGTTTACCTACAGGTACAAAAGCTTGCCTCATAACTCTTCCCATTAAAATTTCATGAGGACTCAAACCTGTCTTTTTATCTGGTGTACTTCTTAATGACATCAAAACAAGTGGAAGAGCATCAGTCCACTTTACACCTGTTTCAAGACACATTTTTCCAATTCTGTTTTTAATTGTTCCATTAATTTGTTCAACCACTCCTGATGCCTCTGGTCTGTATGCACAGTGTATTTTCTGCTCAATGCTCAAAGCTTCGCAAATTAACTTCATCAGTTTGTTATCAAAATGGCTTCCTCCATCACTCTCAATAGTGACTGGAAAACCGTACCTTGGGATGATTTCTCTGAGCATTAGTTTTGCTACTGTAATTGAATCACAATGTCGTGTAGGAAAAGCCTCTACCCATCTTGAAAACAAGCAAACAATTACAAGCACATATTTCAAACAATTGTGTAAGGGCATTTCGATGAAATCCATTTGTAACCTGGTAAAGGGACCACCCTCTCGACCAATTATTCCTGTCCCCACCACTGATTTTCTGTTTGGATTCATTTGTTGGCATGACAAACACCTTTGACAAAAAGATTCTGCAATAGTTCTGAACTTAGTATTGAACCATGTTTCTCTGAAAAGTCTAACCATAGAATCTCTTCCCAGATGTGCTGGACCATGATATAATCTGGCCATGTCAGCAATCAAGCAATTTGGTAAGACTACTCTGCCATCTTTGTAAACCCACACTCCATCTTCTTCACGTGGTCTACAATCTGATCTTAACCACAAGTCTTTTTCTTCATCATCTGCTTCATTTTGTAAATCTCTAATCTCATGCCATGTTTCTACAACTGTTGTTAGCATTAATGAATTTGAATCAGTTTCTTTACTCCTTTCCCGATTGTATGCATAATTTTTTCTTGCGCAGTATTTAGCTGTTTCATCTGCGAAGGCATTGCCCTTGGAAATATAATCAATTCCTCTAGTGTGCGCTGCACACTTAACAATGGCGATTTCTTTCGGCAATTGTATTGCTTCAATTAATCTCCTAATGAAAACTGCATTTTTAATTGGTGATCCTGCTGATGTCATGTATCCTCTCTGTGACCAGAGTTGTCCATAATCATGCACAACTCCATACCCATACTGACTATCAGTAATGATGGTAACTCTTATATCTTTTGATATTTCACATGCACGAATCAAAGCAATTAATTCAGCCACTTGTGCTGAACGAACTCCTTCAAGACATGATGCTTCTTCGACATCCTTAACTGTACAAACTGAATATGAAGCTTTTAAGACACCTCCTTCGGATCTTAAGCATGAGCCATCTACAAAGTAGACAAAATCCGATTCAGACAAAGGTCTGTCTTTGATGTCTTTTCTTGGTTTTGTGCAGAATTCCATGACATCTAAACATTCATGTTCTGTTTCAATGTCATCAACAATTTCAGAATCAGGCAGTAATGTAGAAGGATTCAGATTCAAACATCTTGAAATCGAAACATTATCTGCTCCTAGTATGATTTTCTCATACTTTGTCAATCTGTTACTTGTTAAGTGCTGAGTCTTACCTCTTGTCAGTAATATTTCTACTGAATGAGGCACAAAAACTTTCACAGGAAATCCCATAATGATCCCCTCACTTTGTTCGAGACTTATACTTGTAGCTGCAACTGCTTTTAAGCAACCTGGTAATGCTTTTGCAATTGGATCAAGAACTGCAGAGAAGTATGCAATAGGTTTCTTTAAATTTCCGTGTCTCTGAATCAACACAGATAATGCACATCCTTCTCTCTCACTGCAATACAGTTCAAAATCTTTCTCATAATTTGGCATACCTAAAGCAGGAGCTTGACATAAACTCTTTTTCAGGTTTTCAAAAGAATCCATCTCAGCATCATTGAGAATAATTGGATCCTTTACATCTGACTTTGTCAGTCTTTGTAGTGGTTTTGCAATTACTGAAAATCCACTTATCCATTGTCGACAGTAACCAACCATTCCCAAGAACATTCTGACCTGTCTTTGTGTTCTTGGTGGTAACATTGCTTGAATCATTTTTATTCTCTCTATTGTTACTTGTCTTTTTCCCTTTGCAATTCTGTGACCAAGATATTTTATTTCTTGTTTGCAAAACTGTAGTTTTGCTGGGGACACTTTATGTCCTTCTTCTGCAAGGCGATTTAACAGAATTATTGTGTCTGTCACACAATTTTCTCTTGTCTTTGCAGCTATTAACAGATCATCAATATACTGCACTAACGTTGACCTACCAGGTAAGTCTAGGTCTTCTAATGATCTTTTTAACAGTTCATTAAAGATTGAAGGACTTTCTGTATAGCCCTGTGGGATTCTTGACCATCCGAGGGTCTTACCTTGGAATCTGAAAGCAAAGATTTCATAACTGTCTGGATGTAAGGGAACAGTAAAGAATGCATTGCAAAGATCAATGACTGTATACCATTCAGCATCATGTGGAATCTGATATAGAATTACTGCTGGATTTGGAACCACAGGACAACATGGAACGACAATTTGATTAACCTTTCTCAAATCTTGTACGATTCTAAATGTTCCATTAGACTTTTTAACTCCCATAATTGGTGAATTACAAGGACTACTCTCCATTTCTTTTAATACACCCTGTTTGATTAATTTTTCAATTATAGGTGTAATACCTTCAATTGTTTCTGCTTTCATTTTATACTGTGGAATGTTTGGAAATTCTATTCCCTGTTTCAATGTAATTTTTACTGGATCTACATTTTTCATTAGACCCATCTCGTTCCCAGTAAAATCCCATATCTCAGATTTCACTGTTTCTTTGAGCTCTTCAGGTAAATCCTTTTCTTCAAATGCAGGAAACAATTTTGTTTCTTCTGCTTCCATCATCATCATTGTCATTCTGTATAAACCATCTTCCTCCATTGTTTGTAACTCAACTCCATCAGGAGAACAATATATTCTGCAATTCATTTTACATAGGATGTCTCTGCCCAATAGATTCACTGGACTACTATTACAAACCACAAATCTGTGTTTGTCTCTGTAATTTCCAATTTCAACTGGTACTGGATCAGTTAAGTCAGTTTTAATTTGCTGATTACTTACTCCAACAACTTGGATGGTATCCCCAGAGAGAGGTAGGTTTTCAATTTCCACTGATCTAACAGTAGAACGGGTAGCACCAGTGTCCACTAGAAAAGTGATGTCTACATCATTAACTTTCCCGTTTACAAAAGGACCAGACTGGTCAACCTCAAGAGTGGCTCCAACAACACACTCTTCCTCCTCTCTCGGGCACCGTCAGCAATAATCATCAGAATCGCTGTCTTGACTTTCTGCTAATAAAAACTGTTGTGAAGCATTTTGCATTTGTACTCTTTGCTGTTTTTGCTGTTTTTGCGGTTTTATTACCTGTTCACTTCCCTGAAATCCCACGTTTGGATTATATTTTTGGACTCCCCCACAATTCGGAAAAGGTGGTTGTGGCAATTGATCTTGACGATTATTCACCTGTTGCTGTTGCTGTTGCTGCAACTGTCGCTGAATGTTTAATTCGTTTAACCCCTGTTGCATCTGTAGCTGTCGCTGCAGGTCAACACCATTCTGCATCTGTGGATTCAATAAGGGATTCTTTAAGTTTTTAGGAGGATGAGGACACTCGTCTCTCCAATGTCCAATTTCGCCACAATTAAAACAAGGTAATCTTTGTTTCAACTCCTCAATCTTTGGGCTAAATTTCTTTGGGAAATTATTACTTTTAAACTTTCCTTGTATCTGGTTTGTATTTCCAGTTTGAACAAAATTAGTGTTCTTATTACCCATGCTGGCAATCTGTTGCTCAGCTACTTTTACCTGAGCCCACATGGCTTTTTCCTTGAGCTTCTTCTGTTTTACTTCTATTTCATCACTGCAATACTTAGCCTTTCTTAGAATATCATCTACAGAAAGTGATTGCCATCCTACAATGCTATTTCTGATCATTTCTCCGATTTCAGGTTTTAGTCCATAAACAAATCTATAGACAAAATGACTCATATCCTTTTCATCTAGTTTTTCATAACCACTGTATTGTTTAAAGATTAACAGTAGTCTTTCATAAAAAGAATGAACTGATTCTTTTGTTTCCTGTTCTGTCCTTTCTATTTTAACCCAATCGACTTCTTTGGGTGGAATTTTGTTTTTCATCCAAACAATCATCTTTTCATAAAAATCCATTACAAGAGGATTTGGAGCACCTGTTTCTTTGATTCGCTCAGGTTCTGTTTTTGGCCAACTAATCGATATTTTGCATTCTGTCCAAAGATCTGATGGAACGACAATGTCAAAAAATCCATCTAAATCAATCCACAGAACTTTTGACACTTTGATAAATCTATCTACTTGTCTGTACCATTCCACAGGTTTTTCCCGCAATTTTGGAAAGTCATTCGTAAACAACAGAATGTCCTGTCTCGACCAAGGGACATGAACATATCCTCCACCTGCAATTTCTCTCATTGGAAATTGTTTTGACAATTTTTCCAATCTTTCATCTTCCTTCTTTTTCGTCCATTTTACTCTCCACTTATTCAGTTCTCCTAGCTTTTTGATATAAACAATCAAATCTTTTATATGTACTATTCTTCCCATTGAGTTCAAACTCTCAATGTCACTTTCTGAAAAGTCTAATCTGTAATGTTTCGCAAAATTCTTTTGTTTGCTCACATCGATTTCAAGTTCCGCTGCTAGATCCTCTAGTTGATCATATTTATTTTTTGTTTTCCACTGAATGCTTTTGCAAATGAACAGTAGTTCATCATCTCGATAGTAATTTAAACTATCTGGACCGATTGTTCCGATTATTAATTCTTCGATATTCGCTTTTAATTTGGCCACATCAAGTTTTGGTGTGGTTACCCTGACTTCAGGACTCCCTATATCTGATATAGCACCCATTGGTGTTTTCGGAGATAAATCCTCATTAAAGGTTAAATCAGGCATTCTTGATTTAGAAGAGTTTATTTCAGAATAAAATTTTTCAGTAAACTTTTGAATTTCTGCATTTAAAGGAATAGTTAATCCTGTCTTGTTTGTTTCCTTTTGATCAAATACAGGCTGAACAGGACCAATTGTTACTGGAACTGTCATAGCTTCCATGCCTTTTGTTATTCTTTTTATTAATTCTTCTTTAGATTTTAAATATTCATTATAATCGACATCTTCAACATTTCTTGCCTCTCTTGTATAATCTTTTGGAGCTTCTCTTGCCCTTGGAGCCATTGTAAAATGTCTACCTTCATTTCGAGCATTATCAAATTCTGGTCTTCTAGGAGTTTCGATGATTTCACAATTATTTGGATAAAGTTTAGGAGCTTCATTAATTGGAGGTGCACTCGGTGAAGTTTCAGTAGAAACCACCTGAGTAGACCATGATCTAGGAGGTCTCAGAGGTTGATTCTTTCTAGCTGTAGTGTATATTTCTTCCATAACTGCATCTTCAGATTCACTTTCTAAAGATTTCCCTGTAGGAGCACCCATTACCATTTCTTGTATTAAATACAATCCTTCACTCATGTTTCCCTGTCTCCACATTCGCAATCTATCTTCATGAGTTTCTCTTCTCCAAGGTGGATTTTTAGAAGGTCTTTTAATTCCACTAGCTTCTCTTTGTAACTGATACATCTCATCTTCCCACTCAACTAAAGCTTCAAATTGAGTTGGTCTCGGTTTTGGAATAAGAGCATTCATTTTCTCTCGTAAATTTCTCAAAACTTTTACGTTAAATGAACCATCATCAGGCCAAGTTAAAACACCGTCGTTCTTAGTATAGCGTTTCCAACTATCAAAACCATAAGACAGTATGATATCCATATTCACCTTCCATGTACGCTGCAGGTGTTTTATACTTATGAAGTAGTTTACCACCTCGCGTTTCAATTTTCTTGTCAGGTGAAAATAAATTTTTAAATTTCTGAAATAATGTTGGCTTTTTCTCAACATGTTTAAAATGATAACTCATTTTTAAGAGTTAATTCTAATTCACAAATTCGTTCGTAAAATATTTCCGGGATGCTCCGCAAAACAACCAATCCGTGCGCGAAACACACCGACAAGCCAATGACAGTTGAGCTACGTCACTTTTCTGCTCAACCAATAAAAATGGAGTTTTCCTAAAGAACCAATTAGCTTACAGATCGTCAGAGACTCAAGAGCCAATCAGAGTATAGTTTGTGACGCAGGTCACCCAATCCCAGCGCGGCTCTGTGACGTACACAGCAGCTGCGGTTTCTCGTTTCTCACTCCTGGCGCTTACCCCTCCTTCACAAAATCTTTTCACAGCGCCATTTTAAGAACACTTTTCAGTGTAAATTAATTCTTAACAATGACTATAAGGACATCAGGACATCATCTGTTCGTTTCACTATTTAGGATAGTTTACATACATTCAAGTATCCACACTTCGGAATAGACGGCGCTATTCACACTAAGGATAATATTCAATTGTCAGTAGAGTAACCCGTACCCCACCCTTCTAACACGTATAATTATGAACTCGCTTTCCTCTGAACGCACCGCGAAGTGACAGTTCTAAGAGTTCCACTTGAACATAAAATACAAATCAAACTCGCACTTTCACACTGAAAATTCCCTAATTTCAAACACACATGAAATCCGTACAGGACTCTCACCTGTTTATAGAATTCATGCACCGTTAGCAAAATAACGACGTTATCCGTACAGGGCTCTCACCTGTTTATAGATATGAAACATGTACCCGTACAGGACTCTAACCTGTTTATAGATAATCATGCACCGACGCTACTTTACCCTTCACTCAAGCTCGGATATAACTAATACTCTTATCACAGTGAGTTTTATGGAAGGCGCTTTGTCCCTATTCTCATGCTGCTTTAATTTCTTAGAAAACCCTCACTATACAAGATTCACACCTAGCCCTAAAACTGTGCTGCTCGGCGACAACACTATGGTACACGGCGATACCTCTTGTGATACTCGGCGATATCACTACAAACGGAACAGATGGCTTGCGTGACTAATTTCTCGCCACACAATCTATACCGGTATAGCTTACAGATAGCACGAAAAACGAACTCAACATGTGTTAAAACATCGATCCTATTTCCATACCATATCACTTTAGTAACCCTTAGCAACCAACATATTACCTTGGTTACCCTTAGCAACCATCCTCTGCTACCAGAGAATTGATCCAGCGGCCTATAGAAAATATATCATAAACAACGCTACCCAACTTCATAACCTATAAACAAAATTCTATACTAAATTATGGACCCATTTATAAACCTGACATATTTTTGGGCCTACTGAATCAGGTGGTCAGATTAAATCTATGTACACATTATCTACAAAATATATACAATTTTATACATCTGCGGAAAGAATATTGTCATTAGAATAAATCCTAACCATTTAAACGACCACCATTGGCGATGGGATCTAGCTAATAGTAACCTACACTTCTGAATAACCAAGACCAGCTTGTTTGTCAAAAGTAAGATTTTATTTACTAAATTATGGTATTTCAATTGATAGTTTTATAAATGTTATTTATTGGCATTGAAGCAAGCATGATTGTAAAGAAACTTGAAAAATACAATTTAAGCAATTGAATCGAAGTTAAAGTAAATATTTAAAGTTTAGCATTTCTAAAACCTAAGTCCCTAACTGAGCTAAATAGATAGAAATTAAAGTAAAGTTCTTTGAGGATTCTTACGTGCTCCACGCAATGTCCGACAGCACTTCACCCTCATCGGAAAGTCAGAAAGCAGCAGCCAACCCATCCCTAGGGGCATGACTTTTTATACCTTTCTACTCTAACTAAACTACGCAAAGGAAAGTTTTCAGAAATCTTCGACGTCCCATTGGCTGAGAGTGACAAGTGACATGTCACCCACATTTCAAATCTTCCATTAGGTCACTTTTCTTAAAGACCATTGTCTTTTCCGAATGCAACCAGGAGCTTCCTAGGTTTGCAACAAATGTATAATAATGTTCTCATTGCTTCCAATTGACTTCCGCGGATGCCAAGTTAAGGGCTGACAAAATGTTCTTTTTCGACCTTGGCCATGTCCGACAGAATGATGATAGCACGTCAGTTTTTGCTTAGTGAATGCAGCTTTTGACGAACACTTTATTTCAGAATGGGCGTCTCGTGACTTTTGCAGAAGTAAAATTCAGCTTTTTGTAGCTCGAGCAAACTAGGCCCAAAAGCAGGCAACTTATGCTTTCTAGTATAAAACAAACACAAGAAAAGTATTAATGTAAGAAATATTGTAGATTCTGTATCCACCCCAGGATTTACTAATTAATTAACCCACCCGATTAATCAAATGTTACCTAGCAAATGCAAACAAATAAAGCAGCGTTTATATCTACCAGTCTTCATTAATCCATGAGACTTATGTGCACCTAGAATAGTAGAAATGACATCACACAGACAAGGAAAAGCAAAAACAAGCACATGCTTCTTTTAAGTTTGCAGCAGTTAGTAGTGACAAAAACGAAAACAATAAATTATTTTAATATTTTGCACGAACAAAAAGATGCAACAATTATGCACGTTTATGAGCACACATGTTAGTCCCCCCATGTGTAAAGTTTAATCTAAGTTGTATTAGCACGACATATCACAATTCATTAATATTATTATTCATGTTATGGAAATGTGACTTCACGAGTTTAAACAAAATTTTGTTTTCTATCTCGCTCCATCACTATCTCCCCTGCTACGATTTAAGCCATTGAAAGTGCATACCTGAGCTGCATCTACGCGTTTAAAAAGTCAAGGTTCATTCGAAGCAACAATGAAACACAAGAAAACAAAAGTACAAGCACCTATTCGCATAATTCAAGGTACGGCGTAAGGTGCCTGTTTGCTCAGCTTCAGCACATCTGCTGATATGCGACTGATATCAGTGAAGTATAACATGAAAGCTCAAGAGCGAAATAGTAAATCATTTTTCTTCATTGTTTCATGGGTTCCAGAAATTAAGACTATGGAAGTACAATTGTACACTAATGAGGACATCTGTCCAATTGCTCAAAGACACAGACAAACTGCATTTCATTTATGGGAAGCTGTTAAAAAAGAACTTGAATCATTGTTAAAAAATGATATCATTGAATGCTTCATTGTTCCAAAGCCCTGGGTTTCTCTCATAGTAGTAGTAGTGTCTAAAAAGGACAGTTAAGGAGTTATATGCATCAGCGTTGACATGCATCAACTGAACATGGCAATTGAACAGAAATGACATCCAGGTCCACACATCATTGACATGATAACCCAAATGAATGGTGCGAAGGTGTTCTCTTGCTGATTTGAATAGAGGATATCATCAGTTGGAACTTGAGGAGAGCTGCAGGTACATTACAAACATTTCTACACATATTGGTCTGTGTTGATACAAAAGACTAAGTGCCTGATTTAGATCTCAGCGGACGGGTTACCCCGTCACACCGGTGAGAGATATCCTGTCCTCCGAATATAAATCCTGTAGGATATAATAGGACGTATGTTTCCTCTGGCAGGTTACTCCATCAAGTTGTGATGGAGTAACCCGTTGACTGATATCTTAATCAGGCACTAAGTTTCAGAGTGTCCTCAGCTGCAGAACTGTTTCAAGATGTCATGTTTCAAGATGTCATTCAACGTATCATATAGCCTGTCATGAATGTGTTTAAATACAGTGATGACATATTGGTTTTCAGAGCTACAGGTAAGGAGCATGATAAAGCTCTCACGCAAATGTGTAGTGTACTTATTGATGCAGGTTTGATTTTGAATGCAGACAAATGTGAGTTCCATAAGACAAAGCTGAAATTCTTTGGCCATATCTTTTCTGAATCCATCAAAAGTGCAAGCAGTTTCAACTGCCAGTCCATTTAAGATTTTCCCATGTTACGTTTGTTCCTTGGCCAGCTACTGCTGTATACTTTGCCACCATAGGTGCTCCTCTGAGAGACTTGACAAAAATAATTTTTCTTTTAATTGGGCACATGATGCGAGCAACATTTCATGAAGACCAAACAAGCTATTAAGAATGCTACTGAGATAGCATACTTTAATCCAAAGCTTCATGCACAGGTGTTTGTTGACACTAGCTCAGTCCGGTTGGGCGCAATCCTTGCACAGCACTGCAGACATCCAAATGCTTGAAGGCATATTGTGGCATATGCAAGCAGAAGTTGGTCCCAAACTGAACGTGCCTATTCACAACCAGAGAAAGAAGGTTTAGCAGCGGCTGAGGCTTGTGAACCTTTTCACGTAAACTTATATGGAAAGCCTTTCACGCCTGTGACAGATCATCAAGCGTAGTTGACCATCTTTGAGAATACAAAGACCAAGATGCCTCCTCGCATTAAACGTTGTGGTCTACGATTACCAGAAAACACCTACTCAATTGTGCACCATTCAGAAAAAAATAAAAACCTTGAAGAATACTTCTCACAAGTTGCTCTACAGTGCCGCAGTACCCTTCCAAGGCCGCTGAAGCCAACATAAATGTATTTGTAAAATACAGAACACCAGCTGCCATTTCATTGGAATACATTGTCACTGCCATTGGTCAATATAGTGAGATGTCCAAACTGGAAGACATTATTGCACATCAGTCTTGGAAACAGCACACTCAACTTCTTACCAGTGATTGTGAATACCAGAAGTTTAAAAATGACAAAGATGAGCTGTTTGTTACTCAAGAAGGCGTTCTACTTTGAGGTTCGAGAATTGTTAGTTTGGAGAGTCTATGAAGGACATCATGAAATCATTGCCACAAAACCACCTATCTGAAACTGAGTCCAGTTGCCACATCTCAATGAGAGAGTGGAAAGAGAATTGAAGGCCTGTCTTCTATGCAACTGCCTTTCATTGAAAACCACTCAACACCCCTTAAACATGTCAGAATTGCTAAAGCAAGCGTGAGAAAGAATTGTCATTGACTTCTTCAGTCCTCTTGACAATGAACCTGATGGTGATTGTTGATGAATACTTCCACTTTCCATTGATAGGAGATCTCTCATCCAGCACTCAAGAAAGAGTCATTAAGAGAATAGACTGCATCTTCACGACAAGGGGTGTTCATGCAATCCTAAAATCTGACAACAGCCCACCTTTCAACAGTCGAGAATTCAGATTTTCTCAAACATCTTAGTGTGAAGCATCAGAAGAGCACACCTCTGGCTGTAGTGTCTTGTGAATTAGCAATAACAGAACTATTTTGGCTCTTGATGGACTCTGTAGAACTCTAATGTAAGCGTTAGAGTGGAGTTAAGCAAAGGCATATTTAGAATGTTGAATTCGTGGTTACACGTAGAAGAATAAAGATGTGTTATGCCAAGCTCCGTGTAGTCATTAGCGGGTTCTCAGGCTGGGGAGGATGCTAGCACCTTGCATAATCTCAGCTGCAGGCCTCTGCTGGAATGAGTCCTGATCCCCAAAAGGTACCCCTAGATCTTGGTCCCTTGGCCCACATTGTACAAAATATTAGGAAAAAACTATTGTGATACACAAATATTGTGTCAAGAAAATCAGGATGTCAAAAATATGCTCCACAGGAATATCAATGGTAAAAATTAGGGGTGGGCGGCAAATTCCATTCTACTTGCGGAACTTGCGAAATTTTGGCATTTTTGCATTCCGTGCGGAACGCGAAAATGTCGAAACTTCCGCTATCCACAGCAGATTGGAATTCGGGGGCATGAGGTATTTATAAACCTCACCAGGAAGCACTTGCAGGAGCCCCAGTGTCCACTTATCTGCCTCCCTCCCTCCCTCGCTCTCTCTCCTTCTTTCTGTCCGTCTCTACCTCGATCTCTTCCCCACTATGATTGACAGCTCAATCAAGGGACCTCGGCGCCATTTGAGGTAGCACTTACTGATTAGCCAGTAGAAAGTACTCCAGCTGAGTAGAGGAATTGCACAAAACAGTGGCATCTTCTTGGATACATTTGCAGGGCAGGATTCATTCTGGCTGGCATGACGCTCATCTGCCCCTGAGAGTGACCATGCATAGATTATAATGGGCGCAGCAAAATCTCCCCGATCGCGCGAAATTTCACATCCTCGCAGAGATTTCTTGCCGTTTAGTGGAATTTTGCGAAAGGCAACTTTGCAAATTCCGCCCACCCCTAGTAAAAATATCCTTTTAAGTGTTGTTTTTGATAATGTAAAACTTACTGATTTTGAAAATATATTGTTGTAGGGATTCTGCTCAGACACAGAACTGTGCACAGAGACTCAGGACCTCAGTGAATTAGGGTGTGTCAAAAACTCACCTTATTACCCAAAATCCCCTACCAGACTAGCATCAGTGTGTCATTAGCTCTTCGTCCTCTAGCGAAGTAATCAATGATTAGATAACCCAGAACATGCGACTTAGGATACCTCAGGCAAGGTGGGAAACATGAGCACTCTTTCGTTATACTCTCATACCAGTCCAGAACAGGGAGTAAAGGGAGACAGGTGCAAGTTTAAAATATTTATTTTAAAGCCGTGATCTCAGGTGCAGCATCTTAGCTAATACAAGCAGACATATGATAAGAAATAAGATTGTCAGCATAGTTACGATTCCATAAAATACAAAGGGAGAAAGCATGTTATAATGCTAAATGGAAACAGGTTAAATTTATACCTATATTTCACCCTCCCTTGCTAGTAGGTAATTTTATAACTAAAGAAGGTCTCTTAGGCTTGCGTAGGCAACCCCATACCTCAAAGTTTAGCAGGAGTGAATCACATCGAGTTCTGCACATACTCTCAGCATACGAATGTTCTCCAAGTGTGTTGTATCATGCCTACAGAGTGCATTGTTAAAGGCGCCAGTATCTGCGTTGGCCACAGCTGCATGTATGTTATGGCCAGCTACAGTGTTGAGATAACCTTGAAGGCCACGGCACTCACTGTGCAGACTAAGCTTACGAAGCAAGTCTAGCAATGTAGAAAACAAGTTATTCTCATGTGAAGCAAAATACTCAGCCTAACTGTAAACAATAGCTAACGTGTGTGCCGTGTGCAAAATAAAGCAAAAGGTAAAATGGTGTTTAAATTTCTAATAAGCTAATTGCTGACTTAACACTCTATGAATGCAAGGCTCAGCCCCACTAAACCCTCACTTGATCGGAGCACGGACAAGTAATGGGGGCAAAGCAGTAATGCAGAGTTCAAGTTCGAGAGAGAGAATCAAGTTCAAATTTGCCATAATGGAAAAACGGGAGCAAACTCAGAATTTTAAAAATACTCTAATTTAGTTATCACTTGTGGCACAGTAAAGCCAATAGGCCAGAATTTTGTTTTAAAAATCCGATGTCCAGCATATGACGTCGGTCGTGAAAAAGAGAGAGAAGGAAATGCACCTAACTCCAACAGTGTATATGCACAGTACGTTGCAACAGCCTCCAACAGGAAGTCATCGTTCTCATCCGAAAACATTAGTAACAGGAATGAACATACATGTTCCTCAATAATTGGAGCCTCTAGTACCATCAGAGGGCAACTCGGGTGTACTTCAATATAACTGCGTGCCAAGAAATCATGCACCGCTGCAAAAATATTCCAACATCCCAGGACTCCATGCATCGCTACAAAGACCATAATCCCACCGCCAGAACAAAGCAATTCATGAGCAACTAAGGGGCTCATCTGTTGATTATAATCTGGGTTGGGAGACACCGTATTGCACAGACACAAATCTAGAGCCCATTCGGAATCGCAGTTCAGGCAATGAAAGACAGGCTAGACGCATGTGAAAAAGGAAAATCGAAATGACAATCCATAAGCTGCACTCAATGTAGCAAGAGGCAGCGCTCCATAGTAATTAAGCATTCGGTTGCGGAGCAGCAACAGCCGGGGCGAATTGTCTCGTGGCACAGGATGTGCATCCATTCTTAAATAAACAAATTAGTAAAAGCACACCGGCAACCAGAGCGAGCATTAAGGGAAATCCACCAAAGAGGCTGGAAAAAATCAAATTAAAAAATGCCGGGAACACACCTAATATAGTTTGGAAGGCAGTCACAAGGCCACTACTCACATCTCTAAAAAGTGAACCAGCCCTGTGGTCGAGGAGGCATTAAAGATAGTGTGAATTAACTCCCCGAAATGCAGGGGAAGATCTGTATTTAATAAGGCATGCACTTCTGTGCGGGTGTTTGTCACATGAAGGACAAATGTTTCACGGGCAAATGTAAGATCAACTTCTTTCTGGGACCAAAGAGCTCTTATTCGACTCATCTTGTTGAACTCTGCTTTCAAGGTCGGAATCGACAGCCACATGGAAACATCCAGTTTCCCATGTGGAGGAGGAAACAGCACGTTTTTACAACAAACGACACGTTGGGAGACCGTAACCATGTAAGGAATTCCAGCCAGCATCCCACAACAATCTTCATTATTTAAAAGTAAATAACTACTGTTTGCTAGTAATGTGAATGTGGGTGTGATAGCAGGCGTTAGTGTACCTTTTAAGACACAGGCCAAATTTGGTGCATCTTGATTACACAAGCCATGCAATTGGATATTTCTACACACTAACGAGTGATCAGGTGTTGTGCAATCTTCACCATTCAAATAAACCTCTGTTCCCCTTCCTCAGGCACCTGTATGTAAATGGTAGTGACCAAGCTTCATGCATATAAGCGGTACCAAGAGGTTCATACCTGCCAATTGCATAGTACTTTATGCAAGCTTCAAATTTGAACAAAGGAAAAGGTAATGTTATTAACCCATGAACGAGCTACACAGCAGAATTTGTCTCGGCCACAGAAAACGGTAAAGGATCTAACTTTTCAATATGTAACATAGAAAAAGTTGCATCTTTCATAAACATAAATTGCTGTTTGTCAGTCAACTTAAAAGGGGCAAGCAATGAGGACGTGTTCATGTAGTCCTAAGGCACTTTCCCTGCCTTTAACGTTTGTAAAGTCCATGCAAACTGCATAATGGAACGCAATTGATTTTGGCCATGGTACAAAACAGAGACATCTTCTTGCACAATATCGAAAACAGAAGAAACAATATTATCTAATGTGTAAATGCGGGAAGAAAGGGTGTTAATGCTGTTATCTACAACTGCAAGCACTTTTTTTAATTCGCTTGATCTATAGCTCTTAAGTAGGAAGCAGCTTCAATCTGGGACAGTTTCCAAACTTTGTTGTAAATAGCTTATATCCACCTTTTGGATCTGCCGGAAGCAGGGCCCCCGACAAAGTCATTCAGATCCACATCATCAGTCAATTTAGACAAATGAAGCTTAACTGACGCTAAAGTGGAGTGTTTGAGCCAATTCTAACACAGCTTGCCTACGGAATAGGTAGTTACAGAATAGTCACTCTCAAAACGGGGATCCACCCTAACCTGTTTGTATCCGGGGGCTAATCCCAGAAAACGATGTTGGCAAGAATCTGCACTTCTGTGCCACAACAACCAACCCTTAGTATCCAAACTGGATATGTTAAAATTAGAATTCAGCAACAGGGTCTGTAAATCCCTGATTGAAATACTGGTATTACTATCCTTCCCGGGGTACTCTTCCAACTCGGGAAAAGAAGTTGCATTTAATTTTTTAGTAGTAGCCAATCCAAAAAAGGTGGTTTGTGAAATAGTCGAATTCAAAAACAACATATGGTTCGGGATGGGACATGCACGATGCAAAGCCTTTGTGCCTTGCACTTGCCAACTTTTAGAACCCCAAACAGATTTAAGATCAATAGTATCTTTCCACAGTTCATAGCCCCCAATAGCCAATTGGTCAAGAAAGGACTTAGAATATAACAATTGTGTGTGGGTAAGTCTAACCTTGGAAGACGACTTCTTAGACATCTTAAAATAAAATGCATTAGGATTAGACTGATTAAAATCAGTAAAATAAGAGAATCTCTTTAAAAGGGAACTTTGAGCTGCCTTCAACAGGCGCGGGGCAATGCTCCCATTGCGTATAATTAACTATCAGCCTGATTCATCAAGCCGAAATCGGCTCGCAAAGGGCCAGATTCTGAGAATCTGGCCCTTTGCGAGCGCTATTTTTGCATTTGGGATTCATCATCCCAAATGCAAAAATCGGTAATAGCGATTTCGCTATTTTGCGAGGAATTACATTTAAGGAATCTCTATTTGAGAATCCTTAAATGCAATTCATCATCCATTTAAAAATTGCGAATTCGCAATTTCGGCCCGCTATTTACCGCGAGGTCAAACCTCGTGGTAAATAGCGAAAACTTAGAAAAATGCTTTTAAAAGCATTTTTCTAAGTTGCATGTTGCACACACACATGTCCTTTGGACATGTGTGTGCGCAACACCTGTTTCAATTTGCATTTAAGGGTTGCTACAGGGTGTCCTTTGGACACCCCTGGCACCCTTTAAATCACTATCTTATTTGCGATTAGCTAATTGCTAATCGCAAATAAGGAATACTCCCCATTCATTCCTATGGGCCTTTTGGCCCATAGGAATGAATGGGGAGTTATTCCTTATTTGCGATTAGCAATTTGCTAATCGCAAATAAGGAATGTGTAGGAATCGCTATTTATTTAGCAATTCCTACATGAATCCCGTTTTGCAAGTCCTTAATAGCGATTCCTTATGAATCGCTATTAGGGGCTCGCAAAACGGGAGATTGATGAATCAGGCTGATAATTTCTCCTTGTGTTTGCCTAGTGATTTTCATAGTGTTGATAACAGAACAAATCACCATAATTAGCTGAATCTAAATGTAAATCCTCAGCATCAAAAGCAGCACAATATTTCAAATCTGAAAACAAAGCCTCTACGGCTTGAAAGTCCCACTCATCAGAGCGTATATTTTGGTTAATCACATCTCCCATAGAAACTCTTAGTACGTTTGGAACATTTATAACCTCTGTGGGACAGTAAATCTGAAATTTAAGAGCATCTAATACAATCCCATCTAAGACGGGCCAAGCAGTAATATTTACAAAAGTCTGGTCCCTCTTCAATCTGTGTGATGAGGAATGGGGTGCCAATGTTCCATTAATTAGTCGAATAGAAGTTCTCGCTTCAACGTAGTGTCCATTCACAAGACGGAAAAAATACACCACAAAGCCAATTGACATAAACAAAAAAATTTGAAAAAAGCACCAACCAGATGTAAGTCCAGGGGGGTAGTAAAAAATGTTTTTTAAACCATGCTGCAAAAACAGAAATTTTTGAAGGGGACTTCGATGTGGTAGAGTTAGCATCAAATGAAAATCTGGACTCAGTTGCCAAACAGATTTGTAAATCAGCATCGATAAGTCTGTGGGGTAAGTATACTCAGCATCATGAAGATGAGCATCAAGGGGGGGTATTCAATAAAGGACTTGAAAGTGCAGGCATCTCGATGGCAACGTCAGGCCTGTTGTCAGGTGCCGGAGCCAAAACACAATTTCTCAGTATCAATGGACAGGAGACCGCAGGTGTCATACTAAGAAGAATCGGCCACTCTGTGTAATTTGACATTGTCAATGGAGATGTATCTTTTTTCCCTAGGACCTGGAAGTGGAGGTAAAACGACTGTTCTTGTGCCCTGCACGCCAAGTACAGGAACTGGAGCTCGATATGAGGGGCCAAACTCTTTCTTGTTCTCGACCTTCTCTCGGACCAGTTCTCTGACTCGGGGTAGCCAGCCAACTACCGGAATCTGCAACGCAGCATCAGATGTGGAGGGCTTGTGTTCCTTTGCAAGACTGTTTCTCGTCTCTTGTAGAGTCTGTAAAACATTACAATGTTCATCTACGTCAAAGGGGGCAGCTGCCGCCGCCTGGTCTTGACCTTCAAGGTCAGGGACAAACATTTTGATACCAAAGAGCATCTCGTATGGGGTCCGCCCACCCAGAGACCTTCTAGGGAGATTATTAAGTGCACGCTGTACGCCATTGAGATGGGATAGCCAGTTCCGGCCCGTACCTATAACTCTTGCTGTCAAGGTTCATCCGCTCCACAACACTATTACCCTCAGGCTGGTATGGAGATGAAAATTTGATCTGGGCCCCCAATAAACTCATGGCATCCTTCTACGCCTTAGAGGCAAACACTGGACCCTGGTCTGAATGGAAGGTGCCACATGCAAAAATTCCCACAAAGACACGCAAATCCCTTATGACAGTTCGTGAATCAGCACTTCGGTGGGGCCACCACCCATACAAAGCTCGTGCAAGAATCAACTGCAACTAAGATGTACTTATACGCAGTATCTGAAGAAAAAGGACCGCAGTGATCCAAATAAACACAACCAAGTGGTTTATTAAAAATGTACAACTGTGTTGGGGGCAGGCGCATAGCAGTCGAGGGTTTGATCTGCTGACAAATGTCACATTGAAGGACATAATCACACATCTATTTATACAGTCCCCGCCATCAAAAACGCTGTTGTAGCTGAAATGCCCGCATGGGCGGATGCAATACCATCGTGGGCAGCTGTAATCAGTGCTGACCTGCGGTCTGCGTTGGGAATCAATCTGTCACCAACGTCTGGTATTTTCACATAAGGAACTTTATCAGGACTTAAATGATAAGAATACTTTGAAGGAAATCAAGTAGGATATTTACTTACCTTCTCAGTAGCGGCAATTGCTGCCAAGATGTCATCATCAATCTTACTTTTGGAACGTGTAACAGCTGCAACCAAAAATGTCGACACTGCTGTCTTCGCGGCCTCATCGGCCAGACTATTGCCAACATACATGAGTGGCAGTTGCTCTTTAAGTTCAGCCACTCGAACCCAGATCATTTTATGTTTTATTGTGCTACCTTTGGAGTCACGATAGTCGTTCTGAGTCCAAAAGAACAGATTGTCATTGTAAGACTGGACACAGTAGTAAGAGTCACTCACAATAAGAGTAGTCACACCAGGATCTGCGTACTTCAATGCAAACATCGGAGCACGGAGCTCTGCTAACTGGGCGGTACAGTCCCTTAATGTCTGTGTATGTACGACATCTGACTTAAATTCTCCATTCACCATGGTAGCAACCACAATTGCGCAAGCTGAGATGTAGGCGTGTTTAGACCCATGCGCGACTTGCGCTGAACCATCGGTGTAAATAATACAATGGAAATCCTCCAAAGGACGCATGGTCAACAGGGTAGGATGAACAAATTCATACTGCAAAAACTCCTGCGAATGTAAGGAGGCATAAAAAATGAACGTGACATCCGGAGACGTCAATGATGTTGCCCATTGTATCCACTTGGATGCAAAGCTTTAGAATTAGGTACACCGGCTTTCGTGACTACCTCCAAGGCAGGATACGGTGTGACAACCAACATGCGCGTTCTTTTAGAATCACCATTTGCACTGCTGTCAAAACTTTTTCCACAGTGGAAAACCGCATTTCAGCCAAAGTGTACAAGTGTGACTTGTAAGCAATAGGTACTGTGTCACCTTCGTTATAAGTAAGGTATGTGAAACCCACCGCCCCAGGGATAATTCTCATCACCAGGTTGGTGTGGTTATCAAGAGTCAGTAAGAATTTAGATTCTAGAAGATCAGCCTGCAAAGATTGCAAAATGGCCGAATGTTCAGGCAGCCAGCACAAGTTGGTAGTATCAATCAATCAATCAATCAATCAATCAATCAATCAATCAATCAATCAAAGCGTATAATGGCTTGTTACGCTGGGTATATTCGGGAATGTATGTACACCCGAAATTCAAAAATCCCAGCAAGGATTGCAATTCTTTTTTAGTGTTGTAGGAGAGTGCAGTTGTGCGCATTTCTCCAAGAAGTGAGGAGCTAATCCTCGACCTTCATTGTTGAGCTCATAGCCCAGGAACAACACTGTGTACTCTGCAATGTATGACTTTTGCAAAGTTAAATTTGTAACCGAAGTCCGCAAAATTACAAATTATGCGGTCAACGAATCACAGATGCGCCCATATCTCGTCGTCTGTGAGATAAATGCCATCCATATATGAACACACATCTGGGTCAATTCTCTCTAGAAGAGAAACTATACGGGCAGCAAACTCACCTTGACTATTCTTATAGCCCTTTGCTAAATGTTTAAATTTTTGCTGTGTGCCACCGCTGGTAAAAGTGGTCCATTGACTACTTAAACCAGAAAGGTTGTGGGCAAAAAAAACATTGGATATGTCAAGTGTGGTTTTAAACCTTTTACGCACAAGACCATCCACTAGGGCAGAGCCGTGGGTATTCTGTACTGCACAGGTACGGCAATGTGAGTTTAGATGCCGGTAATCCAATACCAAACGGTAAGAACCATCAAGCTTGGTCACAGTAAAAAGAGGGTTATTCATCTGAAACACACAAGTTGACGTTATAAGCCTGCAAATGATTGTGGACCGCAACACGACTATGCTCCGGTATGTCAATGTCACCCATAACGACACAGACAGGATAGGTACAATGCAAAACAATGTAGCACAAATGGGTAGTAATTCAAAAGGAAACCATTTTGAAAGATTCGAGTTTCAAAAGACCTGTGTAACTATAGGTAGGTTTATACGTCACCACTGTTAACCGGAAACAAAAGTAAAGACATTAAGGACTGATATAAGCACTACTCAAGCATCATGTAATAAGACCACCACTGTTAGGGCGCCATGTTGCAGGGATTCTGCTCAGACACAGAACTGTTCACAGAGACTCAGGACCTCAGTGAATTAGGGTGTGCCAAAAACTCACCTTAGTACCCAAAATCCCCTACCAGACTAGCATCAGTGTCTCATTAGCTCTTCGTCCTATAGCAAAGTAACCAATGATTAGACAACCCAGAACATGCGACTTAGGATACCTCAGGCAAGGTGGGAAACATGAGCTCTCTTTCATTATACTCTCATACCAGTCCAGAACAGGGAGTAAAGGGAGACCTGTGCAAGTTTAAAATATTTATTTTAACGCTGTGATCTCAGGTGCAGCATCTTAGCTAATACAAGCAGACATATGATAAGAAATAAGATTGTCAGCATAGTTACGATTCCATAAAATACAAACAAAGAAAGCATGCTATAATGCTAAATGGAAACAGGTTAAATATATACCTATATTTCACCTTCCCTTGCTAGTAGGTTATTTTATAACTAAAGAAGGTCTCTTATGCTTGCATAGGCGACCGATACCTCAAAGATTAGCAGGAGTGAATCACATCGAGTTCTGCACTAGCTCTCAGCATACGAATGTTCTCCAAGTGTGTTGAATCATGCCTACACAGTGCATTGTTAAAGGCGCCAGTATCTGAGTTGGCCACAGCTGCATATATGTTATGGCTAGAACATGCACTGATCAGTTCGAACAACAGCTACTGTGTTGAGATAACCTTGAAGGCCTCGGCACTCACTGTGCAGACTAAGCTTACGAAGCAAGTCTAGCAATGTAGAAAAACAAGTTATTCTCATGTGAAGCAAAACACTGAGCCTCACTCTAAACAATAGCTAACGTGTGTGCCGTGTGCAAAAGACAGCAAAAGGTAAAATGGCATTTAAACTTCTAATAAGCTCATGCTAACTTAACACTGTATGAATGCAAGGCTCAGCCCCACTACAATATTTTGAAATAGTATAGTTTGTAAGTGTGAATTAGTATTTAATTCATTGTAGTGTGCTTGATTTTATGGGGTTTATTACGACGTTGGGTGACACGTCGCGGAAATGAGACCAAAAGACCTCCAGTCAGCAGTCCCAACCGCCTAATTACAATCAGTTTGTCATTCAGTCATAAACCAGTCGTAGCACAAGCTCCCATAGGGAAATGGGAGGTTGTGTTCATCCATACACCGCGTGACAAGCCCTTCAGGGTGCATCCCACATGGTGCAGGGATCAATAATGGGGCACTAAAGGTCTGCCTCAGCCCCCAACCGGAGGGCGCAAACAGAAGTAATGCCTCCTAGGGGCCCCCAGACATGCTCTCTGACAGTCTTTCCATGTCGGAAAGCCCAGCATGGAAAGACTTCCGGGAAGCGAGCATCATAATCCAGATGGCATAAAACGCCGTCCATATGGATTACGGGCCAGTCTCCGACTCCAGTCAGATTCATTTTTTTTCTTTGATGAGCTTTATATAGCGCTGGCTGGACCCGGAGGTATCAGAACGCTTTAGATAAGAAACAGCGAGTTGCAAGTTACAAAAATATAACATAGGTTACACAGTGAGTACATATTAAACAAGCATTTGCAATGCAATAGGTCTCGCATTAGGAAAGTTTGAGCTATTGATATTGTAAATGACAAATATTTTATTTATGTGTTGGTTTTGAAAATAGCAAAATGAATAGCTTTGTCATTTACAATGCCAATAGTTTTAACTTTCGCAAATGTGACACCTATAGCATTTGTAATGCAATATGTGTTGTATTTACGTGACTTAGATGTATTGATATTATAAATAACAATGGCTTTTTTTTAAAAATAATTAATACTTAAATAAAGTTATTGTAATTTATAATGGCAATAGCTTTAACTTTTGTAAATAACTTTTGTGAAGATTATGTTCATTGTATTTTATTGTGACTAAAATCCAAGAACAGAAGTGAAATATTAACATCTTTTTGTGACATTTTTAATAAAGCTTGAAACATTAAGAGAACATATTTGAACCAGTTGGTGAATGGTTGTACAGATTGATGCTGTGGTGGCACTGAGTAATGTGGTGGTGACGAGTGATGCTGTGGCGTTCAGTGATGCTGTGGTAGCGCATAGTGATGTTGTGGTCCCCTGAGTGATGTTGTGGTGCCCCTGAATGATGTTGTGGTGCTGTGAGTGATTCTGTGTTGGTGCTGAGTGATGCTGTGAGGATGCAATAGATAGATAGATAGAGTGAGTGCGATAGATAGATAGATAGATAGATAGATAGATAGATAGATAGATAGATAGATAGATAGATAGATAGATAGATAGATAGATAGAGGGAGGGCGATAGATAGATAGAGAGAGGGCGATAGATAGATAGATAGAGTGAGGGCGATAGATAGTGATTGCGATCGATTGATAGATAGAGTGATGTTGATAGATCGAGTGAGTGCGATAGATAGACAGATAGTGAGGGGGATAGATAGATGGACATATAGAGTGAGGGCGATAGATAGATAGAGTGAGGGCGATAGAGTGAGGGTGATAGATAGAGCGAGGGCGATAGATAGAGTGAGGGCGACAGATAGATAGAGTGAGGGCGATAGATAGAGTTAGGGCGATACATAGAGTGAGGGCGATAGAGTGAGGTTGATAGATAGAGTGAGGGCGATAGACAGATAGATAGACTGAGGGCAATAGATAGATAGATAGACTGAGGGTGATAGAGTGAGGGCGATAGATAGATAGATAGAGTGAGGGCGATAGATAGATAGAGTGATTGCGATCGATTGATAGATAGAGTGATGTTGATAGTTCGAGTGAGTGCGATAGATAGACAGATAGTGAGGGGGATAGATAGATGGACATATAGAGTGAGGGCGATAGATAGATAGAGTGAGGGCGATAGAGTGAGGGTGATAGATAGAGCGAGGGCGATAGATAGAGTGAGGGCGACAGATAGATAGAGTGAGGGCGATAGATAGAGTTAGGGCGATACATAGAGTGAGGGCGATAGAGTGAGGTTGATAGATAGAGTGAGGGCGATAGATAGATAGATAGACTGAGGGCAATAGATAGATAGATAGACTGAGGGCGATAGAGTGAGGGCGATAGATAGATAGAGTGAGGGCAATAGATATATAAATAGATTGTTTGTGTGTGTGTGGGGGGTTGTGTGTGTGTGGGGGGGTGTCGGGGGGGGTGTGTGGGGGGGGTGGGTGGGGGGTTGTGTGTGTGCGTTTGTGTGTGTGGGGGGGTGTATGTGTATGGGGGGTTGTGTGTGGGGGGTTTTGTGTGGGGGGTTTTGTGTGGGGGTGTGTGTGGGGTTGTGTGTGTGTGGGGATGTGTTTGGGGATTGTGTGTGGGGGAGGACGATCAACAGATGAGAGAGAAAGGAGAAAGGGAGAGAGAGGGAGCAGAGATAGAGAGGGAAAAAAGAGGGGGAGAGAGAGGAGAGGTATAGAGGGAGGGAGGGAAAGAGAGGGAAAGAGAAGGAGGGGGAAAGAGAGAGCAGGAGAGAGAGAAAGAGGAGGAGAGACAGAAAGAGAGGGAGGAGATATAAAGAGAGAGAGGGAGGGAGAGAAAGGGAAAGAGTGAGAAAGAGAGAGTGGGGAGGGAGAGCAAGATAGGGGAGTAGATAGAGCCAGAGAGGGGGAGAGAGAGCCAGAGAGAATGAGAGAGCGGGAGAGACAGAAAGTGTGAGGAGAGAGAAAGAGAGAGAGATGGAGGTAGAGAAAGAGAGAGAGATAGAAAGGGAAAGAGTGAGAGAGAGAGAGGGCGAGAGAGGGGGAGAGAGAGAAAGAGAGCAGGAGGTACAGAGAGAAAGAAAGCGAGAGGAGAGAGAGAGAGACTATGCGCCCTGGTGGGAGCTGTGGCCCCTGCAATATTTCTAAAGAATAACGTAATGTAATTTTAATGTCCTTCCCTATTTATAGAGTTATTTTGAGAATTTCCCTCTTTTTTTCTATACCGGTACTTTTTGCTGGCATATTTTTACTGTTCGTGGAGGAAGAAAGAGCTGGCGGGGATGGATGGGTGGGTGGATATCGGTGAGGAGGGGAGGGGTGGAGAAACTGGGAAGAAGGGGAGTATGAGTGTGAGAGAACGTGAAAGGAAGAGAATCGACGAGCGAGAAGCAGACAGACAGAGTGGAGATGGGGGTGAGGAGGGGTGAACACAAAAGCAAGAGACAGAGGGTGGATGCTGGGCTTTTCTAGTTGAATAATAATTATAGCGCGTGCCACAGAGAGGCTGTATTTCGTAGTGCTGTAAGTAACGGGAGTGCAGTCAGAAAAGCGCTTGTTTGATGGCATCGAAGTGCTTCAGACACCCTGGGAGGCATGATGTGGAAGTTTGTAGGCGTGACCTCGAACTGTGGTGTAAAGCAGTGTGTGATTTGCGGGGGAGAGCCATTGGGAAAGAGGGGAAAAACACAACTATGGGTTTAGGGGTGGAATGTGTCGATCCTAGAGCCGGAGGGAGGTTTTCAGGGCAAAAAGTCTGCAGTCTGTCAGCGGCTCAGCAATGCTGGCTGTTCGTGCCCGATACAACATCTGAAGATATGCACTCATCGCGCACACGGACTTAATAGAGCATTAATATTCTGAACCTTTATGAATGAAACGTCTAACTGGCAAAGAGATATCCAGGCACGCACACATCACAGCTTCAGGGGTGTTTTCACCTGCCAATATGTCTTCCCAGCAACAAGTAAACGTTCTGGGCATTTTGAGTGAGCTTGTTGGTTCGCCGCAAGAGGAGCTAGAAAAACAAGCATTGGCCATGAAAGAGACATTCCCTCGCGGCCGTGAAAGTGAAAGCACGGCCGTGAGACGCGCTCTGTAGTGGGGGAGGTGCAGGGGTAGATGGGGGAGGTGCAGGCGATGTGCAGAGTTCAGAAACTCACAGGTACATAAACCAGCAATAAGACCACCGACCGAGGCCAGAGAGGAGAGACTGTCCGTTTGGTACCTTGCTTACATGTAGCCAGAATCGTTCAAAACTTATTGGGGAAGTGGTGGCAGCACCATGATGTGGAGAAAGGGTGAACGAATGCAAGCAGAGAAAGGTCGACAGGCCAAGTGAGAGAGGAAGGAAGAGAAGAGAAGCCGGGTGAATGGGATGGGGAGACAGAGCGAGAGATCGGAGCACGCGGTGAGCAATGCCCAGAAAGGATTGGCAGTTAGTAAAAGGCATCGCATGATTTAAAAGTGAGTGGGAGCCTAGGAACCGACCCCTGAGGGCCGTTTGCGGTGCGGAGGGTGAGAGTGCCCCGCGCACGTCGGGTTACTAAGGCTCCGGTTAGATGAGGGGAAGGGAAATGGTGGCAAACCGGGCCTTGGAGTAGACCTGTTTTGGTGTACAGTGGCCAGTAAGGGTGTGTGTCATGTGGAAGTGGGTGGAGCAGGGCAGCGCTCTTAAAGTAACAGCTGTGAAAAAAAACAGGGGCACCGGAGAAGCCCTTCAATCCAGTTTTATCCTTAACGTTTTCTTACTTGTAGTTTGCGTCTCGTATAATACTTTCACACTGCAATTAAAACAAGCTGCGAGCGTGCGCATCCCGAAAACGGAAGTTCGGGAGCGTCACGCCTGTCGTGGGGCGGGACTTCCATTTTCCGCGAAGCCCGCGCCCACGGAGTTGATGACCCGCAATGGCTGCAGAAGACAGGACGGAGTGGCGGCGATGCGGTGAGTAAGGCTTAATTGTAAGGGGGACGGTGTGGGGGGGGAAGAGGGGGCGGCGGGGGCGGAAGAGGGAGCGGCGGGGCGGCAGGGGGGGTGGAGGGCGCCGGCGTGTGTATGCGTGCAGAGGGGTGGGGGCTGGCTGTGTCTGTGTTGCATGCGAGGGCCTGTGAGTTACTCTGCGCATGCGCTGCTCAGACGCGCGCTCACGCGGCGAAAACTGCAAACGAAAAGCGCGTGTCAGATTGGTGTCCTCAAAACTAAATACGGCTCGCAATAGGTCTGAAGCAGACACCTCAATGCTCACGCATTGAGAGTACGTCTGCTCGACCTAAAAACAAGAGATGCTAGTGAATAGCACGATAAGGACACATAATAAAGACAAAATAATACAGTAGTATGAAATATTGGAGTGAGGTGTAGTTGAGAGCTAAACAGCATGAAGGGTAAAGGAGGAAGGGGAAAAAATAAGTGGGGAAAAGGGGAGCAGATTAAGACAGATAAGTGACAGAAAAAAGAAAAACAGACTGGCAGTCGGATCAATAGTCACAACAGCCCAAGAAATAGGTGAGAGGGATAATTAGGTGAGAGGGGTCTAGGGAATCAAAGGGGGTGACAAGAGTTAAAGCAGTCCAGCAAAGAAGAGAAACATCCAGGTTGCGAAGATGGAGTCCAGTGGGAGGAGGAACGGACAAATACAGGTCAACAAGATGGAGGATTTAGGTCACGGGCATCATCGGAACCCATCCGACATGGCAGAAACTTGCAAAATTTAAGCCCAAAAATGAAAAGAGCTGGAAGTCCACAGGGAGGAGTTAGCAGCGGAGAAAAATGCCGAGAACTATGTCCAATGTCCGGCTAGGTAGGTAATGGCCATAGCGGTGAGCTGGAGCTAATCTCTCCTATAACTGTCAATGCAGCTCCACCAGAAATCCGCCATGTTGCTCGGGCTCCGCTGGGTTAGAATGAAGATCATGATGTGTCTGAGAGGTCTCGGGACCAGTCATGGGGAGAATGGAGATGACGAGGATGGCAATATAGGATGGAGCTTATCGGCCATCTTAAAGTCAGGTAAGTTGAGTCTGTAGATCTCCGTGACTCTGCAGTTGGACATGCCTCTAGTACTGTGATTCTTTAACTCTGCTATGCCTTTTATCAATGTTGTGACCCCCTCAACTTATTGGTCATCCTCCCTCTCTGTTGTGTTACCTTGGTGGGCGCCATTTTGGGGTCAGGCTTGTCGAATCCGTGTGAGCAACATTTTTATGGGAGTATTAATTGAGGCGCCATCCGATCCACAAAACTACCTATTGTGATCTCCCGCGGCTATTCTCCACTCACTCACTGACCACCTCTGAAGTGCGTCTGCTGTTTCGTGCCGGACCTTGAGTCACCGGGGCGGTCTCCCGTGGGCTGCAGGTAAGCTCACTAGAGCGGTCGCCATCTTAAGGTCAGGCAGAGTTGAGAACAGGAGCGAGCATCTGAAAAAGTAGGGCGCACAGACACTGAAATAGAAGAGTGTTTAGTATGTTGCTTGCCTGTTGAAAATGGTGTTGAATTCAGTCCAAAATCGTGCAAGAGGAGGGAAGTTGGAGCTACCGTTAAACAGCAGGCGACGCGAGGAGCACTCTGCAATCTTGTGCCCAGCAAGCGAGTATCTGACCTGGAAAAATCAAGGTTGATGGGGGCACAGGTCATCGGAGCCCCTTACCGCCAATACAGGACATTAGGGGACCCAGGGTCATCAGCAGTGCCCCTGCTCACCGTCTCTTATCCTGCGGTGAGTGACAGCAAACAGTGAAGATCTCGTGCATTCAGTGCCTTGTTCTCTCCTCAAGGAGCGCTTCGATACCCGCCATCTCCACTCTGATCTTCTGCTTCGAGAGTGATTTACTGGCCGGTTTCACTTACAACTGCCTAATGATCTCGGTGGGAAAGCCTCCGACCTAAGGTTGGAAGCTTTCCCACCTAGATCGTAATCGGCATCTAATTGTTTATAATTTTTTAATTTGTGTTTTCAGTAAGATAATGTATTAATTATGAAACTGTTGACATTTGTATTTTTTGTTGAATTAATGTATACAATTAAAATTTTCTTCAGATTTTTTTTGCAAAAGAATATTGGAGTTTTAAGGAAAAGGAGTGGGAAGCAATTAAAAAAATTAATATTTCACAGTATATTTTCTGTTAGTTAGTTTAGTGATATGCAAAATTATATTGCACAATTTTGAAATGTTTTTGTTACATTAATAGTTATATATTACATTTAAAAAAATAGTTTTTTGAATGCTATTTTTTATATCTGAGTCAAAAATTAAACAATATAAAATTAATTTTAATAAAGTAAAATTTTTAGAAATGTGTTTTTTTATAAAAGTCTTAGCTGTGATATTTTTTTTAAAAACCCTCATGATACAAATAATTCTCATTTTTTGTTTTAAATTATCCTAAATATATAATTATTTTGGCAATTAAAAAATGTATTTGTTTTATTTTTTGATTATTAATTTTTAATCATGACTGTATTTTTTAATTTATGGTTCAAAGTTTAGGAACGGTAAAGAATATTTTAGAAAAATATATGAATTATTATTAAGGCTCCTGGTTATCCGTTTTTATGGACTTTTACAGATAATTACAGACAGAAAACAAAGTGTTTCCTGTCTGTAATTATTTATTAAAAGGGGAAAATGCAGAAAAGTGCGCTTCTTGTCGTTGACTCTCCATGCTGTTTTTTGTGAGCTGAGCAGATAGACAGCATGGAAAGTAAAAAATAGATTGAGATTTCCGTAAATGAAGGTATACGGTAACATATATTTGTATTATAATGCCCATATTTACCTGAAGGTGTAACGTTTTGCTATATTTGGCTCCTTAACGAGCTAAAACTCGACAGTCAGCAAAGTATGAGTGCATGTTTCTAAGTTAAATAAATGTGGAAATGTACCATTTTATGACTCCATATATTTGCAAAACTCAAAATAAATATGTATAAATACCAATAAGATGGGCAAAAATAAATATGGATGAATACAGACGGAAATGTTAAAAAAATAAATACCATAAAACTGGGAGCCCTAATTATTAATAATAATCAATTTTGTTTTGTATGTTGATATTTAATATATAGGTTTGTAGTTTGGTTAGTGTGTTTTTAGATTATATTTTACAGATAAATCATGGTGTATGTGCATGGTGTATTGAAACTGTATTGTTTAGTACATGTCACCGCTTTAGTGTCCAACACCTCCTCCTAATATGGTCAGATTGGAGTGGGAATAATAAATGTCACCCAATTAGAGTCCAACACCTTACCCCAGAGGGGCTATATTGGAGTGGGAATAGTAAACGTCACTCCTTTACTATGCAACACTTTCCACACAGTGGTTTACATTGGAGTGGGAATAATAAATTGCGGCATCTGTAAATCCTAGTTCCTTCTGATGGGATGGTGCCTTGGCTCCTAGGGATTCCATGACAGGTCCTGGTCTCCCAGGTGATAGAACTGCGTTGGTTCAAAGAACTGGTGGCTGTTACCTGTACCTGTTGGGATCTGGATGGGTTTCTTCTTACTAAGAATAAAACCTGAATTTCTACACTACTACCTGCCTCTTGCGTGATCCTTTAAGCTGTTACAGAATCTTACACTGGTGTAGTCGGCAGCTGAAAGGAAAGAAGGACCCAACAGCCCGAACAAGATGTTATCAGGTACTGTGACATTTACACACTCTAAGACTGCGAGCTATCGCAACACTTTCCTTTTTATCTTTGGAGATATCCGACGTGGGCACGTCTTATGTGTTGTCTTTTACGGTTTTAATCTCTCATTGATTGAAGTGTTCACAGTGCTTAGCCTTCATGCGAGATTACTTTTGAGTCTTTGGAATATTTTTAATCTGGAACTCGTTCCTTTACCTGCAGCATACCTTCCTTAGATTGTGTTCTTTGGTGTTCCTCTACTGCGGCAACGATTTAAACAAAGACATTTCCTGGAAGTGTGATGTTTCAAGCTGCTGTGTTTTAATACATTGTGAAAAGCTTCGTTTTAGCTGTGGAGAGTGCTTCATGTTGAAACTGCATTATTTTATAAGCAATGGGGATTCAGAAAACTGATGTTTAAAATCTGCAGTGTTTCTAACCCGGGCGTCCGCATTATTTAAACCTTCAGCGCAAACCTCCCTGCTTGTGTACTTGTGAGGCTACCGTGCGTATTACTTGAAATCTCAGCGCAAGCCTTCATTGTTCTTGAAATTTCTCTGCTTGTGTGTGTGTAAAGCTTACCTCACAGTCGTTCCTCCTTTGATTCTCGTCAGCCTTCGGACACGCCATTCTTCGCGTCTTCAGGAACAAGATCTTCCCCTGATGATCCACCTTCAATGCCATCACACGCCTTAAGTCTCAACACTAGAACGCCTGTTGTTTACAGAGTGAGACGTTCTCCACGCTGCACCAAGCAGCACGGCGGCTGTCTTAGGTGTATTTTATGTGCTCTGTAAATCTTTGCACATTTTCAAACGAAAATACAGGCCTCATTTCAATTTGCTTTTGAGTGTTAACACACTGCGCTCCTTTAATTTTGACTCATACACGTTTCAGAAGCAAAGTACATGCATTTGGATTAGTAAGTACTGCAATCACCCATTAAGTTTTATATTATTTCTACGGCTGTGGCACGCACACACAGGTACTTTGGAGTAGATATATTAATAGTTCACTCATTTCTCTTTGCGTGTCATCTTTTTGGCATCATGTCTGTGGCACGCACACACCACTTTGGAATGCTACAATATTGCTTTACTGCAAAATTGAGCATAATGATTCTTATTTTGTTTCATTATGTTGGTGACATTTATAGTGTTCATGGTCCTGCATTAACCTGTTTTTTTTCTGTGTTATATTTTAGTGTCTAACTCAAAACTATTTTTATTGTGTGTTCTAGATTAGTACAAGTTCCTCAGTGCAGTTCTTCCAGTCATGCAGAGCATAACTGCTCCTCCCTTCTTTCTCATTTATCCTGGTGAACCTCCCATAAAGTGGCAAAAGTGGAAGAAGGTTTTTGAACAGTATGCAAGAGTGTGTGGGGTAAGTTTGAGCGCTGAGTGTAGGTCTTCTCTTCTGCTTCACTGTTTAGGGTCAGAAGGGCAAGATATTTTTGATCATCTTCCGGATCTCACAGATGCAGAAGAAAAAGATGTAAATGAATTTAAAATCTGCATAAAAAAACTGGATAAACACTATTTGCCTAAGTGAGCACGATATTAGAAAGATATCAGTTTTCAAAAAGGTTACAAAATGAAGGCGAAATAGTTGAGGGTTATATCACTCAACTCAGAAAGCTTGCTTCATCATGTAAATGTTCTGCTGTGTTGGATGAAAGAATCAGGGACCAATTCATGCTAGCGTGCAACATTGAGAAGATACCTGAGGAGTTATGGTTGAGGGATGAACCATCCTTAGATGAGGTGATCCAAGTGGCTAAGAGGGTCGAACATTCTCTCAAGAATGTTGACACCATTAAAAAAGATAAGCAGGCAACTGTTCAAGTTGTTAAGGAGGAAACCAAAACACTGACTAATTCTGAAGGTGTTGGTAAAAATAAAAATAAACCAGTTTCATTTAAATGTTACAGGTGTGACAAAGTAGGCCACTTAGCTAATGACAAGAGATGTCCTGCCTTAAATTTTGATTGTTCAGAATGTAAGAAAAAGGGACATCTCTCAATTGTATGCACAACTAAGGGTCGGTCTTCCATTGTTAAATGTGTTGAAGCTGAACTTCCAGAGGAAGATTTTGTCTGTGGCCAAATAGTTGTCCAAGTTGACTCTGAAACACAAAGTAAGTCGTGTCCACTTGATGACATCCAAGTAGAGGGTCAATCCACCAGGGTGTTGTTTGACTCTGGTGCCAACATCACCATAGTTTCAAGATTATTTTATCAAAACAAATTGTCTCATAGGGTCTCACTGTTGAAACCTGATATACGTCCTTTGGCTTATGGTGGTAAAATCATTCCACTATGTGGTTACTTTGTAGGACTCATTGAATACAAGAACCATTACACATCCAGCAAGATTTCTGTTTATGAGAAAGGTGATAGCATAATCAGCTGGTTTCACCAGGGGGATTTGGGTGTCATGCTTGATCCTGGTAGTGACTGTCCCATGAAATTAAAGGATGATGTAAACTTAATTTGTTAGGAACCTCTTGCTATTGAAACTAAGGTCAAGCAGTCCTTCCCCAACGTTTTTAGGAATGAACTTGGTTGCCTAAAGGGGTTCAAGCTTGATATACGTCTACGCCCTGACTCGCGACCATTTAGCTGTAAAGCAAGAAGTGTTCCCTTGTCTGTGAGGGATGAAATTAGAAAAGAGTTAGACAAACTCAAGCAGGGTGGAATTATTGAAGAAGTTGAAGGAACTGATTGGTTGGCCCCTGTGGTAGCAGCCCGCAAGACCAATGGTTCTCTTTGTCTGTGTATAGATTTGAAACAGTTAAATAAATGTGTGGTAGTAGACTTATATCCCCTTCCAAACATCTCAGAACTCTTGGTCTTGCTTGGGGATGTCAAGGTATTCAGGACGCTTGAATTGGATTCGGTCTACCAACAAATTGAACTTGCAGAGTCTTCAAGAGTCTATGTAGCCTTCGTGATACCTTTTGGAACATTCAAATTTGTGAGGATGCCGTTTGGTCTTGTGTCTGCGACGTCTGTTTTTCAGTGTGTAATGGAAAAGCTTTGCTAAGACTGTAAAGGAGTTTGTGTCTATCAAGATGACATGCTTGTGCTTGTGAAAGATCATAGTGAACATGAGAATCGTCTTAATGTTGTCTTACGTAAGGTGTGTGAGGCCAACCTTACCATCAAAGCTGAAAAATGTCGATTTGGTACGTCTTCCATTCATTATCTAGGACACACAGTTTCAGGTGAGTGGATTTCTCCTATGTCTGCTCCCTCTAGTAGGGAAGAACTCAACTCATGAAGTTTCTTGGGATGATTGAATATTATAACAAGTTCATTGAAAATTATGCAGAGAACAGTTGTTTTATGAGAGACCTCTTGAGTAAGGGTAGTGAATTCAAGTGGTGCGAGAAGTTTGATCATGAGTTTCTTTCTTCCAAGAAAAAGCTTGGTGATGCTTCTAAACTTAAAAGTTTTCATCCCTCAAAAACTTCCACAATAACAATGGATGCCAGCCTCAAAGGTTTGGGGGCTGTCCTCAAAAAAGAGGGTGAATGAGGAATGAAGACTATTATGTTTCTTTCTCGTGGTCTCAAAGACGTTGAGTCTTGCTACTCCGATATTGAATGGGAAGCCTTGGCTGTCTTTTGGGCCAATAAAAAATGTAAGAAGTTTTTGTGGGGAAACAAGTTTTGAGTAAAAACTGATCACACGCCCCTTTGTGAAACTTTTAAAAAGAAAGGGATTGATCTTGTCTCTAGTAGAATTATGAAGTGGGTCATATCTCTCCAGGAGTATGATTTTGATATCAGATATATTCCTAGAGTATAGAATGGCATTGCTGATACCCTATCAAGGCTTGTAGGATAAGTGGAAAGGGATGGTGTCAATGAAGATTGTGATGATAATGATTTTCATGTGTGTGAAGTTAGTGAAGGGATTGTTGATGAGCATCAGTTGGCGAGTTGAGCTATCTTCTGATCCTGTTCTTTCAGAGGTATTATTACTAATTCATAAGGGTTGGAAGTCGAAGAAACAAGCATCTGAAGAAGGTGCCAAGTTTTGCGGTCTTAAGGATGAGAAATCTGTTTGTGATGGTGTGCTACTATGCGGAACAAGCCTTTTTCCACCATCTAAACTTCACCAAACTTTAATTGATTTAGCCCACAGATCACATCCTGGCATGTCAAAAACCAAGGAGAGACTTCGGTCATCTTATTGGTGGCCGGGTATGGACCTTCATGTGGAGAGATGGTGTGCTCCACAAGTGAAAAGTCTAAGATAACAAGGGTTCAGCCTATGGTTATCAGGGATCTTCCCAGTGGGCTGTGGAAAGAGTTGGCGCTAAACATACTAGGTCCAGTTCACTGAAATGGGAACACGTTTTCATCTTGGTACTAATAGATCTTTTCTCCAGGTTGCCTGAAGCGCAGTTCATGGCTCATGGCCAAAGAAGGGTATCCTGAAACCATTCTCACAGATAACAGGGTTCTGTTAGTCTCGCGTGAGATGGAGACATTCCTTAAAGGTTGATGAATCAGGCACAATAAATTTTCTCTTTACCACTCAGAGACAAATGGAGTCATTGAGAGGTTCAATAGGGTGTTGAAAGAGACTATTTCTTGGGCCAAGGCTGTTGGTTACAATTGGAAGGAGGAAGTTCTTAAAAAAGTGGAATTCTATAGGATGACTTCACATAGCACGACTGGGAAGTCACCATTTATTCTGTTCAGAGGTAGGTCTCCTTGTACTTTGGTTGAACCTTCTTGGGTGAGACAGTTAGAAGAAACTGCCTCTTCCTCTTGTTCACAGAGGGTTTCTCCTGACTGGCGTAAGAGAGAAGAGGCCAAGAAAATTGCATTTTCATTCAAAGAAGTCCACAAAAAATACCATAACCATGGTTGGGGACTTAGTTGTTATCAGACAACCTGGTCCAAAGTTAAGTTCTCTAAACCCATACGTGTCATAAAGGTGTTTGAAAATGTGGTTAGAACTCAAGATAATAGAGTATTGGATTTGAATAGGATATCTGTGTACAAAGGAGCAGAGTTTTCTGGGCCTTCAGCATCTAGAAAGACTTCTAATACTGCCATTTTTGCTCCACCACATGTGTCCTCTAGGATTGTTAAGAGGCCAAGCTATTTGAGTGACTTTGTATCCTGAGATTTTGTTTTTGTACTTTCTCATGTTTGTTTTGTTCTTGTTTTTTTTTTTTTCTTTCTCACATTTTTTTTGTGTTAATGGGGGAAGGTTTGTGGCATCTGTACATCCCAGTTCCTTTTGATGTTATGGTGCCTTGGCTCTTAGGGATTCCATGACAGGTCCTGGTCTCCCAGGTGAAAGATTTGTGTTGGTTCAAAGGACTGGTGGTTGTTACCTGTACCTGCAGGGATCTGGATGGGTTTCTTCTTACTAAGAATACAACCTGAATTTCTACACTACTACCTGCCTTCTGCATGATCCTTTCAGCTGTTACAGGATCTACATTGGAGTGGGAATAATAAATGCCACCCTTTTAGTGTCCAACACCTTCCCCAAATTGGTTTATAGTGGAGTGCTAATCGTAAATGTCATACTTGTAGGGTCCAAAATCCTCCCACATTGGTTTAGATTGGAGGTGGAAGAGTAAATGTCACCCTTTTGGCATCCAATAACATCCCTAAATTGGTTTAGATTGGAGTGGGAATAGTAAATGTCACCTCTTTTATACCCAATACCTTCCCTAAATTGGTTTAAATTGGAGTGGGGATAGTAAGTGTCATCCCTTTACTGTCCTACATCTTCCACTGATTAGTTTTGATTGGAGTGGGAATAGTAAATGTTACCCCTTTTGTGTCCAACACCTTCCCTACATTGGTTTAGATTGCAGTGGGAATAGTATGTTCGCCTGTTTAGTGTCTAACACCTTCCACTAATTAGTATAGAATGGAGTGTGAACAGTGAACAGTAATATCCCCTACGTAGTGTCCAACACCTTTCCCCAATAGGATTAGATCAGAGTGGGACTAGTAAATGTCACCATTTTAATGTCCAACACCTTCCCCAAAATGGTTTAGTTTGAAGTGTGAATAGTAATTGTCATCCCATTACTGTCCAACACCTTTCACTAATTAGATAGGAGTGGAAATAGTAAATGTCACCACTTTATTGTCTAGCACCTTCTTCAAACTGGTATAGATTGTAGAGGGAAGAGTATTTCTTACCTCTTTAGAAGCCACACCTTCCCCAAATTGGTGTAGGTTGGAGTGGGAATAGTAAAAATGACCCCTTTAGTGCCCTACACTTTCTTTCTTAAAATGGTTTATGTGTGAGTGTGATTATTTTTGTAAAGGATTATTTTTATTATTAAACACAAAATGTAAATTATATTTAAATAAGTTTGTATATTGTACATTTTCTACTTTTTCCCATTGTTTAGCATCTTTTTAACATTTTGTAATTTGTTTTACATATTTTCAAAATCATGTTAACATAAGATTTTCAGTAAATATTAAATAATTGTATATATTTTACACTACTATTTAGTTTATACTTAGCCATTTACTTCAACATATTGCAACACTTTTGACATGTTTAACATGTTTAATAATTTTTTACAGTATTTCATACATTAATTCAACATGTTTACATTATTTCCTATTCAGTTCTATGGGGCAATAGCCTTTCATTTAGTTTCATTTTTGTCGGTGATATCGTCTACTTTGTAATCTATTTGTGCCATTTTTAGTCTATTTTCCTGGGTCCAGGTTGGGGTAATGTGCTGCTGTTTGTCAGAACAGGTAAGTCCTTTTTTAAGGTTTGTTTTAAAGGTTTTGAGGGTAGGTGAGTTTGGGAGAGTTATAGTGATGTTTGTGGGGTTTTCTGTAGATTTCATTATAATATTAGTAGTGTTTTTCATTTGTTTGTGGTTTTGGGGTTTCTTACACTGTTTTAGTCATTTCACATTATGTTAAATTGTGTTTTGTTACTTATGTTTTGATGATTAAGTGTGATGTATATGTATTTTTGGGAATGTAATGTGTTTTGTGAGTGAGTTTTCTTGTTTATTTTACCTGTTTGTATCGATAAATGTGTTCTATGAGTAAGGGGAGTTTCTGTTTGTTTTTTATTAAGGAACGAAGGGGCTGATTACAATGTTTGATGTCCCAACTGCCGCCTGCTGTTGTGGCGGTCAGGAGACCGCACAACAAGCAGGCACTAGTCTGACCCCCAAATTAGTATTTGACTGACATGCTGGCGATTGGAAAAGTGCCCTCTTACACGGCAGCTTGTTTGGCACTCACGTTTCCCTCCCTCCTCGTTAGCACGCGAAGCCGTCTTCGTTGTTAACCACCGGCAACACACGGAGCGAGTGAATCTTCTGTGTCCATTATTTACCACTCGTTGCCTGGTAACACGCCGGGGCCACGCCCACTAAACTGGCCACACACACGGGTCATAAGTAGTGCGCCCGGGACGCCAAACTTTACCGGCTGATCTGCGGCACCGTCCGCAGTGGGAAGGGTAGGTGACTAGACGCCCTACGCCAGGAACTCCGAGGTAAGGCACATATGCTCCATTCTGCGCCCCCGCGTGCGCCTCTTTCTGAGCGCCACGGCGGGACCAAGCTCTAAGCAGTTGAATGGGGAGACGCATTGACCGCCAATCGATAACATGGCGGGGATACTTCCTCCTAACAGGTGGTCTCCACCAAGTCCTGGCCCCACCCGGTCAGCTCGAGGAAGCCTCCGTAGTGTAACAAACGGGTAAGGTTGTTCTAAATTTTACCATCACTGTATTATTGCGGCTGGTGTTACGGTTTAATCCAAGGGTTAGTTACCCATACACCGACTCCATCTAGTGTTCTTTTCTGAAACTTCACAAAGACATGTTTGAAGTCTGTTTTTCTCCCCACAAATGTTGTCTCAATTTCCACTAGCTATCGCGCATGCTGATAGCACAGTAATAGCCCTTGATTTTCACAGGTTTTTTACTGCATGACAAACTTCCAACCAACTTTGTTGGATACCACTAAGCATGCGATCTTCCTTGAGCAAACCAAAGGCATGCTCACCCACTGTATATTATGACAGTCACAAAACGCGAATGTTTCCACGTTTGTCCATGATGTCTCTCTGGTCTCTCCTTAACAGTACACTTCTCTCTTCTCTCTCCCATTTAGTCCTGGGAAGGGTCCTGAGGAAAGGACTGCCATACGACACCTACCAGGTCGTATACTGGGCCCCCTGATCACGGGGGAGCCCTTGCAAATCATATGAGCACCCCTTGGTCCTGACGAATTGCTCTATAAGCGAGAAACATGTTGACCATCCACTCACCAAGGGTTGAATGAGGCTTACTACCTTGATAGTTCTGCCTCTATACCCCTTGTATTTTTAATAGAGCAGTGAGCCATATCATTAAAATCCCAATTTTTGGACTCCACTGACTCCTTTTATTTCACCCACGCTCACTTTTGCACACTCACATATTACCTCCTTGCATGGTCCCCTTACATCCACACACCCTTTGGCGAAGGAATAGAAGATCCCCGCCAAAGAGCAACAAGTATTGTTGCCCGACAGGCATTGCACTGCCAGCCTGGCGCAGGGGCAGGGTACCGATGATGACGCTGAACGATCACCGGGTGGGATTACAAGTGTAGTCCAACCGGCGACTTGTGTGAGGTACCCCAAAAATTCCAAGAGAGGGTTCACTACACTCACCTTTTTACTGTTTGACCCGACAAGAGAGAGACCAATGACAGTCCTTTAGCTGACTGCAACCGGGGAACTCTGTATTTCTTTTTGTTGATAGCTTGTTTTGCAGCCCATACCAAGGGCTGAAGCACGAGCCTCAATGTAAAAGAGCACTTTGTGAACAACCATTCACCGTGTGCCAGGCACCATGTGGATGTGTGAGGGGGCACTACATGTGCCCCCAAGGTCACTTTAAAGGGGCCCATGGGAGACTGGGCTCCCCAAAGTCCCTTTCCCGCTGCTTTTTTGTGGTGGTCAGACGGCCATGAAAAGTCAGTCAGAAAGAGACATCATAATCCCTACTGCAGTGCCTGCACAGGCACCGCTCCCATGGTAGGAATACAAGTCCAACTGCTGTCCAAACAGGATCTTAGATCCTGTTGGAGGTGGTAATCTTTTCCCTCGACCTGTGCGGTCCAACTTCCTGCATCCAAATGTGGTGGTTGGACAATGGCCTGTATGTTGGACAGACCGCCACCGATGGCCTGTCAGTGGCCGTCTGCCCAACATCATAATGATGCCCTCAGTTTTGATTTATAATAAATTAATGCGTTTTCCTTTGATCTCCTTTTTCTGGGTTTCGAGGAGTGTTTCTTTATTTTTTTTAAAATCCCTTTACAGGTTTTTTTCTGGTTCCTAGATAGCTTGAATTGCTTTGAGGGATCGCTATTAGATCCACTTTATTTTTGCCTTTTTTGGAGGGTTTTTTGGACAATATTTTTCCTGTTTTTGGTGGATTCTTTTTCTTGACTATGTGGATACAGAGAAAGATCTACATCCACAGAACAGTAAGTCTTATTTATTTTATTTATTTTGGGTGGGAAATGTCATATTTTATTTGTGTAACTATTAGGTGATTTTTATTTGGAATGGTGTGGTTTATGTGTTGTATTTATTTTACGTGATGGATTGAGTTTGTTCTTTAGTTGGAGAGGTTTACATTTTTTTAAAATAATTTATATAATATTTTATTACATCAGTCTGAACTTGGCGTTTTAATTCTTTTTTAGACTGATGTAGTAAAATATTATGTTTATTATTGATATAAAATCATTTGTTAGGTTGGCCTAGATTTTGTGACAGTTTTTTGGGTTGTTTGTATGTTACTATTTATTTTATAATATGCTTTCGGCTATTATTTCTAAGTAATTTACTCCTTTTTTGTTTATGAAGAGTTTGACTTTCGATTGTTGCATGTCGTACATGTCGTATCTGCACAGCTTCACGTGGTACTGCACTGTCACTTTAAAATTGTGGGTCACTCCTCATGGCGTCAGGTGATCAAGGCCTCCTAAAGGCCGAAACGCGTCATGGCGTTGGTGCTGGGTGTACTTACTAAATAAAGAACCTTGCGCAAAGTCCTCTGGGTCCGTGTTCGTCTTTCCGAATTATTTGGAGTATCGGGCAAAGCTCTTTTGCATATATATATATTCTTGCTCCTTTAATGTACCAGCCTGGTGCACTCATGAACGGTGCCTGTCATGGCAGGGGTGCTCCCAGTTTCATATCAGCTCCAAACTGCAAGTGGGTAGTCGTACCGTTATCCACAGAAGACAGCACTCACGGGGGAGAGTTCCCCGTGAGTGCTGTCTTCTGTATATATATACACACACATATGTACACACATCAATACTTAGGTAGTTGTCTAAATGTTTACAGTTAATGGTAATATTTTTTAGTGTTATTTTATGATTTTAGTTATATTTTTAATTGGGGTGGATTGTAAATATTTTGGTGATGTAATATTTGTATGTATAAATATATGCAATATATGTATATATATATTTAAACGTGTATGAAATGTTTTAGATATTTTTCAAATAACAGTTTTACATAAAAGTGAGTTTTGTATATTTACTAATGATAATGCAATTATTTTGGCAAAATTAATGTAGTTAATATTAAGTTAATAGATTGAGATGTAATATGTTTATTTAAAGGTGACAATATTTTTGTTCCTGATATCTATGTTTTTGAAATAAGTAAAAATCGATATTGTTAACAATGATATTTGTGTTCTCGATATTTGTGGATTTAATAGTTAAGTTTAGGTAGTCATTATTTTTGTGAATGGTATTTATTTTCTGATATTTGTGTGTTTCCATATTGCATGCACGGAGTATTATGTCAGTGATTCATCTGAGAGTACTCCTTCTGAAGAAAAGTGAAGATAAAGAAGTTTTGAGCTCCTCGGAACCGCAAAGTGACCTCTTCGTTTTTGAGAATTGTCCGCCTGGAATGGCTGCCAACTGAGAGTTTCAGGGGGACCTGCTCTTTGTGCTAACAGTGACAATCCACATCGACCACCAAAGTGAAGCTCTAATGGTGACCAGATAATTTTGATAAAGTAGTACCTGTTTTTGACGCCCCCACCTGCTCCTTGCACTGACAACAAGCTCCACACAGCCCGTCAACAGAAGTAGCAGCTTTTGCGTGGATTTGAGATGATAACGCTTCAGTGGGACAAACCTGGTCCCTGTATCTGACCCACTTTCCATGGCGGTCAGCCTGAACTTGTGACTTTTTCCAATTCAGCTCAACCAGATAACCACAAGTGTGCTTTTCTGGTGCTATTTTCATCGGAAACTTTAAAAACTTATATCTCCACTTCTACTAATTGGTTTTTCGTAATCTTGGTGTTTTGTTTATTAAATGTTATTCTATGTTTCTAAATTGGTTTGAGATTTTTCTTGACTTGTGTTTTCAGTTTAATACTGTTTGAATACTTATTTTACACATTCCCTCTACGTTATCGTGACTAATTTTGTGCCAAGCTATCAGAGGATTAAGCACAGGTTCATTTTGTGACTTTTGTGGTTTTCCCTGATGAGGATTGTATTCAATATTTGAGGGAGGCTTCCGGCTCTCTCAACTAATAACCCAGTTTCTTACAGGACCTATTTGGGCATAATCGGACAGGGACAGTAGAAGGATCTGAACTGCATTAATAGTGGACTTGGTTGGTGGAATCTGAGGAGAAACAGGAGCTCCCTAACCATAAATATGTTGCTAGCTATCTAAAAACATTATGGAGTTTCTGCCCGATAATCCACAGAAATCATTTTGTAGCCAAGTGTGAGTGGTGATTGAAAAGTTTTAGGAATTGGTTTAGGATCACCTTCCAATGGTATGACATTTCTCCTTCTAAAGATCCCTGCTTAACATACTGGTGCTACAGAACCAGTTTAGATCCAGATAAAGGTAAAGGCCCCCTGACAGCTTCAAGCAGACATGCATTTCCCTAACATGGGTCCATTTATTTGTAATCTCTGATTGTGACACTTAATTTAATAACTGGGTCATCCAGTTCCCTGGTGTGCTCCTTAAGGATATTTGAACATAAATCTGTTGGAAAGATGGCGTTCCTTTCAAGAAGCTAGGTGCTAAGAAAATAAAAAATTGGAAGGCCCAGAGGAATATGCTGAATATAGGCACCCTGAACAAAGAAAACTGACTTACTGATAATCACTATATCTTTAAAACGTGGGTGCTCTCAGTGAATTTATCAGTAGGCATGTGCTGTGTTCTTCAATTGTACATTACTTTAAGTACCCAGGAATTGCATAAAATCAACAAAGAAAAGCATGTATAGAGAATAAAATTCTTGAGTAATTTCATTTCTTAATTCACAATTATCTCTCTGCTGAGGTAAGGAAGGATTTATTGGCAAATTAGAAAAAATTGTTGTGCATAAATAATTCTTGATTTTATATCAATGACACTACAGATTAACTTTTCTGTACATGTAACTGTTCCTATGCCAACAGGTGTTTTGCTATATAGAGATATCCCTTCCTCAGGGGGAGAACACTTTTATTTGAGATCTTTAATTTCAATCCAATTTCCTGATTGCCTCCACTGTATGGCAATGTGTTCTTACTTTTACCTTAACAATAAAAACGCAGGAGTCCCTTTAAGGGAACCTCCACATAAAGGTTTCCCTCACTGTACCACTACATGTCCCTATTCAGGCAAAAACTAAAAATGGTCGGTAGGTATGTAAGGGCTGATTCACAAAAGCATTTTTGGCTGCAATCATAGGTGTACAGTGAAAAATGCATTTATTTGCGTCTTCCACAAAGGGATTTCTAGCAGCCATAAATTGGTTTACTACTGGTCTACTGCTTATTTTTCCAACCATAACTGCTAGAGAAATGTGCAGTAGTAACCCCAAAACAAGTAGTGGGAAGTGGGCAGAACAAGGCATGGCTAGCCCTGTACATTTGTGAATGACATATACTTGTTCATTTGTGGGCAAGGTCAGATCCGAGCTTTTTGAACCTCTAAAATTGATTGGATCCGGCGTTTTTCCTTGGGGATTTTTTTTTTACCTAGTGACCTCAATTTAATTGGTGTTGTGTAACAAAGAAAACTTGAGGTCCCTATGGAAGGTCCCACCCAGCACCCATCCTAGACATGGATGCACAGCCTCCCATAAAAACCCACACACAGCTTAGCTCCAAACTGTGTGTATAACAAAATCTCTTTTTTGTGTGATGCACTGTATACAGAGCCGTGACTTGACAACCCCTATCTGTTGCAGCTACTCCCTCAAAGGTAAGCACAATTGACATATTTCAGTTGGATAGCACAGAATTGAGAAGCATTAACAGCCTCCCTAGGGGATGCTAGGGCCTCCCCCTATAGTTGTCCTCAGTGAGTGGGCTTCGGCAGTGAACCCAAGTTTCCCACAGTCAATGAAAAAAGTTCTTGCTATGACGGAACATCTGCGTTCCGTGTTGGATACCAGTCAGACTACGGCACTGGTGTTACTTGACCTCAGTGCCGCGTTTGACACGGTTTCACACGTGATACTGCTGCGTCGTCTGGGAGAAGCAGGGGTCTCTGGGAGGGCATTGGATTGATTTCGGTCATTTCTAGCAGATCGCACGTTCCGGGTCCAAGCCCTATTCCATTGAGCAGGGAGTACCTCAGGGGTCGGCACTTAGCCCCACGTTGTTCAATCTGTATGTGCAGCCGCTGGCTGCAGTCGCCAAACAATGGGGCCTGAATATGGTATCCTGTGCTGACGACACGCAGCTGGCGGTGGCCCTTAGTGGGGATGCCGTCTCCGGGACCTCTAGGTTCAGGGATGGCCTGACAGGAGTGGCTGGCTGGATGACGGCGAACTGCTTGCAGCTTAATGCAAAGAAAACAGAGGTTCTAATCGTGGGCAAACACAGCAACCTCTGGGGCGATCAGTGGTGGCCCTCAGAGCTAGGTCCTACTCCCATCCCGGTGTCTGAGGTGAAACATTTGGGTGTCTGGTTAGATCCCGCCCTTAGCTTTTGCGGACACACCAAAAAAGTAGCTACTACCTGTTTCGGTATATTGCGTGAGCTTAGGCCAGTCCTGAAATTTTTTGATGCCCCGACCAGACAGTTGATAATCCAGGCCACTATACTCTCGCGATTAGATTATGCGAGTTCGCTCTTGTTGGGGGCCAATCAGGCGGAAGTCTTCCGATGCAACGTGTTCAGAACGCTGCGGCCAGAGCCCTGGTGGGTTTTCCTAGGTTCTGCTCGGCGAAAGCAACCATTCATAAGCTCCTTTGGCTCCCCATGGCTGAAAGGATTGAGTTTAAGACTCTTTGTCTTTCTTTTAAAATTCTCAAGCTGGCTTCCCCCCAGATTTTGGCGCATCTTCTCACCACATATGTTCGCTCCCCATCCTTGAGGTCATTGGGTCCAAATCTGGCCACAGTTCCACGGTTCAAACGTTCTCGGGCCGGAGGTCGGTCTTTCCGTTACCTCGCGGCCAAGCTCTGGAACTTACTTCCAGCTCATATCCGTGCTCTAGAGGACTTGTCTGCTTTCAGGAGTGCCATCAAAACATTCCTCTTCCCTCCTGGCCCATAAGAGCGCCCTTGGGCTATTCCTTTTTGCTTTCTGTTCAGTTATGTATTGGTATTTTCCTTCTGCCAGTTATAAGCGCCAGGACGCCCCTTTCCTGGGGCAGCTGTGCGCTATAAAAATCACAATAACATAACATAACATTCTGTATGTTGACCCCAAACAGTTTATATATGTTGGGACGGAAAAGTCCTCTGCATGGCAAAAGACATGTACCCTTGCCCTGAGTGCCAAACTGCGCTGCTGTTCGAATCCCTAATGCTGATTTTTGTTGTCATAGTCAAACATGGATCATGCCTGTATGCCATGACTTAGGCTTATCTCACAGATTGTGGTCCTGTTGGATGGGGGAGGGGCTCTCAAAGCGGTGCCCTCAAAATAGTGAAAGGCAAAAAGCAAAGGGCTATTTGAACTGAGACAGTGTAGAATTTTGCTTGCCTTAGCCCCCTCCCCCACATTGGTATCTGTGGCTCTATCTAGCAAATCACATGGTTCATGCCTTATTCAGCAGGCACTGCTGTAGGACTGATTACGAATGTAACGATCTCAGAAGAGAGGTTTGTTGGAAGATGCAAAGTACTGTGTATCTATTTCCAAAATGCACATCTCCAGGCCTGTGACCTCCTGCTGCGTCTTCTGGTTTTGGCCCTTGCAGTAGCTGATGATATCACTCCATATTGTAGCCTTAACCTTCCCACATCATCCCAAGGGAATCTAATGATACTGTCTTTGTCGCCAGGTATCCCTCTATGGCTCTGAGGAGGAAGTCCCTAAATTCTGGGTCACCAAGCACCCAAGCATTAAGACACCACCAATTCTCTCCTCCACCAGGACCTATCCTTAGCAACAGTTCTACTGCTTTGTGGTCAGACAGACTCGGAGCCAGGATACATATGCCCCCACCTCTGAAGTGTTCGTATTTTGTCAAGAGGAAATAGTCAGGTCGTGAGGACACTGTACGTGCCAATGACAAAAAAATGAAGCATCTTTCAGTTGGGTGATGAAATTGCCCACCATTAATCAGGCCCTTGTTTGCTAAAAACCTAGCAAAATGTGTCAAGCCCATCCCTCTCCTTGACAGCTCTGTGGGTTGATCTATTTCAAACCCCCCCCATTCCATCGAGCTCACCTCCCAGCACCCAGGGTCCAATGGGAAGCTGCAACAACACATCACATAAGAGTCAAAGGAAATCCACAGACAACAGGGAGGCACATACTACCACTTAATGTGCCATTTTATCATAGCAAACCTGAGGTATCCTTAAAGAAAAATTACTCCTAATCATGATAGCCCCTAGTAAACTCTTCATGGAAAATTTGCATAAAGGCCATTTGTGCCAAGAAGGAGCACTTTTTCCCTACTACATAAGTTTCTTGAAGAAAGAGTATGTCAGACCCCATTCAACTCACTGATTTTAGAAACGCCTCCCACTTTACTTTATCACATAGGCCATTAAACATTCCAGGTAATTAGCCACAATTGGCCCTGGGCAATCGGATCACAATATTCAGCCACTCAACGGGGGATACATTTATGTAATTGGATTACATGGATCATAGCTCTGTGGACTATCCATCAATTGAATATGTCCTAGGCTGTATAGTGCAAATCTGACTTTAGGTACTGCTTGTTACCTCCATCTTTCACCCTATATTTTGAAATCAGGAAGTACCTGTTGTGATGTTAACTTGAGACGGTTGCCAACAGGGCAAATGTGAAATAGAAACCTCTTCTTGTAATAGAACACCCCTAACCCTCTCATAACTCAACCCTAAAACTGAAGAAGTGCATTGGAAGCTGTTCAAACAACATGTTGCAGACTGTGTAAACATTGAAAGTGAACCAAAATGTGGCCATACGCGCTTGAAGTATTACGTTTGGTTGTCAATGGGTCTTCTCCCTCTGTTTATGGCTAGATAGTATGAAAAGTCTCCATTGAGCAAATCTTGCATCTGTTATTTTGGCTTCTTATCAGATGTTGTGGCCACGACCCAGGACTATCCCCTCTGACTGGGATACCCTGAAGGGGGGAAATGCCGAACTCCACATGTCTGGTCACTCCTCAACCCAGTCCTATGCACGTGAGTACTTTGTCTCCAAAGAAGATTTTAAGGTGGTCTGGGAAGAGCAACATATATTTGATTTGCATAGCTGTTATCTTCTGCTTGACTTCAGGAAGGAGTGATATTATTGTTTCACCTTCAACGTATGATTGGGGAACCCCATTACTTAGAGGAGCCATATGTCAGTGTCTAGTTTGCAAGAGGCCCTCAGGATGATATCAGTATTGGCAAAGATGAAGAAAAGGACAATGAATGGTCAGGGCAGGGTCCCAGCTGATGGTCATCGGGCTAATGATCTGTGGGTTCTCTCCACCAGGAAGCATGTAGAGACTTCATCCACTGGTACCCGGGATTTTAATCAGTTTGTTATGAACAGTGTTGGGGTGGAACCCTCTGAGCCCTTGGAGATCCTGGCGATATATACGTTATTACACCACAAGTGTCCTTCAGCATCCTCTTCATGGGCCTCGAGTTGGTAGATGAACTTTTGGAGAGCTGCGTTCCTGGTCTGACAGCCTCACAGTGAGTCTTCTGCCTCTGAGATTCTGGTGTCGGTTTCTGTGACCCTATCCCTAGTTTTCTGCTGGTGTTGGCGGAGCAGAGACAGGTCAAGACTGGGTTCACCAATTTTCCTCCCCAAACAATATCTTGAGTGTTGGATGGCCTGCTGAATTGACAGTGTATGCTCAGTGACTGAGCCCACAGTTATTGTCGAGGACCCAGAAGGATGCCTATCACGAGCCAGGGGTGGCTTAGCAAATTTGTCTAACTTTCCTTGTGAGGATGGGGTGGAAAGTTAATCTTTTTGCCTGCCATTTGATAAGTCAGGGGCTCAAAGGGGAACACAAAGATGGCATGACAAGACTGGTGCACCACTGATGCAGGATCAGACACAAGGAGCCACCCTGTGGCGTGGGAAGATGGAATATGGCTCACCCTCCAGGAGAGGGAGGACCCCCAGGTGAGTCACCACCAGGCCAACTTTGTATCCTATCCACATGGTCCCCAGGAGCATCTAATGCAGGCGACCCCACAGCTGTCATCTGAAACCAGTAGCCATCACAGTGTCAATGCAAGGAGAGGCTCAGACATAAACAAGCTCCAGGTGGCGAGATTCTGTCAGTTCCCGATGGGCAATCCAAAGAGTTGTGATCACGTAGACCTTCTCGCATCAGTGCCAGGGGAGCTCCCAGCTCTGTCCAAGTTTTGTGGTCTGCGTTGGATCTATGGTAAAGGCATTCAAATAGACACCCCCACCAATGGGATACAGAAACGTTATCTTTGGTCCAGAACACGGGTATCATCAGAGAGGTACCACGCTCAAGTTGCCGTACTGTGAGTGATCTAATGTGTGCATTTGAGGCATCTGCCTGCGAATGCTATGTGGTGGGGTGCATGGAGAAGCTCCACACAATGTGGGCGTCATCTTCAGTAAGTAAGACACTCCTCCTCAAAAGTGATAGTTTTGGTGTAACCATTCCTAGTAGTAAACCTGGGAACCTGGAACACCTTTCTAGGCGAATGTCTGGTAATGTTTGTGACTTCCAAAATGTGATAAATATGCACACCTTGATAGGAGTACTTTTACGGATGTAAATTGATTACTTTTTGTGAATTGCCCATAAGCTCTTTTATCTATGCATCTGGCAGGGCAGTTTCTGCCACCACATAGATATGGAACCTTAAGTTATATCTCTTTCCAGCACCATATGTCCAAATCCTCACTGAGCTTGATCTTACCCTTTTTCAAAGAATGTCACCTTGCCCAAAGAATCTTTCACAAATTGTCAGAAGACTGCGTGAAGATCAATAGAAGAACAACTACTTTGGTACCCACTTTTCACTGCAGCACCGTTATTCTGATATTTTTTGGGGGACATTTTTACAGGTGGAAATATGAGAATTCAGTTTTTGACATTAAGGTACCACATTTCATCAACGATAGGGGAGAAAACTGTTGAACATAAGTCCTTCCAAGCACAGTTTATATGTAAAGATTTTCCGCAAACTTCTCATTAATCTACAACTTTATGGAAAGCAGCGAACTCCTCATACTATATTGTTCCAGTGGAGCATTATCGTGACAGCAATTTTATGATGGGACTTCAAGGTTCACTTGATTCACAATCGAAACAAAAGCCAATATAATTATTAAGCTTTTCTAATCATCACAAACTAAGAAGGTCGGTTAGTTCCACTGTTCTGTAAAGAGGAGGGAGCTGACAAAAGCAGCTGACGTTTTGTAGTTCATTCATATTCATAAGTCATTCGCTGACATTCAGTGCCCACATTTGCAGCCACAGCTGAGTTGAATGGACTGTACATGATGAAAAAAGGCTTATCAAACAGGAGCTGAATATTTTGGCGGGCACCTTGAGTTCATGTTTTAATTTTACAGTGTGTAAAAGTGTGCCAGTCTCTACCAAGCGAGCTGCTCCAGTGATGGAAGCAGAGCCCACCAGGCCCCTTAGAAACATCAACTGAATGTTTTCTGAAATGCCTCTGTTGGCCATAACTCTGTTGCTCTCCAAGCATGTCTAAGAGCGGCATATGCTGCTGTTTATCAAGGAGTGTATATAGCTAGCATTGCATGCTATTGGGCAACCAGTCCCGAGATATTAAACCCTATCCTGTAGGCTTTTCAGCACATAATAGCAATGCAAGTGATACTGAAATTGCATAGATTATATATTTTCAATGATAGTTTTGGACTAATTGACAATTGAAGTGGAATGGAAAAATGCACCAAAGAAATAGTATACCGGCTAGGATCATGTCCTAGGTTTGAAAACCGATGGTTGGTGCGTTGATACACCGTTGTGCGTTGCTGTCAGGCTGTTTGTAGCTGTAATTCCCCGGTCACTCCATCGTCAGTTCCATCTCCTGCACAAGAAAGGTCTGTTTCATGGTTAGTTGTCATAGGAACAGAACCAAGAACTGTCCCATTACTTCTATACAGTGGATAATTTGTGAAAAAATAAGTGCAGAGGCTCTGGTCATGAGGCCACTGCTACTTGCACCAGCCCATTGCTCCTCTCAGCGCCAACTTTAACAGAACCAACACAACTGCTATCCATGAAACCCTACAAGTGTGACAAATCACACTATTCCAGGCCCAAAAGCTGTTGAAAGGGATTGGAAGGCAGGTAATGGCCATTTTACAGTATATTGAATTAATAACCAACTGTTGTTGTGCTCGTCTCTGTTTTAGATAAGCAGCGCCATCATGTGGTAGAGTGTCATAAGCGCAGGTGTTGACATTTAATGCCTAATGCCAGAAGTCACCGGCTCAAATTAAGCACTGCATCTACATCATTAAGAAAAGACGTTGCTGTTGCTCCTCAAAAGGACATGGAAAGAGTAGAAAATAGAAAACACCAACAAGAAGCTGGAACACATCACTAAGTGATGGATTGTCATGGACCAACGGGTTGAACGAGTGAAAGAGGGAGCCTTTTATATGGAGCATGGTAAGGATAAAACGTTTGAACTGGAGTACTTATAAAAACCACTGTAAAAACAAGCAGAACAGAAGTCCTAGAAATTATTTCCCTTGCGTGGTCTCCAGAAAGGTGTAAGAGGGGATGATCAGTCCTTTCATTTGAACATTTTTACGCTTTCTAATGTTAGACACCTCAAAGTCTCCCAAGGCTGGTGCTAAGAGATCCCATACATACTATGGAACCAAGAGGATGATTAGGGTAGCTCAAGTACACCTAGGAGATGGACATTTTCAAATCGGCCAAATAAAACCTATGCCTACTTATTCAGGTACCAAAATGTATTATTTCTCAAATCCTGGCTCAAGTAACTATAGAGCACAAAAGGTCCTTTTATCATTCTAGCAAAAGCAAAAATTAAATGGAGGCAAAATATGGCCTCATTCTTCCAATTTTTTTTTAGAACTACTGAAAATGGCTGGACAAGGATGTATGATGTATCATGTAGAAGACCATACACAAAGAGGTGGAACCTACTCTTCAAAAAGTTAGTTATTAATGACCGATGTGGAAACATAATTTGATTGTCATGTTCTTCGGGTAGAATCAGTTTGACCTTAAGATCTGTGATAAATGTTTGTTCAGTTTGCACTGATTTTGTTGTTGTTAGCCAACGATTTCATTTTGACCGCTGTGCCAAAGGTAATGAGGGCGATATGTGTAATAATCATTCACTATTCGATTTCAATAACGTTAAATGATCCCCAACTCCTACAGAATTGATGTTACATTAATTTACTTATTCACATCACTGGTCCTTTTCACCCAATCACCATGAGCGTCAATTAGACAACTGGATGTGACTTCTGTGGATTTTCTTGCGACCCCTGGCTTCTATTTATTTTTATCAGAACACAGGTTACATTTTTTGGCCTCTTTAAAAATATAGCATTGCTATGCTGGGTGCAGAATAAAGTTTGATTTAAAATTGTAGTGACTGACCTACCCTGCAGTACACAGTGGCGATGCATGTAGGGCGACCACCTGCCATAGAGGCAAATTCTGGGCAGGTACCGTATAATTTTAGGAAACAGGGTCAAAATTCAGGACAAAGGTCAATGTTTTGGACACACCTGTGTAAGTCAAGCAATAATAGGACTATAAATAAAAATTCTGTTGTTAGCTTGTTTTTCCAACTCATTCTGCCCACCCTATGTTGTCATCTTTCTTCTCCAGTCCCTCTAACAAACTCTTCGTTGTCACCTTCCTGGTTCATCTCCTCCAGCCCACTCTCCGATGTGAGCTTGCTGTAGCTTTTCCTCCTGCCGCCCTTTGTAATCAGCCTGCTCTCACAGCTCCTCCCGGCACCCACCACTGTCAGCTTTATTCTCTTGCCCCTTCTTCCCATCTCCTATTGTATCAGTGCTTTACCAACTACCCCGTTCATCTTTCGTTGTCAGCTTACTGATCCTTGCCAAAGCCAATAGCTCTCATATGTGAAACCTATTGGCTTTCTTGTAGACAGTCGAGGGTTAAACAGCCCAGTGGTAGAGATAGTCTTTTTAAGGCAAAGGTGATCACCTCACGGCTGATGTCCTACAATTAACACTAAGTGTAAAAACAAACCGCCTATTTACTAGAGTCATAGAAGCAGCAACGAAAGAATCATAAAACATACTGAAAGCAATAACAACTGATGGCACCCCTCTTACCCAGGCCATTCTTGGGCTAGAGGTTGGTGTAAAATTGCAGACAAAGACATCCATAAAGGACCACTCATGCCTTCACACTCAAATTCAATAAGGACAGGCAGTGTGTAATTTGAGCCGGTGGTTTCCGGTGCTCGGCATCGGCATATCATTGCCAACACCGCCACTTTTCACCATCCGCCACATAGTGGCACTGTTGTCCAATTTTTTAGTAATTCAGTGTACATTACGAATGATTAATACCTGCCACCCAATCATTTTTATACCTGTGGGTGGCCTAGAATAGCCTGAATTGTTACACTTGTATGAGTATCATGGTTAGTAGTTGTGTTGATACTGTCATAGGCAGCCCTGGTAGGGGAAATGAGAGGTGCAAGATTCCGTGGCCTCCTAAAGAGGGCCCTGGCACCATTGATTTTTTACAAATTAACCACTGCAGACAAGTGGTCACCCTAGATGCATGCACTAGCAGCAACCACACTTTTGTGTACTTCCTATAAACCTATATAGGATCAGTGCATTTAGACAACATAGACTGTAGGACTGGTGTCAGGACTGATTCTAGACACCCCTACTGAGTATGTTAACTGGTATACCAGCTAGCTCACAGTGCCACTAGAAAGCCCTCTTACCAAGGAGAGAATAGTTCTTGGCAACTATCGAACATTACAACCCTGATACCTCAGGATCGTGGAAACAGTGCAATACTTTTCGCTCAGTCACTCGTGCTCTCAAAGAGATACACAGAATAAATGGTGGGGACGTTTTTTAATAAGCATTTATTGAACCAGCATCATTCTAGTTTAAAATAGGTGTGCTGAAACAACCATTAGACAGAAACAGACATAAATGATTAGAAGCACTAACAGCGTAAAAGGATGGTAGATTTCTGTCATTGTGCTAAAACAATGAATACAGATATATGAAATATATGACAGTAGTAAATGCGTACTCCTACGATGCGACCCTAACTAGATATACCTAATTATACCTAGCATGTATGAAGGTGTAAAGCCAAGACTCCCTCTAGGATAAAATCAACCCCATTACCTGAAATGAGAGACTGTGGTACCCTGTCTTGGTCTCAAGATGGTCACCTAGCAAGGGATGTCAGACCACTGCGAGCTGGAGTCTGCATGCAGGAACCTTAGCATCTCATGTTAGTGTGTCAGCATGGAAGTCCTCTTCTCCTCTGACTACCTCAACAAGATATGGTGTTTATATACCCAAAGTGGTGTCCTCCTGGGTTCTACCTTGCTGTGTCATGTTGGACTTAGGATGACGGAAGAAATGGCCCTTATGCATAGTTATTATGCAGGAGATGGTAGTCCTGCTGAGTTTTCAAGTATCCTCATACAGAATGGATGAGGCTAGGTTTCAGGGAAAGCCCCACGTCCTGTTAGCAATACCATAACTAGGTAAAAGGTCAGTCCCAAGAACCGTTATGTAGTGTAATGGTAGGGTAGAATATAGGTGAAGGTTAGGTGACTACCTGAGCCTATATTGGGGTACCTATATGAAACATAACAACGACTTCTCATCCGACTGGATGACATACTGAAAATGTTAACGTACTTCTAGGCATATGTTCCCAAGCAACTAATTAGTTCAAAACATTTAGTGCATTTAAAAATATACATATAAAAAAAGGGGGAAATGATAAAAAACGCTAAAATCATATTTTCAGTAGTAGAAGTTCTACTAAAATAAGTTTGTATGTATAGTTCGAACAACTATCAGTGACTGAAAGCCATGCAGTTTCAGTAAAGGTTTCTCTTTGTTGAAAATTCAAAATTTGGATGTTTTTGAAAAAGCCTAATTTTTCCTAGCACACGATGAGCCAAATATTAATGTGTCCTGGCTGGGAGATGCAACATCACTGTTGCCCCTCAATCGCAGACAACTGTCCCTGCAACACCTCGCAGATCAGGTCAATCCAGCACAGATGTTCCTCCGTACTCTCCACAGCCACTGCTGGGGATGCCTTTGTGACAACCAAGGCCTGAGTACTTGTTGAGATGCTGGTATCCATTCCGACAGGAGCTGAAGCATCCTGTGGTGGCTTTAAGAATGCAGACATCAAAATCGGAGCATGCTGAGGACACTGCAGAACATGGGCCGTTATAGGGTCCAGTAAAGCATTAACGTCCGGTGGCGTGACTGATGGAAGTGTTAGACAGAGATCTGACATGCATTCTTGTCCCCAGAACAGGCATCGGAGGACAGACAGAATACAGTTGATCCAGATTGGTCTAAATGATAGGAACCAAAATTCACTTCACGAAGGCGAGGTGTGCTCAATGTCTTCTATGAAACAATATCAAAAGACCCCACGTCTAAAATTAAACTAAAAATACAAAAATTGACATCGAGGGCGTTAAATAATGGCTACATATGTCAAAAGGAACATGACTACCTAAATGTGTCTAAGCCAAGAAAGGCTGTTCTATATGGGACACCAAAGGTTCACAAGAATGAATTAGATCCACCTTTTCGACCTATTGTGAATACCATTGGTAGTGTCACAGAACCACTGTCTAAATACTTAGACGCCATTTTAAGACCATACATACCCACAATACCAGGTTATGTGAAGGATACAGGCCATATCATCAACCTGATTGAAGGTACAGCATTTAATGACAAAAGACAATGGATAGTCACTTTAGATGTCGAAAGTCTGTATTCGAACATTCCCATTGCTGGTGCAATATCTGCGACAGAATGGTTTATCGATAAATTTGAAGTTGACTGTAACAAGATCTTTATCCTAGATTGCCTACGCATTGTTCTGGAAGAGAATGTGTTTGAATTTAATGGAAGTCTATACAAACAGACTAAAGGAGTCAGTATGGGCGCATCTTGCGCCCCTACGATTGCGAATATTTACATGGCGCTATTTGAAAATGTCCATATCTTTAATGAGATCTCGCCCTTCTATGAGACCATCCTTCACTGGTCACGATATATTGACGATGTGATTTTTATATGGGACGACAATGAGGATATTCTAAATGATTTTCTGTCGTGGCTGAATGCAGCTGACCCCAATCTCAGGTTTACATCTCACATCAGTAATATTGACATGGAATTTTTAGATATAACCATCAAACATGACCATGGCCAACTCTTCGTAGACTTATTTGTGAAACCCACGGCTCGCAATACGTTGCTCCATTACAAAAGCTTCCATCCCACCACACAAAAAAACAGCATCCCATTCAGCCAATTTTTAAGATTACGGCGCAATTGCACTAGGTTACAAGATTATGACGAACGCTCAATAGCCATGAAGAAGAAATTCGAAGATCGTGGCTACCCGCACAGGCTTGTCCGGGATTCGTTCAAAAGAGCACGCTTTTTTGATCGCCAATCAATTCTTCAAGGAAAGAGTAGAGAACAAAATAACAAATTGGTGTTTGTCACCAGACACTCAATGCTTAACGACAAGTTAAGACAAATTATATGTTCCAACTGGCATCTCCTGAATGTCAATAAGTCGAAACAGAACACTTTACCTAAACCTGTTTTCGCCTACAAAAGGAACAAAAATCTAAAAGACATGATTGTGAGATCAAGAATACCAGAGAAGAAGTCATTCATACAAAGGAGCATAACCAGTGAGAACCCAGTGACAGGAAATTATAAATGTGGCACTTGTAGAATCTGCCCACAAGCGATAGAAGGGAAAGACCTGATTTTCAATAACAAAACCATCACCAATCAATCTATGACAAACTGCAAAACACAAAATGTAGTGTATTTAATATTATGCCCATGTCATATGGGGTATGTAGGTGAAACCTCTAGAGCAATCAATAAAAGAATTACAGAACATAAATCTGCAGTACGCACTAACAAAACTAATGCCCCACTTGTAGCGCACTTTGTAGAACATGGACACTTAGCAGAGGACCTTAGATGGTTTATTCTGGAAAGTATAAAACCGAGAACAGGCCTATGCCCAGATAAGATCCGGAGAAAGAGAGAAGTATACTGGATATTTTCTCTGGAAACTTCAACTAAAGGTCTCAATTCAGATATCCCTTGGGAACAGGCAATAATCTAAAATAATACCTGTATATAGGAGCAATAAGTCAGCAATTAACTATCTAGTAATAATCAGTGATCAGGGTTTATTTGCACATATAGCATTGGGGAATAGGCATCAAATGAAGATAACATCTTAACAGAATATCATATAGGCAGCATAGAACTATTTAAAATCAGTAGGCCAGCAAGCTTAATTGTATGAATTATTATATATGTATTATTCGTACTACAGACAGAACGACATGTAGTCTGTTATATGCACTGTGTTCCCCGGTTGGTTTCCGCTATGGTTAGTCATAGAGTACAACCATGCCTGCTCGATCGAGTATATTTACTCGGTGGCTGGTGGTACTGCATATTCTCGCAATCTAATCTCGGATCGGCCTCTTAGACTAACCCAATCCTTTGTTGCCAATGGTCCTATAGTTGAATCCTCCGATGTTATCCGAATAATACTCTATAAACATTACTTAAGTATCCTTGTCATTTCTGTATATTATCGTGGATTAATGCTATATACACGCGTTATTTACACCCATTCGGATTATGTAGTTCTTCTGTCTTATTATCCAACTGACCATAGCGAGTATATTTCACCGTTGTGAAATCTAAACTCGTGCGCTATGTGTAATTCTCGTGGTTGCACTATGTATGTGCATTCATTAGATACGCCTATCCTTGCGATATCTGACATTGTCTGCAACAAGTAGTGTTGTATCAGAACTACCCAAGTGTATTCATTGGATATACCGGACTCTCGTGGGATCTGGACTTGGCCGTACTTAGTAGTTTTAAGCTAGAACTACCTATGCGCTCCTATTGGACAGAACGGACCTCCGGTGATACGTTTGACATCTGTACAAATCCCGTGCGTAAACACACGCTCTACCTAATTAGGAAACACACCTGGCACCGCTTAATGAGTAGAGGAGTATATATACACCTTGTAAATCAGTCCTCATTCCTTTCGGCACATCCACCACGATGGTCCAGCTCTGACTCCCACCAAGACGAGGCATCCCGCTAATAACAAGGTATGTTTTGCGAACCTAGGTAGATAGGATCTCGGCTACAGTCAATTTAATTTAACAAACACGCACACAGATATTAATACCATTTCCTTTATTCATTTTGTTTCCCTTTTGGATTCTACCTTTTCATATTGACTAAATCTAAAGACTGCCGACGTCCGTGATCTATCCATCCACATATCCTCATTTTGGACATGGACTTTGTCTCTGTAGGTATGTACTGCCACCTAGCGTCAACATTTATGACTATCCGCTTTCTAGTTTACAATACATATTAAACTCCACGCTCTCCTCTTTGCTCATTTTCCACAGCTATCTAGATAGCAGTACATCTTCGGAACGCCAAATACACGCAACATTATCCAATTGGAGTTTCAATAGGTAATTACCGTTTATGTAACCCTGCAAGTTCATATAATAAGTAAGATGCATTTCTTGTAGACTATTAGGCACTAAATAGAAATTCCTTGATTCGTTTCAGCAGGCTACATCATACCGACCATCTATCGGTACGACGGGATCAGTCTCTCTTTTTAAGTGAACCTCTCTTTTTCTGCCAAAACAGAATATTTAGATAAGGTAACTGAGACGAGCGCAGATCTATTTTCTTTATAAACTTCAGCCTGAGACACTTAAGGAGAACCCACCGATAAATTCTATTTCTTCTTTGTTTTCACTAAGGTAAAACCAGTTTGCCACCGGCTCCACTGCTCAATATCCTTTTTAACAAGATGGAGATGTAAGCCAGTGCCCTGAAAACCACAATAAAGTTGATTATAGATCAAATAGGTACACATGGAATATATATTTTTTCATAACATTAAAATAATATATTCCTGGTTTTTATGCTTAAACTATCGGTTAGGCAGAACGGTTGATATAACATGGGTTTTCTCTTTCTTTTGGTTTAAGTGTGTATAATTAAGAACCAGACAACCATCTTGAGAGGTGTCCTCAACTAATATCAACAGAAGAATATTGTACTTTAAATATCTAATGTAAGTAAATCTTAGCATGACAACCTTATTTACCTTTAATCCCCCCCATTTTTTGGCCTTATTATTCTCTCCCTGCAAGAAAACTGAGAGATTAAAATATATCCATCTTATAGTAAGAATGGCCATTTATGAACACCAAATGTCTCACATATTCAAATTCTTCCAACACAGCCTATACTCTTACCCCCTTCTACCCTAATTTTGACTACCACTGTCTATGTCTAATAGATTCTCTTTTTTTCAGTAGATTTCAACTAATATAGTAAGATCTGTTGTACAGTTTATAGATAAACAGAGGAATGCGACCATTGTTGTGATTGGAAAATGACTATATAAGATTGATATATTATCCTATAGCTGCTTATAGTGTGTTTATAATCTCAATAGGATCATTAGATCAAATTTTGTGATATTTAATAAATTATGATCTAAACCCAAGACGGAGATACTGTGTACAGTATGAACATATAAACGAATAAGAAATTTGTGATATATGACATGTTTTTTCTATTGTGTTTTTTTGTAGTGTTGTGCTTATATGTTTTCACTGCAAATGACGGACTCCTGAAGAAGGCTTATGCCGAAACGCGCGTAGAGTCCCATCTACCGCTTTGCTTATTACACTCAAGCCCCATTTAACATCGGAGTCATCTTTGTTGTTCACTTTGTAATTTTCGTTTTTGTATTTTTTCATTTGACAAATTAATATGTATACCACATACTTTTTAACTTGATAATGTATATTTTTATAAACTGAATATGTTCTACAAAAATGATATATAAAAAATATTTTGGAAATAAAACAAAAATATAAATTTATAATATAGAAATGTTTTGTGTTCTTATCAGTTCTTTACTACAGGTCATAATTACCTTGTAGTCACTCAGTTTCCTTCTTGGGTTTTTGGCTTTAGAATTATTCTCACTACTTATGGTTTTGCAAAAAAGTGCTCAGATGGAGTACCATGCGGTCACAATAGCGGCACTCTAAGAGCATTTTTTCCATCTCCTTGATGACTGGGATGTCCATTGCATAGCAGAAAAAAGACAATCAAGATACGTGCTATCAGGAACAGGATCAGCAGAAGCCCTCTAACAATGTTTCAGAATACGGAGTGTATGAAGTTGGGAATAACTCCGAGCATTGTCTGAAAGGTGCTTAACAGTCCAGAACCTATCGTCTTAAATAGGTGTACTATACTTGTCGTATCAGATGTGTTAAAGAGACGTTGTATCATATCTGTGAAATGGAAAGGGCAGTTTGTTTGTACTAGTGCCTGTATCTCAGCCGAGGACCTCGCAACCTGGAGAACATATGTTTCTCGGGCAGGGATTAAAGGCAAGGTTTGCTGTAAAAGCATGGGTTTCATTTGGCTCAGAGTATCAAACAGTATAAAGGATAACATTCAAGGAAGGCCATAACGCCATCTCCCTGACTGTATGGGTCGGTGGAAACAATACTTGCATACAGCAAGTAACGCTGGAGCTTACAAGACATGCGATGCCCGGGAGCATCCCACAACAACCTTGATCATTCAGCATTAAGTAACTCCCATTTGAAAGCAACTTGAACACCAAATTAATCATGGCAGCTGTGAACCCTTTCAAGTGACAGGATAAGTTAGCAACCGAACCATTACAGGCCCCTTGAAGCATATTATCCTGGCATATGAGAGATCCACTTAAGGAATTCTCGCAGTTGGTACCTTTAAGGAACACTTCCATGTCCCCATTCCTGCATCAAAATCTGTATGGCAATTCCCAAGATTCCTTGATGAGTTCCCTACCCATTGTTTCAGATCTGCCTCCCTGTTGTTGTTCTAGGCAATACTGAACCTGAAAAGTTGTGACTGGTAATGTTATATGGCCATGGATTAACCATTTTTGGATGGTGACTCTGCCACAGTAAAAGGTAATTGGCCCAGTTTTTCAATACGCAGCATCATATATTTTGCTCCCCTTTGTGCCCTTGTTAACTATTTTTCAGCTAGATTATACGCAGAGAACAAGGACCTACTGTTGATAAATCGCCGAGGCACATAACTAGCACGCAATGATTGCAGCATCCAGCTTAACAACATAATAGAACGTAGTTGGGATTGTCCGTGCTGTAGTATGGACAGGTCTTGTTCTAGTATATCTATAGCTGAAGATACAATGTTGCCCAGTGAATAGATCTTGGATGTTAATATAGTCATACTATTGTTAACTACAGCTAAAACCTTTTCTAGGTTAAGTCTGTCTATTTCACAAAGTCTTTCTGCAACTTCTTGTTGAGAGATCTTCCATATTTCATTATAGACAGCGTAATAGAAACTTTTCTGACGTGGTTTTTGGGGACCTAATAAAACAAATCCCTAAGATCCACCTCATTTGAGAGTAAGGATAAATACTATTTCACCTGGAACAGTGTCAAGGATTTTAGCCAATTGAAGCACAACTTCCCAACATTGTATGATGTCACCACCCCGGATGCCGGATGTTCTCTTTGTACATATCGTTAGTCTGGCCTGTGGATACTAAACCCTTTGGTTGTACCCCTGAATCTTGATTGACATCTATTTGTGTCTGTGGGCCAAACTAACCATCCCTTCCAATTGGGGTCTGATGTATTGTACTGCATGATGTCATCTATTGTATCCCCTCCACGTGATGTAAAATTGATGTGTGATGGTGCGGCAATCCGAGGTGTGTTCAAATCCTTGTTCTTGGCTAGTCCAAGACAGGAAGTCTGTTGCAAGTGAAATTCAAATTATTATTTTCTGTGGAATGAGGCGCAATCTAAATAGTGCTTCTGGTCCCTGAACTTGCTATTCCTCAGAACCCCAGACTGATTTATGTTAATAGTGTCCTTCCATAAGTCGTAACCCTGTTCAGACAGTTGGGAAATACAGGCTGCAGAATAGATCTGTTTGGTGTTAGTTCATATATTTTTCTGTGCAGGTGTAGTTGCAACCTTTTAGTAATATGAAGTTAAGTCAGGAATGTTAAACCCTGAAGAATAAGAACATTCCTATGCAAACGTTTTTGAATGACCTTTCGGTGGTGTCGGACAATGTTTCCATTGGTGGTAAAGAAAAACATTTTGTGGGATACTGGATTTGTGTAAAAAGTGATGACCATAATGATGGTAACAGTACATAGTGTTATAGTCTGATGTGTCTTCTAACATTGTAATGCTTTAAAATGCAGCGGATTGTTCTAAATCAGACAACATATTATTTACAGTTTCAAAATCCCAATCGTCAGAAAATGTACCAGAGATAATGATATCATTGAGAGAAATTTTAAATGAATGTAGTATTTTCAAAAGTTCAGTGGGACCAAATACATCATAATCAACCTTGTCCCAAACTATACCAACAGGAATTGGAACAGCTGTAATGTTCACTGAAAGCAAGTCTCTCTGTTCACGGTGAGATGATGTATGAGGTTTCAGGGACCAAGTGCACATTTGATACTGAAGAGCATCTGGGGGATATTTTCCATTTATGAGTAAGCAAAACACAGTTACTAGGCCAATCCAGAACAGAAAAAACTAACTTCCAGTCATGATCCAGATCCTGAGCCAAGGTGATACTAAAAAAGGCTTTTTTTAAAAAGTGCAGAAATCACAAATTTGTTACTTACGGGAAACTGTAGCTGGTGTTGTCTCAGGTTCACTGGGATCAAGAGGTATCAAAATCGATGAAGTAGCCAAATGCAGTTCGATCTATCTTTGTTAGCTCAGCAGGTTTTGTTGAACTGGCAGGTGTCTCTTGTCGAGGCGTATTGATATAGACATCGGTGTTTGGTTGAATTGATATTTGTATTTCACCTGTAGTTTGAAGTTCTGTTTCCAGAGGAATGAGTTCCATTTTATTGTTGTAAATTCCATCATTTTGTATTGGTGACTCTTTGAATGTTATGAGTCTTTCGGTCTGAACTTCCTGTATGGTAGCGAGAGGAGAGCGCTGGATATCCAGGAGCCTTCGAGGCCTACTATTCAGTATCAGCCACATAGTGTGGTTTGATCAGATCAATGGAGACAAATCTCTTTTTTTTTTGCCGGCAAGAGGCAGAGAAGTACTGTTCTTGTTCCTTCGACAGCCAGGACAGGTACAGGCTTTCTGTATGTTGGCCCAAATGCTTTGGTGTCCTCAATCTTTTCTCTGACCAGATCCCTGACTTTAGGGACCCAGACAGGTCTTGCAGTAACTGATTTGACTTCCCCAGTGACGGTACGTTGTACTTGCATGTTGCTTAGTCGTGCCTGGGATTCATTCAGATCCTGTAAAACAGCCAAACGTTTATTGATATCAAATGATGTTTCATCCGCCTCTGCGCTTTTATATTCGAGATCAGGTGCCCACATTCTCATCCCAAATAGGACCGTGTAAGGAGTGACACCCCCTAGAGAACTTCTTGGCATGGTATTAAGGGCTCGTTGGACCCGGTTTGACCCAACTACCACCCGAACCTTATTCTCTTGCTGTTAAAGATTGCTTTAAATCCCTGTTTTTCCTCTCCATGACTGAATTATCCCTCGGGATGGTATGGAGAGGAGTACCGCAATGCTACACCCAAACCTTCCATGACTTCCTTGTAAGCCCTAGAGCTAAACGCAGGGCCACGGTCAGAATGTAATGTGCCAACTGCGTATGTCCCTATAAAGACTCGCAAATCTTTTATAACAGTTCGAGCGTCAACCGATCACTGAGGCCATACCCAAAGGAATTTGGAGCATGAATCCACTGCAACCAAGATATACTTGTAAGCCCCATATGAATGTAGGGACCACAAGTGAGTGGTCTGTCTCATATTAGTAGTGGTGTCTGGGTGGAAGTGCCACAGTGGAACCCTTCAACTGCTGGCAGATGTCGCAATTTAGGACCAAATTGTTTCTTTATTTAACCCTGGCCACCAATAGCGCTGTTTCAATAATGAAACTGTTGCGGTAATCCCTGCACTTGCAGAACCTAGACCCTCCTGTGCAGCAAGAATTAAACATAATCTGCGATCCAAGTTTGGTATTACTCTATCCCCCAGTCCTGGAATTTTAGCATATAGAATATTATTTGCATCAAACTTGTAGGAGTACTTGAGTGGGAAATCTTTCAGTAAGGCTGTTTTTGCGTGAAGCAATGACAGCTACCATTATCTGTCCGTCTATTCTCGTTTTTTAACAAGTGATTGCAGCTATCGCAGCAGTTTGGACTGCCCCCTTTGCGACTTCATCGGCCAAACAAATTCCCTTCAACGTGAACGCCATCCCGTTAATGACTCAGCGTGTATATCACGTGAGCTCTTGGTTGTTTGTTTTTTCAACTCTGCTACCTGTTCATATAGCATTTTATGCTTAATTTTGCCACCTTTAGAGTATTTAAACCCATTTTGGTCCCAGTAATGAAGATATTCGTTGTATGACTGGACACAATAAAAAGAATCACACACAATCAGTGTGGGGAATTCTCGATCAGTATTTATAAATGCTAGTAACAGGGCTTTTAGTTCAGTCAGCTGAGCCGTGTAGTGTCCTAGTGACTGTGTCTTCGTTTCAGTGGGATGGAACTTGCCATCCTGCATCCGACCCTTCACAATCGCACATGCGGCGCTGTGTTGTTGTTTACTTCCTACGGCTGGCTGAGAAGACCCGTCAGTGTAAATAATGTATTCATACTTCTCTAGAGGCATTATTCCTTTTGGTAGAGGATTTTCTTGTTCCTATTGCAGGAATGCTTGGGTTTTTAGACTAGGGTCATATCTGTATTCTACATCCGTTGCAGTGAGAGAATTAGCCCATTGTATCCATCTTGGATGTAAATCTTCAGCATTAGGAACGCTTGCCTTTGTAGCAGCCTCTAAGGCTGGTAGTGGAGTTACGACAATTGTTTGTTTCCCCTGACCCAGTGCTCTTTCTCTTAATACAGCGGTCTGTACTGCTGTCAGAATTTTGTCTGTTTAAGCAAAGCAAATTTCAGCGTTTGTGTACAAGTGTGATTTGTATGCTATGGGTACTGTTTCTCCTTCATTGATGGGTTTCCAGATTGACCCGCTATAACACGGATCACCAGGTTGCGGACATTTATGCGTGTCTGCAAGTGTTTTGATGCTATCATGTCAGCATGTCAGCTTGAAGGGAACAAAGGATAGCTGTGTGTTCCTGTGTCCAATGCCTAACTGAAAAATTAGGTCTAATTACGTCATAGAAAGGTTTTACTCTTTCTGCGTAATCCAAAATGTATGTTGTGCCAACATTTTTAAATCCCAATATGGATTGTAAGTTCTTCAAAGATTTAGGAGGTTGGAGCAGTGCACACTTTTCTAAAAAAGTTAGATGCCAGGTTTTTACCTTCACTTGATAGCTTGTATCCTAAAAATAGGACATTGAGGTGGGCTATTTTCGATGTTTTTAAAGTTGAATTTGTAGCCCTCTTAAGCGAACCCCAAAATGATGTCCCTTACCCAGGTCAAGTGATTCTTTAAATCATCATCCGTCAGATAAATATCATCTACATAGGAAAATGCCTTTTCATCCAAATTCTGAAGTAATTATGTTACCCTAGTGGAGAACAACCCAGGGCTATTATTAGACCCTTGGGGGAGTCAACAAATTTTACTCTGGGAACCTAGGGCTGAGAATGCGGTTAGATACATGCTTTCATGCGTTATATTTTGGCAGAAGAATCCATTTGAGATATCCAGTGTTGTTTTGTATTTGGTTCTGCACAATGTTATTCATCAATGCGGCACTATGTGCCTTCTGTACTGCTAATGTTTTAGTGCATTTGTTCAGATGTCTGTAGTCTAAAACTAGACTGCATGAATTATCGGATCTCATTATGGGAAACAAAGGATTATTCATTGGAGAGCTGCAGTTTTCAATTACACCCTGATATTCAAGTTGATCTAAGATCTTCCTGACCTGTTTTTTTGCTTCTTGTTTTATTGGGTACTGTCTTTGTGGAGTTGGAGTAGTTTTTACCGGGATTGTATGGTGAGGTGACTCAGCATCCCACCCAACATGGCTGCGATATGGTGCTGGAGCAAGGGCTACCGCCCACTCCTTCGCATATGTGTGTTTTAAGTATATTGGAACGAGGTTGGAAAAAGCCGGCAAAATCACAGTTTCTCTCTTTGGGCAATACATAACAATTGCAGACAGCCAATTTCTTTCAGCTAAAAGGCTGTCATAGCCAAAGGTCAGGTTCTCCCAAAAAAGACCTTTAATTTTTCTGGGTTTGTACCCCTCCGTCTGGAGTGTTATTAAATGTAACCTATGTGAGACACTTACCCTCATATCAGGGTTTCCATCGTGATATGCTCATTCAGCTCCACTGTCACCAGAAATTCCAGCAGGTTCTGGCGAGCTATTGTTACCTCTGCGGCACTGTCTAGCCTTGTCAGAGCCCATTCCCCGTTCAGAAGTTGAGTCCTCAGAATACTGGGCATGTCTAATTTGAAGACCTGCTACTTTCTTCATTTTAAACTGAGGTTTTGATTTTGGCTTATCTTCTTTTTTAGAAGTATAATCTGAAGTCTGTGGCATGTCTCTGGACTTTATGCGCTCTTCGTGTCTGTGTTCTGACCATCCTTCCCTCTCTGAGTTTTTTGCTGAACCCTTAAAGTAACGAGAGGAACGTGTTTTAGTGTCCTGATAACTGTCAGGTTTTTTTATGTTATCTCTATTCCTAAGGTTGTACCTCCTTTCGGAGGGTTCCTTTTGAGGAGACCCACCCCTGGATTGAGATATATTCTCTCTATACTTTTGTGTTTTATTGTTATTATCCCATTTCTTCTTGGAAGAATCAGGTGCTTGCTTGATGTTATCCTTTTTAGGACCACCCATGAGTTGAGGTTTTATTGCTCTAGCTCTCAAACTATCTCTACCTAATTCAGCATAGATGTCTTCAATAATTTTAGGTAATTCACGTTCCTGTTGTAAAGGGGTGAAATCCCTTAGGTGTTGGCATATTGCCACTGCTGCTGCATCCCCTTTAACGTTAGCTAATATGATAGCTGATACCTGGGCAACATTTCCTAATAATTTCATCCCTAAGTTCAGAGCAGGTTCTGCTCCATACTCACTCACTGAGGTGAAACCGTTTTGAAGTTTTAGTGAGCATTGGACGCAGTGCAGGATGTGTAAAGAAGTGATGTAGCCGTTTCTGCAGACCTCTGCAGAAACGGCTCAACGGTGACCCGAGGTACCGATGGAGAGAGCGGGCCTCATTTCCTTAGCTGTTGCCAGGGAAGAAGAGGCATTCTTCTCATGCATTATAGGTGTCATCAATACACCCTAAATCACTGAGAAATCTAGACACCAGGTCAGTAGGTTGTGATTGGTTCAACCTAGTGGTCACATTTTACACATATGCAGTAGCATTATATCATAGGTCCTGAGGAAGGCCAGGATTACATTTAATCGCATTGGCTGAAACATGTAGAGCTTTTTTCAATCTATGCAGTCATAATTTTCAAACTGCATTAGCACTGTTTTTAGAATTGGTGACCAATAGACAACGAATAAAGTTTTTCGTCGATTGACAACCAATTTTAATCAGCGCATCACGTCTTTACATATCCTGCACTGTGCCCAACACTCGATAAAACTTTTTCACATCTGTTGGATTATAGCATATCTTAGTTATATTTGCCTTATTTGAAAACATCCCTGAGCTCCTCCCTTCAGAGAGGGGCCCTTGATTGCACTAGGTTGCAACCAAGAGGAGATCCCCGATGATGAAGCATGTCACCTCAGTGAGTGATGGGATTCCGTCCTTTTAAAAGGATTTACACTTTTTCATATTTATAGTTTACTGTGTGCCAACTACGCAGGGAGATTACCCCTGTGTTGTTAGACCCATTGATATTTTGTTGTTTTGTACAGTATATTTTGGGAAGATATCCATGCTTTGGTCTTAAAACGTTCCCTTAGACCCTCAATCCATTGGTTTGTTATATTCTGCTCCATACTCATTATGTATCAGTCTTCATACATCTGGTATTACTGCTAATGATGGGATACTATGAGTTCTGGCAGTGAAAACTATACCCCAGGTGGTACAATCCTCCATCTGGGTAACTATCCCCATTGGCAAGCAGATGGTTAGCATTCTGTGTTTTCCTTGGGGGCTTGTGTGTGGAAATACTACCCCTAGCTCTGTTATTTCAGCTAACCAGAATGGCATTAGCTCATGTTTAGTGGGCATTTTACCCATAACTGTGTGTAGCATTTGTGGAGTTATTTTAGTTGTAGATCCCTGAATGTGTATAATCAGAAGGAAGGAGGCAGAGTGAGGATCCTTTCAGTCTCCGTTGTCTAATCTTTTAATCAAGAAGGGGAATGGATCACTGGTCCTGCTTAAACCATGGTTTTGCAGGTCGAAGGTTGGTGTCTCCCAAAATATGGCCCTCATACACGTGTATGTTGGAAACTTCTCTGAGCGGTATATACTGTGTCCCCGCTTTTCTTTACACGTGCGTGCGTAATCATTGGGTCATTTTTTGTGTGTGCACCCTCCACCAGGAGGTTTTACCTTAGGTTTAAGGCAGTAGTGATCGTGAAACAGTGGAGGGTTGGTAGTGGTTCTAAAAAGTCCGGACAGCCAGATAGAGAATTTTAATAAATCTGGATTCGGACTATTGGTAAAATTGTTTTTGCACCTTTCGAATTTGATAAGGAATTCAGGTGCTTTTCTTTTAGCAAATTAAAAAGAGGTCAACATGTTTCAGCCTTGGGTAGTCAATAGATCAGTAGGCTTTCGTCAGGACCAATAGGGTGAGTGGTGAATAAAGTGCAAAGAAAAAAGGTATATTGACCTGATTCCTGATGTGGTTAAGGCTTCATTGTACCTGTAAAAAGAAATAGACATACATACACACAACAGACAGGGAGATAGGGTGTAGGAGACATATAGTTATGTAAAATAGTACTCATGTGAAATCAATGGATTTCTACAAAGAACTAGAAAATGGCAATACTTTTGAACCACACTCATTTCTGGCGTCAACTCTTCCATTATCATGCTTCGGTGGGCGGTAGTGATTCAATATATACTGTAGTGAGGTGCCCATAACTCTAAGATTGTACTAGGAATTGTGCGTGGTCTATGGTGAAATAGGTATAACACAAGCCGTCTCGTGATTCGCCTGTATAGCACTCCATACGCTTATGTTTGGATACGTTGTGCAATATTCGTGCATATAGCGATTTCTAAAATAGACTGATTTGCATATTTTGTAACTGAATCAATAGTGTCTCTATTTCGTCTAAAGTTGTTGGGTAGTTATGCTGTGTTGCGCAACTTAAAACGCGATGTAGCTGCTCTGCGTGCTCGTAATACAGTGATTCGCCCGGTAGTTCTTCGTACCTTATTAAAGTAAAGAAATTGCTTCTTCGGGGAGTTAAGGCTGGACGAGAGAGGTCTCACTGCAGGATATGTAAAAAGGAAGATGGGGTTAGGGAAAGGGGGGTTTGTACCTACGGTTCTCGTTTCTTAAGCGAGCGCGGTCATGGCGGTTACCTTAGTCCCTTCTTCTCTGTCCTGACAGCTTGTGCTGACTCTGCCTTTCGTCACCCGGAATCGAAAAGGCATGTGGTTCCGGGTGGATTTGTACTTCAAAACGATAGTAGTGGAAGAAATACTTCCAGGGATACTCCTTGGTATAGAAGTACAAATCAATACTAATACTATTATATGTAAATAGTATTTTGGTTAATGATTATGATGACTCTCATTATGCCAGTGGTGATTAAAAATACCCTTGGTTTTTTGAGTGTTTGGTTCAAAATAATAAATCTTCAGAGTTAAAGGGGGCCTGAATCGGCAATTCTTAAAAGCCAAAGAGGAGGCTTTTTTGGGGGGATACCGGCAGTTTGGTGCAAATCTGTAGCTAGCTATGGGCAGGGTTTTTGGATTTATCCCAAAACTAGGAGACATATTTGTTTTGTGTATAGTAGTCCATGAGCAGGGTTTTCGGATCTATTGCAAAGCTAGGAAGCACATTGGTGTTTAGTAGACCATTTGGAAGATACTTATCAGCGGCTTGTGTTTATTCGACCACTGTGGTTAGGGCACATAGAGTCATTGTGGTTATGGCACATGGGGTCTTTTGTGACTAAATCATCTGTTCAGAGATAGCCAAGGTACAGAGTCGTTAAGACCTAGGGTGTCTGTTTTAAGTCTATGGACCCAACGTTGTTCCTTCTCAAAAAGGATTTTTGTCGCATTTCTGTCCACTGTGTCCAGAGTTTCTAAGATTACCCAGTGTAAGTCGTCTGATGTATGATTTTGTTCTTTATAGTGGGACGACATTTTGGTGGTAATTCTCTTGCAATTCTCTTGCAATTTACATTGCTCCGATGTTCACAGAGTCGTTGTTTTGCCTTGCGGCATGTCATCCCTATGTACCTCATATTGCATGGGCAGGTAATCATGTAGAATTACCACCAAAATGTCGTCCCACTATAAAGAACAAAATCATACATCAGACGACTTACACTGGGTAATCTTAGAAACTCTGGACACAGTGGACAGAAATGCGACAAAAATCCTTTTTGAGAAGGAACAACGTTGGGTCCATAGACTTAAAACAGACACCCTAGGTCTTAACGACTCTGTACCTTGGCTATCTCTGAACAGATGATTTAGTCATAAAAGACCCCATGTGCCATAACCACAATGACTCTATGTGCCCTAACCACAGTGGTCGAATAAACACAAGCCGCTGATAAGTATCTTCCAAATGGTCTACTAAACACCAATGTACTTCCTAGCTTTGGAATAGATCCGAAAACCCTGCTCATGGACTACTAAAACACAAAACAAATATGTCTCCTAGTTTTGGGATAAATCCAAAAACCCTGCCCATAGCTAGCTACAGATTTGCACCAAACTGCCGGTATCCCCCCAAAAAAGCCTCCTCTCTGGCTTTTAAGAATTGCCGATTCAGGCCCCCTTTAACTCTGAAGATTTATTATTTTGAACCAAACACTCAAAAAACCAAGGGTATTTTTAATCACCACTGGCATAATGAGAGTCATCATAATCATTAACCAAAATACTATTTACATATAATAGTATTAGTATTGATTTGTACTTCTATACCAAGGAGTATCCCTGGAAGTATTTCTTCCACTACTATCGTTTTGAAGTATAAATCCACCCGGAACCACATGCCTTTTCGATTCCGGGTGACGAAAGGCAGAGTCAGCACAAGCTGTCAGGAGAGAGAAGAAGGGACTAAGGTAACCGCCATGACCGCGCTCGCTTAAGAAACGAGAACCGTAGGTACAAACCCCCCTTTCCCTAACCCCATCTTCCTTTTTACATATCCTGCAGTGAGACCTCTCTCGTCCAGCCTTAACTCCCCGAAGAAGCAATTTCTTTACTTTAATAAGGTACGGAGAACTACCGGGCGAATCACTGTATTACGAGCACGCAGAGCAGCTACATCGCGTTTTAAGTTGCGCAACACAGCATAACTACCCAACAACTTTAGACGAAATAGAGACACTATTGATTCAGTTAGAAAATATGCAAATCAGTCTATTTTAGAAATCGCTATATGCACGAATATTGCACAACGTATCCAAACATAAGCGTATGGAGTGCTATACAGGCGAATCACGAGACGGCTTGTCTTATACCTATTTCACCATAGACCACGCACAATTCCTAGTACAATCTTAGAGTTATGGGCACCTCACTACAGTATATATTGAATCACTACCGCCCACCGAAGCATGATAATGGAAGAGTTGACGCCAGAAATGAGTGTGGTTCAAAAGTATTGCCATATTCTAGTTCTTTGTAGAAATCCATTGATTTCACATGAGTACTATTGTACATAACTATATGTCTCCTACACCCTATCTCCCTGTCTGTTGTGTGTATGTATGTCTATTTCTTTTTACAGGTACAATGAAGCCTTAACCACATCAGGAATCAGGTCAATATACCTTTTTTCTTTGCACTTTATTCACCACTCACCCTATTGGTCCTGACGAAAGCCTACTGATCTATTGACTACCCAAGGCTGAAACATGTTGACCTCTTTTTAATTTGCTAAAAGAAAAGCACTTGAATTCCTTATCAAATTCGAAAGGTGCAAAAACAATTTTACCAATAGTCCGAATCCAGATTCATTAAAATTCTCTATCTGGCTGTCCGGACTTTTTAGAACCACTACCAACCCCCCACTGTTTCACGATCACTACTGCCTTAAACCTAAGGTAAAACCTCCTGGTGGAGGGTGCACACACAAAAAATGACCCAATGATTACGCACGCACGTGTAAAGAAAAGCGGGGACACAGTATATACCGCTCAGAGAAGTTTCCAACATACACGTGTATGAGGGCCATATTTTGGGAGACACCAACCTTCGACCTGCAAAACCATGGTTTAAGCAGGACCAGTGATCCTTTCCCCTTCTTGATTAAAAGATCCCTGAATGTGTCCTCTTTGTATAGTTATTGTTGGCTCAAGTGTGAGTGTTCTCATCACAAGCTTGTCAGGTTTCTGTAAAGTTTTATTATTTCTTTATGAAGTAGATGTAAGTCTGCCACTGGCATTGAGTCAATGTCTGGATGTGGTGTGTAAGCAGCTAGGACTGGCCAAGTTCCTCCATCTCTTCTGAGCGGACCTTATCTTACTTTGTTATTTGTGTGAGGAAGGGCGCCTTTAAACCAGTTTATGTCCTCCTGGTAGGTGAGCAGGACTTCAATGTCCTCATACGGACAGTATTCATCTAGTGTTTCATCTTCAGTGTAAGAATTAAATATCTTTGATAGTGCATCTGCTGGTGGGAATTTAACCCACAAATAGAATAACTCTGTTCTATATGATTTGTATGCCTCAATCACAAATGTGACAGTCTCACCCCTAGCTGAGACTCCATAGTCTGCTAGTTTGAAAGTAAGGGCAGTTCTGACAGTTTCTGAGATGTTAATTTCATTTTCCTCTTCTTCTTCCCTAACTGTAGCATGTTGTGCTTGCACAGCTGAGTCTTCATCAACCATTTTTTACAAAGGTTTTCGAGGAAAAGTTTCAAGGAAACTGAGATAAGGTTTTATGCACAATCAAAACTGTTTGTCTTTCAAGCTTGATAAACTTACAGCCAATACAAAGGATATGCCGACTCAGCTGTGGCGGATAGTTCCCTTCCCACTCCAGACATCTCTGGGGAAATATGAGTAGGGGTTTCTGAGAAGAGCACGACAGAACTACTCAGATTTGACTGTTAAATAAGTACTAAATCAACATTGACGGCGCCATGTTGTGTAGTTCCTAAAAACCTACATAGGATATGTGCGTTTATGCAACATATACTGTGGGACTGGTGTCCGGACTCATTCTAGACACCCCTACTGAGTATCTTATCCTGTATACCAGTTAGCTCACAGTGCCACTAGAAACCCCTCTTACCAAGGAGAGAATAGTTCTCGGCAACTGTGGAACATGACAACCCAGAACCCTCAGTGTGATACTTTTCGCTCAGTCACTCATACTCACTTTGTCTCATAGACATACACAGAATAAACAGTGGGAATGTTTTTCAATAGGCATTTATTGAACCAGCGTCATTCTAGTGTAAAATTGGTGTGCTGAAACAACCATTAGACATAAACAGATATAAATGATTAGAAGCGCTAAAAGCGTAAAAGGATGGGAGATTTCTACCATCGTGCTAAAACTATGAATACAGGCAAGTATATGAAATTCATGACAGTAGTAAATGCGTACTCCTACGATGCAACCCTAACTAGATGTACCTAAGTGTACCTAGCATGTATGTAGGTATAAAGCCAAGAATCCCTCTAGGATAAAGTCAACCCCATTTGTCAGAGCCTAGCCACTCCTCGGGTTTCTGTGTGATGCCAAAAGGGGTCCACCTCCTGACTTTCCCAACTCTGGAAAGAAGCAACTCAGAGTAGTGAGGCAGTCAGGCGAGGGAAATAGTGATGAAGGCCGCGACCAGTGGGAAGCGGGAGAACCTGCAATATAAAATACAGTTTTAATACATAGACAAGCAAAGCTTACTACTCTCATGTATTCTCGCTAGGACTTGCTAATACCTTTCCACTGGCAGTGATGTCCTGTAGTGAACGTCTAACAGGCAGGGACTTCAGTTTCAACTTAGATATCTACAAGGAGAAACCACAATCGTAAAACATAGATTCCATTACTACCACATACGCACAAACTGCAGTAGTCAAACATACATACCAACTTCCAATAATCAGAGATCAACATAAACACTGCTCCCAAAATTAGGGCTTTCTTCTCCATCAGCAAGAGAATTGGACGAGCCCATAACATAAGCGCTCCGCCCATTCGGAGCAAAGGTATGAGATCCTAAAATAATAAACTCAGGGTCCATTCAGTGAAAGAACAGAATTCCACAGGACAGTACAATCCAACCACGCTTCCTTCAGTGCAGCAGTAAGGAAGGAAGAAAAAACCGAGCCACGGACACAGTTAACCACCTACTTGTTCCAATGAATTCAAAGGACAATTGTTAGGCTCGCTGTAGGCATCAGTTTGGCTCCCTTGGGGAAAAGCGCTTCCACAGCGCTACAAACGGAACAAAATCCCATCCGGTGAGTTCACCCAAACAGGAGGCCTCCTTTAACAATCCCGACAGTAAGACAGAGCAAAGAGGAGAGCAGCGCTTCCTTCAGCGCGAAACAAAACCTCACTTCAGAATATTCCAGCTCCACCTTCCTTCCTGACCGGGAACTTCCGAACGAAACAGGCGCTTGCTTCAGCGTCCGTAGGAAGGGAACACAGGAGGCGGCAATGAGCTGAACGCTCCTTCAGCACAATGTGGAGATCCGACGAAGCACACCTCACAGCAGGATCAAGAACTGTAGACCAGGGAGAGAGTCTCCACGCAGTCAGTGTGAGACTCGAAGCACGGAGAACCACTGAGAAACAACAGATTACGCGCGCCTCTTCCCAGACCTGACTGGGCAATATAGAAGTTGCTCCTCCCCCGTCAGGATTTCTGGGAGATGTAGTTCTGGGCGCATGAACCAGACAATGTAGGCGCTTTGGACGCTGCAGATTCCAGTCAGCGCCTGACAGAATTCCCTCCTCCCATGCGCCTCCTAGATCCAGGCTTATCAGGACAATGGGCATGAAACTCACGCACCGCCCTGGGAGCGTGGACATTGGAGGAAGGTTCCCACGAATCGTCCTCCGATCCATAACCTCTCCAAGAGACGAGATACCAGAGCCGACCGCTCCTGATCTTAGAATCCAGCACCTTACGAACTTCGTACTCCAGCTGCCCATCCCGAATCACCGGCGGCACGGGTCGCCTAGCCGCTCCCAAAGCCAGTTTCAACAGGCTGCAGTGGAATACCGGATGTATGCGCAAAGAAGCAGGCAGCTTAAGCTTGTATGCCACCGCGCCCACCGGGCGCACCACCAGTTAAGGCCCAATGAATCGGGGATGAAACACACTCCTGTAACGGAAGCGGATGTTCCGGGTTGACAACCACACTCTATCACCGGCCCGGTAGGTAGGACCTTCCTGACGTCTGCCATCGGCCCACGACTTATACAGTCTTTTTGCAACATCCAGGTTGCGACGTACCTTGAGATGTATATCCTGCAGACGTTTGATCAGCATAGCCACGGTGGGTTGGTTGGTAATGTCACAGGGAATCGAAAGAGGAAGCACCTTGGCATGGAAACCATGATTGGCCCGAAATGGCGAATCCTTGATGGAACTATGCCATGAATTGTTATAGGACAACTCCGCTAACCACAACATAGCGACCCATGATTCAGTAGCCTCTTTAGCATAACAGCGCAGATAGGTCTTGAGAGTCTGGTTTAGTCTTTCCGTCTGGCCATCTGTCTGCGGATGGAAACTCGTTGACGTAGCCACATCGATTCGGAGAACCTTGCACCACATTTTCCAGAACCGGGATATGAACTGCGGCCCACGATCTGAAACAATAACCCTTGGGAGTCCATGCAACCTCACCACTTGTGACAGCAACAACTGGGCGGTTTGTCCGGCTGTGGGCAGGTTTCTACAAGGGACGAAGTGTCCCATTTTAGTAAGGCTGTCTACCACCACCATAATGGCTTCGCACCCTTGATCTTTTGGCAGGCCTACTACGAAGTCCAGACTGATGGTATGCCATGGTTGTGTTGGTGTAGGCATAGGAACCAGTTTGCCTTTACCTCTACAATGTTCGCCTTTGGCTCGAGCACACACATCACATTGTTTAATCCATAGGTTTATATCGTTTTTCATGTATTCCCACCAGAACTGTCTCTGTACGAGCTGCAGTGTCTTTTTTACGCCGGAATGTCCTGCTACTACAGCGTCGTGGCACCAATTGAAGGCTCTCAATCTGATTTCCTTGGAGGGAAGGTATAACTTGTTGTTCACAAAGGGCAAACCATGTTTGAGAGTTCGGGATGTACTGTCGTTGGCCCACCGTTTCCACTCTTCCTGACTTCTCTGGTTCTTTACCTCCTCTAAGAAGTTCTCTATGGTAAGGGAACACAACACCTTCTCGGGTGAAATAATGGCTTCTGGTGGGATGTCTTGTTTTTCTAGCACATCCTCTTGTCTGGAGAGAGCATCCGCTTTTCTGTTCTCTGATCCTGGTCTAAATGTGATTACGAAGTCGAACTCTGTGAAGAAGAGCATCCATCGCATTTGATGTTGTGTGAGATGTCTGGCGGTCTTCATATATTGTAAATTACGGTGGTCAGTGTAGACCGTGACGGGGTGTTTGGCCCCCCCATAAGTAGTGCCGCCATTCTTCAAAGGCTTTCTTGATGGCCAAGAGCTCTTTCTCGGCCACTGTGTAGTTCAGTTCGGCTGGACTCAACTTCTTGGACAAAAAGGCCACTGGATGTAATTGTCCCGAGAGGCGATCTCGCTGCGAGAGCACTGCCCCAATAGCAATGTCGGAGGCGTCTGCTTCTACCACGAAAGGCACCTCAATCTGTGGATGTTGGAGAATGGGGGCCGATGTGAATGCCTTCTTGAGATACTCAAAAGCGCTCTTGGCTTCTGGGGTCCAACAGAAAGGATGTCCCTTTCTTAGCAGACGTGTTAAAGGGGAGACCAACTGTGAGAAGTGTGCAATGAACGGCCGGTAGTAATTCGAAAACCCAAGAAAGCACTGCACATCTCTTACATTCTTTGGAATAGGCCATTCTTGCACTGCCAACACCTTCCTTTCAGCCATACACAACCCAGAGGGGCTCAGAATCACACCCAAAAACTCTACATGTTGCACATGGAATTCACACTTGTTCAATTTTCAGAACAATCCGTTCTCCTGCAATTTTCGCAAAACCTGCTTTACATGATTACCATGACTGTCTGTGTTTTGAGAGTAGATCAAAATATCGTCAATGTAGACGACTACGAACTTATCCACATAACTCTTTAGCACATCGTTCAGAAAGAACTGAAAAGCAGCTGGGGCGTTGCAAAGCCCGAACGGCATCACTAGATATTCGAAAAGGCCATAGTGGGTTTTAAAAGCCGTCTTCCACTCATCTCCTTCTCGTATCCGCACCAGGTGATAAGCCCCTCTCAAGTCTAGTCGGGTGTAAATGACTGCTTCACGAACCTGATCTAACAAAACGGGGATGAGTGGAAGAGGGTATCGATTTCTTACAGTGTTCTTATTCAACACTCTGTAGTCCAGACATGTTCGCAGTTCACCATTAGCTTTTTTTAATAAAAAACAGAGGTGAAGCAGCCGGTGAGCGGGAAGGGCGAATAAACCCGATGTCAACATAATGTTCCAGGTACTCCCTCAGGTGTTGTGTCTCGGGGTCTGATAGCGCATACACCCTACAAGAAGGAAGTACCGCTCCTGGAATCAGATCTATTTGACAATCGTACTCTCTGTGTGGGGGTAGTGTCTCCGCCTTCTTTTCACTAAACACCTCTCTGAACTCTGTATAGGCCGGGGGTAGTACAGTTTCCTTTTCAGCAGCAGTAGCAACCTGATAGACTGGTGTGAGGACTAATACATGATTGCTTAACTGTTGGACACAGGATGATAAACATTGTTCCGACTCAAAACATAAAGACTTCTGTGTCCAATCGATCTTGGGGTTATGCTTCCATAACCAAGGCATTCCCAATATCACCTCGTATTGAGGCGCTTCGATAATGTTTAAGGTTATCTTTTCCACGTGCATGTTCTCCTCTCCTTTCCTGACCAGTTCTAGCTCTTCGGTAACTTCCGTAATGGGCCCAGACTTCAGTGGCTTCCCATCCACTGCTAAAACCCTTTCAGGAGTGTTCCTAGGTACACGAAGTAACTCCAGACGCTGTACTAACCCGCTATCAATAAAGTTTCCGGTTGCTCCTGAATCTACCATCACCTCTATGTTATGCGAGCCCTTGTTATCTGTGAGACTCATCTGCAGTACGATGTGAGACACAGAAGGAATGACCTCAGAACCGGCCAGAGAGGGGACTCTCAACGCGGTTGAAAGTTCTGTTTCCTTCTCTGATAAAGCTTCTACACTAACCTGTTTCTGAGGAGACATGGTAGTGACTGCCACTTTCTTGTTGCTGGAGTATGTACCTGACTTCTTCGGTTTTGTGGGGCAGTCTCTCACGTAGTGTCCTTTCCTACCGCAATACATGCATAACCCCAATGCTCTGCGATTCTCTCTCAGCTCTGGTTAAAGGGGCTCTAACGGCTCCGAGTTCCATAGGCTCAGCTTTCTGATCAGGGGTAGAGGAAACAGGTCTAGTACTCTTCTCGGTTTTCTCCCCCTGACCATAAACCCTTTCACCTCTCCTTTCTGCCAATCTATGGTCCAGACGCAGTGTCAGATTCATCAAATCCGTGTATGTTCTGGGCTGGGGATCTATTTGGGCTAAAACATCTTTCATGTCGTCTCTTAGCCCCTGAAAATATAACGACATACGCTTCTCCTCTGGCCACGCTGTTTCTGCTATCAACCTGTTGAACTTAGTCAGATAGGTGACCAAGTCCTGTTTCCCCTGTTTTAATTCTAACAATTCCCTGTCAGCTGACATTGTGGTAGCACGCCTATCAAACACTCTCTCCAGTTCTCGACGAAAAGAGTCCCAATCAGATAGGAGTGGATCATCGTATTTAACCAAGGGCACCGCCCAATTGGCTGCATCTCCGGTCATATACGAGATGGCAAACGCAACTCGGGAATGATTAGTCGGAAAAGAAGCAGGTTTACACGAAAAGTGCAGCAGAATTTGTGTGAGAAAGGTCTGGATGTTGGCTGGATCACCTGTAAATCTTTCGGGACTAGCCAATGGAATGGGATGGGGTACGTTCACCTGTATCTGTGATGACCCTTGATTGGCATCAAAAGGGTTTCTGGCCTGTCTATCGACTTTCTCTCTAAGAGCGGCGGTTTCCGCTATGGAGGCTGCCAACTCTTGCTGTACCAGTACAAGCGCTTGTAAGACATCATCTAAGGAAGCCATGTTTGCGCATCACCAGAAACCAAAGGAGCGATATATCTTGGGCGCGTAATTCTGTCAGAGCCTAGCCACTCCTCGGGTTTCTGTGTGATGCCAAAAGGGGTCCACCTCCTGACTTCCCCAACTCTGGACAGAAGCAACTCAGAGTAGTGAGGCAGTCAGGCGAGGGAAATAGTGAAGAAGGCCGGGACCAGTGGGAAGCGGGAGAACCTGCAATATAAAATACAGTTTTAATACATAGACAAGCAAAGCTTACTACTCTCATGTATTCTCGCTAGGACTTGCTAATACCTTTCCACTGGCAGTGATGTCCTGTAGTGAACGTCTAACAGGCAGGGACTTCAGTTTCAACTTAGATATCTACAACGAGAAACCACAATGGTAAAACATAGATTCCATTACTACCACATACGCACAAACTGCAGTAGTCAAACATACATACCAACTTCCAATAATCAGAGCTCAACATCAACACTGCTCCCAAAATTAGGGCTTTCTTCTCCATCAGCAAGAGAATTGGACGAGCCCATAACATAAGCGCTCCGCCCGTTCGGAGCAAAGGTATGAGATCCTAAAATAATAAACTCAGGGTCCATTCAGTGAAAGAACAGAATTCCACAGGACAGTACAATCAAACCACGCTTCCTTCAGCGCAGCAGTAAGGAAGGAAGAAAAAACCGAGCCACGGACACAGTTAACCACCTACTTGTTCCGATGAATTCAAAGGACAATTGTTAGGCTCGCTGTAGGCATCAGTTTGGCTCCCTTGGGGAAAAGCGCTTCCACAGCGCTACAAATGGAACAAAATCCCATCCGGTGACTTCACCCAAACAGGAGGCATCCTTTAAAAATCCCGACAGTAAGACTGAGCAAAGAGGAGAGCAGCGCTTCCTTCAGCGCGAAACGAAACCTCACTTCAGAATATTCCAGCTCCACCTTCCTTCCTGACTGGGAGCGTCCGAACGAAACAGGCGCTTGCTTCAGCATCCGTAGGAAGGGAACACAGGAGGCGGCAATGAGCTGAACGCTCCTTCAGCGCAATGTGGAGATCCGACGAAGCACACCTCACAGCAGGATCAAGAACTGTAGACCAGGGAGAGAGTCTCCACGCAGCCTGCGTGAGACTCGAAGCACGGAGAACCACTGAGAAACAACAGATTACGCGCGCCTCTTCCCAGACCTGACTGGGCAATATAGAAGTTGCTCCTCCCCCGTCAGGATTTCTGGGAGATGTAGTTCTGGGCGCATGAACCAGACAATGTAGGCGCTTTGGACGCTGCAGATTCCAGTTAGCGCCTGACACCATTACCTGAAGTGAGAGACTGTGGGACCCCATCTTGGTCTCGAGATGGACACCCCGCAAGGGATGTCAGACCACTGCGAGCTGGAGTGTCTGCATACAGGAACGTCCGCGTCTCGTTTCAGTGTGTCAGCATGGAAGTCCTTTTCCCCTCTGACTACCTCAGAAAGACATGGTGTTTATATACCCAGGGAGGTAGCCTCAGGGGTTCTACCTTGCTGTATCATGTCAGACTTAGGATGCCATAGAAGTTGAGACATGCACTGCTGGAGTATTCCAGAGTTTTTATCAATGTAGCGTGCTACCGGTGATTCACTTTCCAATCCTCAACGTGTGCGGTGAATCAAATATCCAAGGTGCATCACCTGATTAGGGGATGTCCCCCAGTGCACAGCTGTGTACCCCTCTAGGGGTGCATTTTAGAAATTAAAGTGATCTTGCCGATGATATCGGTTGTACAATGATGTTTTATTCACTTCAATCCAAAACATTTAAACATTCTTCCAATTGTCTTGTATTCAGAAAATCCATTCACATTTCAACTTCAATGCATTTCATGCCTGATGCATTTTAGGCAACGTGGTTTCCTTTGCCGGGTACCCATCTGTAAGTAAAACCAAAACATATATGGTTTATAAATTGGACACACCCCACATGGGTGTAAGTAATAGTAGTTAGACGCCCATATTGTCAGCATGCACGGGATCCCCATGAAGTGAAAAATATCCATTACTACAACGTTGTGGGCGTGAACGGCGTATGAAATACCACCATGTATGGCTGAAAATTGCAGACGTGAATGGCGTATAAAATATCACCGTGTAGGGCTAAAAATTACGGAGAACACCACGAAAGAGAGAAGTGAAAGGTGAGGCCGTAAACCTGGTGCTCAAGTGCCAGATGAACTATGAAATATTGCTGTGTGTCGCAAGAGTTTCAGGGAACACTGCAAAATGCAAGTCGTTATATGCCGGGTGAACTGTGGAGTCTGATAGTGCTGCGCACATGCAACTAGTGATTCAAAAGTAAAAATCTATAGCCGCTTGTGAAGTGAAACTGGACGCATAAAAACAGGAGTCTTACGGAATATTATAGTCCGTATGAACATATAAGACCTGAGAAAGGTAATAATAAACTTCAATATTCTACCTCAAGTGGAACGCTCGAGACCTCTTGAAAATGAAAAATGCCTGGACTAGGCAAAACTTACTGGAGTACTAGAAAAAATATACCATAGAGCTATACTTACCAATAGCCCATATACCTTATTTACCAAGAATATGTCAGTCGGCAAAGGAGAAGGTTCAATCGTTTATTTTGCAAAGTACCCTATATAGGGGAGCCTCTCTCTCATCTTCACCCTCAAAGGTGCGCAGAGGAGACTGCTGGATTACATTCAAAGCAGTGCATATATACTTTCAGCATACCTCATGAAAACCCTATACATGGAAAAGTACCACTTCTCGTGAAGCCAACAGGAAAATCCATATAAGGCACAATTGATTGATTCGAAACTCAGCTCAAACTATTTCGGGGGTAGGTCAGTAAAGGTGCCTCCCTTTCGTTCTCGTGCACGGGAGTACAAGCACGGCGTCTGCAAGAATGTGCTCATCCCACAAGAAAGGCAGATGCGACTTTGAGTTTCCTAAGTCAGAATCAATGGTCCGTTCATAGCCCAGGCCGACCTCTCTGGCTCGCTCTCAGTAGCAGGTCACGTGTTTTCCTAGCAAGAGCAAGAGGTACAGGGAAATGAAACCAACATGGCGTTTCTTCAGAAAAGGCCCGATTCTTAATGTGTGCATGGTTCGAGTATATTCACTAGGGGGGGAGGTTTTCCTAAGGCGGTATGCTAATATATTGGATACATAAGGCCACCATTATACAATATCAATTTATATTTCTTCAGACCGCCCTTTTGGCATGATGTAGCCAATATACATACAAAGAAATGACAGGTTTTAATCCAAAAACACACCTTCATCTATTTGCATTAGATCTGTAACTTCCTTCTGCACTAACTGTTTCTCTATTTTTGCCTGGCGCAAAACTGTCAACGAGGAAGTAAGCTTGGCAGTGCAATAGGAGCAACATGCTGGCCCACAATGTAGGCACAGGCAACAAGTAAATACCACCCCAATTACTCCAGCCAGGATCATAAAGATCTTCCAACCCCAAGTGGACAAGAGGTTCCAGAACCACCCTGTTAAGGACCAAGTACCAGTGTCAGCATGAACTTCCGCAGCCAAGCGATGGAATTTCTGAATGGCTAAGTGTATAGTTGGAGCAGAATCAGGGATATACACACAACAGGAGCTGCCGATCACGCGGCATGCTCCTCCTCGATCAGCTAGGATGACGTCAAGCACCATCCGATTTTGAAGCAAAACAAGCCTCATAGCCTGAAGCTCTACCGTCAGATTAGTCAAAATTCCAGCAGTGGTTTGAACTACATTTTCTACCACTCTGGAGAGACGTCTAAAATCTCTGCTAGTAAAAATAGGACCCCATATGGGAAAGAGACCCTTTGCTATGTCGACAAACTGCTGTGATGCGGTGTCAGTCTGATCAGTACTATCAGTATCGATACTTCTCCTAGCTCAGGAGAGATCTGAATTTTGTTTAGTCAGCTGATGATTCTTATGATAATTAGAAGGGGCTATATATACTGGAGGATAAAGGAAAGACAGGTAACACTGCCCTGCCCATCCTCGGGGAAGCCAAGTGTAAGCATTCTCACCGCATACAAAATACACATTAGGCGGAGTTATCAAGGGCGGGGTACTGTTGGTATGCAAAGTGTAGGTGTAGTTACATCTACTGTCTCCTACCTTAACATGACCTTTACATTGAATACAAAAGGAAGCAGTACTGTTTAAAATGGGAGCTGGCATTGCCTTATCATCTGTGACATTAGGATCTTGGAAATACTGAAAATATTGCGTGGAGTTAAAGTGCTCAAAATCCAACATTTCTTCCTTCAACCACGTAGCATCCTCATAAGTGACATACATATTCATACAGGCATCTGGGACTAAAGATCCCTCTCCTTGATTTCCCAATGCTTCAAATCCCTGATGTTGTTCTATATACCTTAGAACAGCTTCATCATCCTTTTCGGTATATCTTTTGGGGTTGGCTACATAATGTAGATACATAAGAGATAGAAACTGAAACCAGGCCTCACAGCAGGTGTGATAATGGTAGAGAAATGAATAAATCATGACGATGCATTACAGATGGCAAAAGGCCACATACCTAACAGTTTGTCCTATTTGTGGTGCTATGAGCTTCATGTAACATTTCAATGAACACATTTTTAACATATGTTTCTCAATGTCTTTCCTTATGGGGAGGCAAAGTATAAAAGAAATGTTCAGGTGGAGCTGTTGTAGAACCTAATACCTTGTGCATAGGATATTGAAATTCTAAATATACAAACACACTCATTAATATTATCATGATTACTGCAATAATTATTACAAAGGCTACCTTCACTCTGGTAGCCCAACCGGAAAACATGGGAATATTTTCAGAGAAAGGTTGGGGAGCAAGGGGTCGCTTGTCTTCAAGGGCAAATCGGGCAAAGGGGTACATCCTAACTAAAAGTCCAAACTAAACTCGCAAAAGGGTTCAAGCCAACTGCCAGAGGGTTTCTTCTCGCTGTGTCCGTCTAGAGCCTCACAGGCAGGCTCCTATTGTTCATCAATAAGGAACAACTTCACTTTAATTTCACCGTTGCAATTTAGGCCCTTAATGTAACACAGTCTTTCTTTCTGAACAGAGCAATGTAACAGTTCCAAGCTCTCAACGGGTTCAATCCAGTGTCTTGCTCAGTACTCCAGTGAAGAGCTATCTCCAACCCTACAGCTCAAGTCTTTCCCTATCTCCTAAAATCCGAAACTGGGGTACCGCGTTGTTTTCGGGGCCGTACATTGTATCGAAGATGGCCAGGTTGTTCCTGGTCATGAAACAACACAGCAGCAGGGACATTCGGTGCAACAAGGCTTTCAGAAGCCTCTGAGGAATCAGCCTTATCAAAAGATTCAGGAACTGGGGCTGATTCGTCTCCTTGCGGTATCAACAATCCTTCCTCTTGCCCAATTTCAAGGGCATCTGAGAAAGGCACAAAACTCAACCTCCGCTCTCCTTCTTGCGTTAGAACTCCGTCTCGCTTCTGCTGATCAACAGGGAGCGTAAGGGGCAATTTCTTTACGTGGGAGACGTGAATCCAGTGCTTCTTCCCATCCACTTTTACTGCTGTTCGTGTTGCCAAAAGAATCTGGTAGGGACAGCTCCACCTTGGTTCCAAACTCGATTTCCGCTGATAATTTCGGACAAGGGCCCACTGTCCTGGCTCCAAATGATGTCCGGGACCCTCCGGCAGGGGCTGCAATACAGCTGACACCTGTTGATGAATGAAACGCAAATCTTTAGTTAAAGCGTACAGATAATCTGTCATAATAGGGTAATCAATATCACGGAAGGACCTAGGTCTTGGGACACCCCACACATTAGCTGGTCGACCAAAAATGACCTCATAATGTGACAGCCCGGCTATTGAATGGGGGGTTGCTCTTAATGACATTAACGCTAGGGGTAAAGCATCAGGCCAGCTCAAGCTTGTGCTTCCTTGAATTTTTGCCATCTTTATTTTCAGTATACCATTATATTTCTCAACCAGTCCTGCAGACTGCGGATGTCATGCTGCATGAAATTTCTGTTTTATCTGTAAACCATTAAAAATATGTTTGACAAGGTCTGCATTAAAGTGTACCCCGTTGTCTATCCAAATGACTCGAGGCAAACCGAATCGGGGCAGAAACTCTTTGATTAGGGCTTCTGCAGTGGCCATAGCGGTGTTATCCTTAGTAGGATATGCTTCAACCCATTTACTAAAAGCACATACCACCACCAGCACATATTTGAGATTATTCACCCTTTCGAGTTGAATATAATCCATTTGTATTACTTTAAACGGTAAAGAATGAGACGCAAAATTCCCACTAAGGACTGTTTCCCTCCCTCCAGGGTTATGCTGCAAACAGACCATGCAGTATTTAACCACCTGGGCAGCAATTTTTGGAATATTCGGGTTATTCCACACAGGGTCTAATAATGCACAAATACCTTTTGCACCAATGTGAGCGGGATCATGGGCCATCACAACTACTGCATACACCAGTGCATTGGGCAAAAGCCATCGCTGTTTTTCAGTCAAATCAATCCAACAATTGTTTTTATCCAATTTCCCTATTTGCTGTTCCCATTTCATTACTTCATCAGGAGTAGCTTCTTTCTGTAGTTCTTTAACACTTTCAATAGTATTGTCAAACACTGTTATCTCCGCCACCCATCTGGCTGATACACTGGGGAACATAGCAGACATTTTAGTTTGCACTGTTTCTTTTGCTACCTGATCGGCAAAGGCATTTCCCTCCCCTGTGGTATCAATAATTTTCTTGTGGGCGCCACACTTGATAATGGCCACTTTCTCTGGTAAGGTTAAAGCATTCAACAATATTTCAATCAGAGGGCCATGTTGTATCCTCTGACCATGGGAGGTAAGAAATCCTCGTTCCTTCCACAGCCGCCCAAAACTATGGGCCACGCCAAAGGCGTACTGGCTGTCTGTAAAAATATTTACTCTTAAACCTTCGCTCAGTTCACTCGCTCTTAATAATGCTATTAGTTCAGCTGCTTGCACTGAGTGATGGGAAACCCGAGCGGTCTCCACTACTGTTCTGAGAGTAGTTATAGCATAAGCAGCTGTTGTCATGCCATCTGGTAACTTAAAACATGAGCCATCCACTTACAACACCCCTTGAGGTTCAGATAAAGGGGTGTCAGTGAGGTCTACTTGTTCCTTCTTTTCTTCTTCAGTCCGAAATATACAATCATGGACATTGTCCTTTTCATCACTCGAAGGGAGGGGTAGTAACGTGGCTGGATTCAGAGTGGCACATTGTTTAATAATAATGTGGGGTGCAAATAGAGTTAATTCGTAACCAGTCAATCGTGCACTCGTAAGGTGCTGAGGTTTTGTTCGATTCAATAGTATATCCACAGCATGCGGTACCATCACTGTGAGATCAGTATTCAAAACAATCCCCTCCGACTGTCGAATGGCCACCGCCACAGCAGCAGTAGCCCTTAAGCAGCTAGGAAGGGCTCTGGCAACATTATCCAATACTGCCAAAAAATATGCACAAGGTCGTTGCTTTCTGCCAAAACCTTGTGTTAACACTGAAAGTGAACAACCGTCCTCCTCATGTACTTAAAGTACAAAAAGTTTTCGGTAGTCCGGAGTACCCAAGACAGGTGCAGAGCAAAGAGCAGATTTCAAAGAATCAAAAGCATCCTGACATTCATCCGTCCAGGGCAAAGGTTCATGCAAATCTTTGGTAATCAAATGCAACAAGGGTTTAGCCAGAAGAGAAAAATTACAATCCATTGGCGACAGTAAGAGGTTATGCCAAGAAAAGCACGAACATCACATTGAGTACGGGGCACAGACATGTTAGTAATAACAGTTATTCGTTCAGGAGTTAGTCTTCTCCCCACTCTCGACAGTAAATGACCAAGGTAGGTCACTTCCTGTCGACAATATTGAAATTTGGATAAGGATACTTTATTACCGTTAGCCGCTAAATGAGTCAATAATTTGACAGTGGCCTCTTTGCAACCATCTGCTTTGTCTGACGCCACCAGTATGTCATCCACATATTGGATGAGAACATTACCAGGGGGTAGGACTAATTCATCTAGTACTGCTTTTAGTGCTTGGCTATAAATACTAGGACTCTCTGTATAGCCTTCAGGAGCACAACAAAATCTAAAACTGCGGTCAGATAATGAGAATCCGAAAATATGACGGCTGTCAGGGTGGATTGGAATGCTAAAGAAAGCATTCTTCAAATCTATCACTGAAAAATACTGGGCAGTAGGGGGAATCATAGTAAGAATTGCAGTGATATCCGGAACCACAGGATTTTGGGGAATCACTATTTTATTAACCTCTCCGAGGTCAATCACAAAACGATATGTATCTTTATAGTCAGGGTCACCGTCCGGTGGGGCCTTTTACAAAATCGGTAAAATGGGGCTATTACAAACATTAGCAGCTGTTTCCTCTACCGCTCCTTTCCTAATCAAGTCACAAATAATTTGTAATAAGGCCCGTTCGCCTTCTGGCGAAATTCGATATTGTGGGACACGTGGCAAATGTGCATTCGGTTTTAAGGTAATAGATACAGGGGGTATTTTTAACAATCCCACATCTGTGTCCCCTGTTGCCCAGAGGGTCTGGGGAATCTTTGAAAATTCAGGTGGAAGATGTTAATTTTTGGCAAAACATTGAAACGTGTGTTTAGTAGGAGGCTGCATGGTTAAATAAACACCATCAGGAGAACAGTAAATGCGAGCATGCAATTTCTTTAATATATCTAATCCTAACAAATTCTCGCAACAACTAGAAGTAAGCAAAAATGGGGAGTCCACAGTAATCGGGCCGATCGTAAATGGCAGTGGCTTAGAAATGGGGCTTACTACTGGGATTTCTGAGAAACCCACTAATACATTATTTTGCCCAGACAGAGCAGCCCCTGGGACCAGTGAATGAGTAACAGAACTATTCATTGCTCCAGTATCCACCAAACACTTTTCAGATGTCCCCATCAATTGCCCCTTTACATAAGGCCCCTGTTGGTCAACTGGTACTGATATGTGGCCCCTGCTCTGTCCTTGGCTGTCTCATGCGTAACCATTTCCATCATATCCATCCTCCCGATAATCCTCATTATAATATTGTCTCCCTTCAGGATCACCAAAATAATTCCTTCCTGACCCACTACCGGACATATCCCCGTGTCTCATTCTATTCCGATCATTACCTCATCGTCCTCTTCCCCTGTTGAAGCCACCCCGTCCATATAATAATGGACACTGAGCTCGCCAGTGTCCCTCTTGTCTCCAATTGGAACACTGATTTATTCCTACATCAGGAACCGGACCCCCTCCTCCCCTTCCTCTCATCATTGTTCCTCTTGGAAAGGAACCTCTTCCTCCTCTCCTAACACTTTGTCCTCTACTAACCTGTTGCAACAGCACTCGGGTTTTCAACTCTTTAACCTTTTTATCTGACTTGTCCTTGCTCTCATTTTCCCGATGTTCATAATACTGAACTTCACTTCGTTTCCAAGGGGTATAAACCCACTGCTCTTGGAAACGTGCCTCTACACGATTTCTGGTCACTGTTCCACCTCCATCTCTTACTTCGGGAATCTCCGGATGGAAAAGAGGATGCACTTCTCTCATGGGATGTTGTGCCCCCCAGTCTGGACATTTCCTATGCATTCGTTCTCGGTATTGTATCAGGGTCTCAACATTCTGGAATACTTCTTCGACTTGCAATTCAAACTTAAAAGCTCGATCCCTGATATCACATAATATCTGAGGAGCCAGCCCTTCCTCAAAACATTGTTCCCATAAGGAAATTAATTGGATTGCCATGTGTTCTAATGCCAATTATTGCGTAACTGGTTCAAAATCTTTCATAGTACTCCAAATATCTTCTAAAGTATACATCGGATTTCGTATCCACTGGATGCCTGAATCACAATGGCCCGTCTTTCTTCAGATCCTAAGGACGATTGAGTTCAAGTTCAAGTTCAGAAATTTGTATAGCGCACTACTCACCCAGAGGGTCTTAAGGCGCTTGAGGGAGGGGGGGTGCTTTACTTATCGAATATCCAAGTTTTTAGTTGCTTTCTGAAGGAGAGGTGGTTTTGTGTAAGGCGGAGGTGGGTGGGGAGAGAATTCCAGGTTTTGGCCGCTAAGTAGGAGAAGGATCTACCCCCCATGGTGGATTTATGGATGCGCGGAATATCGGCGAGGGCTTGGTTGGACGATCGTAGGTGACGGGTGGGGGTGTAGAAGGACAGTCGCGTGTTGAGGCATTCGGGTCCTAAGTCATAGAGGGCTTTGTGTGCGTGGGTGAGGAGACGGAACGTTATTCTTTTGTTGACGCGGAGCCAGGGGAGGTCTTTCAGGTGATCGGAAATGTGAGCTACACGGGGGATGTCCAGTATGAGTCTGGCTGAGGCGTTTTGGATGTGTTGGAGTTTTTTCTGTAGTTTGGCTGTGGTTCCGGCGTAAAGGGTATTTCCGTAATCCAGGCGGCTTGTGACCAGTGCGTGGGTGACCGTCTTTCTTGTTTTGGTGGGGATCCAGCGGAAGATTTTTTTGAGCATGCGTAGGATGTTGAAACATGATGATGAGACAGCGTTGACTTGTCTGGTCATCGAAAGGGAGGAGTCCAGAATGAAGCCCAGGTTACGTGCGTGATCCGTAGGTATGGGTGCGGTTCCCAGGGCCGGTGGCCACCATGAGTCGTCCCAGGCAGAGGGGGATGAGCCTAGAATGAGGACTTCCGTTTTGTCCGAGTTTAGTTTTAAACGGCTGTTCTTCATCCACTCGGCTACTTCTTTCATTCCTTCGTGTAAGTTGGTTTTGGCGGTGTTTGGGTCTTTGGTGAGTGAGAGGATCAGCTGGGTGTCGTCTGCGTAGGAGATGATGTTGAGGTTGTGTTGGCGCGCGATGGATGCGAGGGGACTCATGTATACGTTGAAGAGGGTGGGACTGAGTGATGGTCCTTGTGGTACGCCGCAGATGACTTCGGTGGCCTCTGATTTGAAAGGGGGGAGGCGGACTCTTTGTGTTCTTCCGGCGAGGAACAAGATGATCCAGTCTAATGCTTTTCCTTGTATTCCGACGTTGTTGAGGCGTTGTATGAGGGTGCTATGACAGACTGTGTCGAAGGCTGCGGAGAGGTCAAGTAGGATGAGGGCAGCTGTTTCTCCGTTGTCCAGTAGAGTTCGAATGTCGTCTGTTGCTGCGATGAGGGCGGTTTCAGTGCTGTGTTTGGCTCAGAAGCCGGACTGTGAGGGGTCGAGAGAATTGTTGGATTCAAGGAAGGCGGCGAGCTGATTATTGACGGCTTTCTCGATGACTTTGGCAGGAAATGGGAGGAGCGAGATGGGACGGTAGTTCTTAAGTTCAGTGGGGTCTGCTGTGGGTTTCTTCAGAAGGGCGCTGAGTTCGGCATGTTTCCAGCTTTCCGGGAAGGTGGCGAAGTTGAAGGAGCAGTTGATGAGGTCGCGGAGATGGGGTGCGATAATGGAGTCTGCTTTGTTGAAAATGTGGTGGGGGCATGGGTCGGTTGGCGATCCTGAATGGATGGAGTTCATCAGGCGGATGGTGTCTTCAGTGGTGATTGGGTTCCAGGCGCTAAGGTTGTTAGAGTGCGGTTTTGGTTCGGAGGTGGGTGGAGTGGGCTGGTCTTCGGACTGGTTTTCAAAGCTGTTATGTATGTCGACGATTTTGTTGTGGAAGAATGAGGATAAAGAGTCGCAGAGGTGTTGGGAGGGAGTGATGTCGTTGGAGCCGGTGGTGGGGTTGGTGAATTCTTTGACGATGTTGAATAGTTCCTTGCTGTTTTGGGCGTTGTTATCAAGTCGATCTTTGAATGCTGATTTCTTGGTGGATCGGATCAGTTGGTGGTGTTTGCGGGTGGCGTTCTTGAAGGTGGCAAGGTTGTCCGTGGTTGGGTTTTTTCTCCAGGCTTTCTCGAGGGTACGACAGAACTTCTTGGATTTCTTAAGGTCATCGTTGAACCAGGGGGCTTTTTTGCTACCTTGCTTGATTTGATCGTTTTTCAAGGGTGCTAGTTCGTCGGCGCTGTGGGTGATCCATTGTGTGAGGTTGGTGGCAGCTTGGTTTGAGTCCAATGATTTGGCAGGAGGGTTTTGGTGAAGCGATGTGAAGAGCTGGTCGGTGGTAATTTTGTTCCAGTTTCTTCGGGGAATAGGTTGTGGGGGGTTGTGGGTCGTGTTTTTTTTGTAGTTGAAGTGAACGCAGCTGTGGTCCGTCCAACGGAGAGCTGTGGTGTGATCGAAGTAGATGTGCTTGCTGGAGGTGAAGATTGGGTCGAGCGTGTGTCCGGCATAGTGGGTGGGGGTATTGACGAGTTGTTCGATTCCGAGGTTGTCCAGGTTGTCCAGAAGGGTGGTGGTGTTGCTGTCGTTGTTCTTTTCCAGGTTGAAGTTAAGGTCTCCCAGTAGAATGTAGTTCTCGGAGGGGAGGGCATGTGGGCTGATGAAGTCAGCGATGTCTTCGCTGAATTGTGTGCGGGGTCCTGGTGGTCTGTAGATGAGGGTGCCTCTGAGTGTGGCCTTGGGGTCGGTGTGGATCTGGAAGTGAAGGTGTTCGGCGGTAGCGAGGTTATTGTCGGAACTGGTCGTGATGCGGATGGTGTTCTTATGGACAATGGCGATTCCTCCTCCTGTTTGGTTGGTGCGGTCCTTTCGGATGATTTTGTAGCCGTCCGGGATGGCTATGGCGATGTCGGGAGCTGACGAGGCGTTCATCCAGGTTTCTGTGAGGAAGGCGACGTCCGGCGATGTGGTGTCGAGTAGGTTCCAAAGTTCAATGGCGTGTCTGTGTACCGAGTGGGTGTTGAGCAGGATGCACTTTATGTAGTTAGTGTCGGAGCTCTGTTTGGAGATTGTGGTTTTGGCGTGGGTCCTGGTGCAGTCGAAATTGCAGGAGTGGCATGCGAAGGGTCCATGGGTGTGTCCTGGGGCTGCTTGGAAGCATTTGGTGGGCGGCCAGGGTTAAGGGCTGAGAGGGTTGCGGAGTCGTATGTTATGCGGGCGGAATGGTTTTTGCGGGTGCCAGGGGTTCTGGCGCTGGGCGCGGTCCAGGCGCGGACGGGCGTAGACGGGCTTTCCTTTGGCGCACCTTTGGTGCGCATAGGGCGCGACCGCTGCGCGTGAGCGCTGCGCGCAAAAGCATCTGTCATAAGTGGGTAGTGGAGGGGGGAGGGGCGAGGGAGGAGCAGCTGAGAGGCGGGAGCGGGGTGGAGAGCCGGGCAGGGAGGCACGACAACAAACAACAAAATGGCAGCAAGCCAAATGCGAAAGAGGATTAGGGCACAACCTTAATGAACGCGATCAAATTGGCAATGGCACCGGCACAATCAGGAACAAGTGATTTAATGAGGCAAAGGCATCACAGTACAATACAATGATCGTGAAAGCGCTCTTTCGCAGTGTAGCGCTAAGATACAAATATTATGAGCAATCAGGCACTACTAATTATGGGAGCAATGCGAGCTAGCAAATATCAATCTGGCAGTCTGGCGCTACGATACCAAGCAGCTAGCAAATATCAATCTGGCAGTCTGGCGTTACGATACCAAGCAGCAAGTAGAGCAGCAGGGAGCAGCGTGAGGAGTGACCGCTTCTGATGAGATCAGGACGGTCACAGCGCTACAACGGGAGAGCGGAGCTTAAAGTATCAGTGGGAGGGAGGAGCAGCTGGGAGGCGGGAGGGGGGTGGAGAGCCGGGCAGGGAGGCACGAAAACAAACAACAAAATGGCAGCAAGCCAAAAGCGAAAGAGGATTGGGGCACAACCTTAATGAACGCGATCAAATTGGCAATGGCACCGGCACAATCAGGAACAAGTGATTTAATGAGGCAAAGGCAGCACAGTACAATACAATGATCGTGAAAGCGCTCTTTTGCAGTGTAGCGCTATGATACAAATATTATGAGCAATCAGGCACTACTAATTATGGGAGCAATGGGAGCTAGCAAATATCAATCTGGCAGTCTGGCGCTACGATACCAAGCAGCTAGCAAATATCAATCTGGCAGTCTGGCGTTACGATACCAAGCAGCAAGTAGAGCAGCAGGGAGCAGCGTGAGGAGCGACCGCTTCTGATGAGATCAGGACGGTCACCGTAAGTAAAAACCGTGAGTAAAAACTCGCCGGCCTTCCAAGAACAGGCAGTGGTCCTACGGCTGGGGGTGTTAAAACTACCTGGGGCAGGGGAGAAGCAGCAACCAGCCCAGGTCGCAAAGTAATCAAATCTGAGGTAGTTGGGCGAAGGGTAGGAGGAGAAAACAATGGAGCCGGAGGGGACACGGCTACTGGTGCGGTAGCAAATGAGGGCACCGCTGCAGGAGATGGAGCCCCAGCCGTCCCTGTCCTAGCTATTGGGACAGCAGGATATAAACCTTGAGGGGCATATGGAGGTGGCGGCGGGCTTCTAATAATTCCTCTATTTCATCTTCTGCCTCAGTCCGTTTCATATAACTCTTATCTGTATGTAATCGAAATTGTCTATCCATATGTTCAATATTTTTCTCTACCTTTTCTTTTTCATATGCCACTGCCTTTTGGGTAACAGTCTGTCCAGCTTTAATTTTTGCCAAATTTTCTTCTCTTATTCGCAGTTGTTTCGCCTCGCTTAACCACAGGTTCAGGGAGTCGAACATAGTTTGACGGCTTCTCTTCATAAACAATTTGTTTTGCAAATAATTAATTTTTCTTTCATCAAAAGACCCCGTTAAAGGCCATTGTAGTTCTGAATTATCTTTAGTATACTTGTTCCACAGTGTATTAAACAAAATGGGAGAAATACCATATTTTACATACATCAAAACTGGGACTGCCTTCCGGAGGAGCAGGCTGTCTTTCTTCCAGCCTTCCACCCAGACGACGGCAGCATCCAAAACACAATTTACTAAAACATGACATGTTTATAAATTCAATAACTCATACCATTTCAACCAGACTTACTCACATGGATGCGTCCGTTCATCACATACCCTTTCACTGCTAAATCGTACAATCTCATTACTATCCATACCTAAAGTGCATAAATTTCGATTGATAGAAATGACTCAGTCATGAATTCAAAATACAAAATGACATGTCTTCCAAATCGAACAGAGCCCGTCAACTCCTGTTCGGGGAATCGATCACTCCGGATTCCAGCCCACAAAAAGAATTCACAAAAGAAACAGTCCAAAGACTGCCCTTGGATCATCAGACAGGCGAACCACGAACCTTCTTACAGACCATCCAATAGCCCTGTGCTGGTTGGGCAGGGGCGACTGGGCGCGCAGCTCCAGACCCCAAGCTTACCCAGTTGCTCCTAGGGCTTTTCCGAAGAGGATCTGGCAGAGTGAGCACCCCCTTGTGCAACACTAAGGCGTCCGACGTTATCCCAACTAATCACCGAACAAGTCTGTGGGGCATCTGTCCGTGATGTCACTCCACTGCCACGTCAGACACCCAGATTCCCTGTGGTTCACTAACCACCAAATTCCATATACAGTTAACTGTTTCTTTAAGCCACTTCTCCAAAGTGCTTATTCCAAAGTCATCAAAGGACTAACAATACAATTCACTCACCTGGTGCACTCAGGTCTGATTGCGTGTTCTCCACTGCTGACTCCTTTATAGACAAACACGGTCAGCTGTTCCGGGTTAAGCCCGAAGGACTCCGGCGAAGGGTTATTTAGCAGCAGGGAAGGTCACTGGGCTCAAGAGTGAAATTTCCTTTTCTACCACAAACTGGTTTCTCAATTAGGATCCTTTTTCAATCCACCCACTCGACCAGAACCCCTCCCCGTCCCTCTTATCCTGTTTACAGGAGGGGACAACCCGGAGTCCCGGCGGAGTCGCCAAATGGAGCACTAGAAAAAATATACCATAGAGCTATACTTACCAATAGCCCATATACCTTATTTTCCAAGAATAAGTCAGTCGGCAATGGAGAAGGTTCAGTCATTTATTTTGCAAAGTACCCTATATAGGGGAGCCTCTCTTTTGTCTTCACCCTCAAAGGTGCGCAGAGGAGACTGCTGGATTACATTCAAAGCAGTGCATATATACTTTCAGCATACTTCATGAAAACTCCGTAAATGGAAAAGTACCACTTCTCGTGAAGCCAACAGGAAAACCTATCTAAGGCACAATTGATTGATTCGAAACTCAGCTCAAACTATTTCGAGGGTAGGTCAGTAAAGGTGCCTCCCTTTCGTTCTCGGGCACGGGAGTACAAGCACGGCGTCTGCAAGAATATGCTCATCCCACAAGAAAGATTCAGAAAAGGGGGTGGTGAAGAATTGGCTTGGTAGTTTGGTCTGCCCTGTTCCCATGATGCACTGGGCCAGGGACAGACTAATTTGCATATAGCCAGGTTCTGAGCTGGGATGGGGCAGTGAGCTAAATAACGGTGATGGATCAAGCCCTGATCTTTGGACTGGGTAAGAGTGGTCTGCTTAATTCAGACACTCTGTTCATCACCACCCCCTTTTCTGAATCATTTTGTCCACCATAAGCGTGGAAGGGTATACTCAGACATGAGTCCCTTGCTCACTGCTCCATCAGGATCCAAGCAAGCCGGGCCGACGACGCCTGAAATGGCAGAAACCGGTCCCCGGAAGCTTGTCTCCTTTCTGGTGAAGAATTGGCTTGGTAGTTTGGTCTGCCCTGTTCCCATGATGCACTGGGCCAGGGACAGACTAATTTGCATATAGCCAGGTTCTGAGCTGGGATGGGGCAGTGAGCTAAATAACGGTGATGGATCAAGCCCTGATCTTTGGACTGGGTAAGAGTGGTCTGCTTAATTCAGACACTCTGTTCATCACCACCCCCTTTTCTGAATCATTTTGTCCACCATAAGCGTGGAAGGGCATACTCAGACATGAGTCCCTTGCTCACTGCTCCATCAGGATTCAAGCAAGCCGGGCCGACGACGCCTGAAATGGCAGAAACCGGTCCCCGGAAGCTTGTCTCCTTTCTGGTGAAGAATTGGCTTGGTAGTTTGGTCTGCCCTGTTCCCATGATGCACTGGGCCAGGGACAGACTAATTTGTATATAGCCAGGTTCTGAGCTGGGATGGGGCAGTGAGCTAAATAACGGTGATGGATCAAGCCCTGATCTTTGGACTGGGTAAGAGTGGTCTGCTTAATTCAGACACTCTGTTCATCACCACCCCCTTTTCTGAATCATTTTGTCCACCATAAGCGTGGAAGGGTATACTCAGACATGAGTCCCTTGCTCACTGCTCCATCAGGATTCAAGCAAGCCGGGCCGACGACGCCTGAAATGGCAGAAACCGGTCCCCGGAAGCTTGTCTCCTTTCTGGTGAAGAATTGGCTTGGTAGTTTGGTCTGCCCTGTTCCCATGATGCACTGGGCCATGGACAGACTAATTTGCATATAGCCAGGTTCTGAGCTGGGATGGGGCAGTGAGCTAAATAACGGTGATGGATCAAGCCCTGATCTTTGGACTGGGTAAGAGTGGTCTGCTTAATTCAGACACTCTGTTCATCACCACCCCCTTTTCTGAATCATCCCACAAGAAAGGCAGATGCGACCTTGAGTTTCCTAAGTTAGAATCAATGGTCCGTTCATAGTCCAGGCCGACCTCTCAGGCTCGCTCTCTACACAGTAGCAGGTCACGTGTTTCCTAGCAAGAGCAAGAGGTACAGGGAAATGAAACCAACATGGCGTTTCTTCAGAAAAGGCTTGATTCTTAATGTGTGCATGGTTCAAGTATATTCACTAGGGGGGGGGGTTTCCTAAGGCGGTATGCTAATATATTGGAACATTAGGCCAACATTATACAATATCGATTTATATTTCTTCATTACGTTAGCGGGAATGCTGATAACCTGCTGCGGTGGTCAACCGGTTTCAGAAGCGAAATGCTGGTCGAGTGTGAACAATGTCGAAAACTGAAAACTTTATCAATCTGGAAGTCCGGGAACAAGGTGTGCGTGAATTGATCACGTGACTTTCAAGTGAGCCGGCTTACTAAGGCGGGTGCCATCTTTAAGTGGAGAGTGCCGTGAAATGTAACTTGTGAGAAAAAAAAGCGGTGAAAAGAAACAAAATACCTCACAAATCAGATGTGTAGCGGATGAAAAAACTCATACTGCTTTAACGTTATGCATAAGAGCGATAGCTCTGATAAAGACATTTGTGGATTAAGATGGTTAAAAACAAAATGTTATATCTGTTGTCAACAATAACAGTACACAGAGCGCAATGACTCTATTCAAAGCATATATTAATGAATCATCATAGTGGTTCACAACAAAGTGCTCACTCGGTTGCCAATGGTCACTGTATATGGAGCACATGAAAGTTAGTACGATCGATGGGTGATCGTGATGGTTAAAAACAAAGTGTTCAATCTGCTGTCAACAATAACAGTATACAAAGCACATGAGAGCATTGGCACTATCCAAAGCGTATATAGATGAATCATTATAGTGGTTCAGAACAAAGTGCTCAATCTGCTGACACTGATCCCTATATATGGAGCATTAGGGATTGTATAGTTCATAAGTAACACAAAAATTCCATTCTGTCCTTCAGTCTGTTCGGTTGCATCGTATTCAAGAAGCGGATCCAATGATTCTCTCTCTGCAACAATCTGTTGTTGTTGTCGGTGCCTTCTCTGATTTCCACTACTTCCAGAACCAAACATTTTTGTGTTTTGTATCCAAAAAGTGTTTTTTTTGTCCGAATGCTGCTTTTATGTTCTAGGATGCATGTTCTGATTTTTTCTGGTGGGTTTTCTAACATAACACAAGCCGCACGGCATTTGATCAAATAAATGATGTTGGATGGGTTGCATGTTCCGTTTACTTTTAGTTTGATGTTCGTACCTTTCATCGGGTGAGACATAGTAGTGCCAGGTATGGCGTTGTGGCAGTTAATGCAATTGTGACAAGGTTGTAGGCCTTTGTATGTGGTGACAATGGTGTTGTCTGGTATTTTGGTCAGTAATTCCTTCAAGTTACGACCTCTTGTGTAAGCGAAGATAGGTTGGTTGGTGAATATTCCATTGAAATCAGGTTCCATTGTTAGCAAAGGCCTATGCTTCATGATGATGTTTTTGTAACGTTGACTCATGGTTGAATATTTAGATGCTACCACCATACGGTTTTGGGCTTTTTTAGGTTTGGTTTTTAAGAGGTCATTCCTGCCTCTGTTGGCGCATCTCACCCTGGCTTGTTCAAGGATTCCGGCCGGATATCCACGTGTTTTGAACCTGTAAGCATGGCTTCGGTTTATGTGGCGCATTGAGTGGAGTCCGATAGGATGCGTTTTACTCGTAGTAGTTGCGAGTAGGGTAAGTTGTGTTTCAAACTCGTTCTGTGAAAGCTGTTAAAATGCAAGATGCTATTCCTGTCAGAAGTTTTTCAAAAAATGTTGGTCTTGAATTTGTTGTGTTCTATTTGGATCTGGACATCCAAAAAGTGTATCGTGTCATGTTGTACATCAAATGTGAACTGAATGCGGTTGTCTATGTTATTGAGTTGAGTTGTCCAAGCGCCTGCAATAATTTGTTATGTGGACCAGACCATATAGTAAAGATTTCGTCTATATACCGTAAAAAGATCTTTTTGTGTGTTTGCCAAAGTTCGGTGTTCAGGATATGCTGTTCCTCAAAATGGTGCATGAAGATATTGGCGTATACCAGAGCTGAGCAGTTGCCCACTGAAGTTCTGGACAGTTGTAAGTACCATTTGTCCTCCCATTTGAAATAACTCTGATAAATAGTGAACTGCAGAAGTTCCATGATAAACACTTGTAGGTCTATGTCCAGTGTTGAGTGTAGCATTAGCTTCCATGCCCAAATCATGGGGAATCAAGGTATAAAGAGATTGCACATCTGCTGTACACATCCAAATCTCCTCATCTGGGAAGATAGTTATTTGGTTAATTTTGATGATGAAGTCTGTGGTATCTTGAATCTATGTGTTGATATTGGTGACAATGGTTGAAGGTGTTTGTATAAAAATATGCCTCCCGGCTCATGAATGCAGCCTTTAGTGGAAACAATGGCCCCCATTAGGATGGCGGGCGGACTTTGCTCGCTCGCCATCCTCACGTTACTAGGGACCGCCCGCCATAAGGGCGGGGGTTCCGTGCATGGCATTAGGATGCGCCCGCCACAGTGGCGGGTGCATCCAGCATTCCTACCATTGTGGCGGGCGGTGCACTCAACACCGCTCGCCACAATGGTAGGAAGGCATGCAGTGAATTTCCATGCACAACATGGCAGGCACCACGCGGTGCCTGCCATGTTGTGCATGGAACTGCTGAGGGGTACCATAGGTACCCCCCATGTGCACCTCCTACCCCCCGGGAGTCCTTGGGGGCCCGCAACGGGGCCCTAGAGCAGACTCTGCATGCCATTCCGTGAAGGCATTGAAAATTGCTCATCCTAATATGGCTGGCGGTATCTGATAGACACCGCCACCATACAAACCCTTTTCCACCCCGGTCGCAAGGCGACTGGGGCAACGGCGGACGGTCTTTCCCTCCACCGCGGACCCCCCAGCCATGTTAATATGGCGGGGGGTCTTTGCAGCAAGGATGGCGGGCGGATTGCCCCCGCCAGGCCGGCAGTGGCTACCGCTAGCCTGGCGGGGGCAATCCGCCCGCCATCCTAATGGAGCCCAATCTGTCTAAAGTGTGGTCGGAACAAGTCTTTGTGCACCTTGGGTAGCATATATAACGATGGGGACATAGGATTGGTTTGGATCAAATATCTTTTCACGTTGACTTAGGATGTCGGAAGGAATGACCCTTATACATGTTATTATGCAGGTGATGGTAGTCCCGCTGAGTTTCCAAGAATCCTCATGCATAATGGATGAGGCTAGTTTTCAGGGAAAACCCTGTGTCCTGTTAGCAGTACCGTAACTAGGTAAAAGGTCAGTCCCAAGAACCGTTATGTAGTGTAATGGCAGGGGCGACTATAGGTGAAAGGTTAGGAGACTACCTAAGCCAATATTGGGGTACCTATATGAAACATAACAACACTTGTGAAATGTGGGTGGCTGGTTGGATGATGGGGCACCAGCCTCGGCCCTGTGCTGTGGTGCTCAGTGATCACTGCAGATTCTTAGCTGCCAGTAAGTCATAACCTGCCATGGCCTGCCTTTTAACACCACTGGTGGTAGAGCTGGAGCACAGTGGCGACGTAATGCGTGTCCACCCCTGACACTACTGCACCATCTCACTCTGACAGTCCGCATGTTGCTGGTTCTTCGCTCGCACATGGGAAGACTATGGAGCTGGAACAGTGGTTGGGCAACAGCGGGTCACATGTATGACCTAGTCTGATTCTTCCATTTTTGTATTTCAGCTTTTGAAGAATTACTTTGCTATTATAAAGATTGCAGATAAACGATTGTCTTTGAAATTCTTGATCACATAAAGTTTGCCAGACACTAGGCACATAGGCATATAGGCTACTCAATGGATTTGTTCTGAAAAAAACAGACCAGAATGTAATTAACATTTCCACGGTCAGCCCGGCCAATAGACAATCAGGCAATGCTCATTAGGGTGGTCTAACAAGTCAAGAAGTGGACCAGTTTTTCCCTGTTTGTTGGCCGATATTTACTGTTGAATTTTCCCTGATATTAAAACAAACATTACCTCCAGCAAACTCAAATCCATGCAGTCTGTCTCATCGGCGGCCAGCACAGGTAAGTGTGGTGAGTCGGGCAGGGTGTGGCGTGGCATAGGGGAGCCGAAGGATGACAGAACAGGTATTACTGATTTATTTAATTAACTATACCTATTCCGTCATTAATCAACTTCAACTTGCAATAAACAAAGGATAATCAGGAGCTGAGATGGGACCTAGGGCCAGATGTACGACCATTCATTTTTGCGAGTAGCAATTTGTGATTCGCAATTTGCGACTCTCAAAAATGAATGTACAACAGTGTCTTAGACACTGTTTGCGATTCCTAATGGGGTCGCAAATAGCATGCCTCATTAATATTCATGAGGCTGCTGTAATTTTGTGGACCCATTGGGAATGGCTCGCACTCACAGGGATGGTGGCCTGCTGGTGTCAGAAGACCAACATGTCCGTGACTGCTTTTTTAATGAAGCAGTTTCTTCTTTAAATGCAGCCCATTTTCCTTAAAGAAAAAGGGGATGCATTAAAAAAAAAATTAAACTTTTCAGTTTTATTTTTTAAGTGCAGGCAGTGGTCCTTGGGTCCACTGCCTGCTCTTAAAAAATATTTTTGCACCCATTCACAAAGTGGAAGGGGTCGCCCAAGGACCCCTTCCCATTTGCGAAAGGGTGGTAAACTGCAAGTGTTTTGCAAAACGATGGTACATGCCATTTGCACTTGCTATTAGGAAGGGACGCCCTTGGCATGCCCCTTCCTAATAGCGAGTCACAAACCATATTTTATGAGTCGCTAATAGTTTAGCAAGCCGCAAAATATGGTTTGTACATGGGATTGGAGTCGAATCTTCACCTGCATCAATAAAATAAATTATTTTAAATGTTGTGTGGGTGAGAGTATTTTTGTGATAGAGGGATTGATTATGTGTGTGTGCGTCTGTGTGAGCATATATGTGAATGAAAATAAGCGAGTGAGTAAAAGTAAAGAGTAAGAAGGAGTTAGATTGAGGGCCAGTAAGTATGACTGAATCTGAGTGAGAATAAGAAAATGTGAGTGACATTAAGAATGAATGTGAGTTAGGGTGTGTGAGAGTAAAAGTGAGTGAGGGTGAATTAAAGAGACTGAGAAAGAGTGACAGTAAGGGTTGAGTAAGAATTATTGAGTGAGATTGAATGAGAGTGAATGGAAGTGAGAATGAGTGTGAGTGAGTGGCTATGAGCGTAAGTGAGAATGTGATGTTATTCCTGCAAGTCTGTTGTTGACCCTAGCATATTTAAGCAAATCTTGCCTTTGATGGTATCCATGAAAAACAGCATTGTGGAATAATCCTTTGCATAGCAGGCACTTGTGACAAAATTCTGTCACACTAGAAGTTAAACTTTGAATATGAGGCCACCCTTAGCAAAATGCTGGCACTGGCATAAATGAGGTAATTCTTGGCATGAGGCACCCATGAATAACTGTTTATGCTGTCACATTATTAAGTAATTAATGGCATAAGGCAAAGCATTAGTGGCATTTGGGAAGAGGGTCAGCCATGGCAAAATGATGGCCCTGACAAATTATGGATAATTGTTGACATACAATTCACCTATGGTATATGGACAACACTAATGGCAACATTCTGGCCCTGGCATATTTTATGTCATTTTTGGCCTAAGGGAGCACCCGTGGAAAACTGCTGGCCTTGGGCCAATGGAAGTTATTATTCACATATGGGGCCACCCATGGCACATTTTCAAAGAAGCGGGGTTAATTTCTGCGAGCGGCAGGTTTCATTGGCCAGTGCGCTTTAGGAGCCTACTTTTGTAAAATAAAGGCATTCAGCTGTAATTTGTCTTCTTCTGATAAATTAAAAATAACACATTGTTAATCAAGTTATTGGCATGTTTCATTATTGTGAATACACTAAACATGATGTGTTTGAATAAAACCCACACCTCCGTGCTTCATAAGAGAGACAGTGTCTTGCAAATGGTCATCCATTATTAATTAAAATATAGAACAATAAAAAAATGTTTTATTCTATAACATAGTTCATGTTGCTTTGTTTATCATGCAGTTATTACGGAACTTTAGTGATGCCAATTATTGTCATGTCATCAAGGATAAGGTAATGTGACATGATTTCCTGGAAAGATTGAGGATCAAAGGTGATATAATGTCCCTTCCATTGATGTCATTGAAGTCTAAAGGTGTATGATGTCACTTCTCCTACCCCTGGCATTTTGATGAATTGGCATTCATGCTGATCATACCATATGCACACATTTAGCTATTTATTTATTTATTTATTTATTCACTTAGGACCTGATTAAAAAAGGTAAACTTACACGTTTTGTGTAAGTTTACTGTTTTTCTGTAGTCACAAACTGCAATTTAAAAGTAAATTTAGGACTCTGCATTCGGGAAGGAGAACTCGGCTCATAAAAAGAAAGTACATATGTTGGAAATAGCCCGTTTTCCCCTACTGTTTGCCTTCCTCCTTCTCATTTTCTGACCTTCATTTTGTTGGCTTCAGTACTCTAACCAGGACTGCTAACCAGTGTTAAAGTGTGTGTGCTCTCTACTTAAAACATGCTAACATTGGTTTATACACAATCAGCATACTTGATTTACTTATAAATCTCTAGTAAAGAGCACTACATGTGCCCAGTACCTAGAAATCAGATGCTACTAGGGGGCCTGCCGCACGCATTGTACCACCGACTTAAGTAGCCCATTAAACATGTCTCAGGCCTGCCACTGCAGAGCCTGTGTGTGCAGTTTTAAACAACCACATTGACCTGGCAAGTTAACCTACATGCCAGGCCCAGACCTTCCTTTTTATTACACATAGGTCACCCCTAAGGTAGGCCCTGGACGGCCCATGGCAGGGTCCAGTGTATTTAAAAAGTAGAACATGTACTTTTATGTTTTAGGTGTCCTGGTAGTGAAATACTCTTAATTTCGTTTTTCACTACTGCAAGGTCTATCTCTCCCATGGGTTAACACTGGGATTGTCTTATTACATTTTGTAAGTGTAATTTCCAAATGGGAGGATATTAGACCTCCCAGATTTGGTGTTCCTACAGTCACAAATTAAAAACACAATTATAGTGAAGTTAATTTTTAAACTGAAACTCTGAAATTGGCACTTTTAGAAAGTTTGCATTTTCTTACTTGAACCATTTGGTGCCTTCTGCCGGTCTCTGGAATACGGTATACAGTGAAAATATCGCGTTTTTAATATCGATTTGCAGAAATATAGAATGAACACAATATCGACTGCAAAGAATATAGACTACAAAAATATCGAATAGGATAGCATTAATATCAAATCGAAAATATAGAATGGACATAATATCGAATGGACAGAATATAGACAACAAAAATATAGAATGGACAAAATATAGACTACAAAAATATAGAATGGACAGAATATAGACTACAAAACTATCGAATTTGAGGTAAGTAAGTTAATATCAACTTTTAAAGTGTTTTTATATGTTAGTATATGTTTGAAAAGTGTATATTTATTTTAATATTTATATTAATTATTTGTATGGTATTCAATTTTTGCATAATATAATTCTGTAGCGGGTTGTGGGTTTATAGGGGAATAGGGTGGGAAGTAATTTAATTATGAGTAATTAAATAAGTTAATTTATTTATTGGTATTTATTTTGAATTAATTGTTAATTAATTATGAATTGATAATTAATTAAAATATAATTGGTAATTAATTTTAATTAATTGATTAATTGATAATTATGTTAATTTTAGTAATTTATTTTCTGTGGCGGGTTGTGGGTTTATAGGGGAATTGGGTGGGAAGTAATTTAATTATAATTAATTAAATATGTTAATTTATTTATTGGCATTTATTTTGAATTAATTGTTAATTAATTATTAATTGGTAATTAATAAAAATATAGTTGTTAATTAATTTAAATTAAAAATAATTGATAAATATGTTAATTTTAATAATTAATTTTCTGTAGCGGGTTGTGGGTTAATAAGGGAATAGGGTGGGAAGTTATTTAATTATAAATAATTAAATATGTTAATTTATTTATTTGTATTTATTTTGAATTAATTGTTAATTAATTATTAATTGGTAATTAAAATAAAATATAATTGCTAATGCATTTTAATTGATTGATTAATTGATAATTATGTTAATTTTATTAATTTATTTTCTGTTGTGGGTTGTGAGTTTATAGGGGAATAGGGTGGGGAGTCATTTAATTGTAAGTAATTCTATTTTTAAATTCCTATATTTTAATCTAATATTTAATTATTTTTTAATTGTTAATTAATTTATTGTTAATTGGTAAATAATTTGTATTAGTAGGTAATTATTTGTATTTAATTTTTATTTGTATTTTTAATTGATTAATTAATATATTATATAAAAGTGTTAATTATTTTAATTAATTGATAATTGGTATTAATATTTATTTTATTTTTATTTATATATGAAGTATTTACTTTCCCTACTGTTGCACTCACTGGAGTGGGAATAGTAATTTTTACCCTCCTGCTATCCAACGCTTTCCCTACTGTTGCACTCACTGGAGTGGGAATAGTAATTTTTACCCCTATGCTATCCAACGCTTTCCCTACTGTTGCACTCTCTGGAGTGGGAATAGTAATTTTTACACCTACGCTATCCAATGCTTTCCCTACTGTTGCACTCTCTGGAGTGGGAATAGTAATTTTTACCCCTACGCTATCCAACGCTTTCCCTACTGTTGCACTCTTTGGAGTTGGAATAGTAATTTTTACCCCTACGCTATCCAGCACTTTCCCTACTGTTGCACTCTCTGGAGTTGGAATAGTAATTCTTACCCCTACACTATCCAACGCTTTCCCTACTGTTGCACTCTCTGGACTGGGAATAGTAATTTTTACCCCTACCCTATCCAACGCTTTCCCTACTGTTGCACTCTCTGGAGTGGGTATAGTAATTTTTACTCCTACGCTATCCTACGCTTTCCCTACTGTTGCACTCTCTGGAGTGGGAATAGTAATTTTTACCCCTACGCTATCCAACGCTTTCCCTACTGTTGCACTCTCTGGAGTGGGAATAGTAATTTTTACCCCTACGCTATCCAGTGCTTTCCCTACTGTTGCACTCTCTGGAGTTGGAATAGTAATTTTTACCCCTACGCTATCCAACGCTTTCCCTACTGTTGCACTCTCTGGAGTGGGAATAGTAATTTTTACCCCTACGCTATCCAACCCTTTCCCTACTGTTGCACTCTCTGGAGTGGGAATAATAATTTTTACCTCTACGCTATCCAACGCTGTCCCTACTGTTGCACTCTCTGGAGTGGGAATAGTCATTTTTACCCCTACGCTATCCAGCGCTTTCCCTACTGTTGCACTCTCTGGAGTTGGAATAGTAATTTTTACCCCTACGCTATCCAACGTTTTCCCTACTGTTGCACTCTCTGGAGTGGGAATAGTAATTTTTACCCCTACGCTATCCAACGCTTTCCCTACTGTTGCACTCACTGGAGTGGTAATAGTAAATTTTACCCTTTCCGCTATCCTACGGTAAAAATATTGTACATTTTTTATTAATATTATGTTTATATATATATATATATATATATATATATATATATATATATATATATATATATATATATATATATATATATTCACTGAAAAAACCATAGGTTATAGACCATATATAGTTAGGAATTAGCATTTACAAAACCTTGAAAATTCACTGAAAAAACCATAGGTTATAGACCATATATAGTTAGGAATTAGCATTTACAAAACCTTATTTTACTCACACAAAACCATTGAAATTCCATATATAGTTAGTTGCACTAACTATATATCGCGCACCCGCAATCCACTGCTGATGATGTCACATATTACATCATTCATGACATGGTCAGTGACATCACTGATGACATCACTGATGACATCACTGATGACATCACTGATGACAACATCCAGTGACTGTATGTTTCTGTAAAGTTAAAATGTGTCTTACATATTGAAGAATGAGTGGAAGTATAAGTGTCTGGACAAAGGATTTAGTAGGTGCATGACTGAATGTATGAGTGAGTGATTAAATGTGTCTCACTGAGTGCATGGGTTAGTGACTAAACTGTCTTAATTTGTGCATCATTATGTCTGTTGTTCTGTAAACTGCTGCATGTGTTGATCAGTAGCTATATGATTAACTATATGGGTTACTGATTGATTGTCCAAGTATTTGTATGGGAGACTGAGTGTGTGTGTGGCTGGCTGGGAGGTGTGTGACTCTGTGCAGATCAATGTGTACTTGTATCAATGATTGTATAAGAAGGTAAGTATGTGTTAGTATATGTTTGAAAATGTAAGGTGCTCTATGTTTAACTGTATAGACAAGAAAATGGAAGTGTCATTGATTCTTTACAGGACTGACTAGGTGTGTGAGTAACTCCATGGATGAGTGGCAGACTGTGAGTGTCTGTATAGGTGTATGAGTGCATATGATAGTGTTGTAAAGATGAGTGATTGTATGTATGAATGATTGTATGGGTGAATGAGTGAATGTGTGTGTAGACATAGGAATCAGTGAGTGCGTATGTAGTAACTAGTATTGGTGTGTCAATGGTTTCAAAAATTATACTCTGTATTTAACACTGGGTGAAACAGAGGTTATATTAAAATGTGAGGAGATGCATTGTATTGTCACATGAATGATATCATCAGTGATGTGGTCATTGATGTCAAATGAGATGTCATCAGTGATGTCATCAGTGATGTCATTTGAGATGTCATCAGTGATGTCATCAGTGATGTCACTGACCATGTCATGAATGATGTAATATGTGACATCATCAGCAGTGGATTGCGGGTGCGCGATATATAGTTAGTGCAACTAACTATATATGGAATTTCAATGGTTTTGTGTGAGTAAAATAAGGTTTTGTAAATGCTAATTCCTAACTATATATGGTCTATAACCTATGGTTTTTTCAGTGAATTTTCAAGGTTTTGTAAATGCTAATTCCTAACTATATATGGTCTATAACCTATGGTTTTTTCAGTGAATTTCATTGGTTTTTTAACAGCTAATATCTGTAGCTGTAAAATGTATTCTTCTTTAAATCCAAAAATATATTTTATATGTTTATGAATAATTTTTTTTTTAAATATTTTTTTTTCTTCGTTCCCGCTTCGCGAATCGGGAAGCTTCCCGTTAGCTGACCTTGATGCCGCGAAATAGACCGCGAGCCGGTAAACGTTTCTTTACCGCAACTGCCGCGTTAGAAAACAACATCGTGACGCCTCCCGTCCGCATGACGTTTCACGTTGTCGCGTGATACGTCATATGACGTGCTACGTTAGCGAACTGGTACGCGAAGCGAGTCGCAAAGCGCAGGTTTCTGGAAGCAAACCGGGAGGCCCTGCAAAGCGCTTAACGTAAACACAGCAGGTCATGTGACTTGGTAATAACACTTTTCATTGGTTCATTTCACTTTTGGTTTCCTAATGATGTAAGACTAGGTCATATAATCTAAAATGAACACTTTTCATTGGTTGAGAACTCTTGTTTTTCCCAAATGATGAAAATCCCTCCTTCTTTCCTCACTCTGACTTTCATCATTGTGAGAGAAAGACCCTTTGTTACCAGTGAGCAATGGCTTCTTTAGTAGCTTCAGCTGGTGCTTCCCCACCACCTCCACCACATCCAAGGAAGAGTGGACCACCTGCTCAAGTTATAATTCAACAAGAAGAGGAAGAAGAGGAACAGGACGACGAGCACGAAGAGAGGCAGTTTTTGCCTGAGGAGCCCAGGACGTCTCACCGGAAAGAAAACTTCATTTGGCAATTTTTTTAAATTCCCAAAGGTCAGAAAAAAGTAAATGCAAGATACGTAACTTGCCTTATATGTCAAGATAGACTGTCCAGAGGGACCGAGAAAAAATACAGTTTCGGAAACTACACAATGCATCGCCATATGACTAGGTGGCATCCTAACAACTACAGTGCTGCACAGTTTCGGAACGACCTAGATAATCTCCCTATTATGGCCAGAAGATCTGTTGTACCGGAAGTAACGGGACCAGAGGGCAGGGAGATGGTGCCAAATATACAAATGAGATTTGGTGAAGTAAAACACGTCTGCGTACATTGCAATGGATTCATTTGCTACGGAGAAAGAAGCATCACTCTGATCAACAGAGCTATTGACTATCATATGCAAGTTTGTACGAAACGCCCAAAATAATAAATACTTTTTTTTTGTTTTGTTGCTCCTGTTGAGCCCTTTACAATGAATCGTTTTCATTGCCCCCTCCAAGAAAAACCCAAAAAAATATAAAACTGTTCAGAAAAATTCAAAAAAAGTAAAAAAATGTTCAGAAAAATAATAAAAAATATATAAAACAACAAAAACAATTAAAAAAAAGTTCTTTTCAGAACTACCTCCCCGTTATTAAAAAATTGGTACAATATTTGGAACTGTGCCAACCTCTATTTCTCGTAGTTCGCTTCCCAGTTCGCTCGCCGGTACGCGAACCCGAAGTGAACCAAATTTTTTTTTTTTTTAAAAGAACAGTAAGTATAAGGGAAGGAAACAGACACTTATGTTAAAAGAAAGACAGCTATAAGGGAGTAAACTAGAGATACTATTACCCGTAATCCACTGCTGATGATGTCACATATTACATCATTCATGACATGCTCAGTGACATCATCAGCAGAGGATTGCGGGTTTTTTGGCAACGTGCCTTATCCACGGTTTAATAACGCTGCCTTTTGCTTTATATAAGTTTTCAAATTGTATGAAATATATACCAATAGGTCGTTATGAACCTTTAGGTAGTGCTTTTCTTCATGAGGTCTGGTCGCTTACATACACATACAGATGTTTCAAAGATGATCAAGAAGTTTATCTGAATGGAGAGGAATGCACTGAGACGCCACATCATTCACTAATGTGTAGGCACATACAGTTACACGGTTCATGCAACAAACACCGACCAAATATGGCTTGCGTGTTGCAAGGCACGCCAGTTCCTGCTATCATCCCCACGTTCAAGTTGTTGGAAAATGGTAGTTATTTGATGCTCAATAATGAAGATTGTTCTGGGTTAATTAAAAGTATTCCTTTTATCGTAACAGTAAGTGAACGGGTTATTTGCTGCAGAAATGTTCTATTTCCTCCCACACATGAACATAGGGAGTTTTCAATCTCGCCACAAATACCAACCTTGGGAGCAGATTTCAACGGCATGGCAAGAATAAGAGCTCTTTTGTCTCAGAGAGAGGTGGCCTTGAGTTCGGCCCATGAAACTTTCGTGCTTCACATAGCGAACACACGTACAGAGGTGCAGACCCTTTTCAATACAGATTTGCCTTTCCATTTCAGCAAGATGGTTCGGACTATCTTTAACGCGTCCTCCACAAAGGCCCTGGCGCACTTTTTTAAAGTTGTTACCAGTGGTCTCGTGACTTCATTTGAGAAAATCTTTGGAGTCATCCCTGCTTTCTTTCATTCTATTTTTTCCACTCTGCTTCGTGGATTCCCATTTTTACTTGCATTACCAGCGGACGCTCTTGTGCTTTTTTACATTTTTAAATATGGATGTCCCTCCTGTGCAAGCTCCCGCCCTGCAGCTGCTGACACTGTTCCGCAATCGCATGCTAGAATATTATGGCACAATGCCGTTGGCGATATTAAGCACGGCATATGGATTATCTTTTCGATTCTCCTACTTCACCTGTGTCCAGCCTGTATTTCACTGCCTGACCTGTGATTTCGATTGGGCCATTGATTTGTGTCTCTGCGGACCGGTTTCTCCTGACGTCGACTTTAATCAGCTGATGACTCCTATCATTACTCACGAGTTGGTTTGTCCTGGCGAAAGGATTATGGCTGTGGCATTGATGCATGGACTAATTGGTCCCTGGAATTTACTGGCGGCAACACAGTCTTTCTTGGAACAGAGCTTTCTTGAAAACCCACCGAGCTGTCCTCTGATGGTGATAGAGGATCCGGTGCTGGGAGAGCACGTATGTTCTTTTCCGCTTTTAAATTGGATGGCTGAACTCTTTTCGGATGAAGACGGTGACTTCCTATTGGAGGCTGTTGCAGCTTATTTTGCATACACAGTTATGTCATAGACCTTTTTCATGTTTGATATGCTGAGTACTAGCATTTCATTGACAATTCATTGACTTATTTGTCAAGTTTTTATTATTTAGCTTGCCTATTGGCTTAAGACTCGATAAAGTACTTGGCTGTTTTATTTTTCTTTAGCATTAAATTTTCCTAGTTTTTAATGCTTTATCTTGCGGACCGTCCACATATAAACTTGCAATCTGCTCTCATGAGATGGCACTTCTATTATCTTATTCAGTTCGTTTCCGGATCATGGGGAGGTGTCATCTAGGTCCTGGATATCTTTACACCGTGTTAAGTTAGCATGGGCTCATTACCGGTTTAAACGCCATTTTTCCTTTTTTGCAACTTCTGCACACGACACTTAGTTGTTGCTTTAGCTTTCAACCTAGTAGTTCATCGTGGTTTACATGAGAATAATATGTTATTGCTCTACTATCTGCTTTGCTTGTTAAACTATATCTGTACAGCGAGTGCTGAAGTTTCAAGAACAACACGATACAGAATTGTTATGAGGTCTGATCTCCACGACTTCATACTCATAACATAAGTGCAACTTCTGCCAATTCTGGGCATGAGGCGGGTTTTATATTGCTTTGCCGAACACACATACACAACAGTTGATGCGGTTCACATGAAGAGAGAGCTGGTGTATGCTGATGTGATTCCTTCAAATCTAAGACACTAAAGTATGGGCACGCCCTAAACCAACACAAAGAGACCTTCTTAGCAAATAATATAATATGTGTATTAGGGAGGGTGAGATATAAGCAGCCGCGGGCCGTGGAGGGAGTTACGGTGGGGCAGGGAGGCGGGGAGGGGGAGGGGCAGGGTGGAGCCCTCTCCACCCTGCCCCTCCCCCTCCCCGCCTCCCTGCCCCACCGTAACTCCCTCCACGGCCCGCGGCTGCTTATAAGTGTTGCTAACTCTTATTCATTTACAGCATGTTAACATACTGTCACCATTCGCTTTTTATGTACTAGTAACTATGCTGGTAATTTTGCTACTGATAATATGTGTACTTGTATTATCTAAGATACTACGCCTGAGAAGACGGCATTAGTAAATAAACATTTCAAATACACATGTGTTCTTCTTAACTCCATGTTCTGGTTTCTAAGAAATATATAACGACCGACTGTTCATGAGTTCCACGTATCCTGAGGTACTATAAGTTCATATTCTGGATTGTCTAAACATTGAGAGTTTGTTATATCCAATGTGACACTGTACCTAGCTTGCTAAGGGGTTTTTGATTACTAAGGTGAGTTTTGGGACACCCTAATTCGCCGAGGTTCCAATCCTCTGTCCACAGTTCTGTGTGAGAACAGAAACCCTGCGACAGCGGCACCCCCGACCCTTGCTGGAGCTTCATCACACTTGCGATACAACTCCAGCAATGCGCCACCTTTACGGCACAGATACATCACGCATCTGTGCTGTTTTTGCCCCATGATGCGCCGCATTGGAAATGCAGCACACCATAGGTGACGGAACAGCGGCACAGAATGACTAACACATCCCTGGTGATGCGCCAGTCATCATAAATCTATCCCTATGCTTCTTATCTTGTTAGAGATGAACCGCCATATGTATCATCAAAGTTTTTTGCATTTCCTAAATAGCGAACTTTAAGGAATAAATAGCGATTCTTTACCATTCCTAGTTTGCGATGAGCTATTTGCTAATTACAAATTACCCATTCATTTCCTTCATTTCCATAGGGCGGTTGGACTCACTTTTAGCTCGAACGGCTGAATGGATTTCCACGAAACTTGGCAAAATTGTAGGGACTGGTAGCCCGATGTGCCTTTGCTATGTCTCAAGATATATGCTCCAGTGGTTTTTACGAAAATTAACTTTGAAAAATATATATTGGGCTACATTGGCCTATATATATGTTGGAGCCCAAATGTAGCCCAATGTAGCCCAATGAAGCCCAATGAAGCCCAATGTAGCCCAATGTAGCCCAAAGATGGCCGCCAGAGACAAAAAAAACAAATGTAGCCCAAATATCAGCCAGATGTGACAGAATGACCAATCAGCTTCGCAAACCTCCGTTACGCGAAGCGGAGCGTTGTTACAGATATATATCTTTTTTTGAACGTTAATTTCTCAAAATCCACTGGAGCACATATATTGAGACCTAGCAAAGGCACATCGGGCTACCAGTCCCTAATATTTTACCAAGTTTCGTGCAAATCCATTCAGCCGTTCGATTATTATTATTATTTTTTTTTTTTGCCCCGCGGGGCCCTTTTAAAACCTCCACATCAAACCTAGGGGGTCAGCGAGGATCTACTATGCCCCCTTATGGTCATTTGCCCCTTCGCTTTGGCCTCCTCTTCTCTCTCGATCCTACCGAGAGACAAGATGGCGGCCGCTACGGACTGTTTGGAATGTTTACAGACGCCGGAGAACCAATCAGCTTCGCTTCACAAAGCTCCGTTGCGCGAAAAGTACGCGTACTGGAGCGCTGCCCGGTCCGCTGTTACAGATATATATCTTTTTTTAAACGTTAATTTCTCAAAATCCACTGTAGCACATATATTGAGACCTACAAAAGGCACATCGGGCTACCAGTCCCTACAATTTTGCCAAGTTTCGTGCAAATCCATTCAGCCGTTCGGGCTAAAAGTGAGGCCAACCGCCCTATGGAAAACTCAATGTTAAAAACACGTTTTGGGACCCCCCTTTCTTCTCGGCCCCCCCTTGACGAACCCCCCCCAAATTTTTAAGGGCTGCTCAGAAACAAAATGTGCCATTTTCCTGAAAATTTCAGCCAATTCCGTCCACAAACGCCAAAGTTATTAGACATAGAATTTTCAAAAATCCCATAGAGAAAAAATCCTAACTATATATACCTACTGGCGACCGCCAGTAGGTAATATATATATATATATATATATAAATGTATTAACAAATCAATGTGTAGTTTTTTTTACTTACATTAAATATTTAATAATTTTAAGGTTATTTCAGTATTTTAAGTATGTTTAAGTTAATTATATTTATTATTTCATTAATTTTTAATTAATTTACAGCATTTTAAAGAATTCTATATTTTGACTAACTATATTTTTTACATCGATATTTTTGATTCGATATTTTTGTACTTACCTGTTTGGAGATAGGAGGGCGATATTTTGGTATTCTATATTTTTACCTCGATATTTTGGTAGGTCGATATTTTGGCATTCTATATTATGTCAGTGATCCCTGGAATACATATCTGGGGTGGGTGACAGCTGGCTTCCTGCATTCCCTCTAGACAGCCACAAATAAAGGAAGGGTAAGTGTGACTGAATATCATCTGCATGTTGATGGGTCACCCGGAGCAGGATGTCAGGGAGAAGCTGGCTCTTTACACCTGGAAGGACTGTGTCGTGGCACCACACAAACATTTTCATACCCCCTTTAAGTTTGTCTGGAACCAGGGCAGGAAAGGCAGGGTCTTGTGCACTTCAAAGGCATCTCTTTGAAGTCAACCTACTTCAATGGCCCAACTGGTTATACGTACTGGACCTCTGACACCACCAAATCAGAACACTTCTGGAACTGAAGATATTCTACCAGGAAGAAGCGCTGCTGTGCTGTAAGCAGGGCTGCCACTTTGCTGGATGGCTTTGCTGTGTTGGCCTGTTGGCTGGTGCTTCTTACTTGGTAGTGAGACTGACTGGACCTGCATCTCCACACCCCAGAACTTAAGTACTCTCCAAGGTCTTGTCGGCATGCCTTCTGTTTCTGAAGTCTAAGGAATATCAAAGACTTCATCTTCATCTTCATCCGAGCACCTGGACTTTGCTTGCTGCAAATCGTACTCTGCCAAGGCATGCCAATCCGATCCATGGTACTTCGAAGCAAGTGTAAAAGTGCTGCAACTGACAGAACCTGCGAATCGACATTTGCACCTATCGGAACCACAGCATCTGTTCAACTGCAAGACCAGGATTGATGCATCATCACTGCTGCAGGGACCGGAATGGCGCATTGCACTCCGAACTGCCACATCGCCTCTGGAACCACCGCTTCAGAACAAACGCATCCCGCCTTGCTTGGAGTAGATCAACGCGTTGCCCCTCCAGCTTGGATTAACCCAGCGCATCGCTTTTGGAACCACTGCACTTGGCCATGGCGCTTCGTTTGATGGAACTGATGCGTCACTGCAGTTGCGTGGAGAAAATTGGTACATCAACTGATGCATCGCTCGAATGCTCCCCGCATTTTGTGCTGTGACAAGGATTAAGGTACTTTTCCTCAGAGGGCCCTGCATGGGTCCTGTTGCTGGCCTGCATTTTATTGCAGGTAGCCTGAGCTCTTGACTTTGTCCCGGTCCAGCATGTCCATTTTAACCTTTTGAGCGCTATTTACTTCTAAGCGTTATACTGACATTTAATCTTTGAAAATCTTGACTTCTACCTATTTGATTTTTGTAGTTTTAGTCTCGATTTATTTACAAAATATTAATCTATTGTTTTAAACAAGTGTGAAGTATTTTTGGCATGTGTTCACTGTGTTACTGTTTGAAGTACTGCACACACACTTTACACAATATCTTCTAAGTTAAGCCTGACTGTTCTATGCTAAGTTACCAGAGGGTGAGCACAAGTTAATTTATGGTGTGTATCTGACTTTGATACACAAATATAGCGAAAGAAGATTCTCTCGCTATTTGAAGGGCCGAGAGGAACTCTAGAGATGGAGTACACCCTCCCGTGTTATAACACTGGTTCACAAAAAGTAATCCCCTGATGTCTTAACTGTATTAACCGTTTAATGTTATAGATGGATCCTGAACAGACAGTGGTGGAAAATCCTTATGAAGCTGTGGATCATACGCCACTAGGAACTGGGAAAGGAGGCAAGTCCTTTTGTGTTATATTCCCTCACACACCTTAGTGGTGTTATGCTTCAGCATCAGGACACCCTGATGTCTAAAAGTCAGGGTGGGCTCGACCGTATTTCAGGGAGCTCTTAGAGAGGTATTTGGTCAGGGGGGATAAAGATTAAAAATCCACAGTCAAATCCCAGTTTCCATTTATTCTTGGATCTGACAGGGATCTTAAAAAGGAAGAAAAAGGGTCATATGGAAATTATGGTCCTAAGACCCTAATGCCAACATGTTTCAGTCCACTTCTGCCCCCAGAGGGTGCTGGAATTTCTTCAGGGCGATGACGCTCAACCCCCTGGGATCAGTGTAGTACGAGAATTTCCCTATACTATTTATAATAAGGGCAACTAGCTGCTCCTTTTTCTAATATCAAAACTGTTGTTATGTATGATCACTCCTTCTGTGGAAGGACAAAGAAACAACAAAGCCAACCATTGTTTTAGCGTTCATTTGACACCTATAGTTGCACATTGTGAGTTGTGCTGCTGCCTCTGTGTCAAATTGGCCTGAAGGTGATAAACACAACATTCAACATGCCTGAAGAGTGTGTGTGATGCAAATGGGTTTATCTTTGTCACACTCTAATATGTGTTCAAAACCATGTAGTGGCGGCAATTTGTCGCATACTGACATCTGAGTGTCGAACACTTGTGAAGCATCCGTGTCACTCGCTCATAGTCACAATCGTTATTAAAAATCACCGTGAAACTCATACATACAGGATTGTAAACTTTCATTCCTTACCCCGTTGTGGGAGAGGTTATACTCCACGTAGAACCTCACATTACAATGGGGTAGCCCTGTAGTCACACACTATTGCCATGATAGGAAGGCCAGCACAGTGTCATATTTTCGCATGTAATGAAAAATAAATAAAAGGTGAGAGACAATTGTACAACCCTCTGCGACTCACTCGCAAACCCTATTTTGCGAGTTGGTAATAGGTTACCAACTTGCAAAATAGGGATTGTACATGCTGCAACCCTTTTTAGCAGTCGCAAATGGCCCGATTTTGTGTTTGTTATTGATGAAAACGGTCGTACATCTGGCCCTAAGTGCTATATAAATCAAATTTTAAACTCTGTTATCTCACAAAAAAGAGATTGATGTTACTGTATTTGAAGATGATATTAATTCAAATGAAGAGAATAATTCTACGAAAAGCCAAAAGACTTGATTAGATTTAACCTTAACATCTGCATTCATATTCAGTTCTAATGCTAGGAAAATTACCTGAATTATATTGCTACTTCTCAGAAGTACATCACTCCTAATGTGTTTTTCAGGGATAACACTAATATTAATTCTAAATATGGAGAAGAGCATAACTTTAGCTAAGAACTATAGCCCTATTGTATTTACATATCTGCATTTTGAGATTTTCATTAAAGTATTTTCTACTAAGCTAGATATTAATTTCCTTACCTGATGACTGTGAACAGCAAAGATCTTTTGAAGGACATACTAGTTATAGAAAACCTACTAATAATGCAAGAATCTACAAAGTAGTTAACATGAATACTTTATCATTTTTGGAATACATGATTTTTTGGGGGCTAAATAATACTCTCAAAATCATCGTCACCAGTTTGGGGCAAAAGATGCAGAAAGGAGGAGACAAAATGGCAAACAGCATTTGGTTCCTAGCTGGGGCACAAACATGTAATTCCTTCCACTCAAGAGCGGAAAAAATCCAAACAAATAGAATTTCACTCCTTTCCTTTCAGGTGCGTATACACACAGTTCAGAGTCCATCCTACCAAGGAGCAAGATGATGTTTGAATTTGACCTTAGGCTAAGAAAACCCAAACATCATCTCGCTTTTTTCTGGGACGCAGGCACACAGTTCTGTGCTCATCAATAATGTTTCTTAGCTGTATAAAATCCAAACAGTGCCTTGGTCTTGGCTAGGGCACGGACAATCAAATCCTTACATTCTCAGTGCTTTTCTATCCATAGAAGGTATGTGAGAGGACAGAGCTGACTGTGGAGTCCGATGCTGTTTGGATTTGTAATTACGGCAAAAGAGAAAATCATGCATGATCTGGGACACACACAAAACATAACATATCCATAATTATGAGGACTGGCCACTGACCCTAATGAAGTTTGCAATTACTATTCTAAGTCCATGTGCACTTTGATATTAGGGTAGATTACAAAGTAAACCGAGGCAGAAATAACTGAACTTTTAGTTTTTTTGATACACTCTTCAAAAGTACCTAAATACACTACCAAGACAGATCCTCCTACTGCACCTGTCTTCACAAAGATAGCGTTTGTCTCGTTCTGTCAGAGTTTACCCATGCTATGAGGACCAATCCACTCCTCACAGTGTTGGCTTTACATGCCCCCACACACATACACACCATGAAATACCTATAGTTATGAGGACTGGCAACTGCCCATAATTATGTGTGTAATTACTATTCTAACTCAGTGCATGCTTTGATAGTAGGGTATGTTATAAAGCTCACTGAAGCAATTCTAACTGCACTTTTAGTTTTTTGATACACTTGTTTGAAAGTACCTAAACACACAACCTGGACTGGTCCGCATAATGCATCAGTTCTCACAAAGATAGTTTGTCTTGTTCTGTCAAAATTAACCTACGCTATGAGGACCGAGCGAGTCCCCACAGCATGGGTTATACATGCCCACACACACAGCAAGCAGCTACACACACCAGCAAGGGGCAACACACAGTTTGGATTTTTCCTTCATCTAAGAAAGAATCCACACAGTGCCTAACTCCTTTCTGGGGTACATACTAACAGTTCTGTTCCCACTGCAAGGAGGTAAATACTGTTGGATTATTTTCTTTAGAACAGAAAGGAATCACAACTGTGTCTAATTCTTTTCCGGGGTACAAATACATGACTTTGCCAGAATCAGGAAGCCATACGCTGATTGGATTTTTTTTAGCCTTAGTAAAAGTCAAGATAGCCTCTGGACCCCTGCTGTTGCAGAGCCACACAATTCCTTTCTCTAACTATGCTTGTCTGTCCATGAGAATCATAGTAAGAGGGTGGTCTATCTAAGGCCAAGAAAAATATCTAACAGTGTCTGCCTCTTTGCTGGGGCACCTATTTGTGTTACATGAGTAAAGGGCCACAATGTTTTCAGTTGTAAACTTTAGGAAAAAAATGCAAATATGCAAAACTAATATTAAACTAGGTCTGATAGACTCTTCTGTCATCAACATGTATGGTGTTTGTAGTTTGTTCAAAAGCCCACGATACCCAGAACCATTAATTTAGCTGTATTTTGCAATGTGTTTTTTTTTTTACCGGTGTACCAATCATGCATCACTTGGTAATGAACAATATAATGAAAAGAAATAGGTGGTCAGTGAAAGCTATGTATTTTGACATGTACCCATTAATCTGAGTTTATAGTTGGGGACATTGACATTACTCTAATTCTGGATTTATGGACACCATCTCTAAATTTTATATCTTCAACATCAGCCTGCCACATTTTTTTAACATTAGGAATCAATCAATCTATCTATCTATCTATCTGTCTATCTATCTATCTATCTATCTATCTATCTATCTATCTATCTATCTATCTATCTATCTATCTATCTATCTATCTATCTATCTATCTCCATATTTTATATTTAAAATGTAAGAAAATGGTTATTAGATGGGGAGGATATGCATCCTTCCCAAGTAATACATTCAAAATCTTGTCAGACCAAACACACAAGTTCAATACTTTAACCTTGGCTCACCTCTTAGTAGCTATGGCATACAGCAGAGAGGCTTAACTTAAGGAAAAGTGTGCAAAGTATTTCGCAGTTCTAAAATAATTATAAACTGCTGACAACCATTTTCTAAGAATAGAGAAACCTTTAAGAAGAAAAATGACACTAAAACTGCTACAATCCAATAAATGGAACCAGAGATATGAATGTTTACATATTTTAGGGCAAAAAAGTCACGTTTGCGGTTGACTGGGACCTAGGTGCAATTTCAGGCTGACTGCAATGGAACGGCAGTTGGATACGCCAATTGGATCGTCAGGTCAAAGATTTTACCTTCTGACGTAGTGTCTGAAATTGAAATCCTTCAGGGGTGCAAACCTAGAGGTAGGCGTGGGCATAATAACCAGCATAGTTTGCTGTAGTGTAATTACATGAAATTACTGCAAAATAATATGAGATTACGCACAATTACATGGGTAGCATAACCCAGCATTTAGTGCTTTTTTTCTGGAAGAAAATTCACTCTTTGTGACCAAAATGGGCACGACGAGGAATTTTGAGCTAAGAAAATAGTGCCAAATTAAAAAAAACACAAACATTAGCAGCCGACAGCCGCTCACTAATTTTGTTGTTCCGGTGCTCCTGCGGTAAGATTTCTGTGCCAAAATATTCATAATTGCAAGACCAGGCATAATTGCATAATATGTGTAATTTCTCATTTAAAGAGTAACACAACATTACCAAAATGACTAAGGTTACTCTGGCGAAATTAAAATTTGTCCCATGCCTAGTTACAGGCTGTATCGAACAAAGTCCTTTTAAAGTCGTATAGGTGTTGGACAGAGTCCATCAAAAGCCATTGATTTTGGGCTCAGAGCAAGAAAAATTCAAATTCTGTGGCCACTAACGTACTATCATTGGGGTGGTAACTTTCACACCTTTCAAGATTTCTTCCCTCAGACTTGGTTTCTCTTTTTGGAGTTCAAAATCCTCCAGCCAATAAGTCTTATCTGTTGAAGACCTCTCAATGTCAGACACCTTTGCTACATAATTGAAAGTCCAAACCTTTTCTAGGTCTCAATTGTCAGACTTTCTGGAGCATATCCTTTTGAGTCTCAGAGACAGCACTTAAGGACCAGGACTCATTCCAACAGAGGCAGGGACAGGTTCCATTCCAGGTCCAGCTGCTACTGGGCACTCCAGTAAAATGACCATATAGGTGACAGAGCACAGCATTGCTCTTTCATTTGCAGGGGTGCATTATAATATTGGTTAGCCTGCATCAACATATAATCTGTTGTGTTAACATTAGGGCATTAGAACATAAATTATAATAACACGTAAATGAAGTGCTAGCCTATTTCTTCATGTAATCAAGGAATTAACGTAGTAAACGTATGTATTTAGATTAATCATATATGTGTGAAGTGTATTCATGACTAATGAACTTTTTAATATAAAGGCTCATATAATGTGTGTATATTATTGCTTGCATTTTAAATGTGTGCACTGTTCTTATGTTAGCCGAATTTGGTAGGCCTAACTTTAGTTTCTCCCTGTTCGCTCTTCAAAACTGTTAATAAGTGTTTATGTATATGTGGAATATTTTTCTTTTCACGTTTCTGTTGCAGGTGCAAGAATTTGTCCTCATTAGTTAGAATAACGTCTTTGTTTCAGGAGTTAGTCAGACGTAGAGACGAGAGGATGCCTTTAAACAAACGGAGCAGATAATGAAGGAGGATGTTTTCCGTGTCTGAAAAAGTCTGGGAACCAAGGTCATCGAGAAAGAGTTTGGATGTATCATTACTTCATGGAAAGTTACCTACTGGGTGGTGCTTGATGCAGCGCTACTCCGGAAATATTTTCTAAAACCATATCACCTTTCCCTGAAATACCAAATTATACATCTACTCATCCGTGGGGCCCATAACACTGCGAGTTCCTTACAAAACACTTTAATCCATTTCATGGATCGGTGAGATACAAAGGAGAGCTGCTGCATCATAGCGGAGTGTCTAAATTAAAACTAAATATTTATACTATTTACACCTGCAGTTTAAATGAGTTTTACCATGGTTTTTATTAACAAGACATTTTATTCAGACACACCACCATTATGGCTAATGGATCTGCTAATAAAAAATTAGGCGTAGGAAAATACAAGACAATTCTCCATTTATCTAATTTTTGTTACAAGCAAAGTTTAGCATGTCTAACAGTTTATTCGCTCTATTTATTTCTTTATTCAAAAATAACTTTAAAGGAGTAAAAGTTTTATCTCAAACAGTCATATTCATTTATTTCAGAAATAGACATTAATATTTAGATTGCAGAACCAAAGGTATACACCCGTTAGAACGCAACTTTTACTCCGCACTACCATTACAACGCGGGCATTACAACGCATGACATTACAACGCATTGCGCTGGGGGGCGCTCTAGGATAAGAGGTAAGTTTAATTTACTATCCAACACCTTCCCTAGGGTCCACGGGGACTGGAGTTAGAATAGTAAATTATACTTACCACTATCCAGCACCCCAAAGCGCTATGCGTTGTAACGGTATTCGTTGTAAATACCGCGTTGTAATGGTATGCGGAGTAAAAGTATGCGTTGTAACGTCATACATCCAGAACCAAATATTAGCAAAAGACAGATAGTTCCCAAAATTAATTTTTCTCCTAACTTCCCTAACTGATAACCTCATCAAAAGCTCAGTTCTCACTCAAAGAAATAAAACATTTATTCAAAGAATTCTTACATCCCAGGAAAAATCAGCATACCGACAGCATCTCAGAAGGAAATCGGAAGAGAGTTTTTTCTTAAGGAAAATCAAGACTTTTTATACCCTTTTCACTAACTTTATCTATCTACAAAAGTAACTGTCAGTACAAACTCAAATTCTGATTGGACAATTTGAGGGTGGATGAGCATCACCTCATCATTCTAATATTCAATTTCCGTAGCATCAGCTGAATTATAAAGAGTCCTTTGAGAAAGTCTTTGGCCAAGTCACATCCTCAACTAGTTACTACAGGTTCCTTTCCCACGGTCAGTAACTCAAATGTTCATTCTTTTGGAAGTCATCAGGACTTCCAGGGCAAGTCGTCCTTGAGCCACTCTCGTTCAGGCACAGGCAGCTTACATTCAATCTCGGCTTTGGGCTGCGCATGCTCAGTTTATCTTCCATTCACAGTTAAAAGCAGCCATCTTTTTACTAGACCTCAAAGGCCAGAACGGGAACTATCATAGAAACAAACACAAATAAATGTTAATTATCGAAATATAGCCCTTCTGTTTACCTCCCCTCATGCTAAGGGTTTCTCTGTTAGTTGTTACCTAGCAAAATAGGCAACATGTATGCGTGATATACTCACCTAACTCCATGTTTTTGCCACAGAATACATAAACAGAAAGCACATTTATTCCGCTTTTGATTAAATTAAAGCTTTGCAATAATAAACAACATTACTAAATTAGTCAGTTATAGTTTTCCATGCAAGCAGATTAGTAATTCCACGTGTATTTGTGTATGCTTTCTATACTACGTTGATTAATTTTCCAAATCACACAAATAATAAAAGTTACAGTTACGAGGAAATTACTTCATGAGGGGTATACAAAATTTTGTTTCTCCACCTCGCTCGATCATGCTCAACTGGGCAAGGGGGCCAAGTGATGTAATTGGGAGTGTGAATTTCGCCTTTTGTATTATGGTTAGGGACAGAGCCCGGGGGCTTCTGCCTTATCTGGAGAGGGGAGAGCATCTTTGAACGAGCTCCATAGCTTTCTGCTATTCGACCCATAACGTGAGTGAGCTTCTTATGAAGTCTTCACGTGCTGACACCTTTCTGGAAGCTTTCCTGGGGAATGCTAAGTAAGCTCCTAATTATTACCCACCAATGACGAAGACTCTAGATGTGGTTTCTGTAATCATTTGTGTCCTGATCTTGGAATTGCTTATTCTGTGCATGTTGCACAGCTTAAATCTTCTTAGTAGGTTTTTTTTTTTATTAGTGCCCAGGTATCTTTACACTCAGGTTTTGAGGTGTTTATATTTCCAATTATTCATGCTTAATAATAAAAATACAACATTTGGATTAGGAGTCTGTGTTCCTTTGGGGTCATGGGCAATAGTAAAGTATAATTGGATAATGCTTTTTTCCTCCCCTCCACACTTGCAAAGCAGGCAACAAGATCATCGGCCAGAGGTTCCTGAGTAAATCTAGAACATGGAACCCGGCTCCATCATAGGGCATTAGTCTACTGGCTCTTGGAATCCACTTCTCAGCTCTGAGAACAAATGGGAGAAGGTCCAGCCCTTCAAATCTCCACACAAGTCACAGTCAGCAAGTCCAGTTCACTTCTGGTAATCAATAGGTCCAAATGTGTTCTGATAAGATGTGAATGAGGTGCCCCTTTTGTGTAGTGTTCACTAGCAAGTGGGTTGGATTACTCCTGGACACTCTCTAACCAGTGAGAAAAGACTTCCCAGGGGCAACCCTTCTTACTTTTGCAGTGCATCCTGTTTGTCTTACTGTAACCTATCCCACAGTGAACTATTCTGGGTAAACCCCAATATGGCATTTCTGTTGTGGTCTTGGAGGTTTCTGAATTCCTCAAACCCACCAAATTGGTTCTGGGCCAGCTTCCCTTCCCATTGGGCTTGTATCAAGGTGGCTACAGTTGGGTGAGGGAACAAAAGCTTCTATTCCCTGGCTCTCCCTTACAATTAACTATGGATGGACAGGCCTAACCCTGGCCCTTTTTAAGTAAATGAAGTTCTTGAATCCTTCCAGTGACCTTTCTTGAGCAGAGATGAATCATATACCTCACACCCAAGTTCTTCTGGCCAAAATAACTAAGCAATTGTTTCTACTCTAGGTGCAGTTTTCACACCTCCTGAAGGGGAAGCACTGATTGGCGCTAACAGCTGGCAGACTAATACTAATTAGCAAACTGGAGATTCATGCAGATTAAGTCTAACTTTTTAAAAGCTACTTTTCCTGAATATTTATCAAAAATCCAACTTCATCAGTGAAATGGATGGATTTTTAATAATTATTCAAAATTTTGGTTGAATAATTTCTGGAGCTTATTTCAAATCCAAGTTAGCAGAAATAGTATTTTATTCTGAACTTTATTTTTGTTTAAATGAACAGTACCCCGCCCTTTACAGTGAAAATGGAATATGGGCGCTAGTCACTGTAGGCACATGCCAATAACAAACTCTTGCATGTACCTCTTTTAAATACTAGGTACCCTACCTTCTGTCCGACAACAAATTCTTGGAGGGACGTTTTTAATATTTAAAGGTAGAGGTCTTGCCAGTCAAAAAGGAGTACTGTGGCAAGTTCACCTACAAGTTTAAAAGCTGCAGTAGTTAGGCTACAGATGTAGTCTTGAAGCCATGTTGCTTTGAGAATCTGGTGGATGACACAACATGTGCTGCAGGCCACAGGTGACATTTAGCTTCCCATGCCATTAGTGTATTTTAGTGCACCGTATAGTATGCCCTTAGTCAAAATGTAAGAATTGCCACAGGGGATTAGCTAATTTGATCGTGTTTTATGGTTCAGAGCACACACTGTGTGGCCTGGGTAGCAGTTCCCCAGTGTGCGGAGTTCAAGAACCAGCAAATAACAGTCAGCAAAAAAGGGGGACAATCAAGCAGAAAGAGGAAATTTCTTACATACACTAAATATGCAGATGTGCAGAGCGTAATCTGCCATTTATCACCATTCTTAAGTGTGGTGCGTGGCCATGACTCATGAGAGGCAAAGCTTCCCTTTTCATCAGATATTTTTACGTGTACTTTTTTTTACAAAATGTATTCAACCAAAACCAGGATCCACTGGGTTAAATTTGTGTACTAAAGTAAAATAAAACTGATGAGACCTACTGACTATCAAGAGTGTTATATCCCTTTGTAGAATAATTGTTACATGCAAAGCATGAAGTAATAAATAATGTTTTTCTCATCTCTTTTGCTATACTGTGATAAAAAAACTTGAATGTGACCTTTGCACTGTATTAGTAAACATGTACATGTGAGTTTATTACTACTGTTGCTCTAAATAACATTATTGGTCACATTTATTCCGCTGTCTTGATGTGTAGATAAATGTGTGTCTGCGTGTGTGTGTGTGTGTACAGACACACAAAGTGGTGACATACTTTACCAACAAATCTCGCCCAGCTGAAATGGACCACTTTAAAACACGACCTTGTGTTTGTGTATTCAGAATTTTTAGAATGAAAATAGTGGTGTTCTGGGAAAAATTATTTACTGTACAATAAATAAAACTACTTAAAATTGAGCATTTTAGAGGCTTTTTAGCGCACCACACTGCAACTACATGTAGAAGCACTTGTATTATGGAAAATCGTGCCTGGTGCGTGAATACTAATGTGTATTGCATTTGTTTTCATGAGCACGTGAATGTAACCAAAAGGGTTATGACACCCTATTGTATTAACAATTTTTCTTTGATTGACTCTGAACTTCTTTCATGAAAGCAACGTCCAAATATTTAAACATCTCTAGAAATACCTCTTTTAATCAAAATGTGATAATTCTGATATTTAAAGTTGAGGTTCCGTGAATTCTGATCCCGTTCCATAAAGGTCATGGTTTTGTTATGAATTTGATATTAGCGAACCGTAACTAGTTAGTGCGGCAAGTATGAGTGTTTTCGTCATGTTAGACTGATGGATTCACTACGTATTTAGGGATTTCGTTCTGAACCCTTGGGTTAAATTTTGTGTATGGCAGCCATTTTGTGGTTGCCCTCACATAGGCCGATGACTGTGGCTGAACAAGTCTTTTAAGTACATGTACACCTTAGCTCCAGTTCGTGCTGACTCCTGTTTGACCTGAGTGAACTGACCCTGTTGCCTGAAGCCGACCTTGTTAAACCAGTTCCTGCCCTTTAGCTGATCAAGATTAAGGATCAGAGCACAGGACATCGTAAAGTTTTATTGCACACAAATATGCCTTATCCTACTCTCACCTGTTTCTGCTCCTTTCTTTATGGTCTATTTATGATTGGGTTGTGGCCTTTTTTATTATGGGTTCGTTTGACCTGTCTAAAGAAGAATGTTGGGTTTGACCGATGATTGATCATGGGCTGGGCAACTGAAAAGTGGGTTTGTCGTCATGCGATACTTTAGTTGTAGAAACATGTGATTGGTTAAACTGTAAACAAGGAATGTTTGCCTGAAGCATAATGTTTGGCATAAAAAGGGATGACTTGCTGTGTAAAATTGAGCAGTCTCCTGAGAACTCATACCGTGATGATTTCTAGGACTTCTGTTACTGGCTGCAGCCAATAAATTTGATCTTTGACGCCACCAAGAAGAGTCCCGTGTCTCTGTATTCTACGACAGGTGGAACCCGAAGACTTTGGGCGTGCCCCTGGCGCCGCTGGGTATTAAATAACCTGGTTCTTCAAGGTACTGAAAACAACCTAAGAAAAAGGTAATGAAAAAAATCTTCTAGTGTAAATCACGTCGTAACCACTTTCAACGAACATATTTACCTGAGAAAAGTGCACAAAATGGAAGCCTGAACATGCTTCCCACAACAGATAGTTGGGCAAGGACTGCGGTGCATGCTATCGGATGTCACCCATACAGCTGTCGGATCACTTGGACCAGTGTAGGACACGCGATAAAGCATTCAATAATACAGGTTCTGTCCTAGTCCATAATAAATTGCATGTCCTACCACATCATTTAGTGCTAGTCCCAAATATTAAAATACAAACGCAGAATGGCATAACTGATATGAATGGTGCACGTGAAATAAGAACCACACTTCTTGCTAATTTGGAGATGGAAGATAATTCGAGGAATAAAACCTCAATTTCGTAATAGGCGCAGAAGATTGTGTTGCCTTTGAATGTTTGGTAATAGCATTATAAAATAAGGATTCATTTGGACTGACTAAATTATCAGGTTTTGCTGCATCTGTTTGTTCTTTGTCACCAGCCTGTTGCGGATGGGCAGGGAATTCCTCCTTTTTATGAAGCAATAAAACTTTCCTCTAAATTGTGTCAACTGCAGAAATATGTAGGCATCATACATTTTTGTCGTTAAAATAATAATACATAATGATAAATAGCTGACTTGATCTATTTGTGTCCTATTTCTTCATCTCCCAGCTTTCACAAGCCTAGATTTCCCAGCACTCTACCAGTCTTAGAATACAGTAAATTAAGGGGTTTTCCAATATCTCTCCATCTTTTGTTTTAGGATGTATAAAGTCTACTATCACCGAATGTTGTTCTGATTTCTCCTGAAATATAAATTCTGTGTGAAAGCCTGTTTTTAAAAAGAAGTAGAGACTTCTTAAATTCCAGTGTAGCCCAAATGCAGAGTGTCCTGTCCTTTCCTGAGGACACAAGCAGACCTGGTTTAGTGACAGATCAATAAATCAGGTTGTTGCTAATGCGGAGCCTCGGTGCAGGGCATCGCACCTCTGCACTCTTTGAAGGCAGCACAGAGACAAATGGGCGAATTCTGCTCCTAAAGACCCTTAGCATAGATTAGGGAAGGCTCGGATGCAACCACATCTATCCAGACCCTTAAGAAAACAAATGAGGATATCGAAATATACCATCTGGTGCCCAGGTTTAAAGGCAATAAAGTGACCTGGAGGTTTGCATTGGAATTTGTGAACCCAGCTATTCAAGCATAAGAAATGTCAAAAGCGTTGCTAACATCTCGTTTGCGACTGTAACATCTTTGTCAGATTCATCAATGTTCCCTGTACATGACAACATAAGTAATGGTACCCCACACCTCTGACAACTTTCGAGGGTGAGAGAGGGTAGTGATTGTCCTTACGGTAGATCGTATATTACATCTGCTTCCTCCTATCTATTTTTTCCTCCTATCTTTTCGCTGGAACGAGCTGCAATCGTGCTAACATTAATCAAGAGAACAGGAAAGACTTACGTTTTATAGTAAAGGCTAGAGACTAGTATAAATGTTCTTTATAGTGTTGTCAAGGACATAAAAGGAATAACTTCCTTTTCTTGACTTTTTGAGCCCTGGGATGTGCAACAGAGCTGGATTGGCAGATTGGTGGGCTAGAGAAGGGTTATATGGTTTCGAGATGTCTTTCAAGAAGTGTAGTGAACTTCTGAATAGGTGTATTTCTTCTTTACAAAGTATTTTAAGTACAATGCGTTGCTCTACTGGGAGTCATATAAAGCTTTGGAATTCTGGCATACATAAATACATCTAGATATATGTCCATTATTTGGTAAGCTGGGCCCTTCTGCAATAGTCAGAACTCATTTACCGGTGGTGTAACCAGGCCCAGATGCAATGCTTGACCGTAGTCTAAAGAGAAGCCCACTTTGACGGTAACTACCTATTACAACCCTGTAAAGTCGGACTTTAAGTTTCAATTCTGAAAATACCACTTTTAGAAAGTTGCCATTTGCTTGTCCCAACCATTTGGTACCTGCAGCCTGGGCAACACTATTAGGTGTAGCTGGTTGTTAGTCTTTGTGTAGACAGTGAGGCAAAGTGGGAATTGGTGTTGTCAGGATGGGCCATCTCTGACTTGATGAGGAGGAGGAGTTGTCACATACCACACTTGCACATCATGAAGCCTCTGCCTGAGCTCACTCACATGGAGTGTTATACCAGACTTTTGTACCATCAGACAAGTTGGGGTAAGGCAGTGAGGCAGACAATTCCCAACACCTATGGGGGAAGTGAAGAACTCCGGAATCTTCTCCTACTTCAAAGCTGGCACTAAGTATACATATTGGATCCTCAGACCCAACTCATCAGTACACCTCTGGGAGACTCAGAAAGACTATTGTGCTGCTCTGCAAGAAGGACTGATAATCTGCTGCCTGAGTGAAAAGAGCTGTACCTGCATCTTGAACCCAGGACCACCAGAGTGACTCCCAGGGCTCGTTGGCTAGCCTCCTGATTAACCCCCTAACTGCGCCGAACGTTCCGCGCTAGTGCGGAACGTTCTATTGGGCGAGCGGGGCCGCAATGGCCAACGGACGTGCGCAGCACTACAAAGGTAGTGCACGCGACGGCCGTTGACCGTCAGCAGCAGCTATGAGGTTAAAGCCTCAGGGGCAGAAAAGGCACTATCCACCTTGAATCCTACACTTGGACTATTCTTGCTGTAACTCTTGCCCCATAAGCGGTTCCACCATAGTCCTGGACCATTGGATTTGGGCCTCAAGGTGTTCTGCCAGCCCAGTATCCCTTGGGCAGAACGGATGTAGAGGAACGCATCGCCTGACAGTGTCACTTAAAAACCGCCTCTGGGAGACGCGTCTCCGATGCAGGACCTAGCAGCTCCTTGGAACAGCTGCTGCATGATGCATCCTCGATGCTGGATCTCGCATAGCTGCCCCGTAACTCCTCAGAACCTCTGCTGCGCGATGCCTCTGTGAAGCACGACATTGCATTGCAGCCCCACAGCTTCTTGTAACCACCGATGCGTGATGCATCCACGACACAGGACCTCACAGCTGCCGCTACATGATGCATCCTTCAAGTGGGGCTCTGCACAGCCCCACAAACCAAATTTAAGGTACTTTGTTCAGCAGACCTAGCTTCTTCCCTGTATCTGTCCTTCACTCTATCGTGGTCAGCATGAAGTTGTGACTTTCTACCGGTCTGCTGCGACCTCATAACCACAGTTGAAGCTTTGTTTTTAAGGCACTATTTTCACTTAAATCTTCAAAATTGCATATCTCCAGTTCAACTGATTGCATTTTTGTCACTTTTGTGTCAAATTATGAAATTCTACTCTATTTTTCTAAACGGGTGTGGTATTTTCTTTGTTTTGTGTTTCTACTTTATTACTGTTTGAAGTGCTGTATAAATACTTTATACATTGCCTCCGTAAGCCTGACTGCTTATGTGCCAAGATACCAGAGGGTTAGGCACAGGCTAACTTGGAGATTGCTTGTGTTTCACTCTGACAAGAAATGTAATTTCTCAAGTAGGGTTTCACCCCTCCCTCATCTAGCAACCCAATTTCCTACCCTATATATTTATTTATTACTGAGTACCTTCATAGCAGACACATGTTGTCCTCCAGCAGATCAGCTGCTGAGCTTTGTGAAGGCAGTCCCTATAGTCATTGTCATTTCAAGGCAGTAATTATGCTTTGCAATTTCCTTTCTTGGCTCGATGAAGCACAAGATTAGATGGATGTTCCTGGTTATGACTATTGGGAAATAACATTATACAGAGCATTGTTGTTAATGTATTTCTAAAAATGGCCAAGATTGGAAATCAGTGGATTCGTTTTGGTAGTGAATTTTAGCAATGCATCAATCAATCAATCAATCAGAGTACTTGTAAAGCGCGCTACTTACCCGTGAGGGTCTCAAGGCGCTGAGGGGAGGGGGTGCCGCTACGGCTCGAAGAGCCAGGTCTTGAGGAGTCTTCTGAAGGCGAGTAGGTCTTAGGTCTGCCGTAGGTGGGTAGGGAGGGTGTTCCAGGTCTTGGTGGCGAGGTAGGAGAAGGATCTGCTGCCAGAGGTCATTCGTTGGATGCGGGGGACAGCGGTGAGGGCGAGGCTGGCGGAGTGGAGCTGGCGGGTGGAGGTGTAGAAGCTGAGTCTGCTGTTCAGGTAGGCTGGTCCGGCGTTGTGGAGTGCTTTGTGTGCGTTGGTGAGGAGCTTGAAGGTGATGCTCTTGTCGACGGGGAGCCAGTGTAGGTCTCTCAGGTGGGGGGTGATGTGGCTGCGGTAGGGGACGTTGACGATCAGTCGGGCGGAGGCGTTTTGGATGCGTTGTAGTCGTCGTAGGTGTTTGGCTGGGATTCATCAGTTAACTTGTTAAAACACAGCACCTGGGTACTTGTTATGCAAAAATAATGACTCTCTTGTGACTTCAAATGTTCTTGTTTGAATGGTAACTGGTGACAAAATGTCCAGATTATCAGAACTGTTTCTTTAGACAAATTATAACTGATCAAATGAAAGTTTGCCTTCAAATACCTCTTAACTTGACCAACCCAGAACTGAGTTTATTTCCTTCTACCTAATTTACTGCATTTTGGAACTCAACAAAAACATTTCGCCTAGAGACTAAATTAGTGTTTACAGCTGTAGACATATTCAAATAACACTTTCCTTGGAGGCATCAATCTCACTGGGGATCTCTCCACCAGAATAAGGTGTTATTTATATGAATATCTGCAAATCTATCAACCTCCCATCACCTACACAGCTACATCAATGCAAACTTTAATAACTAGTCATATTATGGACATCCATAATATGACTATGACTATGGGCATCCATGCTAATGGTAGAAGGTATAGTACAAAGGAAATATGGTGACCTAACAAAGCAATCCTCTCTTTTACCATTTTTTATCCCCTTCCTCTAAACTGGTCTGACAATCATGCTATTTCAGTACCTAACAGACATATATGACTGCCTTTTCCTTGGACTGAAAAGTCAAATCTAAACTATTCACACCATAGTATGCACAAGAACTTGACTCTAACAGATGACTCATCCACAACAAATCTCAATTTTATCTAACCTCACATCTCTCAGAGCAGCATACATTACCTAGTCACTAAAATCCATCCCAGAGACGGACGACTCAAAACAAGAACTCTTCAAAGATGAAATAATGCAATAGCTTCCTGCCATCACACTGCATCTCACATTCACAACAGAAATCCACTGATCATAGAGACCTCCTGTGCCCATGTTGCCTCCACGCGTGCAATCCTACCCTATTCTTAATCCACCTTGGCACTCCTTCCAACCCCAGGCCATCCATATTTCCTTTAAAATGTTTGCTTTATTTATGCATTTCTTAAAGATTGTCTTCCTTAAAAAGGTTTTTTCTGTGATTTGATTCCCTTCAATGCGGGTTCTAGCTTCTTGTTTTTCTATTAATTCACATACATCAGTCTGCTACACCAATGACAAGTATAATGTGCATCACATACACTGTTAGACCTGACATCTTTTGGCGTGTTTCCCCTGTCTTTTTGTTTTCTATCCTCCTATCTGTAATGGTATGTTGGACTTCATTTTGCTGCTTTATTGCCTTTGCACACTTTTTCACTGCTGTTTAGTGTTAAAGTGCCAGTGCTCTTACTGTAAATTGTGTTTATGAACTGGCGTTCTATGTTTGGCTTATTTGATTAACTACTACACCCATAGTGTAGTGCACTGTGTGTGCCCAGGGCTGTAAATCAAATGCTGCTAATGGGCTTGCGCACTGATTGTGGCACCCACACAAGCAGCCTTACAAAGGTGCCTCAGACCTGGCATTGTAGTATCTATGTGCAGTTTTTACTGCCATGCCAACCTGGCAAGTGCCCCCACTTGCCAGGCCCTAACCTTTCCTTTCCTTTTCTTACATGTAAGGCAACCCTCTGGTAAGTCAAGGTACCCCCATGGGCAGGGTGCAGCATATTTAAAAGGTAGTACATGTTCTGGTGTGTGTGACTTCTTGATAGTGAAATGCTGCGAAATTCGTTTTCACTATTGAAAGACTATTTTTCCGATAGGCTAACATGGGAGTGGCTTTGTAACATCTTACAAGTATAATAGAATTAAGGCTCTCTGAACTCAGAATTTAATAATATATATCTTTTTAGGGAGATGGTTTTTAAATTGTGTGTTTGAAATTGTCACTTTTAGAAATTCTGCATTTTCTTGTTTAACCATTCATTCTGCCTCTTCTGGTTTGTGTATTGACTGTCTGGTTTTGGAGTGACAGGGGCTGGGATATGCAATCCCAGTAGACAGTCTCAAGGGGGGTTGAGGTGTGTCCTACCTTTCCTGTGTGGGCTGAGTAGGCCTGCTCTGCATTGAGAGTGGTGGGAGGAGTTTCACTAGCACCTGAAAAGGTAGTGTCTCCTCTGCACAATGCTGTCTCCACCTACTGTAGTGAAACTGGGCCAGAGAGGGTAGAACTGGATTGGACTGGGCTCAGCGACCCTTGCTACAAAGAGGACAAAGATAAAATGTGGTATAAATATTAGGGCCCTGACCCCAAGACTTTAGAACTCTTTTGGATCAAGGAACCTGCCAAGAAGAAGAGCTGGAGAAGCTGTGAGGGGAACTACCACTTTGCGGTGTGCTTTGCTGTGTTAGCCTGCAGTGGCTGCTTCTGTCTTGGGCAGATAAAGGACCAGTATGAACTTTTTGCAACTTCTTTGTTTGAGAATCTCCAAGGGCTTGAGGTAGAGCTTGCCCCCTGTTCAAGAAGTCTCAGAAACAGCAAAGACTTCGAGCTCATCTGCTACTAGCACTTGGAACTGTGTGTTTTGTGCTGCAATAGAAGAAAAAGCAGCCCAACGCGGTCAATGTCCGGAAAGCACCGCAGAGGGCACTTTGCACTGCAACCCTGGTCTCAGCATTGACGATGCCTGATGCCACCACCGAGCCCCTGCTTGCACTGTGACCTGCAGGCACCGCACTTCACAGTGCCTCGCTTCACACTGCCGGCGTGGTATCCCCATTCCTGCAGCTCCACGCCGACATTGACACTGCTGCTCGCACTGTGGTTTGAGGGCACCGCTCATAAGTTACACAACGAACAGCCCCATCCCACACTGCAGCCTTAGCCTACTGACGCTGGCGCCATCGACTCCAGTTTGTCAGCCGACAACAGCACTTTAGCAATGACGATGATGCTGCTTGCACCGTCACCTGCCAGCACCACGACGAGCACTGCACCACTTTGCACCGCAGCCCTGGTCTCACGAATGCCGATGGATGACCAGTTCGATCTGCAATGTGTGTGACTTGAAGGGCCTGACGACTCCTGCTCCAACCTCCGTGACTGACGCCTGCTGATGCCGGCTCTTTGGAGCTCACCGAGAGGTCCCAGACGCCCTACATTTCCAAAGGTACTGTTTTGCGGGTCTTCCCAAAACTGTAGCTGGCCTGCGATGCCGGGGTCAGCCAGAACTGTTTGGATTTGTTGTTCATGAAATGTGATAGCCCGTACAGGGCTATCGACTTCAAGGAACTGTATTTTTAAGCCGATATTTGCTTATTGATAATTCTGTAGGGTGGATTTTTATAGTTTTTGGTCTTGTTTTGCACAGTTAAAATATTGGCTATTTTTCTAAAACTGGTGTGTTATCCGTTTGTAGGGTGTTCACTGTATTAT